>NW_026575146.1:24030000-26530000 GCF_905146905.1 Nyctereutes procyonoides
TAGTATCTTTCTAATGTACTCGACTCTAGTTAGGCCCTCTCCTGTTATATTCTCTTCACTTTACCAAAGTAATGTCAAAATAATGTTAAATCTTAAGTCCACCATTTTATTAAAAAATCCCATGATTATCAGGTTAAAGTTCATACTCCTTTATGCAGCATTAAGTAACTCTTGCCATCTGGCCACTACCTAGAATTTAATGTGCCCCAAAGTCCCAGAGAAGACAATGGCAAAAGGGCTTATTTGCAATCTGCACTCTTCTCCCATCAACTTCATGTACCTATCAATTCTTCTTAAAATAATCTTTGCAGAGATAACAAATACTTGAACTTGTTTAAGACCATAGTTTATCTGGCAATAAGATATGTAAGCCACTGGGAAGGAGTCAGACATGCTTTTATTATGGAAAGGCTTATATTATCAGACAGCTGTAGTAATGAAATTTAATAAAGATTTATCCAGATAGAAAAGCTCTTGTACAATGATGGCTACAGAAGCAGACAATTGGACACGGACCTCAAATTCCATCTTAATTCAAGACCAAACAGGTGGAAACATTAGTTCAGAAACTATAGCTGAATCTAGTTACCAAAAATTCCCTTAAGAACTACCCTCAAAACACTTGCCACTTTATTAACATGACCTGTTCTCTGATAAGCTTAAAAAATGAATTTAAACATGCCTAAATATGATCCAGAAAAATTCTGAAATATGAGCCAAAGTACGAGCAATATGTATCTGCTAGCAACAGTTCAGTTTTCAGAAGTATCGTTTCAGGGTATTTCAGGTAAGTCAACTAAGAACTTCATGTATCTGTTCTAAATAAGTTTAATTCCACTTTAACTTTTAAAATAATGGTTTTAAATACTACTGAATAAAAACCATGAAAAGGACTTCTGACTAAAGGAAGAAGGAAGAGGTTGAGTATGAAACAGTAACAAAACAAACATACGTGGCCTGGAGGGGCTTGCATTGGTCGTTTCAGGTCATTTCGTCCTCTACAGGCTCTGATCACAGTTTTGTGACGATGCAAATGTATTTCAGCTTCCAACTGGTTCCAAAGCTTATCGTGAGCGGGTCCCTTCATATCTCGCCCTAGTAATTGTATTTGTTGGACCCTTTATATTGAGAAAACAGTTAATTCAGTTAGTTTTTCATTATTATAATTTTTATTACAGAGAGAACTCCGAAGAATTACTGGATACCAGTAGCTTTTGCATAAACCTCAACAGAAAACCTATCTCTGTTAGTAATAAAACCTGTTAGTAATTAATACATTTAGGACCTCCTGATGTTTCTCAGATTTGTAACATACCAAAAGTCTGAAAAGAACAGATATCTTCAAGAGAAAATTATTCTTTTTTAAAAAAAAGAATGAATGAAACCTTTTCTAACCATACACTTAATTCAAATACATCTAAAAAATTTTTGAGACTGATGTCAATGAACATGTCTTGCACAAAATCAGGATAGGTCAACAAACTCGGGCACTATTGAATATTAGTCTTTACAGGAGCCTAACAGTACAAAAACATTTTTTTAAAAGACAGTTTCTTTTTACAAAATTACTGTTTTAAATACGGCAAAAGTTACTAGAAAATGTGCACTTCAACATGATATAAATTATTTTTATTTGCTTCACATCAGTTCTTAATGTGCTGTGAATAAGTAAAAAAATATTTATCAAAAGTAATAAATCACCAAATTTTGTGATTATAAAAAATTAATACAAGGAGAGCACCGTATTATTATGATTAAAGTCACTGTCATTCCAAAGTGTTTTGGAGAGTCAAGAAAGATTACATTTCAATGATCACAGAAAGAATTCCTTAAGAAAGGCTATACATGTGAACATCATCTTTTATGGTTTCAAGGCAGGAAGTGGCTGAAAGGTGCAGATCTAGAGTTACTAGCATGTCAGAGTAAGCTCCTATCAGTGTGTGTGTGTTTGTGTATGTGTAAACCAGAAATACTTATGTAGTATGGCTAAATAAATCTACAATATATAATGCTATCAATATTAACAGTAAGATAGAGAGAGAGAGTGAGCCAGAGACACAGGCAGAGGGAGAAGCAGGCTCCATGAAGGAAGCCTGACGCAGGGACTCGATCCTGGGTCTCCAGGATCACGCCTTGGGCTGAAGGCAGTGCTAAACCGCTGAGCCACCCTGGCTGCCCTATAAAATAACTCTTAAGATAAAGATTAATGTTTCATTTACCATAAGAGGTAAGAGTCAACCTCACTAAATATCTAGCTACTTAAGAATACAAGGCACACATTTTTTACACACCTTCCTGCCAGTTCCTTATCCAAGTACTTGGCAGCCAGTCTTGCCCCATAAACTTCAGCCTGGAGAACAGCTATATGTCTACGAAGGGCTTCATTCTCTTTTCTCAACAACTTCACTTCAGCTTCAAGTTGAGCTTCTTTCATTTTTTCTTTTTTGTTTGCTTCCAGTTCTCTCTCCTATTTAAAACACAAAAACAAAAACAAAAAAACCCCCACGCACAATGTAATGAAAATACTTTTTTAAGGCTTTTTAGCAACAGACCATGTTTCTCAAAATACATAAAAGCGCACAGTCTGTTACAATGCCAACAATGAAAGCATATGATAAAAGTTACCATTTCTATAAAATGGAACATACAAAGATTTGGATCCAGTTCTTTTTAACTAGTACCAGAAGGTGTTGGGACCACTTCCACATAAGATAATTTCATGCCTTGGGGTACTCTGACACTGAGGATACTAAAAGAATGAATTAGTATTTTCTAAGCTTATGTCACATACACTAATAGGAGTGGTTGCAATGAATAATTGAATCTTCTCCCTATTTATTTTCTAAAAATGACTCAAGAAACTAGACTAAAATAAAAAAAAAAATCACTCTGGTGGCTGTATCCAAACATTTAATTAACTTTAAAGCAATAATTCTATAAACAAGTCAAAATTCTTCACTTACACAGATTCTATGGTTAATTTACCTTAGAGGACTACCAGAAACTTAAACTGCTTAAATTAGAACAGATACTCTAATTTTTTTTAAAGAATGTTTGATGGTAATGGAAAAATGCTGGTAACAAACGTACTGAAAAATTTATACATTAAAACATTTCTCTGCATGACCATATCTATGGTACAGATTATCACTGATTTTGGGGATGTGATTCATCTATCCTATTCAAAGTGAATGAAGTAAAATAATTGTTTGTGGAGGAAAACAGGGCCCTACCTGCCTTCTAGGAGGTAGGATGGACATCCATTTTTAATTCTCATAAAAGAATGCTCTACTTGGTAGAGAGTCTATATATGTGAATTACAGGTGTTAGCTAGAGTATAAAACCTCAAGATCTTTGCCATCCAATTTTTATCACAAGCTTACATATGAGAGATAATGTTCAATTTACCTTAAAAGTATAAAGTACAATATGTCTACTCCTACAACTCAGGGGTGACCAATGTAAATGCCTTCAGGGACCCAAGCACAAAACAGATAGACCAATACAAGACAAAGTCGAGTGGAAAATGGAAGGTACAAAATCCCACCTAAAGGCAGTCAAACTCAAATACACAAAAGCTCTGTGGCCAAATAAAACTCTTCCAAGAGTTGAATAAGGGCCCTGATAGATATTTTAAGTGTTGTTTTGGATTAACAAAACACTGTAAACTTCCATTTATCCTGAGTAGAGATGTTTTATATGCTTATATTCTATAAGCAGCCTTATAGAACTGCTTTTACCGATTTACTGATAAACAGAATCTATAAATCCTGTGAAAATGTGGCTGTATCTGTTGATGAGATGTGGAAGAAACTGTTCACCCTGTCCCCTTTGTGAGACTTAAATAAAGGTCTTGCTCAGCACCAGAAAAAAAATGCTTCTCTTGAGCAAACGACAAATGATATTGTTTCTATTTGTATGGGTACTGATTATTGTAATTATTTCCCTTTTTATTCCGGGTAGTAAGCTGAGAAACAAATTCAAACAAACCTCTAACAATTCTGGAATATACTTTGGTACTAATCTAATGTCTGCTTTGGTCTACTGTTTTCTCAATAGTATATCAATAAATGATACACTAAAACATCAATATATGACATATTCAAATATAAGGCAGTGAGTACCACAGTCTTAAACACAAAAAAATAATATACAAGCTAAAATGAGTCATTACCAAATGGTAGATATATTTACCGCCTCTTTGATTACTGTTTTTCAAGAATCTGAAGAATAATCTAGAATCCTTTTACAACTTTAGAATTATTAAAATTGCAATTTATTTCAGAGCATATTTCTTGAAAGGCAAGAATCAGTTCCAAAAAAACTCCACAGTTTGGATAACATGAACAATAAGCTTTCTTATGACATTTACTGAAGTTAATGCTATTTGTTTCAGAAAAAAAGTTCCAGAAGACCAAGTATTCTTTGGTTTATGGGCTAAATAAACTTTACATTGATAATTGTCTATGTACAATTGTCCTGATAACCTATTTATACAGTATTTATGGAATTTACAAAACACATATTAAGTCACCACTTTGCTTTCATGATTCAAACACCCAATGATTCTGACAAACTGTCAGGCCTGAAAATAACATTCGCAAACATGAATAGGACTAAGAAAACTGAAGTTAATCTTTTTAGTTTAAAGAAAAAAAAATATGAATCTTTAGTTAGCCCATTTATTAGGTAATAAGCAAGAAGCTCATTTTGTATTTAGAGAGCCAAACAGTGTATTTTCAAAAGAAATAAAGCCATCAGACAAACTGGAACCTGATTAGGTTAGCATAGTGAGGAAAATATTAAGAATTTATACATTGTTATTTTCTAAAATAAGTTCTGGTAAAGAGTTTCAAAATTCAGTTGTTTCAAAGGCCACACAATTATTCCAAGACTGCTAAAAAGTTGTGACACATGCAGAAGATGAATACGAAACCAACATGCACATTCTTTCTCTGGGGATAAGTTCAAATAGAAAAAGAGAAAAAAGCTAGGTTTTCTTAATATATCTTCAAAATACTCAAGTGGGAAAACCAATTGCTCTTTTGAAGTAGAGGTTTCAACAAGTTACAAGGCTTAGAAGTTGTCAAAAATTGATGGGCTCTGTAAATAATGGTTATAAATCACAAACAAAAGAAAAATCTTTCACAACGTGTACTGAGAAAAGAGCAATGGGCCACCAACTGAACTTTTCAGGTACTGGAAGATTAAAAAACTATCATCATGAACATCACATCCAAATACAAAGTGACAACATATAATATGCAAATAAGACAATAAGAACACTTCAGCGTAACGTATTAAAGCCAAACAGAAACAATATACTTACCAGCTCCTCCACAGAGGGGACAGACTTAAGATATAAGAAAAAAGTTTGATAATTAGAAAAATATCAAACAAATGAATTTATCTAGTGGTATAATCATTATAAGGAAAACTCCCATACGTTGAATATCATTTGGGTAAAGTTCATTAGAACAAATATATTTGCAAATCCATAACCTACAGTAACTACACAGTGTTAGATTAAAACTTTTTGTTTTACCAAATTAGCCCACCTGGTTCAGTGCCTTCTACTACAGCACTCTGCTTCAGATCTAACATTAAAACTTCAAGTAAACTCTTTTCTAGTGAAAATGTATACACTGTTTCTCAATGTAAACATCAAATATCCCAAAAAAGCAGTGAGAAATCTGACTCATTTCAGTTAAAGAGAACAAGGTTACTAACTTAGATTCATAGAATTTCTGAATTTAAAAGATTTAAGGAGAATGTAAATATTCATTTAAATAAATTCTAACAAGTAAAATTTTAAAATGTATGACTATCATCATCCTCATTTCATTTCCTGCCTCTCCCAAGCTGTATCTATCTTACTGCTGTGTCCCCTATGGTCAACCAAGTGTCTGGCACATACTTGCACACTTAACAAGTATGAGATTAAGCTGAAATGAGACTTAAAAAATTTTTCTACTTATATTAAGAGGGCAAAGGTTACTTATGGAAAATGTATATACAATACATTTACATTATACAAACATTACAAAATGTTCAATGGCAGAAAAAAATGCTCATAAGAGCAATAGGAAAAAATATGCCAGTGGTTGGCACCCAATTCCATTTTCAACAGAACTAGAGGTGGCCACGTGACCAACTAAGAGGCTGAAATGCAAGTTGGGATAGCCAATGAGATGGCTAACTTGACGGGCAAAAATTGTTGAGGAGGATTTCATGAAAAATTCTCTAGAACACTAATGCAGCCTGGAAGCATCCTTTAGCCCTTTTCTTAGATTCTTCCTTCTTTCTGCCTAGAATAAAGAGATCCTAAGGATGGAAACCATGAGCTAAAAATGGCGAACACAACAACAAAAAGCATACCGGATACTTAGTATCTATAGAGCCATCACATAAGCTCTGTACTGCCTATTTCAGGGCTTGAGAGAAAATAATTTGTACTATTCAAGAATATTCCCAGTGTTATCTGGACTTGTTATATGCAGATGAACTTAATCCTAACTCACCCAACAGGGCAAAAAACTGTTTACATATTATAATTATAAATATCTTTTAAATATTTTTACACAGATATTTTCAAATAGGAAAAAAAATCCTATTCTAAGTATCAACTGCTTATTGATATTGTCACTTCTCACCTCTAGGTGCTGAGACTGTGGATGATCATGAAGACCTTTCCATTTCCTGCGTTTTCTAAATTTCCCACACTTAAGCACATATTACCTTCTATATTCAAAAGCCTCATTAAAAACTGTCCTCTTCATCCTCTAAAATACATGTTAAGTATATGTTACCTTCTAAACTACTTACCAGTTTTGCCTTAATGGTACCAGAGTCAACACTCTGACCAGTTTTAGCATGGAGCTGAAGCTGGATGGAGTGCAGCTGTAAAAGCTGATCGTGGACTTCTTTCTCCAACACAACTTTCTCTGCCTGGGTCTCTGTCAGTTCAGATTTCAGATCCACCAACTGTGCCTTATAAAGCAACAATAAAAAACATCAAGTAAGCTTAATTTTCTTTATTTTGGCTCTAGTAATTATTCAAAGATGACACAGACTGTGTTTAAAATGAATAGATGAACACCAGCCTGAATAGATGAATTGACAACTCTTAAGACATCCAACTATACAGTCATAAATTCAATAGCACAGGTAAGATACTTGAGTGGCAAGAGAACCAACTCTAGCATAAACCATATCTTTAAAAAAAAAAGTTTGTTTATTTATAATCTCTACACCCAATGTGGGGCTCATACTCAAAACCCTAAGACCAAGAGTCGCATGCTTTTCCGACTGAGCCAGCTAAGCACCTCCATAAAACAGTATCCTCTAATAACACAGAATGCTACTTCCATTTTACTTTGCTTACTTGAAGGGGCTTTTCGTTGTTTTACCTTTACCTACAAAGTTTAGGAAAATATAAAGATTGGGATGGCTCATCATCCTTAGAGATAACATGTGCTACACTGGTCCATTAACATTAATGGTATATTAAAGGAGAGGCCAGTAAGTGGCCACCCCAGAGAACACTAGCCTCTATCAACCAACCCACTATCTAGTAATTATTTTAGCTGCAAAGGTGGGAGCCACTAAGGTCATAATGTGCCTAAATATCAGGAGTCAACTGTAAGCTACAGTTAACTGTTACAGCACAGAAGAACAACTCCTCAGAACTGCTTATCCATTCAAGTTGACGTTTTTTTCACATTGGTGTGCTTTACAATTGTGCACAAGATGTGTGTCTCTTGTGAATCTGGTCTTCCTAACTGGCCAGCAGGTTAAAGCTCAAGAAAAGGCCTGAGTTTTCTATTTAATTCAACATAATTGTACTAAGTATCAAGGGGTTCAGAACAATGCAACTCAATGAGAAAAGAATTATGTAAAATATGTTTAAAATTATAGTTAATTACTTAGGTCTTAGAGAAGCTTTCTTATCAACTGAGGTGATGTAAATGCAAGCCAACCAAAGAAAAATGTGGCAAGTTACAGAGATATTGAGAATTGGTCATCTTAAGGAATTCAAAGTGAAGAACAGTTTAAAAAAGGTTAGGGAAGGGGATCCCTGGGTGGCGCAGCGGTTTAGCGCCTGCCTTTGGCCCAGGGCGCGATCCTGGAGACCAGGGATCGAATCCCACGTCGGGCTCCCGGTGCATGGAGCCTGCTTCTCCCTCTGCCTATGTCTCTGCCTCTCTCTCTCTCTCTGTGGGACTATCATAAATAAAATTAAAAAAAAAAAAAAAGGTTAGGGAGGGAAAGAGAGTTTAGAAGTGCTTTGAAGTTAAATGACAAGGACAAAATATAAATAGTAAAGCAGATATTTATAGTAAAGCAGTCTAGAGATGGAAAGAAGACTAGCAGAGGCAGAGAGAAACCAGATGCAACTTAGGTAAATTCTCTGGGTACAGCAACCAAAGGGCTGAAATACATCTCTACCTCCCAACTGCATCAATCAATGTAGTACATAAAAGATGTTCAATAAATATCTTTTTTTTTTAAGATTTTATTTGACAGAGAGAGAGCAAGCACAAGCAAGGGGAGTGGCAGGCAGAAGGAGGAGAAGCAAGCCCCCTCGCTGAGCAGAGAGCCCAATGTGGGCTTGAGTCAAGATCCTGGGGATCATGACCTGAGCGGAAGGCAGATGCTTCACCAACTGAGCCACCCAGGTGCCCCAATAAATATCTTTAAGTTGAAATGAATTCTAATACTAGCCCTGTGTTTACAGTGCTTACAAATCACTCTGTCTTCACTCAAGTTCCCCAATTTTAAGACAGAAAGAATACCCATAGCTTTGACTACTGTCGTAAGTATTATTAATCTTCTACATAAAGCACTTCCTAGAGATGAAGATGTATGTTACCAAGGAGATCAGGCTACTTAGAGAAGTTATGGCTGACAAAATTCCCAAGCCTAGACAGGAAAGTAAGGCTGGATGAATGGCTAGCTCTGGATGAAAGACCAAAACTGAGATTTAATCTCATTGGAAATCACTACATGTTCTCAATGACGTTTTTGTTTTTAATAATGGCTTTACTGAGATATAATTCCCATACAATAAAATGCACTTTTTTAAGGTATGAGTGAGTGGTTTTTAGTATTTTCATTGAGTTATGCAACCATCATCACCATGTAACTGTGAAACATTTTCTTCCAGTGACATTTTAGGGACATGCTATTTGCAGGTAAGACAGAAACACTTGGAACACCCTACTGTGGCTTGCCAAATGGTTTATCATGGGAACTTTGAAAATAGAAATAAAACATTTCATAATGCTGAAATTGTTGGCAACACTTACAGATTGGATGTCTAGTGGAAAATTAGATTGACAATAACATATTTCAAGCTTAAATACTGAAATTGAAGGAAATTGTAAGATTAGGATGGTAGCTTATTTAGACATAAGGGAGGAAGACAGATGAGTTTAAGTTTTGGACATGCTTGATTTTTGTGTCAGCCATGACATATTCAACAGGAACTATCTCACAGAATGTTGGAAATAAAAAAAAAAAAGTGATAAACTGGGACTAGGGTTGGCACCAGGGGCACAGAGATAGGAATTTATATCCTGAGACTGAACTGGAGGGAAAACAGATGGCCAAGAAGTGGGGCTTGGGTAACAACCAGAGGTAGAGGAAAAAAGGTGGCATGCTATAAATATAAACCAAACCAAAATGCTTCATAATATAAACACCACTTCATTTTGCTTGTGTTATTTCTTAGAGATCGCTCCATATCATAACAAGTTCCTCATTCCTTTTTACAATATTTTTATTCAACTGCAACTTACATCAGAGAAGTACACACATAATAAATTCCAGAAAATAAACGTATCTATTTAACTACCACCCAGATAAAGAAACAGGTCAGTAATAGCACTGGAGGACGTCCCTGTGGCTCCTTCCCAATCACTACTTCCCCATTCATCCACAGACATAACCATCAGAGTAATATCCCGAGTTCTAACATCACTGATAATTCTGCCTGTTTTGTTTGTTCGTTTTAAAAATATTTTATTTATTTGAGAAGGAAAGATAGAGATAGTGAGTGGTACAGATAACAAGAGAGAGCAGGAGTGGGGAGGAAAGGAAGAAGCAGGCTCCCCGCTGAGCAGGGATCCTGGTGCAGGGCTCTCGCCCAGGCCACTGGGATCATGACGCAAGTTGAAGGCAGACACTTAACTGACTGAGCCACCCAAGCACCCCGAGTTTTGCCTGTTTTTAAACATCATATAGATACAAGCATATGGTATACATTCACTCATGCCTGGTTTTTGCCTTAAGATTTTATTTATGGGATTCATTCATGTTTTGTATAGCTACAGTTCATTCATTTTCATTACTATACAGTATTAACTAAATGAACATACCAAAATTTATCATTTTCATTCTACTTCTGATGGACACTTATGCTATTTTCCAGTTTTTGACTCTTAAATTGATACTGCTATGAATCTGTCTTTTGGTACATATGAAATACAGTTCTGATGAGTATATATCAAGGAGGGAAACTGCTGGTTTATGGTGTAGGAATACATTAAACTTTGTTAAAATGGTCAGTTTTCCAAGTGATTGTGCAACTGACATGCCCACCATGTATGAGAATTTCACATTCTTGCCTTCACTTGGCATTGTCAGTCTTGCCTATTTTTTTTACAGGATTATCTATTTCTTTCTTATTCTTGCATGCACACGCTCTCCTTCCCCCATCCTCCAAACACAAACTAACACACTTATTATGAGTAGGGGAATGGGCCAAAAAAGAGTGAAGGGGAAGGTAAGGTGCAGGCTTCCAGTTATAGGATGAGTAAGTCAAGGATGAAAGGTACAGCATAGGGAATATAGTCAATGGTATTATAATAGCACTGCATGGTGATAGATGGTAGCTACACTTATCCTGAGCACAGTATATAGAGTTGCTGAATCACTCTGTTGTACACCTGAAACTAATGCAACATTCTGTGTCAGGTATAATTCAATTAAAAAAAGATTTAAATGCCAAAAGAAATAAATAGGCTAGTAGTTGGCTCTGTTCTTTAAATATAATAAACATACATGAGATTAACATAGAACTTCATGTCTTTTGCCTAAAGACTAAGTTTTTACACAGTATCTTTTACAAATACTCCTAACTGAAAAACTTAGAAAAGAAAAAAAAATTTTACATGTATGATAAATGTCTTATAGATCTTCTTCCATTTAACAAAAAATATGCCTACCAAAAAACTTATAAACATCTAAAATCACCTATTACTAGACAATATTCAATACATCTTGAAGATTGCTCCTTCAAAGTACAAATAAGTCTTGAGGCTCCTGGGGTGGCTTGGAATGATCTCAGTATCTCCTCATCTGTACTCCTCAGTGTGCAAGAGCACATGTGCGCTCTATCTCAAATAAATAAAATCTTTAAAAAGAGTTAAGTCTTGCCTAGAAAGTCGTTTTTAGTAAAAACAAACAAACCCCAAAACAAAAAAACCCAAAACTCAAAATCCATAGGTTTTTATATATAATCTTTGAAACAAAATAATCACAAAAGGAAAACAAATATTTGAATAATATGTACTTTTTGAGCAATATGAAGCTTATGCTAAAGTGAACCTCTCCCCAGAAATAGTTTAAAATAATCCATTTAATCTATCACAACCCTTATCTCTTTTTTAATTACAATGACTTTTTTTAAGATTTTATTTTTATTTATTCATGAGAGACACAGAGAGAGGCAGAGACATAACCAGAGGAAGAAGCAGGCTCTCTTTGGGAAGCCTGATGCAGAACTTGATTCCAGAACCCTGGGATCATGACCTGAGCCAAAGGCAGATGCTCAACCACTGAGCCACCCAGGTGCCCCTACAATGACTTTCATTCTGCATTTGTCTTATTATTTATGAGGTTGTCTAATACATCCTTCTATGTAGATCTGGAATATATTTCTCTATGTAGATCTGTAACTGGAAGTTAGATCTAGAGGTTTAATTAGGGGTGCCTGCTAGAGCAGCACCTGTCGGCAGAGCATGTGACTCTTGATCTTGCAGTTGTGTGAGTTTCAGCACCATGCCAGATGCAGAGATAACTTAACATTAAAAAAAAAAAATCTTTAAAGGTTTAATTAGATTTACTTAATTAAATCTTTGTGACAAGGCATATACTGCCTGGTGATCCCACTATGATTTATCTTTCAAACCAAAAATCTCATGGTTAATAATTGAGCAAAACTCCTGGAGTTAAGAGAGAAGCTAAAGAGGCATATGTGGTATTCATTAATTAATTTGGCAGGCTAATATTTAAGTTGGAAATGATTATATTCTAAAAGGGCAAGGAAAATAGGGTCTAGTGCTTGGGTCTTTTGAATGTGGCCTTTTACAAACAAGGACTCTTCATTAAGTCAAACAATTTCTCAAGAGGTTGCTCAACTTAAAAAATAAGTAAAAATTCTTTACAAAGAGAAGATGCAGATACTAAAATTCAAAGCCCAGGCTCTCTGTTCCTCCTTGTTCAACAGACAGTTGCATCTTCTTGTGCAGTTCCAGTGGGTCCCTGAGAAATGGTTAAGATCGGAGAAAATGGATTTGGCCATATTGGGCACCCCGTCACCAGGACTGCTTTTAACTCTGGCAAAGTTAATACTGTTGCCTTCAATTACTCCTTCACTAACCTCAACTACAAGGTCTACTTGTTCCAGTATGATTCCACCCATGGCAAAATTCAATGGTACAGTTAAGGCTGAGAAGAGAAAACTTGCCCCAAATCATCCCCAACATAGTGAGAATTCTCTTGACCTTGACAAGTTTCCATCCCAGACCCTATGAAGAAGGACAGGGGCCTAGGAAGCCCTACTTTATCATATACATTGATAAAGTACACTGTATCTACCCAGAAAAATAAGTAAAACAACGTAAAATTAAACTCAAAGCCCAATTTTATTTTTGAAACAAGTATTTTAAGTTTATTCTAAATTGTCATATTTAAGTAACTCTTTTCTTGTCCATAATATAAGCATTTTTAGCTGCTACAAAAACTTAAGTCATTGATAAATTTTAAGTCAAGATTAGAAATATCTGTATTTTACTTAATGGCTACCTTCCTAATACCACCAAATGTTAGAATTCAAAGAGATCTTAGTATAAAGACTATGATTATGACAATTACTATTTACATAATGAAACTAAGGCCAATCAAAATTGCTTTTATATCCAGGGTTACCTAACTGGTCTGCAGGAAAACAGCACTTTGAACCCAATTACTCCCAGGGCAAGACAGTGGAAGTGTTATCAAGCAGCTGGCGAGAAGGAAAAAAATGTGTTTCTATAGCTACTATATGTTTAACTTACTAACAATATTCCCAGCTACCACAAAGCATCTATATACCATATGGCAGGCATATACACAACACAGATTACCTGTAATTCTTACCAAACTCTCCAACTTTTTTCTTAATAATTAAAGAAACTGGAAGTCAGACTTTAAATGATTTGCCCAAAATCACATAGCTAGCAAGTAACAGAGTCAAAATCAATCTGACCATAAAAAAGCCTGAGTATCTCTCATAGGACTACCTTACCTTGGCAACACCATAACTAGTAAAGGATGAAAGTTTAAAGGAAATAGCTGATTTCAATCTTCAACACTTATTTAAATTTTCAAGCAGTATCTCAAAAAACGTTTTAAAAAACAAAACCAGAAACAGTTAAAAAAAACTATGTTACATAGAGATTTAACTTGGGATACAATCTTTTCACTTTTCTACATTTGATCTTGGAGATTCATTTACAGAAAAAAAATAAAACAAAGCTGCCCATCATATTCTTTCCCTAGCCAGTAAGGATAAAATGATGTCATTCTAGAAGGGTCTCTGGGCCTTAAGACCATGGCCTTCAGGACACCCAAGCCACTAAATTACCACTAATGAGATTCTTCTAAAGTAGTGATTCTCAGCACGTGGTCCAGCTGGAATGGAGTGTGGAGACAGATGAAAATTCAAGACATATTTGGCGAAGTAGGAATGAAGTATTCCCAAAAATGAAAAGGATAGAGAGGCAGTCTATTTAATAACTTTAGAGCATTATCATCACCACTTATTTGTATTGAATGCAGCTGTTACTATTCTATTTCTCATCTCATACTCTTTCAAACATCCAAATTTTTCCAACACAGTAATTCCTTTCTAAAATAATCAGTCACTACTGGATTCCATTCTGTGGCACCAAAATCAAGGGGATTTTTTATTTGGGCTTTCCTATTTTTCTACTTTGTCTAGACCTTAATCCTCTGTCCATGTTATCTTCTAAAAATACACAACAGCTGTGTCTTTTTCTTTCTAAACATAAGCTAGTTTTTATTTAACAGTCTTATGGATAAAAATGCCAATTAGTTTACCTTAAGCACCCCTCAAAAACCTTGAGTTCAGGAGAGGATCAAACTAGTTTCTAAGACAAGAAACTAGCAGACATCATATTATATAGCAGAGAAGTTGGATCTAGATCAGTCATTAGTTCTGGCATGTCATTCACACCAAACATTTTAGTAACACATTTTAGAATGCCCAACCTAAGAACCCAAAAAAATCTGGTAAAAATATTTTTATTCTGCACATGAAGAAACTGAGGCCCAAAGAGATTAGGTGAGTTGCCATGCAAATTACAAATTGCATGGAATTAAAACGCAGACTTCCTGACATCCTTGTAATCCTGGCAGTAATGGGAAATGGTGACAAAGCAGTCCATGAGCTGCAAATGAGATCACATCCCCAAATCTCAGACAGGGCTTTATGCAAGATAACTCATGTAAATGCACAGATAGACACACATGCAGGCACAGACATGCATGCACACAAAAGCACACATTCCCCAAATTGTTTAAGAATCACAGAGAAAAAAAAAAGAGAAAAAAAAGAAAAAGAATCACAGAGAATACAGTTGACTCCAAATAGCCGTTTAACTGTAATGAACTATAGCACAGAAAGCTGCTGACAAAGAAAGAAGTATAATCTCACATTTACCTACAGATGTTTCTATACCTTCTGTTTTAAAGTATTTGTACAAAAGGTAATCACTAAAAAGAAACAATTATGCTTTTAAATGTATGGATTTTTTCTAATGTTTGAAAATGCAGTTTAGGATGAAAGTACAGATTAGAATTTAAATCTCTAGCAATTATGCCATTTACTGCCAGTATCTAAAATTGATCACCTACACCCACCTACTTCCCAAAAGGCTTTAAAGCTTGGAAGATAAATAAAACAAATGTAAAATATAAAAAATAAAAACATATAGAGATGGCAAGATATCACTATAAAGACACCATCCTAATACTATAAAAATACTACTATAAAAATACCATCCTAATCCCTTATTGCGTATTAACTTTAATACTGATTTTCCTATTAATAGGAGAACATTTATATATTACATAATTATATAATTCTCCTTGTCTCATTAAAAGAAGCAATGCCATTTCACCTGGTGAGACTCCTTCTTTCCTGGAACTAGACTTTTAAAAGAAAGTATCACAGAAACTGTTGTATAAAGGATCTGGACCAACAGCAGAAGCAGAACAGAGCCATATTCTTCATGTGGCCTTAACCTCTTATGACAAAGGTCAAGGGAATAATGTAACTAACAAAAGCATTTTGAGCCATTCCCTGGTTTTCCTTCTAATCCTTCCACATAGCAGAACAGTCTTAGAGCTAATCTGAGTTAACCCACACCTTTTATAAAGAATCTCCATCTTCACTTTTCCCTTGTGCCTGGAGTGGTCAGTATTGCTCCTACTACCCGATATTATAGAAAGCCAAGAAGTCCTATTCCAAAACAAAGACTGTGAGCAAACAGAAAATATATTCACAGGTCAAATATAAAAACCTCTGCTATTCAATAGTATTCCTCTTTATTATAAGGCAGCTGCTGAAACAGTCTGCTCGTTTGGCTTACAAAAGTTCTGGGAGAAAATCCCACCTATTCGCTCCAATTTCCTCTCTATCCAAGCAGAAGGACCACTAACTTCATCTGTTGTCATTTCTCCCCAAACTGCTCTGCAGCCAAGACAAGCAAATTTATTTTCATTTTTAAAATATATTCATTCAAAAAGTATTTATCACCCCCCCCCCCCCAACCATATGCCAAGCACTTGGCTGGGTTCTGGGGATACAATGGTAGTAGATGAAACATATGTGGGTCCTGCCCTGCAAAGCTTACAGTGGCCTCGTGTGGGAGGCGGCACATAAAGAAAATGAAGGGCATATGTAATGATAGCATTAACTACATGCCAGGCACCATTTTGAACATATTCATATTTTAATTGTATTAATCCTCATAAGAAGCCTCGAGAGATGCAATTTTTTGTACAGAAAAGGAAACTGGAATGCAAAGGTTAGGTAACTTGTCCGAGGTCATTACAAGCAAGTAATAGAATGATAAAGCACAATCTGTAGGAAAGAAAGAAAAAGAAGCGAATTAGTGGGGTGGGAAAGTATGGTTCTTTTGGGAAGCAGCAGTTCTCACAGGTCTGTGGGACCTTTTCAGTGCAATTACAAGGTCAAAACTATTTTAATAATAATAAAACGTTATTTGACTTTTTCGCTATGCTGACATTTGTACAAAAGGTGCAGAAGCAATGATGAATAGAAGGACAGCATTTTAGTACAAGGTAATGCCGTGTGTTCAAGTTAAAAAAAAAGTTAATTTAAGAATGCCCATGATGAGGCAGTAAAAATAATCAATTTTAAGAAACCTTAATCCTTGAGCATGTTTTTTTAAATATTCTATGTGATGAAATGGGAAGTGTGCACAAAGTGTATATGCTGCATATCAAAACCATGTTGTCCCAAGAGAAAGCATTTATGCAATCGCTTGAGTTGTAAAACATTTTCTTTCATGGAATATCATTTTTATTTGAAAGAAGAGAAAATACAGGTGTTAAGATTAATATATTTGGTAGACAGGGCAGCCCTGGTGGCTCAGTGGTTTAGCACCGCCTTCAGCCCAGGAGACCTGGGATCGAGTCCCACGTCAGGCTCCCTGAATGGCGCCTGCTTCTCCCTCTGCCTGTGTCTCTGCCTCTCTCTCCCTCTCTGTGTGTCTCTCATGAATAAATAAATTTAAAAATATATATATATATAGACTATTTTTGAGAATAATTAAGTGAATCTGTTACTTCAAGGCAAATAATTGGCAGCATTTATTGCCAATGATAAAAATTTGTGTTTTCAAATGAAAATTAGAATTTTGGAAAAATTGAATCCATCATCATGAGCTTGACAGTTTCCAAACACTTAAAGATTTTTCTAGGGGCATCTGCATGAGTCATGATCCCAGGGTACTAGGATCCAGTTCTGCATCAGACTCCCCACAGGGAGCCTGCTTCTCCTTCTGCCTATGTCTCTCTCTCTCTCTCTCTCTCTCTCTCTCTGTGTGTGTCTCTCATGAATAAATAAAATACTTTTTAAAAAAAGATTTTTATAATGAGACTGGTAGTATTAACAAATGTGTTTTTAAGATTATTGTATGAGATGGGTCCACATTTAGAAAATCTGCATAACTCAACAAACCAGTATTCTGAAAATGACCAACCCATAATGTTAACATCATGACTCAGTAAAAGATCCATTCAATGACTACATTTTATAACCCAAACCTCTTTTCACAACTATTTGAATACAGAAGCAGATGTAAGAATCCAGCTGTATTCTAGTAAGCCAGATATCTAAAAATTATTTTTAAATGTAAAGCAATGCTATTTTTTTGAAAAGTTATTTTCTCACTAAAAATGATATTTTTATTAACATCCAATAAGCTTACTGTTCCTATTTTTAACTGATGCAATAAATATTTAAGGTTTTCTTGATTTTAATTTCTAATACAGTAAACGCCAATAGATATAACCCACATTAAAAAAAAAAAACTATTTGGGGACCTCATAATTTGTACAGTGTAAAGGGGTCCTGAGACCAAAAAGTTTGAGAACTGCTGTCTTGCAGTCCGAAGGGTGGCCCATGTGGCTGGACCATATAGAATAAGAGAAATGAATTTTATTCATAGTAAAATTGAGGAATTTTAAGCAGAAACACATGAACAAATTTGTTTTAAAAAAGGCAGCTGTGTGTAATACAGGAGACAAAGTGAATGAACTAGGATTCGGATTTGAAACAGTAACTAACAGATCTTGTCATGTGTTATTGAAATTTAAATTACTTTGATGTTAACCTCAAAATGAAGTCCCAAACAATGTAAAATGTTTCTTGTTTCTTGTTTCCATTTTAATGTCAGAGACCCCAGTTGCTCTATGAGGAGGTAGGTTGAGGAGAATCAAGCCACCCAATATTTTAGAAATGTCACAAGCACACTAAGTCCATGTACAATACTTTCATATAATGATGTTTAATGTTACTTTTAGTCACAGTTTCAAATTTTTCTAAAATGGAATACCATGAAATATTAACTCACAAGTTATATCCTTGTGAATTACATACCAGGGGAATCAATGAACCTGCAGATTGAGTCATTCAACAATGTGCCGGACACTGTGTTAGACACTATGGATATAATACGACAGACACCCTGACAGATGCCCTCCCAGCTCTCAAGAAACTTGTATTACAGAACGATTATTTGATAATCTTGGAGGATTCATGGCGGAACATTAAAAGTGTTTCAAATAATTTATTCAAATAAACATGCCAGGATCTGGAGATAAAAAGATGAGTAAGATTTGGGTTCTGACCTTCAGAATTTCACTGTCTGGTTGAAGAGATAAAATTACATTTCCAACTATGGTGGAGAGGGTCATAAATACTATTATAGGTGCATGTGTGATTTGACAATTCAAAAAGAAATGGAAAAAAAAAGTCTGGGTGATATATGCAAAGTGCCGAATCACTATATTGTACACCTGAAACTAATATTACATTGTATGCCAACAAACTAGAATATAAATAAAAACTTAAAACAAAAAGTGAAAGGGTCTGAAAGAAGTTCATCTGAACATTGATGGAGATCAACCACTATAGGGAGTAAGGAAAGGTGTGAGACATGAAGGCCCCCAGCAAGTGAAACAGGGATGTGAATAGGTCAGAAAGGATGGTATTTAATGTGTGAGTTTCCAATTTCCAACTTCAAAAAGGGGCCAGGGAGACACCAATTCTGTAATCCACATGAGAGTCAACTGGATATCCAGACTCAAAGGAATTACTATTCAATAAGGTTTGAAAGCACTACAGGGTAAAAACCACCAACCAATTCTTAGAAATCAAAATGGGTTCACAAAGAGAAAATGTTCCCACTTAAAGTCAGTTTTCACAAAGCCTTTGATATTGAGATTATTTCACCTTAAACATCCTGACCCTCGAAGAGCTTACCTTCTAGAGGTAAAGAGATGTGGCAACCACTAATGATAGTACAAAGTAACAAACTTAACAGTTCAAGTGAATTAAAGGTGTTATGACAGCCTCTACCTATAGAGAGCAGAGAGATAAGTGGGGTGAGGACAGCTTTCAGAGATGGTGATGTAAGTGGTATCTTGAAAGATGAGTGGGTGTTTAATGCTGTACACAAAGGGGACAGAGAAGGCCTTATACACAAAAAGCCTATGTAAAAGGTGGTGATGCCATGTGAAAAAGCAAGGCCTATTTAGAGAACTGCAAACAGACCAGTTTTTTTTTTTTTTTAAGATTTTATTTATTTATTGATGAGAGACGCGGAGGGAGAGAAGCAGAGACACAGGCAGAGGGAGAAGGGGGCTCCATGCAGGGAGCCCGACATGAAGACCCTGGGTCTCCAGGATCACACCCTGAGCCAACAGTCGGTGCTAGCCGGGCGGTGCTAAACCTCTGAGCCACCTGGGCTGCTCAAGACCAGTGTTATTGAGGCAAAAGGAGCTAAGAAGGAGTGACAAAGGATAAGGACACACACACTGGGTGGGCACTGACCACCATGCTAGAGTTTGAATTTCAGCCAACAAATAAAAGGGAAGTATAAAAAGAATGACCCGAGTTGCCCTTTTTTGATAGGAACCATTAAAATGAAACATTTTAGAATGATTTTGACAATGAAAGGACAGTTTGGAGCAGGTAAGAAGCACTATGTTAGGAAAATGCAAGAAAGGACAAGGCTTAACTATGCACAATCTCCTAAACTCAACTCTGTTATCTTTCCTGCCAGCCCTGTTCCTTCTCCTGGATTCCTTATTGCAGTAAATGGTGTAAGTCTCCAAGGGCTATCCTAACAAATAACCACAAAGTTGGTGGCTTAAAAGAACAAAAATTTATTCTCTCACAATTCAGGAGGCCAGGAGCTTTAAATCAAAGGTTGCTTCCTTCTGGATAACCCTGAAGGAGAATCTGTTCCATGCCTGTCTCCCAGGTTTTGGTGGCTGACAGCAATCCTTGGCATTTCTCAGCTTGCAGACATGTCACCTCAATCTCCGATTCTTTCTTCACATAGCCTTCTACTCAGTGTCTCTGTGTGTCCTGAGTGTCTCTTATCAGGACAATCTCACTGGGTTTAAGGTCCAGTCTATTCCAGACTATTCTGCAATGATCTTACCTCAATTCTTACATTAATCACATCTGCAAAGACTCTATTTCCGAAGAAAGTCACATTCTGAGATTCTGGGTGGACATGAATTTTAGGGGAGACTATTAAACTCAAACAGCTATCAACTAAGCCATTTCTCAAACAGAAATGTGGTGGCATCTTAACCTCTCCTCCTCCACACCTTCTGCACGTACATAATTATCAAATCCTGTTTCTACTTCTTTAATTGAAGGTTATCTCCGTTTCTTCATCCCCATGACCATTTTCATTTCAATAACACTCCTGTCTGCATAGCAAACTTCTTGCTACAGCACTGGATTATTACTGTCATCACTGTGTCTGTTACTAACCAAGTAAGAGAAAGACCGGAGAAAGTCACACAACAGGGCAGACTGGTTGTACCATGAATTTATGATAACTAGCTCCAAGCAAGTCTTCAACGGTTGCCTGGCAGTTCTATTTCTCCAGCCAGCTGGCTCTCCCACTCTTACCTATTTCAAATATTTTTATTTTCTCCCAGCTCTTATTACTCTCACCCACTTTCAGCAGCTGTCCTAGGCTTCAGTTTTACAGAATATAAAGAAATCATCAGACTAAAACTCTTAACTTCCCACCTTCTGCTCTCAGTCTCCCTCTACCTCAAAGTACAACAGCTGTCCTTTCAACTTAAGCTGTCCATTATCTTTACATGTATCTTGGATCTCCTCTTCATTCAGAAACCTTACTAATTATCCCTCTCTTTCACTAGCATTTTCAGCTTTCCTCTCAACTAGATACTTTTCATTGGCTTATAAATGTGTTTTTTATAACAATACCTCCCTGTATAACAATACCTCCACACTCCTCCTTCCAGCTATCTCTCCAGCCATATTCACTCTTTCTGCCTGCTTTTCTCTCCACCTCCTCCCTCCCCCCACCAGGCATAAATGTGTGTGTTTTGGAGAAACTGGTTTCTCTAGTTCTGAAGCCCTGGGTCCTTACTTAATTCTGAATAAAAGATGAAAAAATAATAATAATATTAAACCTATCACACAGGACTGCTGTGAGAATTAGACGAATCAATATATGCAAAACCCTGAGAACAGTCTGGCCATTAGTAATTGATCGGTAAGGTTAGAAATATAGTTATTGTTAATAATTCACATCCATCTACCTATCCAGCCAACTGACATCTTGCAGACATCCTAAATTCCCTCATCCTTCCATTCCAATCCATTTCTAGACTGCTTATTTTTACTTCTCAAGTCTTTCCTGTTCTGCTCACTTCCCTCCATCTCACTATCTTTGCCTGCACTATCATCCTCTCATATGGATCAGAATAAGAGCCTCGTAATGATTTCCTGCGTTTATTCTGTTCATTATCCCAAACTCTCTCCTTACCCTAGCCTGAGTGAGCTATTTTAATCTCATACCTGAGGTTACCATCTAGTTTACAACATTTCCCAATGCTATGATAGAGTCCCCAGATCTACTGCAAGGCCAATAAAATCACTTAGATAGATATTGTCCTTACCTACCTGTTCAAACTTATCTAGCATATCACTTCTTCAGCCAATTGACAATTACAATTGACAATACTCTTATGTAACATATACCAGATCTCTTTTTAGTTCTTCAAGTGCATTATGCACTTGCCTGTCACGTACATTCCACTTTCTGTTCTCTCTACTGGAAGACTGAATGATATTCCTATTTCTTGTGGCCTAATTAATTCCTACTTATGCTTTAGGTCTTAACTCAATGGTCACTTCCAAAAGGAAGCCTTCCTGATCCCCCAGAACAGGCTCTCATCATTTTATGTACCTTTCATAACACTCATCAAAGTTGTAATTTCACACTTATGTGATAATTACCCCCAATTAACTATCCAATAGTTAGTTATCCAAGCTTTTTAACAGCAATGACTATATCCATTTTTGCTCTCCACTGCATCCCAAATATCCAATACAGCATCTGGCACATAATTAGTGCTCAATAAACACATACTGAATCAATATTAACCATCACTGCTTGTTTGAAAACAGGGCAGCTGGGCAGCCGGGGTGGCTCAGCAGTTTAGCCCCGCCTTCAGCCCAGGGCCTGATCCTGGAGACCCGGGATGGAGTACCATGTCGGGCTCCCTGCGTGGAGCCTGCTTCTCCCTCTGCCTGTGTCTCTGCCTCTCTTTCTGTTTGTATCTCTCATGAATAAATAAATAAACAAAATCTAAAAATAAAATAAAAACAGGGCAGCTTTAAAGCAGTAAAAGAACAGTACCTCATTAGTTCATTATAAACATGTCTCTAGATCAAAGTTAAAAGTTTCTCCACTGATGGTTGTGAACAGTAAATCACTTTGAAAAGATATACCGATTCAGCAATTGTTGATGGAAAGGAGGATATGACAGATGTAATGTTTTGCTGTTATTTTAAAGAAGGGGTAAAAAGGCAGAAAATTGTATTTCCAGGTAGAGAGGTAGGTTTTTCTAAAGTATTGGTTCTCAATCTTTGTTCTACTCCAACGCACTAATACTATATTACTACTACTCCTCTTACTACTATCCCTTTCAGTACCCGTGACTCCAGAATAGCTGTCACCAAGTGGCTTACCATTGCCGAAATTCTCAAGCAGGTGGGAAGTGTAAGTAAGAGACGTGAGTAATTTGAAATGGCACTACCTTAATAATATATTTTGATATTCTTTGTCCTCCCCTTCCCCTCTCCCCAAATATAACTTATGGCAAGCAGCAGTCACATAGATGTCATTTGTATTTTATTTTAAAATGTAACCTGTAATTTTTTTGAAGCTGAAATTGTTTTCTTCACTACTATATTAATATTTAACGTGGTATTACCTAAAGACACAGTAACTGGGCAGAAGAAGGAACAATCTACAAAGATACTCAATAAGTTACCCATACTGGATGTACTTGTGTTTTGATAAAAATATTTTATTATGGTTATATGGTTTAAGGTATTAATCTCTAAAACCACTGAAATTCAATGCACACCCGTTATATCAAACCATACATGGCCTCAAATGTTGTATCTTAATGTTCATATCCTTAAAACAATAGAACTAATTCAATCCACTTATTAAGAAATAAGAACTAGAAAGTATGGAAATCTCTTCTAAGATTTCAAGATCTCAGATGATTGGTAACAGTGTATGAGGCAACCCCTGAAATTCTGCAGAGAATCCAACAGCAGATCTACCTTGAAAGGCACTACTGACAATGGCCCTCTCTCCTTAGCAGTACACAAGCGATTCCACAAAAACTGTAAAACCTGCTAAATGTAGAAAGATTAGCTGCACAGATAAGCCAAATGTAGCTGAAGAAACACACAAACAAAATGTCCCCTCCCCATTTTCTAAGATCTTTTAAGTCAAGGGTCTTCAAGCATGTTGAAGAAATATGCTCACATCATGACAGGCTAGCATTTCTTATTTTGAGAAATAACGCCACCTTCTAAGCCAGGATGTGGAGTCAGAATATGTAATTACAATTTCTGAGAAAAAGAACATACATAATTTATTATAGCTCTGAATACCCATATAAAATATTTAAAGATGAGAAAGACTGAGCACCATCTCCTACTCATAGAATAATCTTTTCTCCACATTAGATTTTATATCTGACAGCAAAATAGCACTACTGAGAGTGTCCTTTGGTCATTCAGTTAGATATTGTTTCATTTTTAAAAAGCTGTTTATCCTCCGTAGAGACCTGCAGTTGTAAATGATATGAAAGTTCTCATGTGGCAAAAGCGACTCTTGCTCTGTTATTTAAAGCTAAAGTGCTCTCTCTAAAAACCGCTAAATGCATTTTCACTGCCTGAAAAATAAACTGTCTTCTAGAAATAACCTCTAATCAAGAAAATTTTAATACACCTAGAACAAGAAGTGATTAGCTTCGTATCAGCACTTGAATTCCAACCTTTTCAAAAGGGATGGAAGAAATGGAACCGTTCTTTCAGCAGGATCTCTGATTTGCATCTATGCTAATCGCAGATGAGTTAGATCACCTTTTTTCATGGCTCACTGACAGGGAAGAGAAAGAATGCTAACCACACTGGTCCTAGAGAGGATATATATCTGGTACTCATACTGACTGGAATCCAACGGGTACTCTCAATCATTATAACTAATAGCAACGATGATTTCTTAGGAAACCCAAATGTTCAAAGAGCTTTCTTTGCACATCACTGATTACCCTATTTTTATCTACTTTAAAATGAAAGCTCCATTCTCTTAAATTAACCAGTTAGAGAATGCTCTTTATGTAATAACGTTTAACTCCCATGTTTCTAAATATCATAGTAATGCATTAATTTAACTTCCTGCACAATGTGGCAGGGTTTGGGGGGGGGATTATTATTATTATTTTTTTTTTTAGATTTTTTTTTTTTTGGAACCACCACCACTCCACCCACAACCCACACCCACACCCAAGATTAGAGACTAAAGCAAATGACCATTCTTCACACACTCTCATAAATAAAACCAGATTCTGGGAAACACAGCGAAGGACAGACAAAACCTCAACGTTATAAGTCATTTGAAAAATTTCAGGGTACTCTGGCGGTACCTGCCTGTAATTTAAAGACTAGCTGCAAACAGAGGAGGACACCGGTACTACCCTGTTTATCCCACTAAATCTTCCTAAGAGCTTGGAGGGAATCCCCTTACATTGCTCATGCATGCAGGGAATGGCATGTGTTGCAACAACAGAGGTTGACCTGAAACAGTTAAAAAAAGCAATCAACACCGTCTCAGTCTGGTGATGCACAAACCTAGTTTGTCGACGTGCAAAATCCGTAAGAGAACTCGATGGGCAAAGCGGGCTAAGACAGTCTCAGGACAGAGACTCTTTGGAGCTCAAGTCTTTGGTGTGTTAAATGCTGCAGGTACAGGAGGCTGGTGTCACTAGTTCCCGCGTCCTCCTCCTCCGTAGAGAGAGAGGAGGGGGGCGGGGGGGGGCAGGACCCCGGGCCACCCACGCGTCTGCACCCCTCCTTCTACTCCAACCTCACCTCGCCCCCTTTCCCTCACACACACATACACACGCGCTCCCCCGTCCACCTCCGAAGCCCAGGCAGCCCCAGTGCGGTAGTTTTCTAGGGTCGCTTCACCGGTGCGTTAAATGCGTTGAATGCCGCCGCCTCCGGGGCCCACGGCTCACCTCCAGCTTGTGGTTGATCTGGGACACCGTCTGGGCTTTATGGCAGAGCTGCGCAAAGCAGGAACTCAGGCTGGTCATCTTCTGTCTCCCCTCGTAAGTGATGTCCGCCTGGTCCGGGTCGATCTCACCCAGGAGCAGATCCACATCCACGAAGGCCTTGTCGAACTCCTTCTCCAGCACCTCCAGCCACCGGAACATGGATACCCCGCCGGGGGAGACCCCCACGGCGCAGGCGGCGCCCCCGGGGCCCCCTCCGGCTCCGGCCGGGCACGGGCCGCCCGCCGACATGGCGCCGTCCAGGGCCTCCCCCGACTGCCCACCCCGCGCGAGAGGAACTGCTGGGACTGCGGGGACCCCCGCGCACGCACGCTCCGCCGCTCCCCCCTTCCCCTCGCGCGGCTAACGCCGCCAATGCAGCCCCGGAGCGGCAGCAGCAGCCAAGCGAACGCGGCGGCGACGGCGGCGGCGGTGGCGGCGGCGGCGGCACACGGAAGAACCGGACCGGCCCACCTCCCGGCCCGCCCCCGCTGCGCATGCGTAGCGAAGCCCTAGGCGGACGCATCCCGGAGGGACGACGTGGGCGGGGCTAGGATGCGACCTCGGCCTATGAAAAGCCTCTGCCGGGCACCGTCCCGTCGGCGGCCATATTGACAACTGGCAAGATCCCGCTCGATTCCCGGAGGAACGGGAAGGCATCGTGTTGGCTTCCGAGCTGCAGAGGCCGGAGGAAGAGAAGGGTGTCCACGTCGCAGAGAGGAACGGCTTCCGCCCACTTGACTTCAGAGTGGGCGGGAGCCGTTCTAAAGTCTTCCAGGACAGCTGCTGCGGGGACGTCCCGAGGCAGGGAAGGGACTGTGAGGAAGGGCGGTGTGGGCATGCGCAGTGGCCACGTCTTACCTTTCCAGGAGCGCCCGGTGGAGGGGTGAGGCGGGTGAGCAGACGAGCTCTTCTTGCAGAGCCAGGCCCGACCCTGCGGGTGCAGGGCTGCCTGCTGCTAGCTGCTCGTGCAAGGGCCGCGGCCGA
This sequence comes from Nyctereutes procyonoides, assembly GCF_905146905.1. Lineage (NCBI taxonomy): Eukaryota > Metazoa > Chordata > Mammalia > Carnivora > Canidae > Nyctereutes > Nyctereutes procyonoides. The sequence goes on from NW_026575146.1 coordinate 24,056,722, forward strand.
CCGGGTTCTGCCCAATTCCCCACCAGAGGTTTTGTGATGCAGAGCCAGGCCGACCTGTGTTCTAGTGTCCCACCTGGCCACGTGTTAGCTGGCCCCTTTCCTTGTGTCCTTTGACCTCGAAGCCTTACTTCCTAAAATCTACTTCCCGCAGTAGTAAGGTAAAAATGAATGCTTCGCTTAAGTTGCTTGGCATTTGGTATTCCTTATTATTACACCACAGGCCATGCATTTCCAAGGAAACTGTTTTTAAAATTGTTCCCACAGTGGCGTTTCATAAAAACAAAACTATGAAGATTCATGTATTGATAAATATATATATATATTTTAGATATATATTTTTGAGTTTGAGTTTTTGAGTTTGGGTTAAAAATACTGAGTTTCCAATATTTTTTATTGGAGTTCGATTTGCCAACATACAGCATATCACCCAGTGCTCATCCCATCAAGTGCCCCCCCTCAGTGCCCATCACCCAGTCACCCCGTCCCCCCACCCCCATCTCCCTTTCCACCACCCCTTGTTGGTTTCCCAGAGTTAGGAGTCTCTCATGGTTTGTCTGCCTCTCTGATATTTCCCACTCATTTTCCCTCCTTTCCCCTATAATCTCTTTCACTATTTCTTATATTCCTCCAATGAGTGAAACCATATAATGTCTGTCCTTCTCCAATTGACTTCACTCAGCGTCATACCTTCCAGGTCCATCCATGTCAAAGCAAATGGTGGGTATTTGTCGTTTCTAATGGCTGAGTAATACTCCATTGTGTACATAGACCACATCTTTTTTATCCATTCATCCGAGGCTCCATCTACAGTTTGGATATTGTGGACATTGCTGCTATAAACGTTGGGGTGCAGGTGTCCTGGCGTTTCACTGCATCTCTATCTTTGGGGTAAATACCCAGCAGTGCAATATACCCAATATCATAGGGTATATTGAATGCAGAGCCCTGTTGAGGCTTTGGGGACACACAGGTGAGATGTGAGTCTCACTCAAGCAGAGCTCGTAGGCTAGTGAGTCTAACCCCCATAGCTACAACTATTATTTGAATTTCATGGTACCCTGAGAGTGTTCACAAACTGCTCTTCACCATTAGCCCTCTTCACTGTCAACCCCCTTCCACTTCTAGAGTAGTCCAGTCTTAGAAAGGGAAGGAGAAATCAGACATTAGAGTAGGCTGGTGAGAACTGTCTCTCTTGCATTGCCTAAGGGGATATTTTACTAGCCACTTATAGACTCCTGTGATCTGGAACAGACTCTTCCAGTTGATCACCACCAAAGCCTGCATTGTGTACCCCTCACCAACACAGGGCCACTGAGGAATAAGAAATCATAGCTCTAGTTTGCTTTCTGGGTACTGCAGAGCACACTAGCAAAGGTCAATAGAAGTCCTTTGGCTTCAGCAAACTCAGCTAAGCAAAACTATGAGACCTTTCCCTTGAGCTTAAATAGGCACCTTGACATAGGTTTTAATACACAAGAAATAGTATAAAACTAAAATATGCATCTTCCCTCATTCCATTCCAGGTTAACTTTATTTTCATCTGCAATGTTTGCAAGAACATCATTATTGCAGCTACCAAGTTCTCAGCCACTTTCTCTGTACATATTATAGTTAACAATGCATTTTCAGGAATTTGAAGTAAATAATTTAAAATTAGAGGGGAACACATACATGGAATCACATTAAAACAGCTTTCAGTAGTTGAAAACATGCTATGTGTAAAGTATTATGCTATTTGCTTTAGTTCTTTGACCCTCACAAAATCATATGAGGGAGCTTATTATCACTTTTTAATAGATGATTCAGAGAGCCTGAGTATCTTGGTAAAGTCATATAGCTAAAAATCAAGTGAGGTGAGATTTCAATCTAGGTGCCTTTTTTCCTCCAAAGTCTTAGCTATTGACCCTGGAATATAGAAGGATGAGGGAAACCATTTCTTTTTATATAAGTTACCGCATGATAAATTGGCAAATCAGTCCAAAAGGTTTTGCTTTGCTTCCTTCCTTGTTTTTTCTTTCTTTCTTTCTTTCTTTCTTTCTTTCTTTCTTTCTTTCTTTCTTTCTTTCTTTCTTTCTTTCTTTCTTTTTCTTTCCTTCCTTCCTTCCTTCCTTCCTTCCTTCCTTCCTTCCTTCCTTCCTTCCTTCCTTCCCTCCCTCCCTCCCTCCTTTTTCTTTCTTTTTTGAGAGACAGGAAGGGCAGAGGGAGAGAGAGAATCCTAAGCAGGCTCCACTCCACCACAGACCTAGTGGAGCCGGATTTCAGGACCCTGAGATCATGACCCAAGACAAAATCAAGAGTTCGTGCCTAACTGACTGAACCACCTGTCCAAAAGTTTTTCTAAAAAAAAAAAAAAGATAATTTATTACCAGTTATAAGACATACAAATCTGTGAATATGTAAGGAATATTACCAAAAAAGTAATTATAATAATATATATATGATACTCATTTTCTGTTATCACTCTCTTTAGTTTATATGGGCTAGAAAATAAATTCAATTTCTTTAAAAAGAAGTATCATTCAACTTCCTACCATACTGTGTGGGTACAGCTGAAATGCATGTTAAGTGTTTATGCTTCCAGTTCTCTGATCCTCGGTGAATACCCCATTTTCAGGATTGTAGAACCCAGTGCCATTTCTGTTTGTAACCTTTACAACTTCCACAAATCACACTCCCTGTATCTCAGAATACTTTTTATCTCATGTTGTCCCTTCTCATTATCCCACTATGCAGCAGCTGCCACGTCTCTGTGTGCTTGTTATCTTGGTATTATGTGACTCTTTCAAATGTTCGTGACCCTTTATGTAGACATTATCTTTGGCCCACCTCTACCAGGGATTTGCATTTCTGCAAGTCACAACCTAATATGGAAGGGAAAAGTAGGGTTTGACATTCTAGTGCTGCCATCTGTTGTCCATATGCATTGTCTACATGTATTGCCTTTCTTCCCCCATTGACTAAATTTATTTATTTATTTATTTATTTATTTATTTATTTATTTATTTATCTATCTATCTATCTATCTATTTATTTATTTTTAATTACCTTCTCTTGACCTACTCTAGAATTTGGAATTGTATGTAATCTCAATTCCTGTGGGATTTATTTTCCTAGAGATAATAAAATGTTGATACTTCTATTTGCAATTGCATTGGCAGAAACTTCCAGTTGCTGTTTCATGAACCATGTTTATGTGATTAAAAATTTCTAATACAACTTAAATGAGACAGCTTTGTTTTAGGAACTTATCCCCCCAGAGTTTTGCCACAAGGTATTCTAAGAATAAATAGGGTGGGGACTGAGAAAACTGGGAAAAAGAGAAGGTGTTAAGGATTTCTTGGGTGAGCACTGGCACTTAAGCTGTGAAGTACTGTAGAATTCAAACACTTAGAGAGCATCTTCAGTTGCAAAGGCTCTGTAATTGAATGGCCATAGAAGATCCACTCTGGACTGGAGAAGGAGACTGCCATTTATTGAACTCTACTGTGTGCCAGACCCTGTACTAAGCTTTGCAGATTTCATTTACTCTCTAGTAACCCCACTGATAAAACAGAAAAGATAAAATATTAATGTTGGGTGCTAAAAACAGTTGTTATGATGAAAAAAACAAGCAAAATCCACTACCATTTTACTTGAACAATGTGGATAAAGTTTTGGAATATCAAGTTCATACATGTTCATACATATTATTTAAGTTATATTTATTCACATTTACTAACTATGAAATTTCAAGATAGGCATGTTGGAGAAGTAAATCCAGGCATCCCAAAGTGATTTCTGAGGTTTATTCTCCTTCTGATCATTTATTATTATATATATATATTTATAAATATATATATATTTATATTTATATATGACTGTTTGCCCTCTTCTTAAAAGTTGAGAATTTTGGTGCAGTGATTTAGGATTAGCTCAGACTCCTCTTTCAGGGAACCTTCCTTTTTTCTTCTGAAGTAGAGCTATAGAGATACCATCAACCATTTAGTTTCCTGCAAATACCTGCTACAGCACAGCATTCATCATATTTTTTTGGAGCCCCTTAGACTGTGAGCTCCTTGTAGTGATATCTGTATCTTACTTATTTTTGAATTCCAGTTCCTAAAACAGAACATAGAATATGGTAGGAATGATGTAAGTATTTGTGGAATCAGTTTAATAATTAAGATGTAGCACAGTGTACTTAGGAAAAAAAATTGTCACTTTTCAAGACATACCTTTGATGGCTGCCAGAGAGCCATAAACTATTTTTGTATTGGCTCAGGAGTTAGGAATATCTAGAAAATACATGTTTGCCTTTAAAATCCAAGAAATATTTTTTGTCAACCTAAATAAAAGATTTATTTAACAATGATCTGGTTGATTTGACTAATGCACCCAGTATAACTTAAGCTTTGAGAATTCTTTTACCTATTCCATAGTTAAAATGTATTGGCTACTACATTTTTGTGTGGTGTGCCCAAACCTAAAGACAAAACATAACAAAAAACAATTTTCAAAATCTCTATTACTATTTTTTTTGTTACATTCTCAAAGACCAACTACAACTGCCTTTCCACCTGTTATTTGATTTACATTCTTTATTTACCCTTTCCCACAGCTCCAGATTTGATTCAGCATTATCTAAAACCACCATTTATCAACAATGGTATCAGAGTTTACTAATCATTGATTCTTCCTCTTTCATCCACTGTCAAGTCACTGTTTATTTTTTAGATTGTCAGACTTTACAGATCAAACATAGACTCCCACTCATGAGCCCCTATCATTTATGTTTCTTACATATTGATTCTGCAAGCGGCCCCAAACAATTGCATTCTGAACACTGTTTAAGATAACATTAGTTATCTTTTTTTTTGCTCTTAGATTAAAAAGTATAAGAATACCCTAAATTATCTCCTTTAGAATTCTTATAGTCTTCCAAATAAACCAATCAGAAGAGCGTAGAGAAACAATTATACAAAAGCCATGTCACAAGAGTTGTTGGAAGTGGAATTCGTTTGGCCCCATTTGATTGTAACTCACTTAAAACTCCTTTGGCTCTTGTGGCCATGGTAAGCAGGGGGAGTGAGGATGAAAAGACTTGTATAGTAGATATTTGTCACTAAAAGTGGAGGACTGCCCATATTTGAGTTCCATTCCTCTGTTTAGGGAATTCCCTACCCTTTGTAACTTGAATATGGCAAACAGAGTCTTCTTCCCATAATGAACTGAAATTGTCAGAAAAGCACAGTCTCCCAGCTCTGTGACACAGCTGGAGCATGCTCTGGGGTCAGCTAACCAAAATAATCCACCTGGAATTTTTACTTTGGAGACTGTAAGATGAGGATTGGGACAATTCTTCTTGGCAGGGAGCAGAGATGGGACTGGGAGTAGCAACATCCCTTTTTTAGTAGCAGTGAGGGCCAGCAGTGATACACAATTTCTGATTAATCGGTGGAGGCCAGGGCATCCAAGTTCTTTGGTGATACTAGACTGAAGTGTGATTTTTACCTGTGATTCTGGCTATATAGGCTTACTTTTATTTTTGCCATTTCCAAATCTGGTTCTCTAGGTTTTCACAATTGTGTGTGTTACCCAATTTTCAGTCATTTATTTTTATTTTTTTAAGATTTTATTTATTTTCATGAGAGAGAGAGAGAGAGAGAGAGAGAGAGAGAGAGAGAGAGAGAGAGAATGAGTCAGAGAGACTGAGGCAAGAGGGAGAAGCAGGCTCCATGCAGGGAGCCTGACGTGGGACTCAGTCCCGGGTCTCCAGGGTCACACCCTGGGCTGAAGGCGGCGCTAAACTGCTGAGCCACCCAGGCTGCCCCTTTTTCTTTTCTTTTTTTAAAAAAGATTTTATTTATTTATTCATGAAAGATACACAGAGAAAGAGGCAGAGACACAGGCAGAGGGAGAAGCAGGATCCCTGTGGGAACTGGATGCAGGACTTGATCTGAGGATACCGGCATCATGACCTGAGCCAAAGGCAGACACTTAACCCACTGAGCCACCCAGGGACCCCATAATTTTTTATTCTTTAAAATCTCTTTTCTTTTACCTAAAAGGAGGTTTTCATAAATCAAAGCTTTCTATTTAGCTCTTGGTTGATCAGTTTTATAATAGAAATCATAAGCCAATGCTTACAGACTCACTTCAGGGAAAACTTGGGTTAGTCAGTTTATTCTCTAGAATTCAGTTTTCTGTCTATAATGGGAACTAGCCCTTTCCTTTTTATAAATCAAAGAAGGCATATTTCTACTACACTGAGACTCACATTTGTATTTATTGTGGGGTTTCTTAATGGCACTGTTGACATTTGGGACTTCATAGCTCTTTGTTGTGGGGCTATCTTCTACATTTTATGTAGAGTGTTTAGTAGCATCCTTGACCATTACTCTCTAGATGCCCTTGTTACTGCCTATCCTCTCCCCATCACAACTACCTTTTATTGTCATAAAAAATGTCTCCAGAAATTGCCAAATTGCCCCTGGTTGAGGACCCCTGGGTTATAGAAAGGAACAAGCAAAGGGAGGCAAGGAGAGGGGGGGGATACAGATAAAGAACATATGAAAGCAAGATAGGGAGGATCTTGGCTTGAGAATCAAAACAAAAGGGATAAATCTAATTTAATCCAAATTCAAATATCAAAACATATTCTTTGAGATTGCAATCTTTCTTGCCCTGAAAGATGAAACCTAGGTTCTGGGCTCTATTCTGAACAGTTGTGGGTGAGTCATTTGAGTTTCTATTCTTGAGAAAGACACCCATGTTTCTGTACTAGGTTTCTCCTTGCCCAAAGAAGCCACGTAATAATGGTCAGATACGTGTTGTTAAATCTTTTCAGAGAAAAGAACAGTATGTCCACACTTAGCCTTAGGGATCCATAAACTTGAAACCTAAAAACACAAGCCAAAGGTAGGGAATTTTAAACCCATGGCTCTTCATCAACATGTGAAAAATCCAAAAGTCTACAGATAGCATTCCAGAAGCCGAGCAGTCGTGGCAATTTTTGTGGCTGCTTCTTAGCACAACATAAATATAGAGGGACCTGTTGCCCCCAGAGCAGGTACAGCAAAACATGTGTGTCCCTCAAGCATCTAGGCTGTACCTTTGTTCTATACTTTCTCTGCAGTTTATGGTATCAATAAGACTGTGTTCTACTGGAAAAAAAATTAAAGACTTTTTAGCCCACTCTAAATAAGTAGGCGTGGTCTGCAGAACACATAGAGCTCTCATTCTCCAAAACATTTTCAAACTTTTTATGATCCAATTATTTATATTTGTAATGTTCAAATCAGGAAATACTTAGTAGTAAATCCAACACTTAGTAGTTAATCAAATTGGGACAATAATCTATTTTTAAAAGGTTTTATTTCTTTATTCAGAGAGACACACACCGAGAGAGAGAGAGAGAGAGAGAGAGAGAGAGAGAGAGAGAGAGGCAGAGACTCAGGCAGAGGGAGAAGCAGGCTCCATGCAGGGAGCCCGAAGTGGAACTCAATCCCAGGTCCCCAGGATCACACCCTGGGCCGAAGGCAGAGCTAAACCATTGAGCCACCAGGGCTGCCCGGGACAATAGTCTTGATGGACTATTAGACATTTAAATTTATATTCATGGAAAATATAAAATAGCATGAAAAATATAGTAGTAAAAAGTGCAGAATATAAAGTTGTATATGAGTATGTTTACAACCTGATAAAGTAAAACTGTTCACAGTATAAAATAGTAACAAAGATAATGCCAAAATTGCAGGCAAGGTATAGAAATGCCATGGAAGAAAAAAATATTAAACAGTGTAATGTCAGGGCTCAAAGAAAAGGATATCCTGTGGTGACCAACAGAGGATAGGAAATGGAAATCCTCTCTATGCTGTGGAACAGAAAAACTAGCTGTCAATGATGGCAGACAACAACATAGGATTTGGTAGGCATTTCCTTTTAGGTAACCATGAATTCACTCTTTTAGTGACACAGAAGGAAAAAAGTGTTCCATGAGTATTTCTCTTTGTTTTTTTCAAAGCCTAGGTGGAGGAAAGAAATGGGAAAAATGTTTGATTGGGGGACAAGACTAACATTGATTATTTTCCCCCACCTTGCTCTTTTTTCCCAAATTTTCTTTTATTGAGCATTACTTTGCTATTTGAAGATTCTAAAACTTTTTTAAAAAACAATTCTATTACGAGGCAAGAGAAATAAATGATAAAGTTTGTAGAAAACCAAGATACTGATAAAAAAAAGAAATTTGTTATCATTCTTCATCTCAGGAAAAGAAAACAGAGGTTAAAAACAAAATCAGAAAAGAGAAGCAGAGAAGTCTTTTGAGAAAAAGCACATGGAAATCCTTACTCTGGAAATAGAACAAACTGATTATCAGAGCAAAGAAACTTTGGGCTTCAAAATGAAAACTGCAGCAAAGTTGTTGGTTGAAGAGGACATCAGACAAGCTTTTCAATATTAGAAAGGGTTTCTTTGGAGCAATCTGCTCAGGCCAACCAGTGTGGGTAAATTCAGGTCTTCCACCAGGGAGGGGAAACCTTTTCTATATAATCTTTTGCTTGAAATGCTTTTAAATTCCTCAGCAGGGATGAGCACAGCAAGTAAAAGAGCTTCAACAAAGGCATGCCTGAGACAAATGAAGCCTTCTCTCTGCAGTCCAGTTTCAGAACCCACAAGTCCCTCTGAAGAAACTAGAGGTCTTTTCTTCCATTATGACAAATAGATGAAGGTAATAGACCCATTTTGATGTCTCATTCTCATCTGAGTCAACAGTATTTTCAAATGGCAAAAATATTGTCCAAATATGATAGCTGGTGGATCAAGTGATAGATGAACTGAACAAGTTATCTGAGGCTCTAAACCTCTCCTTGGTAGCACATTGTTTCATCTAGCAATAAAATGGTACTGGGACAACAATAATGAAGAGAAAGCCTGCCCATTTTCCCATACTGGTTAATGGGAGAAGAAAACACCTGCCTGTTGCAGGCCTACAAAAATGGTTTTAATACAGGGTCACAGAAAATTCAAAGGTTTATAGCCCACTATAAAACAGCTCTTTGTCTTTTCCCACTAATTCTCTGGTGTCACATTTAACAAAACAAGGAAACTACAGATAGTAGAGGTGTTTGCAGATTAGCCTTCCAAGCCATAAATAACAGAGGGTTTTGCTCACCTACAAATATTAAGGCAGCTTATCAATGTTTAAGCCCTTTGTAATGGTTGCTAACATTTTAACCCAGGCAAATTGAGAATTTTTTCTTTCCTGTCTTCTTACATTGACAGAGTACACATTCATAAGATTCTATTATCAGATTTCATGGTATAAAGAGCAAGACATCACCTAAAGACTTGCCTGCTGCCTGGGAGGTCCCATTTTGAAAGATGCATCTGCTTTATGCTTTCTTTGTTTTGTTTTCTCTTAGTTATGGTTTCCATCCTACCTGTCCTGGCAGATGTAGCTGTGATTCCGTTCAGTCGGTGCAATGCTACAGGCTATCGGAGGTGCCATCAAGTCTTCCTCCCACCACCAAGAAGCTCTACATTAGCCACAGCAAAATTCAACACCTTCAGGTAACCATTCTACGGTCAAGTCACCACAATTTTATTCTTTAAGGCAGGGTGAAGAGCAAGTATGGGGTTGTGAAATTTGATTTAATCGATTAAAACTTAAAAGTGGTGGCTTTCAAGTTTGGACAGTTGCACTAACTGTCTGCTTGCCCTTTACTGCTGAGATGGGTATATGCCTCTGGATATTTCTTTTTAGAGAAACAGTCAAAAAACATCAGAATATATCATTAATGATAATTTATTTCAGTTTTTATTTTTTTTTAATTATGTTGTTGCAAAGTGAAAGTAAATAAGTGGCTCTTTCATAACAAAGAGAGTTTGAGAGCAAATGTCTATTTTCTGTTTCCAGGATTAAGAATGAGTGCTTTCAGGGGATAAAATTAGTTTTGTTTGTGTCATAAAAGCAGATGAACCTTAGGGCATTATAAGACTATCAAGATGAATCCAAGCATATAAAATTATTTATAACAGACCCTACATACCTGCCAGATAACAGGGGCTTTGTGGAAACAACTACAGAGGAAATACATGTTTCTGTTTTGGCAGGTTATTGCAGTACTTGTTCTATGAACTTTTAATTCTGACTGTATATTTATGCCTACCTATTCAGCATGCTGCAAAGAGTTCTATAGATTTGTCTGACTTTTGTAATATGAAGGAACTCTTGTTTTTGGCCTTTGATATTTTGAAAGGTATGGAGAGACAAGGGTTCTTATCCTAGTTTTCTCCCTACCTAGAGATATAATCATCTTAAACAAGCAGTTAAAAAAGATCTCTGGGCTTCACTTTTTAACCTTTGTGAAGTAAGAAGGTTGGGTTAGATTGGTGATCCCAGGCTCCTTTTATGTGGAAAATTCTATGGCTCTCTGATTTTGTCTTTACTAGTCACTGCTCTTCCCTCCTAGATCCAAATCCCAAGATAAGGAAGTACATCTCTGTGATGGAAGTGTGGAGATTCAGCAGGTGGATGTACTTTCCCTTCAAATACAGACACCATCCCCTTTAATTTGGTTAAGAAATGTTCATGTAGGTGTGCCTACACCTGGAGAGTTTAAAGTATGTGGCGTGGTATTTATTTCAAGGCTCAATAAGCAAAATCCCCTAGTCGACATGTTTACTCTCCTCTTGTGGTCTAGTAGCTCCTAATGCCAGAGAGCAAGTCTGACCCTGTCAGGTCTCAGCACTCAAGCAGGACAGCTGGTTAAAGGGCAAGATGCTTAAATATTTGTTCCGAGCGCCTGAGATGCCAAGACCTGAAGTGTCAACTAAGTCTGATAATGATCCTACAGAGCCAATAAGATGAAATTATACCTTTCATCAAATTCAGTTGTTGAGTGAGTGCATTTGTCATTGGTTTACGCTCACTGAATGGCAATATTGCCACTTCCCTGACTTTAACCCAGTTAATTGTCTCCTGGAAGGACAGATTCTGGTTGAGATATTGATAAAAGACAGGATTGTCTTCTGAAGGAGATAAAAAGCTCTAAGCAATAATACATCTCTTTTAAAAACCCTTAGGTTTTAAATGACCATTTTTTAGCTGTATTTGGTGAATACGATGTATATTCTGTCTATTTGGTTTGAACTACGGAATCAGGTGCCTGTATTTCAAGGAAAAAATACCTTAGAAACACCTTCAGATTAATAGCAATAGAAATTTTCTATGTATGTATATACACATATGTATGTATATATGTATATATATGCACACACCATATATGAATGCATGTATATATATTACAATAAAAATGTTTTGGGTTTTTAAAAGTTTTATTTATTTATTCATGAGAGAGAGAGAGAGATTGGCAGAGACATAGGCAGAGGGAGAAGCAGGCTCTATGCAGGGAGCCCAACGTGGGACGCTATCCTGGGACCCCAGGATCACACCCTGAGCTGAAGGCAGATGTTCAGCCACTGAGCCACCAAGGCATCCCTAAAAATGTTTATTACTTATTAATATAATTTATGTTTGGGACTGTGAATGCTGTGTTTAAGACTAGGGATAAAGGTTGAAAAATTCACCGTTCCTGCCCTCAACAGACGAGTGTCTTTATTTATCCATTCATCTGTAAAACTTCCTGTTTGAGATGCATGCCATTGGGCTGTAACATTCCTTGCTTCTTCTTTTGTCTCACACTGTGCTTCAGCCCCTTCCCTCCTGTCTTGCTCTCCATCCTGAATCCTGCATCTTGGTGCCATCAGGGCCCTAGCCTCACTATTCCTTGAGCTCATAAGAAAGTATTCATCTGTGTTTCCACTTCACCACAGCCGCCTACTTGGTGATATCATAATCATTACACCTGAAACTCCTCCACTCAGAAACCTTGAAATCCTCCACTCTCTGGTCATTATTTTCTTTGCTTTCAGCTGCCATACTCTGTACTTCTCTTGCCAACTCATGGAAATTTCTAACCCTACATCTACCCATGTTTTCCTCAGATAATTAGTTTATTTCTTATCCATCTTCTTTCCCATCTTTTCCTTTTTTGAATCCTAAAATTAATTTTAACACCTATGCAGCAAAGTCTCAGTTTAGGGGATCATTTTCTCATGTTTTTCTTGTACCTGGATAGCCGGGTGCTGCTGGAGACGATCATACTAAGGTCTCTGACTTCATCTGGGTCTTCATTGTCACTCATCTGTCCTTTCAATTCTTCTTGGCCAGGTTTTCCTATATTCCCTCAATGTCTTCCAAAACTTCAGTACAGTTTGGGTTGTCTTCTCAATCTCTGCCATCCTCATTCTCACCCATGGTTGGCCTCCCATTTTCTTGACTAATCTGACAAAACTGAGGCCATTAGTCTTGATCTCCCTCAACTCCTACTCCCTGTGTACTAGCTTACATCCATTCAATTCTGCAAACTCTTTCCTCCAGACAGAGAGGATGAGATCTCCCTCTTTCTGCTCAAGGCAGCCTCCTACTCAGGCGCTGGAGTCCACTTTCCACACCTCTCCCTCGAGCTTGCTGCTTCATTCTCCTTACACCCATATCTTCAGTTGCTCTTTCTTTACTAGTGCCCTGTCCTAGCCTATACATAGGCTCCTTTCATTACAATAAAAATAAAATTATTTGGGGGCACTTGGGGGTTTAGTCAGTTGAGCATCTGATTCTTCATTTCAGCTCAGGTCATGATCTCAGGGTCATGGGACTGAGCCTTGCCTCGGGGCCTGCACTCAGTGGGGAGTGTCTGCTTGAAATTCTCTCTCCCTCTATCTCCATCCCCCATACTGGTATTCTCTCTGTCTGTCTGTCTCTAAAGTAAATAAATAAATCTTTAAAATAAAATAATTTTAACTCTGTGTCTCTTCTTGCTACTATCTCTATTTGCAAAACGCTGTAAAAGGGTAATCTATATTTACTGTTTCTACTTCTTTACCTCCTATCTATTCTTTAATTTACCACTGTCTGGCTTCTATCTACTCCATACAGTTAAAAAACTTCTCTCGGGGCACCTGGGTGGCTCAGTGTTTGAGCATCTGTCTTCAGCTCAGGGCATGATACTGGGGTCCTGGGATCGAGTCCCACATTGGACTCCCTAGGAGGAGTCTGCTTCTCCCTCTGCCTGTGTCTCTGCCTCTCTCTGTGTGTCTCTCATGAATAAATAAATAAAATCTTAAAAAAAAACAAAACAAAACACAACTTCTCTCTAGGACACTGGTTCACTCCTATTTCTTGAAATTCTTCTTTTGCCTTCCATGACACCATACTTTTATGTCCTTATTATTCTTTTCTGGTAGTTCTTTTCTGCCATTTTGGAAGGTTTCTTTTCCTCTACTGCCCGTTATTTTTTTGGCTTCTCCAGGGAGACTCAGTCTTTAGCCATTCCATTTTTTACTATGTACACTCTCCTTAGGTGACTTCACTTTATATAAGTAATGATGGCTCCCATAACTGAGTTTCTAATTCATGCCTTTCCCCCATGTTTCAGACTTATCCAGCTGCCTACTGGAACTCTTCACATATGTATATGATCTCAAAATACCATGCCCTAACCTGAAGTCAATCTTTTCCCCTAAACCTGTGATCTCTTGTCACTGGCTTCTTTCACTTAAAATAATGCCCTCACGTTTCATCCATGTTGTAGCATAGGTCCAAATTTCCTTCCTTTTAAAGACTAAATAATATCCCATTGTATGTATATACTACATTTTGTTTATCCATTCATCAGTTGATGAACACTTGGGTTTTTTCCTCTTTTTGGCTATTATGTTCCAAAGAACATTCATGTACAAGTTTCTGTGTGGACATATATTTTCATCTGTTTTGGGTATATACCTAAGAGTGGGATCTCTGCGTAATAGGGTAACTATGTTTAATATTTTGAGGAACTGCCAGACTGTTTTCCAAAATGGCTCCATTGTTTTCCATCCCTAGAATAATATATGACACTTCCAGTTTCTCCACATGCTTGCAAACATTTCTTATCCTTTTTTTGGATCATAACCATCCTAGTGTCTGTTAGTATCTCACTATGGTTTGACTTTCATATTACTATGTTGAGCTCTTTTTCGTGTGCTAACTGACCATTGGTGTATCTTCTTTGGGGGGAAATGTATGAATGCTTTGCACATTTTTTTATAGTACTAAATATTTATTTATTTATTTATTTTTAAAATAAATTTATTTTTTATTGGTGTTCAATTTGCCAACATACAGAATCACACCCAGTGCTCATCCCGTCAAGTGCCCCCCTCAGTGCCTGTCACCCATTCACCCCCACCCCCCGCCCTCCTCCCCTTCCACCACCCCTAGTTCATTTCCCAGAGTTAGGAGTCTTTATGTTCTGTCTCCCTTTCTGATATTACCTAACCATTTCTTCTCCCTTCCCTACTATTCCCTTTCACTATTATTTATATTCCCCAAATAAATGAGAACATATAATGTTTGTCCTTCTCTGATTGACTTATTTCACTCAGCATAATACCCTCCAGTTCCATCCACGTTGAAGCAAATGGTGGGTATTTGTCATTTCTAATGGCTGAGTAATATTCCATTGTATACATAAACCACATCTTCTTTATCCATTCATCTTTCGATGGGCACCGAGGCTCCTTCCACAGTTTGGCTATTGTGGACATTGCTTTTGCCCATTTTTTTAATTGGGTTGTATATATATACAAATCTCCTATCAGATATATTATTTGGGAGAATTTTCTCTCTTTCTACGGTTGATTGTTGTTGTTCATTTTCTTAATGGTGTCCTTCGAAGCGCAGAAGTTTTTAATTTTGAGTAAGTCCCATTTACTCTTCTTTGTGTCATTTTTGCTTTTGGTGTCATATCTAAGATAACTTTTACCAAACCCAAGGCCGCAAAAATTTATGTCTGTATTTTCTTCTAAGAGTTTTACAGTTTGGGCTCTTACATTTAGAGGGCAAATAGGAGTGTCTTTATGATGGCAGTCAATTAAAATGATTGCGCTTTACAACTTTTGGGGAAGGAGAGAAACTACTTCAAGATTAAACAGAATTGATCACCAAGTGGAGGGATTATGGATTATTTTTATATGCTCTCCATACTTGTCAGAATTTTAAAATTGTTTACAGAGAATAAGTATTGATGATCAGAAAAAAAAGTTCCAACATTGTTTTACAGACTCCTTACTGGCTTGGTGCACACAAGCCTGAGGCTGTAACTCTGAGGGTATTTCAGTTTCCTGTATACATTGGACTTATAAGGAGCCCAAGAAAGGTCTGTGGCCCTCTAATGCTTGCATCAGGGCCTACCCAAAAGAAATTAGAAACAAAGCCTTTCATGGGGGAAGCCAGCAGGCCTTGCTTCTCTGCTCTACCTCATTTATTTGCCCTGCTTTTTTTTTCTTCATTTTTCATATTTTGTTGTAACTTTTATCTACATATATATTAGGTTCACTAAACTCTAAAAATGTATGGCAGGAATTATATTTGGCTAAACTTTCTAACCTAATCATTAACAGCAAGCCATACTTGCCTTGCTTTTTGAGCAACATTGAAAAAACTCACAGCAGCCTTAAGGTTAGCTGGAGGGCAAGAGCATCTCTTTCTATATCTCTTGAGCACAGCTCAGCTTAGTCCAGGGAAATGGAAAAACTGGTCCAGCAGAGTTATTTTCCTTTGTCAGCTCCATAAATTCAACTGTAAAGTTGGAAATCAGTGAGTATCCTCCCCACTGTTTGTGGTGCCAGAATTCTATATTCTTCTGCTAAATGCATGTCATTGCAATAAGGTTAGGATAAAAATATGTGTGTTGGGATAAGATCAATCTGAGCTGGAAGCTCAGCTTCTCCACTTGCTAGTAAGATATACTTGGCCCAATTATTTTACCTTCTCAAGCCTTAGCCTCCCTTTCTGAGAAGGGAATAATTATGTTTACACACAGGACTTTATAAAGATAAACATGGTGAATACTTAGAAAATGGTAGCCATGTTTTTAAGATTTTGTTTTTAAGTTATCACTGCACCCAACATGGGGCGCGAAGTTTGATAATAGTAAACTTGCAGGGTTATTAGAAAAATTAGTGAGCACCTGGGTGGCTCAGTGGCTGAGCATCTGCCTTTGGCTCAGGTCATGATCCCGGGGTCCTGGGATTCAGTCCCACATTGGGGTCCCCACAGGGAGCCTGCTTCTCCCTCTGACTATGTCTCTGCCTCTCTCTGTGTGTCTCTCATGAAGAAATAAATTCATTCTTAAAACAAACAACAAAACAAAACAACTAAACAAAACAAAAAAGCCCTGCCTTTCCCTTCTTCCCAAAAGGAACTTGGCTTGTAATGATCTCAGGATCGCCCTCTGTCCATACCCCCCATTGTGCAAGAGCATGTACGCGCTTTATCTCAAATAAATAAAAATCTTTAAAAAGAGATAAGTCTTGCCTAGAAAGTCCTTCTTAGTAAAAACAAAACAAAACAAAAACCTAAAGCTCAAAACCTATAGGCTTTTATAGTCTTTGAAACAAAATAATCACGAAAGGAAAACAAATATTTGAATAATATGTACTCTTTTTGAACAATATGAAGCTTATGATAAAGTGAACCTATCCCCAGAAATAGTTTAAAACAATCCATTTAATCTATGACAACCCTTACCTCTTTTTAAATTACAATGATTTTTTAAAAAGATTTTATTTTTATTTATTCATGAGAGACAGAGGTAGAGACATAGGCAGAGGGAGAAGCAGGCTCCCTTGTGGGGCTCCATCCCAGGACCCTGGGATCATGACCTGAGCCAAAGGCAGATGCTCAACCACTGAGCCACCCAGGCATCCCAGGCAGGGTTTTAATCATGATGATTATATCACTAATGCTGATCAGAAATTTTCAGATTGACTTCTTTTTTTTTTTTTTTTCAGATTGACTTCTAAGAGGTTAAAACTGTAATTAAGTCTTAGTTTGCTATCATGAGTGGGGGCAAATGACTTCATTTGGGGCTTGTGCTTTTCTTTTTTAGCAATATAAAAAAAGCACTTGGGACTTGTAGATATTCAAGAAGTGCAAGAAAAATTGCTATTTTGGAACTAGGATTAGTTAATATATCTGATTAATTATTAAGAAAATATCACATGTTAGCAGCAGTACACAAACCAAGGCAGCTGCCAAAACTGTTATGAATAAAAACATTTGTTTATGGAAATTGTAACCTGAGATTCTTCTAACAGTATCATAACAAAAAAGCTTTAAAATATACTGTAATTCACATCCTATGTCCTCCTAGGATAGAAATGCCTATAAGAAGTATGTGGTGCCAAATTAACCCACTTTGAGTGGGTTGGTATTACAAAAGGGCTCAACATGCATAATTAAATCAAACATTTAAACACTGTAGATAGTAAGACATAAAATTGTGCATTGAAAATTTTATCTCAATTGAGTTCTAAAGCAGGTTGAAAATGTTGTGAGTTTTTATCAAGCTAAAGGAAACCTGGGGCAATTTCTCTTTCTGCCCAGAGATGATCTTACTCTAGGAGCCAAATACTAAGGATTACATCATCCTAGAGAACATGTATATTGTGAGGTAGGAGGTTCACAGATATGTGGAAAGATAGGGGTGCTTGAACTTGCAACCCGTGGAGAAAGAATATCAGATCTGATCATTTCTAAAATCTAGGAAAGGAGTAGCATTAGATCTGGGTTATATGCACGAATGGAATTTTTGCTCTACAGAGATGGAGACACATGTGTCCTATTACTTCATGGATCTTTTTCACCAGTGAGGCACAAATTGAGGGATAGGGAATAGGGAGCCTAGGCTAGTTTTTCAAACCATAACATAGTTGAAAATGTTTATCTGATAGGCCCATCCTGGTGATAGCAGTGTCTGGTTTTGACTTTTTGACTTTTAATGCTTACAGTTTTTAAAAATGTAATTTATAACTTAAGAAATCTAAACAATACAAAATGAAGACAGTGAAGATCTCTTGTAGTTTTACACTGTAGAATTAGCAACTGCTAATAGTTTGGTGAAAGATTTCCAGGTTGTTCCCATTCTGGGCTATTATAAGATGATGCCACAAAGAACATCCTATTGCATAAATCATTGTGCAACTTGTAAGTGCTTCCGTCTGGAAATAAACTTGCTGGGAGAGAGAGAATATGCAGCAAAAGTTGGCTATTATTATAGCCACCAATAATAGGTAAAAGTGCTTAACATATTCTTGATATCTTACACTGTGAGCAGTCATAAATTAAAAATAGGACCTGGAGTACCAGGTTGGCTCAGTCAGTGGAGCATGTGACTCTTGATCCCGGGATCTTGAGTCCCATGTTGGGTGTAGAGATTACTTACAAATAAAATTTTAAAAAAGAAAAAAATAGTCAGGACCTGAGTCTCCTCCATCCTTTTCCAAGAGATAAATTTAAATAGATCCTGAAGAGAAATCTGAAGTATCATTAGTATTGAACAACAACATGTATTTTTTTTCACAATAACCTTAATTTACTGCTTTTCTCCCCTTATGACCCATCCCTTCCTTTTTTGTAGATGTCTAGCTTCACCAGAATGTTGGCTTTAGAAGATTTTATTCTGCTGGCCAGTGGAACGGAGTCAGTAGAAAATGACACTTTCAAAATGCTGAGTACCTTAAAGACCTTGGAACTCTGGAAAAATAAGTTAAGACGCGTCCCCAGTATTCTCCCAGCCAGTCTTGAAGTGTTAAAACTAAATGATAATTCAATAGATGTCCTGCATGGATCTGATTTTGAAGGACTGAAGAAATTAAAAATCCTTGAACTTAAAAACAATCTGATCTCTTCTCTCTCTCCCAGCTCACTCTCCTCTCTTGTGAGTTTGCAAAGTTTGGTGTTAGATGGCAACAATATTGAATCCGTAGCTGGACCACTGGCACTCCCTCACCTGAGAAGTCTGAGCATGGAGAATAATAAACTGCATCTTATACCAGCTGGCTTCTTTACTTCCCTCCAGTCTCTGCAATTTGTCAGTTTCAGTGGTAACTTCCTGACTAAGATTCCCATCGATCTGCCCAAGTCTCTGCTCTCTTTAAAAATGGAGAGAAACCAGCTCAAAGTGGTAAGGTTTCGAGATATGAAACACTTGGAGAATCTTTCCCACCTTTATCTGTCAGAAAACTCACTCTCCTCCATCGATGGGGTACAGATACTTGCCAATTTAACTACTCTTGAGTTGTCTCAAAACCAGGTTCCAGTGTTGCCCCTCAGACTACCAGCAAGGCTACAAAAACTAGATATTAGCAATAATCTGATTCAGAGAGTTACAGTCCAAGACTTTCAGGACCTCCGAGACTTGAAACACTTATTTCTGGACAACAACGTTGTTAGCTTGTTCGAAGCTGGAGCCTTGCAGATGTGTTCCCAGCTCTCCAACCTGGCCCTAGAGCAGAACCTGCTGTTGTCTATACCTTTAAGGTGAGTGGGGAGTTGTCATTTATGGTGATTGCTTTAAATATTTTCTGAAGATTGGGCCAATTAAGCACATTATACAAACAAGAAAAATAGAGCAAATGTAAATGATCTGATTAAGGCTGTCCTAGGGTCCTAGGGCTAAGGGTAGAGGTTTTAGGCAGGGTTTTGGAATCTCCAGCCCTCTAACTAAATCATGCACTAACTTAATTTATCTTGCCTAGCAGATAAGACACCAACTGGTGAGATCTGTATTTGAAAGTATGCAATGCTGCTTTGGTGAAGTCTTCTCAGAAATGTAACATGGGGATATTTCTTGTAAAAGTGTTTCGGTTTTTAAGTATGTGGCCTGGGACCCAACAACAGGCAGACTACATACGTGCTTAGCCTCTAGCCTAGCTAGGATATGAAAAAGAAATGAAGGGGAAATGTGGTAAGGTATTTATATTTTTAAAAGCGTTGAAATAGTAGTTAGGAAAAAATTACAAGTCTGTAGTCTAATCTTGAATTTATTTTGAATTATGTATTTGGGAACCTTGTATGCTTCTCATGTTGTGATCTTTAAAGGATTTAAATCTGTCTCTGCTTATTTCTCTATATGTTTGCCTGTGGGTACATGAGTCCATTTGGGTTGGTCTTGCTTTGTGTTTTGGTTGCCTCTCTCATGAATACATTGCATGCACATGCACACACGTGGACACAAACACACACCCTCATATGCTGACAATTTCTCTCTCCAAATATCCCTCTCTCTGTGCCAGACCCCCTGTCCTGTTCCCTCACCCAGTCATAGTCTATAGCTAATGTTCATGTTGACATTAATTAATCCTTTTTTGTAAACCTTATTCCATGTTCTACATTTATGAAATAGAGAAATTAAAGCATGGCAGAAGAATAAAGCCCTGTTATTCTCTTAGAGAGTGTTGTTAATTTTACATGCCTATCAGTGGATTCATTTTCATTTTGGTGCTTTTTATAGAAAAAAAGGCACCTTACTCTGTTGATTATCATCAAATTGCTCATGATTAATATACCAATTTCTGGCTTCTGTAGAATCGTATGGCACTGGATTTACTTATTTTCATTTTGTTATCAATGAGAAAAGGAAAAATTATCTTTGATATGTACAGATGTTCATTTTTTCTAGTTGAAGAAAACAGATGTTTCATTATACAGTGTGGTAACCCCACCCAATGCAAAACATGAAAAAGTGATTTTAATAATGGAAATCAGTATTTTAAAATATATGTTGATGGTTATTTGAAATTAACCAATTTCTTCTAATGCATAAGCATGTGCATATAATTAATGTACTTTACCAGGCACTTGGGATACCCCGTGCAATAAAAAATAAAACTTCTTGTTCTATGCAGTTTAAATTCCAGCAGGGAAGTAGTAATAATAAACATGATGTGTGTAAGTATATAACATTTAGATGGTGTTAGGTGTTATAATTAGCAACAACAAAAAAGGGCAGGATTACCAGGTTCAGGAGAGTGGGGGTGGCTGGTTGTAATTTTAAATAGGGTAAGCATGGAGAACTCTCATGTAAGTGTAAGCTTTATGCAAAAACTGGAAGGAGGTAAGGGATTTTGCTGTGAAGCTGTTTCGGGGGGAAAGTGTTTTAGACAGAACAGCCGATACAAAGGCCGTAAGGCAAAAACATGCCTGCAGTGTTCCAAGACTCTAATACTTGCTATTTCAGTAATTTCTCTACTATGTTTCAAGCCTTCTTTTATATCACTATACACCCCTACTCCAAGTAAAAAAAACATGTATAGAATAAAAATTCATAAAAAAGGTTGGGGAGTGACTGTTATCATCAAGGATTCTCAGGGAGCTGTGAGAGAGGTGGCAAAATTGTGAATGCGGTGGACTTCTCTATTCAGGTGGCTTTTAGAAAGCATTTGGTTGAGTAATCCTGCTAAGTTTAATGAGTAAAACGTAGCTTAATTATTTACTCCTGCCAGGGCATTTGCGTGTCTTAATAAGTGACTACAGAAAGCACAATGCTTTTGCCCAATGGAGTGTATAATAGAATTGCAAGCCTGAGCCAGCCATAATTCTCAAATCTCACTCCACATTACAATTATCTGGAGACCTTTAAAAGAGCATACTTATGCCCAGACTTCACTTCAAACCAATTAAAGCAGACACTCCAGGATTTGTGCCCAGGCATCAGTATTTTTAAAAAGCTCCCCAGATGAATTTCATGTGCAGCCAGGGTCGAGAAGTAATGGGCCAGAACGATGGGATAAGGGACATGAGATGAGGGTTTTTCCTATGAGGCTTCAATTAAGCAGCACAAGTGTCTTTTTTGTCAAAGAACTTGGCCAGCTCTGAGAGCAATGTGTTCCTTGTAGAAAGTGATTTTTAAATTCCCCATCAGTCCCCCTCCCCCTCCCTGGCTTTTCTTTGAATTGGAAAGTAGGAATGGCCCACTTTCCAGGAGAGTTTTTCTGTGATTTTCTTCCCATAAACATTAAAACACAATACTTTAAAATTTTTTTTGACTCTTAACACTTTTATTTATGAGTTTAAAACAGTACACTTTTATTTGCATGAGTCTTATTCATACACAAAATTGTACTTTAAAATGCAGTTTCATATTAATAAACTAGAAACACAGGCAACCTGTTGCTGCTGGCTAATGTAACCTAACTTGTTGCTAGTTCCTAGCTGTGTATCCTACCACAAATCACAAATCCCTTCTTTTGCCTACCATCTTCCATTCTACATTTCACCAAGGAAATAATAGTAGATGGCTTTAGGTATACATATGTTCAAATATCTACTGCATTTTGCCTCAATATGCTAATTGAAATGTGTTATTCCCCATTACTTCTTACAACAATCCTGTGAATGTAGGCACATTTTCTTAACAATTATTTTATGGATTAGAACATTCAGATTAGGAGGTATCAAGACATTTCTCAAAATCACATCATCAGTAAACGGAGGAGTCAGGATTAAACATGATAGTCTATCTCCAGAGCCAGGGAATTTTAGCCACCACGCAGTCACTTGCCCCTGAGATTTACTCTGCCATGAACAATGCGCCGTACTCCTTCAAAACTTAGAACCCCCAAGACCTTGGTTTCACTTATGCTGTTTCATTCTTATTTTTCCAATCTCTAGCTCAGTGAACAAAGTTACATTGTTTTTTTCTTTATCCACAATTTGGATAATTCAAATCCAGAATAGTTTTTTTTTTTTTTTAATTTTTTTTTAATTTTTATTTATTTATGATAGTCACAGAGAGATAGAGAGAGGCAGAGACAGAGGGAGAAGCAGGCTCCATGCACCGGGAGCCCGACGTGGGATTCGATCCCGGGTCTCCAGGATCGCGCCCTGGGCCAAAGGCAGGCGCCAAACCGCTGCGCCACCCAGGGATCCCCAGAATAGTTTTTTTTTTAAGATTTTATTTATTTATTCATAGAGACAGAGAGAGAGAGGCTGAGAGAGAGGCAGAGAGAGAAGCAGGCTCCATGCAGGGAGCCCGACATGGGACTGCATCCAGGGTCTCCAGGATCACGCCCTGAGCTGCAGGCGGCGCTAAACCACTGTGCCACCGGGGCTGCCCCAGAATAGTTTTCTGCAACCCAACAGAGGCATAGCATTTATCTTACTTATACTCAGGTGCCATCTACTGGTAAAATGGAGTGTACCCCATTTTACTCTAAAAAGCAACAGACCCGAAGAACAAATAGCATTTTTAGAAGCATGTTTGTCTTAAAATCAGGGATACTTTTTAATGTAAAACAGACTTATAAAGACAAATTATATCAAAGCCACAAATCTGGACATTGGTGATTTCTCTTACGATGTCATTTTGATTATAACGCCCACAGATATATGAAAGGGAAAAAAAGGAAGGATGAATGGTATAAATTTTGGCTCTGCAGCCTAGAACTGATCATTGTATTTGTTTAAAAGAAAACTTGGCTTTTCATTTTCTTAAAAATTTTTTTTTGATTTTTATTTATTTATGATAGTCACACACAGAGAGAGAGAGGGGCAGAGACACAGGCAGAGGGAGAAGCAGGCTCCATGCACCGGGAGCCCGACGTGGGACTCAATCCCAGGTCTCCAGGATCACGCCCTGGGCCAAAGGCAGGCACCAAACCACTGTGCCACCCAGGGATCCTGGCTTTTCATTTTCATTAGTTAACCTTTATTATGTGATTTATGTGTACTGGGCACTTTCATCTATAGAGTGGAAAATCAGAAGCTTTAAACTAAATAACTTAATGGAAATCATGTACCGGTATGTTGGTATGTGCACAAAATTATCTTATCTTTTGGACTGACTTCATATTGAATTTAACTATCAGTCTGTTAAAATGTATGAAGTGATTTTTCCCTCAGAAATTAATCTACTTTTTAAGGTAAATTTTGTTCCACCAAAGGAGATGTCACTTTGAATGAACAGGACTTTAAAATACTCAAAGCACAAATACTTTTAAATGTAAGTGCACTTGTAGAGGTTAGTATACAAATATAAAGTATACAATCATCATATGACTGGGATCACAACAATAAATTTCACTGAATACTAAAAGTCATGAATGTACATTCAGTGCATTCACACGCTATGAAAATAGGATCTGGATGGTATTACAAGGGCTTCCTTTTTTTTCTATAAAAATTTCCCACTTCTTATACTTCACAAACAGAATAGCACTTAACACGGAGCAGTTGAGTAACAGAGAAATTTTCAGTTTCACAATTGTGATTCTTTTTTTTACTTTTTTATCAATCGGCCTTAATATGACATTTTTCAAATTGGTATCCACAGTTTAAAAAAGGTTTTTCCTGATTATAAAGCAATACTTGTTCAAGGTTGAAAACTCTGTGCTGAAAAATGAAAAATCATTCATAATTGCTCAACCAGAGCCTACGTCTAGACATAATTTGTTTTTATGTATTTGGGATCATTCCATTTTGTTTTCTCTTTTTTCTATTTAACATTACAGAGCATTTTTCTTTCCCTTTTCCACTTTTTCCAAGTGTTACAATGGACCCAAGGGATCTTAATTTATTCAGTGTGTTGTAATCATTTAAAGTTGCTTGTCTTTTTTGATTTTCAAATTGTTCCAAATTTGCCTAGTGGGAACCCCTCCAAGCTGGTCCGTGTTCACCAGACAGGATTCCAGTAGTTCTCTTTTTAAAAAATTGTGGTAAAAGACACATAAAATTTACTTAACCATTTTTAGCTGTACAATGCAGTATTGTTAAGTATCTTCATATTGTTTTGCAATTGGTTTCTCCGGAACTTTTTCATTTTGCAAAACTGAAACTCCACGCTCATTAAACAACCCCCCACTTCCCCCTCCCCCAGCCCCTGACAACCACTATTATACTTTCTGTTTCTAAGAATTTGACTGCTCTAGATATGTCATATAAGTGGAATTATAGTAGTTGTCTTTTTTGTAATTTTCACTTAGCATAATGTCCTCAAGGTTTATCCATGTCTGAGCCAGAATTTCCTTCCTTTTTAAGGCTAATTATTTCATTGTATGTACATATTGTATTTTGCTTATCCATTTATCCATCAACGTACACTCAGATTGCTTTCACATTTTAGCTATTGTAAATTCAATATAGGTGAACAACGTATATAATAATTTATAAATGTGTATGTATATAATGTATAGTGTATAACGTTATTTAATATGATCTCTGAGACCAATCATGCTTTCAGTTCTTCTATATATATATATATATATATATATATATATATATATACACACACCCAGAAGTGGAAT
The DNA here is from genome assembly GCF_905146905.1 of Nyctereutes procyonoides. Classification (NCBI taxonomy): domain Eukaryota; kingdom Metazoa; phylum Chordata; class Mammalia; order Carnivora; family Canidae; genus Nyctereutes; species Nyctereutes procyonoides. The sequence goes on from NW_026575146.1 coordinate 24,081,886, forward strand.
TGCTGGATTATGTGGTGATTCTATTTTTAAGTTTTGGGGGAAGAATCCTCATTCTGTTTTTCATAGCGACTGTACCATTTTACATCCCCCCCCACCCCACAACAGCACACAAGGATTCCAATTTCTCCACCTCTTCATCAACACTTACTATTTTCTGGATTTTCGCTAGCAGCCATCCTGACAGATGTTTCATTAATCTTTGAACATGCTATTGCATTCTGGCTCAGACGTGCTAGCTTACCTTGCCTCAGACATAGAATCAGTCATTTCTCTGAGAAGCCTTGCTTCTTTTAAGGGGAAATTGGAATTCTGAAATTAAGAGCTGAGTGCTCAGTGTGTTTATGCTATTGGAGTAGCATTGCCATTAGGATGTAATATTCTTCTAGATCCTTCCAGTACGTGGAACTAGAAAATATATTTTTTAAAGTTAAGAATTCACATTAACATCTCCAATTCATATTGAACATTAGAGGGTTTTTCTTATTTTATATTTGTATCTTTTACAATGAATTGTTGGTTTGTTTTTATTTTATTTTTTTTAAGATTTTATTTATTTATTCATGAGAGGCACAGAGAGAGAGGCAGAGGCACAGGCCGAGGGAGAAGCAGGCCCGACGCAGTTGAGCCCGACACGGGACTCGACCCTGGGTCTCCAGGATCATGCCCCGGGCCAAAGGCAGACGCTCAACTGCTGAGCCACCTAGGCACCCCTGTTGGTTTGTTTTTAATGATATGGATATAGTTATTTGTTTGTTTTTATCTTAGAGTATTCATTAAAAAGGCTTCAAAATTTCATTACTAACAGCAGTATGAATAATAAATGTGCTGAGAGAAATTTCCTTGCAGATCCTTTGGTCCTTAGTGTCTAAGGCTTAGATATATCCACTAAGGATATATAGTCAGAGTACTTTTTTTTCCTTTATGTGATTATGTACTAACATTAACATTTGATTAATTAGATATGTTTGTTTCTGTATATGTTCAATTTTAGGGCTCGATTTTGTTTTACCTTATTTGTTTTGTGAACGTGTAAAACATTAACATGATTCAAAAGTTAAAACCATATGCAAACATTTCCAAAAGTAACCATTTTTATTCACTTCTGGGTTATCTTATCTTTCCCCAATATAAGCAAATATATGGACATGTATTCTTATTTCCTTCTTACACAAAAACTGACATACTATACATTCTGTTCTACTTCTTGCTTTTTTTTCCCTTTAACAATACTTTCTGGAAATCCTTTTATGATAATTCTTAGGGATGAACCCCTCTCTTTTGTTAAGGTGGCATAGTAGTTTTTTACTGTTGTAGTGTGTTGTTTCCAATCTCTTTTATTAGAAATAATACCATAATAAGTGCACATGTGCTGTTCTATCTCTGTCAAGTCTTATCTTCAGAGTATATACTTAGAAGTGAGATTGTCCAGTGGACAGGTAAATGCACAAGTTATCTCATTAGGCTTTGCTAAATCCTCCTCCAAAGGGGCTATGCCATTTTAGTGTCCTACCAAGCTATGTATGAGAATGTCTGTTTCTTTACAGCTTTAACCACAGAATGCTAAGGATTAAGATTTTTTCCAATCTTGTAGGTGAGAAATGGCATCTGTGCGGTTTTATTTTTCATTTCCCTATTCTGAATATGGTTGAAGATCTAAGGGCTTTGCTTTTTTGTGTATGTGGACTTCCATTCATGCCTTTTGCCCATTTTTCAGCCTCATTTTAAAACTTTTTCTTCTCATCTTTTAGGAGTCCTTTACATATTAGGGAAATTAGCTCTATGTCTGGATTATAAAGTGCAGATATTTCCCCCATTTTATCCTTTATCTTTTGACTTTGCGTGTCTTTTACCATATACCCTTTCTTTTAAAAATTATTTCTAATGTAGTTGATTCATTGATCTTTTATAGCTTCTGGATTTTCATGCCATAGTTAGGAAAGATTTCTCATAGAATTAGTATTTTAAAAATTGTTTAAATATATGATTTTTATTGTCACCTAAATAGTCTATTATCTCTTAATTTCTATATTAGTGGACATTAGTCTCTATCCTTTTTTTTTTTGCTGGCATAAATATAACTCAATATGTGACAAACATATTTGTTAATAATTCTCTAATTCTTCAACTATTTCCTAGGTTGAAAGGCATGTCTGATATTTGGCAAATTTGGTACATGTTACCAAATTATTTCCAAAGTGGTACCAAGTTACACTCCCACCAATAGAGGTTAAGTTCTTATCTCACAACACCTTCAGCAGCAATAAATTTCAAAGTTCAAAACCAAAACCATTCTCTAATTTCATACATAAAACATTGCATCATTTTTTCATTGCCCTTTATATTCATGAAGAACCACACTTTTTCACATTTTTATTCGATGCTTTGACTTCTCCTATAAATTGTGGATTCATGGCCTTTGCCAAGTAAAAGGTTCGCAACCTTTTTCTCATCGATTTGTTTATGATCCTATTTAACAAGAAAAGAAATGGAAGAGTCTTATTGGCTAGGAACCAGGAAACTCAAGGGTTAGATAATAAGACCTCTGCCAAAGGTTAAAGACCTATATACATAGGACTGAATTTTTCAAAACAGAGCTTGTTTTCTAGCTTCCGCCAGGACACAATGGACCAGAAAAGGCTGGTGCTGCTCAATGTGAGTTGCTTTAGTAGATATGGAATGGTGGTCATGGCTTCCTCTCCCATCCTATTTCCATGCTTTTGCAGGCTTCCAGGAACCTTAGCCCGGCTGGACCTAAAAGGCAATGCCATCCAGGATATTGCTGAGAGGGAGCTCAAGGATCTAAAGCAGCTTCAGGTTCTAAACCTTAGGAACAACAAGATTTCTGCCCTAGACCTCAAGGTCTTGGAGGGTTTGCCTCGCCTCAGACATCTGTATCTGGATGGAAATCCATGGAATTGCACCTGCAGTCTCATAAGAGCGAGGGAGATCCTGAAGGCCAAGGGCACAGATGTGAGGGGAGGACAATGTGCTGCACCCGCTGAACGGCAAGGGGAGAGCTGGATGTCCTCCAAGAAGATCATGAGGCAATGTGAGCATCATTTACATCTGACCGAGAAAAACAAAGAGTCCAAAAAGAAATCAAAACCAGAAGAACACTCCAGCCTCAGAATCAACATGGATGATGATTATTATGATTATGAAATAGATTAAGTATGAGCTTGTTTACAGTTTAAAGTTTTTCTTTTAAATAGGCTTCATTTTAGAGCTGTTTTAGATTCATAGCAAAATTGAGAGCAAGGTAAAGAGATTTCCCCATATACCTCCTACTTCTGCACATGCATGGCCTCCCATATTAGAAAACCCCCCTTCAGAGTGGGAGATTTATTACAATTGATGCACCTGCACTGACACATCATCATCACCTAAAGTCCATAGTTTACACTAGGGTTCACTCTTGGTGAAGTACATTCTGGGGATTTGGACAAATATATGGTGACATGTATCTATCATTGTAGTATCACACAGAATAGTTGCACTGTTTTGAAAATACTCCACAAAAGTTTTTTAGTGTTCACTCTCTTAAGCAAAAATATACAATAAATTTAGATTTGTAAGACTCTTTTTTTGTAAGTTTTTCTTGTTTCTGTTTTTTTTAAAGAATAAAATGAAAGTTGAGGTGGGGAGGAAAGGAGAAAGAGATAATGGTAAAAATATGTAAGATTCCTTCCACTTAAAAAGTAACTTGTATTTGATACTGAAATCTACACAAATAATGCCAAATAAAATTGCCATCTGGTTAGCTTCCTGCAAATGGAGTTGTTCATTTTATCATGTAAGGTGATGACTTTTGTGTATGAAGCTGGTGCCTACAGGCCTACACTACAGGCTTTGGACTCCCACTTAAGCAAGAAAGAAAGTATTGGAAAGAATGGGACTTGCTCACAGAATCAAAGGAAAAGCTGCAGAATCTGGAAAGAACAGGGTTGGAACTGCTCCAGGGTCCCAGAAAGAACACTATGTTGGAGAGGCTCTTAGCTTCTTCAACCTTTTCGGTGCAGAATGAAGAACCTCCACTATTATGTGTTAGCTTCCCTCTTCTCAACATTCATATCATCAGAAGGAGAGACCAGTTGGCCTAACTTGGGTCATATATTCACCCTTGGCTAAGGGACAATAGTATTGTCTGACAGTCTTACCAAGACCAAGGGGAAACCAGAAAAGGAAATGTAAATCGGCATCTTATATACTATGATGTCCCTGCAATGACCTTCTTGAAGAGTTGTATTGTGAGTTACATTCAATGTTCCCTGAGCCCACCGAAATCCCCAAACTCCCTTCCTTTTGATGAAATGCGTACTTTTGAGAGTTGCCTGTCTGGGGATAGAGATGGGACTATAGAATACATTTTTTCTATTAATCTACTTGTAAATATGATCTACTAGCATGTAAATCTGAAATCCCATCTAAATTGGCTCCTTTTCTAATTAGTAAGATTTATCTGTTGCAGTATTTGTTTTATAAAGTTTTCCAACAAAATGCTCCTAAAGGAAGAGAAAGAGTAGGGATTGAGCATATGAGTAATATGCCCACCAGAAGTTTGAGCTTTTTCTACAGTGCATTGATTTAAAATTTTACGCAGAACTTGTATTACTTGCTTTGTGTCCACATTTTCTTCTCCCCAAATTTTTATGAAATTGACATTCCTGGAAAAGGAGTCCTATTTTTACAGTGGCTACTAGTACTCCCTGGCACACTGACAAGTATCTCAACTACCAAAACACAGAAGTACAGAAATAAGGGAACTTATACATGTTTTTTCTCTGGTTATTGTGTGGGTTTCAACTCTTGTAATGTGTCAGACCTACAATTCTAAGAAAAACCGATGATTTGTGATATGTAATAAATTATCCCCACTGCCGTTGCCTGAGTATTGATAACCAGAATTCCCAAACTGTGAGGGCCTTGAGAAAGAATCTAGTCTTTTACAGGTGTGAGAATGCAGTCTCATAGGGGTAAAGTCACGGTCACGTTCATATGCATAGAAAGTGGCAGAACTGGTACCTGACTGCATCTGGGCGTTCTACTTCTGTCCAGTACTCCTTCTACCATAGCATTTGCTGTAAGATTCACTCAGGATGCTCTACTCACAGTGTCCAGGATAGTAAAATGTTCCATAAAGCATGGGAATTCATCTGCTTTGGCAGCCATAGCAAAACCACAGGCTGGGTGCTTAAGCAACAGAAATTTATTTTCTCACAGTTCTAGAGGCTAGAAAGCTCTAGACTGAGATGTCATCAGGGTTGGTTTCTGGGGAGGCCCCTGTTCCTGGCTTGGAGACCGCTGACTTCTTGCTATGTCCTCACATGGCCTTTCCTCTGTGTGTGGGTGTGTGCATGCATGGAAAAAGATTTTGGTGTCTCTTCTTTTTTTTTTTTTTAAAGATTTTATTTATTTATTCATGAGAGACACACATGCACACACACACACACACACACACACACACACATACATTGAGAGGTAGAAGCAGGCTCCACACAGGAAGCATGATCCCGGGACTCCCTGGACTGAAGGCAGGCGCTGAACTGCTGAGCCACCCAGGGATCCCTGGGGTCTCTTCTTCTTATGAGGATACTAGTCCTATTGGATTAGGGCCCCACTCTCATGACCTCATTTAATGTTCATTACCCCCCTAAAAAAGTCTTATCTCCAAGTACAATCTCATTGGCAGTTAGGGCTTAACATAAGAAATTTGGGGGACATGATTCAGTCCACAACAATATATATATGTATGCACACATGTATCTATCTACATACTTACCTACCTACCTACCTATACTGTTTATCTCAATTTTGGGCTCTTCACTAAGTTTATTAATAAATTTACAAAAAAATAAGAAAAGGCAAAGGCAGGGGAGGACAAAATAGAAAAGGATAAGGAAATTTTAATGCCCAGTTATCACACATTTATATTCATGTAACGATTTTAAAAAATCAAGTATTTAGCTACTAGTGTGAGGAGGCAGCTAGAGGGCAAGATTGAGCTATAGGGCAGATGAAATTTAGAAGGATGAGATATAGACTATGATCCTGGAAGGCAGGTGTAGGTTGAGTGTTACTGGAGTTGGAGAAGGGGCGGTCATCTTGGGCACAGGAATCCACTCAATGCCTGAAAAAAGGGGGATTACTTGGTGGTAGATAAGGAAAAGGGGAGATAAACTTCCCGGGACTAGTTTGTCCTATGTTACCTTTTTGCGCCACCATTCCCACATCTGTAAAACGGGGACTGTAGTACTAGCTCCTTGTATTAATTCTTTTTGAATTAAACTATACGGAAGAAAAACATTTCCTTAATTGTCCCCCTAGTTTGCAAATCTTCCTCTCTCTCCAGATGGAGACATTCATTGTCTTATTCCCCAGATGCCAATCACACAGTGGCATATATAGATGGCACCTCCTAGGATGACACAGTGAATAGTATGTGTCCCTCCTAAAAGCATTTTTATCTCTTGCTGCTTTCCCTCTTCTATTTCATGCCTTCTTAGACCTGCCAAAAGTCAGAACTGAGCCACTGCCTGGTTATAACCCTCCCAGTAGCTGCCCCCTTGGTAATACAAATCCTGGTTGAAGCCTTTAAATTGCCCCCTGTAAGGGCTTGATTGTTCTTTGATGAAAGACTAATCTTCCACTCAGCCTTGGGAAAGGGAGTGAGAATAACCAAAATGAATGAATAACTGAAATGAATGATCTCAATAGAAGGCACAGATGCTCCTTTCTGGCACACACACATGGTCACACAGGAAGTACTACTTTTATCAGAACTGATGGTCTCTTCAGGAGCATTTCTAGTTTCTATTGGAAATGTTCAGAGTTTATAAAATTTAAAGACTTTTCCCTTACAGACTTTATAATGTTCTGTTATGCAATATATGCAATAGCAGTGAGTCTAGACTTGCCTTCTTTTGATGTGTAGGCTTTCTGCTAAGGTCTTTGCAAAGGGGCTCACTCGTCTTCTCAAATCCTCTGTTTTGTTGCCCTCTGAATCTTCTCCCTGACTTGATGGTTCGTGGATGTCTTGGCTTTAGATGAAAAAGATGTCTCTAAGGCCAATGCTCAGAGAACTCTTCTTTCTCAAAAGAAGCCCTTTTTTCTCTAGTTGTTCATTATATCCCCTCATCAAATAATGTGCTGGTATTGAGGCTGTAGCCAATCTCAGGATTTCACCTGAGAAACAGAATAATCATTCTTTTAAAATTCTACTGTGCCAGAGGTCATGGCTCAGTTACATTACTCATCATTTGGTCAATTAGCTATATTGCTCTTAGCTAAATTTGCTAACAAATGTGCACATAAATGAAAAACTACTATCTTTACAAGTCAACCAGAAATTCAATGTTTTTCCATCGTATAGTGATGTAGCGAATGTTAAAAATTGGATTCTTGCCAGCTTATTAGTCTGAAACCTCAGGGAATGGTCAGCGTGCCCCAAAGCACAGTGGTAAGAATGAACTTTGTGGAATTGGTATCATCCCAGTAATAATAATAGATTATCTTAGCAGTTCAATTCAGTTAACATTACTGGCACTGTTTCTGAGCTCTAGGATTGCCTTTATTCTAGATGGTATCTGCTCTGACAGGGAAGAGCTGGTATGATGGATTTCCCTATCTTTTTCTCTCTAAGGTAGAATATTGTTCTAATATTCTCTATAGGCTTTCACGAAACACTGTTTTTTAGGAATCCAATACAGAGGATTTTATCTAATAGCCACTATTCAACTTTTAAAACAGCCACTGACAATTGCCTCTAGAGTGTCCTTATCCCAATCTATCTTGGTTTCAGAAAAATACTCAGGATATAGTTATTCCTTCTCACCTATTCTCTCCCCACAGCACACACCCTCCCCCCCACAAACTGCCCTACCCAGTGTTAGATCATTGTTATTCAGGCTTACAGTACTAATTTCTGCTTTAGGATTAATTTACCAACCATTTAAAAAAGAAAAAAGAATCACAAATGCCACTAAAAATAATACTGTCTGATAGACAATAAATGTCCATGTATTATATGAAAAGCAGCTCATGATAATTGTTCACTTGGAAATGTAATGAAATTTCAAAATGGAATCCCTATGTTATGTGCACTTTTAATTATAACCTATCCTATCAAATCATTTTACAAAGATTATCTCCCCCAAATGTACCAAGTCAGCAGCAATGTTTGTAGATGTTTCTACATGGTCATCAGCATTTACCCTTAGTCTTTACTTTTTGCCAGTTCGATGAGTGAAAAACAATATGTCATTGCTTTAATTTTCACTTCACTGACTACTTGTGAGGTCGAGCACGTTTTTATGCTTGTGAGCCTTTGTGTTTCCTCTTCTGTCAGTGATTTATCTGTACACTTTGCCCATTTAAAAAAATCAGGTCTTTGTCTTTTGTAAAAAGCAATTTGTAGGGATCCCTGGGTGGCGCAGCGGTTTGGCGCCTGCCTTTGGCCCAGGGCGCGATCCTGGAGACCCGGGATCGAATCCCACGTCGGGCTCCTGGTGCATGGAGCCTGCTTCTCCCTCTGCCTATGTCTCTGCCTCTCTCTCTCTCTCTGTGTGTGACTATCATAAATAAATAAAAAAATTAAAAAAGCAATTTGTAGGATTTCTTCATATAGTAGGGCTATTATCTCTGTTTTGTCAGATACATCACTAACATTTTCTCCAAGATCATCATTTTTCTTTTGGCTTGGTTTATGATTTTTTTTTGTCTTATAAAAAATTTTAACCTTTAGGTAGTCAAATTGGTCAATCTTTTTTTTAAAGATTTTATTTATTTATTTAAGAGAGAGCACACACATGAGCGTGAGCACAAGCAGGGAGAGGGACAAGCAGACTCCCTGCTGAGCAAGGAGCCCCACCCGGGGCTGGATCCCAGGGCCTTGAGATCATGACTTGAACAGAAGTCAGACACTTAATTGACTGAGCCACCTAGGAGCCCCTGGTCAATCTTTTATATATGAAGTACAAGCTATGCACATTAACGTATATATACTAAGATCTATTTTAGCATATATATGTGTGTGTTTATACAATATATGTACATATGCATATATATAGTGTACACATAAGATATATATCTACTCTGTGGATAGATATATAACTGGTGACATATGTTTCAGTATTCTATGCTTACAAGTTTTCTATGTAACTCATACCAATTAATCAATTAATCTGATCTAATATTATTTTTAACCATTAAAGTTAACTAAGGGCCTTGGAAGTTCTATTTAAAATGACATACTACAGGGGCGTCTGGGTGGCTCAGTGGATTTAAGCGTCTGCCTTTGGCTCAGGTCGTGATCCCAGAGTCCTGGGATCGAGCCTCACGTCAGGCTCCCTGCTCAGCGGGGCATCCACCTCTCCCTCTCCCCGCCCCCGCCTGCTCATGCTCTCTCTCACTATCTCTCTCTCCCAAATAAATACATACAATATTAAAAAATAAAATAACATACTACAGATCATAATGCTGACATACAGCTTACATAGTGCTAAATGGTTGAACATATAATTTTACATTTTTCCTATTTTTAAACATTATGTGGGAGTAAAAGTATCTGATCAATAACATAGTACAAGACCTCAGGAAGTTCAGATTAACTAGTCTCTTTATGAGAAGACAAATCTAAGGCATAATCTTACAGACTTTTTAAAAACCCAAACTATCAGACAAGTGTGATTTACCCAAAGATTTTGGATTCTTATTTTAGATTTTGGACCTAGCAGTTTCTGTGAGAAAGGTTTTTTTTTTTTTTCCCTTTAAAAATCCAGTACCTAGTTTGGGTTTTTTATTTTCTGGGAATTCTAGGAAGATTAGACTTATGTAAGCACTCTATAGCCTCTAGAAACCAATCAGAATAAAGACCCTTTTATTTAAGTACTTTTGTAATCTAAGCCAGGCTGGCCAACTTTGGTAAATGATCTAAGGGTACATATCTGAGACTTCATGGGCTTTTCAGTCCCTGTTGCAACTACTCAACTCTGCCATAGATAATTCCTAAATAAATGGATATGGCTGTATTCTAATAAAGCTTTCAAAAAACTGGTAGTGGACTCACAGTTTATGATCCATCATGTAAGGAGCTTGGAAGTTATCAATCTTGTAACAGCAAATAAAAACGCCAAACAAACTCAAAGATCAACAACTCTTTTTTGATCCAGAAGAGAAGTGAGGTCACAAGGCAAACTGCTTGCTCCCCATATTAGAGAGACAGGTGAATGCAGAGAATCACAATTTAGGAGCAGAAAGCCCTCAGCAGGGACCTCTTCAGGAACCAGTACTATGGCAGAAAAACCCAAACTGTAACTGATAAATTGCTGGAGGCTTGGAGTGGACAAGACTGAGAATTAAAAAGTCTGGGGGGGGCGGGTGGAAAAGGCTGACACTCTTACGTGTGTCTCCCACACCTACGTAATTTTTACCTTCAAGAACTAACCAGGTTCCCAAGTGAATATTAGAGACAAAAACCACCTCACGCTTCTGGCAGCAGCAGGAGGAAAGCAACCATTTTTGAAATATGCCAGAGCATTCTATTCTTCTTAACAAGATGAGCTCTCCAGAGAAACTATTTTATCATGGTCTAAATTACTGGGCTTTTATCTGGTCCTAGGGAAGGGAAATACCCAACCCCAGCCCTCTCCAGCCATCCTGGCTCATATCAGGGAGGGGGAGTGGGTTGGGGAACTGAAAACACTTGTGAGTTCACAGACCAGCGGTGCAGCCTCCCTAAAAGACTGAGACCTGATCTTAGGAGTGCAGAACCCTTCCCATCCTCTGCATCTCACCACCACAATCCTTTAGGACTGCTCACACCACCTCCTTTCACCAAGTAGATCACATCCAATCCTCAAATAAAACTTACAACACATTCTAAAAGGCAAAAACAAAACACGAAGAGAGAAGAACAAGCACCAGAACCAGACTGAGATATAGCAGGGATGTCAATATGACCTATCAGGAGTGTCATACACTTGGAATCACACAGTATGTATGTCCCCATAATGTCAGAGACTTGCTATCTTTCTGAAGCTGTGCAATTCTTTCTGCATTTTTCTGCCTCTGGTAGAACTTGGTGTTGGGAGTTATGCTTAAGAAGTCCAAAATTGAAGACTCCTAACTCTGGGAAACAAACTAGGGGTGGTGGAAGGGGAGGAGGGCAGGGGGTGGGGGTGAATGGGTGACGGGCACTGAGGGTGGCACTTGACGGGATGAGCACTGGGTGTTATTCTGTATGTTGGCAAATTGAACACCAATGAAAAATAAATTTATTATTAAAAAAATAAAGTACTTTAGCCAAAAAAAAAAAAAAGTCCAAAATTTTGGGCAGCCCGGGTGGCTCAGCGGTTTAGCACCTGCCTTCGGCCCCAGGTGTGATCCTGGAGACCCAGGATTGAGTCCCACTTCGGGCTCCCTGCATGGAGCCTGTTTCTCCCTCTGCCTGTGTCTCTGCCTCTCTCTCTCTCTGTCTCTCATGAATAAATAAATAAAATCTTTAAAAAAAAGTCCAAAATTTATGTTATATTCATATGAACCCCTAACATTCCTAAAAGTGCCCCATTCACTACTTTCTTTTGAAAATGACAAAATAAATTCTTTAGAAAAGAAAGAAGTGCATAAACTTTGGATTGAACGGATATGCCCAATAGGATATTATTACATTTTCCTGTTATCCCAGAATTGCGGCAGAAAACAAAAGGCATCAAACCTATCATCTTCTTTTTTAAAATTTTATTTTATTTAAATTCAATTAATTAACATACAGTATATTACTAGTTTCAGAGTTCAAGGATTCATCAGTTGCATATAATTCCCACTGCTCATTACATCATGTGCCCTCCTCAATGCCCATCACCCAGTTACCCAATCCCCCTACCCACTTACCCTCCAGTAACCCTCAGTTTGTTTCTTAGAGTTAAGAGTCTCTTATTTCATTTTTTGATGGCTGAGTAATACTCCATTCTATATATATATAAATACCACATCTTCTTTATCCATTCATCTGCCATTTGGGCTCTTTCCAGTTTGGCTATTGTGGACGTTGCTGCCAGAAACATTGGGGTGCAGGAAACCTAACTCATTCTAAGTGCAGAGAAATAGCCAGAATTTGAGAGCAGCCACCGGACACCTCCATCCCTAGCCTACTGAAAGACGTGAAAAAGGAAAGAAAAAGAAAAGTGGAGGCCTCCTCCCTACTTCCTTGTAGAGGCTGAATATTTACTTATTTATTTGAGCGAGAGAGAGAGAGAGAGACAGAGAGAGACAGAGAGGCTCAATGCAGGGCTCAATCCCACAACCCTAAGATCATGACCCTGAGATCACGACCTGAGCTGAAATCAAGAGTCAGATGCTTAGCCGACTGAGCCACCCAGGCACCCTTGGAGGCTGGATGTTTTTAAGCCGGGAGACCTGTGAACCTTCCTCTGGTTACTCTTGGAGGAAATAACAAAACAGTTGAGGAGAGGAGCCAGGATCTTCATGTTGGGGGTGGTGAGTACTGTCAGATAGATATGGGATCAGAACCCCTTTGGTTAAGTGTGTGTGTGTGTGTGTGTGTGTGTGTGTGTGTGTGTGTGTAAGGAGATGTCCTTTGGAATCCACACCCAAATTTCAGAAGGACTCGTGCCTGGGAGCTTCCTTAGCAGAGCATCCTGGAATCACATAAACACCAGCAGTGGCTAGTGAGGAAGAAGACTGCAGGCTTTCCTGGTCACTGCCCTTCCCATCTCCCTCTTCTTTGTCCATCACGGGAGTCAAAAGTGCAGAGGAAACTGAGAGAGGTAGAAGTGCGTGTAGGGTATGCGTGGTGTTCAGCCTTCAGTTCCTTAGGCTGAACTGCCAAAGAGAGGAAAACTTTGAGAGGAACATGAGATTCCAGTTTCAAAATAAAGCGGTCAGTCTTGGAAAATGAGACCGGTCCAAAAAGTGATAATGATTGGAACAGTAAGGTATGTAGCCAAGATGTTATCAGATGTTTCCCAAAGGGAGAAGGGGCTTAAGAGAACAAAGAGTAGGTAGACATTACACAAATGAAATTGTTTTATATGTGTTATATAAACATGTAAAATACTACATATATACGCCCACATTTAATTCTTGGACAACCCCAGGGTATGAATTCTGCGAGTGCACTCCGATGTAGTTTTTTTTTTTTTTTGGCTACAGCACAGTACTGTAAACGTACTTCTCCTTATGATTTTGTTAATAACATTTTCTTTGTCTCCAGCTTACTTTATTATGAGAATATGGATCATAATACATATAAAATACAAAATACGTGTTAATCAAGTGTCTACTGACAGTGGGCTGTTAGTAGCTAAGTTTTGGGGGAGTCAAAAGTTATACTAGGATTTTTGACTGAGGAGGAGGGGTGTTGGGGCCCCTAAACCCCTATATTCTCCAAGGGTAAATCTGTACATGAAGATGGAAAGTGCTGTAAATTAGCTGGGAAATTTACAAGGAGTGGTGAGATTTACAGGAAGGAAGACATCTCCCGCTAGGGGACAAAGGGAATTTTTTTTTTTTAAGATTTTATTTATTTGAGAGAGAGGGAGAACTGAAGCAGGGAGGAAGGACAGACAGTGAGGGGGGAAGCAGATGCCGCTGAGCAGGGAGCCCCATGCGGGGCTGACCCCAGGACCCTGGGATCATGACCTGAGCCGAAAGCAGACACTTAATGGACTAAGCCACCCAGGTGCCCCATCAAGGGAGTTTTCACTGAGGACTTGGCATGTCCTCAGGACATAGGAAATGGGTTGGGGCTTGGGGAATACCTGCTGGGGAGCTAGACATCGAGGAGAAAGGAAGAGAGCGAAAGGGGCAATAACGGGACAGGCCTGCTGCAGGGAAGTACAAGACTGGCCCACAGGAACACTTTGTAGTCCTGACTGGCTGGAGCATAAGGCTGTGTGAAGGGGATGGTGTGGGTACACGGGCAGGTTCCCCCAGTGACGGTCACCTGGGTCAGTCATACAGGGAGCCAGCCATCGCTCGCTCGCTGAATGAACAAAAGAATAAACCGATCCGATTGCCAGGCCGTGGAACCCCATTTTATGCATTAAGCAACGGACAGCCAGCAAGGATCCCATACAGAGGGGAAAGACACAGGCAAAATCGTGTCGCAAGAACATTAGTAAAGATCTCGGGGGATCCCTGGGTGGCTCAGTGGTTCAGTGAGCATCTGCCTTCGGCTCAGAGCTGGCTGCTGGAGACCCGGGGTCGAGTCCCACGTCGGGCTCCCCGTAGGGAGCCTGCTTCTCCCTCTGCTTGTGTCTCTGCCTCTCTCTGTGTCTCGCATGAATAAATAAATAAAATCTTAAAAAAAAAAAAGAAGATAGAATGAAGGGGCACCTGGGTGGCTCAGCGGTTGAGCATCTGCCTTTGGCTCAGGTCATGATCCTGGGGTCCTGGGATCGAGTCCCACATCGGGCTCTCTGCAGGGAGCCTGCTTCTCCCTCTGCCTGTGTCTCTGCCTCTCTGTGTGTGTCTCTCATGAATAAATAAATAAAATCTTTAAAAAAAAGCATTAGTAAAGATCTCCATTCGCACTTTAGGAAGGACGGACCTCAGGTTCAAGGCTTGACCGAAGACCCTGTGTCGGGGCACGCTCCCGCGTCTGCACACTCACTTCCTTTCCGAGACCCTCGCTCATCCCCAGCCTCACACCTCACACTTGCTGCACGCTCCCTTCTTTTCCGAGGTTCTCTCTGGCGTCCGTAATTTCCAATCCCGTCGGGCCACGCCTACTCCTTGGAAGCCATTAAAGGAGACCGCACGAGACACCCAAGGCCCCGAGGGACGCGGAGTCCCTGACCTCGCGCGTTCCCATCTCCGAGCCAGGTGTCCTGCCCGCCAAGGCCGGCGGCGTCTGCACCTCGGCCTCCGCTCCTCGAGGGGGCGCCCGCGGCCCCCGGCCCGCTCCGTTCGCAGGCGCTCGCCCTCCCTGGCCGCGCGGGTTTGGGCCACATCCGCGGCCCCGGGCGCCGCGTCAGAGGCCCGCACGGCCCAATCAGAACTGTCCATGTACTCGTGGGGGCGGGGCCGCCTCGGCAGGAGGAAGATGGCGGCGGGGGCGAGGTGAGGTGTTGGCAGTAGAAAGGGGTTCGGGCGTGGGGGGCGGGGGAACGTGGAGCGATGGCCCGCGCCGGCCGCAGGGCTGGATAAAGAGCCGTCGCGCCGCGGGTGTGGGAGGGAGGGAGGAGAGGGTGCCCGGGCGCCACGAGAGTATGACGGGGCTGTACGAGCTGGTGTGGCGGGTGCTGCACGCGCTGCTCTGTCTGCACCGCACGCTCACCTCCTGGCTCCGTGTTCGGTTCGGCACCTGGAACTGGATCTGGCGGCGCTGCTGCCGCGCCGCCTCCGCCGCGGTCCTAGCGCCGCTCGGCTTCACCCTCCGCAAGCCCCCGGCCGCCGGCAGGAACCGCCGGCACCCCCGGCACCCGCGCGGGAGGCCGGGCCCGGCCGCCGCCCACCCCCGGCTGCGCTGGCGCGCGGACGGCCGTTCCCTGGAGAAGCTGCCGGTGCACATGGGCTTGGTGGTCACCGAAGAGGAGCAGGAGCCCAGCTTCTCGGACATCGCGAGCCTCGTGGTGTGGTGCATGGCCGTGGGCATCTCCTACATTAGCGTCTACGACCACCAAGGTGAGGTCCGGCGCGGGCAGGAGGGATCCGGGGCGTGCCGCTCGCCGGCTCCGCCAGCTGGCCCGCTCCCGAGGCCCTTAACTGCAGAGTACGGTGCCAGCGCTTTCGAGGAAGGGAGATAAGATTTCCCCAACACCTGCTGACTCCCTGTGTTCGAGTCAGCCGCGTTCTGTGCATTAAAAAAAAAAAAAAGACAAAAAAAAAAGCAAGCCCAAAACACTGCTTATTCTTTGTAGCGCCCCAGTAAGGCAGACGGGATCAGTGTGCCCTAGTGTCACAAAAGAGGATCACCGGCCTCTGCGCTGGTCCCGCGCTTGCCCCTCCGTTAACGCCGGTGGATTCCCTCCCGCGAAGATTCCCAGAACTGCTCTTAGGTCGCTGCGAGGCTGGGAAGGGTCGGGGCCAGGTGGCGTCGGAACCGCGGTTCCGGAAATAGGTGGGGGCGGGGGGGGGGCTCGGGAGGCAGCACCGCAGGCGGTCGCCCAGCCTGCGGAGGTCTGGGGTGGCGTGCGGTCCTCGGTCCTTGGCGGCTAGCGCAGGGCTGGATAGAGTGCTTCCCTCCTGTAAGTTCTGGTCGCGGGAATGCATTTGTTTGTCCCCGCGGGCGGCCTCGGTCGGTGGAAGAGTCGGGCCCTCGCTGGGTGGCCGGAGCCTGGAGCGCCGCGCCAAGCCAAGCCAAGCCGGTGCCTTGGAAGGTGGCATCTCGGCCCCGCAGGCCCCCGGGAGGCGGCCGCGCGCGTCGGCGACGTGGTTAATAACGAGTCCGAAACCGCTGGGAGGACCCGGGAGAGAGGCTCTCGCCGAGGAAGTAGGCCCTCGGCTGGACCCTGAATGCAGTCGGAGGGAAGGTTGGGGAAGGCTCTCCGTGTCAGGCTTGGATCCTGAAAGCAGGGGAGTCTAAGGAGAGACCAGGAGGTGGTGCCTACCGTCATCTCGGTGTACCTGCCGAAGGAAAGAAAAGGAACGTGGTTTTTTTTTTTTTTTTAAATTTCTGTAGGTTTTATTTATTTATCCATGACAGACAGAGAAAGAGAGACAGAGAGGCAGAGACACAGGCAGAGGGAGAAGCAGGCTCCACGCGGGGAGCCCTACGTGGGACTCGATCCCAGGACCCCGGGGTCATGCCCGGGCTGAAGGCGGCGCTAACCCGCTGAGCCACCCGAGCTGTCCCATGTTTGGGTTTTTTTTTTTTATGTTAATTTTTTTTATTGGAGTTCGATTTGCCGGCATGCAGCATAACCCCCAGTTCGGTCACGGAAGTTACTGCCGCGCCCCGCGGAAGCTACAGTCTGATTTCGTTTTTCCCTTAAAATCTTCGTCAGGGAGGTGGGTCGTAAGAGTGGGGTTTTGTCCCAACGGCGCGGCGGAGGCCAGACAGTGACTCTTGGACGGGGTGACTCTTGCCTGGTGTGTCCCCTTCCTCGCAGGCAGCAGAGGAGTCTGGTGACTCAGTAGCGTGTCACCGTCAAATGATGGGTTAACCGGTAGGGGTAAAGTTTAATAGGGGCTGATATTTTTATGGGACTTGCCGAAGAAGTCAGCAGACCAGTAGAAATCACGAGACTGTTAGGAAGCGGGGAAAGAAAGAAGTGAGGAGCAGAAATGGAAATTACTCGAAGCCATTAAACAGTGTGGTGAATCCCTTGCATACAGGTGGTTGCTGTAAAGCAGGTACCTTGAGGTGCCAGGAGGGAAGGCGGAGGTCTAGCTCCACAGTCTCCCTGGGTGGCTGTGCCTCCCAACCCAGATTGTCATATTGCTGCACTTCCTTGTTCCAGCATTTCCTGCTGCTGAGTTGCTGATGTGGTTCAGAAATAGCCTCTGTCATATTTGCTGAAAGAAAAGCCACTGTTAGTGAAAAGGAAGAAGTCAAGCTAACCTGCCATTGACTGAACACAGAAAGGACTTTTAAAGTTCTTGCCAGTGACTACTAGACTCAGGGCCCTTTTTGCCCTACTCTAGAAGCAGTTTTAGTTATTTTTTAAGGGGGTAACTTCATTGTTTAAAATAAGAGGCTTTTGATTTACCCACTCTTGGTTTTGGGTCATTCATTCATTCAGCAGTGACAATGGGCGTGTGTTAAATACCAGGTACTAGTGTGGGCATGGGAGTAGCAGTGGACAAAACAGACAAAAATTCCTGTGCTCCTGGAACTTACATATATTATGAATGAGTAAAATATGTGGTAAAGTAGATCATAAGTGAAATGAGGAAAAATAAAACAGGGAAAGGGGATAGGAATGTTGAAAGGCAGTAGTAGAAGAGGGGGTGCGGTGTTAAGCCGGGTAGCCAAGGAAAGCCTCATTGACCTTTGAATATAGACTGAGGGAGGTGAGGAAGGAAGCTGTATGGATATGTGAGAAAAACTGTCCTTTTTAAGGGAAGTGTAGCTACTTAAGCTTTATTGAGTTATCCCAAACAGACTTTTATTTAAATCTATTTCTGCATAGGTATTTAACTTTAAAAAAAATAACAAATGTCATATTTATTGAGTACCTTACTATGGTTTTTGAAGTACTGGGACACAAAGAAATACAAAAAATTGTGTCGCTCAAGGACTTAAAATATCTCAAGTTAAGGTTGCCTACTAAAAAGTAATATATAAATGCTGAATGGCAGAGACTGTTTAAGGAAAGAAAAAACTCCTAGTGGAGCAGGGTTACCCCTCATATGCCCATAACCAGGAAGGAGGTGACACTTGCAAAAATAGGTGGAATTTGAATTAGCATGAACAGTAGTGTTCTCCATCCTCTACCCACTGCCACAGCCTTGGTCTCTTCCCCCACTGTCTCTTCCTCCCCCCCTCTCTATATGTGAATAGGGAATTCCCTATTGGTAGCATTCCTATTAGACCGTCTTGAACAACAGCACCAACTAGTGTTGGGAACAGTAAATATACTATGTAAGTTTGTGTAAAGAAAAGAAAAGCTGAGAAATAAGGTAGGGTGAAGGCTTGGGTGACTGTTCTGTTGCTTTGTAGTCTACCCCCAAAGCATAGTGGTTAGTTTGTTTTGATTTGTTTTGTTTTTTTAAGGCATAGTGGTTTAAAACAACTTCTGTGTTAACTCAGTTCAGTTGGTCAGTTATTTTGGGGGATTGGTCTTCATAAGGTTGCAGTCACATAGTGGCTGGTACATACACATTTCTTGTCATAAGTCTGATGCCTGCTTTGTGAGAGTTGGAATAGATGAAGGCAGGTTGGTCATCTGCCTTCACATAGCCCTTCTACATGGCTGGCTTGGACTTTATCATTTAATAGTGGCCTCATGGTAGTCAGATCATAGTTGACTTCCTTCAAAGAGTGTTCCCAGTGACCTGGCCAAAGGCCAAAGTTTGCAAGGCGTCTTTGACTGAGCTTAGGAAATCTTGCAGTGTTACTTTGGCTGTATTCTCTTGGTTTGAGAAGTCAGAGGTCTGCCCCAAACCAAAATGTCGAAATAGACTTCACCTTTCCATGAGAAAACAGCTAGTGCAGAAAGATGGGAGAGAGGCAGTCGTGGGAAGGATGCGGGGTAGGCAGGGATTGACGACGGCATGCATCTTGGAGACAAGCTCCTGTACCATCTTACTTTTTTCCCTGGCCTGTACCTCTTCACCTAAAAATTTGAGTTTAAATAAGCATTCATTTTAATTAATTGTAATTGGGTCTAGATTATGTTTTGTCCCGAGACTAAAAAAAATAAGACCCATTGATATTTATTTTGGTTTGACAGCAAAACTGAACTTTTTATTTTCGTTTACCTGCCATATTTCTTGATTCTAATAATTTCTGCCAGTAATTGCTTCATATTTTAGAAATTGGAGTTGTTTTCTCAGGAATTTCTTAACATCAGAATTCTAGTAAAGAGATTTGCCTAATTTGACTCCATGATTATAATTGAAGAAAGGACCATAATTGGGTTGGCACAAAAACTGGAATTCAGGGGCTTTTGGAGCTACAGCCTTAGGGGTGCTGTGCTTGCCTGGCTCTCACTTGAAGTACGCTTAGCTCCATGTTGTCTGGGTATGTGTTAGTATCTTTGGTGATGGGACCTGTTCTTACTGCCCGGCCATTATCGGTGCCATGCTGAGGACTTTGCGGTACGGCAGGATTTTTCAAAATGTGACCTGTGGACCGTCTAAGAGTGAGTCGTTGGGGATGCTTCTAACAGAGATTCAAGGTATTATCGATCAGACTGAATTAGGGGACCGGGACCTGAGCACCTTCGTTTTTATCAAACTGCATACTGCCTCTGTACGCTGAAGTTTAATGCTAGCACAAACTGAGGGACATTCTGCTACTTGCCTTACTTCGAATTATTTGTTCTTCATGTTCCTTTTCATGCGTGAGGTAGTCTGGGCAGGGTCTTAGTATTAGTTCTCATAAGTTGGAGTGATCCAGAATAAGGCATTGCCTTCTGTGTGAGGATTCAGCAACAAGAGAACAGGAGTCTTTGTTCTGTGTTGCTCTTTCTGGTGTTACTTCCATAGTTGTAAAGTCATAAAATCTGTACTACGTGTCTTCTGAAATTGTTTTTAGGTACAGATTTCTCACACTGGAATTAAAAATGTCCAGTGTACTCCCAGCCTCCCCGGCCTACTTACTATTTCATATACCTTTTGCTGTATCCCAGGTTTAGGGGATTTGACATTCTCTCCCATTGGAAGGGCTCTTCTCCTTTCCCTGACAAATGGCTGTCTACTTGTCAGAAGGCTGTCATTGATCCTTTTAAGTCCATCCTATCATCTCTTATGTAGCCTGTCTTGATTCTTCGATTCTTTTCTTGCTCTATCCTTGAATCTCCTCAGAACTTGGTGTATCTCTAAAGGTATTTCTGTTTCCTAAAGCAGTAGTCATATATATGTGCCTGGATCATCTTACTGGATTGTAAGCTCCACAGATGCTATCTATCCTTTTCATATTTGCTTCTCCTACAGAGTGTAGTTTGGTGTTGTACATTGGTTTCCCAACATGAGCACCCAGGAACCTTAAAATAATGGAGAGAAATGAACGTAATTTGCCCTAGTTATGTTTTTGCTCAGTGATACAGATGCCATTGGGAAATATGGTTTTACTAAGTACTTATTGTTCTTATTCTATTTGAAACATAGAATTGGAAGTTTTGAAGTCCGGTTGTATTGCGATTACATCTTGATATAATGAGCAATATAAACTGGAGTGCTCGTATTCCTCAATGTGGAAACTCATGTCAGGGAACATCTGGTCCTAGTTCTCACCTTTGTGTAGTTCATGTCTTGTGCAGAATTTTACATGTATCTTAGCATCCTGGAAAGTCCTCTTTTTGTGTCAGTGTTAGCTACCTGGCAAAGGCTAACATTAATCCTTATAATGTCCACCCTGCTACTTCCTAGATAGCCTCTGAACTACTTCATCCCCAGTGTTGCTGACTTTGAAAAGCTTTATTCTGCTTTTTTTGGCTTTAGAAATGACCTCATTCTCTTGAGTACCCTTCTGTTTAACCATAGTACTGGATCTGTGTCTGAAAATAAACCCTTACTTAATAGGAATAGTCATTGTTGAATTCTTACTGTCTACCAGAAATTATGCAAAGAAGTGCATTAAATCCTTAGCAGCTTTACACATCAAGAAACTGACACTTAGAAAGCCAAGGACCCATATCTAGTAAGGACTAGATCTAGAATTTGAACTAGATTTTATTGCAGAGCTTTTATACCTAACCATTTTGCTATACTGACTTCCACTGGTAAGAGAATATGACTATAATATAGTCCCTTTTAGTACTATTCCTAATTATGTTGGGTCATTTTAAATAAAGCCTTGATAAAGTGGAACTTATCTACAGGTAATAGGAATGATTTGTAACGTATTTGAAGCCAAATGGAATTTTCTTTATACCACTAATACAAAAGTTTATCCTATGAATCACAGGGCATACATTTTTAATCAACTAAAATTAATTTTATGGAACTCCTGCTCTGTGTTGAACCATTTCTTTGTTCTGTAAGCAGAGTCTGTGAAGACATCCTTCTCATTTTTATAATGTGCGCCCAGAGGCTGAGAAAGCCCAGATAGTTTGTAATTTTACCCATCTCTCTTGCTGAAGAGTTGGAAAACTGGAAGCCCGGTACTTGTTGCATTATGCCGTACCACCGTCACACATGTATCTTCCCTTGCTACAACATGCTTATTATTCCAGTATAATTGCTGTTCTGTGAAGTAGCCTGGGGCTCTCTCTCAAAATAAAAATGTTTAATGGCATCTAAGATTGATTTTGTTATGACTGCTTTATCATGTAAAGTTTTCATGGTAGTTTTTTTTTTTTAATTTTAAATACTTCATAAGTATATATTTTCTTCTCTGAAGATTGCCTCTGATAGCATAATTGGGTTGTTAGAAAAATTAAGTGAGGGTAACCACTAGGTAACTTACTTAGGTGTCTAGTTTAAAAGGATAGAAAGTAGGCCATTTTGAAGGATGGGCATTTATTTATAAAGAAATATTATATTAATTCCATAACTGGTTAGATGCTTTATAATTAAGAGAGATTGTTTTAGTGTTTATCCCACTTTTCTTTCCTCCCTTCCCTTGTCCTTATAAATACTTGCTGCTGGATGTTTCTTGAAGTCTGTTTCTATAGAAGAGAAGGGAGAACCATGGTAAACATTCTAATTTCGGACTTTAAAAAAGATATATTAAGTATGTGCTTTGAAAGTCTCATTTTATGGCATTGATTATTCATTTCACATAAATTTCAAAAGAAGCAGTATTTAAGGAATATTTGCTGACTGAATACTTGTCTAATTAAAGTCCTTCTTACTTAATTTGAAAGAAGTATGTATGTCCTGGTTGTACTACCCAGTTAATGTATTACCCATGCTTGAGTGAAAGGGTAGACTAAATATTGAAACCTCTAATTCCAAAATGTCATTTCAATGAATATAGTAGAAATTTCAAAAGACTACAGTAAGGTACCTGAATACAGTATATAATCTGATAGGTGGATAGAACATACTTAATTCCACTCTCTTTGAAATAGTTTTCCCCTGGCTTCCATGACATCCTATAAGCTTGGATTTCTTCCTGTCTTGCTCTCTGTTCCTTCTGAGCCTCCTGGCTTCTCTTCATTTGTTCCACTTCTAAATGTTGGGGTGTCCTAGAGTTTTGTACTGCGTATATGTATATATGCCCTTGTGGTTCTCTCCTTCATTCTGTCTTCTAGGTTAAAGATTAACAAACTTTTTCTTAAAGGGCCAGCTACTAAATATTTTAGGCTTAGTAGGTTAGAGGTCCCTGTTACAACTACTCAGCTCTGCCAGTGAGGCCAAAAAAGTAGTTATAAATGAACAGGGTGACTGTATTCCAAACAGGTAGTTTGTTGACCCCTGTCCCAGATGATTTCTCCACTCTTACCAGGTGTCCCTTAAATGCTCTTACCAGGATTTGTAACTCCAGTCCTGATCTCTCCCATAATTCCAGACTCCCGTATCCAACTCACTAACAGATTCACTTTTATTTGGCATTCAGCATGTCCAAAACAGTACTCTTGAATTTCCCTCCCACCCCAACCTGACCCCCAGTTTTTGTTATCTTAAAAAATACTAGTACCTTTCAACCAGTTGCTCAAGCTAAAAACTTAGATCTCTTCTGTGAGTCTCTTCTATCATATTACACCTGTAATCTATAAACAGACCTCCTTGGCCTGCCTTCTAGAATATGTTCCAAATTGAACACTTCTTTTGGTTGTCCATTGCAGTCACCCCAGTTTGAGTTATTATATTTTACCTGGATTATTGCTGTAGCCATCTTACTGGTCTTCATTTATATTCTGGCCCCTGTATAATCCACTCTTCACTCATCAGCAAGGTGATCTTTTGTGATAATGTCATTCAAATTCTGAATAAAACCTTCCAAGTGCTTCCCATCACACTTGGAATATTTTCTCAGCTCATTACCAAGGCCCATAGACCCTTTTGTATACTACCCTTTTGCCTACGTCTCTGTCTGACCTCATATAATGCCTTTTGTTCCACTTAATTTCTGTGTTCACCAGTTGTACTGCCATTTTTTTTTCCCCTGAATATGATGAAAACCTAAATTCTGAGAGAGTATGCAATAGCTATAGCAGTAATGATCTCAGTTCTGGAAGTACTAATTTTTAAGTTTTGAGAGCTAAACCAAGTCAGCAAAGACTTTTTTGTTAAATAATGCAATTGTAATAATCATGAGATAGCACCAAGGAAGGATACATATTATACAGGTGAAGAAAACAGGATACAAAATTGCTTGATCATATAAGCCAGGATTACACATGTATGAGAACAAAGACTGGGAAATACTAAACATTGGGAGTGCTATGATGGTAAGGTTAGGGGACACTCAGTTTAGGATGAATGGTTGGGGGACATTACCTTACCTTGTTGTCTAAACATTGAGCATTGTAAGTAGATTTCAATACTAGAATTTAAAATAGATATTTCTTAAGACTATAAAAAGTTCACATTTGGCCCCCAAAGTACACAGGTAAAGTTTATCAAGTAATACCAAAAACATTGTAGCCTTTCTGAAGTCCAGTTTCCTGGAATAATAGTTTATATTTTTTATGGAAATTATAGATGTTCATGTGTGCATGTACATGTGTGTGTTTTAAAAAATAGTCCTTTCATATATCTTTTTTCTCTGTATTTACATGTAGTTTACATTTAGGAAATTGAGAGTACGTGAGATACACTTGTAGAGCAACAAAACATAATATGACATTCTTTAAATTATTATTGCAAAAACTTATTTTATATCCCCACGTCATTCTTATGGAATTTAAATAACTGTTAGCCCTGTGAAACCTTCTTTAAAAGCCTTTTAAAAAAGAGCCCTAGTCTTAGTTCTTTCTAAAGATACCACTTATTTGTAAAAAAGCTAGTTTTATGTATTTAATAAGAGTTCAACTTTGGGGGAGGGGAATTAAAAATTTCATGGGTATATTAGTAAAGTAGGTTTAGCATTGTTCGTTTATCAAGATTAGAAATAGTTATTAAACTGAATAAGTAGAATCTAAAAGACCTGGATTTCAGGCCAAAGTCTTAGACTCTTGACCAAGGACAATTGTTTGACCTTTTGGGTCTCTTTCCTCATCTGTAAAAAGATGGGATAAAATAATTATTTTAGCTTATTA
Organism: Nyctereutes procyonoides; assembly: GCF_905146905.1. Lineage (NCBI taxonomy): Eukaryota > Metazoa > Chordata > Mammalia > Carnivora > Canidae > Nyctereutes > Nyctereutes procyonoides. The sequence continues at coordinate 24,106,659 of NW_026575146.1, forward strand.
CTGTATGATTCTGTAAAATATGATTTTCTCAAAAATGTATTTGTAATTGTTTTCCCTTAGGTCAGTTATTTCTGAACAAATGTCTCAACTTCCTTTTACATAAAATTACTTTGGTGGTAGTTTCTTTTATGATAACATTTTGGCTTTTGTTTAGATCCTGTGAGGACAAACAAGATGAATTACGAGAAAAAGAACTCCACAAGTATAAATACTTGCCTAATGTCATACTATGATATCAGAGGAATTGCTTGTCATAGTCAAAGGCACTCTTACATCTTGCTGGATTTCTTGTGTATCATGTGAAATATGTGTGGGTACACTTTGAATCCTGAAGAAAATTTTAAGTTGATAGTATTGCTTATAGATAAGTGAGAGAGTTAACATGGTGTATAACCAGGATTTCTGGATGGGGCAAGCTGTGAGGTATAAGGAATCATCTTGCTGATACTGTGCTTTATGTATTTGACACCTCTCAAGAACTAGACTTCTATATTTAATTTCTCCATCCAAATCAGCCAAAACAAAGGTTGTGTTTAAAATAACTTTACGAACATCTTTATTAAAGATAAGTTTGTAACTGTGCCTCTGTGTATTCTTCCTTTTTAACAGAATTTCTGCCTCTCTGCGCTAAGGAAGTACCTTCTTTTATTGTGAGAGGTTCCTGGAGACTTCTTAAAAATTCCATTTCGTGACAGGTCCGTTTAGGTTTTGTTGTTAGGTGGCACTTTGTGCACTGATAATTCAGTTTATTAAATAAACATTGAACTCCTGCTATGTGGAAGGTGCCTTAGGGGAAAAGGGATGAGTAAGACACAACTTCCTAAGTAAAACTACAGTTTTGTAGGAGGATTAAGTTATAATAAAAAGTAAAATATTGTTTAGTATGGAGTTTTGAATAAAATGTGTGTTTGGAGGGGGTGAAGGTGAAGGAGGAATGGGGCATATCTGGCTATGGGATTGGGAAGGGCTTCTTGAGGATAAGTGACATTTTAGCTGGCCTTTGAAGAGTTTTTAAGGGCACGGGGCTGGGAAGGTAACATAAAGGACGGAGGTTGGGCTCATGTCAGATGTTTTGGGGGGAACAAAAAGCAATTCTAATTTGCTGGCATAAAGTATTACAGAGAAATAGATTCGTTTGTTTCATAAACAAATTATTTCTACCCACCAAGTATGGAACACAGGCTGCAATCTTAATGCTGATCCGAGCAGTATATTTTTGGTACAGTAAACATTTTCGGAGCCATTAGAGATACTAAAATTAGAATACGTCAGGACTGAAGATGGACCCAAAGATTCATCTGGTTTTCAGTCTAGTTAGTAATACATGCTAGAAGGGGTAAGAAGACCTACTGGAAGGTGATTGTAATATTTTAAAGAAAAAGACTATTGCTTGGAACTGGGGACAAGGAACAAATGGATATGGGAAATATTACTGTAGGAGAGCATATGGATTTAGCATGCTAATAGGGCATTGGAGGTGGCAGTGAAAATACTGGAGAGTAGAGAAGATGTCTGGGTGACTGGGCAGGTACTGGTGCCTTTATTAGAAATAGAACAACAAAAAGGATTATGCTTTTTTCCCCCCCTTCTGATTATATTAGAGAGCTTAACAGCAGTTAGGATTTCAAATCACCTTTTGTATTACCATCTTATACATTCACTGTTCTCATATTGCCTATTCCCGTTTAGACCTTTTCCTTAAGTGCATATAAGTCTTACACTTATGGTACTCCTCCATTTTTTTTTAAAACTTGCTATAAGTGTTTGAGAACTAGCTTTAAAAAAATAAGCTGCCAAGTTTTAAGGTTTGTTCATTTTTAGATGCTCATAGAACTTACAGGTAGAATTAGATAGTTTGAATGAACTGGAATTGTTAACAAAATGCTGATCCTGCATTTACTTAAAATTACAATGTTTTGTTCATGGTGGATGTTTTTGCATTAAGTTGTTAATGACATTACATTAAGTTATTATTAATCTTAGTTGCTGAGTTTTTTGGTGCCCCCTTAAGTTTTGCCTCGCTCATCTTATATTTGTCCTGGCCCTGAGTGGTTGTACAGTCCTGTGGGTGAGTAGACTTAAAGAGGAGCACATGGACAGAAAGAGAGGGCTGACATAGGAACTCTAGGAGTAACCTCCAGTTACAGGTGGGAAGTGGGAAAGGATTCAGTGGGAAGTGAGGAGGGGCCATCCAAGGAGCAGGTTGGCAGTGGAACCAAGAAAGGGTGTTCAGACAAGCTGGAGTAAGGATAGAATTTTGAGAAGGAAGCAGGATAGTCACTAATGGTAACACTTCAGAAAGATTAAGAAGGAAAGGATACAGATTGAGAAGAGAGAGTGAGCATTTTGGTGATAAAGAGTATCACCCACTGATTTGGAGAGAGCAAGAGTGCCTGTAACGTGTTCCTGTTTTAATCTGGAAGCTACAGCAAAGATGAGTGAGTTAGTGAGAACTGAAGCAGGTCTTGAGAGTATCAAACGAAGGGATCAGCATGGTGTAAATAGACAAAAGCAAGGATTCCTACTGGTAGGTTACTATTAAAATGAATAATTTTAGCTCATATGAGAAATAGATTTGGTTAACATTTTACTAAGTTCCATGTCCTGGCAGTAGTGTTGTGGAGATTTTGCATTGTTTTAAAAATTCATATGCTTTCCGTAATTGATACCTATGATGTAGACTGAAATTGTAGTCTAAATTATTTTTTATTTGCATAAATAATTGGAAATCTTGTACCGTTCTTAAGCCTGTATCATATAGTTGTTTTGTAGTATATGCCTTTGTGTTGTACATGTGAATTTTACGATTGACTTGAAGATGTTTATGTCCTACACATCTGCATTGTTGCCCAAGTGTTACTGTACTAAACATTGTTTTTCAAATAGCTTCTGTCATTAATCACCTTCCTTCAAAAATTTTGTTTGTATTTGGGATTATATTTTTTTGTTTAATCTCACTCTGGATATGGGTACTATGAAATGTTCTCTTTTATATTTCCTGGCTTTTCCTAAAGGAGCCATGACCTTGGCCCCTGTTCTTCTCCATGTGTGCGTCCTTACCTTTGGAGATCTCATTTCTCACTTCTTGTGTGTTTGTCTTTCACCTTGAGGATGACTCCCAAATGTATGTCTCCATCTCTGTCCTCCGTCTTGTGTTGTTACCTTCCCAGCCCCACCCCTGTACAGTTCTTCTAATTAATTCTTCATAGGCCAGCTGAAATGTCATTTACCCTAAAGAGATCCCCCTAGTCTAGTCTCTGTCCTGTTGTCTTCTCTTGGCAGACATTCAGCGGACATTTGTTTGTTGAGTATTCTGTGCCAGGCACTGTGCTGGCCCCTGGTGAGTAAAACAGTTAACATCTCTACCCACGTGGATGACACTTTTGAATGTGCTTCCCTCCTATGTCTTAATCACTTTTTCAGTACCCCTTGCCTAAATATTCTATCATCAGCTGTCTAAAACTAAGCTTATGTTTTCCTCAAACCAGTTCTCTGCTAGAATTTTCACACTTAAAAAAAGTTAATTATTTTCTATTAGCTAGGATTAAAGCCATGGAATTTTGTGTTCATTTCTAATTAAGTCATGCTCTTCATTCTCTCAGTTCTTCTTCTATTAATGAACTCCTTCCATTGCTTCATCAAGTTATGAATAGACTATCACAGTACTCTGCTGCCTGACTTTCTCTGTAGTCAGGTTAATTGCGAGGTTAATTTTCCCAAAGTTATAAATTTCCACCATTTCCACGTTGCTTGCATGTTGTTGGTTACCTGTTTGTTAGGCAACATGATATGAAAATTAGACCTGTCCCCTTTTCTCAGATCCTTTGCCCCAGCAACATTGGTCTGTCTTTTGGGTATTCAGTATTTTTTTTTCCTTAAAAACAGTATCCTCTTCATTTTCTTTTAAGTTTCTCAAGTCTTGCTTATTTTACAAAGCTTTTCCCTACCAAGGGAGACTGCTTTTTATCTTTGAACTGCTGTTACATGTATACCACCAGGTTGTCATGTCTATACAGGAGATTCAGCAGATTCTCTGTTATTTTATGTATATTTATTGTGTTCTCTCTCCCAGTTAATCGTTGAAGTGCTGTTAAAGTCAAATCTGACTGAGAATACGGAGTAGGAATAGGATAAAGGGTCAAAAGCCAATGGCCACTAGAAAGTTGATCCTCTGAAAACAACTAAAAACTTGTCACTGGTTTTTAGAGCTCTCCTTATTAATTGTATATTTTTATGTCACATAGTTCCTTCATCTTTCTCAATGACCTAATGGCAGTTAAAAGTTTTAACTTTTCTGTGCACAGTTGAAGGATCAAACACGGTTTCATGTAATATATCTTCCTTGCTTTGTTTGAATTTACTAAATTTTGATTTTGTTACTTTTGTGGATTCTCTCTACTTTTTACATAATTCATACTAATTCCCCTTACCATTAAAAAGGTGAATCAAAAAAAAAAAAGGTGAATCAAGGGGTGCGTGGGTGGCACGGTTGGTTGGGCATCCTATCCTTGGTTTCCACTCAGGTCATGATCTTGGAGCCATGGGATCAAGCCCACATAGGACTCCAGGCTTGGCCCAGAATCTGCTTGAGACTCCTCCCTCTGCCTCTCCCCTCACCATGTGTGCACGTACTCTCTTCCTCTCTCTCTCTCTCTCTCAAATAAATAAAAATCTTAAAAAAAAATCACATTAAGGTAATAGTATTGAATACATGTGGTGGCTCTGCAAGAAAAGTTCATCGGACTGGGAGTCAAGAAGAGAAGGGCTTTAGATCACTACTGCAGTTTTTAAATTCTTGGACAAGACTCTTCAGGACTTTGGGCCTCAGTTTCTTAATCTGCAAATAAGGTTTCAGGTAAATGATCTCTTAAAATGTCTTTCTCAGTCTAATTTTATCATATGCATACTGACTAAGAAATCACCCTTGCCTTTTTTTTTTTTTTTTTTTTACATTAGTCTGACTCCAGACTCTTGTGTTAACAGAGTTTTGTTGTACTTTTCTTTTAGATTCTAGTTTAGGTTCAGTCAGTTACTACTTCATTTGGAATTTATTCAGTTCTGAGTACAGTGTTTTCACAACAAACATCCACTAATTATTGAAGAGGATAAATTAACCTAATTGGGATTTACTTTACTTATTTACTTTACTTTTTTTTCTTTTTAAGGTATTTTCAAAAGAAATAATTCCAGATTGATGGATGAAATTTTAAAACAGCAGCAGGAACTTCTGGGCTTAGATTGTTCCAAATACTCACCAGAATTTGCAAATAGTAATGACAAAGATGATCAAGGTAAGCATGAGTGTGAAATTGAGTAACTTATGCAGTTTTGTGTTTTGTGTTTCAAGGCAAATTCTGTTATCCATTCATTCTTTCTACCCTGTAGGTCTTTATTATCACCATCTTTAATGATCAGATTTAGACTTTGCTTTCTTCATCTTGTTCAAAAATAATTTTCAGAAAACAAAATTATGACTTTCACAGATGTTAAAAAAAAAACACGTTAAAGATTTTATTTAACTCAGAAACAGCCAGGTATCAGGTGGATTTTGTAACTAGTTCGAAAGAGAATCTAGAGAATGGACATACTTTTAGATCAGAAATATTGAAATGAACATGTAAATGGAAGCAAAACTAGTGTTTCTATGGCATTACAGAGAAGATCATTGAACCTCTACTAGACAAGAAAGAATTTGCATGTCGATAGACAAGAATTTGGCATTGCTGTCAGTTATGTAGAATCCTATCAATTATAAAATAAGTCCCATAGAATCAGAGCCTGATAAAGTGGACAGTACCTATTCCACGGAAACACATTTTTTTCGTAGTCTTCATTTTGGTCTTGTGTAACTGCTAACTGTACCATGATTGTAGGTGACATTTTAGATGAGTGAAAATTGTAAACTAGCCTATAATCCCTGTTTTCTAGAGGATGCACTCAGAGATACAAGGTCTCTAAGCACTCTGAAAGGAAGGCAGTATATAAATACATATGCAGATGGATGTGTGAGTCCTTTCAGAGGGGTCTATGTAGGTATGTTTTGATACTGAATTTGAAGGACTTAAATGATTCTTGTTTACTCTAAGAACTATTATTTTAGTCTGAGCTTACTATTTCTTGAAATGGATTTTGAAATATGTCTGGAACAGGATGTTTTATTTCCTAACCTGTTTGTTTCTTCCTCCAGTTTTAAATTGCCGATCGGCAGTGAGGGTGCTCTCCCCAGAAGATGGAAAAGCAGATATTGTGAGAGCTGCTCAGGACTTTTGCCAATTAGTAGCCCAGCAGCAAAAGAGATCCGCAGATTTGGATGTAGACATGTTAGACAGTTTACTTAGTAAGTCCTGTATATATATATATATATGTATGTTATTAGTTTTATCCCACAGGGCTACGGTATGAAGGAGAACATCTAGGTTCTGTTTATGCAATAAAGCCTGATTTTGTTATTGTTACCCTTGTTTCTGAAATTTTCAAGACCCACACGTGAAAATGGTTTTGAGATCATGAAATTTGTGGTCAACTCACTTGAATGAGGACTTACTGGTAAAGGAGAGGATGTTAGAGGATTTGTGGGGCAGTGATAAATATCCTTGAATATAGGACTTTTGCTTGTCCGTCTCTCCCCCCCCCCCCCCCCGGGATGCTTTTCCTATATCAAGAGTGACTTCTCTAGTTCTCCAGACACCGAATGGGTATCCAGCAATTCAATTCACTTCTGATTCTAACCACCTGGAGTCAGTGTTTGACACTATAGATTTAAAGGCTCAGTTACACAAGACTGCCCCCCTTCACCCCCCGCCCCCCGCAGATGCCCGTTGCAGTTTTCAGCCACCTGCACTTGTCACCTGCCCAGACCACCTGATCAACAGCCTATAAATAAGGGTTTCCCGTGACTCTCTCCTGAGGTTTGATAATTTGCTAGAATGGCTCACAGAATTCAGGAGGGAACTTTACACATTCACCTGTTGATTATAAAGGCTACAACTCAGAAATGGTCCATCTAGGGCAAGATATTGGCAAGGGGATGCAGTCAACTTCCATGCTCTCTCTCTGGGCAAGTCACCCTCTCAGCACCACATTGTGCTCATCAACCTGGAGGCTATTAGCACCCTGCCTTTTAGGAGTTTTTATGGCAGTTCCTTTATGTTAGCAGTATTAATTAAATCAATGGCTATTAGGGATTGAACTCAGTTTTCAGCTTCTCTTCCCCTCCCTACTTGGAGGTTGGAAGGGATGGCTGAAATTTCAGCCTTGTAATCGCTTGATTGGTTTCTCTGGCAATTAGTTCCTATCTTAAAGCTATCTAGAGGCCCACCAAGAGTCATCATTAACATAAAGTCAGGTATGGCGGAAGGGGGCTTATGAATAATAAAAAATACTCCTATCATTCAGAAAATTGCAAGGATTTTAGGAGCTCTGTGCTAGGAACCTGGACAGAGACCAAATATCTATTTTTTATTATAATATCACACTCCTCTGTGTCTTTTTAGTTTGAACTATCTGTTAAATTTTAATTTAACCGCTATTTAGGAGGCATTACCAAGAAAATAATCTTATTCATTATTCTGTTTTTAATATTCTATCTCTTTTAATTTCTATCTCTTATATGATACCGAATATACTTCCTATATTTGTCATGTTATGCCAGGTATAACATTATAGAGTTTTTTTCCTTTAAAGATTTATTAAAAAGCTTTTAAGTTGGTTATTCTTTCTAGAGCTCCCTAGGAACTTTTTGCCTTAACTTTATGGTCCTTCTGCCTACTGGCATTATCCTGGATCCTTTTGAAGAAAGGCAGTACTTCTTACAAGTTCATGTCCAGTGATAGCTTCTATAGCCATACAATTTCAGACATGCATTTTTTTGTTCATTCACATAGAATTTCCATTTATCTTACACTTTAATCATGCATTTTTTGTCTAACTCAGTCATTTATTTGACCCTCCATTCTTGTTTCTTCCACTTTTTAACGTGTCTGTCACAGAGCACAGTCGCTCTCTGACCACATGGTCTCACTGAGTACTGACTCCTTCCTCTGCTCTCCTCTTGTCTTCTCTCTTATTGCCTATTGTATTCAATATTCAGGCTGAATGAATAGATTGAAAGTAGATCATTGTAGGGCTCATTGTAGGTTACTGGAGTGTTGACTGTTTCCTGGATTCTGTAAGCCCTCTCAACCAGAGAGTAATTTACGAGAGTGTCCTGAAAGTGATGCAGGGACTAAAAGTGGTCCTTCAGGTAGCCAATTCTCACATAGTGCTACAGTGTTGAGCCCAGGTGTTGGCTTCAGGGGTAGTAAACCCATGATAAGTAAAAATGTACATAGTCCATAAGTTACTAATCTGACAGAAGCGAATCCTCTGAATACTGTCACCTCCAAAAGTTCTCTTGTGACTGCAGTTAATCACCATTCCTACTCCTACACAAGGCAGCTACGTATCTGCTTTTTGACTATACTTTTGTCTTTTCTAGAAATTATATATAAACATAGTCATGTAGTCTTCAATGTCTTGCTTTGTTTCCTTGGTATATTATTAAGGTCCATTCACATTGCAAATATTAGTAGTTCATTACTTTTTGTTGGTGAATAGCATTCAGTTTTATGGACGTACATTTTGTTTATTCATTCATCAGTTGATGTACATTAGGTTTGTTTGAATAATGCTGCTGTGACCATTCACATACAAGTCTTTGTGCAGACATGTTGTCCTTTCTTTAGTACATAGCTAATAGTGAAATTGCTAGTTTCTATGGTGAGTTGAATGTTTAAGAAACTGCCAAACTATTTTTCAAAGAGGCTATACTATTTTTACATTCCATGAGCAATGTACAGGAGTCTAGATTCTTCACATCCTTGCCAAGGCTTAGTATTGTCAGTTTTTGTATTTATTTATTTATTATTTTTAAATTTTAGCCATTCTGGTGGGTAATAGTATCTCATTGTGGGTTTTTTTTTTTTTTTTAAAGATTTTATTTATTTATTCATGAGAGACAGAGAGGCAGAGACACAGGCAGAGGGAGAAGCAGGCTCCGTGCAGGGAGCCCAACATGGGACTTGATTCCAGGCCTCCAGGATCACACCCTGGGCTGAAGGCGGTGCTAAACCGCTGAGCCACCTGGGCTGCCCTTCACTGTGGTTTTAATTAACATTTTCCTAATAACTAATGACATGGAGCTTTTTTTCATGTGCTCATCTGTATCTTTAGTGAAGAATCTGTTCAAAACATTCTGCCTATTTTTAATGGGTTGTTTGTCTTCTTGAGTTTTAAGCGTCTTTATTTTGGGTACACATCTCTGTTCAGTAGTAAGGTGGGACTTAGGGATGAATATTTTCTCATAATCCATGGCTTATTTTTCTTACTGGTTTCTTTTAAAGTGTTTAATCTTTATGAAATCCAATTTATCTTTTTTTTTTCTGTTGTGGATCACACATTTGGTGTCATATTTGAGAAATCTTTGCCTAACCCAAAGTCACAGTTCTTCTAGATTTTTATCACTTTGGCTGTTAACATTTCAATGTGTAATCTATTTCGACTTAATTTTTGTGAATGGTGTGAGGTAAAATCCGTTGTTCTTCTACCACCATTTTTTTTCTCTGTTGAATTACTGTGACTCCTCTATTGAATCTCAATTTACTGTAAGTCTTTGAGTTTATTTCTGGCCTTTTTATTCTATTCCATTGTTCTATATTGTTTGTCCTTCAAATGCCACATGTCTTGATTACTATAGTGCCTACTATGGTAAACTTCGAAATCATGTAGGGTAAGTCTTTCAGCTTTGATTTTCTTTTTAAAAAACTTTGGTTACACTCAGGGCCCTTTCATTTTCATGTAAATTTTGGAGTCAGTTTGTCAGTTTCACAGGCAAATTCCACAACACCCTGTTTTGATAGGTATTGGGTTGAATCTGTAGCTCAATTAGAATTTGCCATCTTAACATTATTGAGTGTTCTAATCCATGAACATAGCATATCCATTTATTTGGATCCTAATTTTTCTTTTAACAGTGTGTTATAATTTCAGGATTTGGGTTTCTGCTTTTGTTAAGTTTATTCCCAAGTATCTTATTCTTTTGGATGCTATTAGTGGGATTGTTTTCTTGATTTTTGTTTTTGCATTGTTTGTTGATAATATATGGATATGTGGTTTTTTTTGTTTTTTTTTTTAATACTGATTTTGTATCTTGCCACCTGGCTAATATGCATTTAATAGTTCTGGTAGTTCATTTTGCAGAGTCTTAAGATTTTTTAAAGATGACAACTGCTGTCTCTGCTCAGATTTTCTATTTCTGATTTTATTTCTTAGTCTGACTGTGTCTGTCTAGTTTTATGTGTCAGACAGTGATATGCACACTGGTTGTGCTCAAACACTTTAAGTTTGTTAGGCTTCCCTGATCTCTGTGTGATGTTGGAAAGTGCATTCAGAGTTGCCACCAGTTCTTGTCTTCTTGACTGTTACTTTTCATTGGGCTTTCTTGCTGCCCTCTTTCATTCTTAGCATGTGGGTGGTTCCCTGGTCAGCCATGGATATGCAGAGAGCTTATTTCTGAGTTCTTGTTTCCAGGATCTTCCTGGTAAATTTCTGACCATTATACTGTTGGCCCTAATTGGGGCTACAACATCAGGCTAACAAATGGTGGGTTTTCCTCATTTGTTCCCTTTTGAGTTTGCCACTGTTAGCTCACAGAACCCCAGGTTTTCATCATTGTTCCCTCTCTCCTGCCCACTGTCTTCAGTGCCAAATCGAGTCCATATCTTTTGGCTACAAGCAGCAAATCTGCTAGCTTTGCTCTCAGCCCCATGCTGATAAAACTATAGTTCTCTCCGTTTGATTGGGGGTAAAGTTAAGGACCTTCCCAGGCAGGAAAGACAAAGACCCTTACTCTGCTCTCACCTGAAGCTCTGGCTGTTGTTTCATTTGTTGTCCTTAAAAGAATAATTGTCTGCTTCTGGCCAGTATCTAGTGCCCTTAAGTCTTTGGTTTTATCCAGTTTAATATGTGTTTTTTCGGGGGGAGAGAGGAGGATTCATCAGCTTCTTCACAACACCATTAGTGAGAAGTTCCTTCTTGCCATTTTCAATTTAATTTTTTTTTTTTCTTAGCTAAAGAGAATTTGCTTTTTACTAGGCAGAGGACTATATATTCTTCTTAGTCCACTTACTTTACCAAAATAGACTTTAAAGAGACTTTGTTGTGGAAATAATTCTTTATTACTGTTGGATGGGCCTGTCCAATCTAGTCTCCTTGTTTAACAAATGAAACAACTAAGTCCTTGGGAGGTTGTGTGACTGGAAATTAGTAGCAATATTGAAGTTATCAGAAACTATTAGAGCCTGGGTCTCTTGGATTATGGCATCTTTTCTGTTCTACCAGTGACTTTTTAAAATTTTTTAAAAACTTTTTATTGTTTATTCATGAGAGACACAGGCAGAGTCATAGGCAGAGGGAGAAGCCGGCTCCCTGTGGGGAGCTTGATGCAGGACTCAATTCCAGGACCTGGGATCACAACCTGAGCCAAAGGCAGACGCTCAACCACTGAGCCACCCAGGTGCTCTTGCCAGTGACTATTTTAATATTTTTAAAGCAGTTATACACTTTCCTTATCCCCTCTTTTTCTTAAACCAGGCCTTGTATGGAAGCCAGTTTGTGAGACCAAATGGCCATGCCTTTGTTGAGGCAGAGGTATCTGGTGTTTTCTGTCCCTAGGCTGGGGCTCTGGAGAAAACATTTATACTGTGTAGCTAGGAGTTGATCTTTTTGAGTCCTTAGCTATAAAGTGAAGGGTAACAGGGAAGGAAGGACTTTTGTAGTTCCTTTTCATCTCTGAAGTTATATGATTCTGTGGCCAGAATAAGCATTTGTGCCCCTAAAGCAATGTGTTTCCCAGAATGCCAGGAAAACTCTTGTGTTGAAAGATGGATGGGATTTGAAGGCTACCTGCAAGGTTTAGAATGGGAATGGGGTTACCCTTTCTTATCAGGTAATCCAATTAAATGGTCTTTAGAGAAAACTTTCACATATGGAACTAACATAGATATTAAAGTGTATGATGGGCAGTGAGGTGGGAATTGGAAAAATACAAATAAACCTTCTGAAGGAAACATACTCAGAGCATAAAAAGCCAATTTGATTAATAGATTTTGCCTGTGGTCATTTTATTTGTAAGCAATGCATGTTAAATTCGTGTCTTGGTCTTTCTTTTTAAGGTTCAACTGGTTTTCCTGATCCTGATTTAGTATTAAAGTTTGGTCCTGTGGACAGTACATTAGGCTTTCTTCCCTGGCACATCAGATTGACTGAGATTGTGTAAGTATAAAAGCATACTGACTTTGGTTCAATTCAGCAAGTGTTTCTTGAGCCTAGCACTATACTAGGTATGGTGCGAATTCCCAAAGACTTATAAGTATCAGTGGTAAGATAAAGACATAGATATAAATGATTCAGACACAAGGGAGTGTAGTTGTGCAAATATTTGGTATTGATACAAATTGTCATAGGATACCAAGAGTGAGAGAGACATGGGCCAGAGTTGTTGGTTTTACAGAAAAGGTGTGATTTGCCCTGGGGTATGTAAAATGGGTAGAGTTTTCATAATTAGAGGAAAAGGTGAGAAGTGTGGGGGATGACAGGCAGGAAAAGAAAGGAAACCTGGGAGGTAAGGAATGGACATCTCATTTTTAAGAAATAGTGAGGGAACTGGCCATACCAGAGCAGAGACTTATTAGCAGTATATAGCATTAGATGATAGAATAAATTGACCCTTGAACGGTGTAGGTGTTACAGGGAGGGGACCTCTCTGTGTAGTCAAAAATCTCTATCTAACTGGAGTCCCCGAAAACTTAACTACTAATAGTCTGCTTTTGACTAGAAGCCTAACTTAATGACAGACAATTAATAACAGTTTTGTGTGTTAATATGTATTATACACTGTGTTCTTATAATACAGTAAGCTAGAGAAAGGAAAATGATAGTAAGAAAATTACAGGGAAGAGGAAATATGTTTATATATCAAAAAATATCTGTGTATAAGTGGACCCATGCAGTTCAAACCCATGTTGTTCAAGAGTCAACTCTGTAAGGTGAAAACAGATGATTTGGGTGTTTCGATGCTGGGAAGGCTTTATTTATTTATTTTTTGGGGGGAAGGGGGAAGGCTTTAAATACCAGCACAAGGAATTGTATAACAGTTTAGACGAGAAGTAGGAAAGCACTGAGCCTGTGGATAACGTGGGAGTGGTGATTTTAGAAGATTTGTTTGGCACTTGTGTACTAAGATAGATTGGATTTGGGAAAGGATGAGGTAGAGAGTCTAGTGAAGAGGACATAGCTATGATTTAAGGGATAATATAGTGATGAGAATGAAATTGCTTACTTAGGACAGATTTGGCCAAACTTTTTGTATAAAGGGCTAGGTGGTAAATATTTTAGATAGGTATGTGGGCCATACAGTCTCTCACAGCTACTCCTCTTGTTGCAACTACTCAACATTGGTGGTGTAGCTGAGTGGCCACAGACAGTACGTAAACAAATGTGTGTGACTGTTGGAATAAAACGGTATTCACAAAAACAGATGGCAGGCTCGCAGGCTGTATTTGCTGACCCCTGATTTTGAATAGAGACTTAGTAGCCTTAAAATAAATTTAAATTCTGAGTCTTAGGAGGGGCATGCTATAAATTCTATCTTTCATGAGAATTATTTACCAAGCATAATTGTAGGCCTCGTACTTTACTAGTTGTGCTAAAAGAAGAAATGAAATGGCTCTTAAGCTTAGTAAGCCTAATTGGATAAATTAGGTGTCATTGAGAGAAACTAGAAGGTCAAGGGAACATTGGTTTTTGAAGGGAAAATTTTGAATTCAAGGATAAGATGATGGTTTTGAGGCCATAGCCTATTTAGTGGAAACACCAAGAAGAGCAGATAAAGATGTAGAATTGGTCCCTGGATGAGAAGTCAAGGCAAAAAATGGATATTTGGAGGTTGATCGTACCTAGGAAGTAGTAGTAGTTGAACCTGTGAGAATAGAGGAACTTTCTCAAGTGTAAAGAGAAAAGAGCACAGTACCAAGGGATCTTTTGGTCTTTTAGGAAATGCTTCAAGTTCAGGGGCCGGATGGGGAAAAAGTGTCAAAAAGGCAGAAAAGAACACGTAGCATGATAAGAGTTAGAAAGGGCTGTAGATCATCTGGTCCTACTTCCTCATTTTATAGGTGAGGAAAATGGGGAAGAGACATTGCTCTTATTATTGCTAGTGATAAAGTGGAATTAGAACCTACATCTCCAGACTCTGGGTTTCCTTATGATGGGTGTATTTCTCTTGTTTCTTTTTCTCTAGGGGTTTTCTTAGTTATTTCAGGTGCCTTTTGGGTTGGGCTCCAAGAAAAGTAGCAGTAATCCCTTGTGAGGTTGAGAGTGGTTTCGAGTGAAGAGTGTGTTCTAGAACAGATGGATCTCAGTTTGAATCTTGGCTATGTGGTTCAATAACATGACTTTGGATAGTTATTTAAACTTCTCAGTATTTGTAAAATGGATATTTTAATAAGAAGTTGAAGACTTCTGATCACGGGTATTAGATACCTGACATGTAACAAGCTTTCCCACAGATCTTTGTGCATATGCCAGTCATAGCCCTATCACATTACATTGAGGTTTGCTCTCTATTTGTCTGCCGCCCACCAGGCGGGAAGCATTGTGATGTCTTAATGTCTTGGTGGAGCCTTGAGAACAGAGGAGAATGGCAAGACCACTCTGGAGGCACTGAGGGTTAGTGGCGCTAAGTGCTTCTTGAGGAGTGATAGGAGACAAAGCCATTGATGAAGAGGATAAGAAAGTAAAGTGAGTTGTTTGAGGAGGATATCTGAAGCAAGCTTCAACAAGAAAAGTGTCCTTAATGTCGCCCTTTGAGGATATCTTGTGAGGTCATCACTGCAGTAGAGTAAGATAAAAGATTGATGGCAGAGATTATTAAGAGTTAAGGAAATGGAAAAGAGACTTCTTTCAGAATTTTGGACAGTTAAAGGAAGGGAAAAGGTCATAAGTCAATTGTATTTCAGTAAAGCTAGGGAGGGGCAAAGGAAGGATAAAGAAAGCATAGCTATGAGAACTGCAGGGTCAGGCCAGGAGTTCATTCATGGTAGGTTGGTTCAGTCTTTTTTTTTTTTTTTTTTTTTTGTGGTGTGTATCACTGGAACTCTGAATATGGCTTGGACTCTTACCAGGGGTTTGGCCCTGGTACAGTTTGGAATTGCCAAAGCCTCACAATACAGCTGTATAAATTAGAGAATTGTTTATGTTAATTATTGAAATTTTTTTTTAGTTTTAAAATACTTAAGGGGAACCCTCTGGCTGTACATTCATTCTGCCTTTAAAGTGTTTATCTTCACACTAATTGCCTCTGAGCAACCAGAAATGGTAGAGGGAAATAGTTCTCACCACATGGCTTCAGCATATAGTCAGAGAAGGGTACTGTGCCGCTCTGCCCGTGTTAAGCCTGGGTTTCATAAACTGTTCAAGTAGTATTGGCTTTGCTCTGACAGTTTTAAGATTTTATTTATTTGAGACAGAGAGAGAGAGAGGGAGGGAGCACAAGCAGAAGGAAGGGCAGAGGGAGAAGCAGACCTCCCCACTGATCAGGGAGCCGGAATCATGACCTGAGCCTAAGGCAGACACTTAACTGAGCCATCCTGTGCTCTCAGAAAGGAGTTCTTATAGTGAAGTTGAGAGAGGTCTCTTATTTATATTATAGATCTCCAGTTTTGCATTAATTTAGACTGAGGCTTTACAATAGATTCTGAATCTCCATCTTGCTACAAGTTCCTCATCTCTTCTGTTGGAAAGGAGGAGAGATTATATTTTACTTGGAGTATCTCGCAGTGAGTTTAGCAGTCATTTAGTAGAAAAGGTTTGACATACTCTGTGCTTATAATTTATTTTCTTCTGTCCTTAACTTCTTTGGGGTCATTATCTTTCTAGTTCCTCCCTCCAAATCGCAGTGTATCATCTAATTGCTTTTTTTCCCCTGTGCTTTCTTTACAGCTCTTTGCCTTCCTACCTAAACATCAGTTATGAGGACTTTTTCTCTGCCCTTCGTCAATATGCAGCCTGTGAACAGCGTCTGGGAAAGTAATGATCCCTGGTTGCGTAATTTGAGTTCAGGCTTTTGGAGAAAAGGACCCAAGTGACTCTGATGTTTACAAAGCACCTATGAAACCCTGTACACACCTAGTTCATAATCCTCATAATTTATCAACACAAGAAAGTGTCTTACTTGAGAGTAAGAGTATGTGTGAGTATGAATGCGGGTGTGTGTGTGTGTGTGTGTGTGTGTGTGTGTAAATAAATTTATAAATGGGGGACGTATTGGAGAAAGAAAGAGGTAGACCTGCAATTTGAGCAAATAGCAGCAATGTTTTAGGAACTGAAATTTCAAATTTAAAGGCTTTAGCCTCCACTGCTTCCCTGTTTTTGTGGGGAGCAGAGGAGGTGACTAGAGCTATTTGGCTGTGTTTTGGGGGGGAGGGGAATAATTTTTGTTCAATCTTTCCTAGTGACCAAACTTATTTTTTAAAAATAATATATTGACTTACTAAATGGAACCGTTTTGAGTTTGAGGGCTCTCCAGAGGAATGGAGTTATGTGGGGGTCACTTGTTAAAAGCTCACCTTTGGAGCAGAGGGCATACCTACTTTCAGATATCCGTCCATTTTCATCTCATTATCGTTGAGCAATGTGACTTGCTAATGTTGCTCTGGTGTCTGTGTTCTGGATTGTAAAGATCATCTGAAAAGGAACTCTTACTACATTGAAATGCAGAATTAAAAAAATTCAAATACTGTATTAGTCAAAAAAAGGTGAAAAGGTTATATAATCTTAAAGTAGGAAAATTTCCTAAAATAGGAAAGAAAGTGATTTTTTTTTTTTTAATTTGGTGGGCAGTGTGTACCAAAGTTGGTTTAAAAATGTTTCCATTAACTATTTTTATTTTAAATAAGCATTGGAGGGAAGTTATCAAGGCAGCTCTTTTCTTCAAAAGCAGTAACCTGTTCCTCTTTGGAATAGCACATTTCAAACCGTGTTAGTACCCAGGATTTTTACTCAGTAAATCCTGATAGTGACTTTCCCTAAAAGCTCTTTTAAGATTGAGGCTTGTGTAGGTAATAAAATATTACCAAAGTCTACAAAAATAATTTTCCATGTTCTCTTTCATGACAGAGAACGGCACTGGTTCTGTTATTTTTTAAATGAATAAATGATTTTTTGATAGGTATTTGATATTTCTTCCCTCACTGCTGATCCTTGGGCAGAAACCATTCTTTATATTTGATCGACTGTTTTCAGAAAAATCTTAAGTGTACAATAGTTGTCTAAAACTGTACGTTTAGAATGGAGTAGCCTAAATGCTAGGTCTCAGAAGTCTGAAAAATAGCAAAGAAGACGATTGTGAAGGCAAGGTCTGAAGTTGCTTGTCATATTCTGAAGCTATGAAGAATAAATGTTTCCACTTTGGATTACAAAACCCCATTTATGATTTTTAAAATTACACTTGAAATAAAATGATTAAACTAAATTTTGGTCCAGTGACATTACTTTGCACTTAATAGTCCTTTGTACATTATAAGACTTTTTTTTTTAAGTCTTAATTTATTGCTGAAAGTTTTGTGTGAAACTATAGCATATCTCTGAACTTTACTAGACAACTTCTGATTTCCGTTCCCCTGTACTGTGATCCATGTTCAATTGAGGCTTTTTTGCCTTAGTTTGAGACTGAATTTGTGTCTTTTATAAACACGGTATGTGTCTTTTATAAACATTCTGGAATATGTGTGGCTTTAATGAATTAAATCTAATGGGCCTGATTGAAGTGAAGGGATTTAATATTTGTTAAAATGAAGTTAGTCAAATTACCCACTGGGATATAGCCAAAGCTGCTAAAAGTTTAATGGTTGAGTCTTTGTACTTTTCTTTTCTCCTTCCATTTCATAGCAGTGTAGTATTTAGTATATTACACATCAAAGTAGCTCTAGAACTTGTGACCTGAGTCTGTTATAGTCCTAGGAAGAGACTCTTAAAACACGTTGCTAGGGATTCTGAATTCAGATATAGGCATTCCAGATCCTCATGAGTTTAACTGCTAGTATAAATCTCCCCAACTTGAGTGGCATTGGTCATTTTGTAATTCCTGCCAAAATCATCACAAGTTCTGCATCATCAGGGCTCCCTTTGCATTCCCAAGAAAGAACTGTTGTTTGTCTTTATGTGTACTCAAGGCTTTTGTCCTTAAATTGTTTCTTCTTGACACTCCCCACAATGAAAAAATAAATAAAATTAAACTGACTTTAAGGATGGCAGCTTGGGAGCATAGCAAAAAGTTGGAGTGTTTGAATTCTATTCCCAATTCTGATTGTATTTTGTATCTTAAAATTGATTACTGTTACAACAAAGTTTGAAAGCTGCTTTTAATGTGAATAGCAAAATTCTGGTATATTGTGGCTAAGGCTTAAGAATACCTTGTCTCTGAGAAAAGGTGTTATAATGTTAATGAACAGTGCCAAATACACTGTGCGTATCTACGATTTAATCTTTGAATGTATGTTATTTGATTAGCTCCCTCCTCCTGTGTGATGGTACCACGCATAGAGTCAAATCCTTGTGATGTTTTGTATGGCTGTAGACTTTGGCAACATGTAAATAATGTGTAAAGCAAGTTTTTATGATTGAGGAATCAAATTTATTGAATTTTATTATTGAAAGTTGAAACTCAACATGTATGAACAAAGACAATAAAAGAATATACTCTTTTCATGGACTATAGTATTATGTGAATGCTGCATTTATTCTAAACATTTAGGGTCTGCAGAAATGTACTGAGAAACTCATGACTAGATAGCCAAACTATTTTCTCTTTTTAGATAGTATGTTCTTGGTTGAAATATATTCTCATTTTTACCGGGTTAAACATTTGCAATCTTCATGGTATTTGCTTCTTGCTAGATTACAGCAAGATGAAATTCAGCTTTGCCATTGCTAGAGTTGTCAAAATTCCACAGTAATTAAAATTGAAATTGATTTTTACTGAATATAGAATGCCAAATTAACATATATGTGTACTCTTTTAAGAAATTTGACAGTCCTTGTTAAACTAGAAAATAGAAAGGGAAGAACCATGTCTTGTCTTACATTGCATAGAATATTCACTTTCTATGTATCTTACAAGATGGTTGACTTCTGTGAACACTTTTATCTGAAATTGGGACTTTCGAAGGGTACATTTTAGCTTTAGTTAATAGGAAATGCATTTAACAAAAATTAGGAAGACTTTAGTATAGTTTGAAATAAAACCCAGGAACCAAGATTAATGTCAGCAGCAGTCCAAGAATCCTACTTAATATGCCATAAACTGTGATAAAATTGGTGGGAAAAGGGAGTGCAAAAAGAATTTGCATATGATTTTTTAAAAATACACCTTAATTGTCGAAAAAATAGAAAATTCAGAGAAGCAGAAGTAAAGGAAAATAATCTCTAATACCATCTCTCATTGTTTACATTTTTGGTGACAATCCTAGAATTTTTTTGTACTTACATTTGAAAAAAATGAATTATACTGTAACAGGCTTAATAAAGAGATTCTTTTTAAGCCACAAACTATAAATTGAGAGTCTTACATTCTGTTTTGCATTTAGTTATTGTGTCTGGATATAAACAATCACATGAGCACATGAAAATAACCCTTAACGGGTATTTAACCTTGGCCCAAGTTCTTGTTTATACTCTCTCCCTCCATCTGTCTTGTAGAAATTGAGGGACTAAAAATAAGTTTTAGCATCTGGACTCATACATGCAGGTGAATGCAAAAAATAAAGATTAGATATACTCCTAGATCAGACTTAACCTGCTATTGACTATACTTTCCAATCAGTAATAGTAATAATTTGCTTTAATGAAGACAAAGAAAAAATAATGTTTGGCTCAAAGAAAGAAGGCCTGAGCTAAATGAAAAGATCTGAATGTAGGTTAGTCATTAACAGCATAGTTATATAAAGTAATATTCCCATTCTGATGAAGATGGACTTCAGCTGCTCTATCTTACGGACTTCGATCTATGAATCCTTCCCCCTTTTTTTTGTTTTAATTTTGCAGTGTTATTCCTCAGTAACAATTATACATAACTGCTTTAAATTCCTAATTTTTACAAAACATAATGGAGAAGAAAATAGATAATAGTAATCAACTGTTTTCACCAGAAATGAACCAATATTTTAATTAGGTTTCAGATAATTAGAAAATGAGACATCAAGAAAAACGTGAAATTTACTTAACTAGAGATGTTTGACAGCATCTGCCTAGGACTGGTTTTCAACTGGAGTGATTACACCCCCCTAGTGGACATTAGACAAGATCTCGAGACACTTTTGTTTGTCACAAGTGGAGGAATATTACTGGTATCAAGTAGAAAGAGGCCAACCTAGGGGTGGGTGATGGATGTCGTCCAAAATATTACAGCATAATTTTAAGCAACAAATCGAGTTTGTTTAGATTTGAATCTATAGGTCATAGTTTAGAGATGAAATAAACATTCACTTATATATGCATATATTAAATATGTAAAATATAAACTTTTTTTCTACTCGTGAGTTCTAGTCATTTTCACATTTTCTCTTGATATATTGAGACACCAGTTTTCCAAAGCCTGTCATCTTGTTGTCTCAGCTTACTTGAAAGAAATCAGTGTTTTTTTGGAAGATGGTAAATGTTCATCGGAAACCAAGTACACTATATGTTGGCTAATTGAACTTAAATAAAAAAATAAAGATGGTAATTATTTTATCCATGTATGATGCTATAAGAAATCCCATGCTTCAAATATGTAGCATAAACATCAAGTTAGCAATTTCTTTCCTTCATCCTGCAGGTGGTTGACTTCCACATCATAACCACTTACATTGTTCTGAAAAATGCTTATTGTAACATATCCTATGCTTGGTTTTGAGTCGTATTTCCAATAATAATGACTAGACATTGTTAAATTTCTTTTTTACTTTTAAATAATTTATCTGGTGGCCATTTTTAGCATTATGAAAGTAATATTAAAGTGGCTTCAACCTAAGGTGATTTTCTTAAATATTACTTGTAATTCAAATAAGGGATTAGAGTGCCTCTCCTGAAGAGATTTTGGTTGGCCTGGAGAAAGATGTCTTTTTTTTGAGGGATAATTACAGAGAAATAAACCTGCTTGTGTTCAGGTGTACCCGGGGTATATATGTGTATGTGAAAATAGTCCTGACAAGACTGACACTGACTTTGGAGTTTGAGATGCAACACCAAATATAAAGCATTCAGGAGATTAACAGGAATGCACAAAACCTCTCCGGGCAAATGATTTCATTAAATATTAATTTCTGAGTTACTTGGACGCAGAAGCTCATCTATACATAAATATGTGGAATATCTAATTGCTTGCAAAATCAGACCGTATCAGCTGTACTCTGAGGTACTCAGCTTACCAGATGGGTAAGACCAGCTATGACTCTCACAGCATATCAATTGGTGATACTTTTAATTAATTGGAAAGAAAACTGTGGTTTCCCTGGGCCTCGTCTTGTGGGCCCAGGAAAAGAATAGCGAAGTTAACTAAAGGAGTGTGGGTGCTTCAGAATGTGAGTTTTTGTCACTATAAGAGAAGAGACGTATCAACATCCTGAGTACTACTACTTGGTTTCTGAACTGATGATTATATCCCAAGAATTCTCTGTATTTTTTTTTTTAATCTAGCATTTGTCCAAAATCATGGCCCTAAAACTTGGTAGTTAGGCCTGGCATAGGGAAGGTTTCTCCAATCTAGATGTGAACGTAATTCCTTTTTACCTCAAAATTCTTGCCTTCGCCCTGTAGTGAGGAAACGATATTTCTTCTCCGTGTCACAATCAATGCCCACACGGTACCTCTGATAGCACCTCTTCCTTTCTTCAGGACTTTTGCTTTTTCCTTCCCATTTCCAGTCTCTGCTAAATACAGGGGGTTCTCTCCCTGAGTTACAAATGTGCTCAGGTTTTCAACCTTTCCAATCCCTCAAATTATGGCCTCTCTCTTTACCTTCATTGCAAACCCTCTTGAAAGTCTGTAACTGCCCATCATCTCCTTATTTCTTTAAAATTCCCGATCCCTTTACCCTGCTCCCATTCCACTGATCAGTGTCTAACACACTAGCTGATTTCCTTAAGTTTTTTTTTTTTTTTTTTTTTTTTTATAGCCTGCCTCCCCTTAGGGTGTAGTCTCAAATAGGGGCAGGAATTTTTGTTACATTGTTATTCACATACCAAGTGCTCAATAAATATTTGTTTAATGAATGAATATCTACTTAAAAATTTTTTTAAGGAGGCTCCACACCCAATGTGGGGCTTGAACTCATGACCCTGAGATCAAGAATCGCATGCTGTAACAACTAAGCCAGCCAGGCCCCCCTCCACTATTTTTTAAAATCAACTTTTACCAACCTGCTCTGTTAAAACATCCTTGAAGTTAACTAATGCCAAATCTCATAACTTACTGTTGTATTTTACAATTCTTACAGTTCTATCTTGTTTACTTTTCTTTCGTTCTTTCTTTTTTACATTTCTAGTTTCTGGGATTCTATCCTTGGGGTTTATGATTCATTTATTTCAGCTTTGCACGGTAGCAGTATCGTAGCCAATGAGGTTTATCTGAGGCTCGATTATGGCCAACTGAAAACTTTTCATTTGTTTTCCTAAAAATATATATCCTCAAAAGACCTAGCGTTACTTCTTCAACTTGTTCTTGTTTAATTAAAAAATCTGCAAACTATTCTGACCGTCTCTTCTCCTCCAGGTGTTATGCTAGATACTGGGCGGGGGCTGGGGGAGTGGCGGGGGGGGGGGAGGATGAATGACAAGAGGCCTCACCTTCAACACAGACATCGTGAGATTAGTCTTGACAAGGAGGAACACTTTTACCCCAGAGACGGGTCAAGGTATGTTGAGGAAAATGGTCAAGATATGTTGTGGGAAATGGATACCTGGATGGATCATCAGGCTGCTGTGTGATGAGCAAAGTCAAGGTCGCTGTGCCATTTTGGAGTAAGGCTACCTACTCCAGTGCGGCAGTTGGAAGGACCGGAAAGGATTCCAAGAACTGGCTTCTGAGCTGCAGAAGAATTGCTTATTGACAGTGAAGGCAGTGGGGACAAGTACAACATCTCAGGAAGAACAACAAGAAGAACTGAACATGGGAGCCAACAGTGTGAGGCAGAAAGTACTAATAGGGAGGCTCCAGAGGGACTCGGTCTTGAATGCCAAGTTTCAAAGTTGAACCCTCACCTTTCATAGGTGGCAGATTAGGGAGTGAAATGGTCAGAATTGTATCTTGGTCATTCCAGCTGCTGTGGGAAGGAGGACCCTGGAGGGACGAGACAGAGAGAGCACTTTGGGGCAGGGAAATCCACCTTCGAATCCCTCTTGTACCCACGTGTGTTACAACCTCACCCACTTTAAATAAATGATTCAGTCTGTGTTTCTACCCACCGTCTCTACCGAGTCCCAGCTGCCTAATTCGACCACATGCTGAACATCTTCCCATGAGGTTCTCTGAACCCCTCCTCTCCTCACCGAGTCTTCCTCACGTCCTTCCCCCCATAGACTTTGCTGTGTCTGCTAGTTCATCTGGGATCCACCCAGTCATCCTTTCTTTAACATCTCAGTCACATTAGTAATAACTATTTCTTTGCCCCCCCAATTCACTTAATTTTGATTGATTCTTCATTCCCCAAACTTCTTTTTTTTTCCAGTTTCCATGCTCAAGACTTTTGCTAAATCATTATGTCTTACTACACCATTATGCTAAACGCCCAGGATTATCCAGCTTTGTATCTCCCTTCCTAGGTCTTCTACAGACTGGGATCAGAAGAATTTCCTTAAAGTATCATTTTGTTTTGCTTTCTTATTCTCTAATGTAGGGCCTCCTATTTTCTACTCAGTCCAGCTGCTAGACTGCCATTTGAGACTCCTATACATGAGTCCTATATGAGTCCAGGCATTGTGTCGAGCTGTATCTCCTCTTATGTTCTTTAAAAACACCCAGTAGGCCAGTCCTGAGTACCGTACACTTTCTCTTAATGACCTCCTACTTCCTTCCTTGTGTTTGCTCAAATTATTGCTTTTAATTGAAATGCCCCCTTTCTGTTTCTGCCTGTCTTTCAAAACCCATCTCACTGGTGCCACTTTCTCCATGACTTCTTGTCCATTTCTTTAAACTAGATACAATCTTGTCCTCACCTGACCACCCCTCCTCAGAGCATTTTCCCCTTTTATGCTGGACTTACTTCCCAATGATGTAGTAATTTATGTACTCCTTTTGTCCTGTACAAATGCAAGCTTTGCAAGAACTGGGACGTTATCTATCTGGCTTAACTCCATATCTGGCACATACTAGGTTCTCAATAAATATTTTTAATGAATTATAAGTATTTTGTGAACTGTTTTAGTGTTATTTTTCTATCTCCTGTCATATGTAACAGGGTGCTTGGTATATAGTAAGAGATCAATAAACTGTCTAAAATAACTTGATGTCTTGGGATCTCTTATGTATATACTACTGTATTCATCTTTTTAAAACATTCTTTTCACATCACTTTCCTACCCAAGGGCTTTCCTCTAATCTACAACATAAAGGCAAAACAGACATCCAAAATCCTGGATACCTAAATCCAAGTTCTTTAACTCTTCTGAAAAGTTATCAACTCATTGATGACACCATATCTGTCTATTGGTGGGATGGTCTCTTCCTTGCTACCTAAATAAGTCATGGCCAACTTCATGACTGGGATGCCACATCTTCTAGGCCTTTCCAAATTCTATCCATCTCCAAAGTTGCATCCAATTCAAGTTTTATCTCAGTTACATTGTCTTGCCTGACTATTTTAGGACACCTTTTCTCCTCTTCAGTATGGTTTAGCAGAGATAGCAGGAACTCTGGAGCAAGTTAAACCAAGGATTAAAACTGATTTACTGTATGATTGTGGGCAAGTTACCCAATTTCTATGAGACCCTCTTTTCTTCTCTGTCTAGTAACAACATAATGGTCACAAAGTATGACTATGGGTTTAAGTGAAACAGTATACCTAATCCATCTAGGTACTTAATACATGCTAGTTTATCCCCTTCTTTTTCCAATCTTTCTTGAGAAGGGGCATTATTGCATTTTTGGTCATATTTTCTTTTTTTTTAAAGCAAAAACTTTTCCACAAATACT
This sequence comes from Nyctereutes procyonoides, assembly GCF_905146905.1. Lineage (NCBI taxonomy): Eukaryota > Metazoa > Chordata > Mammalia > Carnivora > Canidae > Nyctereutes > Nyctereutes procyonoides. Next base: position 24,131,919 of record NW_026575146.1, read on the forward strand.
TTTAATAAAAATGTTCAAACTTTAAAATGTTGAAAGAATGGTAAAACAAACACCCATAGAGTCTCCATTTAGATCCAACAATTGTTAAATATTTTCCAGTATATGATTTATCTGTGTATCCATCTTGTGTGTAGGTAGATATATGTATATATACATACCCACACTATATATATATATATGTATATATATATATATATATATATATATATGTGCATGGGCACCCATGTATGTGTATACAAGTGTATACAGTAGCAGTAACCCCTTATCTGTGGAGGACACATAACAAAATCCACAGCAGATTCTTGAAACTGGAAAGAACTGAACCCTATGTATACTATGTGCTTTCCTATACTTAAAAACACATGATAAAATTTAATTATAAATTAGGGCACACTAAGAGTTAACAGTAATAACTAATAATAAAATAGAACAATTATAACAATAAACTGTAATAAAAATTATGTGAATGAGGTCTCTCCCTCAAAATACCAGTAGACTGACCCTTCTTCTTGTGATGATGTAAGATGATAAAATGCCGATGTGATGAAATGAAGTGAAGTGAATGACATAGGCATTGTAATATAGCGTTAGGCTACTGGTAAGTAGCACTACTACTAAGTAGTACTAAGTTAACTGCAAGTAACTGAAACTGTGGTAAAGTGAAAAGACAGGTAAACAGGGACTACTGTACTTCCTTTTGCTGAATAATTTGAGAGGAACCACAGACATAAGACACTATACACCTAAATTCTTCAGGAAGTTTCTCCTAAGAAAAAAGACATTCTCCCATGGAACCATAATATTATTCTTACGAATCCCGAACACATACCTGGAATGCCCTAGCTTTTAGTTGTTGTCTAGTTTTTTGCTACAACAAATAATACCACATATTTTCTTGGGTGCATATTCTATCCATGGAAGGTAGAAGTAGGGTTATGATTGCTGTGTTAAAGTGTAATGATCGCTAAGTTGCCCTTCATGGGACCTTTCACTTGCAATATATGAGCACCTATTTCTTTGGAGTCTGTTGCCAATTTTTAGATTTTTGCCAATTTGGCGAATGAGAAATATTTTCTTGTACTTTTAATTTGCATTTTATGGTAGATTGTGTTTCCAAAGATGACTGTAATAAGAGTTCCTGGCCCACATGCTTTTTTTTTACATTACCTTGCCAATTTTCCATAAGGAAGTAAAGTCTGGTTCCCTTTTCCTTCAAACTGGGCTAACCCTGTGACTGTGATTAGTCACCAGTATATGCCAGAAGGATGCTGTGCAACTTGCAAAGGGGCACCTTCAAGACCTTGCTTCCTTTCTGGCTTTTTTTTCCCTTTTTAAAAGATTTAATTAATTAATTAATTAACTAATTAAATTATTTCACAGATTGAGAGAGAGAGCGCACAAGCAGGCAGAGTCCAGGCAAAGGCAGATTAAATTATATTATGTAAATTATGCTTTAAGAACATTGGTTTAATGAAATCGACCCATCAGATTTACCTGTTCCATTTCTTAGAGATCTATGCTCACTTTGTTCTGATCTGACTTTTATTTTGAAGATAAAGCACAACTCATTGTCCTAAATGCTGCATTAACCTCTGACCAAAGTTACTACAGATCTGACCTGACCCAAAGAAATGATAATAGCATGATAAATATGATATATGAAGTAATTATTTTTGCATCTGTGCAGAGATAATTAAATAAGGATCTGATCTGTTGCAAGAGTAGCTAAGATTTTGTCAAATGTTTAGCACGTAAATGCACACAATGCTTGGCTACTAAGGCAGCTGCTATGCTGCCAGCCATTACACCACTGGTGTACTTGGATATGTTTCTTTGGTGATTCCCAAAGGAGTCCTTGTGCAATCTCTTGAATCAGAGCCAACCCAGTGACCTGCTTTAACCAAAAGTGAGGCAGAAGCCCTGGAAGCTGTTGCTTTCATACTCTTGGGAACCCTGAGCTGCCCTGTAAGAAGTCTGGCTTCCTTGCTGGAGAAACCACACAGAGAGACCACATGGAGACACCAGTTAGAGAGAAAAGGTCTTGAGGGACACCTGGGTGGCTCAGTGGTTGAGCGTCTGCCTTTGGCTTAGGGCGTGATCCTGGGTCCTGGGATTGAGACCCGCATTGGGCTCCCTGAGAGGAGCCTGCTTCTCTCCCTGCCTGTGTCTCTGCCCCCTCTCTCTTTGTCTCTCATGAATAAATAAATAAAATCTTTAAAAAAAAAAAAAGGAAAGCTTGAGATTACATGGAGAAGAATTGGGGAACCCAGCCAACAAAAGAACAAGGCACTAAACATGACCCCCTCATAATCATTCAAGCCCTTATCATTGATGACTTCCAGGTAGAGATACGAGACATGCAAGTCAAGAAACCACTTGGACATTTTAGCTCCGGCAGACAGAGTGGGAGCAGAAACAAGTCATCTCTGCTATACCCTGTCTGAATCCCTGCCCCATAGAATGGTGAAAAATAATAAAACCGTTCTTGTTTTCCATCAGTAAATTGTGGGGTGCTTCGTTATGCAGCAGTAAAATAACTGCAACACACCTCACGGGATAAGCTCCAGAGGGAAAGTTGGGGTCAGGCAGAGGAGGAGTTAAGAGACAATTTGAGAATGAAAGTGAAAGAACAAAGGAAACTGAGGCAGATGGATGATCCTGAGGAAGAGGGAGGATGCCGATATCACAGCCTTGTGCCTCAGACAATCCACCCCACAGGCATGCTGGGCCTTTAGCCCACCACAATAAAGAGGTAAACTATCATTGCCTCAGAGTATGGGACGAGGACAGTTCAGCCTTAAACGTCAGCAATTTATAGCAGTTTGACCATGAAACCTAAGCCACACTGACTTCGTTAGAAATTAATTTTAGTCTACACCTCTGTATCAAGATTCTCCATATGGTGTGCAGCTAAGCTACAAAACGGAGATTACCTCAAGCAATCCCAAATGATTTTCTAGATGGAGAAGATGTTCCTTAAAGGAAGATACATTAAGATAGCCCACTACTATTGCTTCTATATAATCGTTTTATCTGTAGCAAATTAAACTACAGATTCATTTCTGAAATTAATTCTGCAGATGGCTTCAATCTACATCTGCTAGGCCAGCCACACTGTCTGTATGTGGTGCTGTTCTGAGAGCCACGCTCAGGTTGTACATAAAGGACATTTTAAGTCCTGCAGTGACTGAATTGTCTCGACCCGGTTGCACCTGAGAAGTCAGAAGATCTTAGCGAACTGACTTATTAAACTTTCTGGTTAAATTTGTGAACACTAGTAATAACACAACTGTTGACTGCCCCCCGCCCTGTGTTATCTTTTGCCAGTGTCTCCATTTCCTTGGAGAAGAGGGATTTTATTTTATTTATTTTATTTTTATTTTTTTATAAATTTATTTTTTATTGGTGTTCAATTTGCCAACATACAGAATAACACCCAGTGCTCATCCCGTCAAATGCCCACCTCAGTGCCCGCCACCCAGTCACCCCCACCCCTTGCCCACCTTGGCCAAGTGGAAGAACCTGGCTTCAAACCCTCCCCTTCCACCACCCCTAGTTCATTTCCCAGAGTTAGGAGTCTTTCATATGAGAAGACGGATTTTAATGGTCCCTGCCTCACGAGATTATTATGAGGATTAAATAAGATAATATGTATATAATGCTTCAGACCATGACTGGCATACAGTATGCATTATTCGATAATAAATATAATCTGTTATATTGTTTTGTTTAATCAACAAAAATACCTAATCACCTTTATCTTATGCAGATTAAGCATTAAGCAGAATTCCAGTTATCCCGAGGGTGATAAGGATGCTAAAACACTTGCTAGCTTGTCACAGACACTTGCGTAAGATGTTTCAATTACCTTACTCATTTTGGTATGTCTTGAAAAGATAATCAACATTAATAATTTTAAGGCTGTACTGTCACTCTCTCTGAGTTAGAAATCCTATTGGAGGGGATCCCTGGGTGGCGCAGCGGTTTGGCGCCTGCCTTTGGCCCAGGGCGCGATCCTGGAGACCTGGGATCGAATCCCACGTCGGGCTCCCGGTGCATGGAGCCTGCTTCTCCCTCTGCCTATGTCTCTGCCTCTCTCTCTCTCTCTGTGTGTGTGTGACTATCATAAATAAAAATAAATAAATAAATAAAAAGAAATCCTATTGGATTATTGAAGCCTGAACACCTAAGAAAATATTAAGATATAGATACGAAAATACTAAGAAAGACCATTATATCTGTTGGAAACCTCCAAATTGGAAATAACAGGGACGACACCAGTTCTCCAGAGGAACAAGGGAACTTATCGAAGGATATTGGGAGTTCACATCATTAGTAGATTCTGGAAGACCAAACTTGGAACATGGCAAACACCAATGCAGTGATGAAGGAAGCTGTTGGCAGAAATAGCTGCCCCTGCTGCTCTGAATCATGCCTAAGTGTCCCTGACTAAAGAGTCAGAGTCTTGGGCAGGAGCGTTTGATGACTAAAACCTGATAAAATGACCATGTCCTGGATCCTGGGAAAAGGGGAGAAACTGGGCTATTTTGGTTACTATAATGGGAGTTAGAACCCTGTGTCCCATCGAGACAGGCAGTGGGTCCTCCCACACAGGAGCAAACATTTGAAAGGTGCACGGCCAAAGAAATACTGACTATCCACTTCACCTTTGAACTGCTGGACACCGCCACAGGAGACTGGCATCCACCTTATAACTAGTTGTTCAAAAAGCAATCTTCTCCAGCTACCTGTTGGTTCAGTGAATTTGAGGGCAAGCCATCCATTCCTCTTATTGAGAAAGCCAAATTCACACTCCCCTCAGCCTTAAATGAACCCTGCCTTTCAAGCAAGTTGTCTTAAAAACTTTAAGTCTATATTAGCACAATAGTTTGAGTCAATTCAGAGATGATATAGATGGTCACAGATTATGTAAATATTTTAAATGTTAAGTACATAGTAAGACAAATGGGTTATTTGTAAATTGATTTGACACACCCACATCAGTTGATAATACCTACATTAACCAGTCAGGCTATTTCCTCCCACCATGGTCATTTTAATGATTATGTTAGTAACTTTTCCATTTTTTTCCATCTGTATTAGCTTCCTATGGTTGTCTGTTGCAATAAATTATAAAACTGGTGGCTTAAAACAACAGAAATTTGATCTTTCATAGTCGATGAAAATGCCAAACGCATTTGATTTTTTTAAACTGTTGATCAAAGGAGAATATAAAATCATATAGAACACTTCAAAACAAAAAAACGTCTAAACTCTATATAAGTAAAATAAAATACACATCATACACAGAAAATATCAAACCCTGGCTCTTACAATATAAAATGTATTTACTATATAGGTTATAGGTTTATAGGTTTATAAAAAAATATGAATTTTTGAAAATTTAGGAAGCATGAAACAAAGGGGGTCATCAATATTTCATTTTTCATTTGTGTTTTACTTTCAAATACATGAAGAAATTAATTAAAAAACCATCCTCACCAGATCCCCAGTTTCTTCCTTCCTGATTTCCTATCCTCAATCAATTTATAGCTTACTAATTTATCACAATTGTTTTACCTACTGCTGTTTGTTAGATCAGTTGAATTACAATAAAAACTAGATGTAGCAACTTCACAGAAGCATATTATGTGCAGAAAATTAGTTGCAGTAAGCAAACTATGTTTTGCCCTCCAGGGAAGCCAATTTTATATGCAAAGCACTTACTTCCTTTTAAAGATAAGTTGTGCTTTTCTCTTTTTCCATGCTAAAAACATCCACGTTTAAGTGTTACAATCAAAAGTAATTTTCTCACAATTGACTGGAATCAAGTCATAAGTTGGCGACTTCTCATTGGAAACCTTTCCTAATATTAAAGTATTTTTATGTAAACATATAGTGAAATGAATATTGAATGATAACATAATGGTCTTTCCCTAATGGAAATTGAGGGTTAATTGTTAGTTTTTCAAGTATCGATTTCCCAGAGACCGGCTCCCAGAGAGGGAACTGGAACATGAAAAATCCCACAGACACTGGTTATGCCTTGTATCTAAGGCAGACCTTCCCAGGTAACCCCAAATCTTGGAATCCTGTGTCCTCATTATACCAGGAGAGGAACAGGTAAATCTTGTCATTATCTTACCACATAGGACTTGGACCCAGCCCCTGATACAAATGAGGAGACTTGCTTCAACCCATACCCTCATCTACCCACCTGGACTCAAAGCCTCAGCTATTAGGATAGCCCTGATATCAACATCCCCCATGGCCCTGATCATGCCAATGGAAAGCACATATTTTCTTACTTACATAGCCTAGAGGCAAAAGGATCCAACTGTCCTTTTCCTGGCATAGAATTTGACAGTCATTATACTTTGACACAGCAATCATAACCCTACTTCTACCTCCCATGTGTAGAATGTTCACCCAAGAATATATGTGATATTATTGGTCACGGTGAAGAACTGGACAACCCGAATATCTATCACTACAAGCTTTGGAATAAACTATGGAACATCTAAACAAAGCAGTACATCTTAGCCATAATTAGGAATATTTGTATGTAATAGCAAAGACATACTTCCCAGATAAGTAAAAATAGCAAGATGTGGAACAAACCCACTGATATTGGAAATACCAATTTTGCCTCAAGATTAAAAAAAAAACAAATCTTCTTTTCTTGCTGTTTACTGAAAGGACCTAGAAGTAATGACAACAACAATAAGCACATCTCTTGTCCATTTCTTGGTTTTTAAATACCAGGCCTGGGCACCTGGGTTGCTCAATCAGTTAAGCATCTGCCTTCGGCTCAGGTCATGATTCTGGGGTGCTGCGATCAAGCCCCACGTTGGACTCCCTGCTCAGTGGGGAGTCTACTTCTCCCTCTCCCTCTGCCACTTGTGCTCTCTCTCTTTGTCTCAAACAAATAAATAAATAAATTGTTACATTTTTAACAGGTCCTTTTTTTTTTTTTTTTTGTCCAGTGATTTAAGATGCCATCTTTATTGGGATGAGCACTGGAAACTCATACCTCACCCTCTTGCTCATGTGACTCCAAACTATCTTAAAACAAGACAAAATAAGGGCCATTTTTTGGATGCAGTGATCTTGTTGCTATCCGTGGCTTATTGCTATGGATCCCACTTCTCAAAAAAAGTTGCAGCACCAGCAAGTTCAGACAAATTAGTTATTAAGCATATTGGCCACGAGGAAGGCAGACTTATTTCCTAATGATCTTTATCAGATTGAAAACAGCAAAACGAGGTCTTTGTTGGTCTTTGAACGTTCATGTTTCCTTTATTTTCCCAGCCATGTAGTTTCAAATAGCTTTTAACAAAAAAATTAGTCCACTGAAACAAAATTCTGAGGTCGTTAATGCCCGTTCATTTCATTAGGGATACAGTCATATCTATTGTGTTCATTTTTCTTATTTTGCTTTCATGGCAAGACACATGACTTAAGGGAAATTTACTTGGGAAAACCACATGTATGATACATATGCTACATGAAAAAGGAGGGAATGAATTCCTCCTTCCTCCATCAGAGCACAGGAATTGGTTATATGTATCTATATGGGGTATGTATTATATACACGCGCATGTGCGCACACACACACACACACACACACACACCCCTGCCTCATTGGGAAGAAAAGATTCTTTTGGTGACTCCTGAGAACATTCAGGTTTAGTACTTCTGAGTTACTAGTTAATATTTCTGCTATCAACACTGCATATCTTCATGCAATAGATCCTATCCTATTTCTTCCCTTGCATTAGCTACTGGCATGCTCAGTATCAAATGGGTGTCCCATTTTTATTGGGTATTATTACTAACTCTGCCTTCGTATTATAATTTTTAGCTTCATTTTTCATGAATCCCTATTTTCTCATTTGCCTCTTTTAGTTTTTGAAGAATTCAACCTGTCACATATAGGTTGTGCTAAAAACGTGGCTCTGACTCTGCCTACATTAGATCAAAGAGTACTGGAGATGCGGTGAAAGTGTTACCCAGGCTTTGGCAACTTGAGGAATCCTTCCCATCAGCAAGGCTCGCCCAGGTCTCGCTGCCTGTTGCCCTTGCACTTCTCTCCACTGGGCACCGACAACCTGCATACCTGCTAACAGCTCTGTGCCCTCTCCCTCCCTCTCTCCTCTCCTTCCACCAGAGCACGAGCTTCTCTAGGCAAAAGTTCTCCACCCACTCTCTCCCATTCAAAGCAAATAGATGTCACAAGCTTGCAAATGCTCTCCATCACTAAAATTGCTGGAATCCTCTATCAACCCAGAGCCACACTGCAAGTTTATCCAACCTGGAAAGCCAACAAATGTACCAGAGAGCACAGGAGAATGACCAGACTTGCTCTGTTTTCTTCCCCTCTGGTTTCTCTTCGACCCTAGGGCCATGCTCCCATTCCAGCTAGTCCACACAACCACTGTTCTCTCTCTCCCACCATTACTAGGTCACAGTGTCTCCACCAGGGTGCACCCATGCTGGTGATGACCTCTCACATAGTCTTCCCTCTCTGATTTTTTTTTTTTTTTTTTTTTTTACCCTCTGGCTTACAAGCTGTTGGATGTAGATGGAAATGGCTCAATTAATTTCTGGACACTTAGATACATATGTAGTTCTTGAGAAAATAGTGTGCTGATAATTCACTGAGACAAGTATGAGGATCCTATACCCTTTATAGATTCAAAGAAAAGAGTGTTAATTAAGGAAATTATTCCTCTTTTTATTTGAGTCCATCCAAGTTGTGTTTCTTCCCATTCTTAATTTATTCCCCTTAGCTATTTGATTCAAGTTAGTTCAATTAAATATTGAACTATATGTAAGGCAGAGTTACAAGCTATAGAATAAATACTACTCCTACCTGTATGAGATTTTAGAGTAATTCTTTTTTTTTTTTTTTTTTTTTTTGTCACCTCTGGCTACATAGAAGAATCACTTGGGGAGAACCTAAAACCATTGATGTCAGCAATCTATTTGCAGGAACTCTGACTTAAATGGTTTGGTCAGTGGCATCTAGGACACTTTTTTTTTCTAAGATTTTATTTAATTAATTAATTTATTTGAGAGAGAGAGCGTGAGTGGGGGAAAGAGCAGAAGGGGAGGGAGAAGGACAAGCAAACTCTATGCTGAGCCCCACACAGGGATCGATCTCAGGATGCTGAGGTTACAACCTGAGCCAAAACCAAGAGTTGGATGAATCTGAACCACCCAGGTACCCCAAGGATTTTTTTTTAAGTGATACACCTGTGCAGCCAGAGCTGAGGACCACTAAGGCAGGCACGTGTGCACAAAATAGCTGTGCTACAAAGCAGAATATAATTTAATGCTTATAAGACAGGTACCATCGCTAAGATGAGGTCCCCAGGGCTTCCTCATAAGCACCTGCCACTTTCTCCTCACTGTGTTCTGTCTTAGTTACTTGACTAATCTCATTTCATAAATCCCTACAGACATTGATTGCTAAACTTTTTTTTTTTCATTCATCTCTAATCAGTGTTTTGGCTGTTGGACTAGGTTCCTTCAGGTCATGGACTAAGGTCTGCAGTCAGATTAAATGATTTCACACCTGGGCAGCTCACAATATAGGCCAGTCACTTAAAGTCTATGCATCCTAATTATTTATCTGTAAGATGGCGATTATAATAGTGTGGGTTGAAGTGAGCAACTCAAAGCACAACTGAGAGGGTTGGCGTGAAGATATAATAAAATATTGCCTGTACATTATTTAGTTTCAGTGCACATAATGACAGAGCCAGGAGCATGAGCTATTGTTATTACTAGTCTCTCTTGCCCCAGAATCTGGCATGCTGATTTGCACTTAAGTACTTAATAAATAAAAATACCCCGTACTTGACTTCACAGGCCAGGTTTATCGGACTCCAGTGGATGTGTAAGCACTTATTTGACAAAAGGCAGGCTGCCAGTACTCCAAACTGTGCCTCTGCGCAACTTAGGAAAAGGACACTGTGCTTGTTTTGCTCTGTTGTTGTTTTTTTGTTTTGTTTTGTTTTGTTTCCTGGGGCAATCAGCCATGGTCAGTGCCTCAAGAGACTGACCTCTCCTGCCTCTATCACATGGGCACCCTTGTAAGCAGACTTGGGATCTGCTAGTGGGAGACCCGAGAAGAAGAGTCAAAGGGTAGAGGGAGGGGTGGGACATTTATTCCGGCTCCCTCCCCACTCCAGGCCTGCATCTGTGGCCCCTCCACACGTCCACATGGGCAGCTTTCACAGGATTCATCCAGCTTTCATAGGATTCTGCAATCACCATTTCTTTCTGTGTTCTTGGGTCTAGGGATGATGATGGCTTCCGGCTCTTGCCAGTCTCCAAGTGCAATATCCCTTATCGGTCTCCTTAGCCTTGTCCACACCTGGGAAGGGTGGGGAGGTCATCTCTCCACTAAAGTCTTTTGAACTGAGCTGGACTCGGTTTCCTATTAGGTCCCTGCCTAATACCTGCTCTTCCCTCAATGCCATTTTACTGCCCTCTGTTGGAAACTTGTGGTAAGCAAACTACATTTATTCGGTCTCCAAAGGCAATGCTGCCATTTAGATGTGGGTTGAAGTGAGCAACTCAAAGCACAGCAAAGTCGGAGGCACAACATTGATGATTTAATGTACCCATCTAGCCACCCCAGAAAAGAACCCCAAAGCCTCTTCACTTCGTTATTCAGGGTGTCACCTGTGAGCGCTTCTTAATTCTGTTAGAAAAACAGATTCTTCAGATTCTCTCAAGTCCCCCTGTCACGTAATCTGCGTCCCTTGGAAAACTCCACTCTTCCCCACCAGGTAAATAATCGTAATTTGGGCGGGGGAACATATGTCTAAGTAAAATTGTTCATTGTTTATCTGAAATTTGAAATGTAACTGGTCGTCTTGTATTTTTATAGGCCTTCCCATTGCTTGTTTGTCACTTGAGGAAACATGTCTTCATCAGTGTAGGTATGTGTGTGCCAAGTGCGGCTACACCCCCTCTCCCTGGGATGTGAAAAGAACAAATATTACCATTTACAGTTGGAATGTAATTTTATTTCTTTCTATAAGATCCAGATTATGAGCAATAATAGAAAGTAAAGGGGTGGGGCACCTGGGTGGCTCAGTCGGTTGGGTGTCCATCTCTTGGTTTTGGCTCAGGTCATGATCTCACACATCAGGCTCTGTGCTCAGTGAGGAATCTGCTTGAAGATTCTCTCCCTCTGCCCCTCCCTCCCTCCCTCCCTCCCTCCCTCCCTCCCTCCCTCCTTCAAATAAATTAATATTTATTGATGATTAATAATAAATGATCATTTAATCATGTCATTTTAAATTGATTTGATGTATTGCTTATACCCTGATGTAAAATTTCATATATCATCATTTCTTTCAAAGACCTTATTTTTTTTTAAGGTTTTATTTATTTCTATGACAGAGACAGAAAGAGAGCACAAGCAGGGGGAGCAGCAGGCAGAGGGAGAGGGAGAGGGAGAAGCAGGGAGTCAGACATGGGGCTCGATCCCAGGACCCCGGGATCATGACCTGAGCTGAAGACAGACACTCAACAGACTGAGCCACCCCGCTGCCCCTCAAAGACCTTATTAAAACACTACCAGTTATTCAGTTTTTGACCACATCAAAAAATTGTAAAAATACCCCAAATACCCTTACTCAAAGGCTTTGTCTATGGTATATCTGTCTCTTTGTTATGCTTACACTTACCCTTCATTCGCTAACAAATATCTTTAATACATCTAATGAAAATGACATTTGATAGGCACAGAATGCGAACAGTGTAAGACCCCTCCTGGGCTCTCAGCCTCATACTTTGACAAGGACACCACAAACGCTTGGTGGCTTATGATAGTCCCTTCTATATAACAAATTAATTCAAGTCTCAGTGGCTTGAAACAACAGTATTCGTATCTCACAGTTTCTGTCAAAATGACTCAGACATGTAGTATTCCTTTTTTTTGTTTTTGTTTTTCCTTCTGCCTCCAACCTCCCTTCGCCCCACTGCCATCCTGGTTGGGAGCTAGTGGGCTCCCATGGGGCCTCTCACCAGCTCCCACCAGCTGGTGGCCCCTCACACACATTGTCTACATGTACAGCAGGAGCATGATCTTCAAACAAAGCCAGACTGTACCACTCCCTTCTCAGGACCCACCCAAAGTTTCAGGCCTTTATCGCTCACAGAATCTGAGTCCTTGGCTCCAGAGCCTCACAGGCCCGGTCCCTGTTGGCCAGGGCTAGAGTCTCACCTCAAGGCTGGAGTGGGAAAGGAGCTGCCCTCAGCCCCCTCACGTGCTTGCAGGCAGGATTCAGTTCTTCAGGGGCTGGTGGGCTGAGGGTCTTACTTACTCACTGGCTGTTGACTGGAGGTTGCTCTCAGTTTCTTTTCACGTAGACCTCTCAGTACTGCAGCCAGTTTCCATCAGAGGCAGCAAAGGCCAGGGACTACCAGCAATAAGCTGCCATCTTTTGTCACTTCACCGTAAAAGTTACACATCTTGATACTTTTGCTCTATTCTCTTTGTCTAGAGGAAGTCTTTTAAGTCCAGCCCTTAAGAAAAATTAATTTTAGGAGTGAAAACTGTAGTCACCTTTACTATACTTTATTTATTTTTTATGAACTGTTACATAAATCTTTCTATTTTATTTTATTTTTTTTGTATATTTTTTTTATCGGAGCTCAATTTGCCAACATATAGTGTAACACCCCATGCTCATCCCGTCAAGTGCCCCCCTCAGTGCCCATTTTACTACACTTTAATTTCTGGCTTTGTTTTTTTTTAGGAAGTATGACATCACTGAAGTGATTACCTTGATGGAAGAGAGCAGAGGGGAATGTTTTTTAAGTTCAGGGAGGGGTGAGGGTGGGTGGGGGAAGCAGGAGAGATCACCCAAGTAAAGAAGTTGGCAGCCAAGGAAACTGTTGAATGCTGCTGCCCTCAGGTTGAGTGGGGTGAGGGATCGGAGTTGGTTTTAGCTGGATTTAAAGACCGAAAGTGGATATTTCTGACACCCCCATGTAAATGTGTGGATTGAGAGTCACAATCACTTCTGATGTTTGTTAATGTTTCTTCACTGTAAGAGCAGACACACGATGGAGAGAGGCCTGACACCAGCACTTTAAACTAACTGCATGGCTCTTTATGGATTTAAATCTTGGTGTGTCTAATTTAAATTGGTTGTTTGTAGAAATCTGTATAAAACCTATTAAATTGTGTTAGGTAGAATTAGTTCCAGAAGAATTTTTGATGCTTGCACCAGACTTAATATTCCGTTTCATAATTATTTTCCAATACATGAAATGCTGAAAAAAAAAAAAGACCAGAACAAATTAGTTCTTGCTAATTTCATTTGCTATTTTTAGCTATCAGAATATAGTGTTTATTGGACTTAGGAGATAAAAATGTTACAAACATTTTTGAGTTTGAGATAAAATTTTAGTAAAATGAACAAAAATAATGATATACTCCATGCCTCATTCTTACTTTTATTGCTTTTTCCAATAAGAAAAAAAAAAAAAGGAGAAGCATTGGCAAAAGCATACGCTTTGGTAAAAGAGTCAAGAATTCATAGAATGACTTCCACCATTGTATCAACTGGAGTTTTGAAGTAAAAATGTCTCTCTACCCCACAAAACAGAAAGCTGTTTCAAATAAATGTATAGATAAAAAAAAGGATTGTATTGGTCTCTTTTGGACAAGAAAGCTACGAGAATAACCGATCTACTGTGCTTCAGTGTAATTCCTTAGTTAACTGCAATACCATGTAAAAATTATGATAATAAACATGGTTGTTCAAGAAAAAAGGGAAGAAAAAGATTCTACCTGGGACCTCAGCAATCAGGTCACTGGACTCCTTTTTCAAGACACGCCCCCCGCCCCCCCCCCAATGCTTCTCCTGCAGGTTTGAACAAATGGATCAGATCTCCCCAGCCAGCCTCTCCAACATTGATCCCTCTCTTCTCTCCTCCATCCTTTGTTCTGTTCCTCACACTTACTAACTTCTAGAGCCTCATTCAGGTGAGTCAAGCACCCTGAGAAACGAATGAGTAAACAAAAAGCAAATCTGCTGGAGGTAGTCAAAGTATGCATTATTTTCAGCAGACAAATTTCCCAATAGCTTTTGCCTGGATCCATTCAGGCTCTGACTCGTGTGGTAGCGTCTAGTTCATTCTGTCAAATGACTGAATATAATTGAGAACTTAGTGTGGGAAGCAGATTAACACAGGCTGCTTTGCCATTATTCTCCAAGGTGAGCGAAAATGACCTGTTTGGCTGTGCAGCTAATCCTCTGAGGAGAATTAAAGGGTTCATAATGTATCTGTTTGATGAAGTTTAGCAGTAATATCTGTGGGCCAGATATTTCATGGTGTTTAGAGACGAGACAGTGGATTGTGAGCTCGGGGCAAATTTCTTTGTTATTAAATTCTTTCTCTCTCAGCTCATCAATCCTCATGAGCAGACGTGTAGTTTTCAAAAATAGCCTGTCAACAACTTCGGAATCCCCCAGTCGGGTAGGTCCTTGGAGAGGAGATACATTTTCTTGATTAAACAATATGCTGTCGCCAGGGCTAGACTTGAAAGGGAGGGGAGAAATGTTGGTGTTGATCATTCTCAACGCTTTTTGGAAAATGCAATTTCTACTTCAGCAAAGCAAATCATTTCTCTTTGCTTACATAACCCAAGTGGCCTGTAAACTCTACTGACCTTTGGGTCATGCCTGAGAACTCAGGTCTGTGAAGATTCCATAGGGCCCACTTCCTTCTCCCAGCTGTCCGTGCACGGTGGGCAGAGGTGAGGCCAAGCTTCGGTCATTTTTCCTGGAGACTTTATGTTATGACTCCTTAGAGCTCTCCCAGAGCACATCCTGCCTCCTGCGCTTCAAGTTCTCAAAAGAAAATATAAGACGATACCAAATCGCTATATGAGTTCTAGGAATCTTGGGGTGGAGGCTTTTGGGTTTTCTATGTAGAGTATCATGTCGTCGGCGAAGAGGGAGAGTTTGACTTCTTCTTTGCCAATTTGAATGCCTTTAATGTCTTCTTGTTGTCTGATTGCCGAGGCTAGGACTTCCAATACTATGTTGAATAGCAGTGGTGAGAGTGCACATCCCTGTCTTGTTCCTGATCTTAGGGGAAAGGCTCCCAGTGCTTCCCCATTGAGAATGATATTTGCTGTGGGCTTTTCGTAGATGGCTTTTAAGATGTTGAGGAATGTTCCCTCTATCCCTACACTCTGAAGAGTTTTGATCAGGAATGGATGCTGTATTTTGTCAAATGCATTCTCTGCATCTAATGAGAGGATCATATGGTTCTTGGGTTTTCTCTTGCTGATATGATGAATCACATTGATTGTTTTATGAGTGTTGAACCAGCCTTGTGTCCCAGGGATAAATCCTACTTGGTCATGGTGAATAATTTTCTTAATGTACTGTTGGATCCTATTGGCTAGTATTTGGTAGTGTGGCAGGATACAAAATCAATGCCCAGAAATCAGTGGCATTTCTATACACTAACAATGAGACTGAAGAAAGAGAAATTAAGGAGTCAATCCCATTTACAATTGCACCCAAAAGCATAAGATACCTAGGAATAAACCTAACCAAAGAGGTAAAGGATCTATACCCTAAAAACTATAGAACACTTCTGAAAGAAATTGAGGAAGACACAAAGAGATGGAAAAATATTCCATGCTCATGGATTGGCAGAATTAATATTGTGAAAATGTCAATGTTACTCAGGGCAATTTACACGTTTAATGCAATCCCTATCAAAATACCATGGACTTTCTTCAGAGAGTTAGAACAAATTATTTTAAGATTTGTGTGGAATCAGAAAAGACCCCGAATAGCCAGGGGAATTTTAAAAAAGAAAACCATATCTGGGGGCATCACAATGCCAGATTTCAGGTTGTACTACAAAGCTGTGGTCATCAAGACAGTGTGGTACTGGCACAAAAACAGACACATAGGTCAATGGAACAGAGTAGAGAACCCAGAAGTGGACCCTGAACTTTATGGTCAACTAATATTCGATAAAGGAGGAAAGACTATCCATTGGAAGAAAGACAGTCTCTTCAATAAATGGTGCTGGGAAAATTGGACATCCACATGCAGAAGAATGAAACTAGACCACTCTCTTTCACTATACACAAAGATAAACAAAATGGATGAAAGATCTAAATGTGAGACAAGATTCCATCAAAATCCTAGAGGAGAACACAGGCAACACCCTTTTTGAACTCGGCCACAATAACTTCTTGCAAGATACATCCACGAAGGCAAAAGAAACAAAAGCAATAATGAACTATTGGGACTTCATCAAGATAAGAAGCTTTTGCACAGCAAAGGATACAGTCAACAAAACTCAAAGACAACCTACAGAATTGGAGAAGATATTTGCAAATGACGTATCAGATAAAGGGCTAGTTCCCAAGATCTATAAAGAACTTATTAAACTCAACACCAAAGAAACAAACAATCCAATCATGCAATGGGCAAAAGACATGAAGAGAAATCTCACAGAGGAAGACAGAGACATGGCCAACATGCACATGAGAAAATGCTCCGCATCACTTGCCATCAGGGAAATACAAATCAAAACCACAATGAGATACCACCTCACACCAGTGAGAATGGGGAAAGTTAACAAGGCAGGAAACCACAAATGTTGGAGAGGATGAGGAGAAAACGGGAACCCTCTTACACTGTTGGTGGGAATGTGAATTGGTGCAGCCACTCTGGAAAACTGTGTGGAGGTTCCTCAAAGAGTTAAAAATAGACCTGCCCTACGACCCAGCAATTGCACTGTTGGGGATTTACCCCAAAGATACAGATGCAATGAAACACCGGGACACCTGCACCCCGATGTTTCTAGCTGCAATGTCCACAATAGTCAAACTGTGGAAGGAGCCTCGGTGTCCACTGAAAGATGAATGGATACAGAAGATGTGGTCTATGTATACAATGGAATATTCCTCAGCCATTAGAAACAACAAATACCCACCATTTGCTTCAACGTAGATGGAACTGGAGGGTATTATGCTGAGTGAAGTGAGTCAATCGGAGGACAAACATTGTATGTTCTCATTCATTTGGGGAATATAAATATAGTGAAAGGGAATATAAGGGAAGGGAGAAGAAATGTGTGGGAAATATCAGAAAGGGAGACAGAACATAAAGATTCCTAACTCTGGGAAACGAACTAGAGGTGGTGAAAGGGGAGGAGGGCGGGGGTGGGGGTGAATGGGTGACGGGCACTGAGGGGGGCACTTGACGGGATGAGCACTGGGTGTTATTCTGTATGTTGGCAAATTGAACACCAATAAAAAAATAAATTTATTATAAAACAAAAAAAACAAAATAAATAAAAAAATGAAAACACTGGGGGGACTTTTATGGATTAAAGAGACAAAGACATATGATATTACAATGGGATCAGTCCTTTACTAGAAGAAAAACAATACTATAAAAAAAGACATCATAAACTGACTAAATGAAACACACACACACACACACACACACACACACAAAGAAAATATAAGACGGTGTGTAAACCACAGAAATGTATATTAATGAGATGATGAAAACAAACACAAGATGGTCCATTAAAAGCGTTCATCGTCTCCTCCAGAGAGTCAAAGAAATGCCTATCGGGCACCTCCAGGGTGCTTAGTACTTGGTTAGGATGAACAAGCCATTTACTGGGCATTCGGCAATGGCATATATACAACAGTAAATAATAGGAGTCAAACATAGCAAGATAGAAGACAGTCAGGGACCACGGGAATCAAAAGGATGGTGATCAAGAGAACCGAGATCAGCAGCAAAACCTTGAAGTCTTCAAAGTTGAGGACCAGTTGCCTAGCAGCCAAAGCCTTCATTGTTTTCCTTATGGAGCCAACAGGATAGCTGCCTGAATGTTTTTTTTTTTTTTTTTTTTTTTTTTTTTGTCAGCCGACAGTCCATGCCCTCGGAAATGGGATCATTTAGGCCACAGCAGGCTCCCTCTGCAGAGGTCAAAGTCCTCCTGAGTTCTCGTAAGTACCTGGGCCTCCAGGAATTTGCAGTGTGTGGTCAGGCTAATGAACTATCCAGTCTCCTTTTTGCCTTCAAATGTAGACTCCGGTTTCTTTGGAGGCAACATGACCATTTCTTACCAACCCTCTGCTTAGAATCTACAAAGGACCAATTGCCACAGGACTCCTCAGTGTGCTGTGTCCACACATCTCAGGATGGGGGCGGGAGGCCACTGTCCCAATCCTCAGTGCTCCTAGGAAGCCACCACCCTGGCATGCTCATGGACAAGAGCCTTTCTCTGAGGGCTTGGAGCTTTCAGCTCTCTCTTCTTCACAGTCGTCAGAGCTGATCGCTCTTCCACACAGTAAGGGCTGCAGCTCACTGCCCCTCTCTTTCCCTTTCCTTCTCTTTCTTCCTTCCTCTTGTCTTCTCCCTCCCCGCTCCTTCTCTTCTGTTTCCTTCCTTCCTTCCTTCCTTCCTTCCTTCCTTCCTTCCTTCCTTCCTTCCTTCCTTCCTTCCTTCCTTCCTTCCTTCCTTCCTTCCTTCCTTCCCCCCTCTTTTTCTCTCTCTTTCTTCTCCAAAAAGCTTTATTGTTTCCATTTGGCCCAAGACTTGGGAGGGGGTTCCCAGGTGGTCAAAAAGCTGCCTGGTGCTTGCAGGGCGAGGCTTACCCACAAGCCCTGGCACCAGGAGGATGCCACAGGGGTCCCTCAAAGGCTGCTGGGCTTCAGAGGCTCCCAGTATTGCTCAGGTGAGCCTTTGGAAGAGGTACTTGCCCAGGCCAGCCTGGGGGCCGGCCAGCCTGTGGAGGTTAGTCAGGTGGTCGCTCATCTTCTTGATGAGTTTCACCTCCTCATCCAGGAAGTGGTTCTCCCGGAAGTCAGAGCTGCGGGTCTGTGTAGTCAGAACCTGGGGCATGCAGATCCAAAAGGGCCTGGTTCAGGTTCTTCTCCAGAACCAGAGTGGCTTCCATGGCCTCCAGGGTTTTACCCCCTAGCTGTCTTGGGATAGCTTCTGCACAGCTTGGGAGAGGGCACAGCTGCTGCTCTGGTTTTGCATCTTCAAGAGATGCTTAGTATCCTCAGGCTTCTCAATCAACTCTCCGAAGAAGTGGCCCATACCCCAACCCCCATCTCCAGCCACATCCTTGCAGTAGAAATGGAAGCGCAGATGGAGGTAGGTGTGGGAGGCCCGCAGATGCATGTTGACCAGGGGGGCGACAGTGGCCTCCAACTTAATGGAATAATACTGACAAATCTGGGAGCTCACTGTTGATGGGTAATTAGGAGCTAAGCTCAAAATAGGAGGTTGGCTGGTCTCACAGGCAGAGGGTGATGCAGAAGATAGCTCTGAAGGCTGCGACTGGAAAAAAGATTGGAGGGTGGTCAGGGACTGGAAGAAGGGGCATCCTTGGGTCTGTTCCATCCACACGCTGTTGAAGCAAGAGACAGATCCACGGGACCTCTGGGCTCATTGGTGCACTGTGGCTTCTTCATCTCAAGCCCCTCCATGATTGAAGGAGCATAGGCTTTGGAATCAAAGAGGACTGGCTTTGAAACACAGCTCAACCCACTACCAAGTGTAGTTGCATAACTTCAACCTCCCTGGCACGCAGCCACTTTGAGCTTTGGACTACCTCACCGCATTTGGAATTGTTCCTCCAGCAAAATCCTAAAGATCTATATTTTCCCCATGACCTTTTTCTAATACTCTAGCTCTCTTACTTTTAGTTTTTTAAAAAAATATTTAATTAATTTATTCATGAGAGACACAGCGGGAGAGGCAGGCCCCATGCAGGGAGCCTGACATGGGACTTGATCCTCAGACCAAGGATCGTGCCCTGAGTCGAAGGCAGATGCTCAACCACCGAGTCACCCAGGCATCCCTCTAGCTCTCTTACTTTTACACACCTGTTTTACGCCTGTTGTGCCTGTTCTCTGATTTGCCTTGCTCCTCCATTCCTCCTTGTTCTCCTTCTTCTCCCTTCCCGTGTCTCAAAGTATAGACACCATCATGTCATTGATAACATTCTTTGACAGCTTCCTTGTTTCCTCGTCTTTACAGCAAAATTCTACTGCTAAATCCAACCGGGTGATTGCCCCTTCTGGTTTTATACGCGCTCTCTAGAGATCTATTAGGAAAACAAGATTAAACTTTGGTGAGAGGGATGCCTGGATGCCTCAGCAGTTGAGCGTCTGCCTTCAGCTCAGGTCCTGATCCTGGAGACCCTGGATCGAGTCCCGCATTGGGCTCCCTGCATGGAGCCTGCTTCTCCCCCAGCCTAGGCCTCTCTCTCTCTCTCTCATAAATAAAATAAAATCTTTAAAAAATATATAAACTTTGGTGAGGATCCACAAGTACGCATTCCCCAGCCTGGCTCGTCACACTTCGACCTATGACATTCTCCTTGCGCTGCCTACACATCGCCTCCCCGAGAGCCCCCAGCTGAAGCTCCAGCCAACCTCCCTCACTTCCTGCTGCACCCCCTTTCTCAGTCCTTTCCCAGGTTCTCCCCCGATAATTGCATAGCTCCACATGGTAGCAGGTTCTGCGTCTCATCTCCTATTTGCTTAAGGATGGCATCCTGTTGTCCATCTCTGCTCTCTCCTGTTGCTTTACCCTTCCTCCACCTGCCCACTTTCTCTCTCAAAATATGAGCGTGTTCAGGGTCTTCTCTGCTTCCTATGCTCCCCTTCCCCAGACACTGCTGGGGACAGCTTGAGACATTCGTCCTGGTGTTTGCTGTTATAAAGCTCCAGCCTCTCCTTCTTTCTCCTTACTGCCCCCTCCTCCGCCTTCATCTTCGGGCCTATGAACATTTCACAGGGCTCTGTATCCTCGACCCTTTCCTGTTGTCATCCCAGATCTTCTCCTATGGGGGAATATTAACAACTGGCATGGGTGGGCACTGACAGATGGGAGCGGATTCTGACCACAGGCCTGTGACAGAGCCATGCCACAGCCTAGCATGCCATCCACAGTCACTTGTGCCCCGGATCTGTGCCACCACCCCACACCTCTTTCATAAATCAAAGTGGACACATTCCCCGGGACGTAGCACGGGCACCATAAATTTGCCATTTGCCAACCTGAGCTCTACTTTTCCTCCTCTTTCCAAACGTTTCCCTGCCTGCACTGCTTGTATGGCCCTATTCTATCTTGAGGACAACTGTTTGACCACCGTGATCTTGGCCTCTCCTACCTTTGCTGCAGTGAGAATACACGTCTTCAACTGGGAACATCCCTGCTAAAATCCTACAATGGCTTTGTACTGCTTTTGGGATCAAAGTCACGCTCCTTAGGGCATACAAGGCTCTTCAGGACGTGGCTTCTGCCTGCGTCTCTAACCTGACTGGCCTCTCAGCACTTCTCTCACCCCCCCTTAACCCTTTGCACCCTCCACTGTGTGCTAGGTGGAACCCCAAATATCAGCCCCCGAAGTTTCTGCTAGTTTCTGCCTTGTGTCTTTCCACAGCATCTCTTGGTTACCTGGGCCCTCATTGTCACCACCACCTTGCCCTGACCTGCTTGTTAGAATAGCTCCCTGCTCCCTTTAAAAAACCTAGTCCCCCCTCCCCTGCAAACAAACAAACAAACAAACAAACAACCCTAATCAGAGATGTTATTTCTTTTAGGAAGACTTCTTGAGCTCCCCAGTGCCCAGTCGGGGGTAAGCACACTCCCCGCTGCGCTCGTTATGCCTCATGGTTTCCTCTTCCACTTTGCTTCTCAGAACCGATTGCATCTGTCTCTTTGCCTGCCTAGCTCTTCCCTGCAATCCGAAGTCTCTAAAGGCAGTCAGGTTAGTGGTTGGTGCACAGTAGGAGCTCGAGTTTATGGGTTGAAGGGCTGATTGCACCAAGCAGGAAGATCATAAACGATGAACACCAACACACCGCATCTGTTCACTGTCGGTATATGGGTTTGCTTATCATTTGAAAAAGCTTAAAATTAGCGAAGCAGATAATACTGTCTGGTCTTTGTTCAGTGTTTGGAGAAACTATCAAGACACACGAAGTGTCCCTCAGGAGTTTCTGAGAATCTACCGCTGATGAGAGGGCTCTGTGAGCACCTGCTGCCTCCCTGTGGACACTGTGAGTGCCTAATGAATCCTGACTGACTAGCTCTACCTCGCTCCGTGCTTTGCCAAACAGACCCATAATGCTTGAGGTTAGTTTCATTTGCCACCATCCTCCTTTCTAGATTTTTCTTTCATAGAGTAGAGATGGACATGCCAAATCGACATAAGTAACATTCTCAAATCACCTTGCTTTGATTTTGGGTGCTTTTTCAAATCCTGCCTCTATAGTAATCATATCAGTAGGAGTAAATAATTTATCTTTGAATGTTGGTCTGTTGCCCTGTAATTTTGTTACATCAAAGCGTGTTCCAGACACAAATTGTGATTTAGCATGTGTTGTACTGGATCTTGTATTGCCTGCAGCCATTTGATTTAAAATTCAAGAGGGAGATGTTGCACTTACTAGGGGCTAAGTGACCATGTGTGAGGAGGGGTGGTATCCATGTGGGGAAAATGCAAGTTTCATTGTGAGCAGTGAGGAAGCGGTTACCTTTAGTCATTGGAGCAGACAAAGTAATTGGGAGTAAATTAACTGCATAATAGTAAAGGACTCTTTCTTTAGAGTTAACTTTATTTTTTTTTTTTAATTTTTTTTAAATTTTTATTTACTTATGATAGTCACAGAGAGAGAAAGAGAGAGAGGCAGAGACACAGGGAGAAGCAGGCTCCATGCACTGGGAGCCCGATGTGGGATTCGATCCCGGGTCTCCAGGATCGCGCCCTGGGCCAAAGGCAGGCGCCAAACCGCTGCGCCACCCAGGGATCCCTAGAGTTAACTTTAAATTATTGTCCAAATTGTGGTTAAACATTACCTCACTTGGGATCCCTGGGTGGCTCAGTGGTTGAGCAGCTGTCTTTGGCTCAGGTCGTGACCCCAGAGTCCTGGGATCGAGTCTCACATCGGGATCCCTGCATGGAGCCTGTTTCTCCCTCTGCCTTTCTCTCTGTGTCTTTCATGAATAAATAAATAAAATCTTTTTAAAAATATTAAAATAAAACATTCCCTCATTTGCCTTTCATTCACAACTCTTACTGCCCCCCACGGGAGATTAGCAAAAGGTGGATATAATTAATTTCTCAAATTCTTAAGAGAGAAATTCAAGCCTATTATATTAGAGTATTTTATCCTTCTTGTGCTAATGCTGTCGATAATAATTTGAACTTTGCTTATGACTGAAATTGAAATGCAAAGTAAACTTCTTCCATCACATGATTCTTGCTGGGGCTTCCTGGTCTTACTGTCTATCTCAGAACATTCTCAGTGTCTCTCTTTTCAAAGCTAACCATCACCGGGCCTCATGCTGTGTTGTGAATGTCCAAATGGCAAGGCTGGTGTTTATTAATTCCACATTAGCATTAAGGAATGTAAGGGAATTAGCATTTATTGATCACACACAATGTGCTAGAACAGTGCTGGGTGTTTACAGATGCTATCTCACTTAATTCTCACCATAATCTAGTTGTGAAGAGATTATTTTCATCCTGTTAGATAAGTACTTTGGGGTTCCAAGAGCTTAAGCAGTTTGATTTGACCAACAGAGCACTGAATGTAGGGGAGCCTGGACTTGAATCTAGTTATGGTTGATTCTGAAAGCTCTTTATCGTTCTGTCATACAGGCTACATCCCGTTATGACTAGGGAGTATCACAGATTTAGCATCTAGTTTCTCTGTTATTAAGTCTTTCTCTGAAAAATTTCATTGTGGTTGCCAGTGAATTCTCTCTGTCTCTATAAAGTGCTGCAGAGGATACCATGTGCACACATATGCATACGTGGGGATGTGTTAGAAAAGTAGAGATGGTTTTGTTTATACATTAGGGTATTTAGCCAATAACACTCACACTGAGAATTCTTCCCTTTTCTCTGCTTCACAATATGAGTTTCATAAAAATGGTCTATAACTTACAAAATCAAGGTGTGGATCAACAAATGATTTGTCTGCACACACTTCGGAGTAGTTGACGCAGTCTGGATTCCTTCGCTTTTCTTCATCTGTCCTCACTGCCTCTGACTTCATTTTCATCTACCTGTGTTGTGTTCCCTTGGGACTTGGTCTCAGTTGATACCAATTCTTAGCGGCCTACTCCACCCCTCTCTCCCCTTCTCTTTTTCTGGGCTTGTCTGTATCCTTTTCTATGAAACCTTTCTCTGTCAACTCTTATCTTTGATTTTTTTCTCAGTCCAGAACTACCCAGTTGAAGCAATGAGAGAAAGGCTAAATTATTGTTAGCAGTATTTCTACAATTAGATTAAAACAGCAAGGATATTGGTTAATGACTTCCTTTTTCTTTTTAAAATTCATCCACAGTGGTTGGACAATGCTGGTATTTGGTGGGCCCTCAACAAATATTTCCAGGTTGTTGGTCAGGGCTGCCTATGAGACGATGCAAACATGGGGGCTACACAAAATGCCATATATAAGTTTTTTCTTTCTTTCTTTCTTTCTTTCTTTCTTTCTTTCTTTCTTTCTCTTTCTTTCTTTCTTCTTTCTTTCTTTCTTTCTTTCTTTCTTTCTTTCTTTCTTTCTTTATTTCTTTCTTTCTTTCTTTCTTTTCTTCTTTCTTTCTTTCTTTCTTTTCTTCTTTCTTTCTCTTTTTTTAAGCGAGGGAGTGAGGGGGTGGGGAGGAGCAGAGACAGAGGGAGAGAAGATCTCCAGCAGACTCCCTGCTGAGTGCGGAGCTGAGGCTGGATTTCACAACCCTGAGATCATGGCCTGAGCTGAAATCAAGAGTCAGTTGCTTAACAGACTGAACCACCCAGATGCCCCCCAAATGGCATGTTTTAACCGTTGTTGGTTTCCATGTCATGCACTTTGAAAGTGATGAACCCAGTGAATGGGGTGAGGGCTACCGTCTGTCAGGTACATGTAGAGTCAAAATCTTCAGTGAGGAAAGGCTCCTTAATATAAGGAATACTTCGGTATTATTTAAGTACTTATTTAAGGCTCCTTAATATAAGGAATACTTCGGTATTATTTAAGTACCAAGTTAATCAGATGATGTGATATAAATCATAAATAGAGGCTGGGGAGCCCTGGGTGGCGCAGCGGTTTAACGCCTGCCTTTGGCCCAGGGCGCGATCCTGGAGACCCGGGATCGAATCCCACATCGGGCTCCCGGTGCATGGAGCCTGCTTCTCCCTCTGCCTGTGTCTCTGACTCTCTCTCTCTCTCTCTGTGACTATCATAAATAAATAAAAAATTAAAAAAAAGAGGGGCTCACATTACCCAGTCTTTCCAGCCTTGTTGTTCTTCTGTCCTAAACGAACCCAGTGCTTTGGCCTCCTAACATCAGCCCCAGTCACAGTCTTTTCTCTATTATCAGTTGCTGAAAATTGCTTAAGGCCTCCGTGTGCTCCCAGAGCATGCCATCTTCTGCTGGCAAAGCACTTACAACAGTTTAAATGATGTGTGAGGCTGGGTAATATATCATAAACCCCCTGTGAGGCTATTATATGCTCATTGCTTCAGAGGAACAATGTGGAGAGCAGAAAGCAAAATGCTCCTTTAACATCTTGGAGGGAGAAGGGCTTCCCCCTGTGGCGGAATTTGCTATCGTGCTCCCTAAAACCTCTTTCTTTTTTCTCTTGGACACACGGCTAGATGACATTTCTGATTCCCTTGTAGTCAGATGAGACCATAACTAAGTGTGACCCATGGACTGTTGACAGAAATGATCTCTGCTCTTCCATACCTGGACCCAGAGGCCCCCAATCATTCCTCCACTGTCTGTCTTTTCCACAGCTGGCTGCATAGAGAGGACACTAAGGACGCAGAGGACAGTGGAGCTGCAGAATGAAAGAGAAGTAGGTCTCTGCATCTCCATATGGAAGGTTTCGGGCTAAACACTTTCAACAAACTGTTTAGTGACAGAATGGGGATGGGTGGCAGAAAGACCTGATACAGACAGGTTTGTGGAATCTGAGAAAAGATGTGGAGATCCAGGTTGGCAGCAGAACTCTAGCTGAACTCTAGCTGAACAGGTATGGAGTGAGTCTAGGATCCCAGAACACTATGCGCCAGAATAATTCCTATTCCCACAAGCACAGATCGGGCATAGGATACAGAGCTGCTGGACACAACGGTCTGCACAGATGGGTCGGGGTCACGTCTCAGTGGTGATCGCATAGGCTGATATCAAGCACCAGATGGAATACTGGATGTCTCAGCAGATGCAAGTGCTCAGTAGCCTCAGGTGGCCTCAAGAGACACTGTTGCCCTTCCTAATCCCTCCCTAAGAGCTCCTCAACACTTTGTAAGACCCATCTCCAAAATTATATGCTACGGTCTCTAATGGGCTGAGATGATGTTTCTGTTACTCTGGGAGAATGGGAGCTTGACATGGAAAGTAGGTTAAGTTATTAAAAAAATCAAGAAATATATGTATATATACGCCACTGAGTATGAGGAGCAAGATTCATCCCCACTACCTCCATTGCTTATCTGTCTTCCCTATGAGTTCTATGAGGCAGGGCCTGTCCAGTTCACCAGGTTGTCGCCAATGCCCTGCACATGGCAGGCACTCAATGCCTATTTATGAATGTGTGAACAAATGAATGGTCTGGGACAAAAGGGCAGTTCCATTTCTGCCTACCAGTGGTGGCTGTGGAAGTAACTTCACATCAGCAAGCACAGAAAACCAGGTTGGGAGAGTCTTCTGTTGGAGATTTTGTCCTTTTCTTCTAAAGGTCAAAAAGCTAAATGTCACTGAATCTATTTCCTGAGAGACAACATTAGCTGCTGGGTCTTAAAATAATAATTAACAATGCCAGAACCCTGTCCCCTTTGTGAAGGCTTACTCTCATCCGTGTTAGGGTGTTAAGCTCAGAAGATAATAAGCAGCTGTTTAATGGCAGGCTTTCACTGTGATATATGTTTTTTATAAAACATGGGCTTATATGTATATTATGTCTTCATAACTTTGATTTCAATCATAATAAGCACAAGCGGGTATCAATAATGTTTTTATATGAGCTGGAAATAATACATTTGTTCATAATTTGAAAGGGGCTATTTTTAATATACAATGATGTAAGATCATTTCAATACTGGGTTTTAATTTTTTATGATAATTATAATCACAACAATGATTATCGGCATTGTCATGATGGGGCACCATTGGCTGAGTGCTTACTTGGAGTATCAGTTGTTTTAAAATTAATTTTGAACCTATGGTTCAGTTAACCTATGGTTAATTGGTTTTCAACCTATGCCTAGAGAAGAAGCAGGTGTCCTTCTCCTGTGCCCCTTGGGATCACGTCATGAGAGGCACATGGGAGCAGCAGAAAGTCCCAGCCAGAGTAGTCTAAAGGAATCAGAGTATTGGAGGCTAGAGTCTCGCTTTCCTGATCATAGCCAAGGGGGGGGGGGTGCCAAGCTTAAGAAAAGCTTTTAGCTCAGCATGGTAGAGGGTTGAATTATAGGCCCCAAGGGATATGTCCACCCAGAACCTCATAATGTGACCTTAGGTGGAATAAAGTTCTTTCTGATGCAATTAAGGTAAGGATCTTGAGGTGATATCATCCAGGATTAGGTTGGACCCTAAATCCAATGATGAGCATCCTTATTAGAAACAGGAGAGAGATATAGGGAGAAGAAGGCCTGTGAAGAGGGAGGCAGAAACTGGAGTTATGCAGCCTTAGGCCAAAGAATGCCAAGAGTTGTCAGTGGCCACCAGAAGCTTTGAGATTCTTCCTTAGATCCTCCAGAAGGAGCCAAGCCTGCAACGCCTTGATTTCATATTTCTGGCCTCCAGGACTGTGAAAGGAGAAATTTATGTTGTTTTAAGCTCCCCAGTTTACGATAATGTGTTATGGCAGCCCCAGGAAACTAACACCAGAGCAGCAATAGCTAGGCATGGGCCTGTGGGCACTCTTCAGTCACATCCTGCACATCAGAGCACAGATGGCCTCTGAGTGTCCCAGCCCAATGGGTGCTACTCCAGCAGAGAGCTGGAGCAGCCCAGATGAGGCCTCAGGCCAGCATTGGGGAGGAAAAGAGTGTGGAAGCCCAGGGGCAATGGCTTGGACTCCCTCATTTTTAGTGACAGAAGCCTGATGTAGAAGCAGCTGGTCTACTCTGCAGGGCAACTGGTAAGAACCCAGTATAGCAGGTGGCTGCCCAGCTGCCAAGAAGAGTGAAGGACATCATGGAGGAAATCCTCAGGACCTTAGAGGAAGCACGTAGCCCAGGAACTTCTGTGTCCACGGCCAAGGCGTGGTGTGAGCTGTCTTTGGTGTTTTGTTAACCAGGAAAAGGAGAAGAGATGAGAGAGGAAAGAAAGATTTTCTTAATATTTTCTTTCCCCTGGCTTACTTTATAGTAGGAATACAGTGTTTAGTATATATAATGTATAAAATATGTGTTAACTGTTTACAGCAAGGCTTCCAGTCAACAGAAGGCCATCATTGGTAGTTAGGTTTTGGGGGAGTCAAAAGTTACATGTAGGTCTTCAGCTGTGTGAGTGTCAGTGCTTGTTGCGTTCAAGGGTCAGCTATATTTATCCAAAAGAGACCAAGTGTTTACCTGAAGGACACTATATTTTATACTGGCAAGGAGAATTACTTTTAACTGACATGTTTAACTTTTTCCCTGGTATTTGTCACATAGGAGGCTGGAGGAATAGGTGAGTTACAGAGAACAATTTACTTTTTTTTGCACATCTGAATTGTTTGCACAAATTCAAGAGTTGTATACTTCATCTCCCTCTCATTTGGGATGAGGTCTTCCTCACCAGACTCCTGTGCTTCTCTTGCAAGAACTTCATGGTTCCAACCCCACCCCAGAAGGCTTCCACACGGCTCATGGCTCAGTGTGGGATCCCAGCAGGAAACCAGCATAAACTCCAGATAACATCTTGTCTAATGTGTATCATACTCGACAGGTGTGAGCTCTTTTCTTTTCTTTTTCTTTTCCCTCCCTGACTTTTGATCATGAAAAGTTTCAAATATGCAAAAGAGTTGAGAGTAGTTCAATGGACAGTCTCATACTTACCACTCTCTTAGATTCAACAACTGCTAAGATTTCCTCCCTCTTCATATATATATATATATATATATATATATATATATATATATATTCATATATAGGTTTTTTGAAGTATAATTGGCCAACAATAAACACATTTATTTTTTATTCTTTTTTTAATTTTTTTTTAATTTTTAAAGATTTGTTTGAGAGAGAGCGTGAGTGGGGGGCAGGGGCAGACAGAAGGAGAGGAGGAGAGAACCTCCTCCTCCATGCTGAGCATGGAATCTGATGCTGGGCTTGATCCCACAACCCTGAGATCATGACCTGAGCTGAAACCAAGAGTCAGATGCTTAACTGACTGAGCCACCCAGGTGCCTTTAGCGTATATTAAAAGTACACAATTTGATCAAGTTTTGCCATGTGTATATACCAATGAAACCATCATCATAGTTAAGATAACAACCACGACCATAACCTTCACCTAAAAGTTTCTGCCTCTTTCCGATACCTCCCTCCTCCACTCTCATTTCTCGCCATTCATCCCCAAGCAGCCCTTGATCTAATTTCTGTCACTATAGATTAATTTACATTTTCTAGAGTTTTATATAAACGAACTCACACAAAATATACTCTTTACTGGAGTATACTCTTTACTGGGCTTCTTTCACTCAGCATAACAATTTTGAGATTCATCCAAGTTGCTGCATGTCTCACTAGTTTATTTCTTTTAGTCCCAATGTCCTATTGTATGTAAACCAAAATCCATTTTTCCATTCACCTGTGGATGGAAATTTTCATTGTTTCCATCAAATAAAGCTACTGTGAGCATTCCTATAGGGATCTTTGTGTGGACATATGCTTTCATTTCTTTTGGGTGCGTATTTGGGAGTGGAATACTAGGTCATGTTACTGTCTTTGTATGTTTAACATTTTAACAAACCACCAAGTTGTTTTCCAAAGTGGTAATACCAAGTTACATAACCACCAGTAGGGTAGGAGCCTTCCAGTTGCCCCTAATCCTTGCCGCCATTTGTTATGTTTAAGCTTTATAATATTAGCCATGCTAGGAGGTGTGTAGAGGATTCTCATGATTTTGATTTGGGTTCCTCTAATGTCTAACAATGCTGAACATCTTTTCAGGTTCTTCCTTACTTCTTTCATACATTTGCTTTGGTCATGTGTCTGTCCAAATCTTATGCGCTTTTCAAAAATTGGGTCAATTGTCAAATTATTAAGTTGTAAAAGTTCTTGATATATTGTAGAAAAAAATCCTCTATTAGATATATGTTTTGGAAATATTTTCTCCGAGTGTGTGGCTTGCCTTTTCATCTTTCATAACTGTGTCTTTAGAAGAATGAAAAGTATAGAATTTTGCTGATGGTGAGACATGGAGATAGATTCAGGAGGTGCACTCTGACTCTGGACCCAATCATTGCAGAAGCGGTGGTTTCTTGGTCCCTGCATCATACCTAAGGAAGGAGATTCCTGGAGCTAAGGGCCACAGCAGCCGTTTACTGATCCTACAATGTGCTGGTCATTGGCCTCTTTGCTTCTGCTCCACCCTGGCTTCCTGTGCTCTGTGTGCAGGCGCAAGGTCCCTTTGTAGACTCCCTTCCCAATGGGTCCCTGGTTATGTTTGGCCAAGGTGGCAACGTCAGGAGACTGGGCAGTGTGGGAATAGAGAAGTGATTTTTTTTTCTTCTTTCAGCGTTTGGAGGAAGAGCAGTGGGGACCGCAGTGGCTGACACTGTAGAGACAGAAGCTGGAGCACCTGCTCTGGTTTCCACACCCACAGCTCAGGTCTGTGAGAATTGAGATTCTGGTTGGTTCTGCAGGTTGGTTCTGGCCTGTGGGAGTGCTGTTTTCCCTTTCAGCTCCTCCAGCTCTGGCCAGTTGGGGTTTCCCACAGTTACAGATCTTTGGGGAACATTATTTTTCTTCTTTTGTCCTTTCAGCTGTTCCAACACCCTTGCAACTAATGCTTATGTTAAATTTCCTCTGTTTGAAATTGAGAGAAGTATTTGTTTTGTTTTCTGATTGAACCTGATGGATGCATCTTAACTTCTGAGTGTGGCAGAGAATCCTATCCACTAGCAGGCTGGCTCTGAAGAATTGTTGTAGGAAGGATTCCTGAAGGCTCCACCTAAAGACTCTCCCCCTGCCCTTCTCAATTATTCAGGAACACCAAATTTCCTACCTTAAAACTCTTTCTGATTAAAACAGCCAAAGTGATTTCTGTTCTCTGCATCAGAAACAACAAGATTCTGGAGTTCAAAGCCTTTAGTCTAAGTCTTTTGAAAACTATGTGTTTAAAACATCTGCACACCCATCTCTCTGGCCTAGCTTCAGGCCATGGTCAGTGAGCCACACATACATTCTGGTGACTAGAGATCCAGAATCTCTGAGTGTCTTGAGTGACTGCTGATTGCTGGCGAGGACACAGAGCCGACAGGTCGGGGGTGTTTGTGGATTTCACTTTGTTGGGTATTTGTGACCACAGTGATCAGTTATATGATGTTCTTTGTAGGTGTTTTGGTTATTGTCGTTTGGGTTTTTTTTTTTTTTTCACACAATGACATTAAAAGAAAGGGTAGCAGATATACACACATTCTAGTCAGATCTGAGTGAATTGAGCTCTTCCATCCTATGGCCTGCAGGATAATTTCATGTAGCCTCAGTTTTCTCACTGGAATGGGGGTAAAATGTCAGCAACAACCTTATATGATTTTTGTACAGGATTAGGTGAGATAAACTGTGTATATATGTGTAAAGTGCTTAGCTAAGATTGGCAGGAATATAGTAAGTATTCAATTAAAAAATAGCTATTATATTCCAGAATTTGTACATGGTTTTACCTATAGGTAAACCTCTTAAGGACATGAAGGTGCAAATTACCAATTTAAGCAAATCCACCAACTTGAGAGACCACCTGGGCCAGGGCCATGCTGTGTCACTGGATGCTGTGCTTGCTTCTTCTGAGACGCGAATCCAGAGGGCTGCTTTGAGGACTAGATGAGAACACGGCCACTTACTCCTGCCAGCCACGGTGAGGGCTGATTGTTCCGACTGAGAGTGTGAGAGAAGCACTTTAGGAGGAGCCAGGGGAATCTGCTAGCTGGTTTCATCCACAGACCTTTCCCAGTAGGCAAATGTAGTCACCACCATTTCATAGCATACTGCAAAAGGCTGCTGATAAATGTGCTCCCCTTCTCAGTAGAGTGCAAGTTTTGAATTTGGGGACGATTTTGGGGGGAAGTCTTAATTCATCAACAATTTTTAAAGAAAGTCTCTCTGAAA
Organism: Nyctereutes procyonoides; assembly: GCF_905146905.1. Lineage (NCBI taxonomy): Eukaryota > Metazoa > Chordata > Mammalia > Carnivora > Canidae > Nyctereutes > Nyctereutes procyonoides. The sequence continues at coordinate 24,164,278 of NW_026575146.1, forward strand.
CTCAGGATGTTTCTGGGGGATATGCCTCCAGACACCCAAGAATGATTCTTCACAGGGAACCTGTAGAGAGAATTTTGGACATCAGGGTAGTCAAAGGGCTGCCATGTCCACTAATGTGGGAACCTTATTTTCTATGTTACACATTGAGGGTAGCCTAGTTGGTGGTCGACCCTCCTCTCCTTGCTAAAGGAATCCAATTTTGTTTGGACTGCAGCTTGCCCAGCCTCAGGAGACCAGTCATGACTGAAATAAGTCAATCATAGCAATCTTATTCCCCTTTGCTAATGATTGGTTTAGAGGTCTAGCCAATGGCTTAAGTCAGCTAAGGGATTCTAGGAAAGATCTTCCTTCCGGCTACAGGAGACTTACTTTATCCTTCCTGCTTTGAACTTGTCAATGTTGTGAGACATTGTGATGCTTGGTGCTGCTGCAGCCATCTTGCAACCATAAGGTCAAGAGAACCACAGAGATGCACAGGTAGCACTCTTCTGTTATGACCCCACCCCAAAAGTGCCTATCCCCAGATTTGTGTTTAATGAGATCATACTCAGAGGCCTAGTCTGTTGTATTGCTTTGACCCTGATTCAGTCTGGGTGCAGTATGATGTCCGGGTCGGAATTTGAGAAAATAGTTTAGTACAAGATCTGGTTGGTAATGTTTACTTGGGTGTCCCTCCCAAATTGTTATTATACTTTCCATACTAGACTGTGCTTTAAAATATATGGCATAAGAGTCTGCCTCCATTGATAATTTTCTGTCTCTGAATCAGTCTGGTACAAAGGAAGATAATGTAGAGTGGCTGTTCCTCAGCCTAGTGTGTGTCTGTAAATAAGCTCACTCACTCCCATTGTGTGGGAACAGCAGAGAGTTCCATACTGAGAGGTCTTTAGTTATATCATTGCTAGTTGGTGTAGACGGAGTCATGCCTGCTATCATAGCCTCAATAATTGATTCTACAAATAATGTTCCCTACCCATTCCACCCCCCAACCCAACAACATATTCCTAATAGTTTTTTATTTTTTATATTGGCTCTTTATAGCATTTTTTGACATCCTGAGGGTTTTTTTTTTTTTTAAAGATCTGCTGTGTGCTTGGCACAAAAACTGTGTTTTGCTTGCCCCAGTGGCTAATTACTTGAAGTGGGAAAAAAAAATCTCAACTACAGACTAACAACATAAGCTTGGAAGTTACCACCCACATGTAAAGCCACTCTTCTTCAACGAAAATATTTCATTGGATTACATGGATCCACAAAGAAGCTTACACCATACATTTTGGGAGAAGAGGAAGCGGGCTTCCTGTAGAAAGACCTTGTGACCTCTATTTAACCACAATAAAGACCTTGTTATATGTTTATAGCCCTGATTGTGGAGTCAAGAACATGCAATGAAACTGCTGGAAATTTTGGTCTGATAACCTGACTGGATGTACACTTTAATAAGAAGTTTTAGAAAAAATTATTATTCTAACAATTTCCATAAGATACAATATTTATGCATAATACCACTTCAATAACATCCTGTAGACTTGAAAAGGAGCATCCCTTCTTTTAAGGGAGATATCTTGGTTTTGTTTTGATTACAAAAGTAGCATATGTTGTGTGACAAAAATGCAAACTATGTATTTAAATGTTCAAATGTATAGTGTGGAGGTTCCCTGTAAGCTCATCTCCCAGAGACAACCACAACTATTTAGTGCACAGACTTCCAGTTTTTCATGCATACATAATATATTTATATAAATAGGATCTTACTCAACATACAGTTTTATAAACTGCTTTTGTCACTTAAAATATATATCTTGAACATTTTTTCAACTTAAAAGTTACATACTTCATCTTTTAAAACAGATGCAATAGTTCAATGGGTAGACATCCTTTATTTTATTTAATCAAACAACTACACATTTAAAAACCTTTTTTTTACTATTTTAAACAAATATACAGGTAACACCTACATACCTGCATCCTCACATAGTTTGATGATTTTTCTGAGGATATATTCCAAAAAATGGAATGACTTTATCAAAGGATAGTGGTTTAAAATCTTAATACTAAAAAAAAAAAAATAAAATAAAAAAAATAAAATCTTAATACTCTTTGGCAAATTTCTTTTGAAAATTTATTTCAATTTGCACTCTTGTACACAACGAATGAACACAACCCCTCTCCCGATATCTGTACCATTGCCAGTGGTAACAACTGTTTGAATGTTTGTCAATCCGAAAGCTAATATCACTGATGTTTGGTCTCTATTTAATTAATGAGTAGTGAGGTTGAAGATCTTTTCATTGGTTTATTGGCCACTGGTATTTCATACTTTGTTAATCGCTTGAGCATATCTTTTGCCTATCGTCAGTCGGAGGAGGGGGTAATCTTTTACATTTGAGAGGTTTTTTTTTTTTGAGAGTTTTTAAATATTAAAGACCTCAGTTGTTTTTGTTTATAGAAGCTAATTGCTTATTGAAGATTATTTATCCAGCATCTGGAAGGTTGTTCACTCACAAAGCCCCAGTCTTCCTGGGGAAGCAAGTTGAGTTAGATGATGCGCACCCCCCATTTTTTTTTTGATGGCACTTGAGATGTGCATTTACTAGAGTACTTGTCACTCAGTACTGAGTGCCCAGAGGGCTGAATCCTTCCTTAGACATGCAGCTCTGAGAGGCAGGGAAAATCTTTGTTCATCTCTGTGTCTTAGTACAAACAGGACACTCTGAGACATTGAGAGTGGTACCAGCAGCAAAGCCAGTTGGTGTCCTTTTTTCTCTGTCTTCCACAGTACAGCCCAGGCTAATTCTGCAGAATGGTAAGGGAGCAGCTGTGCTCTCATCAGCCCAGTTTGAGGCACTTTCGGTGTGTCAGCATTATAGCAGAGGCAGGTGATGTTTACAAAAGAAGAACTAGACCCTCTTGGTCATTTGCCTTTTTTTCAATTCAAGGGAACTCTCCCCCAAATTGAAAGTAAGGGCCAAAATGAAAAGGCCACTGTCTGCATATGTGGCACTGTGTATGAATGGAGACCAATAAAGCAGAATGATTTAGCCTTACAAATGCCTCCAAAATGATACATATAGAAAGGACAATGACTATATTTTGATATTTATGCATTTATTTCAAGATGCAAATGTGTATCTAGCTTGTGTAAATTCATTTTGCAACTTATTCTCTTTTTTAGTGATCATGCTAACAACTGAAATTTCTGAAGAGCTGTTGCTAAGCAATATAACTTGAAGCATGTAATGAAGCTTTCTGGTGACTACTTAAATATAAGAAAGTACTATCTTAAGTTTACTACTTCATTATCCATCTACTTTTAATGTTTGTGTGATTGCATCCTTCTTCCTTTCTTAATTAAAAAAATTTTTACAGTCATCTAAAACTGATAGAATGATCTAACCAAAGACGAAGGGGGAAATCTCTTTCAGGGAAAAGGGGTTTATATAGTGACAAGGAGACAAGACTTTGGTATTCAACCTTGGATTATCTGTCATTATCTAGCTGGGGGACTTGGAGCATGTTCCTCCCTCTTTCTGACCCAAACTTTACTGGAAGTCCCAACCAATGTGGTAAGACAAAGCACATGGAGCAAAAGCAAGGGAATTTTCTAATTGTACTCTATTGTATACATTGAAAATTTCCAAATGACTTTACAAATTATTAGATGTAATAAAATAGTTCAGGAGATCACTGGGTGGCTCAATGGTTTAGCGCTGCCTTCAGCCCAGGTCATGATCCTGGAGACTCGGGATCGAGTCCCATGTTGGGCTCCCTGCATGGAGCCTGCTTCTCCCTTTGCCTGTGTCTCTGCCTTTCTCTCTCTGTCTCTGTCTCTCATGAATAAATAAAAAAATAAATAAAATTTAAAAAAATACAGCAAGTTTGCTGTATAAAAAATCGACATACAAAAATCATTCATATTGCCATATCAGCCATAAACAAGTAAAAATATAAACTGAGGAAAAGATACCATTCTAAGAGCAACAAAAGACAAGGTAATCTAGAAATAACTATGTACGAGTTATCCACGGAAAATATTAAAATGCATTACTGAAGAACCTAAGGAAAAAACCTGAACAAGTAGAGGAATATACTATGTTAATAGATGGAAACAATTGATATTGTTGTCATGAAGATACTCGATGTCATTTCTTCCCCACAAAACTTACAAACTCAACAACATTCCCATAAAATCTCAATAGGGTTTTTTTGTGGAACTTGACAAATTGATCCTGAAATTCGTATAGAAAAAGGCCAAGAGGCCTCTCCTATAAGGGCCAGGAGGAGCTAAAACAATTCTGAAGAAGGCAAGGAGGGGAGGAGAGGCCTTCAGATATGAAGATAAATTATAGCACTATGGTAACACAAGGTGGTGCTTTTTTTCCAGAGATAAACAGGAAGATTAATGAACTGGTTGGTACAAAATAGAGATCAACAAAAGCCCATACTCATATGAGCATTTGATATATGACAGAGACACCACCACAAATCAGTAGAAAAAGCATAGGCCTTATTAAATAGTGACAGTACAATTTAATAGCATTAGATAAATTTAAAGATAAATTCCAGGCAGATTAGAGATTTAAATATGAAGGACAGAATTTTAAAACTCTTAGAAGAGAATACAGGTGACTATCTTCATAATCTCTGTTAGGAAAGTATTTCTTAAATATGAAGTCAAAAAAAAGCATAAACAAAAAGTTTGATAAATTTGGTTATATTAATGCCGAAAAGCTCTGCCTTTATAAGAAATATTTAAGAGACTCATTTACAACCTACAGACTGGGAAAAATAGTAGAAATAAATATAATCAGACACCTGGCTGGCTCAGTCAGTAGGGCATGGGACTCTTGATCTCTGGGTCATGAGTTTCAGCCCCATGTTGGGGAAGGAGATTACTTACAAAATAATGATAATAATTTTAAAAATGAAGCTAGCAGTTATTAAAGAAAAGAAAACAAGTATAACTGACAGAATTGGTGTCTAGGATATGTAGAAAACATTTATGAATCAATAAAAAACAGGCAAATAGCCTAATAAAAAAAAATGGGCAAAAGATACATACAGTCAATCATAGTAGAAGAGAACACCTAAGTGGCCAATGAACATATGAAAAACAGCTCAACTTCTAGGAAAGTGAAAATAAAAACATTAGTGAAACAACATTTCACATACAGAAGGTTGGCAGAAATGGAAAAGCTTGATAGTAGCAAGTTTTGCAAGTCTTTGGAGAAATGAGAATTCTCTTCTACGACCTTTGGAACCCAAAGAGATGGGAACTTAGTGTTTACAAGTGTGGACTCTGGAGCTGTGTGACATTATCAAGCTATTTCAAATACCCAAGCCTCTACTTCCTTGTCTGTGAAACACAAATCATAAAAATAGCCAAACTTAAGTAGAGCATCATGGGACCAGGCCCTGTTCTGAGGTACCTCAGAGGGTTTGTGTGAAGATTCAGTGAAAACAGTGGCTCCTCACAGAGTTCACACTGTACGAGTGTCAGGTATTTTCATTTGTTAGCATCTAGTAAAGCTATAGCTGTCCATTCACTTCTATCTGATAATTCCATTTGGAAGTACAAATTCTTGAAAAACTCTTGCTACATTCGCTCAGGGGAACTTTATAACAATAATGTATTGCTGTGATGTGTATTACAGCAAAAAGTGAAACTACCCAAACAAGTAGGAGGGAAATGGATAAGTAAATTGCGATATTTTCATTCAATTGTGTAAGAGCTACACATAACAGCATGGATAAATGTCAAAATAGAATGTTAAATAAAAAGCAACACCTAGATTGGTATATATGATAGGGTACCATTTATTTAAAGTTTAAACACATGCAAAACAACATGATATGTTTATGGGTAAATATACTGTGTAAAAATATAAAAACAGTTATGAAGGACTTTACCAACTTCAAGATAATGGCTACATGAAGATAAGAGAGGGACACCAGGAATCAGGGATCTAGGCTGATGGGAGCAGAGTCGTATCATCTAGAATATACAATTTCATCTGTTGCTGCAGAAGCAGACAAGTAAGACAGGAGGAGCACTAAAGGGGCTTTCTCTGACCCCTGCCCAGAAATGACACAGGTCGTTTCTGCTCACATTTCATTGGCTAGAAAAACTTACATGATCCCATCCATCTGTAAAGGAACTGGGAAGGCCATTCTTTTGAGGAGCGCTTGTGATGTTTCCCCACACTTGGTCTGCAAACTAAATGTAGACAGACCACACTTAGATCCAGAATATATAACCTTATATTGGTCTGAAGCTCCTCAATAATTCAGTGTCTCTGGATCCCTTGATCATTGGAGCTTCAAGGAATAGATCTGCCATCAAAGTCTTGAATGCCTTCATAGATACCAACTGTTCGTTTTACAGAATCATCAGATGGGATTACCAGGGGTTACCAGGATTTTCTCCCGCAGCGAGTCAAAAGGAAAGTCTGGAGTGGGTCCACATCTTTTGCAGGTTTTGTACAAGTGTCTAGAATATCGTGGGTCAAAAAAGTAAATGTCAAATAGGAATTGTTTGTAATTATTCTTTTAAAAAATTAGGATTATCCCTTAGTGACTTAATAAGGCTCTTTGATTGGAGTCTTTGAATGAGGTGCATGCTGACTGTAGATCTTCCACAGTTTGGGAGGCTTGGAAAGGCTCATTCATCAAAGCCAGCAGTTTTGGCAAACTCTAAGCCACAGCTTTAATTAGCATTATGTTGCTTTCTTCAGTTTGGATTTTGCATAAGTTAAAGCAGCCAGGGAAATATTTTCCTCAAATCCACCTGCTCGCTCAGCATCACCTACCCCTTTGGTCTTCCATAAATAGCTCAGGATGAAGAGTTGACAGTCTATTTGTTTCTGTACTCACAGCTTGGGTGCCTCAATTGAACATATGGAGAGGTAGGGTTCGGGGGCTTTGTGACTCTTCTTGAGCCAGGGAAGTGAGCACCTGAAGCTGTTTTCTTAGTGCCCTCCTGGATCCCCATATGGCTCTTAGATTTGGAGCTGGCTTTAAAATTAAGCCAGAGCTCTAACTGGCTTTGATGTTGCCCTGGTGTGATCTCCTACTTTTTCTGACTATCTTTAGAAACCAGCACTCTCAGAGCTGCCCAGATCCTTGATGTAGGCACCTGTGTCAATCTGACTTCTAATTAAGTATCAGATAAGTAATTTGGGCCTATTATTAAGCCAATTTCTATAAATATAGAAATGAAAGAGAACAAAGACTACTCGGCAGGATATACTACTGCATTTTGCAGTTAGTTCTCCCTATTATTGGTATATTGTTCACTCACTTCCGTTTGAATAGTGCATGAGGTCTCAGCATTTCTCTCCAGTCCTGGAGGCAAGAGGAAGAGGAGCATGGATGAAGGTGCGCCCGTTGTGATGGGGTTAGCTATTCACCATGGTCAGAAACAGCTTAATGCATCATGGCAGTTTGGGCTGATTCTCTTTGTTCTCCTTTGTTTCCAGAAATAGATACCTGACTACAGAGAGAGAACCCATATCTTACTGATCCCTTTTGAACCCATTGAGCCCTTTCAGTGCCTTCCAGGATAAAAAGGGAAGTGGATCTTTTCTTTCTATATTCCATATTCTTCTATGAGCAGATGAGTACAACTGGGTTCACTGTAAGTAAGCAAGAGCATGTTGAACACCCCCAGATTCTTTACAGTGGAGTATTTATTACCAGCTGTATACAGAGAGCCTCTCACTGCTCCTTTGGCCTCAGCTGCCTCACACAAGGGCTCAACTGGGCAAGATGCAGATGTAAAGACCCGGACACTCGGGTCTGATGTGGGCCAATTCTGATGGGCAACATCTGCTCCTGAGGTCCTCATGAGATCTGAGGCTTTATCATGCTTGCATCAGAGACTTTTCCCTCCTCCCAATACTGCTTCTTTCCTCTTCCTTTCATAGGTGCTGATCCTTCATAATTCCCTTTATGCCAACTCTGTCTCAGCATCTGCTTGTGGATAACCCAACCTGCAACACAAGGCAAAGCTCTTTCCTTTCCAGCCACCCACATATGCCAAGCTCAGCTGTAACTTCTCTATATCCAAGAGCAGCAGCCTATGGTGGTGGTGATGGGGAAGGGTACAGAACCCGGTGGGGCCCTAAAATTATGGATTCCAAAGATATTGAGAACCAAGGATGTGGGTCCTTTGAGTTCATCGAGTCCAGATTTTCAAAAATTACATTTTGAGGAAGATGTTAAGAGAGCACTCCCCCCAACAAAGTTCCCAAGACGAAAACATTTAGGAACGACAGCACACTACATTCTCTTTGGAGGTTTGTTATGCATATTCATGAGAAATTCTGTTGTAAAGAACATAATTTAACTTTAGCTTAATGATCATTATCCCAATTTATTTGATTTTGGAATCCTTCTATTCCCATGAAACAACCATTAGTAGCTCACAGTGCTAGAATTCTTTTCATAGCCCTTTGGGAAGCTTCAATTGAGACATATGTAGAAATTGAGTCTCAAATAGACAAAGTAACTCCCAAAGCCAGCAGAATTAACTCTTGGTAGAATCAGGACTGGAATGTGGGGCTCTTGATTTTTTTCTAGTACTTCCTGCGAGGTCTAGCTGCCTCTCTCAGATAATCCTAAGAAGATGTTAAAATAAAATTTTTTTGACCTCATTTTCAGCTGAAGCTCAAAGACAATAAGAGCAAACTACTCCAGGTTCCAAAAAAGTGATGCTAGACCTCTGAGCAAGGTTCCCCAGTGGTGAGGCCGACCACCAAGAAGCAGCTCGCACCAGGAGGCTGAAGCCGGAAACTGGACATTTGTCTTAAGAGAGTGGTTGTTGTGTTGATATAATGGGATGGAAGGAGGTTTGCCTCTCCCTTCCAGCAAAGTGGAAGTGGCCTCCAGGGGCTACTCCCAAAGACTGGTGCACATTTCCTGCCAGAGGGAGGCTGGAAATCAGCCTTGCATGTACAGATCAAAAAGCCATGCTTTAGAAATCCCTGCACTCCCACCAGTGATGGGACAAAAGTGACTTTTTTTTTTCCATGTGGGCTTGAGAGAGAGCTCACCTGGAGTCGTAAAAAAAAAAAAAAAAAAAAAAAAGACTTGACTCAAGAGGGCTGCCTAGAGTGCAGAACAAAACAGAAAAATGGGTTTTGTGAAGGTGGGTTTTTGAGATTCAGAGCCAAAGAGGAGTTTTAAAAAGCCATGTGTGTCACTCAGCAATTGGGGGTTCTCCAAGACATCACAGAGGTCTGGCCCAGAGACCAAGTGGGCTTTGAACAGCAGTGTGGCCAGGGCGAGCTAATGTGGGCTCAGTGTAGGACGGAAGGCCCCCCAGTTCTCCCTTACCTGATTTCTTTTTCCTTCCAAATCACCATCACTAGCTAGTGGGGAAGCTGGAGGACCTCACAGGCCTAGCAAAGAGGCAGCAGACTGCCCCCCCCGCCCCACCCAGATCAGTGCCTGCAGCAGCTGCAAGCTGGGAAGTGCTAGGTGCTAGGAGCTTCCCAAGTTACTATTACATTGTACTTCATCGATTATTTCCTTCATAGTGGCTGTTCTGACGCCTCTGAAGTTCCTGGAAGCCCTTTATTCTCTAGGAGAAAGGCTGTGAAACCTGCCCAGGATTTCCTTCAGGGAGGAGGGGTCAGGGTTATGCATAGAAAGGAGCTGACAACAGGTTTGCAGAGGCAGCCCTGGGAAAGAAAAGGCACCATAGGAACCCATGAGACCAGCGTGGTGGTGAAGAGACTGTGGAGCAGGATCACCTCTGTTCACATCCTGCATGTCACTGTTCCTAAGATCCTTAAACTCTGTCCCTCTGTTTCCTGATCTGTAAAATGGGAATAAAAACCTACCTCCTACAGCTATTATGAGAATTCAACTGGCTGATCCATAACAAACACACAGAATAGTGCCAGATGCCATAATAAATGCTTTATGAATAGTGGCTGTCATGAGGCTAGCACTTTTGTAACTTGTCACATGCGCATGTATGAAGCTCCCAAGAATGACTGTTCCAGAGTTGATGGTAAAGCAAGACACAAGTTATTAAGTGAATTTTCTCCCATCTCAAACTAGGAAGGACTGGGCTGTGTCCCATGATCAAGAGGTAAGCCCTTCATCATTCTATTGATAGTTCTACAGATTTCCTTTCTCTCGAGGAAAAGCTATGATGTATGCACAGCTGGCTGTGTAGACACTGGCATAACTCCCTAGTAGGCACTGCTAAGTGCTGTTCTATTTATGAACATGGAAAACTTCAGGTCTTCCCCGAGGCCCCTGCACCAGGCCTTGCTGTCCAAGGAAGATGTCATTGACTCCTCGGCAGGAGGTGCAGTCCAGGTGCAAATCTAATGGGACTGGCACATGCCCGGCAGCATTCGGACCTCGTGCTCTAACGTGAATATTTAGCGTCATCTGAAAAAGATTTCAAGTCTATTTTGTGGATTCATATAGTCTGCAAATTCCAGCGTCTCCTTAATAGAAAATCTTTTTTGGTTCCTTGCCCATGACTTCAATCTGTACCTCTGCAAAGGAGGGAGGAGTAAAAACTCAGATTTTTTTCCACCCAGTATCTTGGAAAATGAGATGTTTGAAGTTGGGAATCTGTCTCGTGGTTTCTGGGTAGTCAAAGCAGAATTTAAAACAGGAAATTTAAGAGAATTTGACATTTAATTTCTATATTAATGAGTCATGTCGCTTGTTCTTAACTATGATCTATATCCTTAGCAGTTAAAACCAGCAATCCAGTTTACACCATATGCAGCTGAGTTAAATAGTCACATATGAACAAGGTCAAAGATGTATTTTTTTTTACTTTTGTGTTCCCAGTTTGCTTGACTCCGTTTTGTAGTTGCCACATAAATGATCTGAAACACTATTTTCTGGCACTAAGAAAATGACTGAGACTCTACCAACATGATGACTTTATATATGAATATAACTAAATTATTAAGAACACAGAACAGATATCACCTTGTCAATGCAGAACATATAGACACACATAAATTAACTGGAGGTACATTATTTCGATTTCTTATGTATCTTTATCTGTGAGTTCTTTGAGTTCTTAAAAATATGACTGAAGCTGATGACTGTTAATTCCGTGCCTCCCCCCCCCACCCCCATGGGCCTTTGGAACAAAGAGCCATTTAATTAGTTCTGTCTTTGTAGGATCCTTGTCACTTCACCCGAGACAGTGAGGGAAGTTTGGCCTGGTTGGGGTATGTCGGAAACCATGCTTCAGCCAACTGTCATCTGGAACAACTGTGCTACTCTGCAAGGTAAATTTTCTGGCAGTTTCTTTCATAGTTTGCCATGTACCTGTTGGGCGGAGCGACTTGTCTGAAGTTCCATTTCCAAAAGGAGAGTGTTTGCAGTAGAGCAGTGACCGAGCACTCAGGGGCTCTATGACATGGGTTTTATAATATTGACTTCTACATACAGAGAGAAAGCACGTAGAATGTGTGTTTCCTTTACAGTGAATTCAAGGAAATGTGTTTTTGAAAACTCCGCATCTCTTATACACATTAAATAGTAAAATCCAAATAGCTCTAACTGATCATACATATTCTAGGTAAGAGAGAGACCCCAAGCAATCTACTGGTTTCAGAAGAAACAATCATCAATTGAAACATCATCAATTGATGATTATACAATAGTATAATTGTAACTGAACCTAGCAGCAGACCTACCCTGACCTAAAATATAAGACATTTAGCCTATTCTTGGTAATAGGTGTTTTTTTTTTTTTTGTTTTGTTTTTGTTTCTAAAATAAGCTCTTTGGGCACATCTCAACCAGAAATGGAGCTAATTGGTGAGTCAACTGCTGTAGATTCGAACACACTTCTCAAGGGAGAGTGAAGTCTGATAGGAATGTTGCTAGCCCAAGGGATGAACCCTTAGGCAGAAGAGGCCTGGAGGAAATTCATTCTGTGGGGCTTAGTAGGATTTAAATCAGTCCCAGTTAAATGTGTGGATTCGATTGTGCATCCGCAAGAAACCAGAGCTACCACAGAGACCCGCGGCTCTATGGAGTAGGAAGATGCTGCTTTTCCATTATTGTCTAGTAAGTTTTTCATAAAAACCAGAGAGGGTGACCAGACTGAGAGCTTTATAACCACTGAGGACAACAGGGTAGAAAGAAGTTGTGAAACTAAGGAAGATTCTCTTTGAATTTGGAGGACAACTGAAAACTCACTTGTGGTTTTGTTTGTTTGTTTGTTTCATCTTTTCTTTCCTCCGTTCTCCTGATTACTCTGTGAATTCTGTGCATAGATACAGTGCAATGAACACTGGTGGTAATAGACTCTGTGTAAATGCTAAGGTTGCTATAGATTTTGATTTAAGATATTGTTTGAAGTGGAGTCCCAGGTTGTTGCTGAGGATTTACTTGGTATTTTTAGAGGATTCTCTAGCATTTTGATTTAATTACTGGCAGGCAATGAAACAGCAACAATTCTGAATGGTGGCATATGTGTAGAGGTTATAAATTCATTAGAAAGTGAGAAAGATTTATTCCTGAACATTTCAATGAGGTTTACCTTAATCTTAGTTATAGCAACTCCTTAGGAATTCACTGAGGATTAGTTATTGGCAACTCATTAACAACCCACAGAAGACATTAAAAAGTGTCAGTGATCAAAAATATACCTACCTCATTCTACTTGTAAATTATAATATGAAAAATAATTCATCCAGTTTTGCTGAATTTTCCATTTATTACCTATTATTACCTGTTTTTTTTTTCAGATTGGTCTTGAATGCAGTAAAGGTAAAATGTATTTAGTTCATAAGTGGTAAAAAGAACTAAATAAATGGTGAAAAGAGAACTATATTTGTGCATATCAGAAGTGCTCCTGGGTCAGGCTACATGTGTGATATCACAGTTGAGCCTAGGACTGTGCTGTCACATGGGAGAAAGTGTGACATACTGATCTCGATTTAGGCAGACCCCTTGGGGAAAACTTCAAAACCAATGGAATTTTATGAATCAAGGCGTGAGTGAGGGTTGGAGAGATGGTACCGAGTCATGCTGTTTGGCCCAGGCCCAACTTTCTTCAAGGGCTTTTTCAGATTTTGATGTTGTTTCCAAATCAGCCTGCTGAATATCACAGAGATACAGTTACAGCATTAAAAGATGACATTTATTACCATCCTCCACTTGTGTTCCATTCCCAGACCCCATTGACTATAGTGGACTATGAATTAATATTCTGTTGTATGTATTTTCTATTAAAGAGCTTATTTACTAAAGGTAAACATTCAAAATGTACAGAAATTTTGTAACATTTTATTTTTAATATAAAGGTAGCCTTGTAAAAAAAAATGGAAGTAGCTTGGTCTCTGTTACATTGTACATAATTTATAGTCCACTTATAAGTGATTATTTAGCATTTGAAAATTACTAATCAAGAGTCAAAAGTCCAGAGGTAGTAGGTAGTTTAAATCTGCATCAGACATTTTGTTATAGAGCCAAAGGGATGTTAAAAATAATTCTTCATTGGAGAAATGAGTTATATATATATAAAAGGGACCCAGCAAACAGTCAGTAAATATAGCAGCATAAAATGTATGGAGTAACATCTTAGTTCTAGAACTTCCTTTGATCATGTGTGTCTCCCATCATGGAAACTGAAAGGCTTATTGATCCTATCTTCAAACTTTTGTTAGATCTGCTTTGGAATCTCCTACAGGATGGTTTTTAGAGCCAAGAGTTGTCCTAGTCAGTTGTCTATAGCAGACACTTATTTCTCACAATTCTAGAGGCTGAGAAGTCTGAGGTCAGGTTGCCATCATGGCTGAGTTCCATTGAGAACCCTCTTCTTGACTTGTAGATAGTTGCCTTCTTGCAGCATCCTCACATGGTGGAGACACACACACATACACACACACACACACAGGCAGAGAGAGAGAAAGACACAGAGAGAGGTAGAGAGAGGCAGAGAGAGAGCACACAGACACTCTGGTGTCTCTTCTTAATGAGGGTACTCATTCCATCATGGTGGGTTCACTCTCATGACTTCAGTAAAGCCTAATTACCTCCCAAAGGCACCACCTTTAAGTACCATCACACTGGGTGTTAGGGCTTCAACTATGAATTTTGGAAGGGCACAAACATCTGGTCCATGACAGGGGCACTTTGAGGGAGGACTCTATTAAGCTCATAGGAACTGGTTGTCTGTTTCTTCACCTGCTTGTAAAGACAGGTTTGCATTTGTGGCACAATTCAGTTGACTTATATCCATATCACATACAGTCTGGCAGCCAGGTGGTAGGGAGGAGACCCATAGTCCTCAGTTCTCTAATTGTCACTGTCAACCTCGGGAGGCCCTGCTCTGAATACAACAACTTCATTCTGTATCTTTCATTAGTCTTTCAAGCTGGAGGAGCAGTTCTCAACTGAATTATATTTTTTCACCAACAAATCCAAACCATGTAAATAGTATGAAAGTCTATTAATGAACTATGTATGCAAAGAACTTCAGACATGATTTTGAGATATTTCTTCTTGCAAAGAAATCATTCTTTATTACTCTGAGTCCTGAACCAAAGGGATTCTGGTTCAAGGATGATCACAACAGAAAGGTCTGAGGCACTGAACACTGTCCTTAGTGGTATGTAGAAGGCATGAGGACAATCAATTGATTGTTTAATTCTCAGTGACTCATATTCTTCCATTAACTGTGGAAGTCTATGTAACTTTTTATACTCCTAGCTTACAAGTTGGAAAGGCATTCTTTTTACTTAATTTGAAAAAATAATTTTAATTCAAGTATAGTTGACATACAGTGTTACTTTAGTTTCAGGTGTAGAAAGGCATTTTTTTTAGTGTAAGTATTGCAAAGCCTTAAAAAAAACTATTTATCTGGAACTTACTTTTATCTTTTTTCCCCAGTATTAATTAAGCTATTCCATAAGTGTTATTTACAGGTTTATAATTTTAAAAGGGGGACCATTTTGAATCTCTTTGCATGGGTACCAGTGTGGATTTTTTTTTTTTTTTTTTTTAGAACCATTGCAGATATTTTATCGACACTCTTGGCTCAGGGATGAGGTATTTGGAGTGTGGAATGTGAAGTAAAATTCAAAAAATGAAAGAGAATGAACAGATAAAAGATTCCAGGCACAAACTGGTGACAAATTAGTATAATATGACTTAGGGATTTGCTTATGCTAGATTAAGAGTCTTATCTGTTAAAGTCACTGTGTATATGGAGCCTAGTAAATGTGCCATTAGGAGCTAATAAATTCTTACTTGACCAGTGTTTGGAATAATATCTTAAAGTGCCCCAAGGCATTAAATCAGTCAGGCAGGAACTTGCTGAACAAAAAACAGGTTCCCTCTTCCCACATATGGATGTTTGTTCGAGTATCCATCCAGAGACCCTACCTGCCAGTAAGAAAATGAGACCCATTGACTTTAGAACTCAAGGTCTCTCCTGCAATCTTTCATGCGGATGAATCTTAAGGGCAAGCCATCAGACCCCCAACCATGAGGTCCTATGGAATATAAGTTTCATTTTGTCAATAATTCCACAATCAAACTCTTGAATTTCTTCAAAAGTTTAGCACAGATTATTATTATTTTTTTATCTCTAACTTACTTCCTAGTGTCTTTTGATTAGGTGTAGAATATCAGTGTGTTTATTATTATTATCCAGTGTAATATCTTAGATCTCTCTGCTTCAAAAGACAATTTGAAAGTGGAAATCTTCCTTTTTCCAAAGTAAAGACCAAAAAAGATATCAAATGAATCCACTTTAAAATAACTGAATGGTTTTCATGTTCAAGGCACCGTGCTAAATGCTCTAAACAACAACCAAAGATACATTCCTTTTGCCTTTAAATCTACTGAATGCACCTTTTGCTCTGTGATTATGAAGTGTTCTCTCAGAATTTGAACCCAGTTATCTCTCTTTGAAATTCTAAAAATGCATTTTTACTCCTTTGTAAGGTTGTCCTAGAATTCCTTCTTTTGGTTTCTGCACAATTTCTGGTTTGCCCTTAATTTCTAGTTTGAATTTGCTTCTTCTCTTCTCTTTAGCCATCTTTCTGTTTTTTTTTTTTAATTTATTTTTTTTGTAAGTTTTTTTTTTTTATTTATTTATGATAGTCACAGAGAGAGAGAGAGAGAGAGAGGCAGAGACATAGGCAGAGGGAGAAGCAGGCTCCATGCACTGGGAGCCCGATGTGGGATTCGACCCTGGGTCTCCAGGACGCCCTGGGCCAAAGGCAGACGCCAAACTGCTGCGCCACCCAGGGATCCCCCATCTTTCTGTTTTAAAAGGATGCTTTCTTCTTTATAACACTCCTCCACCCCAGCCCCCGGATCTCACTATTTTGTGCCTTGGCCCATACATATTAGAGGGCTTTGGGAAGTTGTATTAAGTTATTTCCCGGCTTCTTGGGGGCTTCAGAAGGCTCCTGTTCTAAAGTTAATTATTTGTCCTTTACTAATTTGTTTTTCTATCTTTTATGATGAGATAAAATTCTCCATTATTATCTGACCTATTACTTTTTCAATGTCATATAGTTTAGCAGATCAGTTTTCCAATCCAAGTTAATTTTGTCACAGAACCACCCACAGAGGTTCTGTTGTTTCTTTTTGGCCCAGCAAGTTGTTTTTGCAACATTTCTACATTTTTTTTTCTTAGATACAGTCTATTTTATTTCCCTTTCTTAAAAGGTTTATTTGAGAGAGAGAGAATGCAAGGGGGAGGAGCAGTGGGAGAGGGAGAGAGAATCTCAAGTAGATTCTGTGCTGAGTGCAGAGCCCAATGGGGGCTTGATTTCACGACCCTGACAATCATGACCTGAGCAGAACCAAGAGTTGACCTAACTGACTGTGACACCCAGATGCCCCTTTAAATCCCCGTTTAAATGAATCTGTGTCCTTTAGTTAGAATTCTTGGCTCCATCAAATTCCATTCGCTGTCCTCTTGTCTTCAAGGTGCTAAGATGCTGTTTTAATCACCTTGACTGTTTTAGTCACCTTGAGCTGCTGTAACAAAATACCTGGGGGGTATTTTGACTGAGAGGTTAAACAACAGACAATTATTTCTCATAGTTCGAGAGGCTAGGAAATCTACGATCAAGGTGCTAGCAGATTCAGTGTCCGGAAAGGAAATTCTTTCTGGTCTGCAAACACCTGTCTTCTTGCTATATTCTCACATAGCAGAGAGAGTCCAAAAGGGAAGAGTCCCTTTCCTACGAGGGCACTAACCCCATCCTGAAGGCTCTACCTCCATGACTTTATCTAAAACCTAATTACCTCCCAAAGGTTTCACCTCCAGATATCATCACATTGGAGATGAAGGCTTCAACGAACAAATTTGGGGGGAGCAGAAACATTCAGTGCATTGCAAATGCCTATTATATGAAAACTCTGGATTGTTTTTTTCTACAGAAAGCTTTAGGAACACACACACACACACACACACACACAGACTGTTTGTTTTTTATAAGAAAAACTTTATGAAGAAAAATAATCCGGGGTGCCTGGGTGGCTTAGTTGGTAAAGCCTTTGGCTTAGGTCATGATCCCAGGGTCCTGGGATGGGGTCCCACATTGGGCTCTCTGCTCAGTGGGGAGTCTGCTTCTGCCTCTCCCCTCCCCCACTCATGCTCGCTCTTGCGCTCTCTCTCTCTCTCTCTCTCTCTCTCTCTCTCTCTCTCGTAAATAAATAAATAAATAAATAAATAAATAAAATCTTTTTTAAAAAAGGAAAACCAATCTGATTGTGATAATCATTAATATTGGGCAAGATCATATGTCATAAACTTCAAGATAAAAATTACCTTAAAATAAGACATCTTTGATCAGTAGATCTTTGGAAGTAAGAGATCATTGCAGTGTATGTGTGCTGATTCTATGAGGATCACTCTGTAATATAAATTTAATCAATATTTAATTATCTCTTAAATGGAATGAATTATTTGTTCTCCTGTGGTTAAATTTATTAAAAAAAATCAAGGTTTTAGCGGTGATATTTGAAACACAAACTGGAGTCAGAAGCTGTCAGTGAATTTACATATTGTTGCTGCATTTATTTCCTATGGGGACACAAACACCTTGCGATGGGGCAGAAAGAAGCAACACTTGTATTTCCTGCCAAGCACAGTCAAATGCAATGTCTTTATTTTTTTCAAAGACAATATGTGTTCATGCCTGATATTATGAAGTTATGAAGAAAACTGAGCCTTTGATTGTTAAAAATATTAGAAATGATGGCACAAAACATAAGGCTTTCTGCTGTTGACTTTTATAAACCTTTAAAAAATACTTAATAAATAAGAAAATATACTCTTTTGGGTGACATTTCTAACACCATATGTTTTAGTTTGAAAAGAAATGTAATTCAGGATCATAAGGAGTACAATATAAATAACTAAAATATATCAGGAAACAAATTCTTGAGTATTTCTCCTGAATCAAGTTATTTTCTGAGAAAATTCTCTTTCTTGATATAGAGATTCACTCTTTCAGTAGATGGCTCTGTTCTCTGCTTCCTGACATTAGAACTAGGCTGTCTTATTAGGTGATGGTGATATTCCAATATTAACATGTAATGACTCAAAACCAAATATGTTTTACTGGGGTTTGTAAACTCTTCATTTGTGTGATTTTATCTACATAGAGTTCTGGTCAAGAAGTCATTCAAACAACATTATCCACAAAATCAGCAAAAATAAATGAAACGGAGTTTGCCTTCATTCAATAAATTTTTATTGAGTTCCTACTGTGTGCTAGGTGCTGTTCTAACACAATAAGCCAAACAAACCTCCTTGACCTCAAGAAGTTTAGCTTCTAGTAGGGAAGACACACAAAAATAAATAAATATGTAACTATATGTATATATAGAAAGGTCTAGAATAGTGGTTGGCAAGTAATAGGCACTCAGTAGCTTTTACAAAAATGGTTTTTATTGAAGTAAAATTCACATAAAATGTAGTAGGTAATACAATGTCTCCCCTCCCCCCACCGAAGATTTCCATGTCCTAATCCCTGGAATGTGTGAATGTTACTTGACAAGGAATTAAGGTACAGATGAGATTAAGATTGCTTAAAGTAATTATTTTGCTTTAAGGGAAGGAAATTATCCTGGATCATCAGGATTGATCCGATGTAATCACAATGATCCTTTAGGTGTGAAAGAGAGCCAGTGTCAGAGTGACTCATTGTGAGAAGGACTTAAATGTCTATTGTTGGTTTTGAAGATGAAAGGGAAACAGGAGCCAAGGAATGTCAGCAGCCAGGCCCTAGCACCTGGAAAAGGCAAAAAAAAAAAAAAAAAAAAAAATGATTTTCCCTTAGAGCCTCCAGAAAGAACCAGCCTTGCTCACAACTTGATTTCAGACCAGTGAGACATATTTAGGGCTTCTGACCTTCAGAATTATCATTTCCAGAGTTCTTCATTTCTTCTTGTAGGTCTGACTTTCCATGTAGAATTTCCCTTTAATGTAAAGGAGCTTCCCTTCAGCAATTTCTAATATAAAGTTCTGGTTGCAGAAAAGTTCCCTTACTTTTATTTTATCTGAAAAAAAATCTTATTTCATTCTTATTTTTGAAGGATATTTTTACTTGATATAGAATTAGAGTGTTTGATAGGTCTATAAAGCTGCCTTTTGCTATGGGTTAATTTGCATGTCTCTCCATCCCACAACAAGTCCTAATCCCCATTACCTCAGAATGTGGCCTTATTTGGAGATAGGGTCTTAACAGAGGTAATCAAGTTAAAATGAGGTCACTAGGGGGTCCTAATCTAATATTAGAAAAAGATAAAATGTGGATACAGAGCCCTACATCCAGGGAAGACAACGTGAAGAGGCAGAGTGAGAAGACAGCCATCTACAAGCCAACAGATTCCCTCATAGTCTTCAGAGGGACACAGTTCTCTCAGGACCTTAGATTTTGGACTTCCAACCTTTAGTACTGTAGGACAATAAATTTGTGTTATTCATCCAGCTAATCCATGGTGTTTTGTTATGGCAGCCCTAGCAAACTAATACACTTCTTATCACATTAAAGATTTGTTTCATTTTCTTCAATTTTTTTTTCTAATGAGAAGTTAGTTGTCATTCTTATGATTACTCTCCTATATGTAATGTGTCTCTTTTTTTCTGAATATTTTAAAGATCTTTCTTTATCTTTTATTTTCAGTAGTTTGAAAATGATGGGCTCAGTGTAGTTATCTTTGTATTTATCCTTCTTGAGGTCATCTGAACATCTTGGATGTATGAATTAATATTTTAAAGTCATATTTGGGAACATTTCTTCCATTACTTTTTAAAAGATTGTTTTTTCTAAGTCATTCTATTTCTACTCCCATGGATGTCAATCATCCAAGGAAATTATATTGTTCCATAGATTATTGAGGCCCTGTTCATTTTTCCCATTTTTTTCCTTTTTATTCTGCAATTTGAGTAATTTTTATTGATCTGTCTTTATGTTCACTGATTCTTCTGTCACCAAAAAAACCTGATTTTAAACTAACTCAAAATTTTAAATTACAGATTTTGCATTTCTTTAGGTTTCAGATTTCCATTTAGTTCTTTTTATATTTTTCATTTCTCTGCTGAGCTTCCTCATCTGTTTATTCATTCATCGTGCATAATTTCTTGAACAAATTTACAATGCTTTTGAGAATTTATTTCTTAAATCCAACATCTGGATAATATTGGGGTCTGTAGTTGTTACCTGACTATTTTTTTTAATTATGGATCGCATTTTCCTGCCCCTTCCCTTGCATATCTAGTATTATTTTATTTTATTTTATGCTGGATATCATTTTGGATGATAAATTGTGAGGAGTCAGGACTATTCTGAGTTTTGTTCTGGCAAGCAAATCAAATTAATGGTAAATCCTCTTGACAGTGTCTGGATTGGTTTTAGGCTTTACTGAGTCATATATTTTGGTTTTGTCATCATTCTAGGTCATGACTGCTATTCTTGGGATGGCTACTTACTCTGAGACATGGCCATTCTGGGTGGTCATCTTTGAATGCACAGTAATCAGCAAGGTCTTTCAACTCTGGCATTGCTGTGACACCAACTCCTCCCAGGACAGCCTGACTTGAGCATCTTTCTTCAGCTCTTTGCCACCCAGGAGCTGCTCTCTGCTATACCCTTGTAGTCTTGTGTTGCTTATGTTTAGTCCAGCACTCAGACCAGTACCCCAGGGTAACCACCACACAGATCTGGGGACCCATCTGCATTGTTTTCTCTTAGCTATACTGTGATATGTGAGTTTCAGTCACTTCAGTAGCCCCAACTTTCTCTGCCCCCTCAGATCACTAAGATCATTGCTCTTCTCCTGGGTTCCATATCCCTGAGTCGCCAGGAAAGTGTTCCAAGGAAGAGAATGGCAGTGTATGTGTAGTTCACTTTGTGTGTATTCTTTTAATCATCAGAGCCAGTGCTCTCAGTTGTTCAATGCCTGACAAAATTTTCCATTTATTGTCTGTCCAGTTTCATAGCTGTTTTTTAGTGAAAGAATAAATCCAATACCACTTACTGCATCATGGCCCAAAGTGGAAGTCCTATTTTCAATAGATTTTTATGCATAAATGTGTGCATTGAGTTCATGTTTCTCGTGTTCAATATAAAACCTGGCACAGTTGGGGTATAATAAATGTTTGTTGGATAAACTTCTAAGATTTCAAAGAAATCCTGCCTTCATATTTCATTATAAAAGTGGAAGATAGGAAAGTAGGAGTAGAGGAAAGTATTAGATTTTAATATGACACTTTTTTCTTATTTCAGTTATCTTTTATTTCATGCAAATAGAAATGTTTCCGTATCCAGAACTGTTTTATTGATAAACTCTATAGAGGAGATCAAGGCACATAGGCACAATGATTACTTTCCAGCTAGAGAGAAAATTGACATCTATAGCAGACTTGGCTGGGAAGAAATAACCATGTTGTTGAGACCAAAAGAAGTACACATGACCTTCTGTAAGGTGAAAGAAAAAGGTGTCTTGTGAAGAGATGATTCTTATTTTATTTGATTGTGGATGTCATGATCAGCTTTTCAAGGAGCTATGTAAAGGACAACCTTCTCCCCTTTTCAGTAATTTTCACCTTGTTTTCTGAGGGATTTTTTTGTGGTTTCACACCCTTAGGCCCAGGTGGGTCTAAGCAAAATCAGCTAGGGGATCCTGCTTTGGGGTCTTCAAATTCACTCCACATCACCCACTAGGGTGGGAGTTGTCGGTGTCAAGCTTAATCCTCAGTGCAGCGACTGCCACCACCCACAGCATGTGATGCCTCACCTTTATGCTAACAGAATAGAATGTTAATGCTTCAAGTTTTCATAATGACAGTGCTTTCGCTTCTTTTCAAACTGGGACTCCCTCTAGAATAACTGTTAGGGGAACCAGCTGGGATTCACTGTCATAGCTTGATGCCCACTCTTTTTCTTTAACCCTTTTACTACAGTTCTCTGCACATTATATGTAGATACAAATCTCTGTTCTTGTTTCCTACAGAAACAAAGAGGCAGCAGAGTTAAAATTTGCTAGTAAATCATGTGACCATCTGTAGTACAAATTTTATTGAAAAACGGACTAGAATTATGCAGATCTCCCTAGCTGCCTGAGTCCTGACATTTCTTCCTTCAGAGAATTAATTTGATTCAAGACTCTGGAAGGCAAGAAGATGAATAAGATATTAATAAGATTGATTTATGCAAAGGAAGCCACAACAATGAATATATTGTGCATTATGCAAACCGGAGGCAATGCACTTCAGAACCAGAGTCACTTGAAATCTTAATTACAATGGCTATATATTGAAGTACACAGCAGTGACAATGCCCCACATTAAACATTTAACCTCCGAGCTATCAAATAGAAAACGTGGATTTGAAAGAAAATTTTTAAAAAGCAATTAAAAATCACAGCACCTAAACTGTTATGCATTTATATGTATCTGTTGACTTAACAAGTATGACAAGATGACAAGTGATAAGACACATCTGACGTGTGACTTTCTGCTCCACAACACACCTTATATGCCTAATGAGGCTATAACCTTTTCTGTTATAATATGGCTCACATTCCACTGGGGAGTGAGATGGCCATTAATGTGCAGCTGTTAGCTTCTGTGTAATAGATGGATATGGAAGGAAACAACCTCTATTTAGCTGTTGCCTTTTTGTGAAGCAGCAGCGAAATTTCCTACAATAATAGTAATAATAATCCCTTACGTTTATGCAATGACTTACAGTTTACTAAGTGTTTGAAGAGAAAGGATAACAATGGCTATCATTTATTCAGGGTCGTGTGTCTGTGGTTCAGGCACTTTCTTAAGTGCATTGCATGTACTTTGTTGGTTTGACTCTTACAATAACTGTCCGGTAGCCGTTGTTTTTCACATTTTCCAGATGAGGAACCGAGCTTTGAGAGATCAAGTGACTTCATTGAGATCATGTAACTAGGGAGAGGTCAGAGCTGAGATCCGTGTGACCACAGAGTCAATTGTCAAAAATGCTGCTAAACTGCCTCGTTCGCTGTCACAGCAAATACATTCTTGGGTTAAATAATTATAGCCACTCCTTACCGTGCTTCCAAAGTGTTGCATACTGGTATGATTTGAAAAATAATGTATTTACATAAAAGGAAAAAAATGGAAAAAGCTGTTGCCTGGCTAAATTTTTTTCCCTTCATTTGCATAATTATCCTCCATATCTTCTACAGCTTCATATATTAACACCTCAGACACAGCTTGCCATTCTTTAGCCTGTCGCCTGCTATCCCCTATCCTGGAAATCCTCCTGGCTCCCTGGTCATGAGACAAGCTGTGTTCAATAGGGGACTCTGTTCTTCCATTACAAATACTCCCCTGTGTGTGTGTGTGTGTGTGTGAGAGAGAGAGAGAGAGAGAGAGAGAGAGAGAGAGAGAGGGAGGAGAAAGACATACAAAGGAAGCAATGGGATTTTCTGTGGCAAAGGTGGTAGCTCCCATGCACTACTTCTGAGGTTTTCCGGAGTCATGCCTGGATATTATTCACATTCACTCACTCATTCATTCATTCAATGAATAATATTTGAGCATTAGCTCTACACCAGGCTTTGTGCTAGACGCTGTGCAGTTACATGTACGGTAACAGATATATTCCTTGCCCTCAGGGAGCTTATCGTCCAGCTAGGAAAATAGCTATTACCCATTTCAATATATATGAAGGGGGTTTTGCAAATGGTAACAAGGCCTAAGTCAGAGGCCAGCAAAAAAGCAAAGTAGCTTTTGGGAATGAAGGAGCACTGCCTCTGAACTCCTGATGTTTCCCTCTTGGCTGGGGGCCATGAATTAGTACAACATCCAGCATTTTTCAGTTTGTATTTCATCCTCTGGATGTCACTCTTCTTTGTCTTCACTTTTGCTGGTCACCCTTTTCCATTCAATTGCACCTGCTTGGTGAAGTTGGGAGGAGGACTCAGACACATAGAGCTCCACCCCTTCCATTCCCCTTCTCTTTGGAGCTCCATGCCTTTGCTCCTCCAAGCTCCAGCTCTGCCTTCTGGGAAGGCTTCTGGATTTCAGCCCAGCCTGACTGATGGGTGAGTCTGTCTCATTCCGTGGTGCAGCACTAGAAGCACACTGCTGCTGAACATTGAAGCCACATTCTCCCATAACAACTTAAAGAATAATAATGGTGATATTTTCACCCCAGTGCATCTTACTCTCTGGTGTTATTTCTCAAATGGCTCAAGAAACACTTGAGCGGGGAGAGACGGATATAAATTAAGTTCTGTACAGATCATAGCAAGTATCTTCTAAAACGTCTCTACTTTAGAGGAAGACTAAGAAACATGGAATTATTCTCCTAACCCGACTGTCAAAATGATTACTGCCTGTTATTTTATTTCCTTCAGCAATGTCATTCCTACAGCAATTTTTGAATAAAAGTAGTGCTGGAGTGAAAAGTCAAAAAATTGTCCTGTGTTCAATTATTGATCTCTGATTCCTTTTTGACCTTTACTACTTATATAATTATTCATGATAAATTTAACTTGTGACTTCTTAAGAATGAGTTTTCCTTATTCTGTAATATGAAACCATGAGATTCATTTCATTTTTTTATCATTATATATATAACATTTTTACAGAAAAGTTTACAAAATATAAATGCCTACCAGCCCATGAATTGAATTATTGAATTCTTTCAGTTATTGCTGGGCATCCACTGTTCAAAGTGCAAATTCTAATGGGGAAAATGATATGACAGTTTTGTTTTTAAGTTTTTTGATTTCTTCACTTGTCAGTGAATCCAGGAAGGTCTGACATCAACTAACGTTCTGGTTCTTTATTCTCATCTGAGCAGCGCAGTGCTCAGCAGGCCGTCGGTGACCAGGACTCCTCCTCCCAATGTGTGAATTGCCTCTCACTGACCATGTGGGTGCTGTGAAAACTGCTATTTCCTCTTACCTTATCAGCATCTGTCATCATGATGTGTAAGTGTAGAAGGTTCATAGAAAGAAGCTGTCAAACAGATAATATTACTACATTTCCTTAGGGACTTAGGAAGGTTGGAGGGGAAAAAAAAGGGAAAATTTAATCATTTTTTCTTTTTTTTTTCATTTTAAGTGATAGGAGTTATATTTTCATAGATGGATTCTCCAGTTCATTTAACTGAGAGCTGCTGCTTTGCTTGATTAACTCTAGTCCAAATACAATCAACTCTTCCTCTAAACCACATGCATGTGCGATTTTGACCATACAAATTTGCATTTGCTAGGTGTCGTTCTTGTGTTCATTCAATCATTTATTTAATGCTTGGTAAAGCCTTTGCTGGGTTCTGGGAGGGCAAAAATAAATAGGAAACAGAATTATCACAAAGGAACAAGCTGTAGAGAAAATTTAGGGAATAGATGTGGGAGGGAGCATGGAGGAGAAAGTGCCTAATACTAGATTGGAGTCGAGAGAGGACTTCACTATAAAGAGAGTAGGAAAAAACACCCTGGAAGGAGAAGTTCATATAGAGGATTTGGGGGTTCAGAGGGCACAATGGAACAGGCAGAGGTAGAATTCAGAGGTGAGGAGATATGACCATGGAAGTTTGGCTAGGAGAAATGAGGGTAGGGAAAAAGATGGGTGATCTCAAAGGTTTGCATTTTGGAGGACCATGCAGAGTGATGTGAAGAAAATTAATTGGCTTCAAGGTTCCAAAATGAGCTATTTTGGAGATGCCTGGACTTCAGCTATTTTTTAAAAATACTCCTATTTTAAAAATATACTCCAGCTATTGGGGTCAATACTGCTTGCTGTCAATTAGAAAGGAGAAATATTGGAGGGCAAGGATGGCAAGAAAGAGTCTATACTTCAGAAAATGCTTTTCTGAAATACCTGGGTTGTGATAATGAGAACTATCCTCTTAGAGTATATGAATGTGACCTTAAATTCTTTCACATGCTTGTGTCCCTGTGATCTTTTTTTCTTCTAAGTAATATGGAAGCTGTTACATTTCAGGAATCATACTTCTAATTTCTAAATCTACTTCCCCATCCCTCACTACATAGTACAGAATTTTATATATTTTGTTGTACGTCTTAGGTACATGACATAATCTCTTTTGGTTATAAACTTCTTCAAAGCTGGAATTTTAATCATTCTTAGTTATTAGATTATATTTAGTGATCACTTACTAAATGTTTCTTGAGCTGTAAAAACAGAGCTCTATTTATTTATTTATTTATTTATTTATTTATTTATTTATTTCAGAGCTCAATTTAATGGTGGAAGCTGAGAGGTTGCTGTCTTCTATGAGCCTAAGGAAGGCAAAGGAACAATGCATTATTTCATGGCATGGAAACCAAACAAGTCTGCATGACTGTTACTCTTATTACCTTGACCTGTAGACATCCAACATAGATGCTCAACATCTACTTCCACCCCAAGGAGAATATTCTCTGTGAATTAACAGAATATGCCAAGAACTATCAAAGCTAAGAGCCTTAAATATTAATAATTTTTCTCCCCCTTTTCCACCTAGTAATCCTAGCTTAGACTTGAAGATAGAAATGAGAGAAGTTTTTCCTTTTCTTGTCTTATTGATGTGGAGGAGGAAAATTGAAACTAAGTATTTAAAAACTAAGTATTTTATGTTTTTTGTTGGGACACTTGCCTCTAGGATATTTCAATTTCTGTAAAAACTCTGTATTAATCTCCAGATCCCAGAGGGATATTTTTAATGAACAGAGAAGGAAGCAATATGATGGTGAGTGCCAAATACCTGACAGTGATTTTCAGCTTCTTTTCTGATTTTTCAAATATGCATTTAAATTTTAAAATAGTTATAGGTTGACAGAAAAATTGCACAGATAGTACAGAGTTCCCATATCCTTCTCACCCAGTACCTCTTATTATAATCTTAACATGGTACATTTGTCAGAGTTAAGGAACCACTATAGAGGTATTATAATTAATTAAAGTACATACTTTATTTGGAATTCCTTAGTTTTCCTCCACTGTCCTTTTCCTTTCCAGAATGTCATTCTTAAAGGTAATGACACTACCTTACATTTAATCACCATGTCTCCTTAGGCTACTTTTAAAAGTTGGACATGTGGTATCAAATAATAGAAGCTACTGTGAGTAAGCCTGTAGTGGGTGGATTTATGTTAATTGGGCTGAAAGTTGGACTATATTAGTGTCTGCTGTTTCTACAGGTGTCAGAGCCTTAAAATTCCTCTAATGGTCTTGGTTTTGTCTCCTTTCTTGACCTGAGACTTCCCTAAGTACTCCCTGCCCCCCTAGAAAGGGCCTGAAGTTTTCAGCCACAAGCCGTTGTTATTATACGGGAATCCCGTTGGTATTGTGTTAAAGTGTGGAAGTGAAATAGCATTCTATCATCTTATGATTAAACCTCAGTCTTTTTTTTTTTAAAGATTTTATTTATTTATTTGAGAAAGAAAGAGAGCCAGAGAGAATGCATGGGCAGAGGCAGAGACAAATGATTCCCCACTAAACAGGAAGCCTGACATGGGTTTTGAACCCAGGACCCTGGGATCATGACCTGAGTTGCAGGCAGATGCTTCCCACAGAGCCACCCAGGCATCCCTAGTCTCAATCTTTTAGTGGGCCCATGTCTTGGGGCTGTGACCTTCCTAAATATTTCTCCAGTGGTATAACTTTCCCCTCTTGCTCCCTACTCGTTCCTCTCCCTGCTCTATTGCCAATCTATACTTTTGAAGCCTTAATTTCTAGTGACTATACTTTCCCCCCTTCGGTGTGTACATTCAACAAATATTTCTTTAGAATCTACTATGTTTCAGGTACTGCTCTGGCACTGAGGGGAATGATTTAGTATTGAGAAAAAAATGATGTTGCAGGGGAAATTGAGGATGATTTCTGGAATGATGTCCTTGATTAGGAGCTAAAGGATGTGATTCAGTTTACAAGTGGAGAGACTGGCTTTAGATAGTAGCTCATACAGTTGATCATGAGAGCTGGTAACAGGAAAGAAGACAATAATTTGACCCAGATGCAAATAGCTTGGTTGATTTGTCTTCAGGAGGGACCGAAGCCAGGAAAGTCATCAGAAACAGACAGCTATTCATTGTCTCTCTTTCTGTCATTTTTGAACTTCATGGTTTCTTGTAACTCTGCCTGTTTGCTTCATTCTTTATTGTCTAAAGGCTGACATCCAGTGCTTAAGCAGGGCTGTGATAAGAAATGGCTCCACCAAAATTCTCTCAGGTCATTGCCTTCAGAGCGTAGAGCTGCTGTGTCTCAATTTGAAACTTCTGGAAGAGAGAATTACATGATTTTCCCATCTGAGGTTGGGTGTCTATCACTTTTTCAGTTATCAATAGCCAGTAATTTGCCCCACTGCTCACTTTGCAAGGATTAAAGAACAGATATGAGCAGTTCCGTAAGAGTATGAGTTGAGGAAATGATTTCAATTTCTAGCTCTGTGTGTGTGTATGTGTGTGTGTGTGCACGTGCATGCAGGCTAGGTACATTTCATTTCACATCCTTAAAAATATATCTCTTCTCAAGTGAATTTAAGATTTTATTTTGGAATTAAGAACTCAAGAATAGGGCAGCCCGGGTGGCTCAGCAATTTAGTGCTGCCTTCGACCCAGGGTGTGATCCTGGAGACCCGGGATCGAGTCCCACGTTGGGCCCCTGCATGGAGCCTGCTTCTCCCTCTGCCTGTGCCTCTGACTCTCTCTGTGTCTCTCATGAATAAATTAATAAAATCTTAAAAAAAAAAGAACTCAAAAATAGGGAAATTACAGTTTAAATTGTTGGTATATATTTCCTTACTATGTTTGGGTCCCTTACTCAAAAATATAATTAAATACACATTGCCAGATGGATTCTACAGTATGGGGATGAACGGTGGCCCTGTAGGTACAAACGTGATTAGCCCTCTGTTTCCCATCCTTTTACCCCAAAATGTCTTTTTAAAGCTAGCCTTTCAGCCCAGACGGAATCCGCTGTTATGCTGGATGAGCACTTATGATAAAAACGAACATTTCTTTGTTGTAACACTTTCAAACACCAGCTGAATTATTTAGACAGTCAAACAATATCGGGACTATTTCTGAAAAAACAGGGCTTTGTCCCTTTGGCAAACAGCAAAATTGCATAAGCAGTAAAATGCCATAGGAAAAAATTCTTTTGGGGTTTTATGAATATTAATATTTCTTTAATTATTAAGTATTATAATTGCACAGTCCATCCAGAAAACAATGAGTCTTAAACTTAGAAAACTGCTTTCATTTGGAAAGAGGCCTAAATGAGAACAGAAGTGAGGAAATAGGTCTCTTTCTTTCTGTCAGTATGGTTTGTTTGTTTGTTTCTTAAAGATTTTATTTATTCATTCATGAGAGACACACACACAGAGAGAGGCAGAGACACAGGCAGAGGGAGAAGCAGGCTCCCTGCGGGGATCCTGATGCGGGACTTGATCCCGGGACTCCACGATCATGCCCTGGGCTGACGGCGATGGTGCTAAACCCCTGAGCCACCCAGGCATCCCTGTTTAGGGTTTTGTTGTTCTTGTTGTTGTTTTAATTTTATTTATTTATTTGAGACAGCATGAGCAGGGGAACGGGTAGCAGGAGAGAGAGAAGTAGACTCCCTGCTGAGCAATGTGGGGCTCGATCCCCAAACCCCAAGATCAAGACCTGAGCCAAAGGCAGACACCTAACCGACTGAGCCACCCTCTGTCAGTATGTTTTACTGGCACATGAGGCTTACCAGTTGTCCCCCAGAATCTAGCCTCCCTTTCTTCCTTACTGACAGAACCCCTTGTTTTTATCGAGGCACAGGCAATAGAAATACTACATTTTTTATTCTTATTCCTTATAGTTGGATGTGTCTATAACTTACAGGTTTCCTTAAAAAAGAGCATTTGTCTCTTTTTTCACCCTCGTTGGTTTCCCACAGGCTGAGATGTGTGCATTTGGATGTGATGGTTCAGCAGCACTATTAGATGATAAAATAGAAGTCACAAATTGAAGATCAAACCTACAGAATACAAGGAACTTGGGTCCCTAACACTTCTGAGCTTTCACGCTTGCTCAGACTACTTTGTTCCTATATTGGTTCTCTATTGCCACAATAATGCTAAAGAAGAAATGTTCACAAAACCTCAGCAGTCTACAAAAATACTTATTTCTTGCACAGCTGTGGAGTTGAGCTCATCAGGGCTCTCTCCTGCTTCTAGAGGTCAACTGAGATTTGATGGGTCTAGGCTGGGTTCAAATGGGTCTGCTGGTATGACCCAGCTCTGCTCCATGTGTCTTTCATCCTCCAGCAGAGCGGTTGGGCACATTCCTCTCTTGTAACGACAGAGGCACAAAAGAACAAGTGGACATATGAAGACCCCTTAGGTTTTTTTTTATAATAAATTTATTTTTTATTGGTGTTCAATTTGCCAACATACAGAATAACACCCAGTGCTCATCCCGTCAAGTGCCCCCCTCAGTGCCCGTCACCCATTCACCTCCACCCCCCCACTCTCCTCCCCTTCCACCACCCCTAGTTCGTTTCCCAGAGTTAGGAGTCTTCATGCTCTGTCTCCCTTTCTGATATTTCCCACACATTTCTTCTCCCTTCCCTTCTATTCCCTTTCACTATTATTTATATTCCCCAAATGAATGAGAACATACACTGTTTGTCCTTCTCCGATTGACTTATTTCACTCAGCATAATACCCTCCAGTTCCATCTATGTTGAAGCAAATGGTGGGTATTTGTCGTTTCTAATGGCTGAGTAATATTCCATTGTATACATAGACCACAGCTTCTTTATCCATTCATCTTTCGATGGACACCGAGGCTCCTTCCACAGTTTGGCTATTGTGGACATGGCTGCTAGAAACATCGGGGTGCAGGTGTCCCGGCGTTTCATTGCATCTGTATCTTTGGGGTAAATCCCCAACAGTGCAATTGCTGGGTCATATAGGGCAGGTCTATTTTTAACTCTTTGAGGAACCTCCACACAGTCTTCCAGAGTGGCTGCACCAGTTCCCATTCCCACCAATAGTATAAGAGGGTTCCCTTTTCTGTGCATCCTCTCCCACATTTGTTGTTTCCTGCCTTGTTAACTTTCCCCATTCTCACTGGTGTGAGGTGGTATCTCATTGTGGTTTTGATTTGTATTTCCCTGATGGCCAGTGATGCGGAGCATTTCCTCATGTGCTTGTTGGCCATGGCTATGTCTTCCTCTGTGAGATTTCTGTTCATGTCTTTTGCCCATTTCATGATTGGATTTTTTGTTTCTTTGCTGTTGAGTTTAATAAGTTCTTTATAGGTCTTGGAAACTAGCCCTTTATCTGATACGTCATTTGCAAATATCTTCCTCCATTCTGTAGGTTGTCTTTGAGTTTTGTTGACTGTATCCTTTGCTGTGCAAAAGCTTCTTATCTTGATGAAGTCAGGGTTTAGTGTTGGAACTGGAACACCAGCACTTCTGTCCCATTCTATTGGCCAAGGCAAGTCACAAGGCCAGCTCAGATTCAAGATACGAATTCCACCTCTTCAGTGAGAGGAACTACCGGTTACATAACAAAGGGGATGATACAGGAAAGGGGGAAGAATAGGGCTATTTTTGCAATCTTTCTCTTTTTCGGACTTCTTTTATGTAAGAGACAAACTTCTGTCTTGTTGATGCTACTGAAATGCAGTTTAGCTTAGTTTTGTTTTTGTTATGTGTAGCTGACCCT
Organism: Nyctereutes procyonoides; assembly: GCF_905146905.1. Taxonomy (NCBI): domain Eukaryota; kingdom Metazoa; phylum Chordata; class Mammalia; order Carnivora; family Canidae; genus Nyctereutes; species Nyctereutes procyonoides. The sequence goes on from NW_026575146.1 coordinate 24,196,448, forward strand.
AATCCTATTTGATTTACTGAGCTCCCGTTGGAATGTAATTCCATGAGGACAAGGATTTTTGCCTTTTTAAATTCACAGCTGTATGTGCAGAATGGAGCAGTGCTTGTTCCATAGTAGGCTTTCCATGTTTATTAATAGAATAAATAAATGATATGGCAATTAAGCTTAATATTTTAGAAAAGAACCCGTCTGTAGAAAGAATACAAACATGAAGAAGAGCAACACCCCCAAACAGACAAACAGGATGATGAATAGCTTTAGAACCAAATTAGACTGCTCTAAAATAAATATTTTTTCAACTGCAGATATGTCTTAAAATAATTTGGTGACTGCGGCAAATACTATAATTTGGCTCAGGTCCCATTCCAATCACTTTTCTCTTGACGTCTAGAACCATGAAGACTATAAAACTAAAACCTACATTTTTACATTCCCTAGCAACTATGGTGTTGCAAGAAATCTAGTTTTCTCCAAGTCGACCCGCCTAGAGTTGGTTTAGAGGTAGCAGTGTGCAACACAGGGGGTGGATGGTAGAGGTGCCTGGTCCTTCCGTGTTACCACAATGAGGTGTCTGGCTTGGGGTCACAAGTATCGAGTGATGGGGGCAGTACAGTTGTGTTTTGTCTTTCAAAAGTAGTGTCTTTCAGCTTTTCCCTGTCTGATCTCTTTTGGCTGTGTGGTAGTCAAACCCAGGACTCGGATGGTTAATATAATCTCTAAACTACATACTCTTTCTAAAAGAACTTTTTATTGGCAATCAGCTAGAGGGAGTTCTGTTGTCTGCAATTACTTCCAGAAACAACCAAAGAGTTCATCATGTATGTTACTACCATACTTGGTAGAGTGGCAGTTTTCGGATCTTCAGTTAAAATGTTGTGGAAACTTAATTTTGGTTAAGGATAGAGGTGGGGGAAACATCATAAATAGATACATATTGAAGATACATCTTTGACTTTCTGTTTATTTAAAAAATATTTCTTTGGCCAGCAAAAAGAATGTGACATTACCAAATGGAATATAGAATTAAAACATCAAGAAGTGGAAATTATTAATACTCCAAATGGGTTTTACAAAATTGTTTTCTATATCCATGAAGTATAAAGATCAACCTTTATTTTAATTCTTGTTCTGGGGATCCCTGGGTGGCTCAGCAGTTTAGCACCTGCCTTTGACCCAGGGTGTGATCCTGGAGTCCTGGGATCCAGTCCCACATCAGGCTCCCTGCATGGAGCCTGCTTCTCCCTCTGCCTGTGTCTCTGCCTTTCTCTCTCTGTGTGTCTCTCATGAATAAATAAATAAAATCTTTAAAAAAAATTCTTGTTCCTTTTTTCTAAGTGCCCCTTCTTATATCCTTGAATAGATTTTTAATTGCACGCAGAACACTGATAAACATGAAAATGTTAGAAATAATGCATTTACTTTCAACGATCTTTTTGATATGGTAAGTGCTTCTAGACAAAGTAAACTGATTTTTTAAACATTTTTGTTTATTTTGAAGAAATGGACATAAATCTACAGGTAATGCAGAGTTGTCAGAGAAACAAATACAAATTTACATGTGTAAACTTACACCTGGCTCTCTTAACCTCATCATTAATGATGTTTTGCTCTGGGCAATCCTCTGCTATGGGAGGCTGTTGGGGGGATTGTAAGATGTTTAGCAGCATCCCTGGCTCCTACACACTAGCTGCCAATAGCACACATCTTCCCAAGCTGTGACCATCAACAATTTCTCTGGGCATTGCCAAATGTTGTCCACAGGGCAAAATTACATCCCTCCCCACACACAACCTGTTGAGAACCACTGACTTACACAGATACATAAAACACGAAGCAGTTTCTAATGGAGCATTTAACAATCCTTTTCACAATTTGAAGAACAACATCTTAACGCATGAAATATGCACCTCACATAGCATCTTAGTATCATATTAAGGCTTGTAATGAAATCGATGCATCTTTCCACTTTTTCAACCTTATTGCACTAAAGATACAAAATGGTGTTCTGCACCTCAGATCTAAATGAGCAAACTGTCAACTTGATAAAGACAAAAAAGCCAGACATGTATACAATGGAAAAAGAAAACACAAAGCTAGAGGCACCTAGTAATTACCTGTGATTCATTTTTGAGTCGGTGGTATTTTTATTTTAATTCCTGGGAATAGTCTTAACAGTTGGAATCTGGTCCTGGGGGTGGAATGAAAAATTATATTCTTCTTTTCTCAGCAGCTGAAAAGAAAAATGACTATTTGTCTGAGTTCTGTTCTCAAACATGTGGGGTGGCCCTTGGGCTGTCTTGTCACCATTGTTTGTTTACGTGTTCTATGGTCTCGGTCTGGGAGTGCTTCAGGGCTGCTGGAGCAGTTCTGAGACCTCAGAAATAATAATTAATTTTTAAACACCCTGTCAAAATAAAAATTTTCTTTGTGGCTCAACAAACATTTGTTTCAAACTCAACATCAAGGATTTTCTATGAAAATGAAATTTTCAATATTTAAGACTCACAGGGAAAGATTTTTTAAGTATTATGCCAGAATGACAAACAAATGAAAGATGTGGTTATAAACATAGACCTTTGGCTTGGTTGGGTAAATTAGATAAACGACCTTACTTTTAAAAGTACATGTGATTTAATAGAAATTTAGGAGATCCAAATTTTCATCCTGCTTCTGAAACAAGCTAGATCTATGATTTTGAGAAGCAGAAGAGGAGAGGAATCTTTTTAAAAATGACTCTGTGGGCCAGGGGCTCAACATATGTTCTCTGAGATACCTTACTCCTCTACGTCTGAATCCCTCGCCTCCAAATTAGGTTGCTGGTTCTGGCCAGGTTTCTTTTTTTAAAAAATTAAATTAAGTTTTTAAATATTATTATTTTTTCATTTGAGTATGGTTTACATACAATGTTACATCATTTCAGGTGTACAATATAGTGATTGAACAAGTTTATACATCATGCTGGGCTCACTCCAAGTGGAGCTACCGTCTGTCACCAAAATCACTATTAGGATCACTATTAGGATATCATTGCCTATATTCCTTATGCTGTGCCTTTTATTCCTGATTTATTCATTACATAATTGGAAGCCTGTATCTCTTGCTCTCCTTTACCCCTTTTGTCCAAACCCTACCTTTCTCCCCCTGGCAACCATCAGTTTGTTGTCTATATTTATAGGTCTGATTCTGCTTTTTGTTTGCTTAGTTTAGATTCCACAGATGAGTGAAATCGTGTGGTATTTGTCTTTCTCAGTCTGACTTATTTCACCTAGCAAAATACCCTCTAGGTCCATCCACGTTGTTACACATGTTGGCCAGGGTTTCTAAGGTAAGAATCCATGCACGGGATTCAGGGCAGTCTGTGAATTCCCTAGAACTGCCTGAAGAGTTTTGGGTATGCATGCTCGTGCGATATTCTGTGGGAGATGGTTCAGGGTGCCCATTGGTTTCTCAAGGGATTCAGATCCTAAAAAATCATCAATTCACTTAAAACAAGCTAGGATTGCCCGTGGGAGTAGGCAAATCCAGGAGATATGCTGACATGGAAAGCTCTAAGTACATCTATTTGTGTTCCTTAACTTTTTTTGTATATTATGTGCCAAAATGGATCTGCCTGAGAGAATATGAGTATGAAAGCCCATGTGAGGGCGGCTGATTCTTCTATCCTATCTCCTCCTTCATAACCTCTGTTTTTCATTTCATAGAGGAAAGTTTTCCTTCCAGTATGGTGCATTGCCACCATGGTGTTAAAAATCCCCACCATGCCAAACATGGATATTTCAAAGTATTAGTGTTGGGGCTAAGGAATTAAATGACTTAAATGTTTGGATAGTAATTCCTTTGCTTCTTCCAAAGTTTTCATTCAACCAAATTGAAAGAGGACTTAAAATATGAGCTGATAGGGATGGCTAGGTGATTCAGTGGTTGAGCGTCTGCCTTCGGCTCAGGGCGTGGTCCTGGGGTCCTGGGATCGAGTCCTACATCAGACTTCTCATGGGGAGCCTGCTTCTCCCTCCGCCTGTGTCTCTGCCTCTCTCTCTGTGTCTCTCATGAATAAATAAATAAAATATGTTTTAAAAAATACAAGCTGATAAATCATTACATTTTTTGATGATTTGTTCCAGGAATTTTCTCTACCCTGTATGTATATCTTTCTCGATTTCATTCATTTCTGCTCTTATCTCTATTATTTCTCTCCTATTTCCTTTGGATTTACCATGCCATTTTTCCCCTTGTTTCTTGGGGTAACTATTTCAATCATTGATTTTTTTAGCCTTTTTTAATCTGATAAATATACCAAGGCTGCAAATTTCCTTCTAAGCTTCAATTGATGTCCACAAATTTTGAGAGGCACTATTTCATTATCATTCAATTGTGAAGTTTTTCTTATTTCCAATATGATGTTTTTTGAGCATGAATTATTCAGAAGTGCATTGCTTAATTTCCAAACCTTGGTTTGGGAGATTATTTTGGTTATCAACTTCTAGTTTATTTACACCATGTCTATAAAACATATCATGAATGATTTCAATTATTTAACATGTTTTATAACAATCTTTTTTTTAAAAGATTTTATTTATTTATTCATGAGAAACACACAGAGAGAGGCAGAGACATAGGCAGAGGGAGAAGCAGGCTCCCTGCAGGGAGCCCAATGTGGGACTCGATCCCAGAACCCCAGGATCACACCCTGAGCCAAAGGCAGATGCTCAACCGCTGAGCCACCCATTTTATGACAATCTTAACAAATGTTCCATGAACCCTTGTAAAGGACATGGAACTTACAGTTTGAACTAACAGCAATTTTTGCCTTCCCCACTTCCCTCCCTGCTTTCCCTTATGGGCCTCAACCGTATAATTCTTTTGTATGGCTAATCTAGTCTTGGTATCTGCTTCTTAGAGGACCTGGACTAAGAGCCCATTTACCCCCTACTGCCTTTTGTGCTATTGTTGCAATATATTTACTTGCACATATACTTTAAATCTCAGAAGATGTTGTCTTTTATAAGTAAATATTCATTTGAATTTATCCACATAACTTTTTTCTTATTAGTCTTTAACTCTTCCTACATTTTCATGGTCCTGTTCTCATAGAACCAGGATCACATTTTTATTCTGTGTTCAGAATTTCTTTGGTATTTTCTTTAGTGTTGGTTTCCTGCTGATGAATTTTTTTCCTGTTTTGTTCACCTAAACACAGTTTTATCTTGCCTTTATTTCTTAAAGATATCTTTGCTGGATATAAAATTTTAGGTCTTCTTTCTCCATTGAAACTGTGGCAAGCTAATTTGTTAGCTTGCAAGTAGGATACGATGTCAGATCCTTCACAGTTCTTAACAATTATTACCTGAAATTGTATTTTTATTTACTGGCTTGTATGTCATTTGTCTTCTTCTCTAGAATTTAAGTTCTTTGAGGGGAAGGACTTTGTCTCTTTCTACCCTACATCTTCAACACATAAAACAGTTTTTGGCACATAGCAAATACTCAATAAATATTTGCTGACTGAATAAATGAATAAATAAAGATCTTTTCTAGCATAACTTTTTGGAAATTGATAGAGTCATCCCTCATTATATCCTAATACCAAACAGAATCTGTTTTCTCAAAGTTTCTGCTGCCTTGGTAATTTTTCTCCCCGATGGGACTATTACTTCTAGTCTTTTCTCAGGCTACTCATGTTATTTACCATTTCCTCCAAATCACATTACATTTGTTCCTACTGTAGGAGTTTAGCAATGTGGGGAATACAGAAGAGTATGGAGGATGTAGACTTTAGAGTAAAATTGCTTCTTGGCTTAGTGCTGGCTTCACTCCTATCTAGCAGTGTATTCTTGAGTAGTTAAACTTCCTAGACCTTAGTTTATTCATCTTTAAAATAGGGATAACAATGATGCCTAATTCATATTGTTGACTATAAGCAGAGTACTTGATGTAGTCAGTGAGCTGAGTTGTCCATGGAATGTGGATATGGTTATTCCTCCCTGTGATGCTGCTAGTGCCAACTCGATGTATATGCTGTTTGGTGCCTGCTGAGGGAAATTACCCAGCCAGGGAACGATTGGCTCATAACTGTAGAGCTCTTGGATGTGCTACTAAATTTTCACTCTGTTTTTTATTGGCTGTGGATGATCTGAGAACCTGTCTCCAGAGCAAAAGAGGAGCAGAACAACTGGGCAAATCTTGTAAACATTCCAGAAAGTCAGAAGTGATGCATTTTGGTTTTGATCTGCATTTCTATGTTTATGGCAGTTGAAATTTTAATGTGTTTCCTTTCGCAGAATTTCCCCCTGAATGATAGTCTCAGGGCTCTGATTTATTAAAATCAGAGAATAACAATGTAGTTCAAGTGTCATTTTATAAGAGAGGCAACCTGAGATGTGGCGAAATGACAAAAACCTAATAATGGAGATGCAGAGTCTGGCTGGGTAGATATTCATGAATCTACAGCCCAACTTTAGGTATAAAGACCTGAGTTGAATATGTGGGATTATTGTGTAAAATAGCAGATTATCATTGTGCTGCTAGGTAAGAGAGTCACCATGTAATTCTGATATTATTATTATTTTTTTGACTGCAAAGACTATCTGAGAAAAGTTTCTGACCAAGCAGAAATTTTGAAGATGGCAAATGCTTCTTTTGTGAGGTGGCACAGAGACTCAGCAAAGACTTGGATTCATCTTTCCCCAAAGCTGGCAGCCAGCAATCATGGGCAGCTTCCAGCTCACACAAAGTCATGGTTCCTCATGAACTCCATGTCAACACCGATGCAAGCAGTTGCTAACAAATAGACTGAAGAGTTAGTGGTTATGGGTGGATTTCTTGAAATAGATGAACTTCAACAAACAGAAACAGAAAAGGCTTGACATTCTCAGATGGTGTTATATTTACGAGTAGCTCTAGCAAATGAAATTGAACGCTGGTGACAAAGCATTCACCACCAGAAAATAAATAAGTAACAGGAACAGTGCCCCAGGCCTGTGACTGAGGATGGCATTTTGCTGCATCAAACAGAAATAGGTAAGGTTAAACCTAAACAGCGTGAGACACAATGAATATAAACAGCAGCTTCTCAGACACAGAGTTTGTGACAGATGCCAAATGCAGAAACCCGTCACCTTTTCCTCAAAGAACATTTTTATGTTCCTTGTTACTATCAGAACCCCGTGTGGGCACTAGGTTGACCATGCACCCTACATTCTGGTTTGTCTGGGCAATACTGGTTTATACCTGTTGTTGTTGTGACCCTGCCTGCTAGGATTCCCTTTCACTCTCACAAATGTCCTGGTTTGGGTAATACATTATATGGTCACTCTGTGCATGGCACACTTTTAGGCATTTGGAGGTTAACCAAGAAAAGCTGAGGCACCTGGACTTACTGGTCTTTCTTTTTCTCCTTTGTGGGCATGAAGCATGTCTCTTGCAGAAGATCAGGGGGTAGGGGGCAAGGGCATGTAGCCTCTGGGCTCCTATAAGACTTAATAGTTGGGTAGGTTGGTTGAATTAACCAATTAACTACTCCAGAGTTTCTTGGGTTTGGGTGAATAATTCATCTGTGCTGAAGTTTCCATGGCATTTAAAGAATTCTGTAGTCCAGTCAAAGAGAAGTTGTGTTCAGCTTTACCTATTGGAAAGCAACCACACCACAGTTTTTTGGTTGGAAGACGGACTCTTCCAGCATCAGCAGACCAGCCCTTCTCTTTATGTGAAGAAGTGAGTAGAGGGGGCTAATCTTTTCTATTGTCTGGATGAAAAAGTCCCAGGCATGTGCTTTCCAGGGTTAATGAACTTGAAAAGCTACTACTTAAACCTGTGTGTGGACTGAGCATCCATTTGCTACTTATCAGGGAAAGTAATCAATCACCTGGGTCTTGAACTGAATTTATTGTTTGGAGATTTTTTAAAAAGATTTTTAAAAGATTTTATTTATTTATTTTAGAGAGAGAGCATGGGATGAGGGGGGCAGAGGAAGAAAGAATCTCAAGCAGATTTTGAATTATGAGCCTGACACAGGGCTTGATCCCACAACCCTGAGATCACAACCTGAATGGAAACCAAGAATGCATCACTTAACTGACTGTGCCAGCCAGGCATCCCTGTTTGGGGATGTTTAAGTTCCCAAAGTATCATTCCAGAAATAGAGTTGAGACTACCTTTTTAAATGAGTAATCTATTCCTTGTAGGCATTAATGATAAAAGAAAATAATATTTAAAGTTTAAGCAGCATCTTAGATTTTTAAATAGCACCTGACTCCAAGACACTCAAAGAAGAAGATTTCTCAAAATGAATTCTCACATTTCGATGAAGAAAGAAATGGATATGAATATCTCCGATCTCTGTAAAGAACAGGCATTACTACCTGTTTAGTTGAGAGGGGAAACAAAACATGTTTCAAATATGCATATATCAGTGGTGAAATAATGACATTTCGTTGAGTTTTACATTAAGGAAAATGAATAAAAATGATTAAATCGTTATCTTGTTATGATGATAAGGATGTACATTGAGATCAGGGGCTCAGAGCCCATGCTGTAAAGAAAGATTAAAGAATTTTCTGGCAAATTTATTCCAAACCTTACTCTTAGTTGAATTATCCTGGGTTATTTGTCAACTGAAAATAATTAATCAGAGTCATTTATCATTCGGAATCAGTTATTGCTCGTCTAAACACATACATCAGTTCTAAAGAATGCATTCATTCATTCAACGAAGATTTATTTACCACCTGTTATGTGCCCGTCACTTTTCTGAGGGCCGAGGTGAACAAGACCAATGAGACTTTGCTGAACTTTTGTGATTGATGAAAGACAGATGTAAATCTCAAGAAACGGGATGACTCCAGACAGGGTTAAGTACTAATGCACGATGAACTAGAGGTTGGTATAAGCTTTTGGGATTTAGACTAAAAATTTCAGGATGGTGAAATTTAAGCAAATGCAAGGCCAGGGACAGAAAATGTGGCGTAAGAAATCTCACTGGAAGAAAATCAGGTATTAGGAGTAATTTCTCTTTTGCTCGCTGCCTTCCTTCAGTGGCGGATGCCTCTCAGTTTTCCTGCAGTTAGGCTGTTTGCTGCTCCCTGCCCTGCTCTTACATTGAGCTCCTCTGCGACCCAAGGACTCTGTGAATCCTCCACCTCACCCAGAATCAGTTTGCAATCCGAATGCGCTCTTCTTGCACATATTTTCTTTGATGCGGTCAACTTTGGCAGATGTGCCCCCAGTTCAGTTCTCTAAGCCTGGCAATGTTATTGTTGGCCTGGTTCCTTTCTGGGAATTGGCCAGGTGCACAGAGGAGAAGGCGGCCCTAGCACCTTGCTCTCCTGGGGCCCAGGATAGCAGTCATTACTGGTGAGTGCTGCGGTTGCTGTTTGGTTTTTATTTAGGTTGTTGTTGATGTTGTTATTCTATTTTATTCTACTTTTCAAAACAGATTTTATATATTTATTTGAGAGAGGGAGAGAAAGACAGCATGAGTAGAGGGAAGGCGCAGAGGGAGAGGGAGAAGCAGGCTCTTCGCTGAGCAGGGAGCCTGATGCTGGACCTGATCCTAGGACCCCAGGGTCATGACCTTAGGGGAAGGCAGATGCTTAACTGACTAAGCCACCCACCCAGGCTCCCTGTTCCTTATTATTTTAATAGCTCCCTGTCTAAGTTGTCTGCTCCAGTGAATCCTCCACAGTTACCCAGAGATTGTTTTTGTTCCTCCCTTTTCAGGAACAAAATCTAATAGTTGTCCAGGTTGTGCTCCTGTACTCCCTGCTAAAAATTTCGTGTGGACACACTTAGACCTGGCTTGTTAATTGGCTCTCTTATAGTCACTGTATGGACACAGGACATTTTGTTTGTCTATTCTCTTATTACTGGCCTTTTGGCTTATTTCAACATTGTTTCTAATATTGCAAAGGGCATTTATGCAGATCTTCTTCAGAACCAATGAAAGAGAAACTGGTGCCAAAATAATTTTGGAATGTTTGAAGTGCATATTTTCAGTAACAGAAATTGCTAAATACCCAAAGTGGTAATACAAATTTATCCTCTCTTTGGTGCTTTATGAGCATTCCCATATTCCCATATCATCTCAATACTTGGGTAAAATTTTTGCCAATTTGATGGGGGGATGGAGAGGTAGCATTGAATTGTTTTAACTTATATCTCCCTGATTATAATAAAGTCAAGCATTTGAAATGTTTATCATAATAGGAATTCCCTTTCACATCCTCTACCCATTTTCATTTTGGTTTGTCTTTTTCCTTCTGTTGATTTTTTTAAACAATGTTTTTTTTTTTTTTAAATTTTTATTTATTTATGATAGTCACAGAGAGAGAGAGAGGCAGAGACACAGGCAGAGGGAGAAGCAGGCTCCATGCACCAGAAGCCCGATGTGGGATTCGATCCCCGGTCTCCAGGATCGCGCCCTGGGCCAAAGGCAGGCGCCAAACCGCTGCGCCACCCAGGGATCCCCCTTCTGTTGATTTTTAAGAATCTTGTGTATACTTAATAAATCTTTATGTGTTTTATTGAGTGAGTGCATTGCAAAAATTTCTCCCATTCTGAGACTTGCCTTGAAGTCTTGAATTTTGACATAATTAAGAATATTAGTCATTTTTCTTTATTATTTATGACTTCAGCACTTTTTGAAGAAATCCTTCTCTAAGGTCATGAAGACATTCACCCATAATTTTTTCTAAAATATTTTAAGTTTTATTTTCATTTAGGTCTTTAATTCATCTGGTTTTTGTTTTTCTAAATGGTATAAGAAGATCTAAGATACTTTTTTCTTTCAGATGGATAACTTTCATCCAAACACTCCTTACTTGGTAGATAAGCCCATATTTTCCTTGTGAACTCATAATGTGACATCTGTCAGATAAGATCTTAGGTATGCATGCATGTATTTCTGAGTTCTCTATTCTGCTCCACTGACCTATTTGAGTCTATCTGTGCCAACACTATGGAGTTTTAATGGGTATTACTTCATGTTAAATCTTGATAACTGACAAAGCAATTCCCCTTTTTATGTACTTCAAAATTATTTTAGCAATTCTTGGCTATTCCACTGGAACAAGTTTATAGAAGTCTGACAAACTTTTTTGGACTTTGACTGAAATTGCATTTAATATAGACTAAATCCGACAGTACTCAGTTCTTTTAAATACTGATTTTTCCTTCCACAAATATGCTATATCTTTCCATTATTCAGATCTTCTTTTATATCCCTCAGTAAAATTTTATAATTTTTTTGACAATAACCCTGTGTATCTTTTATTAAGTTCGTTTTTTCACAGTTTATCATTTTTCTTATTATTCTATCAAGGACCTTTAATACAATATTGAATTTCAGTGGTGATAGTGGGAATTCTTGTTTTGTTTTTGATTTTAAAAGAATGCTTTTTAAAAAATAAAAAAAAATGAAAGAATGCCTTTAAATTTTCACTGTTAAGTATAAGATTTACTCTGTGGTAGATACCCTTTACTGAGTTAACAAAGAATCATTCTTTTCTTCATTTTATTTAAGTCATGAATGTGTGTTGAATTTTGCCAAGTGCTTTTTTTTTTTGCATCAATTAATATCACCAAATGTTTTCTCCTTTAATTTTTTGTTGTGGTAAATAATTCTAATATCTAGGTCAAAACGTGATAGGTGTGTCTTGTCTCTTATAAATAGAATGTAATGGGATTTTAAAAAATTCATATATGGCTACTTCCTTACCTTCTAGCACTTTAAGATGCCCTAGACTCATATGTTCCCTACTCCAACCCTAGAAGTAGCCATAGAAGAAAGGAAAGTAGTCCTTTCTTCAAGGACCCTGTTTCTTTTTATTGGAGAATGGCCTTTAGAAAGTAGGACTGGACACTAGGTGTGCACATTGCTGTTGGCGTATTCTAGCCCCCTCAGTGGACAGAAGGAAGTATGTAACTATATATCTATGCTGATACTGAGTTTTAATTTCTAAATTTGTGGTTTTAACTTCATGCAGGTGGTGAAAAATTGAGCTTAATATCCAGGCATGACTTTTAGTTTCAGTTTCTTGAGGGAAGCTCTTTGTCCATTCATCATTCAATGCTGCCAACATGCTTGCCATGATGTGTTCTTGGGCCAGTGAGCATAAATCTTTCCCTCCTTTTCACAAACTGGACTCTTCTTTCTGGCTCCTATATTTAAGCGGTTCCAATGTTCCATGAAACAGAGAGTTTGCAGCCTTAGTCATAATCCTCTCAGGCATCAGATTTTTACCCTCTTTCTTCATGTCTCCTGACACTCCTCAGGGCTATTTAGCTTTTGATATGGCTTCGATTTTAGGTTTCTTCATGGTTTCTGGTACCTATGGGTATCTTTTTCTTATTTGGAACTCTAGTAAGGATGAGAAGAGATATTTGATATATCTAGTATTTTCTTGTGGGGTGTGTGTGTGTGTGTGTGTGTGTGTGTCTTCTCATTGGCTTCACATGCTGTGTTGAATAGAAATTATGTCTATTTACAGCTAAGGAAACAAACACTAGAAAATTTGTGTGACCCAAAATCAGATAGAAACTTAGTGCCAGACTATCTGCCCTCTCATCTCTGGTCTTCCCACATTACACTGTTGTCCCTGTGGTAACTACAATAGTTTCACTGAGTTTTAAAACTTTTCATATATGACTTTTACTTTCCCCAAACTAATTCAATTCTAAAAAACTTCCAAAGGGGACACCTGGGTGGCTCAGGGGTTGAGCATCTGTCTTTGACTCAGGGCATGATTCTGGGGTCCTGGGATCGAGTCTCACATCAGGCTCCCTGCATGGAGCCTGCTTCTCCCTCTGCCTGTGTCTCTGCCTCTCTCTCTCTCTCCCTGTCTGTGTCTCTCATGAATAAATAAATAAAATCTTTAAAATTTTTTTTTAAAAATAAAAAACTTCCAGAGTTCTCTACCAACTTCACTTGAAATGTTACCATAAAGCTGATGAGGGGGCGGGGGCAGAAAAACACAATAGACTGAGAATGGATTCCTCTTCATTCTAGGACAATCTGAAATATATTTAATTTTTCAGCCTAATTATAGAATGCAACAGTGCTTGGGAAACACAAATACCCCCCAAATTGCAGAATTCATCTAGAATCTAGAACTCGAATATTAGTCATGTGTAAAGTCATTGATTTGTTGGAGTTTATATAGACAATATTTATAGCTCCTTATTTTAAACGTATTTTAAATGATTAGATTTAGTGTCTAGATTTAGAGGTAAAATTCTGGACTTTCTCTTGGTAAGGAGGAAGCTGATATGGGGTATGTAAAAATGGGAGTAAATGTTTGCATTATGGTTAAAAAGCTCTCCCTTCAATGTGCTTCATTGATTTTTCCTTATTGCATACTTTGTAACTGTTGATTGCCTATTTATGACTGTCTCATTGTTTAAAAAGTACTAATACTAAGAAAACGTTTACATAATCAAATGCTTTCAAAATTAAAAGTCTTTATTGATAGGATAAATTATATAAAATAATATGTTAAGCGTAGGCTTATAATTTTTGTGGAGAAACAAGCAAAGGCAAAACAAACTAACAGAATAACCTCCTCCTGACTTCTAACTAAAGTCCTCTATTGATACCAGATGGATATCAGATATAAAACATGACTGATACTTCATTACTCATATTATTTTTAAACAGAAGAAATGACCCTATCAAATGCATTCTAAATAATTCACTGTTGGGATGTGAGAATCACTTAACTAGATTTCTTTCCTTAATCTGACATTAACATAAATGATGTATAATGCTAATTAAAATTCAAGACTCAGTTATGCTTGGGTAAACCACAAAAGTGGCTTTTTAAGCCTAAATTCTCCAATTTTTTTATAGCAAATATCATGTATGGCATCTACTTGTGGGCTTCTCAAAAGTAAATCTTGGAGTACCTGAGTGACTCAGTTGACTGAGCTTCTGACTCATGATTTTGGCTCAGGTCCCAATCTCATGGGTGATGAGATCAAGCCCTGTGTTGGGCTCCACGCTCAGTGAGGAATCTGCTTGAGAGTCTCTCTCCCCCCTTCTCTCTGCCCCTCCCCTAACTCATGTGTGTTCACTTTCTCTCTAAAATCAATGTCTTAAAAAAAGTAAATAGTAAGTTAAAAGTGTATTTGTTTGTTTTATGGAAAATTATTAAGTCTTTCAAAATATATTTATTAAGATATAGCCACTGGAGCTATATTTCAGTTGATTTATCCTAAGACCCAAAATGCAATGCACAACCAGAGGATTTTTATTCACGGTCATTTGTTATGACTGAATATCAAAGTCTGATTAATCTTAGCTGGAGATGACCAAGTCCATTGACTGTCAATATTTATACAATTAAAAAATTTTTACTCATCCACATAACCTGGCAAATGTTAATGGAAGTTGCTATTAGGCATGATGTTCTCCTTCTGGAAAAAAACTTAAGTAACTTAAGTGGAAGAGAGAGATCCCAAATCCAAGATTATTAGCTGTCATTGACTACAAGCTCTTTTATCTTTCATATGAAAAGAGAATGAGATATAAATTAAATAAAGTATTAATCTGTGGTAGTTGTTTCAAAGATGCTTATGCAATAATCGCTGATAAAGTGTTTGGAAGCCCAAGAACTGTGTGCACAACTGATGAACTAATGTCTCAAATGACATCATGGGCATGATGAAATCCCAGTAGTTCAGATTATCTCCTCTACTTTGGGATTCAGGCAGTTTAAGGCCAGGGACCTAAAGAGAGAGCCATCACCTCTGGAATGAAAATTCCTGCTGGAACTTACTCGTTATTTATGCTCACATCTTTACTGGATGGATCAAAGCCTTGTGCTGTGCAACCATCGTCTGTTCTAACAGTACACTCTTTTACATTACCCCCCCTCCTGCTTTCAGAAACTTTGACAGCAATTTATTAGAAAATAACATCCATTCCCATAGCAGCCACCATTGTGAACAGATGACTTCCAGGGTGCTTTCCCTACAGGGGTGGGTGGCCCGTACCTGCAGCCAGGCCAGCAGCAGCATTGTGTGCACGGGGCAGCGTGTGTGCCCTACCCAGAGCCCTGCTCAGGCACCTGCATTCATGGCCTTCTGCAGACGCAAACCGTAATGTTCTTGAAAAGAAAGGAGTAAAGTATTTTCATTGTTCTTTTTTACCCTTTGCCTTCTTCTGGTTCTGTCATGAACATGTGTTTTCTCTAAGGAAAGAGGGCACCATCTGACCCTTTGATTTATCCTATAATTCCCAATTGTGCTTCACAGAACAAAAAGCCTTTTCAAGAGGACAGTAGGAACATTTTTCATTACTCTTTCTAAGAAAAAGAAAACTAGCGTAACATAATAGAGTGGTGGTTCTATAGCATTAGAGGTCTACCTGTCTCTTTTACTCATTTCTTTCTGGAAGCTCTAAAAGCAGAGCTTTCTACTTGCTTCTGGTAGGAGGGGAAAGGATGGGGGAGGTAAATGTGGACACACACGTGTGTGTGTGTGTGTGTGTGTGTGTGTGGTGTTAAATAAGATGAAACAGTTAAATAACTGGAGAAAAAATAAGCCACTTTTTATCCTCCCCACTCCCCTTTGACTAAACATGTCCATGCTAACCAGCTTTGCTAAACATCCCAGCACGTGTCCTTACTGACCTCATCAGACAGCAAGGCCAACACCTAATAATACTCTTTGGTCAACAAACAGGTATTTAGTATTTGGGGAAAAAATCCCTTTGAAAAGATTTGACTTTTCCCTCTTAAAAAACAACTGAGTTATTTAAAAAATAGTGGCACATTAGCAATTGCAATTGTCCCCACCCCCCATGGGATCCCTCCTGCCTGCTCTTGAGGAACAGTAGCTTCCTCTACACTGAACTTGGTGTTCTCGCTGGAGTGGTGCCCCCACTGCTGCTTAGTTAGGTGACCTGTCTTCAGTTTATTTATGTTTTCTAGATGCTCTTGACGAGTAAACCATGGTGACGTGGGAAGAGGCTTGCCACTTTGACAAGATGATAGCACCCTTTGATGCTGGTGAGACCCCACAGGGAAGAACGGATATTTTGTGAAGTAAGTGGTAGCCATGAGTGAGATATTGGAAATTGATTGATGTCCAGTTATCAGTACTTAGTGGGCAGTGGCAAGGATGCTGAACACCCTGCAGAGCGTGGGATAGCCTTATAAAAGGAAGAAATGTCCCATCAAAATGTTGGAAATGCCCCTGGAAAAAAACCCTGGGTCTAGTGTGTATTGAGAAGGGAAGAGGGGCGCCTGGGTGGCTCAGTCAGTGAAGGATCTGCCTTCGGCTCAGGTCATGATCTCGGGGTCCCGAGATCGAGTCGCGCATCGGGCTCTCTGCTCAGTTAGGAGTCTGCTTCTCCCTCTCCTTCTGTGCTCTCACTGTCTCAAATAAATAAAATCTGAGAGAGAGAGAGAGAGAGAGAGAGAGAGAGAGAGAGAGAGAGAAGGGAAGAATGTTGTCTTAAGTTCTTCCTAAACTCTCCATCTGACAGTTCCTCCTCTGTGTCATACGCACCCTTGTTGCTCCCCATTCCACGATGGGCCACTAGTCACCCTGCTTCTAGTCACTTTCTGACATTCCTTTTAGAACCTGTTGCTCCCCGTCCAGGGCAACCAACATCGGGACCAGCTCCACTGTGCCTGTACTCTTCCCAATTCCTCTGTGTTTTGTATTTGATTCAACTGAGATTTTGGCATAAGCAAAGGGAATGACCTTGTAACCTGGAAAATATTTAGAACTTTATATTAAGGATGTTTTTTTCCAGAGTTCAAGGGTGATCTCTCAAGGGAGATCAAAGCACTGACGTTTGTGATCTTGTTAACCATTCTTAAATCTGAGATGCTTCAGTAGAACATTCTCTTCTTTTCATCTCTGCCATGTGAATCTATCTTCCAGAAACTTTGTGCCATACCCATCGAATTATCTATCAGCTTTCTCAGCAGCACATTTCCTGAGGTCTTGGGTAAGTCTATCTAGAAACACAAACACATGCACACACACACACACACGCATGCACGCACGCACACACACATACACACATGGTAATGGTATATTACAGCCTCTAGCACTAGTAGGGATTCAATCAAGACTTGTTGAATGAATGAATAAATGGATGAATGAATGAAAAAGCCCCTTTCTCCTCCTTTTGTATTTCTTTTCCTCCTCCTTTTTCTTTTTGCTAGGGTAGTTAGATTTGGTTTCCATTGCTTGAAGTTAATAATCCTGATGGATATTGAATTGAATTGCTTTTTTTTAAAATTTATCTTCTGAGAGGTAAAATTTAATGCAAACCCAGTATTTGCCAACGGATAGAGTTTATCAGTTACCCTCTGTTCAACTCTGCCCTTGGGCATTAGATAAAAGCCCTTCTCAGAAATACAGTTGGATAATACCCGATTCATGACCCCATTTCAAATGTTTAGCAGAGTTTCTTCTGGTGCAGCTCTGTTGAACTGAAATGAGGTCTCCTAGCCTTGCTTTCTGGCTTTCTAGCACTCTGAGTAAATCACATGCACCAGAATTTCCATCCCCATGAATGCGGTCATTAGCTCTTCCTGACCCCCTCACCTGAACCTTTCTGAGGACCAAGCCTTCACATATATCACCCCTTCTCTCTTTGTGCCCAGTTGCTTTCTGTGGGTAGCCATCTCTGTGACAAGAGAAAGAGATTCTGAGGGAGAGGGAGAAGGGGGTAGGGGAAGGGACTCTGACTTCTCAAAAAGCATCACTCATATGGCAAGTTGCCCACTTTTTGGATTGCAATTTTTCTGACCCAGTGATTAAACAGTGAGGAGGGGTAAAGTGGTCTTGCTCCACATTTTCATGTGGGTATCACACAGCTGCTCTGTCTGCTTTGTCTTAGCTGTTAGAGGAAATTCCTCTCAAATTCTACAGATCAACTGAGTATCATTTTTAAGTGGCAGCCTTGGAAATGTATACATCCTTTTTTGGATTTGTTACAAATATTTTAGTAGAAGTTTGGAGAAATCATGTTAGAGCTTAACCTAGAGGCCTCGTGTTTATTTATGTACAAATGATATTTTAAGTATTTTGTAGTTTGTCCAAATATGACACATACACTCATGGATGATCAAACTAGGACTTGCATTCACACACTTCATGTTTCACTAATGTGATTGTCCAACTGGGAGGTATAATTTCAAGCTCTGAGCTTTCACCATTGCCAGTGTTGAGACTCTGGCCCCTTGATCTTTATTATAAACCCTTCTAGCCATCAAAAAGGTATGAAAAGGCTCAGCAGTTAAGTTGTCAAAATATGCCTCCTACTTTGAGGCCCTCTATTCACTGTTGGACCATTGTTTCTGATGATTCTGGTAACCCTGACATGATTTTCAAAGTTTATCTGAAGCCTTATCGAAGGCAGGCACAACTTTCATTTTCCTCACTAATGAATGCTCTTGAAGTTCTTCTAATTCATTGAAATTAAATGCTTTGAATGTGGGAGTCATGCCTATAATTTGTAAGCATCCCGGAGACCACTTATACACTCTGTGTCTTGCACAGAGGTGATACTTAGTGGCTATTGGTTGATTTGATTACCATCAAGGCTGTGGTTGTTAGGTGTCAAGTGGTAGGCTCGCAGATGGGGATATTGAATCTCAGGTCTACCAGTCTTTAGAAAACCATTATGTGAATGGAAGCATTACAATACATATTACATGTATGTATTGGCATTTTCTGTTTGTAGTAAGCACTTCCTATGTGCTGTCTCATCTAATTCACTCATTTATTTATTTAAAAACGTATTATTGAAGTACAGTTGACACACAACATTGTATTAGTTTCAGGTTATAGCATGGTGATTCAATATCCAAATGCCTTACAAAGTGATGACTACAATAAGCGTAGCAACCATCTGTCACTATAGAATGTTATGGCAATACTGTTGATCGTGTTCCCTAGGCCGTACTTTTCACCTCCATGGCTTATTTATTTTATAACTGGAAGTTTGTTCCTTTTAATCCTCTTCACCTATTTTGCCCATCCCCTAACCCTCCTTCCTTCTACAAACCACCAGTTTGTTCTCAGTATTTATGACTCTGTTTCTGTTTTTTTGTTCATTTGTTTTATTTTTTAGACATAAGTGAAATCATATGGTAATTCTCCTTCTCTATCTGATTTATTTCACTTAGCAAAACCCCCTCTAATTCCATCCAACTTGTCACAAACGGCAAGATCTAATTCTTTTTTTGATGGCTGAGTAATATTTCATTGGGTGTATACACCACATCTTCCCTATCCATTCATCTACCAGCGGATACTTGGGTTGTTTCCACACCTTGGTTATTTTAAATAGTGTACCAATAAACATAGGGATACCTGTATCTTTTCAAATTAGTGTTTTCATCATTTAATTTACTCTTTGCTGCAGATATTTATTCCATTTGTACCAACAGGAAAGTGCAGGCTCAGAAGAAGTGATTACATGGTCTTAGTAACTAGAACAATAGCACCTACGTAAAATTACATGCTGGGAGCTAAAAAGGAAAAATCAGAAGATGATATATTTGGGAGAAATTTTTAAAGTGTGACGAACCGTAAGCAAATATATCTGCTAGGGAGATAGCCTGGCCCAGAGACATAGCTGGCACTCAGTGGAGACTTGGGGTTCTAGAAGCATTGACTTCAGTAGCTGGAACTTTCACTTATGGGCATTGTCAAGTTTTCTGTTTCCTTTTTGTAATTTTTATTCTGAAGAGCTACAGCAGAGAATTTGAGTGATAGCATAAAGGAATTTGGAATTTCTTTGAATGCTTAGCATTTTACATTATTAATCATGCTTAAGTTAGGCATCCAAAGGTCCTATCAGACCAGTAGCCTATTCCTGATTAGGGAAAGCCATGTTTCCCCTATTACTGGAGGCCTTGTCCTCTAACTGTCCTTAGGAGGGAAATGTTTCCCGTTCTGTATTTTCAGCTTAACAATCTTCCCCTTGAGACACTGTAGTTTGATAGTGTAAGACCCAGCCAGTAGATGGGTATTTGTCTAGTGCAGCACAGTCCAATGAAATTTTCTGTAACAATGGATATGTCCTCTATCTGTTCGACTACTGTAAGCCCCGAGCCACACGTGGCTATTGAGCATTTGAAATGTGGCTAGCATGACTAAGGCATTGAAAATTTTATTTAATTTAATTTAATTAACTTACAGTTAAATTTAAATGACCACATGTAACTAGTATTTGCCATGTTGGATGACACAGCTTAGTGTCTGGGAAAAAAAAAAAGAAATGAATCAGTTCCAGGTTGCCCTCAGTCTGCTCTTCCTACCGAATTCTTGCCTCCACAGAGCTTTTTCCTGTACATGATCATTTGATTCCTTCCTGTTCTCACCTCACTCCACTAACTTTTTCTCTTATCACTTGTTTCTCAGCATTTTAAAACAATTACCTTCTTGCTTCTAGCAGGAATTTCAAAATTGCTTTATTGGATAATCTTTTCATAGAAGCATTGTTTTCCTCATTTCTCCCAATATTTGAAAATAAAACTAATAGTTTGCCAAAGCTGTTCCTTTTCATATTACTTATTAATGCAGATAAGTATTTCCCAAAGTGTGGAGCATGTGCCCCCAGTGGCATGAAAGACAATTTTAGGTGATACGATACTACGCATTTATATGACTTTATTACTTATTTTTATTCTAACGACTATTGGGGAAATGTGATTAGTACCTCAAATGTGTAATTTCATGGATATTATTGCTTAACATGAAGCTAAAGTAGACGTTTATATTTTACAAAGAGAGTCATTTACAACAATATTAAGTAAATAGTAGTACAGGTGGTATGCAGATATGGCAAAACTCATTAATTTATTTAAAAAATGTGAACTCTGGGAAATGCAGTTGTTAAATAAACTTTCTGTATTGACTCCATTCCCTGCCGTTCCCTGCACATTCTCTGAGCTCCAGCCCAGTGCCCAATCACCTGCAAACACTTGAGCATTTCTCCATCAGGCCTTTGTTGATTTGGTTACCCTTTCAAGGCTGCCCTTCTGTCCTGGACCTCTCATTCTCCACTAGGTGAAATTCTGCACAGCCATCGAGGCCAGATCAAATCTTTGTAGAAACCGTCCATGTCACCCTCTTCTTCCTTGACTCCTCCATAAAGTAAAACTCACCTACCTTCTTAACCTCATGGCATGTTATTCATTCTTCCAGCGTAGCGCTTACTTTTGATAGTTGAGTTGGCTTATGTGTGGATCTGTTTTACTCCCTGGGATTGAGAATTCCTTGAAAGGAGAGACATTGTCATAATCATCTTTAAACCTTAGTGCAATCACAGTGCCTGGCACATAGCCAGTGTTTGTAAAATATTTATTAGGGGACAAACTGTGTTTTTAAATCAAACTGAGTTATGTGAAGCCAATTTTAAGCACCCTTGCCCCTTTCTGCTTGTAGTCAATACATTTGCAGGCAGCCGTTGGCTACACTAGGCTAGTCAATGCTCAGAATGGCAGGTTACATGTAGTATTAGCCGAAAGGAAACACATAAGGATTTAAATCTGGGAGGAAAATGGCAAAGCTTTGCAAAACTAAAACAAATGACTTTGTAAAAATAACTCAAACTGCTGCTACCAAAGAGATTTTAGACTGAGAATTTAATTTATTCAAATAATGCAGGCTAACATGCTCTGCTTTATTTCGAGGAAAAAAAAAACATCTTTTTGGTTTCAATTTCAATTATGCACCTTGTCTATGCTGATTTCTGTCATCATTGCTTAATGCTTCTTTTCACTTTGTTTAGCAAGCTGTATTGCAAATATAACATTACATAGCTCTTTGCTATTGAGGTCAGATAAGATATATACAGAGAATATCTGAATACAGTACATTTTCTGCAAACATCCTTATGTGAATGAGTCATTTACTTATGTCTAGGACAGTAAAAGTATTCAAGAGAGCCAGTATTTATAGAAACCATTTCTGTTTGAATAAAAAGTTTACTACACTACTTTCTAGAAAGCTCTTGGACTTTTCTTAAAGTGTTTTTTTGGTTTAGATATGCAATATATTTGTTTAGAAAATATTTCCTTTCATATGAGCTTTCCTCCAACTTTAAATAAAGTCTAGTAGCTAAGAGCTTATTCCATCTATATATTTTGTTAACAGAATCTGATTTTTGACAATGTGTGGGACAGATTCCTAAGCCTATTTCTTCATTGTCAGTTAATCATTTGACAAATACTATTATTTGCTGGACTCTGTACCAAGTAGTGGCATAGAAGCTGAATAAGACATGAAGCTTTTAGTCTCCAGAGAACCATATAGGAAGATGATGCTGTGTTTGGTGCACACAAAGAGTGCTGTGATTGTATGAGGACATCTAACTGGATGATGGGGTCAGGAAAGCTTCTCGGAGGAGGTGACTCCCTGAGGTAGTTTTTAAACAGTAAGTAGGTCAGCTGGTCCAGGAAAGAAGGGAAGAACAGTCAGATCAAGTGGTATGTGGGAAGGCCCCTAGGCATGAAACAATCCCTGACAGTAGGGAAACAGAGCATTCTTTGTGACTGTGCAAAGGGTGCTCTCACTGGGGAAAAGAAGGAAATGAGGCCAAAGGGGGTTGACATATGGTCAGAATATGAATGGACCTTCCACTAAGCTAATGAATTTGAATTTTGTCCTGATTGCTGGTGGAGCCCTTGATGGGTTCATAGCAGGGAAGTGACGAGTTAGATTCGTATTTTGGATAGGGCACTCTGGCAGCTTGATGAAGGGTGTACTGAAGTAGGGCCAGACTGGGATAAAACACCCAATTAAAAGTGGGTGTTTTATCCCATCTACTGATTTGATCCCAGTCACTGTAGTGACTGTACTAAGATGAAAAAAAGCCTGGGCAAGGCTTAGTGATACAAATGAATGGGGAAGAGCAGGAGGAGATTTTAGGAGATGACACTGTAAGACTTTGTGCCTGTAGGGTGAGTGGGAGTTGCAGTGTTGATGATACCTTCCAGGCTTTGCTTGAGCACCTGGGTCTGATATAATGTTATTCATGGAGCCAGGTGTCATAGCCAGATGAGGAGGTGGGTCAGTGGGGTTTGAAACACAGTGTTTATAATGCACCTCTGAGACATCAAGTGTCGGGATTCAAGATTATCTGAAAGTTCTGAGGAAGAAAGAGAGGTCAGAGAACAACTGAAAGTACCAAGAGATAGCCAAAGCCAAATATGTGGCTAAGATTATCCAGGGATCATGTTCTGAATAAGAAAAGCAAAGAACCAAGGTTGAGGCTCTGGACAAAACCAACAGTTAAGAGGCAATTGGTAATGGATGTTATATGTGGTAATTGGTGTTCATTAGGCTTATTGTGGTGACCATTTTATAATATATACCAATACTGAATCATTATGTAGTGCACCTAAATTAACATAATGTTTTATGTTTATTATATCTCGATAAAATTTAACAAAATAAAAAATAATAAAAGAGAAAGGAATAATAAAAAATTGAGTCTATAACTTCAGAAAACTAGATGAAATAACATATTTAGGCAAAAGCCTGACATTTTCCTGTTATGAGTCCAAATGTGTTAAAAAAAAGAATAGTCCAGAAACCAGTCACAAAAGGACAAATATTGTTATAATTTTACTTATAAGAAGTACCTAGAGTAGTTGAATTTATAAAAACAGAAATTAGAATGATGGTTTCCAAGGGTTAGAGGGTGAAAGGAATGGGGAAATTTCTGTTTAATTGGAGGAGAGTTTCTGTTTGAGAGAATGAAAAAGTTCTAGAGATGGATAGTGGTGATGGTTGCATAATACTGTGAATATACTTAATGCCATGGAAGTGTACACGTGGCTTGTTTGATTTTATGCTGTGTATTTTACCACAAGAAGAAAGAGTGAATAAGTTTTGTGTTTTAGAAGATATTTAGAGAAATGGTATGTTTCTCAAATTTCACCAGTTAAAATAATAAAAAAAAGTAAAATAAAAGAAAGGAAGGAAGAGAAAGAAAAAGAAAGAAAGAAAGAAAGAAAAAGGAAAAGAAAAAAAAGAACAGACAATTGGTGGAGAAAGAAGCCTATAGCATAAATGGAGAACCAGAGGTGGGCAACAACGAAAGAAGCATTCTTCTAGAAGCAGGAAGAGTAGAAAGTCAACAGTGTCAAATGCCACAGAGTGTGCAGGTAAAACAAGAACAGAGTGAAGTCCACGGGCTCTGGAAAATGCAGGAGATATGGAAGTTTTTGTTGACCTTAGTAAATGTTTCAGTGGCAGGGTGGGACAGAAACCATGTTTGAGCAAATTAAAGAGTGAATATAGAACAGAATGGAATTATAGACAAGAATTCAAAGCTCTTCTATATTGAGTGTTTAGAAGACTACTTGGGACAAGAGACAGCTTAGTTTTGTTTTGCTTTTAAAGATGAAGTTTCTTCAAACATGTTTGTATGCAGAAAGATAACTCAGTGGGGATGGAATCCAAGCATGGGGAGAGAAATCAGCCTTAGGTGAGAATGAGGGAGACACATGTACTAGGCAGAAAAGGAGGAAAAAAATGTTTTTAAAGAAAGATATTTGTAGAGCAGAAAGAAAGTTGAGGAAATTTTCACTGGATAATGTTCATTGTCTCATTGAGGAATGAGAAAAGAGAAGGTGACAGGGGGTTTGAAGAGAGGCAAAGTTCTGTGCACCTTTTTCAGGCTTATGATGACCGGAGGGAAGGAGCAGAGAATTTGAAGGATTGAGCTGATTAGGCCAGGAATTTTGTCGGATACTGTAATTGGAGAACAAAGGAGAGCAAGGAATAATTTAAAAGAATGATTGAAATGATAGTCTAATGGACAGAAGCTATTTAGGGAATTTCAAAATGTTGCAGTAAATGGGAAGAAATATGACAATTTACCAAGGTTTGTTTATTATTTAAAAAATTTTATTTAAATTCAATTTGCCAACATATAGTAGAACATGCCGTGCTTATCTCATCATTTAAAAGGTAAGCAACATCTAGGGAGAGGAGGGTATGAGCAAGTTTCCATGAAGAGAGTACTATGTAAGAATCCTGGAAGTGAAGGAGAACGTGTGTTGGGTGTTCCATTCAGGGGCCTCATCCCTTTGAAGACAGCAGGCTGTAGTAGGGAGGAGGCAGTGGGAGTGGAGTGAATGGATTCAGGAGACATTCTGGTGCTTGAATGAGATGTTGAAGGTGGGAGAGAAATGTTGCCATTAAAATGATTCCTGGGCCCACTTCTAACATATGTGCAGAGGGGCTCTTCCCCAATCACCATCGAGCAATTTCAGACAACAGTAAGATGTCTGAGAATTCAACTAAATTCTGACAGAGGTTAATGGTTAAGGGTTCAGTCCTACAAGAACCCTCCCAGCACCCCTAACACCCACACAACTTCAACAGCCAGTCATAAATCCCAGGCTGTTACTGTGCTTCTGATGGACAGACTCAGATTGGAGGTTACCATGACCCTCTCTTTAGACGTTAGATGCCAGTCACAAGTCCATATTGTTCTTTATACTTCTGACTGGCTGTAAATCAGAGGTTCCCACAACGGCCTTCTCCTTATGTTTGTTTAATTTGCTAGAGCAGCTCTCAGAGCTCAGAGAAACATTTTACTTACTAGATTACTGGTTTGTGATGAAAGGATATAACTTAGAAACAGCCAGATGGAAGGAATGCATAGGGCAAGGATGGGGAAAAGGCACAGAACGTCCATGCCCTCTAGCTACGCTACTCTCTAGCACCTCCACTTACTTATTCACTCACCCAGAAGCTTTTCAAACCCAGTCCTTTTGGGTTTTAATGGGGGATTCATTACATAATCATGATTAATCATTAGTGATCATTAATGATTGAACTCAATCTCCAGCCCATCTTCTCCCCATAGGTTAGGAGGGTGGGGCTGAAGGTTCTAACTCTCTAATTACAGGGTTGTTTCTTCTGGGAACCAGTCTCCATCTTTAGGTATGGTTCAAAAGTCACCTCATATATACACCAAAAGGTGTCTTTAGTGGTCTCATTACTTAGGAAATTCCAAGGGGTTTAGGAGCTGGGAGTCAGGAACCATGGACAAAGATGAAATATATGAGAAATATATTTCTTATGTCAACCTTAAAAATACAATATTTTACTAGCAAAAAATGGGTTTATTTGGGAATAGCAGCGAATTGCAATTCAGGACATGCAAGCTATGGAAAAACCATAGGGAAGACTGAAGAGAGAGTCAGTTTTAGGAGGAAACTCAAAGGATTGTTTTGAACAAAAGATCACTGAGTAAGAGTCTCGGATTGTGGCAGTTTCTTACTGGCTGTAGGCGATGCTGATTAGTGTATTGTTGCTGGGACAGGGAGGGATCTTCCTTCTTTCTTTCAGGAGAAGATGAATTTCTGTGTGAAAAGTGTCCTCCTGTGTCAAGATAAAAATTATTTTCCTCCTCCCTGCTGGTTATGCAGGCTGTAACGAATCGAATGTTCATGAGAGCTCCTCCTTCAAGGGCTTCCATACTCTATTTATAAATCATAATATCGCAGCCATTCATTGGATTAGTGAAGAAGTCATTTCAGGAGAAGAATACTGAGTTCAGTTTTAGCATCTGGGGTTTGAGATGTTCGTGGGATACATAAGTGGAGATGTTCAGTAGGGAGTAATCTATACTAGTCAGAAGCTCTGGAAAAAGACTTTGACCTACATAGAAATTTTAAAATCATGAGCTTATAAATAACAACTTAAGCCATAGAAATAGATGAGATTGCCTACAGAGAACTTGTGGAGCAAAAGAGGATCACAACTAAGGGGCACATGGAGAAAAAGTTTCTTGCAAAAGAAATAGAGAAGGAACAGTCAGAGTAAAAAATCCAAGAGTACTGAAACTGAAGAAAGTTTCAGGACAGTCATCTGGGTTATATGTTGTATACATTAAAAATATGAGTCAATAAATAAAGACCGAGAGAAGTGTCTGTAGGATTTAGCAACTAGGAGGTCCTCGGTAACTTTGGAAAAAGCAATTTCTGTGAAGTGGTGAGTGGGAGCAGTGTGGGCAGAAACCTCGCTGCATAAAATTGATGAGTGGGTGGAGGTTAGGAGAAAGAGACAGCAAGTGTAGACAACATTGTCAGAAGCTTCACTGAAAAGGAGAGAAAATGCCTTTAACTAGAAGGTATTCATTTCCTCTGACATAAACTCAGAGGTAGCATTATTATTTTTTCTCTTTTCAGAAGAGAAAGGTTTGAACATGTCTGAATGCTTACAATAAGGAGACAGAAGAAGGGAGAGGATAAAATACAGGAGAGGCAGCAGTACTTCCTTGATCAGGTTCCTTCGAAAAGCAAGAGGCCACGGGATCCAGCACACAGGTGAAGAGCATAGCCTTAGGAAGGGTGGGGAAAACTTCTTTACAAAAGGTGAGGAGGAACAAAAGAGGTAAATTTGTACCATCGGTTGTGGGAAACTGAAGGTGTTCTCAATGGCTTCTATTTTCTCTGGGAAGTAAGCAGGTAATGAAAGAAGAGGTGGTGGAGATGGTACAGGTGATGGTGATGATATATACTTTGATATACATAATTCAGAAGGCACTCATCTTTTTGTGATGATAAGGATCATGGGAGTGAAGAGTTAAAGAAAAGATCCTTGGGGGACGCCTGGGTGGCTCAGTCGTTGAGCGTCTGCCTTTGGCTCAGGTCATGATCCCAGGTCCTGGGATTCAGTCCTGCATTGGGCTCCCTGCAGGGAGCCTGCTTCTCCCTCTGTGTGTCCACCTCAATCTCTGCATCTCTCATAAATAAATAAATAAATAAATAAATAAATAAATAAATAAATAAATAAGATCTTAAAAAGATCCTTGAAACTAAGGAACAGAGCTCTTGAGGCGTTTGGTGGCTCGTTTATTTGAATATTTAAATGAAAGTAGTCATGGGAATAGAAAGAAGGAGAAACAGTGAGTCAGACACTAAAATGATCAGTTAGTGAGGGGGATGGGCAGCAGATCTGTAGATGACAGGCATAAGAAGGGGTAGCAGGTCGTCAAGTGTGATGTCCTTTAAAAAAAAGATGTCATTTTTTTAGAAGTGGGAAGAGAAATGTTGTGAAAGCAACAACAGGAAGCAGGTGGCCTACCCTACTTCTGGTGCCAAAGGTGAGCAGGATGTAAGGGAAAAAGCAGCATTCACTTGAAAGAGCTGCAAGGAAAGAGATGTCATCAGGGGATATTCAGATTTCAATTAGGCCAAAAAGGTGAAGATGCTGAGGATGAAAAGAGTAGTTTTCTGCTAACATCACAAGTTCTAGAAGACGTAGAGAGAAAGTGAAGGGTGTGGCAAAGGTGGAAGATGATCTCAGATTAAAGGTTATACAGACATCATTGTACCTGGGTGATGGTTGATGATTTAGGAAGCTTGGGGTTGTGAAGGTAACAAATAATCAGATGTAAGACATGATGGCATACAGATGATAAGTAAAATCATGGGCATGGTGAGCTTATCTTGGACATATAGAGTGACAAGGAAGGGCTCTAGAGACTGAGACTTGAGATATTCTGACACTTGATGGCTGGGTATAGAAATATAGGAGAAGGAGCTTAGAGAGAAGGCCAGGAAGGAATCACAAGGTTACACGACAACCAGGAGCACGTGGGTCATGATGAGATTCACTGGGAAAATATGTTTTCCAAAGAAAGGATTAGTTAATATTGGCAAAGGCTCAAGGGAGGAATAAATGCCCCATTATAACACAGAGATCATTGATAATCTCAATGAGTTTTGTGCAAAGTCACTGCACAAAAGCCAGATTGATCGAGAAGAAGTGAGAAAACCAGAATAATGAATTAACAAGTTCAACATTTGGCTTTAAGGGGATGATGAGAAATGAGGGGGGTGGCTCTGGAGCTAGAGAAGGCATGTTTTTTTATGATAGGAGAAACTCGAGTATGTTTGAAAATCTATAAGACAAGGAGGAAGTTTTATGTACAGGAGAAAGAATAGTGATGAGGAAAGTTTGCAAGAAATGGAGAAGCATGATACAATTGGTTGTTGTTGTTTGTTTGTTTGTTTTCCCCTCAGAGAACACACTGGGAAATTTGGTTGGGAGGTTAAAGAGTAGAATAACAGAAGAAAGAGTCTTGGAGATAATTAGTGGTCTTTGTGTGACTCCTTGAACATTTAATCTCAGATGTTTAGTTTTAGCCAATCATGGTAATGTCGCTCCCCTTGCCTCAATAGTCCAGGACTGGTATTTGACCCAATCATGGCCAATGGGTAAGAGAGAAGTCTGCTCATGGGTTTCTGGAAAGGAAGACATGGCTCCTTTCTTCTCCTAGATGATGGTGTATTTGGATATGACACCCAGAAATGCAATATGCTGGCAGCCCTGAGGGGAACCGAGCTGAGGGCAGAACCAATTCATTGAGGTTCCATAGAGAAAGATGGAAAGAAGCTAGGTTTATGATCATATCTTTGAGACACTATTAAATCTTCTTTTTTTTAAAGATTTTATTTATTTATTCATGAGAGACAGAGAGAGGCAGAGACACAGGCAGAGGGAGAAGCAGGCTCCATGCAGGGAGCCCAACATGGGACTTGATCCCGGGTCTCCAAGATCACGCCCTGGGCTGAAGGCAGTGGTAAACTGCTGAGCCACCCAGGCTGCCCACTAAGTCTGACTCCTACCCTATCCCTGGACTTTTTTTTATACAAAGCAATAAATTTCCTATCGTGTGAGCCAATTTGAGTTAGAGTTTTCAGCTACTAGCAGTTGGATATATCCGTACAAATGCAGTAGGATTAGTTGTTCTTAAGACTTAATACTGACACAAGTGTTCTGGCTGGCTTATAAGGCTAAGTAATTTTCATATTTTGAGATCCCATCAGAAATATTTGGCCTTTATACTGGTTCTAAATAGAACTTTGATGCTATTTATTGTTTCTGGATTGTATAAACCTCAGTGCAGGGTGACAGAGACATTATTTTAGGACTGAATCAATACATAAATAGCTAATGCTCACAGGGTCTTATGACCTTGCAAAGTTCAGCTCTAACTGAATTTACCATGGAAAAAATTGGCCTTCTGTAAGGTTTTTGGCCTTTATGAAACTTATTAATAAGCAAACA
Organism: Nyctereutes procyonoides; assembly: GCF_905146905.1. Lineage (NCBI taxonomy): Eukaryota > Metazoa > Chordata > Mammalia > Carnivora > Canidae > Nyctereutes > Nyctereutes procyonoides. The sequence continues at coordinate 24,226,508 of NW_026575146.1, forward strand.
ATATGGCATGTTCAAGTCTGAGTCACAAAATAAGAAACTGGCATTAGGTACAAAATTAGGAGCTCACTTGGGTTTCCAGGTAAACAAAAATATCACAACCCTATTTTCATATATTTTTCAGGAAGTATAAGTAGAAATTCTTTAAAATAGAGTTTAGAAATAGAAGAAAAGTTGTTACTGGGCTGAAGGTAGACTATTTGCCTTTTCAATATTTGACAATTTGATGTTGAAAGATAGCCAATGTGAGATAACTTACTCCCATTGACTTTAAACAACTAATTGACTTGTACAACTACTGCAGGGAAAAGGAAAATGTGCATCCAGTTGGATGAAAAACTCAAATATGTTCAACTTTTGATTTGAAAAGTGAGAAAAAAGCATATTTACTATCTTCCTTCCCTTCCCACTTTGATGCCAAAGTATGTTGACTAGAAAATGATGTCTCACTGCTTATTAATTTTCTACTTCTTTATGTCAACGTAAGACAAGAAAATGTTTGTTGAATTGTGGCTGAATTCATCTGTTGGGAAATTGAAGGTTTATCAATGAGGAAATGATAGATATCTCGAGAGAATGGAAGCACAGTTATCAAATTAATGAATCTGCCTGTAGGTTTACTAGTTGTTAGTTTAAGTAAGAAACTGTTGCAGCTCCTGGTGGCCTCTAGTCTTCCGCCTTAGCTGCAATCTGCTCAGGAAGATGTCTTGACAACACCAAGAACTCAGTTGAGAAAAAAATGTGTCAGGGTTACACTTCTATATTTTCCTTTCTTTTTGAAACAAGATATTTTTTGATCAAATTTATACCTGCACATGGTTTAAAGAGTCAGATCTATAAGGTTTTGTTAAGTAAAACAGTAGTGCTCCTCTTCCCTCTCCACAATTTTCCCCTTCACCATAGGCAATCACTTTCCATTCTTTTTTTTTTAAGATTTTAAAAAATTTATTCATTTACGAAAGACAAAGAGAGAGAGAGAGAGAGAGAGAGAGAGAGAGAGAGAGAGAGGCAGAGACACAGGCAGAGAGAGAAGCAGGCTTCATGCTGGGAGCCCGATGTGGGACTTGATCTCGGGTCCCCAGGATCACACCCTGGGCCAAAGGCAGGCACTAAACCGAGGAGCCACCCCGGGATCCCCCTCACTTTCCATTTTTTTAGTTGATTCTTATATTGATTTCTCACCATGGAAACAGCAGTTTTAGCTTTCTTTTTTCCTGTCCCCAAATATATGTATATCATTTCATTCTCTCATCAATCAAATGTAGTTATAAATACATCTAGATAAAAATACAGTGTCTATATGGTTATGGCTCAGAAATACTGTTCAGATCAGTTAGAGAGCTATAATTACTTTTCATCTCCTGCCTCAACAACTATTGGTTATTGCTGAAGTTAATAATTGCCATTTTCTTAAAATTCCTTTTTACTCGTTAAATTCAGTTATAACTTCTCTACCAGTTGTCTAAATTTACACTCAAGAGGTTAAGATGCATTAGGTTTTTTTTTTTTTTGATGCATTAGGTTTTGCTTGTTGGTTTCTTTGTTTGTTTTATCAATTTCATCTTGAAAAGACACTCTCCCGGAGTCTCTTGGCATGTTCCAATGTGGACTATTTGTCCTCGATGACTTGTGCACACCTATAGTTTTGAGATCTCTCATCATCATCACAGGTATTCCCTTTGCTTCTCTCCTGTGTTGGATCTCTTTATTTCTATTTCTCCTTCTTCATGGAATACCTCAACATGGAACACATGCTGGAATACATGTATTTGATGGAATTCATCAACAAGTACCTTCCTGATAAAAGGTGCATGGGAGGTAAATACTGTGAGTCCTTCTATTTCTGAATGGATTTTTACCTATACTCAAGAAGATTGATAATTTGGCTGGATATAAAATCCAAGAATGAAAATAATTTTCCTCCAGAATTCTGAAGACGGTTGAACTGTCTTCTAATTTCCATTGTTACTACTAAGGAGACCCAAACCACTCTAGATTTTATTTCTCCTCCAGAAGCTAAAATTCTTTATCTCCAAATTATTTGACTTTCATGATAATGTACTTGGTATACTCTATTGTGTTTGGCCTTTTTAGACTATTAACTCATGTTTTTGCAGTTTTAAGAAATCATTGCATTATTTCACTGAAATTTCCTCCCAATTTCTCTGTTCTCTTACAAGGAACACCTATTTTTCAAATGCTGACCCCCTTAATTGACTTTCTGATTTTCTTACCATTTTAATCTTTTTCCACTTTATTTTTTTAAATTTCAAAGTGAATTCATTAGATTTATCTTGCATACCATCTATTGGGTTTTTCATTCCTCCTTCAAACATTTTAATTTCAAAAAGTTGATTTTGTTTTTTGTATGTGTGTCATTCTGTTTCTACTTGAAGTTTTCAAAATCTTCTCTCACTTTTTGAGGATATAGGTGATGTTTTTCAACTTTATTAAGGCATATTTTGCATATCATAAAATTCACCCATAACATGCTTACAAATCAATGATTTTTAGTGAATTTATCTAATTGTTCAATAATCATCATAAATCAGTTTTATTTTATTATGTATTGTTTATTTATTATTTGCCATTTTTCCCCCAACTTTTAAATTTTTCTCTTGCTCTTTTTTGTTGGGTGCTTTGTTTGTTCAAGTCTGAGATTTGGAAATGTTGATTCTTTGTTAACAAGAGCCAGCAGGAAATATAGGATCCCTTGTCTCCTCTGGCCTGTCTCCGCTGAAGCCACCACCATACCTTGTTGGCTGGGCACTAGAAGAGTCTTCCATGTGTGTGGATACTGGATGACAAGGGCAAACTCCTTCTGTGGTTGCATGGCTTATGAACGCTGCAGTATCTTTTGGCTTTACACATCTCTAAAGTATTTTTAAACTATTTTGTGTACATGGCTCAGTGCACTCCTCCCTTTGCTTTTATAGTTTTCCACCTGATGTGAGGGGTGTATAAACAACATCTTCCATGACTATGATTTTTTCTTGTCATTTACGGTCTCTAAAGTTCTTGTGTATGGTCTGGAAGAGCTGCAGGCTCTTTAGGGAGACACCAGCACTGGGCCTAGCTCAGCTTCTTTTCTTTTCCTGTCTGTGCTTTGCTGGCAAGCTTACTATCATTGAGTGCAGTTAGGTTTCTTGTTCCATTATTAATTATCTCCACTTCTAAAACATACTGTAAATTTATGAGCAAGATGTCTGCATGGTTGGGCTTTCCACTGGAAGAGAAACGTTTTAAAGCTAGCATTTCAGACTAGTAGTGGAAGGCTACCATTCACCAAGCAGCTGAGGCTCCTGTCTCCTCCCTCAGGATGCCTGGCTCCCAGGGCTTCAGTACTTCACCCAGAGCAGCCGCCATCTTGGGAGAGCAGCCTACTATTTGCTATTAATCCTCCCTTCCCAAACTTGTCCCAGGCAACCACTACTTTACATTCTATCTCCATAGATTTGCCTGTTCTGAACATTTGATATAAGTAGAATCAAATGTTCTGTGCTCCTTGTGTCTGCCTTCCTTCACTTAGCAGAATATTTGAGGTTCATCCATCTCAGCATGTGTGTATCAGTCGTTGATTCCTTTTTACTGGTGAGTAATATTTTTCTTATAGCACATTTTTGTCTATCCATTGATCAGTTGATTGACTTTTAGGTTTTTTCCAATTTGGGGCTTTTATGAATAATGATTCTAGAAACATTTATATGCAAGTCTCTGTGTGGGTATATGACATATGCATTTCTCTCGGGTAGATACCTGGAAGTGGAATATCTAGGTCAAGTGGTAACTTTATGTTTAACTTTTAAAGAAATTTCCAAACTGTTTCCCAAAGTGGTTCACCATTTTATATTCCTAGCAACAATGTATCAGTGTTTCTGTTCTTCACATCTTGCCAACATTAGTAATTGTCTTTTTTATTATAGCCATCCTAGTGGGTGTGAAATGATATCTCATTGTGGTTTTAATTTACAGTTTCCTACTGACTAATGATGTTTACATGCTTATTAGCTATTCATACATCTTCTTTGGTGAAATGTTTATTCAAATCTTTTGCTTATTTTTGAATGGTTTGCTTGCTTCCTATTGAGTTGTAACAATCCTTTATATACTCTGCAACTGTTTATCTGTATATCCTTCATCAGATGTGTGTTTTACAAATATTTTCCTCCTGATCTGTTGCTTGTATTTCCATTTCATTTTTTAAGATTTTCTTTCTTTCTTTCTTTCTTTCTTTCTTTCTTTCTTTCTTTCTTTCTTTCTTTTTCTTTCTTTTCTTTCTTTCTTTCTTTCTTTCTTTCTTTCTTTCTTTCTTTTCTTTCTTTCTTCTTTCTTTCTTCTTTCTATTTTAGAGAGAGGGAATGGGAATGGGAGGAGTAGCAGAAGGGGAGGAAGAGAGAGGGAGAAAGAATCTCAGGCAGACTCTGTGTCAAGCACAGAGCCTGTTGTGGGACTCAGTCTTGTGATCCTGAGATCATGACCCGAGCTGAAATCAAGAGTCTGACCCTTAATCAATTGAGCCACTCAGGCACCTCCATATTTTCATGTCTTAATGATATATTTTAAAGCAGTTTTGAATTTTGATGAAGTTTACTTCAACTTTTTTGTTTATGGACCATGCTTTTAGTGTCATATCAAAAAACTGCTTAATTCAAAATCTCAAAGATTTTATCCTATGTGTTCATATAAAAGTTGTATTGTTTTTGATTACGTATTTAATTAATTAATATTTTATTTATTTATTTGAGATAGAGGGAGAGAGACCACAAGCAGGGAGAGTGTCAGAGGGAGAAGGAAAAGCAAGCTCCCTGAGGAGCAGGACATGAGGGGCAGGAAGCCCGACGTGGGGCTCTATCCCAGGACCCTAGGATCATGACCCAATCTGAAGGCAGGCACTTAACTGACTGAGCCACCCGGGTGCCCCTAGATTGCCCATTTAAATATGTCATCCAGGTGTGTCTGGATGGCACAGTCAATTGGGCACCTGTCTCTTGATTTTGACTTAGATCATGATTTCAGGATCATGAGATAGAGCTCTGCATCTAGCTCTGCACTCATGAGGAGTCTGCTGAGGATTCTTTTTCCCTCTGCCCCTCTCCCAGCTCAAGTTCTCTGTCTCTCAAATAAATAATAAATAAATAAAATCTTTAAAAAATGTCATCCACCTTGAGTTAATTTTTGTGTATGGTGTGAGGCAAAAGTCTACGTTCATCTTTTGCATATGGATATCCAATTGTCCCAGCACCATTTACAGGAAAGATTCTCCCCAGTGAGTTTTCTGGGCAAATCACTCAATTGATCATAAATATAAGGACTTATTTCTGGACTCTCAGTTCTGTTTCATTGATTTCTGTGTCTTTCCTTAAGCCAGTATCATACTGTCTTGATAACTGTAGTTTGATAGTAAATTTGAAAGTGGGAAGTGAAAATCCTCCAAGTTCATTCTTCAAAATTGTTTAGACTATGAAAGTAAGATATTTTGCATTTCCATAATAAATTTGTAGATCAGCTTGTCAGTTCTTGTAAAAAAAAAAGCCTGGATGGATTTTTATAGGGATTATATTAAATATGTAGATAAATTTGAGGAGTACTGCTGTCTTAACCATATTATGTCTTCTGATTCATGAACATGGGATGGCTTTCCAGTTCCTTAGATCTTCTTCAATTTATTCCAATAATCTTTTACCATTTTTCAGGTATACATCTTGTACTACTTTTGTTGGATCTATTCCCTAAGTATTTTATTTATTTTTTTATTTATTTTAATGGAATTATTTAATTTCATTTTCAGACTGTTCATGACTAGTGTATAGAAATACAATTAATTTGTGTATAGCGATCTGATATTCTGCAACCTTGCTATATTTGTGTGTCATTTGTGTGTTAGTTGTAATAGTGATTTTTTAATAGATTTCTTAAGATATTCTATATATAAGATTATGCCATCTGTGAATAGAGATAGATTTACTTTTTTCTTTCCTATCTGGATGCCTTTAAATACCTTTTCTTGCTGATTGAATTGGCTAGATCCTCTAATACAACACTGAGTAAAAATGGTGAGAACAGATATTCTTGGCTTATTCCTGAACTTGGGGGCATTTGGTCTTTAAATATTAAATACGGTTTTTACTGTAGTTATTTTTAGGTGTTCTTTCAGATTCAGGAAATTCCCTTCTATAACTCATTTTTAAAAGATTTTTATTGTGCATGGGTATTGGATTTTGTCAAATGCTCATGAAAATGTGTTCTTTATTTGATTAATATGGTCTATGACATTAATTGATTTTCAGATGTGAAGCCAGCCTTGTGTTCCTAGGATAAATCCTACTTGGTCATGGCATATAATCTTTTTTTTTTTTGTATGTTGTTGGAGTTGCTTTTCTAATATTCTGTTGAGGATTTTTGCATCTATGTTTATGACTAATATTTGTCTCTTTTTATACAGCCCCAAGCCTAGAATAGGTCTTACATTTTTAATTGGATGAAAAAAGGAATATTTCTTGACATGTGAAAATTATATGAAACTTAAATTTCAGTGCTTAGGTATGAAGTTTTATAGAAACACAGCCATATTCATTCATTTACCTATTGTCAGTGGCTGCGTTCACACTGCAACAGCAGAGTAGTTGCAACAGAGACCATATGGCGTACAAAGCCTACAATATTTATTGCTTGCTCTTTTAGCAGAGAATATTTCTAACCCCTGCTATGGATTATTAGTAACTTTTTTCCTGCTTCTTTTTATATGTACTAATTTTTGGTTACTTGTTGAATGTTGTGAGTATAGGCAATACAGATCTTGGATGATGGTATTTTTCTCAACAGAACATTAAATTTTAATCAGGAAGGCAAACATCGCCTCTTTCGTGTTGAGGTTTGATTTTTGGCTCTCTTAGGGAAGATCTATCATTGTCCTTAGTTGTAGGGCATAGCTCTTACTGCTATGACATGGTCCTTATACTAAGGGTATGGCCTTTGAGTCTTCACCCGAAGCCTTGGGAGTTCACTCTGTAATCACTGGGCATAAATCCCAACCTCTGCCCTCCCAACAGTGCTCCATCTAAAATCTCTGTCCTGCTCTACAGCTTTCTTTGCTGGGCCTCCCAGAACTGTGCTGTGCACACGTATTTTTCAAGAGTTGGCTCTGAGTGCAATTTTCACACGACGTTTTTAGGCTCCTTCTCCTAGGTCCCTCCTTTCTAAAACCCTCCCCAGAAAATCCCAGTGGTCTTTGCAGTTCTAAACTCTAGCATCTGTCTCCTCTACCACTCTCTGATTGGGTACTATTTCTCTGAACATGGACATGCCCTCAAGGTGAAGCTGAGATGAATATGGGGCTCATCTAATGTGCTAATATGTTTCATTTCTTTTATGTTTCTTTTCTCTAGAGGATCATGACCTTACATTGGTTACTGTCTAATATTTAATACAGCTTTTAGAATTATTCATGGGGACAGTTAATTCTAATGCCATCCACTCCATCGTATTCAAATCCAGATCAACTGTTTTTTTGAATACCTTTTATGCCAGATTCTTTATATGCATTATTGCTAGTCTATGTGCGTCCTGCAAAGTATACATTATTATCCTCATTTTTATTGATTAGAAAACTGATGCTTAGAAAGTTTTAAGAACTAAAATTAACCCAGCTAAGTCAATGGAGCTGGATTTGGAACCGAGATTTCTTTGGCTTCAATTTCTACTCTAACATAGTTTCTTCCCAGGTAGTCACTGGTGAGTCAGTCTATAAATTCCACACGAATCACTACAATTTTATCAAAACTTTGCATTAATATTTTTGTGAATTAAAATGTTTAGAGGGAGAGGTTATTGGTGTCATCAGTTAAAAATGATAAATGAGGTTTATACAAGGATTTTGCTGCCCTATTCAGAATTGATATGTATATTTAAAATAGTGTTTGTAACTGATTATTTTAAATTATTTTAAATGTTTGAATAAACCTTGTACTCCCTCTAAGAAATATTATTTCTTTTCATAATTCCTACACAAATTTTGAATTTATAATGCTACTAAATACCTAGGTAAGAGATTATTGAAGTCACATAAACTCTTCTTGCAAATGGTAAACTTAAGGATTTTCTTTGTTCTTTTTTCTCCATGTCTTATATGATAGAGAATGCATTTAGAATCTAATTCATATCTTAACAGTTAAGAATATTTTGTGTTTTTTTTTTTTACATCAGCCTTCTAAAGAAATTATTGTTGGGGGGGCGTGTCATTGGCTCTGTCTCTTCTTAATGTGGAATTTAAAGTTGCAATGAAACTTCTCTATAATATTTTCTTAAAACCACATATAAATTTTATGTAGTAGGGATGCCTGGGTGGCTCAGCGGTTGAGTGTCTGCCTTCAGCCCAGGGCCTGATCCCGGACTCCCAGGATTGAATCCCACATCGGGCTGCCTGCATGGAGCCTGCTTCTCCCTCTGCCTCTCTCTCTCTTTCTCTGTCTCTCATGAATAAACAAATGAAATCTTAAAAAAAATTTTATGTAGTAATACTCCAACAAACCAAAATAATAAATTATCCTATATATTGCCAAAAAAGTTAAAACAGTGAATGTTTCTGGGGCATTCCTATGAAATGAATGTCTCTGTCCCTCCTCCCTCTCCACCAATTTATATGTTGAAACCCTAATCCCCAGTGTGATAGTATTCAAGGGTGGGTCTTTGGGAGATAATTAGATAATGAGGGTAAAGCCCCCATGAATGGTATTAGTACCCTTATAAGAGACATGAGAGAGATGATCTTTCTCCACCGTGTGAGGATACAGCAAGAAGCTTGCCATTTGCAAAGCAGGAAGTAGGCTCTCACCAGACACTGAATCTGTTGGTGCCTTGATTTTGGCCTTTCTGGCCTCCAGAACTAAGAAATACATGTGTGTTGAGTCTGTGGCATTTTGTTATAGCAGCCTAACCTGACTAAGACAGAAATCATTTACATATTTTTTTTTTGCTAATGTCCTGAGATATTGGGATGACCATGAGGAAACTGGTACTACTGGATCATGCCATTGCCAAATATGGCAAGATTTTTGTTGTCAGGCACTTATCATGTCACTATGAGAGATAGGCCATCTTATGCTTTCAGAAATGGAATACTTGGCAAATAATACTTAGAAATTTTTAACCTATCGTAATGTAGTCTGACCCTGGAAAATTAGCCCTTATTCCCAACTAATAACACCAATCTCCTTCTCTGAGCACTCCATGTCTCTTATCAGGAAAGGTTATTTATAAACCTGCAAACAGTGTTCAGAGTTTCCCCCAAAGAACTGTTTCCCAAACACAAAAGAAAGAGTCAGTGTGAACAGTCTTTGAAGCCTGTTGCTCATTGTCTGTTTCCTTGCTCTGTGCATCTTTCTTATATCCACCAATACCCTCTACAGACTGTCTTTAACAATGAGGAGCCTTGCTGAAGTTCTGCCAGTTTGATCTCCCAATTATTTTATCCATTGCTTGGATCTAAATGTAAAGACCTACCCATTCTACTCCTTTCCCTTTCCTTCTGTAAGTTTCCCACCAGCTTTGTTTTCTTCTCTCCTGTGTGAATTCAATCGCGTGAATCAAAACTCTGATGCTCTATCATTCTAGCTGCCATGTGTTTAGTAGTGTGTTTTGAATAGATTCAGCAAGATTTAAGAGAGAAAGAAAAAGAGTAAGAGAATGGCACAGGTAGAGCAGATGGGCCACTGGGCACTTGGAGCAACACAAGCAATTCCAGGCGACTATTCAGCAATTTGGAGAGAATAATCAGTCACTTCAGGAGCATGACTGTGAAGCTTTTATCCAATACAACACACCAGTACAGTCTATGTGAAACAGAGGAGTCAAAATGCCTGGTGACTCTGAGGACTGAAACACAGGCTAGATCCTACTCTTCCCTACATGAGTGGAAATGTCTTCAAAATGAGCACCATTAAAGAAGGTGGAGCTGAGAGTCAACTTCTACCTCCTAAAGGAATCCAACAAAGCTAGCACTGGGTTAAGTGAAAATCAGATGATGTAATAGTAAGAGTGGAATGGAAATTTTGCCATGGTGTGGCATCATTAACTACACCTGGTCAAAGAGGGGTGAACTGAGCAATGTGATCTTGGAATCCACACACCCCGGCTACGAAAATACATACAGATCCACAGTCTATTGCCTTTCATCCCCTTTTCTTTTTTTCCAAGCTCATGGAAGATGGATTTTGAGGCCAAAGAGGCAGCAGAGAGAAGGGAAATAGGCCTTCCCCACATCTCTTTTGTTTCATTCCATGTCAGACTCACCACGGTGACACATGTGCACTTTTAACACCTGTTTCCTTATCTCTCAAATACTATTTTGCTGCTTCTTAGGAGATGAGCATGAAGCACGGAACTGGAGGGTAAGAATGGATCTGAGGCTATATAAATCCGATGCTCCCCTTTACCGGAAAGAATAATGAAAACATAAGGCTTGCGACTGCATTAGGTCTTTTCTTAACAGCAGGACAGAAATCTTACATCTCTCATCTTGTTCTTCTCCCATCCTGGCCTTCTTCCTTCCCGACTCAGGGGAGATTTAGAAAATTTGGGTTCAGTGGTCCATCCGGAGAAATGACCAGACACAAACGCAGACCCTGTAGTGCAGACACAGCACTGAGTTGTGATGTGCCAAAAAATGTTCAAAAGGAAACAAGCCAAATGTGAAGGAAGAGGACCCTTCCAGTCATTACAAGGAAGACACATGAAATGACCACAAATGTGTTTTTTTTAATTTTTAAAATTTATTTATGATAGTCACACACACACAGAGAGAGAGGGAGGGAGAGACACAGGCAGAGGGAGAAGCAGGCTCCATGCACCGGGAGCCTGACGTGGGATTCGATCCCGGGTCTCCAGGATCACGCCCTGGGCCAAAGGCAGGCGCCAAACCGCTGCACCACCCAGGGATCCCGACCACAAATGTTTTAACAGAGAGATTCCCACCATGATTTACTGCCAGGTTGAGATGAAGTGCATTTTGTTAATATCTCCTACATTTTGTGGGTCCCCCAAGGGTAGACTCATTGTGATCTATTAGAATTTTAATGCCCACGAGGTGACAAGCTTTGGTCCTGTTTGCAACAATTCTTCAGGGTGTCTTGTACAAATCTGAGGTGGAAAAATCTCACAGCGAAAGGTTCTTGAGAAAGCACAGAACAGCATGTTAATTATAAATGGGGGAAATGTTCTAATTTGGGTTAAGTTTTGTAGAAAAAAAAAGACCTCAGGGCTATTTCAGGTACTAACCGGGTTTTCCGTAAATTGAAATATAGATGGGAGGGTTTCTTTGGACAGCTGTTTCTTCAAATTTTTAATAGTCAAAGAAAGGGTGCCCCGATATTGTTAAAGGGATGGCATCTTCTTAAACAAACAATGAATCTCATCTTGTCATCCTCTGCTCTCCCTTTTGTCAATCACACATAGCGCATTCCTTTCTGGAATGTTATTTTTCCCCCCAACCCCACTCTCCTTGGCAAATCACCAGTATTTTTTTATTTGTGCATTTGGCCCCAGTGGCGGTCTTAGCAGGCCTTCCTGTAAGCATGCTTGCTTGCTTATTTATTTATTTATTTATTTGTTTGTTTGTTTATTTATTTATTATCATGCTTACCTTTTAACCACGTTCAGGGCAAGTAATTCTACACGCTGCACCAACATGGAGAAAAAAAATAAATAAAAAATGCCTGTCATTTTTTTCACAGTCGGATCCCTATCCAGGCAATCTAGATAAAAGAAAATGTGAAAAAAATACAACTGTCTCTCTTAAGAGTCAGTTATTTAACTGGAATCTGGAGCAATGGGCGTCGGAGATGCCCGAGCCAGGAAATCAGTTTCCTTCGAGAGAAATACGGTCTTGTGTTAGGTCTAAGTTTTCTGTGCCAGATTCTCAGGGGTTTGTCTCCCTTTGGGGAGTGGAGCTGCTCCGGTCGGAGCCCCAGTGAAGAAGCCACCAGGGCCCCCTGCTGGGTGGTTTGCCTCCTTTAACTCTTACACCACCACGGGCGAGAAAGGCGCGCGTGGCCTCCGTGCACAAAGGAGACTGTGTCTCAGCGCGTTAAGTGCCAGGTCGCCGCGGGAGCGTCCGCCGGCAAGTTTCAGAGGCACAGCTGGAAGGCGCGTCTGCCTACGTCCCCTTCAGGGCGCTGCAAACACCGAGCGATGCGTTGTGGCCTGGCGTGCTCTCTCTCTCCAGTTTCTAGGATGAATTCTTCGTGCGAAGTTGTTTCTCCTCCCACTTCCTCCGGGCCCGTTGCGGTGAGCGTTGGGGTAGTAAGTTAGGGTGCTCGAGCCCGGGTGTTTAATTCGGGGCGGGCGGGGCCCTGGCGCTGTCCCGGGAAGGGGGTGCTAAGGTTCCGCGGGGCGGCGGGAGCGCGGAGCCGCCGCAAACCAGAGAGGGAGGGTCTCCCCCCAAGCCTCACGGCAGCAACGAATGAATGAATGAATGAATGAATGAACGAACGAACCCACGAACCCACGAACCAACGAAGCAATCTCCGCAACCGCGCGCTAGGGCCTCGGGCGGACCTGCGGGGAGGGTCGCGGCCAAGAGGCGCCTCGGGAGCGCCCTCTGGCGAGGACGGAGCGCGCGTGTCCCCGCCCCGGCCCCCCTTCCCGCCGCCGCGGCGCCCCCGCCCGGCTCTCCGGGTTCACTCTCGGTCTCTCACTCCGGGAGACACAGACGGCAGCTGCCCGCGCGTGCGGGGACCGGGGCGCCGAGGGAGGGACGCGAAGCCCGGAGCCCCAGCCGCGGTCTCCGCGCGGGTGGGCTGAGCCGACCCCCTCCCCGGCCACTTGGCGGGCGCGCCAGAACTTGGGGACGCGGCTCGGGAGGAGCCGGGGCGGCGGCGGCCGAGACAGGGGCGCGCACCCGGACGGGAGCGGAGTGAGCGGCGGGCTGGGCGGCGGCGGCCGCAGCCGCAGCCGCAGCGGCGGGTCCCCGGCGCCCCCCCGCGCCCCCCAGCCTCGCCGCCTCGCAGGCAGCGCCGCCTCCCCGGGCCGCGGCCGCCCGGCCGGGTCCCCTGCGCGTTCCCGGGCCCCGAGCCGGCGCACGATGCGCCCGGCTGCGTTCTGATCGCCGCCGCCGCCGCCGCCGCCGCCGCCGCCGCCGCCTCCGCCGCGATGATCCCCGCCGAGCCGCCGCCGCAGCCGCTGCCGCCGCCGCCGCCGGCCCCGCCGAACCATGTGGTGAGCACCATCGAGAACCTGCCGGCCGAGGGCGGCGGCGGCGGCGGCAGCCTGTCCGCCTCCTCCCGGGCCGGCGTCCGCCAGAGGATCCGCAAAGTGCTGAACAGGTGCGCGGGGGCGCGGGGCGCGGGGCGCGGGGCGCGGGCTGGGGCTCCCCCTCCCGGGCCCCCGAGGCCCCTCGGGACGGAGTCGCAGGGCACCCGGCGACGGTGCGCCCGGAGCCCGCGGGGAGGCCGTGGCAGCTCGTCCCGGAGCGGAGCGCGGAGCCCTGGGGCGCGCGGGCGGCCGGCGCCGGCGGGTCCGGGGCGGGAGTTCGCCGAGAGGCGGGTCCGCACTCGCGCCGCGTCCCCGCGCGTGCACATCCCGTTCCCCGCTCGGCCCCGGCTCCGCGCCCCGGGGACCGCGGAGGGCGGGAGGGATGCAGGGAGGGAGGGAGGGATGGAGGGACCCCCCCCCAGGGGGCCCCGGCCCGAGGTCTCCAGCCTCCACGCGGGGGCACGGGGTCGCGGCGGCGGCCGGGCGGGCAGGGCGGGGGCCCCGCTGCTCGCCGTCCGACGCTCCAGTGGCCGCTCGCCCGCGCGCACGCGGGGACCCGGGAGCGCGGAGCTGGAGGCCGGGGGCACCCAGGCGGGGCGCGAGGAGCCTGCGAGGAAGGTGCGCGCGGGGGCGGCCCGGAGCCCGGGGAGGCGAGCGCAGACCGCGCTGGGCCCTGCGCAGTGGACGCACCAAGGACGAGGCGTTTTAGGAGGGGAACCCGGGTTGACGCGTAGACGCGGGCCCTGGCGCAACTGTTGGGTGAAAGGCACTTTTTCTACTTAAGTAACTTGAAATGGTCGAAGAGCTGACGCTTAAAAAAAAAAGAAAAGAAAAGAAAAGAAAAGAAAAATCGGGTAATTGGTTTTGCGTGTTTTTATTCGAGTGCGTGTGTGCCTTCTGGATGCATCCGTGCGGGGGACTCTTAAGGTCGCCCTGGTCATACAGGTTTCCGCGCGGCGGTGCTCTGCGTAGCCGAGTCCCCCGCGGGGCTCTGCATAGGACTCCGCGGGGCTGCAAGCTGTAGTGGGAGCAAAAAATATGTACAGAAGTGGAAGCTTGGAGCATGGTTTAAATCAGGTATAACAAATCCCAAACCATTCGAGTCGCCTAGTGAAGACTTGACCTGTATGTGAGCTTTCAGTAGGTTTCCATGTACTAGGACACCACCAGAAATTCACGTTGGAGGAGATTATGAGTTGGTAATAGGAAGTCAAGCCTCTACTTTCCCTCCAAGTTGTAGGTTAGGACAACACCTTCCAGAATATTACACTTTAAAAGAGACCAGAGTAAATCAAGAAGATGCTGGCTTGGTACATAGTATGTGGGTTTCCTAGTCCTCATGAACACCTCTGGGTGGTGTTTTTTTTTTTTTTTTTTTTGAATTGTAAATATCTTGGCATTGGATGTTTAGATTTTTAAGCAGAGTATGTTAAATATCACTGTCCGTCATCAAACTGAAAGGAAAAAAAAACCTGGTGCAAGCGTTCATTTTTATAAGTTATTCTTGATTCCGTGCAGATTGTTTCTTGGTATTTAATGAGTCTTAGAGTCCGGAATAAAAAGATCACCGAGGAGACTTGGTTGTCATCATCTCTCAGCAGCCAGTAACTAGCCACGTGGCTCCCGGGCAGAGCTGAGGCATCTCCCTGGGTCTCGGTTTCTGCATTTGTAAAATGTGTTTTATAATACCTGTCTTCCTGCTCTTGTCATGAGATAATACTAAAGAAAATACTTGGGCGAGTATAAAGCTCTGCATGAATTCATGCATTCAGTGGATTTTTGTTGCCTGAGGTGGGTCTGTGGGAGCATCGCAAGCAAATGAAGTCCTAGTACATCAAGAGTAGAACTTTGTGTTTTACTAAGCCTTCAGTGATCTGCGTGACATGAGCTGTACTAGTCCCAATTTATAGAGGAAGACTTTAGATGGAAAGATTGGGTCAATGACATGTCATCACAGGTGCATCTGTGAATGGGAACCTACCTAGGGTAGTAGCCTTCCCACTTCAACTAAAACGTTTAGTTGTCTTTCAGAATTCTTGAGAATGTTCAACATAGTATTTTGTATTGAGTTAATGGTCTTTCCTTATCCTTCAAGGGAGAGAAGAAAAGATTTCTTTTTTTATATAAATTTTTATTTATTTATGATAGTCACACACACACACACACACACACACACAGAGGGGGGGGCAGAGACACAGGCAGAGGGAGAAGCAGGCTCCATGCACCGGGAGCCCGACGTGGGATTCCATCCCAGGTCTCCAGGATCACGCCCTGGGCCAAAGGCAGGCGCCAAACCGCTGTGTCACCCAGGGATCATGAAAAGATTTCTTTTGAGAGGGAGCATCTTTGGTACGGAGACTGAAAAAAAGATTAAATATAGAAATCTCAATGGAATAATTTCATTAGCATGCTGATGAGGTTGGCTTCTGCGCCTTGATTATGTCAACAGGAGGCCATTGGTAGTGGCTGCTGAGTGACTGGGCTCTACAAGCAACAGTGTGGGAGGAAACTGGAATTTTGGAGATCTTGTGCCAGCATTTAGCTGTGGCTCCCCTCTAGTTTGAACCCTCCAAGTATGATGGATCTAGCCAGTAATAGTTATCAGGCTGGGCCACTGGGGCCAAATCATAAGCATTGTCCATTTTCTCAAAACTTATGATCGTTTTTATCACCTTTCTTTTTCTTCTTCTTTTACTCTTCATTTTTCCTTAATATTTCTGTAGCCTTTACCTGCACTGCCCTATCAACTTACTGTCCTCTGGGTTTCAGCTGCTTTTTTTCATTTGCTTCTGGCATGCAGCAAGTCAGCTGTTAGCAGAAAGTGAGGTTGCAAATCTGGAAGTTTAGAGCCAATATAAAAAAATATCCCTCCAACTTTTGGCATGCAGATTTATGGTTGGCAGCATTCTATTGCTGTGAGCTGGCCAGTAGTCTCTTCAGTGACAGAATGGGACATTGCACCACTGTGAGTTAGCTCTTAGCATCCCATTGGGCCAAAGGGGCAGTGCTGACAGTCTGAGGATGGTGCAGTGAGATGGAGATCATTAGTTAGACTATGAGCAACGTAAGCCCCATGATTTGCTTGCCACTGGTGGCAGTCTGTAACAATAGCTGCCTGCCAACCCAGAGGAAGAAATGCAAACACATATGCTATCTATATCTACCCAGGGATAGGTAAAAAGAAAAGTACTGATTAATAATTAATTGTAGGAACTTATTCTCAAGAAGCGTAGAATGAAAATGTAGTGTTACCTTAGTGTAATCCGCCTGACGTTGTCCTGCATCATTTTACTTTCCTCAGTATAGCTCCTCAGCATCCCCCCCCCAATTTTTATAAGCTTGTAGAATTGGATTGCTGCATTTTGTACATGACAATTGGGCATCTCATTGATAACTCACTTTCTGTAAAGCAATTAGATTAGGATCTAATAGTATCTAAGATTTTGATGAAAAAGGAGGTGCCAGGTAATTTTTAAAAATCAGTTAATGGGATGTGTCACATTCTTCTCCCTGTGGTATTCAAAATTGTTTTGGCAGTAGGACACAGGAAATCCAAGATGATTCCAATGCTGAGATAATTGTTATTTCTTTCATTCTCAAGGGTTTAGAATAATGTATCAGTTCAAGCAAGGAAAACATATGGCAAATTCTTCCTCATTTATTTCTTAGCAGGGAATAATATTTATTACCCTGTCATGGGCAAGCAGTATATGACAAAAAAGAAAGCACCTCAAGGGCAACAGTTGATGACACTTTCACAAGAACTGCTGAATCCTGGTAGATTTCTTAGAAAGATAGAGGAGTAGACACTAGTCTATAGAGTAGCCAGAGATTTACTCTTCTAAAATGATCACTTAATGAAATGTTTGTGAAAAACAAGTAGTTGCTTCTTTTGTGTTTTGCATGTGTATGGTTTTATTTATCTTTTCCCAGTTGAATATTCTTTTCAGCTCTTAACAAAAATGACTGTGAATTTCTAGTTTTGACCCACTTTCTTCCCCACAAGACATTCATTGTGTTGTCTCAAGTTACAAAGGGGTTTCTGCCTTTTCGAGTCTTGTAGTAGGGATATCTAATCACTAAAATGGATCCACTAGTGTGACGCTGGGTCATCCATTCGTTTGATTTGGAACCAATTTCCAATTTACGTTTTGATTCATTTTATTAATTTTAAAACGTCTGAAGAATTTTCGAATTGAAAACCAAGAAACATTAAGGAGGATACATAGAGAGTTGGTAGCAAGCCTAAATAAAATCAACATGGGAAGTTACCTCTGTAAGATAGGACAATATGTGCATATCACATATATCGTGAGTCATTAAATAAGGTGGACAGAATATGGTAAACTAACAGAATGGCTGCCAAGGAACAGGATGATGCTTGAACTAAGTAATAGGTACAGTTGATGAAGACATAATTTAGATGATCCTTTATCAAGTCAGAAAGCTCTTGTTGAAAAATTGATAGGCTCTTAAGCTGCTGCTTCTAACAGATGTCAAAACAAAAGGGAAGACCAACTAGTAATGAGTATAACTGATACACAATATTCCAAATGGAACCGGGTGGTGTGATCAAAAACAGACATTTCTAAGATCAGTAGTAAACAAAAGATGTCGAAGGATGCATTTATTTTTAACCAGAGGACAAAATTATGAAAATAAAAGATCATCCCGTATGCTTATTTTTTATACAGAGGGCTTGGAGAAATGAGCATTTATATTAAAGGAATATTTGGTTTATGTGGGATAGAGATGATACATTTCCAAGTAATGTGTAAGAAAATGGACGTCTCTTTGCATAATTTTCCTTTCAAGATCTTCAACGTCTCAGGGTCATCATAATAGAAGTCTATTTTTACCAAACACTGCTGTAGATGCAGATGATATAGGAAATTGAGTTGGCTGCTCATATAGTTCTAAGGTTATCTAATGCAAGAGCTGATTTATTATTTAATTGCCATTTCTCATAAAAGTAGAATGCAGAATGTGAGAATACCACCACCGGGTTTTAGCTTAGCTTTCTCATTTGTTTGAGTTCAGGCCAGTGAGCATTCACTGTACATTTTTCAAGCACATTAATTCTTGATTATGTTTCTAAAAAAAAGTATTCTTAGGAAGTTAAACTCCAGTAGCCACGTGGAGAAATACCTCACAAATATTTTGCCTATTTCTTGACTGAGGCGCAAACACATAGAAGTATACATTCGTTTATTCTTATCTTTAATGGCCAAACCACATGACATGAAATTTACCATCTTAACCATTTTTATGTGTACAACAGTAGTGTTATTTGTATGCACATTGTCATGCAGCAGACATCTAGAATCTTATCATCTTGAAACTGAAACTGAATCCATTAAACACCCCTTTTTCCCTTCCACACTGACCCTGGCAACCACCTTAATACTTTTTGTTTCTAAGAGTTTGACTGTTTTGGATGCCTCATATAAATGGAATCATGTAGTATTTGTCTTTTTATGACAGGCTTGATTCACTTAACATAATGTCTTCAAGGTTCATCCACGTTGTACCACCGTGTGAGAGGATTTCTTACCTTTTTTAGTCTGAATAATATTCCACCGTATGTATATACCACATTTACTTTATCCATGTATCCGTTGATGGACATTTAGCTTGCTTCCATCCCATGGCAGTTGTGAATAAAGCTGCAATGAACATGAGTGTGAAAATGTATCTTCAAGATCCTCTTTTCAATTTTTTGGGATATGTACCCAGAAGTGGGATTGCTGGATCGTATGGTGATTCTATTTTTATTTCTTGGAGTTTTTCATAGCAGTGGCACCATTTCATAGCAGTGGCACCACTTTACATTCTCACAGTGCATAAGAGTCCCAATTTCTCCACATACTTGCCAATATTTGTTACTTTGTGTGTGTGTGTGTGTGTGTTTTGATATTGGCCATCCTAATGGTTGTGAAATAATGTCTCATCGTGGTTCTGATTTACGTTTCCCTAATGATTAATGATATTGAGCAGCTTTTCTTATGCTTTTTGGCCATTTGTATGTCTTCTTTGTAGAAATGTTGATTTAAGTCCTTTGCTTATTTTTAAATTGGATTATTTGTTTTTTTTTTTTTTGTTTTTAGTTGTTGAGTTGTAGGAGTTCTTTATATATTCTGGATATTAACCCCTTATTAGATATATGATTTACCAATATTTTCTTCCATTCCATTGACTGCTTTTATACCCAGTTGATGTTTCTGTGCTTATTTGTTCTTAATCTCTTACTGAGTGTTGAGCCCCCTTCTGGAGGACACATACATGACAAAATATTATTCTTAGCCTGAGGGACCTCAGAATCTAACTGGGTAACATGACATGTGTTCTGCTACTGAGAGTTAATCATTATAATCTATAACCTGAATTTTTATGAGTAATGTCTAATTATATGTTTCCAGATGCCTAGATACTAAAGTCCTATAAATAAATTGTTCACTCTGCAATCCATGCTGAACTTCTCATTCTATCATTTTGACCTTATACAGGGACTACTTGAATGCACAATAGTTAGGAAGAAATTTCATAGGAAATGCCAAGGAAAACAATAAAAATAAATATGTTTTAGAAGATATTTTCATAGAAAAATGTCATGCTCCAGTCAATGGCAATAAATGTAATTTGTTTAAGAATACTCATTAAAATTTTTTTTAAAATTTTATTTATTTATGATAGTCACAGAGAGAGACAGAGAGGCAGAGACACAGGCAGAGGGAGAAGCAGGCTCCATGCACTGGGAGCCCGATGTGGGATTCGATCCCGGGTCTCCAGGATCGCGCCCTGGGCCAAAGGCAGGCGCCAAACTGCTGCGCCACCCAGGGATCCCTCATTAAAATTTTTTAAATATTGTTTTCTACTGGATTTAAATTCTAAACTTTCTCTAATGATAATTTATGTATATGACTCTGTGATGCTTGAAAAAGTGCCATTTTGCAAGTTCTGATATTATGTACCACCAATTCTTGCCATTTTAAACAAATTAATTAGGGAAACCTACTATGAACTGAATAAACATGGGATTTTACAAAAACCACATCAATCTAATTATGTCCATGTTTAGAGTTACAGGGCTACAATTCCTAAATCATCCCTGATTTTGAGCTAGTGAAAGTACTGATCTATTGTATAAGACAAATACTTTACTGATTTCTCATTCATTCATTCATTTATTCAATGAATATTTATTGAGTTCTTCCTATAAGTTGGGCACTGCAGGATCAAGGTAGTGAACCAGATAGGTATGGGCTGAAGAGGACTCTTGGGTACCATTGGTAGAGTTTCTAACTGTTATTACCCTTTCAAGATAATTTATCAAGGGAACAACTTAAGTAAAGTAGAAATAACAGTAACATACATCACCTATCAAAAATGATTAGATTTTCAAGCTGATCTAACAGAGGTGTACAAAAAAACCCCCATAATTTAGCTGTTTCACCTCTAGGCAGACTACTCAAGAGGAAGACTGAACCCATAATAAAATTACTTGAAGTGTACACAGAGTCCAGAGGTCGATCTTTCTTGATGAATACAATACAATTTGTTTCATCTAAGACTTTAAAAAAATCAGGAATAGCCATTAATGTTTATCAACCTTAAGAATGTTAGGGGGAAAAGGAGAATAGATTTGAATTTCATTCTGCCATTACAAGATGAGCCTATCAAAGGTCAATACCATATAAATCAGGAAAATAGAATTTCCTAAAAATAAGCAAACAAACAAAAAAAGAAAAGAGAGTTTTCTGACAATATTAACATTCTGACAGATGCATACTCAGGTTTGAGGGACCTTGGATACATGTTCATGTGTTGCAGGTAAGAGAGATTTAAAATATGACAACAGCATGAGGATGAGTTAGTGGAAGGACTGCATGCTTTCTTATATAATTTGATACAATCTATTGAGAGTATTTCAGTTAAAATCAGCATGTAGACAATGGATCAAATTCTTAAATTTTACATTATAAAGTATACATTTTTATATTATAAAATTTATATCACATTATTCTTATAATAATAAAAGTAGTTATATTATCATCCTGTTAGAGAGAGAGAGAAAAACCAATTTTTGTGGTCATATAGTTTAGTGCTTTTATAGGACTACAGAGGACAGAGAGCCCACACTAGACTGGAAACAGGGTGGGAAGGTTCAGGGATGGCATTTGCCTTTGGCATTGAGAGATAATGTCTTCTTGGGGCTGCTATAACAAGATACCATAGATTAGGTGGCTTAAACAATAGTCTTTTATGCCTCACAGTTCTGGAGGCTGAGAAGTCTGAGATCAGAGTGTCAGCCGATTTAGTGTCTGGGGGTGACCTTCTTGACCTGCAGACAGCTGTCTTCTCATATCTTTGATTTGTAGAGCAAGAGAGCAATCCCTCTCCTGTGTCTTTTTATAAGGGCACTAATTCCATCATGGGGGCTCCACCTTTGTACTTCATCTAAATCCAATTACCTTCTGAAGGGCCCACCTCCAAATACCATCACATTGGGAATTTGGGCTTCAATTCATGAACTTTAAGGGGACATAAACTTTCAATACATAACAGATGGATAGGAAAGAACCATGTGGAAGAAGAGGGGTAGTAGAAGGGATGAAACCAAATATGGGGTGAGATAGTAAGTGTCCAGTTTGACAATATTATGTGGGGGTAAAGAAGGTCTAGAGTGAAGTAAGGTTGGAATGGTAGGATGGAGTCAGACAACGGGCACCCTTAGGTGCTCTGATAAGGAGTTAGACTTCACTCTGTGGATTATTACCATTGCAGGTTATTGAGTAGAGAAAGGACATGATCAGAGATGTGCCTAAACATGGTATTCTGAACCCAGTCTGTAGGACCGATGAAGAGGGGAGGGGTTGGGTATGGGGGACAAGTTATGAGCTACCATAGCCATTTAGGGGCAAGGAGAAAAGAGTCTAAATGGGATGGAGGCAGGGAGAAGGAAGTTCTGTGGTTTGGACAGAATCTGGTCCAAGAACAGGAAAAGGAAGATTAGATTATTTTGGAGAAAGTACCCAACAGTGTCTGCAACATTGTGGTTATTTAGTATTTGTTTTATGAAAGGTTATTTAAAAGTTGCCTCAAGGAAGGGATCTGCTCATCAGGGCAGAAGAGACACAAGGTGTTGCGTGAACTAGACACACAGCCAGGAGGACAGCAGCCAGCTACTCAGACTGTGGTCCCAGGACCTGCGCCGATTCAGAAACTGTGTAACCAGAATGCAGACATGAACATGAAATCGAGAGTGAGCATTTGGAAATATTCATAGATATGTGACAGAACTTTTATGTCTTTCCTTGTAATATTAAAAATGGGGTTATGTATTCTGATAAGTTTTTGGTTTTTGCCATTTTATTTTTCCAGCAGTTGGTTTTTAAAATTGCATTTTACAAAAGTATTACCTGCAAGGAATTGAAAGAAGCAACTGATACCTTATGGTAGAAAGTTTGAGAGGCACTGGTCCCATCCCAATATCCAAGAGGGGACAACAGTGAGTCTGGATTCAACAGTGAGTCTGGAAGTGTATCTGATCATGGAGAAGGGGTTCCTCATAGTGGTGGCATTAGGCTGGTGCTGGTCATGGCCTTGGAAATCTGGTGATGTGGAGACACTGATAAGAGCTACATTAAGTATCAAGGGCTTAACCCAAACAGCCTGGGTTGAGGCTCCCACCTTAAATGCTGGG
The DNA here is from genome assembly GCF_905146905.1 of Nyctereutes procyonoides. Classification (NCBI taxonomy): domain Eukaryota; kingdom Metazoa; phylum Chordata; class Mammalia; order Carnivora; family Canidae; genus Nyctereutes; species Nyctereutes procyonoides. The sequence goes on from NW_026575146.1 coordinate 24,249,453, forward strand.
CAGGATAACTTTTTAAAGTGACGGGTGGTACAGCACAGCATCCCAGAATGGGGTATGAGTGGAGATGCTACTTTTCAGGGATCACAAAGTGAAAAAGAGCATATTCTAGGTCTAAGTAACAGAAGGGAGGGTAGCTAGCCTGAGTGGCAGAGCCACTGGTAGGGCTTCCCTTCAAGCTCTGAGGAGCACAGACTAGGAGCTGTGCCACCATTCAACAAATAATTACCGAGCCAGGTAAGAGGCATCATGTGGATAATCGGGATACTGCAGGGAGCAAGACATAAGAGACCTTCACTCTCCTGGTGACAACATTGGAGTTGGGGCAGGCAATGAACAAATACTAAGAAAGATATCCAGTTGTGCTAGATACCACACAGAGGATTAAAGTGGAGGGAGGTGACAGAGAGCCAGTGGGTGGTGCTTTAACTTGAGGGATCAGAAAAGGCCTCTCTCTCTCTCTCTGGTGACATTGAAGCTAAGATCAGAATGGCCAGGAGGAACTGGCCACACGAAGGTTACTCCAGGCAGAGTTGCTAAGATGAGACAAGCAGGAATAATGTGCTGAAAGAGAGGAAGACAGGGGTGCAGGATGGCAGTGAGCAGAGGAGGGGAAGAGCTTCTGGGGAACGGACTCATAAGATCTTTTAGGGCCTCAGGGGTCAGGAGATGAGCTTGGGCTGTATTCTAAGTGGTATGGGGGAGCAACTGGATGGTATTCAGTGAAAGAGTAGTCTGGTTAATGTTTTAAAGACCAGCTAGAATGGATTGTGGGAGAGGTGAGTGGTTCCTGGAGGAAAGGGATGTTGGAGGCTGGACCAGAGGGTAGCAATGGCGGTAGAGAGAAACAATTGTGTCTTGGAGTGACCTGCGTTGGGAGATGGAGTCATGTGACTAGATGAGTGACTTGATGAGGCTGCACAGGGAAAAGCAAAGAAAAATTCTAGCTTGGGCAGCTTGAGAAACCAGGTGAGTGAAGGTGCTACTGCCATGGTCTAAGATGGGAAAGACAGGGGGAGTAACAAATATGGGAGAAAGTCAGGAATTGACTTCCAGCAAGTTCAGTTAGAAACGTTTAGCGGAAATGTGCAGTGACAGCTAGAGTCTAGGATTCTGGGGAGAATGCAGGGGCTGGGAATTTGCATTTGGGAGTCACAAGGGTGGTCCCGGATGAGATCATCTGGAGACAAAGTGTAGAGAGAGGACAAGAAGGAGCCCACGGTCAAACTGGGCAGCGCATCAGCCTCTGAGTCAGAGGAGGAGGACCCAGCAAAGGAACTGGAGGAGGAGTGGTCTGAAGTAGGCGAGAAAACAGGAGAGTGTAGTGTTCGGAAGCCTAAGGGAAGGAAGGAGGGAGGGAGGAAATAAGTGGTGCCCTGTGCTGAGGTAATTAAGGGAAGGACAGAGAAATGGGCAGCGAGTGGCTCAGCAATGTGGAAACCTTGGGGGCCGTGAAAGGCGGAGGTTCAGAGTGGAGGTGCACAGGGAAGCCTGGATGGAATGGCTGGTGAGGGAAAGTGAGGTGAGGGCTACAGAACATAACTTTTGGGAAGTTTTGCCCTAATGAGGGGCAAACGGAGAGTCTCTTAATAGAGGAGATAACACAAAAGGTCTGTGCGCTGATGGGAAAGATATGGTGTTAAGGGAAAATTGCATATGAGGGAAGGAGGGGGAACGCCTTGAGAAGGCTAAGATGGCGGGATCCAAGGGGGAGAGGTTGGCCTTGGAGAGGACCAGGACACTGTCCATGATACGAGAGCGGAGCGGTGCACTGTCCATGCACCTGTGGGCATGAAGGAAGGAGATTTGGTAGGTTTGGTGATGGGAATAGAAGTCAGTTCCTGGCTGGCTGCTTCGCTTTCTCTGAGAGCTCTGAGGCAAGGATGTCCATTGAGAAGGGAGGAGCTGGGTGCGGGGGAGGCCTGCAGGGCATTTGTGCAGGCGGAAACGGGCAGCAGTCATTTTGAAGGGTCAGAAAGGGAATATATGAAAGGAGGATAGTAGGATTGAGGGGCAGCGCTGTGTGCTTGATGTTTGTGGAAGGGATGAGGTGGGGGGTGTGATGGGCAAAAAGAAGTCTGCCTTGGGTAGGGTGGACTCAGAGACGGATCTGGGCCCGGGTGACGTGGCCGGCAACAACCATCTGTGAGTTCAGCTTTGAAGAAGTCCGGATATTGGTACGGGACATATTTGGGGGAGCTCAGTAGGATTTGGGTCCTGATTACATTGGGTAATAAGGTGGGAGAGACAGAAGAGGGGATTAAAAGTCACTCAGAGATTTTTGTGTCTGGACCACTGGCGTGATGGTGTCCCCTTCAGAATGTGACTGATACATGCTCCGTCTGAGGCAACTGACGTAAGTTTGGGGCCTCAACTTCCTCACTTGGAAACTAGTTAAAATAATCCTAGGCCTTCGTTTCCCGTTGCATTTTGGGGGGGATTTTTAAATGAAGTAACATCCGGGCTGCGGGCTCGGAATGCTGGCCGGGCGCCACGCCGTGGTCTATCCTGGTCACAGAATCCAAAGGCGAGCCGGCTTTCCAGGGCTCGGCCGTCGTCAGGCGGGTGATGGATGCTGCCCGCCGCCTCCCGCGTGTGAGGACCGGAGCGCAGGCCGCGCGGGCCCTGCTGGATTTCCTCCTGAGCCTTGTCAGTCAGAATCTGAAGGGGAAGCCACCCATCTGTGAACAAAGCACAAGTCTGTGTACTTCAATGGGTACTCTTTGTTGAAAGCTAGATATAATTTAAAAAAAAATTTTTTTTTGTTCTGTTTTAAGAAAGCCTCTTCTTGGGAAGACCGACTTGGCAGGCGGCGCCTGTCCCGCTGTCTGGCCGCGCCTCTCAGAGTGAGAGTGCTCCGGAGGTACCTGTGGTTTGTGAAGGAGCTTGACAGGCTCCGGGAAGGGGTTAGTGCCTCTTGAACTGGGGAGGTTTCTAAATGAGCGTGGGCCTAAAAGGCTCCATAGAGGCCCTCAGGGGACAGACAGAGCGGCTCTGAGGGAAGGGACAGAGCAGCTTTAATGTGCTAATGAGGGGAAGCCCAGATGCCAGCGGGATCAGAGGAGCTCTTTGTGACACTGGGTTCCCGGGGATGGCTGGAGTCTCTGTCCCTATCTGTATCCTGCTGTAGGCAGGAGAAACACTGCGCTCTCAGAGAGGGCCCTTTCCTCAACAGATAGCCTCACAGGCGGCTCTGAAGGCCGGTGGGTGGTGAGGGGCTTCGGAAGATCCCAGGGTCAGGTGACTGCTTGCAAACAGGGAGGCTGTGAGGTGGGGGCAGGTGTGTGTGGGAGGACAGAGGAAGAGGGGTGGAGGGGTGCGGGGGAGGGGGATCTGTTCTGGACGGTGTGTGTCCTCACAGAGAGCTAGGAGGGATCCTTGCAGCTCCCCAAAATTAACTGTTGCCCCTCCAGGACTGCCAGGCTTGGCCAGTGGGATTCAAGCCGGTCTGATAGGAGGGGATCCGTCTTTGAAAATAGCGCAAGGCGGTTTTGAGCTAGTTATGGAGCAAACCCACCAAACACAAGCTACCACCAGCACCCAGTGAGCGCTGGAGTGAAATTCGTGGTCTGGTGACTTCATTCAGTGGTTGCTCTGGAATTGCTGGTGGAGAGGGTTGGGAGGCAGGGTCAGGGGACTCGTCTTGAAGCTGACTTTGCAGAGCAAGAACACAATAATTATTAAGATTGTGTGTTTATCTGTAGAGACCCCAGCTGTTGATGGAGGGATTGGGTAACCAAAGCTCCCCCAGTCACCTCTTAAGGCTGCTTCTAGATCTCAGCATAATGTCTAGGGTGGTTAATGTCTGGCAAAATGAGTTCCCAGATAAGACAAACAAATGAAATGAAGATGGGATCAATCCATGGTATCCCGACCCTATCTTGGTCTCTTACTTTTCCTTTCTGAATCTTTCTGGGGTATATAAATATTGAACATAATATACTATGTATCATGCTCTGCAAGTAATGTATATTAGATATTATTTGCAATCAGTCATTGTCTATCCATCTGTCTCTGTCTTGCTCTGTTTTTTTTTATGATAACACACATACAAACCAATTGGTAGATGATCGTTTTCTATTGGAATAGTTTAAAAACAGTCCTCAGATATCCTTACCATGCCCCCTCCTTTTTTTTTGGCTGAGAGTTGGTTGAAGAAGATTTTGAGCCATACTGAATTGGTATCATCTAAGAAAATAAAAATATTCAGTGTGGAATTACCTATGAGCTAGCTGTATATGAAAAGGGTGAATGTGCCTATAGAACAGCCACCCCATAAGAATTCTTCCCCATGCATCCCACATTTCCCCTAGCCATGGATAGTTTTATTACCACATTCCGTGCTCCGGGTGATAATGAGTTGGGTGACTTTAAAAATTTACCTTTATCTCCCTACTGTGATTCTAATAGTTTGTGTGATTTGTGTCTTTCAGGCGAAATTCTTCTCCTCCTCCTCCTGCCCTCTTCCTCCTCCTTGTCCTTCCTTTTGAAAACAATCCTTTTTACCTTGATGCTTCCCATTTATTTCCTGGGCCTGATGGGATACATGCATTTTGGATTGACTTCCCTACTGAAAGCTGGGCGCTCTTGATCCTAAAGGAGTATATAGGCAGTGAGGTGCTTGCTTGCGCTGCTTTTAGAAGATTGATCATTTGTAACTCTAATGCTGATAAATGGACTCATTTATGTCCAATGCAAAGAGACCATAATTATTACCTCCCTAGCCTCAAAGTTAATTGCAACCTGAGAGTATGCCTTTGACTATGACAGAAGAAAAGCACCATTTAAAGCATTTATAGCAATGGGTATCAGATCACTCATTTTGGATATCAATTTGTCAAAAGTGGTGATTATATAAAGTATGCAAAAGGGAACGGACTGCTGTGCCAGGACTGCAGTTTGTTGGGCTATGGGTTGGTGAATTGAGATACAAGAAAAAACTCTTCTTCTTTTTTAAAGATTTCATTTATTATTTAAGAGAGAAAGAGATAGTGAGAGAGAGCACAAGCAGAGGGGAAAGGGAGCCTAACTGACTGAGCCACCTAGGCACCCCACAAAAAACTTTTCTTACCAGATTGTTATCTCCTGTTTCCCTTTGTCACAACCAGACAACAGTTCATTGGGTTTAAGAACCTGAGGGTTCTCCTCCTTTTTGGTTGCAACTGGGGAAGCAGATAAAGGGCCAGAGTCTACAGGGCACTCTTGCTAAAAAAGGAATTTCTTCAGGCTGATGCATTCTACCACAAACTCTTCCAAAAGGTGGTTGGGGAAGAAAGACATATACAAAGAACAAAAGATTTTTACAGTGAAATACATAAGGAAATAGAATGCTGGTGGTGGGGTGGAGGGTGAAGGGAAGGCTTGCAGAGAATTAGCCTTGCATTTCTAATACTGCTGTGCTATCTTAACCATTAAAGTAATTGGCTTCATGAGGCATAGAACGTTGATTCTGGCCTCTCTTAAGGAAATGCTAGCAAGTGAACAAGGGAAAAAAGGCACAGAAGACATGTGATGTATTAATGAATCAAAGACACCCTCATTCCATGTTAAATTCCTCATTTTGGTGAATCACTAACTTTCTCTGTGAAACTGTTTTGATCTTAGGAAATGAATAAAGCAAAGCAATGAATGATAGTGCCTGGCACAGAATAGGTACTCAATGGATTTTAGTTTTAGGTTTTTTTTTTTTATTATTGACCTATGGGATGGTAGGGGATATAGAAAAGGACAGAAAGATAATTTGAGTGATGCCAGAGTTAGGGAAGTACCGAGGTGTGCTGCTTAAGTCCTTCTCATACTTTAAAATTCAACACACATCTATCAGTGCTTTTCTCCTAAAATTTTTAATTCTATCTGCCAAGAAATTTCCTGTGTGGTAATCAGTTGTAAAATTAAAACATAAGTCACTTAAAGGTTGTTTTAAGCAACAGAGGTTAAGAAGAGGGCTAGTCAAAACAAAACAAAACAAAACAAAAAAACAAAAAAAAGGGCTAGTCTACTTCCTTTAGCATCTTAGTGTTCTGATCTTGAGGACCTTAGTTTCTTATCTGTTCACAAGTTCTGTTGAGGACTAAAAGAAATATATATATATATATATATATATATATATATATATATATTTATATAGACTCAGGGTAATTTGACAAGTTATCTGCACTAGAATAGAATGGAAATTAGCATAATATTTTTCCTAAAAGTTTCAGCTTAGTTGGCTTTTAAATTTCTGCTGTAGACACATAGATGTGACCCATTGAGGAGCAGGACAGTGCCAGAGGGTTCCTAACTGTAACAGCCTTTCCCCACCCCCTCTAGCCTTTGTTGCATCACTTTGTTGCATCTCGTATATATAACACTAATATATAATATATATTATTATTATATATAATAAATATATATAATATATTATATATAATATATAATATGTAATATATATTAGTATTATATATAAGACGTATATATATGAAGCACTTAGAACAGCATTTGACATATAGAAAGTCCTACTCAAACTTATTATTATTATCATCATCATCATCATACTGGCAGGTATAAAGCCTGGGGAAAAAAATAGCGAAGAACAAGAGCGATTGCCAAGGAAACTGCATGAGAGTAGAGCCCATGCCTGGCTGGTTTACTGCTTTCTGCCCAGTGCTCTGCAGAGCCCTTGAACATAATGGATGTTGGTAATACTTGTTTGATGAATTAATGGTGTACTTATAGTGGTCTGGGAAGGAACAGTAAGAAGGATATATGGTAGTTAGAAGTCCTAGCTCAAAGTAGGCTAGGAGAAAGGATAACAACATTTTTTATTCCCATCCCCAAATATTTTCCTAAATAACTTCTACCAGTCAGCAATTAATTTGAAATAGATTTCTTCTTCAGATACATCACCCTGGGAAAATTAAATAGGATTAGATTTATATCCTTTGGATGTCTGCTGTGGGGAAAGCATAGTCCTATGTGTGGTTAGGAGATGCAAACATGTAAGATTAGGTCTCTACTCTCAAGTATACTTTAATCTAGTTAATCAGTTATTATTTCAGTCAATCAATTAAGCTGCTTTCCTCTTAAGAGCTGAAATCAGTCAGAAGGAAGGATAGGATCATTACTTGAAGGTATCTTTGGAACGTGGGACATTGGGCATACAAGAAGGTCTGGTTGGATTTTTATAGTGTGGGAAGTTGTGCAACTAGAGAGCTATAAGCATTTTTAGTTGGAGGAGAAGAACCCACAAGCATTGGAGAGCACCAGCAATCAACTTTGCTGTTTTTGGAGTATGTCCAGGGCTCTCCACCAGTAGGGTCAAGCATCACCTCCCAGGTTTTCAAAGGCATACTGGTGAATAAATGTTGGAGAATGTATCTGTGCACCAGCTCTAAGAATGTTGACATGTCATTTGAAATCCGTGGTCACTAAATCCCTGTACAGCTCTTATGGTGTATGATGATACTTGACAGTAAAACCCAAAGACCTTCTGACAAATCAAACGAAATTTATTTTTAAAGCATATATGTAGTCTTTCTTCTTTGTGTGCTGGTACCTCCGAATAAAATGACAGGCCAGCCATTTTAGGAGTGGTTCATGTGTGCTTGTGTCCTGGGGGCAAAGAGCCCATATAGACAGTTTAGTTGAATTAGAGTTCCAACCAGAGAATGATTTGTTACCTCAGCATATTTAGATAAACCCTTCCTGCAAAGGTGGACTCAGGATAATTTGACAAGTTATCTGCACTTGAATAGAATGGAAATTAGCATATTTTTCCTAAAAGTGTCAGCTTAGTTGGCTTTTAAATTTCTGCTGTAGAACACACAGATATGACCCATTGAGGAGCAGGACAGTGCCAGAGGGTTACTAAGTGTAACAGCCTTTTTTCCCTCCTCTCTCCAGCCTTTGTTGCATCACTAAGGCGGGACGTTTTATTCACCGTGGAGGGATGAGACTTCTGCTTTATGACATTATCAAAGATCTGCGTACATAAAAAAGAGTAATGAAGTCATTTGGCTTGCATTCTTGCTGTCATTTGTATTGCCTCTGCACAGGGTTGAGTGAAGCAGTTTCTGTCGCTGCTGTAAGCAATAAGCCTCGAAATGTTAAATGCTGACTCAACATAAGCATGTCTGCAGAAGAAGATGATTAACTTGGAGAGAAGCTAGTGTCAGCAAGAAGAAATACAACCACACATTCAAAAGGGATATGGAGTATTTACATGTGACATCTTTGGGAGCAGTTGCAAATAGAAAGAGAAAAATATAGTGGTGTTAGATGCAAAGAAGTGTACTCCTTTGCTTCTATCCTTGGCAACAGAGACTTTTTCCTCCAAAGTGTCTTGTTGGTTCCATCACTAGTGCATCCATTTTGCCCCAGACGGTTCTTATAAGCCAATTAGTTTTTGATATTCATCTAGATTCTGGGGCTGGAAGATTGTTGTTTGTCTTGGAGCAGGCACAGGCCCAATCAGATTGAAGGGAAGCACTTACATTTGATGGTGGGGAAAGAGATTTTTCTTTCTCTGTTGGATGTGATCAAGAAAACATCCGTCTTGCTACTGGCTCTTACGGTCAGCCACCTTATGACCATGAAGGAAACCAGCCTTCGGATGTCACCAACACTAAGGGCAGCAGAGTGGAGACAGGGAAGGTGCCTGTATCCTTGAAGACAGTGTGGAGCAACTAACTGAAGTGCCACCTGCTTAGAGATTATTGCTCTATTGCTGGACTTCCATTATGTGGCATAATAAATATCTTAATGGTTTAGGCCAGCCTAAGTTGAAATTTGTTTTACTTGCAGTTGAGAAATTTTTTGACTGATACACACCTTTCTTATTCTGCCCTGAAACCAACGACTTTGTATCAATACTAGCCAAAGCCTTTTCATCTCTTTCAGTATGGACGCCTGTGCCAAGGAAGACCAGAGGCCATCTGCTCCAGTGTGTAGTACGGAGGGTTAATCTTCCAGGATACAGTTGCACAGAGTAGAAGGAAGGGACTCCTGTGACTGGTGGGGGTCATGGACATCCATACCAGTCTGTGGCACCTTTAGTAGTCCTGAGCTGGCTCAGATTAGACAAATACATTGAGGAGATTGGAGTGTTGGATGATAGACTCCCCATCACATCAGCCATTTATTCATTTGTTTGATAAGCATTTATTTTGAGCCTGCTTTGTGCCAGGCTGGTGCGAGGCACTACGTGTAGGAAAGATCTCACAGGGTATAGTGGAGAAGCATGGAGTGCCTGATATGAGGGATTAGGGAAGGCATCTGAGCATGTGACAGTTAAACTGGTACCTGGAGGATGAGGAAGACTTAGCCAGAAGAGAGAGGAATGTGTGTGTGTGTGTGTGTGTGTGTGTGTGTGTGTGTGTGTGGCAGGGTTTTATAGGGAATGGTGTTTTAGAGTAAACGACACCTCAGAAGAGTGTGTGGGTGAAAGCATGGTGCATTCTGGAGGTTGGAAGCAGTTCAGATGGCTGAGGCTCCACATGTTGGGGAGAACGATGGTGGAGTAGGTAGGGGCCAGATCATGGGGGGCTTGGGAAGTTTGTTCAATTGGGTGTGTTTTACCTTAAGAGCACTGAGCACTATTGAGGCTCCAAGCAGAAGAATGACATGACCAATTTGCATTTTCATAGGCTCTGGCTGCCAGCAGTATACACTGAATTTGAACACAGCAAGATTATTGCACCCTGGGAGGTGACAGTTCCAGAGGAGAAATGGTGAATTATGATGCACTCCTCATCTCTCCCTCTTTCTCTCTCTCTCTCTCTTTAAAGATTTTTATCTGTTTGAGAGAGAGAGAGAGAGAGCACACAAGCAGTGGAGAGGGGCAAAGGGGGAGGAAAAAGCAGATTCCTCACTGAGCAGGGAGTCCAGATGCAGGACTTGATCCCAGGACCCTGAGATCATGACCTTCACCTGAAGGCAGACGCTTAACCGTCTGAGCCACCTGGGTGCCCTCTAACTGCTCTTTTCTGAAGCCATGGGTCTTGATTGTAATTACTACTTAGGAGAAAGGTGAATTGTGCTTATGGGGTGTTTGATTTTATTTGGCATAACAACGGCATGACCTCGGGCAAGTCACCTATATTCTCTGAATTTTGGTTTCATCATCTGTGAAATTACTACAAAAACACCTACCTCATAGGGTCATTGGGAAGAGTTAAGATAATGTATTTATAACTCTTGGCGCCATGCCTGGAACATGTTAGCCGTTATAATTATCAATACTTGAGCTAATAAATATGTAAGGAAGGGGCACAAGAGTGAAGGCAGAAGAGTTTTCTATCTGAGTTCCTTTGTAGTCTGGGAGTTGAGAGTCACACGAACATCTTATTTTCTTTGGGAGCAGGACTGGTATTTATTGTATAGGCAGTTTCCAATAGTACTTGCTCCTAGAAGGTAAAGAAATAGAAATCAAGGCAAAAAATGATAATGGAAGGCATGCTGAGTTTTGGGTAAGAAAAAGAGGAGAGAAGGGATGTTGAACTCACAGGGCAGGGAGAGGAGGCCCAGACCCAAGAGATGCTGGGAGCAAGGGCTTCCAAAAACCTGTGGCTTCTCTGCAGTGACAGCATTCTTCCCAGACACACCTTGAAGCTCCAGATGAAGGGAAGGAACAGGTGTATTTGTTTTACGGCAGGGGCTTTTGTTTGTTTTTTTAAATCCTGTAGAACAGCTGTCATGTAGTAGATAATCATATTCAACAAATATTTGTTGAATAAATGACTACTGAGAGATGCACGGGCTTCCTCCGAGCTTTGAGTTCTGGGGGCAGAATTTTTGCCTGAGGCATAGGCACATGCTGGGTTGGGTTCCCTTCTTTTGCCACCTACAAAGCAGCCTTGTATTTCTCTTGCAATTAATAGAGAAGCTAATGAGAGAGATTAATCAATGGCTGATGAACTGATTCATGGAGAGAGATTTCTCATGCCAGAGTTTGAAAGAGAAGAATGGATTCTTCCCTTGGGCTACGGAGGCGGCTGTGTTTAGTCAGCAGGTGTGGCAGCTTTTAAGAGGCCTTTGGCAGGGTTTCCTTCTGCTTCCATTGCATCCCAGATATGTAACTTTCATTCTTTTCATCCAGGAACATGCTGCTTTATGGGTGTTTGCTGAGTAGAAAAGGGGATTGTGGGGAAGAATAATCAAAAGAAAAATAGATGAAGTGCCTTGCACGGCCTCATCGTAAGTGGGCAGTAAAGAAGAGAGAAGATGGAAATGCCATCCACGGAGTGTGGGTGGAGGAAGGAGATGGCAGGTGGAGGCTGCTCCCTGGTGAACGTGGAGGAGATTTCTCTGCATCACTGGAGATGATGCGTTGCTTTCAGCTTCCTTAGTCTGAATCCATTTCTCTACCCAGAGCCTTGGATTATAATTCAAGATGTCCCTACTTATGAGTCAGGAAAGAGCCAATCAGTTTTCTTTGTGCATTGCTTAAAAACAAACAAATCCCCTCCAAATGAATTGGGAAAAACACCATGACTTAAAGCTTTACACAGTTCTGAGATGAGAACCGGGCCTCTGGAGCAGTTATTTCCCATGGTAAATTTCTAATCACACCTTAGATCCATGCCAGAGACTGAGGAAGTGGGAGCCACCAATAGCAGTTTGCTCTTTGTTCATACATCCCACTGTGAGATACCATACTTAGGTCTTGGATGAAGGCAGCCTAGAAATTTCTTGCTTCTTGGAGAACAGTAGTGGAAGTCAATCAAATATACCAGTGGCTTACTTCAGTGAGCTGTACATTGCCTGCCATTCTGGATCACTTCTGACCACTACCATCAAGGGGTTGGGGAGCACCTAGACAAGTCATGATTATATAAGTCAGGAGAGATGTGTGTGTGTGTGTGTGTGTATAAATATATATGTCTATATATAAAATAAAAGTATTTTAATACACTATATATTAAATGTATTTTTATGTATCATACATATAAATATATATCTTATATGTATATATGTTATGTATATGCATATAATTTTTATACATGCATAAATATATGTGTATGTGTATATATATATAGAGAGAGAGAGAGGAAGAGAGAGAAGGAATGAGAAAGAGAGAGAGGGAGAGAGAATTTATTTTAATGAGTCAGCTCACGCAGTCATGGGATCAGGCAAGTCCAAAATCTCTAGGGCAGTACAACAGGCTGGAAATTCAGACAGATTTCTGTTACAGTCTTGAGGCAAAATTATTTTTCCAAGAAACCTCAGTGTTTACTCTGAAAGCCGTCAGTTGATTGGATGAGACCCACCCTCATTATCCAGGGTAATCAGCTTTACTTAAAGTCAACTGATTGTAAATGCCAATCACCTCTATAAATATGCTGGTAGCAACCTTCAGACTAGTGCCTGACCCGATAACTGGGCGTGATAACCTCGCTGAGCTGACACATCAAATTGACTGTCACAGTGATGGTGACGATGATGGCGATAGTGATGTTTGCAGCACTGAGGTGCCCCGGCATCCCTACGTTATCAGTCACTGTGCCAAGTGCCTCACATAGATGATCATGTTCAATCCTCTGAAACCTTCATCTCCATTTTAAAGATGAAGGTATTGAGTCGGAAAGGTGGCTCCCTTGCCCTGGAGGACACACAGACCTGGAGTGACATTGCTAGAGCTTGGTCTTGAAGCCTACGCTCTTCTGTGGCATCTGTACAGCGGAGAGAAGTAGATGCCACTCTGTTTCCTCCCAGGGACAGAAACCTAACTCAAGCTGGGCTGTAGCTTATTGTCCGATGTTTTTAAAAAATTTTTAATTTATTTTTAATTTTGTTTAAATTCAATTTATTGTCCCATGTTTTGGGGAAGTCTGAGGTGACTAGCTTTAGGCGCAGCTGGATCCAGGGGCTAAAAGGATGTCATCAGGACTCTGCCTTTTGCTCCACCACATGGGCCTACTTATTTCCTTTAAGTTTTATTCTGTAGACAGGCTTTCTCCATGAGGAAGGCAGCATTTACATCCTCCAACTCAGCGAGCACAGTGGAAAAGGACTTTGCTTTTCTGCTGCCTTAGAGCAATTCCAGAAAATGACTTGGGCCTGGCATGGGTGATATGCTTATTCCTGGTCTAATTCCTAGATCCAAAGCCTTCAGCTCTGTGTTTGGTACTGCCTGGTTTAACCCTGGGTAGGAAGGCATCATGATGAAAAGTTACACTAGAACAAGCAGGATGAGGGAGGGCACCGCCACCCTCAGGCCTCCTGCCACTGACAGCTCCCTGCAAAGGAGACTCCCCAGTGGAAACCTCCTGGGATGGACTGTGTGTGACAGTTTCATGTTCCCCAGGGGTGGAAGTTCCTTGAAGCCATTTTTGTGTTTTAAGTGTCTTGGCCTGTTTGAAGGGAAAGTCAGCCCTAAACTATATAGAATTTAAATATAGAAATCTACATTTTTTTCTCTGATTGGAAGCATAGGACCTAAGCAAACTTCTTTTCTAAGCTTTAATGCTAAATTAGCCTCCCAGTAGGTACCCAAACATCAAAGGCTCTCTTTGGGAAGGTAATGGTGCAACCTAATGCTCGTATCCCTTCATCCTTTCTAACTGCAGATCACAGACCCCCTTGAAATATGGTTGTTTGTATTCTAATCTGATCTTTCTTCGATTGTGAGCAATTAGGGGGCAGGGCCCAATCTTTTTTCTTTTAGTAACTCTGGGGTTCATGGCACAGATTTCTGTCACAGTGGGCGCTCAGAAAGTGCTTCTGAGCAAGTGAATGGATCTAAATCATTATGGAGTAAAATAATCCCTTGTGTGCTGCGCTCAGAGTTCTTCAGGTTACATTTTTAAAGGGACATAGCACAGAACAGGAGCTAGAGGCACTGATCTGGGTCAGAATGCTTGGGTTTGAATAATTTACCCTGGCTTTTTGTAAATCTCCATACTCCATCTATCAAAAATAGATTATGATAGGGGCACCTAGGTGGCTCCGTGGTTAAGCATCTGCCTTTGGCTCAGGGCGTGATCCTAGGGTCCTGGGATTGAGTCCTGCATTGGGCTCCCCACAGGGAGCCTGCTTCTCCCTCTGCCTTTGTCTCTGCCTCTCTCTCTGTGTCTCTCATGAATAAATTTTAAAAAATGAGAGAGATTATGATAGTATTGGCCATACAGAGATCTTATGAGATCTAACGTAAGCACTTGCACCATGGTTAGTATTTAGTAAGCATTAGCCAACAGAACTATCGTTGTTATTTGGTTGTTTTTGATGCCAGAAGGTCACCGGGCCCTGTTTGAACGCAACAAGCATTTGATTTGTTAACGCTTGTAATTGCGCCTCTATCAAGGGTCCGAATTTAAGTCTATTCTAGTCTGCATTGCAAAAAAAGTATCTTCCAAGACACAGCTTCCCTTTCTCTTTTATTAAAAAATACTACTAGTGTATGACCCGATCAAGCTGTAACAAAACACACACACACACAAACAAGACACAAACAGGTGTACAGGTGGTTGTTCTTGGAGGCTCCAGACCTCAGGACTTTAGTATGGAAAAGCTGTGGCTGATTCACTTGGTCATGCCCCGAGATACTCTTCTTCCAGGTGCCATATCTGTTTACATGGTGAACGTGGCCCATTTGTAAGTGAGTGGTCGACTAGTGGCTTTAACTCCATCATGTTTACTTTTGTATGATTCAGTCATAGCCTGGAGCATCATTTGATAATATTTTCATCCCAAACGTGTCCAAGTCACCCTGAAGGTGTTTTCACCTTGCCTGGAGATGCAGTGAATGGTGGGAGTGAGGGAAGGTAGGGTGGAGTGTGCCCAGGTCTTCTTGGAATCCTCTCTGGATTTCCACAGTGGGGAGGCTGAGACCCACCTGCAGAAATCTTCCCCCTTGCTACATACAGTCCAGACAAAGAAACTACAGGGGCACTTATCTCCTTCATTGTTGCCATTGGTTTCCGAGAAACTGTGGATAAAGAGATGCCCCTAGATCGAGGTGGAAAAAATACTTGTGTTGCTTTTACTATTGTTGCCTAAAACAGTTTCAGTTTTTTTTTTCAACTATTGCTATCGCTGTCTCTTAGGAAAGGAAACCAAGGCATAAAAAGTTTAAGAAGAACAGAGCAAGTAGCCAAGCTGAGATTTGAATTTTGAAGTTGGCTTTGGAGTCTGTTATCTTAACCACCACACTACCTACAAATTTGTCAGAAAAGAACACCTTGAAAAGCCTCTCGTGGTCTCTACCCAGATAAATTAACTTTCTGTACCCACAATCCAAGATGAAAAATGCTAAATGAACCAAATCTCAGGCAGATTGAGGATTGTCTTTTCGAAAGACCAAGACAATTCAAATCCTCCATTTCTAAAAATTCACCTTGTGGTATAACTTACTGCTGTGTGAGCTGTGTCTTTTCAAGGATTATATGAAATGTTGCGGACATGAACATCATTGGGACTTTCAGAAATTGGAGTAGATATTCGGTCCATATTTTCCACAGGAGGCAGTTGGAAAATGAGAACGTGGGGAGGCTCTTCTGAATGTATGTGATTCGGATTCCTGGGCCGGGCAAGCCAGCAGTGTGCCCATGGTCCTTCCTCTGCACTTACTGTCCTTCCTGCTGGGCTTCTCAGAAGGTGCTGCGCAGAAAGCCAGTGGTAGCAAAACCAATTTCTTATGTTGATTTCACCTAAGGACAAGCGTAGAACCTGTTTGATTTCTGCCTTTTGTGCTTCATAGCTAAGAATTGTACAGACTTCTCCTGATCCTTGTGAAATGAATATGATGCATTATTAAGATATGTCGCAGATGGGGATACGGCACTCATAATGATAGTCAATCCTTCTCTTCCACTTTCCACTCCTCCTAATGCCCTTGCACCTGATACACTGTTAGTACCTATAAACCTTGTATATTTATATCTGAAGTTATTTCTCCATGCATAAATGGAGTCAGTATTTAGACTCCTATTCCTCTTGTTTTTCTCCCTGCCAACAAAAGCAAGCGCTATGAAACACTCCAAGTCGTATTGTTTAGAGTAGCAAATTACCTTTAAAACATCATACTTCAAGGCCTCCCATCTTCTTTTAAGCATGTATTTTTTTTAAAAGAAGGTATATCACACTCACAATATTTCTGAGGAAGCATAGATGTCTTGTGATATAGTGGTTGCCATGGTAATTAATCACCTCCCAAAAAGAATAGTAGAGAATATAAATCTATGTAAATTACCCAGAACACTAGTTAGAACAGCCCCCTGGGCACCTCAGTTTATGAGGAATTTCAGAAAAAAAAAGAAAGAAAGAAAAAAAAAGGATGTTTTCCTCTTTTTTCTTTCATGGAAAGAGGGCTAGAGAAAGCTGCTTTTGTACTCTGATGCCCGGCCCTCTCCCTTCCCATTGGTGAGTGCCAGAAGGTTACAAAGCAAGGAGGCAGTCACTCTAGCTGACAGAGAGGGCTCTTGTGATAACAAATTGCAAAATACACTTGGGCATGGCAGGGTCCGTGACTTTATGAATATTCTGCATTCAGATTCTACATCGTCTGTGCACTTTCTGGGACCCTGTGAGAACTCAGAGCTCAGTGCTCACTCCTTTGGCTCGTGTTCTGCTGCTTGTCTTGACCTAGGTCTTCTTTCCAATCGAAATGGAATTTGCCATGGACTTCTATTCAATATGAATAACAGAAGTGGAAATTATTTTAGAGGTTGAGTGTTGAGCAGAGGTCTTCTGAGACAGAGCGAGGCGTTGCGGAGGTACATTCATGAATTCCGGGAAGAGGGCTCAACAGAGAGTGAGCAGCTAGAGGGTGATTTCCAAAATTTGAACTATGTTGAGCAGTGTCAATAAAACATAAGATAGGGTTTGCTGTTTCACCTGCTCCTTGTAGGTTAAAAACGGTAGCTTCCAATCCTTTTAAAGATAGTCTGTCCTTCAGAAGTGTGGTGCTGTTTGATGTGCCTGGCGTATAGAGCTATTCCTGACCGAAAGGATTTCTTGTAGAAAGGCCAGTGGAAACAAGTACATGTGGTGCAGGTATTTTTGGCTAGGGTGATTCAAGGAATTACATTAAGAAGCTATTCTGTGACAATATTGGGAAGAGACATTTTGATCAAGGAATACCTGTTGTTTACTAAAGATACATTTAAAAATAGATTAATAGTCCCCAAAAGAAGCCTCACTATTTCATATGCAAGTTTACCTCACTTTATGGAAGGTATTTTTAAAAGTCACTTATAGGGGCTCCTGGCTGGCTCAGTCAGTAGAGCAGATGACTCTTGATCTCAGGGTCGTGAGTTTGAGCCCCATGTTGGGTGTGACATCTACTTTAAAAAGTCATGTATAAAGTGAATTTTAGCCTCAAAAACCACAAAGTTGCTTTTTGGTAGAATTCCTTTCCTAGTTATGAAAGTTCTAATTTATTATTTTGGGACAATATTTGGTTAGGATAGAAATATCAAACACCAGAGTAAAATAAAGCTTTATATTTAGTGATTTCATTTAAAGGAAGACAATTCTTTTCAGATTTTGTTGTATAAAACAAATTTGGAGATAGAATTTATTTCATGATTGACTCAAAAATAAGCTACAGAGCTCAATGCCACAGTGTAGTGCTATAGAGCTTATTAGCACAAAAACTCACTTAGCCACTCTCAAATAATTTGTGCACAAGTTCTAGACCAAAGAAACCTACCACTCTGTTCCACTTGAATGGGTTTTACTCTCTGTCAAATATTATAGCTTACTTTTAGTATTCCTTGCATTAAATAAGTCTGATTATAAGAAGAGAATTCTAATTTTTTTAGTATTTTAGTCCATGCTGGGACTTCTAGCCATGATATATGGTAAGACAGAGGACCACAACTGGAGCCATAGAAAGGGAGGGAAATTCAAGATCAGTTATAATAATTGTAGTGTTTCCAATCAAAGCCAACAGAATTAGATTTTGTGTTGTCTGTGGGAATACTTATCTCTTATAGGAAGGATTTATCCTCTAAGCTTAATAATGTCCAAATAGAGTTTTCAATATACATCACTGAAGAGTTAGCCAGGCCATTGTGACCTATCCCTCACTTCTCAGAATTTTCCACTCACTGTGTCGCTAGTGGATATAGTGTGATCAAGTTATAGGAACTAACAATTTATGAACATCTACCAAGTGCTAGGTACTGTGCATCTCTTTTAGTGTGTACACTAGCCTTGTGCAGATTATCCATTACCAAACAAGGAAACCAGGGTTCAGAGAAGTTACATAAGTTGTTCAAACTCATGTGAACAATATCAGAGTTGAGATTCAAACCTAGGTCTGTTTTATGACAAAACCCTAGCTCTTTCTCTAGTGAATACTTTTCACGTGTTTTAGACAGCAGAATTCCTCTTTTTGTCCTATGTGAAACTTTACCAGGAACAACATCACACTTAACTGTAGAAGCAATGACCAAGTCGCCCAGATGTATGAAGTCTTCATCATTTGGTGAAAGCACATCATTGTTGGTGGAAGCCTTGAAGCATCTCATCAGAGCCTGCCCATTCTGGGAAGACTTGGTGTGAAATCTCCTGCCAGGACCGGCTGCCTGCAGCCGCCAGGAACTCTGCTAGATCTGGGAGACTGGGAGACTATGCAGCTTGGAAAACCACGTGTTTTTTCAACTGGTTTTAAAACAGGCTAATAGATTAGGTACCTCTGCAGTAGGTAGCAGAGCTTTTTGACTAATCTCAAATGAGAATAGTGGTTTTCATGACCTAGTCTAAATGTACACAACGTGGGGAAACTAGGCTCCACAGAGTGCAGGAATTTAATTTTTTTAACATGTTTCTTATCTGGTGAATGGCTTTACTCTGTGTTTCTTTTCTCAGCTTGACCTATTTTGTGCCATCTAGTCCTTCATTGAGCTATACCAGCTCTCTAATTCAGTTCAACACAGGATCATAACTGATTTGGTGTTAGCTACACTAAAGTTAAGAGAGATGAGGTGAGTTGAACACAAAATTGGCAGTCAGGAATTACAAATGGTGTTCCTAATTGCTGCTCTGAATTTGGAAAAATCACTTATTTAAGATTATTATTTTTAGCCAAATGGGATAATACAGTTTCCCTCTTTAAAGCTCTTTTGCTTTTTGTTTTTTTTTTCTCTTTCCAGCCTCCTTCTTGAACCTGTTAAGTCCTGGGACTTCAATGTGCTCTCTTCCAGAGGAGGGCAATATTTATTTCCCAGAAGTGACACCGGCCAGTAGATTCCATGAATCACTATAGGACTTTTGTTTTTTCTTTGGTCTTTTTCTGTTTCTCTGACTTTACCTGCCCCTTCCTCATTGGGCCTGTAATGCTTTTGCAGTCACCACTTAAAAAAAAATACATAAGTGGTGATCAAAGAAGTCTGTAAAAATTAGATGTATGTCTAGATAATTATTTGGAGGACATTACTTAATAATGATCAAGCTGTGTCCCATGTCTTTCACATGTATTTATTGTCATATTTTTTGTATTTAATTTTTTATCTTTATTTTTTATCATATATCTATGACTGTAAGTTATTTATTTATTTATTTATTTATTTATTTATTTATTTATTTATTTATGATAGAGAGAGAGAGAGAGGCAGAGACATAGGCAGAGGGAGAAGCAGGCTCCATGCACCGGGAGCCTGACGTGGGATTCGATCCTGGGTCTCCAGGATCGCACCCTGGGCCAAAGGCAGGCGCTAAACCGCTGCGCCACCCAGGGATCCCCTGTAAGTTCTTTTGGAGTGGATATATGAGTGGTAAACTTTCAAAGTCCTTGCATTAAAAAATGTCCCTTTGTCCCCTGAATGCTAGTTTGACTGAGTCTAGGTTTTATGCTCAAATTTATTTTCCATAAGAACTTTGATGATATTGTTCCATTTTCTTTTAGCATCTATTGTTGCTCTTGAGAATTCTGAAGTTAAAATGAAGTGTCCATTTTGCTATTAAGTATACTTATTCACTTTTAATTTCTACAATCATACATTTCCTTCGAAGAATCTCAGATTATTTCTTATACAATGTAATATTAGTCTTGAATGCAGTAGCCTGTCTTATTCACATGAGGATATCTATTGTACAATCTGTTTTCATTATTCACAGTAGTTATGCTCTATAAATTCAGCATGAATTAGTAAATTAGCAAATACTGAATTAGTGAATATTGAACCATTGTTCATAGGGGAAATACAGGACCAGGTGCCTGTGAGTTTCTGGTCATATTTTCATCAACTGATCAATAAATAACTTTCTTTTCTGTATGTTTTTGTTGAAGACCCCTTATTTAATAGATATTATTGACTCATAAACATTGAACTTATAGCCAACAGCACTATGACTCATATCTTAATGAAGTTTATTGAACACATGCGTTTCATGTACATATCACAGCTTTCTGGTGCTTAGGAACACTAGACAGCACTCCAGTGCTGCACTATGGGGGCCATCTTTAAACAGAGGAATCACCAACAAAAAGCACAAAACTGTGAAAAACGTGGCACTCAATACACAACAAAAAAGACACTTGTTTACAGTATGAAAGCTGAAACAAGAAGGTAGAGCTTGCCTTGCTTTCACCTAGCTGGAATGTGTACATCAGGTGACTCAGAAATTTCACCACTCTCTATATATGTCTGTCAGTGACTTTGAAAGTGCCACCAGTATTGATTTGGGGATTACAAATAAATTTCATCCAATAGGCAAATTCACAGATATGGGATCCATACGTGTGAGGATCAACTATACTTTTTTCAAAGTCACCTTCTCTTTGTCCTATTAAGTTGTTTCTTTAGATATTTGTGGTTCTTTATCCAGTTTGGTATCTTCTCTCATGGGGTTGGTTTTCTTAAAGTATTTGGTAATTCTTGTGTGTGTTCATTTTTATATTTGAGATTGCTTGCTTCCTTATCTGTAAGTAATGTTTCTCTTACCAGAATTTTCCTCCCTTGCTAGAGAGAGAAAGCTGGGATATGCTGCCAGGCGTGGTGTTCAAATGCTCCTCATCTGGATATGGGGACTCTGTATTCTTTTTGGGCATTGGCAGTCCAAGTCCCTTTCCACTCTGCTCTCTTCACAAGCCTAGGGATAGGTACTAATGCTTGTTGAAAGATAGGAGAGTTAGATATGCTGAAGCATCACTAGCCAATTACTGAGGCACTTTCCTCAGGATTCCTTCCTGACACCTTGTTTGTCATCTCTGAGTTGTGAGTGTCCCACCATTGCTCTTACCTTTGCAGCTGATTGCTTGCCCATACCATCTGGTTTGTAGTTTTTCCTATCAGTAGGATCGTCAGTCTTTCATTTCTGAAAATGTCTGTTCATCAATTCTATTCGTTATTTTCCAGCACTGTTGTGAATTTACTCTTTTTAAAAACAGATTTTTTCTGGTATTTTTAGGAAATTGAGGTGGGAGTAGATAGGCATAAAGGCTTAGTCTGTCATTTTGATCTAAATCCATACTACTTTAATTAAAAAAATGACAGTTATTTTTAAAAGAAAATTTATATTTTTCAAGTGTTCCAGATGAAGATGTTTCAATTCTGGGTTTCAAGACATGATTGTATAGAATTCTTTGTTGATGGCTTATGTGGGGATTTATAAGGGCATGCCAGTATATTCTAATTTATAATAGTTACCATTGTATTTATTATTGTATGGATTATTTTTATCTTCATAATTATTTAATGATACTTTACTAATTACATTTTTATATGGGTACCTTCTGTACTCCAATATATTTGTATCATAACAGTAATGCCAGGCACTTTATGGCTCATTATCTCATTAAATTTTCACAGAACTCCTATATGGTAGTGGTTATCATTTTCATTTTTGAGGATGAGGAAGCAGGTTCACTGACTTGGATTTCCCAATGGGCCCCAAATATGTAGTGAGTTTGCATCTGACCCATTAGCTTTCTGGCTCTAAGTTCATCAACGTATCACACTCTTATGGAAGATTGGCACTTTTTCCAGAATGCTAATTATTAGCTCACTGTGTATGCACTCATGCTCAGAAAAATCAGGAAGATGCATAATGCATTATGAGAAATTGGATCTTCATTGGAGGAACTGTGTGGCAAACATTTAGACATATGCTACAGCCTTCTGTTATTGGATGCTTCTTCATGTTAGAATGAATAACTGTTTAAAAGTTCATCTTTCTAAAAGCAAATTAATGATCAGTTTAGTGTCATCATTGACCATTAAAAAATTCCTTTCCAATTTAAGGCATAACAATCAATCATTTAATTAAGGAAAATAATTTTCCTCTCCCCAGGATTTTATCCTTGGAATAAACAGAGAATAAATCAAGAAATACTATCCATAGCAAGTCTTCAGCTCAGAACAGCTCAGAAATTCTTCAATACAAATGTATTGCAAAAACTTAGACGGGTTACCTAATTTTAAGTTGGAAAAGTCCTGCAGCTTTCATCTATAGAGATAGTGAGTACATTGGGTAAAAGCGAGAATGCCTCAATTTCTAACTTTTCCACTTTGAGCTGTTCAGACTCGAGAGTAAATTCAAATTTAGGAATGTTCCCTGAAAACATGGACTGAACATTCCTCATGCTCCAGCCTGTCCTTTCCTCTCACTCTAGCTTCCGATGGCCCTGATTCAAAGAGTTAGATCTCACACACATGCTTTGGAGACATAATTTCCTCTCTGTGGGTCACTGAACCATTCTTAGAGACTAGTCCAATTATCTATCACATAAAGAGACATAAAAATGAAATATAAGCCTATAGAAATCAGGCTTTGGGCAACAGGCCTAAAAACAAACCTGTGTTCCCTGACTCCCTTATCTCTTTACCCCCCCCCCTTTTTTTTGGTGGAGTTAGGGAGAGGATGATTTGTTGAAATTTAAAGGTTTATATCTGTGCCAAATATTAGCTGCTAATCCGTTAGTCTAAATCATCTGAGATACATTACACAGAAATAAATCTCACTGGAATCAAGTTGGATAAGTTTGTTTCACAGGACCAGAAAAAGTTGTCAATGCTCATGATTTTGGTGAATAATACTCCATTACATCATGTTTACATTAATAACTAAATCCCACTCTTCTAAGTCTCAGTGTGTTCCAACAGAAGTTCCAGGCTTTTCCAATAAGCCCTGGAGGGTTGCCTCGCATGCCTCAGCATCAGTCAGGACTTCCCTGCCGGCCTCTTTGTCCATTCTGCACAGGGCATCATGCCCCCTTCTGCAGGCCTTGCTTCCCCCACTGATGTCCACCCAGCTGGAGGAGCAGATTCCTGCTGAGTCCTTGAGGCTTCTGACAAGCTTCAACTTGCTCCGACAGCTCGGTCGACTCTTGGGAAGCAGGAGGATAGATGTTTCCTCCCCTTGAAGGTCCCAGAACAAACCGTAGCTAAGTTTAGTGCAATGGCTTTGCCAGGTCACACATAAATTCTTTTCTAGCCTGGGATTTGTGCATATTACCAGGTAGCTTTGTCTGAATGGATTTAAGTGCCATCTTACTGAGTGCTGCACTCATACTTGCCTCTTCTCCCGACCTTCAGATGCTTTGGCTTCTTGTTAGACAACTTTTGCCCTTAATATGGATTTTCTTCTGTGGATAGTCCCCCCTGTCCTCTCTGCACCCTAGCCTCCATTCCTTTTACTTCCAAAATTCTGTCAGACGTACTTATATTGGCCTGGACTTTATTTTTTATTTTTATTTTATTTTATTTTATTTTATTTTATTTTATTTTATTTTATTTTATTTTATTTTATTTTATTTTATTTTATTTTATTTTTTTTGGCCTGGACTTTAAATGGAGACAGTACCCTCAAGGCCCCTCAGCCCTAATGTAAATCAGTGGATGCAAATAGATACTTTTAAGAACAAGTGTCACTTAGCTCTACTTCCTAGACAGATCCGAGTCTCACTTGAGCCCAGCCAAGTACTGCATGTAATTTACTGCATTTATATTTTGTCCCCATGAGCTCTTCTGCTTGTATTTTTATGTTTAAATAGCACGTTATCGCATGCTAAGATCCTGTGAGCATTCTGGACCTTGATCTTCTACAGCGATGAATGTTGCTTCATGGGTCCCCCAGCCCATGGTCCAGTCCAGCATGAAAGGGAGAATGAGCTAAGAGGAACGAACATGCACCATCTCAGTTGTCTTCAGGCCAGGCCAGGAGCTCACTGTGGGCTCTCTTTTAAGTCTACTTTTCCTTGCTCTCTACTGATTAAAGAGCCCTTCTGGTAATTAGCCATGGCAATTTAACCAAGTATGATGGTGGGCATTGGCATGGAGGAAGTATACAGGGAAATCAGTCTTCATTTGAAAATGAGCACAGTAGGGGGAGAGAAATACATAAGGGTAAATAGCTGTTTCTTAGGCTCATTGCTTTTGATCTCTTATAAATCGATTTGCTGAATACCCAGTGAGACAAAAAAGAAGTAATACCGTCTTTATTAACCATCAGAAGAAGCACTAGTCACTTTCTGTTGATGTGTTAGTGGAGGATAGAGTTTTCTTTTATCTCTCAGGGTCATCTGGGACATTTCATCTATACTAAGACTGTCTCTGTGTATTGCCTTTGTGTTTTTTTTAAGATTATGTCTCAGCATCTGAAACTCTTCTTAGAAATACAATAATGGCAACTGCATTTGTGCCCATATGGTGCTCACTGACCTGAAGGCACGGCATCAAATTTGATCCCTGGTCACAATTTCCTTCCTTCAATATTTTAAGACCTAGTAGCCACATGCTGGCTATGCTGTTTATATTTGGTTCTAAGAATTGAGACATGTCTTTCTGATTTATAAATTCCATATTTAAAGAAAGTGTTTCCTAAAGCAAAACAAAAGCTCCAGTACCTCTTGAGAAAATCAGTACTTAGAATCAATTATTTTTAGGTTTTTATGCTTCAAATGAGAAAACATATTGGAAAGACTTTCTGCTATTTTAAAATGTTTAGAAGCAAATTAGTCTTACCACATTGTTTACATTCAAGGTAAAGATCTAAATGTCTCATTCTTCTGTTTATGATCAAGGCAAGAAGGTTTATAGAATAAAAGCAACATCCTTGATGAAACCCTGAAGTCAAAACCAAACAATAACATTAGCAAAACCAACAACAACTACCATAATAATGACTTTTCAAGTAAATCAAGAATCATGCAGATGTCAAGGGCAGCTCATCTGGTTGTAAAATGCCTACTTACCTTTATGCCAGTGTCTCTTTCTTTCTTTCTTCTTTCTTTCTTTCTTTCTTTCTTTCTTTCTTTCTTTCTTTCTTTCTCTTCTTTCTTTCTTTCTTTCTTTCTTTCTTTCTTTCTTTCTTCTTTCTTTCTTTCTTTCTTTCTTTCTTTCTTTCTTTCTTTCTTTCTTCTTTCTTTCTTTCTTTCTTTCTTCTTTCTTTCTTTCTTTCTTTCTTTCTTTCTTTCTTTCTTTCTTTCTTTCTTCTTTCTTTCTCTTTCTTCTTTCTTTCTCTTTCTTCTTTCTTTCTTTCTTTCTTTCTTTCTTTCTTTCTTTCTTTCTTTCTTTTCTTTTCTTTTCTTTTCTTTCTTCTTTCTGATTTTATTTATTTATTCATGAGAGACACACAGAGAGAGAGAGCAGAGTACATAGGCAGAGGGAAAAGCAGGCTCCATGCAGGGAGCCCAATGTGGGACTCGATCTCAGGACTCCAGGACCACTCCCTGAGCCGAAGGCAGACACTTAACCACTGAGCCACCCAGGTGTCCCTATGGCAATGACTTTCATTCTTTTCTTTCATACAGTAGTCTATTTGCCCTTGGAAATTATTGATTCTATCACCCATAATGCAATAGGTTAGCTTTCAAATCAGAAACAAACTTATTCCATGGAGTGAGTTATTCAGATACCATTGAAGATTTGAGGCTGTCTTTAAGCAGCCTATTTCTTGTTTATTAGAGGCTTTTCTGAATGAAAACAGCCTTTTTTTTTTCATTGGGATCTCTCATTTGTATCTGGCAAACACTCATAAAATGAGTGCGACTCAGTAGTTATTATCGATCCCCCAGGAGTTAGTTTAGCAGATTTTCTTCTTCATCATCATATCATCATTTGCATAATAGTTACCTCACATTTGAATACCTACTGTGTACCAGACACACTTCTTTCTCAAGATCATAAACATTATCATCAAGGAGAAGAATAAAATGGTATAAGTGCCAATATGTGTGTTTTATATGATTATCATTTAATCCTGTCAACAGCACTTTGAAGTATCATTTCTTTTTGTAGATGTTGGTACTTGCCAAAGTGCCTGACTCATTTAGGATTACATGAGTGCTGTGGTGAGGGCTTTGAACTCAAGTCTCATTGACAACAAAGCCCTTGCTCTCATTATGGGATTTGGACCTAGTTCTATTGTTGTTGCAGAATATGAATATGCAGTATGAATTATGTAAATACTATGAATTTACATATTGTTAATGTCCAGGAAGAAGGAAGAGGGAGAACAATTTTTTTTGTATTTGTAGTCAAGAGATCAAAACCAGTTGGATACAGAATGTTTTGATGCTGAGTATGTTTATGACTCATGTTTAAATTAAAAATTTTAATATCACCAGTTAATTTTAGTCTTTTTTAGAAGTAGCCTCCATTCTACACAGAACAGCCCATTACATTTATAGTCTATTTTTATTTTATTGAAATTAATTTAATTGTATCACTTATATTTTGTATAATTTTTTTTTATTTTGTATAGTTTTTAAGACAATGACTTAATATATGTTCAGCTTTCTGGCATATATTAACATGTAAATGATTATAGCCTTTGTCATTGAAGTTTTCCTTTTATGAAGTCCAAACTTCTTGGTCTAATATCGGCATGATTGAAATTTTATCAGGAAGATTTAATTCTTTCCTTAATGATAGGCCATTGCCAGTTTGTGTTGGTTACATCTACTAAGTCTGATTTTCCAAGATCAGTTTAGTAGTTGTCATTGTCATTAGCCAGAGGACGTGTATAGTTTTAGCTATTGTAAATTTTCTTGTATGTTGGTTATTTTTACTAGTATTACATTCATTTAGAAACAAATAAAATCCTAATAGTTTCCATTTCTTTCTTAGCCAGTCCATGAGAAAATTTTGATAGGTTTCTTTTAGTCCACAATTTACCGTCTGTCAAAATACCATGCCAGTCTCAAGTTCTTTTAATTCTCACATAATCAATAGTCAAGTGCCTCTGAGACAACTTTTCTGTCAAATGCACTAATCTTGTTATTGATCCATTTGGATTGAGTCTTATAGATCTTGTTAATGGATTTCTAAGATACACTATACTGTATTTCAAATTCCATTTGATTTTGATATATGTATCTGAAACCAAATTGTTTGGTAGATCATTACAGCTAATTGATATTTTATGTTGGTACTAGATCTGTGGAGGTAACAAAAAACACGTTTTCTGAACCAATTTAAAAATAGGTTTTTTTTTTAAGATTTTATTTATTTATTTGAGGGGGAAACAAAACGAGAGCATGATGGAGAGGAGGGACAGAGGAAGAGGAAAAAGCAGACTCCTTGCTGATATGAAGCTCCACTCCAGGACCCTGGGATCATGGCCTGACCTGAAGGCAGACACTTAATCAACTAAGCCACCTAGGCACCCCTAAAAGTGGTTTTATGTTGTACACTGAAACTAATATAATGTTCTATGTCAATTATACCTCAATAAAAAGTGGCTGTAGTTTTTCTAACATACTAATTTACTAAGGTCTCCAATGAAGCCCTAGTGTATAAATTGGAATCTAGGCAAATGACACAATTATCTCCTCTGCATGAGCAAAATACATGTTATCAGATGCACTGTTAACACTCCCTGCTCTAACTTTCACTGGATTAAAAAAAAAAAGGAGAAATTTAATGTCAGGGAAAATTGAACAGATTGAATTAATGCCACTTGTTAAGACTGTGGACATTGATGTCAGTGTGAAATTCTGTGAAAGTTCTTTATGGGTTTAAGCATACATCAGTAGTAGATCAGAGATAATAGAAATCATCTTATAATGAAAATTGCCTAAATCTTTGCCAAAAGAGTTGGCTGTATTTTTAAATGCCCCATCAAGGAGAAATCTTTTCATCCCATTATTACAATGAACGTGAAGACTAGTAGTTTGACTAAACGAAATAAAAGCTTCCCATATTTGTAGATCTGAACACTTTCTTGAACCTCAGTTTGTGTCAAATCATTGATTTTATGGGTACTAGAAGTTCCTTTAGCGCTGCATCCCTTCTTGGCATCCTATTTGCTTTTAGCTGTTTTCCTTTCACCTCTTTCTCATATCGTCTGCTGCACACAAATGCGAAATGACAACGGTGTTTCAAACTTCATAAGAATCAGTCATGGGAGCACAAACTGGCGACAGCGCCTCCATGGTATGGTTTCTCACCATCCACAGATCCAGTCCCTTCATGGAGATGTGAAGTCTAGCTTTGCAGGTGCAAGCGATGCACAAAAAATGGAAGCTTTCATTGTTGTTTATTTTTGAAGAGGAGAATAAATGGCCATCACAAGATAATTTTCTGCAATTATATTTGATAGTCTGTTGTTCTGTATTTGTGCTTGCTATTCAAAAACAAAACATGAACAATTATGGAGAATTATTTCTATGATTGAACTTCGTCCAGTTCTCTTATTTGTTGTCACTTTGCTTACTATGTGCTCTCTATGCACATTATTGACAGTTCAAAAGCCATTAGTAAAAAAGGTAAAGGACCTGGGTGAGGGAAGGCACAAATCATCTCGGAGGTCGAAGTTGTAAAAGATAGCCCACCTCATTGCCAAACTTAGCATAAATTCTGTTGTTGGGCTCAGAAATTGAGTCATGCTGCAATTGGAAAATGCTATGAACAGCTGAAAAGTTCAAAATGTAGTGAAAAAATACTGAGTAAATTTAATATACTAACAGACTAATTATTATTTTTTATTTTATTTTCTGAAAAGAGTTTTTGACTTTGTTTTGTGAGCTCCACCTCCCCCAACATATCCACACATAAACACACACGCTGCAGAAATATATTCTAAAATGTAAGCACATGATAAGTATTTGTTGATTTGTTTTGACTTACTTTACTGCCATCTTTATGGATGCATCTGTTCTAGGGAGAGAACGCCTGCATATAAACAAGGCACATTTAACTAAACTTTACAGGATTCCAGTTTTAAAGAGTCATTTGTAAGCAGTTTTTGAGATGTGATTCTTATTTCTGTATGAAACCATTCTTACTCTTCATTTCAGTTATGCTGTGGAATCTGAGTGCTTTTACTCTACTCCTCAATGGCCTGGATTCCTACAGAAATGTGGCTGGATCTGCCTTTGACTAAGTATAGCAGGTTTGCAGGTTGGAAGGCAGAGTTGGGAAATCCCTTCTTGCAGGGCACTTGGAAGAGCTGTTGGAGTTCTGAGGGCCTGTGCTGTTCTCTTCCATAGATCTTAGGTCGTTTGTCACTTGCCCTGTCTCTCCTTAACGCTGTCCCTCCCAGTTGGAGTATACGATCTCTTTACCTTATGTTTCATATAGACAGGGTGGCCCCACAGGGAAAGATCTGCTACAACAGAGGGTATGTTTCTTTTTCATTAGAATTTTTTTTCACACATAGCACAAATTTACTCCTGTTTATTTAGTACTTGCTGTATTTGTTATATTGCTTAATCCTCATAATATCCTGCAAGGGAAGCAGTATTGATTACCCCATTTTATGAGGTAGACGTATTTATGAAGAGATGTGGGGAGACTCATTTAGGGAAAGTAACTCATTTTATATGTCTGTGTACATATATATTTGTGTATAGATGGACACACACATTTTAAAATATTTTTTCTGAAATATAAAAGTTAATTGCTAATGATGACTGTTTTAGATGAGATTGGGCACATTCAGGGTGGTATAGCCATAGACAATGATGACTATTTTAGAGAGTATTGGAAAAAGTATAAGTTGTCCAATACTATGGTTCTTCAAGCTGGAACTTTAGAGATAGACCTCAGAAGAGCTAAGGACAGAAACATGACAAGGAGAAAGACCAAGGTCCTAAGAGAAAGTGATAGTTGCTAAAATGAGCCTTTTCTTTTTTTTTTTTAATTTTTATTTATTTATGATAGTCCCACAGAGAGAGAGAGAGAGAGGCAGAGACACAGGCAGAGGGAGAAGCAGGCTCCATGCATCGGGAGCCCGATGTGGGATTCAATCCCGGGTCTCCAGGATCGTGCCCTGGGCCAAAGGCAGGCGCCAAACCGCTGCGCCACCCAGGGATCCCAAAATGAGCCTTTTCTATGAGTTGCAAAAAGTTTTGAAATGAATTGCAGTTTGTGTTGTTAGTGTAGAATTGAAGGAAAAAAAAGTCTTACTCTTGCTTTGTGCTCCATCATTCTGACCAGATTTCCCTGGAAATAAATAAATATATAAATAAATAAAAGGAAAATGAACTAGATGGTTTTCTCAGTAACACTTCCCTCCATTCTCCTCACACGTAACTTCCAAGTCCCAACTCTTTTCCAGACCTTTTTGGGACAAGGTTGAGGATAAAATAGGAGGAGAAAATAGTCAAAGTGGGTTGGCACCGAATCCTAAAGTGTATTTATTTATTTGAGAAAAAGAGAGCATGAGCGAGGGTGGAAGGAGAAGGAGAGAGGGAATCTCTCAAGCCAACTCCACACTGAACTCAGAGCCTGATGCAGGGACCCTGAGGTCATGACCTGAGCAGAAACAAAGAGATGTATGGTCAACTGACTGAGCCACCCAAGCACCTTTAAAATTATTACTTTAATGAGATGGCATACTTACAAATAAAATGATGACTATGTAAGCAATCTGCAAATTGCCATTCAAATATAATCCTCACAACAGGTCTAAGATAATAGAAGGGCTGATATTGTGCTTCTTAATTCAACTATAGGTCAACTGAGATTTCGAGAGATTGATGCCTCTCCTCACAGAGCTCCTAAGGTGTAGAGCTTGGATAGGAACGCAGGCAACATGACATCCCATTCTGTCTTCTTCAGTTCGCTCTTACTTTCCCATTTCAAGCTAAGTTTTCTGTTATTGGTATGAAAGACCATAGAATATATTCCTTTTAAGGTGCCTGTAGCATGGTCCTTTCCAACCTTTGTGTAAGCTCTTTTAAGTGATTTGACCTAGAGTAAAAACATTTGTACCTAAATGGAAATATTGTGCTTTGTAACATTACAGAGAAGTAAGGACAAATATCCTTAGAAAAATATTGACCTTTTTTGTGCACTAAGATTATTTAGGTTACATGATACTGAATTTCAACCATTGCAGACATTTTAAAGCAGTTATAGAATAGTACCATTTGCTTTTATTTTTAAAAACCTGGTCTGGAAGTAGGAAAGCTGGCTACCAACCTGGTTCATTCATTCATTTAAGTATTTATTGAGTGCCTCCTCTGTGCCAAGGACATTTTTAGGTTTTGGAGAAACAACAGTGGACAGAGTAGACAGCAATCTGCTTTTATAGAGTTTGAGAAAACCTGAAAGTAGAGAGGTGATGTGAAGTATGGTTGACATTTTAGATAAGGTGGTCAGGGAAGACCTGTCTGAGAAGATGACTTTTGAGGAACTATCTGGCAGAGATGAGGGAAGAGCTATTTGGATGTCTGGAGAATAGCTTTCCAGACAGAGAGAATCATCAAGTACAAATGCTGAGACTATTGGTGCCTGGGGCTGCTTAATAAATAGCAAGAGGCCAAGGAGGCTGGAGAGGTTGGGCAAGAGTAGAATTAGGAAGACCATTTAGGAGGTGACATCAGCAATCCAGATGCAAGATAATGGCAGCAATATCGATTATAAAAGGTCGCAGGATTCTGGATATATTTTGAATGTAGAGCCATTGGGATTTCTAGACTGATTGGATGTGGCGTGTGAGAGAAAGAGAGGGGTTAAAGATAACATCAAGGCCCTTGGCGCCTGAGAAGCTGGGAAGAAGGAATTGCAGTCGACTATGGTAGGGAGGCAGTAGTGAGTGAGCAGGGGTCAGGCAAAGATCAGAGGTCCAGTGTTGTATTTAGAATGTTTGTTATGTACTAATGTCAGTTGTTGAGTGGGCATTTGGGTCTAGGAATCTGGAACAAGGGAAACGTCTGGCTGGGCAAATACATTTGAGAGTCATTACATAATTGATATTTAAAACTGTGAAACTGGATGGGATCCCTAAAGAAGTGATATAGATGAAGGACAGAAAAGGACCAAAGACTGAGCCCTGGGGCACTCTTACATTATGAGCTCAAGGGGAAGGAGGAGCCAACAAAAAGAGCTAAGGAGCAGTAATTATTCATGAGGCATAAGTAAACACCATGTCTTAGTAGCTTTATTTGTTTCAGTATTTCTTATAATTGTGAAATCAATGGCAGTAAAAGAATCTGAGAAAAAGTGTCCAGTGATGTGGGGAAGAAAACAGGAGGATGTTCATAAATGACAGGGCTTTACCCAAGACAAATCCTAACTGGGTTAAGTAGCAGAACTAAGTCTGCATGGAGGTTGAGGATGAAGAATCAGTAACATTCTTTTTTTTTTTTTTTTTTTTTTTCTCAGCCGTTGCTTGGGAGACGTACCAGTTATAATTAATTTGGGTTTGATCTGGTACTGAAAGATAATTTAGGCTTTAATATCCTGGATACTAGGTAAACAGCACCCACTCCTTTACATTATTTGGAACTTGGGTCCATTGCCCTCTAAATTGTTTTTGTATACTTCTTAAAAGGATTGGTTAAATTTTCTCTCTGATTTGATTCTCAATTACATACTTTTCTTCTGCTGCTCAAGTTTAAGAGCATCCTGGGTTCTGCTGGAAGGTCTAGACTTGTCTTCGTGACCTATATTCCTTTATTTAGCAAACACTTTTCAGAATCTATTGCATATCAAACTTTGCACTTGACATTGGGGATACCCCTATCGCCCACATAAATTAGTTCTCCCTCCTGGAAGAGTTCCCATTCTAGCGTGAATGGGCAATTATAGTGTAGTGTGATGTGTGTTATAGTGGAGATGAGTGTTGAGGAGAGATTTGTTGAAAGAACTTAAAGGAGAGAGCAATGAACTTCCTGGCAAGAGTTGAAGAGCGCTTCTTGGAAGAGGTAATACACACACTTAGTTCTGAGAGATCAGTGAGTTCTCCAGCAAACAAGAAGGCAAAGGAGAGTCTAAGCAGAGAAGCAGTATATGTGTGAGCAGAATAGTAAAAGAAGAGGTGCGGAGTTGAGAAGGCATATGGGGGTAAAGGCAGAAGGGTTAGCAGGAGCTGGGTTTATTTTGTCCTGTGCTAGACACCGTTCTTACTACTTTTTGTGTATTCACCCCCTGAATTCTTACAACGTTGTGTGGTGATGCAGTATTAACACTCTTTTTGCAGATGTGTGTCATAAGGCACAGAGGGATTGAATGATTTTTCAAGGTCATGCAAGCTAGTAAGTAGTGCTGTTAAATATGAGTATCTGATGCTAAAAGTGCTGGTTGGTCAATTCTAACACTTTTCCTCATCGTTTTCTTCTTGGAATTGTTAGGAACCTCCGCCGTTATGGTTTTGTTTGTTCTTCTCCATGGCACACCTGCTGTCCTCCATCATACCAGATTTGACAAGGGCCTTTAATGTTTTCTGATTATTTCTTTCTCCTCTTTCCCCAAATTTGAATTTAAAATCTCTTTATTAGATTGGCAAGCCTCCTGTCAGGCTTGGTGTATGGGAGATGCCGTCAGATCCCCACCCGGAGCCCGTGATCCCAGCATTGGGAACCACAGCTCAGAAAAAAAACTTTCTTCCTTTAACACAATCCATGGAACCTATTGTTCTCACCTCATATCCTCATTTCCCTCATGTAATTATCACCGTCAGGTTGGACAAGGTTTGAAAATATCATCTGTTCACTTGTGTCCCTGAGGTTTGCAATTTCTTAACCTGTCACTGTACGTTTCTACTGAGTGAGTTGTGAAAGGTAACGTGGGTGGCATGTGTCTGGGAAAGTGGTGCATCTCCTCATTAGCCATGGATTTACAGTGTTTACTTTTAGTAACGTATTTCTCTCTCTGGAGGATAATTGAGGTCCTTGCACTTGAGAATACATCCTCTTTACGGCTCTGCAGAATGAAGTGCTTCTCCTTCAGTAGTTCTGGGTCCCCCTTCTTGGTTGGGCAGGATCTCACATTTTTGAGTAATTGTCTTGCCATGGCTTTTTCTTCTGTATTTCAGTCTCCTATTCACAGCTCTTCAACTAAGTCTTGATTTCGTGTGACCCATTTTCTTCTTTTTTTTTCTCTGAGTGTTGTTTCTGCCTGGGATTATTCATCCTTTCTAGTGATCTAGTAGAGAGGTATTCTTCAAACTGTCTCTCATTCCTTACTGGCAAAGAGGAATATTGCAATATAGCTTGCAATACTGAGATTAGGGGCCACACATCTGCCAGAGGCATGACTTTGGATGCTTTCTGAGGTTGTCTGATTGCAGAGCTCATACTGCCTTGCAAGAGGCTTGAACCTTCATCAGCTAGACTCTACAGCAGAGCTCTTGGTTACCATTTTGCTGTCTCTCCAGTGCTTCACATTAAGGACTATTGGTTTTTCTAATTTTGTCCAAGAAACATTTACCAAGCACCACATATTGAGTGTTCTGTGCCAGATACCATGTAAGATCCTTGGCATATAAAGGTCTCTTCTTTCAAGGGTGCTGGTTCGCTCTATAGTCCAAAGACTAATGTGCATGGCTCTGGTCACTGATTATTTCAAACATTCCTGGCACATATAGGTGTAAATTCAAGTGAAACAGAGCACTTCCATTATAAAACGAAGATTATGGATGTAGGGAATTCATCAGATATAATTTAAAAATTTAAATGAATATTAAACATTAGCAATGAACATGTTTAAGGCCTTTGATGTGAAAACATTCAGTATTGGAATTATAATTCCCTAAATTACAATGAAGGCACAGAAGGAAGCAGGTGTTGAGACATCAATGTTGATAAATAAGGAACTTTTAAATAGTCTAAGTCATTCCTCAGAAAGGGAAAGGATTTTTTTAAAATTCTCTAACATATAGTCAAAGAATACATTCTTAAATATGTCTAAACTAAAATAAAAATCACAGACAGGCACCACTGAATGAATTATTTTTTATTCACTTATGTCTGGATGTTCTATTCTTAGACCTGAACAAGAACATTTCTCTTCATAAGGAATTTATTTCAGTAGCATGAATGTGATCTATGAAAAAGATGTTTTGTAGAGTTAGTGCAGAGCCCAGAATCTTTACAGAAGGAACCGAGGGAGCTTTAGAGTAAGGCTGGAAAAGTTTAAAGATTTAGGGATGAAATGCAGTTCCCAGAAGGAAGGATTTAATCAGTCTGCTCTTTTTCGAGAAGAAAAACAACAGAAAAAGAGAGTCATAGTAGAATGAGTGAAGAGTTCTCTGCTGCGTTTGAGGTTGAAAGTCTTCATTATACGTCTTGATAACAATCTAGCCATAAAACAGTTCTGGAGATGGAAAAACAGGCCTCATTTACTAGAAATTTAGCAACGTGGTTTTATTTTACAAAGGAAAATGAGCAAAGTGGAATTTAGTGAATCCAGTGGAATTAAATGACCTGGGGCAAATTCGGAATGTGTGTAAGACACAATATCAAATAACAAAGGGAACCCAAAAAACGACAAAAGAAAAAAAGGAAAAGGAAGCATTTCAGCAAGTGGAAGGCATGATCTAATTTCTCTTCTGAAAAAAAAAAATTCTGGCTTCTTTGAAAGAATAGTTAACAAGTTTGCTTCTTTGTGCTGTGTAGGTCAAGGAATATGCTAGCAGTAGGACTGGGAAGCGACCCCCGTTCAAACCCAGGGCTGTGCTCAGGGACCC
This sequence comes from Nyctereutes procyonoides, assembly GCF_905146905.1. Taxonomy (NCBI): domain Eukaryota; kingdom Metazoa; phylum Chordata; class Mammalia; order Carnivora; family Canidae; genus Nyctereutes; species Nyctereutes procyonoides. The sequence continues at coordinate 24,285,231 of NW_026575146.1, forward strand.
CACACTGATGCGCTTTTTGCCGGGCACCTGCCCCTTGTCAGGCAGTGACGGTGGTGCGGGGAAGGGGGTGGAAGGCCAGGCCGCCGGGGTATGGCAAGGAATTCCGTTCTGATTGCCGATGGGCTGTGCCTGAAGTTGTCCATTAAGTCCAAGGGATTCCCTGCAAAGCGTCTGCCGGTGCAATGCAGAGCTTCTGAAAGGAACCTTGAAGTGCAGCTGGGAGTGAACATTGCGGTGCCGGCGGCTGCCAGCCGGTGGCCCGCCCCACGCTGCGCCCTTCTGCAGAGCAGCCATCTGCTGCAGCTTTAATGAATGAATCTCTCTCGGGCCTTTTTTTTTTCCTTTTTCTTTTTTTTTTTTTTAAGAGAACAATAGCTTCTCTGGTGTGATCTGCATTCCGATGGAGGGATTGAGTCCTTTGCTCACGCTTCTGTGTGAGTGTTGTGGGGTGTGTGCGTTGGGGCAGAGAGGTGGGGTGTGTCTGAGGTCTCTAGGTGGGGAGATGGGGAATGCCTTCGAGAAGGTAATGCTTCAGGTTTGCTTCGAATTGCAATGTTCAATGGACTCTTCCCTGGGAGACTTGGACAATTGGGCTGCTACTCTTTGCCGCTACATGTCCTTCCTCCTGCTTGTTTTGTCCCCTGCATGCGGATGGATGGATTCTCACCTTTCAGAAATGCTAACAAAGTACAAGCCTGTGGGAGAAAATATTTAGCTAGACTTTTTTTCCATTTAAAAATAAAAATAACCCTGTCATTCACGTGGGTTGATGAGTCTCCGTCCCTCTTGCTTGGCTGGTGTCTGTGAGTCTGTGTGGCTGTCCTCTCTGGGGTACACTGGAGGAGACCCGCAGCCCCCATCAATAACTCTTTTCCCTGTGGTGCTCATCAGCCCAGAGGCTGGTTCTTCTTAATTACGAAGGAGAGGAAGAAAACACCCCAAAAGACAAATCAAAAACTTTACTGGGAGAGGATTGATTTGGTCTTGGGTTTAAACAGTAAAAAAATCTTATTTTGCCTGTCAATAATGGTCCTGTGGTTATAATCATTAGCTTACCAGAACTGAAGGGAAAGCTGATTTGGAGAAAACCTTTTGGAGATTGGCTCTTTTTCTTATGGAGTTTATTGAGTTTCAGGTTTTCAAGAAAAATCATACTCAGAACCTTCACACATGAACCAGGTGCGTTTATAGCTGCTCTGGGTGAACAGGGGAGGAGTGGGCATGATGGAGACACAGCTGTACACACCTGTACGCAGGTGGCCCACAGCCACAGGGCTCTGTTGGAGTGTGTAAAGCTACTCATCAAGGATATTTATTTGTTTTGGGGTAGAGTTCCACCAAATCATAGTTTGGAGTAGTTTTTATTATTTATTTGTATTTTTGTTGCTATCCTGTCTTTATCTATTAGCGGAAGTGCTATTTTATATCCTTTATTGGTATCCATCCTCTCATCAGTTTGGGCTCCATAAGGCAGAGGATGGAAGTAAAAATCTCACCCGGTCTAAAATTCAAAGGCAAATGGAAAATTTTCACTTTTACTTTTTTGTTGATATATGCTGAAATTGTTTTACATAGCTGTCACATGACATCCTTGCCATTTAGTATTTTATTACTGTAAAAACTATGCTTTAATTTTTATTGAACTTATTTTTTCTAGGTAGCTATTTATATGCATACATGCCATGCCCATCTATGTATTTATTTATATACACGTACATATACACAGAAGACATATGAGCATAATTCTTACACAGTTCACTCTGATAGACACACCTGTCTCCAGTGGTACAGCATCCTTGAAATTCCTTTTTACAAACCTATTTACCAGACCCTAGGAAAATATATATGGGCATCAAGAAATTCTCCTCAAACATATAAGTTGTTGCTGCTACTTATTTAAAGGTCAGCCAGGAGCTAGAGGAGCAGACTAAGGAAGCCAGCAATTATGGTCGCTGGCTTTATATGTGAATATTTGAGTTTATATGTGGTCGGGGGACCCCAGGGGTGGGGGGGGGTAGAGATTCACATCTCCGCTGGGCCCTATATGAAGACCCAGTGAGTGGGTAACTTGCCTTTCTCTGGTGGCATAAAGCAGATAATTTATTTATTCATTTTTAAATTATCTTGCATTTTTTAAAGCTGATAATTTATTGTTAAAATTTGGTCATTTTGAGAATGAAAGCGAACACTGATTGGGACACCGGAACAGCAGGTTTCAACCAGGGTATGTGGTCACCCTACTAGATCTTGATATCTGCTAGGCTTCTGTGGATGCAGAGGATCTGTAGCCTTCAGTCATATAAGCAATTATGAAGAAGATCTCAACAACTCAAGACAAGAAAAATTACAAATTAACAAAATTGAATTTTGTTAAAGCAGATTTTGATGCTCTACAGTAATCTTCATAGGTCACAGTGGCTTTAACTTGGTCACAGATTACGACAGTGGTGCAGTAAGTGAGCCTGTTGAACAACCATCGGTAATAACTGTGGTGACCAAGAAGACTTTTTTTTAGGGAGGCACCAAAATAATGTTGCTCAAGCTAGAGAGGCAGAGTCAGGAGATCTCAAGTGACGAGTAGGTGTGGAGATGGCAGGTAGGAATGGTTTTCTCAGCTGGCTGTATGTTCTATTGCACCCCAACATCTGAGTATACATGATACAGACTTTGTCTTCAGCTGGCCTGGCAGCGAGTGCCTTGCCACAGGCTGTCTGTCTGTCTGTGCCTCAGTTTTCTCATGTATGCAAGTGGTTAAATATGCAAGAAATATAGCGATGACTGTAAGGTTTTCTTATTCGTTGAATATTAATGGATACTCAGTATAAAATTTGGAATGTTAAGCATATTTTATCATATTGTAATTCTTTGAAAATATTAACTCATTTATAATTTATTTTGAACTGTCCATTAGCCTTAATATTAAATTAAGCTTCACAATCCATTCTTTGACTATTCCCAATACCTAGGAGCTCATACTTCATTTTAAAAATTTATCATGAAAAAGTTCTGTCTTATGGATAATACGTTTTTTAGCATTAAGTTGACTAACATCTGAACATGACATTTATGCCATTTCATCTATTGTAGAATCCCTGCGCTGTCTCCTATATCTGGACCCATATCTCCTGATTTTTAAGTGATTTTTAAATTGCTGTTGCCAGAAGAAGCACCTTTTAGGAATAGCAAGCAAAATTACTACTTGAACTACATTTTATAATACTCATTCCTTCCCGAAGCCAGAGGCTTGGAACTTGTTGCACAGTGTAACAAGTGGTGGGAGAAATGGACTACATTTTGGAGTCAGGACTGTCCTAACTATTGGTTACCACACACAGAGGCTGACATCTGGCAGGAGCTTTGCACTCGGTGGTCACCCTCTGCAACTTTTGGAGTGCAGGATTGTATTGTATTTGGCTTCAAGATTTTTATTGCTTCTTTGGATCTTGAGGGGAATCTTGATGCTCCATGGGCAACAATTATGGACAAGACTTCTCCGCTGCCAGAGCTGTTCCAAGAACTTTCCTCACCTCTCCACTTCACCGGAGACCCAAGGAAAGGAAAGAGATTAGTCAGGAATAGAGAGGATGAGAGAACAGGTGAGATGGTGAGGATTCAGCAAGGTGGAACCCCGATCTAGAGTTAACCACGTTGTCATTCATGCCTGTGTTGACTCAGTTACTACCTTTGTTACCTTGCTCAACTGAAAGTTGCATACCTGAAGTCAAGTGCAGGCACCCCACCCGGCTTGGGAGTAACAAACAGCAGATATTATAGCATAGAGCTAAGGATGGGGAGCCATATGTGCAGGCATTTTATAACCATGGAAGTTCATCTGCCAGTGCCAACCATAGTCATTCAGAGAAATGGGGTGAAGGATCAAAACTGTGCTGGCTTAAGCCACGAGCTGTACTCTGGCCTGTGGGGGTAGAGCAGTGCTGGGACACTTGGGAGGAGCCTCCAGCCAGAGCTGAATACAGTCTCTGCTTCCAAGGCCCACCAGTACATGTCCCTCCTGCATCTGCGTGGATGCCTCTGGGTAGTTCACAGACCCCTGTTCTTCCATTCACAACCTGGGCGCCTCCCTGGCTGACAGAACGGAGCACCTCAAGCTCTTTGTCTCCAGTGGGTGACTGGCATGAGTGTACTACCCCTCCAAACAGGAGTGGGGTGGAGCACTGTGGGCACCAGGCTTTTCCAGAAGATGATGAGGCACTGGCCTGTTTGCCTTGCCCAGCCAGAGAGAACAGCAGGGCGATGGTACTATCTTTTGATGTGCTGTTGGGCTGCCTTGTGCAGTGAAAGATTCTGGCCCCTTCCATTGTGGATGGCAAACTGTGATTAAACCTTCAATGAGCGCTCCTTCACTAGGCAACGGAGGGACAGTGCCTGGAATCTAGTCAGTTCATTGATAAAACTCGAGGTTGAAAGCATGACTATTTCTTTGTGTGAGTGCATCCAGGCCTCATTAGCGGGCTACTGTCCAACTCTGCCGTCTGAACCAGCTGCTGAGTAATCGGAGGCCTTGCAGAGGCCATTTTAAAGCACCCACAAGTGAAGCTTTTAATTTCTCATTGGAAAATTTTGGGACTTGCCAACTGTCACTAACGACCCCGGGTGACAGGTTAGGATTCGAGCAGAGGCCATGGAAGGTTAAGATTGCAGCAGATCTCAAGCAGGCAGGGAAACCTCATTCTTTTTAGTGCACATATTTTCTTTTTTTTTCTTTTTTTTTTTTTTCTATAAGCAAACATCTGACTTCAAAGCCAGGCATTTGTTAGAACTCTTACCATTCATATGAAAGCTGAAAAAGGAAGGAAGATGAATGAGGAATCTACCCACTGTTGTCCATGGAACAATATTCTAAGCTCGCAGAAATGACTTTCTTGTTGGCCCCGGTGAGGGAGGTTTTTCTCTTGAGATATGTTTCGTGAGCAGCCCTCCTCGTGACTCAGATACCCTACATGATTTATGACTTTGCCTCTGCATTGTGTTCATCGCTTTCCCTTCCATCTTCTCCAGACATGTTTCTGGGTAAAAATGAACATTTATCAAAAGAAAGAACGACCCCAGTTGCCCTTGTGAATATTGGAATATTTCTTGAATCTAACTTCTTTTATGGTCATTCTGCATCTCTGGTAGAAAAACCTTTGTCACCATTCAGTTTTCGTAGGCTACAAGCCTAGAACTGTACAACCCTGGGCCCCTGCTTTGAAGAAAGCCATAAGAATTACAATAAAAAAAAAGAGAGCATCAAAGTGTAAAGCATGGTCATAGTACTTAGTATGGATTAGAATTTTTAATTAGGTTCTACCAGCAGTATCTGAAGTGGCTTGAATTTTGGATGGGAGCTTTGATAAGAGCACCTGAAAAATTGTTTTGTTGTATCATCCATTACTGTTTTAGATTAACATTTTTATTCTCATCTTTTGGACACCTTTTAGTAACAAAGAGTGCATAGGTGAAAGATGATGGTAAAATATCCGTTTGTTTGGTAGAACTTGACATTTCTAGAATTTCTGATCCCTGACTAACTTGTCACTCCTACTTTGGCAACAAAGTTTAGTGGAATTAGAGCATGGACTTCAGAAGCAGGTGACTTGGTTCAGATCATGACTTCTCTACTTGCTTGTTGCATGATCCTAGGTAAATCATTTAAGCTTTATGTGTTTGTTCTTTCATCCACAAAATGGGGATATTCATAGGGCTTTTCTGAGATTTTTTGAGCTGATCTAAATAATGTAGCAGAACAGCGTGGCACATGATGAACACTGTTGATGTTCACTATTTCTTTTGACATCCTAAGTCCTGGAGATGGGTATAGTAAGGTACTCCGAGTGGGATAGGGAATTGCAAGCTTTGCGGGGGGCAGGAGACTGAGGCAGCCTCACAGCTCTTTGATAGGGCTGTGTTTGAGAGTTGAGTACCCTGCTCTTTTGAGCACCCTGTACCAAAGCTGTCCTTCAGGTCCACGACTTATAAATGAGACTTCCCTGTAACAAGGACCTCTTGACATGTCAGTAACTAAACCTGTCTATGGGGTGGAGGCAAATTCCCCCCAATGCTCAGGATGGTTCTACAGCAAAGGATTTTCCATCTAAAGCTGAGTGTGTCAAATCTGAGGGGAGAAAATAATTCTAGCATCTGGAAATAGATAGTTTGCCATACCTGAGGAAATATAAATAAAACATGTTTCTACATAAATTCATAGATATAAAAATAGGACTCAGTAAACAAACTTTGTGGCTAAATAATACATGGAATAAAAATGAACTAGTATGATAGCATTTGAAATTCTCTCTTCTGTTATAGTTGAAAGAGTGCTGAACTAAGAGGTTCGTAAGAGCTATTATTAGGATAGATTCAAAGTCCATATAATACCTGACATATATAATTGAATAAATAATCGTAAATTGAAACAATTTTTTGGTCACCTATGTGCTAAACACTTTGACAAAGCTCCCTCAGTTAATATGCCAACAGATGTATGAGTCACCCATTATCATTTTTATTTTTGAAGCATAAAACTGAAGTTGTGAGTGATTTACTTGAGGTTATATATAGCTAATAATTGACAAGGCAGCATTCAAATCCAGGTATTTCTGACTCTGAATCCACATGCTTTCCATTATAGTCTTACTGTCTTTCAAGGATAATTTGAAGGAAAAGTAACTGAGCCTCCATTGTGTGCAAAGCACCAAGGAGGGTACTGGGGACCCAAGGCAAACCAGACAGGCATGTTTCCTGCCTTTGAGAAACTGACAGTGTAGATGGAATGACAATTAGCAACCACTTGCTTCTCTCCTTCTTTTATGCATTCCTAGATGTCTACCTTGAGTAGATATGTTGCTACCTGGTGTACAGCGTAGACAGTTCATAAGGCATTGTGTTCTCTTAAAGATACTATTTTTAAATGTCCTTTTTTGTGCAAACATATACATCCTGAATTATCACCCCCTACCTAACATTGACACCTGACATGCTAGTTTTCAGATAAGATTATGCACAGTGTAAGCTTATCATCACCTTCAAATGTAGGTTACTTTGAAGGGTCAGTGGGAAAAATATAATTTAGCAAGTTATGATGTATCTCATGTTAAAATAAGAAATGTGATCATAACCGATTTCTGACTCCCCATGTGATAGAACTAACACTGACGTAGATTTGTCCTGATGCTGTGGAGCTCACTTAGAAAAGGGAAGGGAGGAGCAGGAAAGCAATCTCTCTGGCATATCTCCGAGGAAAGTGGATGGGTGTGGATGAAGCACCTTTGCAGGAAAGAAAAGTTGTGGGACAGTAGGTGCTTGGTGGAGAAGGGATGGATTATTAGCTCAGGCTTTTGGGAGAGAAAAGTTAGGTGACCAGAGAAAATAGGGGGAAAATATCAGGACTAATGGGGTGCTTTGGAGCTTATTTTAGGAAAGGTTACACTATTTGTTTCTTACCTCTCCATAACTATATGACACTTTTTGTGTGACAGACTTCACACCTTAGGATCTGCTCTTCACTTTTGCTTTAAAAGCTCAGGAAGAGAAAGATGTGTGCCACGTGGCACCCTGGTTCCAGTCAGTCATCTTTGACTAACGTGGCACCACCTAATCCTGATAGATCATTACAACATCTGCTTAAGGTCTACACATGAGAAAAAACAAATGGAAAGAGAATTAAAAGGAGAATTGGAATGTGTTTCATTTCTTTTAGGAACTGTGAATTGCAAATTTCCTTTAGGTTTAGCTTGTTTTCTTTTCTTTTCTTTCTTTTCTTTTCTTTTCTTTTCTTTTCTTTTCTTTTCTTTCTTTCTTTCTTTCTTTCTTTCTTTCTTTCTTTTTTTTTTTCTAAGTACTTGGGTGGCTGCTCATTTATAATGGGAAATCCTATAAGGAACTTCATGAAAAACTTGGAAATGAGACAACTGAATCTTGATGAATGGATAACTAAAGAATGTCTGGCAGATTCAATTATTCTGACAACGCTTTTACTCTGCTTTATCACTGAAGCTATTCAGAAAGCTGGGACACTTGCAGGCAGGACACCAAGACTCTGGTCATCTCCACAGGATGAGAACATTTAATAAAACCAAATGGAAAACTTGTGATCTCTTCCTTCCCAGCTGACACTCAGGCCGTCTGGACAAAGGACTGATTAATAGAAGAGAGCCCAGCCTCAAGCCTCAGAGTTTGGTCCTATCCAGAAGGGAAGTGATTTCCAGGGCTTCTCGATCTTTGTGTCAGACCTCTTCATTCCCTGCTGCTTCTCTCTGTTGAGCCTTGTGCTCTGTCAGCATGAGGCACAGATACCGTATTTCCTGAGGGATACCACTGTCACTTTTCTTGATTCCACTACTGGTCTTTAAGAAAATTTTTTATTATTATTTTAGAAGATTTTATTTATTTGACAGAGAGAGAAAGGGAGGAGGGAGAGAGCATGAGCTAGGGAGAGGGGCAGAGAGAGGGAAAAGCAGGCTTCCCACAGAGCAGGGAGCTGGATGTGGGGCTCGATCCTGGGATCCTGGGATCACAACCTGAGCTGAAAGCAGATGCTTAACCACCAGAGCCACCCAGGTGTCCCACTATTGGTCTTTTTAATCTGAATACTAGTCTAAAATCTCATGTAAGGTATACAAGCACAACATATAGAAATTTAATCTTTCCCACTACATCTACTGTAAAATGAACAATTTCTTTCCAGTACCGAACATGTCATTTGCTGTACTTTTTATTCGACACAATTAAATCCATATCCCTTCTTTACATTTATGTCTCCCTTATAAGGCCTGGTCTTACAGATTGTAGGTAAATGTGTGTGAATAAAGGTCTTGGTCAGTGTAAGATAAGGCTGTGATCCAGAATACAATTTGCAAATAAAGTAAATGCCTGTGGTGACCGTTACTCATGTGTGTGAGGACCTGTGTCTGGTGATACTATTGAGGGTGCTGTAGTTGTGTTTCTAACATGTGGATGTTTACTAACACTTGGATTATGGACTGAATCACTCAGTTTCCATTTAGACGTTTGAAAAGGTCCTTGACATATATTTCTTTAGAGTTAAGGATCAATCCACTGCCAGGCCAGCATGTAACCATGGACAGAAGTCCAGGCAGGCAGGGGCCCCACTTTCCCCTCCCATCCACCGATCCCCACTCTTCACTCCTTGGGTAATGGGTGAGGAAGCACAGTCATGACATATTCCCCGCAGTATTTTAATACCGAAAAACAGAGCGCAGGTGTAATGTTTTTGTGAGACAATGAGAATTATTTATTTTTTTCCCTCACTTATTAAAAATCCCCATTGTTTGTGTAGATCTCTCAGCACGTTTATATTTTGAAATGACCCCCCCAACACTTGCTTTTTAAAAATGCAAGACCTTGAACACCGGCACACACACAAACACACAAAAGGTTTTAAGATTCACTCGTCTTTGATATAAAACCATAGGGTATCGTATAATCATCTGCACCCCGGGAGAGCAGATGCTGCTCTCTTTCTCTGCAAACAAAGCTCACATGAAAAGGGCAACAAAGCAGGGAAGACGTTCACGCCCACCACCCCTCTCCCACCGACAGGCCTGGACTTCCCTGAGGGCCCGCCAGCCCCTGTTAGCTGTTCCACAGAGGGTGTTCCCGAGTGATCAAAGAAGAAAGGGTCTTCAGAGTATAATGTGAGGAAATTTTGAAAAATGCAAATTAGCCAGGGCACTCTTTAACCGTAATGGGCTGCTCTGCCCACTTTTCATCCTGCTGGAAAGCACTGCCTTGAATGTGGGGAGCACAAGTGGGAGAGAGAGAGCCTGAGCTGGGGCCCCCGAGAGACACCTGGGCTCAAAGCTTGGCCTCACCTCTTCTGGCAATGTGATCTGGACCAATGGCTTAAACTCTTAGAGCCTCAGTTTCTTTAACCCCCCTTCCCCCCCTTACCTTGTGCTGGTAAACTGCCTCTGGGGTCTGGGTGGAGGGAGCAGTGAGGGAAGAAACCCCTGGCTTTGGCGTGTGCCAATTTCCATGGTACAACTGCTTCCACCAAGGCTATTACTCAAGCTGTCAAGGGTTGTGGCTCAGAGTCTCACAAAACTTCTATTTAATAACCAGCAGTGGCATTATCATTGCTCATCTGTTAAATGGGTGTTCTAGAATTTACCTCGTAGGGTTGTGGTAAAGATTAGGACACAGTGTATGCAAAGCTCTTTGCACGCTAAATTCTGAAAAATGGTAGATACTTAGCAAATACTATTTTCATCATTTCTAGTTGCGTACCACTTTTAGGGAGTCTGTGATTCTAACCCTGGCTTTCGAGTATCAAATGCTGCAAAAATGTTATGGTTTAAGACACACATTCAGAGGATAAAATGAATCTTCATGTATTTTTACATTTTAAAATAATTAAGTGTACTACACAACATTTTAGAGGGAAAAGAAGGATGTTAAAAAACGTGATTCTGATTCAGAACTTCCTCTCCCCTCTTCTCCCCCATGACCTAACAGGCTTGGAAGCAAAGAGGGCTGGACCCTCTTCTCCTGTTTACACCCGCACCCTTCTCTGTTGTAGGTGAGCCCCTCCAGTGTGGAGGGTGGGGAGGGGGTGGGAGAGAGGGTGATGTTTCATCCTGCAGCTCAGTGATTCCAGGTCCCTTTTGCCATTTCTTTGGCTGAAGGGCTTCGGAGCTGTCCCCACCTTTCCCTGACATGGAGGTTTGGGCTCTGGCTTGACCAGCTTCTCCCCACTCACTGCAGTCACCAGCCCACTCACTGCAGTCACCGCAGAGGCTGTGGGGTGCCAGCAAGAGTGCAAGTGCAGCAGCCTCCAGTGAAGTACACACAATCCACGGACGGTTCATGAATTCTTGCTGTGCCAAGTGCCAGGAGCAAACTGTAAGCCCCCCAGCAAGCCTTTTGTCAGCCTTACCATCTCTTTTCAGTTCTCATAAACTCTGCTTGGATAGGCAGAGATAGGCAAGGCTGCTGCCAGCAGAGGTCCAACTGGGGAACCAAATACTGGTTTCCTAGTCTTTATATACTCATCTTTTTGAATACCCATCTCTGCAGGCCCTCCTACTTGTCTTAGGGAGGGAGATATACCCTCCTTCCCTCCCCCATGGGATCCTCTATCCTGAGCCCTGCTCTCCCCATGCAGCCCTGGCCTCCTATTATTCCCTCCCCACAACTGGGGGGTAGATCATGGTAGATGCAGTGGTTTGCTATGGCTGCCACAAGGAAGTACCATGGATGGGGTGGTTTAAACAACAGAGATTTATTTTCCCCCAGTCTGGAGGCTGGGAGTCTGAGATCAGGAGTCAGCAAGGTTGGTTTCTTCTTCCAGATTCTCTCACCAATCATACTGGATTAAAGCCTACCTTAATGACTTTAGTTTAATGACCTCTTTAAAAGTTCTGTCTTGGGGCATCTAGGTGGCACAGTGGTTGAGCATCTGCCTTCGGCCCAGGGCATGATCCTGGAGTCCCAGGATTGAGTCCCATGTCAGGCTCCCTACATGGAGCCTGCTTCTCCCTCTGCCTGTGTCTCTCCGCCTCTCTCTCTCTGTCTCTCATGAATAAATAAATAAAAATCTTTAAAAATAAATAAATAAAAGTCCTGTCTCCAAACACAATCATGTTTTAAGGTACTAGGAATTAGGACTTCAGCATATGAATTTTGAGGAGACACAGTTCAGCCCATAACAGTAGAGTAGGGTTGTTTCTATTGGCCCCAGGTGTCACTGATGCTGCTCTTTAGACAATTTGATATTTTCGGTTTGTTTTAGCTTTGAGATGTTTCAGTTTCTGAGATGACAGGAAAAAACCCACTTATATTCATTGGCAATACAAATAGGTAACACTGACTACTATTTTTGGGAACTTTACTTTGTCCACGTCATCCAAATAGTTGAAAGTATGAAATGTACCAGATAAGAAGTCACTAGAGCACATGGTAGAAGGAGCTGAAGAAAATGAGAGTTATGAAATATAAGAAAACAACTGGAAAAATGGATGCAAAGTGTCAGAAAAAAAGGGAAAAAATCAAAAACCTATTTTAAGACCACAGAAGAAAACTTACAATGTGTTTCTACAAAGTGTTCTTTGGGAATAATTATGCATGTAGTGCAGTCAGAAAACTCTACTGAAGAGACTGTGTTATGAATCTAAGTCATCTCTGGAAATGCTACTGTTATTGCCTGTCAAAAATTTAGAAGTTAGTAGACTATGCTTACTGACACTTGTGTTTTCATCCATTTTTATGATTTAGTTAACTAGTACTTTGGCCTTTTGGGGGGACTCTTAACACATCAAGATACTGTTTGTTCAATTTGACAAACCGACCCATTATGCTACCGTTTACTCTTGTCTCCAAAACTAATTGATGGCTTTCCAGCAATTTCTGAGTGCTAAGGACTGTTAATGTTCATTTAAATAAACAAAGTCACTGAGAGCAGAAAGATCAGCCAGGCAGTCTTACACAGTGAGTGAGTTAATGAAAGTTAGCTCAATAAATCTGCTCCAGGATAGAGGCTGGTACGAAAAATTTAGTTGCCTTGAGCCTGTGCAAAGAAAAGAGCTACATGTGGTTGAGGGGAGCCCTTTCAACCAGATAGGAACAACATTTAAAAAATAAATATTTGTATTCCAAAACCTCTTTTATTCAAGAATTCAGTTCTTTGAATTCTTAGTTATAGCGTTGGAGAAATGGATGCGTGTGTGTGCCTGTGTGTGAGAGAAATAATGAAATATTGTATAGAAGGAAGATGTTAAATATTTTCCCAGAGTTTTTATTTCTATTTTATTTCATTTCTGAAATAACTGGCAGAGAGATTAGCATACTTTTTGGCAGTCATTCAGCATCATGTGTTTGTTTGAATTGTACTTGGGTTCTTCACCCTAGTGGACCTCTCTTGTTTGCTTAGAGTCTGACAGAAATGCACTTACAATGTGTGTGTGTGCTTCAGACAGGACGCATTCACTCTTCATCCCTGCTCTGAATCATATTCCCATTTTCCTAAGGAAAATGAGAACCTTATTTTAATTGTAAAAATAGTTAAGTCTCACCAAATTAGCTGATGTTGGCTTCCTCACTGAGAATAGTCTTACATATTAGTGCTGAATTTTATCCATTCTTTGCCTGAAAAGAAATTATCTTATTTGGTAGTATCAGGAATCATGAGATGTTAGGTATATGCAAGTGAAAGGCGTGTCATCATTAAGATCACTTTTGGATTAATCCAATCCAGAAGTAGTAATGAGTGATAGAAAAGAAATTGGAGAGACGTAAAAGAGTGCTAGAAAAAAGATTTGGGGAATGCCAAAACTGCCAATATTTCACTTCAACTACCTGAAGGAAAATTATGTACCAGAATAACTAGTGAAGTATATATTGCTTATCTTTGTAAATCTAGTGAGATTTGTATTGACAGTGGTAGACCAGAAATCTAATATTCAACCCTTTGCATATTTTAAAGACTGTTGAAAACTATGGCCCACAGTCTACCTGAATCCGAAACATCTAAGATACCCACTGAGCCTACTAGTCCCAGTCCCTTGAGATTCTGATCTGTATGGTGACATTCAAAGGCCTGAATTTGTAGAGGGCTCTCCAGATGGTTCTGATGCACAAAGAGGTTTGGGAACAACTGTTTTGGGAAATAACTCTGTTCACAGACAATTTATTTTGGCAGCACTGATGTCTGCTTGTCTATTAATCTTCTTTCCCTTTCTTTCTGTTGTACAATGGGTATTAAGTCCACCAACTACCCATTTTGCTCCAGAGAGGTATTAGGTGATGAGCCTTTTATATGGGTCAGCCTATATAGTTCAGGAAATGTTTTTTATCGACTTAAAGTGATTTCATAATTTCTTGCCATGTGTCTCTCAGTGTCATGTCAGATGGATGTGTTTTAGTGACATAAACAAACTGAGAAAGGTGGTCTTTCTGAAGTGAGAAACAGGTACTTTCATTATAAAACATATTTGCATTTTCACAAATTTCTCTGTAATATAGTTCAAAATTTTCACCTGTAGGATGAAACAACTTTGTTTAAAAAACATATTCTTTATGTCTTTTAAATTTTATGAAAGGACAAACTGAAACATGAAGATACCCAGAGATTTTGCCCAGTTTGTGATCAAAACTCCAGCGACATGGTTAACCTTGTAAGAAAGAAAACATTTATTTTTTATTTGCTGATCCATAAAAGTAATATATTGCCTTTGTGGAACTTTTGAACTATAAACAGAAAGTATTAGAAATCACCTTTAATTTCTAAACTCAGAGGAAAACATTTTTAACATTTTGGTGTATTTTTATCTTTTTCAAAATCCATGGAACTGTTGTTAATTGTATATACAAATCTGGTCATTCCTTTAGGATAAATTCCTGGAAATGTAGCTCTTGCCAAAAGAGACATATTTAGGGCTTTGGGTAACTAATTGCTAAATAGCTTCACAGAAAAGTTGAGCTAGTTGTATTCTAACAGTTGAAGGAATAATCAGACTTCTCTGGTTCAGATTGTTGTCTTTTGTTTTTTAACTTGTAAAGAGAATACTGTACATTTTTAGCAAGTTCACAAATCTTTTGTGATTTAGTCTGAATTTTGTGACTTTTGCTTTACTCTTTGGAGCTGAAGTTATTGTAATCCGTCGACTGAATGAAGTAGTTATTAGACACCTTCTGTCTTGCCAGTGACTCTAACTGCAGTGTCTAAAGTTGAACATCTATAATGCCCTGTCTCTAAAATGCTATTTCTCTCAGGAGCTCTTGTGACTGTAATGATGGCAAGAGCTACTACCATCAATGGAGCAAGTATGACCTAATTGCCCTTCACATTAGCTCATAATGTTCCCAATACCACCCTCTTATAATATTCTAGAATATAACAGACGTGTATGACTTTGGAGTTCTCTATATATTTTTTCAATAGCATTCTGTAGGTTAGTCTTTTTTCCTCTAGCTTTTCCTTGTCAGTGACTTTAGGACAAGAGAGCTTGAGCACAACCTATAATTCTTGTTGATAACCCTTGTAGACCCTCACTGTGGACTTAGGGATACTTCTGGCCTTCTTCTTAGACAAATATCCAGATATCATGATTTACTAAATTTACAAATGTTACAATCGATGCCAAAACTATGGAATTAAAAAAAAAGGTGCATAATGTGAGAGAGACAGGCTGATGTACTAGTCTGCCAGGGCTCTCATAACAAAATATCACAGACTGGGTGGCTTAAATAACAGAAATCTATTTTCTCGTAGTTCTGGAGGCTGAGAGTTCAAGAAGGAGCTGGTAGGTTTGGTATCTTCTGAGGCTTGTCTCCTTGGTTTGTAAGTGGCAGTCTTCTTGCAATGTCCTCACTTGGTCTTTCCTTTGTGCATGCACAGCCCTGGTGTCTCTTTCTCTTTTTATAAGGTCATACTGGATTGGGGCCCACTTAATATATGGTAATATCGGATTGGGGCCCACCTAATATATGGTCATATCGGATTGGGGCCCTCCTAATATATGGTCATATCGGATTGGGGCCCTCCTATATATAGTCATATTGGAGTGGGGTCCACCTAATATATGGTCATACTAGATTAGGCCAACCTAATATATGGTCATATTGGATTAGGCCAACCTAATATATGACTTCATTTAACTTTACTTACCTCTTTAAAAGCCATATCTTCAAATACAGATACATTCTTAGGTATACAGAGAGTTAGGACTTTAACATGAGAATTTGGGTGTCGGGGGAGATATAATTCAGTCCATACAGGTGATTCATGTATATATGTATATATATATATATATATATATATATATATATATATATATGTATGTATCTAACAATGGATGTCACTGAATATGCACTGATTATCTTACCCAGACCTGGTTTGCTGGTGGTATATTTTCTGGCCTCTCTCCACATTTCAACGTCAAGACTTATTTTATAGAAACTAGGGATTTAGGATTAATGGTCATATTAGGACTATTTCTTCACAACCTTTATAACCGTGAACAAGTTAAGGTGACCAGAATTCCAGTGAGTCTTCTTTTTTAATCCAATCTGCAGAATCTAGGAATAAATGATAAACTTGAAGGGATTTCTTCTAGCTCTAACAAGATAAACTAACTCCAGCAAATCTTGACATTGCTTTGGATTTTACTTTGTCATGTGCAGTTAGTTTGTGTATCTACTTCCAAGACCTTGCTGGATGGTGCAGGTTACACTGTAGACATTATGTGCACAGGTTCTGCTAGTTTAGATCCTGTCTCTGCTGCTATTAGATCTTTAACATGGACAAACTGCTTAATAGCTCCACACCCCAGTTTCATTCATCTTTTATGGTCAAACTGGTCAAACTTATCTGTAAAAATAAGACTAATAATACTAATACATAGAGTCATTATTAGGAACAGACTAGTTATGCTAATAAGCTCTTAAAATTATGTTTACCACATACATTTACTTAATAAATGTTAGGTCTTAGTGTTTAGAAGCAGCCACATATTTTTTTTTTCGGGCTGTTAGGATATCACTGTATTCCCCCAGACTAGCAATTTATCAAACCTATTGTATGTGCACATGACACATTGTGATACTGTGATTTATAATATGAAATATTATAAATTAATATCTGGCCCAGAGCTCCTAAATACCCTGGAATTTCCTAAGTGAAGAAAGGGATAAAGAAGCCTTTTGTTATGTTAATGAGGTGACTTTTGACCATACCTATGGTTAAGGACAGGTTGCCAGTGGAGCCAACCCTGTGATCAGAGAGTTGAACTTTCAGGCCCACACCCAGTGATGGGGAAGGCGAGAGAGACTGGAGGTTGGGTTCAATCACCAGTGGCTACTGAGTTAATCAAACATGGCCAGTGAGTCAATCAATCATGCCTTTTTTGGAAGCCTCCATGAAACCTCAAAGGATAAGTTAGGAGAGCTTCCCTGTGGTAAATGCATGGACATTGGGAGAGAGTCACACTCTCGGAGAACATGGAAGCTCTGGATCCTTTCCCCATGTCTTGCCCTATGCAGCTCTTCTATCTGGCTGTTCCTGACTTATCCTTTTATAACAAACCAGTAATCTAGTTAAATTGTTTCTCTGAGTTCTGTGAGCTGCTCTAGCAAATTAAGCAAACCCAAGGATGAGGTCATGGAAATCTTTGATTTATAGCAGGTTAGTCGAAGAAGCACAGATCACCTGAGCTTATGACTGACGTCTCAAGTGTATGCGTATGTGTGGTGGAGGACAGTCTTCTAGCTCTGAGCCTTTAACCTGTGGAATCTGATGCTATCTATCTTCAGGGTAGGTTGGGGTCAGAATGGAGTTGAATCCTTGGATGTCCTATTGGTATTGGAGAATTGCTTAGTTCTATGTGTGGGGAACTCCTCCCGACCCCTGCCACACAGCAGAATTGGACTCAGAACACCAAAAAGATAAGCACTCAGTAAATTTTTATTGAATGGCTGCATGCATGATATTTGAAAATTCCTTATTACTTAGGTCTGCATTGAAGTGAAATTTAATTTGGATTCCGAGTAGCATAAAGTCAAACAAAAATGCCTTTCAACTCTGTAGCAAAGCAGAAGCTTGCTGTGATTGTGAAAATCCAGAAGGGTGTTCTGGAACCTCTGAGTTCAACATTAATATAACTTTTTAATGCTGAGGCAAATGTCCGGCTTAACAGAAGACAGATTGATTCACATACCTGCTTCTGCATCGTTCAGTGGCAAGATTTGCAGTGGGTGCTTGTAAGAGAATGAGAGGGAAAAAGGCAAATCACATTTTAGTGTGATTATGAAAATACCTTTGAGTGTGTGGACCTCCTGAAAGGACCGTAGGTACTCCCAAAGGCCCCCAGACCACGCTGTGAGGTTACTTGACAAAAACAGAAAATGTGATTAGCGTAACTACATTTTAAGTACCTTTCTCAAATTTAGAGCCCTCTAGCTGGGAATGTCAGTTAAGCTTTGGCCTGGGGTTGGTAGGAAGCATCCCAGGAAGTCTGGCAGTGTTGTTGAAATAAAGGTAGGTATAGCATCTAGAGTCTTGAGAAATTATTTTCACTTTAATATGATCTTCCCACTAATTGTGTATCTCTAGACACACTAGTTGTGTATCTCAGTCTTTCAGCCAAATGTGATTTTTCTGTAGTAAGGTTGCAGTAAGGAATCCCCAAATCAGAGTGATGGGAAGTGTTGTCTTTCCTAGTAGATAGTATCATTTCAATGGAAAGACGAATGCATTCTGTCCCACGTGTGCTTTGTACTGTGCTGAACATGTCATAGTCTCTGTTCTAAGTGATCTTTAATAATTTGATTCTGTTCCCAGCCTAATAAGTTGGTTTTATCATGTTTCTTTTTAAGGTACTGATTTATCAGTCTTTAAATTAAGAATTTACAGCAGTGACTATCTTCTCTCACTTCAGAAAGGCTTGGCTCCTTTTTGGGACATTTTTCCATGTGAGCACAATTGAGTGTATTTGCCCCCAAGGGGATTCTCATGTGCTCTGCTCTGATAAGCCTCACAAGTCATGGCAGCAGTACAAGAGAACATTCATGTTGCTTCATGCATTTTAAGACAAGGTGACTCTCTATGGAATGTCAAGCACTTTCCTATACAAATGCCTTGCATGTTGAAAGCCTAAAATAATCAGGAATTCTGGGATGATTTTACTTTGAGGAGTGTGGTATCTATCTGTTTGGTAGCACAATTGTGTGTTTTCTCCCATGGTAGATAATCCAGTAGAATCTTTTTCAGTTCCAAATGTATTTTTAAAATTTCATCCTGTGCTCACAAGAGGGCGCTAATTCATATTCATGCCTAAAGTGGTAACAATAAATTTACTGAAATCTTTTATGGTCAAACTGGAGAAATCTTGGGCACAAGAAAACTGCTAGTTGGCTTCTTTTTATTTTAGCAGAATAATTTCAAATTTTACAAATCTTAGGAAAATATTTGCTACATATCAAAAGAAAAAATGCAACATGTCACATACTTGTCAGAAAAATTGCAAACTCAGTTTTGAGGGGAAAATTAATTTAGGGAGTAAAGATTTGTTTTTTTGTTCAGTTGTAATTCTTGTTCCTTTTTTTGTTGTACTGTCGTCATGACAGTAAATAATGGTAGTACTTACGATAATCTATAAATATAAGCTTACAAATACAAGTATTTAAATAAATGCTGAGGTGTGTGGGCTTAAGCCTCATGGATATTCTTAGATTAATCCATATTTCTGTTTTCTTTGTTATAGTAAAACAAATCTTTTTAGCTAAAGCTAGTTCTCATTTTTTTCCTGATTGACAAAGAAGTACATATTTATTGTAGAAGCCTCAGAAAATATAAGAAGAAAATTTAAAAGGAAACAACAATTACTCTTAATTTCACAACATGATTAATCATAGTTGATATTTTGGTTTATTTCCTTCTACTCTTTTCATATATGATTGTGATAATGCTATATATGTAGCATTATATATAAACAGTTTTGTGTGCTACCTTGTAAAGCTTAATGTTGTATCAGTTATTTTCAAGGACCATTTAAATTGCTTTAGGTGCAGTTTTAATGACCAGTACTCTGAGGCACCCAGGTGGCCCAGTGGTTGAGCATCTGCCTTTGGCTCAGGTTGGGATCCTGGGATCGAGTCCCGCATTGGGGTCCCCTCAGGGAACCTGCTTCTCCCTCTTCCTATGTCTCGGCCTCTCTCTCTGTGTCTCTCATGAATAAACAAATAAAATCTTTTTAAAAATGACCAGTATTCCATTTTAATTATTATCCTATTAATAAACATATATACTCTTTTTTTCTACTATAAATAATAGTATGATATCTTTGTTCATAAATTGTTGAAAATATACTTGATGATTTCCTTAGGATAGATTCCTACCAGTGGGATTCCTAGGTGGAAGAATGTGATCATTTTTAAGGCCTTTGACATATACTGCTGAATAACTTTCTAGAAAGGTTTTCACCAGTTTATACCATAGAAGAGTATCTAATGCTCACAAATCACCATTAATGTTGAACATTTTAATTTAAAAAAATAGCTAATTTGATAGGTGAAAATGTTAGCTAATGGTTAATATAATTAGGATTTCCTTGATTGCTAGAGAACTTAACTATTTTCTGTTATTCACTAGCCATTTTTGTTTCTTTTTCTAGGAGTTATCTTTTCATGACTTTTGTTCATTTTCCTACATGGTGTGTAAGATTTTCCTGTCTTCACCTGCTGTGTTTGGGGGTATTTCCTAGTTTATACTTTACCATTTAATTGCTGATACACATATACAGTAGAGCAGTTTTAAGGTTTGATGCGTTTAAATCTGTTGGAGACCCATATGGTTTCTGTCTCTGATTTTCTTTCAATCTATAGAATATTCAGAGAATTCTTTATCAACATATTTTTTTTATGATAGAGAAAAGTTTTCAGAGGCTGTGACTTTTATTTTAGCTTTATTTGTTAAAAGATTTACAGGAGAAACAAGCAGCTAAAGTAGTAAATATTGAGAAGGAAAAAATATGTAATTTATTATTGTGTTAAGAATAGATTAGAATTTTACTTGAGTTTTAGGAAGATTTTGCTCCATATTACCTCATAGCTTTTCCTGGGAGGCTAATAAAAGCATTCATTATAGTTTTCCTCATTTTTCTTGTATGATAGGAAAATGACTTCACCTCAAGCCCTTTTTTATTTCACAGCTTCTTTTAAAGTGTTGGTTGCGTCATCTAAAGGTGCCAAGTCACCAGTAACTTTAGTGAGTTACTTGTCTCTAAGATTTTTGTTGTTTTATGAGGCACAGTGCCTGGAATGTAATAAGTGCTTGGAGGTATTTGTGGAGTGAATGAATAAATGAATGATTTCATATTTCTTATTTTTTCAGAATAAATTCATTGTCTTATCTTTTTAGGTGTACTTACTTAGATTGAACTTGATTTTTTGGTTCCGTTGGGTTTATCTTCTCTTCCCCAAGCATTAAAAGAGGCAACTCATTTTTTCATGCTTTAGACATACCCAATAACAGACATAAAGGCCTAGCTCTTCTTAGGTTCCATTTCTAAGACATGTGCCTATGGAGAATGAGCCCTGTTCTCTGTTGCTCTCTGTCTGCCTGTCTCCCCCTCCAGTTTGCCAACATACCCTACCTTGCCAGATGACCAAATGTTGGGGGCGGGGGCATGTCCCAGAAGCCAGCTCTGCTTTACCCAGTGTTTCTCTTCTGGATGGATTAGCTGCTCCTTTCCATCTGTATCATGATGAGCAATGATGCCTGCAGTTTTAGGATTATTTTCTACAGTAGTACATACTTGCTTCTGACAAAGATTTGAACTTCTCCCCTCACAGGATTTTCTTCCCAGGCCCTCTCCTTTGTCTCCCAGCTCAGTTCAGACCTTGGTTGTCTCACCTTGGATAGAACCTGTGGCATCTTGGCAAGACAGCTGAACACTATGCTTTTTGTTTGTTTGTTTTAAGATTTTATTTATTTATTCATGAGAGACACACAAAGAGAGGCAGAGACATAGGCAGAGGGAGAAGCAGTCTTCCCACAGGGAGCCTGATACGAAACTTGATCCCAGGACCCTGGGATCATGACCTGAGCCAAAGGCAGACACCCAACCACTGGGCCACCCAGGTGCCCCCCAATACCATGCTTTTAGCAGAATTCTTCTCCTGTGACAACTCACTATTGGTCTCTTCTATAAGAAACCTGTCTCGTTGGGGTGTTATGGAACTGGCTCTCCACTGTCACTCTCATCTTAGGCCCTCTTTCTCACTAAGGCTTCATTTCCTTCATTTGAGGTTGCCAGACTTAGCAAATAAAAACTCAAGATCCCTATGAAATTTGAATTTCAGATAAACAAAGATTACTTTTTTCCCCGTGTAAGTATGTTCCATGCCATATTTGGGACATACATGTACTCCATAAGGTGTAAAAAGGGTGTTCTATGTTTTATCTGGCAGTCCCGCCCTCTTCCTGTGGCTCATTTCATGGCTCCTTTTACCTCTTCCTGGGTCTGGAGGTGGAGCTCTGCCCCATTCACCGTACCTCCTGTTTGTACACCTCTCAACCTGGTCCCTACCCTGGCTTGCCTTGACCTCTTCCCTGCACACCTGGTGTTATTAATTCTTCTACATAAGGTGCATACATTTGTTTCGGTTTACTCTGTGCTTATTGTCCGACTCACTTATATATCAGTTGATGCTCTTGTGGTCAGGCTAGGTGGAAGGCCACCTGAGAGCAGAAGCCCCACTCACTCATGCCCGGGACTCAACTCCTTTCTCAGCATCGCCTCCCTCATCAACAGGCTCCAACTGTTTCCAATTCCAAAAGCTGGCTGTGGAACTGGGACTCAGGTCGCTAAGTTCTCCATTGTGCAGGCCATAAAAGTCACAACCTTCCATTACCCTAGGAGAAGATTTCCTTATGAGGCACATGTTAGTTCCTGGTCCCTTGAAAACTGTTAAGATTTTATTGGGTGTGTAGAGCAGATAGCAGCAGATATAGCCTAAGGATTGGTTCCGCCTCACAGTGCTTTTCTTCTTTCTAATAGAACTAGATGTCAGATGCATTCATTTCACCTATCTGCATCTAGAAAGTATTAATAGCTCTCTTTCTTTCACTAACACAGCTTGTTCTCTAGCAATCAGCATGCTGGTGTGTTCCCAATCCTGCTGTGTCCTGCCTTTACACCAAAAAGAGAAAATCTTTTTTAAATTACTCCTTTTGAAGCACGGAGGCATTAAAATTCTATTATGATTTCTATTCTTTTCTTAGGCTCTTAGCACAAGGTCACATGCGAGGGTCTGTGGTAGAACAGAAGAGAATCCAGCTCTGTCTCCGTGGGCACGTGCTGCGCGATCATCATTTTGTGGTCCTTTAACTTGTAGCCAGTGAATCCAGCTGATGCGGTTTCCAGCATTGGAGTCTTTTGTTTCCCAGCATGATGGGATGATGGAGCTTCTCGTCCATCTCGGCGGGAACGTTTGATTCATGTTTCTCTTAGCTCTGGCAGCAAAAAAAATTACTGATCAGGATTTTTTTTCCCCCTTCACAGTAGTAACAAGTTGCTGTTAGCACAGTTCTGAAACTCTTTCTACCCCTGGGTTGACACTGGGGTTTAAGATCCTTTTTCACTTTCCAGATGGGTTTCTGTTTGTGCATGTATATGGCAGCTATGGAGCCAATTGCTCTGCATACTTGTCCAAAACCTCACGCACGTGTGCGTTTGTAGTGGCAAGGCTGTGTCTCTCTGTGACACACTCTCACCATCTTTGTTGATTTTAAAACAACATGTAAGGGAAGCATCAGAAATACCTGCATGACTAAACCTTCCTACCAAGGTGCGGCTGGTCGGATGGACTGGATGGCCTCCCAGCCCCCTGCTAAGTCTGGGATTCTTCATTAGAGAAATATGGGAGACCATGGGAGTTGCAGGCACCCTTGATCATTCTAAACATTAGGAGAGTCTATAATGAAGAGTGCCTGCTTATTGCCGTGTCATGAGACCCTGATGACCTTGTGGAATTACAAGAACTGGGTTGAGGAGTGCCTGGGTGGCTCAGCCAGTTAAGCATCTGCTATTGGCTCAGATCATGATCCCAGGGTCCTGGGATCGAGCCCCTGCTCAAGTGGGAGCCTGCTTCTCCCTCTCCCTCTGCCCTTCCCCCCACTCATATGCTCTCACTCTGCTCTCAAATAAAATCTTTTTTTTTAATCTTTTTTTTTTAATTAAAGAACTGAGTCGAACATCTAATTCTAATGTTGTGTATGTTGAGGTGTCTAATTCAACAATTGTATACACCTCAGTAGAGGATTTCCATTTTACAGAAATATCACAAATGGGATTCAGGAAAAAAAGCAAAGGTGAACAGAGAGAAATTTGTTTTCCTTCCTTTCCCAATCAGACAGTTGTTGAATATACCCTCGGCCTGGTACTATGTTGGTTGTTGTCCCTCTGGCTTTAGGGAGCTCAAGGTTTAAAAAGGTGATACACATGAAAAAAAAATCAGAGTACATTGTAGTAAAAGAAATATTCACAGAGTGTCAAATGAGTACTGAAGGGTCCATCACTTAATGATGCATGGGGGCCATTTGGTTTTTCAAAGTTGGTGACATTTGAGTTGAACCTTGATGGAAGAGAAAAAGTTCAGCAGGTTGACCTAGAGGATATTCAAGGTTGTAGGAGGGATATGAATGAAGACAGAGGGATAGGTGAGGAGTTTAGAATTATCCCGTGGTAACAGGAAAGCCTAGATGATTGTGGCAAAAGAAAACGATAAAGGGACAGCACCAGTCCTGAATTCTGGAAACAAAAGAAGATAGAAAGACTAGTTGTGGCTATGCTAAAAGCACCCAATAGAGGCCATGGCAGCGAGAAAAGAGAAGAGGTAAATTTGAGACAGCTTTGGTTGAGAGGAAGAGGAGGAGGTGCCCCAGTTCAACATAGCCAGATGTTTTGAGTTGCCATTAAGTGAGATAGGAAATGGAGGATGAGAAGGTTTGGAAGAAGGGGAAGGAAGTGTATTTGTTCTGTTTGGCTGTGTTGGGTAAACAGTGGAACATCCAGATGGAGATACTGGAAGTACCCACCTGGAGTGCCTGAGAGAGGAGGTGCTGTAGGTAGAGGTATGGTCTTTATAAGAGCACAGGTGATGGCTGGAGCTGCAGCATCAGAGAACAGCTGCCAGAGACCATGAAATGTGTAAAGCTGAGAACAGGATCCTTTGAACACTGAAGGCAGGGAAGGGAGTAAGAGAAAGACTGCAGGAAAGGCTCCCATCTGGGTGGTGGTAACGGTGCATGAAGAGGGGTGGGAGGGAGGGGGCTGAAGTGTGTGGGCTCCCAGCTTGACTTAGCAGTGATGAAAAAGAAAATAGGCTACCTGAAGTGGATGATGGTTAATGGTTATTGATTTATCTTAAGAATCTCACCTTAAGATTTATATTTTCTAAACTTTGCTAAAGAATGTGACAGTGGTTGGATAAACGTTTATATGTTCACACTACCACCGGATACTACTCTCTTATAACTCCAACCCGTAGAGTAGTTGTCAGTATTGGTTTTACTTTGCTTTCTTTTGTTTTTTCTTTTTCTCAAAGAGGTAATTTTTTAGGGCAGGTAGGACTTTCTGGTGTCTGTGCTGCCTGATGGGTGTAAAGGATACTGGCGTGGGTCTGTCAAGTTATGCATTGCATTATCTGCATTTATCAGGCTCACAGCTCTAGGTTCATGCTTTTAAAGATATAACAAAATACCAGATTCATATGTAAGCTGTGAACTGTTGCAATCCCTAAGTGTATTTTCCCAATTTTATATTTATAATATATTTATTTGAGGTTTCTGTTTTCTTTGTGAATAGCCTTTTCTGATATCTTTTCATATTAACATCATCTGTCTCTTAAAAGTCAGATACAAGGAAGTTATTCTGATCCTAACTTTACATGGAGTGTTCCCGACATATATTTCTTATGAGCTGTCTCTTCTGAAATGATGAGTATTTTGAAAGTTACTGAAATGCAAAATGTAGGATAGGAGACCAAAAAATCAATATTTAATGAAGATTTGGATTAGCATCGAAATCTTCATCTTCGGGATCCCTGGGTGGCGCAGCAGTTTAGCGCCTGCCTTTGGCCTAGGGCGTGATCCTGGAGACCCGGGATTGAGTCCCACATCGGGCTCCCGGTGCATGGAGCCTGCTTCTCCCTCTGCCTGTGTCTCTGCCTCTCTTTCTCTCTCTCTATGACTATCATAAATAAATAAAAATTAAAAAAAAAAGAAATCATCTTCAAGAAATAAAAACTCCTATGATTTTAGGAAATGACAAGGTCTTTCTTTCTGGTCTTCACTCTCCTACACATAAACATTATAAAAATAAGAAAGGCAGAAACTATTTCAGTTTTTCTTGACCACAGCACCCAAAACATTAGCCATAGTGAATAATGTGGAATAATGATCTGACATTAAATTGGAACAGAATTCACATATGGATGGACAAAGGGAACCTCTGAGGAACTGACCTGAGAATAGGTTTCTCTCTGATTGGAAGGTGTTCCCAGTTGGCAGCATTATATGAATGTTACCAATACGAACTTCTCAGAAGGGAGAGCAATGGGGATGTGGTCTAGTGCGTGGGGGTACTAATGCTCAAAGAGAATGAATATGGAACTGAGACAAAAACTGATTTAAAAAATGAGCAAGGTAAACATCCCAACTCTGGGACATTACCTGGGAGACACTCTACAAATACATTCATTAACTTTTCTGCATCTTCAGGCTCTTCACTACATGATCTTAATTATCCAGCATTACCCCCTTATTGAGGTGGTGGCATTTAAATTTCACCTCTTCTCTGTCTACCTACTTTTCTTGATTCCATTCATTAAACTGGAGAAGCCTGGACTGGGATGCTTGGTTTAAAAGAAATGAAACTATAATTTTTCCCCTAGCTGTCCTTCTGTCAGCAGACTTATCATTGTATTCCCTTGGTCTCAGAGGGCAGCCAGCAATGGCGTGGTGAGAAATGAGTCTAAGACCTTGAAAACCAATCCCAAGCACATGTTTTTTGATAAGCGGCTGGTGCTCAGTCCTTTCTAGATGAAGAATTGTCAGTTTTTAATTACAAATGTGAACTGCTCTCATCCAACATGGGAAAGCACCTTTAAAAGTGGATTTCCTTAAGTCCCAATTGGTTACTCGGTTCACCTGCTATAGGAAATTCAGAAGCAGTCATAAATCCAAGCCATGCTTTTTAGATAGGCAAGGAACTTTTTTTCTGGTCCATAAAACTTTTAGCATTCTGACCTCCCTAGTGAACTAGAAAGGTCTTTAAAGATAAAATAGTTAAAGCCCATTTATTGTAGAGATGAAAAGGCAAAGCAAAATGGGTTATTTCTCTCTATGTTTAATTAAAATCCATATTGATCCCTTATTTCTGTCCATGACTGGTCTGATTTTTTGAATGTCAGATAAGTAGGTGCGTCTAAACTTAGGAGTCAGGGGTGCCATCTGGAATGGACTAGCCGATGTAGGAGGCTGCGCTGGGAGGATGGGGCTTCTCTGCTCCTTCTTGAACCCTCGAAGCAGGTATATTCTCTTATCTCATGAGAAACATCCAAAATTCCTGTTCTAATCTGCCCTCCAAATACAATTCCTATCGCAGGAAAAAAAAGTAACAAAATTTACTCCAAAAACCACTTCTTTATCTATTTCACAGTAATGCTATCCCTCCCCTGGTTTCAGTTATTGTTGTTATTGGCGATACGAATAATGATTTTCCAGGTTTTCTGGGGGGCAGGCTCACTGCCTATTTTTGTACGAGCCACAGGCCAAGAATCATTTTTACATTTTGACATGGTTGAAAAAAATCAAAATAATTATAGCTCGTGACATATGAAAATGACGTCAAGTTCCAATTTTAGTGTCCAGAAGTGAAGTTGTGGAGCATGGCCACGCCCATCTGTTTGCACATTGTCTGAGGATGCTACCGCAGCAGAATCGAGTAGTTGCTGTAAACACTGGCTTACCTGCCAACCTGAAAATATTTACCATCTGGTCCTGTTCAGAAAAACCTGGCCAACCTCTATAGCACATACTCTACATATGGTAGCTTACTTAATCCACGTTAACAATGCCACTCAGTATGCTCCTTTATTGTTCCCTTTCTACAGATGAGTAAACTGAGGCTCAAAAGGATGTGAGTTGACCAGAGTGACAGAGCTGCGAGAGTGACCCGTGCCTGTCTGATGTGGAAGGGTAGCCCTTTGCCCTACACCCAGTTGCCTCCACTGTTGACTAACAACTCAGTCCTTTTTATAACCATGTTGCTGTCTTCACTGCTTCTTGATTCTATCTTCACTAAATTGAAGAGTCAATGAATGCACACTTAACGCTAAGGCACAGTAGAGCCAAGCATAATATACATCACATTTTTAAAAAAGATTTCATTTACTTATGAGAGACAGAGAGAGCAGGGGGAGGAACCGAGGGAAAGGAACAAGCAGACTCTACGTTGACTCCAGAGCCCAATGTGGGATGTGATCCCACAACCCTGAGATCATGACTTGAGCCAAAACCAAGAGTGGGACACTTAACTGAATGAGCCCCTATAGATCACAATTTGCTAAATCTTTCCCTTAAGTGAATAAGGAATCCATCAAATTCTGCAGTTGACTGAGCCATTGGAAGAACATATGTCAGAATAAAAATAATGTGTTTTCTCCCCAACCTCTCGGTACGTATTGATGAACTTCCTGAGTAAATGGTGAGCCAACAAACTGATGTGAGTATAGGCTAGAATTCAAAGAGCAGTTGAACCACAGGAGGAGTAGATCATGAGTAAAAGTAGTGCTTTGAATTTTATGCCTGTGTGACTTGAGCTTTTTAAATGAGCCCTGATTGTAATCATTTGGGTTTCTCTATTTTTGATGGTAGTGCTTAGCTAAAAACAAACATGAGACAAATCACAATTCGCTTGTAATGGGCACATGGAGGGAGAAAGTGTTTCAGAAACACTATCTGAATTTATAATTCAACTTGTATGCAGAGATGTTTGTCACGTAGAAAAATGCAACAATTAAAAAGTCATTATATTATACATTTCAAATTGGAATATCTCCGGGTGTTCATTAAACAGTGCAAAAGAACATCTGAGGCCATTGAATACCTGTATTTGAGTAGCATAAATGTCTCTCTCTATATATACTCTTAAGCCATATGTTCCATATGTTAAAATATCTTCAAAGAAACTGAATAGTACCTCTATCCATTGACTCCTTTCCTTTTGACTTTCAAGGCTTTCAATTAGTGAACAAAGAAAATGGTTCATAAAATTACCTCAGTGTTGGAATGCCTGGGTGGCTCAGTAGGTTAAGCATCTGCCTTTGGCTCAGGTCATGATCCCAGGGTGCTCAGATCAAGCCCCACATCAAGCTCCCTGCCAGCAGGGAGTCTGCTTCTCCCTCTGCTCATGCTCTCTCTGTCTCTCTCTCACTTGCTTACTCTCTCTCTCTCTCTCTCTCAAATAAATAAGTGAAATTTTTTAAATTACTTTAATTTTTTTTTCTTAATGCATCTTTAAATTTCTAGGAAAATTAAAGCCAACGTGCCTGCACTTATATGAGGCATCTATCTTAAAGTTAGGTTTCCTTTGTTTGGAAGGTGCAGTTGCAGAAATATCACTAGCTTGAATGAAAAGGGAAATTTATTGTAAGCATGGACATGATCCAGGGCTAGCTCATGAAAACCAAAGACAGTGTGGAGGGGCAATACAAAGGACTGGGCAGGGCTAGAAATGTTTGAAGGTAGGTGGCTGCGTTGTGGTCTCATTCTCCCCCTGTCAAGCCACATGGTCTCTTGTATCAGATTCTTTCTAGTGACCACTTTAGGCTTCTCTTTTTGCAGACCAGTCTTTTCTGCGTCTCCATTCATATTTTGGAATATGGCCTTTCCATAGCCACCAGAGACTAACCAGTGTCCCAGTTCCTATTCCTAGGAGACAAAATCTGTTGGACTTAGCTTGGCTGTGGGGCCATTCAGCTGTGGCCAGGGATACAGGTTTTATAGTTTATTTATTTATTTATTTATTTATTTATTTATTTATTTATGCCAGGGATACAGGTTTTATAGTTTATTTATTTATTTATTTATTTATTTATTTATTTATTTATTGAGATTTTATTTATTCATGAGAGACACAGAGAGAAAGAGAAGCAGAGACACAGGCAGAAGGAGAAGCAGGCTCCATGTGGGGAACCTGATGTGGGATTTGATCCCGGGTCTCCAGGATCACACCCTGGGCTGAAGGCAGGTGCTAAACCGCTGAGCCCCCTAGGGATCCCAGGTCTCATAGTTTAAACAGGACCATCAGCATCCATTCTTAGGCTGAGGAGAATTTTCAGGAAACTGGGCTGAGTCTCAGAAATGTATCTACTACTTACCCCAATTGCCCATGTCAGACCAAAAATAATGGACTGCTTATTTATTACCTTTACTATTTCTTGCTTAACTCTGAAGGGCTTGCTGAGATTATATTTGTGTATTTTTTTTTTGTATGTTCTGTTTATTTTCTACAAGTGCTCGAGTCTGCTGGGATGTTGGGCTGTTTGAAGCTGAATGTTAGAAAAGCTCGCTGATTGCTGTTCCTGGTCACGTCTACCACTCGGCTTCGGAGGGCAATCTGCCTCTGTATGGCTGACCCCAACTCTGCATAGCATGTCTGATCTTCCAACTTCACTAGTGGGAAATTGTTAGTGTTTCCCTTCCACCCTGGAGAGTTTTGAAAGACGAGGAATCTCTATTTTTACCCCATTTTATTTAAAGATGACAAAAAAGGTCAAATATTTCTAAGGTGCCATTGCTCTCTAGAAGCTCTGAAGAGCTTTTGTTCTTGACAACCATGGCGGATTTTACTATTGGGGATGATTTCCAGCAGCCTGTGTTGGACCTCTTATGTTCAGTTTAGGTCCTCACCTACTCTACTACATAGCAGACAACACATCATGTGCTGCGGAGAGAGACACACAAAGCATTGATTCTCACAGTTAAGTAGGTATAGAGATTTAAAAAAATATACGGGGTCCCAAGGAGCACCAAGGAAAGGCATTCAGATGAACGTCTGGGTCTGAAGTGAGATTTCTTGAGAAAGTCCTATTAAAGAGCAAAACTGTGTCCCATGCTTAACTACTTTCTCAGTTTCAGTTTCTTCCTATTCTAGGGAACACAACTGTTGTACATCGGAGCCATATGTATATGTGAGTCTGTTTCTGGGTCCTATGCATTCATCTGTCTCTGCTTATGTCCATATTGTCTTAAGTATTGCAACTTTTAAAAAAGATTTTGTTTATTTTATTTGAGAGAGAGAGGGAAAGAGAGAGATAGTATAAGCGAGGGGCAGGGAGAGGGAAAAGCAGGCTCCCCACTGAGCAGGAGACTGTCGTGGGACTTTATCCCTGGACCCTGGGATCATGATCTGAGCCAAAGGCAGATGCTTAACCCACTGAGCCACCCAGGGGCCCCAGTATTGCAACTTTATAGCATGTTTGGTCTCAAGGAATGTAAGTCTCAGCTTTCTTGTTCTGGGCCCTTCTTTCTCATGCTCCTCCTCCTTCATTTGCATGTCAGTTTTAGAATCAGCCTTTTGCTTTCCACCAAGAATTCTAGTGGGATTTTGACTGGGATTGCTTTGAATCTGTAGCTCAATTTTGAAGAACCAATGCCTTTACAGTATTGAGTCTTCCAATTCAGTTAGTCTTTTAAAAAGTTTTCAATGAAGTTATATTATTTTTAGCAGTAGGGTCTTGGATACATCTCATTAGATTTATTCTTAAATATTTAATGGTTTTGATATTATCATAAATGGTATTTTTGTTAAACTTTATTTCCTATCTGCTGCCAGTATAGACATAAAACTCATTATTTTGTATTTTGATCTGTAGTGACCTTGATGCATTCATTCATTAATTCTGTTTCTAAGTAGATTCTTTTGGATTTTCCACATCCATAAGAGATGTCTTCCAGTGCAATCCAAGACATCCAGCCTATCTCTCTGCATGGATTTAGGATTTTATCAGAGCTTTGAATTTGAGCTTATTTCATTTTTCATTTCAGTCTCTCAAGCAAGGCATCACAAAGCCTGCTTAAAAATAGAGTGGGAGTAGGGTAAAAGAGAAAAGGTATGAATCTAAAAAGAACAAAGTCAAATTAATACTCCATTAATTATTGTGCCCTGTAGATATAAGTCCCTTGGATAGTAAAGTACCATTCTCTCCCAGAAATATAGTTTAAGCTTGTGAATCATTTTCTGCCAAAACATTTCTCTAAAACACATCATTTTATGTCTTTTAAGTAACTAAAAATTTTCATTGGCTATACAAATTTTTAAGTTCTGCAGTCCGAGCAGTACACTTTCTAAACCTGGGGGGAAAAACACTTTTCTTTCAGGTGACTTAAAGCTCAGGGTGCACAGTCAGAGCCCACTGGTGGCAGGAATTCAGAAAGGAATGGTCAGGCTGTCCATCTCCATAGAGAGGAGAACCCTGCAAGGCTCCATTCCTCCTCTCAGGACAGTCAGGAAGATACACATCATTCCCCCAGAGCTCCCTGAAGCCAGGAATCATGTTGGCTTGATGACTGTGGAGTTCCCAGCCCCTAGCAAAGTACAGGGCACAGCAGGTGCCCCAGCAATGTTTATTAAGTGAATGACCAAGGTGAAGGACAATGATTATCTTGTGTGTGAATCACTCAGAGCTACAATATTATTTTATCCCCAGGTGGGAGGCAAGATGGTGGGTTTTCTATTTGTTGTTATTTCATATCTGACCCAGGGCAGCAAGACAATCTAGGCTGATAGAACATCGTAATCCATTCTCTGTTTCTTAATTTAGTACACAGCAGAAGTTTAAGGATAGAGCCCTAGAAGACCTCACTTAAGAAAAACCAGTAGGGAAATCTAATTAGAATAAAGTGAAACTCAAATATCCCAGCTCTATTTGTGACTGTGCAGAGTTAAATGAACAGAATTCTCAGCCCTAGAGCCTCAACTGGGCTGAGGCTTCTTTCAAGAGAAGCACTGGATGTGACAATTGTTTCAGTGATATTATTTGAGGATCAGAGATGTATCTATCAACAACAGTCTCCAGTTGGACTGTAGCTCGGATTTCCTTTATGATACAGAGTGATGTGCCAGCGCAAAGGGTTTCCCTTGGAAGAAATAAATACTGTAGCTTTGTAATGTGGAATAAAGTTGGTTTCTTTTTTAAAAATTTTAATTCCAGTATAATTGACATACGGTGTTAAATTAGTTTCAGGGAAACAAAGTTGGTTTCCTTCTATTTATTATCAAAGTCCTCTTTAAGGCCAAGAGGTGGAGGAAATGAAGAGTTAGTTTTAAATGGCGACAAGTTGAGTGTGGGAAGATGAAAAATTTCTGGAGATGGGTAGCAGTGATTGTTGTGTGACCATGTGAATATATTTACTGAATTGTAAGCTTGAAAATGGTTAAAGGGTGCCTGGATGGCTCAGTTGTTGAGTGTCTGACTTTTGGTTTAGGGTTTTGAGATGGAGCCCCTTGTCATGTTCCACACTCAGAGGGGAGTCGGCTTGGATTTCTCTCTTTCCCCCTGCCCCTTCCCACCATTTCCATTCTCTCTCTCTCTCTTTCTCAGTCTCAAATCAATTAATAAATCTTAAAAAAATAAAATAAATTCTTAAAAATGGTTAAGATGGTAAATTTTATGTTGCATATATTTTACCGCAATGAAAATGTCCTATTTTGTGAGTTTCTGGAGGAGATTTCTGGATATTTCGAGGCACTTAATACTATCTCTGTAGCAAGATGGGCAGTAAAAGATTTCTTACTATGCAAGTAGCTGATGTGGACCAAAGTCCTAGGTGATTCGTGGTTAGTGACCTCTCATAGGTCATCTCTGGAGGGGTCACTGCATCCAGGGACCCACTCTCTCTACCCCCCTCCCCAACCCCAGCAACTCCAGAGTGGCTTTGTGGTAAATAACCAGCCTCTGTCTCTTGACAGAACAGTTACAGGAACAGTATCCTTGTACCATTTTTAGCTGAACACAGTTTATTCATTTTCCTGTCCCCAAACGGGAGACCTTCTCTGTACTGTCAAACCATGCACTGTGCTTTCTGAAAGACTGTCAGCAGCGGGGGATGTGCTTTCCACTTGTAGCCTGTCAGATCATTTGGGATTCCTCTGCATGTAGAGTGGCATTTCTGAGGAAAAAAGGCCTCCTATTCAAAATAAGTTTTGGTCTGATTGTCACATGTAGTTTTTATTTTGAGGAGATTTTTATCTCAGGCATTTAATTTGGGGACATTCTGAGGCCCCTTTGCTTTTATCAGAGGGGTTTAAAAAATGGAAATTGGATTGTAATTTCTGACCTTACAAATGACTTGCATTTTTTTTGTTAATTAAAAATTAAAAAGAAAAACTCATAAGTACAGTATTTAAAAACTAGGTATCCTAAACTGGGAACAATTACTAAACTTAATGTTGGGTTTAATTCATTTCCTCGGTGACTATGGATACAGGTTTGTAGTGGTTTATAGGTAGAATGAAGTAAAGCAATAAATATTAATGGCACTGACAAAGCTTCTGTATGCTTTAAGGAAAGGAAAGGAACAGCGACGATGACTAGAACAAAGCTTCTAACTTGATTTTCTTGCAGAGCTTCCATTAGAAACATCAAGTTCATTGGCCTGACAAATGACAGTGGTTTTCCATTTTACAAGCCATTTTGTTCTACTGGTTGTGGCAGTGTTTTTCTTTTTTCTTTTTTTTTTTTTATATTTTTCATAGAGTTGAGTCCAGTTTAGCATATAATTGTGACAGGGAAGCTCTTGTATTTGGGGTTTTCTTTCTGCCTGAGTATCTGATTCAGAGTGGCAGCTGATAGTTATAATTTCCCTTGGTTAGAAATGGTTAAGTGGATAGCTTCCATTTTTGGGGCACTTGAATTATTTCAGAACATTTTTTTAAGCCATCAGGTGAGATTCTTTCTCCCAAGTACCTCTACTGATAGATATTTAGTGAAGGACTAGAATTTTGAATCATAAAGTTTGGAGTCAGGATTATTTTGTCTAGAAAGTAACAAAATGTACATATTAAAGGTACTTCTGGATTATTCTGGAGGTCACTAGGAAGTATGAATAGTCTTATTAGAGTCTCACGCTTGGGTGAGTTTGTGCCATATGCTTTTTCTCTCCCCTTGGGGTGAAATGTCTTCTTTAGTTTATTCAGCAGTAAATTTCCAGTACAAGTCACTAGGTAACAGAAGAAGTATATTATTTCAATAATTTTAAAATTCAGAAAAGAAATAGGACATTTTGGTGTAGGAAATAGTGCAGCTATGACTTGCTTGGATTTACATCCCATTTGGAGTTTACAGAGGGATTGTGTGTATATCAGCTCACTGGTTCTTCAAATTAATCTGTGAGTAAGTGCCTACTGTGTGCTGAGCCCTGCTGGGCATCAGAGGACTTATAAAAGAAGATGAAGAGATAGCTTTTGTCCTTTAAAACCTGTGTTCTTGCTTTTCATGGAGAGTTAGAAGCTAGTGACACTAATAGAAGAGAGTTACATGAGGGCAGGGGATAAGAGGAAGCCCAGACCAAGCTGGGGTAACTGTGCCTGTATATTAGCTGAAGTTGGGGTGTCTGTCCCAACCACCCAGTCTGCTGGTGGTTCTGCTCTACGTCTTCAAAAATGACCAGGACTTGAGAGCACTTGGGTGTCTCAGTAGTTGAGTGTCTGCCTTCGGCTCAGATTGGAATCCTGGGATCTTGGGATGCAGTCATGCAGTCTCCCTGCAGGGACCCTTCTCCTTCTGCTTATGTCTTTGCCTCTCTAAAATCTTTAAAAAAATAACTAGGCCTTGGTGAGATTTGGTCACCTTGTGGGTGTTAATGATATTGTCCACCAAATATAAAAAATAGAGTATAAAGTTATCAAGTAAATGGTTTGGTGACTCAATTTTTTTCTGATTATAAAATTAGGTGGACATTCTAATTGTAGACACTATTGAAAATGTAGGAAAATATAAGGAGGAAAATAAAAATCATTTGTAACTAGGACCAGATCAAGACATTCAGGGCAAATCAAGACATTAGCAAAGAATAGAAGAATAAAGTCCCTTCAATACATGTTTGTATTTCAAAGTGAAAATGCTACTAAACAGTGCAGTAAATATAAGGAAGTCCAACCATGTTCTGATTTTTCTCATAACTAATTCATTGCTTTTTCTTTTTTTAATCATGAAGTTGTTTCAGAAAAAAAAAATTGTTGCTTTTGCTTTGCTGGTGCCCTAGTCATCCTGCTAGCCCTCCCTCCTATAACCCCAAAATAATACCTCTTCTTATTTTCATGTATATGCTTCTAGAATTTTCTTATATAGATACAAGCAAATTTTATACTTAAGTTTGGGTACTGAACATGTAGTTTTAAAAATTTTGAGTTTTCACTTACTACATCATAAGGCTATTTTCATGCCATTAAGAAATCTCTGAAGACACTTTCAGTGTCTGAGCCATAGCTATATTTAACCAGTCTGTGAATGTTTCTGGTTTTATATGCTTAAATAAAGTTCTGTGAACAGCTTGCTACATACATTTTTTAATCCATCTCTGATTTTTATTAGTTGTCTGGATCCGGTTTATGTGTCTGCCAGCAAATCTGTCTTGGTACCCTTAACAATCCAGAGTGGTATTATTTTTAAAAGGAATAATATACAACTTTTCCCATTTGATAGAAAAAAAATAGTATCTTTTATCTTACACTTATTTGATTAGTAAGCAGAATAAATTTTTGCATGTATTTACAGGCTGTTTTAAAATTTGTCTATGTCTATTGACCATTTTTCTCTCACGACATCAAAAATTTTAGAAGAATTATATGAAGGATACAAAACTTTGGAAAATATTTGTTGGAAATATTTTATCTCTGTTTTCTTTGCCTTTTAATTTTATGGCATATTTAGTATAGAAAGATTTAAGTTAATTTGGCTAAATATATCATTATGGTCTTCTGAATTTGTTCATTATTTAGAAAACCGTTCCTCGTCCTAAGGACTGATATCCGAGTAGATATTTTTTCTAGGCTTAATGTTTTTTCCCTCTTTTTAACTTCTTGTACATCTTCTTGACTAATATTTTGCACAAAGTATTTTTTATTTCTATCAGTGATACGACATTGTATTTGAAACGTTAAATTCTTGAGTTTGGGAGTTGAGAGAGAATGATCCAAAATGGCAACCCAGTGAGTCATCATTCCTAATCTTCTTATTAATATTCTGAAATCTTCTTCTGCATGTGAAGCAGGTATGAACAAGGCAACCACACCTTAACTTTTCCTCTTCCTTTCCCCTTTCTTTGCATTTATATCCCTCATTGCCTCTTCTCTTCCCCTAATTATGTGATGAAAACAAAATCTATCTTCTTTCTTCTCTGCTAGAAACCTGTGAAGACCTGGTCACAGAGAAGTCAAAGTTAGAAATATGATTACTTTGCACATAGTATGCCTTTCTGATGGGCAGAAATTACTCACTTTTGTAGCTGAGATATTTGCTATTTAGCTCTACTTATTTTCTGGTGAGAGAGATTTTTTTTCCATGGGCTGGTTTAAAGTTTTGTGGTTTTTTTTTTTTTAATGCAACCAAGAGGCCATCAGAAGTGAAAGATTTTTAAAGCTAGAATGGTGCAGAGTAAAATTCAATTTCTTATTTTGAGATTAATTGATAGTCTTTCTAGGAGTCATCTGTGTTTCTGAAGAGTATTTTAGTTTCATTAGCTTGATCCCTCTACAATCTATATCAGAAAGATTAGAATTTTTGCAGATGGCAGTGGGCCATGCTTCATTTCTGGTCAAATCACATCATAATGATACCACTTATTCATCCATAAAAGCTTGTGGAAGTGCACTGAACATCTGCACATAATGCAGCCATTCATGCAAAGAAAGCCGAGGACCCTGTTTATCACAAGGGATCTGCGAGCTTTCTCTTCCTGTTCAGTCTGTCTCAGGAGTTTCAACTGTCCTGGGAGAGAAGTGCCAACAGCCCATTAGCCTGATGAGCCAATCCATAGAAACATGCTCTCTGTGCCCTCACAGATGCCTGGCCAGAGCTGGGACGCAGCCAATATGCATTTCGTTCTGGACCCCATCAGCATCCCTTCTTTATCCCTTTACTCCCCAAACACTGACTGCTTGGACATATGGCTTCCTATGGTAATGTTTAGTGTTAATCATCCGTTCTGCATAAACTTAGCCAAAACAAATTTGAAATTTTTGAGATTAGCGCAATTCCTTAAACAGATGCTGTTACAGAAATACTAGTTCAATGCAAAGCATAATAATAGTTCTCTATCATATTAAATGGATCTGCTTGCTGTAAATATGCTTTCATTTGTCCAGTTAATTGATTTTTATTGAGCAGATACTGTGTACCAGGTAATATGGATATAGCAGTGAATGAGGAAGAAGTTGTTTTATATCCTCCAGTATAATTCAAGTACAAGAAAAGACTCTGGACTAATCCTTTGAGAACTTTTCTTTATTATTTGCTGAGAGAACAGTTCAGCTTTTAAGCTTTCACCTGTTTGTAATTATTGCATAATTTAGATCAGAGCCTTAGGAAAAATCTGGAAATCTGAGAAGTGTCCCTTCTGACAGTGTCTTGAACTCATTCAGTTTTAAATAGCTTTCTTGTTTTCGTAACTAAAATGTATTTTACATTGACCCATAACACACTCCCTAATCCATGTTTGTTGTAAATAATGGTGATGCAGTGGGTAGGTACTTACAGTCCTAGGGTAAGTCCAAATGTAAGTGTATTAGTTTTTGTTTAAATTCAAGCATATTTGACACATACCATTATATTAATTTCAAGCATATAATGTATTCATTTTCTATTGCTGCTGTAAGAAATTATCATAAATTTAGTGGCTTAAAAACAACATAAGTATGTTCTTTCACACTTCTGTGGGTTAGAAGTCTGAGTAGACTTGTCCAGTTTCTCTGCACTGGGTTTCATAAAGCAAAAATTAAGATGTCAGACGGCCTGCCTCTTGTCTGGAGGGGCTATGCTCATTCAGATTTTTGGCAGAATTCTGTGCCTGTGGTTGTAGGACTGAGGTCCCAGTTTCTCTTCCTCTCTCAGCTCTCAAAGACCACCTGCCTCCCTTGTCACATTTTTTGCTTCCATCTTCAAACCAGCAATCTTGCATCTCTTGCAACTTTACATTTTTAATCTCTCTGACTTTCCCTTCTGCTGCATCTTTCTCATTCCAGCCAGAGAAAGCTCTCTTAAAGACTCATGTGGTTAGATTGGTTCTACCTGGACAATCCAGGATAATCCCCCAATTTCAAAACCTGTATTAATTTCATCTAGAAAGTCCCTTTTTTCCATGTAATACAACATTTTGATGGGTTCCAGGGATTAGGATATGAACATATTTGTGGAGCCATTTTGCCTTCTACAGCTTTCAACGACCTCTTCGGAAGAACTCTTTTTGACTGTTCAGATCCTCACCACAGTGCTCTGAGACGGGTACTATGTAGCCCAGTTTTGTAGGTGAAGAAGCTGAAGTTCAGAGAGGGAGGGTACTTGCTTAAAGCCTTGCAACTATTAATGTTGCCACTGGAATTTGAATTCTGTCTCCAAAGCTACTGTGTTTCATCTGTGAAAATAAAGTAGTGTAAAATATTTTTGATTCATCAGGTACTTGTCCATTGATATAATTAAATGATTTGGTAAAGGGAAACTTCATAAGAATGTTTTGGACTCTGCAAAAAGCTAAGATGGATGAGAAGACATATGCGTCTTCTTGAATAATTTCTGCATCAGACATTTACATTTCTTGTTTTTT
The DNA here is from genome assembly GCF_905146905.1 of Nyctereutes procyonoides. Taxonomy (NCBI): domain Eukaryota; kingdom Metazoa; phylum Chordata; class Mammalia; order Carnivora; family Canidae; genus Nyctereutes; species Nyctereutes procyonoides. The sequence goes on from NW_026575146.1 coordinate 24,324,571, forward strand.
TTCCAATATTCAGGCAAACCATTAATACAACTTAAAACATTATTATGGAATGAATACTAATGCCTTGCCAGTGGTATATTTGTCTTCTTAGTAGATAGTCTAGTCTGTAAGTCAAATTTGATAACATCAGCACTCTTTGAATTAACACACTTTGAATGTAGCACCTGTGACATTTCACCTAATGTGGGAGTCGGCTAGGCAGTATTTCCAACTCTCCAGCCTCCTCCAGCCTGAGATTCCTTTCACAACTAGGATATAACAGTGTCACAGAATTTGCTATTTTTTTCAAGGCAGTCGTTTTTACCAGTGGATAGCTTTAACAGTCATTTATTTTTTCATGAATTAAAAATCTTGCTTCTGCCCTTTTCCACCACTGATCTTTATTATGAAGCTTGGGAAAAATTTCTGAGATAGTTCCCATTAGGAAAACAATCAGACAAATATATCCAAATGTTTTGCTAAATACCAGTGATGGCCTTTGGGAATTTCATTCAAATTCAGTTCATTGAGGGTAAGGGTGTTGTCTTGTGTACCCAGTGTGTAGGGGTTGACACGTGGAAGTGCTAAATAAATATTTATTGAATGAATGAAGTGACAGAGGGATGATGATTTACATTTTTCACATATACCAAGGGGAAATATATTTAAGTTCTGTTTAAGAAATGAGCAGATACCTTTTATTTGGACATTTTGATAGATTGGGTGGATTGCATTGTATAGAAAGAGTGTATGTAATTTTCATTTTTCACAAAAGGAGACAACTTATTGTTGAATAAATTTTAAAAGAAATAAAACCTCAGTAGGGGGGATCCTTAATGCCATGTCCTATATGTAGAGAAACAAGTGTCCTCCATGGCTAAGGCAACATTGCAAAGACTAGCGTGGACGTTTATAGTGTATGAATAATCGCCTGTTTGACATGATTTTTTCTGAAATCCCCATAGGTAAAACCATGAAAACTGTACACTAATACTTTTTAAATGAAAATTCAAGGAAAACATTGCAGTGTTAAGATTCTACAATGATTTTAGCATGGATTTTTGAAACCGAACGGCATTAGAGTAGTGCAAAAGCAAACATTTGCACGATTGTGCTAAATAAGAAGAATTTCTTTTTTTCCAGTTTAAATAATGGCTTTTCCAGATCTTATTAGACCATGTCTCAGGTGACTATTTGGTATGAGAGACAATGTCTAGACACATGCAGAAACTTAACCTTTTTCATGATGTGAGAATTTTCAAACCGTCTGGAAGAAAAGTCATAAGAGTTAAGAAAAAAGTAATATCAGAAGTAAGATACCCAAAATTATTTTTGAGAACTTCAAACAAATTTGGCAGCCGTTCCTACAACTCTAGACATGCTATTATTAGATCAGTTTTATATTTTCCAGTAATGTGTGCATTTTGGAGGTTGCTTCATCTCTTTGCACCATAGCTGTGAAGCCAGTCTTAAGCATTGTTGACATCTCTGCACACAATATCCAGATTCTGCTGGTAAATCAACTAGCAGACATACTGCAAATGAATTTGCTTAGGACACAGAACCATGGTGAAATGCAATGAGGTTGTCTGCAATTAGGTTTGGTTATAAAATTATCCATGGAATTTCAGTGTAAAATAGAGTAGGCTACATGTATGATCTTTCAAGGCTCCACCACATTAAAATTTCCTTTGCTGTAGGATGACTAAGTCCCTGTATGTGTGAGAAGGTTAAGATAGCTCTTCCAATAAACCCACAATAATGAAGCCCCCCTCCAAAAATAACAAAAAGAAGATTGTTATATGGTCCCAAATTCCGTAGACTTAGTTAACTCTGTAGTTACCATGGTAATGTCATGGAATGCACAGGCCCAGGTGCAGGAAGTTCCTGTTGGTCCTGGACCTAGCTCCCGTGGCAACCTACAGGCTCTGGTGTCTGGATGGGTTTCATCCATGAGGGTGAGTGATTCAGGTGGATTTTCCTTCATGTGGTGCTATCCCAGTTAGAGGTCTGGGCCCTGGTGTGCCTCTCTTTATTATGGGTATAAGCTACGGGCATGCTGTTCAGATGTTGAGACAGAATCATAGAGAGAGAAAATCTAAATAACTCAGTTTTCTCATCTGTAAAATGGAGGTAATCACAGTGCCTATCCCATGAAGATTAAATGAATTAATACATGTAAATCCCTGAAGTTATGCTTCATGCCTAACTTTATATTAATGATTTTACATTTTTTTCTTAAAGAAGGCACTCCAAGTTGTATAAAGCATCAGGTCCCACAGAATCTGGATCTGCCTTGCCTGGTGGGCAGAGGCAAGAAGGACAAAGTCACTGTTCCCATAAAAGAGGAGAGGGCCATGACTTGCTCAGCCTCGGTATCTTCATTCATAAAATGAGGATAATGACACTTGGCTACCTCGCAGAGATATTGTCAGGCTCCAATAAAGAATGTCTGTGAAAGTAACTTAAAAATATGAATTATCAAGCTATTATTATTATTTACAGCTTTTGTATGCAAGTCCTGTATTTTGCAAACACAGTAGGCAATCTGGATATTTATACAGCAGGTCACCTTCTTTTTGTTATATTTTTGCTAAGCATTCATTTCTTTTTGAAAGTCGGTGATTGCACAAGATAATTTAGGTGTCTGGAGAGCGTTATTTTGAAGTTATTATTTTGTTCACTTAAAATCTTGAAATTGAGTGATCCTTCTGAATGCTCTTATGGAGATAATATCAGCAGAAACTTTCACGGTTCCATTTGGCATCCAGAGTTTCTATTTTATCACATAATTTTAGCACTGATTGAAAGTGCTTAGTTCAATTGTGAATATTTTGCTTATCATCTGAGACTTAAATCCTTAGGACACATGCTAAGCATTTGGGACACAAAGTTCTCAACATACTATATAGAGTCCTACCATCACCTAAAATTCCGGTAAACTCAATTCAAAATTCATTCAACAAATTTTATTGAGTGTGTGCTATGTCTCAGGGATGGGTCTAGTTGGTGAGCATATAAAATGAAAGAACATACAGCCCTTGCTCTCAGGGGGCTCAAAGTCTAGGGTGGAGAAACAGACAAGCACGTAACAATTAAGCAACTTGATGGATGTTGTGGCAGAGGTATTCTCAGGTGTTAGAATATGACAAGAGAAGACTCATCTGACTTAGACTGGTGGGTCTGAGAAGGGTTTCCAAAGGAGACACAGAGAGACATTTGAAGTCTGAGCAGAGGACGGTGAGACAGAGAAGGGGAGGAAATGCCTGGAGGAGTGGAAGGGCCCCCTGTTTTCAGAGGACTTCCGGTAGCATGGTCCCAATATGTACATGCCTGTTCACAAGCACGGTTGTGCAGGAGAGAGAAAATAGGCCTCAAGAAGCCTTCAGTGTGATGCTTAGGAATTTGACTATTACTCTAGAAATCATGGAAGTCACTGAAAGCTGTATTCCCTATCCCTGTTGACAAAACCACTTTTCCCCCCAGTCACATAGATTTGAAACTACTGTGTCTTCTTCTCTGTTCTTCTCCAAGCCATTTAATAACTCTCCTTTTAATCCATCCTTCATGGTATCTCTAGACATTCCCTAGTCTTACTATTTAGCCCTGTTTTTGGCTCATCTTCCCTTGTGTGGGACCACTGCAGGTCCCCCTGAAGGCTCTCCCTGCCTCCCTGTTTTCGTGTCTTCCAGCCTGTTCAGTATACCTACCCACTGACAAATTAGTCTGCTTCAACCACTTGGGCTTCTGAAGCCTTTAGCAATTTTCTGTAACTCATGGTATTCCTCCAAATACAATAAGTAAATAATTGACTTGGATTGGAACGAACTAAAAACTTCTTCACTTGGCCCGCCAAGCCCATAATGCAGCATCAGCCAGTCATCATCCACCATTGACTCCACTGCCCTTCTCTCCCATTCGCACCCTCTGATCCAGCCAGGTTGGCTCCCCGTGCTCCTCCCAGCTCTGTTACCACGCTGTCCCTGTGCCTCGCTCCCTGAGGATCATTTCTTCCTCTCAGTTTCACTTGCTGCCTCTGCCACACGCAGCCCAGCACATCTTGGCTCATACATGCTGCCTAAAAATATTAATTATTACTGTAAGTTACTATTTTATAATTACATTTGATTTCTTCAAATAAATTTCAAATTCCTTGAGGGGGATGTTTGTAAGGTCATCCATCATGCACTTAGGACATTGCATGGCACATGGAAGACTCAATAAATTGTAATTCTTATCCTTTTTTTAATATATTTTATTTATTTATTCATGAGAGACAGAGAGAGAGAGAGAGAGAGGCAGAGACACAGGCAGAGGGAGAAGCAGGCTCCATGCAGGGAGCCTGACGTGGGACTCAATCCCGGGTCTCCAGGATCAGGCCCTGGGCTGAAGGCAGACTCTTAACCGCTGAGCCACCCAGGGATCCCCTGTAATTCTTATCCTTAGTATCATTTTTGGGGTTTGTTTTTTGGGATATTGCTTCTTTGCAACCCTAGAACAACTAGTAAAAGAGGCCCTCAAAGAGATGTGCTGTCCCAACTGAGCAGCTTGCTCGTCATGACTATGAATGTCTGGCAAATTGTCGAGAGTTAAATAATGAAAAGGTTTCCCTCCTGCAGTTTGAACGTTTTTAAAGTGTCTGATTTCAGGCATGGTCTTAGATAGAACATTTTTATTGTTAGAGTGCATCTTTTATCATTAAAAATTTGATACTCGTTGCAAAAATTTCCAAAGATGTGAAGTATACACAATAAAAACCAAATATTCTTCTGGATCCACTCCCCTGAATTCACTCCCAGAGGTAACTCCTGAAATGAGCAGTGCTCTAACCATTCTGTTACATGTATGGTACAGAATAGTAACTTTTTTTAAAAAAAGATTTTAAAATTTACTTTAAAGAGAGAAAGCACGCACATGTGTGCATGGGTAGGGGGAGGGGCAGAGGGAGAGAGAATCTCAAGCACACTCCCTGCTGAGCGTGGAGCCCAACCAGGGGCTTAGTCTTGCACCCTGAGATCATAACCTGACCTGAGCCAAAATCAGGGACCCTTAGGGACCCTAAGAGTGGGACCCTTAACTGCCTGAGCCATGCAGGTGCTTTGTTACACATAAGGCACTGTAGATTTCTGAAGTATATACTCAATCATCAAATAAATATGTTCACTATTTTTTTAATTCCCATGGGTGTAGTGACTTTATAGTAGCCCCATTCATTATTTGATGGCTGTGTTCCCATAGCAAGTATAACTCTGAGTATTAAAGGACAGTTCAACCATTGTAGCCTGGAATCCATGTGAATTTAACTTCTCTAGCACTCTACTATTCACATGATTTCATAAGTGTGCTCATGATTCTTTCCTCTTTGTATGAGATTGCTACTGGTGTGTAACAAATGACCATGAGATTAGTGACTTAAAACAGCACCCATTTATTATCTTGCATTCCTGTGGGTCAGGAGTCCAGACAGGCTTTAAGTGGGTCCTCTTCTCAGGATCTCACTAGGTCAGGCAGCAGTTCTCGATGGGAGCGGATAGTCCTCTTCTCAGCTCACATCGGGGAATTCAGTTCCTTGTGGTTTTAGGATTGATGTCCCTGTTTACTCTTGCCAATTTTTGGTCAGAGGCCCCTTCAGAAACAGGAGACCCGCTGCAGCTCCTGTGGCCAACACATACCTTTTCACCACAGAGATGGTTTCTCTCTTTCAGGGTAGCAGGAGGGCATCTCTCTGACTCCCAGGCCCTTCTGGCTTGCTGACAGTCATAACCATAACCTAGTAGGGTGATGACTGTCCCATCGGATGCATGGGCTCCTTCTGCACTCAAGGGAGGAGGGTCATGTAGTGCCTGCACATCAGGGAGCTAGAATTTGAGGGGGGATTTTGGAATTCCCCAATGTATGACATCGGTATATTGGTGTCAATATTTAAGTTAAGGGATCCCTGGGTGGCTCAGTGGTTTAGCACCTGCCTTCAGCCCAGGACCTGATCCTGGAGATCCAGGATCAAATACCACATCAGGCTCCCTGCATGGAGCCTGCTTCTCCCTCTGCCTGTGTCTCTGCCTCTCTCTCTCTCTCTCTCTCTGTCTCTCACGAATAAATAAAATCTTAAAAAAATATTTAAGTTAATTGCAGGTTCGACATTTAAAAACAAAGCAGAGGCTGGACCATGAGGAGGTTTACTACCAGAGGTAGAGTACGTGCCCACCTTCCTTATGTGGCACTCATGGGTGGTGGTTGTGAGTTGGGCCAGCAGCCTGACCTTATGGGAGCACTTTAATGCTTTTGCTGAAATAGTCCAAGGATGAAAACTTAGCTCACAGTTCAGAAAAGGGTAAGAGAACCTTTTCTGGAATTTACTTAAGAGGAGAAGAATTTAAACTTACATTCAATGCTAGCAATAGACCAGATTAGGCCTAAGCAGATGGCCAGTGACAAGTGCAGATGGTAGCAGCCTCCGATTGAAAAGTCTGTCTATTGCTGCGGGGAATAACAATCTTTAATATTTTTCTTCCACTATCCAAATTCCCTCTGGAGTTGCTTTCTTTGTACCTTTCCTCTGAATCTGGCTCTTCTGCTCATGTTTTCATTTCTGTTAGTAGAAACTAAAGACCTATCTGAAGAATTTCAGATGGCAGTGTCATAGTTACTGAGCATACCACATTGGAGATCTTAAAATACTGATAGCCCTTAAAAATATGTGTTGTCACAGCACTTATGTGCTGCCCCGAGTGCCATCTATCACTTCCTGTGTGTGTAGTCAGTTAACAAACAACAAATCAAGGGATACATACATGGTGTTTGGATTTGATGCACAGAAATATTTATTTATCCTACAAATATGTTCTGAGTACCTGTCATGTGCCAGGCACTGTGCTCATGGTCGGGATGCCTCAGAGAACAGGACAGATCTGACTCCTACCATCAAGGGTAAGGGGTAGAGAGATTGGGCAGGCTAATGAGAGCCTAAAGATCCTTGTGTTCTTTTATTCTCTAAAATTAGGCATTTTGCTTAAGTGTTACAGATGGTAAAATGAGAGTATATCAAGGAATCCAGGATACTTGTGGTTAGGTAATGGGCAGAGTCACATGAGTAATGAAATTCCATCTCTCCATTTTTAAATCTAAGGAAAACTCAGAGGAACTATTTTGAGAAAATAAAATAGGTATGAAGACTATTAAAATCACTGATCTGCTCTTCTTTTTCATTCCTGTGCCCTGCACTAATGTAATTAGACAGTTTTGCCCAAGTTCACAGAGCTGATGAGAGGCAAGGCAGCAATTTGACTCCTCCTAGTCCAATCATCTTTTGACTATAGCTCCATTAAATACTTTAACATCCTCCATTCATTCTTCTTTGCCATTTTCTAGAGTTCTTATAATTATTCACTTGGTAAAACCACGTTTAAAACAACAACCTCAATTCCTCAGTATAAATTTTATTCTCATTTTCTTTCAAGATTGGTAATCCAAATTGGGCCAGCCATATTTTTGGATGTTTTCTTTTAGATTTATGTTCCATCTTTGTCTACTCAAGGGTAAATTGTCCTAGCATCCAGCTGCCAGACAAAGGAATTTTGTTGTTTTATTGAGAAGGAAGTTTGCATGGTGGAGGAGTGAGCACTTGGAAATTTATTGACTGTATTTCACAGTTGACCCCTGAAGGTAGAAACTGTTACCAAACTAAACCTAAGATCAGCTCTCTGTTGCTCAAAAGACCAATGTTCAAGAGACAAATGTTGGCAGAAAGGAGTATGAGCTTTACTCAGGAGGCTGAGGAGAAGGTGGACTCTTGTTCAAGGGGCTACTCCAACGTTTCTGCCTGGCCGAGGAGTTTTTAAAGGAATTTAGTCAGTTGGGATCCCTGGGTGGTGCAGCGGTTTAGCGCCTGCCTTTGGCCCAGGGCGCGATCCTGGAGACCCGGGATCGAATCCCACGTTGGGCTTCCAGTGCATGGAGCCTGCTTCTCCCTCTGCCTATGTCTCTGCCTCTCTCTCTCTCTCTCTCTGTGACTATCATAAATAAATTAAAGTTAAAAAAAAAAAGGAATTTAGTCAGTTAAGGGAGTGCAGTGGTCTGTGACATTTCTTGATTACGTGCAGATTGATGATGCCAGATCTAGATGTGATCTCAGCACTCAGAGGTTGTGGAAGAAGTTCTAGTTCCTTGGTGCCCAGGGGATTTGCAAGAATGTCTGGTTCCTTGGTACCCATGGGTTGTGCAAGAGTACTCTGTTCTTTTTGCAAAGGAGGGCAAGATCTACAGATGCGCAAAGGGAGGTCGGTAAAGTCATTTGTGTGACCTTAAAAAAGGAAAACATTTTGCTAGAAGATTGCTGGGCTAATCAGAAAGCGGAGGGGTCTTCAAATAGATTTGCCTGGCCCCTGTGGTCGGGGAACATTCTGGTCCTTCATTCCCCAAGGCCAGTAGTCTGCAAATTTCAAAGAAAGTAAATTAGTTCTGTTACAGATCAAGGTCCTTAAGTCAGCAAGTGAGGAGTGTGTCAACTGGAAGCAAGTTAACCCTTAGGACCAGCTGGCGTGTTGTTACACAACCACATACGTACGGGATGCTTATTCTCTTATTTGGGATTCTTTTAAAAATAAGATTCACTTTTTCTGGTGGAAATTGTCTAAAAAGAAAATCCTTCCTAACTAAAATTAATTTTGAGGGATCCTTGGGTGGCGCAGCGGTTTGGCGCCTGCCTTTGGCCCAGGGCGTGATCCTGGAGACCCGGGATCGAATCCCGCGTCAGGCTCCTGGTGCATGGAGCCTGCTTCTCCCTCTGCCTGTGTCTCTGCCTCTCTCTCTCTCTCTGTAGGACTATCGTAAATAAATAAAAAAATTAAAATTAATTTTGATAGGACAGAGAAGAGTGCTAATTCCACAGTTGGACATAGAAAATTTTTCCTCTGTGGTCCAAGAGGGTTTTTGTATCCTGGACCTAGATGTTTTGATATAAATCTTCTATTTAAGTGCCTCTTATTAGTTTGTATTATTTCCAAATAGCAATGCCACTTGTCTGTACCTTTGTCTCCTCAGTAATAGATGACAATGATTTGTTCAGTATTAATGCCCTGCAAGGATTAATTAATTTTTTGTGCAATGCTCTTTTTTTTTTTTAATTTTTATTTATTTATGATAGTCACACACACAGAGAGAGAGAGAGGCAGAGACACAGGCAGAGGGAGAAGCAGGCTCCATGCACTGGGAGCCTGACGTGGGATTCGATCCCGGGTCTCCAGGATCGCGCCCTGGGCCAAAGGCAGGCGCTAAACCGCTGCGCCACCCAGGGATCCCTGTGCAATGCTCTTAAACATATTTCTAGAGCTGACTAGTACACCCTGTGGTCAAGACAAGAGAATATAAAAGTGGTTTCTAATATTTCAAGAATTAACTCTTATTATTTTTTAAAGATTTTATTTACTTATTCATGAGAAAGACATAGAGAGAGAGGCAGAGACACAGGCAGAGGGAGAAGCAGGCTCTCCATGGGGAGCCCGATGTGGGACTCGATCCCAGGACCTCGGATCTTGATCTGAATCAAAGGCAGACGCTCAACTGCTGAGCCACTCAGGCACCCTGACTCTTATTTAAAAAAAATTCTTTTTACCATTTATTAGGCCATATCAATAAGTAAATGCCAAAAAACATTAGCCTGTTAACATCTACAAAAGTTCAAAAATGCCTATGGTTCTGTTAGGTTCAGCCCCCTCTTGTATAAAATATGTTACTCTTCAGTGCTTTTGTTACTGTTTTTTGGGTTTTATTTCTCCTCCAAGAAACTCAGAATCCTTTAACCAATCTTCTGATGTTCACAGCAATTCTCTCAAGACCAATGTGAGGTGAGCAGACGTTATTAAAGAAAATAATCTCTCACCTCACTGATCCCCAGCTTCAAGAATGACATGTGAAAAACTCAAAATAACTTCCATTTTTCCCCAAGGCACGCAAACACCTGGATGACCAAGCAGTATGATCTCGGGGAGTTCTTGTTTGGAGCTGATTTGGGCTCCCCATGGGACATTTGGCAATGTCTGGAGACCTTCCTGGTTATTAGAACTCAAGGAGAGGGATTGCTATTGGCATCTAGTGGGTAGAGGCCAGCGCTGCAGCAAACATCTTCCAATACACGGGACGGCCTGCACAACATAGAATGATCTGGCCCACAGTGTCAATAGCACTGTGTTTGAGAAACTTTGATATAGGCAAAAAAGCACTGAGCCAAGAGCCAAGAGATAACGGATATCTCTATTTGGTCTCTGCTTTTTATAAGCCCATCAAAAAAAAAAAGAAAAAAGAAAGAACAAATTACTTTGCATTTTTGAAGTGAGCACTTTTTTCATAGCATGAGGTCTTAAAAAATGATGTTCGTATTGTAATGTTAACAACACAGTCCACAGCATGCATGGACTTTTAAGAAAAAGTAAGGAATCTGGAAGGAAGGGATTTCCATAATATTATATGTCTCAGTATTATCAGAAGTGATATCCTATTACTTCTAACATCCATGACCAGGATGGGGAGGAAGAAGCAGCAGAGGCCAAAGAAAAGGAGAGGAAAACAAGGAGGAAATGTGTAGTTATTCATTTACTTAGTGAGACTTGTGATACTTTTTGCCTTGTACGAAACTTAGCAACTGTCATTTCAAGGATCTTCCTCCTAAATTGGAAGCAACTGTCATTTCAAGGATCTTCCTCCTAAATTGGAAGCTCTCGCAGGAGACAGCAGGTGGGGACAGGAAAACAACAAGAAAAAAAAGTAAATAGAAGAAAAGACCCTCTGGCTCCATGACTGCGAGAGTCTTCGTGGCAACTGCAACGGAAGGATTGGCAGGCTGTTGGCCGACCTTTCCCAGTCTTGTCCTAATCTGGCAAACCTTAGCTGAGACGCCATGCTTGGCGTGGGGGCCCAGCGTCACTGGAGGATCCTGCTGCTCCTGTACTTACTTGGACTTGCTAACTTGCTAAGTGGTTCCTGGCAAATCGCTTAACCGCCCTGAAGTGAGATGCAGCTTCACCTCATTAGCTGTCTGTAATTGCAACAAGAATGGTGAGATCTGGCAGGAATGCAGAATTTGGAGGTAGCTGCCATTTTACAGGTGTTTTTACTCCATATCATCACTCATTAATAACATGTCCAACTGCCAGAATGGAAGTGAGTGCTGCTGTTCCAAACTGTCAAGCACCCCACTTACGTGTAAAATCTTCTATGTTGTTCACAGTAGAAGCTGCAAGTTTTGTATGTAGCATCTTTAGCCAAAGCCAGCCTCCTCTGGTGGTTACTTAGAATTTGGATAGATGTGATTTTTTTCTTTAAATTTTTGAGCAGTTAGTTCATTTAGTGCCACGGTAATCATGAAGGCCAGACCCTTCTTGGAGTTGGGTTCTTAATGTCTCCTCCACCCCCTCATCCAAGAACAGCACTTAAATATTAATAACATCACTGGGAAAGCATGGCAGCTATTTCCCTGTTTTCTGCAGCTCAATGAAGAGCTGTTCAGTGCGGACCCCACTGCTCACCCTTCATGAATGGATGTGATTGTGAAGAAACCATCTCCTACTAAGCCAAGACGTGACAGTGTGAACAAAGGGTGATTTTTTGCCTGATGTGATGAGCTCACCCCAGGGCCCATGTGGGGACTTTGAAGCTCATCCAGGTGCCAGCTTTCTGTGTATATGACATTCTTGGGAGAGCTTTGGAGACTGGGCAGCAGGCCTTGGAACACTGATCTGCAGTGTATGCATTGCAAGGTCAGATGGGGTAAGATGTCATAATTTCTATTTAGGCTGAATTTCCCTGAGAGGAGACATACTTCCTTTATCCTGAGTGAAGGAAAACCACAACATTTTCAGTTCAGTCAAATCAATAAAATGGCAAGATGTTAAATAAATTTGTATAATTATTTTCTGGGGTGGCTATGTCTATAGAGAAGAAAATGCATTTCTCCCTTTCCGTACCTGCCGCATCTTCTGTGAGGTTGTGCTAATGCCTAGAAGAAATGTGACCAAGAAACCAAGTTTGGCATAGCCACTTGAAGCTCTCATGGAATCAGGTTTGATTCACATGATATCTTAGAACCACTTTGATCACTGTGTATAACACACAGGAACAAAGCAGACACTCAGTATACCTTACCCACTATTATGAAGATCTCAAAACATGCACTACAGGGGATCCCTGGGTGGCTCAGCGGTTTAGCGCCTGCCTTTGGCCCAGGGTACGATCCTGGAGTCCTGGGATCGAGTCCCATGTTGGGCTCCCGGCATGGAGCCTGCTTCTCCCTCTTCCTGTATCTCTGCCTCTGTATCTCTCTATGTCTATCATAAATAAATAAATAAATAAATAAATAAATAAATAAATAAATCTTTAAAAAAAAAACCAAAACAAAACATGCACTACAGTTGGAAGGCTATCAGGATTCCCAGAAGGGTGTCCTCCTTGTGGGTTAGAGTGGTTTGGGAGGATTTCATTGGTGTACACCTAACATTGGGCTCTTAATGGCCTGTGAGAAGTGGTGGGCCCTAAATGTACAATAAATCCATGGGATGCTAATCGTGGTAATGTTTTGAAAACAAGAATTGGGAGACACAGAGATGGTATACTGGGAATAATTGAGACACGCAAATTTTGAAACCCACACTCAACACTTGTCACTTCTCATGTCATCTCCTTAAAACCCAGTTGTCATTAGCTATCTTTTGGGGTGGGTGTCGTCAGGACAGGAAGCAGCGTTGGATTTTCCTTGAGGCTGGGGCTGTGGAGGGCTGTGGGAGCAGACATTGAAGCCAGCTGAGAGCCACAGGAGCTGCTGTGTCCCTCTCAGGGAGATTCAGAGTGACACAGAATCTGAAGGAAGCAGAAATGGAGATGTAGCCACATGTCACAGAGCAACTGTTCAGACCCACAGAGGTGATAAAAATGGACTAAGAATCAGTGAGAGGGTATCTTGGTTTCCTCAGGCACCAGCCTCCCTGTGAGGCCCATGCATATGGGCTGGAGGGTATGGGATAATCAGGGAGATCAGACTGGCTTAAAGACCAAATTGTAGGACAGACACTTGCCTAGAAATTCTGGCACTAAAACTGGAGACTTTCCATGTCCTGGTTGATCCACAGTCTAACTTTCTCTACTTTTAGTTCTCTCTGCTTCTTTTCACCCATTCACACCAGCTGAGCTTGTATTCTCGGTGTTCTCCAGAAACATGGTTTTCTAGTTTCTAGTCTTTTATTTATAGCCAGCCTCAATGCTCAGGGGTCCGCCCAAATGAAAAGTCCTTGTTTCTCCAGCAGGAAATAATAACATCCCCCCCCCCCCGAATTCCTTTAAGACAAGCCCCTCCCACCCCATTCCCACACTTCTCTGTTAGACCAAAAACTCCTTAAGGGCCAGGACTATATACTAATACATTTTCATCTATGGCAAGGGTTTTCAGATATAGTCGATGGCTCTCACAGAGCCCTGAACACCTAGGAAATCCAGATACTTGCTAAATAAGTTTGTATGTACTTTTTTGGAAGATGATTTACAAAAACTAATCTAATTCCCTGAAGATGTTTTTATCAAGGAAACCACCACATGCATGGTCACCCCTGCCTTTTGAGATCTATGTGACATCAAAAACATGTACCCATTCTCCTGTTTCCTATTCAGTGAGTTCTACTACTTGAGAATCAAGTTTTCTTTAAGATTTTATTTATTTATTCATGAGAGACAGAGAGAGGCAGAGACATAGGTGGAGGGAGAAGCAGGCTCGCTGTGGGGGTCCCGATGCGGGACTCGATCCCGGATCCTGGGATCACATCCTGAGCCAAAGGCAGATGCTCAACCACTGAACCACCCAGGCGTCCCGAGAACCCAGTTCTTTCCTGGCACTTTCCCACACCTTACTCTTGGAATCACTGCATTCCTTCTGTAACCCCAGCCTTCATATTTTCTCCCTAAGTCAGCCTCAGCACATCAGGCCTCCAGGCCCCTGTGTCTGGCTGAGTGTTTTTATAGCTATGACCATCACCATTCCTGCTTCTTTTATGTCATTTCACTCCTTGGAGTCAACGGTGTGCCTAGTGTTTACTGTTCCATGCTGACTGCAAGGAAAAAAGTCATTCATTATGTAATATTACTTCCCACAGAACTGCTAATGTACGTAAGGGCTAGGGAATCTGAATTCTGTAAGAAGCCCATTACACATTTAAAAATGTTATTTTGTTCAGTCTGGTTGATCAGAAAAGGTGGGAGGATGAAATAACACAATTTATGTCCTATTCTTTTTAAATGGAATAGAATTCATTTCTTAAATCAACATTTTAGGGTTAAACTGCAAATATTCTTTGTTCAAGAACTTCTGTTTTTATAGAATGACATCGGTTCCAAGCCATTGTGTGACGATGATTGGTGGCGTCAGTGCCTGCACCATGTCTGGTGGTTAATATTTGCTTAGTGCTTGAATTAATCAGCATTGGATTCTTTGCTGGTGTCCTGGGTTCTCATCCCTGAGAGATTTTTTTTTTTTAAGACTTACAATAGTGCTTTCAAGGCTAAAAGGCGTGCCTTCTAATGAATATTTTCAAAAAGAAAAGGCTCCAAACTGTTCCTCCACAATCCCCCACCTCAAAATTTCTACCTTTATCATTATTAACAACAAAGAAGTCCCCCAACCCCAGACCACGCTTGTGGTGAAGCTGCAAAGTTGTTTTTAATGTGACGGTGGTTCAAGATACCAGATGGCAGCTGACTTTGTCTCCTCGCCCCCGTGTGAAACCTAGAAGCTCACAGGCTTGCTTAGATGATGGGATTTGTGGAATACCTCCTTCCCTCCCACTGTCTTTCCTTCCTTGGAATATTTCTAGAAAAGTTAAAGTAGCTTCAAGAGCCCATCCAGGAGAGAGAATAGAGACTCAATGTCTTGCTTTGTTTGACTCACTCTAGAATGAACAGAAACTGTTAGTGTTCTTCTGAATGTTGTCTGACGTGGGTGTAGGCTACATCCAATGGCCACTGCAGGAGGAGTCTCCGGGGCCTTTTTCCCTGAGCCTGGAGCCAAACTGCAAGCAGGATGTGATCTAGGGTGTGGACAGAGGGCAGGCAAGTCCATACTTGACTGGGTGCCATTGTCTTGGTGCTCAATTTCCCAAAAAGAAACAATTCTCCTATTTTTTCCTTTTTTTTTTTTTTTTGGTGTGTGTTACATTCAACATCAAAAGCAACCCAGGGTAGGGAATGTGGCTTCTCACTGGGGACCTCTCAGCAGCGCTTCCCTGGAATTCGTAGCAGGTTCATCTGTTCTTGGGCTACCATTCTTTAGCTACTGGTGACTGTGGTAGTCAGTGGGTAGCAAAAGCTCAACTTGAAATAGAGAGTGCTCTTCTAAATAATATAGCAACTTGGCAACTGCATGAGCTCGTACTAATTATGTTTCTGTCACTCATCTGTGGTAGATCTTTTGTGGCTCTTGTATAAAATAGCTTCAGGGTATTATTTCTGCACACTTATGTAAGCTCTGCTCATTAAATAAAGTGCTTGAAGTTAAGTTCCCTTTTTATTTTGTTTTCTAAGATCATCATAATAAGAGAGGGACTGGACTGTAGTGAGCCCTTCTTGTTGAGTAGTTAATGGCAACTTGATATAAGATCAATTTTTAAAAATGCATAAAGAAGTCAATGGGGCTTATCATTACACTTTGCTTTTCAAGTCCTCCAGCATTAGTCCAAAGAGCCACAGTGGCAGTTCATACCATGCTTCATAAGTGGTCATTATCAGAATCTAGATTCTTTAAGTGGAAGGAGTATTAGACTTGTAATCAAAGGACAGACTTTATCATTTACTAGCTGCATAAATCCTTCAATTTCTCTGAGCTTCTCTTCATCATTTGAAACTGGGCATAATAGTTTTTACTTTACAGGGTTATTATGAGAATAAATGACTCTTTTGGTATGTTGATTCCTTTGTGTCTATCCAGAGCACTTTGTAGATTGGCAGATTATACACATCTCTGTTGTTGTTGTTGTTGTTGATGATGATGATGCCAAACTGCTTTGGATAGGGATATTTTAAACATGCCTTTCTATGTAAACTAAGGCTTTCATGTTTTGGGATATAGACATATGGTTTTATAGGAATCTTTGAATGTTCCTCTTAATAAAAATAATGATAATGAGCAACAGTGTAAAGCAAAATCTCCTCCAGAAAGTCTCATGCTCTCTTACTGACCCCATGGAGCTAGCTGGTGATGTGTGGCTAATGGGCCCCGTTGCAGCTGCATGGTGTCCAAATGTGTATTGTTAAGCTATGCTACACACATCCTAGTTTGATTGACCTTTACTGACTCCTTCTCAACTTGGGCAGTTTTGAGGACATTCCAATTCACATGCCACAGCAGAGAATTCCAATTTGCTTTGTAACAATAGCACTTGATGAGGACTGTCACAGCAGACATAAAATCATTTAAAACAATTTCAGTTGAATGTGTCAGGTCAAACAAAACCAATGGAATTGCTGCCTCCACGTATCTTATTTCTTACCATGAAAGACAATGGTTTTCATCTTTTGCATGTATAAATTTATAACATGGCTTCCATAATGTGAAACTGACCAAGGTTTATTACTCCCCAGTACTGGATTTGAGCAAATACAGTTTGATATTAGAATGGATATATTGAAATATATGGTGCATTTGGTATTTTACATTGTCAGTACATCATTTTATCCATAGGTACATATATTTTTAATATAATAAGTACATAAATCCTTAGCTGATATTTTCAGTGCCAAATAACATGTTTGTAGTGTGACCATTTAAATGCATCTCCTGTATATGTGTTAGTAAAGAGTAATAAGATATAAATATAGAAATTGATAGTTGAAGCAAGTTAGATTTCTTTTTACTCTGAAGAGTTGTATTGAATTGGTACCGTCAGAAAATAATTAGCACCTATTATGTGTTGAAACATTCTTATACATATATTATGAATTGGGGAAAGGAGAGAAAGTTCTGAAAATTTAATATTACTTTTAGGCACAAATTACTCTTTTATACATCTTTCCAATAGCTCCATAGTTCTTGATTCATATTCTGTAATGCACAGAATAATATATTATCCTAAGTGACTCTAACCTCATCCATTTTAAGTCCCTTATTTCAGATGGAATCCCTTGGGCAACACTAGTGGGGAAAATGTAGGTGTATTTTTATGTAATAGTTGGATGGTGGTGATATTGTCCGATTGGTTGCTATTTGTCTTCCGTGAAGAGTCATTTGAAGAAAACACTCATCCTATTTGTATTGTAACCTTTATCATGATGGATTTAGCTCACTATAATGCATTTTTTTTTCCACTGGAGAGTGTTTTTAAACCTGTTAGACAAATATCACAGCATTTGAAATGATATCAGAGACTGGCCTCTGGCACATCTGAAGATTGAATGAAAGCAGACATATTTCTTTGTCTTTTAAACTAGCCCTAATGAGTCCTTATAGTGTCTCCATTTTTGGTCCCTTTCTTCGAGACATCATCTTATTAGGACATATCATGCTATAATTATTATATTGAATAAAACTCAACACCAATTGCCTCCTATAGGCTGCACAGTCAGTTTGCTATCTGCTTCTAACCACTGGGCTGCAAGTTGGACTCTTCTGACTGCTAATTATGTGCCAAGTGTTACAGGGTTACCTGAACAAGATGTGACGTGGTGCATAACCTCCCAAAATACACCAGATGATTGGAAAGTAAAGGAAAATGACCACATAGGAAACATTGAGAACATAAGTGCTGGACCAGGATAGAGGAGGTCGAGCCCAGGGAAAAGGGGATGGATCTGGATTAGAGTATTGAATTACTGAATTTTCAAATGTGCCAGCTAGAAATTTCAGTCCCCTCTGAGTATAGATGCAGACACTGAAGTCATTCATCTGGCTATAAACAGCTACTTTGGGTAGAGCAAGGATTAGCATCATGTCTCTAATTTAGGGTCAGGAGTTATGGATGTAAAACTTGAGTTGGTTCCAGAAGAAAAGATTAATAGAGAGGAGAGCATAGATGAACTCGTGTCCATAACTGACAGAGGGCAGGGGTAGGGGGAATATGATTGAGCCCTTTCTGTGTAAGCTGAGAATTTTGAACTAGTATGGTGAAGAGGCTGTACACAAAGGAATACTACAGGTTTCCACCACTGTTGGAAAGTAGAGCATCACTCTGAAACCTTTCTGAGATGAAATGGCATAACGTCATGAAGCAATTACCATTCATTTATATGGAAAAATTCTTGAGCATTCCCAGACCCCCCCAAAAAATAATCTATTTTAGGCTTTTCTGATACCTTGGGACATATCTTGCTAATGAATGCACAAAATAAATCAAGATGAAGCACAGATGCTCACAGACATAGTTCAAAGCTAGGGTAGCTTGATGCTGATACGGAGTGTAGTTCCAGGAGAAAGAGCTTGGCGGTGGCTGCTCTTACTGCTCAAGGTGTACACTGCCTCTGTATATTGAATGCTGAATGATATTTTCGCCACTCAATTCTTTTCCTAAAAGCAGAAGTCCTCCTTGGATATCTTTTGGTTAGTGAAAACAGGTGCTAGTGTAGTTCTTCTTCAAAGTGAAGTGACATAACTCATGCTTTCAAAAAGTGCCAGATGTCTAGCCTAGGAAATAAATTTGGATAGGCCTGTGAGGAGGAATTGCAGGGAATCCTTGACAGTAAAATAGAAACTTATTGACTTCATGAAGTGGGAAATAGATGATTATTACAGGTGTGTGTGTGTGTGTGTGTGAGAGAGAGAGAGAGAGAGAGAAATAACAGGAGACTCATTAAGAAAATCAGTCTGAGTGCTGTACTTAAAAGTATTTGGAGAGCACAAGGGTAGGGCCTGGAGACTAGCTGAGGAATTGCTGCTATAATTTAGTTAGAGACCTAGATTCAGGAGAAGTGGTGGCATTGAGGATTGAGGTGAAAGGACAAATCTGAGATTTGTTTTTGAAACAAACAGTGATTGGATTGTAGAGAAATTGAGTATGGAGGATAACGTGGAGGAAAGGATCAAAGATGACTCATAGTGTCGTACTTCAGGATGCTGTGGATGGGATGTTGAAAAGAGAGAACCATTTTAGAATCTGTGAGCAGCTAAAACCTTCTATCCAGCACATGGAAAGGAATTTCTGCAGCAACCAGCATAGAGAGTCCTGAGTAAATCAGAAACCTGAACCCCCCCATGACCTCTGGAGGCTGAGTTCAGAGCTCCCACAGTATCATACTTCTGCCACATTCTGTTGGTCAAAGCAAGTCACAAGCTTGGCCCGCAGTTGGGGGGGAAAGAAGTAGACTCCCCTCTTGAGGGGAGGGGAGGATTGACAAAACCGTATTGCAAAAAAGCATACATATAGGGGTGGGAAGAACCTGTGGCATTTTTGTTTTCCATGTGTTATAGAACATGATCAGATTTTTAAATAAAATCTTTATGACTACAGCATGAAAATGCTTTTGATGATCATGAAGAAAATTTAGACTGGAAACATGGGTACCAATTAGGATGTTATCGTGGTAAACTAAGAGCATAGTTATGGGTGTATTAATTAAAGCAATGGCAAGAGGATGAACAAGCATGAAAAGATGCAAATAAACATTAAGATGACAACACCTGGAAATGAAGTTGGTGTGGAGGAAGGTCGAGGACCGTGTTTCTTGTTTGGACAATGAAAGGAAAGTGATGATAGTCGCTGAAGCAGGGAATACTGGATGAGCAGCAGGCTTGAACACGAAGGTGAAGACCACTGTTTGCGTAATGTTGAGTCTGAGAATCCTGGAGGACATTTATGAAGAAACAGGCAAGGGTCTCACCTGAGGATGAGAGGGAAGAGTGATAGAGTTTTAAGGAAACTGGTGAAACAGCTGTTGTTGAGAAGGGAGGGGGAGAGGACTGGGAAATATGGGGATCATGGCCAATATTGGGCAGAGAATGGAAAACAGGAATGTGGGTGGCTCAAAGCTACCAGGTTGGACAATTTTTTCTAATAATACTCAGCCATTTTTATAGAGGCATATTCCTATAGGGAATTTTGTGGATCAGTCATAACATCCAGCAGGTAGTTGGTTAAATGTCTTTACTCAATGTGAGGAATAGAATGAAGATAGAAATTTCTCTGAAGATCCAAATGAGAGATGTTGAAAGCAATGGTCAGAACCAGCAACAAAATATGCTGGACTCAATGCAAAATAAGAATGTGGAACCTCTTGTTCAAAAACTATGAAGTTCAGGGATGCCTGGGTGGCTCAGCGGTTGAGGGTCTGCCTTTGGTTCAGGGCATGATCGTGGAGACCCGGGATTGAGTCCCACATCAGGCTCCCTGCATAGAGCCTGCTTCTCCCTCTGCCTGTGTCTCTGCCTCTCTGTGTGTGTGTCTCTCATGAATAAATAAATGAAATCTTAAAAAAAAACTATGAAGTTCAAATGATGACAAGAAAGCTATAAGCTGGGGCACTGGGTTGGCTCAATGGTTGACCATCTGCCTTTGGCTCCAATTATGATCCTGGGGTTTTGGGATCAAATCCCGCATCAGGCTCCCCATAGGGAGCCTGCTTCTCCCTCTGCCTGTGTCTCTGCCTCTCTGTGTGTCTCTCATGAATAAATAAAACCTTAAAAAAAAAAAAAGAAAGCCATAGCCAACCTGGGTGTCCTTCTGAGTGTGTCACCCTGTATGACTGTGCATGTCACATGCTCATGAAGCTGGCCTGGCAATGAGGAGAATCTAGAGACTGAGGAGAACACAGTTCACTGAGTAAAAATTTTTCCTCCTCTTCTTTTGTCACACACATAAATAACTAAGGTAATACAAGTGATGGTTGCTAGGGAGGTGGTGGGCATAGAAGAAATGTGGGGGCATGATATATTTAAGGCCTGACCCTCACTATTTGAATATGGACAGGCTGATCTCTGCGGTCTCAAGTCCTGTATCAGAGTATCTGGTCTGTGACAGCCTTGGTGAGTTCTCAGGCAATATTAATATTAAGGTTATTATCTTAAGCATAGTTTTCCTACAATTCTGTTTTCTATCAAACATATTAAGCTTTCTCCCTCATCCTTTTTCCTTCTCTCTGAATCTTTCTGAATTCTGGAGTCGTGCTATGGAGAGGCTGCTCTCTAGTTTTGGAAGACTTTTCCCAGAAAGAAGGGAGAAGGAAAAAAATTTCAAAATCAAAGTTGTGTTAGGAGTGCTGGCCCCAATGAGTCATCTCTTGTGCAGGACAATTTCTGGCTCAGAGATAGGAACTCCCATTCCTATTTCTGTGAATTTCAAAGTCGGCCCTCAATTGAGGGGCTGCGGGGTTACTGGGGAATCATCCTCGCCATACTTATTTGAAAGGCAAATTGTGAAATTAATACTCAGACTTTAGAGTTTTTTATAGGTGGAGTGAGTTTAGAGGTAAGTGATTGTGAATTATAATGTTTTCATTTTATAAATGAGAAATCTGAGGCCCAGAGCTGTGATTTGCTCCAGACAGTCAGCGAGGAGATGACTTGAGAGGTCCTAGAGGATCACTCGTACAGCAGCTGAGCAGGCTCCACTGTCTTCCTTCCTAAAAAACAACCAGCCAAACAGAAAAACAACCCTTCCCCAGTCCTTTTGACTACACTATCTCCAATACAGATATAATTTATTCAAGAAAGCTCATTAAGATAAAAAAAAATAGCTTACAATTTTAGCAATGGAAAATGCCTAAGACCTTAGCAGCATCAAATTTCTTTTCAGTTTATTTTAGAAGCAGAGTGGTGAAAATTAAGAACATAAAGCATTTTTTTCCTAATAGCCCAATATAGTGTCTCTTTATTTGGAATGGGGAAAAATAAAAGAGAAATCAATAATTTCTTCAAGTGGAATTTGTTTTCGATAAAGCTGACCACAGGGTGAATTTCTGTAAATAAAGTCCTACATTTTTCACTGGCTTTCAATATAAAGTTGTATTACCTCTTGATGAACTTAAGGGAAAGGAAATCATATGCAATAAGTTTAAAATTATGCATTTAAAAACAACAATCTTAGAGTAAATATTAAAACTACTAACTTTATTTGTATTTGGAGGCTTCATCTGCAACAATTACTCTGAGCTAAAATGTGTCAGGGATGTGTTTCTCTGTAGGGCATATCTCCTGTGATATCACTTATCTCTTTATTGCCTAGAAATATTTCTTGTTTTCAGGATAACTTTTTAACATTTGAAATTTGTGTATCTAAAAAATAAATAAACTTCTAACTTCAGACAGTTTTAGCTTTCCAGAGAAATTGCAAAGATGGGTTCCCATTTGCTCCACACTCAGATTCCCCTATTGTTGACATCCTACAACTGTATGCTACAGTTAATGAACCAGCAATTGTACATTATTATGAACTAAACTCTATCCTTTATTCAGATTTCCTTAATGTCCATTTTCTGTTCCAGACTCCTGTCCAAAATGGGATATAATTGTAGTTGTCATGTCTCCTCAGACTCCTCTCAGTTGTGGCAGTTTCTTAGACTTCAGTACTTATTTCTGATGATCTTGACAATTTTAAGGAGCACTGGCCAGGTATTTTGTGGAAGGCTTTTTACTCTGATTTGTCTGATGTTTCTCTCATGTTTAGACTGGGGTTGTGTGTTTTGGAGAGGAAATGTGCCATTCTCATCACATTATATCAAAGGTACATACTATCAATGTGACTTGTCATCCTTGATCTTAATCTTCATCAGTTGGCTGAGATGGTGTCAGATTTCTTCCTCTCCTGTGTCCATACAGTACTCTTTGGAAGGAAATCACTCTGAACAGGCTACTTTAGGAGTAGGAGTTATGTTCCACCTCCTTGAGGGTGGAGTATCTTTATAAATTATTTGGAGTTCCCCTGCATGGGAGTGTCTGTTGACTTCCATTTATTTACTCAATCATATAATTGTGTCAGTATGGACTCATGGATATGTATTTTATATTTTTGGTTGTAATCTATATTGCTTTATTTATTTTGTTGCTCAGTGTTTTAGCTTTGGCTGTTGGGAATTTCAGTTAAATTTGTGTATAGTTAACCTAATAATTTTCAAACAAGTATGATGCACTTTTAATAGACACCAGAATATATCTTCTAGTTAGAGTGAGTCTATTACCTTGAAATAAAATAGAGATCAGTAAAATTTTCAAATGGGCCATTTCCTGTGATTGCACCAAATTCTCTATGAGAGCACCAAATGAAGTCTAAATTTAATTTTTCAGTCATTCAACACATGTTTATTGGGTACCTGTTTTTTCAAGGCCCTCTGCATGGTGCTGTGGGAGGTGGTATGACTCACACACAGGCTCCAGGCTCCAGCAGCTTGTGAGGCAGTAGGTGAATTATGTCAGTACCCATTTAAATATAGTAGAGAAATTTAGAAAGTGTAAGAGAGAAGCAGATAAAGGGCAATGGCAGTTTGTGAAATGCAGAGAACACTTTCAGTCCTGAGGATGTTTGAAAGGATCCTGAACTTCCTAGTGTCTGAGATGGACCTTGGAGGGCAGAAAGCATTCTTATTTCAGATGTGATGAGCTGGAGGATGGCAAGACCTGTGCGGAGAGTGCAATGAGCAGAACGCGGAGGCGGGAAAAATCACCCTGGGGGCAGGCAAGTGTTCAGTGCAACTGCTGATTTCAGTGTGGATTTATAGATAGTTTTTTAGTTTAAGTGGGCAGTTATACTTCTCTTATAGATGGAGTTCAATTTTAGCTTATGATTTTTTTTAAAGGAAAGAAGTTTATCCGACTTTAGAATGTATTATTAGGAATATTGACATCATTCTTGTTGACCTTGCTCAATTTCTTGTTTTGTTAATAATCTCATTGTGGGTCCTTGGGTTGTTGAAATTTTGTATTGTAAATTTGTACTCCTATTTTTGCAGCAGGAAACTTTCAGACTCAGTCTTAAACTTGTTTTTATTATTTGCAAGATTTAAAAGTGTGTCATTAAGCCGATACTGAGAAATTATTTTCAGTCTGAAGATGATTGGGGAGAGAAGTTAACAGAGAAGTTGAGATAAGAAAAATAAAATATTTGCTTTCTCTTTTCTGTTTTTTTTTTAAGTCTTGATTTCTTTAAAGTTAGGTTTGTGAAGGTATTAACGTATATGCAAGAAAATTCACCCTTTTTAGGTAAGCAGTTTAATGAGTTTTGACAAATGCATCCAATTGTGTGACCATCACCATAGTTGGGAGATACAGTACATCTGATCACTCTAGAAGGTTTTCTGGTGCCCTTTTAGTCAATCCCTTTTCCTACCACCAGCCCCTGGCAACTCCTGATTTGATTTCTGTCTTTGCTTTATCTAGAATGAAATAGAGTATACATAGGATCATACAGTATGTAGCCTTCTATGTCTGGCTTGTCTTAGCCTAAAGCTTTGAAATTCATCCTTGTTGACACATGAATCAGCAGTTTATTTCTTTTTATCACAGAGATTTTTGTTCTATTGTCCACCCTTTCACCAGGTGATGGACATTTGTGGGTTTCTAGCTTTCAGCAGCTGTGTGAAAGTTGCTCTAAGCATTCATATGTGGGCCTTTGCCTGGACATATTTCCTTTCATCTGTGGTAAATACATAGGAGTGGAATTGCTGTGTCATATGGTAAATGTTTGTTTAAGTTGGTAAGAAACTGCCATGCTGCTTTTCATGGTGGCTGTACTCTTTTGTGCTCACGAGCATGTATGAGAGTTCTAGTTCCTCTACATCTCACCATGTACTCTTGGTGTGGTCAATCTTTGTAATTTTCACCCTTCTTGTAGGTGTGCCATGGCATTTCATTGTAGTCTTACTTTGTTGGGGACGCCTGGGTGGCTCAGTTGGTAGTCTTACTTTGCTCTTCCCTAATAAGTTAATGACATTAAACAGCTTTACATTGGCTGATTGACCATCTATATCTCTTTTTTGGCAAGGTGGCTGTCAAATATTTTGCCCTCCTTTTTGTTTTATGATTAAATTTGGGTTGTATCATTGATTGGACTATAAGAGTTTTTTATATATTCTAGATACAAGTTCTTTTCCACATATGTGTTCTGCAGTTTTTTTCTTCCCAGTCTGTGGTTTGTCATTTTAATCTCTTAACAATGATTTCTTTAAAAGAGCAAAAGCTTTTTGATTTGATAAAGTCCAATTTATATTTTTTTCTTTTATGGTTCACACCATAAAAGTGCCTTTAAGAATTCTTTGCCCAACCCAAGCACATCACAGAGATTTTCTCTTATATTTTCTTCTGGAAGTTTTATTTTTAGGTTAAAGATTTATGTTTAGTTTTGTGGTACATTTTGAGTTAATTTTGTTTAATGTGGTACAAAGTTACAGTTTTATTAAAAATTATTTTAATTCCCAGGTTTTATTTCAAATGTAAATCCCAAGATACGCCCTGGAATTTTAAATTTTCTTATATACAACAGCTGGCTCTATGGTGTTAATGCATATAGTAGAGTTTGACTGTAATATACCAACTGGGAGACAAAACTCCTTAAAAGATAAATGTTTCTGTTTCCTTTGTGTGCTTTTTTTTCTTTTTTCTTACTGTAATCAACATCAATGAAACTTTCTCTGTAAAATTGTTTCTATTTTTCATTTTCAGTCTTTTCCAAAAGACTGGGAAGCTCTGGAGAGAGTCTAGTGAGATCAGTGAAAATAAGTCAGTGGAGAGATAGCAGGGGGTGCATGGAAAACTGAAGGAAGTAGAGATGACTCACACAGTAGAATAAGCAGGTAGATGCAGGAATGAAGCATGTACCTTGAGAAGTCTGGCTGGGATACATAGGACAAATGAGGAAGGAGGAATGGTTGGTAGCAGAGCCGCCACACTGAGGCAGGGGGTTGGCTAGTGTTGTTTTTATATTCCACAGGTGGAAGAAAAGAAGAGGGATGGGAAGGGGGCTAAAGAACAAAGTCGCCATCTGAGAGAATGTGCAAAGGATGAGAACACTGATGAGGGTGAGGGAGGATGTAAAGGGAAAAAAAACCAGCAGACATGAGGGATAAATTCCAACATTACAAGTCTGGTGGACAGGGAAACGGTATGTCTAGTGGCAGAAGTAAAGGAGTTTGGGATGAAAATACACTTTAAGATGATGAGGATATGTTTTTTTTTTAAAGCTATATTCTTTTGCAAAAGGCAGGCACTGACCCTATCTAAGTTTATCTTTGGAAATATAATTTAGGGTTTGAGTTAGAGTCTTGAAGATAATTACAGAAGTAAAACCTGAAAATACAAGATTGGGGCACCTGGGTGGCTTAGTAGGGGATCAAGCCGTGTGCTGGGTTCCTTGCTCAGTGGGGAGCCTGCTGGAGATTCTCCCTCTCTCTCAGCCCCTCTCCTCACAAAATAAAAGCATAAATTAAATGAAAAAGAAAATATGAGTCTCTCCAAGGAGAAGAAAAGTGAAAGAAGAAAAATAAGACAGGAATTTAACTTCAGGAGGTGCGTACAATTAAAAATTAAAGGACAGATAAGAAAGAACTGAGGGGAAACAGGAGTGTTCAGAGAACTAGCAGAGGCAACAAAACAGGTGGATGGAGATGCTTCAGGAAGAACTTAGATATACAGGGTAGAGATCAAGTAGGAATGAGGATCCACAAAAGGCAGTTATATTTTGTTTATGACTTTGGTGACCTTGAAGAATCATGAGGATAAAGTAAAAAGAATAAGGGAAAAAGGAGCATCATCTTTTAGTGTTTCCCAGCTTGTATGTTTTGACAGCTATTAATAAATGTTACAAGAGTAAATATTATGTTTACAGAAGTTAAAGTCAAAAACACTTCCTTACTGACAAAGTTTAAAATGCCTCTTTTTTTTTTTATGATACCTGACAGCCTCCACCTGCTAGTGCTAATCACTGAGCTCTGAAGAAGAGAACTGTAACATGCAGCTTTTCCTGTGTACTGCATACTGGGCTTTATATCCCTCTTCCTTTGTCCCTTCTAATGAGGGAAGAGAGAAAATAAATACGTTTATAGCATACATCAAGTGTGATGTATTAGGTATAAAAGTAAAGGAAGGGGATACATGTGTTTAGAGGCCAATTTTAAGGGTATTCAGGGGAAGATGATGTATTAAAAGATTAGAAAGAGGTAAAGAAGCAAAACCAGGCTTCCCTCTGGGGTCTCGCATTCCGAATGCAAAGCTGCAGAGGCTGGAGCAGCCTCACGTGTTTGTAGGACAAGAAGGGCAGTATGGAGAGAAGGGAACAGTCTTGGAGATGGGATAAGAGGTTGTATATCTGGGATTCTTTCTGGCAGTGCTTTGGCAGCATGCAATAGCTGGGACTGATGCATTGACTTGAATGATCCAGATTGGGTTTCCTGTCAGTGCCAGCAGATCTTCCACTGTTCCTCCTGATTTCGACCTGTGGTTCATTGCCACAGGAAGAGCCTTGGCCAGAACGCTTTCTACTCTGACCCATTCATTTTTGTGGCTTCAGAGAAATAAGTAGAAGCCAAGGAGAGCATACCACAGTTTAGCTAAGGATGTCCAAAACAGGAGAGGGTTGTTGAGGTTCATCCAGGAGTCTGGGAGCAATAAATGAAGAATGTGAAGAGAAGGTGGGTGGAAAAAACAACCATCCCCTATATTGATGAGTTACACACCAAACAGTCTAATTGCCAGAGATGTTTCCCAACTAGGCCTTATAAAATTAGATATTCCTGTCATACATTTGAAGCTTTCTTCCTGTCTGTATTTTAAGAAGCAGTCTGTTATCTTTAATAACAGTGTTACTCCCTGTCTCACTCTTGGAAAATGTTTGTCCTCTAAGTAGGTCTTAACTTTTTTTCATGATAGCATGTAAAACATTCAAGTCCTTAGAAGTTATTTATTTATTTGCTTTATTTCTTTCTTACTCTCTCTTTTAGAGCAGTTTTAGGTTCACTACAAACCAAGCAGAAACTGTAGAGTATTCCCATATATCCCTGGTCCCCCACACACTCACAACTTTTCCCACTATTAACCCAGAGTGGTACATTTGTTACAATCAGTGTGGAGGTTATTTTTAAATAGGGTGAAATGAAAAGTGAAAAGTTAGTATGTTTTTGAGACAAGTGTGATACAGAATGCATCTGTTCACACACTTATGATTTTTTTGGAAAAGTCAGGTTTTTTCCCCCTGCATTTAACACTTCGTGGTAATTTTTAAGTAAATATATGTCTTAAATTAGAAGTTATTTTTGCATAAAATATTACTTTTTGGGCCAGGTATGAGGTCTACTATAATGTTAGCTAATTTACAGATTATTACTTTTAGCAGAGGTTTCACACAGGTCTGAGGTAGAGGGGATTCCAGGTTCCTGATTGTTTGGATGGACCTGCTGGGAGGTCCTGCTGGAGCAAAAAATTATTATAATAATGGGCTAGTCTAAGGCTGTTTCAAATGGGTACATGATGAATGAATATGTTAAAATCTTATAAAGCATGGTTGTAGTTTTTATCTAAATAGCTATTTGGGAGGAAGTATTTGAGTGCATGTGTGTGCATGTGTGTGTGTGTGTGTAAACTGTTTCACAGTCTATTAAAAATGGGTACTTAATTTAACTCAATAAACCAGAGACATTTTGTTTCTTCCATTATTCATCTTTGTAATTCATCTGAGCAAAAGTTTTTATTCATATTTTAAGGTCTGATTTCTATAACATGGGGAAAAAATGAAAGAGGATAGAAGGAAGAGTAACAGCAGGGTCAGTTTATAGCTGTAATGACCAGAGCAAAGAATAGATGTCCATTTTTTGTTAATTTAATCACTCTATTTCAGAAGCCTCGATTAATGATCTCTATATGTCAGACACTGTGCTTGGGGCTGGACACATGAAAGTGTCACAATCTCTGTGCTCAAGAAAGTGGAGTGAGAATAGATGCCTCAGCTTCAAACATCTCTACCCTTTCTGTCCTGCTGTTTTTCTTCTCTTCCCCTCTGACTGGAGAAGTAATCATAGGAATCAGACCTTAAACAGTCTATATACAATATGGGTTGTTTCTCTCCCAGCCTGATTTAACTGTTACAAGTGATCCCAGTGTAATAAAAATGATTGTTAGGAAGGCTGTTGTTGATGTTTTTTAAAAAAGCTATTTGAGATTATTCAGTCTTTTCCCTAGGCTGTAATTTGTCATCCTGTGCTCCTATAACACAGAACTATTGGCTTTAAAGGTCTCTACTTATTAAATACCTTTCATGAGCCAACTCAAGTTTCTCGACCTTGATTCCTTCAATCTGTATTTTAGGCATTTTAAATCCTTTCCCTTCAATTAAGTTCTTGTGTCTTACAACCATTCCTGGTTGGCTTTTCTCACCTTTTTCAAATTTGTCCATTTCCCCTGGGAACTGGGGCTTGCAGGTAATACACCATTAATCTTCTTTGTCTCCTCTCTTTGGTGACATCTCTGCAACTCAAGTCACTGATTATTTTGGTCACCATGTTGCCTTATGAACATGATTATATTATTCAGCACTCTCATGTACATGTTCCCTCTGTTGGGTCTTCCCTCCACCATTTTTTTTTATCTGATGAGGTAAATAATAGATTCCAACCACTTTATCTAGAAAATACCCTTGGTTGCATTTTGTTGAATAACATTGCATTTTTTTTTAACCTGTAATAATGCTGCTTTCCACTCCTTGTGACAATCTTTCTTATACCTTCTGCATTTAGAACCCAAATAATTATCACTGGCTAAGTAAATATTAGCTAATGCTTTTTTAACACACATTAAGCTGCATATCCTTTGGACTTGGAGATTTTTACATTAACTTGAAAATAGGCAGTTATTTTTGGATGCATTAACAAAACCGCCCAGGCATTATCTTTCCCTAATGTTCAACTGTGTTCGTTTTATTTTAAATATGAGATTTAAGAAGGAGTTTCAATTTGAGAGAAGGATTAACAATTTTGAAACATCCAACTGAGGAAGACAGAAGACTGCAATAAAATCTTACATTTGCATCCTATACATTCACATTAATTTTTTCATTTTTTATCACGAGGTGTGTTATCTTTGATTTAGAATGGTGAGAAATCTCAGGTCCAGAGAAGCACGTAATCCAGTGCAGAATGCAAAGTTAGCTCTAGCAGCAAAAAGTTGAGGAAGATGTGCTAGGCTGATGTAATCATCGTTCCCCACATGGCCTGAATAAAACTATGCTGGAATCATTGAGTCATTCATTGAATAAACATGGAGACCTCTTCTGTAGAACCTATAGGCTCTTTGAGGGCTAGGTTGCCTATCTTGTCCATCATTATATTGTAGATATAATGGTAAAGTGACTCACACATTAAGGCTCACCTACATACTTATTGAATAAATGAATGAATCAGATGCTAAGCAAAGGGTAGAGAACAGGAGGACTGGCATGTGTCTGGGTCTCTGAGCATTTTGCATACCCACTCCTCCCGAGAGTGGAATAATAAAATTGCTTATTGTCATAAACCTGTTAGGCTAACAAGGATAGCAGACTTTTTGTGCAAAGGCCAAAGAGTAAATATTTTAGGCTTTGCAGGCCACACATAGATGATGTTAGTTTTTTTTTTTAAACAACATTTTTAAAATGTAAAAACTGTTCCTTAGCCTGCAGGCAATACAGAAACAGGTCTGAACTGGATCTGACCTGTGGGCTGTAGTATCTCTTCTTTGGAACAAAATGATTAGAAAATTATCTAGAGAATATGTTGATACTATATGTTTCACCCAAGGCTGTATTATAATCAGGTCCTTCGAGGTCTCTCTGTAGCAAAAATCATTTGTGTATGGTCCAAGATTTTGTCACAAGAGTGTGTAGTTATAGGACTCCACTTTTTTATTTTAATCTTACAAATTCATTAAGATATAATTTATTATCTTCTTTTTCAGATTTTGTAGTGGGGTATACTGGCCTTTTAAAAAGAGTTGATCAATATCTCATACTCTCTTATTTTCTGAGAAAGTTGGTGTAAGATTGTCATTATTTCTTCCCTGAATGTTGCTTAGAATTTGTTGGTAAAACCAGTTGGGCCTGAAGTTCTCTTTGGGGAACAATTTGTGATAAGGAATTCAATTTCTTTAATAGATTCAAGGCTATTCAGTTTCTGTTTCTTCTTGTGTCTGCTTTGCTGAGTTGTAACTTTCAAGAAATCTGTCCATTTCATCTGAGTTGTAAAATTGGTTGGCATAAATTTTCTTAGTATTCTTTCATCATCTTATAATGTCTGTAAGATGTGTGTTGACACATCTTTCCCACTGATGCTTTCTCTTCTCCCTCCTTTTCCTAATTCAGTGCAGCTAGAAATTTGTCAATTTTGTTGATCTTTTCAAAGAGCCAATCCTTGGCTTTGTTGATTTTCTCTATTGTTTCCCTATTTTCTGTTCCATTTATTTCTGCTCTTACCTTTGTTACTTCCTTATTTTGAATTTACTTTACTCTTATTTTTTCTAGCTTCTTAAGGTAGAATCTTAAATTATTTAGTTTTTATTTTTTTTTAAATTTTTTAAAATTTATTTATGATAGTCACAGAGAGATAGAGAGAGAGAGGCAGAGACATAGGCAGAGGGAGAAGCAGGTTCCATGCACCGGGAGCCTGACGTGGGATTCGATCCAGGGTCTCCAGGATCGCGCCCTGGGCCAAAGGCAAGCGCCAAACCGCTGCGCCACCCAGGGATCCCTAGTTTTTATTTTCTAATATCAGTATATAAGTTTTCCTTAAAGCACAACTTTAGCTATATCCCATAAATTTTTTTTTGTCATTTAGTTAAAAATATCCTATGATTTCCCTTATGATCTCTATCCACCATTTAGAAATGTGGTTTAGGGCACCTGGGTGGCTCAGTGGTTGAGCGTCTGCCTTTGGCTCAGGCAGTGATCCCGGGGTCCTGGGATCAAGTCCCACATCAGGCTCTCTGCATGGAGCCTGCTTCTCCCTCTGCCTGTGTCTCTGCCTCTCTCTCTGCGTCTCTCATGAATAGATAAATAAAATCTTAAAAAAAAAGAAAGAAAGAAAGAAATGTGGTTTAATTTCTAGATACTTGAGGTTTCATAATACTGATTTTGATTAAATTTGATTGTGGTCAGAGAGCATATTTTGTATGATTTTTATCTTTTCAAATTCTTAAGAGTTGTTTTAAATCCTAGCCTATGGTCTATCTTGGTAAATGCATATATGCATTTGAAAAAAAGGGTATATTCTGCTATTGTAGGATGTAGTAGTCTATAAACATCAGTTAAGTCAAGTTGATTAGTGTTGTTCAGATCTTTTATGTCTTGCTGATTTTTTTTTTTCTGTCTGGTTGTTTTATTACTTGCTGGAAGGAGGTGATAGGCCTCTGTCTATAATTTCCGAATGGCCTGATTATCATTTTAATTGTTAATTTTTGTTTCATGCAGATGAAGCTCTATTATCAAGTACTTACATATTTATAATTGTTTCCTGATGAATTCTGCTTATATCACTATGAAACATCTCTTTTTATGTCTGGTAATATCTTTTGTCTTAAGTCTATTTTATCTGATATTAATATACCACCTTCAGCCTTCGTCTAATTAATCTTTAAATATTATATACTTTTTGATCCTTTATCTTTCAGCCTTTATGTATTTTAATATTTAAGGTATGTCTTTTCAGAGTATATATTTGAATTTTGCTCTTCATCCACTCTGTCAGTCTCTATCTTTTAATTGGAGAGTTTAGACCATTAGCACTGAACATAATCTTAGACATTTTTGTGGTATTGTTTTACCTTTTATCAGTTTTTTTTTTCTGTGTGTTCCCTTCTCTTTGTTCCTTTGTTCTTCCTTTCCTGCCTTCTTTTGGATTATTTCAACATGTTTTGGTATTTGCTTTTAAATTATTTATTGGCTTTTGGTTATATGTCTTTGATTTTTTTTTCCAGTCTACTTAGAATTAATATTGTACCACTTTAGGCAAAATAGGGAAATTTGCAGCCAAATAGATTCCATCATCATGCCCCCCTGCTATTTTTTCATATTACGGTTGCTATATGTATTCCATCTACATATATTGAAAGCTTACTCGAAAATGTCACATTTTTTAATTAAAGCAGTTAGACCATTTTAAAGAATTTAAGTAGTGAAGTCTGTAGTCTTTTATATGTTCAAAGATATTTCCCATTTCTTATATTCTTTCTTTATTGTTAAAGACCAGATTTCTCTCTAATATTATTTCTCTTCTGCCTGAATAACTTTCTTTAGTATTTCTTGTAAAGCAAGGCTCAGAGCAAAAATTTCTTTAGTTTTCCTTTATCTGAAAATGTTAAGATTATTTGAATCTATAGGCCAATTTGAAGAGTACTGCATTTAACACTTATTAAGTCTTCCAAAGAGGGTGGGATGTCTTTACATTTATTTAGGTCTTCTTTAATTTCTTTTAAAAATGCTTTATAGTTTTCAGTCTACATGTATTTTCTTTTGATAAATTTGGTCCTAAATATGGTATTCTTTTTGAATCTATTGTAAATGGAACTGTTTTCTTCTCTTTTCTTTTCTTTTCTTTTCTTTTCTAAGATTTTATTTATTCATGAGAGACACAGAGAGAGAGAGAGGCAGAGACACAGGCAAAGGGAGAAGCAGGCTCCATGCAGGGAGCCTGATGTGGAACTCGATCCCAGGACTCCAGGATCACACCCTGAGCTGAAGGCAGACGCTCAACCTCTGAGCCACCCAGGTGTCCCTGGAACTGTTTTCTTAATTTCATTTTTGAATTACTCTTTTTAGTACATAGGAAAAAATTGTTATGCCTTGTTGTATCCTGCAACCTTGCTGAACTAATTAGACGTAATATATATTTTTTTAGATTCCTTAGGCTGCTCTAGAAAATTATTTTCTTTTGCCTTTATTCCTGAATGATATATTTGTTGTGCATGGAATTTTAGCTTGACAGCATTTTATTTCAGCACTTTAAAAATGTTGTTCTACTGTCTTCTGACCTTCATAATATTTTATAGGAATTCCATGATTAGTCACATATTTATTCCATTTATGTAATGTGTCACTTTTCTCTAGATCTTTTCAAGATTTCTTTATATTAAAAAATATTCAGTTGGTTCTTTTTATAGTTTTTATCTTTCTGTTGTGGTTTTTTTTTTCATTTTTTTCAAGTTTATTTTCCTTTTCTTTATGTAGCGGAATTATAGCACCTACTTTAGTATCTTTGATATGATATCTGAGTCATCTTGGGATCGGCTTCTGTTGATTGCTTTTTCTGTTCAGACTCAGTTTCATATTCTTCTTCCTTTGTATGTCAAGTAATTATTGATTGTACTATGTACATTGTGAATGTTACCCTGTAGAGATTGATGGTTCTGTTATCACCCTTTGAAGAATGTTTTGGTTTCAGTGGGCAATCAATTTGATTACTTCTATCTTGCTCCTTCTCTGTCTTTTTACCCTCCAGGATTCCTTCCCCTGTCTCTGATTCCTGGGGCTCCTTTCTCTGTATCTCTAACTAGAAAGGAGGCAGAGTTTCTATTAGAGTTTTAGCTGTCTACATTGAGCAGCTGCTCTGTGGCTGGGGTCTACCCTCAGGGCAAAGTTGCAAAAGAAAAATATACTTGGGAAGCTAATCTCCATGCTAATTGTCTGCTCTTCTTTGTCCTCCTTCTCCAGTTTATTTTTCAGAGTTCTCAGGTTGGTTGTTGCAGAGTTTATAG
The DNA here is from genome assembly GCF_905146905.1 of Nyctereutes procyonoides. NCBI lineage: Eukaryota > Metazoa > Chordata > Mammalia > Carnivora > Canidae > Nyctereutes > Nyctereutes procyonoides. Next base: position 24,359,198 of record NW_026575146.1, read on the forward strand.
GCATAATCAATGTGGAGGGATTGATTGTAATAAATTACATTGCCATGGCAGATCTGGAAATTATGCAGTATACTTTTATTTTTTTTTAATTGTTTTTGTTTAAATTCAGTTTGCCAACATATAGCATAACACCCAGTTCTCATCATATCATATCAAGTGCCCTCCTTAATGCCCTTCACTCAGTTACCCCCTCACACACATCCCCTTCTACAACCTACTTTTATTAATAAAGAAGAAAGTTACTTTTATAAAGAACAAAACAATGATAGGGCAGTATGAGTATCCACCATAGTTCTAGAAGCATATAAATATTTTTATCATGACAGTAGACAATGTTTTCATAATCCAAGGCATCAGCACAGGATAAAATCTTAGAAATTTGGGGCTGAAGGACATTAAAGGTTATTAATCTAAGCTCATCATTTTACATATTTTTGCCCCAAAGTGAAATGTATGACCTAAATTAACTCAGTCCACCTTTCAAATTAATCATACGGCTTGCATCTATGTCCTGAGTGTGTATGTTACATTTCCATAAACCCAAAATCTAAAAATTAGACAAAATTATCTGATGGAGGGAATCTAACCCATTATGAGTATACATATTTGTTTTACTAAATTTAACCAGCTAAGACTATTTTAAATTCTACTTATTTTGGTTCAGGGGTATAAATACAAGTTGAATTTAGTTGCTATTCTTTTTCTGGTGTTATGAAAATATGAAAAGGCCTTAAATAAGTATGCTCTGTGTTTATTTTTTAAAGATTTTATTTTTTAAAGTAATCTCTACACCCAACATGGGTTCACACTCAAAACCCTGAGATCATGAGTCTCATGCTCCACTGAATGAGCCAACCAGACACCCCTGCTCTGTGCTTTTGTAAAAATAAGAGACTACTAACTAAATTTAGAAAAATTAGTGGTAATCTAATTAATCTAGATTAATCTAGAATCTACAAAACTTGGTGATGATTATAGCGGTGGAAGTAACTGAATTAACTTCAACAAAAATCAAGTAAATTAATAAATACAAATATCTGAGAGTGGTGACATGTATGAAAGAAGAATAGTCCATTAGACTAGTTTAGAAAGAATAAAGCAGGGTGTTCTAATAAAGAGGATGAGCCTAAAGCCCATTAGAGAGGGGGCCAGTGAAAGGTCTCTTTGAACAGATTGTATTTTATCTTAACATTAACTGCCCTTCAAGGATCTTGCAAGCAAAGGGAACAGTAATGGAAAAAGTCCTCAAGGGAGAAATGAGGTTGGTGTTTCAGAGAGACAACTGAGGCAGACTGGGTAAATTGGAGTCAGGGACTGGGAAATCAGGGAATTAGAGTAGTCACATATAAGTAATTGGTACCTTATCGGCTATGATGAAATTGTTAGATTTTATTCATGGTCCCTTGCTCCAACCAAACAGACCTTCTGCCTTTTTTTTTTTTTTAATCAGTTTTACTTAAAGTGTGAGCCCTTGGTCACATAGTTATCCCTACATGGATGGATACTCTGTCTCATTTCTTCTTCTTATCCAACTCTTATCCCATTTCTGAAAATGAAGTTCAAATCCAATATCATCCACGAGGTCTTTCTTGATTGCTCTGATAAGATGTATTTTTTTTTTGTTTTCTATCCGTCATCCACTCATTCTTTTGAGTACTCACTATGTACCAGGCACTGTGCTATGCCCTAGGACTACAAAGAAAAATAAGAAATTGTCTTTCTCTCTCTGCACAGCCCACTCTTTGGTGAAGAAGATAGCCATAGGAATAGATAATTATGATTAAGCATGATGAATGGTTTAACCAGTGAAAAGTGAAGTATTTGGGCACAGAGAAGAAACAACTATCTCTACACAAGTAGAGTTTCAAAGGATGAGTAGGAGTGTGCTGTGTGGGGGTGTTGAGGAAGGCTAGTTCAGACCTTATGTCTTAATATGCAAAGACATGAAGACATAAGTAAGCATTGCGAGTCTGAGTAATGGTGGAGGGTCTGGCATTACCAAATAACTTGGGTATTAAGTTTCAGGAGGTTATTCACAACCTTCCGTGCCTTGCCAAAGAGTTTGGACTTTATAACAAGGAAAAAAAAATTTAGAATGTTACTTGGTGGCAGTATGGAGGATGACCTTAGATGGGTGACCCATAGAAGATGGGAGGTCATATTGGTCTGTTGGAATAGTCCAAATGAAATAATAAAGACCCGAATGCAGTCAGTGACAGAGTGAATGAACAGTAGAGGCTGGATTTAAGGGATAATTCTGCTTAGAAACTACCAGTGTTGGTGACCAATTGAATGGGGAACATATGGGAAAATCATATAGGAAAATCAGAGCTTTGGAAGAGCTGGTTTGGGTGAAAGTTGCCACCTTTAACTGAAGTAGTAAGCAGGGGAGAGGAGCATGGTTAAAGGAGAGACTATCAGTTCCATTTTGAATAGGTTATCCTGAAAGTTACTTCAGCACACCCAAGATACCTATTTTCCTTATTGAGTTTATAACTGAATTGGCAGCTACTGCTGTGTATCCTGTGTGGCTAGTATTCTATTTTATAAGGATGCCCCATCTCACTAGGCAGAATGTTGGCCATAAAAGAACAGAAACAGCATTTCACTTTTCCAGATGCTTCTTAGTGGTACACACATGCTCTGTTCCTAACAGATGCTCAATAAATACATATTAAAGTATAAATAAATGGAATTGTAGCATTGATGATTCTTGTTTTTTTACAAGTTGCTTAACTATTCCTTTGAGCCTCTGTGCACTAACAGAATGTTAACTAAGCTCATTGGTTAAGTGCCAGCCTGGCTTTCTACATGTGTTCACCTTCACCCGTAAGCTAGGATGAGTGGGTAAATCTTAACAACAACTCTCTTACCGAAGAGAGTTTTGAATAGGACTTTACATTTTCCTTAAATGGATTCTTCTCACAGTTTGTATAGAAGAAGGTGATGACACTTTGTGGCATTTAAGTGATACCTCTTTAAGATTTGAAGTAGAAAAAGGAGGATGGAGCTATGTCTATCTTATTTTCAACTGTCTACCGGGTATCTAGAGCTGTGATTAGTACTTAGTAAAATTTCAGTAAATACTTAACAGATGAATGAACGAATATAGATTTCCCCATGTTCTTATATTTTATTGGGTATTTCTTTTTTTAATTTTTTTTATTTATTTATGATAGTCACACACACAGAGAGAGAGAGAGGCAGAGACACAGGCAGAGGGAGAAGCAGGCTCCATGCACCGGGAGCCCGACGTGGGACTCGATCCCGGGTCTCCAGGATCGCGCCCTGGGCCAACGGCAGGCGCCAAACCACTGCGCCACCCAGGGATCCCTTATTGGGTATTTCTATACAGATTTGGGATTGAGGGTGTTAGACATAGTCCCTCACATTAAGTCTTTCTGTTCTAAAAGTACTTAAAATGTATTGCACACCTATGTATTTTTAGAAAATTAAACTCTCTGACCCTTGTCAGCTTTATCAGGTAGGCAGTGTGAAGAAGAATCCTAGAGTCCTTTGCTCAAGTCTACAGAAAAAAAAATTGTTTTTCCCTCTGCCACTGCTTTAAGAATTGTTTTTACGTCAGGCTTTTTAGGGGAATTTGATTTTCTCTATTGTCTGTCCAGGATATGACCTATTCGCCTCAGCTCTGACAAGTCCGCAGTGATTACTGATGGAAGAGGGCAAAGGGGACTGTCAGGGATCTCTTGATTGACCCAAGTGTGGTGAACTGGCCTCACTGACTGATGCCAGGATGGCCCCCGCAGTGTTCTGGCCAGCGCCTGCAGGGAGGTGAAAGGAAAGCACTTGGCAGTCACAAAGCAAGTGCCCCCTTCAGTTCAGTCTGGAAGCTTCAAGTGCATGTGGCTCATGTGGGTTCTCACTTTGCTTGTCATTCTTAGCCATGATGGCCTGCTTACCTATTTGTTAGGACCCTCCTCTGCACTAGAGTTTCTGTCAAGGGCATTCTCTCTTCAACCTTATGTCCTTCCCTACCACCTGATCTCTTCTTTTCCCTGTGCTTAAGCAATTTTTTTCCTCTCTCTTTTGTTTTTTTTTTTTTTCTTTCTTTGAACAACTTACATCCATTAGACTAGTTTGAAATTCTTCTCCAGGACTTTTTCCTTTGGATCTGGGGAGGTGTTACTGGAATCACCAACAGCTGAGTGGCTCCAAGGGGAAATCTGGCAGCATTTCTGTTTCTCTCCATCCCTATCATGTTCAGATGTACCTGGTTCAGCCTACGAGGCAGTGTCTCCAGTTGTGCAGTTGAATAGCCAAACTAATGACCAGTTAATGGCCAAAAGAATTGAGAATTATCTAGGCCTTTTGAAGTGTTTTGAAGGTGAAAAATACATAGCCCACAGCTGCATTTATAAAATCCCCTTTCTCCTCGTGTCCACTGTCCTCACACCTTAAACCCTTCTCCCTAATCCAGTTACACACCTTTTATTCCTCAGTCTCTCCATTTTCCTTTTTAGGACTTCATCACATCAGAGTTGATCTCTCTCCACATGATGTAATCCTTCTAATTTAGGAAGGAGAAGAGATTAGACACTACAGGGAAAAGGAAGTTTGTGAACATTCTTCATGTGATAATTTTTGTACTATTATGTTACGTGTACAAAAATCTGTTCTAAATAAACCCTTCAAGATTAACTCTTGCATATAGCAGTAGATATGAAGAGAATTTTTGAAGGAGGCAATTTTAAATTATTTTATTATGCCATTTTTTAAGAGCAAAATATGAACTCTCAGGGGATAACTTCAAATTTATTTGAAGTTTATTTAGGCAAATTTATTTTTAATTGATTGATTTTGTGATGTCAGAATTGATGAAATTTCACATTCTAGGATTGTGTTGTACATCAAAGGCTGCATTACTTTTAGTGGAGAGATTTTGAACTAAGACGTGCTTTGCTACTAGAAAGGAAAAACATACAAGAAAATGTTCTTAGGCTGCTAGCCATAAACATAACCATTTGTCAGTTGTCTCAGTTAAGAAAGTCTAAGATCAAGTTCACTAGATATATGCCTTTTATGGGGAGGAGTGTCTCAAGGGCACGGCACGGAGCCTGGCCTATAAGAAACTCTTGATGGATATTGCATGAATTGAACTGATATAGAAGCTTTGAAGTCCAGAAATTTACTTTTGGGCATTTACTTCCCACAGCTATTTGTCTTAATTTCTGAAGCTGTTACCTTCCTCCTTCCCTTCTCAATCACACACCCGCCCACCTTACTCCCATATCTTTGGAATTTAATGAGTATTTCCTGCCTGTGACTGTGTAAGATTGTGAGCTTCTAGAAGGAAGGTAGAAGGGACAGTGTCTAAGTGCAGCATAGATACATGCTTTTAGCTGATGTTAATGGCTTTATTCAGTAAGACTGAATAATGGGTAAATGGAAGAAGGATCCTAGAGTATTCTTACATGACTTTTCTCCTTCTCTTGACATTGTCATAATTTGTTCATTTCTCCAAATATTGGTTATCTCTGGGCTGACTCTGAGACTCTGGGTTGTCTCTGAGGTAGTTGGACAGGCACAGGACCTTTTTCATGAAGTTGTGACTCAACCAGATGGTTATAAACCTGCTATATTATAAACCACTTCAATTAGTTGAAGCCAAATACTTAACACATACAGGCATTTAAAAAAATCTGTGAATTCTTTCCTTAAGTAATACAGGGATCTACAGACAGTTTTCCTTTTGGAAAGTGAATTGGCTTTGTAAGCAAGGTCTGACATCTTTAACACTAGACTAACTTAACACCTTTTCATATACTGTTCATTACAAAGTAAAATTTGGCTTGTCTCAGATCTGACCCAACTCAAAATTCAGTAATGACCATAGCATATCACCAATAAAGCTATGATAGCTTTATCACCAAAAAGTTCATCACCAAAAGTTCATGGTACCATGAAGCCAATATGCACTCTATTAATGAGGCTCCTTTACTTTCTTGTCTATCCTTACTTTCTGGAAATAAGAAATTAATTAGATGATGCTTCGGATGTGAAGTTCATTATGTTAGTACTTATTACAAAGTGCCTTTTCAAAGCGTAGCAGAGAGATTTGGGCATGGGCTATGAAGTTGAATGGCTTGGGTTTGAATTTCAGGCACAGCATCTCACAGCTGTGTGAATGTAGATGCATAGCTAAGCCTCTCTAGCTTCAGTTTCCTTATCTAAAAAGGAAACACTAAAGACTTCTCCCATTTACCCAGTAGAAGTCTTACTGAATAAAGCCATTAACATCAGCTAAAAGCATGTATCTGTGCTACACTTAGACACTGTCCCTTCTACCTTCCTTCTAGAAGCTCACAATCTTACACAGTCACAGGCAGGAAATACTCAGTTTCCTTATCTCTCAAATTTGTGAGTACATATATAAGAAAATATATGTAAAAATAGATTTTTGAGAGAGGAAAGAAATCATGTTTTGTTTTCTAATCTCATTGCAGAGAATTTCTATCCGTGTTCCTTCATCTCTTCTCCTGTAGGTTCCCAGAGCTTCATCTCATCTCTCACTGCCCTGCCTCAGAGGCTGGCCAGCTGACCCTTCTCCTTTTTTCTGCTCCTAATCAGTGGCATCCTGTCCGGGAATGTAAAAGGCAGAGATGTGTATTTGTGTGCTAAATAGACAACTCCTTGCATGTGTCTTAGCTAACTAATACTCTCTCCCAAGCTTCATCCACTTGAAATCCTAATGAAAAGGAGGACACTGGAATGGATGAAGACAAGAAAATAGGTGGGAGCATCAGCCTACAAGGAAATCCTGTGATGGGGGGCATTTACCCAAGGTGAAATCAGGCATCTTAGAGTACAGGAGTAGGGCCCATAAGTTTTGGGCTCTAGCCTAGGTTGAAGTTTGATCTAATTGGGCAAGTCATTGCTTCTGTTTGTGCTGAGTGGCCTCCTTCATAAAATTAAGAAGGTTGCTCTGGTTCTTGGATTCAAAGTTCAGAAGTGTGACATTTCATTTGAATGGACACAGTGGGCAAAGGGAAAAGTGCTTGTGTAGATGTGCTATGAGTGGTGGGATCTATGGGGACTTGGAGAGCTGCACGTATTTAGTTCCAAGCATTGCTGACCCCAGGAGAGGGGCCAAGATTCGTCCAAAAGCCAATCCTGAGATAGGAATTTGGGTATAGGCAGTTTATTTGGGAGTGGGTCCCAGGTAGTATGGTGAAGGAAAGGGGAAGTGATGAAAGGCAGTGGTGTATTAACACAAGATTTTTAGGGCAGTAAAATTTCTCTGATGATACTATATTAGCAGATAGATGTTAGACATTTGTCCAAACCCATAGAGTGTACAACATTAAGAGTGAACCGTAATGTAAACTCTGGGTGATGATAATGTGTCTGTGTAGATTAATCAATTATTTTTTTAAAGATTTTATTTATTTATTCATGAGATACATGGGGGGGGGAGAAAGAGGCAGAGACACAGGCAGAGGGAGAAGCAGGCTCCACGCAGGGAGCCCAACGTGGGACTCAATCCCAGATCTCTAGGATCACGCCCTGAGCCAAAGGTGGTGCTAAACCACCAAGCCACCCGGGCTGCCCAAATTCATCAATTATAAGTAATGTACCACTGTGGTAGAGGATGTCAATAATAGGGGACCATGGATGTGTGGGAGCAGGGGTTGTGGGAATTGTATGTGCCTTTTGCTCAATTTTGCTTTGAACTTTTTAATATAGTCCATTTTTTTTTTAAAGAAAGACTCATTAATGGGTGTGGGCAACTGAGGCCAATCACCTTTGAGAGCCTCCTGAGAGACTTTTTAGAGCATGCCCCAGATCCATGCTTCTGAGGGCCTAGGAAGCTGACAATGGCAGCTAGGTAGCTTTGGGTTCATAAGGTCCTTCCATGCTGTGGGGAGTGCAGTGGGGGATGTGTGTGGACACCAGCTAACTGTATCCACTGCCCAACCTCTTGCTTTTTCAAGAAGTCAGAAATCTCACTTTTTATGGGAACCTTCCCAACTTTTAAATTGGCAAAAGAATCAATTTTTTATAGATCTGAAAAGATCAAATAAAAGATGTTTTTGGTCCATTGATCACCTGGGCCAGACACAATGCTAAGTGTTTTACTTGCTATTCATTTCTCAAAGGTACAAGAAAGCCATGAGTGCCATTATGATCCACATTTTATATATAAGGATCCTGAAAGCACGTAGAATCTGTGACTTATCCACAGCCAAATACTGGCTAATTGGTTGACCTAGAATCTAAATCTAAGTGGCTGGCTCTGAGCCACTAGCTTATTGCCCTGGGTTTCACTGAGTGTACCCAAACCTAGGTGCACAGGAAAGGACAAACCCAAATCCTACTAGCAGCATGCTTTGCCCCACCTAAAAATTTAACTTTTGGATCACTTAAATTTCTGGTTCTTTATGAAATGGTTGCCAAAATAAAATTTTAGACACTGAACAACACTTTTCCCTGATATCATTTTTATTTTCAAGGGATTTCATTCATGTTAGAGCAACTGGGACCTAGGGAAAAGTAATTTATTAAACTAACTCTGGCGACTTGAAAGTATTTCTCTAGGGAAGCTTTGAAAAAATCCAGGAAAAGATATACTCTCAGAGATTCCAATAATTATTACACACATGTATTTTTTTCAGCTGAACAGAGGAAGATGAGACGCTTTGAAAAAAAAAAGTTCTATTTTAGTTACTGAAACTCTCTGCTGTTTTGCTATCCCATCAATTCAGACTGATGAGTAGTTCTATTGTAGACATGTCAAGGTGGGATGTGGCAATTTTTCGTCTATTGTTCTTATCTTTACAAATGTTAGGTACAAAGAATTTATAACATCCTCTCCAAATTCAAAGGGGAATTATGTTTGTAGACATAAAATCTAGTGCATTCATCTCACAAATTTGGTGCTCTGTGTATTGGCTTTGAGCCCTTGAAGGATGACTGCAATTACTAAGTATTTCTAGGGTATTAGGTTTTCTTAAAGCATTTTAGCGATTTTTAGTAGATATGAACTTTTTGTAGTTGGCTTTGTGCTCTCATGGATAAATACTAAAGTTGAGTGAGCAAACTTCATAAAGCATCTCTACAAAGATTGAGCTGTGCCTCTGTGAAAGCAAATGTTTCTTTTTTTCCTAGACTTTATTAACAAATATGCGCAATGTCTTCCACTCTAACGTTCATCTTTGCAATGAATGGAGCTTACGTACTTTAATGACCTTATCTGTGGCCAACTCTAATCATCAAAATTTACAACTGGCATTGGAAATAATAGCAACACACAAAATGGTACCTGTCCTCAAGGAATTCATGACTTCGTGGAGGGATTAAGACAAACCAAATCAAACCAAAAACTGATATTTTATTACGGTGCAGTAAGTGCAGCAGAAGTCCAGAGACAATGAGGACCCCAAAGAGGGGCAGCTAACAACCCTGGCTGTGAGCGGAAGGCACAGGACCTGAGAATACTTGAAGTGATAGCTGTGGAAGAACAGAGATTATCAGGAAAAGGAAGAAAGTGGAGGAAGAGTGTTTCATTTATTTATTTTTAAAGATTTTATTTATTTATTCATGAGAGACACAGAGAGGCAGAGACATAGGCATAAGAGTGTTTTAGACAGAAGGAACAAAACATTTAAAGGGTTGGGAAAAAGTAAGCATAAGGCTTGAGACACTGAAAGAAATTCTCTCACAACACTAGGTGGGAGAGGGGTTAGTGTAGCGGAAGCCAAGGAAGAAGGTGGGGACAGACCAGGCCAGGTTTTGTGGTCGACTGTTTTGGAGCTTAGCCTTCATCCTAAGAAGAGTAGACAGGCATTAGAGGATATTGTAGACAGTATTGCTCTTATTCCTGGTTGACCTTGACTGAAGAGACGCGAGAGAGAACACAATGAGTAGGGGATTCCTGGCAACTGTAGGGTAGAGACAAGATCTTGAATGGATTAAACCTCTGTGAAATAGATGTCCCTCAGCATATAAGCAACTGTAAAGATGAATATATTGACATCTAGATGATTTTCCCCTTCTACAATCAAATAAAGTTATAGAAAAAATGTACATGTTTCATTAAAGGACTTTTTAATGTTAATTTGTGCATTCTAGGGTAAAATTCTACCCCCAAATCAGTTTCTCGGTTAGCTGGTTTGTCAGCTTCTTACCATCTATAAAGTATTGCCTATTTAAAAATTGTACCTATTTAATTATCATTCTAAGTCAATTTCTCTTAAGAACGTGTTATTTAATTTTCTCAGAAAGAAGCTTTGAGTGTATTTCTTTTTGTTCCTCTATTCATTGTGCATCAGTTCTTACCAAGTATCAGTTGCAGAACCAGCCCTGTCAACAGCTTGGTACTTGACTGTTGCTCGGTACCTCACTGAATAATTGAGTCAATTTCTAATTATACATGTAATGAGTGTGATGCTTGTGTTTTTTTTTTTTTAAAAGATAAATAAGAGAAAATTTCAACTGTGGTAGTTAGAAGGAAACTAAGTTATTAAAAGGTAAAAAAAATTTTCAGTCATCCACTGTACAGCCATCGCTTTGCATTTCTGGCAGGGGGTCACAAAAAATATAAAATATATAATTCTTACTCCCTTGCAATTTGCAATATTGGTGAGGAACCAGATCATAAATAAAAAGGAAAGAAGAGCGGGGAATAATGCAAGGCAAATATTGTTAAGAGCTCAGAGTTATGGTTGAAAGGACAAAGTGCAATAGGATTGCAGAGGGGGGACTTCAGTAAGAGCCAGCATAATAAAATTAAGTGTACAAGAGAGATGCTAGAGCCTTGCTGGCAAGCAGACTTTGGTTGTTGATGGCTTATCTTGCTGCAGATGGTTTTATGTGTGAAAATAATCTTGGTGCTTATCATGGTGATAACCAAAAACTGCATGGCTCAGTGTCCTACTTTTACAGGAACAAGATCTAATGTTACTGCTTTGCCATGATTTAGTTCCAAACTATCTTCCTAGTCTTATTGAGATCCTGTCACTTACCAGGCTTGTCTCCAGTCAGCCATACTTTGGACACCAAGAGATACATCCTGCCTTAACTCATCTCACATCTCCTTAAGCCATTTGTCTACTAGAGAATGCCCTTTCTACTCCATATATGATGGTCAGAAATGACAGGGACCACTTGCAACCAACTCCCTTCATCATTACTTAAAGCCATTTAGTAACAAAACATTACCTGTAAACCACCCATTACACAAAAAGTAACATTAGCTCCCCTAGATGTTGTTCACACACAGTCTCAAACCACCAAAAGAATAAAAACAGAATTTAATTAAAAAGAATTAAAACAGAATTCCCTAAATAGTAATAGGAGCCTAAGGAAATTAAGCGAAGTCTCTGATCTGAACTTTTACTCTTTTACTACCCCTCTGACTCTGCCTTAAAAGAAAAAAAAAAAAGGAAAAAAGATAGAAAAGAAAAGACTGCTTCACTTCCTGAGGTATACCTAAGTGCAATACCTGGTTGCTATTGCATAGGGGTGCTCTGAGACAAAGTAAGTTTTAGATAGGAACTACATGAAAAAGTCAATTTAAAAGAAGCCTCAAAAATATAAAATATAAATGGAAACCAGTAGAGAATTTTAATATGCATTTTTAGCTAGCATTATCAGACATTATCACCTTCTTTTCAAATTACTCTCAGACCTGATCAGTGAGGAAAGCAAAAATAAAGTTTACGGAAAAACTTTGGCCTTATCAGTAAGATATATTAATTTCTATACATTATTGTTTTAATTTGGTAGAAAAGGTATTTAGTTGTAAAAACAAATAAACAAAGAAACCCAGAAACTGAGGACTTAAATTTAAGGTTATTTTCATTTTATGAGAAAATGGTTAATGTTGGAATAATGCAAAATATCAGTGAATGTGTTCTCTGGAAAATGTAGAGATTCCTTCCCTATTATGTATTTGTCATGAAGAGAACATTTAAATAAGGTAATGCTTTCCATAAACTCTCTGTTAAAATCTCTGTTATGTTCAAAGATTCTTTGCCCTTCCCTCAAAGCACCTGTCTAAATCAATGGTGTACAAAAATAATTACCACTAACTTTGCTACAGCATTCTGGATTGATCGGGCAATATAAAGGATTTGTGTCAATATTGTGAAGAAACTTCATTTTGCAAAGGAAATTTATCTGAGAAGAAAACTTACCCAGATAAAATTTCATTTTAGGACTCCAAACAAGCTGAAATATTGGTAATATTAGATTTTTAAAGAACTAGCAATGCAGTTTATGAAATTCCACTGCTCTCTGGCATTCCTAAGAGGGAATCATTACTTTACTACTTCTTAGACAAGATGAGATTGAAGAGGGGTAAGAAATCTACATTATTGTCTAAAACTGAGGGCTTGTAATGATCCTGTAGGGAGCTGGGTCAGTGCTCAGAGTGACACAGAGATGAATAAAATATTGCCTTGGGCTTTAAGACCATAACTCAAATGTCTGGGGAGGAGAAAGATATCTTTGTTATCTCCAAAATCCTTACTTTAAATTATAAAAATAGTATTATGATGATATTTATGCTTAAGGTCATTAAGCAAATCCTCCCTAATCATCCTAACACATTTATTACACTTAAAAATATTTCTTCTTTTTTGTCCCTATCCACATGTATATTTCATCAATTATAATCACAATGAGTATATAACAATATTTATTTTCACCCAGTAGTGTATGGTTAACATTTTCATGTTGTTTTTATATTGTTCATTTTCATAATGTTTACTGGCTGTATGATATGCTCTTGAACCAAAGCATCAACATTTACTTAGACATTCCCCTATTTTTGGTGTCTTTATTTTTCATATTATAGGCACTTATATAGTAAGTGTCTTCATGAACATATTATTTTTATACTTGAGAGTTTTTTTAGGATAAATTCTAAAATTCCTGGGTCAAAGAGCAAGATCACTTCTGAGATTCTGGATATATATTACTGTATTACTTACCAAAAGAGTAGACTGTAGTGAATACATCATTATTAGCAGTATATATATGTCTTATGCCACATCTATAGCATTGAAAATTTTCACTATTTTTCTAATTTAATATATGCCAAATGGTCCTTTATTGTTGTTTAATGTACATTTCTTCGATAATTAGTAATGCTAATTAGTAATTGGAAAATTATTCCAGTGTTTGTTGAATATTTGTCCTTCCTTGTCTTTGGAGATTTGACTTCCTTTCACTGATTTCTCTTTTGGAGTCTTGATTTCTTTCTTGCAGTCATCATAACTTTTTGCAATTGGTTAGCAATGAGCAAGGCTTTTTGGGCAGAAGAAGCACTTTCTAGACAATGAGGCATTCAGAGAGAGGGAGCCCTGGGAACAAAATTTATTTGGCTGGAATAAGATGGCATGGTAATAGAGTTCTTTCCTATAAATGTCTGTCCATTGTGTGAATGGAGATAAAAAGGATACTGTTTTAGTCACATATCATACTGCAATTTCAGAATCCTTAAAGAATGTTTTTTGACTGTGTGATTGAAATGTTTTACTTAGGGATAACTTATAAAGGTTCTTTTTCTTCTAGGAATATAATTCCCTGCTCCTGGCATAATTACAACCTGAGCTTAGAGAGAGGACATTATTTTTTAGTCTCACATTCTCTGTATGGTATTTTGGTACTAAAGGTGGTGTGAATTTCACAGGAGTTGTTTCCCATGTACCTCTGCTATTTCACATTACTTGTCACCTCATTCCCTCTCTGGAACTAATTCAGCCTATTCTGTTAGAACTGATGGGTGGCAGATTTGACATTCCAGCTAGCTCCATTTTCCCAACTGTGTGAGTGAAGCCTGCTGCTGGGTTGGTTGTATGAATCAATCTCTCATTCTTTTCAATGGATGAATATGTCTGGATATTGAAAGGATGTTTAGATATTGACATCTAGTGTAGACTATTAGTAGAGGTTACTTTTTCCTTGTTTGGAAATTTATTTGTCCTTAGATACTACTTTAAAATTGAAGAGGTGGAAACATTCTTGAGGATGTCATATTTAAAGAATGAGTCATGAAGCACCTTAATGTAGTTGTGCTTGATTTATCAGTGGCTTCACTGATTAAATATTTACAGTACAAGCATTGTCTTTCATTCTTAGTAACCTTTTTTATGTAGATAGATTTTGATTTAAGGTACCTGGTTTTGGTAGTATAGTGAATATTTGGAAGAAAAGCCTCTTTGAAATTGGATGTCTCTGAAAGTCATTGTCATTGGCCTCCCATGTGTACTCAAAGACAGGAATTTTTCATTTTAGGAAGGAACCTATTATTAAAATGACCAATTATTTTTACTTTTTCAAGTTATTCTGAAAACCACAACATGAATCATAATAATACTTGGCTATCTTGTAAAAGTGCTGGGAGATATCTTAAGTAAGTTATTCTTGGAAACATTGCTGATAGTTTGGGTGGTAAGGCATCAGATTATTAGATACTGAACCATAACTATGGACTGTGAGGGTATGGTTGAAATGATAAGCACAGGAAGAGTTAGAGGTACATTATGGACAAGGCCTGAGCCAAAAAATATTTGGGTAAGAAGGCCTCTGGAGACAGCAGTTCCTTGGTCATTGGCTGGCACCCATGATCAAACCAGGTAGGCTGAGGAATGATCCCAAGCGAAGGGTCAAGGTTGCCTTTGCATCCATGACAGGCTGGGCTTTGGTTCAGAGTCAGAAGTCAGGGGCCATTCTGTGGCTTCTAAAGAAAGAATTGTGTGGCATTTTCCTCTGTCCTGGCTCTGCTCCTCCCCTTCAGCTTTGTCCCTGGGATTATCCTTGACATTAAAGATCTCAAAGTGAGTCCTAATTCCCTGGGTGTGTAGCTGGGTCCTCGGTTATTCTAGGCCTTTTCTTTTCTGTCTGAGGTCTTGTTCCAAATGGGAAGGAGCTTAGACAATGCAAGGAGGGGACATACCTCCCTTATTCCATAAAATCTGCAAAGTGAGGAGATGGGAGATCAGGAAACTACTCCAGGGCAAAGCCCACCGAAAGCCCTAGCTGATATAACTGAAGTGCCAATCTGAAGGGTGGAAACTGGGTGAGGAATTGACAGATTTTGCATCTACCAAACCGGGACAAGAAGAACTAGAACATGTAATGGCAGGCAGACACTGGAGAAAATGCCTAAGGTGTTGACTTAAGAACGCTTTCAAGCATGTCTGGGGTTGATCTTTGGTTGGGCAGCAAGACATTAAGGATTTTCAGTCAATTCAGACAATGTTAGGTAGTATTGATATTACATCTTTTGTCTTTAGCATGTATAATTATCTATAGGGTTATTTTATTATTAAAATGCCCTTGGCTTAAAATACAATTTAAATATATAATTTTTAGTTTGATGTCATTCTTAAAAATAATTTTGTGTTCTTCTAACTATAACATCACTTCCCTATTTTCTTTAAAAATTAATACCATTTCTTCTGAGAAGTAAATCTTGACTCAATATGGACAGATTGATATACATCTCAAAAGCAAGGCTAGCTTCATAACATCTATTAAGTATTTCAGATTACAGAAACATAAAAAATAGGGCATTTTGATGCTTCAGCTCAATTGATCACAGGTTTCCAGAGGAAAGCAGTCCTCTTTGATATTCTAGATAGTGCTTTGAATCTATGAATATTCAGCCAACACTAAATCAATCTATAAAGGCTTGATAGAGGCTAGTTTTGCAACTCAAATCTGATTGCATTCTCAGGCAGACAAAATAACCACAGCCAACTTTATTATAATAAGTGGTGAAGTTGATACCTTGTATTCTAGATCAATGAAGCTCAGAAGAGTGTGTGTATTCAAGTGTAGAAGAGCAAAACGGTTTGTATTTATATGAAGACTTTTTATGGGAATTTCCTTGAGCTTGATAATCACTATCTTGATAATTAATGCCCTGGGGTAGTTGAGAATCGGTCTTTATCATGTATCACATCGCATTTTGGAAAACTGAAAAACAAAACAAATGATTTGCCCTTGTTTTGCTTATTAGACCATGTTGTTTGACAGCACTGACTATTCTTTTTACCTTGTCAGTAATCACTGTTTAAAGAGAACAAGCAAACAAAGATAGTAAGAAATTAAGGGTGAAAAGTGTGCTAGTCCTAATTTAGTTCTCCACGTATAGATTTGGTGGTAATGAGTTAATTGCATTTGGGAGTGATTACCTCTGCCTCATGTAAATTTAAACTCCAGAGTCTATGAGAAGGCTGCCTTTAAGGTTGCCACATCACATGAGCCATTTAGCAGGGGCAAATGAAATTAAGCACTGAATTAGTTTGATTAGTGTTTACTGCACTGTTGTACCAATGTCATGCTAGAGACGTTTACAACTTGCTGTTCAAACGCCTTAATATGGGCTTTAATAGTGAAATTATTGCATGGGCCTGAGATCCTACCTGGACAGATACACACTTGGGCCCATCTCAGAGGATACTTCTGAAGGCAGCAGTGACTTTGATGGCCTGGAGCAAGAGGAGGCAGTGCTATGGAATTCTAAGGATAATATTTAACACTGTATGATTTTTGTGGATGAGTTCTACAGCAGAAATTTAAAGACCTAATATAAATTAACCGTCTAAGAAGGTATAATAAAAAGAAAAACAATTTCTCTTCCTAATTTGATATGAGATTAACCTGCCAAAAAGCTATCACTTTAATCTTTGACTTGTATATTTTGTCAAATAAGGTTTTGGAATGCTGTAAGAAGTTGCTATGGTGGAAGTAAAATACTGGAAAAATTCTGATTTCAAGGGTTCTGGGAAAAGTCAAGAGCAGATGAGGTCTGGTGTTTGTATTCAGTATCTTGTGTTGGTAGAACAAGTTAATGATTCCTCACAGGAAGGAAATGGAGACAGCCAGGTACTAGAGCAGGAAGAGAAATTTGAAGTTTGGGTTTCTGTTGTTTAGAGGGAGGTGACTTGCAAAAGACAACCGTCTCTGCCCAAAGTATGGAAACTTTTGGGTCAAAGGCAGGCAGTGATGCTTGGGGAGGGAGACGGAAGAGATTCTTCATCAGCAGGCAATGTTAGGAAGACATCATTGTGCTTTCCTGTCACATTGGGTGGGAGTGGAATGGGGAAAATGATTCCCTGGGGCACAGGAACAATATAATACACTTTTGATTATTTTATGTTGCCATGTATTCATGTCTTTTATATTGTATATAGTACATTGGCATAGATTTATGCACATATAAATCCATGAATAGATACACAGATGTACTGGGGGTCCATTTCCAATTTTTGGAATGTGGTAAAGAATGTAAGAAGTTTGGAGCTCCAAAGGATCAGGTCCTTTTTCTTGCAATAACAGCCTGGCTTCTCCAAAGATGCTCCGTAAATCAGAGACCCAAGGAATTGATTCGTTTTCATTATATAGGGTCTGTGCACATTGGAAATTGTTGTTTTAACTTAAGGACTGAACTGATCTGTATCTTATTTCCAGACATTTGTATTTCATAGACCGAAGGTCCTCATTTCTTTTTTAAATCCCATTGATCTATACACATTCCTTCAGATCACCTTGAGATTTTTATGGAACAAGGTGGGGAATATAGAAAGAAAAATGTACTTAGAGAATTAGCTATTAGGACTTTCCAAAGCAACTTCACAGTTACTAAGTGGATATTTCAATTGTGGGATCCCTAAGTAGCTAGAAATAGTCAACTTATTAAAACTGCTATTTGTCTCAATAATCATATTTTTCTTTCTAATAAATAGTTACTTTGCTCTTTTTCTATTGGCCTCTGATATTACAATAAGCTGGATTGGAAGAATCGTTCTTAAAATAGAATGCAATTCTTTTTCTATAATAAGATCAGCTTTAATTTAGGTTCAGTGCAATGAAAATATAATGAAAATCTCAACTTCAGAACATAGAATCTGGAGAAATGTGCTGTCAGTACCAAAAGCTATTCATAACCTTTTTGAGATATAACAATATTTCATTTCTCACTGAAATTGTTTGTGGGGGCTTTAAAA
Organism: Nyctereutes procyonoides; assembly: GCF_905146905.1. Classification (NCBI taxonomy): domain Eukaryota; kingdom Metazoa; phylum Chordata; class Mammalia; order Carnivora; family Canidae; genus Nyctereutes; species Nyctereutes procyonoides. The sequence continues at coordinate 24,377,176 of NW_026575146.1, forward strand.
ATATTCTTCTGGTAATAAAAGATGTCACGACGTTAACCTCAGTGAGATGATTTTATTGCAATTCATAGTTATAAGAATAATTTAATTAGTAATTCAGGATGTGAGAAGGCATATACCATAATATTAAATCACTGAGCCCAGTAAAAATGCATTCCACACGTTTCAGTTACCTCGGATATTCACTGTCACAGAACAGAGTGCACCTTAGCTAGCTAGTACTCTTGTCAACCCTGGATTCTCTTATAAGAAAAAATAAATATCAGATCTGTTATTTAGTACACTGAAGCAACTTAAGAGAGGGGCTTCTGTATTGTCAGCTGAAACTTCCCACCCTTACCCAAGTCATGCCTTGGTAGCACAAAAGGGAAAATGGCTAAAGAATACAGTTTAAGGAAGACGAAGTGTAATGGTATGGGCTATCACCTTGTAAATTGTTATAAAATGCTATAGTAACATTTCTTTCCTTTATTGTCTTCAAATTGACCTTTATAATGCTAAATTGAGATCTTAAGGTAAATGCCATATTGATTAGATTTTAAGATGCTACATCAGTCATACAAACTAGGTTATGTTGTATTAACAACCAACTCCAAAATCTTAGTGGCTTACAATAACCAAGTGTGTATTTTGCTCACTCAGCATGTCCATTGCCATCACAGTTACTCAGAAACTCAGCCATGGAGGTGCTGTCTCCACCCACGATTTCATAATGGGTGAGGCAGGAAAAAAAACATGGACACTCATGTGCTGGTATTAAAATCATTGTTTCCACTTATGGCCATACTGCTTTTGAGCAAGCAGAGGATTCCAAAATTCTACCCCATACCCAGAAGAAGAGACCTAGAATTTGTAAACAACTTTAAAAAGCAGTCACAAAAAAAAAACAAAAACAAAAAAAAAGCAGTCACAGAGGCCACTGATTGAAAGATGTACTATCGATCTGATGATATGTTAAGAAAGGTGGGGGAGAAAAAACTATATTATGTACCTGTAAAGCTGATAAAATATGCTTTAGGGTTGCATATTAATAATAAACATTGTTAATACCTGACATTCTGAAAGGGGACATAGGTATACTATTATATGAGACTAGCTAATGACATCCAGTTAGAAGGAGATATCGTAAATTATAAGGATAAAAACCACACAACAAGCAAGGAGAAACAGGTGCTTTAGCACTAGACTCGAGTTTGCACATAATGCTTAGTAGCTCTATGATTTAACCTCTCCATGTCTATCAACATGGAATAATTTCTATACTATTGGGTTGTTGTAAGAATTAGTAAAATGGCAAATAGATAGTGCCTGCCACATAGTAGGCACTTGATCAATGATAATTATTATTAGAACACTTAAGCATATAAAGTATTATGCTTTGACATAATATACATGTAGACAGGCATTGACTAAGTGAGTTTGATCACATATGATGTTTTTATTCCTACTGAATATATCTGAGTGAAGAGAACTGCATCTACTTTCAACACAATTCTCTTTTAAAGGATACAATGATAACGCATTTTTAAAAATGATTTTGAAATGGTCCCTTTACCAGTGCACAAAGGATACCTGCTCTCCTATTTTACAGTGGCTAGGGTTAGTTATTATCTAGATTCACCCCAAAACATTCAGAAGCCTTAAGTGTCTTTCTCATTAGATGAGATTTGGTAAGTAAAAGATGCTCAAAATAAAATCAGACAGTATGAAGTGGATGGATGGGTGAATGAATGAAAAAGACCAACATTTTTTGAAATAAGATACAATTCTGTATCATTTTGCCCCTTGAATTGGAGATATTTATGAAAACAGAGATGATAGATAACATGCATTAACACATTTAATCCTTATAACAAGACAGGCGCTGCTCTTTTCTGCATTTTATAGATGTGGACACTAAATTAAGTAACTTATCCATGATCACACAATCCAGGGTTGAAACCAGACAATGTGGTCCCTAAGCCCAAGCTCAAGCACCATATCTCAGTCATTCATTTGTTCATTTGTGCATTCATTCATTTTCCTTCTCTCTCTCTTTAGTTACATCATTTGCATATCACAATTCTAAATATATTCTGAATCCTCTTGATAAACTTACGGGCGAGTTCAAGCCAAGTAACAGAATGGACAGTCGCTAGTAGTCTCACTGCCTTCCATACTAAGGAAGACATGAAAAGGAGCACGATGGACCATCTACTCCCCAGAGAGGCTGGAGGCCACCATCGTGGACTTGAAATTGCTTTTTACATGCATCAATTGAAATGGCCTCCGCATAGCAATTAGATTTAATGAAGGGAAGCTGCTGATAAGTAAGACAGGCTGCCAGGCCTTCTGTTGGTTATTTTTAGAGGAAATAGATTATACAACCTGTTTGGCCCCAATTCCTATCCCTCTAAAATTGCTTTTTCTTGATGGGTTTTGCTTCTTTTTCTGAATTCAAATCAAGAATGAACTAAAGATAGATTAGTTGATCGCTTCAAACAAATGCTATCACTAGAAAAATGGACACATGAAGATGCTCATAGACCTATTATATAGAGATATAAAGACTTTACACATTATATACATACAAACATATATATTACATTTATGTATATACAGTTGACCTTTGAGCAACATGGATTTGAACTGTGTGGGTCCATTTTAGGTGTGGATTTTTTTTTTTGATATTACAGTTTTGTAAATGTATTTTGTCTGATGATTTTCTTAACATTTTCTTTTCTCTAGCTTCTTTTATTATAAGAATACAATATACAAGGGCATCTGGATGGCTCAGTCATTAAGCGTCCAACATTTGACTTCAGCTTAGGTCATACTCTCGGGGTCCTGGGATTGAGCCCCACATTGTCCCCACTCTTCTCCCTCTACCCCCTCCTCTCTCTCTCTCTTTCTCTGACTTTCTCAAATAAATAAATAAGTAAATTTTTTTTAAAAGGATACAGTATACAATATATACAATGTGCAAAATATGTGTCAATTCACTTTTACCTTATTGATAAGACTTCTGGTCAACAGTAAGCGATTGGTAGTTAAGTTTTTGGAGAGTCAGAAGTTAGACTTAGATTTTCAACTGTGTGGGGTTTGGTGCCTCTAACCCTTATTGCTGTGCTAGGGTCAACTGTATATGTGTTTGGTATCTTCTTTGATGTTATTTAACTGTTTGTATAAAATGGGACCTTTCTCCATTGTTTAAATCATACTTAAACTACAGTTTTATGCATTTTCCACTAAATTTACACTTAATTTTTTTCTTATTTTTAGAAAAAGTAACTAGAAGTAAAGAATCCATATATCAACTCAGAGGGGTTTTTTTGATGACTGAGCTTCCTACCAGTGATTTAAGTGTCTGCAGAATCTGTTACGTTAGGAAGGTGCACAAACTTCAGTTAAAAGACCTTTAAAGTTTTAAGAAAGAAAACCTGTTGTCAGTGTTAACAGAGGGCTGATCTGCTATTATTTCCTGAGCTCATATATACTCAGAATGAGATCTAAAAGAGACCAACTTAAATGGGATTGTAAAATGCCTTTTATTTGCATCTATATCATGTTATTGCCCTAGCAGAATATTAAATTGTTCTAAATTGAGCAAAGTGTGTCTTTTTTAAAGTAATGGTAGTAGAGCCCTTGAAATCTTAAGGGAGATATTTTTTATTTTTATTATTATTATTTTTTAAGATTTTATTTATTTATTCATGAGATACACACACACACACAGAGAGAGAGGCAGAGACACAGGCAGAGGGAGAAGCAGGCTCCACACAGGGAGCCCGATGTGGAATTCGATCCCGGGACCCCAGGATCAGGCCCTCCACCGAAGGCGGCGCTAAACTGCTGAGTCACCCGGGCTACCCTTATTTTTTTAATAATAAAATCAGAATGAGGTTTTTGAAAATAAAAAAATATATATATATATATATTTAATATATTTTAAACCTGAAAATATATGCTTTTAAAATGAAACACACGCACACAAAAGAAATGCAGTCATACCAAATGAAAATACCTTATAAGACACTGAGAGAGAACCCTCACCTTATAAGAAAATCATATAAGAGATGTTCTAATTTTAATTAAGGAAGATGTTGATTGCTCATGATGTTCAAATAATTGGTAACAAGTGAAAAAGAAAAACCACCAACTAAGTCCTTAAATTTCACTACATCAATATATTTGGTATTCTCCTTAATTTGTAATTATTTTTAGGAAGCATGAAGGTTTGTTTCTTAAAGATATCTTTTAATACATGGATTTAGGGGATATGACATATGATTCTTCTGTATCTCGTATTTCTATTATAGAAAAAAAAAGCTAGGTTTTAATGTTGCATCGTCATGTTATTACTAGAAGATTGGAGAGCTACAGTCCATAGTCAAGGGAGAAGGAATCCTCTGGGTAAAACCTACCATTTCTTTTGTTTTATACTTTCCCATAAATTTTCATATTTAATTTGTCATCAGATGTCTATGGAAATATTCTAAGTTTTTTTCACTATAAATTTTCAATGAAGTAAGATTTATTGCTCCATTGTAGATAATTTTGAAAACAAAGGAGACAAAAATCTTAATTAACAAAAAGATTTCATTTCTTTCCTTTCTATATATGCTACTCTCCTCACCCAGTCTGATGCCTCTCAAAGACTCCTCTCTGAGTTAAGAACCTGACAATACGGCAAAATGTCCTAAAGGAAATTAGGTAATATGTATGCATTTTTTCTCCGTATTTTTGTTGACATATTTTTTAAATTATTCACTACATAAAAGGCTGATTGTTTCTGAAAATCAGAAATGGGTCAAAAGCCATCCTCCATCACCGCTCCACCTTCCTTCACCCCCCCAATCGAAGCTCTGTATACTGCTGGCGCAACATTCCCATACAGTGAAGCCATTCGTCCTTCTCAATAATCACTGAGGACTGACTATTGTGAGTAAATGATGCACGTAACTGTGTACTTTTTAAAATTGCACCCAAGAGAGGGAACTGTGGTCTGGTGCTTCCAGTATTTTTGTCTCTACTCTGAAACCAGATGTTGTTTCAGACAAATGCCTGAAAAGAAACTTGGAATAATCAGGAATAATTTTATTGAAAACTTGGTATCAACTTTTTATTTTTTTTTATTTTTTTTTTGGTATCAACTTTTTAAAAGAATTGCATTAAACGTGATAAATACACAGGAGTGACATGATTAAATCATGTGAAGAAAGTGCCTAGACTGAAGAAAGCAAACCTATCAGGCCCTTTGCAGGTTTTAATCATTTTAATTTAATGGCTCTTGCAGAACTGGAGATTCCTTTTGCATCATAGCCTGACACAGATGGCAAATCATAAGTTCAAACCATAACACACCAACCATGGCCATCACACCTTGAAATACTCCTTAGAATTGTTCAGGGTCCCATGTATTTGGTAGCCCTGGTCTATTGTGCAGGTGACTAGAGGACATCTGAAAGTCAAATGTGAATAACCAAGCTGGACTTTGGCAGATGAACGAGTGCATAGTTAATGCTTCTCTTAGGAAGTCTTGGATCTTCTGAATCTGCCAGCCATCTGCTGTGCCTAGGAATTTCAGACCTTATTTCCTTAGAATAATAAGCAATAGTGTCAAATTCTGAACATGTATTCTGAACTTTGTAACAGCTCTGAGGAATTTTCTACATTATACCACATGCAGATTGGTTATCTGTTGTCATACCTTTTCTCTTTCCAGCTGCCGAGGGCTGCTGTCTTGTACATATTTTCATCCCCCTTAGTGTCTCATACTTATTGGCTACTTGATATAGTGTGTTGAATTGAATTACTCAAAGCACGGGGAACCAATGAAAGGTTATACCACCGATTGATGTATTAGGGAACAATCACTCAGCTAATCTAGATAATTTGGGATGGAAGTGGTGAGGAAGGTCACCATATTATATGAATTAACTGGATTTACTGTGGGGAAAAATCCTAGAGGTCGATAAAGGGATACGAAAAGAAAGACATAAAATCCTGTGCCTCGAGTTTCTATGCTTACTAGATGTGACCACACAGAGCTTCCCAGGGAGGCAGAGCAAGAATCAATCAATCAATCAGTCAATCAATCTTGCTTATGGATGTTTTGGTGCAGGACAGTAAACTAAGAATATGAATTTATATTCCAATAATCTGTAATCTGCCTTCTGTAAAAGCTAAGAGATACTAGAAGATAGGGCTAGGTTAATTTTTAACATGATTTTATAGACTTTTTCCCCCTTCTGATGTTTGGTGGTTGATAAATTTATATTGCATTGTGTTGCATCACTCAGGCCATGCTCCCATCAAAAATACACTCTGAATATGAAATGGAAAACTGTAGAAATTAAAATATTACTGTTGAGCAAAGGAAAGATCGAATTTGTTCCTTATTGAATGATTTACATAAAACTGGTTGAAATTTTTCAGCTAATTAAATTTAGTGGAATTCTACTGTTACAATTCAGATTAATTTCATAAATATTAGGGTAATGATCTATCACCATGGAATGTTAGATTTGTAAAATTATACCGTTGATTTGAACTATTCATTATTGCATAATTTTGAAAGTAGATAAATCATCACTAGTGTCATTGAAAGGTTTTTTTCCTCTTGCGTGTAATTTTATAAACTCTTCAAAGAGTTGGTTTACAATCTAAAATAAGACACTTTAACCTACATGCATTTATTTTTCATTACATCCTATAACATAGTGATTACCAAATCATTATCCTTAGGTTAGGTGCTTGTTAAAAATGAAGATTTACTGAAAAAGAAATATGGGGGATAGAGTTCTAGAATGTGCACTTTTAACAAACATCTCCTAGAGTCTCATACACAGACTTTGCAAATAATATTTTCTGTAACATTGGGATTTAGCTTTATCCAATATTTAAATCATTTAACTATCATGAAATTCAGTTGAAATCTAGATTCACACCATCTTCAAAAAGAAAGATCTCCTTTATTTGATATCAGTAGGACATTTATCTAAAGGAGAAAGACAGAATTTCCTCTTTTTATCAGTGCTTGAAAAGCAAGTAGCAGAGAATTGCAGATGACCTCTAAAACCTGAAGGCAAGCTCCAGCCTTTGGTCAGTGAGAAGCCAGTATCCTCGATCATACATCACAAGGAAACGAATCCTGGCAGGAACCTAAATGAGCTTGGAAGTAGATCTGCCCTAGTTGAGCCTCCACGCTAGAACACAGCCCAGCCAACACCTTAACTGCAGCCTTGAGAGACCCTGAGTAGAGAAGCCAGCCCAGCCGTATCTGGGCTTTTGACCCACAGAAAGTCGGGGATCATATATGTATGTTGTTTTAAGTCACTAATTTGTTTTGCAGCAGGAAAAAGACAATTATGCAGGCCAAGGAATAGAGTTCAAGTCCACAGTGAAAACCAACCTAGGGCAGTAGTCCTTAAAACTTGGTAGCGTAAAAACCACCTAGGTTATTTACTTAAAATGTGAATTCTCAGACTCCTGGCCCCACAACAGTCTAATTCAGGTAAATCTTGATTGGATTCCAGGAATTTTGACAAGTTCCATGGGTGATTCTGGTGATTTTGGTGATTTTGACAAGTACCATACATGATTCCTACTGTTTGAAATTACACTTTGAGAAACACTGAAGTAGAGCTTATAGGCATTGACAGAGGAAAAAGGGCAAAAGGGATAAAGTTAAAGATATTTTAAAAATAGAAATGATTAGTGAGCACTTGTTTGTGAAACATAAGGGTGAAAGAGGATCAAAGATGACTCAGCCATGTGATGGCTGATCAGGGCATAAGAGGAGATGTGTAAGAGAAGGAGCGGGTTTGTTGGGGTAAAAGTGGGCTGGGACAGGGGGACAGGTTGAATCTCAGGCCCCCCTGGGAACAGCGGTAGATACATAGAAGGCAATTTGGAATTTAGAACTGGAGCACAGGAGAGGCTGGTGCTGGAGGTAGAGACTGGGAGTCATTAGTATTTGTTTGAAAGATGACTTGAGAGGTATAGTGAGTGGTGGGGGATGAGTTCAGATTGTAGTAGAACGACAAACTGGAGGTGAGGAAGTGGAGGCAGGCAGGTGTGCAGACTTCAGCAGGAGAAGCACCTGGAAGGCTTGCTAAAGCACAGAGTGCTGAGCACCACTCCTGGAGCATCTGGTTTAGTATGTCCTGGGTGGGTGTGACCCAAACAATTTCATTTCTTACAAGTTCTTAATGGTTTTCTTCGTTTATGGTGCAATGGAGTGCTACACACTTGGTGTTTTGAAATGACAGAGATTTAGTATTGGACAGCTCTGGAGGCCTTAGGGGAGAATATAGTTCCTTGCCTTTTAGCTTCTAGAGACCTCCCACATTCCTTGCTTTGTGCCCCCCCCCCCATCCTCCATCTTTAAAGCCAGCACTTTTGCATCTCTTTGACCGTTTTTTCCATTGTCCTGTCTCGTCTCCTTCTCTCTTCACTCTGGGAAGGCTTCTCTGATTTGAAGGATTCATGTGATTAGGTTGGGCTCCCCTGGATAATCCAAGGTATCTCAAGGTCCTTAACCTTAGTTACAAATCTTTCGCCACTTTAATCCTTCTTCAACTTGGCAAGCAGAGTCTGATCTTTGCCAGTAAAAAAGCATCTGCTGGCAGTGCATTTGGCACTTCTCAGGAGAAGGAAAGGTGAGGGAAACGAGATTTATTCAGAGAAACTTTCTTTTTGTTATCTCCTTCAGGACGATTGGAGAAAATCATATGCAAAGGGAAAATACACCATTGAAAATGATCTTTAGTGAGTAAACACCTGCCATGTGTTAAGTATTCTCTGGATACTATCTTATTCAACCCCTTGCCATCTTACAAGGAAAATATCTTTATTTGTTTTGTATACCTTAGGAAACTGAGACTCAGAAAAACTAACTTGAGTTATGGAACATTGTCGGTAAGTTCTGGGGCTAGCGTTTAAAAACAGGTTGGCTTGGCCTTAATTGCAAACATTACTCTTTTACCATACTTTGTAGAGTTTACAGAGGAGTGATACAAATATCACTAAATAAAAACCAATTTCATTATTTTTCTCATAGAACAAGGCCTCTAGTATTTCAGTTTAAAAGTAAATCAATTAAAAATATTCAGTTAGCAGTAGATATATAGTATATGGCAAAGTCATAAATGTACTAACGTGACCAAAAGTTGTTAAATATTCAAGAAACAATTTTGACTCCCTAAGTCAAATTGAGACAGGTAAGAGGATAAAAAGATGACATGAAATGGATTCATCTGAGAAGGTTAGCCATGATTTCAAGTACATGAACATGAAGCCTTTATATGTGGTTATTTATCATGTATACTAGAGGCCATTTAATATTTGTAGATATTGTACAGTATTAATTATATAATTATATATGCATCATTGCATCACATATAACTCTTCCTTTGATTCTATTCATTCAGTTTGTGACAATTTCCCTATCATGTCAAGGTAACATTAAATTCTCCTTGCAGGACAGATCTGATCTAAAGCCTTCACATGAAGTTCAGAACCTATCTTGAGGATGACCAAGGACATCAAGGAAGCTTTTTGCCTCTTTTCATCAGGAAAACAGTTTTTCTTTCAACATGAGGTGGGTGGGGGAAGAGAAAGGAATCAGATGACTTATCAGCTTTTTTTTTTTCCACAGCCTCCTTCCCCCTGGAATATCTAGGCCCAGAGAGAGAACTTGCTTTCCATTAACATTTCCTTTCTACTAAAATCTCCTAGGCTAGTCAGAGTTATTCTCAAAGCTTTAGCTTGCCACTCAGCTTTGACTGTTATGAGACACATATAAAAATAAAGCAGAAGATTGTAATAGCAATGATTAGCAGGCCTCATTGTTGATTTCTCTAGCCAATATCTAGCCTATTTAACTTTTTATTGCAGCGGGAATAATTATATTTACCAGTTCTGAGCAATTGAGGAAGTATAGTTTACCTAATGTAAAGCACTTAAAATAAACTCTGTCCCTTCCGTGTCTGAACAATCAGATTCCCAGTACTCAGCTGCTTACTCAAGATGAGATCATTTAGGCAGGAATATTCATTTAATTAAAGATAACTTAATTGGTGCATAATATATTATGCAGTGAAAGCTAAGGAAATCTAAGACCAGGTGAAAAAGGCAAATTGCTTCTCTCTTCTCTCTTCCGATAGAGGTTAGAACTTAAATTTTCAGAGAAACAGCAACCTGTAATAAATCTTATCAACAGAGTTTTATTTCCAACTGGCATTTATGTTTCTTCTGTGGCACAGTAGGTATGAAAACATAAATCTTGCATCAAGAAGCTGAAGTCTACTTTAAACAATGACAGTAAGCTCTACATTCTTGGATAGGAGTTAAGCACAGTAACTACACAAGTCTCTTAAAAAGAAGTATGCACATACACGTACCTACTTAAACATGTGCCATGTACATATTTTAAAAATGGAATAGTATCAAGATTTTATAATTCCTTCCTATTGCACCATATCCCACCCCACTACCACCCAGTCCCACTTCCCACGTTATCTATTTTAAACTGTTATAGCTGCTTCTTCTGGCGGTTACCTTAGTTTCTCTAAATAATATGCCTTTCCTGCTATTTCCTTTTAAAAAAATTTTTAGACATTTAAAAATTTAAACATCTACTTCCTTCTTGTTATGATAGGTGAGGACTTAGAATTTTTTAACACCCGCCTATCTTACATACCAACATAGTAATATTACCCTTTTTAAAAATTGATCATTATGCTTACAAAGTAGCAACAGTGTATTCAAAACAGCAATCTTGTGTATATATGGTCCACACAGTAGTGTACTATGGTAACATTTCCTTTCCTGTATGGCCTTTGGCTTTCCTGGAGTTTCTAATTCCTCTTTTTTTCTTTCCTGTTCTCTTTTCCCATTATTGTATCCCTACTTTTCCCCAAAGGCTTCATAATATTGGGCATTTTTCAAGTCCTTTTTCTTTTACTGGATCCTACTGTCTTTTAGCCCTGATCAGGGTTGCTCCTCTCTAGTCTCTGCTGCACGTCATCCCAGAAATTTTGGATCTTATATCTTTCTCATCCTCTTCTATGGTTCACTCTTTCTCAGAAAGAAGGTAAATTTCCAGAGCTCCTCCCATGGCTGAAAAACCTCTTGATTTCACCTTCAAGTTGATAAGTTTGGCTCTGGCTAGTATTACATGGTAAGAGTAATTTTTCATAATTATACCTAAAGGATTCTTCATTGTCTTTTAAGCATCTGCTGTTGTTAAGGATTCTGATGCTACCTGATTCTCATTCCATTTCAGTAACCTCCACCCCTTTCCCCAAGAAAGTGTCTTGTTATTTTATCTTTTGACCAGGATTCTGGAATTTCACAGGGATGCCACTTGCTGTGGATCCTCCCCTCTCTTCACTCATGGGCATTTCAACTTGGAAACACATACTGTTTAGCTCTGAGATATTTTTCTATATTGTTTCTTTGTGAATTTCTTCCTCTCCATTTTATCTTATACCTATTTCTGGAATTCTATTATCCAGATGCTTGACCTGATTCTTTATACCTCTATATCATCTCTTGCATTTTTTATGTCTTTATCTTTTTATTTTGAGAGATTTCTTTGATTGTTTCCTTAATTTTTTTTTTAAATTGGGAATACATAGAGATTTATGTTTAATTCCCAAGACCACTGTCTTTTTCTTTGCCCCCTTTTTGGAGATAATATTTTCTCAAATCTCTCTGAGTGTGGAATTAGAGGTTTTCTTTTTTCTTAACTCCTTTTTAATTCTCTTCCTTAATTATCTTTCCTCAAATAATTTTTCCTTTATTGTTTTCTAATATTGGAAACCTCTTTGAATGTCCAAGTATATTTAGAAAAAGGCATTAGAAAGCTAATTGTGAGCTCTCTTTATGTAGATTGAGTGTGTTAATTGGAGGGTTTTTATTTGAAGTGTTTAAGAGTTGACTATTTCATTAAAAACCCGATATCCTAGATTATAGATTCCTTCCCACTCCCATTTTCAGTTTTTCTTCAGAAGAAATATTGCCTGGGATGGGTAAATGCATAGCTATCAGACATTCTTTATATGGAAGAAGGGGGAAACCAAGGTTCCATATCTTTTGCATGCTAAAAGCCTCTGACCTGCTATCATAGTAACTACTCCTTCATGTAATTTCTCTCCTCCAGAAATGTGTTCATATTCCCTGTTCACTGAAGGCCCCTCTCCTGCTTGCTCCAGTTATGACTTTATACATTTTAAATTCCTTTACTGTCATTTAAGTGATGTCTCTGGAGGGAGGAAAGATGGATGCTTTTTGTTAAACCTTCACATGTAATTCAAAGTCTTGAACTCTGATTTAAATAAGGTTCTCAGGAGGATTTTTGCTCACTAACATTTGTGAACCACTGACCTAAGGTATGGAGGACACATTGATAAACAGTGGTTCAGGGAAGAGGGAGACACAAAATAGAAGCACTTAATTGCACCTCTGAGTTTTATCCTCTATGGAGAAGACTAAAATATAACCCAGAGTTTAAGAGTTCTGGCTTTGGACTCAGATAAACTAAATTTGAGTCCTTCTCACTGCTGGTCTTAAGTGAATGATCTTTGGAAATTGTTGAAACTCACAAAATTCAATCGCTCATCTTTAAATTTGGCATACATAAAGTAACCACTTCTTAGGATGATAATGAAAATCAAATATAATGCTTGCCAAAGGGCTTAGTGTTGTGCTTGGCATATAGTAAGCACTTAATAATTATTCACTGTTTTTAGTTAATATTAAAATAGCCCTTCCCCTTGGAATTGCAAAGAACAATAAACAAAATGCCATTCATAATTTATATATAACATGAGTCAATCAGTTATAAATTCAAACAGATTTAGTTATATAACCTAAAATCAAAATGAGTCTTATATGTGAGGTTTTGTCACATAATTGAACAACTGAGTGTCAGTGTTATTTTCAATGTCATTATTTGAAAAGAATTTCCTGCCATTATTATTTAACTAATGAGTAATATATATTTTTACTTGTAGCCTCATCTTGTGTTTTAAGAACACCATTTATAGGGCAACCCAAGTGGCTCAGTGGCTTAGCACTGCCTTCAACCCAAGGTGTGATCCTGGAGACCTGGTATTGAGTCCCATGTCGGGCTCCCTTTATGGAGCCTGCTTCTCCCTCTACCTGTCTCTCTCTCTCTCTCTGTGTCCCTCATGAATAAATAAAATCTAAAAAAGAAAAGAACACCATTTATGACCTAATGATTTATCTAACATAAGGCAAATTAGTCTTTTTTTTTTTGCTAAATTGGCCCACACATTTTAAATTGATTTATAATATAAATGACACTAAAATCATTTATCATATTAAAATTTAAGAAAAGAAATATGGCCCATTTAAAAAAAATTGTTCTGATGTCAGCAAATCCAGAGAAAAAATCCTTGTCAAAATTGAAAAATATTTCCTGCTGATTATATAAATCCAATTACTTTAGCTTTTCCCCATAGAGTATGGTGGGTTTTTTTTTTTCATTTATTGTAGCATGTTTTTATAATTATGCCCTACACTGGAGAAGCAGCATTGTGCTGTAAGTTGGTAAATGTAGGTTCTACTCCAGTCTCTGTTGCAGACTGCAACTCCTTTCTGTTCCCTGAAATGTGTACAGCCTTGTGTAAATGCAAGGCGGAGATGCTTTGTTCAGATTCACAACTGGGATACCCAGGTGCTCAGTGGTTGAGTGTCTGCTTTTGGTTCGGGGTGTGGTCCCAGGGTCCTGGGATTGAGTTCCGTGTTGTGCTCCCCACAGGGAGCCTACTTCTCCCTCTGCCTATGTCTCTGCTTCTCTCTCTGTGTCTTTCATGAATAAATAAATAAAATCTTTTTAAAAAATCACAACAATTGTCCAAAGCTTGCACAGGATCCATTCCTACTGGTTGGAAAGAAGTAAGGTAATATGGATTGTGCAGTGCATTGCTGTTGGGTTCCAGCAAAGAGCATTGACTGAATTTCTCTTATTTAGCCTGTCAGATCTTTTCTGTAAATGTCTCTGTTCTTGGATGCGACCTCCTCAAAAGCACACCATAAGTATGACTTACCTGATATGATTCATTCTCATTGATGATAAGGATCATCCAGCATTCTCTTAGTCTCAGTTCAGGGTCTTCAAGATTGAAATGTAAGTTTGAGGTTCTGGTGGTTTGGCATAGTGCAGAGTAGTGATTTGCTAACTATCCAGTTACTCAGAGACATATGGATTTAAGATGGAGATATTTGGAGGGCTGTGGGCTTCAACTCTGCTAAGTACCAAAGCTTTACTTGCCAACACATTGTCCACGCAGCCCTTTCTCTATGTGTGCCATCTCAATGAATGACAATGAAGCCATGTTCTGTGTTAGAACATGGTGCTTGTTTAGTGAGAATTTTGGTTCTTTAAAAGTTTGGTTTAATTAGTCCATTGAATTCTTGAACCTGTGGTCAAGATCTTATTTATGTTGGTCAGAATATAAATGGTCAGAAAATAAAGCCTTGCTACTCATTTCTCACTTCTAATTATAATTTAGGGGATTTTTAGTTTCTTCAGTGGTTTTGCATTAATTGTCACAGTATATTAATAGCAATGCAGTAAGAGCTTAAATCTGCATGATAAATGGAAACTAGTGTTGTTTCCAAAAGAAAACCTGTTATTAATTTTATATTGGCATCTTTTTAGCATTACTAAGTAGTTTATCAGATTTTGTGATCACACATCCAGTTTTTTTTTCTTCTAGAAACATTTTATAACAGCAAACCAAGATGCACTAGCAGCCTAATGCAAAGATTAAGATGACAAATATTGTAATTAGAAGCACAAACAGCGGTAAAGCTCTAATACCATATTTAAAACTGCATTTGTATTTGTGTTTGTACATTAGTCTTCGAGTTATACAAATGCAGTATTTTTTATCTGTTATCACTAATTTTAGTGAGAGTGATTCTTGGAAACCAACTGGTTGGTGTTTGGAACTGATTGTGGCTCTTAATGTATATAGACTTTAAAACATACATTTTCTTTAGATTACTCATAATAAACACAGAAGGTGGTAACCCATATTCAACTTCAACAAAGCAATATATAATCTAAATGCTGGGATAGCAGATTGAGGATAAGGTAGTTTTATTTCAAAGCTTTGTCAGCATATGGGATGCACTGCAGTGTATGGCTGCCCCTGGAGGTTCCTATGACAGACAGATCATGAGACTGAGAAATAAATTAACCACATTTAGTGGTGAGGGAGAGAATTCCCAGAAAACTCTGAAACAGCAAGAAATCACACTCTAAAGACCTTCACATCCAACCATAAATGTATTACTTAGCCCATTTTTCACCTAGTCTGGCTGTGTTTTAATTTTCTAGCTCACTAAGTTTTCTCAGTAGAGGGTTAAACTTGCCATTGGTAGTCAATTTAAGTTCTGCCTTTTGGGAAATTAAAAAAAAAATGTGAAAAGGCAAGTGTCTCTCTTTAATTGATGTCCTGCACAGACTAAAGCAATGGAACCTATTTTGTTTGTTTTTAATGGCTTCTCGTTTCACTGATGTTACCTCAAAGGCATGGCATACTTGGTGGGTGTATTTTTAGAATTATTTTTTAAGTTTATGGATGAGAGAAATACTCAAAGCTCATTCTTTCTATATTTCTATTCAGAGTTTATATTTTAAAAAAATGTAAGGCAAAAACTATGTACCCATGTAGAGATGGCTCAAGCTGAAGGTAGTGAAATCAGAAAGAGATGGAAAATCTTGTAGGCCACTAATAAAAAGAGGAATGAGTAGCATTTCGAGGCAGCAGTTCAGAAACAGGAATGAACTCAACTATTTTGTTTTTGTTGTGTAGGATGGTAAAAATCTTTAAAAGAATATGTGCACTGGAAGCTAAAAGAGAAAGAATTAGTAATATGTACTGTATCACTATGTCACACTGAGGACCAAAGTACTCATACACCAGTTCCGTAGGAGACTGGAGCGTGCATAGACAGGTCAGAATTTCACTGCTTTTTATGACTGAATATTATTCCATTGTATGTATATGTGTTCTGCATTTTATTTATCCACTCTTCTATCCACTCATCTGTCAACAACTTGGGTTGTTTCTACCTTTTCGCTATTATGAATAATGCTGCTATGAATAGAGGTGTAAGAGTACCTGAGTCCCTGCTCTCAGTTCTTCTGGGTATATACCTCAGAGTGGAATTGCTGAGAGGGGGTCCACATTTCATCTTAGAGATTTTTTGGTTTCCGTTGGAGATCTGAGACCTTTCGGCTGCTTACTCCATACTTTGCTGAGGTGTATGAGGCTGTCCTCAAGTCTATTTGTCTAGACATTTTTCCTCATTGTTTTTTTATTGTACTGCCCTGGTGCTGGCTGAATGTGGGGACTTAAATGTTGCTGAGCTGTTCCCTGGACAAAGGAACACCTTCCCCTTCTCTCTGATTCCCTCTAACCCCTGTGGTTTGAGGTTTCAGCCCTGAGAGAGGGTGATCCAGGACACTTACATGGGATCACTTGACCTCCACACCCTCTCCTTTGTCTTGTGCACCAGTAACAGGACTTTCTACTTCCCCTTCTCGTCAAGGATTTTCCCCTCACCGTAGCCTCTTGCTTTCTACCTTAGGGCTTATAGTTAAGCATGCTCATCTCCTCAATTTGCCTTTTAATATGTAAAGCAATTCTTCTGGAATTTAGAAAGCCTCTTATTTTCAGCAAAGCCAGTCTTTCAAAACTGTTATCTCACTCTGAACATTAAAACATTTAGCTTGAAACTCAAAATTGAGCTCTAGTTTCTTTCTTCCTAGATGGTATCCACCAAGTCCTGAAGTAAGTAATAAGTGCCATCAATTTGAGAAATGGGGGAATGGCAGGGAAGCAAAAAGTACATCAGTGAAATGTATCAAAACGACTATCACCATTACATTAGCAACACCATTTATTCTGTCGGTTTCTGGTCAGCTTCTCTTTTTGTGCTCTGCTCCTATGTCCTTCAACCTCAACTCTGGTTTTGATGAAGCCACACTGCTGTGTGAGGCCAGTTGGGATCACATTTGGCTTGACGAGTTCTGGAAGGAGGCTTTAAATGTCTTATTAGCATATGCATGTAGGATCTGTTTTCAGATATGGTGAGTGTTATCAGATCATAACACACTCTAGTGAAAGCTTTAATGCACATGTCTTCATATAAAAAGGTGAAGAATGATAAATTGGCATGGTTATAAAAAGAACTGCAGAAGTTCAGACTACTATTTCATATGATTATTGATTTCTAATGGCTTTGCTGTGACCTTAATTGGGCTATTAGGGGCTAAGCCAGGTTTGAGATAAAATGAAAGTGCTCGTAGCATATGCAGGGGCTCTTCTAGATTGATTGAAAAAGTGACTGGGAAAACAGTGGGAGTCCTTACTGATGTGCTTGGGCGTCCAGTGGCTACAGAGCTAAAATGCATCATCACCTTGCAGGGAAACAGTGAGCATTTCTATCGCCTTCAGCCTAAGTGTGAGGCAGAAAAAACTGATAACAGTCAATAAAGAGAGAAAGCGCTAATGAAGAAATCAGCAGTGATCCTAATAGCACATCAGTACCATTCTACTTATTTTGCCAGTGTCTACCTGGGAATGGTAACTCCCAGTCTCCTTGACCTTTTTATTGTGTATACTGTTTTCCTTTCTAAGAAGAACCCTTGACTAAACCTGAAAACCTGAAGAGTCAAGGTCCTCTGCTCTATTTCTTTGTGGCTAATTCAGAAGCTCAGAGCTTCAGACAAAAGCTTCTCTGTAATCCTCTCTTTTATCCTCATTTACTTCCATTTGGTCTAGGGAGTACTCATTGAAGTTTTCAGTAATAGAAGGACAAATTCCTCCTGTAAATAGCACTTTGTATTTAGGACATACCTTATAGAGATGTTGGAGCAATACTTGAACACATTCACAAATGCACAGAGAAAAGACCAGAATGCTGAAACCTATAGTTGTAAACTTTAGTGGCTTTAAGTTCATGTTTTCTTTAAAATGACCTGATCTGTTTTTGTTTTGTGGATGGTTTGACTTGGCCCATTCTTTCCACCGAGTCTGTCCATGCTGAACACATGTCATTGTGCAAGTAAATGCTGGTCAGTACCAAGCCTTCCAAATTTCATGAATTCTCAGCTTGTGTTTATCCCTCCAAAGGCTCTTTGCTCTGTGTCTACAAAATGGCTGTGAACTCAGATTCACTAAGGATGATTTGGCCCCTCATTAAATCTAGTAGTTCTTAAGTCAAAGTGGCCATCAGAATCACCCGGGGAGCCATTAAAATTTCTAAAAGATCCATTAAATCAAAATCCCCAAGAATTTAAGTATCTACGTTTTTAAAGACCTCTCCATGATTTTGCTCATTAAGCAGATTTAGGACCCAGTTGACCTAATCCATTCCTCTTCTTTAAAGAAGGTACCTAAAATAAATAAATAAATAAATAAATAAATAAATAAATAAATAAATAAATAAATAAATAAAGAAGGTACCTGCTTAGAATAGTTACATGTGATTGCTAAGCCAGGAATACATATATGAAACATAAAGCTTTTAAAAATACATTTCAGGGTTCCAACCTCTGAAATTTAATAATAGCTCATTGAGATTGGGATCTTAGGCAATTGTAATTTTCTTTAAAATGGAATAGGTAATTCTAATTTATATCCTAATACCAAGTAACACTCACTGATCTAAACTATTCTGTACAGATAAGAACAAAGCCTAGTTTTAAAGATGCCCAAAGGAGATGTACTGATTTAAACTATGTGTATGTCTTTATTATAAGATGCTAGTGGCTAGTGATAGAAATAATTGAAATTTGAAGGGCTTGGGGAATAATTTTAGAAAAGAGTGGAAACAAATGACCTGGAGTTTATTCCTGATAGAAAACGAGAATTTAGGAAATTAAGGTAGCAGTGATTGTAAGATGAAACTATCATGCCTCTCCTTTCCTTAAGCAATTGTTATCAGGTCTCTTTTAGTTACACATAACAGAAACTCAACTCTAAAGAGCAAACAAGATATTTTTTTTTTCACTTAAGAAGATGAAAAACTGGGGATCCCTGGGTGGCGCAGTGGTTTAGCGCCGGTCTTTGGCCCAGGGTGCGATCCTGGAGACCCGGGATCGAATCCCACGTCGGGCTCCCGGTGCATGGAGCCTGCTTCTCACTCTGCCTGTGTCTCTGCCTCTCTCTCTCTCTCTGTGACTGTCATAAATAAATAAATTAATTAATTAATTAAAAAAAAAGATTTAAAAAAAAAAGAAGAAGAAGAAAAACTGGGATTTCAGGGACCACTGGATCCAGAAACTCAAAAAACAAAATGGAAGAGCTTTGTCTCTTTGTCTTTCAGCTCTGTTTTTCTCTTTATGTTAGTTTTATTCTCAAGCAAGCACTTTCCAAAGGGCAAGAAAAGAAATGGCCACTGGAAGTCCCAAACTTATTCCTTGACATAATCGAAAAGGAAGGAATCCCTTACTCTTATAATGTCCATAGTCCAAATCTCAAGGAAAGCTCTGATTGGCCTTGCCTGAATCACCTGCCTATCCCTGTATCTGTTACAATGGCCTGGGGTAAAGGACTCTGAATAATCAGCCTATGTGACACATATCCTCTTTGAAGCTGGGGATACAAACATATCCCCCAGGATCACTGAAGGCAGAGTAGAGTAACTCCCCCAAAAAGGGAAGGGAAAGAACTGGACAAGAAAAAAGCAACCTGTCTTCTTCTTTTTTTTTTTTTTTTTTTTTTTTACTAACCTGTCTTCTAAAATACAAATTGAATGATTTTGCTTTGTCTGCCCAAAACTCTAGTATTCATTAAGCTTTGTAATCTGTTGGGAGTTACACATCAGACACTTTTATGGCGTGGAGAATAAGTTTCTTCTCTGGCTGTGTTCAAACTGAATTGATGAAGTAAACAAATGTGCAGACAGATATTCAAACAGGCATTTTATGAACCTTTCCAAGATAAGTGGGCTGACCTAAATGGTAAAGTAATAAGGATTTTGCTTTCCCAATATATTTTATGCAGGTGTGTTCCTGCATTGAGAATATGACCTTGAACTCAAGCTGCCCATTTCTAAAACCTATTTAGTGATGCTTGTAAGAAAAAAAATGATGAGGAAATGTTAAGGTAAAATACACATAATTCAAAAATCATTAATATCATCTCTGAGGTACTTTCCTCTCAGATATTAAAAGTAAATAAGGAAATCACTTTTACTAAATCCAGGATTGCTCTTATGTCACTTCTATGAAGTCAAGGTCAAAAAATAATCTTGTACCTGGTTTTCTGCTGTATGATGTGCCCTTAAAAAAATGTTCTGTGGTTGATCTTGATTGGTACTTGGCAGTCTGTTTGGCTTCTGGCTACAGACAAACAATAATTTTCAATTTAGCTATTTTAATTAATTAGTTAATTAGTTAATCAGCATCATTTAAAGGCAGTTGTTTATTGCCACTTCACATTATGAAAGACACCTTTCTCAGCTTCATAAATACAAACTCTCTTTGCTGTAGATTTAATTATTTACAAAGGTCATTTTTAAAATATATATATTTAAATTCAATTAATTAATATATATTGTATTATTAGTTTCAGAGGCAGAGTTTAGTGATTCTTCGGTTGCATATAACATCCAGTGCTCCTTACATCACATTACAATGTCCATTGCCCAGTTTTCCCATCCTCCTACCCACCACCCCTCCAGAAACCCTTAGTTTATTTCCTAGAGTTCAGAGTCTCTTATAGTTTGTCTCCCTCTCTGATTTCATCTTATTTTATTTTTCCCTCTCATCCCCTATGATCCTCTTTTGTTTCTTAAATTCCACGTATGAGTGAAATCATAGGGTAATTGTCTTTCTCTGATTGACTTATTTCACTTAGCATAATACCCTCTAGTTCCATCCATGTTGTTGCAAATGGTTAAGATTTCATTTTTAATGGCTGAGTAATATTCCATTGTCTATATATAGACAATGGCTATTGTGGACATTGCTGCTCTAAACATGGTGGTGCAGGTGCCCCTTCGGATCACTATGTTTGTTTCCTTTGGGTAAATCCCTAGTAGTGCAGTTGGGTCATAGGGTAGCTCTATTTTTAACTTTTTGAGGAACCTCCATACTGTTTTCCAGAGTGGCTGCACCTGCTTGCATTCCCACCAGCAGTATAAGAGGGCTCCCCTTTCTCCACATTTTGACCAACATCTGTTGTTTCCTGACTTGTTAATTTTAGTCATTCTGACTGGCATGAGGTGGTGTTTCATTGTGGCTTGGTTTGCATTTCCCTGATGCTGAGTGATGTTGAGCATCTTTTCATGTGTCTGTTGGCCATTTGTATGTCTTCTTTGGAGAAATGTCTGTTCATGTCTTCTGCCCATTTCTTGACTGGATTATTTGTTACACTGAGGTCATTTGAATGGAATTTTGAGTCTTGGACATTTGCTATCTCTCCACACATGGACACATCATGATAACATTTTTTGAGCACCAGCTGTGTGATAGATACTATTCTAAATCCTTTATACATCTATTTTGTTTAATTCTCATAAGAGCCAGATGTGATGGATTCCTTGATTCCCCACTTTGTCTGTGAAGAAGCTTAGTCTTAGGGAGTTCAAGTAACCTGCCCAGGGTCACACAGCTAAGTTCCAGCATCAGGATTCCAGCCCAGTTTTATCTGGCCTCAAAGCCCAAGTTCTTGATCCCAGATCCTTTCCTCTTTTTCTGTTTTTATGACCCATAACTTAATGGAAAAAGAAGAAGAAGGAAAAAGAAGTGGCAGAGGAAGAGGAGAAGAAGAAGAAAGGAAGAAGAAGCTTAAAGTTCATAAATTAAGTGAAGGAATCCAGTCATATAAATGACATATACTTCCCCAATCTATATTCTATATGGAGCTGGACTAGATACTTGAAAAGATGTAATAGGTGCTGATTCTTGTTTTAGCTGTAGTTTTACACATAAATATTCACAGACATTTCTAAAAGGTTCTAAATAATACGAGGCTATTCTCTGAATTTCTCTCATCCCCACTTTGTTTATGTGTCAAAAGAAATACAGAATAATTTAAACAGTATTTGCTTGTGAATGCTTTACTGTCTGTATTAGTCAACTTTGGCTGCTATTACAAAATACCGTAAACAACAAAAATTTATTTTGTCATAGTTCTAGAGGCTGGAAGGTCCAAGATCAGGATACCAGTCTGGTTGGGTTCTGGCAGGAGCCCTCTTCCCAGCTTGTAGACAGCTGCCTTCTTGTTATCCTCACCTGGTGGAGAGAGAGAGAGGTCTGGTGTCTCTTTCTCCTCTTATAAGGCCGCTGCTATCATCTTGGGGCCCCATCCTCATGACCTCATGTAAGTCTAATTACCTTCCAAAGGCCCCACCTCCTAATACCATCACAGTGAGTGTAGCTTCCACATATAAATTAAGGAGGGATACATCGAGTCCATAACAACTTCTAGTGGGGAGATGAGGCAGACATAAAGATAACTACTAAGAAGTACGTGTGTTTCAAGTGACATGAAAGTAGTAATACTTATAGAAATATATAGGCTTCTAGGGTAAGTTATCCTCTTCTGGATCAGGTGATGAGGAAGACCAAATGCAGAAGTCATTTAAAGGATTGACAGATTATTAAAAGATTTAGGGCAGGAGTTAGAGGTGAGCAGTGTGCTGGGGGTGGGAAGTGAAGCAATTTATCCTTCCTCCAGTAGTCACTGAATGATCCCATAGACCCAGGGAACTCAGCAGCCTGCCTTCCAGGGACTTTGAAGTCTCATTACCACTATCTCTAATTTTATGGATGTCTCTGCCTAATTTTTCCATCTTGTGTATCATCTTTAATTTCATTTCATAGAACAACAGCCCCACCCTAACCTGGTTATATGTACAGAGGAGGTTAATAAGAATAATCATAAAAAGAAAATGTAAGTTGAAAATACAGTTCTAGGAAAACAAACAAAGAACCTCTGGAGTTTATGCCTCTCCCTGTCCTCAGCCAGTATTACATTAACTGGGAGCCATTTATTAAGCATCTCTATGCTTTGATTTGTTTAATCAGCCCCTCTTCCAATTGTAGGCATCATGAGAGATGGGGTCCATGTTTGGAGCCGAGACTGGGTTGGTCAGAACACAGGCAGCAAGATTCTCACTGCCATTCTTCCCTGCATGCCCCAGCCTTTCTCCTCAGGAGTCACCAGGACTTTCCTAGAAATTCAAGCCTACATCTAAGATCCCAAGGAATTGGTTCTCCCTTGGAAGAGGCCTCCTCTGATCTAGGAAATTCCTTTACAAGGCTGTTGCTAAAGTGGCCTACTTTCAAGGCTGCCAGCTGGTTCTGACAGATTTAGGGCCAACCTGTTCCAGTTTGAACCAAATTTCTTGAGTTCTTCCCGATGAAATGAAAATTATTATTCTTTAACATGTTTAACATCCTTCTCACAAATCCATGAGTTAATGTTCTCTATGTAAAGGCTATTTCAACTAGTTACAAATTTAGCTAAGTGTACAATCATCCAGCCTATAGTTCTCTATCTTATCTTCAAGTTACACCATGCTGAATACTAATACACTGACCTTACAACTTGCCCCAGATGGATTTCTGTGGTTATGTCCAATATGATTATGTAAATGAGCTGCCTTAAAAGGTAATGAGTTTGTGACCATTGGGGGTGTTCAGATGTGAGTTGGATCAGAAACCTGTGAGAATTTAAATAACATTTGGTGGATTTGGAGGCCGAGTTACCTGAAAGACCCCTTTTAATTCTGAAATTCTGCAATTCCTTATTTTTCCCATATATGTCTATACTTCTAATAATCAAATTTCTCCTTCATAAATGTTCATAGTTCCTCCATTGGAGGATTTTCCCCTGAGATTAATTTCCAACTGTCCATTTTGTAGTTTGTAGATGTCTCTTTCTTCCTTTTGGTGCAAACTAGGCCAGCATATGCCCGTCTCCTTGTCTACTTCTTCCATTCTCTGTGCTCTCTCAGAGGTTGGCGTCAGCAATTCTGACACTCATTTGCAAGTTCTGCAGTTACCTTGAGATGTGATTTATTGAGGT
Source organism: Nyctereutes procyonoides (assembly GCF_905146905.1). Lineage (NCBI taxonomy): Eukaryota > Metazoa > Chordata > Mammalia > Carnivora > Canidae > Nyctereutes > Nyctereutes procyonoides. Next base: position 24,401,241 of record NW_026575146.1, read on the forward strand.
CAGGATACTTGAACTCACTAAGAGCAGCCATGTGCTCTTTTATCATCCTTCCCCTCCCTTGCATGTCAATTCCTTCTTACCAAGCCTCATTCCTGTCTCTTCATTCAGAATCTCCTTCTTGCTGACAAAGACTGAAGCAGAAAAAGAATGGAAGGTTCTCCTTGCAGCTATTGTTTGAGAATATTAGAGCATAAGACGAGCCCAGGTCCTGGCCTCCCCTGGTCTTTGGGCATCAGCCCTAATTTAGGAAGCTCTCATTATTTGCCCACTTAATTTTTCAAAGCCTCACTTCACCATGCTCTTTAATCTTCCTGAGGTTTCTGACTTGTTTGTGTCTGTTAGATACTTTCCCTTGATTATATGCCCTTCTCTGTATTTTGTGCATGTCCTAGAAAAGACAGGCTCATCAGGGAGCCTGCCCATTCAACTCCTTTGGCCCCCTTTTCCTTATTAGGCTCACTCAGAATTATATGATCTTGGAATATGTATCATGCCTTCCTCTATTCTGAGTTTTCTGCTATGCGTAAAACCTATTCATAAAGCCTCGTCTCCATGTCCAACTATATTGTCCCTTCTCCATTAATCTGCTCAGGCTGCCATAACAACACTCCACAGACCAAGGGAGGCTTACACAATAGGAATTTAGTTTCTGGAGGCTAGAAGTCTGAGATCAAGTTGTCAGCAGGGTTGGTTTCTTCTAAGTCTTCTCTTCTTGGCTTGTAGGTCATCATCTTCTTCTTGTGTCTTCACATGGTCTTTCCTCTGTCACCCTCTGTGTCCAAATTTCCTCTTCTTATGAGGACACTGATTAGATTGGATTTGCCACTACTCAAATGACCTCATCTTAACTTAATTTCCTCTTTAAAGATCCTACTCCAGATACACATTGTGAAGTACTAGGGGCTAGGACTTTACCATATTAACTTCTGGGGGACACAGTTGAGCCCATAATAGGCCCCCTTTCCACCTCAGCAGCTGGTACTAGCAGGTCAGAGTTAGATCCATAGTAACAGTTGCGGGTTGTTGCTGTTGTGGCCTCTCTATTTTGTAGAGATGCAATGCCAGCAAACAGGATCATCTTTGCTAATCTGCTCTTGGCTAGGCTCAGCCCAGCGTTCTGGGACTGAATTTGCTTGACTCTCCTCTTCCTATCTTCCTAAAAAGCAGAGTGAAAACACATCTTCTGTGCCTTTGCTCCAGTTCCTTCTATCAGAACCCTAACCATCCATCAAGCACAGCTCAGATACTACCCCGTTTTCCTGGTCTGTGCTGCCATAGACCTCTATCTGTATAATAACACTTATAGTTATTTATTGTTTGTATTCTGTTAGTGTTATTTATACATAGCCCTTCTTGCTCCTATATGATAGTGAGCACCTTGTGGAAACTTTCTGTCATCATGTTCATCTTTATTCACCCTAAAGCACCAAGCATTTGGTTTGTACCCAACAACCATTCAAAAAATATTTATTGGTTTGAATCTTAGCAGATTTAAGTGGTATTCAAAGCAATAAATATTTAGGAACACCTGGGTGGCTCAGCGGTTGAGAGTCTGCCTTCGACTCAGGGTGTGATCCCGGCATCCGGAATTAAGTTCCACATCGGGCTCCCTGTGAGGAACCTGCTTCTCCCTCTGCCTATGTCTCTGCCTCTCTCTGTCTCTCATGAATAAATAAATAAATCCTTTTTTTAAAAAGCAATAAATATTTAAATTGTACTTTATATTACATATATTCTTAAAGATACTATATGACAAATTATTGATATGGTGAATATAATCATTAGATTATTTTAATAGTTGCTTTTAATGGTTACTTAAAGTATTTAGCCTAATTAAAGTGTGTATCTTTTCATAAATTTTTCATGGTGATCTTGCCTTCTGAACTCCCAAAGCACCATTTGTTCCTAGCACAAATTTTACATTTATTATTTATGATGGAGTACCTTTAAACATTGTCCAGTCCCTTATATTTAAATGTAGTCCCTTGGTAAAGAGGCAATGGCTTGTAAATGTTTCCATTTCTGACACCCCTGTAGTAAATAGATAATTCAAGGTAAGCCACAGGGTTACTTTCATCAGCTGCATAGGATTGCCATCTGCTTACGGCCACAAAAGTAGTTTCTTGGGAAAGAATCCATTTGAAAGAACTGTTGAGTCCAGCAACCAGGCAGCTTTCCCCTTAGTGTATCTCTCTACCTATTTTTTCCCACTGTGCCTCATCCATGGAGTAAATATTGAACACTCATCCATTCATTTTTCCATATTGGAATATTTAATCAGCACTACTTATAATAAATCTGATTTTGGAAATAAAAAGGATGTCTTGGCAGAGACTAATGTGGGGACGGGGCAGGGGGACAAAACTACTACATTTGCAGGTTATGCTCTGAACAAGGGCATTCAGCCAAAGGGGTGAGGGTGCTGAAGCCATTCTGATAAAACCATGTCATGTACCCTGGCATGTGTTAGCCCAGAGAAAGAAGAGAAAGGAAGGCTTTTTTTTTTCTAATTAGCATTAAGTTATTATGCACTTACCATGCTTGGTATCTGTAGGATTGTATCCACCCAGAGGGGTCACCGTTCTTTATAATTTATATAAAATACCCTGTGGACTAGCAGCAGCCCTGGGGATGAGAGAGATAACCCACACATACTGCACAGTTTGGAGGCTAGAATGGAAGCAGAGAAATTATTTAACAAGCTATTGTAGAAACCCAGGAAAGAAACGATGATGCAGGCAGTGGAGACAGAACTGATTGACATGTTGATGGATTGATTACAGGGGGTGTGAAAAAGATGGAAAAGTTGGGGAGACTAGAAGAAGACCCCAGAACTCTGGCCTGAGCATTCAGTGATTATCACTACCATTTACTAAGATAGGGAAGACTGGCGGTGAGGACCAGAATGACAGAGAAATGTAATAGCTCTGTTTTGAGGGGTCTCACTGTAGGTGCTGCTTGAGGATTTTCTACTTTATACATATTTGGAGTCCCCATTTTTCTGTGTGCCCAAGGCCTAAAAGAAACAAAAGAGCCTGGGCTGAGAGTCTAGACAAGTCATTCAACATCTATAGATCCATCTGCCAAAGGAAGTAGATACTCATTACTTCCAAAGTCCTTTCCTGCCATAAAACACTATCATTAATTTCTATTTCCTTCTGCTCGTTTTTGTGATATTCTCTGTGCAGGATGCACAGTTCAGGAAGAGAGGGTGGCATTGACACCTAATAGTAAATTAATACAGATTCTCCAAGCTAAAAACAAAATCAACAACACATGTAAGAGGCCACAAGCTGCTCCCTAACTTATTTTTGCAATAGTGCTGGCTCACAGATAGACACTTGGAAGACTTGTGGATCTATTTTCATGCCTGTATTGCTAGTAAAAGACCCCTCTTCTATCATGGATTTGGATCCTAGGGGCATATGTGGATTACAGAGTGTTCTGTTAACAGCTCTCTTCAAAATAACCATTAGCCTGCAATTTGACTTTGCAAAATTGGAAGGAAAGTCCTTTTTCTGTAAGCCAATTTTACAAAAACAAAAAACAATGCTTTGATTCTTGACTTGAAGCCGAAAAAAACAGTAATGGTCCCATAAATGATTAAAACAGCAGCTGGTAATGTCTTGAAAACAGATTGATCAGTTGGAATGCCTTAAAATCTGTCTAGATTCTGCATGCCTTTGAGCAGTATGAACTAACTCTGATGTGAGACAAAGAGTGGGTGTTTAGAACTCAAAGATATCAAGATAATTATTAAAGCTCTGGCAGGGACTACATCTCTCTGGGGCAACTGCTAGCATATTTTAACCCCAAAGTGGGATATAAATTTTGGAAGCATTTGGAATTATGGAAACTCATGGTGACCTCAGCCAGGATACTCCCAAAGGCATGTCTTCTGGTAGTGTCATTTACTCATAGCAAATGGATTTTGAGTGCCTATGTTGTATCCATCATGGGGATGTAGTGGTGAATGAGACAGAGTTCCTGCCCTCATTGAGCTTATATGATGGTAGAAGGAAACAGACAATAACTTAAGAGATAAAGAACATATATAAATTCACATAGCTATAAGAGCTATGCTGCAAATAAAGCTGAAGTGGCAAGATGCTACTTTAAATTGAAATATCAGGAAAGCCTTCTCTGAAGAGGTGACATTTGAGTAGACACTTCAATGATGAGAAGAAAAGAGCCAACAACGTAAATTCCTCCAGAAAATTCTGCATAGACAGAAGAAACAGTACATTTCAATGTACTTGAGGTGAGAATAGACTTGGCATAGTTGAACAGTGAGAACAAGGCAGATGGAACTGGAGTCTGGTGAGTGAGGAGAAGAGTAGTAGGAAATAAGGCAAGAAAGATTGACAGAATCCAGATGAACTGTTGCCCTCTTGATCATAAGGAATTCTTTAGTTCTGTGGAAAAAATCAATGGAGGGTTTTAAATAGAGTTTTGTGCAAGAATAGGATTGATTGAATTAAGATTTCTAAAAACATCCTTCTAATTGTTATGTGGTGAATGGGCTGTGAGGAGCTTAAACAGAAGGAGAGAGACTGAACAGAAGGCTATTGCAGTTGTCGAGGCAAAAGAATATGGTGGACTTGGATTAGATGGAAGTGGGAAGCTAGTCAGAAGTGGTTAGACGTAGAATAGAATTTGAAGGAGGATATGATATAACTAGGGATTGGATTTGGAGGATGAGGAAAAGAGAAAGAGATAATAGATGATGGGATGAGACAAGTTTTTGCTCTAAGCAGCTGGGTGAATTAATGTTAGCTGGATGAATGTAGTGAGTGTTAAGTGAAATGAAGAGTAGGTTTGGTGAAGGTGGAGGAGGGGTCTAGAATTTAGATTTGGACTTGTTAATGTGAGATGTCTATTGGACATCTAAGGGGCACTATATAGTGGGCTGTTCAGATTCACTGAATGAGTTACCACGATAGTAAAATAAGCACAGGCATAGGACCAAATCCTAAAACCTTTCAACATTTAGTGAGAACACAAGAAGAACAAGGTATGAGAAAGCCAGGATAATGTGAAGGCTGGAAAAGAATACTAAGAGGAAAAATAAGAAGAGGACTGGTAATTGACCATGATATTTGACAAGACAGAGGTCATGGCTGTACTTAACAATAGCAGTTTCAGGAGAGAGCGTAGAAAAGAGCCACAAAAGTCTGAAGTGGATGCAGGGTGGAGAGACAAGTCTTTGAAATCTTCCTGTAGAGGAGTTGAAGGAAATCAGGTCATAGCTCGGAGGGGATGACCCTCTTTCACACTTCTGTTTTCCAGGTGGCAGTTATAGCATGATTTTATGCTGTTGAGAATGATCAAGAGAAAAAATAGAGATACAAAAAAAGAGAGCAGGGATATTATCAAGAACAAAATCCTATAGTAACTAAGAGAAGTTGGTGTCCATGGAAGGCTGGATATTGATCACAGCAGGGAATGGTGTTCCAGTGACATATTAGGGAAGACAGAGTATATAGGATCATATAAACTAGGTTTGTAAAATATGCAATAAGTAGATGATGTATATCTTTTCATTTTATTCATTTTTTTCAGTGAAATATTAAGCAGATTATCAGCTGAGAGTGAGGAAGGCAAAGGAAATGGTGTTGAAAGTTTAAGGAAAGAGAGAAGGCAAATTTTCCAGGGAAATAGGGTCAGAATACTGGGTAGTACTTAATGCTCTCAAGAGGCCTGTGGTCATTAATCTGAGTTTAGCTCTTCTTCTCAGTAAGGGTCAGCATTGAATATCTCAGTGAAAAGAGTAAAGGACAGGAGGGCGCAGAGAGGTAGAGGTTAGCTGTATAACCTTGAGCACTTTATTACATTTCCAGAACCTCATGTTCTTTATGTGTAAAATGGAGATGCTAGTTCCTACCCAAAGGGAGAACTGTGCATATCAAATTAGACAACACATTGGATGAGTTTTTTGCTTCAAAAAACTTGCTTTTAGTCTTCTTTAGCCTGTTTATCACTGGGTGAAGAGCTGTGGAGATCAGTGACCAGTATGTTCTGTGCAGGTTGTGGATGTTGCCTTCAGTGAGCCCTGAAATGTTAACATATGTGGGAAAGGCACCTCAGGGGGAGTCTCTGACCGAACTGGGCATAACTATCAGGGCACTCTGGGGCTCAAGATGAAGTGGAGCTGCTAAAGGGCTAAGATGGTGTGCAGATGGAGTTGCAGTTAGAAGGAAGGAACCAAGAGGGAAAAGAGAAAGGGAGTAGCAAGGCCGGAGTGGTGGGATGTGGCTGTGGGACAGAGGAAGGTCATGCACATATTTCAGTGTTTCCTTTTAGGATTGAGATAGCTCTTTTTAGTCTTAGCCTCATTATTACCAATTGAGTACCAAACCCTAGACCTGTATCTCCAATTTACATATTTTACTCTGACAAAGAAGTATTGTGAGAATTTGGGCCTCGGGAGAAGCATGGTCTTGAGTGGCTCCATAGTCTCTTAGAAGTAGGGGAAAAAAAGGAAGTAAATCAATAAAAGATTGGAATATTGCTGCTGAGTCCTGCTCCTCTGAACTTTCTCTGTCCCAGTCTCAACCTTTTCTTTCCTTTAATCAAGCAAGTTACAGGTTCAGGACTGAGCTTGCATTTGGCAAATGTTGAAGAAATAAAAAAAATGAAATACTAAGATATGTGAGGAATATGGTCACAGATATTTTTAGGTAAGCCTTGGTGAAACTTGGCCTAAAAAATGTGCACCCTGTGGCTGAATCCACATGGTTCCTTTAGTTAAGGCATAGCAGAAGGCAGTGAATGTGAGTTGTAAAGAATAAAACCTCTAGTGAAACAAATCTTTGTAGACATACTGCCTCTTTTAACTACCTCAGATCTTTTTTGGAAAAGGCTAGTCTATAAATAAATAATCAGTTCTCTTGGCTGACTTTCCAAAGTGATTGGGCATTCAGTTTTGACTAGCTACATACTGAGCAGCCCCTGGTCACTTGGGCGTTGTAAAATCTCCTTTAAATGCACAATAGGTGTGCCTTCATTATTTTTCAAAATCCTAAGGGTTGACTGTTGGGGATCACACTTCATCTCTTGTTCTCATTCTAGGACTTTCCTACTGAGAAACTTTCAATGAGCTAAGGAAGATACACCACTCTCCTTCCCTCTTTGCATGTTTGTTCATTCAATGTCTAACTGTAGACATGAGGTAACACTACTGGAAAATGCAGAACCATGAAGGGAAACATATTCTATTATTCATGGTATCCCTCTCTCCTATTACAAATCTGCTCTTTTTTCACAATGCCTTGGCTCAAGTGGAATTCTCCTTTTACTTTTATTCCACACGCAGTATTGATCCTGAATGTTACCAGTTTTGCCTCTTTAGCGTCTGGAGGATCTATCCCCTCTTCTTCATCTTGTCTACCTCAGTTAAGGATCTCAGAAATCTCTCACTCTCAGCTATTACTGGCCTCTTTCCCTTTCTTTAATCTTCTTTCGGCGTTTTCTCATTGCAGCCCAGAGGATCTTTCCCAAAGTCAAAACTATGACCCCCCCTCTTAAAAATGCACATAGCTGCTTCCAGGTACCTCCAGATAAGGCCACACTCTGAAGATAACTCACACCATCTCCCTCATTGGACCCCTGCATCCCTTTTTGGCTTCATACCTTTCCACCTTTCTTTTGTTCTATGCCCAGGCCACACTCTGGTTCTATACCACTATGTCACTGAAGGAAGGAAGGAAAGCCTGCTTCTGAGGGGAGAAGGAGGTCCTAGGCGAAGAGGATTTGCCTCTTCCTTTTAAACAACTTCAGCCCCATTTCGAATTTCTTGAGCCAGAGCATTAAAGACCTGTTTTTCTTCTCTTGTGGGAGGTTTCTAGTCACTTAGGTCTTGGGGGGTGTACATTTATCTCTGTCTCTTTTCTTGTTGGACCCAGAGGGCAATGGAAGCCATTTTGGTCTAAATGTCAGCTGTCACAATGGGATGTTTGAGTGCACAGCCAGAGCTGACTCAGACTGATATTTTTCTGTGAAGATTGCTTTATACAGGAGAGTGTATTCAAATCACAGATCTCATTTAGAGAATTATTTTGCTGCCAACACCAGCCGCAACAGCTGATAATGCCACAGTGCTCATTCTTTGTACCAATAAAACAAAGTACACTAATCTATTAAAAACAGCATTGAGCTTAAATCTGTAATAATCATCCAAGACAATTACCAGTTACCTGGTAATTATTATAGAATGAAGTTTTCAGTCTTGCTAAGTGAGTAGGTGTGGTTTAGGTATTCCTTAACCGTCTCATATCTATTTATAAATAGGTTTATTTCCAAGTATCATGTGTCTCTTTTCTAAAAATAAGACAACTATGTCTATATATCTCCTGTGTGCTGGACTCTAACACAACATGAATAGAAAATTAACACTGATGCCAGTACTCTTAAATAATAACAAGAGTACTTTGGTTCATTCCAATAAATGTTTGAATGTCTATTATGTGCCAGCACAGTTCTAGGTGCTGGGAATACAACAAACAAATCAAAAATCTCCATGTTCATGAGCTTTATGTTATTACTTCAGAATTATGCTATTACTTACTTCACAATTGTATAGGACGTCGATTACAAAGCATTTTCATATTCATGCCTACCTTTGATCCTCATAATAACCTTTTGAGATCGATAAGTCTATTATCCTCCTCCTGAATTAAGAAAACCTAAATTCAGAATGTCTTGATCACTTCAACAAGAGCATATAATCACTAAGTCATAAAGCTAGGATCAGAATCAAAGTCACCTGAGGCTAGTACTAGTGTGATTTTTCAGTTTCATCTTTCCCATGACATTCCAATTCCTTGAGCCAGTAAGCCCTGTGCATTGTACACTGGGATTGAAGATAGCTAAAGTACCCCATTGCAAGGAGAACCACTGTTTTTCTCTTAGCTTCCCTTTCTTTATACCTCTGATGACTTTTTAATTCTTTGTCTGACTCCTGTCTTGTGTCTTCCTCTACATTCTTCTCTGTATCCAGATAGCATTCTCCACTGGCTTTCAGCTCAAGGTTGGTTTTCCTCATTGCCTCTATCCTCTCCGATATATTCCTTATTGGATGACTAATGTATTCAATAATACACCCTTGAATAAAGTGACTAGATATAAAATTTTACTTGTACTAATCAAGTCAAAGGGTATTATTGATGTAGAGAAATAAGACTGTATTTATTTTTATATTTTATTCATAACACATATGAAGAGTAGAAGGGAAAGATTCCTTGTCTGTATTCAGTGTGACCCTTCATGGTTCCCTCCATTTTCTCACCACTGGGTTTGGCTTCTTCTATAGGGTTCCTGCCTCATGCAGCCTCTAAGTCTGTCTGTGGATGTTGAGTGATGGCTTGAAATGGACCATGAATCAAGGGAGAAAACAGCATCAGGAAATGTACCTCTGGTAGGGAAGTTGGACAGAGGAAAGTTCAGAGGGAAGTATGTTCATGGTGTGAGGGACAGAACTGTGTACCCTAGAGTTTAGAGAAGATTTCAGCAGATTGGTGGTGAGGGTGACAGTGCCACAAAGACAAAGATTTTCTGATCTGAGGGCAACTCCACATATTATGACAAAATCATTTAGAAAAGGGACTCTCAAACTTGAGCATCAGAATCGCTGGGAAATATTGTTAAAATAGGTGGTTGGAGGGGCACCTGGGTGAATCCATCAGTTAAGTATCCAACTTTTGGTTTTGGCTTAGGTCATGATCTCAGGGTTGTGAGATCAAGCCCCACACTTGGCTCTGGGATTAGAATCTGCTTGGGATTCTCTCCCTCTTCCTCTTCCTTGCTCTCTGCCTCTCCTCCTACTTGCTCTCTCTCTCTCTCTCTCATTCAAATAAATAAATAAAATCTTTAAAAAAATAGATTGTTGGATTTCACCCCTAGAGTTTCTGATTCAGTAGGTCTGATACTGCTAGTTGGGGACCTTTGCTTTGAGAAGTACTGATTTAGATGCTATACATGTCAAATAGGGAGTGTATATAATAACCAAGGAGAGTACATGCACTTCTTTCTCTCTCTCCCCTTACTTCCCAACAGAATCCCTTTACTTAGTGGTTATAGATGACCCTTGGAGCCTGAAATGCTTAGTCATGCAGTTTCTCATTTAGATAGAACTGGCTGCCAAGGGGCTGACAGGAGTGACCCCCAAGGCTGAAAATAACCCAGTGTCCATGGGCACATCCAAGGTCAGCCATGAATTAAGACTGCTAGTGTCATCTGTACCTGCACATTCCCACCCTGTTACAGCTTGCATTGGAAGAAGATACTCTGTGAGTGGCTATGGTTCACAGTCACACATGAGTGGATTGGAGAGGAAATCACACATATTCCTCTAGCAAGCAATAAAATAGCTTTTGGTTAAATGGCTAGAATCTATAATTTGATACCTTAGTAAATAAAAGACAAAATACACTGTTATTACTTGCTTCTTGGTTAATGTTCATAGGAAAAAAATAATGCATTCGTTTGCATATAAAAAGTAACATTTATGAGCACTTATGAGAATTGTACATGTATAACATATTTATCCTCACAACAATCCAGTGTGGTAGGTATTGCTATTATTACGCTCTCTTTCTTTTTTTTTTTTTAAGTAAATGAAGAAACTGAAGCACAGAGAGCTTTAATAACTAGCCCAAAGTCATTCATGCTGTAAGTAAAGGCAGAATTTGGACCAAAGCTGTCAGATGTCAAAATCTGAACTTGCTTTTAAATTATATCAGACAATTTTGTGTTTATCACCTGAGCACGGGCCTTTCATACACCTTAACAAAATGGTTTCTAAGTTTTAAACCAAGTAGATCACTGAGAAAGCTACTCAGAGTTAGCCAAAGTCAAGGTCAGGGGCACAGCCCTCCGTAAGACTACTCTAACTTCAGATACCAGCCAGGACCAGTTAAGGAGTCTCCAGAGCCACCCTCACTTCAGACTAGCTGACTAGTCTGGGAGTCTTTATGAAATCTCTTAGTTTCAATAATTCAGTAGAATAATTCACAGAACTCAGGAAAATACTCCACTTAACAATTAGTTTTATTATAACAAAAGCATACAGATTAGAACCAGCTGAAAGAATGAGGCAATGAGGGAGAAGTCTAGGAGGGTTTCAGATGTAAAGCTTTCATCATCTTCAGGGATGTGCAATCCTCTCCATATCAAAATAGAAAATTCTCAAGAGTTTTGGCCAACCAGGCCAGTTCACTCAAACTTTGGTGTCCAGAGTTTTTATTGTTGTTTCTTTATTTGGGTATGATGGATCAAATCATTGGCCAGATGATTAGATTCAATCTCCAGTCCTCCTCCCTTCCCTGGAGGTAGGGCTAATATCATGTTACTCAAATCCTCAACCCTCTCTAATCTCCTACTTGGTCTTTCTGATGTGGCCACCACCCTGTCTGAGCCACTTCATTAGCATAAAATATCAGGTGTGGTCCAGGGACCCACCATGAATAACAAAGATACTCCATTCACTCTGGAAATTTCAAGGGTTTAGAGGTTACCTCCCAGGAACTGGGGACAAAGGCCTGCTAAATTCTTTATTACACAAAAGCACAGCAGAGGGTGTTAGAATAAGGATGCCTGCTCAGAAGTGAGTTTTATGACATCTTTTAGGTCAGCGCCACTATTTCTGTGCCAGGCAGACTTTGCAGTGTCACAGAAAGGGAAATAATTCTTTCCTGGAATTTCTTCAAATCATCAAGCACTAAATCAGGAAAGGTGACACTGGAGAGAGCCTCTAAATTAGGAGAAAGCTAGAGAGCACTAAGTGGTGGAGGCTGCTGGTGAGCACAACACAGCAATTTGCAATGAACTCACTGGCAGATAAACCAAACACAAATTCCATAGCAAGGGAGTGAGTATCTGCTGTGCGAATTGAAGGCCACAGGACTCTGCAGTTGAGAAGCTTTTATGTACCCAACATGTAAATTACAGTGCTTGTGAATTGGGGTTGGTTCACATGTAAATGAGAAAATGCTTGAGTTAACCAAGTCTGCCTTTGAAAAGAATGGATATCTAGGAACTAAAGACTGTACTGAAGAACTTACAAATAATAGAGAGGGAGAGAGCTGTTGTAATTCCAAGGGACTTCTAGAATGAAAAATAATGAGGGGCGGCTGGGGGAGGGGAGAGCAAAACATCAGAAGAAGCAATCTTCCATAAAATCTGCTTGTATGTCATTAATGTGTGTCTCTCCAAATAAGAGCAAGCAAATGAGAAAATAGCAAGGTGGTATAAAGGCTGGGTTGAGCTCTGAAGGAAGCATGTTATACATGGTTAGAGACCTTTATTTTAAAGGGCTGGCTGTTCTTAAAAAAAAAAAAAAGGAACATTGCACACTTGTGTTTACAACTCACTCAAAACATGGGATTTTTTTTTTTTAATTACATTTGAGTCCTCTTTTCTCTGAAATTGAAGGCCCTCAAATCTGAATGAAATCAGGATTTGCAGTAGGAGGAGAAGGTGAAGGAATGCTTAATTTTGCTTGCCCATATGCATGTGAGTATCTTGGATGTCTGTTGGATTGATTGGGTTTGCTCTTGCTGGCATACACCCTTTACTCTTCACTCACTACCTGGAAATCTGAGAGGAAGGGGATTTTATGATCACTCTGACAGCTTTTAAACTGCTACACTCCTCCCTTTAGGTCCAGTGCTACTGTTGAGGAGGAAGAATTTATACTGCCCTTCAAGGTCCTTCTAGCTGGACTAAAAATCAAATTGACATGAGACAGATTAACAGGAGAAAATCATATTTAATTTTGTAGGTACAGGGAATTCACACAGACATGGAAATTCCGAAGACAGCCAGGCAAAATGAAATATATGTATCATACTGAACTAAGGAGAACAGGTTAGTTGGTCTGGGGCTTCAAGAGAAAGGAATGAAACTCACAGGATATGAAAAAGTAAACTTTGGCACACAAATGTTTGCTGAGCCACACAGAAACAATGGGACATAGAGGGCTTTGATCAAACAGGCCTTGCTAGGCTCCTCCCTGTCTCCCATATTTAGTCCACGGTATAATGTAGTTGTCTATGGTGAGAGCCCTCTTCCTGGAGTAGGTTCTTTATCTAAGTTATTTTGTCAGGCAGTTGAGGGGGAGGTAAAGAGTTTTTCTTGAATCTGCTGGGTTTTGATTGTTTTTTAACTCAAAATACTCTTCATGCCAAAGTGGCCCATCTTGGGGTGGCCTGCCCTTGGCCCCTACACTGCTGGTTTAAGCAACATAAACTGGTTCACAATAACTATATATATATTATATATATATATATATCACACACACACACACACCACACACACACAAATATATAAATTTTTATTTATTTATTTGAGAAAGGATTTAGGAGATGGACAAGCAGACTTTGCACTGAGTGTGGAGCCCCATACAGGGCTCCATGTCATGACTCTGAGATCATGACCTGAGCTAAAATCAAGAGTTAGATGCCTAACTAAATGAGCTACCTGGACACCTTGGCACAATAACAATTTAAAGAAAGGGCTTTTTCCTTTTTTTTTTTTTTAAGAATAAAAAAAAAGAATGAGTTAATATTCAGATGCAACAACCAGCTTTGTTTAGAAGGCGACAGCTCTGGGTGATGAAGAATTCAAGATGTCCATGGATGCTGAGTGACACTTTTATATCATGGCACAGCACACAGCAGTCTTTGCTGTGAAATCCGTTGCTTCAGATGTAGAGAAAGCAGCCACTGCTATGCCTCAAATGCTCATCCTCCTGTTCTCTTTGAATTCTCCTTTTGAAAGTCTGTCCCCATCAGCCAGATGCAAATCCAGCGTTTGGCAGGTAGGACAATATTTCCCTAGGGGGCAAGGGTCTCAATCCAGAAGGAAAGCTGTAAAGGAAGCTCTTATTTAACACAATGAGGTAGCAACAGGAATGGAAAGAAAATGGACTTTTTTTATCTGCCCAGACCTACGTTTGTACTTAATACTTTAGCTTTGTACTTAGGAGTCTGGGACAAGTGTTTGTTGTTTTTGTTGTTGTTTACTTTTCTGAACCTTCATTTACCCAGTTGTAAAATTGGGGTGATCACTAGATCTATTAAGGTTGTTTTGGATTAAATAAGTGAACATACCTGTGGTTCCTGAAACCCAGTACAGGATCCTCCCAAGAATATGTTGACTATCAAGTAAATATATTTCTAGTGCAAAATTGAAGCATGCAAATAATTTTCACTGACTTTAAAAGTTGTTGACTGTCTTGGAAAAACACTCTGTATTTTCCTTTACTCACATACTACTACCACACTTCTGATATCCAATGGAATGGTTTTCCACACATCAAGAAATTCTGTGACACCAACTGGGTGTCCTGCAATTCGGCTCAGTGCTGACACTACCTGGATTTAGCATCAGATGTCATAAGTTAAGTTAAGAGCTCAGTCCCACAACACCATCTCCACGTCAGATGCCAGATTGTCACCTACACGTCTTGCTTACCTGCCATAAATCGGGGTTCCCACAATCTGCTTCTTAGGTTCAATTACTTGCTAGAATGGCTCACAGGACTCAAGAACACTAATGTTTACAGGTTTATGATAAAAAGATACCATAAAAAGCTACAGATGAACATACAGAAAGAAGTATGGAGCAAGATAGAGGGGAAGGGGCTCACAGACTCCATGCTTTTCTGAGTGCATCATCCTCCCAGCACCTCCATATGCTTTAGCAACCCTGAAGCTCTCCAAACTCTATTTTTGGGGGGTTTTATGGAAGTTTCATTACATAAGCATAACTGGTCAAACTGTTGGCAACTAGTGATCGATCAACTTCCAGCGCCTCTCCCTTTCTCAGGTGTTGAGGAAGTGGGGAGAGGGTGACACTGAAAGTTAGCCTTTTAAACCCATGGTTGGCTCCCTTAAGTAGCCCCCTTTATCCACAGGGCCTCTTCAGTAGTCATTCATTAATAGTGCACCCAGGTATGGTTGAAGGGGACTAGTCATACATAACAAAAAAAAAATACTCATTTCACCTTTATTGCTCTGGAGCTATTTCAGGACCTGAGAACAAAAGCTGACCCTATAGCTCTTGTCACTTAGAAAATTACAAAGGTTTTAGGTATTACAAAAGTTTTAGGAGTATATACTGGAGCCATGGATGAAGACCAAATCTATTTCTTATTATAAATCACACTATTCTAATGCCTAATTTATCTTATGACCTGTCAAATTAGTGACCTGCTGCTTTCAGGAGCATAAGGTCCAGCTGAGTACACTCGTTTATTACTGTTCATTTATTATTACTAGTGCCATTTGGCTGTCCTGCCTTGACACTGCCTCAATGGAAGGCCAGTTCTGTCAGGGAGGGGAGTGGGTGGCTGTGCCCGCCCAAGCCACTGCCCCATCGCCTGTGCCCAGCCTTGGAAGCCCGAGGGAGCACATTCCATCTACTTGTTGAACATGCTGTTCCAGAAATGGCAGGGGGGGCCACCACATGGTGCTGAATGAACCCAAACGTGTGTTTGCTCATCTGTGAAAATGCCAGCCGTCTTTGCAAGGGTTGGCCGCTTGTCTGGAGCTGTAAGTGGCCACCTCTCTACCCTTTCCTGTCTCTTTGTGGGAGAGAGTGGACCTTTGAAGGTACAGGTCATAGCCCAATGGGTATGCACTTGCTTTGTTTAGGAGTGCAACTTGTCCAAACTCAGAGGATTGTTTCGGCAGCCTTGAAATGGTTTGGATTTAACATTTCCATTTGCCATGATTCAATTCTGCCAGCAGTTATTTTTAATCAGTAATGCCACATAAAAAAAAAAGCCTCAGATTACTATGTTTTATCAGCAGATGCCTCCTTTTGAACTTACACTGAAAAAGTAAACATACTGAAATCTTGCGTGTTATGTCACAGAGCTGGGGATGGAGCATTTTTAGCATGCGTACCAGTTCAGAGTCATGTTAGGTTTTTCTCCTTCCTTCCTTCCTTCCTTCCTTCCTTCCTTCCTTCCTTCCTTCCTTCCTCATGTGGGAGCTGGTTAAGCTAAGGTGGTAACAAGTCTTTTCCTTTCCAAATTCAGATTAATAGAAGAAAGATTTCACATTTCTTTAAGTTCTATACAACATAAGAATAGAAGGAAATGAAAAAACAGTTAAATCAGTATTTTATACTAAGTCTGATGAAAATTGGACTGTTAGGGAGGAATATGCTAGGGCAAAGAATATGAGGTAAGCAGAGTAAATCAGAGGAAATTTGGTGAGACCTCTTTGTTTGGATTCTTCCCAGAGCCCCTTTGTCTTCAGAGATATGGCTGCTCCTTTTCTCTGGGTGTAAGGAGGGTACCTCTCACTTAATTTTTTTTTTTTTACTTGTTTCAGTGGATCAGGGGAGGGGGAGACCAGAGTGACCTTCCTGCTTCTGCTGTTTTCTCAAACTCCTTCAGCTTAAAATATTGAATATGTCAAGGTGCCATAATCTGGGATATCCTAAACCTCATCACTTCCTTCCTTCCTTTTTTTTTTTTATACTTTTAAAGTATTTGAATACTCCAGTGATAGGTTTAGAAATTAAAGTGTGTTTAGCTTGGTCCAATGGCTGTCTGGTTTTGCACTCTAGAATATGATTGACCAGAGATAAATTTACTATTTGTTGGCTATAAGGCCCTGGGCAAACTGTTGAACCTCCTTAAGTCTTAGTTACAGCATCCATGAAATGTAAATAATAATGTTGGGGTCATAGGATTCTTGTGAGCTTTAGATAATCTGTGAAACATGGTGCTTCATAAATGTTAGTTACTTTTCTTGATTTACTTGTGGAGAAGTTTGTACAGTTTAGTAATAGTATTTGTGATGGTTGTGATTCATTTCTCAGATTCAGCCACTATGGAAGTTGTATCGTAACCAAAAAGTATAAAGGGAGACATAATATAACCCCTAGTAGTATATTTTTAAATAAATAACTGAAAGTAAGGAGAATATAATATTCTAAAGACTCTCAGTATAACTACTGAAGGCAGGAGCTTCAAAGCTTTGAACCAATGTCACCCAGCTCCTAGTGATCTTTAGTTACTATTTGGCCTAGTGCCCTTTCAAGTTAAAAGGATCCTTCAGGCTGTTCCTTCTCTGTCTAGAGCCTACAGAGTAACTCCTCCCCTCCAAGTCCAGACCTCCTAGTCTCTACCATAGCCATGATGTTCTAAGTATTTTTGTCCTAGACATAGACCTCCTTGCTCCTCCTCTTCTTGTTTCCTTCTGTTGTGTCCCTCAGGTCCTTTCTTATCTTTCTTTCCATAGCTTGTTCTCAAAGCCTTCCTATATTCCACTTGGCTTTCTTCTCAGGACACTACTTTTCTTATAGTCTTCTCAAAGAGTAGCTGAGTATTATTTCACATCTGTGGCACCTCAGGGTGACACCATAGATCTGTTCCTCTGTTGGTTTCACTGCATCCAACTATAACCCAACCCTTCTTTTGTGGACATGCCATTAATGAATTCTGCCCCTTTCCCATCTTCTGGCTATTGTCTCCTCCATAGCCTTGCTCATTCATTAATGATTTTGGTAATCTGTTCAGTCTCCATCCTTATCTCAGTGTCCACATGAGTGACCCATTCAGCATCCTGGACCTCAGTTCCTTCGCCTGTTTATCTCCTCTTCTTTGACTCTTCTATACTCCTATGGAACTTGTCATCACCATTTCCAAAATAAATAATTTAATTGTTTTACATTCTATGTGAAACCTTCTCTTTTCTACTTTATTGCTCCATCACTCGCACTATGACTGTTCTTTGGCCTTCTTTCTTCTTCATTAGTCCCTCTAATTCATTGTCCAAGCATCTTATAACAGCATCTTTATCTCATCTTAGAGTCCAATACCCCTAATTTCCTTCCTTCTCATATTTTCATCACACCCATCAGATAAAACTCTAGAGGAACACAACCTTATGCTTAATATGTGCCTATTTCTGACCAGTGGAGTCCTGATAAAGAAAAATCATACTAACCTTGAAGATATCCTCAACACTACCTGACTACCCTCTTACTTTTTTCTATTCAGCTCACTCTCTGGAACTATAATCTCACATCCCCGTCATCTGTCTATCTCTGCTTCCTTGTACTTCACAGACAAAATAATAGCCCATCAGAATATCAGGACTGCAACTAAGTGTTGATAGTACTAATGTTATTAAGCCTGAAAACCTGTAATTTAATACCCATTCTCTCCCTCCCTTTCCCTGTACAATAGAAGAGCAGACTATCCTAAAACTAAGAATGACCCCTGTACATAAGGTTTGTATACTATCTCTGCTTTCTCTAGAACCTTAAACTATCAGCTTTCCTTCCTCTCTCATTACAGACAATGCTTTCTTTCAACAGAACCTCATAAATTGCTTGATTCCTCTCCCTACACTAAGCCAAAGGTCTCATTCTCCTAATGACACCACCATCCACCCAGTTGCTCATGACAAAGTCCTCAGACATCCTTGTATCTTTTCTTTCACAGCCATACAATCTGTCAGTGAATCCTGTTGGCTGTACATCAAATGTGATCACTCCTCACCATTTCACTGCTATATCTCTCTTACATGTACTATATACTAGTAGTTATCTAACTGGTTTTACTTTGTTGTTGTTGTTTGATCTCCTATAATCCATCTCCACACAACAGAAAGGCTAATTGTTTTAAAGTATGAATAAAATCATTCCACTCACCACTCTGTTGAAAACTCTATAATACATTCCTATTGTGATTAGAATAAAATTCAAAGTCCTTTTTATGGCTGTTGGGCTATTCCCAACTCTTAGATTTTATTTTCTACCACTTCCTCTCATTTATTACATTCACTGGCTATCATTTAGCCCTATAGACACATCCAAGTTATGTGTCCCTACCTTAGCGATCCCTCTGCTTTGTATGCTCATGCCTCATATTGTTTCATGACTACATTTTCTCATCATTTCAGACTCTACTGAAATGTCACCTCCCCACAGAGGCCTTTTATAACTACTCTGTATAAGTAACACCACACCCCTCAGCATCACTTTGTACCATCTTCTTCACAGCATTTATCACCAACTAATACTGTTATTTGCTTATTGTTTATTGGTTTTCCACAAATAGATGGCAAGCTTAGTAAGGATGGGAATCTAGCCTGTCTTCTTTGTTAGTGTTCTATAATGCTTTGAACAATTCTGGTATACTCAAGAAATGTTTGTTAAATTTGAGAATGGATGGACCAAAAACATTAGATTTTTTCCTATTAATATTTAAAGTTGCTTAAGTTTGTGCCTTCTCAAAGGAAAACAAACAAGCAAAAACTTCACTGCCTGCTTTCTAATAATTCCCTCCATTACTGCTCTATTTTCTGTTCCTTGTTCTAAATCCTGCATTCTCAACTTCCAAACCCTTTCCTCCCATTGTCATTTGGCTGAATATATACTCAGTACTGCCTAGGGAGAGAATTGGAAAGCATGTATAAATATTTTTTTCCTTAACTATTTGTCCCTCAAGTGGAATCCTTTATCAGGAAAGTTTTTTCATTACCCAAGAAAGTTAGAAAAATGAACGCATAGCCCTGTCAATGTTGGATTCTGTCTTTTTCCTTGGGGCAACATTTTTAGATGGATCCTAGTTCTAAGAAGAATGGAATAGAGACCAGACCAATTTTTATTCATATAAAATTTTCAAAATAATATTGGGCACTTTTTGACTCATGTAGACATGTAGACATACACATATATGCATGGGCAAAGTGTGTGTGTTTGTGTATGTGATGTGTGTGTGTGTGATCAGAATTGTCAGTTTTGGTCAATGGAGATTGTAATATGGATGGTGTGGGGATCAGGGAAAAATTATAGATATTTTCAGAGTCCAGCAAATCTCTAAGCATTCCTTCAAATTACAGCAAATTCTACCCTGCCTAAAGTTTTATCAGTAGAGGGTCTTCATATGCCCCCAGTTCTCACACTGTTCTGGCACAGTGAGAGCTTCAGATCTTACCCTGAGGGCTATGATGGGTTAAAATGCTTTCTGAATCATTCCAGAAAGAATGAGCAGTGTAAAATTTTAGTGTACAATCTACATAATTATTTGGAGATTGATAGCCTGTATTTGGTGTACATTGTATGCAGCTCAGATATTTGATTCATTAAAAAATGCTGCTGCTGCCAAGTAGCAAAGAATTCATTGTTTTGCCAGGCCAGTCTAATATCCCTCTGTAGTTTGATATTTAACTGTACCAGTGTACTGGTTCCATAGTTCTTCTATAATTAAAGTATGATTATCAGGACTTGTTTGTCACAATCATCCTGCTGATGCCAGTGCCTAAGCTACTTCTTGGTAAATTGCTTTAAGAATCTGAAGGAGTCACTGTGGACTTTTTAAACGATGATTTATCACTCTCTGAGGCCTTGGGTCAGTCTGCCTGGATATCTGTAGTCTCCTGTGGTGAGAGAAGTCAGAAAACTCTTTAAGAAGTGGAGGACCCTCCAAAATGCTAAAAGTGCTAGGAGGTCCTTGTTTGCAGATACTTTTTGTTTATTTATAGATACTTTTTAGTGTACATGTGTAAAAATATCTTTGATATCTGATTAAAAGAAAGAAAATTATTTGAAATTTTTTTTTCTCAAGAATAGTCTTTTCCTAAAATATCTTGTCTGTTCCTGCACTGTTATTACTAGAGCATGGGTTGAGGAATTGTTTTGGAGCCCATTTATACTGTGTTTTTCCCATGCTGAAAATGATCAGTCAACTACTATCCATTAAATTTTTTTTCTTATCAAGCTATAGATGGAGAAATGAGTTTAGCTTCTTATGTTTCAGTGACATTTTATGGGTGTATTGTTTTCTCACACTGGAAAAATTAAACTTCTTGTAAGATTAAATTGCAATAGTTATTGCTTTTCTTTGTTTTGAATCATTCTAAAGTCCTCTATGACAATCCTTCTTTGAAGTCGTTCCTGCTGGATAAATTATAACAGTTTCAAGTCAAAGAAACTTAGAAAACATAGTAAAAGTTAATGAAGAAGAGTATCAAAGGAGCAGATTAATTTAAAATGCAACTTCACATGTAGGAACAACTTCCTCATTACTGGGAATCATAGTAGAGGGAAGATGAGATTCAGATAAGAAACAGTAAGGCAAAGCTTTATGATAATATCTCAATGTTTGAAGTAAATGGATTTAAGGAATTCATCTACTTATAATAGAAATGGATGATATAAGCATATATGGAGCAAATGAAAAAACGTAGATGTCCAAAGGTTTGTAATGGTGCCAGGTCACTGACCATAGTCATGGAAGCTGGAGTGGAAAGACCACAGAATACTAGCTCTCAAAATCCCAAAGGCATTGACTGGTACCTCTATGGGGTTTTCCTTGTGTTTATTCTTTCCAATGCCAGAGGTACAATAGCCTTCTGTTTGAGGCTCATACATCAACTTTCCCTGCTCAGTACCTAAAAAAGAAAGTGCCATAATCTGAGTAAACAATGCTCAGGATTAAGCCCTCAGTTGGATATGAAGCCTTTATTAGAGTTTCAACACCTAGCAATTAGAATGTAAGAACTTTGGAGAACATATAAATCTTTACTGGTTGGGGGCAGGTGAGAAGTTGTGGTAGAAAGAGGGGTTATTCTGAGTTAACTTGTCTTACAGTAAGAATTAATCATGTAAATTAGAAAGACCTGTAATACATTAGCAAACAGAACACCAGCAACCCACACATAGGTGATAATTCACCAAATATTTATTGAATGAATGAATACAATAATTGTAAGGGATAAAAAACTAAACTTCTGTTGAGATGTAAGAATTACATCTCCATATGAGGAAGTGAACTGATTGTCAGGATGTCCTGAGGGAAATGCACAAAAATCAGAGAGGAATCTGTGAGGAACACTGAGAAACTAGTAGATCTGTGCTTTCACTTCCTGACAGGAGAACCCAGAAACCATGCTAAACA
Source organism: Nyctereutes procyonoides (assembly GCF_905146905.1). Taxonomy (NCBI): domain Eukaryota; kingdom Metazoa; phylum Chordata; class Mammalia; order Carnivora; family Canidae; genus Nyctereutes; species Nyctereutes procyonoides. The sequence goes on from NW_026575146.1 coordinate 24,423,163, forward strand.
TACTAAAATCTGGGCTGCTTTTAAAAACCCATGGGAAAGGAGATTTCACAACCTGGCTTAGTGATCCAATCCAGGCCATTAATAGCCTTCAGAAAACTTTTCTTTATACCTAACATTACCCTTATCTTTATTCTTTCATTCAACATATAATTATTAAGGGCCTTCTCTCTGTGGGGAACTATGTTAGCCACTGGGGATATACTGGATAACACACCAATAGGGCTCCTATATAATAACAGAGGATTAAAGCCAAAAGAGCTGCACATCTCAAACCTTCTTTATGGAATTTCTAGAGACACCCAAAGACAATAGAGGAGATAAAAGTAAGGACATTGGAGGAAATTTTAGCCTCTGACACTATAGCAAGGGTCAACGGTAAACACATCTAACTCCTAGCCAGATAAACATCTAAATCTAAAGTCTCTCTACTTCAGATATTTTTTTTTCTGTTATATCATGTCTAGCTTTCAACAAAAAATTTTCAGGATGTGAAAAAAAAGCTAAACAACAACAAAACACCATATGCAGAAAGAAAATAAGCATTATGACCAGATTTAAACAAGGCAGAGATTTTGGAATTAACAGACTGGGAATTTTAAATAACTATGATTCATATGCTAAGGACTGTAATGGAAAAAGTGGACGATATGTAAGAATAAGTTGGTAATATAAGCAGAGAAATGGAAACTCTAAGGAGGGATTGAAAGGAAGTACTAGAAAGCAAAAGCCCCAGAATATACATGAAGAATACCTTCAGTGGATTCATTAGTGGTCTGGAAATGACCAGGAAGAAAATCTGTGAGCTTGAAGATACATCAATAGAAACTTCCAAAACTGAAATACAAAGAGATTTTAAAAAGAGTGAAAAAGATGGAACACAATATCGAAGAACTGTAGAGTAATTGTAAGAGGTGTAACATACATGTAATGTGAATACTGGAAGGGAAAGAAAAGGCACAAAATAAATCCTTGAAATAATAATGGCTGATAATTTTCCAAAATTAATGGCAGACACTAAACCACAGATCAAGCAAGTTTGGAGATTTGAGAACACCAAGCAGAAAAAAAAAATAGAAAGAAGAAAGAAAGAAAGAAAGAAAGAAAGAAAGAAAGAAAGAAAGAAAGAAAGAAAGAAAGAAAGAAATCTACACCTAGGCATATCATATTCAAACTACAGAAAAACAAAGACAGAGAGAAAATCTGGAGAGAAGCCAGAAGAGAAGGGAGAGACACCTTATCTATAAAGGAGCAAATATAAGATTCACATTGGACTTCTTTTCAGAAACTATGACTGAAGAAGAAAGGGGAGGGAGATGTTAAAAGTGTTGAAAGAAAAAAAAAAACCCGGGGTACTAGAATTTATATCCAGTGAAATTATCCTTCAACAGTGAAGGATTAATAAAGACTTTATCAAGCAAAACCTGAGGGAATTGGAATGCCTGGGTGGCTCAGCGGTTGAGCATCTGCTGGCTCAGGGTGATCCCAGTCCAGGGATTGATTCCAACATCAGGCTCCCTGTGAGGAGCCTGCTTCTCCCTCTTTCTTTGTCTTTGCCTCTATCTCTGTGTCTTTCATGAATAGATAAATAAAATCTTTAAAAACAAAAACAAAAAAAATACCTGAGGGAATTTGTTGCCGGTAGACTTGCCATATATGAAATGTTAAAGGGAGTTCTCCAGAGACACAGAAAATAATATAGGTCAGAAACTTGGATCCACATAAAGGAAGAGCACTAGGGAAGGAATACATGAAAGTAAAATAGCATATTTTATTTTTCTCGCTCTTAATTTATCTAACAGATAACAGTTTGTTCAAAATAATAACCATATATTTGGCGATTAGAGGTTATGAATTAGTGAAATGAATAACGGCAATGTTGTAAGGTAGAAGAGGAAGGAATTGGGAATACTCTGTTATAAGGTACTTGTATGGCCAAGAAGCAGGACAGTGTTATTAGACAGTGAACTTGGATTAGTCATAAATGTATATTGCAAACTACAGAGAAACAAAAAGTGTTTTAAAAAAATGTAATCGATATGCTAAGACAAGAGAAAAAATAGAATCATATAAAAAGCTCAATTAGATCCAGAGAAAGCAAAAAAAAAAAAAAAAAAGTGGAAGACAAAAAAGGAAGCAAAGAACAAAGGCAACAAATAGAAAACAGTTACAAATATGATCGATATTAATCCAGCTATATCAATGATCACTTTAAATGTGAATGTTATAAATACAGCAATTAAAAGAAGAGACTTTCAGAATGAATAGGAAAATAAGACCCAAATATACAATCTACAAGAAACCTGTTTTAAATTAAAAGACACAGGGCCACCTGGGTGGCTCAGCGGTTGAGCATCTGCCTTTGGCTCAGGTCATGATCTGGGGTCAGAGATCGAGTCCCACATTGGGCTCCCTGTGGGGAGCCTGCTTCTCCCTCTGTCTATGTCTCTGAATCTTTCTCTGTGTCTTTCATGAATAGTGCTCTGTCCCTTCTCTAAAAAGTATTATTCCATTCAGTATTTGACTGTGTCATGTTTTCCATGGTGATTCCATTGGAATCACCATGGAAAACATGACACAAATACTGAATGGAATAGTACTTTATAGAGAAGGGACAGAGCAAGATCGTCTTCAGTAGTGGATATCAGCCCACTGTGGCCAGTGCATCTTTCCCTGTGGCCAACAGAGGGCAGTTGACCTACATACTCTTAGTTTCACAATGAAAGAAACCCTATCCTCTCCTTGTGGAGGACAGGTGTAACAATATGATGTCATGTGATGCACATGCTTTATCAGTGACAAGAGTGACCATTGAGCCTGAAATAAGTAAAGATATTCCCATACAAGGTGATAAACCAAGCACAGGCTGTGTGGACTCTTTATGTCTTGGTAAGAAAGTGTTCCAGGCCCAAGGCCCATTGTTTGTTTTAAGATTTTATTTATTTATTCATGAGAGACACACGGAGAGAGGCAGAGACCCAGGCAGAGAAAGAACTAAGCTCCCCAAAGGGAGCCCGATGTGGGACTCAGTCCTGGGACCATGGGATTACACCCTGAGCTGAAAGCAGATGCTCAACCACTGAGACACCCAGGCATTCTTAAGGCCCATTCTTATGTGGGCCAGTGGAGGTTGAAAGACTGGACCCAGGAGACTGCCTTTCCCATGAGATAATTAACTATGTTTCTCACTCTCCTTCCCAAATCCTTCATATTTTAGAGCCCAGAATTATAAATTAGTTGTCCAATACCATTTTATAATGCTGTACAATTTTCCTTATTTAAAAAGCATATTGTCTCTCTTCTATGCTATAACTCTTAAGATACTAGTGTCAGTGTCATCTGTTAAATGATGTGTGAGCAGTGTTCAGTGACTTGTTTACTTGTCTTTACTCAGCATAGTCTAATACGTAATGCTACAAACAATGAAGCAAAAATACTTTTAAGTATTAGCTAACTTAAACCAAGCCTTTCTATCTGTAGTATATCATTTAGTCATCATAAGAGATAGGTACTGGTTTTATTTCCAGTTGTACCCATGGGGAAACCAAGCCTCAGAGAGTGAACTGTGAAACTCAGGCAAGGTTGTTAAGTGGCAAAGATGGGGCTTGAACTTGGCAATGTTGAACCCTAGAGCCCAAATACTTAACCACTACCGTTTTACTTCTTTCCTTATAAACACTATTTTATCAAGATAATGTTTCCATTTACTTCATGCATTTAGTCCATGTTCTTGGAATAGTTTAGCCCCCAAGCGAATTATTGTTTTCTCTACCCTGGCTTCTTATCTCTCACATTGACTGTAGTTGTGTTCTTTAGCTTCACCCCAAAGATGTTTGGTCTCCTCAGTTTCTTCCAATGTTTCAAGCTCTCATTCTTTCCACTATACCAATCAGTTGAAGTCTTTCTCTTATAGCCTTTTACCGTGATTCAGTCTCACATGATTTAGGTTTGGAAAGGGTAATCTTGTTATTTTGAATTGGAATCATGAATAAATAGGGGAAGAGAGAGAGTTTAACATATCCATTGCCTTCATTAAATGTAAGCAAACCTCTACATTTTTGAAAAGTAGAGTAGCTTAAAAGACACATAATCTGCTGCACTTAATAACCATGCAAATCTAATACAGAGTATATGTAGAAGCCACTTGGCACAGAAGGCGTTTGTTTTAGATATTTCTAATTTGATATCCAGACTGCTGTTCCCAAACAGTTGCACTGAGTTATTGGTTGACTTTTAAGTCACTGTTCTGTTTTAGGAACTCTCCCAGCTCTTGCCTCAGATAATACTGAGCATCAATCAACTGATTTTACTACCAGCACACCTCTGAATTGATATGATAGGAACTAATAGTATTTATAGTGTGCCACTTTTTCTGGCAGGTGCTTTGCTGATGTCTTCTAATCAAGCGATGGATTATAACTGGAAGTGAATTTCTATATAATTGCAGCACACTGTGGGTGCCATTTTAAGAAATTACATTTTTAACCACAAAAGAGTAAAATGACTGTTTAGAGAAGCAGCATCTAGGATATCATTGCTTTTGTGAAATAGAATTACAGTGTATGTGCAATTAAAGAAGCTAGCCTTGACCTTCAGCGTCTCCATCAAGGTTATTATCTGTTGTGTTCAGAGACACAGCTTTGTTTCAAACCTTTTAGCTGTTCCAGCTGAGTCTGTCAGGTGTAACTGTGTCCATAATTCCACATTGATGTGCTTGTCACAGCGACCCAGGAAGAATGATCCATGCTTGGTGTGTCAAAGCTTGCCATCAACTATCAGCAGAGACAGGAGATAAAGAGAAGATTTGTAGAGGTGAAGAGGGTCCTAAAGCTGCTAGAAAGGAGGAAGGTGCACTGACCAGATAGCGGGTGTGTACTGAGCACTTGTTGGTTGACAAAAGGAAGTAGAAGAAAACCAACAGTACCAACCAAGAGAAAAGATGAAGTGATAAGAGAAAGCAAGGATGAAGTGTTTTTGTTGATTATACCATATTCTCTTCTATTTCTTCTAGAATAAAAATACTTGTATTCATAGTATTTTACAGTTCATACAACATGTAACATTAGTTGTTTCTTTGAGGCTTCACCAGCAGAATTTTAAAGTGGGTGGTGCATTTTACAGACACTGAAACTGGCCAGCAGGACGTGCTCTTGGCACCACACCAGGTGTTGCTTTTCTTCAAAGTGGTCATTGTGTATGAAAGCTGAGACCAATCATGCAGTTTGATTTTACCTCTGAAATTTTTTTCTCACACTTTACCCCACTACAACATAACTCTGCTAAGCTTAGTATAAGTCTTTTAGATAAGAAGAAATAAATGAGCAAAGAATTGGTTGACAAAATGACAGCAAGCCAACTTCTACCCAGGTAGAAAATGAATATGGATTTCCTACACCCAGTAAATATCTGGCTAAGGTTAATACAACTGTTAATATTAAAAATATTAGAAAGGGGGAATCCCTGGGTAGCGCAGGGGTTTAGCACCTGCCTTTGGCCCAGGGCGCGATCCTGGAGATCTGGGATCGAATCCCACATCAGGCTTCCGGTGCATGGAGCCTGCTTCTCCCTCTGCCTATGTCTCTGCCTCTCTCTCTCTCTCTCTCTCTGTGTGACTATCATAAATAAATAAATAAATAAATAAATAAATAAATAAATAAATAATATTAGAAAGTTAGTAAACTGTTTCTTATTCAGGTCTGTAAAAAGAAAACATGAAACATCAATTTATCTCTGATAGTTTTTTGTTTTGTTTTGTTTTGCTTTGTTTTTTTTTTGGAGAGCTAATGTTGAATGGCTAGAAGTAAACATGAAAATTTCCCCTTCCTCCTTGAGATAATCCAAATATGCAGCTGAGAGACAGACGTGGTGCCTTGATAAAGGAACACTTGGGAAACACAATATTTCAAACTGTCCCTTTTTGTATTGTCCTCAAGTACTCTTTATACCCCAAGGCTCTCTCTACCACCATACTGAAATGTGGAATGGGTGAGAGGCATGCACATCTTCTGTAAAGTGGAAGAGAGAACATGACTAAACAGAGGAGAAAGGAGCGCTGACATGACCATCAACTATCGATTCTCAGGCAGATCTAGTTAGGAAAGCATATATAGGGAAAGCTGTTGGTCTTCAATAAACCTTTCTAGTTTCACTGAGTCTTCAGAGTTTAGTATGTTAATGCTGCTTTTTTCTACTGCCGGAATTCTCTCCTCTTTGATTGTTAGCTGAGAATGTACTAAACCTTACTCTTAACCCTGGAGCACCTACTGTCTGCACTTTTTGTATCTGAGCTGCCAGGGGAGACATAAAACATGTGAGTAACCCATCTAAGATGTTTAATTTTATGTTGACACTTACATGTGCTCAAACATCCTCTCATTCATCCACTCTCCACTGTATGTTTCTCTAAACCTTTTCTCCTCTCTTCCTCCCTTTCAAAAGACCTTGCCTCCTACTTTAATGAAAAAGTAGAAATCATTTAGTGACTTTATTTCATGTACAGGGACCTACACTGTATCTTCTCATTTCCTTTCTCTCTGTCTCTTCAGTGCTCACTTTTCAACTTGCTTCTTTCCTGTTGTCTTTGAAACCCATGTTCTTAAAAGGGAGGTGCTCCTTAGACCCTGCTGAGACCTTATGAAATGCACCACTGTTTTCTTATTTTCTTCCTCCTCTTTGTGGCCAACTTCTCGAACTGGCTCAAGGAAGCAGTCTTTGATCACTAGCTCAGTCCCTGTGCAATCTAGTTTTTTAACCCATAACTTTGGTGAAACTGCAGATGAGAAGGTCATTAATGGTTTAATTGAGTAATAGAATCTCAGCGTCAAGTGAGACCTAGAGGTCACACTGTCTCACCTCATACCTGATGCTGGGATAACATCTATAACATTTGCACAAATGTTTATTCAACCTCTGCTTTATTATCTGTAGCGAGGGGAGCTCACTATTTCACAAGGCAGCCCATTCGAATTTCAAACAGTCGTAGATTTGAGGTTTATTTTTGTGTATATACAAGCGGTGTAACTTCCAAAAATGACCCCAGTTGTGCTATCTGAGGCCTCATGTAGGTCTCACTCTTCTTTTTTTACTGGAAAGAGATGGTCATTCTCAGACCTGCCGCAAGTGAGAGGTTAGTAATTTAAACCTTGCTGTACCAACAGCCCTATTTGCATATACTTGATTCTAATCAAGTTATCAATGCAAACATTTTCAAAACAGAGTCTTGTTAGGAATTTTTACTATATTTTCCAAAGTCAAGGGAATATTCATTTTTGTGTTTACTTTCCTGGTGGTACTATAGTTATTGCTTATGACATAGAACAGAGAGAAAAAATAATACATGGACATTTGCAGCAACTGCATTCTGAAAACAAAAGTAGAAAGAAAGGGAATGGCTTGCTTTGTGGGAGCAGTCATGGAATGAGAAGGCTTCTGAGATTATCAGCGTTGATTTTCTAGGTAGCAAGGGTCAATAATTTGGAGTAAGTTTTATCACTTTATCACAAACAGGAATCCAGGAAAATTTTTCATTGAAGTTTTTTTTCACAGATGTTAAGTATAGAGTTTGATAAATTTTGGTAACTATATATAATTGTGCAACTATCACCAAAGTAAAGATACAGAGTATATCCATCGCCCTAAAGATTCCTCATGCCCTTTGAAGAAAATCCCCTCCTCAAATTCTCCAAGCTGAAGCAACCATTGACTGCCTTCTGTCAGTATGGTTTTGTCTTATCTAGAATTTTCTATAAATTTAGTCATACAGTGCATTCTGCTTTGTGCTTGGCTTCTTTCACAAGGCGTAACGTTTGAGATTCATCCTTGTTATTGCATGTATTCATCATATCTCATAATTTTTTATTGCTGAATATTGTTCTGTGGTATGGATATAGCACAATTTGTTTATTTATTCGCCAATAGAGAGAGCTTAAAGTTGCTTCCAGTTTCTTGCTGTTATGAATAATGCTGCTCCGAACATTCGCATATACATTTTTGTGCAACATATGTTTTCATTTCCTATTGGATAAATATCTAGCAATGCAAATTGCTGATTCATTCAGGAAATGTATGTTTATGACATTTTCCAAACTGGCTATACCATTTTGAATTTCCATCAGCAGCATATTAGAATTCCAGTTGCTCTGAATCCTCATCAACACTTGGTGTCATCAGTCATTTTAACTTTAGCCATTCTAATGGAGTTGTGGTGGTATTTCATTATGGTTTTAATTTGCATTTCTCTGAGGACTAGTGCCATACAGCGTCTTTTCATATGCTTCTTAATCATTCACGTATCTTGATTGGTTAATGTTTCTTGACGAGGAGTCTCCTCAAATTTTTTTGTTCACTTTTAAATTGTGTGGTCCTCAAAACAGATTTTTGAAAGAATCCAGGAGGCTTTGAGTTCTCATGAATGCCTTCTTATGTGAAGGAAGTAACAAATCTGGTAGGTAAACAGAGCAGAATTCATTTCAGGAAGGGGCAGCCCTGGGAGCTAATGAGCCTCTTTCCCAGTATAGCTGAATGGTGTGCTGCTGTGCACTACACACCAGTGATTTATTGATACCCATGGCAAGATGCAAATGAAAGACTCTGTGATGAAAATGGCAGCTTCTAGGGATAGATATGCTTTGCATTTTTGCTACAGGGTTCGGGCATGGATTCTTCTTGAGCTAAGAAATAATAAACCATTCTTTTTCAACAGAATTTCCTCTAAAATAGCATAAGGTAACTTTCAGACTATACTGGAGTAAGAGATGTTGACAAAGCTGTATGGCAACAGATCCCAAAGCACAGAGGGTTTAAAATAAGATAAGTATTTCTTAATGGTCATTAAATCTTATGTTCAAAGACAAGAAATGTAGCACAAGTATTCTGTTTTTTAAAAGATTTTGTAAAAGAATGCTTACATACAAGACGATGTAAAGTAATTCAACAGTAACAATATTTTCTTATTTAAAAATCAAAAAAGATTTATACATTATTGGCTCATCTACAATAATGCTGTCTTGTACACAATTTTAGTCATTATCACATAATGTTTGTTCAGCACCATTGTGTATATTGTAAGGTACCCTTTAGAATTACCCAGTATAAGCTCAGTAATCCTGGAAGCTTATCTTAAAATGTGTAGGAAATATATAATATTATGCTCCTTTTTACAGGATGAAATGATAGGCATGCAGTTTTTTGAGGGACATTCAGACCACTGTAGCTTATCTTTTGTAGATACTCAATTGAAATGAAATAAGTAACTTACATTTTGTACTACTGAGCTTAATAAGTTGAGCATACAACAGATAAAACAAGAGATAAAATGAATTAGGAGTCAAACATGATGAGAGTCTTTGTGAAAATAGTAAGGTTACATATTGAAAGGGGTAATCTTGGAAATGGAAACCTGAAAGACAAATAGGATAAAAAAAATAGGAGCTTCCGAACATAATACCAACAAAAGCTACTCCAGCCTCTAGGTTTAAGTTGGGTCAGATGAACCTCAATTCAAAGGTATGTTCTTATTTCTTCTGGGTTAATTTGACACCTATAGTAAACATACAGATGGTTTCCCACAGTGTTTGGCATGGAATAGGCAATTGGTACAATTTGATGAGCTAGTTAGAAATTCTCAAGAATCTAAGGAACTATATACACAACAAAACTTTTCTTAAATCTTTTATGTCTGGTTTCAAGCAATGATGCTACAAAATAACCTTAGCTGAGACCAGGCTAATACAGCCTGCACCATCTGAGTAATTCCCGATCATCTGCTTGGCTTTTGTAGATTTTGCAAATATCACCTCTTTAAGAGTCACTGCAGCTAGCCACCAACTCATCACTCAGAATCAAATTTCCCTAATTCACAGATGAAGCAAGAACTTATTTTATATTATTAGAGATAGCCCCATCTTTCCCTTACAGCTGCATACTGATGCTTAAAATACTCTCAGAATTAGGAGTTCCCTTTATATCTAAAGGGGTAAACGTAGGAGGGAACAATTTGGCCATTTGATCCTTAACAGTTTACCAATGCTTTCTCTACATAGTTCTTGTGAACATAAGTTTGTTGGATTGTGTCTTTCCATATTTTCTCCAGATAATTCAGAATAATGAGAACCGAAGGCTCAAACTCTTAATTCATTATACATTGTAGGAGTACATTAAAATTGATGATGGAGGGTGATGAGTGAGTTGAAGCCTCATGAAAGCCCCATGAAAGCAACCACCCCTTGCAGGGTTCTGCACTACATCGACACTGACCCAATTCATTCCATTAAGGTTCTACGTATGTAATGATAAAAACAGCTCTTTGCTTTGGCTGCCAGAATTCTCCATATTAAACTTAAGCCTCAATTGTAGTAAACTCAATGGTTATTACTAATTCCTAGCCTGCTGATCTTTTCCTTTAACTGCTGCCATTTAAACTCTTTTGAGTTTAAATGTTTTTTTTTTTTTTTTTTTTGAGTTTAAATGTTTAACAGTTTGGGGTACCATGGCTCAGTAGGTTAAGCCTTCCACTCAGGTCATGACCTCAGGGTAGTGAGATCCCGAGCTCTTTGCCCTATGGGGGACTGCTTCTCTCCTTCTCCCTTGTCTTCTGCCCCTCCCCCTCATTGCTTTCTCTCTCTCTAAGATAAATAAATAAATCTTTAAATATTTAACAGTTCTACCAGAAATATGTAATATATAGCTTTTTACTTAATTTTTACTTTAAGTGATCTCAAAGGTTTCTTGAAAGTAAATAGGGAGCAGTTAAAAATAGATTAAAATAATAACAAATCAAAAGAGGTTTAGCATTGTGAGCTATCAAAAAGTCAAGAATTAGGAAAAAATTGATTTGCTTTAGCAGCAGTTTCTTGTGTTTATTTTCTGATTTAGCATCATAAGCATCAGTGTGGAGATTCACTGCTTTATCTTATTAGGCATTCAAGCGTTGCTCTTTAGAGGTATAAATTAGAATCTGTGGTACTACTCTATTTTCAGAAAGTTGAAAGGGACCTTAATAAAAATAACTTACTTTCTGAAAATATATTATGATATAGCTACCATGGTAAGGATTTTTTTTAAGTATAGATCTAATTTAACCTTCACAAAATTGTACATTTTCATGATCATCATTTTAAAGTTGAGAAAATTGAAGTCCATGAACATTATGTATGTTGCTCAAGGTGACAGCAGTAGGGTGTTGCAGGACAGGGATTTAAATCCAGTGCTATCTGGATATATTCTTCTGCACTGTACAAATAAACCACCTCCTTAAGGATCATTTCAGCCAACTACCCTCCCATCTTACAGAATCAGATTTTAAGTTATCCATGTAAATGAGAAATTATTTTGTCTTCAAAGACAGCCCTACCATTCCCTTAGAGATGCATTCTGATGCTTTACATTCCCCTCAGAGGTATGAAATTCTTCATATCTAAATTTATCTTTTATATGGTCTCTCACGTTCTTTCTCTTTTGTCTTTCTCAGTTGAAGGGAAGACCCTCAGACACTGACACACTCTGGTAGACATAAGGGAAAATAATAATTCTCAGATCTTTAAGATACCAATAAAGTAAAAATTACTTGATGACTTAATAACAGTGCATTTGGGGATTTCATAATAAGTTCTTCATGCACCCTGTTTGAATAGCTGTCCTAATCTTTCAGAATCAAATGTTGCCATTAATTCCTGTAAGAAATCTCCCCATTTCAAAGTTGCATTTTCTCAAAAAAGTGAAATTACCTTCAGAAAAAGGAAAGTGGATAAAATGAACTCTCCCTTTACTTGTAAAATGCAATTCAGGACCCAGTGATACCTTATTTTTATATCCTAATTGATGTAAAATTTTTCTTTCTTTCATTTTATTAAGAAAAAAATGAAGTACAACAAAAACATAAATTCCATTGTTAACTAGAACCATTGCATCTTGGCTGTCCTGAGCTTTCAACAATGTGGTAGCTTGATTTCCAATGGCTGATTGCCCTGTGCTTGCTGATCTGAAAGGATTCAGTACCAAGCAAAACTGCTCATTAAACAAGCTTTTGCCAAGTTAGAGAAACTTTATTTTTTCCTGCCATAATATAAGGTACCAAGTGCAATTCTGGCAGCTTCCAATTTAACACCAGCAAAGGGAATCTGGGAGAGCTTGGATAAATGAGATATACATGATAAAGAAAGTTTACTATTATTGTGTGCTTTTAATACCCTGCCTTGCCAAACTTTTAACCAGAGCTGCCAACAAATAACAAAATGAACTGATTTGAGTCTCCAGGCTTTTATCCCTACCCTACTCCTGCCCCTCATTCCCTCATGAAGGAACTAACAAGCTGTGCTGTGGCCAAAAGGCAGGCAGCAGAAAAGAAACAGAGAGAGAGCAGAGTCAAGTTAATTCCAGACCCTGGCTAATTGGCATCCAAATAATTAAGAGCTGGCTTTAAAATAAAATACTCAACACTTAACAGAGGCTTAGCAATGAATAGGGCATAGGGAAGAGCATTGAAAATTTTGGAACATTTGTCAACTAGTAGGAGTCCAGGCTATGGGTTAAAGCAGGAAGTTAGATAGAAAATAGACCCCAATAGGAGAGAGGAAATTAGACAGCTAGCTGGCAGCAGAAAATTCATCTAATAGCTAGGAAAAAGATCATTTTTCACTTTCAGTGATGAGATGATGGGTAATTGGTAGTTTGAGTAGGATTTATTCTCAAAAGGCCTTTTTTTTAAAAAAAAGAAAAAGCTTGCTTTATGTTCCATTTATGTTGTGTAATAAATACCTATCTACAAACTAAAGATAAAATCCTGAGAGAAACACTTCTCTGGCTATGTCTCCAGGTTCAATTAAAATGGAGGGTTAAGGCAATTACCCAGAAGATTTAAAGTAAAACAATTTCACTTTTGCCTGAATTAATAAGCAAATTCAACCCAAAGCTTATGCTTTGCTTTAACTCCAACACTTGACTGTAGGGTAGAATTGATGATCAAAGGTAAAATATTTGGTAGGTATTATAAGGCCATTCTTAGAAATTCAATAACATATGACAGTTTTTTTTTACTGTTACCATGGAGATGGGCTCTAAATAAACAGATAAGGTATTTAATAAATGACAAGGAAAGAAATTGCCTATGTGCACTTTGAGGTGACTCCCTTCTGTGCCTTGCTGTTCTATATGTTAATGCTTTGGAAGTGCCATTTTTGGAGTCAATGAATCTCTGCAACCCTCAGTCTTCCCTCAAAAGAATAAGATTCTCAGGCTTAAAATAGAAACATTTCCGAATTGACATCTTACAGACTCCAGTGAGTGCCTATCACTGTCAAGACATCCCACCATACTCTGAAATAGAACTGAAGTCCACTTTTACTACCATAGTGAGAGGCTTTGGAAACTCTGTATCAAAATGGTGGTTCTGGAAGCCTTCATTTTTAAGTGGGGTAGTCATTCTCTTCTGAACTGCACTTTCACAGCTGAGAGCCCAAGAGTCTCCTCTATGTTATCGGACATACATATCCCTATCCCTCGTTAGAGAAGAAAGAAATAAAATATTAACAATCTATACCCACACTGGAAGGAAGGAGATAACCTCCACTGTCTTCCCCCAGTTGAGGCCTCAGGTCTCTGTATTCTTACTGAGCTGACTTATCCTTCTTTCAGTGGCATCCCAAGGTCACCTGTTATAACGACTTGCAGGTTCTAAACACCTAATGAAAGCCCCTTTTATTTTTTCTACAAATCCTTTGCTCCCTTCCTCTTGGTTAGGACCCGAGTAAGTGCATGTGATCAAATCTAGTCTCAGGAATACATAAAAAAAAATTCTATATATTCTCAAGGTATCACTTAAAACCTAAACTAAAAATGACTGACAGTTATAAATTATAAATTATAAATGCTACTCTTTATGGCGTCTGACCTATTTCTACAACTCAATATTCTTTACAATGTGCAAAATAGATGACAGCAGGATGAATGAACAGAAAATTATAATGAAGCAAAACTTGATCAACCAGGGACTGTGGACAAAAGAAATGCTGGAACAGGGTATCATGCAGCTCAGCTTCTCATATTTATTCTCACATTCTAGAATCTTGACTGGATAAGCAATAATTTGCACAAGTTTATGGGTCTTTAGATATATAGACCTAGAAGTAGGTACTTGCAGATATATGTGTTAAGAGAAAAATCAACAACACATTTATTTACAGGAAAAAAAGAAGAAAATGGTATTCTCAGAATTAAGTTAAAACTAAAACTTAGTTTTTATTTCTGGTCCCTAATTTAAAACTACTAGTTAAAGTCTGTTGTTATGGGGAGTAATATGTCACTCTTACCACTATGCTATCTTAATTGTACACCATTATTTGGGAAGAGATAGCAATTACATACATCTATATATAAATTTGGACCACACTTTTAAAAATGAATTTATGTTTTGATCACATTCTTACCATAGATGTAGTACATTTACATAGGTTTTATAGTTATTCATTGGCATTTTTCTAAAAGGTGAGAATGAGCAAATTTTGACCTTGAGAAGCTTTAGGGGGGAGCAGGAATCAGACTCTGACTGAGTTTCTTTATTTCTGAGTATTGGTGAACTTACCTGGGCAGTATGAGTTAAGCCTCAGAACCTGTTCCTCCAGAGCTACTGTAGCTACTCCCTTTTATTAGCATTCATAAAATATGAGGACTTGCCCAGATATCTAGTGGGTGGACAGTCTCATAGCTAGAACCTCAAGCTGATTCTGCTTTTTCATGTTTCTAAGATGGGGGGGGGGTTGCCAATGCACCAGAGATGGAGCAAGCCGGGCCACAGGACATCTGTGACTTTGATGAGATTTTGGGGGGAAAAGGTATGTTTATTACATGACCTCATTAATATCATTACATCCACTCTCAGCCAGCCACACCAGTGATGAGAAGGGTTGGTAAGTCCATGGCCTGGAGAGGCTTTGGGGCTACTGCCTGTGGATAATCTCTATTCTTTTTTCCCACTTGTTTGGCTTAATTCCTAGAGCAGTAGACATTTCTGTTAGCATTTGGCCATGGAAATACTACTGACTTAAAAAGATACTGGATCAGAAAATTTAAAATAAATGTAGGATATGTACAGTCAGAATTTTACCATGAGAAGCAGAATAGTTAGTGGTTAAGGCTTCAAAGATGACAGCCCCAATGCACCCCTCACTAACAAGCAACTACTGACATTTCTGTGCTTGGTCTCATCTGTAAAAGGATACAAATAGCCTCTCCTGAGAGGTCTGTTGTTAGGATTAGATGAATTAATCCATGTAAAATATTTAGAAAAGAGCCTGCCACATAATATGTACTGCATTAAACTGTATATTCCCTCCCCTCACCGCAGAATGTCAGTGTTTTAACTTAGGGTATTGCATGGATATAAATGATTAAGTAATGTGCACTCAACACATTCATTGCTCCCTTTCTAATATTTCACAAGATCGTTTTTGATTCATTCATCAACTATTTATTAAGGGTCTTCCATGTGAGAGGCAAGGTGCCTGGCAGGCAAGATACAAAGTACACAGGGGATACCCAACCCCTTCCCTCAGGGAGCTGACAGTTTAATGGGGAAGATACATGATAAGTAAGCAAGTGAATCGATCAAATAATTGTAAATTATGATTAGTGCTTTAGAGGAGTGCAGTAGGAACAGTGATGAAGAATAATAATAGCAAGGTCTTCAGTTAGGTGGGGAGATGAGAGGAAGCTTCTCTGAGGAAATGCTACTTGGGCTGATGTCCAAAGATTGAGAAGAGCTGAGGGAAGAGCATAATGAGCAGTGGAAATAAGAAAAAGGCATTGCCTAGAAGAAGAGTGCAGAAGGAAGACATAAGAAGTCAGAACATCAAAGGCCTTTTTGCTTTTTTTTAAGATTTTATTTATTCATTTATTTGAGGGAGAGAACATGTGGCAGACAGAGGGAGAGAGAGAAGCAGACTCCCTGCTGAGCAGGAAGACCAATGTGGGGCTTAATCCCAGGACCCTGAGATCACGACCCAAGCCAAAGGTCAGACGCCTAACTGACTGAGCCACCAGCCATCCCCATCAAAGGCTTCTTAAACCAAGTTGTCAAGATCTGTGATTTGCATTTCCCAAGGTTCCTTTAGCTGAGTTGCCTAAAGGTAGATTGAAGAGGGTGGGCAATTAAGGGAACAAAGAGAGCAGGAGCAGCACAGAGAGGGGATGGGGGGCTTGGACTAGGAGGTTGGCAGTTGTGGTGGGAATATGGATGGGTTCCAGAGATGTTTTGGAAACCAGATCAGCAGGACTTGCTGCAGATAGATTGGGCCTGGAATGTGAGGGATAGGGAAGAGTCAGGGATAGGAAATGAAATTCTCTACCTTAATTTTGGTGAGAAATATGATGAGTACTAAGTCAAGATGCCAATTGAACAGTCTTGACATATTTAAGAGATCATTTATCTATAATGTAAATATAGGATCCTATACCCTGTGTTACGGGACAAAAGATAATAGATGGAAAAGCCTTTTGATGCTTTATGGATTTCTTCACTGAATATAAGAATTTTGGGTAAGCT
This sequence comes from Nyctereutes procyonoides, assembly GCF_905146905.1. Lineage (NCBI taxonomy): Eukaryota > Metazoa > Chordata > Mammalia > Carnivora > Canidae > Nyctereutes > Nyctereutes procyonoides. The sequence goes on from NW_026575146.1 coordinate 24,439,694, forward strand.
TCATATATTTTTCTTTTTGTAAGGTTGCCTGTTGCCTCAGATATATCACCATTAAACTTCTAGACTCTCCATCCCCCTACCCATAATAATAGGTTATTTATAAAACACTTTATAATTCTAAAATATAGGAATTACAGGAAATTTGAGATATTTATATTTTTAGTTCGAAACCTGGGGCAAAGTATTAAACTTTCTTTGGTGGTTTTTATTCTATAAACTGGAATTTGACAGTAGTATCTTTCTCAGTGGGATGTTGTGAAGACCAAATAACATAGTACCTATAAAATGCTATGCGATGTCACAGAGTATGATTTCAATACATTTTAGTTCCTTTTATTAGTCTAGACAGACTTCTTAGGATATGTGTGCTTCAGTTTCTTCATCTGCAAAATAAAGATGGTTTCCTTCTCGGAAACCAGTAGAGAGTTTAGTTTACTATAGAAGGCTGTATCTCTCTAAAGGAGCTATAATTTAGCAAGGTGTAAGTAGTTTTTTAGGGTATCTCACACCAAATATACAGCACGTGGCTAGTCATATTACATTATGCCAAATCTTCAGAAATGTGGAAAAAATACACTAAGCTTAAGGCAGCAATATTTTTTTTCAGTTTTATCTGCAGTTTTGTATGCAGAGAATGGGCACTACTTGTTATGCATGAAGCACTATTATTATTCCTTACCTATTTATAGTGTGCTACAGTCAGAAAGGATTTGAGGTGGATTACAATGAAGGGCTCAGAGATCATAAATCATTTAAGTACAAGTAACAGAACCAAAGCCAATATAGGAAAGGGAAACGTATGTAAAGATTTTATAAATATTTTATGTTTTCTATAACTAGGAGTTTTTTTCAGGCAATTACTTCAGATAACTTCACGATCTTCTGATTCATCTTCATAAATATGGGTATGGAAAGCTAGCAAACATTGCCCTCACGCCACAAATGTGAAATGTCACTGTCTTACTGAAGTTCAAGGTTGAAAGTAGTCAGTATATGTGCTGGTTGTTCCAATATTACATTTTCCCCAAAGACACATGCTTTTTTTTTTTTAATCAATAACATTATCTACTGCAATTTAAAGTTACTCAGTGATTAGCTTACTAGAGAGAACAGATTCAAAAGTAAGAATTTTTTTTATTCATCCATGAAAGTTGGAACATACACCAAAAGAAAACAAGAGAAAAAAATACCTGTCAAAAGGCATCAAATAATTTTATGCAATTGTGGTCAAAGCATAGAAGCAATTTTTATTATAGAGATTTTCACTTGGTATTATATTTTAAGCATTTTATATCTTCTATAATCACTTAGCAATGATATGAAATTGCTGCCCACTATTCAGTCAAGTTGATGCACTGTAACTTAATGAACCATTAAGTTATAATAACATTTAGGTCCTTTCCAAGTTTTTGTCATTATGAATAAAAATCACGATGCAAGTCTAGTTTTTCCATCCTTTGGATAACTTCCTTATACTAAATTCTCAAATAGATTGCTGAAGTGTTGAAGAATATGAATATTATTGTATCTTGGTATATACTGCTATCAGTAATGTAGGAGATGTTGTGCCCAATCTTTAAACATGGATGCTCTTACCTTTCTTACTTTAATGAGGATAAGTGGATGAAATTTTTGCATACTGATGTAGTAACTCTAAATTTTGCATTCAAAGACAGGTAAATTTACTCATCTTTTACTTATTTTATATTATATTGTTATACTATTATATGCTATATAATATTTACACACACCCATATGTAAATACATAAACATATACTGATTTAAGTAGTGTATATCACCCTACTGTGAATTATTTCATCCTCTTGCTCAAAGAGCAATATTTTTTTTCTTAAACTTTTGTTAGAAATAGGTAACAGCACATAAATATGATTCTTTTGTTAAGAGAACTCTGTAAACTCCCTAAGTGTCAGACAGAGAATTCATGCTTTATGCTACTATTTTTAAGGACCTCAAGAAATGGATATATGGATTTAGCAAATAACTTAAAGGATGAACCTTACTTTTCAGAAGTTGTTATTGCAAGAAACACAAGCAGATAGATCCAAGTCTTTCAGAATGGATCATACCTCCTTTCTTCTTCCCCAGCTTCCCCAGCCTCTATCACATCATTTCACAGCCCTTGATCAGAGTGATGGAAATGTTTTAACAGTGAAGACGTAGTGGGGGAAAATATATGAGAAAGAAAATTAATGCAATAAAGTGAAGAAGTGATATAAAAAGGCAGTGTTCATGTGCACGTGTGTGGTATATGTAGATGGTTGTCTGGGAATGGCAATATTTGTGTTTGTGGTTAAGAACTCAGACACTGGAACTCGGTTGAGTTTGAATTACATTCCTATCACTTGCTAGCTGTGTAATAATTTTGGGCAAGTTACATAACCACTCTGTGCCTCTGTTTCATTTTCTGTAAAATGGACACAATGAAAATATTATGTCATGGAGATGTTGTGAGATTAATCCACGTAAAGTCTTTAGAGTGCCTGGCACATAGTAAGTGCTTAATAATTGCTAGTTATGATGGTTATTTTTATTATTGTCACTACATGGTAAGAACTGAAATCTCCAGAATAACTTGTTCTCCTCAGTGAAGAATGATTGAATAGAGACATTTTATTCTCTTATTTGTGACACATCTTCTTAGCCACCCTGAGCTATTTGCCTGTAGGGTGCGATTTAAGCAGCAACTGAAAGGTTCTGTCCTCAAATGTGTCTTCCACCAAATTGTCTAGTTCCACTATTACTGCCATTTCTCTTTATTGGGTTTTACCCTACTCCTTTTACTATCTTCTGAAATGCCGAAGACGTGAAGTATTACTTCACTGTCTCCTTCCATTGTTGGTAGGGTTATCAGGATTTCTTGAGGGGCCAAGACAACACAGGAGCAAGACATGGATATAGAAAAGGAAGGGCTGAGAAGGGACTGTGAGGCTGAATGTGGTTCTTTCAGTAAAGGGAGGGAAGAGGTGGACATATGACTCCATAAGCTTCCCTGTATGTTGTATCTGGGTAAGATGTACAACAGGGATGGACTTGAATCTCTGGAAAGGATAATCCAGGAGTTATGTGATGTATCTGAATGAAAGTTCTCTGCATTACACTTGAAGTGAAGTTTTCCTGGAATTAATAACCTATGATTTGTCCCTGGATCCAAGAGAAGGATCTGGCCCATAGAGTTTTCAGGCAGGACCTTGCTGATGGCAAAGAAAAAGAAATGAAAGAATAAAAAATGAAACCTACCTACAAAAGCACACATTACTAGTGCTGTGAATGAGCAGAACACTGTTGCCTTGATTTAGGTTTTCTTCAAAATTAAGTGGCAGAACTATTTTTAGGTTCTAAAAAAAATGTCATTTATTTCCACTAAAACTAGTTTTTAGATGCATAAATGGCAACAGTTCTGGCCAAAAAAAAATGAATTTCTGCACAGAACTAGTTTATGGAAAGGTTAATCATATTAACAGAATAAAATAGGCCAATTTTCACCGCAAAGAAATATTTCAATGTGCAGAATTTCCAGAGGGAAGGACATTTTCTCTCGATTTCCATTTTGGAGTTAAATTTACAGAAAACAGACTTCAGTTTCAAGGAAAAATAGTTGTGATTTTTTTTCTCTTTTCTTCTTATGCAGAGATCCAGGACTCTTTTATTATTGTTGTTGTTGCTTATAGACTTGTTTTAAATATGAATAGTAGTGGATTATTCAATTTACTGATGGTCTGCTTAACTTCTAGGTGTGACCATGCACATCTGCTCTGACCTCTCTCGTCACAGTCTCTGCACCTAAGTCTTTATAACTGTCACTCATGGTATACCCAGTAGCTGCATGGCATGGCCATGTTGAATAATTTAGTGCTCTGCTTTTTGGAAGATTGGCCTTTCTGTCCATACCAAGCCTTCTTGATTAGTGCTGGTCCATCCTTTCCTTGCATCATGTTACCGTTTCCCCTACATGTCTCTGAGACCATCGAGGCAGTCTTAATGTGAGTGTCATATATTTGAGTGTCTCCATCTATCTATCTCCTTTCTGGAAGATGAAACACAACGCACTTTTGAAAGTTTAGATACCAGGGTGCCTGAGTGGCTCAGTCACTTGAGCATCCAACTCATGATTTTGGCTCAGGTCATGATCTCAGGGTCATGAGATGGAGCCCAGCATCTGGCTCTGTGCTCAGTGGGGAGTCTGCTTGAGATTCTGTCCCTCTGTCCCTCTCCTGACTGTGTACTTGCCCTCTCTCTTTTTCTATCTCTTTGTGTCTCCCTCCCTTTTTTCTCTCTCTCTCTCAAACAAATAAATAAATCTTAAAAAAAAAAGTTCAGATCCGTATAAAATCTGAAGTTAATAAAGATACATCAGTAAAAGGAATAGATTACAGCATCATCAGAAAAAGAAGAGTGCCTGTGCAGGCCTGGCTTTTACCACATTCAGAAGTGAAATGCTTAAGGTGAGTGCTAGGCCTTAAGAAGAACACAATGTGAGACAAGGTCTAACAGGAAGTTTAGGAATACCTTGTCTTGCTTCAGAGAGGAAAGCAGTTTGCTTGTATCTTATAATCTGTTATCTCATTACATTTCTTACTATGAAAGTCTCCTCCCTGTATTTGGGACGTTTGCTTTATCACATGTCAAGTCCAGTTGGAGGCAGGGAATTAGACATGTTGTTGGCTGCCTCCAGCACTCTGGGGGCATAAGAACCAGGAGAAATGTGTTGCTCCACAATCAAGCTGCTTACAGTGGCAAGGAGTTGATGAAAGGGGCTCAGTAAATAATACTGAGTCTCAGAATGATCCCATACATGAGGCAGAGTTTATTAGGAGAATCCCAAGATGAATTTAAGGCAGAGACTTGGGTGGAGGTGGCGTGATGTGGGCAGCAACACACAGGAAGTCCATTCTGTGTTTGTGTCAGCTTTCAGAGTACGACTCTGTGATGAGGCCTCTCCTGGGATGTGGAGCCAGGGACTAAAAAAATCTAATGATACATGAAAAATCATCCTTCAGCACCTGGGCAGTGGCTTATAAATGAGCTATATAGTTTTAGAGACCTGCAGTCACTTACCCTCCATGAAACAGAGGAGGCAAAACATCAAGATCTTCTTCCTCTACTCCTCTTTCTCTTCCTTTCTCTTCTTTCTCCTCCTGTTCCCATTCCTCTTCCTCCTTTTTTCTTCTTTGAGTTTTGTCTTTCATATTGTCAAACTGGGAATTAAAATTTGAGTGCTTATCTCCTGTTCTGTCTGTTATAATGAAGGACGAAGTTGGAAAGCTTACGTCTTAACAAAGACTAAATCAGTAGACGGAGAAGGTCAAGTAGGTAGAGATTAAGAACAAGAATGTCATCTCTCTATGGACTTATGAGTAAACAATCCCCCTTTTTATTATGATATGTATTTCCAAAAGTGGAAAAGCTGGACCACACTAGGCACGTTGAAAAGCATCCTGCCACACACCCCCATCTTTAGTGTATAAGCTTACTTGGGACACAAGTTTATCACAGAGTCATTAAAACTCACAATACTCAAAATTCAAATATGGCTCTTGCCTACTAACATGCTGGTAAACTAAGAAGTTATTATATCACTTTTTATTTTATTTATTTTTTATTTCTTTTTCCTTTTTAAAAATTCTTATTAAAATTCTAGTTTGTGAACATACAGTGTAATATCAGTTTCAGGAGTAGAATTCAGTGACTCATCATTTATATACAGCACCCAGTGCTTATCATAACAAGTGTCCTCCTTAATATTCATCATCCATCTAGCCCCTACCCCATCCACATCCCTCTGTCAACTCTGGGCTTGTGCTCTAAGAGTCTCTTACGGTTTATTTCCTTCTTTCTTTTTTCCCCCTCCCATATGCTCATCTGTTTTGTTTCTTAAATCCCACATATGGAGTGAAATCATAGGGTGTTTGTCTTTCTCTGTATGACTTATTTTGCTTAGCATAATGTATTCTAGCTCCATCCGTGTCATTGCAAATGGCAAGACTTAATTTTTTTGATAGCTGAGTAATATTCCATTATATATATCATATCTATTATTATATATAATAACATATATTCCTTCCTTATCCATTCACCAGACAATGGAAATTTGGGCTCTCTCCATAGTTTAGCTATTGTTAATAATGCTCCTGTAAACATGGGCATGCATATACCCCTTCGAAGCTGTATTTTTGCATCCTTTGGTAAATACCTAATACCTAGGAGTATACTTGCTGGATTGTAGGGGATTCTATTTTTAGTTTTTCAGTGAGCCTCCATACTGTTCTCCTGAGTGGCTGCACCAGTTTGCATTCCCACCAACAGTGCAAGAGGGTTTCCCTTTTTCTGCATCCTTCCCAACACCTGTAGTTTCATGTGTTGTTAATTTTAGCCACTCTCCCAGGTGTAAGGTGCTATCTCATTATGGGTTTTTTTTTAAGATTTTATTTATTTATTCATGAGAGACACAGGAGAGAGAGAGAGAGGCAGAGACACAGGCAGAGGGAGAAGCAGGCTCCATGCAGGGAGCCCGATGCGGGACTCAGTCCTGTGTCTCCAGGGTCCTGGGCTGAAGGCGGCACTAAACCGCTGAGCCACCTGGGCTGCCCCTCATTATGGTTTTGATGTGTATTTCCCTGATGATGAGTGATGTTGAGCACCTTGTCATGTGTCTGTTAGCCATCTGGATGTCTTCTTTGGAAAAGTGTCTATTCATGCTTTCTGCCCATTTCTTAACTGGATTATTCGTTTTTGGGGTGTTGAGTTGGTAAGTTCTTTTCAGATTTTGCATACTCTTTATTAAACATGTCATCTTCTCCCATTATGTAGGATGCCTTTTAGTTTTGTTGCTTTTTTCTGTCACTGTGCAAAAGCTTTTTATCTTGATGAAGTCCCAATAGTTCAGTTTCGCTTTTGTTTCCCTTATCTCTGGCCACATGTCTAATAAGAAGTTGCTGAGGCCGAGGTCAATAACATTGCTGCCTGTGTTCTCTAGGATTTTGATGGATTCCTGTCTCACATTTAGGTCTTTCATCCACTTTGATTTTATTTTTGTATATTGTGTAAGAAAGCGATCCAGTCTCATTCTTCTGCATGTGGCTGTCCAGTTTTCCCAGCACCATTTGTTGAAGGGATTATCTTTTTCCCATTGGATATTTTATGCTTTGTTGAAGATTAGTTGACCATATAGTTATGGGTCCCTTTCTGGATTTTCATTTTGTTTTATTGATCCATGTGTCTGTGTTTGTGCCGGCACCAAAATGTGTCGATGACTACAGTTTTGAAATATAGCTAGAAGTCTGGAATCATGATGCCTCCGGTTTTGTTTTTCTTTGTCATGATTGCCTTTGGCTATTTTTGTGGTTCCATGCAAATTTTAAGATTGTTTCTTCTAGCTCTGTGAAGAATGCTGGTGGTATTTTGATAGGGATTGCATTAGATGTATAGATTGCTTTGAGTAGTATAGATATTTTAACAGTATTTGTTTTTCTAATCCATGAGCATGAAATGCTTTTCTATTTCTTTGTGTCCTCTTCAATTTCTTTCATAAGTGTTTTATAGTTTTACCTCTTTGGTTAGGTTTATTCCTAGGTATATTACTGTTTTTGGTGCAATTGCAAATGGGATTGATTTCTTGATTTCTTTTTCTGCTGTTTCAATATTGATGTCTAGAAATGCAACAGATTTCTGTAAGTTGATTTTATGTCCTGTGACTTGGCTGAATTTATTATATATTAGTTCTATCAATTTTTTGGTGGAGTCTTTTAGGTTTTCTACCTAAACTATCATGTTGTCCACAAATAATGAAAGTTTGACTTCTTCCTTGCTGATTTGGATGCCTTTTTTTCTTTTTGTTGTCTACAGAGGCTAAGACTTCCAGTACTATGTAAATAGTAATGGTGAGAGTGGGACATCCTTATCTTGTTCCTGACCATGAAGGAACGGCTCTCAGTTTTTCTCCATTAAGGATGATGTTAATGTGGGTCTTTCATAAATGGCTATTATGATATTGAGGTATGTTCCATCTATCCCTAACTTGTTGAGGGTTTTTTATCAAGAGTGGATGCTGTATTTTGTCAAATGCTTTTTCTGCATCTATTGAGAGGATCGTATGGTTCTTATCCTTTCTTTTATTGTGGTGTACCACATTGATTGATTTGTGAATATTGAACCAGCCCTGCAGCCCAGGAATAAATCACACTCAATCATAATGAATAATTCTTTTAATGTACTGTTGAGTTTGATTTGGTAGTATCTTGTTGAGAATTTTTGCATCTGTGTTCATCAGGGATATTGGCCGGTAATTCTTTTTAGTGGGGTCTTTGTTTGGTTTTGGAATCAAAGTAATGCTAGCCTCATAGAATGAATTTGGAAGTTGTCCTTCCATTTCTATTTTTTCGGAACAGTCTGAGAAGAATAAGTATTAACTCTTCTTTAAATGTCTAGTAGAATGTCCCTGGGAAGCCATCTGGCCCTGGACTTTTGTTTATTGGTAGGTTTTTGATTATTTTTTCAATTTCTTTGCTGGTTATGGGTCTGTTCAAATTTTCAATTTGTTCCTGTTTCAGTTCAAGTAGATTGTATGTTTTTAGAAATTTTTCTGTTTCTTCCAGATTGCCCAGTTTGTTGGCATACGATTTTTCATAATATTCTCTTGTAATTGTTTGTATTTCTGTGGTATTGGTTGTGATCGCTTCCCTTCCATTCGTGATTTTATTTATTTGGGTCCTTTCTCTTTTCTTTTTGTTAAGTCTGGCTAGGGGTTTATCAATTTTATTAGTTCTTTCAAAGAACCAGCTCTTAGTTTTGTTGATCTGTTCTCTTGTTTTTTTTTTTTGTTTGTTTGTTTCTATATCATTTATTTCTGCTTTAAGTTTTATTATTTTCCTTCTTTTGCTGGCTTTAGGCTTTATTTGTTGTTTTCTTTCTACCTCCTTTAGATGTAAGCTTATGTTGTGTATTTGACTTTTCTTGCTTCTTGAGGACTGCCCATGCTGCATCCCATGCTGCATCAGTTTTGGACTGATGTGTTTTCATTTTCGTTTGCTTCCATGTACTTTGTTATTTCATCTTTAATTTCCTGGTTAACCCATTTATTCTTAAATAGGATGTTCTTTGACCTCTGTGTATTTGTGGTCTTTCCACATTTTTTTTCTTGTGGTTGACTTCAAGTTTCATAGTGTTGTGATTTGCAAATATGCAAATATGCATATGTACTTGTTGAAATCTGATTTGCGACCCAGTATGTGATCTATTCTAGAGAATGTTCCATGTATGCTTGAAAAGAATGTGTATCTTGCTACTTTAGGATGAAATGTTCTGAATATATCTCTTAAATCCATCTGATCCGGTGTGTCTTTCAAAACTATTGCTTCTTGGTTGATTTTCTGCTTAGCTGATCTGTCCATTGCTGTAAATGAGATATTAAAGCCCCTTACTATTATTGTATTGTTATCAATGAGTTTCTTTTTGTTTGTTATTAATTGGTTTATATATTTTGGTGCTCCCAAGCTGGGGGCATAAATATTTATAATTGGTAGATCTTTTTGATGGATAGACCCCTTAATTAGCACATAATGTCCATCATCATCTCTTGTTGCAGTCTGTTTTAAAATCAGTTTGTCAAAAAATAAAAATAAAAAAAATAAAATCAGTTTGTCTGATATAAGTATGGCTACTCTGGTTCTCTTTTGATGTCCATTAGCATGATAGGTGGTTCACCATCCCCTCACTTTCCATCTGCTAGTGTCTTTAGATCTAAAATGAGTCTCTTGTAGACAGTATATGGATGGATCTTTTTTTTTTAATCCATTCTGATACCCTGTGCTTTTGATGGAGCCTTTAGTCCATTTACATTCAGAATGATTATTGAAAGATATGAATTTAATGGCATTGTGTTACATAAAGCTGGTGTTTCTGGGGATGTTCTCTGTTCCTTTCTAGTCTTTGTTGTTTTTGATCCCCCACTCGAAGAGTTCCTCTTAATATTTCTTGCAGGGCTGATTTAGTGATCATCAACTTGTTTAGTTTCTTTGATCTGGGAAATTCTTTATCTCCTATTCTGAATGACAGGCTTGCTGGATAAGGTATTCTTGGCTCTATATTTTTCCCATCCAGGACATTGAATATATCCTGCCATTATCTTCTGGTCTGCCAAGTTTCCATGGACAGATCTGCTACCCACCTGATTTGGCTTCCCTTGGTTAAAGTATTTTTTCTCTTTGCTTTCAGGATTCTTCTCTTACGTATTTTGTGAATTTGATTATAATATGCCTTGATAATGGCCACTTTTTGTCAGATTTAATGGAGTTCTCTGTGCTTCCTGGATTTTGATATATCAGTCCTTCCCCAGATTAGGGAAGTTTTCAGCTATAATTTGCTCAAATAAACCTTCTGTCCCTTTTACTCTCTCTTCATCTTCTGGGACTCCTATGACACAAATATTATTCTGTTTTAATAGGTTGCTGAGTTCCCTAAGTCTACTTCATGATCGTTACCTTTGTTTCCCTCTTCTTTACAGCTTCATTATTTTTCATAATTTTCTCTTCTATATCACCAATACTTTCCTCTGCTTTGTTCATCCCCATTGTTATGACATCTACTTGGGATTCCATCTCGGTTATAGCACTTTTAATTTTGAATTCAGGTTTTTTTTTTTAAGATTTTATTTATTTATTCATGAGAGACACAGAGAGAGAGATGCATAGACACAGGCAGAGGGAGAAGCAGGCTCCATGCAGAGAGCGCGACGCGGGACTCGATCCCGGGGCTCCAGGATCACACTCCGGGCTGCAGGCGGCGCTAAACCGCTGTGCCACTGGGGCTGCCCAGCACTTTTTATTTTGAACTGACTATATTTTAGCTCTTTTATTTCTGCAGTAAGGAATTCTCCAATGTCTTTTATGCTTTTTTCAAGCCCAGCTAGTATCCTTATAATTGTTTTAAATTATAGTTCAGATATCAGACTTGTGTCTGTATTGATTAAATCCCTTGCCTCCATTTCTTCCTGTTCTTTCTTTTGGGGGGAACTTTTCTTTCTCGCCATTTTAGAAAAGAAAGGGAAAAAAAGGTAAAATGAAATAAACAAGCTAGATCCTAGGTGTGTTTTAGTCTGCCTGTTATGAGAAGCTTAACAGAAAAAAAAGAAAAATGATTAAACATTAATTTTAAAAATACTAATAATAAAAAATTCCTCTTTCTGTATCCAAAACAAAAAACCAAAAATAACAAAACAACAAGCAAAAAAAACCCAAGGAAGCTAGATTCTGTTTCCCCTAGAGCTGAAGTTTTGCAGCACTCTGTGATCAGTAGACTTACTGCATGGGAAGGATTTGTGCGGGCCTTTTGGGGGAGGGTCCTGCTGCTCTGATTCTCAGATGTACCTGCCCTGGTGATGTGCCTGCAGGACTCAGGTGGGTGGGGCCTGGTGTAGCAGCTTCGTTCTCCACCTAGTGGTGCTGTTTAGGTCACTGGAGTCAATCAATGCTGCTGGGTGAGGGGTGAAAATGGTTGCACCCCATTCCTTTGTCTCCAGAGTTGAACACTCACACCCACCACTCTTCCATATACCCTCACAGATTATCAGTGACTCCTCTTGTGTTCTTGCTTTCCATCAGATCCCTGCTTCACCCTTTCTGTGTGTGAGCCACTTATCTGTCAAACAATGTAGTACTCCTGTTTTATCACAGGGGAGTCTGCATTTCAAAACCTCACACTTTAGCAGCCACCACATCTTGGATTCACTCTCATCATCTGAAGGAGGGTCTTTCTACACTCCTGTGGGTGCTGACTTATCCCAGAAAATAGTCGCACAACTGGGCAGTGGTTCAGTTTATGGTAACTTGCAACACACAGCTGGCACCAGGGTTTGCTGCCCTCAGCCAGTTTGTTTGTTCCTGTACTGGTGAATAGGGCCACTCAATGGCACTGCAGGGTCTTTTGCCAGCAGAGTGGGGTATCCCCTCTACTAAATGTACTCTAAGCAGGGAGTGCTTCTTGCTATGGGACCGAGGGGATCTTCAGACCATGCTGTGGTGCTCTGGGGACTCTGTGTAGCTTCCCACCTAAGAACCACTCAACTCTCCAGGCATGACCCTATGGTGCTGACCCTCCAAAACCTCAGACTGTGCTCTGTTGTTAATTTAAAACAAAACAAAAACAAACAAAAAACTGGCAGTATTGAAATCCTCTCCTTTTTTACAGTCAAGGATTTGGGGAATAGTTTTCTTGTGCAGTCCCCTGCGTGTGTTTTCACTCTTTTTTTTTTCCCACTCATTCTCTCTCACTACTGTCTCCCCATCACATGTCCTCCTCACCTCCACAACCCTCAGCTTTTTTCTCCCACAAATCAAACTCTCAATAGTTCCTACCTTTCATGGGTCATTTTTCTGGTTTGTAGATATGCAGCTTTGTTCTCAGAGACTTCTGATCAATTTCTTGGGTGTTCAGAATGATTTGATATTTATCTAGCTGTGTTCAAGGGAGCAGTCAAGTTTAGGGTCACTCTACTCCTCTGCCATTTCCATAATCCTTCTATCTTTCAAAATTATTCTCCAGTTTATAAATTCTTTCTCAATCATAGCATTCTCTCTAAAGTTCATTCATAAAATTTCAGCGCCACTTGAACTCTATATTATGTTTCTACAGTGGTAAGATTGTTCATGTTGCTTAGCAAAAAGATGCATCTAAAATAAAGGGAGGATTAGGGACACTTGGGTGACTCAGCAGTTCAGCATCTGCCTTCTGCTCAGGGTGTGATCCTGGAGTTCCATGTCAGGCTCCCTGCATGGAGCCTGCTTCTCCCTCTGCCTATATCTCTGTCTCTGTCTCTCTCTCTCTCTCTCCCTCTCTCTCTCTCTCTCTCTCTCTGTCTCTCATGAATAAATAAATAAAATCTTTTAAAAAAGAATAAACTATAAAAAATAAAGGGAGGATTGAAGCATTATGAAGTCCACCTTTGGAAGCATTTAGATGGAGGGTACTGGAGCCATCTGTGCTGGTTGTTGTGTAGGACCCTGCCCAGGCCCTTAATTTGGCTTGGCTGTTTTGCAGGCCTGCTGAACCTCCCACTTGCTGCACAGTCCAGTTGGATTTCAGCATCTGTCTCTGTGTGCACACAGATTTAACACCTGCTGGTTTCTAAACATTCTGAAGACCTCTGCTGCTCATGGAGTAAAGGGAGGTTGGAGCTTGAACAGCAACATTTGGGTGATTTCTGATACTTGCTACAATTAAATATACTGTACAAAATTCATATTATCTCCAGCATAATTCCCTCACCAATTCTCCTCGAAATATTTCTGTAGAGGAAAAATAGAACCAGGTGTTGAGCACCTGTTTCAGATAGTTGGGGGATGGATCTTCAATCACATCTTCCTGATAGGCCCAGAAGCCAGATATTCACTTTTGCCAGAGATCCTGTAAAAGACTGACTGCCTGGGTTCTCCCTCCATGCACTGGGCTGTAGGGATACTAGGACACAGAGGATCAGAAACTTTTAGACTATTGCCATCATGGACTTTGGGGGCTGGCACTGACAAACAAGCACCACCATGGAAAGACAGTCTGTCTTACAACACTTTACCTGTTATGCTCCACTGTGAGCATGTAGTATCTTTTCCTCATTGCCTGCCCTTAGCTGGCCATGTTGTACTATAAATTAGCATTTTTAAATAGTTCTTTGGGTGTTAGCAATGGTCTACCTTTACTGTAGAATAATTGTGATGAATTCAGGTGTTTCTCTACCATTGTCTTGCCTGTAATCTATAGTTAATTAACACATTAAACACACTGTTCTGTCTGTATCTGCTCCATCTTTGAAAATGTAGACAGAATTTTCCCCATAGTGCTGAAACATTTAACGTACTGATTAAAAAGTACCCTCTGGTTTATTTAAGTGCCTTCATTTGGGATTTTTAGGTCTCTGTGCATGCCTTGGTGGGAATAACATTTTTTTCTTTTAGTTTCTAGCTTTTTTAAAGTTGAAGCACAGTATTTATATCTAGAAGGAATTTTTGTACTAGTAGAGGGTGGAGCCGTTTCTCCCTCATTAACCCATCCACTCCCACTCCCTCCCTTTTTGTTCTTAAAGATTCCCAAAGCAGTTATTTATTATTTTATTTATTAGTTATAATAAATATTTCCATAAATATGAAATAAGAACATGTTTGCAGATGTGCCTGGATTTTATCAACTGAACCAAAAGTTTATGTGCCAAATATGAAAGGGTGAGTTAGTGAGGTAACTGGTACTTTTTATGTCTCTCACTGATATGTCTCAGGGAATGCCCAGAAGAGAGTGTTTCATAAGAAAACATTTTATGAAATATGTATCATAGCAGCCATCATGTTCTATTCTTCAAAGGACCTCATTTCTCACCTCAGATTGGCTGTGAAACTGGAATATGGATTAGGTAGTATCAATTCATGATTAGATAACTTTCACAGTTTCTTAACCTTGTCTTCTTTGATTTTGCATGTCATTGTTCTAGAAAAATTAGCAATTGTCATATGAATAGCTCTATTTTTCTAAATATTATTACACATGCCATCTTACTATTTCAATTATCTTTTAGCACGTCATTTAAGTGTTCTTTAGCTTTGTAAACTTTTCTTTTTTGCCTCTATTCCATCCCCTCATATTTCACTCATCACCCTCCCCCCAAGTCAGAGAAACTATAATCCTTGCGCATGAAAAAATTCCAAGCATTTTTCAAAGGAGTAGGAAAAAGAGGAGATTTGGGGTAAGTAAGATGCTTTACTCACGAATGACTTCTTAGCTAACAAAATGGAAATGAACTCTTTCAAGAGTGGAAGAGAGACCTTCTGTTCCAGATTTACCCAAAACACTTAAATCTGCTTTCACGTTCTCTTGGCCTAGACTCAGAGGAAAGTCTCTCTCAGCCATTTGGGAAGGGTGTTCCCACTCCTGACTCGCACTTTACCCCAGACCCTTCTATTCCACTTCTTCTAGCCCCACCCATTTCAGGCCAAACAGAGGGCTCTGGATCTTATGCATATCAAAACATACTGGACTGGGGCAGCTGGGTGGTTAAGGCCCACTCTTGATTTCAGCTCAGGCTATGATCTCAGGGTCGTGAGATTGAGCCCTGCATCAGCTCCAGGCTCAGTGCAGAGTCTGCTTGAGATTCTCTCTCTCTCTCTGCCCCCACCCTCCCTGCTAGTGCTCTCTCTCTCTCTCTATCAAATAAATAAACCTTTAAAAAAATAATAATAAAGTACTAGACTACCAGTGTACATATTTTCCAAGTCTGCATTGTCCCTTGAAAGCCATAGGCTTTGTGGGGTTTATGCCATCCCTAGACACATAAATCCATACAAGCTGGAAGCCCTGGTTCCTGCAATACAGTTTACTTAATTGGTCGACCAAGTCATTCCACCTTGATGTCTGTAACCTGACCCTTCCTAGAGTGCATGAGGGGTTGGGTCTCTATCTCTTTCACTTGTAGAACCTGCCCTACATTTAAGAAATTTTCCCCCAACTTGATACTGCTGTGTCCTCTGCCTTTCCTACCCCTAACCTAATCCTTTTCCATGGAATCAGAAACAAAAGAATCATTTGTTTTAGTCCTCTGTTCTCCTTCTTAATAAAAACTGTCCTAATGCCAGGGGACTCAAAACCTAAAGGAAAAAATATTATGGGAAAAACTACATAACTAAATGCCTCAGTAAATTATTTTCGTATCAATGTAAAGAAAATCCTAAGCTCATTTTAGCCAGTTTTTCTGAATTTAATGTAATATCTGTCTCACTCAAGGAAGAAATGACTCAAGGTCTATCTGACCTCTTATTCACTCTGAGAGAAGATATCAGCAACCAAGTCATTAAATAAAACCCATTCTGCCTTTTTCACTCATAGAACTTCATTAGGTGAAGTTCTAAAATGTGCTTGAAAAGTAATCTAATTTATCTTGCTCCAAGGAATTTAATTAGAACTCAATTAAATTCAGCAGAATGCATACATCATTTTACATGTTGTACCTTGATTCATTTTATTTGCTATCTTTACATTAAAGATGCAATGAAATTATTTGGTCCTGCAGTATTCTATCCAGAATGATCCACTTCATGCATACAGTAATTGGTCCTCGGAAGCACTATGGGAAACAAAATATGTACATCATTATGCATGCCACATACAACTCATTTGAATTTAATCTCTTTGGCAATGTGTGCATTGGCGAGACAGGTACTTCAGGTATCAGTTTACCTGTGCTTCCAAAAAAGATATCTTTTTGGCACCTCTCTTGCATCTCATTAGACACATACATAGATGAATCAATACAGGAAAAGAAATGATATTTAGCCTTTATTCAGGTCACCTCACAGTCACTATTAAAACTTTAAATTGTCAATCCAAAAGCACAGGTGACAAAAGCAAAAAGAAACAAATGAGATTACATCAAACTGAAAGGCTTCTACATTACAAAGGAAACAACAAAATTAAAAGGCAACCTACAGAATGGGAGGAAATATTTGCAAAACCGGGTAGCTGATAAAGGTGGGTAATATCCAAAATATATAACAAATTCATACAACCCAGAAGTAAATTGTGATTTTTTTTTAAATGTGAGCAAAGGACCTGAATAGACATTTTTCCAAAGTAGACTTACAGATAGCCAACAGGTATATGGAAAGGTGCTTGACATCACTAATCATCAAGGAAATGCATATCAAAAGTACAATGAGATAACACCTCACATCTGTTAGAATGTCTGTTATCAAAAAGACAAAGATAGCAAGAATGTGGAGAAAGGAACCCTTCAGCACTACTGATGGGGAATGTAACTTGGGGCAGCCACTATGGGAAACAGTGTGAAGAATCCTCAAAAGATTAAAAGCAGAACTACCATGCGATTCAGCAATCCCACTTCCAGGTATATATCCAAAGGAAATAAAATCACTATCTCAAAGAGGTATCTTCATTCTCGTGTTCATTGCAGCACATTTCACAATAGCACAATATGAAAACAACCTAAGTAAGTATCCATCAGTGGATGAATGGATAAAGAAGATGTAGCATGTGTGTTTATATGCAATGAAAGATTATTCTGCCATAAAAGCTAAAATTATTCTGCATTTGACCTAAAAAAGTTGAACTCCTAGAGCCTGAGAGTAGAACAGTGGTTGCCCAGGGGCTGGAGGGTAGGAGAAGTGGGGAGATGTTGGTCAAAGAGCAATAACTTTTACTTCTAAATTGAATAAGTTCTGGGGATCTAATGTATAACATGGTGATTTTTGTTAATACTGCGCTGTGTACTTGAAATTTGCTAAGAGAATAGATTTTAAGTGTTCTGACCACACATACCAAAAAGTGGTAACTGTATGAAGTGATGGATCTGTTAATTGAGTTGATTGTGATAATCATTTCACAACGTATATATATTAATGTACATATATTAAATCATCACATTGTACATCTTTAAGACATCACGTCATACAATCTAAATATATATAATTTTTGTCAATAATACCTCCAATAAAGCTGGAAAAATAAGCAATTAGAGTGCCAAAAGAACCAAGGATGGAGTTTGAAACTCTGTTCTTTAGAGGTATTTCAAAAATACTAACATGTCTAAAAAATGTTTTGTTGTCATTGCTAAGGAATAGATGTGCCGCACTGTAATACAGTTGGCCTAACAAGGGCTTGGTATCACATGAGTACTACTACAGAAGCACCACTGGGAGAATGCTTTGGGTTGTTTATTGGCCTTGATGGACTTAATACAGCAGAAACCCCCCAAGGCTATATATTTATGTGATTCAAGAAACAAAAATGGATAGCAAGTGTCTTTCCCCTATAGTTTCTTGATCTCAAATTGCCTCTAGCTGAGGCCTTCACAAGTAGAAGGTAAGCCCATTGCTCTCTTGGTTTACCAATGTGCTGAAGCTATCCTAGTGCCTTAGACTTGTTCTCAGTCACCAGACAGCTGTTGTATCAAAGGAGCATAGACAGGTACAACAACGTAGGTACAGTGTGGAGGAGGGGCAGGTAGATAGAAAATGTACCTTTAGTAAAAAATATTGTTAGAATTAAATTGGAGTGTTTATTGTTCAGCCCTTGAGGTTTTATTCATTTCCCCTTTGGAGAAACTTTACAAAGCTGAATGAGGCTTTTCTTCTTTCTTAAATTTGAAAGACAAAATCTTAATGTTCTCTTTTGGTACTTTGCCACATACTCACTGGATGCCCTCTGCGTTTTGGACAGTTTGGAAACATCGTTGCAGTCCTAAATAGGTAAGCAGGTGAGCTAGGTGAAGTGTGTCAAACCTCTGAAATTACTTGGATTTACCCACATCTTGACATAATAGAAAAGGAAAGAAAGGCGGTTTGTAAATGTTTTCCACTGGAGGCTAGTAAGGGAATGGCTTTCCCAGCAGTCTACATCGTGAAAGGGTGGCTGTAACAAGGCAGACCAGAGTGAAGCCCTGGTCCAAGTTAAGAAGGCACTGGACCACGTCCCTTCTCACTCTGGGGACTGCATTGCACTAAGTCAGGTACACTAGAACTCACCCTATTATGTTAACAGATTATTGCACAAATTTGCTCAAGTAGGAGAATGGTGAGTGTAAAACTGAGGTTTACTAAAGCAACCCTTCATTGTTCTTTT
Source organism: Nyctereutes procyonoides (assembly GCF_905146905.1). Taxonomy (NCBI): domain Eukaryota; kingdom Metazoa; phylum Chordata; class Mammalia; order Carnivora; family Canidae; genus Nyctereutes; species Nyctereutes procyonoides. The sequence goes on from NW_026575146.1 coordinate 24,458,321, forward strand.
CTTCCTTCTTAAAAAAAAAAAAAGCATCAATGAGTCCCCACAACTTGAGAACTAGACACTGGTATTCAGTCATAGCCTTGGCAGCAACTCAACTTATATGAACAAGCTCATCTCTTTTACGAAGAATGTGAATTTAATGAGAATGCTCCTTTTCCAAATAAAAAATCACTTTGGCACCTTTCATTCATAATCTGCATGATTTTTTTTTTTGGCCTGATGTTTTTACCACAATGCTTATTCTTGGAAGCTTTTAAAAAGTTGGAGCATTTTGTACTTCATGAACCAACCTGAGTTGTCTTTTAACAGATTCATCAATTTAATTTTGTTTTTGATTTTTTTTTCTTTACCAGCCCTCATCGCCACCCCTTTGCCCTCTCCCAGAGTCTTTAAAAATCCTCCTTAGGCTGCCCCGTCTCACAAGCTCTCTCTCCCATGTGCCTTTCTATCCTTTTCCATCTTAAAAGCAGCTGAGAACCTTATGGGATTTCTCAATTAAAGACATCCCTTCTGGGACGCCTGGGTGGCTCAATGGTTAAGCCTCTGCCTGTGGCTCAGGGTGTGATCCCTGATCTGGGATCGAGTCTTACATCGGGCTCCTTGCAGGGAACCTGCTTCTCCCTCTGCCTGTGTCTCTGCCTCTCTCTGTCTCTCATGAATAAATAAATAAATCTTAAAAAAAAAAAGACATCTGGGATCCCTGGATGGTGCAGCGGTTTAGCGCCTGCCTTTGGTCCAGGGCGCGATCCTGGAGACCCGGGATCAAATCCCACGTCAGGCTCCCAGTGCATGGAGCCTGCTTCTCCCTCTGCCTATGTCTCTGCCTCTCTCTCTCTCTCTCTCTCTCTAATAAATAAATAAAAATTTAAAAAAAAGACATCCCTTCCTTCAAACTGTATTTTCCTCTAACCCTAAAGCAAGAGTGGCAATAATAGATTTTTTTTCCTGTTAGAATCATTCCTACAGTAGAAATCTCAACAAGTTGAATTTCTTTTTGGTCATTATAATACCTAATTATGATAAATATCCAATTTTTATTCTTACAGAAAACCTTCCCTCTCAAATAAATTGTGTCTAGCTCATGATGCAAAAATTAGATTTTAGTGTAATTTTGAGTTGTTTGACACGGCAGTCTATCAGAGGTACAGAGACTATCCCCGATCCTTGTAAAGGGGCAGTTGGAGTCATCTTGTGATGTAAAGAATTATGAAGAAAAATGCCTGCTAGCTTCCACTCTCAGAATCCTTTTATGACTTGAAAGCAAAAGCTAGATATATTTGTCTTCCACAATGAGGCCTGGGTTCTCTACCTTTTTATTCTGAGTTCCCTGAATATTCTTCCAAGTAAAAAGCATAATTGATGATCTCAGTTGATTATACATTTTTCAAGCAGGTTTTAATTGTGTGCAGAGAAGTTCAGCACTAATTTTCCCACTTCAAATATACTATACTGCATGCATACAAATTTGGTAAATATGTAACAAAATAATGGGATTTGACATGAGTCTTTATTTTTTAAAAAAGTGAGTCACCAGTCCACTTGTATACTTTTTTTGTTTTTATTTATTCAGTAGATTTTAAAGTTAAGTGTTTGCCATTTGATGGTTCACTAACATAATTAAAAATGCAAAGTTAAAAGCATTTTGTAATGAAAAATGTCAGTCACTTAAGAATGCATAAAGTAAAAAAATCAGTAACATAGTTGGCCTAAAACTATCACAATCTTTTTTCTATTCTCCAAGAAGGTGTTAGCAAGTGTGAGAAGGTCAAGTGAAAATTCCTACTAAAAATAAGATCTGTTAGTTTCATAATAGTCATGTCAGGTAAGACTCTCTAAATATTCTCATTTCTTTTTTGTTTTTCTTCCCCAATTTCTAAGGGTCGGGAATCCTTTAAATTTTCCAAATTTGGGAATAAAAGTATTAGTCAAAATTTGTGAAAATAAATCTGAGATGCATGTTAGCAACATTTTCTCTAGTTTTCTCTAAATGTATCATAGTGCAATCTTATAGATTTAAGTAGTAAGAGTATAGGTACTTCTAAAATGTACTAAAATGTAATAAGAGCTATTATTCTGAGCATTTACCATGAGCCAAATATTGTAGTAGAGAGACAGTTAACAAAAACTATCTCATTTAAGCCCTTATGACAACCCTGTGAGGTACATATTATTATCCCCATCTTATAGATGAACATAATGAGTTCAGTGATTACTGGGAGAGGCAAGATCCAAATCCATTTTCAAAACATGTTCTTATTTTATGGCACCATGCTGATTCTCTGGAGGAAGATGACAAATGTCCTTACCTTCCAAGCTAATGATTGAAAACTTATCTTTTAAGTCAATAAAAGTGAGAGTACACATTTCAAGAGATAATATCAGATGATTCCCTGGATCCAGGAAGAAAACTTTATCATCATGTTATATTTAAAAGAAAAAAAAATAAGAAAATAATTAAGCTTGATTAATTTTTAATGTATAAATATACCCTGGTGCAGTCATTCAATTTGTAGATGAATGGTTGAGCTTTTTTTTTTTTTACCTGCTGTGTAATTTTTTCTTATCTTTATATTTTTTACTTTTGTTTTACTCCTTCCTCTCTTTCTTTTTTCTTTCTTTCTTTCTTTCTTTCTTTCTTTCTTTCTTTCTTCTTTCTTTCTTTCTTTTCTTTTCTTTCTAACAGCTTTATTGAGATGTAATTCACATACCATGCAACCCACTTATTTAAAGTGTACAATTCAGTGATTTTTAGTATATCCGTATTTAGTATACAGGGATGTGCAACTAACAGCACAGTCAATTTTAGAACATTTCATCACCTCAAGAAGAAACTCCATACCCTTTAGCTGAAAACTCCCTATCTCCCCATCCTCCCAACCCTAAGCAACCAGCTCTCTATTTTCTCTCTGTAAACTTGGCTATTCTGGACATTTGATATAAAAGGAATCATGTGATATGTGGCCTTTTGTGACTGGCTTCTTTAGATGGTCAACTTTTTTAAGGTGAATGAGATTCTTTGACAAAAGAGTGGATGTTCTGCTTTCAGAGGAGTTTCGTGATAGCCCCCTGACTTCACTTAGCTTATGTGGGCCTAGTTAAAGGATTTAGTGATTATACCACTCAGTTACTAAATTTCACAAATAAACTGATTCCTATACAAAACCCAAGAGTCAAAGATAATACAAAAATGTGCCAGAAGCAAATAACAAGTAAAATTTGTTCAATTGAAACTTCTTTATCTTAATCTGACCCTTCTTCATCAGCCATATTGCAAAATAAAACAAACATAATGAAATCTAATCATATGAAACAAAAATATCTACTAAAATTTGTAATTTCAATAAGATAATTTCAGATATGAATTTGCTTGTTCATTTATTAAAGATGGGCTTCACTCTAAGTGTAAATTATACCTTAGGATATTACCTGACCCAACGTTAGCAAGCAGGTAACAATTAAACACCCACAAGATAAATATAACTTTTGCAGTTTAGTGGGGGGATTATGTTAAAGTCATCGATCCATTACTCTTAAATATTCCATTAAATGTAATAATAATTGTTTAATTAGCCTCGATTGGTATTTCTTACTTATGTAAATAAATGATCAAAATCCCTATGCTACTGGAGAAATTCTTCTTCCTGTCACTGTAGAAATAGTAATAATACACAAGAAAAACAAGTGGCAATGCACTAAAACAGATTATTCTGTCAGCAAATAGTATTGAATAATACATACAAAGCCATGTTGATGATTTGAAGATGCAAGTATTACAAGACTGTAGCTTTGCAATGTTAGGATGAAAGGTGTGTATAGCATGCCTAGATCAGATGTGGATATATTATGAAGCTAGTGAAGTTTCAGTATATCATACTTGCACAAAGAGCTCTGGTGCTTCAATCTTGCCTTTTACTGAAATTTTTCCTCCATAATATCAGGATTTGGTCCTCACTAAGGAAATGGGGAGAGAAACTTGGGGCATTGTAGCAAGAGCTTATTTCATTTCTCTTGCTCAGAAATTCCAAAGAACAATTCCTACTGAATTAAAACTCAGCCGCATGCAGTAGGTTTCTCTGCTGCTTACCCTTCTTTATCCATCTCTGGTACTACGAGTCTCACTGATCAGCCAAGTGTTCCATGTGTCACTCACAGCATTCTTTATCCTGGGATGGCATGCCAATTTCTCAGTACTAAATTACATCTCTTCTGTTATTTAAAACAAACAAAAAGACTCAAAACTATGTTCTCCATGAAACCCTTCCAGATTTGCTTTGTCTTATTTTAAGACTAAAATGATCCCAATAACTTTGAGCAATTTTATATAAACCTACTTGAATATATAGGTATATTTATGTTCTCTATTCAGATAGTTTCACTTATTTATGTTCCATGTCTCTAAGCTTCTTGGAGGCAGGGGCCAAACATTCCTTTCTCATAACTTGCATTTAGCATGCTTTGGCAAATGCTACTGACTGATTTATTTCTTAGTGGCTAATCCTGTAACTCACAGAGTTTGTGCATAGTAAATGAGCAAAATTTGCTGATAACTCAGCTACCAAAGAATTTCATGAAATACACAAAAGGAATGGACTTTAAAATCAAAGATACCAGTTTCAAGTTGATGATTATACACCAGCATCTTCTAAAAGTAAGTCAGAATTATGGAGTAGAAGGAAATATAAAGCTAATTAGCTTAGCCTGTGAGTTACCCAGAAAGCAGAGGTTTATATGCTGCTACTTTTTTTAAAGGCTGCATTCCCAGGGAGCAGGTATGAGGAAGGGATGGAGGCAAAGACAATACAAGGGCACAAAGTACCCAACAGAGCATCTTGTGAGGCAGGATGGAACAAGTGGCTTTTTCTCAGGACAGTCTGTCTGGGGATAAAGAAGAATTTATCTCCTGTAGTTTCCTAGTGGTGAAGTGCTGTAATTCTCCTGAACTTCCCAGTTGCTGATGAGTAGGCACTAAGGGGATGTTCATGGGGTCTGGCCCTCAGCATCTAGGTAGAATCCCCAAGGTAGAAGGTACAGGGTATATAGAATGGGCATGAGGCATTGGGCCACTGAGCTCAGCCCCCATAATGTTGGGTGTAGTCTATGCACAGTTGGTGGGGCCCACCACTGGAGCTAGAGTAAGTGATCACAGACCTTGGAGGTAGGTAAAACCAAGAAGATTTGAAGAGAGAGTATAAGAGATGTCTTAGTCACCAATTATAAAATACTTACTTTGTATATGAAGGAACTGAAGCCCAATGTAGAAGATGCCCAAGATTATGGGGCTTAGTTAGTGGAACTCAAGAGTCAGGAGCTTCCAAATCCCTATTCATTGCTTTTTTCACTCTTCTGTGCCACTTCTTTAGATATACAATATACAACTCACATGTGCGGTTGTGACCTATCCTCTCACACTAGAGTTTCACATGTCTCCTTCACTTAGTGCCTCAAAGACTCACTGAAATATTGTTTAGGAGGCCTTTTTGTGGCTTATTTGGTTTCCTCTAAAGAAAAAACAAAAACAAAACAAAACAAAAAACCTGATACCACAGAATCAGAGAACGGATTAAATTAATGAATATAGAATCTGAAGCAAATACACCCAGTTTTAATGTTAAAACTGTGGCTATGTGTATTTGCTTCTAGCCTAATGATCTTTCTACATAGAAGTCTAATTAATACTTAAATGTGATAAAACCTTTCCTCAAGAGCTTTAAGAAGCCAATGTCCTAACCTCTGAAAACATGAACCTTTTCAAAGAACATAGTAGAACACATGTTTCTCCCATATTCAAGTGGAATTGTTTCTAGTTAAGGGAGTTTACTTAAGGGTTCTCTGTGTATATATATCTGAATTAATATGCTGACCCAAATCTAACATGGCTTGCCTAAATATAGTTACCAGAATGAAGATTACTCTACAGAAAGGTTGATGTGCACAATACAAGCATCCCTCAAAAAATTGGAAAAAACTCAAATACACAAGCTAACCTCACACCTAAAGGAACTGGAGAAAGAACAGGAAATAAAACCTACACCAAGCAGAAGAAAAAGAGTTAATAAATATTCGAGCAGAACTCAACGAAATAGAGACCAGGAGAACTATAGAACAAAGGAAAAAAAAAACAGGAGTTGGTTCTTTGAAAGAATTAGTAAGATAGATAAACCATTAGCCAGCCTTATTAAGAAGAAAAGAGAAAAGACTCAATAAAATCATGAATGAAAAAGGAGAGATCACAACCAATACCAAGGAAATACAAATGATTTTAAAAACATTATGAGCAGCTATACGCCAATAAATTAGGCAATCTAGAAGAAATGGACACATTTCTGGAAACCACAAACTATGAAAACTGGAACAGGAAGAAATAGAAAACCTGAACAGGCCAATAACCAGGGAGGAAATTGAAGCAGTCATCAAAAACCTCCCAAGACACAAAAGTCCAGGGCCAGATGGCTTCCCAGGGGATTTCTATCAAACGTTTAAAGAAGAAACCATGCCTATTTTACTAAAGCCCTTCCAAAAGACAGAAAGGGACAGAATACTTCCAAACTCATTTTATGAGACCAGCATCACCTTAATTCCAAAACCAAAGACCCCACCAAAAAGAAGAATTATAGACCAATATCCCTGATGAACATGGATGTAAAAATTCTCAACAGGATACTAGCCAATGTACTCCAAGAGTACATTAAGAAGATTATTCACCATGACCAAGTGGGATTTATCCCTGGGATGCAAGGCTGGTTCAACACTTGTAAAGCAATCAATGTGATTGATCATATCAGCAAGAGAAAAAACAATAACCATATGATCCTCTCAATAGATGCAGAGAAAGCATTTGACAAAATACAGCATCCATTCCTGATCAAAACTCTTCCGTGTAGGGATAGAGGGAACATTCCTCAGCATCTTAAAAGCTATCTACGAAAAGCCCACAGCAAATATCATTTTCAGTGGGGAAACACTGGGAGCCTTTCCTCTAAGATCAGGAACAAGACAGGGATGTCCACTCTCACCACTGCTATTCAACATAGTACTAGAAGTCCTAGCCTCAGCAATCAGACAACAAAAAGAAATAAAAGGCATTCCAATTGGCAAAGAAGAAGTCAAAGTCTCCCTCTTTGCAGATGACATGATACTCTACATAGAAAACCCAAAAGACTCCACCCCAAGATCGCTAGAACTCATACAGCAGTTCGGCAGTGTGGCAGGATACAAAATCAATGCCCAGAAATCAATGGCATTTCTATACACTAACAATGAGACTGAAGAAAGAGAAATTAAGGAGTCAATCCCATTTACAATTGCACCCAAAAGCATAAGATACCTAGGAATAAACCTAACCAAAGAGGTAAAGGATCTAGGCCCTAAAAACTACAGAACACTTCTGAAAGAAATTGAGGAAGACACAAAGAGATGGAAAAATATTCCATGCTCATGGATTGGAAAAATTAATATTGTGAAAATATCAATACTACCCAGGGCAATTTACACGTTTAATGCAATCCCTATCAAAATACCATGGACTTTCTTCAGAGTTGGAACAAGTCATCTTAAGATTTGTGTGGAAAGACCCCGAATAGCCAGGGGAATATTAAAAAAGAAAACCATAGCTGGGGGCATCACAATGCCAGATTTTAGGTTGTACTACAAAGATGTGGTCATCAAGACAGTGTGGTACTGGCACAAAAACAGACATATAGATCAATGGAACAGAATTGAGAACCCAGAAATGGGCCCTCAACTCTATGGTCAACTAATATTCAACAAAGCAGGAAAGACTATATCCACGGAAAAAGGACAGTCTCTGCAATAAATGGTGCTGGGAAAATTGTACAGCCACATGCAGAAGAATGAAACTGGACCATTCTCTTACACCATACACAAAGATAAACTCAAAATGGATGAAAGATCTAAATGTGAGACAAGATTCCATCAAAATCCTAGAGGAGAACACAGGCAACACCCTTTTTGAACTTTGCCACGGCAACTTCTTGCAAGATACATCTATGAAGGCAAGGGAAAAAAAGCAAAAATGAACTATTGGAACTTAATCAAGATAAAAAGCTTCTGCACAGGGCAGCCTGGGTGGCTCAGTGGTTTAGCACTGCCTTCATTCCAGGGCCTGATCCTGGAGACCTGGGATCGAGTCCCACGTCGGGCTCCCTGCATGGATCCTGCTTCTCCCTCTGCCTGTCTCTGCCTCTCTGTCTCTCTCTTTCTGTGTGTCTCTCATGAATAAATAAAAAATAAAAAAATCTTAAAAAATAAAAAAGCTTCTGCACAGCAAAAGAAATAGTCAACAAAACTAAAAGACAACCTACAGAGTGGGAGAAGATATTTGCAAATGATGTATCAGGTAAAAGGCTAGTATCCAAGATCTATAAAGAATTTATGAAACTCAACAGCAAAGAAACAATCCAATCATGAAATGGGCAAAAGACGTGAACAGAAATTTCACAGAGAAAGACAGACATGGCCAACAAGCACATGAGAAAACCCTCCGCATCACTTGCCATCAGGGAAATATAATCAAAACCACAATGAGATACCACCTCACCCCAGTGAGAATGGTGAAAATTAACAAGATAGAAAACAACAAATGTTGGAGAGGATGTGGAGAAAGGGGAACCCTCTTGCACTGGTGGTGGGAATGTGAACTGGTGCAGCCACTCTGGAAAACTGTGTGGAGGTTCCTCAAAGAGTTAAAAATAGAGCTACCCCACAACCCAAAAATTGGACTGCTGGGGATTTACCCCAAAGATACAGATGCAGTGAAATGGCAGGACACCTGCACCCCAATGTTTATAGCAGTGATGTCCATAATTGCCAAACTGTGGAAGGAACCTTGGTGTCCATCGAAAGATGAATGCATAAAGAAGCTGTGGTCTATGTACTTAATGGAATATTACTCAGCCATTAGAAACGACAAATACCCACCATTTGCTTCAACGTGGATGGAACTGGAGGGTATTATGCTGAGTGAAGGAAGTCAATCGGAGAAGGACAAACATTATATGGTTTCACTCATATGGGGAATATAAGAAATAATGAAAGGGAATAGAGGGGAAAGGAGAGAAAATGAGTGGGAAATATCAGAGAGGGTGAGAGAACATGAGAGACTCCTAACTCTGGGAAATGAACAAGGGGTAGTGGAAGGGAGGTGGGTAGGGGGTTGGGGTGACTGGATGATGGGCACTGAGGGGGGCACTTGACAGGATGAGCACTGGGTATTATGCTATATGTTGGCATATCAAACTCCAATAAAAAATATACCAAAAAAAGAAAGGTTGACGTGCTTTGATTCAAAATGATAACATAATTGTTTCACTCTCATGCCAAAGAATTACAAAGCAATATGATTATATAACACTATGTTGAAATTTTTCATACCCTTTTAAAAGAATGTATTCTTATATTGAGAGAGGAAAACAAGATTCAATTCATGTTTTATTTTAAATCTTATTATTTTGAATATCTAATTTGTAACAGGCTTATTCACAAGGTTCTAAAGTCTATTTCTTTAACAGAATAAAGTGCTTGTGGTAATGGTTATGTCAGTCTTTATGAATATAAGCTGTATTATAATAGGTATTCAGCTCCCAGCAGCACTACTTTTCCTGAGACTCATGCATTTTTCATTGTCTAGTCATTTTGAATTTAAAGTGGATAGGATGTCCTTTTAAATGCATAAACAAAGAAGATGAAAGTGTATATCATAGTCTCCTCTCAATTTCTGCTACTAAAATTATAGGACCTATGTTTCCTATGTTAGAATGCATCTGGAGTGTTATTCTATATATTGCATGAATAACCAACAGCTCTCTGTGCAGAATTCCACCCAACACCATATTTAGCATCATTCTTGCAAGATAGTACCTTACCAGGCTTGTTCAAAAAAGCAACAGAATATAGCTTATTAACTCAGTGTCTAACTGGAAGATGGAATACAGTAAAAACAAGGTTGGTTTTGTCTTTCAAAACTAGTAGTTTTTCAAGGTAAGATAAGCAGTTATCTTTCAAATCTTCTAAGACTTTGCCCTTTCTCATTTATAAATATTAGTTCACTCATAAACATGTTTATTCATTCATTCTGTATTTATTGAGCATCTATTTCTTTTCCATCCAGCAATCCTCAAGGCACCAGGAACATAGAAATGAATAGAATATATTCCCTTTCAGGAGCTATGAGTTACAGACCTTGGTGAGTAGGAATAGAGATGGGAGCATACAAATGAGGGCACTTAGCCTTGGAGAGCAGGGAGTGGCCAAAACGAGGCTTTTTGGAGAAAATGGGTCTTCAGATTATAAAGAGTTAGATAAAGGGACACAGATCTACTGTGGTGGTTACCTATGCAAAAAAAAAAAACAAAACAAACAAAAACAAAACAAACAAAACAAAACAAAACACCATAGTTCAGAGTGATAAGGCAATAAGTGAATTGAAAAAATGCTAAAATAGAGAGAGTGGTAAAGAGGTCATTCTGTGAAACAGATTACCAAAAGAATTTGTCCAGTGCTTAAAGACAACAAAAGAGAATTTGATGAGAAGAAGATGGCATGGCTGGGGAGGCAGAACTAGCAGAGTTTGCTATCTAAGTCAACATCCAGGTTTATTTATATTTTTATTTATTTACTTATTTTGCTTTGGTGACTCTAGTAGCTTAGTTTAGATGTGTAGACCACAATAGCTACAGAATCTAGCTTTCTATGATTCGCAAAGAACTCATGAACTCATCTGATAAAAGGCTCCTTCCAATCCTTCCTGTTTTACAAATCATTTTTATTATCATGACAGATAAAACAATAATTTGCATTTTGTATCAAATCATACCAAAGCAGCTAAATGACATGGTCACTAATTAAAAGCAGAAATTAATTACTGAAGATTTGCTGTTTTGTTTAGCTGAAGAAACTAGAATTAGACTGTGTTGATCTCCCGTTAGAAGGTATACATGACAGAGGTCTTGGTGGAAGAATTTTCATTGGTCAATCTAGATGGCTTTTTTTATCTTTACCATCTCCAGAATACTTCTAAAACACAGCAAATGTGATTTCTAACACTGCTCTGGGCCTTTGTGAGGGCAAAGAGCCCCCCCCCTTTTTTTGGCAGCCTAATACTGGTAAAGCATAGTAATAAGAAGTTGGGATTTGGACTCTTACAACCTAGTTTTCATCTAAACTCTTCCCCATGCTAGCTCTGTGATCTTGAGCTAGTTGCTTAAGCCCTCTAAGCATCAATTTACTTATCTATAAAAATTTAATTCTCAATAAAATAGTAATATCTGTTATAAGCTGTTTTATGTAAATCTAATGACAACCACAAAGCAAAAGCCTATAGTAAATATAAAGATAAAGATAAAGAGAGAGGAATATAAGCTAACCACTATAGAAGGTCATCAAATCACAAAGAAAGAGAGCAAAAGAAGAAGGAAATGGAAAAGAACTACAAAAACAGCCAGTAAACAATTAACAAAATGGCGATAAATACATAACTATCAATAATCATGTTAAATGTAAATAGACTAAATTCTCCAATCAAAAGACATTAGGTGGCTGATTGGATGAAAAAACAAGACCCATTTTTATGTTGCCTACGAGGGACTCACTTTAGATATAAGGGAACACACATACTGAGAGTAAAAAGACAGACAAAGATATTCAATGCAAATGGAAACCACAAGAAAGCTGGAGTGCCTATGCTTAATATCAGACAAAATAGAATTTAAACCAAAGACTAGAATGAGACCCAAAAATGAGCATTACATGATAATAAAGTGGTCAATTCATCAAGAAGTTAATAGCATTTGTAAATAAATATTTTTGCATCCAACATAGGAGTCCCTAAATATATGAAATAAATATGAATAGACCTAAAGGGAGAAATAGACAACAGTACAATAATAGTAAAGGATTTTAGTACCCCACTTACATCAATGGATAGATCATCCAGAGAGAAAATCAGTAAGAAAATATTCATTTGAAGAAACACATTAGATCAGATGGACTTAACAGTTGTATGTATGGAACATTCCATCCAAAAAATGACAGAATACATACTATTCCCCAGCACAATTAGAACAGTTTCCAGGATAGATGATATGCTAGGCCAAAAAACAGGTCTTAATAAATTTAAGAGGACTGAAATTCTATCAAGCATCTCTGCAGACCACGTTAGTATGAAACTAGAAATTATTTATATGAATTAAACTGGAAAATTCACAAATATGTGTAGATTAAACAAGATGCTGCCAAACAACCAATGGATCAATGAATAAATACAAAGAGAAGCAAAAAAATACCTTGAAGCAAATGAAAAAAAAATAGATAAATGCTTACCTCAAAAAAACTTTTCAAGAAAGAAAAGTTTCAAATAAACAACCTAACTTTATACCTGAAGAACCGGAAAAGAAACAAACTTGAAAAAAGTGAGAGAAGGAGAGGAAGGTAATAAAGATTAGAACAGAAATAAATGAAATGGAGACTAAAAAGGCAATAGAGAAAATCAAAGAAACTAAGAGTTTGTTCTTTGAGAAGATAAAATTAACAAGCCTTTACTTTTATTCATGAAGAAAAAAGGACAGAGGACTTAAATAAAGTTAGACATGAAAGAGATTTTATAACTGATACCACAGAAATACAAAGGATCAAAGAGACTGCTGTGAACAATTATGTTCCAACAAATTGGACAAACTAGAACACTGGATAAATTCCTAGTAACATATACCCTACCAAGACTGAATCATGATGAAATAGAAAATCTGAACAAGACAATTACTAGTAAGGACATTGAATCAGTAATCAAAAACCTCCCAATAAACAAAAGTCCAGGACCAGATGGCCTCACTGGTAAATTGAATTAAACATTAAAAGAAGAATTAAACCAACCCTTACTCAAGCTCTTCCAAAAAAATAGAAGAGGAGGGAACTCTTCCAAACTCATTTTATGAAGGCAGCATTATCTTCATATCAAACCAGACAAGGACATACAAGAAAAAAAAAATATGAGCCAATATCCCTGATTAACATAGATGCAGAAATCCTCAACAAAATGTTAGCAAACCAAATTCAACGATACATTAAAAAGATCATACACTATGATCAAGTGGGATTTATTCCAGGGATTCAGGGATGGCTCAACACCTGAAAATCAGTCATTGTGATATACCACATTAACAAAATGAAGGAGAAAAATCATATGATCATCTTAATTGATGCAGAAAAAGAATTAGACAAAATTCAGCATCCTTTTATGATAAAAGCTGTAAACAAAAACATCCCTTTACGACAAAAACAAAGTGGGTATCATCAACATAATAAAATCCATATGTGGGGATCACTGGGTGGCTCAGCGGTTTGGCGCCTGCCTTTGGCCCAGGCCGTGATCCTGGAGTCCCGGGATCGAGTCCCACATCGGGCTCCCGGCATGGAGCCTGCTGCTTTTCCCTCCTCCTGTGTCTCTGTCTCTGTCTCTGTCTCTCTCTCTCCCAAATAAATAAATAAATAAATCTTTAAAAAATTAAAATTAAATTAAAAAAATAAAATCCATATGTGACAAGCCCATAGCTAACATCATACTCTATGGTGAAAAGCTAAAAGAATTTCTTCTAAGATGAAGAACAAGATAAGGATACCTATTCTCGCCACTTTTATTCAACACAGTATTGGAAGTCCTAGCCAAAGTAATTAGTCAAGAAAAGAAATAAAATGAATCCCTGGGTGGCTCAGCGGTTGAGCATCTGCCTTTGGCTCAGGGCGTGATCCCGGAGTCCAGAGATGGAGTCCATTGGACCTCCTGCATGGAGCCTGCTTCTCCCTCTGCCTATGTCTCTTCCTCTCTCTGTGTGTCTCTCATGAATAAATAAATAAAATCTTAAAAAAAAAGAAAAGAAAAGAAGAGGTAAAACTGTCATTATTTGCAGATAACAATATTATATACAGAAAACATTAAAAACTACATCAAAAACTGTTGCAACTAATAAAGGAGTTCAGTAAAGTTGCAGGCTACAAAATCAATACTCAGATATCTGTTGCATTTCTTTATATTAGTAACAAACTAGCAGGGATTAAAGAAAACAATCTCATTCACAATTGCATCAAAAACAATAAAATACTTAGGAATAAACTTGACCAAAGAGTTGAGAGACTTGTATTGAAAACTATAAGACGTTAATGAAATTGAAGAAGAAGACACAAATGGAAAGATATTTTGTGCTCATGGTTGGAAGTATTGTTAAAATGTTCATACTGTGCGATCTACAGATGTGATACATTCTCTATCAAAATTCCAATGATATTTTTCAAAGAAATGGAATTAATATTTTTAAAATTTGTATAGAACCAAAAACAAAAACAATAGCCAAGGCAATCTACAGGTGCGATACATTCCCTATCAAAATTCCAATGATATTTTTCAAAGAAATGGAATGAATATTTTTAAAATTTGTATAGAACCAAAACCAAAAACAAAAACAATAGCCAAATCAATCTGGAGAAAGAACAAGGCTAGAGGCATCATGCTTCCTGATTTAAAACTATTACAAAGCTATAGTAATTAACGAGGTATAGTGTTGGCATAAAAACAAATACATAGATCAGTGGAACAGAATAGAAAGCCTGGAAATAAATCAATGCATATATGGTCAATTAATATATAACAAAGGAGCCAAGAATATACAATGGGGAAAGGGCAATCTCTTCAATAAATGGTGCTGGGAAAATTGGACAGCCAAATGCAAAAGAATGAAATTTGACCACTATCTCATACAAAAATTAGCTCAAAATCCATTAAAGCCTTGAATATATATCCTGAAACCATAAAACTCCTAGAGGAAAACATAGGTCTTGGTGATGATTTTTTTCACCCTGACACCAAAAGCAGAAGCCGCAAAAGCAAAAAGGAGTGAGACTACATTATACTAAAAAGCTTCCACACAACAAATAAAAATATCAACAAAATGAAAACAACTACTAAATGAGAGAAAATATTTGCAAATCATGGATATGATAAGGGGCTAATATCCAAAATATATAAAGAATTCATACAAGCCGATGCCAAAAACAAAAACAAAATAAACAAACTCAATGACAAAGGTACAAACGATCCAATTTTAAAAAGGACAGAGGATCAAAATATACACTTTTCCAAAGACATAAAGATGGCCAAAAGGTACATGAAAAGATATTTGGCATCATTATCAGGGAAATGCAAATCAAAACCACAATGACATATCACCACACAACCTATTGGAATGGTTATTATAAAAAAAGTAAAAAAATAAGTGTTGGCAAAGATGTGGAAAAGAGGAAACCTCTCTGTACTATTGGTTGTAATGTAAATTGGTGCAGCCACTATGGAAAACAGTATGGAAGTTTTCAAACAAATTAAAAATAGAACTACCATATGATTCAGCAATTCCACTTTTGGGTATTTATCTGAAGAAAATAAAAACACTAACTGGAAAAGATTTCTGCACCCCCATATTCGTGTTTGTTGCAGTGTTATTTACAATAGCCAAGATATGGAAACAACCATAATCCATCAATTAATGAGTGGATCCAGAAATTGTGGTGCATATAGGGTGGTGTGTATATTATTATTCAGCCATAAAAAGAATGAATTCTTGCCATTTGCAACAACATAGATGGATCTAAAAGGCATTATGCTAATGAAATAAGTCTGACAGAGAAAGACAAATACTGTATGATCTCTTTTATATTGCTCTGGTACTCTCCACTCTACCAAAACTGGTCTTTCAAAGGCTAGCAGTGACACAAATTATCTTCCATCAGTCCTCATTCTCTCTCTTCTCTAAGCAACATTAAATATCACTCCATTTTTTTCTTATTAAAAAAAAACAAGCAGATAGATAAATAGAACATATTGGTCATTGTCAGAGCTGTGGAGATTGGGGGTTGGGAGAAACGGGTGAAAGGGGTCAAAAAGTAACGAGATTAAAAAAAAAAAAAGAAACCAGACAAGTTGAGAGGGAGAACCTTTTGTGTGTACCTATAATCACTTTAGTCCCTCTTTTTGAACAAAGGGCCCTACATTGTCATTTTTCACTAGGACCTGTAGTTATGTAGCCAGCTCTGTTCCTACTTGAAACTGAGTTCCTTAGCATCTGTGCACATGCTTATTCATCATGCTAGTCATCATACTATTCTGTGTCTAGTATAATATCTGACATTTATTAGGTAATAAAAATTATTTTTGAGATAATTTTTATTAATTTTATTTATAGTATATACATGTGTATCTGTAAAACATCTAAATATTTGCATATTTATACAGTTATATAGTATAAATACTAATTTATACTGTGAATGTATAATGTATAATGATAAATACAGTACATAGGTATAAAATATTTGGAAAACAGATTTCTAAATATTTTGGTCTTCCAGTTATTCTGTATTAAGAGAGTACTGCTTTAGTCTCTTTGAATTTAAACGGTCACTAATCTAATCAATACTATATTTTTAAAACTCCAGAAAGTAGATTAATATCTGGTGAGCAGATTCATTGCACCATAAGCTTTCAGAATGTGCCCACAATGTGTCAGCACATTTCTATAAGAAATAAATACAAAAGTAGTACCTGCCTTGTAGGTTATTATGAGGATTAAATAAGATAGTATATATAAGATTAAGCCCAGGACTTGGCATAGAGTGAGAACTTATTAAATATGAATTATTATTGTTATTTCACCTTAACTGGCCTCATTTTGTAGTAAGTTATTTGGGAACTCAGCTCCAAAATCTCAGTTAGTAGCTCCCCAAAGACAAGGACCATTTCTTTTTCATCCTTGCATATATAGTGCCTGACGTATAGATGGCTGTTTTATAGTATATTGGTACATATACATCAGAAGGACTAAAATTCTATTCTCTTACGTGAGTAGTCAGTCATTTTTGATGGCTTGATTTTGTTCAAGAAAGGTATAGGATATTGCCAAGGTTTTGAATACCATGTTGTAATTTAAGCTACTGTAGGAATTAGCATGTTTTTGACCTTCTTTCCCAAGGAGATTTACTCCATACCCAGTATTTTCCAGTGGACATTCTCAGCATTGGGAGCAACCAATTAGTTGTAACTCTCCCCATTTCTCTTCCACTTAAGGACATAACTTATTATGCAAGTAATCAAGAATGACCCAGTGAGAGGATAATCATGAATCTACTCTAAGTAAAATTTCTAAATCATTTTATACATTATTATTTTAGCTATTATCGTAATAATGGTGTTTTGTGGTGACTAGATCAAACTTCTTCAAAGAGCTCTTTGAAGAATTCAAAACTCTTCAAAGTCAACACTTTTATATCTTACCACTTCCTGCCTACTTATCACAGCTAACAATTCCCTCTGTGAAATTCTCTCTGTTCCCTTGGTTTCCATGATACCAATATTGCTCTGGTACTCTCCACTCTGCCAAAACTGGTCTTTCAAAAGCTAGCAGTGACTACAAATTATCTTCCCTCAGTCCTCATTCTCTCTACCCTCTTAGCAACATTCAATATCACAACCACCTCCTCCCTTGACAGTCTCTGCTTCCTTGGTTTCCCTGATAGCAAGAACTATCCTGATTTTGCCCTTAGACTTCTAAACACTCCTGACTCCAATGATGTGCCTCTTCTTTCTCCCTTAACCCCAATCTGGGGATTCCTCAAGGATTTTTCCTAGGCCCTCTTATTCTCTCTCCCTTCCTTGGTGATAATCATCCATTTCTACTACTTCACTCATCATTCTTAGGTGTGTCACTTCTACATATTTATCTCCTGGTTGATCTCCCTATCCAATTCTTATCTCTTGTTTCTAATACTGCTGGATCATTTGGAAGTTCATCTGGCAGCTCAAATTCAATATACCAAAAATATTTGTTATCTTTCCACTAAAACCAGATCCTTATCATGATTTTTTTTTCCTGGTTTTGAGTCCTTCAGATTTATTTATTTTTTTTAATAAATTAATTTTTATTGGTGTTCAATTTACCAACATACAGAATAACACCCAGTGCTCATCCCGTCAAGTGTCCCCCTCTGTGCCCGTCACCCATTCACCCCCACCCCCCGCCCTCCTCCCCTTCCACCACCCCTACTTCATTTCCCAGAGTTAGAAGTCTTTATGTTCTGTCTCTCTTTCTGATATTTCCCACACATTTCTTCTCCCTTCCCTTATATTCCCCTTCACTATTATTCATATTCCCCAAATGAATGAGAACATACACTGTTTGTCCTGATTTTTGTTAGTGAATATCACACTTCTGTTAGTGTGACTTAAAAACCGTTTTTTTAATATGTATAATTTTTTATTGGAGTTCGATTGATTTGCCAACATATAGCATAACACCCAGTACTCATCCCATCAAGTGCCCCCCTCAATCCATTCACCCCATCCCCCCTTCCACTACCTCTTGTTCGTTTCCCAGAGTTAGGAGTCTCTCATGGTTTGTCACCCTCTTTGATATTTCCCACTCATTTTCCCTCCTTTCCTCTATAATCCCTTTCACTATTTCTTATATTCCCCGTATGAGTGAAACCATATAATGATTGTCCTTCTCCCCATTTTACTTACTTCACTCAGCATAATACCCTCCAGTTCCATCCACATTGAAGCAAATGGTGGGTATTTGTCATTTCTAATAGCTGAGTAATATTCCCTTGTATGTATAATTCTAGTACTTCTTTTTACCTCTGCCTTTCTTTTTTATCACCTTTCAATTCAGTAAAACTGCTCAGGGTTGCCTAGGCCTATCTCTGCACTGTCTTTGAATTCCTTCATTTTCTTCTTCCCCTGAATGGTATTGCCCAGCTATAGATACAGTGAAGCACATCATACAGACTTCACAGTCTGGCAGAAGATAAAAGGGGGTAAAATCAGTAATTATAATACAATGCTAGAGATGTAAAGGAGAAACATCCCAGGGAAAAGAGGACAGGTAAGACTTCTTAAAGGGGGGTAACATCTAAGCCAAATCTTAAAAGATGAATAGGAATCAGATAGATCAAGGCAGGATAAACATTCTTGAATAATAATAACAAATGCAAAGGAATGCCAGCAAAGAAGACCATGACTCATTGTTGAGATGTAAGTAGCTTTGTAGACTGGAGCTCTGGCTTCATGGGGAAGGCAGAAGGTAAAGCTCTAGAGGTAATGAGAGTGAAGGGAGGGCATGTAGGGCCTTGTTTTCAGTTACCTGTTGGTTCCATAACTGACCACTGCAAATGTCATGCCCTAAAATAACAGCCATTGATTGTTTCTCATAATTCTCCAGTTGGGCAGCCATCTCTGGGAATGGCTTATCTCTGTTCCATGTGGCACAGGCTGGTACTGCTCCACTGGGGCAGGAGAATCCAGGATCCTCACTGACATGTCTGGTGCTTCAGCTGGGGTGGCATTGGCTGAGTCTCTTTTTCTTTTCATGTGGACTCTCAATAGTCAGTTGCCTGAGTTCTTTACGTGGAAACTGTATCTGAAGAGAACAAAAAAATGGAAGCTACGGAGCTCCTTATGGATTAGCCCAAAGGTCACATGACATCCTTTCCCCTACATAGTTGGTCAAAGTAAGTCACAAGATAAACTGAGTTAGAAAAGGAGAAATAGATGAGAGGAACAGCATGAACGCACAGGGATAGGAGGAAATGTTGGCAGCCATCTATGTAGACGACGTACCTACAGGCCTTCTAGATCACTGTATTTTATGGGGTACCATTATAGGATTTTAAGCAGCAGGCTGACATTTTAAACATATGTGTTTTAAAATATCTCTTTGGTTCCTTAAAAAAGATTGAATTCAGGGGTCAGGGCCAATACCTGTAAACAGGGCAACCAGTGAGAAGCCTCTACCAGCATTTTACAGGTTAATCTCATGAAAGAAAGCCCTCATGTCTTGCCACAATTTTCCTCCCATGGGAACAAATGGAATGACCAAAATGTGAAGGATGCCTTTTAATTTTTTCTTTTCTTTTCTTTTCTTTTTTTTTTTTTTTTTTTTCTTTTTTTTTTTTTAAGCAAGACATGATGCAGATACCTGCTCAGGACTCTGTGCCCCTTCCAGAAAGATGGGTTCACATTGCTGTGGGGGAGGAAATATGTAACATTGCAAGTCCTCTGACTAATGCTTTTTGTTTAGAAATACTACTGCTTGCTTATTTTACATTTCTGTTTCTAAAAATAAAGCAGGAAAGTCAGATGGGACTTTCAGGGAAGGCAAAAGCCTGCTTTATTTCCAGGGGCTCTTCCTGAGTCAGACGATGCAGGTTTATATGATCATAAAACCCATATGGGCACTTTATTTCTCTGCAAAGTGAACCCCTTGACTCTGGCCTTTAGTCCCTACTACAATGGTCGACAATGCCTATGAAAAAGCCACAGAAAATATTTACAGAATTTGAAATGTTTTATTATACCACCTCAGTAACTAAATTTCCTTCGCAAATAGCAGTTTTACTGTGCAAGCGATTGTAACTTGTGTAGAGGAGCAGAGATCAGTGCTTATTAGTGCTTGCTAGAGCAAATTATGATCCAAAATCTGGAAATGGAAAGGAGATGGTCCCTCTGGATTGTCGGGGGTTTGTACATCCCCTTCCCCTAAGTGTTCCTGGATCCAAGATTTCAGTCTTAAAAAAAAAAAAAAGAGTCTGTCTTTATTGGAATGAGAACCTGAGGATAAGATTACAATATAGTGCTTCTTTGTCAGTGTGCTGGTGTTCTCTCAGGTTTCTGAATGCTTAATGAACGTGATGGTGGGCATCAGGGATGAGGTTAATTTCCCCCCACAGGCTCCAGAGTGCCATGGCTAAAAGCCAGGATTACTTGGAGAGATTTGGTCTCAAATCCCAGCTTTGCCATTTCCTGGTTATGTGACAGTGAGCAAATTCCTTAACCCCTCTAAACTTTGTTTTTTTCCCTCTATAAAACCTCACTAATAATTGCACCTTGCTTGTAGGATTGCTGTGATGGATGAAAAAAAAAGTACTACTTACTGCATTGAACCTAGTGACTGGCGCAAGTGCCCAATAAATTTTAACTGTTAGTGTTTTAATGGACTTCCTGCTGATCTTTGCTGTTTCTCTTTATTTTTCAGGGAGATGTTAATCTCTGTGGCTCTGGGCCAGGTGTTATCTCTTCTTATTTGTGGAATTGGCTTGACCAGCAAGTACCTGTCAGAAGATTTCCATGCCAATACACCAGTCTTTCAGAGTTTCCTCAATTACATCCTTCTCTTCTTGGTCTATACCACCACACTAGCTGTCAGACAAGGTAAGCATGCAAAAATGCATATGTAGCTTGGAATATAGCTCAATTTATTTTTTACAAACATCTAGAAGAATGATGAGCCATGACTAAATTAACTTTTTTTCACATACAGCATCATAAGACAATTCAAGACCTCAAATCTCACTTTTCTATTCTGCAATAATAAAGCAAACAAAATGAACAAAAAAATCACAAAGAAGCATAAATTGTGTGAATTCAGCGGGAAGTAGGAAATGCATGTATAGGCAAAATGTACAATTGCTCACTATCTGAATTTCTGTTAACATTCCTTGTACCCCTCAGTGAATCTAAATAGAGTGCTTCCCTAGATGCTGGAAAGGCCTGGAACATCTGTCCTCACTAATGCTGGTCCTGAGAAATCCAAGGGAATTACAGACAAATGTATATTCTTTAGGAAGGTGTCACAAGAAACATAAATATAGTAAACACAAACAACTCTCATAATAATAAAGGGGAAAAAAAGGAAAGAAAACTACCACAAATGGTCAGGTGAGATCTTCTGTCTAAATTTAAAATAGCTAAAGCAAGAAAAGAAGTCCTCCAAGAATCAATACAAGAAAAACTTTTTAATTGGCAACTGAAGTTGAAATCCTTGGGATGTATCTCTGGGGAGTGTAATTCAGAACCTTATGACTATAATGCTGACTCTGGTATAAAAACTCTTTTCTCTGGCTCAGAAATAGCCAACAGTTTGCCCCTAGGAGCTGTTGGCTGTGAAATATGCATTGAAAAATAATCATTAATAGGTTTAAAGACAATTATATACCTGAATAATAAATAAGGATACATGAATAGCTTTATTCATCAATCCTAACAGTCATACTTCTCTAAAACTTTGTAAGAACTGTATCAAGTATCTCATTTTTACTCTAATTATTTAAATGGCCATCCAGAATAATATTGTTTAATTAAAACAATGTGTCCAAAACTAGATTTTATTCCATTGGGACTGAATTCCAGTTTAACTTTGGATTTGTTTAAAGTATTGGAAAAGCTAGTTTCATTTATTTCTCAAAAAATTGTATTATTGGTGTTTGTTTCTTAAAGTTTAACCACAGTAGACATAATTAATTTAAGAATAAAATTTCAATGCAAAACTCAGACTACAAAAGTTGTAGACATTGAGTCTCAGCTATATTTCCTCAGCATGATCTGGAAGCTAATAGTTTGAACACTACAAATGCCAAAAAGAAAGCCCACAAAACTCACAGGAAAGTGGTGAATTTATCTTCTCCGATTTTTAGGACTAAATAGTCTAGGCTATGAGATGGTGACCTGTAATTAGTCCTCATAATGGGTTCTTGTCCATCTTACTTTCCAGGAATCCAGAGATTTAACAAAAACCTTCATGAGGAAAAAAATAAAATCGAGTCATTCTAAGAAAGAGAGAGAAAATTTCAGTCAGTAAAGCTTTGAAAACTAAATGTAGCAAAAGACCTAACATTTATAACAATACCTTTTATCAAGATTCTATAATACGCCAGACACTATGTATGTAAGTTATCTCTCTTATTCCTTCAGTCCAAGGAAATAAGTATTATTACCCAAAATTTTATAAATTAGGACACCAGTTTCTTTGCCTGCCTGTGCCTCTCTGGGCTCCCTGTATCCCATGTAGGTCCTAGGGAAGGCAGCAGGAGGAAAAGAAGATACTTTTGAATAAAAGGAAGGGGTTTTGCTTGAATTTTAAAACCCTGAATAAGGGATCCCTGGGTGGCGCAGCGGTTTAGCGCCTGCCTTTGGCCCAGGGCGCGATCCTGGAGACCCGGGATCGAATCCCACGTCGGGCTCCCGGTGCATGGAGCCTGCTTCTCCCTCTGCCTGTGTCTCTGCCTCTCTCTCTCTGTGACTATCATAAATAAGTAAAATAAAATTATATATATATATATATATATATATATATATATATATATAAACCCTGAATAAGAAACCAGCCCTGGTGCAAGGTCTATTGAGGCACAGCAATGAAGTTAAGAGGATATAGTCCCAGATATGGGGATACAGGGTAACGGGAGAGAGCACAGCTGACAAAAGACCAGGGACTAGGACAAGAAATTTGGAGGCTCTTTGGAAACAAGATTGAAGAGCGCCTGGGAAATTCTGTTTATCCCAGTCAGTGATGGAGAGATTCAATTTCTAAAATGCCCTCTCTGGACATTTCTGCCATTCCCTCAGATTATCACTAGATTCACTTGACATGTCTTTATGTGGGTGTTTACTCAGAATGTTTGTTTTAATCTTCATCTTTAGAAGTTTTAATAGGCTGGCATTAAGCTAACATCTGGAAATCAACATAGTAATTACATTAATTTTGTATAGGCTGATTCAGTACTATGTTCTAGAGATATAATAATCTCTTTCATTGTGTACCTCAAGATTTGAGAGGGAATGAACAGCAGAGCAAAGAGGATGAGAGGATGGAAAGTCTGGTGTGTGCAGGGGAGGTGCTCTCATAGTCACGATTCCTTCCCCTTTCCTGGTGCTTCCTGACCACTCCTCCCAGAGGCCTGCAGATTAGGACTGAGCAAAATTACTGTCTTTCCAGTTCTCCCAGAGCAGACGTCACCTATCCCGCCAAGCCACCATTTAATTTGACATTACCTTAGGCCACCTTAACTGCAGGAAGTTAGTCTCCGGAGCATTTTTTAAACAAATATTTCTTTCTCATTTTAACTGTACAACTTCTAAAAGGTTATAATTGTCACATGTGAATAGAATGTGATAAATCCCAGAAGCTCTTCAGAAGTGTTCCTGGTGACATGACAAAAGCCTTGTGGACATTGGACTTCAAAGTTAAACTGCCTTCTCTTTACCAGATTTGCACTGAACCAGTGACCAAAGACTTTGAAACAACAGATTCCAATAGAAATTCCAATATAACTCCAGTTCAAGCTGGAGTTCTGAATTGTCCCTAATTATTAATTGGTTCCTACAAAAATTTGACCACCATCCTCCTTAAGAAATGTGTGTCTTGTTGAACAGGCTTAAATCTAACCTTTTCATTGATTGATGCTGTTTTTATTCCAGATAGTTCTAAAATTCAAAAAGATTTTGCTGTTCATAACAAAGAACCTCAGTAGTACAACTTTACAGGGGGAAAAAATGTACTTCAAACAAGTAGTTCCGTTGAGAATTTAGCCATAACTTCGATGGGTTAATAGTAACCATTTTTTAAGAAATTATTCAGGCAAATAAAATGTACTCATTGAAGTAATGTCTGAAATCCAAACTCATGCTGTATGTAGATAGTAGGGCTTCAGGAATTATAAAGAAAAGCTCAGCTCTCTTCCTGTGTATCTTTCCTTTACTCTCACACTATCACACTTTTATCTCACACTTGTATCACACTTAGAACACTTTTGTCCCAGATATGTGGTGTTTTTCATACCAAGCAATTCTGTGGCACCAGCTGGTTGTCCTACACTTGAACTCAGTTCTGACACTGTCTTCCTAGACATAGCTAGTATAAGATCCCACAGGCTAAGAACTAAGTCTCATATGACTGCCCCTTTCACTTCAGATGCCAATTGCGGTCTGGGTTGTAACCTCTGCTTCTGACTGATAGACCGTAAATCAGAGACTCCTAGGACTTCCTTCTGGGGTTTGATTAATTACTTGCTGGAGTGGTTCACAGGACTCAGGAAAATGGTTTACTTACTGTTTATCAGTTTATTATAAAAGGATATGTTAAATAATTTAGTGAACATCCAGATGAAAGACATGAGTAGAGCAAAGTATGTGGGAAGGGGCACAGAGTTTCCATACCTCTCTGGGAACGCCACTCTTTCTGCACCTCTATGTGTTCATCAACCCTGAAGTTTTCTGAATCCTCTACTTCAGAGATTTTTATGGAAAGTTCATTATATAGGCATGATTGATCATTAACTCCATTTCTAGCCCCTTCCCCTTCTCCAGAGAATTAACAGGTGAGACTGAGAATTCCACATTTCTAATCATAGCTTGGACTTTGTGGTAACCAGTCCCTATCCTGGAACCCACCAAAAGTCACCTCATTAGGACAAAAGACATTGCCATCACCCTGGAAACGCCAAGGGATTTAGGAGTACTATGTCAGGAATCAAGGTCTCAGACCAGATATTGGGATATAAAGATGATCCTATGTACTCTTACTACTTTGGGAAATTATAAGAGTTGTAGGAGCTCTGTGCCACAAACTGGGGGCAGAGACCAATATATATTTTTTTCCTATTGTTTCACAAGAATAGAACTACAAAAGTACAGTGAAACTTCCAAAAACTTTTGGATTTGCCTAGGAAATTCTCAAATGATTCTTCCTCTTAACATAAACACATCACCATGTGTAATCGCCTTGATTTTTTCTAAATTTTTCTAAAAATTTTTTACTTTTTACTTTTTTTACTTTTTTTCTTAAAATTCCATGTAATGCTAGCTGAAATCAGGAAGCAGAGAAAAACAAAAGGCAAAGACTCTAAACAAGAAGAAAGAACAGGGTGGGGTCTAACTGAAGCCCAGCCGGTTCTTGCATTTATGTTGTAGAAACAAGAAATGTGACAGCCTATTAAAAACAAAAGTGAAGATAGGATATCAAGAAAACGATATGTCATCACACTTTTTGCCCATAAACTTCTTTTATCAATTATTATAAGAATCCTGCTGCTTCCCAGAACTAGTTTCAGCAGTTCTTAAATAATAGATACCCATGGTTCCTCTCCTGGCAATTTTTAACTTCTGAGTGTAGGTAAACCGTAGTTTTTAAACATTAGTTTTTTCTTCATCTGCCAGTTTTTCTCAGTTCTTGTCTTCCTAATTCCTCTTTATTTTTCCATTCACAGTTTACTCTGTGATAGAGGAGGAAAAGATTGTGGGGCAAAGGCAGGATGCTGAGGGGAAAAATAAAAGCCTTTCAATCTTTGTTTTCCTCCTTAAGGCATGGTGATAAAAAAGAAATGGGTATCGGTAATGAAAGAACAAATAAGGAAGTGTCTGCTTCATTTCATATACAGACTCTGGAAAGAAAATAAAATGTCACCATTGATCTTCATTAGATATATTCCTGGTGACTCATTCTAGAAGTTTTGCTTTTTCATTGAAATATATTTTTATAAACTCTTCCAATTTTAAATAAAAGACAAGCTTCCAGCTAAAAGCAATTTGATGGGTAGTGTATATATTTTGCTTTTCAGCAAATTCTTGAAACATGGACATTAAAGTATTTACTGAGTCATTTATATATTTCTTTGTGTTAGCATGAAAATGAAACAGGTTTCTAAGAGTACTAACAGAGCACTCTGAACACATCACCATGTGTAATCCCCTTGATTTTTTCTAAAGAGAAAATACTGAAAAGTAAACACAAGATATACTCTTCATGAAAATACCCTCATCTTGAGCATTAAACTCCAGAAGACAGAAATCCTAGTTCAAATTTCAGTTATAAGTGGGGAGGCCATGAACTCTGTTCAGTCATTTTAAGCACTCACTCTCCCTGCCTGCCCTACCCACCATCAACATTTTCCTACCCAGGGCACTCAAGTAGGGCAGGACAGGGAGAGAGTAATACATAAAATGAGAGAAATGCATAAAAACGACAGCTTTGCCTGCACACAACAACTAGATGCAACTCATAGCCCAATGGTCCGGTCCCATAGCCCTCAGCATTTTCAATGAATGCTCTTCTCAGAATTTATGCCAAAAAAGCATTTCTCCTTTTGGTGGTAGCTAGGGAAATATTAATCAGTAAGTAATTGCTACCTCTTCCCACACTAGACAAGCTTCATATTTGTTCTCTGCAGAAACACTGCACCTCTTACATACAATTACATAGGCTAAATTCTCAATTACCAATGTTGCAAGATTAAAAATATCCATGTAAATAGAAGAAATGTAGGACTTCAGGTAAAATAATATAGACCTCTCAGAAGCTACAATGACATCTTGGAAACTTAGGTATCTATCAGATCCTAGAGGCCCCTTGAAGATCTTGTCTCCCAAGTTCTGTTAATCATATACTGTATTTAGATTCTACTGAGATAGTCCTCCTATGAAATTCAATCCTTTTTTAAAATCCCGGTTATTATATTATCTGGATATGTAGTTTTAAAGAGTCCACTAGTCACTGTGATTTAAAATAATCCTTTTCTATTTTCTAAATTGAGTTGATCTTATTTTTTTTTAAGTATGACTTAAGAAACTGATCCTTTTTTTAAAAAATCCTCTGTGAATCTTTGCGCCTTGCCTTTCTTAGAATGTTCTTTGACCCGTACCATAGGAAGTTGAAAAACACAAGCCAGAGCAGTGAAAAGAGTTAAAGCAGGATCCAAGATTTTCTCAGAGCAAAAGCCCAAGTTATGCTCACACAAAGCTCAGTTTCCAGCTCTCTGGATAACCTTGACTAAGTCACTGAGGAGGACTGTTAGTGGATTACCAGTATAAGAAAGCACTTGGCAAGTGTAAATACTGAATTATAACAACCTTGAGAGTTGTGGGTGGAAATATTATTGTCACTTACCTAAGTCTGTTGAGGTAATATTCATGGGAGCCTCTTAAAAATTCTCCCTTGTGGGAAATTACCTGGCAAACCTCCATTCCTATTCCTTGTTAAGTGGCCTTTGTTTTTTATTTAAGTATGATTGCAAAGTTCTAGCCTCCATAGTATAGGAAGGTTGTAGTTCAGGAATTGAGGTACTCAGATGAATCCTTAGTAGACACTCCATGGGAATTATGCTTATGTTGTTGGGGATGGGAGAAGAAAACATGGGGCATGGGCAAGAGGGGAATATACACAAACCATACCAGGAAATTATTAGAGAAAATCACAAGAGAAAACTAGAGTCCAATTCTACTGAAACAATCTGCCAGCATATGGAGCAACTGAAACTCTCATGGACTGCTGCTTGGAATGCAAAATGATACCACCACTTTGGAAAATAGCTTAGCAATTTCTCATAAAGTTAAACATACACCTACCATATGACCCATCAGTCATACTCTTCTAGGAGAAATGAGAACATGATGTCCACACAGAGAACTCTATACAAATGTCCATTGCAGCTTTATTCATAATAGCCAAAAACTGTAAACAACCCAACTGCTTACCAATTTGTGAAAGGATAAACAAATTGCGGTGAATTCATACAGGGAGTACCACTCAGCCATAAAGAAGAATAAGCTACTGATACATGCAACGATACGGAATAATCTCAAAAGCATTATGCTAAGTTCAAGAAGCCAGACATGAAAGCTTTCATACTATGTAATTATATACTGAATTATAATATGATGTTCTGCAAAAGGCAAAACTATAAGGTGAGGAAATAGATATGTGGTTGCCAGAGCCTGGAAGTGAGACAGATTGACTGCAAAGGAGCACAAGGGAACTTTCAGGGTAATGGAAATGTTCTATAGATCTGGATTGTTGTAGAGGTTACAGGGCTGTATATATTTGTTAAAACTCTTCAAGCTCCACACTAGAAGAGATGGATTTTATCACATGTAAATTATACTTTAATACACCTGACCAAAGGCAAAAAAAAAAAAGAGTTAATTGTCTATTATCTCTCTATTGTTAGTTACCGTGTTAAAATAATGTCTCATTAGGCTCAGAGTCTCCAGCAGGGAAACTATAGTAGCTATTCCCTCAGTCCCTTACGGATATTAGGAAGTCAAAATTAAAACTTCCCACTTCATATGACATGCTTTTAGACTACAAGAATGAATATAGTTTCCAAGAAAAAAAAAAAACCTACTCCAAGGACCTTGCTTATTGACATGAACTATTATTTATCAAGTTTATAATCCATTAAATAACGTGAAAACACAGACACTGCATACATATGCAGTGCTTACAGAGTGAATCTGCACCAAATCAAGTCTTCCACAGTCTTAATCAAAGTGAAGAGTATCCAACAGAGCATGTCCCATTTGTGCTAAAGTGGATGAATCTCAAATAGACTGATACCTTACACAGAACTTTCAATATCACTTAAATCATCTTTAGATTAAAGGAAAATGACATATGCAATGCTATCTTGTCTTCTTAATGAATCTTTATATAAACATACACACATGCACACACACACTATACATCAGACCGTCCCTCATTCCCCATGCCAAATGCTTCACTTAAGGGATGGCCTTAAGTGAATTCTTTCATTCCAAACAGCTTACAAGCTTGGAGGATGGATTGTCTCTCTGTCTTATCTGGAGTCCTTGTTGACTGTGAATTTGGGAAATCTTTAAGCATTCACCTATCCATGCTGAGAGCTGGCATAGAGCAACACTCATTCTTGGCACGAAGCTTCGGTGTTCATGTGGGAGATTGAAGGGTGGTTACAAGATGATAACTGTATTGCCTGAAGGAGATAAGTCCCCTTCTGCCAAAATAGTGCTTTGTATGTAATTAGTGTAAAAATTCAGAGGAATAGAGCTTATCCTTACAATCATCTTTCTCATTAAAAAAGAATCATAATGGAAGAACAAAGCAGTCCCTGCAGTGAGTTGAATTGCTTTCCCTAAGTTTTCATTAAATCAAAGACTCAGCAGTTAGCCATCCTGTAGACACTATTGCAGTCTGCTACATGAGTTTTGCAGGGGAAAAAATGAAGCAAACATTTTTTTTTTTCCTTTACAGGATTAGAATTGCATTGTGGTTACTTTAGATCAGAATTCCCTGTCTATGCATTTTTTGAGTATCTGGTTTCAGTGATTTTCGCTTCTGAGATTTTTGAGGACCAGAAAGAAGATCATGTAACTCACCAAATTTAAATGTGGTATTTGCAAATGGTGGGTTCTGACTACAAGTTGGAATGACTGGGCCCCTTCAGTGACCTATAAGAGGAAAAACATAAAGGAAATGCCTTGCAAATAAAAGAGAACATGATGGGACGTCTGCCTTTGGCCCAGGGCGTGATCCTGGAGTCCCAGGATCGAGTCCCACGTCAGGCTCCCTGCTTGGAGCCTGCTTCTCCCTCTCCCTGTGTCTCTGCCTCTCTTTCTATGTCTCTCATGAATAAATAAATAAAATCTTTAAAACAAAAAGAGAGAACATGATCAGAATTTATGTTTCTGACTACTTTTTGTTTTACTATTTGACATTTCTATAAAGTAACATAAATGTTACTTTTTTACCTTAAAGTCTCTAATTAGCCATGTCTAAAATATTTATGTTTAAGAACCATATTTAGGAACACTACTTAAGTCTACTAAATTAGAATATAATTTTAAACAATTAGGATGTGGACTTTTTCTGTTTCTTAATTCAATCCAAATTTAAGAGCCTTTGTGTCATTTCAGTAAGTTTCCATAACTTTTCTGGGTTTTTCTTCATTTCATATGTCAAGGTAATAATAGCAACTGCCTCACAGATTTCCTGTGGACTAAATAAGGTGATATATGGAAAGCTTGTAACACAAGGTCAGGCATATAGAAGTATTGAATGCATATGATCTGCCATCATCGGCATTAGATTGACATAATAAATATTGATTCTCCTCCCTACCAGGTTGGATTTTACACATGTAACCCTTAATTTGAATACATTCCACCATGAAGACCCTGAAATTCATTAGCCATATTCCAGCAGTTGTCTTCTCCTTAACTCGTCACTGGATGTCACAGTAGGCACTGATATGATTCATAGAAGGATCAAAAAGAAGAGACATTTTAGATGTGTCCTCACCATTGTGATGGCCAATACGAGTCAGGGAATTCACTGATAGAATTATTACATTGGCACATGACTCATTCTGAAATGCACTAGCCCAAGTCCTTGTCTCCCAGGGTGTACAGTGGGGGGTCTTTTGCCTAAGAAAGCCAAGCCAAGGGGAGCAGTGAGCACCCAGAATCTGTCCAGAGGGAGAGCCACCCTTCAACTTTCAGGCATTGCTGCACCCAAACTATAAAAGATCCTAAAAGGGAAGGGAGCATTGCCAAAGGAAGAATCAGAAGAGCAATTCCCTAGGTCAGTGCTTGTCCCCAGAAATAAAAGAGTTCTTTGCTCTACAGCTTTGTTTTTGACCATAAAATCTCAAGGCAAAATTGTTTCCCACCCTTTCTTTTCCTCTTGTGTGTATGTATGTTTCCTTTCTCTTCTCCCATTTCCTCTCTTTGCTCAGCTTTTTCCTACTTCTGTAATCATAACTGATACACAAAGGGAGGAAATGGTAAGAGAAACATTCTCATTCACTTTACTGAGACACAACTGTCACTACAAATTTAGATATTACAGAGAAGATCCAGATTCGGTTTAAGCCATGCCTGCAAATTACTACTCCAAGTTACTATTCTTTGCTCAAGAAAAGGTTTGGAAGCACAAAGACACCAATTAAGATCTGTATGTTGCAAACTACGTTTGATTACCTTTTTCCCTGAATGTTTTTTCTTCCACAACACACACAGAATGCATCTGTGAACTGCAACCAACTAAATATGCATATGGAAAGCAAAACAGATCCAAAGCAGCTGGGAAAATCACATTCCTATTTGGCCTGCTGACCAAGGCATATGCCAGCTGGAGAAGTTGAGGACAAAGAAGTGTGGTTTGACCAAAGCCAAGAAGGGATGGCATTTCTGTCCAAGATAATTTCCAGCAAGGAATCAGTTCTTGGGTAATGGCCATAGATGCTTTAGAAGACCTATCATTACAACAGTAGGGATTCTTCAGATGTATTCCTAAGGGGGAGGGAGTGGGGAGGGGTGTCCTATATTATAATCAGAATCCCAAATCTCACTAGTTATTTGGAATAAACAGTGAGCAGCATGTACCTTTTAAGGGCGTTTCAATGGAAGCCATAGTACAAAAATCTATAAGCAGAGATCAGTCATACTAATGAACTATGACACAAACAAGAATTGTCCTTGAATGAGCTCATTAAAAGGAATCTTGCTCCCATTTTTTGGCAGGTAGGAATGTTTGTTCTATTTTAAAGTTGAAAAATAAAATCAGGGTGGGGAGAGGAAAAAAAATAAAAATAATCCAAGATGAAAAAGAGCTGTAAAATGCCCTGAGAGAGCACAAAGCTCTGGGGGCTCCATAGCCAGTGAAATGGCCACCAGTGTGTCATCCTCTCGCTGAGAAGAAGGGAAGGCCATGCCGTCAAGATCATGGAGCTCTCATTCACCCATCTTTCAGCAGGAAGAGCATGTCACAGACAAACTCAATGGACTACCGGGGCCTCACCAAATTCAAAGCATCTGGTTCTGTACCTACAAGCATATTTCAACTTTTGGCTTAGTAGATGTCATTCGCTGAGGTCGAAATTTCCAGCTGTGCTGTGTTAAATTCAGGGCCATTATAGCACAGCTTTAAGCAAGCCATTGATTTTAAACTTTTGTCAAACTAAAAGAAACTAAGTTAGATCATTCAGAAGCAAACAAAGAACTCAACTTCTAAAAATAAAGTTAAGGAACTTGGTAACTTCTTTTTAACAGAAATGTGTGGGCAGATCTTATGTAAGTGGCATAAATGTACAGGTCTCTGCACTGTTAAAAATTGCAAGTTATTTACTATATGGAAACTTAATAGATCCCAACTCCTAGTTTCTATTAGATAACTGGCCTCAGATACGCTTAGTAATTTAGATACACACCAGGAAAGTGTGTTCCTATACTCAAAGTGTCTCTCAACAAAAGGAGTCAGCCTGATACAAGCCAAGGATGCAACTGCTCCTCAGCCTACTGAGTTTTATAGTTTTAGTTCTGCCCATGTTTACTTCATACAGGACCTTCTAGAAGGCTCTGATCTTATTACATCTTGCTCAAATATCTCTTACCTAAATTTAATTTCTCTTGCCTTCCTCAGTCACACATTTCTTCCTTCATGTATTCATCCATCTATTATTCCATCCATTTATTCAGCAAATGTTTTTTGAGGGCCTTCCTCTTTTAGGCACTGTACTACCAGGTGTGAAGGATGCCTCACTGAGTAAAAATGATCTCCTTTCTTCCCCTCCTTCTAAGGCAAGGAGAGGAGAGTGACTAGGAAAGAGTCCCTGTAATTGCAGGAGGCCCAGTCTGAGGGCCTCAGTTTCCCTCCTCTCCACCACATCTTCATATAAAAGAATTTGCTTCTCTTCTGTCATCTATTTCCATGACTCTTTTCTCCATCGGCTGCCAGTCTTCCCTTTCCCAATTATTCACAACAGAAGACTTTATTACAAGCAGTTATAATCAATACGTTGCTATTTTGTGGCCTCCTCTTGACCCATGCACATACCCTTTGTTCTAGAATCCTGACTTTACACTAAAAGAACATCAGTTGTTCCTCCAGTCCCCGTACCACCCACCTACACTGTTGTTCCAAGAGAACACAGCACAGGTATCATCCGTCCTTTATTTAGACTTAGCTGTGGTGACTTCTTGGCTGCTAAGCTTCTATAAGCTAGAGCAGTTGGCTAATCTCATGATTATTAGTGACTTCCAAGACTCTCAAAGTTGTCCTGTCCTCTTATAAGCAGCTGTATATGGATCACAGGTCTCTGTCACTTTGCATGGCTGGTGACCCCTTTGGCTAGTGGCAAACTGTCTTTTCCTTTTTCAGCTTTATCCATTTAGGAAGCCCTTTTACCCCTTATGTGTCATTTGGGGATGTACTTTCAGCACTTGCTGGTTATATGAACTTAAGCTCCTTTCAAGTTTCAACAACTCCTGTAAAATATTAGAAACCACAGTAATTTAGTGTTATAAAGTGAAAAGCAACAGCACAGTAAAGAATATCAAAGCTCACTAGCTTTATCTCAGTACCTGACAGGGGAGAACCAACCTGGGACCACTCACTGGGACTATTAGCAGCTGTGAAGCAGCAGGAAGGAAAACCAGAACATCAACTTCTTGCTGTTGACCATTTTCTCATTTTCTTACTGTACAGCATGCTCTGTTCAGCAAATATTCATCACTTCTCCTTCAGGGTAGGTTACCATTTCATGGTATTCTGGAGGAAGAAATTAATGGTGGCTTTGATAACCAGTCTCACAATATGTACAATATCCAGTAGTCCCAATTGTTTTCAGAAAGTGGCACAGATAAATATCTAACTAAATGCAGCAATGATTATGATTCCTTTGAAAAAAAAACCCATTATTGCATCCTACTAATCTTGTACCAAAATTCCTAATCTAATCTATTCATGGTTTCACCTGAAAACCAGAAAAAGAGTATCTCTCCCTAGCAAGTGTGTCTCTAGCCACAGGTACCCCCTTGTGTAACTATGCAGTTCCCATTGCTAAAGTTTAAACACACCTAACAGACTAACTTAGAAAACTCCCATCATCTGTGGGGTTGAAGTTATATTTGGTTGTGGGATATATTGACTGATGCAAAGTTGCCTTCAGTTAAATTTCACAACTATTTATTGAGCCCACTGTGTACCAGATACTATGTGAGTGCCTTTCAGATGTCCTCTCTCTGTCTCCATTTGCTCTAGCATGCCTAAGCTAAGCCACCTATTGCCTCCTACCTGAACTGCTGTGACCACTCCTGAGCTGTGCTCTCTCTGACACCTGCCACCACTTCATACACCCTTTTTAAAAACTTTTTTTGTTCTAAGCTAAAGAGCATTAGTCAATCAGTCTTTGGATAATTATGTAAATCTTTCTTTATTTTTTATTTATATCAAATTCAGTATTTTAAAAAATAGTTGAGGGAAGGAACTGGTGATTTTTTTTCCATACCCATCAAAATCAACACATACTTCTCAGCTTTATTCATTGAACCAAAATAAGATCTTTCAATAAGGTTCAAGAAGCTCAAAATCAAGATACTAGAATGTTGTTGTTCCTACTTTCCAATTAACCTGCTGACTTGAGGAAAGGAAGTCAAAGATGTAATATTCTAATTATTGTTCTCTGAGCAGGGTGTCTTCTAAAGTGCAGACTAAGTTGCTTTGGATTTCAGAGTGAAAATATTGATCCAAATGTAAAAAAAAAACAAAAATTTAATATTTTAGGTATGAGTTTCATAAAAAATTACTTTGGGGCAGGGGGTGGCTCAACAGTTTAGTGCCTGCCTTTGGCCTAGGGCATGATCCTGGAGTCCCAGGATCAAGTCCTGCATCAGACTCCCTGCATGGAGCCTGCTTCTCCCTCTGCCTGTGTCTCTACCTCTCTCTCTCTCTCTTTCTCTCAAGAATAAATAAATAATATCTTAAAAAAATAAAATAACTTTGGGACCACTGGGTGGTTTACTTGGTTGAATGTCAGACTCCATTTTATAAGAAACATCCTTGTAAATATATTTTAAATATATGTAAGAATATTTTGTAGTTTAGATTCCTAAAAACTTAAATGCTGAGTCAAGAGCATGTTAAATATTGATAAATATCACTAAATCTCCCCTCTCCAGAAAGTAATATCAGTTCAAAAGCCTATTAACGGTATTTGAGAGTATGTTTCCCTCTTCCTTATCAACATCAGATATTATTGGTAATATTTTTGCCAATCTAAAAGTGAAAAAACCTCATTGTTTTAAATTTCATTTCCTTAATTACCAGTGATATGAGCATCCTCTTGTATGTTTATTGACAAGGTTTATAGCTTTTGAATCCTAAAATAAAAACATGAAATGATAATGACCCCTTACACAGTCTGTTCTTGGTATAAGACTAAGTCCCATGGACTCCTTTCCTTCTTTCTCTCACTCAGTCTGTTGTCTTTATCTCCTCATGAATTAGTGCAAAGAGGGGAAAACAAATGAGCCTTGTGTTATGTTCCTCTGGAAGAATGCCACTGCCAGAGTATTGAAGTAATAATACAGAAATTTATATCATCCATAAACCTTTTATAGTAGTGTAATTAGCAGGGCTATTAATATTACCTAAGCCTAGCTTTCTTTATTGCTGTAAACACAGCTTGTGATCATATAAATGACATCAGTATTAATCCTTTAGGGCATCATGTAAACCAAAGCACATGAGTCAGTTAGTTTAGCTAGAGTTTAATCAGAATCTCCATTCAAAAAAAAGGATCATTTTTTATTAGAAAGCAGAAGGATAACCTTTGGGCATTTTCCAACTTTGGGTTCCAGGAAAGGTTTACTGGTGTAGACGTGCCTGGGAAGAATGGAGTGGAGAGAAATAGAGAAATTTTAACCTGTATCAGTGTAGAATTATGACCATTAGCTAAATATATTTTGGCTATTCTATGGTTCAGTGTTATTTACATCTGGTTTTCTTCTCTCTTGTGCATCTTTATCAATATCTAATTCAAAGAATGAAGTGAGTTTAATGCATATACTTCATATCTCTTTTTCTAAAAACAATGAACGTGACATGCAAGTAGGTTCCAGGGATTGCAAATCAGTGTAAATTAGCAATATGGTTTAGATGACTGGTGTGGAAATCAGGACAGTAAAATTACACTGAAGGATGGTCTCAACTATGAATATGTTTCTTCCTTAAGCAAGTCAGCTTCATATCTCTTTGACTCAGATTTCTTGGCTGAAGAAAAACAATGAGGATAACTATCCAATAAAAATTGTTTATTAACATATATTGATCATTTTATTTGCTCAAAGATGATGTCATTAAAATGTTAATCTATTTGATATTTGAGGGACATACTCAATTTGTGTGGCTTTTTAAAAGTCAGCTATTATACTCAAGCCTTAGCTCCAAATAAAAACTGCATATTTCAGAATGAGTAAGATTTTCTGAAACAATAGGTGCAAAGTCAATCCATTCAACTTGGATGATCTTTGATAAAGAGAAGAGCACAAGTAAAGAAGGGAGAAAGAAATAATGCACAGTGAGTTTGTTTGATTCTATGAACACACTATACACCATTTCAAGTACCACCTCAAAGGAGAAAAAGAAAGGAAATGAAAATGTACAATATAGCTACTACATACTAAGCATTGTATAGGTCATTTTGTATATGAAAAAACTGAGGTTTAGAGAGATTGACATATCAAAAATTATATAGTGACTTCCTTTTAGGATATAATTAGTTGCAAAAGACAATCACCCTCACTCCAACAACAGTAACATATAAAATCATATATTTTTTCTGAACTCATCAGAAAGCTGAGAAAGAAAAAAATCTAAATGTATAAAATTCCAGAAAATTCCATTTGTAAGACAGAAAAGATTCAGTTTCTTTCATCCATTGCAGAGTGACAAGAGAAGGAATCAACAAAGAGAGAGGCAAGAAAAAAACAGCCAAAACTTTAAGTATTAATGTGCACATGTGGGGTAGTGTGACAGATTATATTCTCAAGGACTTCAGCCACAGAGCGGTTTTATACACACTTCCAGACTGTGTTCCATGGGTCTTTGCCTAGTGCTGGGCATTTATACCAAAGACTGAGAGGTGGCACAAAACTAAAAGATTCTACCTAATGTGTGTGAAGACTCCTTAAGTGCGTGACAGCCATGTTTTGAAAATGGAGAGAAGTAATATCGGAGATCTGAGAGAAACCAACTGGAGGCAATCCAGACTTTCAGATGCCAAGGATTGGCAAAAGAGTTGAGAGAAATCCTTCTGAGATGTTCCAGGCAGAGAGAGATTTCTAAAGGTTCAAGAAGTCTACCCTAGGACTAGAAAGCAAAGAGAATTCCCCCAGAAACCCAACTGTAGTCAACTGAATGCAAAAGAAAGGTATATTTTTCATGGTTCAGAAAGTTGGTATCTGGAGATAAAGTGCAGAAATCTCCAGAATCTCAGCAGTACTCAGACCTCAAGTCCTGAAGAAGGGTAAGGACTGATCCTGCTTTCAAGATATTTTAAGTCAGTAGTGAACTAACTCAAACTGAAGCTGCAGGAAAGCCTCATCTCAGTGATCAAGTTGACTCCTCCCACAGCCAAGCATCCAAACACAGAAAAAGGACTTTCTGTTTTTGAAAGTAAATATGTTTTTCATTCAGTCCTTACTGCTACTATATACAAAATACCTGAGTACAATAAAAAAGTGATGAAGCAAGAAAATGTGACACATGGTCAAGAGAGAAAATAATCAATAGAAGCGGACCTAACAATGTCATAGATGTTAGAATTATCAGATGAGAACTTAACTATAATCATAATCCCAAGTTCAGGTGGATGATCTTGACAATACTCATGAAGAAATGTGGAATTTCATCAAAGACAAGGAAACAATTCTAAAAATAGTCAAATAGGAATGATAGAAATAAAAAAATTAAAAATGAAGAATATAGGATTCAGTAGAGAAAAGAATCTGTGAATTTGAAGATAGGTCAATTCAAAGTATCCATTTGAAGCACAGAAATAAATGAGTGGAAAAGAAAAGAAAAACAGAATATCTGGGACAATATGAAATTATCCAAAAGGCATGTTTTTGAACTTACAGAACAAGAAGAGAGAGACAGTGAGGCAGAATAAATATTTGAAGAGATAATAGTTAAGTTTCCAAATTTGTTGAAAGACATCTAATAAATCCAAGCAGTCTGGGAAATCCCAAACAAGGTAAATACTAAGAAAACCACATCTGGGTATATCATAGTCAAACTGCTAAAAACCAAAGACAAAGAGAAAATCTTGAAAACAGCAAAAGAAAGAAAAGATATGGGGCACCTAGGTGGTTGAGCATCTGCCTTTGTCTCAGGATCTGCCTTTGGCTCAAGATCCCTGGGATCCAGCCCTGCATGGGACTCCTTACTCAGCAGGGAGCCTGCTTCTCCCTCTCCTTCTGCCTGCTGCTCCCTCTGCTTGTGCTCAGATGCTCTCTCTCTCTCTCTCTCTCTCTGTCAAATCAGTAAATAAAATCGAAAGAAAAAGAAGAAAGAAAGAAAAAGAAAGAAGAAAGAAAGGAAAGAAAGAAGAAAGAAAGAAAGAAAGAAAGAAGAAAGAAAGAAAGAAAGAAAGAAAAGATACATTATACTAAAGGAAAAACACCTCTCACCAGAAATAGTAGGGACAGGAAGATAATATAACATAGTTAAAGTGCTAAAAGAAAGAAAAAAGATACCTGTCATCATGTAAGTCTATAAACAGTGAAAATATGCTTTAAAAGTGGAGGCAAATAAAAGGCATATAGCTAGTAAGAAGCAGAGCTAAAATTTGAACCAGAACCATATAAATGGGAAGATTGCTTCCCACCACAGTCAGCCCTGCCTATTGTATTTGTGTGTTGGCATATGTCTATGGCGATGCCAGCCATTCAATGTTTAATATTTATAATTTATTTTTATTGTAAAAATGAATGCCTGGTAAAAAAATTAAATCAGTAAGAAGTATGGAAAGTAACACCCCATTTTCTACCTCCCGTACAACTCAAATTGGCAAATTAGAGATAAGCTCTATTGAGTAACTCAATATGGCCCGCTTTCCTTGATCTTATTTCTTAGACTTGAAATGTTAAAAGTCATCCAGAATCCTTGTCAGCCTTTTTCTGTCATGGTAAATCCTCATTGCCAATAAAAATAAGAAATTCAATACTTTATGCAAATTCAGTATATTCCACTTCTTTCTATCTTAAAGCTATTAGAAAGAGCAAAATTTTCTAATCAATTTACCATAGTGGTACTGAGATAATTATTTAAGTTATAAAAGAAAGCACAACATTTTATGTGGTTTCCTGCTGCCTAAGATATCTGATACTCTCTAACTCCACCTGTCATTGTGCAATGTTTTTAAGCTTAGTTATATGAGACAGATTCAGTTTCACAAACACTATTTTTTGTCATAGGCATACTCATGTATAGTACCAACAGATATGGTTGGCAATTAAAAAAAAATCACCATTTTGCAGTATGTATTCACAATAGCATTCTGGGGCAGATGAGAAGTCATACCTAAAGGTTATGAGCAGTGGCGTCTTGACTAAGCACTTCACCTCCACTTGAGAAAGTATCTGTAGTCACTACATGGTTCATAGTTAGCTAATCTATTTTCAGATAGAGCCAAAGAAAAAAATAATTTTGTTTCATTTATAATACTACTGATAAAAGAAAAAAAAAGTGTTGGTGGAGATTTTAAGAGTCACCTACTACAACTGTATAAAATCTCCACTTCTCCAATATCCAGTCCAGGGACTCAGAGTATGCTTAAGTATTCTGAACTCTGTATTTCAGAGAAATACATCCCGTCTTGGGCTGCCCTGATTAAATTTCTTTCTTGTAATAAGCCAAAATCTGTTTCCTTTTTTGCTACCCAGTATCGTAAATCTATTCTGGGAGGCCCCATAAAATATTAATTTCCTCTTTATAAGATAGTCATTGAGAGGCCCTGGGTGGCTCAGTCAGTTAAGCTGTGAGCTCTTCACTTGGGCTCAGGTCCTGATCTCATGGTTGTGAGATCAAACCCAGCATGGAGCCTGATTAAGATTCTCTCTCACTCCCTCCTCTCAACTCTCCCAGCTTGTGCCTTCTCTCAAAAAAACTTTAAAAAAGAAAAAATAGTCATTGAAATACTTGAAAAAAACCCTCATGCACACATTTCCCTCTAGGCTAAGCGTCTCTAGTCCCTCAAAACTCATCCCTTCTCTATTCTGATTACTCTCCTCTCAACCTCTTCTATTTAGTGCATATTCTTTTGAGAGATGATTATCCACTTTTCTGCTTTTCATAGTGAAAGAAGAATGATCACTTCCCTCTTTCTAAATATGGCACTCTTATTTATAAAGTTTAAACTTGAATTTGATCTGGGCTTTTTTTTTTTTTTTTGTACTCCAAGCTCAGCTAACCTTCAATAATCCCAAATAAAAAAGTAATTGATGGATTTTTCTTAGTATCTTTATTATAGGAAGGCATTTTCCACTAGTTAATTCCATAAATTTTAACTTGTTAAAGTTATTTTTTCTGATACCTGACCAGAATTCCTTCTGCTGTATTATAAACTCACTTCTTTCTAATTATCTTTTGTATCCCTCAAAGTCACCTTAAGTTATATTAAATCACCAAAACCTTTTCATCTCTGATTAAGGACTACTGCATACTTTTTAAAGCTTTCTTTATAAGTCCTATTCTCTATGCTTATCATAGCTTTCACTGTATCCCTTCATACTCTCTTTGATCTCTCCACACTCCCTAAAAATGTGAAACTCTAAATTACATACTCTTAAATATAGTATAACTGACAAAAGTTCATCTTCTCTGAGCAAGCTTCCCTGTCTTTGTGCTGCCTTAGATGAATTTTATCTTGTCATATTGCTTCTATTAAATCAAAACTTACTGTAATTGTTAAGAAAGTATACAAGATAAGTCCACTGATGTCTTTTACAGTTGCAGCATGGAAGACTTGTATGTTTCATTGTGAAAACTCAGAATGAAAGGAATGGAGTGAATTTCTTTAAGAATTTTCCTCTTGAGTTTAAAAGGGAAAATGCCAGAACTTTGGAGAGGGAATGATCTCTTTTCTAGTCTGGTCCAGCCTCTTCTTTTTATTGTTCCCTAACCTCCTCTTCTTATTGGGTTTGTGACAAATTGGTTACAAATTACAGAGGATTTGTGTCTCTTCTTTAAATAATCAATACTGGGGTGGCCCGGGTGGCTCAGCAGTTGAGCATCTGCCTTCAGCCCAGGGCGTGATCCTGGAGACCTGGGATTGAGTCCCAGGATCGAGTCCCACATCGGGCTCCCTGCACAGAGTCTGCTTCTCCCTCTGCCTGTGTCTCTGCCTCTCTCTCTCTCTCTCTGTCCCTCATGAATAAATAAATAAAATCTTTAAAAAAAAAAAGTAAATAATCAATACAAATACTTTAAGCAGAATCTTCCTCATAGTTCCATTGTTCCAGGTAATGATCTTTTTAATTTGCTACTACTTATAGGTTGCTAGTCCCTTTGGCATCTCTCATCACTGTCACATTCAAGGCTAATGGGTACATAGATCACATTGGCCTTTGGCAGGAAGGAAACATCTATATTAAATGCTGCTCATAAAGGCATTCCCCATTCCTCTTTATTTCTTAGCTTCCTGTTTCACACTGTTAAACATCCGTTTGTAACAGTATTGGGGCAGGTGGGTGTTGAATTATCTCAAGCTTACTTTTGTAAGATGTGAAATACTCCTCTACTACAACAGTAACCTTCCCAACCTTGCAAATGAAGTAGCCCAAAAGCTGAATACCACAGCTAGTGAGATCTCCATCATTGCTTCTCATCTTTTCTGTTCAGATCCCTTAGATATTTATACTACTCAATATCAACACCTCCTAGGATGTGGTGATTTGGATTTTTGGCCCTTCTCTGAAAGATGCCATCTCTTCTGTCCCCTTCTCTTCCTTCATTTTCTACCTGGAATATCCCACTTCTCTTCCTTCTCTAAACTCTCTTGTCAGAATGCATTGTTTTTAGTGGCCAGTTGTTTGCCCGTGTGTGGGAGGATATCGTTAACTTTGGACATTGTGTTTCTATAGTTACTTTTAAAAAAAAAAAGATTATTTATTTGAGAGAGAGAGAAAGAAAATGGGGGAGGGGCAGATGGAGAGAAAGAATCTCAAGCAGACTCCCTCCTGAGTGTAGAGCCAGACATAGGGCTCAATCTCACAACCTTGAGATCAAAATCAACCTGAGCCAAAATCAAGAGTCAGACTTAACTGACTGAGCCAACCGGTAGCTTCTCTATAGTTCATTTTTTTAAAAGTTTTCATGTCCTTCCACTTTTGTATTCAATTTGGCTGACCGTTTTATTTACAAGAATCTTTTACTGAAGTTATCTTTTTAACATTTAAAGTGACTTTTAGAATTTTAGATAAAATTTAGATAGATTTTTCTTGTGATACTTTTTCCACATCACTTGCTTTTAAAGGGGAGAATAATGGGTAGCTTAAGGAGAATCATAAAGAAAGCCCAGATGCCTTTTTTATTCCACTGTACCATAGATAAAGAAAAAATTCCCTACGTTAAGCTTCAGTGAAGATCTATCCTAACTATGGTCAAGAAGGAGCTGACAATATTGTAAGGAAATCCAGACAGTCACAAGACAGATAGAAGATTTATCCCAAAGGTAACTTTCTTATCTTGTTCCCGGGATTTTTCAGTATCTCTGTGAGTAGATTTATACTCTAAAAATCTGGGTCTATGATTGACATATAATCGGCTTCAGTCATGGTGGTTCTGCAACTCAATCTCTTAAAACTAAATTTAGGTAACAGTCAAATAGTTCTGAACACTCTCCTTAAAAATATTTTCATGAGGTGCCATAATAAAAATGCTATGTCCAAATTGCTAAAAATTTTAATGACTTTTTAATGCAGAATATACATGACTGAATTTATTCATTTCTTTTCTAAACAGAGATTAAAGTAATTTTCCCTGTTGTTTAAATCCCTGTCTACCCTTTCTCATACCTGGGGACTGAAGAGAAGCTTGCTGTAGCCAGGCTTATGTCAGAGGTTTATGGGACAGGGGTATGGCTATGCTTCTCCTCTACACATAAATCTAGTGGTCAGGACCCTTATCAGAGCCTCTCCTCTAAGCCCTTTTGGGGGTTGAGGAAGTGGTTTTATTGAAATAGTTAAATG
Organism: Nyctereutes procyonoides; assembly: GCF_905146905.1. Classification (NCBI taxonomy): domain Eukaryota; kingdom Metazoa; phylum Chordata; class Mammalia; order Carnivora; family Canidae; genus Nyctereutes; species Nyctereutes procyonoides. The sequence goes on from NW_026575146.1 coordinate 24,501,984, forward strand.
ATTGACTTCAAGAATTCCATAGCCTGTAAATAAATCAGTCCTCTATTTTTTGTTCTTTATTCAGTATATTTTGCCAAGGCAGGATTCCAGTATCATTTTATGTTACTGGGATCCAAACAATGAGTACTTTCCAGAATATCATGTTAAGTTTTCTAATTTTTTCATTTATAAATATGATATAGAGTATATATTTTGAGAAATCTTTCCCATTATATAGGATTTATTCTAGGTTCCTGGTCCTACAGTTCATACTTTTGTTCCAGGCCTTTCCTTCTGAATAAATCCTATGTAGAAAAACTATTCTGTTAGAACAGAATCAATAGAAATAAATTCTCCCCTGAGATTTCTGTCCACAAACCTACATGCATGCATATTTGGGGCCAGATGTCATATTATCTGCATGAATTCAAAAGCACTGAGGCTAAAACGTAATTTTAAGTAGTCTCAGATTACTAGTTTCTGTAGGTGCCTGGCATAGACAATTACAGATTCTCTGAGGGAATGCACTTTAAGATCTCATCTCAAGAATTCCCATAGAGGGCAGCCCGGGTGGCTCAGCGGTTTAGAGCCACCTCTGGCCCAGGGCGTGATCCTGGAGTCCCAGGATTGAGTCCCAGGATCAAGTCTCACATTGGGCTCCCTGCACGGAGCCTGCTTCTCCCTCTGCCTGTGTCTCTCATGAATAAATAAATAAATAAATAAATAAATAAATAAATAAATAAAATCTTCCCTCCCCCCCAAAAAAAAAGAATTCCCATAGAGAATGTTGTAAGGAATATGAGCTAATATTATTTTTATTTTTTTTAATATTAAACAAACTGAGGAAGCAAACTGCTCTGAGTAACAGCCAGTATAACAATAAACTACAGAAACAGAACTGTGAAGATTACAGATACTTGAATTTCCAGAGAAAGAATTTAATGTAAATGTGTGTAATATGTTTAAGAGATAAAAGAGGATTTTCATTGTATGACAAAAGAGAAAGATTACCAGAAATTGATCACGTAGATCCAAAAAAAAAAAGAATCAAATAAGATTCCTAGAAATGAAAAATATAATTAAAATTGGAAAATTAGTGTTGAGGTTAAACGAAGGAGTCAATCTTCATAAAGAAAGAATAAGTAAAATGAAAGTTCTTAAGAATTTATGTAGGAGACAAAAATATGAAACCAAATGTTAATAGAGAGTAGAGAATGGGCAACATGAACTTGAGGTCTAGAAGAAAATTATGGGAGGGAAGGGAGAGAAGCACCAAAGAGATAATGACAAAAGAGTTTCCAGAGTTGATGAAAGAACCAAATCCCTCGGTGCTGAAAGTCTAGTGAAACTCATGCAAGGTAATAGAAATAAAACCACATCTAGATACATCATAATAAAGCTACAGAATACCAAAGAGAAGAGAAGATCTTAAACATAACAAAAGAGGAGATAAGGACTATCCACAAAAATAACAATTTGATGAGCTACAGTGACATACAGAAAATAAGTGTTCAGAGAAAATAAAACCTATCATATTATCTGCATGAATTCAAAAGCACTGAGGCTAAAATTGTATTTTACATATACAATAAAATAATCTATAAAAAAGAGAGTATACTAAAGGTATTTTCTCATATAAAGTATATCCTTTAGGAAAATAAATGTGATCTTAGAAATGTCTAAGAAGAAAGAATGATGAATAAAGAAAATGATAAACATGAAGGCATGTCGATGCAAATATTAAATGTGCAAAATGCAGTGTTGTTTATTTGTGAGATTTAAATTTTGGAAAGAAAATTAAAACCACAAATGATGATAGCATTTATGTCAGGAAGTGATGGTAGGGGTTAAAACATCCCAAGGTCCTTTTATTGATTTGAAGAGAGGCAAAATTAACTTTAAGCACTGGGATATAACATGTCTTAAGAAAAAACTGAAAGAATAGAAATAGAACACAAATTTAACAGTGATTAGAGGGAAGACTGTGAAATGAGGGAGCAAAATTCAATAAATGCAAGAGAAGGGAAGACGTACAACAAGGAGAAGAAACAATACATGAGACAAATCAGTCCAAAAATAACGGCAAAAACTAATAGAGATAGATCAGAAATTACACTGTAAATGCACAGACCTTTCCACTTTACAGGTTTAATTTTATTTATTTGTTTGTTTGTTTATTTGAGAGAGAGAATGAACAGGCAGGTGGAGTAACAGAGAGAGAAGGACAAGCAGACTCTGTACTGAGTGCAAAGCCCCATACAGGGCTTGATCTCACAATTCTGAGATCACAACCTGAGCTAAAATCAAGAGTCAGACACTTAACTAAGTCACCCAGGTGCCCCTAAAATTTCCACTTTAAAAAAACGGTCATCCAAATGAACTTTTTAAAAAATTTCTAGCTATATGATAATTACAAATGATACACCTAAAAATGGAAAGATTAAAACAAAAAGTTGAAAGTAAAAAGTGGAAAAACAAACTGGAAAGCCACTAAATAATAAAAAAAAATCTCTGGATATATTTGATAAAAATTTTAAGACAAAAATTTCTCTTACTGATGAGAAAGCCTACTACCTATGGTTAAAGGTTTAGTTACTAAAAAAGTTAAAGAATCTTAAGCATGTAAACACCTCATAATGTAGATTCAAGATATAGAACATAAAAATTGATCCATTGAAATGGGAGATTTTAAGGGACTCAGTAATTGATAGATCAAGAAATACTGTAAAAAGTAGGTTTGCTAATTTTATTTTTCTAAAAAAAAATTTTGACTTGGATGAAACTTCTTATATATCTTTGCTTTCTATTTCATTATCTTCTGCAGTTGTCCTTTATTATTTTCCCTTTCTTATTCTTTCTTGGCCTTACAAATTTCAATAGAGTACAGAATAAACCCAAAGCATTAATAAACCCAAGCAATGAAAACCAATGTGTAAGCAGTTAAGAGGTAAATAGATGTAGGTGCTCTATATTTATTGTTATGAAATGACACTGTTGTTTTTATATACATAATAAGCACTATGCACAAAAACATTTGTAACAGAATTATACTTTTATAGGCTTAATCACCTTGATGGTACTTGTTCATGACCAAATTTAATTCTTAAAGATCATTACGTGAACCTTAGGTAATTCTCATGATTCTTCTGTTCAGATGAATGAACTAAAGTCTCTCACTGTTGTTTTGTTTTGTCTAATGCTCATTCTGGAAGGATTTCTCTTTGGTCTGATTCCAAAACTTTAAACACCTTTCTCAAAATCTATTTCAAAGTAAGAGAAACTACATGGTGGAGATTGCTATAATCCATCATGGGAACTCCAGATGTCTTGAAATACCACCAGCAGTGAAGATCTTTATTTTCTGAAGCTTACTAGGGGGCTTTGAAACCCATGACACATAGCAAATAATTGGATGACATGTGTTTGTGTATTTTGTGGTTGCAATTTAAGCTAAAATTCCACTCTGAAGTGAAGGTTAGAGGTGAATTCCACCTGGATAGTTGAGAGCCGTTATTGATGACAGAGGGTGGCAGTGTCAGAGCAAAATTTTTCATGGTGTTAAGACATGCATGGAAGAAGAAATTGCTTTTTTAGAGAAAAATTGGATAGATCCCATGAAATAACAACACTAAGAGTAGAAAGCAGTGCTCAATAGTGGCCAGCAAGAAACATTCATTTCAAAACATATTCTTGGAACCCAAAGCATGTTCTTTCTGATAAGCTCTCATTACCTAGAATCCCAACCTAGTTAACTCAAGAAGAGCCAACCTAGCTAGAGATGTTCTCCTGGAATAGGGCTCAGTAGGCCTAATGTCTACAAATGACTCTAATTAGTTTAATATTAACAGAAGCATCTCACAGATTATTGTAAACCTATCTTCTCTTCGTATTCTTCCGTTTCTTTTCTTTTATGGGTTTTTAAAAATAATTTATTTGAATTCCTTCTTTCAAGGAGAGGTAAAAATATTCCCTATTCTTTGTGCTTTCATTCCTTTTCCTGATCTTTCAATAATCAGGAAGCAGAAAGAAATGTATTGCTCTCTTATCTTAGAACCATGCATCTTTCAGCAAAGACCTTTGTAGAATTGCTAGTGGACAAGCATGTGGCTTATCATAGTTACTGGTTCCAACCCCTCTGGGTTATTTAGAAATCACCAATTTCTTTTTTCTTTTTTTCTTTTTTTTTTTTTGAAATCACCAATTTCTAGCAGTTTTCTAGGATGTGATGTATTCTCAACAAAGTAGTGAACAGCCATGATGTAACATATACCATGAGAGGATCACCCCGTAGTAAGTGTAACATGACCATAGATCCCAGCTTGCTGATACTGTAGCACATTATGTCCCATGTCCTGGAATAATTATTAAGTCCCTGACCTTCAAAAGTGTTTCTAGATGATGGGGTACCTGGCTCTAACATGCATGGATCAGACTTTCTGGAAATCCAGTCCAAGGAGTTTCCCAGGCTTTACCACAGCTTGGAAACGCTCCCTGCTACTCTGTTAAAGGGGAGTAACATATCAAGTGAAGTCTTCTCTTATCAGTACCCAGAGACTACTCTGAGGAGTCAACAAATGTGCCAAGTCCACTCTCGCTGGTTCTCTCCATTAGTCCTTCCATGGAAAGAGTATTCTGCGTGAGAATTTCTAGGAAAATATACAGCAGGAATTGTTTTTAGAGCCTCTCAAGGTCAGGATATAATGAATATGTGCCATATCTGTATTTTTAAAAAAGAAGGAGAGGTTCCAAAGGACTTTAGATAAAAACATGGACACTTTTAATCTGATATTATAACTAAAACCCGTTTTGGGTTTGAATTCCAATCCACATCCTCAGATTTGGAAGAAATAACTCATCTTCGTATTTCCTGTGACTGAAACTATTTTAACTTTAGCTACCATGATGGGGAAGAAAGAAAACCTTACCTTGATTGTAACTTGACGGCCTTCTCATACCCTTAGGGCTATGCCATGGTTCTAAGATCTTTTCCACTGTCAGACAGGCACAGAGGTTCTATGGTCATAGTCATTGGTAACCAGAAGATATGGTGTCCAGTGAATTACCTGTTGTCCTGTCTGCATGACTCTTCCTTGGCCACCAGCTCTTGGCAGCTTCTGATGCCATGCTTGGAGTACAGTTATATTCTTTCAGTTGCTTGCAGACCCCTCTGTCTAGATGCACCAGGGATAACACTAGCAAGAGGCAGAACTGGGGTTCTCACTGCTCTGAAACCCAGTACTGTTTCTTTTCTTTGCCTACTTCTTCCCAGCCTGGGAGGAACTTCTTCCTTTCTTGGGGCAGGAAATAGGTGCTACTTTTTTGGTTATCCACGACTCTGCATCTACTAAAAAAATTCCTTCTTCCTTTTTCCTCTTAGGCAAATTATGTCTACTAAAGTTTAAAGCTTTGGGTAAATAAGAGCCAAAATGATTCGCAAGCTAATTCTATATTGGCCCTACCACTTCTCCCCCCCCCCCCCAAGGCAATAAAACAAACAGCATAAGTGGAAAGAATAGGAAAAGATACAGGGAGAGAAAAAAGAATCTCAAAAGAGTAGCTAACCACAAAAGCCAACAAGAAATGAAAATCAAATAATGTAAGCGCCTGTTTCATATAGTAAGTTTGATATAGATGCTTCAGGACAGGATTCCTTCGTTACTTCGTGCCTCCTTTATGGCTCCAGTTAGTACCCTGGTTCTCCTTTTTGTCAGTGATCTACTAGAATTGTTTAACATGGAAGTGACACACTGGCAGACTGCAGGCCATATCTAGACGGTAGATGGTATTGTGTTTGGCCTACACAATGTTTATAAAAATTTGAATTCATTGGAAACATTTTAAAAAGGGAGAACAGTTCACATAAAAGTGTGGATTTCCAGCTTCTTTTGAAAATCAGACCTGGCAACAGGGGGTTGGCTTGGCTGACAGCAACAATCCCATAACTTAACCCAAGTTTGTCTGTCCTTGGCACAGAAAAGCCAGTCTCAGAAAAGACTGAGATACCTAATATGCACCAAGGAAAGGATTTATTCAAGAAACAGCCAAATGAGGAGACGGGAGAGCAAGCTTCAAATTCACCTTCCTGAAGGAGGAGGGAAATTTAAGGGCAAATGAAAAGAGGTCTGGATAAAAAGCTGCTGTTGTGCTTATTGGTCCTGTTAAGCCCTTGATTACCTGATTACCAGTTTCGATCCCCACTATCTTTTGATCATTTCTCATTCTTGAGGGAACTGGGATGATGGCCACTCTAGTTGCTTCTGTTGAGATGGGCAGGAATCAGGGTTAAGGAATGAACCTCTCTGTACTCATCTAGAAATATTCTTTAGTTCCATGTTGCAAATCAGCATTCCACATCACCGAGATTTTTGTACCTTGGTTAATAGTTCTTGTACAACATTTTATAATCCTAGTAAGAGTGACCTAATTCCTCAAGGAATCCTAAAAACCAGTCTGAGTCTAGGGACCAAGGGAAGCTTTGCTGTAACCAAGTATCTTGTCTCATCTTGTAATATATGTGCAGTACGATGAATTAGCTACTGCACAAACATCTCCTTGTTCTGCTAAAATATAATCTAAAGCAATTGTATTATCCAAAACTACTGTGGCCAGAATGCCTAAGGCCTCTTATTATGTTCAAGCCATTTAAACGTTCATATTTCCAAGGGAAATATTTATATGGGTCATAGGTTATTTGTTATTTTTTTTATTGAATTTTGTGGCCCAGCTTTCCTAAATAGTAGTTGCAGGTCTGTCAGAGACCCGCTGGTCTGAGCCAGGTTCTGTTCTTTTTGATTTTCTTCTTGGTGACAGGTGTAGGAAACCTGTGGATTCCTATGGAACCAGCTTAATTTGAGTGTGGTGAATCCATGGCTTAATTCCCTTTAGTTTCACTGAAGAATGAGTGATGAGTATTAGTACCTCATAAAGTCATATCTAATGAGGTTGGAGTTTGTCCTCTAGGTGCCTACTCTTCTAGATCTTTAATAACACTCGGTCTCCAGGATTCAGGTGGTATTGGGGCACATCTGTGGGGTACATCAACCTGCGGGAAGCAAACTTAGAGTATTTCCCAAAGATTGAACACAGCAAAGTATCAAGTTCCCTAATGTGATCACCATCAGAAACTCCTATAATTCATGAAAAGAGCACAGAAATGGTCTTCCATATAGTATTTCATAGAGGCTTAGACCAAGTCTACTTCTAGGAGTCATTCTTACCCAAAGCAAGGCAACCAGCAAGGCTTTTTCTCAAGTTAAGTTGGCTGATTGAAAGTGTTTTTGACAACTACGAGGCCTTCTCTGAATGGCATGGAAATCTTCAAATCAACTTGTAAACGTATCTGCAAATACTGGCATATAATGGAAGATTATGCATTCTGGCATATGATAAAGTCTGTCTGCCAGTCTTCACTACGTTTGGTGCCTCTAGTTTGTCTACCTTTGAGAACCGGTGTGGGCCCAGTCTTAGGATTGTTTTAGCATAGATGTCACATTTTTTGGACTATCTTTTGAACAATTCTCTGAAGATTGGAACCCATGATATATTTCTGGATCCACTGAGGAGGGGCATCTTAGGCATAATGGGTGCTTTGGTGAATATGACTAGTTGTTTTTTTCTATAAGATGTTCTGGGATAAGGATTATTTCTTGTTCATTATATTTCCAGCCAACTTTAGTGCCAGCATGGTGTCCAAATCTCCTTTCTTTAGCTCTTCACAGTGTCTGGTACCAAAGTCATTCCAGAGGGTTTTAGAGTCTTTGTAGTGTGGGTCCTGTTCCCTTGGGCAAACAGTTCCAATTTCTGATGTCCTCAGCAGTGGACAATAGCTGATGAGTCACCACTACATCCAGCAATTTCTTGTCCTGATTCATAAAACAGCTCCTGTCCAGACCAGCTCAAGGTCTGAATTTTCCAGTGGCAGATCTATCAAATGAGAAAGGCTAGAATAAAACTTGTTGGGCAGCCCCGGTGGCGCAGCGGTTTGGCGCCGCCTGCAGTCTGGGGTGTGATCCTAGAGACCTGGGATGGAGTCCCACATTGGGCTCCCTGCGTGGAGCCTGCTTCTTCCTCTGCCTGTGTCTCTGCCTCTTTTTCTCTCTGTGTGTGTCTATGAATAAATAAACCAAATCTTAAAAAAAAAAAAAAACTTGTTCCGCTGATCTTTTTCAGTGGCCCATACCATAGAGGCAAACATGAGCTATCTTGGCAATTTTCTCTGAAGTTTACATCAAGTTCTCTAGCTTCAGTTTGCAGGGCTTTGGGGGAAAAAGAACAGTTTTAGGTCTCAATAATTTCAAGTCAAGAGACTCGGAGAAATTTAGAAACCTTAGTCTGGAGACCCTTAGCCAGATATATGGGGAAATCAGAAAAATTCAGGAACCAGACTAGTTTTATAGATGGACAACAAATACTCAAAGACAGTTGATCAGGAGTAGAATCTAATGTTCACAAAAGGAGTTGCTGAAGCATCTTCTCTCTAAAATCACCCTTATCTCCACCAAAGATAGCCAAATTAATGCTAATTCACTTATGAAATAAGTCCAGTTTTAACAAACTTGGCCTCATTATTTATATAAATGAGGCAAGAATAAGGATTGGTTGTATAGGGCTTTTTTTTTTTCTTTTTTTTTTTTCAGTCTGCTTTGCCAGAACTTTTCATAAGACATTTTGGATTGAACTTTTAACAGTTCATAGCTAAGAAGCTAAGCCAAATACTTGCCATCAGACTTTACCTACAAAACCTATAGATTTGGGTAATTCTTCTCTTTTTGAGGTCTCCAGAGTATCCTGAGGTAACTGCACCTGCCAGGAAGGAACTTTTTTTTTTGCTCATCTGGTAAGGCTACTGGGAACCCCATAAGCAAGGTCCCAGGCTAGTTTTTCCAAGGGACTTCATTGACTCCATAACATCAATCTTAGTTCCTTAAAGTTGTTCAGTCATATCTGATTCTGTGCATGTCTCCCTTAAATACGACATTGCAATCAAAGCCTTGGTAATATAACCAGTGTTTCTACTTGTGTCCTAAGGAGAGTAGATTCTCATTGAACTTGTGCAAATAAATGAACTTGTGCAAGGTTGCCACAAAGATATAAGGATATTCACTGAGAGTTTCTGCACTCTGGAGGGATCAGGTGGGGAGAAAAAGATAAATGTTTCATATTTGTTTACCAAGGATTATTTAAGTCACAGAGAGCTTAAGAGAAAAAGCTGCCTTAAATCTTGAAGAGCAAACATTAAAGAACTAGGAGAGTTTCAAACACAAGTCATAAAAAATTATAATCATCCTCCTCAATTCATTCAGTCTCATGTTACTGATTCTTGCTCTGTTTGAATGCAGTTTTCCCATTAGCTCGGAAAATTCTTCGTTTGATGATCATAAATGTATCAGTGACTTGTATTTGTCATTACCATGCAATTGACAACTGAACCAAACATCTTCCTAGTCAACCTTTCTTTATGTGCCAGAAAAGGAGGCTAAGGGAACCAAACTTCCTTATTTGGAGGAAACTTATTTGGCGGAAGAAATCTAAGAGAGCCAAAGCAAATGGAGGAAGAAAGAAGCTCACCTGCCATTACACACGCAGCACTCACCAAGAGACATCTGTCCAAATTCAAACCAAAACCCATTTCCTTACTGAAAGAGTTAAATTAAGCACTAAGGTTTTGTGGCATCCAGTCAGCGTGGGCCCTGGGGACAGTCCCTGGGACAGAGAGCCTAGGCAGTTGCTTGGACTCATCACGGGACTCCCATTACCAGCTGGCATGGATGAACCACAGGCAAACAGCTCCTGGCTCGTTCCCCAAATTTGTAATTTAAATCATATTTGTCTGCCCAACATGAAGCAGAGCCAATCACTTAGACACACTGAGTATGCAGCAAGGAATGGGTTTATTCAAGAGGCAGCCAAACGAGGAAAGGAGAAAGGAAGCCTCAAGTCTGCCTTCCTGAAGGAAGAAAGTCAGGGAAATGTAAAAGCAAACAAAAAGAGGCCAGGGTAAAAAGTTTCAGTGGTACTTAGGAGTCTGGCTGGCCTCAATAGCCCCATTAATCCTTTGGTTACCAGTTTCAATCCCAAGAATGAACTGTGGCTCGCCCCCTAGACAAGATGGCCACAATCTATCTGCTACTTATTCGATGAGCATTTGAGTATGTGAGCCCTGCTCCGAGTTGTTATGTTTTAAGTTCTGGGACGTCAAAGATAGGGTCTCTTGTTCATTATGACAAACACAGTGTCTAGCAAGTATTAGGACTCAACACGTATGTCTAGAATGAATAGATTCAAATCCTGCCTCCCTCCAGGTAAGCCCATAACATTTAATTTGTATTCTACTCTGCTTTATTCCCCACTCCACAAAAAAGAATTTGATATGTTTACATGACAACTTCATACTGCCACTATCTGCAAGATATAATGCCAGTCGGCATAAGTTTTATCTTCAGGGGTCTCATGCTAGAGTACATAAGACAAAGGATATAGTCACATGGCCTTCTTGGCTCTTCCCTGAGTCACTCTATCCAGAGCCAGAATTGCTCCTTGAACACACACACACTCTACCACCACGACCACCACCATCACCACCACCACCACCACCACCACCACCACCACCACCATCATATGCCCCGGCTATATCTGGAGTTACTTTCAATGCATGTTTAATGTTTCTCTCTCCATCTAGAATCTGAGCTCCAGGAGAGGCGAAAAAATTCTTATTCCATTGTACTCTCAAGCCCAACACAGAAAAAGGCACTCAATATATATGAATGGAAACGAAAGGGCAACAGCTATTCTTATTTAAATCCCAGATAATTCTCAGAACTACAGTTCCAGGGCATCAAAATATACTTTGCTTCAGCTTCTTTTATCTTACCCAGTGCCTGAAGCTATTTTGCAAAAGCACTTGTTCCTGCTGTACCATCGATGTCACTCTTTTTCCCCTCTTGCCAGTCTCCCCCTTTCTTTTTTTTTTTTTAACTTTTCCTAAGAAAATAGAGAAGTATCTCATAGTAATTAAGTGGACTGTGAAAGAGTCTGCCCAGTGTTCAAATGATAAATATTTATGGCATTAATTCAATGAACACTTGTTGAGCTGCTTTTATTGGCAAGGTACCAAGCAAGGTGCCAGGGGTAGAAAGGTGATCGAGACGGGCAGCCCACATTCTCTAAAGGAGGCCACAGTGGTCTATCTCAGGGGACCTGATGAACTCGGGGAACTCTCCCCACAACTTTTCCTGTCTGGTGAACTGCTAAGGGCTTATGACAAGTTTCCTAGACAACTTGAACCAGAGCCAGCTTCCCAGGGCTGGGGGCTATCTTCTAATGCTGGCATGGGCACATTTTTTCTATAGACTCCCGTTTCCCTCCAGACATCCCCCTCTTTTCCCATATCAGTCCCATTATTTCTGTCCAGCTGTCTCTCTCCTTCCATCTCAACCAGCTGCCTTTGGGAAAGATCTCATTTTCTCCTGAGGTGTACAAGTTGGGATTTGTTCCCTGCCCACGCTCTCTGTCACTGAGCAAAATCTGTTAAATGAGATAACTTATGTACAGACACCCTGCACAAGGCAGGCACGTGAACGTTACCTCTCTTCTCTCTCCTTCCTCGAAATGCCAAGGCTGAAAATGCTTTTCTGTCAAATGGTGCACTCGCATTCTGAGAGCCTGTTTTTGTTTCCATTTCTTTCTCCCTCTCCATCTTTGCTGAGACTGACAAGTGTTCCAATTAATGCCAAATGCCTTCCCCTAGATAAGAAAAAAAAAAAAAAAAAAAAAAAGAGGAGGCCTGGAAACTATAACTAACCCATGAAGTCAGTTTTATGAGCATATAAAAGAAACAACAGAAAGGAAGCTGAATTTTGTCTGTAGTATTCCACCTTTTTGGTCACAAAGCCTTTCTTCAGTGATAAGAGAGTTTACTTTTTGCTCAGTTGGGGGTGGGGGGAGTGGGAGGGGTTTCCTTGAGGGCTCCTACATCAGATTTCCCCTAGTTATCCCCGTGGGTGACCTGGGGACTTCTCCAGAGGCTGAGATGAAACTGCTCTCTGAGGAGAGATGTGTGAACCAAGCCCACCGCCCATTCAAAGTACAGATCCTGATGAGTCATTTCAATTTTAGGCAGCATATTAATCTAAAAGGTGCCTGAGCCAGAAAACAGAATTTTCTCAGCTGAGAGAGTTAAAAATAGTCTTTGTTCCAGACAAGAGAGAAACTCTTCTCCTCCTGGCATGTAAATCATTCGCCAGCTCCACACAGGGAAGACACCTACTCAAGAGCACTGTGCCTGGCCCTTGCCAGAGACAGAACTGCTTCAAGAGTAATGGCATAGATTCCTACTGCCCAGTGCCCCTGGGACCACGAGGTAATGTGTTTAATGCACACTCCATCCAGTCTTTGGTCAAATTCTTTGACGCTGGATCTGATTGCTTCATTGAGTGTGACTCTCCTGTAGCAATAATGCTACAGTATCACTTAGAACTTGAGGCAGAAGATGAATGGATAAAGATGTGGTTTATGTATACAATGGAATATTCCTCAGCCATTAGAAACGACAAATACCCACCATTTGCTTCGATGTGGCTGGAACTGGGGGGTATTATCCGAGTGAAGTAAGTCAATCGGAGAAGGACAAACATTATATGGTCTCATTCATTTGGGGAATATAAAAAACAGTGAAAGGGAATAAAGGGGAAAGAAGAGAAAATGAGTGGGAAATATCAGAAAGGGAGACAGAACATGAGAGAGACAGAACACTCCTAACTGGGAAACGAACTAGGGGTGGTGGAAGGGGAGGTGGGCAGGGGTGGGGGTGAATGGATGACGGGCACTGAGGGGGGCACTTGATGGGATGAGCACTGGGTGTTATTCTATATGTTGGCAAATTGAACACCAATAAAAAATAAATTTATTTAAAAAAAAAAACTTGAGGCAGACTCACAGATTCAGGGGGAGAAGTGGGCTGCTGTGGACACCAGCTGGCTCTCAAGAAAATGATTAAATCTCTCCTGGGGATGGCACTTCTGAGTCGCCGGCAGATTCCTTTCCCATTTGTTATGTTTCTACAGTCTCTCAACCTGTCTTCATTTATTAAAATCCAGCCGAAGAAAATCGTAATGCAGACAAAACTATACTTCCGGTTGAAACCCCGTAGGTAATTGGAGCACTGGAAACTCAGTAGAGATAGAAGAGTTCTCAGCAGGGCCTTAGTTATTATGCCTAGTTGTTCAGTCAGCTATTTGCGCCCCCCCCCCCATCTTTTTTCCTTTTCCTTTCTTTACTTTTCTTCCCCTTCTTTCCTTCCTTTTCTTTTCATTGGGAACTAACCTAAGATAGATCTTTGACTTTCCAAGTGTCTGCAAACTAAATCATAGGAGAAGCCTATAATGTTAGAATCTTGCTCTTAAAAAAAAAGAAAATCAGTGAGCTTTTGTGCTGTCTTGATAGCAAAATACATGAATGAAAGGAGGTTTTACCTTATTATGAAGTTATTTTTCCCACGTTGAGTTTAGGAAGTACAGAGGATCAGACCAACTCCACTATCTCTGGGATTAAGTCAAAGATTCCCTATCTGATCCTGGTATTATATTAATAGGGTGAAAGAGGATTCGGGAAAATATAGAACTCTGAGCTTATAAAAATCAATCTCCCGAGGCTTTGGCCTGAATAAAGACCATGGCCTGAGGCCCAAACTGTACTCAGCCCTTAGAAATGCCCTTGTAACAATTCAGGGTTGAATTTTTAAGACTTTAAGTTGTCTGCTTTCAGAGGGAAGAAGGCAGGGGAAAAAAACCCTACTTTACATTTGAAAAGCTTACTTTCTGAAACGGCTGGTTCCCCACTGGGAGAGCCTTAGATGGGGCTGGCAGTGGATTTGTAAAGGCATCACTCTAATAAACTTGCAGACAAGATAAATGCTGCTTTAAATCTGAAGCCTCTTCTTTATCTTAAAATCCGTAAGTTGTTTGCAGTTATGTAAAATTTACCGAGGAAAGAAAATTTCCTTTTATTTGTTTTTAATAAGCAATTTTTACAGATATTCTTGCTCTGAAACACTTGCCCTTATTCAGCTGACTTGAGGACTTTTAGCCCTGTGGTATGTGTAAATGGCAAGAAATCCTGTAATCATCTTCCGCATTCATTCGGACTATAACATCAGCTTGAAGTTCAATTGCGCAATCTGTGAAGGCAAGCATCTTTTGGTTTTTTTGCAAGAATATCTTTCTGGATTAGATGAAATTCAGATTTCGAACCAGGTGAATTATGCAATTGCTCACAGGTATTCTAGTTTCTCTTTATACTGCTTACTTCTTGCACTGAAACATGGTATGTTTCAAATCTTGGGATTTTATATCACAGAAGTAAAAGAAGCAAAAATTTTTTTTTTCATTCAAACCAGAGACAGTTTCGAGAATGAAAGGGGGCCCCATTATCCACGTGGAGACAGCAGGCAGAAAACAAGACTGTCCCGACCTAATTTATATGAGGGATTGAGTTTTTAATTCTGAAAATAAATTAGTACAAGATAAAAATGTTCTTGCTTATCCACTGCATTTTTTAAACATGCATTTTCCTCATGTAGATATAATTTATTTTAGAAAAATGAGAAAATACAAATGTATTTTCTATGTAAGCATAGAAAGAATTAAATAGTTCCATCCCCCAAAATAATCCCTGTTTTTACCTTGATGTCTATCATTCCAGAGCTGGAATATATACCTATCCATCACAAGGTACCATATTTTGGGGTAGTGTTTCCTGAATGCCATCTATCCATATATACTGATACACATTCACTTATACATACATATGTACATATATACCTACATTTTTATTTACATTTTTATAGAAGGTGAACTCATACTGTGCATATGGTTCTGCAACTTGACTTATTCTGTGTCAATAAATATTCTTTCATAGCAACAACTTTTAAGGCTATGTAGCATTTCGTTATATGAATATGCCATAATTTATTTAACCAATTGCCACATTAAAGGATATATTTTAAAGAATATAAAATTCTGATTCCCATACAAATTTTAAATGAACCCATGTTAAAGATTGTATCTCATCAATTCATGAAGAACCTATAAAATATTACAACTAGTTCAAAAAGACCTCAAATTATCTCACATTTTGAGTATAAAGTATACTAAAATAAATTTACAAATGAATACAAAACTGTCAGGATCCTGCAGTGAAATAGTCACTTGCATTCCCCCAGACACAATGTATATTTCTATGGACAGGAATTATTTGCATTTCTATCCATTTTCTACAAGTGCACTTCTATACAGAGTCGTTACACAAACGCAAATAATGGCACACATAGCTAGTCAGGATACCTGGTTCTTACAATCCCATTGTTGAGTCAAATTCAAATAATAGATTATACTGTGAACACATCTAGACTACTAAGTCCTTGTTTTCCTTAATTTTAAAGTTTAGAATGAATTGCTAAAAATGTAATGACTGGGTCAAAAAACACAGTTTTGTGATTGGGGAGGTAAAGAATTACTATCATTTTAAAACGTTGGATGCATTGTGTCAAACTGCCCTCCAGAAAGATTGTACCACTCACACTCTCACAGTGTAGGTGAGTGCCAAATCATCTCCAAAAGTTATATTTTTATAAATTGCTTCAATTCGTGATGATGACTGTGTTTAAAATGTCTCATAAAATATGTCTGTTCAGACTCTTTCTCATCCAACATCTCTTTTATAGCACTCTGGAACCACACCTCCAACGTGCCTTTTCTGTTTTGAAAGTCCCTTGGACAGTAAGAGCTCCGGCTTGCTATTGCTAGATAGGATCTTTCTATTTTCTTCTGCGTCAATTTTAATTCCCCCCTAGGACTTCTGGGCATCTTCTTTGCTGTTAGGTTAAAACAGTTCCTGGCTGTTTTTTAATCTGTAGATTAAAGCTTGGGAAGTTAAAAAAAATAAAAATAAAAATAAATAAAGCTTGGGAAGTGGAGCACAGGGACTTTGTTCATGGTGCAAGTGGCTATAACCTTGGTGCCACTTGCCCTGGCAATACTTTTCTCTACCATGTTCCTCCTCTTCTCTTGGCTCTTCAATGGTTGCACAGGTCTAAATACCTGCAACCTGTGAAAGTGTAACAGAATTGTCCTAGTTTATTTAATTCCACCATTTCTTGTTTCTGTGTGATTGGAGGATTTGGGGGCTTGGCATTAAGCGCAGAAATTATGATAGGAAGTGATTCTCCATTTTCTCCACAAATGAATGGATACCAGGGCCACTGCTCTTGTTTATTTCTTGGTTGTTGTTGTTTTTTTTCTTTCTTTCTTCCTCAAATGCTTGATAACATTTTCATGGCAACTTGGCCTTCCTAATGTGGGCTTATTTGAACAAATGTCAAAATTCTTTTGCGACCCCTGAGTTAGAATCCATCCTGGTGTCTTTCATTATCTAATGTGATAAAATGAATGGAACCAGGTTTAAATTACTATCAAAGTTAGTCTTAAAGCAGTAAAGAATGAAAAGCAAAATGGGAGAGTTAATTAGAAGAGGAGTTTAGTTGACTCCTTTAAGGTGGGTCATCAGGAAAGTCCTCTCCAAGGAGACCTGAATGATGAGTTCTAGAGAAAATGCTAGTGCAGAGGCCCTGAGGATTTACAATTCTATTACAATTAGTACAAAGGAACACAATGAAGTAAAAACTTTGAACTAACTTCCTTGAAGAAAGGGAGACCATTGTTCCCACCTGCAGCTAATTGATTTCTGGCAAACTGTATTCAACAAAAGGCGGCCCAGCTGCTCCTACATAGTAGCCAGGATCTCTCGACAGGGTTGAGTTTTCATGCTCACTGCTGTTCACTTCTGAGCTTGCCATGTCTCCTAGCACCCTTTCACCCTATTTATGCAAGAGCCAACTGTTGTCTGAAATTCACAGGACTCTGAGGACAGTGATTATCTAGAGTAAAGAACAGCTCCTTGGGAGCAGTGCCCTCCTAGGTGTTAGCACTCTGCTATCAAAACTCATCTGAATGAATGAAGCCAAATGCACAAGATGCCCCACCTTAGAGCTGCCTCTCTGGAAGTCAAGGTAGGATCTTAAAAACTGAGGCCCTGCACAACCTCTGCTGTATGTGGATTGCCCAAGTCTCTTTCCTTCACTCCATTCTCTCATCTTTCAGAAGGATCCCTCAAATCCTCTTGGTGCTTTAGTGTAACCATTTGCCTCTGAGGACTATTTGCGTTCGACAAACATCTGAGGTCATTGGAGTGAAGCCTTGCTCTGTGAAGGTGAGGGAACCATGCTGTTGAGAGGGATATGTCTGTTTCCTGCCAAGACGCATAGCCTCTTCAAAGAGGGATGTTTGAGGAGAAATAACTGCAAACTCTCTGGTACTCCTAACTGAATAGCCATGTAATTCAGATGGTGCTATGGAAACCATACTATGGGAAAACATGCTGTTTCTATCCAATTAATTTAAAGCCATTCATATCTTCATTCATTTGTGTAGCAAATAAGCATTTATGCAACAGGAATAGCTTTGAACAGTGCAAGTGATAGGGCAATGTAGTAGCAAGCAGGATTGACAAGGTCCCTGTCTTCATGCAGGATTATATGCCAGTGCGGAGCACAAGTTAGCAAGATAAAGGCTAATAGTAGTAAACATCATAAAGGAAATAAACTTGGAGATGGTATGGAGAGTGACAATGGGAACAGAGGGTCTACTGTATATAAGATGGCTAGAGGAGATGTCGTTGAAGAAGTGACACTTGAGATGAAGCTCAAGGTGTCAGGGAGCGAATCAAGGGACAGGCAGGGAAGAACAACTCAGCAGAGGGATTGGTGGATGCAAAGGTGAGGAGGGGAGGGGGGCTGGGTGGACTTGAGGGGAAGAGCTGTTTTACTGCAGCATTGTAAGCCAGGGAACTAGGGGAACAAGATGAAGATGCAGAGGTAGGCAGGGGCCAGATCATGTGAAGCCTCTTGGGCCAGAATAAAGGGTCATGGAAGTTGTGGAAGCTTTTTATTTGGGAGGAAGATATGATCAAATTTGCCTTTTGGAAAAAGTCACTCTGCCTTATGATAATAGCTAGACAAATGAAGCATATTCTCAATTCTTAACTGCTAGAAAATTTCTATTTTCATTTTCTAAAATATTCAGGAACTTTTAGGCTTGAGCCCAGATGTGCCCTCAGAGGTGACTTAACGACTTAATAAATAGTCATGAAGCTATTGAATCTGTTGAGTGGGCAGAGACATTCCTCTGATGCATAATGATGAGCACTTCTTCATATGTTTGAACTGACTAACATTAGTTCATATGTTTGAACTAACTAATAGGCATTTCTTTCATGAAATGAAAGCCTTTTGTCCATTTTTGTATTGGATTTTTTCCATGTCTTATTGATTTGTAGTTCTTTACATATTGTGAGTACACACCTATGTCACGTTATCTATTCCTAAATAAGAAACTACCTCAAACATTAGTGGCTTAAAACAATGAGTATGCTATTTGCTTGTGATTCTGTGGGTTAGTGACTTGGGCTGAGCACTCCTGTGCTTGATATTGTGGCTGAATATATCCTAAAGCTCCACAGGAGCTGGACAGTCTGAGATAGGCCACCTTGTCTATCTGAATGTTGGCTGGAACACCTCTGTTCTCTTCTGTGGTCTTTCCAGTGGGCTAACTTAGGTTGTTCATATTGCAAATTCAAGGTTCCAAACACAGACAAAAAAGTGCAAACTCCAATATTCATACCCTTACTTGTATCATATTTGCAAATGACCCATTGGCCAAGGCAAATCCCCCAACCAGTCAAGAGCCAATGTTGAAGGGACTATGTAAGAATGCACACAGGAAAGTGTGAGTCTTTGGGGGCTGTTAGTGAAACAATATACCACAACCTACCACCAAGTCCTTGGTCTCCTTTCAAAATGCAGAGTTAGAAGAATCTTTTCATTATAGCCATTAACCAGCTGAATGAAGGCTCCTTGAGAACCAAGGGCAAAAGGGAAGAGGGTCTGAAGAACAAAGGATCTCATGAATAGAATGAGGCTGACAGACAGCCACCCTGGAGCACCCGTAGAGAGGAGCTTGATAAGGGGCTAGTCTCTCTCCTCTGATTCTTTGGTCAGAGTTTCTTTGGCTTCTGCAGTATCCAGGGAGCCCCAGGAGATGTTCTCCTTATGTAGCTTTACCTGCATTCCCTGTGCTTCAAAAAGGACGAACATCTCTGGGGAAGGAGCTCAGAGGACACTGCAAACCCATGTTCATCCGGAGTTCATCCGGAGGGCGTGAGCTGATGGGCAACTTCAGGTAGAGGAAGGTGCCTATGCTATTAGCTGGAGGTAATGCAACACTTTAAAAAACCACCACCCACAACAACAAAAACCAATTCAAAGATGGGCAAAGGACTTGAGTAGACATTTCTTTAAAGAAAATTCACAAACAGCCAATAAGCGCATGAAAAGATTTAACTCATTAATCATTAGGGGAATGCAAATCAAAACCATGGAGAATTACCACTTTACACCTATGAGAATGTCTACAATAAAACAAAAAAATAACAAGTGCTGGCAAGGTTATGAATACAATGGAACCCCCCCCCCCCCCCCGCATGCTGCTGGTAGGACAATAAAATGGTGCAGCCACTGTGGGAAATAGCTGTTCCTCAGGAAGTTGAACATAGAATTATCATATAATTCATCAATTCTACTCCTAGGTATATATCCAAGAGAATTAAAAGCAGAGATTCAAACAGATATCTGTATGCCAGTGTTCATAGTAGCATCATTCATAATAACCAAAGGTGGAAACTACTCAAGTTTCCATCAACAGGTGAATGGAGAAACAAAATGTGGTATAATCCACACATGGTATAATTCCATAAATGGACTATTACTCAGTGATAAAAATAAATTTTGATATATGCTAAAACAGGGATGGACCTTGAAGACATCATAATAAATGAAAGATGCCAGACACAAAAAGACAAATATTTTCTGATTCCACTTAAATTTTTAGGTACCTAGAATAGGCAAATTCATGAATACAACTAGTAGAATAGAAGTTTTCAGGGACTGGAGGGAGAGGAGAATGGATAGGTACTATTTAATAGGTACAGAGCTTATGTAGGGAATGATGATAAAGTTTTGGGTATACTTGGTAGTGATGGTTCCACAACATCATGAATGTATTTAATGCCATTTAAGGAATAAGGGATTGTGCACTTTAACAAATGCTTAAAATACTGATAATATGTTGTCTATATTTTACCACAATAAAAAAAAACAACTCTTTCCTGTACCCACCCAACTCTTTGATCCTTTTTCTTTATATTTAATGGCCTGGCTTTTAAGCTGTTTTCTGTAACATTTTTTTGGTCATTTTATGTAAACATGCTATCTTTAAAAACATTTTTGATAAGGGGGCTAATAATTTTGGCAAAAGTACTTAGGGGCCATACTCTTTATACTTACTTCTGCCACCTGTGGCTTATCCCTGGAAAGCATCACCTAAGCACATGGATAGTGTAGAGCCAGACAAACTTTTTGACATGAAATCAAATTGTGAAGTTATGAATTCTCATTATTCATACATAATAAATAAATATATTACATTCAATAATGAATATATCATTCTATTCGAAGTCATAGAAAGTCTTTCTGGATTCCTATATCACATATAAGAATGATGTGAGTATTCTAACCTTAGATTTCTATATGTCTTTACAACACACACACAAAAATCCAACAAGCTTTGAAAATCCTGTGATCAGCTGTGGCAGTTGTGCCACTTAAGAGCAGGGGACGTTCCACCTTTTGTGTCAAAGAAGCTGTCTCGTGAACAAACCAAATGTCCTTTGTTCTTAATGGGGGACCAGGAGGCAAACTGAACTAGCGATAGTGTGAACTGGAGGGATCATCACATTTACACACAGACATTTATTTTCCCTATTGAAGCTCTTAGCGTATAGAAGGTTCAAAAATTTCATTGCTTGTCACAACTGAGAAGCTGATACTCTGAACAACTTATTGACTTATTGTCTTTAAAAAGTTAAAAAATAACTCTCAAGTGATTAATATAACAAATTCTGACATGTGTGGTTAATCAAAGGCTAACCTTCACTTAATAAATCAAAATTTCTTAATTGAGAAAATCAAAATGGAAGAGCTCCAGTGTGGCTTTCAGCCAGCCTGGGTTATTTCATACTCTTCACAGGATCCCTTTCTCTTTGGGCCCTCTTCCCTTTTTGCCTTTGATTTAGGTGAAACACATGGGTAAACTGAGAAAAATACTTGAATCTATGTTTTCATTAAGTATGTTGTAAAAGTAAAGATTCGGAATGTATGACCATAAAATTTAAACACACACCTCAGAAGGGACCTTGAAAAGCATTTGCTTCCTTTTCTAAGAAAGGAATGATTGGACCAACTAATCCAAGTAAAAATTCCTAAATTATATGTTAGACTAAAAGGACACATTTGAAATAAATCAGTTACTGAGGATTAGTGTATGAGTCAGTTTGGTTGGTTGGTTAGTTGATTTTAAGAAATAATTCCTTTCAAATATTTATATATAATAAATTACAAGGAGATATGTTCTCCAGAATATGACTTAGAATTCTTTCTTGGAGTTCTGAGCAGCTATGACACATGAATACCAAACCACAAAGACAGTATTTCTCTAGACACCCATGAAGTATATACCATTCTACTCAAAGGCAGCAAAACTTAAGCAGGGATGATGGCCCAGGGATGGGGAGAAAACTGTGAAGTCCAGAGTAAGAAGAAAATTGAAAGACAGTATCAGAAGACCTTCTTGGGCACTCCGCAAACACTGAAGCTGTTATCATTTTTCCATATTGGAGACCTAATCTGCTTTCAGGGACAAGGAGTTATTTCTCCTGACAACCTCCCCCATCCCTTGCATCTAAACTACCTGATGCCCATCACCTAGAATCCCCTTGAATGGAGATTTAAAAAAAAAGTTTCCCCATTGTTAGACACAAACACCATTAACATTTAAGTATTTAATAGTTAACCACCTAGCATGAATAGAATTTAGTAAATTGAAAGGATAATAGCAAATCATGCCTTTTTGAGTCATTGTGATGATTTCTGTCCTGAGTAAAAAGCTGGAAAGCCCAGGACCCCTAAGTAGGGGCAACAGATTCCTTAGAAGAAAAAAATGAAAGCATCAAGGGAGGGAGTTTCACACACACGATAAATCACAACCTACATGACCTGCCAGTACCTTCCGTTTAGTCCAGCCATGATGAGATCTCCAGTTCTTTATGTTCCACTCATATGTGACCCTGGGAAGTAATTTTATCTCTCTAATTCAGAAGCACCTGGTAATGAAATAAGAGCCTACCACAGAGTGTGAGCAATGCTCATAAAATAATGACAAATGACTTTGCCATTTCCTTTGACCAAGGCATTTATTGTTTGGTATTGTGGATTAAATCATTCCCTGATTTCTTTATAAATCTTTGCTAAATTATGTGGGTTCAAACTTGTGAAGAGAAATTTATTTTAAAATAACCCTTTTATTATTTAGACTGCACCAACCTGTATGTAATCATAAGTGCTTTTTAATTATGAAAGTAATTCATGCTTATTAAAGAGAAATTGGAAAATACATGTAACTAGAAGGAAAAAAATACCCATTGTGCCATCACTCAATCTCAAGCACCTCTGTTAATATTTTGATGTCATTTTTAGAGGCTTTTAATACTTAACTATTTGTACTTTTATTTTATGTAATTGAAGTCATGCTGCATTTACAATGTTCACACCTGATTTTTGTACCCTTAAGATTCCATCACAGGCATTTTTACATTGTTTGACAAAGCTTTTTTACAAGTACTTTTTAAAAACTATTAAATATTCTAACAAGTAGATGTATTGAAATTTACCTCTATAATTGGGCAGTAAAGTGTTTAGATGCTCAGAATTTTGAAAACAAAGTCTTAAATAATAATAATATTGTAGGAGCCAGAACCCACTCCAACCCCCTCCCCCACTCTTTGGTACCCATGATATTTTAGAAGTCTTGATAATTAAAAAAAGAAAAAAACACTGACCCCTGGTCAACAGAATAATAAAATTGCATTAAATCACCTTAAAGAGTTTATAAACTCATCATGTCCCTGGTTCTATGAGAGTCCAGCAATGTCCTATCCTAGTTTTCACAAATATTTTATTATATTAAACATTATGCTAACTTACCCAGACTCTTCTCAGTTATACCCCAGCACAATCCATATGACAGAAAAGAACAGAAGTAATTTCTGGTTGTATTTTTCCGAAGATTTTATCTGTACCTTTGCTGTGCTAAACTAAGTAATAGCAATGACAATTTCAGTAGCCTGCTGTAATACTAACTTAAATTTGTGTTTTATATCAGTGGAAACAGTAACAGCAGTATTCTAAGACACTTGGTTAGAACAAGTAAAAGAATAAAAGGAACCCAATTATGCAAATATGTGCTCTTCCACCTTGAGGAGGTTGGCTGAACATGGGAGAAAATGGCAGACTTATAGTTTTCTGCCTGAGTTATTAGTTCTCCTTATAATTAAAATCAGACCTAATTATGATTATTATTATTCCACAACAATTTTCAACAATTAAAAATTATCCACAGACATATTCAAATGTTCATATCCCTCATTTTCTAATCCCTTTTGAAGACTTTTTTCCCTGTTAAGATGTTACCACCTGATTTATGGTAAGTCATGTTTGGAGTACTTACCAATAGGAACTCTTATGGTGACAAGTGACCAAAACAAACAAAACTGGAGAAATTGAAAGGTGGTGCTAGTTTCACATAGCTTGACCTGGTTCAAATTGGGCATTAGGATCCAGTTTTCCATTCTACATCTCTTCACTCTGGCTTCCCCTGGGGTTATGACCCATGCTCAAATGCATTTTTTTTTCTCTCTCCTTGTGATTATAAGGAATCTACCTCAATCCCAGATTCCAGCCTTCAAATTTTCAGGTTCAGGCATTTGGGGGAAGAGCAATGCTTCCTCCTGGCCACTCAAGTAGAAATCTAGTATATTTCTTTGGTTCTGTGGGTTATGTATGCAACCCTTATTCAAGCATTTTGGCATATGTAAAGTTACATGCTGATTATTCCATACCTCTGTCAGAAGAGCCCCAACCCACATGCTGTCCTCCCTCATGAATCTATCCCTTACCACCTGTTATGGGTTGAACTGACCACCCCCCCTTTCATATTTTGAAATCTTCAGTACTTCAGAAACTGACTGCATTTAAAGTAGGGTCTTTAAAGATGGAATTAAGCTAAAATGAGGTCATACGGGTGGGTGAATTCAACTTTACTGGTGTCCCTATGATCAGAAGGGATTGATCAGAAGGGATTAGGACACAGGGGAAAAGACCATGGGGAGAATACAGCCATTACAAGCCAATTAGAGAGGCCTCAGGAGAAAGTATCCCTACTGACACCTTGATCTCAGATTCTGGCCTCCAGAACTGTGAGAAAAGAAATATCTGTTATTTAAGCCACTCAGTCTATGGTATTTTGATATGGTAGCAAACTAACACACACCCAAGTCAGAAGAAAGTTCTTTTTCTTCTGAATTTCTGTTGCCATTTTTGGTCTTTCTTACTTCTATCTTGCATTACAACTATGCATGTGTTGATGTTTCATATTCCTCTTCCCAGACCAGAAGATCTTTGTGTGCAAGACCTAAGTGTAATGCATTTCTCAAATGCCCACAGCATACTCACTAATTTATCAAATATTATCATGTGCCTCCTATAAGCCCTGAGAGTAGCACAGTCTTACTAGGCACTCAATAAATATTTGCTAAATAAATAAATATGACCCCAAAGAGGCAGGTAACTGACATAAATCATTATGAAATGTCAGTTCTCAAAGAATGCATGATCAATTGAAGAACTAGGAACATACAGACCCTTTCAAAGTAGTGCCAAGATCATGTCATATTCACTGCAGTATTTTAGTTATTTTCATGTTGCTTATTCCTGCAGGACAAGGAGCTTAAGTGGTGTTAACAGGTCATTGTTGTAATAAATTCCTTAGCCAGAACTGTGCACAGCTAAGTGGAAAGGAGTTTGAGAACTTAGTTGATACATTACCTAAATAATTGGATTTCCCAGGTAAGAGCATTAACTGTTTATTTTCTCACAATAAATTTAAAACAGTGGCATCCACAGATTAGAAAAAGGAAACAGAACTGTATATATAGTAAAACCTTCTGGGGTGGGCGTTGTTGTTTTTGGCCAGCCAGCATCCACTCACCCTGTTTCCAAAAGATTTATCAGGGGATCTATCTCACCCCATAGCCAGGCCAGGGGGTACTCAGGCTGCTCCAGTTTCATTGAAGGGCTGGATGCCTGACCAAAATGAAGCCCATGGGACATTCTCTCCTGGGACCTTGAGCCTTGGGCTGTGTCATGAAAGGATACAACACAAAACCTAACAGAGTTGGAAGTGCCACATTCCATTTGCGGTGACCTAATGAAAAGACCAAGTACTTCATGCTGCCCTAGTTCTTAACGATCTGATTATCCAATAATTCACCAGTCTTGGGAAGTGGATTACTCCAGAGGCATGGACCACAGAAGAATACTCGCCAGAGCACCCATTCTGCTGGGAGTACATAGCAAAATGGACACGGTACATTCTCCCCTGGAGAAAAACCAGGGACTATAGAGGACAAGGAACCAGAAAAGCCTTCTCCAACCAGAAATGTGGCAAACTACATTGGCTGAACAAAAGTATTTTACTGCCAAGGCAGAAAGTTCTCCACTTTCTCAAATGAGAGTTTTAGTATAATTTTCTCGCTCTTCATCATTGCATAACTCAGTGTACTGGGGTGGATAACTTATCATTCATAGAAAGGTTACAGACCTTTAAGAATTGTGAGTCTCAATTTCACTAAAAAGACTGCTCATTACTCAGGGACGTTTGACCTAGATCTAAATGTATACTCCAAGTTTAACACACGCCACAGTAATTTCAGCATTAGACTTTAAAGAAAACTGTACCCTGATAACTAGATGAGACATTATAGTAGCTTCCTCCGTGAGGAGAGAGGGAATGAATTTTATTTAGATGCAGACATTTCGGTAATTGTAAAAAAGCAAAGAGGATATGTAAGGATAGATGAGTATCGAGCAGCCATGAAGGTAGGTGACAATAGACATGTGAGATTCAGTCCCAGCATCAAATAATCCTCCTCAATTCTCCTCCTCTCTCAGCATATTCAGGAAAAGTAGTCTAGCACTAGAAAATGCACAGGAGCCAAGTGGCTCAGAATGGGAAATGGAGAAGTCAGTCAGGAGACTAGCACAATAGTTGAGGTGAGAAGCAGTAAAAGACTTGAGTGGAGTCAACATATGACACTTATAGAGGCAGTGATTAGAGCAGAGGAAATGAAGATGAGAAGGGATTCAAAATTGACAAGCCAAGAAAGAGGGAAGAGTCAAAGATGGTTCTGAAATTTTGCTGGCACCATTAGCAAGAATTGGGAGTGTAATAGGAAGAAGGTGTTTTTAGGACAAGAGATAATTGAGTTCAGTTTTGGAAAAAAAAAAAAAATCCGGGATGCCTGCCTTTGGCTCAGGGCGTGATCCCGGGATCAAGTCCTACATTGGGTTCCTTGTGTGTGTGTTTGGGGGAGGGGGGTAGGGGCTGCTTCTCCCTCTGTCTGTCTCTATCTCTCTCTCTCTATGTCTCTCATGAATAAATAAATTAATTAAAAAGATCCATTTGTTTACAACACATCCTTTTAGATATTGAGAAGGCAGTTGGTTATGTTGAGGGGGATGGGTAATGCAATTTGTTAGAAACACACAGAACTACTCAAACTGTAGTTTATGCAAGCCCTTTGGAGCACAGTGGCCATGTCTGTGGTGTTGGTCATTCCTGGCATATGGTAGACATTAAATATATATATTTGTTCAACTCACATGTAGCAGATATTTGTTCCATGCCAGTCAATATCCACTGTCCTCCATTTTAGCCAGATTGTCTCTTATTTTCTTCAGAGAAATAAGCTCTTTTTCTTATGTATGCATTTTTTTTGTGTGACTTTATGCAAGGCACCCTCTCTTCCTCCGACCAAGAGCTAGGCATGTGGTCCAAGTGTTGTAGGCTGGTGTTTCTTTTTCTCCCAGGTTTTGACTCTTAAGTGGAACAAGGCAAAATGTTAAAATAGTTGGTCTTGATTTGCTCCAGCAGTGAAATATTAGAAAGACTGTCCCAGAAGTCCTGGTTCCTTAAGGACTTGTTTTAAAACTGGCTCCCCAGCCTTCTAACAATTGCCTTTTCTACTTGCAACCACAGTTGGGGTCTTTAAATTGTAAAAATCTTGACACAGAAATCATCATGTAGCTAGCAGATTATCCATACCCTTCCAACAGCAGTATTCAAAAGCATTTAAGACAGTAATTAATCTAGTTTTCTTAGAGAAGTAGATACCATAAGTTACCTTGGGAAGTCTCATGTTCAAACACCATTTACTTTAGGAAGCAATTCATAGCTAACCTGGATCTCACCTATAAAAACTTAAAACCATGAGTACTCAAGAAAACACTTAAAGGTTGGATACTCCACCACATTATTATAAACACACTAGGGCAAGTTAAGGCAAGTCAGATGCATCTGAGCATCTGTTTTAAATTCAGTAATACATAAGGATGCACTCCAGTTATGATCAAGTGATCACTTCTCAGCTCTCAGCCCTTTATCTCACTTACCTCTTCATTAGAATCCACTGTATGAAAATCAGCAAGTCTACACCATATTATAAGTGTTGGCACTGTACTGGCACTGATTTAAGGACTGTTGAATTTCAGTGTCTTGATCACAAAACAGAAAACTGAAGGGAGATTACCCTCCTTGTCTTTTGTGAGGTAAGCATCCAGGATGGATTTGTCTAACTTGTGTTGTCAAGAAGGGAGAAAAAGAACTTCCCATGCTGCTGATGGAGTAGAAATTGGTATCAACACTTTGGGAGTTTATTTGGCTGTGGCTAGGAATGTAAAAAATTCTTACATTCTATGGATCAGGAAGTTTGGAAACTGGTTTTACACAGGCACAGAAACATGTTTATTGCAGCATTGTTTATCATAGCAAGAATTGGAAGTAAACTATGATCCAGGAATGGGGAAACAGATAAATAAAAAGTCACATGCTATTCAGCAGATTTTTTTTAAATGGCCAGAATTATTTGTGTGTAACGTGGATAGCTCACAATCAACATGATGAATGGAAAAAAAGCTAGTTGCAAAATAATATATAGACTATGATACCGGTATTATCGATCTTATAAAACTCTTACCAAAACAAGTTATTATAGATATGCACACATACGTATATACATGTGTATAAAAGCAGAAATAGATTGTGAGCCAATTCATAAATGCCCTCTCCTTCCCCCTGAGGATGAGGGAAGTAGTATTGAGTATGAAGGAAAGTAAAGACGTCGACCTTGTGTGGAGTATTTTATTTTTTATTTCACTTTGTTCTTAAAAATGGTGTGCAGATATTTCAAAAAGTGTTAAAAATTACCACTTCTCTATTGTAGCTACATTGGTGTAACCAACTATTTTTCTCTATTTTTCAAAACTAAAATTTTCTTAAGTTCACTACTAAGACACATGATGCTTGATTCATTCATTCAGTTTTCAACAAATGTATATTACTTGCTTACTATATATAAGACAGTATGGTACAATAGAAAATAACAAAGCTATATAAAACATAGTTCTACCCTCAAGGATCTTGGAGCTTTAGAATTTAAAAGTCCTTTTTGGAAAAAAAAAAAAGCGTGTGTGGGCTCAGGCATGCCTCAGTGTGGAAATATTTTCAGTAGGCTTGGGATATGAAATTATTTCAAGTATCATGAAATTACATGTGGGTAGGCTGCACACTAGGAAAACATAACAAGAAAATCACCACTTACAAAAGATTAAATTAGGATGTGAGTGGCACTTTCAAAGGGAATGATTCCCTTTTTTAAAAAAATTATTCATTTGTAAGCCTTTTCCCTGAACATGTAAAAGGTGATGGTATTTACAAAAAGTTTCTTTACATCCACTTATTTGGGCAACACATCCATTATGCAAAATAAGGAACAGCAGTATAGGACAAAGACAGTTTCACCTGGAGAGCGCTGCTCTGCTCAAGTCAAGCACACGCAGACACGTGGAGCTGAAGAGCCTTGTAGTAGCACCATGCCCAGCTCTGCAGTCCAGGTGGATAAATTAGATCAAACTTGGCTGGAAATACAATGGAAAAGCATCATCTGGGATGTCTCTCCATTGTAGCTGCCACGGGAGCTTTAGGCTGCTATAGTCAGGATGATGAATAGAACGTGCAAATGATGGCAGTTGCCAACAGTGGGAAAAGATGGTGAAGAATGAGTCATAAGGCAGAAAGCTGTCTTAATAGATATTGAAGAATCACACCTCTGCTCTGACAAGAAAGGGAATGGTGTATCAGTTTGAGAAGACAGGGCAAAAATCCAAAGCACACTCTGTATTTTTCACAGAGAGAACTGGAAAGGACAAAATCATCAGTGGAAAAAAAAAGAATTGATATGGGCTCTAGATGAGACTAGGAATTCCAAGACTACTGACGAGACAGACTGCCCAGCAAGGTCTCTACCTCAGTTAAAAACTCAGTATATGTGTGTTGATTGATGGAGGTTCTGACTACATATTAAATGCATCCTATGTGCATGGATCCTCCAGGGTATCGAAAGGAATTTAATGCAGTGTATATAGCCTACTAACTCAGATGGTAAAGGCAGAGACAAGGGGTTCGCAAGGGCATTGCCTTTAAAGGATGGTTCAACACTCATTGTACTGAATTCCTTTTCTCCACTAATACAATGGCTCTGACATGCTTTAGTGCTCTCTCCTCTCTGTGCCTCCTTTTCCCTGAACAGCCAGGTTCAATGTGGAAAAACCCCTGGTAACTGCAAAGAGAGAAGAAAAAAATAGCATGTTCTTTGTGTGTGTGTGTGTGTGTGTGTGTGTGTGTGTGTGTAAAAGAGATGGAATAAAAGAGAGATTGAAAGAGATTGAGAGAGGGAGGGAAAGAGAAAGAAAATGGGACAGAAACATAAAGGGGAGGGGAGACAGCGAATCAATGACACACATAGTCCTTTTTATGAATGTATGACTTTTTTGCTTATTAGTTTTTGCTGCTTCTCCCTCACTTTCCTTAAAAGTGATCAAGTGATAATTGGTAGGCAGTGCCTCGCTATTCTGGTGAACAATATATGTCCAAAGACCTTTCTCCAGGGGACATGGTTATACTACTCTCCCTGGAATCTGGAGGCAGAGAATCCTAGCCTCCCTCCGGGGTCTGCTCACTGGCCTTGGCTAAAGCAAAGTGGAATTTGAGGTAGGAATCACTGCGAGACTGGGAAAAAAAGCTGTCAGCTACAGTGTGCTTTGGCATTCAGACATGTTCTGTTCCTTGGGGATTTCTATATTTGGCCAGACTGCAAGGTATTGAGGTAGATGAAACAGAAGAGATCTGAAAACTGCACTGTGAATTTCCCCTTGCAGTCTTACATCTCAAAAAAAAAAAAAATGCAATTTAAAATGCATGTGAGAAAAGGGTATTTTTGAAAGTTTTCAAAAATAAAAGAAAGACCAAGAAGTGCTTTCAACTAATACGTATTAAAGGTTATTTGCCTGCATAGATAAGATGGTCTTGTTGCTAGGCAACAGAGACACCGAGACAATGGTGGACCAAGAAGGTAGAGGAACTTACTAGTATTTTAGTGTGAATTCTTGTCACGGTAGGAATCAGGCTGACAAGCTTCCCCATAATGGGAAATGGCAGAAATGAAGATACGATGGACTGGCAGGTGAGGCATCTTGATTTGTTTGCTGCCTAATAACACGCATTTCTTGTGTGATGGTGTTAATATTTTGAATGCCAAATAAACTGTTTATCCTAGTGGAGATTTTTCCAACTTTCTAGCTTGTATTTGGTGATTCTCTTAATGGAAGCGGTTGTAGGATATCAGAGTATATTAGGCAGCTATCATAGGTAGAAGCAAAGCTTGGTTATCCAAGCAGTGAGAATATGGTGTATTCTGAATTAGAAACAAGGACTCAGTTCCTCATTCACCTATCAAAGGAATTTGGCTGTCACTCAAAAGTGAAATTTATTTGATAGATGGCAGATGTGAAAGTATATTTCCTATCCTGGTCTTTTTTTTTTTTTAAAGATTTTATTTAATCATGGGAGACACAGAGAGAGAGAGAGAGGCAGAGACACAGGCAGAGGGAGAAGCAGGCTCCATGCAGGGAACCCGATGTGGGACTAGATCCGGCGTCTCCAGGATCAGGCCCTGGGCTGAAGGCACTAAACCACTGAGCCACCCGGGCTGTCCTATCCTAGTCTTTCTGTAGAAGTATGAACATTTTCACTTCAGGAATCCTATAGATTTTGGATATCTGGTGTGCATGGTTTTTATTCTAGATCCCCATAGTTTTTAGGATTTGTATTTTGTCTTTCTTACTACTAAACAGTTGAATGGGAGACAAAGAAAACTAGTAACCACCCCACCCCCCCCCCGCCAAAAAAAAAGAAATATTGTTAGAGAAATTGAACAGAGGACTTTAAAATTAGTTTAAGGTGAAAGAGCAAAAGCAGTCAGGGAATGGTTGACATTAATTGTGTCAGAGACATCTGACAATTGCAATCTGCAACAATTTATTTATAATAAAGTACAGGTCATAAGAATTGATGAAGACTAGTTATCAGGTGTCAATAATATATTTACTGCATAGGAATTATCACCTTATTGTCTTTATTTGAAGAGCTCAAAATACTGAACATGGAGTAGCATTTTATTATAGTCATGACTTTAGAGGCTCACAAGATTGTGAAAAGTACCACATTTTACCTGAAGTGAAATTATATATATATATATATATATATATATATATATATATATATATATATATAGTAGAACTTCAGTTCAAAAATAGCAGCTAGCCAGGTTCCCCATAGAGTATGAATTTAATAATGTATAAGTCCTACTCCTATGCTTATCCTCATTCTCAGAAAGTGGCCTTAAAATGAGTTAGATTCCAAAGTGATTCAAACTGAGTAATCATCTAACTGGCCTGAAGATTCACTGATTTGGAAGACCCAATGTGGATGACTACCAAGACAGACCAAAGCAAGGGAAAAAGAGTAAAGTTCCCCATAGTAACTTTATTAATTATGTAACCTCACCTATGACTCTCAGAATTTATAAAAGATCATCCCCTCAATTCCACTTCTGTGTATATGCCCTAAATAATTGGAAATAGGAATCTGAACAGATATTTGTACACCAGTGTTCATAGCAGCATCATTCGCAGTAGCCAAAAGGTGGAAACATCACAACCATGAGCATATGAGTGGATAAACAAAATGTGGTATATACACAGTGGAATGTTACTCAGCCTTAAAGAGCCTGAAATTCTAATTCTTGCTACAACATAGATGAACCTTGAAAACTTTCTGCTGGGTGAAATAAGCAGGCACAAAAGGACAAATGTATGATTCTACTTGTATGAAGATTCTAGAGTAGTTAAATTCAGAGACAGGAAATAGAACAATGGTTACCAGTGGCTGAAGAAGAGGGGAATGGGGAATTATTGTTAAAGGGGTTCATTCTGGAGATGCATGGACGTGATGGTTGTGCAAGAATGTGAATGCATTTAATTCCTCTGAACTATAGGCTTAAAAATGGTTAAAATGGTAAATGTTATATATATTTTGCCACACGCACACAAAATAATAACCATGAAAAAAATTGTACTTTCATCCTAACTCAACACTTGGATTATTCCTTGCTGAAATTGCACTCTTTTGCTTATTTGTTTCCCAACCTCAGGTTCAAAAGTACAGCAGTGGCATCACTATGTGCCTTAATTTAAACTCTGGTGGGCTATCACAAGGTCAGTTTAGTAATTCCGTCTCCTGGAAATGTTTCTTTATGTGTTTTCTTGAAGCATTACTTATTTATCTGCTTACTTGCTAAGGCCAGCCACATGCTTGGGGCAGTGCTGAGATGTCAAGAGGGAAGTCCAGTTCCTCCTGGCCTGATTGGAACTTGTAGGACAGATGGTGTGGTACAGACAGCAGGTCCACAGACTAGACAGATGGCCCAATCTTTATTCTGAAGTAGAATGCAAGTCCTGGGATTTTGGTTCAGTTTTATCAGACTATGTGGAGTTTCCGTTTCTGTTATCAAGGAGGAAATGAGAGTTACAGAGACATCTTAGGAAAGGCAGATGCTCAACCACTAAGCCACTCAGGCGTCCCCACATTCAAGTTTCCTATTAAGAGGTTAGCAGCTTCATTTCTCAGCTAGGTGAATATCTGTAGCCTTCTGGCACCCTTCAGACTTCAGCCATAACCTTCACAAAAGATCACTCTGTTTCATTTGAAGTCAGATCTAAAAATAGACTGGATCTAGTGGGTGCAGAGGTGGGTACCTTAAGTGTAGTATTTGGATTAGATCTAAGCTGTAAGAAGTGAAGAGGGCAAAAAGGTTGATGGACCTGCTTTGGAGAAGAGCTTGAGTTGTCTTCCAGGTTTGCATTAGAAATCCTAATCTTAGCCAATGCCTTCCTCTTACCGCCTGTTGTGACTACTAATCTGAAAGCTAAAGTTTTCTCTCATTCACCTTTAAGCTCCTAATTTTTCCCTATGTCCTAAGAAATCCACAGACAAATGGCACATTACGTTAGAAGTTACCATGTAGCCCTGGATTTCTGGAACACATTCTGTTCAATTTCAGTTCCTAACAGGTCACTTCCCTTTAGTAATTAGCCTCAAGTCATAAGAATGTGTGGATGGACTCTTGCTGAACAGTACAGGCCACCTGCTGGGCCTCAGAGACAGACACCCTTCAGGGACACTCATCCTTCACTTCTCAGAGGCTTGTATTCCTTCAATGGACACGTATCCAAGAATACATATCCACTCTTCAAGAAAAACAGTATAGGTCATTAGGGTTTGTATTTGTTGTGGTTTTTTTTAAAAAAGCTATTATATTATAAAATTGACCTTTTACTTTAGGGTATACAATCCTATGAATTTTATCTTAGGTCATTAGGTTTTATTAATACTGGCAGTGCACATGAGCTGAATCACTAGCACCATAGTTGATACATGATAAATGAATGAATAAAATTTAGGAAAGTTAAAATCTAAAATATAATGTGTAAATGTAGTAGATGATAAAAACATAGGCCTTTGGTTCTATATTATATGTGTTTGAGGATTTATTTGTGTTAGAAGGTCAACAAATATGTGTTAAGCAGATAATGATGTATGTTCTTAAGACTGTAACAGAAAAGAACTACAGGGGCCCCTGGGTGGCACAGTCAATGTGACAAACCCAGTGCACAGACCAAGCATCTGACTCTTGGTTTCGGCTCAGGTCATGATCTCAGGATCACGGGGAGTCTGCTTGAGATCCTCTCTCCCTCTGCCTCTGCCCCTCCCCTGTGTGCTCTCTCTCTCTCTCTCTCTCTCTCTCTCTCTCTCAAATAAATGAATAAATCAAAGAAAGAAAGAAGAAAGAAAGAAAGAAAGAAGAAAGAAAGACTATAAGACAGAGGCTTTGCTTTCCCTACATTTACTACTATTTCAGGACAGAAGAAATACACACATGTAATACTTTAAAAATATAATATAGGTTGATTAAGTTACTAAAACAATAGAACAATGTATAAGGACTGTAAGAATTCAGAGAAAAAGTCAATGTGGGTCAAAATGGAGAAGTTTCTTTGAGAAGGTAGAATTTGGGGCAAGGCTTAGAATAGTGCGTTTGTCCATAAATAGCCCTGCCACTCTGTTGGGTTCCGACGGGCTTGGAACAGATAGCAGATTAATCCTGTACTACGGACAAGCCTGTTAGATGGTTCTGGTCACCTGCTAGTCTAATTGGTTGTCTCTTTCTTTGTAATGATAGGAAGTAATGAGTCACCCATGCCTCAGGGAGGAATAGTCCAATTTATTTATTAGTTTAAATCAAGGTTGCTAAAATGTAATGGAATCAGCAACAAGCAGCATTGTAGTCTCCAGGACACTTTTTAAAATACAGATGCCTGAGCCCCAACCCACACCTGCTGAGTGAGAATATCTGAGGCACAACCCAGAAATCGGTGGTCTGGAAAGCTCCCCAAGTGATGCTAAAGCACACTCAAGTGTAAGAACCGGATTAGAGCAAGCTGAGGGGAAAATAGTAAATATCTGATTCCATCAAGAAATAAACATTTATACAACATTATAAACAACTGACTCGCTAGCTGTTTTGTTTTCTTGCTTCCCAAATATTTTAGCATTGTTTAATGACTTATTCTAGGCCTCTGTATGCGGTAAAGGCTGATAACATCCTCGGGTCTGCAATAACTGTGTGATATCCGAGGCTCAGAATGGATTCGCCACCCAACTCAGGAGGCTTCACTTAGGATGGATGTTAGCTTATTATTTGCCACCTTTTCCTTTCCTGGTTCTTGGCAGTCACAGTTCAAATCACACCATCTCTTATCACTGAGTTAGATTTTACCTTAATGGTATCTAGTTGTTTGGGTTGTTTTCTTTTCTTTTTTTTTTTTTTTTAAGATTTTATTTATTTATTTGAGGGAGAGAACATAAGCAGGGGGAGGGGCAGAAGGAGAGAGACAAGCAGACTCCCCACTGGGCAGGGGACCCTGACACGGGGCTCCATCCCAGGACCCTGAGAACAGGACCCGAGCCGGAGTCAGAAGCTCAAACAACTGAGGTACCCAGATGCCTCTTAATGGTATCCACTTAACTGAGCACAGCACTACTAACCCTTGAGAGGAGTGATTTCTCCACCAGCAGCTTTATGAAGCTTCAGTAGTTGGTACAGATGCTACAATGCACCAACAGAAGATTCCCTGTGAGGGCTTGGGAGTCCCAGCAGAGACAGGCTTGATCTGTAAATAAAGCAACAAGAGGAGGCAATATCTTGGCCATTAGCACAAGTACAAGGCACATCCACAAACAGAATGCAGGGACGCGAGCAACAGAGGTTCTTAGTTATTAAGAACTTGTCAAAACCTGTGCTGGAAGAGTTGCCAAGTATTCCTCTCAACCTCCAAGACGGAAATGAGGACATGGAAGTAATAGAATTCAAACTTCTGCATTCTCTGGCTGCTAAAGAGAATATCACCTACAAGTCAAGGACACTGTATGGAAGAATGTGACTACATCAGTAAAATACTTAAAGAAGTCTGCAGACATAGAGGTGCTGTCA
The DNA here is from genome assembly GCF_905146905.1 of Nyctereutes procyonoides. Classification (NCBI taxonomy): domain Eukaryota; kingdom Metazoa; phylum Chordata; class Mammalia; order Carnivora; family Canidae; genus Nyctereutes; species Nyctereutes procyonoides. The sequence continues at coordinate 24,538,248 of NW_026575146.1, forward strand.
ATACTCAAGCTGTTCTGGCCAAGGCTATTCCATTAAATAAATTTCCTCTTCGCAGCCGAACCTCTTCTTCTTTGTGCCTTTCTTATTCTGAAAACTTTCAAACATATAGAAAAGTAGACAGAACCATATAATGAACATGTATGTGCCAATATATCAGCTTCAATAAATTTCAAATCATGGTCAGCCTTATTTATTCTTATCCTCACCACTTTCCCCTTCTTGTATTATTTTAAATGAAATCTCAGACATTATATTGATTTATCTATAACTAGTTCAGGATGTATTTCTAAAAGATAAGAGTTTAAAAATAACAGAACCATGATACCTTGTTCACATTTAAAATGAACAATGAATAAGGGATGCCTGGGTGGCTTAGCAGTTGAGCGTCTGACTTCGGCTCAGGGCGTGATCCCGAAGTCCTGGGATTGAGTCCCCTATCAGGCTCCCTCCAGGGAGCCTGCTTCTCCCTCTGCCTATGTCTCTGCCTATCTCTGTGTGTCTCACATGAATAAATAAATAAAATCTTTAAAAAAATAAAATTAACAATAATTCTAAATATCCTGTCAATCTTCAAATCTCCAATTGTCTCATAGATATATATTTTTTTACAGTTTGTCTGAGTCAGGATGTGAATAAGGTCTGCACCTGCAGGCAATTGGTATTTTTCTTAGGTTCTTTTAACCTATAGATTTTCTTCTCTTATTATTACTGCAGTTTATTTCTTGACAAAACTGCCATGGGTCTTATACAATCACTGCTTCTCAAGCTGTAATGCATGCAAATTCTCTGGCCCTTGAGCAAATGCAGACTTTTGAGTTAGTAGGTTTGGGGTCAGCCTAAGAGTCTGCATTTCTAACAAACCTTTATTTGCTGCTGTGGCTACTGCCATCTGACCGACCAAATTTAGTAGCCAGATTAGAGCAGTTCTTGCAACCTGGGTTTTGCTGATTGAATCTTCCTAATGTGTTTTAACATGCTTCTCTAACCTCTGAATTCTCTAAATTAGTAGTTGAGTCCAGAAACTTTATCAGATTTAGGTTTTTTTCTATAAGTAGCATTTTGTTCTTCCATCAGGAAACACGTAAGACATAATGCTTGATGGTCTCTTCCTTGTCATGTTAGTAGCTTAACTTTCAAGGCCAATATCCATTAATTCATCCTGGGGTAAAAATTATATTTAATTTTTGCATTTCTTTATCATGGTGTTAGTTAGAATATTACCATAAAGACCAATCTAACCTCCACCCCCCATCTACTATTTAGTTACCTAGTGGTAGAGTTCATATGAGAATCCCAGGGGACAAAGACTTGATTTTTTTCCTCCCTTGATTTACCAGTTTCCAAAATGAATTGGTTTACTAATATCTTCTAATGATGGCCAATTAGGGTTGTTTTTTTTTTTTTATTTGTTTGGCAGTAATTGTTGCTGCTGTTGCTTTCAAATTCTTCTGCACTTATGGATCTAAGCATATCTGATGCATTTCGATCCATTTCAGTTGTTATCTTCATGTGGAAGACCCTTTAAGTTGCCTCTGTGTCCTTTTGACACAACCCTAGTAGTGTTCAATTACTTTCTTGCTCTTTTGTATGACAAGATGTGCCAGGCTTGACTTGTATTACTTGATTTCTGATCAAATCAGAAAACCATTATTTCTTTTGGTGGAAAATGATATTTTAAGATGGTTATCTGGGTACTAGAGTGCTCATTGCCACTAGGTTAGTATAGTGGGAGCTTTTTAATCCCCAAAATATATTCTTTAATATTTTCATGTGGGAACATATATATGCATTTCCAGAAATACTGATACTATTCTTGCATTACTCAGAAAACACTGCCTTGTTTCTACTGAAACTAATTTCAGAAAGATCACATAAATAAAAATATTTCTGATTTGTTTCATACAACATACCATGTAAACAAAAAGCGCCATTCTTCAAACAGTGAATATTTTCCAATAAAAAGTCAGGACTGACCTTAGACAAATTACTTAACTTCTAAATCCAATTTCATGCTCTGAAAAATACTTTCTTCATAGGGCTATTAATAACAAAGCTATCATTTGCTAAGTATTTCCTGGAAGCCAGATATTTTACATGTATTTTTTCATTTAATTCACATAGCATATTTTCAAATAAGTAGTGTTTGACTCATTTTACGAATGAGTAAACTTTCCCAAGGTGACACAGCCAGTTAAGTGGCAGAGTCAGTACCTCAACACAGGTCTTTTTGGCTCTATGCTTTTAACCTAGAGTGAAGGGTGGCAAGTAAATGAGAGAATGAATATATAGTGTCAGTGCCTGACAAATGGTGTTCAATGAAAAATAGATGTCAGGTAGCAGACATGGCCTTGGGTAGATCTGTGCTTGGCATTTGGGCTGGAAGGTGGGAGGGTGGACAGGGGAGAGGAGGCTGACCAGCTTTCTGCCTTACCAGAATTTCTGGCCTGTTGACGCTTCTTTCGCTAATTTCTCATGTTGGTTCTAACCTATATGTCCACCATGACAGATGTTCTCATGTCAGAGCTCAAGGTCAGCCCTCAAGAGTCCAGGCTGGCACCTTCTGTCATGTTGTCTTTTGAATATGCTCGGCAAGTAGCAGGAGTCCAGAGGCAAGCCCGCTTTGGCCTCTTCCCCTTACATCATGTGTCATTAGCTGCTACACAGCTCTTTATTCGAAACAAAATTCATAAAACTGACAGATTCATCTGCTAATGTCAAGAGGCATCAGAGCCAATTACAGGAAACCTCCAAAAGGCAAGTAGGGTCACTTTTCACAAAATGGGATGAAGGAAAGGAAAATAGTCTTGTCATTAAAAAGGACAAATACATTTTCCTCTCAGAGGGCTCACCCAGGAAAATAGAGAGATTTATATTAGCACATAGTTTTATTATGATTGCTTTGAATAATTTCAAATCAAAGCATTTGCCCCCACACACAGCCAACCTATCATTAACCATTTTAAGCTTGTGAGCAGTATTTCCCATTGTAAGCGATCTCCTTATAATGACAGAAAATTTAGGGATAAAGCACAAAGTTTTTATATTCTTTTTTAAGATAAAAATCATATGCATTGTTTAACATCATCTGGAAAGGAGACTAGTTGAATTCAGACCTGTAGGATTCTGGGATCTGGTTATTCTGAGATACGCCTAACATGTACTCAAGTTCTTGAGCAAGAGAGAGACACATTAGGTTGTGTTTGAGGAAAGTCTCCTGCAGAGATTTAGGGGCACAGCCACAACATAACCCTTACCTCACACCAACTGTGAGAGTTTAAACCAAGTGAGAAAGTTTAGGGTTCACATAGGACTACCCTCTCTGCTGACACCAACTGCAAGTTCATAGGTGAGAAGTATCCCCAGAACCATGCTCGGGTTCAGTAATGTGCTAAGAACTCACTGCAAGCTGCTATAGGCATGGTAATAGTCATTATAAGGAAAGCATACGGATTAACAATCAACCAAGGGAGGAAGCACATAGAGCAGAGTCCAGGAGAAGTAACCAAGCCAAGAGCTTCCATTGTACTCTCCATGTGAAGTCAGCATGTATTACTTTCCCAGAACCAATGTATGAGAATATGGACAAAATATCACCAACCAGGGAAACTCACTAGACCCTCTGCATTGAGGGTTTTTATTGGGACTCAACGATGTAGGCATGATTCATTGCCCATGTGTCTGATCTCAATCTCCAGTCTCTGAGGGTGACCCAAATTCCCCACACTGAATCACATTGTTGGCCCTTCTGTCCCAGCCAGCCCCTACCCTAAATTATATTGTTAGCCTAAGACAAATACCAGGCCTCTTTTAAGGCAAGGTTAAATTCTTTACTATACAACTACATTATGTAGGGAGTTGGGCATGAGGAAAGAAAGACCCGCTATGATAAAAATCAAGATAATAATAACATGAGCTACTTGCTAGGCACCATGCCTTTTGCAAATATCTCATTTAGTCCTAACAAATATTCAAGAAGGCAGGACCACCTAGTAGCTCTAATGTGGAGATGAGGAAAATTGAGGTTTATAGCGACTAAGTTTCAGAACAACATCATATGGCAAATGCATAGGCAAGACTGGCTTAGAGCCCACTGCTGAAAGGCTCCAGTGCTCTCCCTACGTTGCCCTCCGAAGGGAAGGTGTGACTGCCATATACACGACTTCAAAGGCCACCATTCTTACTGAGTTCTCTGAGAAGTCTGCCTCCTGGAGCTGAATAGCCCAGCAGCCCCAAGGGAAAGGCCCAGCCTCATAGACTCACTACCTAAGTCAAAAGGGAAGAATTGTTGGTGAGACTTTTCAGAGCAAGAACCTGCACACATAGATAACTGCAAAAGATACGCAAAGTTAAACTGGTCCCCAAGGGGTAGTGACTCCATACAAGGTATAAACTAGACAGGAGGTTAAGGGAGAAAGATGGGCTTGGTTACGTTTTTGTGTGTGGCCATGCAGCAACTTCCCATTTGTATGGTTTTCAGAGTCTCCTTTCAGTTATTCATAATGACTGCTTAGCCATTCAAGCGCATTTATTCTTGCATACAGTACTCTGTCCAAGAATGTAAAATGCATGCTGAACTGTATACATGTTTTAAAGGATATTTTACGTTCTGGGTGGGATTTGTCTAGGGGAGGTGCTCAGATCTCATGCACTATTTTCTAAGAGGTAAAGCAACCCATAACACACAGGTATTGGTTGACAGAATTTAATAGTTGGTATGGAGTTTTTGTATATGGGTTTTTAGATATCCTATAGAGTTCTTTGTTTATCTGCCTATGTGTTTTAACTATCTGTATGATAAAAGTTAGGCAAATATGCCACCAATTTTTATATTGCTATGAAGAAGAAAATGGTAAGAATTGTGTTTTCTGAGACACATCAAGACAACAGGAAGTTTGGATATTTTGGAAATTTGGATATTTTGGTATAAATGTGCCACATAAAATCATATATCTTAGCTTCATAAAAGATGACAGTTGGGTTGCCTGGGTGGCTCAGGAGGTTAAGTGTCTGCCTCTGGTTCAGGTCATGATCCTGGGGTCCTGGGATCGAGTCCTGCATCAGACTCCCCTGCCTGTCTCTCTCTCTCTCTCTCTCTCTCTCTCTCTCTCTCTGTCTTTCATGAATAAGTAAATAAAATCTTTAAAATAAATAAATAAAATCTTAAAAAAACAAGATGACAGCTGAAAAAAAAAAACCCAGAAAGATAAGTTTTCTAAGATTTAAGTCATGTTAAAAATTTGGTACATGTTAAAAATAGTAACAGACACTGAGACTTTTATTTTCATATTACAGTGTGTAAACATTTTTATCTCAGAAGAGGTAATAGATTGAGCTCATAATTAGAGCTAGAATGTTGTATTTTAATTATCAATGCCAAAAACATAACTTTGAAAGAAATAAAATGAATTTCTTGTTAATAAGCCTATCCTGTATGTAATCACTTACACACATCTAGGCTTTTTTTTTCTCTCATTTTCATCTGAAAGTAACAGCTACCAGAACCTGATGTGATTATGATTCATTTTTAGCTGCTTTTTGATATTTTTCCAAAATTTTATTAGACATTTCTGGAAAACAGCCAGATGACTGAGCAGATTTTAAAGGTGTTAATTCATACACTGACTAACTTGTCTAACTCACTGTGTGAGGCACAGGTGAGGATATGTAAACAAGAGAGGGGCTGAGGGGGACGGGGATGCCGTGGTAGAGAACTGGTGCATTCTCAGAGCCTCCGCTCTCCAGTCAAGTGATGTGATCCAAAGGATCAAGACACGGGTTTGTTCCAGGCTAGAGGTGTCAAAGACAAGACCCTCAGCCTGCCTGTAGTTTGGACAAATGTCCTACATCATATGCTGGCTCCAGTGTGATCCAGGGGAAGAGACAGAGAGGGATGTGTGGCCAGCGCCCTAATGAATAATGATGAGGGTTCACTTTCCTGGGCTTCCTCTATGCAGCATCTACCCCACATAGTGAGCTAGCACGTTGTGGATGGCTAGAAGGATTACAAGGCTTTCCGAACCCTGTCAATAGCTGTCATGTTTTGTGCACATACCTTATATTAGATACTCGCTTATATACATTACTCATACTACCTTTAATCTATAATACCCCATGAGATTGTTGTTATAACCCCTATTTTGTAGTAGAGGGATTGCGGTTTAGAGCCATTTACCAAGTTACCTAGTACCACATAGCAGAAGGCTGTCTGTGTTCAAACCCAAGTCTTCTTGCTACCGAGACAAAACAGACATTGTCTTTTGTGCTCTTTCTAATCTCACTACCTGTTTGTAATAGCAAAAATGACTAAAAGCATACAAACGAAATGGGATCTTATTATCTATCTTTTTTGTGTTTTGTATATTGGGTTCATATTATCAAGTGAAACTGGTTGCAATCCTTTCTGTGAACAATTTATATTTTCATTTCCTTATTAGTGCATTTATTTTGCTCACTTTCCTTACTAAAGAGAATTGCTTTAAGCTCTGCATCCTAATACTAAATTTTAGCTTTTAAAGGTGAGTGATTAACAGTTATTTGTTTTTTCCGGTTTCACTGATTAATACTTAAAACACTTCCCTTTAGAGCTCTGGTAAAGAAAGACAGTTTTATGGCTCCAATTTGTGAGACAAGGGGGTATCCGTTCAAGGATAAGGGTCTCCCCTCCTGTGTCGGGGCTTTGTGCTTGCTGCAGACTCTCTGCACAAAGTGTACTGGGTTCTGTTCTTGCCTAAGAACACCATGAAGGATCACACCACCCATGAGAGCCCTTAATGAAAATGTCCCAAGAATAATGCTGCTTCTTGTTCCTGGAGCTGAATTTACCTCCCGTGTGGTCTTACAGTACTATTATTCTTTACTCAGATGACCACTGGGGGTGGGTGAACAAGAACACTGTGGATCAAAGATCTTCAGTCTTCCAGGCACTGCCATGAATATGAACCATGTTTCAGTTTTTATACAAGTTTTCTCCTCCTTCATTCAGCACGTATTCATCACCACCACCCTCCCCCCACCCCACGTGTGACCATTGTTCCCATGCCTGCAGCTTTAGTAAGCAGTACAACAAAAAACGGTAATTCTTGTCATTAGAGTTTTTTTAAGCCATAGAATTGATTTTAAAGCTTATTTTACATTTCACAATGTAAAATTTCACAAGGGAAATTCTGTCGTGGACTTAGATTAGGCAGGGAGACACCAAATCCTTGATACTGATTTGATGGTGATGGTACACATATTGATCCCTAAGGTGCTTCAGGAGCTGCATCATTGGGCACTGGCAACTCCAGGGGGGGTGCCACACACATGGGCTTCAATGTGATGGGCCCCCCGTGGAGTTAGCAGAGGGGCATCCAGCAGGTGTCTGGACAGGTAGGTCATGAGAAGGCCTTTATTAATAAATGTGTGACTCCTGAGGACAATGCCACATTTACAAATCAGGGAGGCAAGATTATACAGTACTTATGAGTATGAAGCCTAGTGCCCAATTGTCATGAGTCCAGATCCTGCCTTAACTGTGTGACCTTTGGGGCAAGTTCCTCAACTCCTCCATGCCTTGGTCTTGTCTTCTGCATATAGGGTTAATGGCAATGTCTACTATATCCGATTATTATGGGGATTAGGTAAGTTAGTATTTGTAAAGCATGCAAATATGGCCGTCGGAGTCATAGAAGTTACTTGTTACAAAAATTCAAAAACACTTTTGATTGATCATGCTGTCGGTGCTTAGTAAAATTAGATATAAATGACATGATCAAGACTGTCAGTAATTTCTTTCCCTATTCTTAATTGTTGATGTGGTTATTGTCAGTGGAATGCTGTTGCTTCAAACTAAGGTAACTTTCTTTGCTGCACTGTTCCTTAGATGTCTGTTAGTGGGAGACTGGATGAATTGTGGTGTAGTCATAAATATGATAATATGCAATGTTTAAAATAAATGGGTTAGCTTTACTTGAAACAATAGGGATGCATTTCTAAGACAATGTTAAGCATTAAAAAAAAAAAGAAATCCAGAGGGACATCTACAGTATATACAGTAAACTTTCATTCAAAGTCTAAAAACACACCAAAGGAAGTTATATACTATTTCAGATACAAATACAAATATATGTAGAAAATGTATAATAAAAACACAAGCATGAAGAATCCACAATATCAAGACAGCGATTTGAGGAAGGAGGAAAAGGAATGGAATCGGGCAAGAGCAGAAAAGGAGCTTTGGTTTTTGTCTGTAACATTTTCTTCCTCAAAAAAAGAAAACCCCAAATTTCTGAAGCAAAATGTGGCAAAATGTTGACATTTATTAAATCAGGCTGGAGGTTACCTTATTATTCTCTAAAATTTTTATTTATATTTGAACATATCGATGATAAAAATAATTAACAGAATGCATTTAAATGGGAAACTGTAATTCTAAAGTTTCTACCCATGGATTTTATTATTCCTTCTAGTTAATTAAAAAAAAAAGAATTTCAAAACATTAACATACCACCAATTGTGCTGGTGTTTCTTATGGATGGCCCTATTTTATGAGATTTAGGGAGCAGTTTGGCACAAAGGCTGTAAAGAATGCATTTTCATTATTCTAGAAAGAATTTTAATGGCCTATTGTACATCAGTGTTAATGAGAGTCATGTAGATAAATCCCTAAGCAGTCCTTTTAAGGGCTGGATTTTTTGCTTAGCTGAAAATACAAAAGTGCTCTCTTGCTATCCTGGATAATTCTGCTATGCAAGAATGTCGTATGTTTTCTGGTGCTTCCGATGAAACAATATGGAACAACATGGAACATTTATTTAGGGTGTTTTGCTTTGCAGACTTCTTCAGCAGAACTGCAAGGCAACTAATCATTTCTTAAAATCTGTGTAATGAATTACACTTTGAATATGTTATTGATTGGTAGAACAAACACAGGACCATGACCCAGATTTTCAGTCTTAAATCATTGAGATGTGGCTGGTACGCTCTGAGTTTGGCAATTCTCTGTTCATCGTGTAAATTAACTGGGACAATGACCTGTGACTATAGAATTGCAGCTTTGCAGTTTAAATATGCCATCGACCTTTTTATGTCCTATGTATAGTATGTCATGTGTAAAATGGTCACCAAATTAATTGTGTCAGATGCTGCCTACATTCTAACTAGAAAACAATTTTCATTGTCTGAAACATGAATGTTTGTAGTAGATATATTTTAAGTGCCTCAATTTCGATCTATTTAGCATTGCTGAGATTATTAAACATGAAATTTATTCATACATTTCATATTATTTATTGACCACTCACCATTTACTGTTAGATCTTAGAGATAAAGTGATCACCAAAGCAATGCCACTCTCTTCATATTGTTAATAATCTAATGAGTAATAGAGTCAAGAAAACAGGTAATTATAATATAGTGAGATAAGTAGTATTTGTGGGATAGGCAAAGGGTGTTAAAGAAACACATTACAGGGAAACCCAGACCTAGGAAGACTTCCTGGTGGTACTGTCTATGCTGATTCTTCATTTAGAGACTGAAGGAAGAATAGTCTAAGTAGAGGAATCAGCACAAGAAAAAACCCAGGTACAAGACAAGGGAAAGCATACTTCAGGACAGATGTGCAGATGTTTCTTTTGTATGAAGAGCCTTCAGTACTCTGTGGTTGTATCTCTTTGGAATTCCTACTTCAGGTCATCCTGAGGATAACCATTGGACATCAGTCATTTGAAAGTCAAAGATCTGATCCTCAACCCAATGCCCAGACTCCACCCAAAGCCAATCACATCAGAATTTTGGGCGGCTGTTCCCAGACATTGAGATTTTTAAAAATCTCTCAAGAAGACATGACTATTCAATCAGGTTACAAATAACTAATTTACAAGATAAATAATGAAAGGTCTGTTGATCAGATGCAAAGGCAAGTAAGAAAGGCAGAAATGCTGTGCAGGGGCATTGCCAAAATGAGCTGGCTGTAAAGAAATAACCTTAGGGATCACATCCACCAGCTATGAATCTCAGTGCAAAACACTGAGAAGTGTGACTCATATTCTAGAGCTGACTCTTGACATATTCAGAGAACTAGCTCTTCATGTTTTTTTCAGTTCAATTATTTACTCATTCCAAGACACTTAGCTAATCCTTACTATATGTCAGTATACTAAGAGCTATGGATACATGTATGAGTAAGACATTGATGTCTTATCATCCCCAAACTCCCAGTTTAGTGAAGAGACAATTGCTAAGTAATCATGTTCATATGAAAGGACAATACAGAGCTGGATAAACATTGCCCAGGGGGCAGTGGCATCAGACAAAATGACAGAGAATAGCTAAATTTTGAAGGATGAACAGGAATTAGCAATTCACTGAGTCAGAGAGATTTTTAGTGTACGTGGAACAAAGGATATGAAAAGTGTGGCATCCAAAAGAAGCTTGAAAACTGGATTAGCTACAGAAGGTCCCGAGATCTCTCCCTTCTTGTTGCCAATTAGACACAACCATACATTCTCTATGCAGCTGGAAAGCTTTGCTTTACAAGTCTCCATAAGGTTGACAAAGCCTTCACCCCCTGTCATGGCCACTGGAGTAAGGCCAGGGGTAGAAATTAGGAGTCCAAAGTTCTGAGAATGTCTCAGAGACAGGTGAGGATGTGGAATCTGTTGAGGTTCTTGCAGACCAGCTTAAGCACAGCCATAGTACTAATGGTGTGTGTCACTGGGTAGCCAACCTCCAAGATGGGCTCCAGTTATCTCTGCCTTCTGGTATTCACATCCTTACAAAATTCTTTCCCTTGAATGTGGGTTGAATTTATTAACCCTCTTCTAAAGAAGAGGGGAGAGTTCCCATTTCTGATAATAAGTTATAAAAGAGGTTATAGTTTCCATCTCCGTCTATTATATCATCATCTATCTATCATCTATCTATCTATCTATCATCTATCTATCTATCTATCTATCTATCTATCTATCTATCTATCATCTCCCTCTTTCTTTCTCTCTCATTGCTTATTCTGGCTGAAACCAACATCCATGTTTTCAGGCAGGCCTTTCTAGTGAGAACTGGGACCTGCCAATAGCCATGCTGAGTAAGCTTAGAAGTAGATCCCACCCTGGTCAATACTTCAGATGTGACCACATCCATGGCTGACAATTTAGCTGCAACTTCTTGAGAGACCTTGCGACAGAACCTGTTTCACTTAAGCTGTGTCTAGATCCTTGACCCACAAAACTATGAGATAATAAACATTTGTTGTTTTAAGCAGCAGTGTTTTAGGATAATTTGTCATGCAGCAGTACATAATGAATACAGTCACCCTTCTTTCAGGGTTTCTGCATATTCTGGATCCTCTATAAACACCACACAGGTTGGCTCCAAAGAGCTATTATTATTAACAATCATGAATTCCCCTTGAGAAATGAGATTTATTTCAAGCTTGAAATATGTAAAGATATGGATAAAAAACTAAGGGATTCAAAATCAGTTCTGATGCTATATAAGCTTAAGAGGCAAGATGGTGAAGATGATGGTGTGGGGCAATATTGAGACCATGGTCCTATGGTTCTTGTCCATCTGAGACTAACCCCCTACTTCCATTCTTTTCCCATCACCCACACACCACCAGAGTAGAATGTTTAAAGCATTGTAACGTTCAAGATTGAGCAAGGGCTCAGGATGGCATCTTGGAGTCTCACTGCAGATCTGCTGTCAAGCATAGGCCTTTGCCCATTGGACTACCCTCATTACATTTCTTTCTATTTTACCACAATTCTTAAGTTTAGAATAATTTGGACTTTGTGTGTGTTTATGCAGTCTTTCTGTCATATCTTTCTTTTTATTTTTACATGCATAATTTTTTTTCGTCACATGTTAATGAGAAAATGCCTTTCACGGTGAACTAAAAACCTGCTCAGTCTTATTCTGGCATAGAAACCAACTTGAAAAGCCAAAATCTACAATAAAGACTATTAGCTAAGTAAAAGCATGTCAATCTTTGACACAATTCATTTGTTTAATTAAACATTTGTTAAGGAACAGTAAAAAATATATAGTACAACAATATTTTAGAATCCTTTTAAATATATAGTTTATTATGTAATCAGTACCTAACCCACTTCTCGCTTTCATAACGTAGGAGAAGAAAACCTCCTGGCAATTTTACGACGAAGATGGTGGAAGTATATGATCCTGGGACTCATTGACCTGGAAGCAAATTACCTGGTGGTCAAGGCCTACCAGTATACGACTCTGACCAGTATCCAGGTACTAGTGTTTTTTTTTATCCTTCTCAACCTCCTTAGTTTCCAGATGTAGATTACTTTCAGTTTAGTCACCTGGGAATCTAAATATTCTATAGGTTTTACAACAAGAGGGAAATTGAGTGTATAAAAACTAAAGCTTAAAAAAATAAAAATAAAAAATAAAACTTTATTTCTCTGTCTTATTAATTTTTCTTAATTCAAATATATTTGGATGTCTTTCTACTCTTTGTTCATAATAGACTGTAACTATTGACAATGTAGGAAAATATTTTCTAGCTATGGAAACTATCAACCAATCTTATGTCATCAGTTATTAATAGGTATAAAAACAGAGCTATTTTAAACACAACTTATAATATTTTAGGACATGTTAATGGACTCTGACTAAGTAATCAGGGTGCTTAATAATCTTTTCTTTAAGCTTTCTTTAATGAGGAGATTTTGCAGCCTGAAGGGACAGAATTTTTCCTAAAAGAACAAGATATAAATTCCTAAATAGTGTTATTTATGAAGACATCCACTGTCCTCCCTTCCTCTCTCTCATTTTCTTTTATGCACATGCCTGTACACACACACACAATTACACAAGTTTAAATTTAGGTTTTCACGATTTTCACCAGACGCCATTTACATTCTTCATTACACCATAAATAATAAGCTTGACCATTTTTGTTTCACTCCCATTTCTCCTTTTATGGCAATATTGTGAATTTTATACCCAAAGCTCTGGGATGAAGACAAAATATTATTCATGTATATTATATCTTACTTAGACTTGATACCACAACAACATTCCTGACATTCTAATAATTTGCTAAGAAACAACAATAACAAAAATGAAGAATCAAACAGGCAAACCAATCACCTAAACATAGTTAGGTTATATAGATTGAATTGGGAAGCTGTCTAAGCTGGAATTAGATGGGGCTACAGGCTTCTTATATGCCCAATGAGAGATAGCAAAGATGCTTGTCTATACCCACTGAAGAAAAGTCCAGAGCTCCATTCTGATTGGACCACAATGACAGTACAGGAAGATTGTGAGCTAATTGGCATAAAAATTGAACTCCTCAAAAAAAAATAAATTGGAGTCCTCAACCCAATACAGGATGAAATTTCTGATTGATCTGGACTTAGGTTTTTCAATAGGAGTACTATTAGCATCTGAGGTGAGACAGTTTTTCATGATTTGGGTCCCTTTCCTACTTTATTGGTCATTTAATATTCCTAGCCCTTGTCCACTTAATGCCAACAACATCTTTTTCAGCCTTGTAACAACCAAATGCCCTCTGGCAGGAAGGTCCCATTCTTGCTTGAGGATCACTGGCTCACCAGTCAGCACTCACTCATGGAGTCAGGGTGAGATCAACCCCACTAATCATATATCTGTCACCTGCTGCAGAGAGGAGAGGTGAATGGATACTGGGAAATCTGCTGCAGCACCTCCACACTCAGCTTCACTCTCCCGCACTGCAATGAGCCCCATGACAAAACATATCTCTCTCTTCTGTGCTCCCATGGCACTTTGTTAGCTCTGTCTACACAGTCTGTATTACCTAAGAATGATGTTTGAATATGCCTACCTACTCCACACTACTGTGAGTACTTTCACGCTTGTTCACCTTTGCATCTCTTGTTCCTAGTAGAAAACTTAGCACATGCCAGGTACTCAATAAATGTTTAAAGAAGTTAATGCAATTGCATTGATTTCCACTATTTGGGGGACAGAAATTCCCAGCAGTTCTCTACCTAAATGTAGAGAGGCCTCCAGGATGTCTACACAGATATGGTAGGAGAAGGAAGAGACAAATATTAGCTTTGTGGCAGAACTGAGCCCATTAGCCCGGAGCTAAAAACTATGAATGAGTGTAGGGGAGAGTGAGGAGGAGACTTCCTTCTTTGAAAATACTGTTGTCTTTTGTTTTTAGTTTTTTTTCTTATAAGCATTGACAAGTCACAACCAATTATTGGTTTCTTAAGTTCTATGGAGCTTTTTCCAAAAATTTTTTTTCAATTTTTTCTGAACAGTAGCAATTAATTCTTAAGGCTGGTCCCCTGGTATGACTGGCTCAACCCATGGCATACACCACCATCCTAATCCATCTTGCTACTTCTCTCAAATTAGCTGTTCAATGCCTAATTTAATGTTCCATTTTATGAAAAGGTTTATTTTAATTCTATGGTAAGAAAGGAAAATAATAATTCTACTGAGATACCAGTTGGTCTTCATTGTAATTTACTGAGCAAGAAATAGTGGAAAGTAAAAAAAAAAAAAAAAAAAAACTGATTCTAACATTTCTAGAATTACTTTGCCACCTGCAACAAATAAACCTATTAAATAATAACAATTGGTCAGACAGAAGGCATTTGCTCTGGGAACCATGTATGTGCTGCTGTTTAGTAATTTAATTTTGTTTACTCATTGCAAATCAGTGGAACTAACAAGTTCTCTTTATTTTTATATAAATTCCCTTTATTTCTATAAAAATCAATTCAGCTTCTAATATAGGCTCTGCCATTAGCTTTTATTCATATTAATCAATAAGGAAAATATATTAATTAAGCATCTGAGAAATGAGCTAGTTATTACAAGTGATTTAAAGTGAAATGAATAAGCCTTGCCCTCCAGATACATAGGAATTGATAAAGGGCAAGAAGCAAGGTCTATTGATAGCAACACCAAGTATGGCAAGAAAACAGATGCCTAAGTGCTACAGTTTCCAGAGGCAGAGACAATGTTTATTTCCAAAGGCAAGAAGGTATCCATTCATATGAGTCTATAATATTGGATAAGACATAGAGAGGATAAAATGTGGGGTATAGCTTTGCACATGGAAGGAAGAGCATGACAGAAGCATGGGGGCAGGAAACCCAATGAATGTGACTGGAGAGCAATTATTCTAGTTTGATTCATCCAGTCACTTAAAAAATGATTACTGACTACATCTACATTCAAGACATTGTATTAAGTGGTGAACAAAGTTGCAAGCAGAAATAGATACGATCTATATTTTCATGGAGCTTTCAGTCAAATAATCAAATGAATGGAAGTATAGTTATAATGACAGATAGATGTTCTAAAGAAAAGGAACACAGTTCTGTGAGGTCAGTTCTCAAAACAACTTGACCTCAACTAGGGGGTTGGGTAAGATTTTCTCAAAGAATTGACAGTGGAGCTAAAACCTAAAAAATGAGTGGAAAGAGATTCAAGCAAAGAAGATGAATGTACTTAAGGCCCTGCATGGGAAGGACTATGGCAAGGAGAGGTCATTTGGCTGGGCATAGAGAAAGAAGAGTGGTACAAGATGACCTGGAAAAGGAGTCAGGAACCAGACACTATGAGTCTTAATGGCCAGATCAGAGGTTTGAGTCTTTAGGCTAAGTGCCATGGGAAGCCAAATTTGAGTTTTAAGGAAAACTCGGGCTCTGGCGTAGAGAACAGATTGAAGCAATAGATTCTCTTAAAGCAATAAAGGAAGATGCAGCTGAAAAGTTAAATTGGGGCCATATTGTAGGAGATTTTCAATGTCAGTATGAAGAGTGTGACTTAATTTTATAAGTAAAAGAGACCCATGAAAGTTTGAGGAAAGAAATGTTAAGATGCGACCCAGTAACCCTTTTTCAAAGCACTTCTTCACTAATTGGATAATGTATACATTCCCTACAAGTCACAGACAATTCACAAAGACAATCTTCACTAATTGTTGGACAGCACCAAATACTTGTGTTTCATGATTCTCTTAAAAACAGAGATGTAAAACAAAAAGACAGAAAGAGCCTCTCCTTGCTTTTTCTTCCTGGCCTTTCAGTTCATTCACCAAATATAGGGTTAGAGATCACAAACAACTGATACATGAAACTTGAGAGGAAAAATGTTTTTTTCCTTTCTTTTCTTTTTTTTGGAAATATATATTTTTGAAATGATTATAGACTCACAGAGAATTGCAAAAATATATAGAGTTGTTTGCACCATTTATGCAAATTTCCCCAATGGTGACATTTTATATGACTTTAGTGTAATGCCAAAACCAGGATATTGATGTTATTACAATACTGTTAACTAGACTACAGACCTTTTTCAGTTTTCTACCCCTTTTCCTTCCATCAAGTGTGCATGGTGTGTAGTTCTGTATCATTTGATCTCACGTGTAAATTTGTGTAAACGCTACCACAGTCAGAATACAGAACTGCCCCATTCCCACAGCAGAACTCCCTGTGTTACCTCATTTATTTAGCATAACATCTTTAAGTGCATCCAGGGTGTTGCATATATCAATACTCTATTCCTTTGTATTGCTGTCTAATAGTCCATGGTCTAGAAGTACTGGGGTGTGTTTAACCATCCACCTGTGGAAAGACATTTGGGTCGTTTCCACCTTGGGCTTTTACAAATAAAGGTGTTATGAACATCCATTTGCAAGTTTTTTGTGTTAACATAAGATTTCATTTCTCTGGGATAAATGCTCAAAAGTACAATTGCTGGATCATATGGAAAGTGCCTGCTTGGTTTTACAAACTGGCAAACAGCTTTCCACACAGCTGTACCATTTTACATTCTGAGCAGCAATGAATGAGAGACCCAGTTGTTCCCTAGCCTCACCAGTACTTGGTGTTATTATCTTTTATTTTAGCCATTCCAGAACATACATAGTGATATTTCATTATGGTTTTAATTTGTAGATCCCTAGGGGCTAATAATGTTGAACATATTGGGGGGGGGCTTTTTTTTAACTTTGCCTTTATAGTTGGAAGCTCAAGAAAGTTAACAATGGCAAAAGAGATAACATATTAAGGAAAAAGATGATGGAGGAGAGACATTGAAGAAATCCAACTGTTTATTAGAAAACAAAGAGATTTATAAGGATTTATAAGATTGTATTCTAAAGACACATTTGTGAATTTGTATTTGTTGACTTGTAGGGAATGAATACATTGTGCCTGTGACTTTGAGGTAGATTAGCAATGACATTTGGATAAATTCTAAAAGCTATGCTATTTTTATAACTGTGCTATATGAACTATTTCAGTAGAAATATCAGCTTCACAACTTCTCACCTAAAGATTATCCATCTTTTTTCACCCATGTAGTACTAAAATGCAAACAGATGAAACTAGTGCTTCTGTGAAATAAGAAGAAAGCTGGTCTCTTCAAACGTGGTATTTGGTAACTAAAATTACCTCATGTTGGAAACAATTTGCAGTACTCTTGCTGATAACCATGCTGTGGGGTCTGTACCTCTAACACACCTCCTCCTCAGAGCACTTTCCATTCTTCAGGTAGTTTCCATCAGGAGCAAAGGACAAGAAAGAAATCCCTCTGGCCCTGGTTATTTTCTTTCTGTCCTGCTCCTCTGACTCAGGCATGTTAGGACAGGTTGATGCAGAATGCAAGCCAGCCTCCCCAATGCACAGTGTGCTATGCAATCGTGAGTACAAATTCTACAAGGCATACACATGCAACATCTGCAGGTAACATACACAATATGACATGACATACACATCCAACTGTTTTTCTCATTGCTTGACATAATTCTCAGGCCTTTCTGGGTCTTCTCTTTGTCAATTTTCAGTAGGTTATGAGTTAAATAAATCAAATACAGAGAAAGGCTGGGTAGTTTGTACCTTATTATGTCTACATTTTAAGCCATATGAGTAGACTTGTGCTACAGATGTGTTTATTAATTTAAAAATGCCAATGCTCCAGCTAGGGGCTGGAGATACAACTCCTGACCAGACCCAAGCCCTGCTGTGGGACAGTGGGCATCTATGTTACCAGGTAGGATACAATATAGTAGTGTGATGAAGAAAGTATGTGTTGCTTAGTGGAGACAGGAGAGAGGTACCACTCCTCCCCAGGGGTCATGTACCCATAGTATCATAGTCAAGAAATTATGATACATGAAAGAAAATCACTAAAATTCTTATTTGTAGCCACCTTGCATTTCCACCAGTGCAGATGAGCCCAGAGACAAAACCCACTTATGCGCATTAGAAACAGGTCCATGGGCTTGAGTTTACGATTACGAGCTCAGCTTTAAGACTGTAATTCATTCTTTACCCTTGCTATTTTTATCTTTCCCTGGTGCAGGACTGAGGCAGTTTGTGACTATTCCAGAGATATTTTAAAGTACATTGAAAAAGCAAAGTTTTTAAAGCAGACAAAGTTCTTACCCTTAAAGGGAATATGATATTCTGAATGTCTTTCAGATTTCTTAGATCTGGACTTTTTATTCTCATGATTGTAGAAATAACTTAAATATGCAGCAGTTCAAATCTAAATATTTGATTGAGCACTGCAGGTTATCTGTCAGCCTTTTATCCTGAGAGAGAATATAGGCCCTTGGTTATCATCAAAGGAACATACAAAAACTATCTTCAGCCTCTCCTTAGTTCCATTACTATGCCCATCCCTAAGCCTGTCTTTGTTTTTGTTTTTTTTTTTTTTAAGATTTATTTATCCATGAGAGACACAGAGAGAGGTAGAGACATAGGCAGAGGGAGAAGCAGGCTCCCTGGAGGGAGCCCAATGCAGGACTTGATCCCGGGACTCCAGGATCATGATCTGAACCAAAGGCAGATGCTCAACCACTGAGCCACCCAGGCATCCCCTGTCTTTTTTTTTTTTTTTTTTTTGAGATTTTATTTATTCAGAGAGCATGAGCAGGGGACTGGGACAGATGCAGAGAGACAAACAGACTTGCTGCTGAGCAGGAAGCCCAATGTGGGACTCA
The DNA here is from genome assembly GCF_905146905.1 of Nyctereutes procyonoides. Taxonomy (NCBI): domain Eukaryota; kingdom Metazoa; phylum Chordata; class Mammalia; order Carnivora; family Canidae; genus Nyctereutes; species Nyctereutes procyonoides. The sequence goes on from NW_026575146.1 coordinate 24,557,215, forward strand.
ATCTTGGGACCCCAGGATCATGACCTGAGCTGAAGTCAGATGTTTAACTGACTGAGCCACCCAGGTGCCCCCCCCCAAGCCTGTCTTTAAGTGTGTTCTATAGAACCGCCTTCTACATAAGAAAGCTTTCATATTCTACCTCCATTGACTCAAAGCCCGTGGGCTGCTCCCCCAGATGCCAGAGGTAAATTTTCTTCTGTGGTACAGATGCACCATCTTTTTTTTTTGCAACTAACATGTTCCTGAAATACCGTTTCCAAATAAATGCCAGAGGTAAAGCCATTGGAAAGGAAGAGGAGCACCTCTCTCCCTCCTTTCCACTGTACTCTGTAACAACCGTGCTTGGAGGATAGGAAAACATGCCCTGGATCCAGTCTTGACTCTGTTTCTTTATCTTCACTTTTCTTATGGTCAGTGTCATTTTCTACTTTTCATGATAAGTTTTTATTTTTATTTTTTTTTTTTTTTACATACTTCCTCCCTCCAGCCTATCTGTAAGGACCTTGAAGGTGGGACTTGTGTATCTGGTACACAGTAAGCACTGAATAAATTTCTGGTGCTTGAATAAATGAACAAATAGTTCATCTTTGTTTCCTTCACAAGGTCATGTATACATAGATGCCAAAAATGTATGAAATATTTGAATAAGTAAGTTAATAAATGAAAGGATGAATTTCTAAAGGTGAGTTGTATATGGGGTAAGACAACACAGTGACCTTTAGTAGTTTTATCATCAGTAAGCTCATTTATTCACACAGGACTCAGATATGGAATTCTAAACACCTTTTGAGTATTCTACTATGCTCTTGGGATGTAAGGATGATGAAAAACTGTCCCAGCTCTCAGGAAGCTCAAGTGTTATAGGCATTGCCTCGATACAGATTCAGTAATGGTATACTTAGATGTTCAAGACATCTACACCTTCTTTATAGCCTATAGTTTACCAAATATTTCTAGTGAACCTTCCCCGAAAATGCCCACAAACTGGCTGAATAGCAGTAGGTAGAGGGAAAGGTCTGATCTGATATAAAAATTACTAATTTCTTCCAGTTACAAATTTTCTATGGATAGTTCAGCGGCTTTTGGACAAATGCTCAGCCTCTCAGAAGTCCCTTCCTCCATACTCACTTCTGAGATGGTGTATGGGTGGGTCTGTAGTGTGACCTTGGGGCTATGTTGGTCCTTTGCCTGCTCTCCACTGTAGGACAATCCTCCTGTTGTTGGGTGTGCACTTGCTGGATATGGAGCTCCTGCCCCATTCTGGGCCTGGCGCTCTGATGTTCACTCTGCCACCCGTGGTCTCCCTCTCCTTGCTGACTGGCCCTCTGATGCTCCTTGATGCTGTGGCCTCCAGGTATTTGTTGGCCCCTGCCACTTGGAACCCCTTACCCAACCCCAGGTAAGCCAGCCTGTACCCTTTTGCAGAGCACTCAGACGTCTGGCAAAACAGGAGCCAAAAAGGATTCTGGGGAACTAGAGTGCTCTCTGCCAATGACACTTTACCTCTCATTGTTCTCTGATGTGGCCTCTTCAGGTTGGTGTGGCCGTCCCAAAAGGAAACCAGCACTTTGCTTGCTTCCTCTCTATCTAGCCTTTTCTCTCCCCCTGGGACTTTAATCCAGAGAGGGCACCTCTGGGCACACGTGACTCAGCGCTCACTTCTCCGATGTTAATTTCCTTTTCTCTTCCCACAGTCCATGGTGGGAGAGACAAACATGTCCCTCCATCTTCTCTCTAGCATGGACTTCCTTGTGTCACATCCTCCTTCCAGGACACCAGGCCTCCTGGTTGGGTCCTTAGGTAGGAAAGAGCAACCTCCCACATTCTGGAAGACACTCTGATGTCATTGGCAATATTAATTCTTGATATGGTGGAAGAAGAATTACAGAATTTATCCCTTCTCTGTCATTGAAGCTGGCTCTAGACCTTTCTTTACTGAAGAAGTCAGGAAAGGCAGCTTGGTGTTTGAAAGCTGATGAATGACCTCTCTATTCTATAAAGGACCTAAGACATGCTCTCTTTTTCCTCATGGCTCCGTTTAATGGGTAGAAGGCTGTATGGGGCATGATTGAACGGATGGGAAATTGAATTTCCAAAAAACTTTATCCTGTTTTTCTGGAAGACAGATGTATACACAGATTCCAGTGTAGAGTGAACAGTAATAAAATGGAGCTCTATTACAGAGAGGAGGGGCTGAATCCACCGTGACAGAAAGGACTCTCCAGAGTAGACATTTGGTGGGATCTATAAACCTAGACTTTACTGACAGCGTGAATCCCACAGCAAGGCAGGGCCACTTGGTTCCCTGGTGATTGTGAGCTCCAATGGCTCATGTAGACAGGTTATAAATGAGATCCCCTTGTACGTTTGCTTTCTGTCTGAACATCAGTTTTCCTGCTTCTAAGAATTTAGAAAACCTGCCTTCTGGTGTGGTCCTAGGTATGCAAATGTAACATCGGGTGCAGTGGTCCTTGTTTCCCCGCAGCCTGAGGCAAAAATAGTGGTACAAACAATAGCACATCATATTGTTCTGATCCTGCCACCACCTCTGACACCTTCCTCAGTCAAGTTCCTCCGTCCTTCCTGCAGGTAGAACTTTCATTGGTCTTCCAGCATTCCCAGACTTGTCTGAGATCGGTGTGACAGTTAGTCAGCCAAGCTAAGACACCCACTCCTATAGCCATGCCTCCAACATGTGTAGGTGCTCAAAAGATACCAGCTCCCTTTTATTCACATATTTTCCACTTGGTGTATTCTTTCCATTGATCCAGTTTAGGAAAAAAATTAAAAAGACACCTGTCACCCAAACCAGTCCATCCTCTCACACACTCTCACTCTTGGACAGCAAATTGACAAGGAAAAATTGTACAGTTGCGCACAAACTGATGTAGGTGGAAGACCTTGCTTGAGACACAAGGTAAATGTTAGGAAACCCACATTCCAATTAGCTTTGCCACTGATTGATTACTGTGTTACCTCATGTAAGACCATTTGCCAGTCAATAGAGGTGAAATCTCATAAAGATTAATGAGATCGCTCCTGGTTCCAAACAAAATTCTTCCAGCCCACTCTGTTTGGGAATGAAAATATCAAGGGAAATTGCACAAGCAAATACGGTAGTGCTACTTGGAATCATGTTTTCACAGTACCAGGGGCTAAACAAACCTTAAAACCATGGAATGCTGTTGCTGAACATGTAAAAAAAAAAATCAAGGAAATTTTCTTCTGTGGTACAGATGCACCATCTTTTTTTTTTTTTTTTTGCAACGAACATGTTCCTGAAATACCGTTTCCAAATAAATTTTTGTAAATGATTTATATTTTTAACACACTGGGAAATGTGCAAGGTATTTCTTATAAATGATTTCTTAGAAACCATTTTGAACCATGAACAGTAACTATATTTGTTTCTATAGGTATTCTTTCTATACACTGAGTTTGTGAAAGACAAAACACTCCTTAGTCCAATACTATACTGCACACAAGGATTTGTATTTTCAGAGTTAGTGGCCAAAATGCCTAGCCTGGTGTATTTGGTGGATAAGAGTGAACAGGGCAGAGGGGAAGATACAGGTGGCCCAGACTTGGATATCCCAAGGTCTGTCTCTGTGCTCCACAGATTAATCTGTTAACTGCTGACTGCCTTACACCTTCCAAATATACATGCCCTCTACAGAATACAATCAGTGAAATTATGGGAAAATGGACATGTTTAATCAGTGTTCCCATTCATGTAAGTAGGGACTTGCAAGTAGATTTAGTGAGCACCTCTAAATGTGTGTGTGTGTCTGTATGTGCAAAAGGGAAAAAGAGAGATGGAGAAAATGAGACTGAGACAGAAAGCATAGTATTAAAAACAAAATCTTCTAATGTCCAAGTAAATAAAATTTCAAAACTCAAAGTTTTCTTTACTTTGGAAATTTATGACTTCTAAGTCTTAATAGAAACTAACTAATTAAATGTTTGAAAGTCAGAGTGTTCCAGTATGATTCAGTAATTCTTCTACTGGGCATCTACCCAAAGAAAACAAAAACATTGATTTGAAAAGATATATGCATCATTATGTTCACCACAGCATTATTTACAATAGCTACAATATAGAAGTGATGTAAGCGTCTATCAATAGGTGAATAGATAAAGAAGATGTGATACACACACACACACACACACACACACACACACGAACACTGGAATATTACTTACCCATAAAAAAGTGAGATCTTGCTACCTGCAACATGTATGGATCTCAAGGGTACTATGCCAAGTGAAATAAGTCAGACAGAGAAAGACAAATACTATGTGCTTTCATTTATATGCGGAACCTAAAATACAAAAAAAAAAATAAACAAACAAATGAAAAAAAAAAAAAAACAACCAGAACCAGAATCATAAATACAGAGAACCAACCAGTGGTTGCCAAAGGGGAGGAGGTTGGGTGATGGGTTAAATAGGTAAAGAGGATTGAGAGATACAAAATTCCAGTTATAAAATAAATAAGTCACAGGATTAAAAGTATAAACTGGGGATATAGTCAATAATATTGTAATAATGTTGTATGGTGACTATACTTAGCGGAGTGAGCTTTATGTATAGAATTATACTTTATGTATAGAATATGATTCACTGTGTTGTACACTTAAAAGTAATTTAAGGATGTTTATCAGCTATACTTAATTAGAAAAAAAAAGTATTCCTTGGGGCACCTGGGTGGCTTAGCGGGTTAAGCATCTGCCTTGGGCTCAGGTCATGATCCTGGGGTCCTGGGATCAAGCCTTGCATCAGGCTCTCTGTGCAGCGGGGAGCCCGCTTCTCCTTCTCCCTCTGCCTGCTGCTCCCCCTGCTTGTGCTCCCTCTCTTGCTGTCAAATAAATAAAATCTTTTTAAAAAAAAGTGTTCCAATTAGCAGTGCTTTAAAATCCTGCCAATTAAGGTATGCTCATTGCCCAAATGTGTTCATTTGGCCTTTAAGTGATTTTTATACATATGAAATCTTTTGATAGAAGTTTAATCATGTTTTTATTTCAAATCATCCTCCCTGCCTTTCTCTAAGCAAAATTCTATAAATAGCATTATTGATAATTTCTCATAGTTTTCTCCAGGTAATTAACTTCCCTGGTTTCTTGGAACATTAAAGATTATTAATAAAATAAAAGAGAGAGTAAAAGATTTTATGTATTGGTTAACAAAAGTTGAGAATTTTTTAAACCAGTGATCTACTTTGGGTTCATTTAAAAAACAATCCTATATCCTAGAAAGGATTTAATTAGGGGATACAATATGAAAAGATAATGGACTTGAAAAGAGCTAGTTTGTAAGACGTAGCTTCCCTAATTAGACAGTGTAACATGAGAATTAAGAGTCAGCAAACGCCAAATGGTTTCATTAGAAACATCTTTCTATATAAGAATTCTCTTTCTTTTCAAATAAAAATGTCCTTGAAGTAATAATAATATTTTACTGTATAAGTTATAAACAAAGGATTTTAGTAAACATAGCCAAATTTATACTTTCAAATTAATATTATTCTTCAAAGGGCTTCTTATTGTACACTTATTTAGATGTGTCTACCATTGTTCAAAATATTGTAAAATTTCCTTCACATCTTCAGAGCCTATTTTAAGTCATGCAAATTTCTTTATAATTTATCCTTCCTTTAGATCCCAAAAATATTATCTAGCTTAATCCAGCATTTGTGTTCTTTCCAAAAATAAACCTACTCTCGAAGAATGAGCAGTTACTTCCACTAAGGATATTCCAGTGAGAGCTCTCAAGGTGATTTCAGAAAGTTCAAAATGTTTTTGAGCAATGAGAACTTCATTAAAATACAGCCGTGACCTTCCAGCGTGACTACCTTGAATGACACCCATGTCCAGATCGAGCAAATTCCAATATGTTAAAGAAGATTAGATATGTAAACACCTGCACACCTTGTTCAATAAGTGGCAGTTTTCTTTCCCTTAAAAAAAATCCTCCTTATTGTCAAGGCACACCTTTAATTATGTATGAACATAGCTGTAGTACGCAAAACGATGGCCCTCCAAAGATGTCAGTGTTCTAATCCCCATAATATGCTACTTTATTAGACAAAGGGACTCTCAGATGTGGTTAAATTAATGAAGCTAAAATGAGGAAACTATCCTAGATTATCTGAGTGACCTCAAATATAATCACAAAGGTCCTTTGAATAGAGGAGCCAGAGTCAGCGTGGGAGAAGATGTGGCAATGGAAGCAGAGATCAGAGAGTGAGAGAGATACCTGAATTTTCTACCCTCCTGGCTTTGAAGATGGAGGAAGGAGGCACAAACCGAGGAATACAGGTGTCCCTAGAAGCTGAAAAAGACAAAAAAGGAGATTTCCCCCCCTCCCCAGAGCTACCAGAAGGTACACAGCTCTGTGAACACCTTGATTTTAGGATATCTGACCTCCAGACTGTACAATAATGAATTTGTATTGTTTGAAGCCACTAAGTTTGTGGTCATTTGTTACAGCAGCACTAGGAAACTAATACAATTGAAGACAGTATTTAATTTGCCTCCCCCCCCAGCCCAGGTAGATTTGAAGGTGCTGACCTTTTGAGGCCTTCAAAAGGAACCAGGAACACAGGGGTACAAGAACAAGCTTCCCTGGTTTGTCTGTGTTGGTGTTTCCATTCCTAGAGAAAATGATTCTCCCCAAGATCTCTTTCCCCTCCGTGGTCACTAAGATGCCAATGCTCCCAGTGCCGCCTACGTGGATTCCTTAGAGGGCCACTTTGGTGATGTCTGCCATGGATAAAACATATAGGAAAACACTCCTGCATCATGACTGGTTGCCTTTACAGAAGTGCTCATTTGGATTCAATCACTACACAAAATTCACCTGTAATAAGTGCTTAAAGTAGGAGGGTGTACTTGCACTCTAAAAAAGAAAAAAAGTGCATAACCTACTGACCTTAGAAATACTTTTGAAGGGATGTGTTTGTTAATAAAGCATAAATCAGTAAAAGTCTCCGAGGTGCCTTAAGACACTCCTAAGTAAATAAATAAATAAAATATTTAAAAAGGGTTTGTTTGGGACACTCAATTGGTTGAGCGCCCCACTCTTGGTTTTTCGTCAGGTTATGATCTCAAAGTCGAGAGATGGAGCCCTGTATCAGGCTCCCAAGCTAATGGGGAGTCTGCTTCTTTCTCTCTCTCCCCCTCTGCCTCCCCCTGCTTAAGCATGTTTTCTCTCTCTCTCTCTCTCTCTCTCTCATTTTTTTTACTTTTTTTCTCTCTCTTATTAATTAATTAATTAATTAATTAAATCTTTTTTTAAAAAAAGCTTCTAGGACTTTTTAAGACTTAGACCATGAGAATTCATAAACACCAACGTATAAGAAAATAGCAGGAATTATTTCTGTCCTCCTTCCTGTCCTCCCTCTTATTTAGATTTTCTGGGTCAAGGGCCATTTCCAAATCAAGATCCCTTGAACAGAAAGGCAGAATGTAGCTGAGCATTTTCTGGAGCCATCAAGTGGTCACTTTAGGAGTTGTGACACCCTCTGGGCCAGAGAATGAATATAGGAAGTAGGAACTGCACAGAGCGCTCACCTTCAGCTCCTTTGGCCAAAGTCATCTCAATAAGCAGCTTGAGGGAATACTAGTTACCTCAGTGACAGCCAATGTCCATGAATGGTTCAGAGAAGCAGAAATTTTTCAGCATTCAGCATCTTTTACCTGCCAGACAATGAGATAAGCACCTCTGGACCTTGCTCAGACGTCACCTTCTCAATGAGTCTTTCCCTGACCACGCTGTTTAAAATTGCAATCTCCTGCTCCACCCAGCACTCCCTCCCCTCTCCCCTGCTTTATTTTTCTCCATGGTTTTTATCTCTGTTGGCATACTATATATTTGATTTGGTTGTCACTTCCTACATAAGATTACAAACTCCATAAAGGTAGGGAATTTTTTATCATTACCTAGATTTCTTATTTCCTAGGATAGTGCCAGGCACCTAGTAGATGCTCCGCAAATACTTTTTAGTCAATTAATAAAATATTTAAGGGGCCCTACTGTGTACCAAGCATCATCTAGCTCTTCAGAAAGTAAAACTGAATGCAAGGAGGAGAAAAATTCCTTACTTTATGGTAATTGGGTTTTTCCATAGTAAGTACAATTTGGTGATACTAAGATCAATGAGAGCCCCTGAAGGGGCACTTAATTTGGATTTAAGAAGCCAAAGAGGGCTTCCTGGAGGAAGTGTTGTCTCAACTGAGTTCTGAAAGATAAGTCTGAGTGGGCCAGACAAGTGGTAGTGAGAGAGATGGACATGGGAACTCCAGGCAGAAGGAACAGCAGGTGCAAAGAAATGAGTCAAGAAGAACCATGATACATTAAAGGAAATAAAATGCTTTTACATGGAGTTTGAAGGAGCAATGGTCAAAGAAGAGAATAAAGGGACAGCTGATGACAGATCACAAAGGGTCTTATAAACCATGTTAAGGATTTGGGCTTAATCCTGAGAGTTTCTAGAATAGCAAAGATATGATAAAATTTGCAAGTTAAAGAGTTCATTTGCATGGCCTGATAAGGAAGGGACAGACAGAAGGGGGCAAGTAAAGAGGTTCTAGAGAAAGATAGGTGCCTAAAATGACAGGATCCAGTGACTTATTTGATGTGTTGGTAAAGAAGGATCAATCCAAGTTTTATTCACCCATATGTGTAACAAATATTTATTGAGCATAATGCTATATACCTTTCTATGAGTTCTAGACATAGAACGTAAAGAAGATCATGTTCTTGCCCTCATGAAGCTTCTCTTCCAAGTTATACTTAGTTTTAATTTCCTCCTCTCCCATCAGAACATGAGGAAGTGAGCTGTGCAAAGATTCGAGGAAGAGAGTTTTAAGCAAAGGGAACAGTTTAAGGGTGGAGGCCCTGAGCATGGCATGTTCAAGACACAGAAAGAGTGAGTGAAGTTACTGGTGGTAAGAGATGCCACTAAAGAAGGAGGTAGGGGCTAGATTACATAAGACTAGTATATATTATTGTATATAAAACTATTACATAAGATCAAGGAAAGCAGTTTGGATTTGTTCTAAGAAAAACCATTAGAATGTGCAGAGCAGCTGCTTGATTTGTCCTAATTGGTATCTTTGGATCACTGTGGCTGCTGGCTGCTCGTGGAGAGTTTACTCTAGAGGAGCAAGAGTGGCCGTGGTGAGACAGTTAGGACATCACTAAGTGAGGGATGTGATGACTTGAACCCACGTGCTAACTGTGGAGGTGGCTAGAGTTTGTGGGATACATTTATAAGATAAAGCCAATAGGATTTTCTGAGGATTTGTATAGGGGAAGTTTGAGAGAAAAAGAAGAGTCGGGAATGATTCCTTGGTTATTGGCCTGAGCCACTGGGTGAAATGAGGAACATGGGGGAAGAGCAAATGTGGAGCAGAAAATCAAGATTCTGCTTTGACCACATAGGCTTGGGCTTCCTGTTAGACATCCAGGCAGAGCTTGCTACAGGTGGCTGGGGATATGTATCTGGAGGTCAGGAGAGAGGTGGGAGCTAAGAGTATTAATTTGGAATCATTTTCAAATAGATGGCGCTGAAAGTTATGCTCTGATTACATCACCCATGTGGTGAGTATCAATGGAGAAGAGAATGGAAACTGAAAGCTGAGCCCTGACACCTGCCCATGTTCAGAGACTGGAGGGAAAGTAGGCTAAGGAGAGGCCACTGTGGTAAGAGGAGAACCAGAAAAATGTGATGGACCCTGGAAGCAAGTCAAGGAAGTGTTTCAGGAGGGAAGGCGTGACCCCTGGATGCCAGGGTTCAGGGTTCAAACCTGAGCAGCTATGTCTCCAGTGGTCCCATTAAGTTGGGGAAGAACCACATGAGGAGGAACAGTTTGGAGACAAGGATATGAGTTATGTTTGAGCCATGCTGAACTGTAGGTATTTTTGGTACATGCACACAAGATCAGCAGACCCTGGAGTTTAAGAGACAGGTCCAAATTTGAGATGTAGATTTGAAAGCCAACAGTGGAGAGATGATTTTTAAAGCCAAAACTGTGGATGACATCAATCGGGGTAAGTGTGGAGAGATGAGAAGACACACTATGGCAAAGTCCCAGAAGCATAGCATATGAGAAACTAGAATGGATCCAGGAGGCCACAGCCCAGGAATTCATAAAGGAGTCTGACAGGGAGGCTTAAAAGATGAAGTGACGGACGGGGAGCCTGGCAGGTAAGAGCACCAGCAGGAAGGAGTGTCAGATGCTGCGCTGAGTAAAATAAGGATTAACATGTCTCTGCTGGGTTCAAAAACAAGGAGTATATTTTTGAGCAGTTTTGATGGTGCTTGGGATACAGAACCCAGATTGCACTGAGAGGCTGAATGAAGCTGAGGGAGATGGAAGCAGCGGCTGAATGCAACTCTTTTCAAGAAGTTTGGCAGGCAAGGAAGTAAGAGGTGGGTGACAGCCAGAGAATGGCATATGGAGAATGTGAAAATGAGAGTGCCAAGGACTGAGCCCTCAGATATGACAACTTTGAGGGGCAAAAAGAACAAAATGAGTCCACCCCCCCCCAAAAAAAAAAAAAAACAGAAACAAACAAAACCAGAAGGAAGAGCCAGAGAGGAAAAAGGAAAGAAAAAAGATATAAATCAGGGGAGGAGAGAATTCAATGGGAAAAGGATATTAGTAATGCCAACTGCTGCAGAAGGTTTAGTCAAAAACAGCAGCACAATGTAGCTTTGGTGATCATGGCAAAGAGAAGTGTCAGCATTACTGTATCTTGAGGAATGAATGGGGCCAAGATACTAGTGGCAGTGACTGTAAATTAAACTTTCCGGAAGCTGGCTATGAAGAGGGGAAAATAAATAGCTACAGAGAAATTGGGCATCAAGGATTAAATCAGCATTTGCTATTTATTTGCTATCTAGCAAAGGAAAATAGCCCAACAGAGAAGAAGGAATCAAGAGGGATGTGGGATAGATGCTGGAAGCAAAGTCCCTTGGGGAGTAGACTGGGATGGTCCAAAAGAACAGAGGACAGAATCACCTTCAGGGCCAGGCAAGTTCTAGGGGAAAAATGGCTGTGAAGTTCAGGAAAGAAATGTGTGTTCATTGGCATCTGTCCACCTGGACCAAGATGTAGAATGTCTTGTTCACTTTGGTATCTGCTGCATCTGTACCAATGCTGAATATGCAGTGGGCATTCAATAAACACCTGCTGAATAAATAAATAAGTGACAAGTATAAGGCAGTGAAAATCTGATTTCGTCTTTTTTTTAATAAAACCTGGAATAGTTGAGTTAAACCTAGAAATAGAGCCCCCAAAAGTACAAGATGTTCTCCTGTAGGTTTTGAAATTGTTTCTCCCTGCTGTTTTAATGCTGGGAGGAATCAAAAGTAATGCAAAATTAATGTTGAATTAATATTTCATCAGAAAACTTTCATTTCCTTCAATATGTGCTTTGAAATGTGTGCTTTCTTTAATGTTATTGTCGATGTTCTTATGTTCAATGAATTTTATAAATAAGAAATACAAGTTAGTAGTGCTTGGTTGATGTAAGGCAACCACCTCTCCAAAAACACTCAAAGTAGCCACACGGTATCAAAGGCCCATGGCTAAGACCAAACTATTCTAATTCCTTTTTATTCCTTCAATGAAAATGCTGGATATGTAAGAAAAAAAATAGGTGTGTGATTGTCTTCCTGGGAAGAGGTATTATGTTACAGAGTGGATGTTGATGAATGGATGTTTTCAGCAAAATAGAACCATACTTTATGCTGTAATGATTGGAAAGGCAGCAGTCTCCATTCTTATGGTATGATTCTAATTCTCGTATACTTTTTCTTATAATCTGCACCTTATTTAATATAGAAAAATGCAGGCAACCAGTGATTATTTTTTCAATGCTCTGAAATACTCTGAGTTCTCTCAGTGTAAGAAAGAGCACACAAGGGACACCTGGGTGGCTCAACAGTTGAGCCTCTGCCTTTGGCCCAGGGTGTGATCCCAAAGTCTAGGGATCGAGTCCCACATTGGGCTTCCCGCAGGGAGCCTGCTTCTCCCTCTCCCTCTACCTATGTCTCTGCCTCTCTCCCTGTCTCTCATGAATAAATAAATAAGTATCTTTAAAAATAGAAGAAAGAGGGATCCCTGGGTGGCGCAGTGGTTTGGCGCCTGCCTTTGGCCCAGGGCGCGATCCTGGAGACCCGGGATCGAATCCCACATCGGGCTCCCAGTGCATGGAGCCTGCTTCTCCCTCTGCCTGTGTCTCTGCCTCTCTCTCTCTCTCTCTCTCTCTGTGACTATCATAAATAAATAAAAATTAAAAAAAAATAAAATAAATAAAAATAGAAGAAAGAGGGGATCCCTGGGTGGCGCAGCGGTTTGGCGCCTGCCTTTGGCCCAGGGCGCGATCCTGGAGACCCGGGATCGAATCCCACATCGGGCTCCCGGTGCATGGAGCCTGCTTCTCCCTCTGCCTGTGTCTCTGCCTCTCTCTCTCTCATTCTATGTGACTATCATAAATAAATAAAAATTTAAAAAAATAGAAGAAAGAAAGAAAAGAAAAGAAAAAGAGCATACAAGCCTACTAGATTGAGTTGAGGCTGACCCAACCTAGGCCATGTTGTTATAACTGGTCAGTCACCTGACCTTGACTGCTTACACTCACTTTGTATAAGAAGAGTGGGAGACCTGGGATCACCTCTGGCTCTGACACTTACTACTGTGTGACTTAAACTAAGTTACCTATTATCTTCAGTACTCTGTTCTAGCATCTGTAAAATGGGAAACATAAGAAGTTAGCATTCTGCATATTACATGGTAGACATTCAGTAAATGTACCTCCTTGCTCTCTACTTTTAAAATCTGGTTTACTGACAATCAGAGTTTGTTTTTAAACCTGATTAAAGTGCTAGTGATGCTCACCCAGAAAGAATTTGTCCTCTGGAACAGCTCTGCTCTCACCTGAGGCAGATTGCCCTGTAGCAGAGCTAGAGAGTGTGTGTCTCCTAATTATCTGTCTTCCAGTGGTCACCTAGATTTCTAGGTACTTGTCCCAGATTTTCAGTGCATGGTAATGTCTCTTTCTTTCTTTCTTTCTTTCTTTCTTTCTTTCTTTCTTTCTTTCTTTTCTTTCTTTCTTTCTTTCTTCTTTCTTTCTTTCTTTCTTTCTTTCTGTTTGTCTGTCTGTCTGTCTGTCTTTGAGAGTTGAAGCCAAAGAAGCAAAGTGAATATATTTCAACAACTAGGAAGTTCTGATGGACAGGCACAAGGGGATATAGAAGGCTCACACGTTTAAATCCTTACCAGTAGTAACAAGAGAAGTAGTTTGGTGAAAATCTTTCTCTAAGTCCTGGAAATAGGACATTTCCTGGAAAATGGCTGTCACATAGCCAGCACAATGACACATTTTATTAGTTTGGCTCTCTTGGGCAACATGATGGAAACATGGCTTCCTCCAATATGAATATTTTAAGACAATAAAACCTAAACATTAAGCCCTACGGTATGAGGTTGGTGTGGGTGGAGGTGTTATGAATAGAATAACTCCAAGAGGAAAAAATATCCGGAGAGGTGGAGGGAATGAGGTTGTCGACTAGGAAAGTCTGTTCCTGATGAAAGATATTCCCAATTGGATTTTCAGATGCCTCTGGGATGGGTACATGTCCAGGCCACTGAATTAAAGTGGTTCTTGATTGCATGTGAATGTGCATTTCCCAAATTATATTCCACTCTCTTCAGCTGGACTGTCTGCCAAAAAAGGACTTTTGTTGTGTCTGTGATACTGAAGATTGTCCTTTTTAAATATCTTTCCCTGTGAATGCTTCAGTTTTACTCACCGGAGATGAATTTCTAATATATATCACTTTTAGTAACACGGGAGAATTGCCAATTAGAAGCAAGAGGAGGGAACTTAGGGAAATGTTCTCTTGCCTGGAATCACCTACTAGTTGCCTCAGGTTTAGCCTCTGACAGCTGGGCCATGTGAGGGGAGCTTTTTCCCTGTGAATAGCCGGAGGGGAGCGCTAATGAGGAGCTCAAGGCTGGCGGAGGAGTCTCTTTTTGGCAGACAATTAGAAAGAGGGATGAGATCACCTCCTCATTATGCTCTACTGGAATGGGAGCAGTTGGGTAGCGGGTTTTTTGTTTTGTGCAATTTTTTTACAAACCATCTGCTTCTCTTGAGAAAGACTGATCTGACTCTTGTAGGTTTTTTACACTCTCATAACATGTGTTGTTGTATATATTTTGAAAGCAGTATATACTCAAGAGAGGGAATTTGGAAACCACAGAGGATTTGGGCAGTGGGGTTGTGATGATTCAGTTATTTCATCCAATGACCATTGTTAACATTTTATTCTTATAGATTCTGATTTTCTCCTTCCAGAGATTTTTATGACTGATATTATGATATGTAGATCTTTCATCAAGCTATGAACATTCATGTGAACATATATGTCAGCCAAACCAAGCATGGTATAGAAGAAGGAGGAGGAACACTTCTTTTCCCCTGATACCACTGAGGCCCAGGGGAATATCCATTCCCTTCCAAACACTGAGAGAATGGAAGAAAACTCTCCTTTTCCTCCATTTCTTCTTCCTTCATCCCAAAGAGGAAATAGCTAATTCAATATCCAATGGGGAACTTTACCACTTGGGAGGGGGTTGTTATGTCTTAATAGGAAAAAAAAAGGAGGGCAGCCCTGGTGGCGCAGCGATTTAGTGCCAGGGTGTGAACCTGGAGACCCAGGATCGAGTCCCGCGTGGGGCTCCCTGCATGGAGCCTGCTTCTCCCTCTGCCTGTGCCTCTACCTCTTTCTGTGTGTGTGTCTCTCATGAATAAATAAATAAAATCTTAAAAAAAAAAAAAGGAAAGAAAAAAGAGGAAAAAAATTCATCCGAGTGTTTCATTTCTGCCTGCCTTATGGGTTGGTAAGACCATTGCTCGAAGGACCCCTGAGACAGGCCTCAGTTTGATGACTGTTTTCCCCAGTCTATCTGCCTGGGAAAAGAAAGACTAGGCTAAGTTAAAACTGAAGTGGGAAGTAGGAGGCAACACTGTCTTCTGCAAACCAGATCTAATGTTAATACAGCTGGCATCTGATTCTGTTTGGTTCCTTGGGTCTCTTAAGTGACCAAGTGGAATTATCAACGTTCCAACCAGTTTGACCTACAAAAATAGCCAGTCCAAGTGGATCAAGGTATTATTTTGTGCCAGATAGAATCTGGAAGAGAGCAGAAGTGGTTGGAACCACAAATATGCAACATTAAAGAAAACAGTACCAGTAGCTTTTTAGCCACAAAAGACAGCCTCTAAATATAGACATTTTATCAGAGTGACTCAGTTTTTCTGAAGATATTTAAGGCCCATAAGTTGGAGCTAAAGGACAAGCTATGTTGAGTCTTTTAAGTCTGTAAGAACAAAATGGAAAGGCTAGGGAGATTTCCTGAAATGCCTGTTTTTGATTTGCAGAGCAATTTTCCCATCCAGGTTCCCTACACTGCTTTGTCATCTTCATCATGTTACAAAACTTGTAAGCACAAAAATCAGAAAACATAAAATAGCATGATAAGCTAACTTTTTATCACTCTTATGATGCTCTGGTGTTTGTTCTTTTTCATAAATTAAAGTAACTCTTTGAGAGGGATAAAATCTAAATCACAAATTTGATCTTTTAGAAGAAATCACTTCTTACGGGAAGAAGTAGTCTCCTGGTCTTTTGCTGTACTTTCTAAACAAAGCTACTCATTCTTTTTTTGAAATAAAATGAATTTTGTTTGTACTTTGGATTAATTTGGTGAAACTGTATAACTAACTCAAGGAAATTACAATAGCCTAAAATGCACCATTTACTCTAAGTGCTATTGACTCTCTACCTTTTCTGTTTTGATTAAAACAAAAATACTAGAAGTGCCTGTGTGGCTCAGTCATTTGATTGGCCAACTCTTGATTTTGGTTCAGGTCATGATCTCATAGTCCTGGGATTGAGTCCCACATCAGGCTTTGTGCTCAGCGGGGAGTCTACTTGAGGATTGTCTCTCCCTCTGCCCCTTCATCAACTTGCATGCACCTCTTTCTCTCTCTTTTTCTATCTCTCTCTATGAAATAAACCTTGAAACAAACAAAAATACTCTACCATATTTATCTGAAATCAATGTCACAGTGCCCTTTTTAAAAAGTATAACTTATCTCCAACTGATATTTTCCAGCAACCATAATAAATGCAGATATCTAAATTCAAAATTTCATTTAAAGCTCTGTAAGAGTTTGGAGAAAGATATGGATTTTCCCCAAAAGGCTTAGATCAATATTACCCCAAATCCAAGAACAAATGTAGGAGATATTGGGCCCTTTTGCATTAAGCACATTTTTCTGGATTTAGTCTAATAAAACTTGAATTTCTTCATCAACCAATACCAAAGGAAGTCTCTTGTCTAGATGTTTTATTGGAAGTACCAACTGTATAAAGATGAGATAGAACTAGAGAGACAGAGAGAGAGGATGCATTAATCCCATGGGAAGTGTGATATTGGCAGGCCACTATGGTATATCATACCACAAGTGAGGTTGTTGTACTTTGCATGGTTATGAGATATGTCATGGGGGTAGGATTTATATTATTATTTTCCTTATTTAATCATTTTGCATTAATTTTGAGTGTCCTGTAGCACAATTACATTTAACCATCACAATCTTATAATAACCTGCTGGTGATTGTACAGTGGAATTCTACGTAAGTCAGCAGTGTATCATCATAATCATCCAAGTGTCAGTTGACCTCAGCTAGTCCTGTAGCGGCTCTGAGTTCTATCACTTAAGTTTATTCACAAAGAATTGTAGAGCTATAGACACATATCAGCTAAATATACACACAGATAAAGACATAGACATATCAAATAAAGTTGAAGGGATAAAATTCGTATTTTGTACAAGAAATAAATTAGATAAAATTAGTAGAATGACAAGCAAGAAAGTCATGGAAGCAGCAAAATTAGAGACAGAGTAAAGCCAGAAAAAGTTCATTTTTTAAAAAATTCAGCAATCATTTACTGGGCATCTACTAAATCCAGGTTCTGGGATTTAGAAAACATACCACATTTAGAAAATACAGTGAAAGAGGAATGACCATGTTAGAGGAGGAGGGGCACATACAAGTGAGCATGAAAACTCAGATTGGCTGTGTCTGATCCAGAGAGAGGTGGTCTGGGAAGTGTGGCAAATGGAGTTAGCCTAAGAAGGAAGAGAGAAGCTTGAGGGAGTATTGGCAAGAAGTGGGGTTCGGGTGTGTGTGTGTGTGTGTGTGTGTGTGTGTGTGTGTGTGTTTAGAACAGAGCATAACCAAGTGTGATTGAAGACTGCAGGGAAAGATCCAATGGTAAGATATTGACTGAATCTGAAAAGACAGAGAGGGAGAAAGAGGAACAAAAAGTTGAATGATGCTGCAAGCCTCCATTGTGTACTTTTTAAAAAAAAAAGTAATGTTGACTTGCATTGTTCTAAAAGCAATGCCAACACAGACTTTTTTTTAAGTTATTATTAAATAACTCTTGGAAGCTGCACTTGAACTCTGCAGAGTATAGGAGTCCAGACACTAGTATTTTAGCCCCAACTCTGGGACTAACTTGCTTTATTATTGCAGACTCAGTTTCCTTCCCTATAAAATGGGCATAATCATAACTCCCTTCAAGTGCTATTTTTGGAGATAAAGTAAAAATAATGTGTTTTGCAAACTATAAATTTACAATAAATAGATACAAACTATATACAAATACAAACAATAAATAACATTTGCAATCTACTGTAAATGTTATTTAAAGCTACCAAATTTAAATAATCCTGGAGCTATCACCTTGGCTTCAGAGAATGTACCCCTGCCATTGAGCATGGTATGCCTCAATGCCTCCATCAATAAAATGAGACAACTTGGGATCATAGACCTCTCTGGCAGGTAGTGTCTAAAGACTAATGACATGGCAAAATTAGTTTAAATCTTTAGGAGAAAAAAGATGTAAATCTAAGGTTGTAATGAACATTTTTCTTTCCACAGCATTATTAATACTTTGAGATTTTTCAGAGCATAAGAAGAATGAAATCTTTCCATTTGCAACAACATGGATGGGGCTAGAGAGTATAATGCTAAGCAAAATATGTCAGTCAGAGAAAGACAAAGACATATGTTTTACTCATATGTGGAATTTAAGAAATGAAACAAATGAGCAAAGAGAAAAAGAGAGAGGCAAACCAGGAATCCGACTCTTGGTTACCAGAGGGGAGATGAATGGGAGGATGGGTTAAATGGGTGATAGGGACTCAAGAATACGCTTGCTGTGATGAGTGTTGATATATGGAAGTATTGAATCACTGTATTGTACATCTGAAACTAATATAACGCTGTATGTTAACTAACTGTAATTTAAATAAAAACTTTAAAAAATAAATACACAGAAAAGGGAAAAAAGATAATTATGAAATAACATTCATTTGTTTATTTTTTGGTCTCGATATTTTATCATTTCTCTTTGGATATAGAAATATATGCAAAGAAAGGTAAATCTAACTAAGGTTAATGACAGAATCAGAAGGGCTTTTCTTCTTTGTCTTTTTTAACAGTCCCAATTGTGTGCATCTGTTACCATGCTTTGCTCTCTTTTATTTACTCCAACGACCACTTTACTAAGGAGTTAAGCCAGCAGAAAACTATTGGAAAATTATTTTGTCAGTATGTTTCATGCTATATGACCACAGGGGAAAGGCTGGAGCCAAAAATCACTTAAAAGTAATAGCCTGTTTACTAACAGAAGCTCCCAAATGCTTATTTTCTTCTGTAGTTACAGATGCAGCAATGAGACCTCTACTTGTGGCAATTCCTATCATTGACCTTCATTAAAATATTGTTTTAAAAAAAACAGACAAACCATGACAGGACTCCCACTGATACCAATGGTTTGAGTGACCTTGAGCGTATCACTTCATCTCTTGAAACTTCTGAGTCCCCAGCTTTTCATAAAGGGGGTAGACAAAGTCTACTTGATTCAAAACTGAGGGGCACTTATAAATGTATATGAGTATTTTTTTAGTGGCCAGTGCCCAACGATGCATAATGTCCTGCAGAGAGCATGGGGCAATCCTGCACAAAGCACCCCCCCCATTCAAACTGCCAGCAGCAGCCTGAATTAGCACTGACATCTCTGCCTATAATCAGTGATACCAAGTCAAGTATCTGTCCATTCATTAATTCATTCAACCACCCATTATCGATCCCCTACTGTAGGCTGGGCACCAAGCTTCCCTAGCTGAATATTCCAGAAACCTTGGCTTGAATCCTATCCTTCTTTAGCCTTTCCCCTTCCTTTTAAAGGGTTTATTCATCCACAGGACCACCTGACAGGTACGAATAAGGATTTTGCAGCTCAGCCCATGAAAGGACTGGATCCTAGGACTCATCAAGTGCTTTGGGGTTTCTAATGACATTGAGAACCAAAAAGGTTCACTCAGTCCTCCCCAAAGTTGGAATGATGACCACCTGGTTTGCTTTTAATAATTCAGAAAGGGAAGCCTTCAGCTCCATGGACCAAGGGCTTCCACCTAGACAGTGAAATCCAAATTGTGGAGCATGTAGCTAATATTCAACTGTTGATTGAACTGTTGATTCAATCATTTCTCATCGCTAAAACAAAACACCAACTGTTTTATGACAAGTGAACAACTTTCACTGGCAAACTCAAATTTCCTAATATACTTAAATGGCATTTGAGGCCAGTTGTACTAACTGCCTTAGAGCATTTTATCATATCAAGTAGGATCATTAACTTGCTAATTAACTGTGCAGTGAGTAACCCTGTGCTATCATGCAGTCCTAGCAGCCACCACCCAAATACATAGTCCCTCTGGGAGTGCTGTGACCTCTAGACTCAGACCCCAGCCATCATGCTGTTACTCAGCATTCACATGGCCCTTCATCACCTGTTGTCTCACAGCACCCCAGGGAAAGCTTACGATTCTGATTGCTTGTGTTGCAAAGGAGACCAATGCACAGAGAATCGTGAAAGTCCTACAGATAAAAAAAAGACTTTTGTGATGGGGGGATTCTGAGTACTGTTTACAATCCCAGAAGTCATGCTGATGGTCAGGCATGCTTTGTAAATACACGAACATTTTTAATTTAAACTTTAATGAATCTTGGATATTACTGATCATTAAAAATCCTGTATGTACTGGTTCAGCCACTATCATTGGCTACTTCTCCTGAACACAGCAGGGTCTGAGTACTAAGAATGTAGTCCTGCTCTCATAGACCTCTGGACACTTGGAGAAGTCAGACATCGTGCCAGTAATTCAGTACTCATTACCTATTATTGCAATTGACACTATAAAGGACACAGAACACAAGGAAAGCATTGATGCACCTGACCTAGCCTGGAGACCCAAGAGGCTTCCTTGAGAGAGCAGTATATAAGTGCAGGCCTGAAGGAAAAGGAGGCAGGAGTTCAGGAATTCAGGTGAGACATTCTAGATAGAGCGGGGTGCATGATTGAAGACCCTGAGGCAGAAAGGAAAGACTGACTCCAGGTAGGAGAGGATGCCAGCTTCGTTCAGGTGGCAAAAATGGGAGAGGGTGGCATGAATGGATATGAGGTGTTTAGAGGATGGAATTGATGGAATTTAGTGCCAACAGGATGTAGGGAATAGGAGTGGAGGCTTATACTGGCCTGCATCTGACTGCTGGGTGGTAAAGTCACTTGTTTAGGATTCTAACAGAGGCATGGTACTGGGCAATGGGTCAGGATCACCAGTTTCTCATTTGGTACATAGAATTTGAAGTCCAGTGGGACATAGTTTGTCTAGTGGAGACATGGAGTATCCAAAGGTCACTGTATCTTAATAGGGTATAGTAGAAACAACCTGTTCTGTGGAGCACAGAGCCTATGTTTGGAAGCATGGCTATAGACCAGCATTGAGGCTCTTGTAATTTATAAAATGTGTTCTCATGTGTCATGTCTAAGGGGGAAGTCAATGGGTAATTATCTTCATTATACTAGCAGGAAATTGAGGCTTCCTGAGTTTGTGATCTGCCTACGGGCACACTACTATAAGTAAGGATTTGGTACTCAAATTCAAATCTTCTGACTCCAGGCACAAAGGTCTCCTCATTTCACCACCTTCACTTGCCACATGATTGGGGCCAACTCTCTACTGACTCCCGGGGCTTCCATGTCAGGTGGAATCTCACTATTAGCACAAAATAAATACGTAAGAAGTGAAATCAAGGATTTTTTTTCTATACTCTGTTTATTCTTCCTCTCTCTCTTTTTTACAACAGTATTTTTAAAGTATTGTAAACTTGAGAGTTATATTTGTGTTTAAGGCTAGAGCATATATTTTTACAAGCAGTGAGAAGACAGTTGTCTGGAAGAAATTAAGTTAAACTTTTGTCTAAATTCTAATAATTTATAAAACATAAGACCTCAGCCTTCTCACCTCCCATCCCCAGATTTACTCCTAAAATAGTAGAACCATTTATAGTGGCTCAGTGTATCCTCCCCTCCTGTGAGCTTTTCCTGTGGAATCTGGGCACTGGGGCAGGAGACTCTTCACTACCAGCCTTATCCTATCCATTGGCCTTCTCCCCTTTCCCTCAAAGCTTGGGAGATATTTCAGTAAATTTAGTTTGTGCTTGTTTCAGAATCTGTTTAACTGAATCAGTTCTGGGTCTACACAAAAACTCGGGTTCAGGGAAGTACCTTCTCTACAGGGCTAAGTTATTTTTCTTTATCACGTGGGAAGCTTCCCCCTGAACCTCCTGTTTCTGTTTACCTCCCTCTTTCCCTATAGCTCTTGGACTGCTTTGTGATCCCGGTGGTGATTTTGCTGTCCTGGTTCTTCCTGCTGATCCGGTACAAGGCTGTGCATTTCCTCGGCATCGTGGTCTGCATCCTGGGCATGGGCTGCATGGCAGGAGCGGATGTGCTTGTGGGAAGGCATCAGGGAGCAGGTGAGTCCCTAGCTGTTCACCACCATGGTGGCGTAGAAACAGCAAACTTGGTCTTCCCAGTGTCTGCATCTTACTCCTGTTTGTTCCTCAACACCTAGAATAGTGGTGCATAGAAGGTGCTTCATCCATGTTTTCTGAGCGAATGGAGGAAGCAAAATACAAACTTACTGCCCTTTCTACATGTATTCAGAAACATTCAGATGGTGTTTAAAACTGAGGGTCAGGACCCATTTGGAGCATATTTTGGAGGCCATTGCTCCTGGCCTAAACCAGCTGGTTAGAAATGATGTCAGTGATCCTCTCTTGGACCACAGTGGCCTTCCCCACACCCCACCCTCAAACTCTTGCTTTCTCAAGTCAGAGAAAGACTGAGCTTTCAAACCACTGGATGGAGGTTGGTTATATAAGCTAAGAGTGGATATTTTAAATTTAAAGACTACATTGGGAATACTGAATATTTTTATGTAGGAGAGCTATGTTTAGTCTCCTTGCGCATGTTTTTTTTGTTTGTTTATATTTTTGGTGGGGAGGATTTCTGGTTATCAGTCACTGCTTATAGACCTGTAAGGTAAAGCTTCAATATTTACTCATCAAATTGTTATGAATCTGATGGGGATCCCTGATTCAGCAGGATTTCCAGAGGATCCTTTTTTTAAGCTTTGGAGTTCTTTAAAATATATAAAAATGCTTATGCTACTTAAGATTGGGGGGTACAGAAAAAAATGACCTCTTTTGTGAACCTCAAGAATGGAATGGAAAATATTCACATCTCTATAGCTCTTGGAATTGACCTTCCTCCTATGGAATTTGATGATAGTCAAAATTGGAACATTTCTCATAATGAGGCTAGGTTGTAGAAAGTACTCGAAATAAATATAATTTATTATATTTTACTTTTTACTTTTTAAGTTGCATCATAGAACATTATAGCTTAAACAGACCTTGTTCAGCAACTTTATATGTGACACACAAGAACACTAAGATACAGGGAAGCCAAGTGAATTCCCAAGGTCACAGAACTACAAGAGCAGAATCTAGAATAGAACTCAAGGCTCTTAAACTCTGGGGCAGGCTTTTTTCTCTGCCCCATATCTCTAGGAGCTAAAGACAACACAGAGCAAAAGAGAGACAGCCTTGCCCCTCACAACACTGCCTACACAACATAATCAATCCCACCTCAACAGAGAGACTAAAAATACACACACCAGCTTTTCCCACCAACTTTTCTATGAAACACTGGTTCCATGGTGTATCAATAGATGTCATATGAAAGGGCCAGCTTTATGCTCTAAACTCATAGTGGTCCTGATATGGATAATCTCTTTGGATCAATCAGATAGTTCTTTTTGTCTGATATATTGTGGCTAGTTGTTCTAAAGTCATAATTTAATTACACTTTCTCAGCTTTACTTGAATGGTGTAAACACCGACTAAGGAGAAGCATGTACCCTTCTTTATGAAAATTATGCTTTGCTGAACCTTAATCACTGACTTCTAGCCATCATCTTGCATTTTCTAGTCAAGGAAGACAATTACCCTGATAAATCTGAATGTTTAAGCCTAGAATGGTAAGCTACATTAAACTGGTTTTACTAGGCTCTATCCATCTCTTCTGGGGGGTAAAAAAATGTTTTCTTGATTTCAAATGCAGTGTTAGGAGAGGAGTAATACTATTAGAGAAAAAAAAAAGTAAGCCCATTTGAGTGTCTTTCAAAAGCAATAACTTTTAAAAACAACGCAGAGTGGTTGAAACATACTAGAGTAGACTTTATCTGTTTAAGATTCACAGCAGCATCCTTCTTGTGACAAATGACGTCCTCGTGTTAACAATTAAAATTTATCATCAGGGAGTACCTTCAATGCTAGAGTAATGGTGCCAAGTGCATGATATGATGTTCTAAAGGCAGCCCAAATATAGGATCCAAGGGCTTATTTTATAAAATAAATTAGCCATTTAAGCTGTCATATAAAATGTTTTGAAAAAAGAAAGAAACACACTCTGGTTTTAAGGACAGTATAATCTTAAAATTGGCGTGCATGATTATGGAAAATATTCCATTTGTTTTCACCTTGACGGTAGAATTAGTTCAATGTTATTACTTAGCCAGGGAGAGAACTTTTCGAAAATACTTCACTCACCAGAACTTCATCAGCCTATCAAGAGCTTTTCATAGGAGAAGAGAATGTCTGATTTGAACCTTTTTATGTTACTTAATCCGTGGATCACCTTAGCTTGGGATCTTGAAAATTCTTTCCTCGAGCATGATGATAAGGGCCTGTTCAAAGTTACTTTGACTTCATTATAATTAAAGTAATTACTCTAATTCTCTTTGTTAGAATGTTTCTTCCTCATTTTGATTTAAGTCTTGCTGAAGGAACTGTCGCAGATGGCAGCAGGCTCTCCAGATACGAAATGTCTGTATCAGGGCACACGGCGATGTGCCAGGAGTTTTGCTTCTGATGAAACTTTGCCAGCAGATTAGCCCACCTCGGACAGAAGTGGAGAGAAGGCATCTGCAGTCTGTGGCACTGGAGGCTCTGCCTCGGAGGCTGTGGAGTGCACTGCACAAAGTGGGAAGAAGCCCTAAGACTGAGATAAAACTCAATTAAAACTGCTCCTTGTTATAAAATGTATTTCCTGCTCCCCAAAATATCATCTTTCTACCATAATGCATTGATTACATCTAGTTTATTTATTCAAGATGTTAGATATCTATAACAACATTTTTTCTTATTGCTAGACATAATTTTATAGTTATTTCAAGGAAGAGAAAATATTTTCAAGGAGCTAGATAATTACACAATCCAAAAAAGAGTGATAATTTTTTTCTTTTTTTTTTAAGATTATTTATTTATTTATTTATTCATGATAGACATAGGGGGAGAGAGAGGCAGAGACACAGGCAGAGGGAGAAGCAGGCTCCATGCAGGGAGCCCGACGCGGGACCCGATCCCGGGACCCCAGGATCACGCCTTGGGCCAAAGGCAGGCGCTAAACCGCTGAGCCACCCAGGGATCCCCCCTGATAATTTTTTTTTTGGTGCCAGGCACTTTCCCATGCATTATCTCATTTAAGTCCTCCTAACTATGCAAAGAAGGTTTTCTTATACTCACTTTTGCAGCTAAAGAGATCAAGGCTAAGGGAGATCAGGAGCGTGTGCAAGGACACACCAGTACTAAATGGTGTGACCTAAATGTGAATCTAGCCAGTATTCTTTCTGCTACACCACTTAATACTTATTTTTCTATAATGGTGGCCCTTAAAAGAAATGCACAACTGTTCTACTATAGTAGATGAGGAGAAATGACTGTCCCAGATTGCTCAGGATGAAGAGGTATCCTCAGGTGAGGGAATTCGGTGCTAAAACCAAGAGAGTCCCAGGAAAACAGGACATTTGGTCACATTTAAAACTCAAAAATACTCAATGGGATGGGTCCATTTTCATAAATTATATTAATAGTCTTTGAACACTCCAGAATAGTAGAATTCACCATTTATTTCTCAGTCTACTGGTAAGTAGCAGTTTTCCCAGGAAGCTGACTCCAGGAAGTTCTCCTGGCTTTCAGCGTCTCTTCTCCTCTTTCCGATCCTTACCAGGAGTGGGAATTTGCCTTAGGAAAAGTAACACCTTTAGAGTACAGCTGACCCTTGAATGACATGCTTTTGAAATGCACAGGCCCACTTAGACATAGAGTTTTTTCTTCTTTGATAAATACAGTACAGTACCGTAAGTGTATTTTCTCTTCTTGAGTTTCTTGACACTTTCTTTTCTCTAGCTTACTTTATTGTAAGAATACAGGCGCCTGGATAGGGGCGCCTGGATGTCTCAGTCGATTAAGCATCTGCCTTAGGCTCAGATCATGATCCCAGGATCCTGAGATCAAGTCCCACATTGGGCTCTCTTGCAGTGGGGAGTCTGCTTTTCCTTTTCCCTCTTCCTGCTGCCCCCTCTGCTTGTACTCTCTCCCTCCCTCTCTCTGTCAAATAAATAAATAAAATCTTTAATTTAAAAAAAGCAGATTATATATATATATATATATATATATATATATATATCATACAAAATATGTGTTAAGTGTATTATTGGTAATATTTCTGGTAAATGTTAGGCTATTAGTAGTTAAATCTTTGGGGAGTCAAAATTTCAATGCAGATTTTTGACTGCATAGGGATCAGCACCCTTAAGCCCTGCATTGTTCAAGGGGCACCTGTAAATACAGAATCTGCCAAGGTGACCAAAAAGGAATGAATGAAGAACCCTTTCCCCAAGCCTAGCGCAAATTCTTTTATGTGAAGGCATTTCCTAGAGAATGCTCAGTGCTCCTATATGAACACTGAGAATCTGGTTTCTACAGTTTTAGATTATTCCAGCTAATCTGGAAATCTGAGGCCACTCTATGATGTGTGCCCCCTTCCTAGAATTATGCTGGAGAGAGCACCCTTCCCATCTGGGATCTCTTGTGCCCCAGAACTACATGCCTGCCACACTCCCAGGTGCTGACCTGTACAAGAGCTGGAGACTGCGAAGGTACAAGCCCACATGGGCTGCTAACTTCCACACTCATTCCCTGGCTTCATACTTCCTAGGGCCTAATTATAGGAAATAGCAGGGTAGAGCACTTATTAAGAATTGGACAAACCCAAACCAACCAAAATTGATTTTAAAACATATAGACATTTTTATGAAAATAAAATGTTAATGTAATGGTGAATTACATATATTTTCACTCTTACATTACTTACTGTAGAGAAGTTGAAAATTTCAACCCATAATCCCTTTCACTCTCATTTTCTAAGCAAGTACATATTTTGCCCATAGTCAAAATAAAGAGTCTCGACTAATTCTGTTATAGCTTCCCTCCCTGTGTAGCAGAGGGTGGAAATTCAGACTGACTCTGTTTGTTCTACACCATGTTCACCAAGCTGTTGGAAAGCATCCTGCGGCAAATATAACACGTACATGTATTAGCATATATTTCTAGACATATATATAGACAGAAGACATGGGGCTTTGTAGAGAGAGTGCAATCTAGAAGCGACTGGTCCCTTTTTTCAGTTAAGGAAGATTTCTGGTTGGGCAGACGTCGGCAACCTTTTTATACCAGAATATATCTGGAGTGCAGATAAACAGACTTTACTAAATTTCAGTTGGCAAATGACTGGACTTCTGTAAAAACATCAGAATAGAATAGACAAAGGAAGTTCAATTTGCTGGTGCCAGATTCTCATTAAGAACATTTTAATGAAGCTGCGTTTGTGTTTTTCGTTCCTAGGGGAAAATAAGCTGGTAGGGGACCTTCTGGTCTTAGGAGGAGCCACATTATACGGTATCTCTAACGTCTGGGAAGAATACATCATCCGAACCCTGAGTCGAGTGGAATTTCTGGGAATGATTGGACTCTTCGGGGCTTTCTTCAGTGGAATTCAATTGTGAGTAAAAAAATAAGACGAAATTCAGACAATAGATACTCTTAGGGCTTATTCTAATTATTTCTCATTAGGGTAAGGTTGGTCGCTTTACTTTATAAAAATCAAGGCTGGAAATGTTTCACTAACTTCCTACATGAAATCTGAAAACTCAGTATCTTTCTTGCTAAGTGTCTTCAAAACTAAAGAAGTTTATGATCAATTATTAGAAAACCGCTTAGTGGACTTTGTACACAATTTACAAAAAAAAAAAACAAAAACAAAAACACAACAGTAGAAGTACATTGATCCTCCCAAACCAGCCAGTGGTTTTACTTAGAGAAGTAGAATACCTAAGTGTAAATGCCATGATTTAATACACTTCCAAAAAGGGACATCTGTTCACTAGTGACAACAACTACTAAGAAGCTTACAGTGTAAGTTTGTCCTTTCATAAATTTATTCTTCTATTGCCCATGGATTTGCCTGAAGGAACCATATTTTCAATTCATCTCTTAGAAGTTTGGTGTTCCTATTTTCCTTGAACAGTTGAAGATAAAACACACTCACCAAGCATCAGAAAGTCCAAAACACCAATTTTGTAATGGTCCTGCATTGGAGCGTATAAGTCATCACTGACTAGTGCCTCAGAATTGTTGTAAGAATAAGTGTCAAACAAACTATACTTTTCCATCGATAAAGACCATATGTTTTAAACATTTCATGTAAGGGATGAAGAGTGATAGTACAGCCTCCAGTCTAATTTCACCAAATCCTTTTCTACAAAGCAAATAATTCTAATTTCACCAAATCCCTGTCTATAAGGCAAGTACTTTGTAATTGTTTTAGTTCAGTATCTGATTATTTATGGAAGATATTTTGGCATCACCTTAAATAGTTTTTACCAATAGGCTGTTTCCAAGAATCCTCCAAATTTTGGTATCTGGAGATAGAAGTAAAGCTCCATGGCAAACAAGGCACAGAGATGGGGAGAGTCTCTGAGAAGGATTTATTTTTGATTCATTTTGAAAGTGGGATGGCATTTCAAAGCTCCTAAATTTGGTGCTTCAACTTTGTGAGAGGAAAAGAAATTGCCTAGTTCAACTATTCATAACCAGCATTCTGTAGATAGATGGCTCATTTTATGGATTATTATTCTTGAATCCAAAGAGTAGAACCAGAGATCCGGCACTCATTTGCCTCAGTTACAGTCCATTCGAGCTAACTGAGCCCTTTAGGACCACTGCTGCCAAAATAATGGAAGTGGCACATGGTTGTCTTTGGCAACAGAGTACATTGAGGGTGGAGCGGTGCCAGCTTCACCTCCTGGTCCTCTTCCAGAGCAGTGGTTCTCAAAATGAGCTTCTCTGACCAGCAGCACTGATACCACATGAGAACTTAGCAGAGATGCACATCGCGGGGCCCCAGCCACATCTACTGAATCCAGATCTCTAGGGATGGGGCTCAAGAAATTGTTTCAATGTGCTCTCCAGATGGAGTATCTTTGAATTAGAACCACTGCCCTTGAGAATCCTCAATCAGAAAACTGACTCCAAACACAAAGCAAAACAAATTTCTGCGAACACAGATATTTTCCTCACCTTTCCATTGACTTTTTGGACTTCATCTAAGCAAGAAGAAATCAAGGTGGCAGGTAGACTGTTTGGTGAAAAGGCCAGTGGAAGGATTGGGCACCACTGTATGCCCACTGACCACACCTTCAGGGGGATTCTCAGGCTGAAAATTAGACTTCCCTATCCCTGGCCCAAAGTTATTCTTGAAATTCAGTTGGTTGTTTCATGACTTCTATAAATCTGGTAAATGAAAAAAGAAAAGAGAAAAGAAGTAGGACACTTTATAATCTTGCTCATGAGGTCCACTTTCTTTGAATTTGCAGAGCGATCATGGAGCACAAGGAGCTGCTAAAGGTGCCCTGGGACTGGCAGATCGGTAAGGGGTTTGCTTTTCTAAAAATGCTGTGTTTCGTAAACCTGAGGGATGTGTTTGAAGGGCGACGTGGGCAGGAGTGGGCCACAAACCATGAAAGCGTCCAGAATGTCGGGGACAAAGGAAAATGAAATCCCTGGTCATTTTAGGAATTCTTGTACCCGGTGAGACACTAAACTGTGTGATTCATAATGTTTCCTAATTGAGCTTCTGCCCATTATCATCATCAGGATGCCATTAGTGTAGACACAGAAGTATGTTATTAGGTTAAAAGACCAACAAGAAGGAAAAAATGCCCAGAGGCAGTGGTAGGGCATAAATGACAGCTATTTTCTCTAACCAAGAAACACAGAACTGATGGGATCATTAAAAAGTGGCACTTTAGTCGGGGGAGGGGGGAGGAATGAACAAAAAGGCATACAAGAAAACAATGTAATGGGCATTTTGAGCCGATAAAAACCTTTTCAGAAGGGAGCATAAGAAATGGTTAAATGATCTCCAAGTGGACTTGGTGGAAAATACCAGACACGCTTCGAGCTAGTTAACAGTCATCCAGGGTATCTCACATTCCACCTGTTTTGAAAATCACTTTTCTCTAAAAGAAATATTTATTTTATTTTTTAAATTTATTTTATTTTCTATTTTTTAAATAGAGCTTATATATATAAAAGCTTATATATATTATATATATAAGCTTATATATATAAGGTTATATATATATTATATATATATATATATATTCACCTTTTACAGAATTAAATTCAAAACAATTCAACAGAAAGCTTTAATAGGTCTCTCCTAAAGTCATATTTACTTGCTCTCAAGGGTTTTACAAATTTTTGAAAAGGCAAAAATACTACTTTCAAAAATGGACTGTTTTTTATTTTTTTAATTTTTATTTATTTATGATAGTCACACAGAGAGAGAGAGAGAGAGAGAGAGAGGCAGAGACATAGGCAGAGGGAGAAGCAGGCTCCATGCACCGGGAGCCCGACGTGGGATTCGATCCCGGGTCTCCAGGATCACACCCTGGGCCAAAGGCAGGCGCTAAACCACTGCGCCACCCAGGGATCCCTGGACTGTTTTTTAAATCATAGCTGTGATTACCCTAAGAAATACCATTCATTGGTAAAAGCATTAGAATCATTGTAGGCTGCCTCTGCCTTTTTTTTATCCATTTGTTTTTATTGAAGTTCGATTTGCTAACATAAAAATAAAATTAAAACAAGGATTTAAGGTCTGAGATATTGCTATAGTGATCTCACAGCAAGCCCCAGAAGGAAATGGCATTTAAAACCCTCTGCCTCGCTGTCCCTTCAGTGTCCAGAC
Source organism: Nyctereutes procyonoides (assembly GCF_905146905.1). Taxonomy (NCBI): domain Eukaryota; kingdom Metazoa; phylum Chordata; class Mammalia; order Carnivora; family Canidae; genus Nyctereutes; species Nyctereutes procyonoides. The sequence goes on from NW_026575146.1 coordinate 24,587,874, forward strand.
CAAGTTGCACGGGGGGCCAGCGGTGAGCGCAGGGCTCGGCTCCTAAGGGTGTTTGGAAAATGTGTGCACCCGGACTGCAAATGCGAGGTGAAGCCAGATGGCCCACACCAAAGCTGGCTGCCCCAGCCACCTCCTGCTTCTGTGAGTTTTGATGAGATTGACAGCTTCGGTCAAATTTTGCCTCCACAAGCAAGGACAACAATGACATAGCTTCCCTGCACCACTTTACCTACCCCCAGGCCCAGAAGCATCCAAGGCCAGCTCACCGCTGCTGACACAGTTCCCTCTGGTGGCCCCCCAGAGCTACAGAATTATGCAGGACTCCCCCTGGGGGTAATCGCAAGTGACTTCAAGGGCTGACCAGCTCTTGTGTCTGTCACAGAATCCTGCCATTTATTTCCTATTGAGTCTTGCTATAGACTGTTACAATTAGATGAAAAAATCACCAGAAAGGGGGGGGGGTGCAGGGAGGAGTCGGGGGAGGGGGTGGGGGGGAGGAGGAGGAAAGGAAACCAGATTCAGGTTACAGATGTGTTTGCCTTTGTGACTCAGAGCCAGAAAACCAAATGTGACCCGTGCTTGGTAACACTTCACACGCAGTGGTATAAATTCGTTTTATGCTAATAGTCACAGCAATGATAAAAAAAATATTAATAATAATGTGCCCTGTAATTATGTGGATGTCACAAGCATGTCCACCGAGGTTCTATTATAATCCAGTGTTAGTTAAATGTGGCGTCAATAGGTGGTTTTACTCTTAACTCGCCTGTTGCCATTAAAATGTCAATCCCCTGTAGTCCAAGGTGATGAAAGGCGGCATAAAAGGAATACATTATAGAGCCATCATTTTCATTCCTGGTTGGAAAAGAGGCTAAAATGGGCAAAAAAAAAAAGGGAACCAGATATTCATCCTTTTCTTTCCAAAGCATCAGTAGGGTTGGATTTGAGTTTTTTGGGTTTTGTTTTTTTTTTTTTTTTAACACAAGGGCTACCTCTGTCCCCATTACCTCATCCTGACCAACTACATGGTGTCATCGTTTAGCTCAGTTCTGTGTACCTAACGTTGAGTGAATAAATGTTTACTAAATGAGTGAATGAGTGAATGACAAGCAAGGGAGATGGGGGCCTGTTTTGCCCTCTGTCATCTTTCAAAGTAGAGACAACAGGAAAGGGATGGGGCAATGGCAGGAGGTCTAGGCTTGACATTGCTCTTTCTGGAGAACCAAGAGATGGCCTACTAGCTCTGGGGACTCGAGAGGCAAGGAGCTATCAGGCTGAGGGGTCAGCCTCCTCTCACAGCATCCCTGCACTCCTTAGGAAATCACCCAAGAGTGCCGAGTTCTGATTGCAGGGTCTGCTGGAAAGCTCACAGCATCTTAGTTAGGAGACCAAAATCCAAGACTGTCTTCATCTCTCACCATCTGTCAAAGCATTTCTCTCTCCCGCCCCTGTCCCCACATCAGCAATCCCCCTCATACGGTCTCTTGGACAGCTCATATGGTTGACATTTTGTCAAAGTAAGAAGATATTTTTTTCCTATGGAGCAAGGGCATAATAAATGTATTTTATATTTTCTGCACTTGGAAGGCATTTTCATTTTTAAACAGACTCCGTTATTTCCTAGAACATTTGCAAGATCCAGAGAGTAATTCAAAGCAAGAAGACCACCGGTATTGCTGGGTGTTTTCTTTCTTTGTTTTACCCTACCCAATGGAGAGCCTGGGTCTGGTTATATAATCATTAAATTTGGGGAAAATGTACAACCTAAAGGTGCTCAAATGTCCTGGGGAGCAGGTGTGTTCAAATCACTCTCAGAAATCTAATAAATGGCTTCAACCTTCCCTTTATCCCATTTGCCATATTGTGTTAAAGGACATGTGAACAAATACAAACTGATGTGAGAACCAAAACTGATGTGAGAACCAAACATCAAAGGAAAGAAAAAGTGTGCTGTGTCAGGGAGCACAGGTTCGTGGTATGCAGGGGGCTTCTCCTCTGCTCTTGTGGGTGGTGATCATTTTGGTTTTGGTTTGGGTTTCCTCTTGGAGGCCAAAACAAGAGATCTGGCTTTTCCCTGAAGATGGAGTAATGGGACGATGGAGCAGGGAGGAACTTAAAGATAACTAAGAATGCACCCTTTTTACTGAGGCTGAATCAGAGGCCTGGGAGGTGAGGCCATGGGAGGAAGCACATGGTGGCCTGCAAGGGTGGGGGCAGTGGGTATGGACGTGCCCTCTCTGAGTGAGTCCCCCCTTGGCAGACTTAGCCTGATGCATATGTGCTAAGAAACCTTCTTTAAGAATTAAAAATGTTGGGCAGCCCTGGTGACTCAACGGTTTAGTGCCACCTTCAGCCCAGGGTGTGATCCTGGAGACCCAGGATCAAGTCCCATGTCAGTCTCCCTGCACGAAGCCTGCTTCTCCCTCTGCCTATGTCTCTACCTCTCTCTCTCTCTCTCTCTCTCTCTCTCTCTCTCTCTCTCTATGTCTCTCATGAATAAATAAATAAAATATTTTTAAAAAAAAGAATTAAAAATGTTTTAAAAATCTGGTATATTCAAAGGAAAGTGAAAGACAAAACACTGGAGCCCAAAGGAATGAGATAAAACCTATTCAGCACACACGGACACATACTACATACACATGTGTATCGTGTCTATCATACCTGAAGGTACATCATATATCATGTGTTTATCATATATGTACTATATATAAGATGACACGCTCATTAGAATCATGTCGGATGCTCCATCAAAGCCCCATTTCTCTTCATAATAACTAAACAATATAGATATAGAATAATTAAACAGTAATTCTGAGCACACCTGAGATGTGCTCAGAATTTAAAGTCCAACAACGTGTGTCCTGAGGGCAAGTTACTCACCCTCCGTGCGCTGGTGTTTCCTGTTTATTCACAGATCTATCTGTTTCTTACCCTTCCTCTGCTCTGCATTGCACAGGCTGACTCATGCAACTACACGTCCCAGGCTGTCCTTTAAGTGGCTTCCTGCTAGATTTGGACAACGGGAGACAGGAGGGGGTTGGAGGGTGGGAAGAAGAAAGAAACCAGGGTGTGTCCCCTGTTTCTCTCTGTTTTGGGGTCAGGTCTCTAGAAATGGCTGAGTGCCCTCTGTGATTGTACCTTTCTGGGCTTTCCTGCCTTCTGACTCCTGGTAACAAGGTCTCCTCCCTGGATCTCTGTGGCTCCGGGAGTGTGAGGACGTCACTGCTGTTGCTAATCTCCAAGGCGCCTCATCATCCCATTTTCCCCTGTCGCCCACTCAAGCACCTTTGCGACTTGTGCCCCAAATTAAATTTCCTGTATTAAACCTGTGGTGTGGTTGGGGTTTCTTAACTGATACACTCATTAACCTCTTTCCTTCTCTGTATAAAGGGGGGTAATAATAGTAGTGGTGTTCTGCGGTTGTAGATATTAATTAATGTATGTAAAGTACATGGCATGTGACAAGCACACAGTCTTAACCAATAGTATTCTTTCCAATTTCTTTTTTTTTTTAAGATTTTATTTATTTATTCATGAGAGACACAGAGAGAGAGAGAAGCAGAGACACAGGATGAGGAAGAAGCAGGCTCCCCACAAGGAGCCTGATGCAGGATTTAATCCCGGATCCTGGGATCATGCCCTGGGCCAAAGGCAGACACTCAACCACTGAGCCACCCAGGGGTCCCTCTAACTTCTTTAACTTAAGTCTCTTTAGGGCATGAGGACACAAGTTACCAAATGCTTCTGTCTTTTGTGAGGGAGAAAACATTGCAAATAAGAAATGCCTATACACATGCCTTGTCTATCAGTGCGGTTGTGGCAGCCATGGTATAGTTGTCAGTCAAAAAAATTATTCAGTTAATTTGTTTGATCACACTGATTGATTGTTTGAAAACCCTGCACGGACAGCACAATGGGTCTTCAGATGTGTTGTGAACAGCCATTGACAAGCTAATGTCCACCTACAGACGGCACATCAACAAATTGCAGCCATTCTCATTCCCCCTTTAATGGAATCATAAGTTCATCTGGCGGACCATGCGTTGCTCACCAAACAGGATGTTCACACACAAAAACATTGGTTGACCTAAAAAAGTGATGAACTCTGATGGTGTGTTTCCATTCCCGCCTCTCTAATTTCTGCAGTTTTTAGAGATAGGTTTAGAGTGTTTAAGCTTGAAGCACACCTGATGTAACCTGACGAGTAGAGCAAAACTCCGCTGTGTGTCTGTTTCCCTACTCTCCGTGGCTCACCAAGGGTACAGTTACCTCTTCTCGGAGCCTGCTAATTATATATCCAGCTCCCTCCTGGACAGATCTGGTGCATGAGCATCTAAAACTAACATGTTCAAAATGGAGCTTTTTTATTTCCCCTGAAAATCTGTCCTCTCTTCAGTTCTCTCCATCTCGGTAAAGGGGCCATAATTCTAAATTAACCAGAAAGTCATGGGTTCTCACAAGAACCCATGGTATCCTTGAGGGCCCCTTTCTCCAGTCTGCCATCAGGGCTTGCTGCATCTCCACAGACCCAGCCACTGTCCTTCATCTCCCCTGCCATCCTGAGCAAAGCCGCCAGCATCTCTTGCCTGGACTAGGCCACTGCACCTCTCCTGGACTGCCATGCTTTCTCCTGCCAGCCCCACCCCCACACACACAGCAGCCAGAGCCATCTTTTAAAGATGTGCATCAGGTGTGAGCCACCTGCTACCAGCTCCTCAATGGCTTCCTGTTACCACCAGAATAAGATGTCCGTTTCCTTCCTAGACTACAAGGCCCCGCAAAATCCATCTTCTGCCTAATTTTCCACCATCATCCCTTCCCACTGCCCCATTCTGTTCATTCTGCACAGATGTCTTGGCCCCTGGCAGCTCCTGGAACACCTCAGGCCCTGTCATCAGGGTTTTTCACTTGCAGATCTCCCTGCCTAAAATGTCCTTGCCCTGGCTCCTCCCTGGCCATCTCCTCTCAGTCCTTCAGCATTCAAGGTAAACGCCTCTTACACAAGGAAGCCTTAGCTAGTCACCCTTCCTGAAGCAAACCTTCTACCATTCCCAAAAGGGAACCCTTTTTTCCTTTCTTTGCACTAAAGCAACTCTAAGTTTTTCCTCTATTCTGTTTTCCATTGCTTTGCTAGCTGAGGGTAGAGTAGTACCGAGTGACTACGTGGTTGAATAATTGAGTGAATATAAAACAACAGATCCCACATGTAAGACAGGCAAGATGATGGAAGGGTTTGAATCTGGAGCTTTCTGTCTCAATCATATTTAATCTAAATCAGTGATGCTATCAAAAAAGTAAATAAAAAAGGCTCTGGTGCCTTGACTATGTTGTGACCAAGTTTGATTATTTTTAGTGGATTTTTAGTAGATTAACATAAGGAGATAGCTTGTTCTTAGTCTTTTAATCCCAGATTTTTTGATGGAATACTGAATTAATTTTATGTCTCTTCCTGTATTGATCCTAAATTATTTAGTATTGTACTTTTAGTAACTTGGTTAAAAGGAAAACGAATTATCAGTAGTATAAAACCCAATTACAAGAAAATTGACTGCTTTGAGGGAATTAAAACTTCTGATGGAGAGTCAAAAGCCATCTGATATCACTGTGACGGAATATCCATAAGAGGACTTGTATTTTACCGAATTAGGAAAGTAGTTCTGGTTTCCTCTTCGGGCATCTCCACCACACTAGAGGGGGCTATTGTACTGAATTTGCTTACTTAATGTTCAAAATAATCTTTTTCTATAGATTTGACGTGGCTTTCCTTAAATTGAGAATCAGAAATGTATAGAATGATGATTTATGCCCTCATATACTTCCCATATGGGGCAACCAAATTTCCCTTTAGAGGGTCACTAGTCTTCATAGTCAAAGGAACTAGGTGTCCAGTACCTACCAAATCCTCCCAAAATCGCAAGAGTCAGACAAAACAATCATCCCACAGCCTACACTGGACATTTTTAATCAAGGATTCTTTTGGAAAAGTTGGATACTTTTATTATACTAAAAAGCCCAAAGATCCACTGAATTACATTACTTATGTTTGTTCTATGCTTTATTGTGTCAAGGTAGAGAATGACCATTATTTTTGTACATTTGTAGTGTATCACCACCTAGTAAAAAGGTGAACCAAGTTCTACATTTAGCCATAAACTCCTGCTGGGACCCAGCAAAATTGTGTATTTATGGAATTAGTATTAGCAATCGTAAATCTAGCTATAATGAGAGAGAATTTTAGAGGATGGGAGGCTGACCATATAACATTTGAAGGACTTGTTAAAAATCTTCTGTTTTACAAAACTTAGTTCTCTGATGGTCTATGAAGCATTTACCTAACAACTTCAAAGAAAACAGAGCCTACATGTGAGAACCCGCAGTATGCTAGGGAAGGCAATGGGGACGTAGGACTCTGTTTGCTGGGGTATAGGACTAAACAGGATGCATAAATCTGGAAAAAACTCACAGGTCATCTTGCACTCAGAAAATGAAGTGGTCCACCCAAGGTCACACAGCTAGGATTCCAATTCTGACTGAGTCCACCCACATCTCTGGGCTGTGTAAGCGCTTCCATTTTGAGGACTACATCGTTATTCGTCACTGTGAGCAATACATGGAACCAAGTATTTTGTTCCTGCTTTGCAAATAAAAAAAAAGATTCAAGAAAAAAATCTTTTAAAGACATAGGGGGGAAAAAAAAGGAAAGACCTAGATAGTAAAAGTATTCCTTTGGAATAGAATTAAGAAGCCTTGACCCCATATTCTGACTCTAGCCACTAAGAGGCACTCCTTCCCAGAAGAAGCAAAGTATCAGCTCTGTGGTGTGAAGCAGAAAGATCGTTTTCCACATGAAGATTTTTACTTTTTATTTTATGGCTTAACTCTATATGACCCAATAATAAAATCAGTTAGCAGAATGAGGAAAAACTCTGTGCGAGTGGTAAACGCTGTGCAGTGGCCCCCTTCTTCCACACACTGTGGGTACCCGGGCGAGGCCGTCATGTCATCTCTCTTTCCTGTCCCCCCAGGACTGCTCTACGTTGGCTTTAGTGCCTGCATGTTCGGTCTCTACAGCTTCATGCCAGTCGTCATAAAGAAAACCAGCGCCACTTCGGTCAACCTCTCCTTGCTCACAGCAGATTTGTACAGCCTGTTCTGCGGATTGTTTCTCTTCCACTACAAGGTAAGTGGAGTCAGTGCTCCTTTGTGAAGATGACACCTGGTGGGAAATAACACATAGAGGTGGGAATGTCCTGCTATGGAGTGCAACTCGGTGTGCCCACCCGGGGATCTGGATATTCACACCTCTGCTAAGACAGAGGCAACATTTTGTCACAAGAGACTAATGACTACAGGCACTTGATAGTGAAAGATAAACTACCATGGAGAGAAGGGCTTTAGGATAGTAGGAGGCACTTTTTCTGATACTGTGCACCCCAGAAGCTACTCTTTTTTCCAGCTTAAAGCTAAGAAGATTTGCACAGTTCCCAAACTCTCACCACAAAATGGATTCTACCAAAGAGAAAAGATCCAGTTCCTGCAATTTCTGTTTTGCAGACATTTTCATAGCAAGCAGGAATGGAAAATGCTAATAGACTCGGAATATTGTTTCTTTACTGAAAGCTTAGGGCTTGGAGTAAATGAATGCAGAGATCTTGTGAAACAGTTGCAGTTCAGCTATCAGCCCCAAGAAAAGAAGGAAGTATGCCCACCCACGGCACACAGGACTCATCGGTTATGGCACCCTGAAGTCAGATGCTATCCTGTAAACAATGTACTCAACTCCGACATTGAACAATCCGTGAGGATTGGGATAGGAGAAGAGGCCCATTTCCCATTCCTTCACTAGTCCTACAAGATAAGGGTCAGTGGAGACTATGAGCAGGGTGAGAAAGGATGAGTATGAAGTATCCAAACCAGAAAAGACCAAAATAGGAGCAAGAAAAGAAGAGACAGAAGGAAGCGATATTACTCTGACCATTTTTAGCCAAGGGCTTCACCGGTGATATTACAGGTAACACCACTGGCCCATGGGTGGGGCCCACTGATGGGGCCTCTTGCTAGGCAGGCTTCAACCAGGTCAAACTGGTTTTGGAAATTCCCTGAGAAATGCTGAGCTAGAAAGAGTATGTGCTTGAGAGGACCAGAGACAAAGCAGCTGAAGTGAATAATCAGAAATACTACTGGAGGGGCGCCTGGGTGGCTCAGTGGTTGAGGGTCTGCCTTTGGCTCAGGGCATGATCCCAGGATCCAGGGATCGAGTCCCACATCGGGCTCCCTGCGAGGAGCCTGCTTCTTCCTCTGCCTGTGTCTCTGCCTTTCTGTGTGTGTATCTCGTGAATGAATAAATTTAAAAATCTTAAAAAGAAAAAAAGAAATATAACTGGATAAGCCAGTCATAGCCAAGAAACAGACTGAGTAGGGCAGACGGGGTGGAACAGAGGTCACAAACAAGGTTAGCACAGAGGCCCAGAAGCGCACCTGGAAGAGGAGAGGTGGAGAGACTGGCTGTGGCAATGACAGAGATAAAGTGCTGAGTCCCTGTTTTACGAGGAGCCCTGTGCCCAGTGCGGTGGCCAAAATGACAGCTGAAAGGACTGGACAGCCTTTCTACACTGTCTGTAATTTGTTTTGTCTAGATGGTACAATCTCAGTGTCCTGAGCACACTCTGGCCCTCACTAGGGCAAAAAGTAAAGCCACGGCCTGGTCCCCCCTGGCCCCCATTGCATGGTTGGGAAGACTGGCTCCCCTGAGAAGCCCCCTGTAACACCCAATTCTTTTCCAGAGCTCTGGGGACCACCTGGCCCTGGTCTTGGGTGGGAGCCAGTGGCTGTCATTTTTCTTCTCGACTCTACAGCTAGGCATCCGCATCTAGCGCCTTCCCAAGTGGGACTTGGATTCCCAGCAGTTATTCCTGTGGTGGTTTTTATAAGCTCCTGAACTAGACAGATCACTTTAATCCTCCTTCAGGAAAGACCCCTAGAACCTCTTGCTCTGACTCAGGACTGGAGCAAGTTTTCCGGGCAGCCCAGATCCAGTCTGGCCCTCCATGTCCCCACCGCAGTATCCCTGCAAGTCTACCTTCACTGGGGGATTTGCAAACAGTGCAGATCCATGGGTCACCTCAGAGCCACAGAACCAGTATGGGGGGATGTGTCTGGGGGAGTCTACACTCTTGATAGGCTCCCTAGTGAAGCCCATGTTCTCTGACTTCGAGAACAAACAGCTGAGAGGGCTACCTGAAGGGTGCCCATCCCTGTATGAATGTCACTCCTTCCACCTGCACTGACTTTTGGCTAGACTCTGGGGCTCTTCTCGTGACCGAGCATCAGAAATTAAGAAGCTGATGCCTCAGGTCAGAGGGTACTAACCCCCCAGCATCTGTGTGTTAGGATAAGGAAGTTTGCAGAAGAGGAAACCATGTAGTAACTCTTCATCAAGCCATCAGACGACAGGCTATCGTATCTGAAAATTGAATTCTTGCATTCATCAGTTTGGAGGTGTAATGGATGTTTTTACCTCTTAAAGCAATGTTTCCCTATATACACATATTTTGTTACTATCTAACAGGTAAATTTCTTTAATGCAACAATTGATTCAACACCATAAGTATTTTCTCTAGTTAAAATTGATTCCTTAATTTTTTTAATTAAATTTCCAAGGTAAGAATAGATTCATATGTAGTTTTAAGAAATAATACAGAGAGATCCCATTTACCCTCTACTTAGTTTCCCCCATTGGTAACATCTTGCGAAACTATAGCATAGTCAGGATATCAACACTGAGGCCAACGGTATTCGAGGCCATTTCACCCCCAGCAGGGAGGCTCCTGTTGTCTCTCACAGCCATGCCGACCTACGCTCACCCACCTCCATAATGCTGCCAAACCTTGCTTCTATTCCCCATTTTTCTAAATTTGTCACTTCAAGAATGGTATATAAATGGAACTATATAGTGTGTAACCTTTTGGGTTGGACTTTTTTCACTCAGCATAATTCTCTAGAGATTCATCTAGATTGTTTCATATGTCGTTAGCCCATTCCTTTTCATTGCTGAGCATTAGTCCATGATATGGATGTCCCACGATTTATTTAACCATTCCTTCCATGAAGGACATCCGGGTTTTCTCTATTTGGGACTATTATAAATAAAGCTGCTCTGAACATCCATGTACAGGTTCGTGTATGAACAGTTGTCATTGCCCTGAAATAAACACCCAAGAGTCCAATGGCCAGGTGTACAGTTGTAACATGTTTAGTTTTATAAGAAACTGCCAGACTGTTTCAGAGTGGTCTGTTGTCTTTTATTACAAATACATATTCATTGTGAGAAAGTCAGAAAATACAGAGAATACTATTACACATTGGTACAATATTATAGTGTGTATATATGTTTACATAATATGTATATACAGAGATGTTCTTATAGTATATATATATATATATATATTAGAGTTCATTTACATTTTAACACAAATTTAATAAAAATGTAATAAAATTTTAATAAAAACTGCTTTGTTACATGCTCTATGTAGACTTAGCACATACCTATTTCCTTGTCAGTTAATATCTATATATAATATATATGTGAGTCTGAATGAGTGGTTCTCAGCTCTGGCTATTGTTACTTATTATCTGCAAAGAAATAAGTTAAATACTCGGCTTAAATCTAAAACTTAAAAAAAAAAAACCTTCCTTTGCCTATTTTCTAAAAGAATCTTCCAAGCAATGATTGAATTTGCAGTCAAATATTCATTGCTGGAAAATCCAGAATATTTTCTCCCACTGGGCCCAGCTTACCTGCCTCTGAAATTGGCCTTGGGCTTCCCAGATGTGAAGCTCTCTAGAGCTAGAGAGAAGGGTGGGTCTGAGTGGCTCGTAGATTTCCCACGACAGCCAGATGGGCCATATCAGCAAATTGATTTTTAAATAATGCTTACTGGAGGTACTTTTATCATAATGAGTAATTTATGGTCAATGGAAAAATCTTGGCAAATTTTGCAAAGTTCAAAAATGATAATGTCACAGGTTGGGTGTGTGTGTGTGTTCAGGGATAAGGAAAAGGTGGTTATATTTTCATGTATCTTATACTTCGAAGAAATGTCTATTTAATTGTCTTGCCCATTTTAACTGGGTTATTTGGGATTTTTTTATCAATGATTGTAATATTTATTTATATATGCTGGGTAGTGTACACCTCTCAAATACATGATTTGTAAATATTTTCTTCCACTCTGTGGTTTTTAATTTTGATGAAGTCCCAATTAATCAATCAGGTTATACTTTTAAAAACATGAAAGGAACCAAGTCAATTCCACCATGGATTCCGGGCTACCAGGTCTTCCCTGGTGGTTGCCAGCAGTGCTCCTCTCCAGGGCTGCTTAGTCATGATTGCCAGTTGCCTCAAATTGCCTATTCTGAGGGGATGGATGAAAGTCACAGCCTAAGGAGGAGAAAATAGGGTGACTTTAACTATATATAGAGAGTGTAGTGGGGAAGAGAGTTTAAGCCAGTACCCTCAACCTTGGCTGCACATTAGAATCACCTGAAGAGTTTTAAAAATACTGATGGTTGGGTACCACTCCCACTGATTCTGATTTATGCAGTCTGCAGTATGGCCTGGGCTTTAGATTTTTTAAGTCTCCCTAGATGATCCTATTATGCAGCCAGCATCGAGAGCCACTGCTTCATACTGACTCTATGTGGCTTGTAGGCACGTGGAACTAGGACCAAAGGGCGAAGATTATAAGATTATAGCTGAATATAGAGAAATTTTGTTAAGAATTAGTCATCCAAAGTGGAATAGACTGTCTTGGGAGCTCTTTTCCCTGGAGGAAGCTGGACAAGAATAAGAGAGGGACAATGTAAAGGGGCCTCACACTTTAGTACAGAGGATTGACCAATCACCCCTGAGCTCTCATTGAGTTTTTCTACAGTCTGCACTTATAGTTTATTCCTTCACTTAATCATGATGTCTTTACTCTAAATAATCTTCTGGTCTTGTTATAAATATCTGCAAGTTGAAAGGGGAGGGCTATTTGCTCACAGATGTTGCTTACCCAGGCAGAACTCAATGATTAAATGAACCTCTCCTGCCCAACATTGATTATTTGCTTTTTCTCGCTTTCCACCCTTGGAAAAAAATCTATTCCCTTCCCACCCATCAGTCCACTGTCTGCACCTTCTCAGCAAAAGATGCATTGTGTTGACTGGACAATAAAGCCCCGTGTCCCAGGGAGGCAAATGACTAGATTCTGCATTAGTCGGCCTGCATGGGATAGCGCTCTTACAAACTCTATTTTACAAGGCTTTTAAGAGATGGTTACATATTTCTGTTCTTATTACCTGATGATAGTACTAAATCCAGAACACTAAATCTATAGCAATCGATGGAAAGTATAGGAAGTGAGTTTTATTGGGCCTCAGAGATCCCCCAAAGCCTGAAACTCAGGAAGGGATTTACATGAGAGCTTTACAATTTGATGATGTGTTGGCTTTTCAAGGTTAGAGCTCAATCAGTTATAAACTCTATCTCCTTATATTAAATGCACAAACAGGACACTTTTGAAACAGAAAGGATTAGATTCCTATGGCTACTCTCACAAATTACCACCTAGTGACTTACACCACCACAGATTTATTATCTTGCAGCATTGGAGGTCAGAAGTCTCACTGGGCTAAAACTGCTAACAGAGCTATGTGACTTCTGGAGGCTTTAGGGAAAGAATCTGTTTCCTCACCCCTTCTAGCTTCTAGAGGCTGTCTGCAGTCCCTGGCTTGTGGCCCCTTCCTCTATCTGGAAAGCCAGTGGTATTGCATCTTCAAATCTGACCCTGTGTGATCATACTGGGCACACCCAGATAATCCAGGATAATCTCCCCTGATTTAATCGCATCTGCAGAGTCCCTTTTACCACAGAAAGTAACATATTCACAGGTGCCGGGGATTAGGTTGCAAACACCTTTGAGGGCCATTATTCCACCTACCACAAGAGGAGTGTTCATAATTACACCAAGATAAGTGAGGGTACATTGGCTCCAAGCCTGGCCAGCTGAGACATGGGGCTGAGCTCTCTAGAAGCTGCAACTGGCCAATAAAGACACATTCTCCACCTAGACAGGCACTGTGCTCTATTGAATTTCCCAACTGATTTTTAAAGTCGTTGTGGTTACCTGCTCGTATGTGACTTTAACAAAGAGAACAACACTCAGTCATACGTGGAGAAAAAGGTTTGGGGCAGGAGGGCTACTGGATGCCTCCTGGGTGAAGTATGAACTCAGCCTCCTGGTGAGGGAAGCAGAGCAGAGCACGGCCTGCCAAGTCAAGGGAGATTTAAAGTGCGCCTTCTTTTTACTCTTTAAGTACTTTGGACCAGTTATTTATTCTTTTCCAGTTTCAAGGCGATGAGACGTGGCTTATGGAGTGTTTGGAGGGAGTAGATAATTTATAAATAGTGACCAGTAGTGATGCATTTCTCTGATTAAATGCATGCCTCCGGATTGGTCATCCCTGACTCATTCCATTTTTTTTCAAGACTTTGTAACAAGGTGTACCTTTTAACAATTTTTTCGTTGAGTTTTACTCTTACTCCTTGTTTGAAAAGGCAAAACTGGATCTCATGCATACAAATATACCAGTCATTGTCAGCTGAGTTCCTTGATTCTCTTATTGCTTACAATAGACTTTTTACGTGGTAGCCATAAATACCAAACATTTGGGGGCTGTTAAGATAAAATACCAATAAATTCTTTTACAGTATGCCAGCCTATGCTGAACATTCTTCAGGAAAATAGCAGCCGATGTTGAGTATGCAGAATATTCCCTTTTGCTTGACATTTAAAACAGAAAATGGCTTACTCTGCACATTTTGCTATTACTTTTTTGAGCCTTAATATGCCACAGAATAGCTACAATAAAGTTGGGAGTAGTTTCATAAGAAGCGATTATGTTTGTAGCTATATCAAAACAAACATGAAATTGATAGAGAAGACATGAACATTATAAATTCTCTCCAAGTTCCCTTTAAATGCTCCCCCTACGCCACTGGTTTATATGGTTCCCCACACCGACAGCCTGAAACCGCAGCTGATCCTGTTGGGAAAGTAACATTTTAGGAAAGGAAGGCGTCCCACAACTTACAGTCTTCCATCGGGAAAATTTTTTTTGTCATCCAAATATTCACTACTAAAAAAGGGGGGGAGAGAAATGTCAAAATCATGCATCCAACTAGGCTACTTCAGCTACTCCGGGTACTGTGATTCAAGGGGAATATTTTGGAATTTCATCTGCATGTGTTCATTAGAAAGCGTGCTGCATGGTGTTGCCTCATCTTTGTACCCCATACATTTTTTTTTGTAATTACTGTGAGTTGCTTTTGACAAATAATCATAAACTTTTCTTGCATTGTCAACTACCTATTGCAGCAATCCAGATTACACCCTACTAGGACAGGTGTAGAGTCCCATGATCCTCCCTGACCCCTTCGGTCAGCCACTAAAAATTTGATCCCATGCGTGCCAGTTGGTCTTACTGGTTTTGTTGTTCTCGTTGTTGTTGTTGTTATAAGAGATTTGGCAAGAAAAGTTTAATCACCCAGGATGTGGGGATAATTTAATAATATAGGATTACACACGAAATTTAAAAGGACTTCATTCAGCAAATATTTATTTATTCTATGCCGTCTCTGTGCCAGGTACTGTTCTGGTGCTTAACTTTTCATTTATAAATAAAGATGACAAGAACACCAAAAATCACCAAGTGGATTAATGCAAAGGCTCAGAGTCCAAACTACTGAAACTTGAATAGCCCAGCAATCTCAAGCATCCTTAACATCTGAGCACCAATGCCAGAGAGTTTGCAGAGATTGCGTTAACAGTGGAATCTTTCATTAGCTGCGGATCAGAATCTGGAGCCAAGCAACCGTGTTGATCCTCTGCAGTGCTGAGCAATTTGAGTAATGGAACTTCACTTGAAAAGCTAGGCCAGGGAGCCTCAGCCCGTGGCAGCCGATGAGCATAAAAGCGGTAGTGCACAACTTACTTACAAAAGTACCCTCATGAGCAGCTTGTTATATTTCTTTTTTGTGAGAACGGCATCTTGAAAGGCTATGATTTTTAAGTTGATAGTACTAAAATGTAATTATAAATGGGAGACTTTAAAATTAACACTTAGCCTTTATGACTCTTTTCATATTTTTTAAACTGTCTCTGGTGAGTAGGGAATTGGGGAAATTGGCATCATTGAGGCCCCCAAAGCATTTCACATGAAATACCGAGGTAATAGAGCAATGAACGTTTGAACCTGGTTTCCCCCAGCCTGGAAACTCAGTACAGTGCCTTTTAAGGTCTCCATCTTTCTAAATTAGTAAGGGTAAGTGGTGCTACCTTCTGTGGGTGGAAGAAAGTGCTTCCCGTGCAACCATTCAGAAACCCGGACTCCTTCCATCTTGTGGCTCTGCCATCCTCTAGGGATTAACAAACTGTGATCTGTGACCTAACCCCTTGTTTTTGTGAATATAGTTTTATTGGTGTACACCCATGCCCATTTCTTTTATGTTAACCGTGGCTGCTTTTGCTTTACAACAACAGCACTGAATAGTCACGACAGAGGCCATGTGATGCACAAGCCACGATGCACAAAACATTTACTCTCTGGCCCTGTAAGAAAAAGTTTGCCAGCCCCTAGGCTAGGTTTTTGAAGTCCTTTGCAGAGCTGTCTGTTTAGACAGCCTGGAGACCTTTATGGCTGTGTCTAGAGTAGTATACATAACCTCCTCATCATTGTTTTAGCCAGAACTCAGTCTCTTGGCCCCACCTAATTGCAAGGGAATCTGGGAAATGTAGTTAAGTTATTTGTCCAGGAAGAAAAAAAAATTAGGTTTAGTGGACACATAGCCAATCTCTGCTACATCAGCAATTTCCATTTACTAGGAATATTGGAAGGATTAAAGAAATTGGAGATACATTGTGAGGCAAGTCCAGAATTATGGGCAGAAGTCAAAACTTCTTTTACGTAAATCTATTCATAAACTCCACATCACAAATACTGTGAACTCACATCATCAGGACAAGCTAGCTGTAGGGAAAAATGGAATGAGCTAGAGGAGTTGCAGAAGCCTCAAGTGGAAAGGCTTGTGGTTGCACTGGAGTGGAGCCAGGAAAAACCAGCTATTGTCTCCCAAGAGAATGCATGGGATGTGTTTGTCACCAGATGCAGAGTCCAGCCTCTTCTTACATACTCAGACACCTAATTTTGTCACCAGACCCATGTGTGTCCATCTCCTGTGGACTAGAATATTAATGACACAAGCTCACAGAAATCAGAGCATCAGCTTGCTGAGATGAAGAACAAAGGTTGGCTCAAACATAAAGGCTGAAGCAAAGCCACCACCCTTCACATCTTCAGGGGCTACTGTGGATAGACTTGTTTTCAACTCTATATTTAAAGTGTTGAGAGTTTTTATGTACTGCCTTCTATGAAAGATAATACTGTCCCTCCCTCATTTCCTGACTTCTTTATACTATTTTTATATTAGCAATGATTTTAGAGTTGATTTTTATCAGTATAAGCCCTAGGGATTTTAAGCCCATTCCCCTGAAATGCAGGCTCTTCTTTTCTGAATTCTTTATTTTACTTTATCTCTTAGTTGGCTGGATTTCATCACTACTGATAGTGTCAGAAAGCAATGGTATGGTTGCACAGACTGTCCACAGTGCAATTTGATCATCTCTAGGGAATATTTTCCCACAGATGATAGTCAAGTGCCTCGAAGAAAGGGAGACTTCATAGTCACTGGAAAAATGCCATCGCGCTTGTGGTGGGTCTGTTAGGAACTGTTCATAGGGCCAGTATCTCCCAAGTCTTTGCTTCCTTGAAAACATGTATTTATTCATA
This sequence comes from Nyctereutes procyonoides, assembly GCF_905146905.1. Lineage (NCBI taxonomy): Eukaryota > Metazoa > Chordata > Mammalia > Carnivora > Canidae > Nyctereutes > Nyctereutes procyonoides. Next base: position 24,604,767 of record NW_026575146.1, read on the forward strand.
TTCAAAAGATAATTTTCCTAGGTTAAATTTTGTTTTTCTCGGAACTTTATAGTTATTGGGATTTGTTTTGTTTTGTTTTTTGAAAACCTGAGCACTGCTCCCAAGTCCTTTTCAGTCTTTTGAGTTACTGGATTTTGTCATTCAGTCGTTTGAGAGTTTCCCCAGAAAGAGCCTACAAGGGGCTCTTTTTGTTTGAGAATATCTCTCATGTCTTTACACTTGTAGGTCAGGTTGGCCTATGACCTATTGCACTCCCAGGGGTGCAATTCCTTGGTCGCCTTGAAATACCCCCCTCCCCTCACTGCAGTTCTCCAAAGAGCCCCAGATAACAGTAGATTCCAATCCTCTCCCACTCTTGCCTCTTTGAGAATATTAAATAAATAAATAAATAAATAAATAAATAAATAAATAAATAAAAGAATATGAGGTAGTGGGAAAGGGTTTTTGTTCCTGAGAATGTTTCCTTGGCTTTTTCCTAAGTTTGCCTAATCACCACTTAGCCTATTCTCTCCAAATTCGAGAGAGATCTGAAAGTATATTCACCAAAATGTGAACATGAGTCCAAGGGCAGACAGAATGGCAGAGTGGTTGTGTGCCTGAGCCCAAGCTCCAGGGTCAGACCACCCAGGTGCTAATTTCAATTCCCTCTCTACCAGTGGGTCCCTAACTTTTCTGTGCTATGCGCCCCTTTATTGGTCTGGTAAAGCCTAGAGATCCCTTTCACAATGTTTTTAAATGTCTAAAATAAAATACGTAGCATTACAAAGCAGGCTGGTTATATTAAAATAGAGTCATCAAAATATTATTAAATGTGATGATATAGTGATATACAAATCACAGGATCCAGAAGCACACCTAATAACTACTGTCATTTCAAAGCAGTGATGAGTACAGATCTGGAAAGATCTGCAGCAGTTGTAATGTGATATGTGATATAAAAATATATGTGATTTACATTGGCTCAAAGTCTAAAGTGCTGCTAATACTAATGTAGCTCATTGCTTATATTTATAACGAAGAAATGCTGTCAGTTAGAGATCAGTGAAAATAAAAATCCAGGGTTTATGCCTAGGTTTACAGCACCCCTGAATTCTATGCAGGAACCCCTGATGCTACCAGTTATACAGCCTTGTGTAAAAGTTACTTAACTTCTCTCTTCTATAATTTCACCATCAGCAAATGGGGATCCCAAGAGTAGATACTGTGTAACTGGTGGCCTCAGGGCTCCCTGTATAGAAAAGTAAATCACTTACTGCTGTATCTGGCACAGTGAACACTCAATAAATAATGCCATTATTAAGGATGGTAGAATTTTGAGTGCTTATATTTTATGTTCTGCACATTTTTAAGTATCGCATAAATTACATATTGGTGAAATAATATGCATACAGTAGTCTTACAATCATAAAACAATGAAGTTATTTTTACTTTGAAATTGCATAAAGCTAGCAATACCCTTCTAATAAAAAGGGATCTAAATATAAATCTCTGCCATTCAGAAATGGGCCCAAATTGCAACCAGAGACGTTTCGAAGGTTCTAAATGGTTTATTATTAGTTTTAATGGACATACAGGAGCACAAAGGGATAGCACTTCTTTGGGTCTGTTTTCCTCATTATTTTCACATAACTAAAACTCTTTACTCATTCTATCACTAAGCCCTAACTTAGTCATATGTCTAGTCTCTTTCCCATTTAAATCTATTTGGGGATGTGGTTTTATTTTAAAAATAAATGCATTGTAAACCATTCTGTGGAGTATCAAATTTAGCAAGGTAACTCAGTTGAATTTGAATGTAAATTTGGTTAGCGGTTTCACATCCAGGGCCTTCTTGATGCTGCATGGAACCAGGCATTAATGTGCAGGAGCGTAGCTGCTTCCCACTGCTGTGTGGGGATCTGTCTCAGAAGTTATTGATTGTACTGGTATTTCCTTTGTGTACTAACCAGTCCTGCCTTTAGAAATAGGACTAACCTTACGTAAGAAGTAAGTAGTAAGCTCTGGATGACAGAGGGCAGGGCATGTCTCCTTCCCTGCAGGATCCTTGGGATCTAGTACAGTGCCTGACAACTGTGTACAAGTGTTCAGCAACGATTTATTCAATGAAAGGCTTATTTCTACAAGAAACATTAAAGGTTAGACTTCACTTTTCAAGACTGAACATTAGGAATTTTCACATAAGAAGCAAAAAAGCTGTTGATTGATATGGATGCTTTACCTCTCAAGTTGATGCAACCAGCTGAAAAACTTTTTACAAAAACTAAAAATAAAAATAGATTCCACACTAGCAGGCCACTATTTTGATTCATCCTTTGATTGAATTGATGGATTGCTTAGAGAACATCTTAATGGGACATGGAGATTAGAAAAACCAGTTCAATGTCATAGTAGCTATTACAGTATCATGGTGGAGTGGGGGAGTGTAAGAGTGGAGCTCACATCAGGGGTTGAACACTTGCTGAAAAACTTATTCTATTCATGGGAAAAATCATATCTAACATTCGGCTTTATTATTCACAAGCCATTCCACAGTAAAATTGTGAATTGAGTCATCATCACATACTATATTTCCATGTCTATATTTATATTGTTGAAGTGTCTACATGCACAGAGCTCAGCAAACTGGTCTGTAAGGGATCAGATTATACGTATTTCAGGCCTTACAAACCGAGCAGTCTCTGTCACAGCCATTCAGTGCTTCCATGGACATGGCTATCTTCCAATAAAACTTTATAAGACCAAGCAGCTGCCACATTTGTTGGTTTACTAGACCCCAAGGTAAACTATGCCTGTCCTTGCAAACTTTTCACTAATCTTCAGCACCCGGAAACAACCATTTCCTCTGCAAAGTGTGTCATTAATAAAGCTGTAAACCAAATGTTATGAAACTCTTTGCCCTTCAAGTGGACAGACTTGCTTTTATGGCTAATTGTAGTCATTTCTACCTCATTATTATAGAATAAGTGGTGTATGTGCCTTCTTGGTGGCATCGAAGGCTGTATCTGTTAGTTTTGTTATAAGGCTATCCATGGTATGCATGCAGTCTTCAGCTTATTGGTTTATTGTTTTCATTTTACAGAGAGGAATGAGTGGGGTCCCAATGCAAGACAGTAGCCCTGAGGGAGGATGTGAAAAGGAAGGGATATTAAAGCCATCTCTTACAGAGCAGGGTGGAGCAAAGGCATCTGTAGACATGCAGTGCCTTCCAAATGTTATATGCGTATAGTGTGCCTCAGAAGAACCAGCAATATCAGATAATGACAATAATATCATCAAATTAACTTTCCCAAATTCACGTGTCTAGAGAAAAGAGGCCCTTATATGCACAAGTTAATCTGACAGTAAAGAAGAACATTTCAAGTGACAGATCTCTCTACAGTTTGGGGGTGCCTACCATTCCCATCTCCCTCAAAGTTACAGAGAGAGAGACATCATGGATGGTTGTGGTTCTGTCAGTTGAGGAACACCAAATTTAGGGGACACCTCTAGATTCTGACTTCTTAAAACAAGTTCCTATAATAGTAACAAACCCAAAGTTCAAAATGTTCTTAACTCCTAATGCAATTTTATTTTTATAACAAGTATAAATTTTAATTTAAAGAGGGAATAAGATGGGCATCTGGGTGGCTCAGTCATCTGCCTTCAGCACAGGTCATGATCCAGGGGTCCTGGGATCAAGCCCCCACATTGGACTGAGTGAGGAGTCTGCTTCTGCCCCTGTCCCCCTACCCATTCATGCTGTGCATGCGCACTCTCTCTCTAATATAAATAAATAAAATCTTAAAAAAAGAGGAAATAAGAAACTAACAATGTTGTTGAATGTCTGTCACATTTCTAATAGCACTTCATGAATTTTGAGGACTATAGAATACTGTAGAAATGTAGTGATAATGATGTTGTAAGATTTTATTACAGAATAACCAAATATTCTGGGCACAATGCCAGTATTTCTTAGTGATATTCTGGAATTAGGAAGTGTTGAGGGTTATTTAGGAGAGAGTGGCAGCTATTCATCAGAACTAATTTTTTATTTAGAAAAAGAATTGATTAATTATTAAAACCGTTATATGACTTCCCATGTGACAGATGGGGATACTCGTGATACACATCAATTAGTCATCCATTTATTTCATTTTTCTCTTAATTTCTTCTGCCATTACCAGGTACATGTGAGAGAAGGAAAAAAAGAATTCCAATATGATTGTAGGAGAGCTCATTTTTCTTTCTGTCAAAGGTTTCCCCTCCCATAGGCATGATAATATTTCTTGTTGATTGTTCATTTCCATGAATTGAGAAAGAACAGCATCCAGCTTTATCAATAATCCATTAAGGTTGTTCCAAGATCTGTTGAATTAACATTGAGTTCTTGTGCAATGCAATAGAGACATGGATGGATTGCTCCTAGAAGCTGGAAAATAAGGCATGAAAGAACAAAAAGAATTACTATTAATTGCAATTCAATTAATGAAGCAATTGGGAGATGAGAAGAGAATTGGGTAGAGGGTCAAGGCTTTGGGTACTATGTCAGCTGTCACTATAAGACCATGCCCTAAGCACTCTACTGCACCTGCCTTGCCTCCCACTTCCTCAACTTCAAGATGTTCATCATAGTGCTTTGTACTTCTGTGAAGGGTTGGTTTTTTTAAAAAAATGATAAGAGATGAAAATACTTTGGAGGAAGTTGACAGTAGCTCTCTTTGCTAAGATTATCATACTTAATTAGTATTGTTATTAATTGCTTTCCTAAATATGGTTCCTTTCTTAGAATACTTCTCAGGTTGCAAGAATGGAGACCAACAGGGCACCTGGATGGCTCAGTCAGTTAAGCAACTGCCTTCAGCTCAGGTCATGATCTCAGGGTCCTAGGATCAAGTCCCACTATGGGCTCCCTGCTTGGTGGGGAGCCTGCTTCTCCCTCACCTGCTCCCCTTGCTTGTGCTCTCTCTCTCTCTGGGTCAAATAAACAAAATCTGGAAAAAAAAAAAAGAATGGAGACCAATGGAGAAATGGGAGAACTTTTTAGAATAAATATTGGCAAGAATTATACCTACAACAACACACACAGTTTATGTTAGTACCATAGATGATGTTACGTGTAGATATTCTCTGTTTATATGTGAAAATAAGGGAATAAATGCACCATGTGAAATGCTTAGAAAAGAATCACATAAAAAAAAAGAATCACATGCCTCAGAACAGTCAACTTAGTCATTGAGATTCAGTCTTAATTTCTATCTTTTGATCCTCCACTAAAATGCATTATTTTCTATTTCTACTGCCATCATCTTAGTTCAGACCACCATCACCTCCCATGCAGACCCCTGCAATAGTCTCTTGGTCTGCCTATGTCCCCTTATTCCTCTTTACAACTAATCACCCACAAGCAGCCTGAGTGATCCCTTCAAAAGACCAATTAGATTACACTCTCTTCTGCTGAACACCCTTCTTTCTCATTGCATTTGGAGCAAAATTCAAGTGCCCTGCTGACCTCTAGTGCCCTGCTGGCCTCCACACTGTTTCTGAGTGCTATGTTCTATGGCTCCAACCTCCACTCTTGACACTTGCCCTCCATACTGTTTCCTTGTCTTTCTCTTAGAAAGGGGAAAATAATTGCAGCTTCCTCAGAGGTTATCAGGAAGGTGAATAGTGTAAATCCCATTAAACAGTGCCTGGCACAGAGGATACATGCACTTAACTACGAATTACTACTAAGTGTTAGACATCAGCGACATTGGCTGCCCTTGCAGTTCTAGAACTAGCTGTGCCCTTTCCTCCTTGGGACCTTTGCTTTTCATGTCTCTCTGCCTGGACTGCTCTTTTCCAGCTCCTCTCATGGCTGCTTCAGTCTCAACCTCAGTCATCATCTGCAAAGAACACTTCCCTCACTCTCTAAGTAGCTTCCACCAGACTCTCACATCTCCCTGCCGCCTGTTTGTCTCCTTCATGGGGCTTCCCAAAGTCATATTACAGATTAATTCCTTCAGCTGTTTTCAGGCTGTCTCCCACACCAGAGTAAAGTTGTATCCATCTTATTTATCACTGCATCCCCAGCTCCTGAAACAGTGGAATCTCAGTGTTTCTTGATGGACAGGAAGGTGATAACGAGGTTCTGGGCTCACAGTTAAGCTCAGTTACCGAATGAAGTCATCGCGGAGTCTATGAGCTCTATGGCTCCTGTAACAGATCACCACAAGCTTGGTGGCTTAAGACAACAGAAATTTATTCCTTCACAGTTCAGAGGACCAGAAGTCCAACATCTGTTTCATGGAAGAATGCAACTGTACTCCAGCAGACTCTATGCCTAGAGTGCATGATGGTTCAGTGAGGCCAAAGAAAAGACCCGGAGACAGCGATCAAGATGTAGGTTTACTTATGCACAGGGAGCATCTGCTGCTGAGAGCTACGTGCAGCCAGTTTCTGTATCATAGCAATTTAACCTAGCAGCTCTCAGTAGCCCTTCCCCTCCTTGCCTGGCCAGCATTTCCAGAAAATCAAGGCCTGCCACAAGAACACTCTTCATTATGAAGGAGACACTCCAGGTTGGCCACCCCAGAGCCCCTGACCTTGAACACTGAATAATACATTCTGCTGTGCATCCTGCCTGATAGGAATACCAATGGAGCATAAAATTTCTACATTTTCAAGATAGTGGTTAATAGGGACATTCAGCGTATGCTTGCACTAACGAGCTATCCAGCATGTACCATACACCGAGCTAGAATTCAGCAAAGCCATGCTCCACCCACTGTCTCTAGGGGAGAATCTGCTCCCTGCCTCTTCCAGCTTCTGTGGCTGCCAGCATTCCTTGGTTTATGGCTTTATCACTCCAGTCTTCAAATCTCCCTCTGCTCCATCTTCACCTATCCTTCTTCTATGTGTGTCTAACATCTCCTTCTGCCTCCCTCTAATAAGATACCTGTGATTGCATTTAGGGTCCACGTAGCCTGTGTCAGGCTACCATAACAAAATACCACAAGCTAAGTGGCTTAAGCAGCAGACATTTATTTTTCTCACATCTGGAGGCTGCAAGTCCCAGATCAGGGTCCAGCAGTTCAGTTCAGCAGGGTTCAAGCTCTCTTCCTGGCATGATCACTATGTCCTCACTTGGGCTTTTCTCCATGTGTGTATATGGAGGTGGGAGATGTGGAAGAGAGAGCTCTCTCGTGTCTCATGGAGGACATTGATCCACCTTTATGACCTCATTTAACCTTAATTTCTTCCATGGAGGTTCCATCTATAAATATAAGACACACTGGGAGTCATAGCTTCAAAATACATATTTAGCGTGGGGTAGACACAACTCAGTCCACAGGATAATCTGTCATCTCAAAATGTTTAGCCTAATCATATCTGCAAAGACCCTTTTTTCAAATGAAATAATTAATATTCAGAGGTTCTAGGTATTAGGATGTGGATGTATTGGGGGGAGCCACTTTTCAGCCTATGACACCAAGGAAGCAGAATGAGTTGCTAAACTTAAATAGACTCATGGATTCTCAAAGATCGTTTGTGCTGCCAGCGGGGGGATGGAGGGTGGTGGCAGGTAGTTGGTCTACATTAATAAAATAAAACAGAATAGGGACTTATGAGGATTCCTGTGACTTACGTAAGTATGCATCATTGCAAGAAAATTCAACATAAAAATAAGTTCAAACTATAAACCAAGAGTTTGTTATTTGCATTGACGAAAAGCCTTCCGCTCCAGATGGATTGATTGTTGTACTCTTCATTTAAGTTGCCAATTCTATAAATGCATTTGCAGTTCAATTTGATTCGTGCTGAACTTTTCAGAAAGAACTATTAAGGAAAGTTTTCAAATCTATCCGTGCTTTAGCATTTACTCTTTGTGATGTAAAGCTAACAATAGCTGACATTTACTGAATATTTACTATGTGCCAAGCACTGCATCAAAAGTTTGACACACATGCACACACAAACACACACACACACACACACACACACACCTGAAAGATCTGAGCCATGAGTACCTCTGCCTGGATTGGCTTGTTGACATTTCCCATTGACTATAATCACAGGGCATGGTAATACTAAGGAATGCCTAGGGATCTCCTGTATTCCAGGTCTATTATTCCTTACCTCTGTCATGAAGGAGGAGTCCAATTCCCCTTGGTAACCAAGATCAGTCAACCCAGCCAGCACAGTGACAAGAACTGCCTTCTTTGTTAATTGAGAAGCATGAGCCAAAAGCAGCTAAATGGCAGACTTCACTTTCAGCTCAATGGAATCACTGTTGGGTCTTTTCGTAGAAACATTCCTGCCTTTTTAAAAAGACTTTTATTTATTTGAGAGAGGGAGAGCACACAAGTGAGGGTGAGTGGGAGGAGGGAGAGGATGAGAGAATCTCAAGCAGACTATACCCTAAGCAAGGAGCCCCGTGAAGGGCTTGATCCCACAACCCTGAGATCATGACCTGAGCTGAAATCAGGAGGAGCTTAACCAACTGAGCCATCCAGAAGCCCCTGAAACATTCCTCCCTTTGGAACTAAGGCCAGCAGAGCATTGTGGTAACGGGAAGCAAAAATTTTACCAGTGGATCCCTCGGGGAAAGAGGACGTTGTGCCACTCCCATTTCTGCCTCTTGATTCCATTGTAATCACTGGCTTTAACATTCAGTCTCCTGCAAAATCACGACAGCCCAGTGTGCACCTCTGTGTTGTGTGGAGAGAAAATGGATCATCTGATTATGCAAGAGTCGGAACGGGGCTGGACCACTGCTCAGCGTCCCTCACATGCAAATGTCATCCCTTTTGTGATTAGTGATAAGAAGGAAGCACAGAAAGGTGACATAGATGAGCCATCTAATGGCCTTTGTGGCAACTGAGCCTATAATTAAACACTCCCACAGAGTAGGCCCCTTTGATTCCACTTCTGGTTGGCTGTCCTGGTCTTCCTTTGCTGGACTGCAGAGAATAGGAATCTGCATGAATGAGGAGTTCTATCAATTCATCAAACCAAGTGAAAATGTCTGTTTGTCATATAAAAGCTAATGTCAGAAATCCATTTTTAGCTCCCCGTTGCTGTACTCATGTGTGAAATTACTCACAGGGGAAGATGTTTGCCCGTAAAAGAGCCCTTATTGGCCTTGGATGTGATTGGCTACACAAATTATACTGCTAGATAAATTGGTTTTGCAAATCAAACAGAAGGCCTCATAAACTGAACTGGGATTGCAGTGGGCGGCACAGCCTGGCCCTGTGACAGTGTCAGGGCCCTCCTGTTTGCTACTTCTCTCCTTAACAACATGATGTCTCCAGGCTAAGGTGTTCATCGAGTATTTAAATTTTTGTAATTCATCAGTTTACTGATACAGATCAGGAGACCATTTGGCATTTTGACTGAAGCACTCACCAATTTATTTATTTATCTGTCTTGATTAGATTAGCATGAGTTTGGGATTATTTTCTATCTCTTTTGGAGAAAGAATGGGGAGGGAGGGATTCAGGTCAGTACTGTGGGTCTCTGAAGATGACTGATTTTGGTGTTTGCGAGTAGATTTTCTGCCATGGTTGCCTTTGGTATTTTCCCATTCTATGACTTATGACTTAGAAGAAATAAATACTAGTATTTAGTATTTAGCCAGAGAGATGTAGCCCTTTCATTTTAATTAAAAAAAAAAAAAGGAATGAGGAGAAATACAAGGAGGCAAGAGTAGGAGACAGAACAACAATAAGGCAGTTCTAAAGAATTTGAAAAAGCTCTGGCCTCTCCAGGCAATTTATTTCCAGTTCAGTAAACTCAGGAGCCAAACTTTTGCATTTTTAAAACTCTTAATAATAATAAAAATGATCTTGTTAGTTTAGCGCAGAGCCAAAACTAGGAGGTCAAGCATCAACTTGTTTATGTTGGCATTTCTGTGGAGCCAAGTCTGTCTAGGGGCCCTGCCCTGAATAGAATTGGCTCAGACCCAGCAGTGATAGATCAGGACCAGCGGAGAGCCTTTCCTCATAGGCCCCCAAGCAGCCCATGGCTTACAGCCTGCCTGGCAAGGACCAGCCTCCCCTGTCTGGGCTCCCTACCACTGCACTCTCAAGCTCCAGGTGTGGTCCACAACCTGCTGAGACACACACCGCTACTGGGAGATGAGTTGTCATTGGTGAACTGTCCTCTCCCTTTCACCCCAGGACACTTGGCAGATTGGTTGTTACCCAAAGGGTCCACTCTAATTCACATATCAAATGGGATGCCCAAGAGACCTTGAGTTCCCCTTTTAGTTATTAAAGCCAATTTTATCAACCCATAATATTTAGCTTTAAAAACTCCACTATGGTAGCATGATATTTAATTATGATTCACTCTTAATTGGCATTTTGCATTACTTAGTCACTGATGAGTCTTTAAACTATTATACTGAGGACCTCCAAACTGCATCACCTGGTTTTCTGTTGGGGACAGAATTGGCTTATTTACTTGTTCTCAGTCTAGAAATCATGGTTAGATGTGTCAGTTGATTTACCTTTATATGTGCACTTTGTATCACAGTGTATGGAAATATAGGGGAAAGGACACTGTTTTACATTGTAGATCACTCAGGATAGTTTTCACAAACTTAATTAAAAGTCTGATTTTCTCTAGCCATAACTTGCTACTGAAATTGCCGAACCAATCTCCCTGCATAGAAATTCCTCCTGACAGCTTTTGAACCTCACATTTACCAGCCTGTGCCATCTAACCTTGGGAATGACCAGCCACTGCCCTTTATTGTTCTACTTACCCATGGCTGCACTGACCTTTGAAGCAAAGCTAAGTTTGCAAATTCCCAGACTCTATCCTCCTAGGTATTTTCTGCTAAAGAGTGAAAAATGTGGAACGGTTTAATTACATCTGTCTGTTTAAAAGAATAAACTTGAATAAGAACAAAAAAGGAAATCATTATTGTAGCCACGTATCTTTTGTTATCCTTTGTGTATTTGGAAAGCCATGCGTAAGAGCACTTAGAAATGTCCTTGAATTCATTTCTAAGCAGCTTCTTGATGCAATGCAGAAGCCATTTTCAAAGATTACCATTATCAAGATTCCTAATGGAATGCCTCTTTCAACAGCGGACTTGCATCCAATAGAGCACCTTTGCTGGAGCAAGACAGCGTATTTTTTAAATTTTAGCAATAATGCCTTCAAGATGAGGCATGACCTGAGATACTGCTCTGTCCTTCCTCCACACTTTATAAATAGCCTTGGGAGCACATGAGGGTTTGAAAATGTTGTCCTTTGCTCACCTGCCATATGTGAGAAGGCTTCAGGAATCGTGTTCTCTCACCTACTCAGCTTCTCTCAAGTTCAGAATGCAGGTCCTATCAGGTCAGCAATAGTGACTTAAAGGTGTGTGTGTGTATGTGTGTGTGTGTACACACACACACAAAATGAGAGATGGAGAGAGAAAAGAATACATGCTACGTGATTAATTTAGAGAATTACTCCTTTTCTGCATATCCAGTTATGCAGTCGCCTTTCCTCGTGGATGTTGAGGAACTTTCTTTACCTGTATCTATTTTCTTTCTAATTTGACCTTGTTTTCTCTCTCCTTCCAAATGCATTTTTTCTGAGGTTCCTTGGCCCTCCAAGTTGATCACAATTGGATCTAAATTAATATCTCCTTTGTTGTAAAGTAACTCCAGGAGCTTTAACCAAACCTCATTCCCCTGTACCCTGGTTTCCTAGGAAACTTCACCAGCTACTCTTTTCCAGATCTTCTTCTACATGTCACAAGTGACATAATTTCTTTTTTCCATTGACTCTTTTTTTTTTTCTGGAGATAGAACTGCCATACATCTCCCTTTAAAAGCTAAAAGAATCTTTTAACTGAGCATTATTTATGAAATAAAAATTATCTCTGATCATTTATAGGCCCAAGTGCAATCACTGAGCAAAAATGACCAAAGCCCAACATCAGGAGCTTTATAAAAGCCATATTATACAGAAGCATGCACCAAAAGTGCACTCCCCAGGAAAGAAGGTAAAAGCAGACCCATCATATAGAAGCAGTTGGGACATAAATTCAGTAAAAACAGAGCTTTAACCCAAAGTCACTTCATCCTCGAAACCTTATGCCTATTTGAGGATTGTCCACATTCTTCTCTCCTCACCCCTGCCATCTTTTTGGTCAAGCTAGCAAAGGAAAGATGCCATTGAAAATTGCCCTCTTCCTCACATATTCCAGTTGGTTTACTTATAAATGTACTTTGAAATGGCTTACAAACCATGGGGTTTTCTTCTTGTATAGGCTTAAGGCTCACTAAAGTCATTAGTTTATTAAAACTCTGCTTAGATGTTTAATACCAAAGCCAAAATGAACATTTGTCCTGTCCTTAACTGATGTGCTAAATGTCTCATTAGCTAAATAGTAATCATATTGAGATGCCAGCTGGCTAGACCTAGGTTTAATCCCTAGCTTAGAGGTTGAGGAACTTAGTCTTAGCATCAGTCTCCCCAGCCACTCCCTCCTGGACAATGGCTTGTGTCCCAGTCAAATTGCTTTAAGCAACACGCAGGCATTCTCATTATACACCATGAGTGCTTTCTGACCCTTGTTAGCAAAGAGACCCGTCAGGATGGAAAAAGCAAAGTAAACACTGTGGACAGCACGGGGGTATTAAGGCGGGCACATCCTTCCTCAGCATCTCAAAGCTCCAGGTCAGATAAAATGTAGGCAAAAGTGTGTGTGCGGCACAGAACATGAAGTGTCTTCTGATGGGCTGCTGTTGGCTGGGGAGGACCACAGAGCACACGTCAGACAGCAGCCTGTGCCCTGCAGTGGGGACAGCAGGCCTCCACCTGACCTTGCCTTGTGTGTCACAGACATGGCTTTAAGGCTTCCTCTAGTACCCGGAGGATTCCTTGTTCTCTTTGCTTAGGCAACTAGGCATGAGTATTTCTTTGCAGTAAATGAGTTAAGCAGCCTAGAATATAAAGAATTTTTGTTTGGTTGATTGGAGTTTTGTTTTTGTTTTTATTTTTTAAAGAATGCTCTATCAGGATAAGTGCAGCATCCAAAACTGGGAATCATCCTATTAGGAACCCTGATTCAATTTTCTTTCTTTTCTTTTTTCTTTCTTTATTTTTTTTTTTTTGGTCAATCTATAAAGAAAAAAAAATCAAACCTTTCTGTCATTATTTCTAATATTCAGTATTTATCCAGATTAATCATAATGCATGCCTTTCTGTTCCCTTTTGGGCTTGTGTGCTAAATAAGACTTTGTCCATACAATGACAAAGGAATAGCTTTACAAAGATGAATTTTAAAATATTTGTCATCTACGCCAAGTCAGACTATGGGAGCCAAAACCAGAAATTGAGAGGAATTCAAATCCTTATTGCAAGATACCCTACATGAGGTCCTCTTCTGTCCCACTCCCTTCATTGCCAAATCCTGTACATCCTGAGTTTATGAAATGTCCTGTGTCAATCCACTGATCAGCAGCCCCCATCTTCTATCCAGACTCCTGCATCCTCCCTCCCAATTTGTTGTCTTGTCATTCTCCTTTGACTGACCCCAGGTTTGTAGATGACTTTTAAAGTTAATGATTAAGGATCAATACTATGACTTCCCTTTCAATGAGTTTTTGTTTGCCATTTGATGTATGAGAAATGATACTGGATTATCAAGGTTTTTTTTTAAGATTTTATTTATTTATTCATGAGAGACACAGAGAGAGAGAGAGAGAGAGAGGCAGAGACACAGGCAGAGAGAGAAGCAGGCTCCATGCAGGGAGCCCGATGTGGGACTTGATCCCAGGACTCCAGAATCATGCCCAAGGCAGATGCTCAACCATTAAGCCACCCGGGCGTCCCTCAAGTTTAAAGCTAAAAAATTTGAAGTACACCGCTGGCACAGGATGACTTTTTACTGTTTATTTCTTTAATCTGAAGCGTCTCCATAATTTAATCCATCCATTCATTCAAAATAAAAACAAAGAACAAAGAACACTTAGAAGATGTCAACAATGTGCTAGGCTCTCTACTTGACACTGGTCAAGAAAGACACAGTCCCATAGTTAAGGGAGCAAGGCAATTTAATCAATGATTACCTAAGAGTGTTTCATATATGATCATTGATTATAAGATAGTGGTATAAACAATAATGACAAAACAGTAATCGTGATAACAAAGGTAACATGAATTGAATGCTTGTTGCAAGGTAGGCATCGGATAAGTGCTTTACATGCTTTATCAAGTTTAATCTTTACAGCCACTCTCTCTATAGCTACCTGTACATAGGTAACAATTGTTAGCCTCACTTCACTAATAAGGGAACTTGGACCTGAGGAGGTCAACATACTTATCCAAAATGACAGCTAGAAAGTAAGGGGAGCTAGGATTTGAATCCAGCATGTGTTTAGAAGGCAGTTCTAACCTTGAGGCCCCATTTGTAATCTCCTGGCCCCCAGCTGCTGCAGCAGAGGCCAGCTCACCCTTGCAACCCACAAAGCTCTTCACTTGAAACTGGGGGCGTGTCAGAGGAGTTTGAGGATGAAAGTCATTAATAAAATTTTTGAAATTAATCGGATGTTGGGAACAAACCCATCTTGTTCTCCAGAGTTTCAGGCAAATACTGCAGCTCTCCAATATAGAATTTCAGGAATCAAGTGTGGGAGTAAATTGGTTTTCTGAGATCACCTACCATAGTACTGAGCGGTCTTTTCCTCCCATTTCATTTTACCAACAAATTCATGAGTCAAAGAATAAAGCACACATCCTTTCATTGGGAAAAAGCGAATTGGTTGTTTCAAGTTCTTTAAGTGAAGCTATTACAAGATGAGTCTAATTTATAAATCCCCCTCAGAAAGGACTATCCCACGGTTTGAATATGAAGAAGAAAGGAATTGAAAGGCAAGATGAGGAATGATCTAGAAAGAAAATCGGAATATGGTCTTTAGTTTTAGCTACCTTGCTGCTGCTAAAGAGAGAGAGAAGAAGGAGGAGGTAGAAGGAAGGAAGGAGAGAGAAAGAGGAGGAGAAGGCGGAGAAGGGGGAGAGGGGAGGAGGAGCAGTAGCAGGGGAGAGGAAAAGAAAAAACCACCACCATAGCAGGGGCTCTTCACCTCAGGGATGTCTTTTCTACTGTAGCTGTCTTTGAACTCTTACAGCCTTGCCACTTCCTTTATAGACTCTCTGGATCCTCTTCTTGTCTTTCTAGCAGTTTTTCGTTCTTTTAGAGTATGAGCATGAAAAATAAAATAGGAAAATCCTATCAAATTGGTCTTCTGTTTGCCCATGGATGCCGCACATGGTGAAGGCTGGGACGATAGCTCTTGACTAAAATGAGATTTGGCATTCACAAGTGCATCCTAGTTGGTCTACCTGGACCTCTGTCTCTCCCCTGAGATGATTAAGTCCTCGACCATATGTTTTTATTTCTCTTTCCTCAGTATATAGTTCCATGTTTGCTATGGAAGGGCGTACAACAAACTCTTAGTTGAATGAGGGAATGAAGGAATGAAATAGAAATGGCAACTCTTGTGTTGTTACCTTACTCCCCGCACCCAGTGATTACTCAAGGAACCACTTCCAGTGTAAGTACTCAGGAAGGCCCAGAAGTGGTAGTTTTTCAAAAACATTCATAAATTCACAGGCACTTGTATCAACCAGTATTTTCTTTTCTTTACCCCCACAAATCTTTGTGAATTGTCAAGCCACTACTTTAGGAAGCAGGACGCTACCTGTACAGCTTTGTTTGGTTGTTTCCAGCTTAGTGAAGCAAGGATGGGATGTCACACTATTTTTTTTTCAGCCCAAGGACAGTCTATTCTTGCAAAGATAGCCACAAAAGTCAGTAACAGTTCCTACAGGGAAGACAAATAGTGTTTAAATCAGATTAAGGCACAACAAGAGCACCCAGTGCAGCTGTGTCGGGGAGGGGTTTGGTATTGATGGCTTCATTACCACCTTACATGGAGTATCTGTGTTTCTCCTGGGCTTAACAAATCCACAACCAACCAACTCTTTGTTGAGAGATGTTGGAGGGGGGTAGTTTTGTTGTGTGTGTGAGGGGGGGGTTTTGTTTTGCTTTTAACTTGACGTATTTTAATTGGTGCTTCACTAGCTCTCCCACGTCAGGTACTCAGACTGGCACTTTTGGGGACATTAGCTAAGTGTTCTTTGGGGTTCACCACAGAGCCAAGAAAAAAGATAAGGAAAATCAATAAGACCGAGCTAGCGGAGGAAGAGAACATTCCCTCTCCATCAAGGGCCTTGGCCAACCTGTCAAGCTGCCGGCTCCTCTGGGACATGCTCAGTTCTAGTGCCTGTGTGCCTCCTTCACACCCAAGTGGCCCTGCTGGGACCCACCCAATGACCTCGCTGTTGTGTTGTTCAGTTTTCAGGCCTTTATCTCCTGTCTTTCTTCACCATCCTCATCGGGCTGGTGCTCTACTCGTCCACCTCCACGTACGTAGCCCAGGACCCCCGTGTGTACAAGCAGTTCCGCAATCCTTCGGGACCCGTTGTGGACTTACCGGCCACGGCTCAAGTGGAGCCCTCGGTCACCTACACCAGCCTGGGTCAGGAGACCGAAGAGGAGCCCCACGTGCGCGTGGCCTAGGGGGCGGCCCTCCCAGCCCATTGAAGTCCACGCTGTGGCCACGTGCTTGCCCTCCATCTCTGTATTGTACATAGAGAAAGGTATTTATTAGGTGCGGTTTGCACAGGTGGACTGCAAGGTAGCAAATCTGAAAGCCTGTAAGGGGCATGCGCTCACCATCGCCGGAGACGCAGGCCCCGAGCCACCTGACTTAGAGAGACGCCTAGCTAGTATGTATCCTGATCACAGCCCTCCTGCATTAATTACTGTGAAGACTTTTGAATTAAAAGCAAGTGTTATTATTATTTGTATTATTATTGTTACTCTTATTACACTAACGTTCAGGAGGCTGTTTTGTACTCCTGATGAGAACTATTTGCCAGACCCACATGTAGTTAACACAAATCCCACTTTTCTATGGCAAGTCACTTTTTAAGAATCATACTTTATTTTTTTGCACAGTCTGTATGAGTGCTGCACGCCACAGGAGCTCCACCCCTGAGACGTTTCCTTATCCTAGGGACCTGGTGGCTAATGGTTTCCTCTGTTACCTGTTGGATTGCCTGCTCAATAATATTTTGTGCTGTGACCCTTGTGGGGAGGGGCAACTGACCATATAATTCTCTATTCTAGGAATAGATATAAAACAAACACTTGAGCCTTTTTATATTTCAATCTCTGATTACTCCAGGCCATTGCCTTTCTGTTGTGCCACGTGATTCTGCTGATGAAGTCCCTGTAATAACAGGATAAGGAATGTTTCCTTTCTGTGGCTTATAGGAAACCCCAGAAATAATATCATGTATGTTTAGGGTAATATATATATATATATATATATATATACACATATATATATATATTAAATCTTTCTGCCCCTCCCTATATCTTCTCTTCCAAAAATTTATTTGATCTTACCTTTAATTCCTAGATTTCTTTAGTGACACTATGGAAATTACTCAAGTCATTGGAAAAAGCCATGGTCCTCTGCCCTCTTAAATTGTGTGACACCCTTTTTAAAATACACCAGCATGGAAATTACCTTTATTGTGGAGTATCATTGGTTGTGTAGCCTCCCAACAAAGTCAAGGTGCTGATGTGGAGCAATCTCTGACAATAGCTTGATGGATCTGACCACCTCGTAGTGATAAAGATGTCGTGAATGAAAAAGTTTGGCATTTTGGTCATATTGGGCCTCCCTTCAATGGCAGAATATAGCCACACCATATCCTTAGGGACACAGAGAACAGTGCAGGGTCCTGCTAAGGCGTTGAGGGATATGTCACTAGTCTAATTTTGTTGCCCTTAATGTAACTTTTTTCAAACACATACAAAAAAAAAAAATCCAGCAACACCACAGACCTCGACAATCTGGAATAGATTCTGTCAGTATGTGAAATAAGTCTTTAAGGTTGGCTGGCTTCAATGCCTTTCAGAAATATCCGCCATGGGGTCCAGGGTTTGTAAAGGAAGAATAAATGCTTATGAAACTGTGGGCAGTTCAGATCAACACATCTTAAGCAAACAAAGCAAAACACCAGAGGGGTCCGTGTGAAGTAGGACAGGTTGCAGCCCCATGGGGATTCCCATAGAGCCTGCACAGGCCTAAATCCCAGGCAGGGGAGGGAGCATGGCGTGCTGGTAGTCAGCACCAGATGGCCTCTCCACTCGCCTTCTACCCAGGGGGTGTGGTCCTGCCCCTGGAGAGGGGGATGAAAAACTATCTCCTCGGATATAAAGATTTGATGGTCATCACTGTTTAGCCCCCTCAGAAATGTGTTTTCTTTTCGGAGGAAAAAAAGAAAACAAGAACTATGTTAAAGCTATATCAAGTCAAAACAACCTGCCAGTGTCTGCTCTCTGCTGCCTTTAAACCAATTAAATACCTTTCTCTATTTTGTCCATTCAGATCTGAAGACCTTTAAAGACTGTGGTTTTATTTTTGTGTTTACATTCCTTTGGTTGGCATAATTTGCTTGATTTATTGCATCCTTAGTATTTATTTTAAAGCCAAATGTTTTAGACTTTTTTATTCATTTTTATGACACTAATTTGTAGACGCTTAGTAAAGTCTTACGAGAAATAAGTGGATGAAGCTATTCCAAGTCAACTCAGTGGACTGGGAATGTTTTTTTAAAAATCTTAATTTCAGAAAAGGTTTGCAATCATCGGATGGCCAAGAGCAGCCATCTGGCTTATTTTCTAGGCTATTTTAATTGACTCCATTGTATGGAATCCCAGTGTGAATGTTAAGGTGAACTCACCCTACACCCTCTATCATCCAGAGTCCTTGTGCACAAGACTTTCATGTCACTGGGGTACTTCACTGTGTTCATCCGTCTCCAGGTAGAAAGGCTGGTAACATAGTGACCTGTCCGAGATCAGGTGTTCCAGATTGAACAGGGTGGGGGTTGGGGGGTGGGAAATAGCACAGAACAGACTCTTCTGTGTTAAAACACTGGTCCTGCGGGAGTGGGGTGGGAAGTAGGATGTATGACAACATTATCTCTAGCTCTTTTCGTTTTGGAAATCTCACAACCTCAGTAGACACCAGCCAACAGCTCCTCCTTTCACCCCTCCACACCTCCCACACCCCCTACCAGCGCGACTTCAGCAACTTGTACACAATTGGATCCTGTGAGCAAACCATAGACCACTGGCGGTAAATGCAGGTTCTCACTTCCTCCCTGAAAACCTGCCCCCCGGAGGGGGGGGGGCACGAGGCGGGGAGAAGACAGTGCTCGCCTGGGTCACACCTTCCCACTGCTCCAGACTCTGTAATACACAACCAGGTAGACCAAGCAATGGAAGAATTTGCACCACTGTGTCCCCCGAAAACCTTTCAATGTTTAGTTTAGATATTGCTAACTTGTGCTATTAACCTTTTGACAGGCGTGTAGTATTGTTTGTTTTGGGTTTGGTTTTGAGTTATAACCACTTAGGAGTCCCCAGCTAGCTACCAGGACAGATTTTACCCCATGGGTAGGATTCTATTGTCAAGCCACACCACAAAGCACACTAATCCAGACACCACAAATAGAAAATACGAACCCCCCCTCAACAAAAAAAATAAAAGATTTACACCAATAAGTCGAACAAACTTTCCATTTTTGATATTTGCATGCTCCCCTATGGACTGGCTGTGGCAATGTAATGCCTGTATAATGTTTTCAAATAAAAATAAATGCTTTATGAAAGCACGGAGTTCTTGGTTTTCTTGAGTGTTTGTCTGCACTATGGCGACCAGGGAAGGAGCTCCCATGGGATGCCGAAAATAGGCACCAAAGTAGATAGCCGGGTCCATGTCAAAATAAACACCAGAAAGAAAATATTTCCAAATTAGGAAGGGCACAGTTGGTCTCAGAGCTGAAGCTTTGAAAAGCCAAATTGAGCAGGGTTGTAATTTGCAAAATTAATTTTTTAACTGACCACTGAAGGCAGCTCTGGGTCTACAGCCTCCAAGCCCAAGTTTAAAACACACGTAGGACAATAGAAATCCACTCCCCAAGAAACAGGTCTTATAAAGGAGAAAGTTCCGCGTCCACTGCCCTTGTCACAGTGCCGGACCGAAAAGATGAGCCCCCTTCCAGAACACAGCATTTTTTAAGCAGGACTGTCTATGTTTCTGCCCTGGACCCACAACAACACCTTATTGGTGTCCTTCCTCCACTAACTGCAGCCACCAGCAACCCCTTAAGGACTTGGAGATGATGTATATGAACTCACATGCTCTCGTCACGTGCGTTCACCATCACACCTCAAAAATTAAACGAGCTGCAGAGACTGTGTACCTGGGTTATATATTTAAAATATTTTTAAAAAGAAAACACATTTTTAGGAGACTAGGAATAACTGCACACTGATCCTTTATAGATTATTCATAAGTTGAGATCCATTAGGATCTACCTTTATAATGACAACAGTATGTACTGAACACTAATAGTTTGCTTGAAAAATATGACTCAGCTTAAAAGAAAGTTTTTTTCCTTGAAAAAATATAAATATTTCTCTCGTGTGTTGTTTATTTAGGAAGTTCTTTCATCGAAGATGAAATACTTTTGAACTTCAACCCCAGCCTATGTCCAAATGCCCAGTAATTTTAGATAATTGGAGTCCAAAGAGGATACGCAATAAACGCACAGGACATGTTTACTCTGTCCCCAATGAATTCTAATTTTCTTAAAAGAGGAAACTTGGTTTCCCAAACTCTTGGAAGTTCTTGCAAAGGTAAGATAAGGCAGCACTTGAATGATTTTTGTGACTATTAGCATGAAGAAAAAAGAGAAACAAGTAAACTTCAGCAGGAGAGCTGTAATTTATTATATTGTCTCAGTGTTCCATAGGAAAACAAATTGTAATGTCGAAATAACAGGATCTGAAACCAGATCCATTTTCAGGGAAACATCTTGCACAGGGAAAGCACTTGTACTTCTTCTTTTTTTTTTTTTCCTAATGGAATCTAACGTCTAAACTCAAAATAGAAAATACAAGAGTAAGATTTCTATTACAAAATGTTCCCTTTTTTCTTCCACTACTTGAGAGTACTTTTTTCTATAAAATTCCTGTTCTTGGAAAGGAAGAAATCACTGGTCCACTTAAAACGCACCCTTCTGGGGAGTTTATTTTTATAAACCCTTACAATGTTTACCCCTTCAGGTTGGCCCTGGGATAACAAGGCAACGAAGTGAAGTTCTTTTTTTTCCTTGCAAATAGTGTTTTTGAATTTATAACACTGCTTCTTAATTATGTACACTGTTCTTTTTTGCTTCCTTTCTTGCTTTTTCTTTGAATTCCTTTTATTTTTTTTTTCTGTCTTTTTTCTTTCTGCAAGCCTAAACAGAGGGATCACTATGGGCCACCTAGGCGGTGTCTCTGCCCTTTATTGTCTATGTGGTCAAAAATGTTTAATTCAAAAAAAATTATAATACAGCTGGGAAATCCCACACCTACCAGATGGCCTTACATCAGTGCCTGAAAGGACAAGCCATTGTGTGTCACTTTTCAGACAGCCAGACAAGTCGCGTCCAAACACGACTGCAGCCTGATTAACAAGGAAAACTAATGATCAGAGGGAGCAGGTCTCTGGGAATAGACTAAAATTAGCGGCTTCCATCTGGATAGACAAAGGCCTGGTGTGGGTAAGACTAAAATCTATCAAATGAGCTTGTTCACCCAGCCTTAGCGTTAGAGCTGGAAACAATCCCATAATGCTTGAAGGATAATTTCAGGATAGATAAAGATAAATATTACTTTACACAATGGGGAGTAATCTTCTTGAACTCATTACCCCAAAGTGATGTGTTAAGTCACCTAATAGATGGGGGAACTACAATAAGGCATTAAGTAGGCTGTGTAATTCATTATCCAATCTGTTAACGCTTTCAAGAGTGGAAGCAGACACTATTAATAATGATGCCTGGACAATAGATATGGGCCCAGTCTGTCCCAGGCGGATCTGAATGTGCGTTCACCCTGGCTGTAAGAGGTAACACCGGCATGTCCCTCACAGTGGGAAGCTGGCAGCGCCGTGGATGGCCAAGTCTTCTTGCCACTAGATGTCACTGAGGTAGAGCATCAGGGTGAAGCCATCCACCTGCCCAGGGGGGGCAGGCTGTTCCTGGATTCCTACTCCTGGAAGGCAGCACATGAGGCAACCGAGGCCATAGAACTACTCAGAAGCAAATTCCATTGGAAGCTGACACCTCCATACATTTCAAGAAGTGCTGTGCGACAAATAAATTCATGCCTGAATGGATGCATACCCCATCTGGGAGGAAGAGGTAGATTCCTAGGTGCAGAGGAACCAACGCCTCGTAACAGTGGATCAGAACCCTTCAGCAGGTCTGCACCAACGCGTTCTCCAACAGCGTCCACCAGGGTCATTTCTGCCATGTATTAGCAAGGTTGGGTCTCATTCGTGCCTTTCTTGGCCTTGTCTTGGCAGGCAAGGAGAGTGATTGCCATAGCACCTGAAGAGGTTTGATAAATTTTAAGTAATAGTAATAATTGCAGTGTCACAGATGGTTGGCCACTTGCCAATTTCCCAGCAAAGTAGAAAAGCAATAAAGAAAATCTACTTGTTCTTAAAATGACTACTTTTCCAAATGAAATTACCAAAGAGAGAGGAAATGGGCTAATCACTGGAATAATCAAAACAGTCTCATTATGGGACTCCCTGTGAGCTTTTGTTTGAATTCTCTAATGTAGTTTTTGGCATTAAATAGGATTTTAAAAGCTAAATAGGTCACACATGCATACAAATGGTTGAGTGAACCACGTAACTGCTTTATGCGCCCCAAGATTATGCCTATCAGGCTGCGTTTTAATTAAAAGGAAAATTGTCAGGGATAGAGGACAACTTAATGTGGGGGACTTTGGTGTCACAGTTGAAGGCTGAGACTTGACTTGGCATTTAGTTTTCAACTCATAATCATGACCTCCAAACAACAATGGAATTCATTTTCATTTTAGCCAAAAGCTTAGATCCAGAATTGGAGACCTGGAAGGAACACTGGAAGTCATTTTGTTCAAAATCTCAAGTCATTTTCTGACATGTAAAGGTGGGGAAGGAAAGATGGTTTAGCCTGGAGAAGCTACATAGCCTTGTTCAACACTGGCGAGCAGAGAAGCTGTACAGCAGCACAGAGTTGGCATCCCCAGTTAAAGAGGCTGCCCTGGGATTACTGGAAACCAGAGTCACAGGGTTAACGCAGATCCTTCCCATTCAGGGCTCAGGCAACCTGGTCCTTAGGAAAATCCCTGTTTCCACCCAAGTGCAATCCCAAAGTGAAAAGAAAGGAAAAGAGTTTGTGCCCAAGGTAAATGCCTTTGCCCTTCTGTAGTGAATCTATTAAGGAAAATGCGCAGATAGGAAATTGTTTCTCTGCTAATCTACCTCAAAACTCAAGTGTAAGAGGGATCTTTGGGATGACCATTGTCCATGAGACTCCCAAAAGCAGACGAGCTACTAAAAGCTGCAATGGTCCATCTGTAAGTGCTGTCCTAGGCTTAAGGGCTCACTGTTTTTATGGGAAACATCTTCCCGCCAGAAACTCACTAGCCATCGCTCCTATATTCTCCGATGACCTATGGTAGATTAGCATCACTAGGAGGGCTGCTGCCCTTGAGAAGCAAGTCATCCATCCTTGAATAAAGACCAGACTTGACTCTAAAGTGAAGGA
The DNA here is from genome assembly GCF_905146905.1 of Nyctereutes procyonoides. Lineage (NCBI taxonomy): Eukaryota > Metazoa > Chordata > Mammalia > Carnivora > Canidae > Nyctereutes > Nyctereutes procyonoides. The sequence goes on from NW_026575146.1 coordinate 24,628,479, forward strand.
GCTTCTACGTTCCTCCTGACTACTGGAGCAACATAAATCACTCGGGTGAGTAGACTTCATGAGGCAAGGATGGGGTGAAATAAAAGTCATCAAGCAAGAGATCATGATATTAGAGCTTTGAAATTTTTACTTTTTTATTTTTTTAAGGTTTTATTTATTTATTCATGAGAGACCAGAGAGAGAGAGGCAGAGACACAGGCAGAACAAGAAGCAGGCTCCATCAGGGAGCCCAACATGGGACTTGATCCCGGGTCTCCAGGATCACAACCTGGACTGAAGGCAGCACTAAACTGCTGAGCCACCTGGGCTACCTGAGCTTTGAAATTTTTAAAAGTAAAAGTTGCCCCTGCCTTCCCTGAGGAGTGCATGTTTTTCTCATGCAGGAACCACAGTCTCTTAGAGCCCTGGGGGTTCTATGGGGCCACCAGCTCCTACTCCTGGGTTACCAGGGGGCTTTAGTGAAAGTGCTGTTCTACTATTTCTCTCTTGGTTGATTGAATGCATTGCTTCTGTTTATAATAGTCTTTTCTTGATTCTTTTTTTTAAATTTTTTAAAAAGTAATCTCTATGACCCATGTGGGGCTCAAACTCATAGCCCTGAGATTAAGAGTCACATGCTCTACTGACTAAGCCAGCCAGGTGCCCTTTGATTCTTGACATTGTAGAGAAATGGACTTTTTATGTACTAATGCAATGTTATGAACAGAACAACATTATCATGATAAAGTAGACTATCTTCTACAAGGTACAGCATAAGTCCCATGTATTTCAACTGAGAAAGTACTAGCATCTGCTTTTTGCAAACATATTATTTCTATCTACTCCCCTTGAAATGATTGTCCCAGCTTCATGGCGGCATTCCACATTTGCTGCCATCTTCTCAGCTTGATTTTTCTACTGCACTAGTTCATTTTTGATGACTGCTTCTTGGAGCATTTCAGAAAAAAAAATTTTTTTCTTTAGGACTTAACTATATTGGATCTTTTAAAAAAAACTGTTTAAGAGGAGCATGCATGATCATATCTCAGATGGTGTGTCTAGGCTATGTGCACATTTGTTTTTTTAAAAAAAGAATAGAATTGGACTTTTTAATATGACACTGCATATTTATTAAAACACTCTGGGTCCTAAATAACAGTTACTTTAAAATCAAATCATGGTTTTAAAAAATTAAAAATCATTATATTTTCCAACATCTTTACCTGTCAACACTATGCTTCAAGATTCCCACATTAGTGAAACACTGTGAAATGCCTTGCTGCTGGTGAAACTGGTTCATGCCATCCATCCTGCGGAATAAGCCAATTTTCTTCAATGAGGTTATTAGCTAATTTAAATTTTCTTTCTCTTGCATTTTTATTTCCAAAGTTGCAAAAAAAATTGTTTTTATACATTCTTCCATTCATCCAAAGAAACATTCTTGAGAAGAAGTTACAACGGGATCCCTGGGTGGCGCAGCGGTTTGGCGCCTGCCTTTGGCCCAGGGCGCGATCCTGGAGGCCCGGGATCGAATCCCACGTCGGGCTCCCAGTGCATGGAGCCTGCTTCTCCCTCTGCCTGTGTCTCTGCCTCTCTCTCTCTCTCTCTCTGTATGACTATCATAAATAAATAAAAATAAGAAAAAAAAAGAGAGAAGTTACAACCAGCTAGAATAATGTGGTAATAATAATATATAGCAAATTATTCACTGCTACCTTGATTAGAATGAACCAAAAGCTTTTCTTTTTTTCTTAAGTGCTTTATCCTTAGAATAGACTAATAAATAAAAGTATTAATTTTAGAGATGAAAGTCTGAAAAATAAGACATTAACATTAAGCTCCCAAATAAAACTAAAGGAAGTTTTGGTTACAGTCAGATGTTTTGCAACAACCAGCTTCTGCCCTTGACTGGCCCACATACAGCAAATGGACAGGTGTAGACCAGAGTCTTAACTCAGTTCAGCTCACATGGTCAGTCAATGTGGTAAAACAGGTGTTGGCAAAGCTATGCACCCACACAGAGGCAAAGTCAAGACGTGAGAAGAGAATTCGAGTCAAGTGAAATTATCCAGGACACCTTATATTAGCCATGGACACTGGTGATAATGCTCCTATTTGGACTCACTGCAGAAGATTCTAAACCCTACCTTCATGAGAGAATTCGAGACCATCATTCAGTTATTTGCTTACAGATTAAGTTCCATTTGACTTATGTACACTAGATGACAATTTTCTGCAGGATCAGAAATTCAAAAAATCTTCCACTTCTACTCCTTTGCAACTTGATCTACTAGCTATGTCTATTTTTACCTTAAAGGGATTTGTTTCTCTTCATGTTCATCACTTGAACATCTTCTTCCACCTGTCAATCTCCAGCAAAGCTGTGAACTCAGGGCTTCAAGGTTTTTCTGGGAGGCCCAAGGGCAACTATTAACAAGACCAAAGACATTGACTTTGTCCACCATCCCATGGCACATGTGGTTCAGAATGAGATGAGTGCCTCAGAACAGAACAGTCAGATTACATTTCTCCTTCCTGAACACAGCTAGGACTATACTTAGGATTTGATTCCACTGAATGACCTTTTCAGCTGGACAAATGAAGCCTTGGAACATGCCAAACCTAACTTTTCCATTTGCATCTCCAGTTGCTCTCTTGATTAAATCAAGCTCTGGTCCTCTGATATTGACAATTGGCAATGGATGGAGACCCTCCCATCACTCAGGGATGATGTGGAGCTGCACTAATTAGTGTAAAATCTTTAAGGGGAGGATGAAGTTCAACGACGACCATCAGACCTCAACGTCTCTTCCTTTAGATACTCTTTGCTTATTGTCAATCTCAGAGCATATTCATCTGAATTTTTAGGAGAGTCAAAGCATTTTCTTTGAATCTATTACAGATTGCTATGTAGCTACAGTTACAACCACTGTCATTTGTTGTACTGTGTGTTAGGCACTGAGCCTTGTAGCGATTGTCTCATTTGATCCTTGAAACAATCCCATGGCCTGAAGTGTAAAGTGTATTTTAGTTATATTGAGGAGTGAATGGAGGCATAGATGGATTACATAAAATGGCCAAGTTTGTACAACGAGCAAGTGATTATGAGGCCAAGATTCAAATCCAGGTGTATCAGACACAAAAGACGTCAGAATACACGATTGTACAAGATGTCTCATGATACCTCAGAGAAGGATTTAGTTGATCAAACCTTTGAGGAGCTGTCCTCAAAAATGGAGTGATGAGAAGCATGTGGGAGAGATATGAAGTGACTCTGTATCCAAAGAGAGAAACAGTTATATTGTAATGATTACGTTAGTAAGAAACCAATGCCAACGACACTCATAGCTCATCGTTTTTATGGGAAATAACAAGCAGATTCTCTTTTGTGCAGTACCCACAGCAACAGATGGCCTGAAGGAAAGAAATAATTCTACCCGCCAACAGAAGATATTCTGACTTGCTCTGGAAGTAGAAAGATGCAGTCGGGGCAATGTCTCAGACTTCTGCAGCAGGCTCCATTTCCACCTGCCCAAGGAGCAAATGTCCCTCCTCATGCCCTCCCCCACACAGACATTTTACCCAGGCCACATCCTACAATTATTTCTTTATCTGCCTGCTGCTTAGCTTTGCAGCAGCATTTGGCACAGCCAACCACATCCTCCTTCTTGAAACACTTCTTTCCCCTAAAGTTCATGGAACCACATTCACCTGGCATTTCTGTACCTCATAGACCACTCTTTCTTGGTGTCATTTCCTCGATCCTCCTTCTCTTCTATGATTGTAAACATCGGTGCTCTCCATGGCTCTGCTCCCCCTCTGCATGTCCATTAATCAACACTCGGTAATCATAGCTTTAGATACTGCTTCACGCCGATGGCACACTTGTATCTCCAGCCCAGACCTCTCCCTGCCTGCTCCACAATTCTACTTGGATGTCCATTGGGCCTCTCAAACCCTAACTTCTCCAAAGCAGAGCTCATGATTCCCCCCATATCTGCTTCTGCTCCAGTCTTCCCACCTCACTTAAGGGCACCATCATCTATCTGGTTACTTGAGCCAAACATCCCAGATTCATGCTCGATTTCATCCTCTCCATCAGCATCCACGTCCAATCCATCAGCCAGTTTTATCCTATGGCTTGTCTCCTGAATCTGACTACTTGCCCAGTGTTTTGGCCACCCTGGTGCAGCCCACCTTCCTCTCTATCCTGAACTATGGGAACTGCCACCTTGCTCTCCCATTTCTACCACTCTACAACCCAGTCTCTGCACAGCAAGGTCTATACTAAAATGTACATTATATCTTGTCATTTCCCTGCTCAAACCCCTCCAATCTCTTCCCATGGATGTTAGAATAAAATTCAAATGCCTTATCATAGTTCTCCAGTCTCATGAGATCTGGATCCCACGAAGCTTTACAACTGCATTTTTTCTACCCTCTTCTCACTCACTGACCACACAGGTACCACGTCCTCCTCCCACGGACAGAGTAAGGCCTCGGTGATCATCGGCCTAGGATGCACACCCCCTCAATCAGCACAGCTCTGGTGCATCTCATTTGGTTTCAGTTCAGATGCTACCTCCCCAAAGGGCATTAGCCTCACCTCGGGGCTCACTCTGCTTTTGTTTTTCTTTATGGCCTTCCAGCTATTTAAAATAACCTCTTAATGTATTTGTTTCATTACCATATTCCCCACTAGAGCACCCACTCTGTAAGACTGGAAGGAATATTAGATAGTTATTTTTGTTTGAAGCAACAGAAACTGGCTCTGAGCAGATTAAGGAGAAAGAGAATTCATTGAGAAGACTCTGACTCTTTGAGGTAGAATTTGAATAGTGTTTATATTCCTAGTATCACCTAAATATCTTTGAAAAACAAAACAAGGCATATAATCACCAACAAGCACTTAAAAAAAAACATAAATAGCATTTTTAAAAATATTCAGTCCAGGGCCTGTGTGGCTCAGTTGGTTAAGCATCCAACTCTTGGTTTTGGCTCAGGTAATGATCTCAGGGTTGTGAGACTGAGCCCTGCACTGGGCTCTGTGATCAGCACAGAGTCTGCTTGGATTCTCTCCCTCTCCCTCTTCCTTGCCCTCTGCCTGTCCCCCTGCTTGCTCTCTCTCTTTCTCACTCTCTGCCTCTCTCAAATAAAAAAAAAAAGGTTGTCGGAATCCACTCCTAGAGTTTCCGATTCAATAAGATCAAGCCCCAAGTTGGGCTATACTCAGTTTGGAGTCTGCTTTAGATTCTCTCTCTTTCTTTATCTCATTCTCTCTCTCTCTCTCTCTCTCTCTCTCTGTCTTTCTCTCAAATAAATAAATACATGAAATATTAAAAAAAAATTTCAGTACCTTCACAAATATATGGGGGAGCGAGGTATATGAGTGACTTTGGACCTGGGAAGACTCATGGCCATTTATCTAAATATGGGAAAAAAAAGAATCTTTAGAGAAGGTAAAAAGTTCCTGTGTAAAAAATATGAAGTAAGACAACAATAATGAATCTTTTCTCTTAAATAAATTATTCAGCTAGAAAATTAGACACCAAAATAAAATAAAATCAGAAAATTATTTATTTGGGGCCTGGTGGCAGTGGACTCTAAGCTTTGGTTTAATAAAACATGAACTCACCCTTGATATTGTAGGGGAAGAAAGAGTTTTTCTTGACTCCCTTATGAACCCTGGCTGGGTGTGAAAATTAAACAGACAAAGACAGGTTAACAGGAGAAAAGTATGCAAATTTATTTAATATAAGTTTAAAAAAATAAGTTTTATGTGACACAGGAGCCTCCTTAAAGAAATGAAGAGTCAAAAAAATGGTTATACCTGAGTGTTTTCATGCCAGGTTAGATGAAGAGTGGACAGTCATGGAGAAAAGGATAGAATAAATTAGGTATAAACTAAACATAATAAGTGGGAGAAATTCAGTAAGGCCTGTTTATTTGGATCCTTTTCCCTCTATCTGAGAGACAAGGCTGCTCCTTTCTTCCACGTACAGCGAGGGCACTTCTCACGTGAAAGTCTTGCAAACTACTTCAGGGGGAAAGGGCAGGTGAAGGTCAGAGAGACTTTACTGCTTCTGACATTTTCTCAAACTTCTTCGGCTTAAAATATTCAATATATCAAGGTGCCATATTTTGAGGTAACATGTTCTGAACCCTGTCTCAGTAACGAACTTGCAATTTATTTTCAAATAAAAAATGCAAAATTTAACTGAAATGATAAAGGTCTTTCCTGAACAGCATATGAAATTTCCTTATTTAATAATAGCTCTTTCCAGATGCTCTTGATATTCAACACAATATACTTTCTGGAAACAATAATGACTGAAACACAAAGAGTCTTTTGTGCTAAAGACCAATTATTACAGTCCTGCCATAAGAGGTTTGAGATCCAGTAGGCTGGGACTGAATCTTTTCCCTACGTGACAAAGTCTGGGAAAAACTCAAAGAAACAAGATTTCTTAGTTTTATGAACCAAATTTGATTACCTTCTAGCAGTGCTGATGAAAACCAGTTAAAAGAGATGTCAGCTTGACTTTCATTATGAAATAAACACACTCTTTACATGGAAAACAAGATTCTGCAAAATAGTTAATAAACATTCAAAGATACAAATTTTGAAAAGCATTTTCATTGCCATGTGATTCATCAGTTTTTACCCCAGAGACTCTGGCATCGTGCCAGGAGATAATCATCTCCCAGAATAAAAGGAAAAGTAATGAATGTCATGAAAACAGGAATGCATGGAGATAAATAATGGGCAACCCATTCATCATTTCAAATATCCTTCATAATGTCCTCATGTTCTGACTTTGGGATCCTTCAAGAATTTTCCAAAATTAGAATATCAAAGTGATGCTTCACTTTCTGTCATCTGAGATATGGGATGTGAATTTGTTCAGAAGGAGTGAAACACTAAACACTTCATGTTAGTCAATAACTCCAGGCCTTCCCTCCCAAGATATTTTTCCAGAGAGCCTAGTAAGCAGCAAAGTTAGGTGATTCGGGTTTTGATTCCTCTTCCTTCTTCAGCTCACCCCTGACAGCTTCTAGAGATCAGGAAATGCACGCGGGCGGTCTGCAGTCAAGAGCTGTCTGTAATTTCCTCATCCTTTTCTGCCTCTTGAGAGAATACTTGAAGGAACACTTCATATTGCATATTAAGACATCAGATATTGCAATTTCCTCTGGAAAAAAAATGAATGTCGGTGCACATTATAGTCAATCTCCTTCTTTAAGAGTTACTTCCAAGGTAAAGAAAAAATATGACCTGGGGACAGAGGAGAAACAGAGTCAGGTAACACCATGCCTAAAAGTCAAAAAGGGATTGGGCTCATAAATAATGGAAAACAAAATAATAGTGGTAGGTTGGCATTAAATTCTAAAATGCTTGAGATACTGAAAGAATTTCCTTCTGTGCATAAATATGAAGAACCTCTAAAATAAACAACCATAGAAATAAAAAGCTAACAGAAGTTTATTTTTAATGCTGTAAATAAAACAGGAATGGGAGCCTTTAGAAAATAAGGACATAGGAGCTTTCCCTTCTGTTTTACCATGTAGGGAGTTGAGAATTAAAAGCCTCCACTGGGGATGAAGGCAGGATGAGCTACCAGCTTCCAAGGCTCTGTCCCTTCCTGGCAGTGGGGACCGTGGAGAGGGAGAAGAGCCACCTCCAGTAGCCACCAAACTACTGTTTGATCCCAAATAGCCAACACCAGCTGCAGGCAGTTCTCAGGCCAGCATAAATGCCAACAGACAGCATCCTGTGCTCACATGGAGGCCTGGGCCTATGGGACCAAATGGTGTAGTAGTGAGGGGACTAGGAGCCCCTCCAAAAGATACATTCACCCATGACCTGTGAATGTGAACTTATTGGAAGAAAGGGTCTTCACAGATGTAACTAAATGAAGGATCTTGAGATGCAGTTATCCTGGGCTACCCAAGTAGGCCCTACATCCAATGACAAATGTCCTCACAGGAGACAGAAGAGGAGAGGGCAAAGGAGAGGACCACTTGAAAGTGGAGTCTCCGGCTGGAGTCACAGCCACAGCCATCCTTGTAAAGATGGCATGTAAGTTCCTAGAAGTTCAGGCCTAAGTTTATATTTGGTAGGATTGTCCGGTCAGTTTCACAAATTAAGACCAACTAGCACAGATGCTATGATTTTCAGAGGAGGAGAAGTATCTTTTTTCTTTACCTGTCTATGTTCTTGACTGGGACCCCTGTCACAAAAGATTAACAAGAGAAAAAAACATACAAATGTATTAATATAAATTCTCCATGACCTTCAAAAGGAAATAAAGGCCCAAAGAAACAGCTCAAGCTGAGTATTTTTAATGTTGGGTTTCATGATAAGTGAAGGGTATTTCTCACATGAGGGTTTTTGTGACTTGCTTCAGGCGAAGGTCACAAAGTACTTCCTGCACAAGCCATTTCTCAAATTCCTTCAGCTTGAAATATCCACCATGCCAAGGTGCCATATTTTGTGGATAGCATGTCTCGAATGCCATCAGAGTCTTCAGATGCTTGGTTTCTAGTTCAGGATTTTCTACTTGATTAGTAAACTCAAGCTAAGTGTAATCTCCTGGAGGACAAGTTTCTGCCCCTGAAAGGTGTTCAAGGACCACTGTCAATGTGGACTCTGATTTTGATCATTTGTTCTGCCTCCATCAGCTCTACTAATGTGGGCCTCTCAAATTACATACAGAGTAGAAGATATCCAATTTTCTAAAGGCCCATAAATTAAAGACCTACTGGCTAACTAAATGTTCTATCTCAAATGTCCCTTGCCCTGTTATAAAGATTAGATTTCTCTGGCCTGTGTGGTTTGACCGGCAAGAGTAGTTTGGTACAAACTCCTGGATCATGGCTGACCTCTGTATCACTTTCTGGAGAAGCTGGTCCAGACTAAAGTAACCTTTTCCTTAGTTTTTAATCCACAAAGAAGAGTCAGTTGTGGCCGGTAGCCTCAGGATTCTTTATTACAACCTGGCTCCTTTAAGCAAAAAAGGATTTACTGGGGGGGAAAATTAGGTAACTCAGAAGCCCAATAAGAAAGCTGGAGAAGTAGGCTTATAAAATAGGGAAACCCCAAGATAAAGACATTGTCAGAAAGCAGCTACTGCTGTCATTGCTTTTCTGGCCCCTCGACTCAGCCGCCACTGGACACTGTCACCAGTTACAGACAATGCTGCTCACCACCAACACAACTCCTGAGAACCAAATCTTATGCTCATTCCATACCACATACTTAGATTTAAAGTTTGATTTGCAGGGGGCAAGCGAGGCCTATCTGATGGGCCTCTTTGAAGACATCAACCAGTGTGCTGTTTGTGCCAAACCTATAACAATTAAGCCAAAAGACGTCCAGCTAGCATGCCACATCGGTGGCAAACATGCTTAAGAATCCACTGTGAGGGAAAAGATTGCATTCTTTAAAAAAAAAAATTCTTTTCTTCCTGTTATTGGTAGTTCTCAACATTAGATATATTTTCTCCATGGAATCAAAAGGTACTTGAATATATGATTGCAAGTGGAAAAATAGGGGACAGAAATCAGCTATCGGCAGTTTTTCCATTTTCATATGTGTGCATTTTTAATATAAATGCAGGAACATAAAGCATTCATGTAAGTCAAAATGTTTCAGTGGACACATTTCAGCAGTTCAATTTTATAATAATTATAAATAAACCTGTTAAGTTTTCTGGACAATGCCAGCATTTGGATTTTTTTAAGACAAGAAAATTTCTTGTTGATGGCAACTAAATGGTGTTTGTAGCATTTTTATCATACGATAGATTCCATCCACGCACTATACTTTTCTGAGTTGTCCTATGTGCAAGTACATGTTTTTAATGTTGTCTGTCTTCTGTGCTGTTCCCGTAAGTTTGCTATTAAAATACATTAAACTATACAACATGAATTTAAGATATTAACGTGTGAATGTACACTTAGCCAAGTCATGTGCAAGGAAAGAATGGAGCTCTCCAAACTCATGGATTCTCCAGTGGTTCCTGTCACCCATCAGTACTCACACAGTGAGGGAGTTCCCCACACCCGAATTTCGACAGCCAAAAATCTTAACAAATGGGCTAATCTTTATGGGTTCTATAGAGACTCTGGTCATTTTTGTCTTCTGGAACTTTAAATAGCACTTATATTGAGGTGCAGGTTGGAAGAAATAGATTAGATAAATACTTCCATTGAGTTATAAAGCCATATGATCTGGTCCTCCTTTTAGCTTATGCTTAACATCACTCTAAAAAGAGTACATCACACCACTAGGCCTTCCCACTTCCATAAACAGAGCTGAGCAGTCTCTTAGGGCTTCACCATCACAAACTAAAGTCCTAAACAACACTTACTTACTTTTCGCACAGCAGACACAGGTAGACAATGTTAACATTTCTAAGACATATTTAGGTAAATAGATGGCAATCGTTGGGTTGTAGGCATTCAATCTGGGATGTTCCCTGATACTCCAGTGGTGTGAGGCCACCTTAACAACTGTGCATATCTACATTTTAGTTTGCCTTACTTCATCCTAGGCCCTCTAAAACCTCTCCTTGGACTGGCCTGGCTAGTAAAGACCTGGCAGGCACCAAAACCACACTTCTGTGTTTTTTTATTTTTCTATTTTATTTTTAAATTTTTATTTAAATTTGGTTAATTAGCATATAATTTTTAATTTCATTTAAATTAAGTTAATTAGCATATAATGTATTATTGGTTTCAGAGGCAGAAGTGATTCATCAGTCTTATATAACACCCAGTGCTTATTACATCACATGCCCTCCTTAATGCCCATCACCCAGTCACACCATCCCCCTACCTACCTCTTCTCCAGAGACCCCGAGCTGGTTTCCTATGATTATTTGAATTCAATTAATCAGCATATAGTGTATTAATAGTTTCAGAGATAGAGTTTAGTGATTCATCAGTTGCATGTAACACCCAGTGCTCATTACATCAAGTGCCCTCCTTAATGCCCATCCCCTAGGTACCCCATCCCTCCAGTGACCCTCAGTTTGTTTCCCATGATTAAGAGTCTCTTATGATTTGTCTCCCTCTCTGATTTCATCTTGTTTTATTTTTTCCTCTCTTCCCCAATTATCCTCTGTTTTATTTCTTAAATTCCACATGAATGAGATCATATAATAACTGTTTTTCTCTACTTGACTTATTTCACTTAGCATAGCATCCTCTAGTTCCATCCCTGTCATTGCAAATGGCAAGATTTCTTTCCTTTTTTTTTTTTTTTTTTTTTTGATAGCTGAGTAGTAATCCATGGAACCACACTATTTTTACTGAACTGATCTTTCAGGCTATATACATTAGTATTTCTTGAAGGTTATTAATAAGAGATAGTTCATAATGATTCACTACTGTATAGCTGTACAGATGGCTGTTGTTCATTAAACCACACATATCGTCTCAATTACAGGCCAAAGGAGAACTTTCTGATCTCAGTGTCAAGAAAAGCTGTGTGCTCTGGAGCACCTATTTTTTATTTATTTATTTATTTATTTATTTATTTATTTTGGTTTATGTCACAGACAGGACACTCTAAATCTTGTAATTGTTTAAATTTCTCTGCTAACCTGGCTCTGGGTGGGTTAGAATAAAATTTGAAGCCTCTCTCTAACTGTTTATAGGACTCCAAGGCATGTGTTTTTCTGTACTAACCTCACGTGGCTCCACCTCGTTCTCCTGTCCTTAGGCAACCTGACAAATTTTCATTTATTTCAGCCTGCTGTATTATATATATATTCTGTAATTCACTTTAGATCATTTTAGAAACAGAATGGAAATGGAAGGAGGGAAAGAAGGAAGAAAAGGAAAAAAGGAGGGAAGGAAGACAAGTAGACTGCCTTAAAATTCTTGACTGATTATATGTTCAGCTAGGTCATACCTAGAAGGTAAGTTCTCCAACGTGCAAACTAGAACTTACTTATATATACACTCAAACTTATGGCTCTCTATTTGTAAGTTATTTTAGATAAAAATCTTATCACAACAATATGACTAAATGTTACTAAATTGATACTTGAAAATGGTTAAAATGTTAAATGTTATGTTTATTTTACCACAATAAAATATCTTTAAAGCCATCTGTTAGGATTAGAAAAAAAGACTCTCTAGTTCTACTAAATCTGAAGCTTCTTAAAAGAAATAACTGTCTTACTTATCTTTGTGATAAATTGTAGGTCCCATCAGGGTCTACAATAATAAAATGCATACATCTGGTTTGATATGTTTCTTGAATTGCGTTTCTTGAAGATATAAGTAGACTTTACATGTAGGCAGTTGCTTATGAGTGTGTTTTGGGATTCCTGAAGGTTCTGGTAAGTATCTGTCCATCATTTGTGCTAACTGAACTTCCTACCATTCCTTTGAGTTATGCCCATAGTAAAAGGCAAATATCTTATCCAAAAAAAGAGGAATATTTTTTGAATGCATAATTTTTAAAGCTATCTTCCTAAGAATGTGGCTCTAGGGAAGGGAGCTGCAAAACAGGTAAACTTAGGTTGAGGGTAAAGTTAAGAAGAGAAATGAAGACAGACAAAAAGGGTACATTCTAGAGGATAGCAAGCCTACAAGGTCTGGTGGGAGGGAGAATCCATAAACCCTAGGGGAAAGCCATGAGCTTGTAAAGATTTTCTTTTCCTGTTTTAAAGCAATCTTTACACTTAACTTGGGGCTCAAGCTCACAACCCCGAGATCCAGAGTCACACACTGCACCCATTGAGCCATCCAGGGGCTCCAAGCCATAAGCTTCTAGAAGCATAGTAAAAGCTTTCACAGTGTGACCCTGGGAGAAAAGGACATTCCTAAAAATGGGAGAGGAATGTTCTGAAATTCTGGAAAGTTTGTATCATGAATATAAAGACAAAGCTGCTTTCTGCCCAGAGTAGCCTAGAATCACACAGATCATAGGATTCAGAGCCAGAAGAAATCTTCAATATCACTTAATCCCATACTCTTTCTTCTCCTAGAACTATAAAAGTAGAGATACACAGAGGAGTAGTTGGTGGCCTAACCAAGAGAAAACTCAAATCCCAAGTTGGTACCATTGCCACTGTACCCCATAACTTGCTTATCTTGGGTAGAAAATTTTTATTTCCTGACTTGTGCCTGATTATTTGATTCTAGCAGCTGGAACACCAATGATTTCTCAGAGCAATGGAGTGCTTAATGCACAGGAGGTTGTAAAAACCCATGATGATGGGTAGAATTCAAATTGCAAATTGCAGAAGGTGAAAATCCCACATTGACTCTGGAATAATATGTGTTAATCTTTCCCTGATGAAGGAGGATGATTTGTTTACATCTTAGAAAATACTTGGCAGCCCTTACTGCCATTTTGCCAAGAAAAATCTCCTTCCAACATTATTTCCACTTGGGCATTCATCATTCCAACCCCACAGGCTAAAAATATAAAGGCATCACGGGAGGGAGGAGTGGGAGAAGGGGCAAGCGTATGCCTTGCTGCGTATGCTACCATCTTATTAGCAACTCTGTCTCCCAGCATCCCAAACTGGTTTAAGGCACTTCACCAAATAGTCCCCTTGCCCTGCTTTGGTACTCATCTTACCTTTTATTGATCCTCTTCTGATCATTTTCCTCTTTCCTGCCTCCTGAAAGTGTTTTATGCGTCTCTCTAACAATCTGGTTCATTTTCACTAGGCAGAGTTGCCTCTCCCTTCTTCCTCTCTTTCTATTTCCCTCTTTGGGAAACACATTAAACAGTCACCGGTGAATCACATACACTCACCGTGTACATAGTTCTAGAATCAGAAATCCAAACTCAAGGTTATTCAGAAATACTGCTGCACTGGGGAATACTTCCAACCTAAACTCCTCTAAAGATCTGAAGTTGCAGATGATAAATTCACATGGAAATTACAACTGCTGTAAAATCTTTAGCTATAGATGTGTGTATAGCACTTACTATATTCCAAAAAAACATTTGCACTGCTTTCAGTTATTAACTCACTTAATAATCGTAACAATACGACAAGGCAGATACTATTATTATCCCCATTTCTCAGAAGAGGAAACCATTGCATAGAGATGTTGTATAACTTGCCAATGAACTTGGCCAGTAATTGGTGGAGCTGGTTATTCAGCTAGACACTTCAGCTCCAAAGTCTGTTCCATTAGCCCTTACCCTATGCCATTACCACACCTACGCAAGTAGGGGGAACCTGATGCTTTTCCTTGCTCAACTACACCAGCTCTAATCACATTTTAAACGTTAGATTCCATTGCCTTGAGGATTTAGAAATAGACATTTGTTGGCAAATGAAGGGCACCTGGGTGGCTCAGTGGTTGAGCACCTGTCTTTGGCTCAGGTCATGGATCCTGGGGTCCTGGGATGGGGTCCACATCGGGCTTCCTGCGGGAAGTCTGCTTCTCCCTCTGCCTATGTCCCTACCTCTCTGTGTCTCTCATGAATAAATAATAAAATAAAATAAATAAAATAAAATAAAAAGAAAGAAATTAGTTGGCAAATGAGCATTCTCTGTATAGGTTAAATGACCAGTACCAACCCATCCCTAGGTGGGAGAGTGGTGCTTCAACCTTCTCTCCAAGGCCCCAGCACTCACTCTCTTAGCACTCACTCTCTTTTCCTTTCTCATGAGACAATTTATGGCCACCTCCAACACCGGTCCCCTGAGACTCTGAGTTTGAGAGAAGAGTGTCAAAAAAAAAAAAAGTTAACAATTATTGAATGCTTCTTACATGGTAGGCACTAGCCTAATTATATATTATCTCATTAAATTCTCAAAACCATCCTATGAGGCAGGCATTTTTTATCCCCACTGGATAGATAGGAAAGCAGAGAAGACTATGTGACTTCTGAAGACCTTACTGCCTACTGGAGCTAAAGGCTGGCTCCAGTGTCTGGACTTCTATCCAGTAGCCATTGCAACAGGGCTGCTGCAGGGAATCATATTGTCCCCTCCCCACACCAGATCTGTCACACAGTCCCTGCCACTGTGTCCCAGGGCTGGAGAATAATGCAGGAACTCCTCCCCCAGAGTCATTCCATGAGTCCCTCTAATTGTCTGCTGCAGGTCATCTAATGCAGTGTGAGGGGAGCTTGGAAACACTACTGTATTTGATACTGTATTGAAAATGCAGCTCCTCCCTCCTTTGTGTCATTCACGCCACTCAGCATGTCTTGAGGCACTAGGAGTCTACGATGAAAAGATTCAGGAAGTAGCTTCCTTAGAGGTCATCCAAAATCCAACCCTCACTTTAGAAGCTAAGTGATGTTGCTGCCTCCCTCTCTCTCTCTTTCTCTCTCTCTTCTTTTTCCGTTTTGTGACTGTATTTTTCTTTCCTTAATAAATCCAAATGCCTTAAACATATTTTCACCTTTAGGGGGATGTTAGCTGCACCAAGTCCAAAAAAAAAAAAAAAAGGACTATCTTACTCTGTCACTACTTAAGGAATAAAATTTACAAATAAATTTTATGGAGGTAATCTCAATTGAATATTACACAGCCAATCCAATTAACCTAACATAGAATTAGCAGGGGACATGGTTCTTCTCTGAGCTGAAGAGAAAGATTAGAAAGAGCTACAAGGGAGATTAGGTAGATTTACAGCCTCTGACAGCTCGCTAGCATATCTTGATGTGCCTCGCCAAGAAAATGAGAGTATCAGGCTGGTTTTACATTTGTTGATATTATTTTACTCTTAGGCAAACTATCTAAATTGTACTCATTCCTTGATAAAGAGTGGGAGCAATATGATTGCCACTGAAACTTCCTTCACTGAAATTGAATTGATAACAGTGGGAAAATCTTCTTGGCCTGAATCTATCTATTATCACCCTATTACCTTCTGTCAATTGAGGGTGTTAGGACACACCGTGGTGCCAAATCCTTCATGTTAAAGTTAACTCTTAGAAGGCAAGCAAAGCACTAGGCTAGAGATATTTCACTTACACTGTTCTAGTGCTTCCTACTTCTGCATATTGTGGTGAGATTTTCACCCACAGGAACTTAGGATTTTAATAATGTGACAAAGAAAGAGAAACACCAAATGAATGGCCAGCTTGAATTCAAATGTGAGTTGAGGGTGTTATGCTATATGTTGGCAAATTGAACTCCAATAAAAAAAAATTTTTAAAAAGTGAGTTGATAAGAATGTCCATGCTAAAGTTCAGTTTGAGGCCAATGTAGAGAGAAATAATTGCATTAAATATCCTGTCTGGTGGGAAGTCGTTGAACAAAGTTATCTTGGGAGATCCTAAAAATACTGCTCAAATGGAGAGAGAAAAATCGGTCCAGCTGACAATGTCCCATGTGGTAGCAGTAGATATCATCCAAATATGGAGCAATGCCTCTAGGATGAAAGTCAGTATCCCATCCATTATGAGTGCCAAATGCACAAGCCAGGGCAACACCACAACTGGAGATTTCTCAGGAAAGTTCAACACATCTTTTTCCTCACTGCGCCAATGTTTAGTCAATGGGAGTCACTGAAGCAATTTGGGTGATTTTTTTCACTGTAATAAAATATACATAACATAAAATTTGCTATTTTAACCATTTTTAAAGATACAGTTCAGTGAATTCAGTGGCATTGAGAATATTCACAATGCTGGACAATCATCACCACTACTGATTTCTAGAATTTTTTCATCATTGCAAACAGAAACTCTGTACCCTCTAAACAACAACTGCCTATTTCCCCTGACCCCATAACCCCTAGTAACCCCTATTCTACTTTGTCTCTATGAATATGCCTATTGTAGGTACATCATATAAGTAGATTCATACAATATTTGTCCTTTTGTGTCTGGCTTATTTCACATAGCATAGTGTTGTCCAAGTTCCTCTATGTGGCAGCATGTGTCAGAATTTCATTCCTTTTTAAGACTGAATAATAACCCATTATGGATGAATATACCACATTTTGTTTATCCAGTTCATCAGCTGATGGACATTTGTTTCCACCTTTTGGCCATTGGGAATAGTGTTGCTATAAACATTGGTGTAACCGCTGAAGCATTTTAAGCAAAGGAGTAACATGATCTGATTTCTATTTTAGGAAAATCACCCCTTATATCAGTCAGGGCGTAGTCAGAAAACAGAAATCAAACCAGTTATACAATAAAGACGATACGCTGTGAAGAATTAGTGACCAGGGAAATGAAAAGTCGGGGACAGAACAACACATTATCACAGGGGCAGAAACCGAGGAAAGGAGCTGTTACCCCTGGGGATCAGGTGTAGAGAGAGAGGCTGGGGTTGCTGAGATGAAAAGCTTTAGAAGGAGAGTAGAGAAGGGGCCCCATGGGGTTGAAACTCAAAAACTCTCTTGAGAGCTGAAGCTCTCCTGGTGGCAAGAGTGACCAGCTGAGCCCCTGGTTCTGATGTCTAGGAGCTCAGAGGGGAGGTTCCAGGGGCTGAAAGCCCAAACTCTGAGAAGAGGTTGCTGTTTGACCAGTGCTGATGTCTCTGGGCTTTGGTGGGGGACTCTCTGGTACCAGACCCCCTAACATTGAGGAGGGCTGCTGCTCAGCTAGTGTTGGTGTCTCCAAGTTCAGAGAAGAGATGTGCTCGCTTCGGCAGCACATATACTAAAACAAGTTCAGAGAAGAGGGCCCATGTGGCTGGGACTCCATGCTCTGCTGAGGGCATTGCTTGGCTGTTGCCAGAGTCTCTGAGGGGGCGTGATGAGATCAGTTCTGGGAGTGTTGGAAAGACTACAAACGTACTCAAGAGCTGCTGAGGGAATGAACTGGCACTGTGGGGTGAAGAAGCAAGCCAGGGGAGTCATGCTGACAAAAACAGGAAGCTGCCAGGAAGGAGCAAATCCCTTCTCCCTCCTCCAACCTTGGTGATTCTTCTGGTGCCCCCGTTGCCAGAGCCTGACAGGGATCCACCTAGCTGAGCAGAAATGTGGTTTGCAGGGGCCCAGCCCCAGGGTCACACGACAGAGTGTGGAAAAGATAATAATACTACAGTAGTCCTATAGCAATGGGGGAGGCAAGACTGGAGTCAGGAATATAGTACACGTTGGGCATATTCTCAGTGGTAGACAGTCTTTGGAGGTGACCGGCTCAGTTTGCTCTCTACATTGGGAATGATCCCCAAAAGTATTGCCTGTATTATATAATTCCATCCACTGACCATAACCGATTTATACAGGGTGACCACCTAACCCAAGCTGAATTCTGAGTCTCTTTCTGATCTTTGAAATTTGGAAAAGATACACCTGAAATCTGGGATCAAAGATCTGAGTCTAGTAATCGATCTGCAGGCTCCTGCTACAGAGGTCACTAAACACTCACCTGTTCCTTCCCTTTCCGTGTTCCTGACTGTTCGGTTCCAATTTTGATTCCATAAGATAATTCAGAAACCTTCCAATAAATTCTCGCTGTTCCTTAAGCTAGCCAGAGCCACTTTCTATCGCTCCGTATTTCCTCTAATGTCCCAGAGCTTACATTCCAAGGGAGTTTGAGAAATCTAAACAACATCAACACTTAGGGTTGCTAAGTGTTCAAAGACCAAGAATTCTTGGAGAGTGAGTGAACTGTGTGAGCACCGAGCAGAGAAGAAGCAGGAATGGGGTGAGGGGTGGGGTCAAATATTCCAGAAGGGAAGAGGTCGAAAGCCCACAAACAAAGGAAAGCATAGCACGTTGGAGCAAATGAAAGCAGCCCAGAATGTTTCACAGAGAGGTAGGTAAAACAGGAGGACATGATTACAACAGCTCATTGATGAAGGCCTATTTCGTACCAGATTTATCTCATGCCAAGCCATCCTAGGTGGTACCTGATTCAGCCCTCGCAGTGACCCAATGAGGAGGTAATGTGGTTGGGAGACCCCTCGCTCTGGGAAGATGGAGACAGATTACTAAATCATTCTTTGTCTGTTATAATAAAGATACTGTTTCCTGCCTGAGCCAAGTTCAGACAGATGTGCTCAGGGCCCGTCTAAAAAGAGTTGGAATTCCCAAGCTCAGGGTTTGCCAGCCATTATTCAAACCCCCTGTTTGTGCAACATCTATCTGGCCTTGCACCCCCGTCACCTGGGGGATCCTGGTGACAAGAGGAAGTGATGCGGACATGAAGACTACACCATCTGCTGCGCTGTGACAACATCCTTTTTCTCTGAGCAGAGCCTCCTGCCACTTAAGTGTGGCAGGCTGGCTTTCAAGCAGAGTGAAATTTCAGATCCATCAGAGCTCTTGACGAATGCGATCTCCTTCTTCTAGAGGGGAAATGGAGACTCAGAGAAGGTAAGTGCCTTACCCAAGCACCTAGCAAAAGAGGTAGAATATGGACACATGTGGATAAACTCCAGAGCCTTATAATCTTAACCACAAGGATGAAGCTGAAGAAGCAAGAGGGAACTAAATCATGCAGGACCTTGTGAGCCATGTTACAGAGTTTAAAATTTTATCAAATAAGTAATAAGTAGTCTATTCATTTGGGCAGGCTACCTACTGTGCCAGTTAGACCTCAAATATTTATATATACTTACACTTAACAGAAGATTATTCCTTGCTCATATGATTATTTGAAGGAGAAGATTCTGGTCAGTGGGCAGCTCCCTTATACACGGTGATTCAGGAACTCAGGCTCCTTCTGTCCTGTGGCTCCATCAACCCCAGGGTCTTCCTTGCTTCCAGCCAAAAGGGATGAGAAGAGAGCATGACAAACCACGCTGACTTCTTCAAACCCATGGTCTGGAGATGACCTACATCATTTTTGCTAACATTCCATTGGCAAGAGCTAACCACATGGTCACACCCAGAAACAAGGGAGCCTGTCAAACATAGTCCCTGTTTCCTAATGACAATCTCCATCCTATGGAAGGAGGCATGAACTTTGGAGCAGAGGCAGCCACTCAGAGATTTAAACAAGTGGTACAACAGGTCAGATTTACACTGCAGATCCCCGGCTGTAATATGGACGTTTGTTTAGAAGGGATAAGACAGGAGACAAGAAATAAGCCAGAGAAGCACCGTAGTAATATAGGCGAGGCGGGCGTACTCCAACAGGCCAGAGAAAATGACAAGGAAGGAGGGAGGGAGGTAAAACCAGGAACCATTCAGAAATGAAATCCATAGGATGCTCTCCGTGTAAAGTACAGCCCTCCTCTGACCCAACCGTGTATTTCTGGCCTATTTCCACTCTGTCCCTGACCCTATGTCTCTGTTTATATTCACTGCATAATAATAAATGTTAAAGGAGGCAGGAGGGAAGAGATAGGACTAATATTTTTTTTTAAAAAAAGAAAGAAAATTCAAAATGAACAGTTTTATGCAGATTGACACACTCTCAGAGACACATGCCAGCCCCCAGGCTCTCCTCTCTCCATGGCCCCCCTGCGGGTGGAGCAGCAAAGTACGGTGCGGCAAATAATGTATTTGTGAAAAATTATTTGTGAATAATAATTATTTGTGAATAATCTTTGTTTGCCTAAGGAATACATTCTGTGGGTGGGTGTGTGAAAGGTTCTGTGTGCTAGGCTTTAGATTCACACATAAAGACTATCTATATAGACTACAAAGACTGCACACGAGTTTCCCAGGAAACTAACACTGAAATGGAGCTTGATGCACACAAAAGTTTATTTGGGGAGCTGTCCTTAAGAGGCATTTCCTATAGAGGCATGCAAAGCAACAGAGCCTCCGTCAATCCTATAGGAAAGTCTGGAACTTGGATGATATATTAGGTTCTTCAGAGAAATAAAACCAATGAAGAACTGGCTCATACAATTATAAACCTGGGTGGTCCCACAAGTCTGCAGTCTGGAAGCTGGAGACCCAGGAAAGCCCCCCAAATCAAATGCCAAGCTCTTCCAGAAACACCCACAGGCATACCCGAAAATAACCAGTTATCTGGGCTTCCCTTGGCCCAGTTGAGCTGAGGCAAAATTCAGGTAACCTCCTGATCTAGATTTTGGGTCCTTTTCCCACTCCCCTATGTCTATTTCCTTTTATAAGTTGAATATTTAGTCTCCTTGGGTTCTATTTTTAACTTTTTAGAAACCTCCATACTATTTTCCAGAGTGGCTGCACCAGCTTGCATTCCTGCCAACAGTGTAAGAGTGCTCCCCTTTCTCCATCCACATCCTTACCAATGTCTGTCATTTCCTGAGTTGTTAATTTTAGTCATCCTGACCAGTGTGAGGCAGTATCTCATTGTGGTTTTGATTTGTTTTTTCCTCATGCCGAGTGATGTTGGCCATCTTTTCATATGTCTGTTGGCCATTTGTATGTCTTCTTTGGAGAAATGTCTGTTCATGTCTTCTGCCCATTTTTTCACTGGATTGCTTATTTTGGGGGTGTTGAGCTTGATAAGTTATTTATAGATTTTGAATACTAGCCCTTTATCTGATAAGACATTTGCAAATGTCTTCTCCCACTCAGTACGTTGTCTTTTTGTTTTGTTGACTGTATCCTTTGCTGTGCAAAAGCTTTTTATCCTGATGAAGTCCCAATAGTTCATTTTTGCTTTTGTTTCTCTTGCCTTTGGAGACATGTCTAGCAAGAAGTTGCTGTGGCCAATGTCAAAGAGGTTGCTGCCTGTGTTCTCCTCTAGGATTTTGAGGGATTCCTTGTCTCACACTTAGGTCTTTCATCCATTTTGAGTTTATTTTTGTGTATAGTGTAAGAAAGTGGTCCAGGTTCACTCTTCTGCAGGTGGCTGTCCAATTTTCCCAACACCACTTGTTAAAGAGACTGTCTTCTTTCCACTGGATATTCTTTCCTGCTTTGTCAAAGATTAGTTGACCGTTGAGTTGAGGGTCCATTTCTGGGTTTTCTATTTAGGATTTCTTTAAAGATTTATTAAAAAAAAATAAAAAAATAAAGATTTATTTATTTATTTTAGAGAGAGAATGCTCAAGCAGAGGGAGGGAGGAAGAGAGAGGGGGACAGAGAAAAATCCTCAAGCAGACTCCATGCTGCAAATGTAGCCTGATGCAGGCTCAATCCCACAACCCTGAGATCATGACCTGAGCTAAAGTCAAGAGTCAACTACTCAACTAACTAAGCTACCCAGATGCTCTGAGTTAGAATTGATAGAGACTTTTATAAACTAGTGTAACATTAAGGCAAGGACACCTAAAATACACATGTTCATCTTCTGGGAAAGTGTCTGCAAGGAGGATGAAACATCAAGAGAATGAATGGAAAGGAGAGAGGACAAAGAGGCTGATCCTTGTATAAATCCAGCTCATGTCCACCATGAAAAATTCCCAGATCTTTTCTCACAGATGAATTTTAGTGTTATAAAGTATATCACACACCCAACAGTGCAGGGCACTCCAAGGAACAGAGTAGGGACTGAGGTTAGAATATGTGGGTTCACACCTGCTAGCAGCTGGGTGTTTGGTGGTAAGCTAGTAGCCTCTCTGGACGGTAGACTCCCCACCTGGGAGATGAAAGTGTGTTTTTCCTCTGCCTATTTTCTATGAGCCAGTCTTGTGCTAGGCCCTGGAGGTACAAAGAAAAAATATGATAAAGTCTCTCAAATAGACAAAGGCTAGAAATGTCTCAAGAAAGAGTGTCACCTGAGGCTAAAGCAAGGTGAAAGCAAAGGTGTGTGTGTGTGTGTGTGCGTGTGTGTGTGTGTGTGTGTGTGTGTGTGTGTGTGACTCCTCTCTTTACCTTGGTTAAGTGAGATTGCGGGAGTGACTGACTTTGCTGCGATGCTGGGATCTGTAGGCTGAGGAGCAGGGAGCAGGGTCCCAGATGCAAGGAGTCCTCTGAGCATCCCTCGGGCAGTGGGTCTTCACACATATATCCAGCACCACCTACATGCCAGGCCTTGTGCTTCCTCTGGAATTCAAGGGTGAGAAAGATGCTGGCCCCTAGTTCTTCAAGGTCCAGCAGGGTGTCATAGGAAAGGGAGCAGTGGCATCAGGGAAGAGTGGGCCACGGAGGAGGAGCCCGTGGGGCCCAAGGATGGGGACCTGGAAGGCCTCCCGAGCAGCTGATGCTGAGCCGAGCCCTGAAGTCAAGAGCATGCTGGCCAGATGGCAGGGAGAAGGAAAGTGATGGAAAGAAGAGGGGACGGCTGGCATGGCTGGAGGGCCGGTGAAAGTGAGCAAGCCTCAAGGGATGGGGCCCTGGGTGAGAATGCAGGAGCCAGGGCAAGAAAAGACCTCTCTCTGGTGGGGACGGGGGAGGCATGTTAAGGTGTCTGCAATCAATTCATCATGAAAGTTGTAAGAAGCCTTTAAAGGTGTCTCAGCATGTGTCTGGCACAAAGGAGCACCAGCCCAGGCACACACAGCAGAGAGGAGCAAGGATTAGAGAGGGAGGAGGAAGACCATTTTGAGGCCTCTGTGACATCCAGGTGAAAAATGACAGAAGCCTGAAGCAAGGTATTGACGGAGGCGAGGAGGGGATTACACAGACATGAGGGTGGGATCCACAGGGCCTGGGACTGTTGGCAGCCAGGGGTGTGCAAAATAGATCCTCCACGCAAGAGGCTCAGGTTTTCCAGGGAGGCAGAAGGTAAATAGCAAAGCACAGACATCAAAGGGCAGAGTTAGATTGGAAAGTGAGTGGAAATGGTCTCTGTCCAAAGCTGTGAAGACATAAAGGAAGATTTGGTAAAATCCTTCAGTCAGGGCAACGGAGAGGCCCTGTTTGACCTCAGGGCGGGTGGCTGCCTCTCCTGAAATCTGCTGCAGGATGAGAATTCTGGGAAGAAAAGCATGCAGAGCTCAGCCACTAACTCAAAAGCTTGACAATGTTTAGCTCTTGGGGAAAAAAAAAAGATATAATGGTCCTGATTCACCCAGATACTCAGGCCCAGTTCTCATTAATAACCACATTCTTGTTAAGCTGTGATTTGATTAAGCGATTTGTGATTTGATTAAGTAATTTAAAAGACAGTTTATTTAATTTGGAGTCCTCTGGACTTCAGAGTGCAATGCATTTGAAACTGTGCTGTTTCTTGTCAAAATTTTACAGCATCTCTGCCTACTTACAATTAGAAATTAGAATTAAAAACTGGAAAGAATTCATTTCACTAAAAAGGGAAAAAAATGTTTGCTGTCTTAAGAGCTCGCCTTCTCTGGTGGTTGAGCGGCTACAGTTTCATTTTCTGGCTGGTCCAAAGATAATGAGGGGGTGGCCTGTAGTAGAAATTTGAGAAAACAATTGAATTAGATAATTTAACTTGTCATTTGTGGTTATTCAAAACCACAAATCCACTTCAAAAGAGGATACAGTTCCCTAAGAAGCCTGTCCTGGGGATACCACTATCCCACAGAATCGTGGTCCCTGAAAATTCAGAGAAAGCCTTAGAGATGGAAGAGTCAAATTTGCATTTAGCATTCAGAGGGCTGAATCTGCTTGCAGTCAGCATGACGTGGGTTAAATGAGCCGCCAGTGGCTGTGGAAAGGCAGTGCCCATATCCAGGCCAACATGGCCTTTCCCAGAACCAACATGGTGAGCCCCAGTGGTAGAGACATGGAGACAAGGGTAAGGAGGGCGGGGGGGCGGTGTCCAGAAAAGAACGTGGGCTCTGTAAGCAGGCAGGCCTGGGTTTGAGACCTGCTTCTGCCATCTGCTAACCTGCTAGCTGGGCCATATTACCCCACCTTGCTAAGCTTCAATGGAACCATCCTTTAGTCAAAATGGAGCTAATACTTTCTTACTGAGAAAAGATCTGGTCCCTTTTTCTTACAAGCCCACCCAAACTGATACACGTGCTAGTCTCTTTCAAGTCAGAAGCAATCTATCTGGTCTAGTTAGAAATCCCACCTTACAGACAGCATTTTAGGTAACAAATTCTACCAAAGAAGATTTTCTCTTCCAACAGGTAGGAAGCCCTTGGGAATTCTAATCCTAGTTGATCTACTCTCTGCTTTCACATCAAAACATCACTAAATAAATTGGAAAAAAATCACTGGTGTGTCCTGTTTAAAGAGAGGAGATAAAGGAATGGTTCTAATCCCAGGAGATTCTAAGAGGGTTACAATTTGAAAACTGTTACCATAAATATAGTCTTATGCTTCTCCCCAGCCACATCCAAGATGAAGAAACATAAAGTTATGGCACATTCAAGATATAAAACCTCAGTAGCACACACATCGTAAGTAGATGGGCTTTGTTTATCTGCATTTATAAACTTTATCCTGGGCCAGTTTCAAAAACTCATTAGGAATCTACAGCGCACTCTAAGTTGTAGGCTGTGTCGCTTAAGTGTCAAAACAAAGGGCAGATTTAATGACCATAAACAAATCAGCTAAACATCACAGACTATACACAGACCGTGTTCCAACAAAGGTACAGCTGGCCAACTGAGGTTTTCTTTTTACTTATTCAGGAGTTACAGAGACAGACAGGCTCCTACAGCTTCTACCAAATAGGCAAAAATATTCAGGGTTTGAAATTCAGCTTCCTACTATGCTTTTGATGAACTATGATCTCAGTGATCTTTCTCTTTCTGGACCAGCTACTGAATATGGTTCTTGGTTGTAAAGCACAGAGCCCGCCATAATGAGTTTGAGCAGAAATGCAGCTCCTTAAAGGGTATTAGGTAACGTTCCAGAATTCCTAGAGAGATGAGGGAATGGGAACTACGCAGACTGAGTCCAGGCACAGTCCAGGGTACAGGGCCCCACTGGTAGGGGCACGGCCACCAAGGCTCTAAAAGCTGCTGTCTCCTTCCTTGATGGAAAGTAATCCCACACCTTAGCTCCTTCAAATGGGAGGTTTGTGTGAATGGGTTCCTTGGTAGAGGTTGGGTCCGATGCTGCCATCCTAGTTCAAGAAAGGCTGAGAAACAGAATCTGAATTCCCATATTAGGGAGGCAGGACCCAAGTGGGAACATCCTCAAATATAAAATGACTACTTCAAAAGCAATGGACTGCTAAAATATGACATGTGTATTCGCAACACTATAAAGTACGTCCTCTCCTTCACCTTTATTTTTGGAAGAACTTTGGTCATAACAAGACCAAGTTCACAAGGATAATGGCAGCAAGGTAGCTGCTAGTTTTGAACTGATTTAGGACTATAGCATGAACTCTAAGTTCAAATAAATGTGTATGTCATTAACAATCATTTTCCTAATAGCCTGTGCAAAATGGATCAGATCACCAGAGGTGATGGGCTTTGTAGTGCTATTAATTAAGCAGCTTAAAAATGATGTTACTTATTATTTTTTCAGATTTTATTTATTTATTTGAGAAGGAGAGACAGCAAGATAACTAGAAAGAGCACAAGCAGTGGGGAGAAGGAGAAGCAGGCTCCCCACTGAGCAGGAAGTCTGACTTGGGGCTTGATTTCAGGACCCTGGGATCATGACCTGAGCCAAAGGCAGGCACTTAACCGACTGAGCCCACCCAGGCACCCCAACTGCTATTTATTCTTTCTGTTAGCTTGAGTAACTTCACCTGGGTACATCCCATGAGACTTTATTTATAGCAAATAAAACAGAAATCTTCTTCCTTTGTCTAGTAGTTTACATTTTGTATTTCATGAATATCTACTTTATGAATATGTCCTTTTTTCCCTCGAAAAGCATGTTTTTAAAAACTGTGCTCAGAAATGAAGTCAGCCTATAAATCAAGGGAAGAGCCCTTGCAGAGATTCAAAAATCCATCAGGTGTCTGGATCAAACTGGCAGTGGATGAAATTTAACTGAATCACCTCCAGCATTCCAATAAAATGCCCATGAATTAAATTATAGCTATAGCAATCCACAAGCCATTATTAGGTTAAATAAGAAAACACTGGAAGTATTCCCATTACCATCAGGGACCTCTATATCACCACTGCTACTTAAC
This sequence comes from Nyctereutes procyonoides, assembly GCF_905146905.1. NCBI lineage: Eukaryota > Metazoa > Chordata > Mammalia > Carnivora > Canidae > Nyctereutes > Nyctereutes procyonoides. The sequence continues at coordinate 24,655,252 of NW_026575146.1, forward strand.
ATTGTTCTGGAGGTTGAGAGCTAGTAGAATATAAATGTTAGATCTATATATCTATATAGATATATATAATATCTATAAAAATATATATATTAGATAAATAGGTACAGATTTTAGATAAATAGACAAGTGAATGGATAGATAAAACACAGATACAAAAATTGAAAAAATCAGCACTTGCTGATGATGTCATTATATCTCAAAAAAATCAACTTGCAAATAATAAGGAAACTTACTAATAGATTAATAAGACTAATAAATCAATGGTTTTAGCATACACAAGAGAACTGAGTAGAACATATCACAGGGTGAAAAAGTCTTCATTTACAATAGTATAAAATAAGATAATGAGAATTTAAAAAGATAAAAAGAAGTAAAGAGGTTATGTATAAAAATCTTTAAGAAGGAAATTTTAAAACATTCCTGAGGAACACAAAGGAAGACTTGGATGAGTGAAAATCATGCCATGCTTGGGACACCTGGGTGGGCTCAGCTGGTTGAGGATCCAATTTCTGGATTTTGGCTCAGGTCATGATCTCAGGGTCCTGGGATTGAGCCCCATGTTGGGCACTGCACTCAGCAGGGAGGCTGCTTGAGGATTCTCTCTCTCTTCCCTCTGCCCCTCCCCCTGCTCTCTCTTCCTCTCTCTCAAATAAAAAAATAAATCTAAAAGAAAGAAGAAAAAAGAAAGAAAGAAAGAAAGAAGAGAAAGAAAGAAGAAAGAAAGAAAGAAAGAAAGAAAGAAAGAAGAAAGAAAGAAAGAAGAAAGAAAGAAAGAAAGAAAGAAAGAAAGAAAGAAAGAAAGAAAGAGAAAAGAAAATCATGCCATGCTTTTGGCATCTATATAATTAAAGTGATCTCAATGCAAATACTTCCAGGATCTCCTTAACCAGAAAAGGTAATTCTAAGAAAAATTCACAAACCAGAATATCCTGGGAAGTTCCTCAGATGAAGAATAATGACGTAATGATGGAGTGGGTGGTGGGGATGGAGGCAATGATTAACTCTGTTGGAACAGAAAGATAATCTCAGTGATAAAAAGTGAAATCAGAAATCACATGGTTGCTGTGCCTGGGTGGCTCAGTTGGTTGAGCATCTGCCTTCGGCTCAGGTTGTGGTCCCCAGGTCCTAGGATTGAGCCCCACATCAGACTGGCTCAGGCGGGGGTCTGCTTCTCCCTCTTCCTCCCCCTGCCCATGCTTGTGCTCTCTTTCTCTCAAATAAATAAATAAAATCTTTAGAATAAAAAAGAAATAACATAGCCGACAAAATAAATATGACTCGAATTAAAAATAGCAAGATAGAGAAATATATAGCAAATCCTTTTCCTTTTGTTTACAAAAGAGGAAGCCTGCGAACGAAACTAAACAGGATAATGACTCTATAACAATGAGTGTGGGTAGTTTACAATTATAAAGGGTACACTGTGCCCAATCTAATGCTAAACATTTTAATATCTTGATGAAAAGGAGTGTTTCATGGAAAATGTAAATCACCAATGGTGAATCCAGACAGCAAACTTGAACCAGCCAATGACAAAGAGAGAAAAGGCGATCAAAGCATTACTCCTCAGAAGCTCCAGGCTATGGTTTACAGGCAACTTCTTCCAAACTTTCACAAAATCACTAGTTCCCATGCCATATCTGACAGAGGGCAAACAAAAGGATGAAAACCTATCCAGCACATAGCATGAAACTAGCGTATCTGAATTCTAAAACCTGGGATTGATCTAGGATTTTCTTTGTAGTGTGTAATCTTTCACATTTTTGAACTAGGTGTAGAAATATCTTTAACAAGTTACTAGGTAAGCGAATTCAAAAATACATTTAAAAAAATAGCAATCTAAAATCAAGTAGTATTTATCCTGGAGAGGATAAGCATTTAAGAGACATATTAATTCATCATCTCACAAGTGACATAAGATAAAACATAGTTGGTTTGATTAATTTATCTTAAGCATTCTAAATTATGTAGAAAGACACCAACACTCATTCTTAATTAAAAAAAAACTCCTAATAAGAAGCAATAAAAATATTATCTTAACGACATAAAAAGATATAAACAGCCAACATTTCAAATGACAATGAAACACTAAAGACATGACATTAAAAAGGAGAAGCAGGACAAGGATGCCCCCTCTCATTATGTTTATTTTAATGTGTTGTGGAAACTTTAGTCCACACAAATAAAAGAGAAACCAGAAATAAGAAATAATTAACAGTTATTAGATATAAGGATGTAACATCACAATTGTTTATAAATTAGGAGTAGCTACTTATTATATCTGAGATCAACAAAAAACTGAACTAACTAAAAAGTTCAGTAAAACAGTTAAATTAGGGGGATCCGTGGGTGGCTCAGCAGTTTAGTGCCTGCCTTCAGCCCAGGGCCTGATCCTGGAGACCCAGGATCAACTCTTGCATCAGGCTCCCTGCATGGAGCCTGCTTCTCCCTCTGCCTGTGTCTCTGCCTCTCTCTCTCTCTCTCTCTTTCTCTCTCTCTCTCTGTGTCTCTCATGAATAACTAAATGGAATCTTTGAAAACAAAAACAGCTAAGTTAAAAAAAAAAGCTTCCCTTTATAACAGTAAAAATTAAATACTATACACACAGACACACACAGAAAAAAGACACTATTCAAAATAACTATACATGAAAGACTAGAGATATACTTCAACTCTATACGTACTGGTCCCATATGGAGACAAGTACAAAACATTTCACTATTAGACAAATTCAGTTCCTTATGTAACAAAATTTAAAGATAAACACAAAACATAAAAAATTAGGGGAAAAGCTGCATATTTCCTTTTTAAACAAAAATAAAGTTTACAATTATAAGGGAAAGAGTAAAACGGTTTACTATTTAAAATTTTTTCAACTTTAATATGCTTAAAATGTTAAACATAACAGCAAAACAAGAAAATATTTGCAACTCATTTGGCAGCTCCTTGAAATTTTCAGCATAAAATAGCTTTTATAAATTAAGAGATAACCCAGAAGAAATTGGCAAAGGACAGAAAAAAAGTATACATGGCCAAAAGTAAATGAAAAAAAGAACAACCTTACCAAAACGTACAGAATTAAAAATTAACAAAACAAAATGAATGCCATTTTCTTCTGTTAACTTGGCAAAGGATTTGCAAGTGAATGACATCAAGACTCCTGGCCCTCTGATGCATGTGAAAATTTGCAAAAACTTCATAGAAAGAAGTTCAGCGACTTGATTTGCATCTTGAAATAAAATCCATACCCATTGACCAAATGATTTGAGTGCTAATGTTATTTACTCAGGAAATAACTTTGCGGTAATAAGCGAGGCTACAGCAAGAGGGAAGAAAAATGTAGGATAATGGGAAGTAGCAGTGACTGTCAACCAAGAGAGCAAGAGTGAGACACCCCCTGTCACATTATGTCACACACTACATAATATAGGAGGTTTTGGAGAGGAGGTGAGTGAATGACTGTGGAAGGCCCGGATGTGCTGATGAGTCCCTGCAATGCCAGGGGCACTATTCCACACTTTGTCTCTCTACAGACAAAGCAGGCAGAGTAAAAACTGAAAGTTTCAGCCTGTTACAGATCTGTGTAACCAAAATCTGAATTTTGATTAGTTGCTTATTAATAACTGGGAGTTACCTGCAACAAGAAAGAAAGCCCAGTTGCCAGAGCAGCATGGGATAATGGACAACAAACAACTCAGATAAGGCTTGTTGACTTAGAGTCTAATGAAATTTTGAAAGTAATCTTTATTGGGCAATTATCCTATAATTTCTCTGTCTGTGTCCCATCCCAAAGCCTCTATCTGAACCATCAAACCCTTGCTGCCATTCCCAGTGACAAGTTGGGATTTTCTAATTAAGTGAAAAATAGAGTATAAGAGAAGAAACTAGCTGAACAGAGAAACTGAAGAAACCTCCCCCCTTGTAAGTAGGGCCAGCCCTAATCCAGAGGCAGCCCATCCAGTCTTCTTCCTGAAATTTTAGCAACTAAAAGCATTCTGTTTACAATAAGAAAACCGTTTCCCCCCCCACACCCTGATTGGAATGTCCCTGAATAGGTTCATGTTGACCCTCCCCAAAATCAACCTGGATGCCATGCGACTCCCGCGGTTCTTTTGTCTTTAGGCAGTTTCTTTCCTTTTGCCTTTTAAAAGATCCCTGTAATTGCTAATCGGGGCTCTTTTCCTCCTCGGGGGCGGAGAGCCCGTTTGCGCAAACGTTCAATAAACCCTCTTGCTAATTGCATCTGCCTGTCTGGGGTCTGGGTCTCTGGGGCGTCCACCGGGCCACGTTGGCACCCGTGAGCCAGGGTCCAACAAAACCATACCTTAGACAATGTCTCACTGGGCCAGAGAGAGGAACCTTGGATGAAAATCAACATATTGCAACTGTTGTTATTAGTTTAAAATTCCTAAAACACTTGTGATGATTTTTAACATACGTAAAATTGATAGTCCCAAATGTACCAAACACTCGTTATACAGCCTGTGGACACAGACCTACAGCCTGGCTCTGGTTCAGCTTTAGGTCTTTCTCATTCTTACTCATTACACTAGATCCACACTGGCCCTCTTTTAGTTCTTCAAATACGCTAAGCTTATTCCTTCCTCAGTATTAAAGTATATACTGATCCCGCCTCCAGAAGTACCATTCCCTGCAGTCCTTGGATACTTAACTAATACTTCAGGTCTCAGACTAGAGGAGACCTTTCTTGATCTCGAAGTTACCTTCAATTAGCCTGAATAATCAGTTCTCTACCTTATATATACATTGCAGTCATCTGGGAATATTTTAAACTGTTGATGTCTTTGTCCCATCCCAAAGATTCCGATTTAATTTGCCTGGGAGTATAACCTTGGCATTTGAGGTACATTAAAAGCCTCTGAGGTGATCCTAATTTGCATGAAAGATTGAGAACCACTGGTCTAAATCTTATCACGTTTATTTCCGTCATAGCACTTCGCAGCTGTAATAGTGACATACACTTGTTTATTTATTGGTTGTCTGCCATAAAGGTAGGACTGATGCTGATTTTATTCATCACCAAAAGCATTTGATAACTGAATGGACAATAGAAAGGAAACCTGTTTCATATTCTATATTAAAATATCACAATACCTTAAACCAGTGCTTCTCAAACTTCATTAAAATGTGGATTCAGACTCATTTTGCCTTGGGAAAAGGTTGAGATTCTACACCCCTAATAAGCTCCCACGTTTTCAGTAGCAAAAGCCTGTTGGAGTGTTTGCCTAAACTTTCCGGAAAATTAGGATCACCTGGAACTTCTAAGGAACTAAGAACAGATTACTAGTCCTCAATTCAGACCTACTGAATCAAAATTTCTATGGGGAGGGACACCTGAGTGACTCAGTGGTTGACCATCTGCCTTTGGTTCAGGGCATGATCCTGGGCTCCTGGAGTCCTCCATTGGGGTCCCCACAGGGAGCCTGCTTCTCCCTGTGCCTGTGTCTCTGCCTCTCTCTCTGTGTGTCTCATGAATAAATGAAAAAAAAAAGTTCTATGATGATAATCTGCATATATAATGGGCATCGTGTTGAGTATTATCTTTGAGGAGATTTGGTAAACCAAGGAGTAACTCAGACACTATTTCTTACCGTGTCTCTATTCAAAGTAATGAGAGAATTATAAAGTAAGGTCTTATCAGACTGACTATCCCTCATATAACTATAACCCTGGACAAAATAGATCAAATAACCACTTGAAGATTCTGGAGAATAACAAAAGCAAGTAGAATCTAGAGGAGAGTTGACATTTACAACTAAATGGGGCTATTTTTTCATTGTATGGCGTTTAGCTTCAGATCACTAGCTGATAGTGAAATCAGCACTATGCAGGGCAGCTAAACTCTCCTAAAAACTCGGAAGTCAATAAATAAATAAATAAATAAATAAATAAATAAATAAATAAATAAATAAACAAACAAACCAGAAGTCATAGAGCACAGAGTTCAGGGCAACCACGGCCACTAGAATGTGAAGGGAGAGAATGATAGGAAGTAGAGACCTAGAGAGAAAGAGCCACAAGTCCTATGTACAAACTTCTGTTCAAATCTCTGGCTAAGACCTGAACCGTGCATGGGTAGGGGTGTCTGCAAGCAGACCAGCCAAGGATGAAAGGACTGAATAAAAACTGGAGTGGCTGCCAAGAGGAAGAGTTGGAAATTTAAGCCAAATCAAGTAAATTAGCAGTTAGGACAAAATTGTCAACATCCATTAGATGACCAAAATAGAATCCAGATTCACAACAACAAAATATTCACAGTATCCAGGAGAGAGTCCAAAGTTAGACACAAAAGAGCAGAAATTGTATAATTCCACTCTATGAGATACCTAGAACAGGTAGATTTGTAAAGACAGAAAACAGAATTACCAGGGGCTGGGAGAAAAGGAGAATGAAGTTATTACTTCATGGGTACAGCGTGTCTGCTGGGAGGATGAAAAAATTCTGGAAATTGATAATGGGTGATGATTATATAACATTGTGAAATACATCACTGAAATACATACTTAAAATAGTTAAAATGCTAAGTTTTACACAATAAAACTCAGTAGAAAATAAACCCAATGTAATAGAAATGGAAAATGCCTTCATCAGGCTCAGAAGAGTAGTAGAGTAGATGTAACTAAGAAATGAATTGGTGAGCTTGAAGATATGTCCATAGGAACTTCCCAAACTGAAAAGCAAAGATAAAAAAAAAAAAAAAAAAGAATGGAAAATAAAAGGGTTGTGGGACAATATTTAAGAGTTGTGGGACAATAACATGCATGTAATGTGTATACCAGAAGGAAAAGAAAAAGAAAAAAAACACAGAAATATTTAATTTAATAATGACTAAGTTTTTCAAGATTAGTGACAGACATCAAAACACAGATACAGGTAGCTCAGAGAATAACAAACAAGGAGAAATATAAAAAATCCTCACCTAGGAATATCATTAAAATAAAAATCAACACAAAGTGAATATTTTGAAAAACTCCAGAGAATAAAAACACCTTACTTCTAGAGGAATAAGAGCTGTATCAGACTTATCTTCAGAAACCATGCAGCAAGAAGAGTGTGGAGTGAAATTAAAAATGTTTAAAGGGTAAGAACACCAAACTAGAATTCTGAATCTAGTGAAATTATGCTTCAAAAATGAAGTAATAAAGACGGTCTCAGGGACACCTGGGTGGCTCAGCTGTTGAGCGTCTGCCTTTGGCTCAGGGTGTGATCCTGGTCCTGGGATCGAGTCCCACATCGGGCTCCTTGCATGGAGCCTGTTTCTGCCTCTTTCTGTGTCTCTGCCTTTCTCTCTGTGTCTCTCATGAATAAATAAATAATATCTTTAAAAAAATAAAAAATAAATATGGTCTGAGGCAAACAACAATTGAGGGAATCTGTTGCCAGTAGACCTGCCTTGCATGAAATGTGAAGAAAATTTAAAAATCCTTCGGAGAGAATAAACATGATATAAGTCATAATTCAGATCTACATTTAAAAAAGAACATTAGAAAAGGAATAAATAAAGGTAAAATAATTTTTTTTTAATTCTTAAGTAATCGACAGATAAGTTTGCTCAAGATAATAGTACAGACAATATATGGTAACTGTAGCTTATGGAAAGGTTAAATGAATGACAGCAATGTAATATGGGGTGGGAGGGAGGAGTTAGAACAGTCAGTGATAAGGGACCTGCACTAACTCTGAAACATATAGTGATATTTGAAAGTAGAATTGAATTAGCTATAAATGTATTCCGCAAACCCTAGGGCATCCCAGAAAGTTAAAAAGAAAAAAAAAGTATAATTTATATGCTAAGAAAGGAGAGAAAATAGAATCACATAAAATGCTTATTTAAAACCCAAGAAGGCAGAAAAGACAGGGAAGACCAAACAAAAAAGAAACAAAGGCAGCAAATAGAAAGCAGATACAAATATGGTTGATATTAATCCAATCCAAATGAAACTATATAAAAAATCACTTTAAATGTAAATGTATAAAAACGTCAATTAAAACAGGTTACCAGAATGGTGGATAGGAAAAAAAAGACCAAAAAAAAAAAAAAAAAAAAGACTCAATTATATGTTGTCTGAAAGAAGTCCACTTGAAATCTGAAGAAGCAGATAGATTAAAAGTAAAGGAATGGAGAAAGATATGCCATGCTAACACCAATCAAAAGAAAGTAGCTGTATTAATTTCAGACAAAGCAGATTTCAGAGCAAGGAAAATTATTAGGGAAGCATTATATGATGACAAAGGGGCCAATTCTCAAAGAAAACATAACAATCCTTGCTATGAATGTATCTAATAACAGAATGTCAAAATAAATGAGACGAAAACTGATAGAACTACAATGAGAAATAAAAGAATCCACTCTTACAGTCAGAGACTTCAACACTCCTAGTTGAGGTCCAACAGTCAGAAAATCAGTAATGATATGGTTGGACCAATCATACCATCAATTAGCTGGATCTAAATAACATGTATAGACTACTCCATCCACCACCAGCAGATTACAAACTCTCCTCACTTGGAACATTCACCAAGATAGACCATACTCTGGACCATAAAACAAACTTCCACAAATTTAGAAGTAACAAATCATACAAGTTTGCTCTCAGTCCACAATGGAAGTAAACTAGAAATCAGGAACAAAAAGATATCAGGCAAACCGCAAAGTCTTTGGAGGTTAACGTAATTCTAAATAACAAACAGCCTAAAGCACTCTCAAAATGAAAGTTTAAAATATTTTGAACTAAAAATACAAGCTGTCAGTTGGTGGGATGCCGTAAAAACAGTGCTTACAAGAAAATTTATAGTGTTGGATGCATATATTAGAAGAAAGATCTAAAATCAATAATCTCAGCTCCCACCTTAGGAGACTAGAGAAGGAAGAGCAATAAAAACCTAAAGCAAGCAGAGAAGAAAAATAATAAAAATTAGAGCAGAAATCAATGGAATTACAAAGAGGAAAACAAGAGAGAAAAATCAATGAAACTCAAAGCTATTTCTCTGCAAAAATAAAAAAATAAAATGACAAACCTCTAGACAGGCTAACCCTCTGAATTACAGAAAATCTGACTTGCTCAAAGTCCTACAACTAGGAAATGATCTATGTTCTCGGGATGTGAGCCCTGGCACCTGGCCCCGGCATTCACCAGTCACCACCACAGCTCACTGCAGCTCCCCAGGGGTGCTGGATCTCCCTTGCACAGTGGCCTCCTCCTCCCTTGGCACTGCTTCCCTCTTACCTTCACAGCAAAGGGCGTTGGTTAAGGCCCTCTTCCTTACTGAGTCTGGAGACAATGTCAAAACTTCTTTTCACACAGAACCGTATCAACTGAGAGAAGCTGGCATGCAAGTTGAAACCAGTGTGTCCCCACTGACCAGGTCTCCATTGCCCCCAAGAACACACTTTCACTCTATAATCTCTCCAAAGCTATTTGCTGTGCTCCTACTGTTTGCCAGGCACTTCTTTCCCCCAAAGTTAGTTTGATTAGGATCTAGAAAAGAGAGAGACAGAGACAGAGGCAGAGACAGAGACAGAGACATGGAAGGAAAGATGGGAGGAAGGGAGGGAGGAAAGGAGGGAGGGAGGGAGAGAGAAGGATCTTTAGTCTTTCAGAGGCAAGGACTCTTCCATTTGTCTTCCCAGGGCAACCACAGCCTCAGCCCTCTCCTGTGAAGTTGTATCCCTGAAGATCTGCCTTCCAATCTCTCAAAGAAAATATGAGAAAGAGGAGACTGATCTCAGAAGCCTTGCCCTGTCTAGACAAGGAGTATGAGACAGCAGCTCACTTTGGTATTGATACTAAACTCCACCGTCTCACGTCTATATTCAGCAGCTAATAAACCTCTCTAGCCTTCACTGAGCCTGCTCTAAGGCGCTGAAGAAGAAAAACTCATCATTAGAACGTTTACAAGTGACTGAGCCCACAAAGTGAGTTATGATTTGATTCACAAGTTAGATTCCTCACCCCCCATCCCCGCCTTTAGCACATAATGACTGTGTCACCAATAGTAGGGAAGCTAGGCCAGTTTTTCGGCCTTATCCCAAACATTACACATGGAAAAAGAGATCAGATCGTCTTAAGTGCAAATAAAAGTGAATTGTACCAAGAGATACATTTGTAAAACTGAGAACAGTAAGTATTAGTTAAGCAAGTGGCATGAAATATTTGGTTGGACACAGGCTTTCCAAGCACAGGATGTAGACCTAATGCAGTGATTTGTACAGAGGGTACAGAAGGAAAAGTGTTAAGCCAGCTCTCTGCAAAAAATGAGATTTGAGAGAAGGTCAAGTGTGGCTCCCAGAGGGAGACTGTTGAGCCTGAGTTCGAGACGGTTAGAGAAACAAGGTCTGGGAAAGCTTCTGGCAGCTTTTCCTGAATCACACCGAGTGTTCTGGCCACCCCCTTCATAAAGATGGTGTTGCAGATGGTACACCACTTAATTAGAAACTATTCCATCAATGGTTTCAAAATTCCCTGTCTTATCCTCTAATTAACACACAGAGAAATCATTGATGAAAACTCAGGCTCCTGATCAAACCCGCAACTGTTCTCACATGTATTGGAACGTATTCAACCAAAGGAAACCAGAAAAGTGTTCTCCAGGAAATCCCTGGCGATTTGGGGGCCAGCCTTTGAAGGACCCAATGTGGGGTATCCTGTCCTGAGGTCAGCTGATATTTCCCAAAGATATGAGGTCTGGTTGGATATATATATCATATATATATATGTTTGGATATATATATATATATATATATATAGTTGTTGGCAATACTTTTAAGAGGCTTCCCTCCGCAAGTCAAAAGAAGCCTGGTCATTTAATGATGGGGTAAATAGATGGCGACCGGAGACAAGAGTTTCCTATGGTCTCATTTGCAAAATCCTTGCAGACCTAACATTCTTCCTCAGGTCAGAATGTGCCAAAAAAATAACTTAGGAAGACCAAGGAGCATCTTGCCTCCAGAAAAGTTCACCATTCAGGCAAGAACCTCTCCAAGCTTTAGTTAATAAATTTTGCTGTGCCATCTTGGTCAAGATACCAAAATCTATGCATCCAAACATCTAAGTATAAAATGATTACTCTAAAAAATTTTTTTTAATTAAAAAAAATTAAAAATTAAAAAATAAAATGACTACTCTTTGATAATATATGACATCACCATTTTTGAACAGCTACTAGCTGTACGGCATTCTGCTAAAAATTCTATAAGTAATAACCACAATCCATACAACATCTTTATGTGATGTACTAATAATCCCTGTTTTGCCGATGTGCAAATTGAGGTCAAGGGAATTTAAATTATTTTCATGACTTAGTCTGCAATGGAATAAGTAGTAAAGATTGAATGGGACCCCACTTAGTCTTATTTCAAAGCCTCTGCTTTCGCTCCTCTCTACCTCCTTGTCTCTCTCTCCCTCTCTGTCCTTTCCTCCCTTTCTCTCTTTTTCTCTTTCTGCATAAAAAAAATCTTAACTGAAGTGTAACTATATACAAAAAAATGGCACATGTTTAATGCATACAATTTGAGGGACTTGAACACAATCATACACTCATGAAACCACCACCACAAAGTAATAAACATATCCTCACCTGCAGAAAGCTTCCTTCTGCCCCCCCCATCTCGTGTATGTGTGTGGTAAGAACATTTAATTTGAGATAGTCTCTCAACAAATTTCTCAGTGTACAGTAGAGTGCTAACTACAGGCTCTGCATCGACAGCAGATCTCTAGAATTTATCTTGCATCACTGAAACTTTGCACACGTTGACCTCACACCTGTTAGGATGGCTATAATCAATAAAACAAAACAAAAGATAACAAGCGTTGGTGAGGATTTGGAGAAACTGGAACCAATTGGGCCAATTGCAGTGGGACATTGGAGTCACTGCTCTGTGAAGGCTCCCACGTCCTGCCTCCCATCTTTGCATGACTGGCTCCTGAAGCTTCAGAGTATCACCTCCTCATGGAGGCATTCCTCACCCTCCAAGTAAATGTACCCTCTCCCATTCCAGTCACTATCCACCACCTCACCCTACCTTATGTTCTTTGTCACAATTTTCGCTTTCTAAAACCACTTAGCTCTTTTTTTTTAAAGATGTATTTATTTATTAGAGAGAGAGAAAGCATGAGGGTAGGGAGGGGACCAGGGGGTGGCGCATAGAGAGATGGAGAGAGAATCTTAAGCAGACTCCACGCTGAGCACTGAGCACAGAGCCGGACTCGGGGCTTGATCTCACCACCCTGAGATCACCACCTGAGCTAAAAGCAAGAGTCAGATGCTTAATCGACTGTGCCACCCGGGCACCTCCTTAGTTCATTTTTATTTACTTGTCTCTTTCCCGCCTCCTCCCACTAGAACATAAGCTCTATAAGAGTAAGAACCTTGCTTTTCTGTTCTGCTGGGAGCCGTGCCTGGCACAGAGCCGGAGCCAATAGATGTATCTATCAAATACAGGGGTGAATTAATCCTGGAATCATAAGGTGCGCTCCTGGGATCTGAAGCGTGCCTTTTGATGTTCTCAAGGAAACTTTGATTCATGCAGCAGCCAATTCTGAGCAACTTCTGGGAGCAGTCTCCTTCCAGTCTTTAAATTCCCATTTTCTTTTTCTCTATGTAGAACTGAAATATGGTAATGTCAGATCTGAAAGGCTCATATCTTAAAGGTATCACTGGGACAGTTTTGAGTAGTCCGGGTGAAGACACAGAACATTTCCATCACCCCAGTCCCTCTGTGCCCCTCCCCATTCACCTTTCACCTCTGCCCCAGACAAATGCTGGTCTGACTTTGTCACCATCAGTTTGTTTTGCCTAGAATTTCGCTTAAATGGAATCATCCTCTTTTGTGTCCAGCTCTTACCCAACATGTTCTGGGGATCCCTCCATATTGTTGCATGTACCATAGTTCATTTCTTTTTGTTTCTAAGTAGTATTCATGGCATGGATGTGCCACTATTCACCTACCCATTCTCCTATTGAAGGACATCTAGGCTGTTCCTAGGCTGTAGCTATCATGAGTAAAGCTGCTAGAAACATCCTTGTACAATGCTTTTACTGGACAAATATGCTTATTTTTCTTGGATATATACCTAGAAGCCGAATATGGGGGTTATAGGATAGATGTGTCTAGCTTTTTAATAAACTGCCAGAGTTTCCAGAGTGGTCTTCCAGAGTGACTGTACCTTTTAAAATCCACTTTTAGGAATGCCTGGGTGGCTCAGCGGTTGAGTGTCTGCCTTCGGCTCAGGGCATGATCCTGGAGTCCAGGGATCAAGTCCTGCATCGGACCTGCAAGGGAGCCTGCTTCTGCCTCTGCTTGTATCTCTGCCTCTCTCTCTCTGTGTGTGTGTCTCCCATGAATAAATAAAATAAAATCCATTTTTAATTGCTCAAACTGCATCGTGAAACTATTTGGTAGTCAGATACCTAGAAGTCCTCTGTCGGTATACTCATCAATAAATATAGTATAAAGTACAAAAAGCCAGAGTGCTCAGAAGGAAACACCAATCCCCCAGGCCTCTCCATTCAAGCCCTACTCCCTTGTTCCTCTGGCATTTGGAGAAAGATGGCCTGGATTATCCACTCTGCCAGAGTAGGGGGAAGTCACTGTGCCCTTCCCTTAGTCAACTAATGCTTTAATCTTTTCCACCATGTGCTTTCTGGATGAGTAGAAACTAGAAGCCAATATTCCAAGCAAGATGGCCTGGGTTCTGTTTTGCATTGAGCTTCTTGGCCCATGCTCTTAGGTAGATAAAGAGTGGCACATGTCTCGGGCTATTTTAGGCTCTCAGAGAGATACAGGAAGCTGTCCCTCAGAGAAAAGGAAGCAACCAATCATGTAGCATGCATACATTTGAGCTTTCAGGGGAAGGTCTAATCTAAGGAGGGATTTTCCCACCACTAATAGCCTTTTTTTTTTTTTTTTTTTTAGATAGATAGTTGATGTTAGTGGCAAATGGGTGGCCCTTTGGTTACTTATTTTCCATCAAGATTGAATAGTTAAACTTGGTACAGACCTGAGTAAGTAAATCTAATGCTCATAGGCCTCTCCAGTCAATAATGTTTAGTCAAGTAATATTCTAATGAATCAACCTACTAAGGCCTTTGGATGGCTTCAAGCATTCTTTGGAGTGTTCTCCTTTCTACTGAATGTTGGGAAGGGTCCAATAACTGTGGCTGTCAATAACAAAGGTGCAAGTCAACCAGAGTGGACAGCCACGGGAGTGAGTACCAGCATCGCAAGTATCTTGGTCCCTGTCAGATCCTTTGATTTTTTTTTAAAGATTTTATTTATTTATTCATGAGAGACACACACACACACAGAGAGAGAGGCAGAGACACAGGCAGAGGGAGAAGCAGGCTCCATGCAGGGAGCCCGACGTGGGATTCGATCCCCGGTCTCCAGGATCACACCCTGGGCTGAAGGCGGCGCTAAACCACTGGGCCACTGGGGCTGCCCTTTTTTTTTTTTAATATATATATTTTTAAAGATTTTATTTATTTATTCATGAGAGACACACACACAGAGAGGCAGAGATCCTTTGAATCCAATACCATTCTGGCCTTTTTGGGCCATTATCAATCCCCAGCAGCCCTAAAAGACTCCTAAAGTCATTCTGGAGAAGATGCTCAGTTTCCCAAGAGCCAGAGAAATCCTCAGGAACCAGAAAAGGTAGTGACCACCCAAAACCTTCCTGATGCAAAAATCAACCACCAGGATGATCAAAGGGCAGTCTGGTTTTCTCGGAGTTCCCTACAGTTTAGACCTGGGCTTCTCGGCCATCTCAGAGCTAAAGAAGACCCCGAGACTTTATGAGTCTGGATCCACATTTCCAGGGCTAGTATATGTCCAAGACAATCCAAAAAAAAAAAAATGTTGGGAATGAGGTTTTCCTGCACAGTTGTGGTTAAATCTCCCATCAGTGAAGAATTTGTGGTGGAAGCCATCTGGAATCCTCTGGCACAAGGCATGTGAGGTTTTGATCCCCATAGCTCTGGCCAGGAGTCACCGAAATCTTTGAGATCAGACATAAGGAAATAATTGCCTACCCTGTTGTTCAGACCAAGGCCCAAGTTCTCAGTTGGGTTATTAAACTGTTTTTAATCACAGCCTGAACTTTTTGTAACAAGGTTCTCCTTAAAAGCAGGATAGACTCTGCTTTCTAAAGACACCTTTAGAAAGACTCTGAAAACAGGATAAACATCATATTTTCTTGATAAGACATTTACTCCATCCTCTGAGCTCCTAAACTTGATGGGTCAGAAAAAAAAAAAAAACAAACCAACCCAGGTGCTGTTCTGGTTTGATATAAGTAGTTATCACATGCTATTTAGAGAGTGTGTGGATGGATTCCTTGGCTCCTTTTGAATCCTGGAATTCTGTTTCCAACAGGCTTTCAGCAGCCGTGGCTCTGAGTCATCTGCCCGGTGACCAGAAGCTGGGATCCAACATCAGGTGTTGCCCAGATAATGAGGTCAAATGTGCCAGACCCTCTGGGAGCCTGATAACTGGCTTATTAACATCCCTAAATGATAGCACTTTTGATTAAACCTCACATCTCTGCCTGTTCCCCCTCTCATCCCTTCTAAAATTAGAGCTGGTATTTTGATAGCCATGCCCTTGCTTGAACTTCAGGATGGTTCAAGGATAGTGGAAAATCATGATGTACCTAGACTGTTACTTCCAAGGACAAGGGGCTTTTCTGGGTCACAAAGCCTTAGGCTTTAATTCAAGCCTTGCTGGTCTTCTTTTCCCATGGGAACATACTTATATATTTTTTCTAAAAAGTCAACAAAGTATAAAAGAAAACATAAGATTTATATTTTGGAATCTTGTGCCCTAATAACAGCTTCTGCTCCTAAACTAGGTATGTAGAAAAACAGAAGTCAGTTATCAAACTGTGCCTCAGTTTTCCTTCTATAAAAAGCAAAGAATGCTACTTCCTAGAGCTAGTATAAAGATCACATAGGATAACAGATAAAAATCCCTTGTATTAAATAACTAATACAAACAGTATATGAGTATTATCATAATTATTATTCATTTTCCTACATTTTCTATTTTGTGTGCAGCATTGTTTTGTTTGACAACTATAATTGCTAAAGTCAATCTGTCCCATTTTAATTTCAGTGCTCAACACATAAAATATTATACAAGAATTTAGGAATATCCTCTAAAGTAACCATGGACCTAAGAAATGAAGATGTTCCAGGATGCAGACAGCTCTAGATCTCCATGAATATGAGGAGAAGGCCAAAGCCCGGACTGATGAAAAACAGAGGACAAGTGGACGGTGGATGTCAGTGACCCAGAGTGGTCTTCAATCATGTGGGAGAAAGGGAAAGAGAAAGTCTAGGTCTTCCTGCCATGGAAGAGAGTGTTTGAGGCATCCTGGGATTAGGTTAGATGAATGTGCAAAGCAAAAACTAGAAGTGGGGAGCTCCTTCCAAAGAATACTAAAACAATTCAGGAGGAAGGCAGCTGGCTTTGGGACATGGATTGAGCACAGGCTGAAGAATATAGAAGGGTAGGATAGAAAGTAAAGGATGAACTGAATAAACCCTCTTTAGACTAAAAAAATAAAATGAGGATGAGGATGAGACTCAGGATGTCAGTGTGAGGATCAGCATGAGACTGTGTAGCCAACATGGTGGGTGTGGGGGAATGAGGGCTGGGAGGAGAGTAAGATGTGGGAACTTGAACTCTCAGAGGAGGGGAGTTCTTATTGATAGGAGTGCATGCATGGGTTTGGATGGCAGAAATAATGGGGTGGAGACGATGGTCTCCAAAGTGGAGGAAGTCAAGGGCCTATAGGACCAGGGTCTTCCTGAAACCCCACATTGTGAGTGGAGTCTCCCAGGATGAAGGTGGGACTTAAGGTTGTGGCATGCAGAAATCAAAGTTTTCCATGAATTTGAAGGAATGACTAAGAGTTTAGAAGATGAGAGTGTCAAGGAAGGGAAGGCAGTGGGACAGCCTGATGACAGGGGCCCATAGATAAGAGGTAAAGAATGTTATTTGGAAGGCCAACTCAAATCTCACTTCCAATCTCTTCTTTCTTAGACCCAAGAGATGGTGAAGAAGAACAGGATAGCAGCCTCCCTGTGACCCTGAAAGGACTACAGATTTGTGATGCTTTTTTTCCGCATTGTCAGGGGTCAGGATAGAAAGAGAAAATAGAAGGAACTGCTCTGACAAAGTGGAAGGTGCTGAGGACTCCGACTCCAATTTGTACAGATGCAAGAGGAGCTGTGGGACGGACTGGGTGGGACAACAGCCAGGGAAAGATGAAATCAGAGGCAGAAGATGGGGTGAACAGAGAGGCTTGCATTTGGGGCTGTGTCAGTGACAAGAATAAGAAGCTAGAGAAGGAACTGACCCCAAAGGGTCTGAGTGGAACTCTAGGTAGGCTCAGAAGTAGGGTCATTTATATGTTCTTCAGGGGACAATGAGTTTGGAGGCCCCATGGCCTCTTTTGCCCCCTTGAGTAGGACATAGTTGCTGAACAAGGCAGTGACCTTCAGCAAGCACACCGACCAGCATGATATCTGCAGTGGAGTTGCCCGAGGTCAGCTCGCAATTATCTGAGGCCTGACTGAACATGATTCTGACCATGCTGTGACATCTGGCTCTTAGATAACATAATGGTTCTAAGTTGATGCTCTTCATGCTTTTTCCTTATTCCTGCTTCCTTCCTCCCTTCCTTCCCTCCTCCCTTCTTCCCACATCTGCAACATCACTGGTGCCACTTAAATGCCAACAATAGGAGAATAGCTAAATAAATTACAGTATATTTGTGCTTTGGAACACCACAAGGCAATTTTTAAAAATGGGGCAAACTTGCAAATGTGCACCTAGAAGGATCTCTAAGACAACAATTGGGTTTAAAAAAAATTAAAAAAGGAATCGGCAAGATAACGATTAGAGTCATATCACATTATTGGAAGGAAAGCAAAAGAAAGGAAGAAAGGAAGGCAGGGAAATTTATACCTATGTCTACAGTGTGTATTTGAGTATATGTTTAGGTGTCTATGAATGGAGAAGGATTTCTCAAAGATACCGAACTGATGATTCTAGTTACCCTAGAGGTGGGCCTCGGGGCCGTGGGAAGGGCGAGAGGAAGAATTTTTACTACTGACACTCTACCCTTCTGTAATTCTTAAATTGTAACAACTATTATTATGTATTACATTAGTGATTAAAGATGTGATTCTCTAAGTGATTCTATCTAGATCTAGTCTCTACAAGCTATAGTTTTATTTATTACACACTCAAGTTTTATTCACTTTGAATTTGGGCATAACACAAGCAAGTAGCGAATGTTTACTCACCGAAAGCGCATTGTTTGGGGAAACTTAGAGCAGGGATGATGGAAGCAATTTGCAAAATCATTCAGCAGAAACTGGAGAACGTTGTCAATGAGTTAGAAAATTGTTCTGAACAATTCGTGATGAAGGTTAGCGGCTGGGCCGAAGCCGAGAAATTTGAACTGCCTTGCTTTTGTATGCCCTTTGCTATCTTCTCTTTATAAGTGAGAGGGGGAAATTATTAAAGTCTAAAATTTCCTAAGCAGACAATCTCCCCATTCTTAAATGATGAATTTGAAAGTCACACACAAATAACTGCAGATTATAAGGAGTCGTGTCTGAAATCTACACTATAAATATTTTGAGAAGTGAATTCAATTTCATTTTAAAACACTGAAAGGTGAAATTTTTTAAAAACACTTTTCACAGTTGATTTGTTTTCATAATTTTCTACCCAAAGGCTGAGTGAGCAACCCTTCCACCCCACCACTTAAAAACCTGTTAGAGTTCACACCAATGACTTCATCTTATATTAGCTCTCTGTCTAAATATAACTCTGAACAAATTACTGCAGACAACCTCAGTGTTAAAGCGGCTTTTTGAGCAAACACAATCTCTCCAACAAGTGTGAATGAGCTGCACTTGAAAATTCATTCCTTGTCATTACTCTCCAAAGTCAAGGACATTTCAACGAAGCCCCCTGGCCCTGATCTCAAGAGAGAGAAAGGGCACAGATTGGCAGTGGACGAGGTCTGTCCTCACGGCCCCACTCTTGCCCACTCTCCTCTGCCCCATTTGGCCGGGGAGTTGGTTCAGCCTCTGCTGGGCCGCTCTCCCGCCCACTCGCCAGGCCTGAAATCTCCCAGTGCCTCTGCAGGGTTGTTGTTTTTTTTTTTTTTTTTTTTTTTTTTTTTTTTTTTTTTTTTTTTTTTTTTTCTGTGAAATTAGTGCATTTTAAAAACCAGATCCAACAAAGAGTTATTCGGCCAGAACAAGTCTATGCATGTTTTGACATGGGAAAGAGCTAGACTTCACACACACACACAAAAAAATCCTAGACATTTCAAATTGCAGGGGATTATGAAAATCTTTGAATTCAATTCCCTTCTTTCAAAGCTGAAGAAACCAACTCCCTGGGAGCTATGTGACTGGTCAGGACCAAATGGTAGTTTGTAGTCCGACGTCTTCAGTACCCGGATATCTCTGGAACATTTTGGTGACACTGAAAATATGATTATATCAAAACTGTAGTAAATTCATTAGCATACACCTTACCAGGTAACAACAATATTATAACTTGCAATTTCTTGGCATCTGGTTTTTATACTAAGACTTAAACGTTCATTGATTCATTCAGCGAAATATGTATTACCTGTTACATGCCAGGCACTACTCAGATGCTGGGGAAAGATGGGAACAAGTGGCTGTTGGAGAGTCTTGCACAGAGAGGTGATATGATCTGACTTACAATTTCAAAGGACCACGCAGGTTGTCGTGTTGAAAATAGATCATGAGACAGGGATGAGAGAGGCTGGCAAGAGTAGAGGCAGGAAAACCAGTCAGGAGGCTGTTGCCACACAGAGAAGCAAGCCCGGTGGCTTGCACCAAGGTAGTAGTGGAATGAATGATATTTTGAAGGAAGAGCCAGCAGGACTTGCTAAATGCACTGGATGTGAACGTAAGAGAAAGAGTGGCTCAGGGGTAAGGCTTCCAGAATATTTGGCTTCTTAAAATACAGCAACTGAAAGAATTCAGTTACTGTTAACTGCAATGGGGAAAACCAGAAGGATAAGGATTGAAGGATACAATTCTGGAATTCTGTTTGGGGCATATTGTTTGAAAATTCCAGAAGATATTCATGAGTGATATTAGCCAGCACAATCAGACCTAGGAATGTGCAGTTTCGAGAACATTCTGAGTCGGATATTTTCCATCTTTACTTTTGAAGTGATGGGCTTAATTAGAGCTAGTCATCACCCAGAAGGGCTGGAATATAGCATTTCTCTCTAGAGTGTTAGTAACCATGATGTTTGATTGATCCAATCAGTACTTATTCATGAGGTATCAGGCACCATTAAAAGTTCTGGGGGATAAAAAGATGATTATGGCCCTTGTCCTAGGTGCCTAGATCTAGAGAAGGAGACAGAAAATGAACAACAACAGAACCTACAACACTGTTAAGTGCTGCGAGAATTTGTTCAGGCTGGTAATGGAAACCCAGAAGCAGAGATCACTCACTGTAGCCAGGAAGGCCAGAGACTGACCGGCTAGAGCAGAGCCCTGAAGGTTGAGAAAGAGTTTTGCGTACAGACGAGGGCGGGTGGACATTCCAGGCAGAGGACCCAGGCACAGATGCCCGGGGGCAGGGAAGGGCAGAGGCCACCGTGGGACTCACAGAACGCCCTGTGGCCCAAGCCCAGGCCTACAGAGGAAGGTGGCTGCTAATAGCTGGGATGAAGAGAAAATCGTGGGTGTGGTGTGCGGAAGTCTGATGTGTTGGGTGCTGCGCTGCTTCATGAAGGAAGAGGGGACGGACATAGGCAGGATGAGTGAAGGCACCTACGTGGGTGCCAAGTGGGGGCCGCTGTGCTCGCCTGAGCTAATCTCCTGGTGGCAGAGGAGATGGCCCAGCTGTCAGGGAGGGAGGGCTACGTGCCAGGAGCTGGCACTACTTGAAAGGGTGCCCTTCAGTGGGTTCTCTCCAGTTCCTGAGTCCAGGGCCAGCTGCTGCGGGGCCCGGCCTACCCCAGGGGGGTGGGGGGAGGACTCTGCCTCTGCCTGGGAGGCTGGAGAGGCCCTCGCAAGCTCTAACTCCAACAGGGGCACAGTGAGCTTTTCCTGAAGGGTTACTCCTTCCCGGGAGACCTCGGCAGGGAAGGATCCTTCAAGTCTGAGAAGTTCATCTCAGTTTTGTAGCATCATCGATAGATCACAAGCCTGTGCGGAGAGCCCTGGGCCGACGTCCCTGACACCACAGATGCCAAAGGCCAACCGCTCCTCTCATTCAAGACCAGCCTGAGAGCATGAGATTCCGGCCCAGGCTCAGCCTGTGAGAGTCACGAAGGGAAAGCTTTTCCTGAAGATCCTTCAGAAACACGGAGCATCTGCAAATGTTTATCACATTTGAACAAAGTGTTAAGATTCAAACAAACACTGTGTAAAGGCTCATCTGTTAGAAGTATGTTCATTGTGACTTGTGTGTGTGCGTGGGCTGGCACTGGGGGGAGAAAGGAAAAGGAAAAATCTAGGGTTATAAAGAAGAATACTTGCCTCCATCCATGTTCCTGGGGAGCTATTTTTCGTTGGCAGATTGAGGCCTGGGTCCCTGGGAGGGGCGGGTGTGGCTCACACTATACACGAGACACCTCAGGAGATTGTGCACACATGAGCATGGTGGGCCCCAAACGGGGTACACGGGATGATGATAATGTGGTGCTGATTTTCCAGGGGGAGAGACGTCTTTTCCAGGGTGGCTTTCTGCTACTGGCTTTCAGGGTACAGAGTGAATAGTGTAGCTTGTCATCATTCTTTCCTGTCTATTCATCCTGGCTTCGTGCCTTGAGAAACAGCTAAAGAACTTGTATCCTCTTGTGCAGGTTTCCAGAAATAACCAGCTGGAACTTCAACTAAGTCATTTCGTTATTCTGGGGGGAGGGTGTAAAGACCATAGACGCCAAAGGCCAACCGCTCCTCTCATTCAAGACCAGTGTACATGTACAAGGGCTACAGATGCACACACACGTGCATGCACACGTACATATATGTTCTGGGGATGTGCCTGTATTTTTAAAAACATCCTATGTATGATGCTAGGCCTTTTCCTGTGCCTTATGATCCAATCAAATATCCTGGCTCCACAGTTACGGGGAGTCCAATGGCCTTGCCCAAAGTGATCTGAATTTCTCAGGGTATTAGGTTAATGTGGTGGCCTCTTGATCTGACCTCTTACTTTAGCTGGACTGTTTTTGTTTATGGAGTGAGTCACCGCCCGGAATGTGAGGAACCTGGTCGCCATCAGGGGAGTGATGCCAAACAAACCACTCATCCAGGGTTTTCAGATGTGAAGGCAACTCTACTAAAGGTTTGGTGGAAATGATGGGAAGTTTACATCAAGTTTACCTCTAAAGCTAAATAATCTTTGCCTGTCTCCATAAAAGTCCCTTGGCCTCTCCATTTTAATACTCATCTGTCTTACCTCTTTTTCTGTCTTTTGTATCCTCTTCCTAAGAGCTCGAAAGATTAAAAATAATAATAATAATAATAATAATAATGCAATGGGGAATTTTTTAATTTAAAAATTAAAAAATTTTTATGTGAAATTTTAAAAATTCCCCATCATATTATGCAGAATAATTCACTATCTCCATGCCCTTCCTTGAAACTCAGCTTCCAACTACGTTGCTCATGCAACACTCTGAGGAAGCTCCGAGACCCAGGTCTGGTCCTCCAAGGCCCACTGAGCCAAAGCTGCGGGCATTGGCTAAGAAGCTGGCAGGAGCTATCTCTGCCTCCTAAGATTACAGCTGATGCAATGTTATTCTTTGCACTTTTTCAAAGTTCTCAAATGTTATGCCGTACCATTTATGCAGGCAAAAATAAATAATCCAATGCTTTAAAAATGTTCTGAGAAAATCCAGGTTTTTATGGAAAACCATTTCTTGGGAAACGTTTGTAAAGGCAATTTGACAAAAGCTGAAATTGGTGCTAAGTGTGTGGGTTGGCAAACTTTTTCTATAAAGGGCCAGACAGTAAATTATTTTAGGCTTTGTGGGCCACGCAGTCTCTGTCATAACCCCAGACTCTGCCACTGTTACCAGAAAGCAGCCTAGACAATACACACCAAGGATATGTTTGAATAAAACCCTGTTTACAAAAACAGGTGGCAAACCATTTTGGTCCACGAGCATCGGAGCATAAGCCCCTGCCACAAGGATGTGACCCACGGTGGTCAAGCTGTGTATGTGCTTGATGGGAACATGAACAAGCATTCTCAAGAAAAGGAAGGCTGAGATGATGTGTTTCTTTTGTTTCTTTTTATAAAATTTGTTTCTTTTAAAAATATCTTTCAGAAAGTTCAGGAAAAAAAAGTTTGGTCCCTTCAAAAGCTCATAGAAGCCTAAAAAGAACTGGGATAGTAAAGTGCTAGATTCAATGAAAAAGTAAGTTGGAATAAAGAAAAAAATAAATCTGGTAGAGAAAAAAAACCCTCTAGCATTCCATGAAAGATTATCTCAGAATCTTATGGAGAACTAGGTACATAGACACTGGGACAGATTTTCCTTTTTTGTCCCTTAATATTTAATAAACCTACTGAGTGCTTCTTGCAGGCCAGGTGGTTACCCCTACCTCATCTTACCTCATACCCCAATAACCATCCCAGCTTTCTCTCTGGGACACATCCAGGTTTAAGATCTAGAGGTTGGGCATCATTATTAAGATCTTTTACAATAAAATGCAGCCTCTCAGAAGTTAAATGACTTACTTGGTGATTCAAGTAATAGCAGTAGGCCTGAGAGTCAAACTCAAGGCCTGCCATTTCAGGCTCATCCCATGTAATCATAGCTGCATACCTTCCTTTTTGTTTTTGTGTTTTTTCTTTTCAGGAAAGGAAAAATTGGACATCAAAAGGCAAATGGGAACTTTCTTCTGAGAGCACAGACAGGAGAAGTCAGTAGGAAGTTTTCAAAGCATTTACTGCAGGTGTATACTACGGGGGGCAATTTTTGATGGCAAGAGTAGACTTAAGGAGAGTTGAAGGAACTTTTTTTACATAGGCATAAAAACAGAAATTAAGAAGGGGAAAGGACTGGTTGTTGAAAAGATTGTGAAGGAAGATGAAGTCAGTTCCAATCTGTTACTCGAGTGACTGTAAAAGGAGCAAAGGAGAGGGACCTGCATCCTCCTAGAGGTTTATTTCCCACGCCTGGGAAGGCTTCCCTACACCTGCAGCTGTGCTTTCCAAGGACAGGGCCAGCACACCTGGGACAAGCTGTGATTTTCTGAGGGAGGATCGAATTCTGCATTCTTCTGCTGCCTTCTGACCTCTGGTTAGTTCCCTAATGAAGACCAATAGGTCACTTCCGATCCCACAGAAGCCGGGCAGGGTGATGCTTGGCTCAGAAGGAAGTCGATATCATCTTTGAAAATGACTTCAGAAACAGCGGAAGCCAGGGATAACCTTTTGCTTTTGATTACTGACCTTTTGAGTAAAAGAACTGGTTGTTGCTTAGCCGCAGGTTTTTGGTGAGAAACATGTTCTGGCTTTTCTTTCATTTTTGTGTGTGTATGTGTACGTGTGTGTGCGCGCACATGCTCACGTGCGCTTTCTAGTTACAAGACCCCCTTTTTAAGAAAGCAAGAGAGACCATTAGAGGATATTGCATTCTCATTTTGAGCCAGACAATCCTGGTGGATGGAGAGACCTTAGGTGCTGTTGATGTGTTTTTGGGGGGGCATCTGGACAAGGATCTACATAGAAGAAAAGGGAAACGGAAGTGAATCAAGGCAGGATGAACCAAGCAAGTCCATGGGGATGGAAGATGAGTGAAATTGAGTAAGACAACCATCCTTCTCGGCCAACAGAGCCACAAGCCCTGTCCACTATTCTCAACTTCAGACATCCTGCTGATGGTTCTGGGTGAGGTCAGCAGGTCGGTCAGTCCAGCTCACTCTCTTTGCTGTCTCCTCTGTGCCCCCACCATCTTTTTCCATGAAGAATCTCACAGAGGTGATTTGCATTGACAGTTCAGGCAGTTTTACTGGCTGAAATCACCACTGTATCAACCTAAAACAATTATATCTGCTTTTAGGAGGCATTTTAGTGGATCTTGCCTGTCAAGTTAGAATGAGGTTTTGAGACTAAAGCCAAGCTGCTTTTTTAATGTTGTGTGTTTTAAGAACTTCAAATCATCATTATACTTTATTAACCATTTCATGATAGAAATCAAGTCAGCAAGAGCATCTCTGAGCTGACTGGGCCAATCAAGGGACATATTTGTATCAGTCACATTAAAAGTATGTATGCATGTATTTATTTATTTTTAAAGAATTCATTCGTCCATTCATGAGAGACCCAGAGAGAGAGAGGCAGAGACATAGGCAGAGGGAGAAGCAGGCTCCATGCAGGAGGCCTGTTATGGGACTTGATCCCAGGACCCCAGGATCACACCCTGAACTGAAGGCAGACGCCCAATCACTGAGCCACCCAGACATCCCACATTAAAAGTATCTAGTCAAAGTGCTTAAAATTGGGAGAGAATGAACAGCTAGCCTAGGTGGGTATATCCCAATGTGGAGAAATGGGGAAATGGGAAACTTCTGGTTAGAAGTTGCATTTGGCAAATTGAAAGGGGAAAAGTGATCTGGCCTATTAAAAGGTCCTGCTTTTAATAGTATCATGGACTCCCCAAGCAGTACTGAGGAAGACACAGAACAAGGAAAGGCATTTAATGCCTTCCTGGAAGCTTTCCAGTCATTTGCTGCCTTTTCAATCCCCCACCACTTTTTCTTCTCACAGACCTCCGTAAAGCTTCCGTTTTCTACATTAACACCCAGGGTCATGTGCTCACTGTCCCTTACTCGCTCTCTCTTCAGGATGCACCTGTAATATAAAGCCAGCTTAGACCCCGTGACCCCCCAAATACCTCCATTTCATCAGATTTCTCTGAGTCTGTTTGGACATCAAGGTGAAATTGGAGAGAAGACTAAACCAAAATTCTCTGAGAAGAATTACTTCCATGGCTCCATTCTCCCTGGCCTTAAAAGAAGCAGCAGAAGAAAAAAGGGATACCAAATGCCATACAATATAGCACCTTTCAGGATAAAGGTAGCTTCTAGTTTTAGTGATGATTCTGTGTTTACAAAACACATTGCTGATATGCAAGCTCTGAAGAAAAGATGATGTGATTGCCCTTAAGCTGTGGTCAATATTTATAGGCTTATTCTGAAGTGTACTGAATTTCTGGTTACTCCAAAGGGAAAAATTGAAAGAAATAAAATAAATATTTTGACTCAACATTAAAAAAAAATAGTCTTTACTATCTTGAAAAGTACTAAACCCCCCAGCATTGGAAATGTTCAAGCAAAATGGCAGTCTGGGTTGTATAAATTAGGGAAGGCTAACCAGAAGTAACAAACACACTGGAAAGATTCAGTGACTTAGAGAACAAAGGTATTTTTCATTTCTGTTTTTGTTTCCTCATGTAAGTCCAAAGTAATTATTGAGGAACTCAGGCTAAGGATTATTCTAGCATTCTAGAGCTGTTCTGGACGTCACCATCGAGTGTCCAAGAAAGGTAAAAGAGCATGAAGAACCACACAGAGGAAGTGGTCCACCCCCTTCCCCCAACACTCGGTAGCATTGGCCATAACCAACTGCAAGGAGGGCTGGGACATATGTCCTACCGACACCCTGCTAGGCACAGGCTCACTCAGCACTCCTCACACAGTGAGTGGATAACGAGGAGTGGATTGGGGGGTAGCTGGAAAGCTCTGCTGTAGCGAACAGAAGGCCTGTACTCAGAGTCAGGCCAACGAAGTTTGAATCACGGTGCATCGATTCAATGGCTGGGATACCTTTAGGTGAATCATTTACCCTCTCTAACATTGTGTTTCCTCATCTGGAAAATGGAGGAAGGCACTGTAACAACATCTACCCTACTTATGTAAAAATAAAGGAGAAAAGTCAATACATCAGAGAGCACTGGGGTTAGTAGGCCAACTCTGTTGTGGTGGTGGTTGCTGGTGCAGCCAGAATCACAGGTGTGGGTGTACACAAATGGCATCAACAATACCCTCTATGGCTGTGAACAAATGACGAGTCCAATAGATTTAAAATGCAGCATGAGGGTTTTAGATGAGAGAACAGAATGACTTGCACATGGACATTAGAAATTAGAGGTGAAGAGAGGATAGGAATGAGCTATTGAAGAGGACCACAGAGTTTCTGTCTAGATAACCAGAAAAGAAGACGTGATTCTCATTTCCTTGGGAGTGAGTCTGGAAAAAAGACTGAAAAGAGGACTGCACCGGATGATCATTTCTCCAAGTCTTTTCTAGAACTGTTTTATGTTTTACTTTTTCTGACCTGGGCTAATGCGGGCATCTCCAAATAGAAGGCATAGCTGGACATTTTTAACAAGAAAAGTCAAGTTGTTTATCTTTCCTGACTTCACTGTAGCACAGAGGAAAGGAAATAGGCATTAGAGGTTGGAAAGCTGGAGACATTTGTAGACCATGCAAAACATTCATCCGTGGCGCCAAGGAGAGCCCTTGAAGAGAACGGAAAGTTTGTGCGTGGTGCCTGTATCTTGCTGTTTTTAGTATGGTTTGCAAAAAACATAGAACTCAGTAAATAATTGATTGGCTTGTAAGCGGAGATGGAAAGAAACGGAGAAAGTATGGAAATGTATAGTTTCACATTCATTCATTTGTTCATTCATTAAACAATCATGTCCCTGGCACGGGGAATAACTAAACACACAAAGAGCTTCTATTACACTTGGTGAGAAATAAGCAGAAATTACGATAAATAAGTTATATATGCCAGAAAGTAGTAAGTGCTCTGGAAAAGAAAATAGTGGGGGACAGTAAGATTTGGGGGTGGTGATGAATAGTTTGTGTGTGTTTTTTTTTTAAGATTTTATTTATTATTCAGGAGAGACACACAGAGGCAGAGACACAGGCAGAGGGAGAAGCAGGCTCCCTGCGAGGAGCCCAATGAGGGACTCGATGCCCGGATCCCGGGATCACACGCTCAACCACTGAGTCCCCCAGGCATCCCTAGTTTGTGGCTTTTGAATAGGATGGTCCACACAGCCTCACAGAGAAAGCAACATTGAGCAAAGGCATGGAGGTGAAGGAGCTGAATACACAGACATGTAGAGAAAGCATGTTCTGGGTAGAGGGATCAGCAGGGCAAGGGCCTGAGATGGGGACGTGCTTGTGTCACATCCGCTGGATGTTGGGGGGAGGGTAAATAGATGTGACGCTCTCAGCTATCTCCCCATGGTCATGCTCTTCCCTTGGGGAAGAGTGAGAATCAAATGGGAAAAAGAACTAGAAGTTTTTTCTTGGACAAATAATGAAGAATAAGAATTTTTTTATCAGGATTATCAAACACTACAAATAGGAATATCTTTAATTTTAGAGTAGAAAAATTCTTCAGCACGTCTTTAAAAATCCCATTCTAGAACTACATTGTATAACAAGAATTAGGTCATTCTGATGTTCATTATATTCTTCCTTGATGGGCTGAAGTGTCTCTCTGAGAGGTAGCATAATGTTATGAAAGCAACCTAGATTGGGGGGGGGGGGCAGACTTAAATCAGTTCTAATCTTGACCTTTACACTGATGAGCTGTTTAAATTACTTAACAGATTTAAGCCTCAATATCCTGGCTATAAGAGAGGAGCAATCATACTGGACGGAAGAGACAGCATATGGAAGGTAAACATCATGGTGTCCGCCCCATAGAATGAACCAACAAAGGTTAATTTCTCCTTAAAGCAGGAGACCCAGTGGTGACGTGGGATGGCTTCTTTCCGCTGTCCTTGAAAAGGAGCTCTTCTTGTGGAAACACCAGTGCTTATATGTGAAATGCAGTTGGCCAAAGCTGAAAGAGGAAAGTCTGCTTTCCATTCCAGCACATCTGCTTCATTTTGGGGCTCCTTCTGACAGCTTAGTGACCTTAAGCACCATACCTGTGATGAAGAACTGTCTGTGAGAGTTTGGTACAATGATGAGAAGCATCATCTCACGAAAAGAACTATCCTTGTGATGTCTCCAGCCCTAACTCAATGTCCTGTGGTTGCCAGTAGATCAAATAAAGCCTGGGATAAAAGTAAAATCTCTATGGAGATTTGTTCGTAGAAGCCAACTTGCTAGAAGGCTGTACTTCTCAATGATTTTACAGCCTGGTATTTTTATTGATGGTATTTCAGTTATATACTGTCAATTACAAATTTTTCTAACACCATAGTAATGGCTCAAAGCTCTTCCTAATTATGCAAGATGCTGTGAAGAATCATAAGGGGATTTCAAATGCTTTGATTAAAATGACATTCACAGAATTGACATTTAGATGACTAATTTAGTTCTTCTTCCATATTCTAAGTTCATCTATATTTTGTGTTGTATGTGAAAAGATGTTTGGAGAATTTCAGAAGCAAAACCATCACCATCAGCAGCATTCTATTTATAAAATTAAATCTTCACTGTTCAAAGAAAAAAATCCTGTTGCTATATAGACAACTTTATTTTTAAATGAACATATTATTAGATTGGAGTAAACTACCTCATAACATTCTTTGATATTCCTCTTCATTCCACCGTAGGAATTTATAACTTTGTGTAATGTGGGACAGCAGAGGAAGTGCTTTTTGGAGTTTAAAAGTTGTTGGTTTTATTCTCAGATCAACTGGTTGTTTGATCTTGAACAAAAGAGCCTCAGCTTTCTCAAATGTTACACAAGATAACTCCCAGGATGGTCCTACAGATTTAATACGAACATTTTTAAGAAAACATCTAGTATTGAGATTTGACATAGACATATTGTGAAATGATGACCACAGTAAGTTTAGTTAACATCTATCACTGCACAGAGTTACAATTTTTTTCTTGTAATGAGAATTTTTAAGATTTACTATCAAGCACCTAGGTGGCTCAGTTGGTCAGTGTCTGCCTTCAGCTCAGGTCATGATCCCAGGGTCCTGGGATCAAGTCCCACGTGAGACTTCCCGCTCAGCAGGGAGTCTGCTTCTTCGTCTCCCTCAGCCCCTATCCCCACCTCCACCCTCACTCATGCTCGCTCTCTCTCTCTCTCAAATAAATAAATCTTAAAAAGAAAGATTTACCGTCTTAGCAACTTTCAAATATACAACACAGAAATTTTTTTAAGTTTTTGTTTAAAATTTTTTAAGTTTTTGTTTTAATCCCAGTTAGTTAGCATACAGTGTTATTATATTAGTTTCAGGTGTACAATATAGGGATTCTATACTTCCTTCACTTCCTTTTTTTTTTTTTTTTTTTTTTGGAGATGATTCTACACTTCCATACAGCATCTGGTGCTCATCAACAAGTGCACTCCTTAATTCCCATCACCTATTTAACCCATCCTCCTGCCTACCACCCCCTCCAGTAACCATCAGTTTGTTCTCCACAGTTAAGAGTCTATTTATTGACTTGTCTCTCTTTTTCCCCTTTGTTCATTTGTTTTGTTTCTTAAGTTCCACATATGAGTAAAATCACATGGTATTTGTCTTTTTTTTCCGATTTATTTTGCTTAGCATTATACTCTCTAGCTCCATCCATGCCATTTGGCAAGATTTCATTCTTTTTTATGGCTGACTAATATTCCATTCTGTGTATACACACACACACACACACACACACACACACACCATCTTCTTTATTCATTCATCATTTTGATGGACACTCGAGCTGTTTCCCTATCTTGGCTATTGTAAATAATGCTGCCATAAACATAGAGGTACATGTATGCCTTTGAATTAATGTTTTTGTATTCTTTGGGTAAATATCCAGTGGTGCAATTGCTGGGTCATAGGGTAGTTCTATTTTTAACTTTTTGAGGAACCTCTGTTCTGTTTTCCACAGTGCCTGCACCAGCCTGCATTCCCACCAACAGTGCTCGAGGGTTCTTTTTTCTCCATACAACACAGTATTGTTAACTACAGTCACCATGCTATACATTAGATCCCCTGGATCTATTTTATAACTGGAAGTCTGTAACTTTTGACCACCTTTACCCATTTCCGCCACCCTCTACTCCCCGCCACTTGCAACCACCTGTCTGTTCTGTTTCTATGAATGTTTTCTTTCTTTAACTCCACACATAAGTGAGATCAAACAATATTTGTCTTTCTCTGTCTGGTTTATTTCATTTAGCAAAATGCCTTCAAGGTGCATCTGTACTGCCACAGAAGGCCCTGTTTCTCATGCTTGAATAATATTCCTTTGTATACACATACCACATCTTTATCCATTCAACCACTGATGGACACTTAGGTTGTTTCCATGTCCTCATTATTGTAAATGTTTTCATTTCCTTTAGTTAAATTCTCAGAGGCAGAGCTGCTGGATCATATGGTAGCTCTGTAGCTCTCTTTTTAAGCTTTTGAGAAGCCTCCATACTGTTTTCCCTAGTAGCTGCACTAATTTACATTCCCCCCAAATGTAAAGGTTCCTCTTTCTCCACAATTTTACCAACACTTTCATCTCTTGTCCTTTTGATAACAGGCATTCTAACAAGTGTGAGGTGATATCTCATCGTAGTTCTGATTTGTATTTCCCTGATGATTAGTGATGTTGAGCACCCTTTTCATGTGCCTATTGGCCATCTGAATATCTTCTTTGGAAAAATGTCTATTGGGCCTTTTCTCATTTGTAAATTGGATTATTACCTTTCTTTATTTGCTCTTTAGTTGTATGAGTTCCTTATATATTTTGGATAGTAACCTGTTATCAGATGTGTGGCTTGCAAATATTTTCTCCCATTCCACAGATTACCTTTCCATTTTGTTTTGTTGATTCTCTCTTTTGCTGTATAGAAGCTTTTAATGTAATCCCACTTGTTGATGACATTATTAAAGGAAACCAACCAACAAAGAAGTAAGAGGTCATTTCATGGAGCAATGTTAAGAGTATCATGAACCAGAAATTAGTGATCAAATTCTGAGTGGCTATGGTCCAGTACAAAATAAAAATAAAGAAAAATAGCTAATAAATCATCATTTAAAAAAGAAGTCAAGTAGCATATTAATGAATTTTTCTAATAAGGAGAGGATACAAGTAACATGACAAAGGTGTCAGCTTTACCTTGTTGGTCTGTGGGTAAACTGTCCTAAGGACCTCATATAGCACTTGGCAGACAGACTTCAAGCAAGGATTCAGAGAATAGGTGACAAAAGCAAAAAGTGCCCAGGACATGGGCCTCCTCCCTCACCAACACCCCCGTGGGAGATTGACTTACAGCTATGGGCACCCAGGGCAGGGGCTGGACCACTGGACTACTGTGGAGACATTAGTCTATTCCCAATTCCTACACACACAAATTCTCTAACTAAGAGGACTTTTTCTATTATCAAAATCCAACCCTAGTCTTTCTCTGGGCTGAGAAAGCTTGAAAGTGACCTCCAGACAGGTCTCTTCCACTTCAGTTTACTATAAAACCAGTACTTCATGTTCAATATTCTCTTGCTCAACTTCATGGTTTTACCACAGGTACACATATCCTTGAACAAAATGATTTTAATTGCTTCTCTTTACAGTTGACTTATTTATTTTGTTTGTTGTCTCTCTGTCCTTGCCAGAGAGAAGCTCTCAGAGAGCAGAGATTTTTGCCATTTTGTTTACCTCCATATTTCTGGTGACTTCAACAGTGCCTGCCATGCAGGAGGTTGTTTTGAATCTATTAATGAACTGATAGAAGTGAGTGGAAGTGGTTCTTGATGTCCCTCATTCCTCATAGGCCCACCTGAAAATCTGTGTGAACTTCATCATCTCTGGAGAAAGGACTTCAGGAGGTCATAAGAGTCTTAAATTTTGCTGCGGGCAGTCAAGGATTCACCTATTAATTCATGAAAAAGACTTGCTGCATGGTAGGTATGCACTATTGTTTCCCATTTATTGCTGTGTTATCAAGTGTAAAGCAGGCCTGGCTATAGATGAACCACCAATTCCATAGTAGTAGTACACAGCACCAGCTCTATGACACTTTGTAGTATCTAAATTCATCCATTCCAAAGCCTCTACACACGACCTCCCTTTTTCGCGTCTTTTTCACATAAGACAGACCTCCCTTTTTCACATAAGACAGTGAAAAGGCCATTGTACCAATGGCCTCCTGATATGCATGGGTTTATTGCCTGAATCCTGTGCACCTGGAGGTCCAGGGGGCCCAATAAGAGTCCTCCCTAGACTGACCTTCTTAAGCTAACCTGAGCAAGAAAGGAAAAGAAAGAAGGAAATAAGCTCACTTGCCCATTGGTCCCTATGACCTATGAGAAGAGAAAACAAAATTATAGAACTGAATCTGAGGATCACTTGGGTCCTCTCCTGGCACTCTCTTAACATAGTTTGATGTAGACCTACCTCCTACATTCTTTTAGATTCTTCTTCCTTGTCCTTGAATTCACAGAATATGAAGTTCCTCTATCAAATGATGGCTCTGTCCTCTTTCCTCACATGGCCTCACCTCTCTTTCCTTCCTTTGTCTGGGCTGCACCCAAATGATGCCCAGAGTCCATGAAGGCCAGTTCTGGGTTCATCAAAGAGGAAAGCCCCTACCTTAAGTTGGAGGGAGGCACGCTTTTCTCAACCTCATAGCGTTTTCAAAACTGCCATTTTGCAGACTTTGCTGGAATAGCTGAGACAACCCAGAATTGTGAAATAAAAAGTAACTTCCATCTAGACACATTCTTCTGAATAAGGATGCACTAGGATGTACAAGGATAAATTTTTAGTCTCAGAAACAGTCATCTTCTTTCTTACAGCCTGGAATAAAGACCTAATGAACCATGGGGATTTTTAATGCATATTGAACAAGTAAACAGAGATGAGGAGTATTTATAATCCATCAGATCGAGACAGACAAATTCATTTACACAAGCTAATTGTCCCCTTGTGATAGGGGGGCAGCTTGTTTCATGGGGTTGCCATTTTACCCATTTCTAAAAGGGCGTCTGCTCTTCAAAAGGATTTTCTAATTTATGAGCCACCTCTTTGTTTCCTCCTGTCTTGGGTGAAGTCACAAAGCTATCTTTATAACTTCATCATCATTTTCCAAGCAACACACTCAGCAGCTATAAACAGAACATTAGGGAAAGTCAAACCCACACAACTGGGAAGGAAATTGGATTTAACATTGGTCTATAATCACAGTCAAAAATGGCCACAGTGAAAATTAATTAAAGAGAAATATTTCTGTTGTCTTTACTGTTATTCGCTGCTTAAAGAATAAGTCTTCCAGATAATAGCACTTGACTCCCTAAGTAAAATGGTGATTTATGAATTTTCTCCCTAAGGAAATTACTGGTTATTAACAGGGGAAAACTCCACACTTTCTAGTTTTCTTGTGAAAATAATTTGGTATAACTTGCAACTCGAGTAGATGCAATGGAAAGAGAGAATTCTCATCTTTCCATTGCATCTCCTTGACTCCCAAAGTAAAATGGTGATTTATGAATTTTCTCCCTAAGGAAATTACTGGTTATAAAACAGGGGAAAGCTCCACACTTTCCAGTTTGCTTGTGAAAATCATTTGGTATAACTTGCAACTTGAGTAGATGCAATGGAAAGATGAGAATTCTCTCTAGAACAGAGTTCTCTCTCATTCTCGATTTGGTTTCACTGCACACCTTTCATCCCAACACATGTTAATTATAAACAACTCACTTGACAGCATTAGCTCTTCTATCCCTGAGTCCTTGCAGTTGTTCTCTGAGTCCTTCCAGTCTGTCCATTTGGGCCACAATAAATTGAAGAACAAAGTATCTCAGAAGTAGATCAAACATGAAATGACATCTTTCTGACCTCTTTCTGGTCTTCTCCCTGGAAGGAGAATAGCAGTTGCTTGTCAGCAAGTCTTTGAACTTTTGTATTATCTTTCTTTGAATTTTGAAGTGTCATTGTACAGCAAGTTGCTTTGATTTTTGTTTAATTGACAAACCTATTTGAGTTCTTGGTTTCGACTGGTGATGTGACATTATTATTTTTTTGTTCCTTTACAACTGTATATTTGCTAATTTAATATGATGTGGTTTGTGTTTGATCTACTGTGGGAATAAATTTTGTATGGATTTTTTTAAGTTTTAAATCTAAAAGAAGATAAATTATGAACAAATTTTATCTCCTATGCCAGTAGTGCTAACCTGGTAGCCAAAGAAAGTGAGTTGCTATGAATTCAGAACACAGCTCTATACTTGACTTTTAAAAATAGAAAAAAGGGGTAAAGCACTTTGTCCTAACAAAAGTAGAACTTGGATAATCTGGTTCTTGATGGGGGCCTTTTAAGTCCAGACAAAAGTGTAAATTCCCCAAGGTAAGGAGTGACCATTGGGTGGATTTGACAGCAGAATAGCTGGACAATACAGGCTAGGTTATTAAAACCATTATTAAAAACGATATAAACTTGCAATTATATATATCAAAACCAAATGTAATGAACAGTCAAGCCTTGTCACTGTCTAATTGTTTTTACTCTAGTTTCCTATTATCTATGCTCTTGAGGTAATTTACATGTATCACATCTGCATGGTAGAAATACTTTACACTGACATGGTATTGCACACCTCCTCCCAGCTCCAGGTGCTGATATGAGCCTGGTAGCTTGAAATCGGTCTTGTTGGAGAATATATATCACAGAAGTTTGCATATGATACAAATGAACATTTTTTTCTCTCTGGATCTCCACTTGTTTCAAACATTTACTAGCACACTACTACCTAACAGCATAAGAGTCTTGCTATTTCAAAACATAAGTAGATCTGAAGAATCTACTTCAGAGATTTGCTTGCTCTAAACACTTTTCAGTTTTTTACCCTTTAGCACCCCTTTCCCTTTCATTCTGTACCATCATTCCTTTCTCTGTGGAATTGCATCTTTCTTATTCTATGCAATTGGGCCAAAGGGTAGAGGTCCAAAGACCCCAGCCCTCCCTGGTCTCAGGAGTGGGCTCATGACTTGAGTCAGACCAATCCTAGTATTCCAGAGCACTGGCTTCAATGACTGGTTCTAGCATGAACATGTGAGGCCAGCTGGGACAGAGATCTCCTTAAAATGCAATTGATGGGTGCTGGCTGGCATTAGGAGGCAAATGTAGGCTTGAGGCTGTCACTGGCTACGTTTCCCACATTTGATGATACATAGGCAGAAGCAGAGCCTTGGAGACTTTATTTGAAATTTGCTTGAAGCCTGATGCCCCTTGGACTTCTCAGGCTTTCTTGTATGTCCAATAAGAATTTTTTAAATCTCAACTAACTTTGCTAAAATGCCATATAATATGACATATCCATAGAGAGAGCACCACTGGTACTTTGGGGATATAGTGACAGAGATGCAGAGAGGTTGCAATTTGATCCACATCGTGACCAGATCTGCAGACCAACAGGATGTTCTTAAAAGAGTTCTTACTGTATATATCAACCAGAATTTTATGGAAATTTATGAGATTGTATTTAAAAGACTAAACACAGTCTTTGCCTGAAACTTAGAAGTTTATGAAAGATAAGGAAAAGGCAGAGGCTCTCATTACACCCCCCGGATTGATGCAAGCACCATGTGGTGTATACTAAGAAATTTCTCAGGAAATCTTTGTTGAGAAAAAGGCTGTCTCCTGAAGACTGTGCATTCAGCTGTACCGTGGCAATGATTCAGCAGCTTCATACAACACCCCACAGCTTTCTTTGTGAGAAAAGCATATGGACAACACTGTTTGATGTGAGGCAGAGTAAGCAGATTCAATAAATAAATTCTAGCTCATCAATATGCTGTTTGACCTTGAGAGTCGAAGTTGTTTCTGTATAAACCAGATTTCCCATTTTTAGGCCTCTGGGCTCAAAAGAACCAAGCAAAATACCCTATCTTGTTTTATAACAAGAAGAAAAATAGTTAATTAAAAAAATAAAGTTAATCCACTGGCTATCTGTAAAGTAATTTAAAGCTAAAACTAAGCTTTTGAAGTTTTAGAAATATTTTTCTAATTTATCTCACATCCACCAACAAGGAATCTTTCCTCCAAAACAAGAGCCTTGTCCTCATCACAGTTGGAAGTCGTTGGGGGAGCATCTGCTTCCCCTTTCACATTTCTGTAGAGATGAAGGAGCGGAACTTGGGTGAAAACTCCTGGAGTTTCTCTCTGCCCCTTTATTCACTTTTTGTCATCACTGGAATAAAAACAGATCTGTCTGGCAAGGGATGCCTGGGTGGCTCAGTGGTTGAGCATCTGCCTTCAGCTCAGGGTGTGATCCCGGGATCCTGGGATCGAGTCCTTCATCAGGCTCCCTGCATGGAGCCTGCTTCTCCCTCTGCCTATGTCTCTGCCTCTCTCTCTCTCTCTCTCTCTCACTCTGTGTGTGTGTGTGTGTGTCTCATGAATAAATAAATAAAATCTAAAAAAAAAAAAAAGAGGATGTATCTGGCAAGACAGTGAATAATCTGACACATATTTACCAAGCAGACCAGGGTAGGGAGGAGGCATAGCATTGAAATGATGACAACATGCTAGTCTCTTTCAGCTAGCTCTCTCTGTTCTGCTGGTCACTGGTTATTAATGTCATAATTCAGGTGGTTGGGGAAAATGCATGCTCTGTAGAAACAGTTCTCCCTTCAGATAAGGAATAAGGCCTAGAGCAGGAAGAAAGGAGGAAACTCTGACCTTCACTTAAGCCTTAGTTCTACTACCTAACACTGTTTATCAGGGGCTGCCAAGCCAACAAGACTGTCTCTTCTGCAGGGTGCATTTGATTTCTTTTTCCCCTGTTCTTTGGTTAAGAACCCAGAAGTAGCATCAGTGGGTGATTAGCACTGTAGGTACTAAATAACAACATAGGAATTTGGGCAAGGAAAACTTATACCTAGACAGTATTTGGAGGGCAAGGAACCATATTGGGAGCCGAGCATTTCAGAGTGCCTCCTGCAGTTGGTGCTTTGAGTTTTTGTTTTGTTTTGTTTTTTAAGATTTTATTTATTTATCATGAGAGATACAAAAAGAGAGAAAGAGGCAGGGACACAGGCAGAGGGAGAAGCAGACTCCATGCAGGGAGCCCAACATGGGACTTGATCCTGGGACTCCAGGATCATGCGTCTCCAAAGACGGCACTAAACCGCTGAGCCACCCGGGCTGCCTGGTGCCCTTGAGTATTAATTACAGTTTGTCTAGTACTTTAAGGCACAGGCCTGGTTTGTTTAGAGAGGAGAGGATTTGTTTTGAACTCAGGATAGGTTTTTCTAGAACCTAAAACTAGGTGAGAGGAAATGTTCTTGTGTGTAGAGAGATCCACTCCTGTAGTTGAGAGCCGGACTTTCTGTGAGCTTAGACCAGAGTGGTGGCTTGACTTCTTTAGGACAAAAGAAGTCCTTGACCTCAAAGGACAAGGTCCCACTGTATCTTGACAAGGCTTGTCTCAGGGCCATCAGAAACTCTGAAGATAGGCCTAAGTATGAAAAACAATTTTTAATAAAATTCCTTTGAAATTTCATTGGTTAATCAAGAATGCAGCTATAAAACAGATGGTATTTATGGGGCAAATGATAAAGTGGTAGTGTTGCAGTTGTTGGGACTGCTATTTGGGACTTTTACGTCCCAATGCTAGGACTAAGTTCTTTCCACTTTACTTTACTTTGAACTATAACCAGGGATGGAGATGAGGTTTTAAGGAAGTAGTCTGAAATGACTTAACCACAGGCATTTAGAATCACTGCTACTCTGTGGCTTCAGTATGGCTCTGAAATAATTATAAGCCCTGAATACGATTGTAAACTTTCTGTGGTCAGGACAAATGTTTTTTATCAATAAAGAAAGAAGCATGGGCCTCTGATGGTAGAGGGTATATACCAACTCTTGAGTTGAAAGTAGTAAAAAAAAATAAATAAATACCAGTGAAGCTGTTATATCCCAAAGAGGGATCAAGCCAAAGAGGACATTAAGTGTCTTGCCAACAGAGTACACAACCCAAATATCGCTGACCAAACAAGAAACAAGTATCATTTTTCTGAATCTGTGGAAGCCTCACACAAACTCCAGGGCAGGACTCTGATAAAAGCTAGTTTGGAACACACCACATCTATTAGGGCTTAAGTGGGCTTTCTAGTGCTATTGTGAATCCAGTTAAAAGAATTCTGACACTCTCAGGACCTCCTGAAGAGACAGGAGTACAATTTGAAGAGATTTTGAATGCTGTTGTCCCAATCACTGCAAAGAGAAGGACCATCTATCATAGAGTGTGGCCCCATCCAGATGTGCTTATATGGCTTGAGGACAGAAAGCAAAGGAGCATCTCTTGTCCTTGGATCCAGAAGTGAAGGGGGGAGAAGAGATACTCTGAACCCAAACAGGTGGAATGAAAGAAAATGAATGGGTAGAGCCTGAATCTTGTTTCTGGGGCCCAGTTCTTCTCCCACCAGCATTTTTGGCTCAAAATCAACTGATGTCCAGGTGAGGCCAGACCAATGCCTCCTTCTCCTAAGGGGAAGGGGAGAAGATGGAGGGGAGCAAGGTTTCCAATCATAATAATGTGGGAAGCAAAGGCAAAAGAAAAGTTAAATTTCCTTACAACTTACACTCCCTGACAAGTCCCTGAAACAGGCAGAGTGACATTCCTCTAGGGACTCAGCTGCCTCTATACTAACTCTTTGCTAAGGGCAAAAGGCAATCTCAGCCTGACCCCCAGGATCCTATAAATCTTCTTTAACAAAAACATTCCTTTGGAAACTCTCTTTATCTCTACTCCCCAAGATACACATGTCAGCAATCACCCCCCAAGCATATGACTCACTGATACATATCTGAGGGTCTTATGACTAAGGGTTTACCAAAGAGTCATCAATGACATTTTCCAAACAATAGCTAGCTCTCTCAAGGTCCTAGAAAACTTGCTTCCAAAATTCCTTAGACTTAACACTATCCCTAGCCCCCTCCTAACTTGAAAAGACTATGATGGGCCACTCCTCATGACCGCAGTGCAGGTTTCTGCCCACGGGTCCTGCCCCCGTGCTTTAATAAAACCACCATTTTGCACCAAAGACGTCTCCAGTTTTCTTTCTTGGTGGTTGGCTCCAAAACCCTAATATCTTCCCTACATCAATAGCCATTACCCTACCAAGAAAAGGGGGCAGATCTTTTCTTATGTGGAAATGAGACTCCCAGGAAGTCTTCATGATAGAAAAGGAATTGAATAGCTGAAAAGACAGAGTTTGAGTGTTTTAACAGAGGAGAACAACAGTCCAGAGCACAAAGACAGGAGAGAGTGACAAATCAGGCAGGTTCCAGTCCCGCCAAATGACCTGCATTTTACTAG
Organism: Nyctereutes procyonoides; assembly: GCF_905146905.1. Classification (NCBI taxonomy): domain Eukaryota; kingdom Metazoa; phylum Chordata; class Mammalia; order Carnivora; family Canidae; genus Nyctereutes; species Nyctereutes procyonoides. The sequence goes on from NW_026575146.1 coordinate 24,695,595, forward strand.
AGCTTCCATTCCAGGGTGGGGGGACTAGGTGAGAGGACCCAAGCCTGACTTGTGATACAAAGTGTGCAAATGTGGAGGTCATTTGGAAAGGGAAGGAGCAAATGACTCCTGGATACATGGCATTACCACCAGAACTTAAAAACATATTTAGGGCGGCAGAAATAACTTCAAGGCAATCCCCATTCCATAAGCTGAAATTTCCTAAAGTGTCTCCAACCCTTATCCGTTGAAAATTAGACAGTTTCTCCAATCATCCCAACCCCCTAAAAATGCGGCCCTTTAGTTAAAAGCATTGTGCAAAAGTATGGCGTTTAGGGAACAATGAGTCCCCAAGTAATTCTCTACAAAGCTGTAGTGCCTCCACAGGAACTGCTCATGGAGTATGAAAAAAAATCAACTAAGACTCTAACTTCAATTTGCAATTCATTGTTATACTTCACAGAAGGGGGAAAAAATGCAGAAAACACATTTCTGAGTACCAGACCACAAATTCCAGTTCAGCTCAAGAAGCTGAAAGAATAGGACCCCTGCCTTCCGAGTGATGCAAAACCCAGCAGGGGCTCTGCTTTGAAAATGCTGTTAAGAATAAAGCAGGAACAGCCACAAACAGCCGGGGACAGGAACCAGCCAAACTCTTGCCAAAAATTATTGTATTAAATACTAAATTCTACTTTAAGGTGGCAACCACAATTTAGTCTTTTAGAATCCTTCCCAAGTAGAACCTTTGGTTATTTCCTGAGATGGAAGAATTTGTTTGCAAGATGATCAATTCTTTTTGGCAAGAGCCAGAATTTAAACCTGGCATCAAGACCCAGCCAACCTACAGCCTGGGAGAAGAAAGCAACACTGGTTATTTTATCTAGAGATGAGCCATTCACATTTTTGATAGATCAATGCCACATTTGCCTGAGAACAACTTAAGGAAACCTGATTGCAAAAATACTTCCTATCCCGTGACTTTCCTTTTTTGAAAATCTATTTTTAAATTTTTTCATTTTTATTTTTTATTGAAGTATAGTTGACATATTATGTCATAAGCACAAAATAGTGCTTGGACAAGTATGTACATTACATTATAAAATGCTCACCACAAAAAGTGTAGTTACCATCTGTCATCATACCAAGTTATGACAATATTATTGACCATGTTCCCTATGCTGTGTCTTATGACTTTTCACCTGCCTCTGTAAGTGCATGACTGGATAATGTTGGAAATTATTTGGAATAGTCACCAGCGGCTGCTTTCACACGAGCAGCCCAGTTAAGCAGCATTTCCACAATCTTCCTTCTCATAGTGACAAACAGACCCCAGGTCCATGCAGTCTCTGGGAAAAGGAGCACTTCCTTGGAGTTCCACAGGACTGGCCACGTTCAGGCAGAGACTTGCCAAGGAGGCCGGAGAAAAGGTTCTTGCTTGAGAAGAAGAAATTGAGGGGTGGAAATAGTAGAGTCAAGGGAGGTGGGATAGTGTGTTTTTAAAACATTCAATTCCAAATTCCTCAATTCCATGTAGGCTGGGAAGATTCTTCAGGGATACCAAAAATAATGGCACCTAATCTTCACTGCAGAGTGCTTTAAAATGACTAATAAAATAAGAGTTAACTATCTTCCCTTCGACATGTTTTCAAGACTTTCAGTGATGAAACCAGTTGCTTCTTTGTCAATTTCCCATGCTTAGAGCAAAAGTTATAATGCCATTAGCATGGGAATTGTGAACTCTAAGCCACCAAGCACTAAAGCCATGTAAAAATGACGTTCGATTTTGAGATTTAACTTTGAGTGGGTGCTCAGTCCTCCTAAAACATCCTCTAATGATCAGACATCTTGATATGTTGATTATGTGTCTATGAAGAAGGTGATAGCCTTATGCAAACACATACCAGCTGGCATTTTAAGAGAAAAAATAATTGATTATTAAGGGAAAATGAGTTGATATTTGGCATGAGAATCCAGAAAGAAATATCTACAACTGAAACAAAAGGTGAGAAACAAAATACATTCTGGGAAAAACTTATGGCCAGAGTACCTAGGATTATTCCATGAAGCCACTACCTTTGTTTGCTATTTCTCCTTCATTACATAGTTCCATATGCCCTAATTATATGATATAGCTTATTTATTGTTCTAGTAATACTTTTTTCTCAATTCTTCTTTCAGCAGAGATCACTGGAAAAAATATTTTAAAAATATAAAAAACGTGCACGTAAACAAATGCTATAATTTATGTTTCTGTATTCCTAGTGAAGATCAGAAAATCAGCCTTTGGGTGATAAACCTCAGTAGCCTTTCTTCCCCATATTCCCAGAGTCTAAAACAGTGACCAGCACATAGTAAGTGCTTGTCCTAAGCTGGAATCCCCAGAAAGCAGAGCTTACCCAGTGACATTATCCACCACGAGCAAACCCTTTTTCCATACAAACTAAAATGGATAAGGTAAATGGGTCATGATTTTGCATATTCACTGAATCTTTAGCAGGGAGAATCATTTAAAGATCGAAGTTTATGAGAATCCTTGCCACAATCAAAGATTTCTACCACCTGGAGTTTCACAATTATTATTCTGTGCGAGAATCATGACTTCTCTCACTCAGGTTGATGATTACATTAGCCATGGGCCTCCTGAGCTTTTGCTTCTCTATATTCTCTCTCTTACCATCAGGGAGCCACCATGAATTTAATTTTCTCCTTGCAGACTAGAGCAGGGTTCTTTCCAAGTTTGGACATTTAAGATGATGGATGATTCCCCACCCCGGGCTCAGTCCAAACAGAAAAGTGAGAGATGTTGTCCTGGTAGTAGTTTGGAAGTCAGGCTGACAAGCGTCACCTGGCTTTTTTCAGTTTGGAAATACATGATCATTTTTCAAATATTCTACAATTAGCACATACTATTTTCATAAACTTAAAAAAGTATTTTTTAAATAAAATAAATGATTTGTTGACAATGACCGAGTAAGTGTGGTCACTCTTTGTTATGAAATGAAGTGAGTGAAATTTTAAAAACTGTTTGTTTCTTCTTTACCTAAAGAGGGGGGGGGGATGGTAAGTCATCTTTTTATTTCAGAAAAATGAACAGGTAACCCATTATCCTGGGAATAAGGTATAACTGGACCTTTTTACTTTCTGTGGCTTAGAAGAGGTCCCTTCTCTTCCCTTGGAGCTCTGGGAAGTTGCATACTTTTGAAGGGAAAGCCCCATTTGCAAACCTCTTTCCTAAAATACCAAGGTATTTTCTAAATGATTGAGAGGACTGGAATGGCTCAGACCACAGTCCGCTGGTCAGAGAACATACCACAGACCCCAAAGGGGAATCTGCCTACAGTACCAGGGATAATGGCCTGTGGTTCCATTCCAACACTGGGCACACCAAGGGCCTGGCAGAGGATGTGCTTGTGGCTGCAAATCCCTCCACACTTGGCCCAACTTGCTAGTGTCCTGCTAGTACGAAGGCAGAACTCACCCTCTCTGAACTAATTCAAATTAGCTCCACATTTCCAGACCAATCCAGAGAAGGAAGAGAGCTCAAAAGGAAGATGCTATACTCTGCTAAAATTTAGCCATTAATAGGGAAAATATATTTGTTCTCTAAGTGGATGAAATGGATTTAGTTGTCCTTTTCTTTGTGTCTTCTGTAAGCAAGGTGATGAGGTGGTTTTCCTTCAATCAAGTTTTATGCAGTGATTAGGAGCATGGATATTTGTTGATGATGTTCTGAATAAAGCTCAGCAAATTCCATCTGTGTGCTGACGGCACTAGACATGATAGCTGTGAGTTTGAACATCCTGCTGCATGGGAAAAATACTCAGGAGACCCATGTGCAGTGTCTATTCCTTAGACATGTTTGGAGGCAGGCAGGAGGCAGGAGGGAAGTTGTGGTTCCTGTTTGTATGAAAGCTCTCACTCCGGAGAGAAAGGGAGTTCTTCTATAGCTTCTAGGAAGATTCTACTCAAGAGCCTTCCCAGCTCAGGTACTGGCAGGATACCACAAGCCTTCAGTCCTTTGAAACAAATTTCCCAAAGTGCCATTTAAAGCACTGGAATGAAAACCCATTAGCGAATATGTAATACCAGAGTAAAAGGGAGGGATTTCAGGGACCCATTTCCGTAGGCTCCTTTAGTGGATACCCTCTGTAAATATTTAGACCTGTATGAAGAAAGAATCCAGAGGAAACAACAAATACTAATTAATATGTTAATAATAGGAAGTATTATTTCCTCAAAGAGAGCTCTCACACACTCATTGCCTAAGTATCAGTTATACAAGCTGAAAAAAAAGTGAGTCATAAGCTACAAAACTATACAGTCAAAAAATAGATGCCTGGATCAATGGAATAGAACAGAAAATCCAGATATAAAGTCACAACTGTATGGTCAATTAATCTTTGACAAAGGAGAAATGAATACACAATGGGAAAAAGTCTTTTCAACAAATAGCATTGGGAAAACTGGATAGCTACATGCAAAAGAATGAAACTGGACCACTTTCTTCCACCACACAGAAAAATAAGTTCAAAATTAGAGACCTAAATGTGAGGTCTGAATCTACAAAAATCCTAGAAAAGAGCATAGCAATTTCTCTGATACTGGCCATAGCTGAGTTTTTTCCAGATATGTCCTCTGACACAAGGGAGATAAAAGCAAAAATAAACTACTGAGACTACATCAAAAATAAAAAGTTTCTGTACAGTAAGGGGAACAATCAACAAAACTAAAAGCAACCTATCAAATGGAAGAAGATATTTACAAATGGCATATCCAATAAAGGGTTAGTGTGTAACATATATAAAGAACTAAGATAATTCAATAATCAAAAACCAAATAATCCAATTTTAAAATAAAGACATTTCTCCAAAGACAACACACACGGCCAACAAACACATCAAAAGATGTTCAATATCACTCATTATCAGGGAATTGCTAATCAAAACTACAATGAGCTATCACCTCACTGACGTCAGATGGCTAAAATAAAAAACATAAGAAACAACAAGTGTTGGCAAGGATGTGGAGAGAAATGAACACTTGTGCACTGGTGGGAATGCAAACTGTGGAAAACAGTTTGGAGGTTCCTCAAAAAATTAAAGAGAGAACTACCTTACCACCCAGTAATCACACTACTGGTATTTACCCAACAAAAGATTTACCCAACAAAACAGGGCGCCTGGGTGACTTAGTGGTTGAGCATCTGCCTCCAGCACAGGGCGTGATCCCAGGGTCCTGAGATTAAGTTCTGCATCAGGATCCCCGCAGGGAGCCTGCTTCTGCATCTGCCTATGTCTCTGCCTCTCTCTGTCTCTCATGAATAAATAAGTTTTTAAAAATCTTTTAAAAAATACAAAAACACTAATTAAAAGGGATATATGCACCTTTATGTTTACTGTAGCATTATCTACAACAGCCAAATTATGGAAGCAGCCCAAGTGTCCACTGATACATGAATGGATAAAGAAGATGTGGTTATATATTATATATTATATATATATATATACAATGGAATATTACTTGGCCATAAAAAAGAATGAAATCTTGCTATTTGCAACAACATGAATAGAGCCAGAGTATTATACTAAGTGAAATAAGTCAGAGAAAGACAAATACCATATGATTTCATTCATATGTGGAACTTAAAAAATAAAGCAAATGAACAAAGGAAAGAAAAAGAGAGGGACAAACCAGGAAACAGACTCTTCACTATAGAGAACAAACTGACAGTTTACAGTGGGGAGGTTGGGTGGAGGGTTGGGGAAATAGATGGGGATTAAAGAGTACAGAAATAAAATGATAAAAAAACCCAACTGTACAGTCAATAATAAGGGGAGAAAAATAAAGGAAATATGCCTCAAGAAAGAGGAGGAGAAGAAGAAAAAAGAGAACCAAACGAAGATATTCTTCTGAATAAACATATTTTAACATAATATATTTCTGGCTGTATTTTACAAATCTATCACTGTTTCAGTCCTATGTTGTTTTACCTAAGGTATCCTTAGTGATGAAACAAACATCTCATTGTCTAGTTTGGGCTCAGGAAGAATTTGTAAAAGTTGTCTGAACCTATAGCCTCAATAATCTTTGAAGTGATATAAATGTCCTATAAGCGAAAGAAAACTAGCAGCACAGAAAAATTCGTAAGGAATTTTGGAATAAACAAAAATGGTTACTGAGTACCTTCAATAAAAAACTATGCACTAGAGTACATTTTAGGTTACCTGATATAAGCCTGTTTATTGCCCATGGAGCTATTTACAACTCTTATAAGTTGTAGATAACTGATAATTAAGGCAAAATAATTGTCTATTGACAATTCTTGTCTACCAATATGCAATAAATTCTGACTGGTGAAGGTTCAATTGACTTCCCTTCCCCATGATGAAAAAACGTTTTGCAAATTCATTTCAATACTCCTGATTTATAAGTATGTTTGTTCTTTGGATTCTCTTCTGAATTAGTTATAATAGCTTTTCTGGTTCCTTCATTTAATTAATGAGTTACATACAATCTCTGATAATTTTATATTTGTAGGATTCATGCTTTTTTGAAAATTAACCTTTAACAGATCTATGAAACAAAATAATCCACCATTTTCAGATTGAAAAGCCTTCAATTTTTACTGAATGTTGAATCTAGCCTGAATTTATATATTTCTGTCACATATTTCTGGAATAGTACTCTTGTATGAAGGCAGTAATTCCTGCATAGATGGACTGACACTTCCAGGCCATTAAGTGTACTGTTTTTCCATAGTATTCTCATTTTTCATGCCTTCTGCCTAAAAAAATTTTCAGACCAGCTCTACTCCAGGGTTAAGGAAAAACTGGGATATAGCCATAGAAAATACAAATTTATTTGGCTTGCTTTGTAAATTACCACATCAAAGCTAAGACTGACAGCAGTATAATTCTAAAAATAATTGATGATAATGCAATAGCTATGACATTGGAATAATAACTTCACAATTTACATGTCAGAGAATAAGTGAAGGAGCAGGGAAGGGAATCTATCCTCCAATCCTTTATATAGGGGAGGGAGGCCCAGTTGGACCAAAATTCTGGGCGTAGGTAATCTCCTCACTTCCACACACTCAGATCCCAGGCAAAATTAAGAATAGATTGGAGAGAAAAGAGAGAGGAGAGGAGAGAGAATAGGATTAGAGAATATGACTTTGGTATATTTTAGCTGTCAACCCATCATGACTGCCTCAATAGTCAATATTCTCTAATCCAGTCTCTGCTGTCAAGAGAAGACTTTATTGAATAATTTTTTCATGCTAAAATATTAGTAACTTTTGGAAACAACAGATGCTGCTGAGGATACAGAGAACGGGGGCTATCTTACACTGCTGGTGGGAATGCAAGCTGGTACGTCCACTCTGGAAAATAGTATAGTGTTTCCTTGAAAAGTTAAAAATAGAGCTATCCTATGACCCAGCAATCGCACTACTAGGGATTTACCCAAAGGATACAGACATAGTGCATCAAAGGGGCACCTGAACCCCAATGTTTATAGCAGCAACATACAAATTATGGAAAAAGCAAAGATGAATGGATCAAGAAGATATGAAATATATATGTATATATGTAAATATATATATCTACACAAACACAATGGAATATTACTCAGCCATCAAAAAATGAAATTTTACCATTTGTGGTGACTTGGTTAGAACTAGAAGGTATTATGCTAAGTGAAGTAAGTCAATCAAGAAAGATAATTATCATATTATCTCACACATATGTGGAATTTAAGAAACAAAATAGAGGATCATAAGGGATGGGAAGGAAAAATAATATAAGACCAAATCAGAGAGGGAGACAAAGCATAGGGAGTTAAGAAGGAGACTCTTAACTATAGGAAACAAACAAGGTTGATGGAGGGAAGGGGTAGGCGGATGAGGTAACTGGATGATGGGCATTAAGGAGGGCACTTGATGTAATGAGCACCAGGTGTTATATGCAACCGATGAATCACTAAACTTTACTACTGAATCTAATAATACACTCTATGTTAATCTATTTAAGTTAAATAAAATAAAAACATAAAAAATAAAATATTCATAACTTTCAACATGTTTTCTTTCTCAGGGGGGACATTACTTTAAAAAAGAATCACAATCCGTACATACATAGTCAATCAATCTTTAACAAAACAGCAAAGGCAGTTTAATGGAGAAAGGATAGTCCTTTCAACAAACCGTGCTGGAACCATGGGATATCCACATGCAAAAAAAAAAAAAAAAAAATGGATCTAGATACAGACCTTAAAGCTTTCACAAAAATTAACCCCAAATGGATCACAGATCTAAATGTAAAACACAAAAGTATAAAACTCCTGGAAGATAACATAAAGAATCTACATGACCTTGGGTTTGGAAATGACTGTTTTAGAGAACCTCACCAAAAACATAATCCATTAAAGAAAAGTTGAGAAGTTGGACTTCATTATAAACACTTCTGTTTTGAGGAAGACACTGTTAGGAGAATGAAAAGCCATGGCCTGGGAGAAAATGTTTGCCAAATATATATCTGATAAAAGACTTATATTTAAAATATACAAAGAACTCTTAAAACTTAGCAATAAGGGGATCCCTGGTGGCTCAGTGGTTTGATGCCTGCCTTTGGCCCAGGGCGCAATCCTGGAGTCCCGGGATAGAGTCCTGCGTCGGGCTCCCGGCATGGAACCTCCTTCTCTCTCTGCCTGTGTCTCTGCCTCTCTCTCTCTCTCTCTGTGTCTATCATGAATAAATAAATAAATAAATCTTAAAAAAAAGAAAACTTAGCAATAAGAAACCAAACAACCCAATTAAAAAAAAAAAGGCAAAAGATCTGGACACCCCACCAAAGAAGATATACAGATGGCAAGTAAACATATGAGAAGATGCTCAACATCACATATCATTAGGAAAGTGCACATTAAAGCAATAATGAGATGCCACTCCATACCCATTAGACTGTTTAAAATCCAAAACACTGAAAATACTAATGCTGACAAGGATGTAGAGCAGTACGTAGGAGTACAAAATGGTAAGTTATTTTGGAAAACAGTTTGGCAGTGTTTTATAGCGCTAAACATGGTCTCACCATATAATCCTACAATGGTGCTCCTAGGTACATATCCCAAAGGGTTGAAAACTTGTCTACATAAGAAACCTGCACATGAATGTTTATAGCAGCTTTATTCATAATTGCTAAAACCTGGTTACAACCCATTGTCCTTCAATAAGTGAATGGATAAAATGTGGTACATCCATACGATGGAATAGTCAATGATAGGAAGAAATAAGCTATCAAGCCATGAAAAGATTTGGAGGAATCATACATGCGTATGGCTAAGTAACAGAAGCCAAATCTGAAAAGTTTACATGCACTATGATTCCAAATATGTGACATTTTGGGAAAGGCAATACTTGAAGACAATAAGGAAAAAAAAATCAGTGGCTGCCAGGGGTTTGGGGGAAGCGAAGAATAAGGAGAGCACAGAGGACTTTTAGGGCAAATTATTTTGTAAAATACTGCAGTGGTAGATACATGACCCCCATATATTTGTCAAAGCTCACAAAGTCATTCAAAGATGAGCCCTAATGCAAACTATGGGCTTCAGTTAATAATAATGTATCAATATTAATCAATTATAAGAAATGTACCATACTAATGCAAGATGTTAATAATAGGGGAAACTGCATACAGGTGGAGGGAGAGTAGGTATGTTTTCTATGCAATTTTCCTGTAAACCTGTAAGTGCTCTAAAAATAAAAACTATGAAAAAGAATTGGTGAATAAAATGTCTAAGACAAAAGTATGAATCACTACTTGTGAAATACTGGCAGATATTTTGTCACGAGCAATTTCCCCAACATTGCTTCAATCATAATCATAATCATATTCAATAAAAGCATTCTCCCCATCATATTTGGCTATCTGAATACTATGGAAAGATTTAGTTTCATTATTTTTTTCTACAGAACCATTCTTTTTGTCTACTCCTGCCCCAGACTCACCAATGGGCAAATATCAGCACTGAGTCTTAAATCTTTACACATTTCACTGCTTCCTTTGCCATTTGCTTATAAAAGGTACTATCACGTTCATTCTGAACTCAAAACCCAGATAAAGACACTTTCTATCCCAATTGGAGCATTCAACAATCCTTAGTGTCCTCCTTATGGTCAGCTTTACATTATACCACTCTTCATTCTTCACAACAATATTTATTCTAGGCACTTTTTCTAGCTCTGCCCCAGGAGTACATGACCGTTTTATTAATTGTTTTATACACTACCTGCCACTTGCCAACATGACTTAACTATTGAGGGCAACTGTTCAAGATACAAATACAATTTTTCATCACAGATTTAAATATGGCACAAAGGTATTTATGGAAAGAATTGATAATTATACTACTTTACACACATTAGGGAACTGGACATTTCAATCTATCTCTGAAAGTTTTAAAACCTGTATCCTTTCTTTCTTTCTTTCTTTTTTTAAAGATTTATTTATTTATTTATTTATTTATTTATTTATTTATTTATTTATTTATGACAGACATGAGAGAGAGAGAGAGAGAGAGAGAGAGGCAGAGACATAGGAGGATGGAGAAGCAGGCTCCATGCTGGGAGCCTGACGTGGGACTCGATCCTGGGACTCCAGAATCGTGCCCTGGGCCAAAGGCAGGCGCTAAACCACTGAACCACCCAGGGATTGCCAACCTGTATCCTTTCAAGTAGACTTTCCATATTTCATCCTCTGGATTCTTAATTAACTAACCTATGTGTATTCTTGATGATTCTTTCATAAAATTACCCAGAGATTTGAGATTAGCATAATTAATAAAGAGTCTAAATGTTTGAAATATTAGAATTTTTAGATACTGGTTACACAGTCTACCTTGTTACTTGAATTAAAATAGGAATTAGTGGATTTAAATTATTCAATTGTTACCAACAGTTTAAAAATTTTAAGAAATTTGTCAATATCAGCTAAGTGAAATAAGCCAACCAGAGAAAGACAATGATGACATGATCTTATTCGTATGTGGAATTTAAAAAAAAAAAAAAGCAGAGGATAATAGGGGAAGGGAGGGGAAAATAAAACAAGACAAAAATCAGAGAGGGAGACAAACCATAAGAGACCCTTAATCATAGGAAACAAACTGAGGGTTGCTGGAGGAGTGGGGGCCAGGGGGTGGATGGGGTAACTGGATGATGGACATTAAAGAGGGCATGTGATGTAATGAGCACTGGGTATTATATAAGACTGATGATGAATCACTGACCTCTACCTCTGGAACTAATAATACACTATATGTCAACTAATTGAATTTAAATCGAAGAAATTTTTAAAAGAAAATTTTCGATACCATATCTCATAACAGCCTTTGTTAATGATTATCATCTAGCCAACTTAATGATACAAATAATTCACTAATTTTAGCAATTACTTTAATAATTCAAATACCTGTAGGAAAAATAAAAGACTGACAGTACTCTCCAATTAAAAAGTTTATTTTTGCTTTTCCAGCTGAAATGTTTAGAAAGAGAAATTATTCAAAGCAAATATTCTAGAATCCAACTCTTACTTCCAGAGAAAAACATATTTATTGACTGTGCACTAGGTGTATGCCACCATGAGGCAAACAAGGGATAAGAAAGATGTGCTTAGACATAATTCTATCTGAATTGAATTTTGAAAATGGGAAGTTCATTCTAAAGGAGAAAGAAGCATTAAGTTGGCTGGAAACCATTTGATATTTATTAAGCAGAGCTGAGTGTCTATTTTGACCCATGTATGTACACCAGATTAACAGGAAGGAAAAGCTTGAAAAATAGAGGATAAGGGGAAAAAAAGAATATTGAATGTCACGTTAACAGTTTCTTTAGTAGGGATCCCTGGGTGGCGCAGCGGTTTAGTGCCTGCCTTTGGCCCGGGGCACGATCCTGGAGACCCAGGATCGAATCCCACGTCGGGCTCCCTGCATGGAGCCTGCTTCTCCCTCTGCCTGTGTCTCTGCCTCTCTCTCTCTCTCTCTGTGACTATCATGAATAAATAAATAAAATCTTAAAAAAAACCAATTTCTTTAGTAGACAATGGAGAATAATTAAAGGTTTTTAAGAACCTGATCAGGGCTGCTATTTTGAAGGTGATTAAAAAGCAGATTCACGGGATCAATTAGAAGGGGGGGAAACTTATTGAAGTAAATATATTAACATTATCAAGAGCCTCAAATTATGTCTTTATTTTTTATATAAAATATTTAGCTCTCAATAAAAAATGATCAAGCATATAAAGAAATAAAAGCTTATAAAAATAAAGAGAAATAACAGACAGTAGAAATAAACCAACTGAAAATACAAATAATGAGCTTTAAAATAGTCATACTTAATACACTCCAGAAATAAATGACAAAATCGAGAATGATAGCAGAAAAATGAAAAATTCTAAGGAAGGACCAAATGGAAATTCTAAAACTGAAAAATACAATACCAGATATTGTATATCAATGGATGGATTTCACAGATAAAATAGTTAAAAGCAGAAATACTGAATAGAAAGATACACCAGAACTTTCAGAAAAAAGAAAAACAAAAGAGTAGTCAAGAGCATGAGACACAGAGGATAAATTTACACATAACTGAGAGTCAAAAATTGAGAGAAGAGAGAAACTGAGGCAGAAATAATATGAAAAGAAATAATTAACTGAGAATTTTCTAAAAAGAAATACATCAACTCACAGATTCAAAGAGCCTATAATACCTAAACAGGGACAGGGGGCCTGGGTGGCTTAGTTAGTTAAGCATCTGCCTTTGGCTCAGGTCATGATATGGGGGTCCTGGTATTGAGCCCCTCATCAGGCTCTCCACTGAGCAGTGGAGTCTGCTTCATCCTCTCCCTCTGTGATCTCTCTTGCTCTTGCTCTCTCTCAAATATATATATATATATAATATATATATACATATATATATTTTTATAATTATTTATATTTATATTTAATTTATATTATTTATATTTATAATTTTTATAATATATAATAAATATATTTTAAATATTTTATTTATTTTTTCATGAGAGACACAGAGAGAGAGGCAGAGATACAGGCAGAGGGAGAAGGAAGGAGCCCAATGCCTAACTCGATCCCAGGACCCTGGGATCAAGACCTGAGCCAAAGGCAAATGCTCAGCCACTGAGCCACCCAGGCATCCCTAAATAAATAAAATCTTAAATAAATAAATATATATATATATATATATATATATATATATATATACCGGGACAATATAAGCAAAATCACTCCTAGGAGAATTATACTACAAAACTATTACTACTACTACTAGGTGGGGGTGGGAGGGCAAGGGGAGGATTATACCCCATGACCAAGCAGGATTTCTTCCTGAGAGGCCAGGATGGCTCAGTATACAGAAGTCAATGTAATGCACCATCCTGAAAAATCTACCATCCAGGTAAATAAATATGAGCTCTTTAAATAGTTCATATTTTTGGGGTGCCTGGGTGGCTCAGTTGGTTAAGCATCTGACTCTTGATTTTTGGCTCAGGTCATGATACCAGAGTTGTGGGATCAAGCCCCACACTGGGCTCTGTGCTTAGCACAAGTCTGCTTGAGACTCTCCCTCTGCCTCTCCCTCACTGTCCACCCCCCACTGCTCATGTTCTCTCTTTAAAATAAATAAAATCCTTAAAAAAACTTCATATTCTCCATTATTTCAATCTTCTCCTTTCGTAATTGCAATTAAAATTTTAATTAGATCATGTTATTATAGCCTTCTTGTTTTTCAACCTCCTTTTCTGGATGATTTCTTCTTGACCAATATTCCAATTTACAAATTCTCTCTTTGTCTGTATCTAATATGCATTTAATTGTTCCATTTAATTTTTAATTTTATTTTCCCTTTCTAAAAATTCTATTTGATTTTCCCAAAGTTCCTTGCTCCTTTTTTTAGTGCTAACCTTTTATTTAATTATACATACATATAGAAAAGTACACAAATTATAAGGATACAGATACACTTGATGAATTTTCAAAGTGAACATATCTGTGTAAATATTATCCAGATCCAGAAATGGAGCATCCCCTGAAAGCCAGAAGTTCCCTTGTGCCTCTTCAGGTCATATCTCATATATGAGTTTTGCATGGTCTAACACTTTAGATAAACTTAATCATATATTTTCTATTTGTAACACATAATAATTACATTATCTGAAACATTTAGGCTCTAATTCTTATTTGTTGGTTCTGAATTTGTTTTCCTCGGGTTTTAAAATTTTGAATTTTGAGCTTGCGTTCAGAGAGATGAATCCATGAGAATTCTGTGGGGACTGATTCAAAATGCTTCCCAAGATTTGATTTGTTTTGTCCAGGATTCCAGGGAACTATTAATCCAGACTCTTCCAAATTCTGGCCTTGAGATTTCTTGGCCCATATACATAGCACAAATCCAAATCTTAATCTATATGAATGTAGGATAATAGTTGCAAATTTTCAAGGGGACATATTTTTATCCCCTTGCCTGGAGCTGAGTCCTTAAAAATGAATTTCCTTTTAACTTCCTTTCAATAGAAGTCAGATTTTCCTCCATCTCTTCTTTCACTGAGTATGTGATCTTTGGGGGATTTGGGCTTTATGTAAAGATCTTGGTTCTAGTTCTTTTTAAGATGTATTTATTTGAGAAAGACAGAGACAGAGGAGGGGCAGAGGGAGAAGGAGAGAGAGGAAGAATCCCAAGCAGAGTCCCCACTGACTATGGAGCCCAAGGTGGGGCTTTATCCTATAACCCCGAGATCATGACCTGAATTGAAATCAAGAAACAGGGATCCCTGGGTGGCGCAGTGGTTTGGTGCCTGCCTTTGGCCCAGGGCGCGATCCTGGAGACCCGGGATCGAATCCCATGTCAGGCTCCCGGTGCATGGAGCCTGCTTCTCCCTCTGCCTGTGTCTCTGCCTCTCTCTCTCTGTGTGTGACTGTCAAAAAAAAAAAAAAAAAGAAATCAAGAAACAGACACTTAACCAACTGAGTAAGCCAGGTGCCCCACTAATTCCCTAACTTACATGAACGAAAGCCTCGTCACCTTCCCTCCATTTGACTGTTAAAATTGAAGGTGATTATTTAGCACAACCACATGATCTAATTAAGCATCGCCAATAATGCTACAACATGAATTTCCAAATGTGGTGAAAAATACACATCACCCATGTAGCATTTTTGCCAAAAATGTTTGGCCTCAATCTAATCATGAGAAAGAAAAATCCAGGTTGTGGCATATTTATAAGATATTGACAAATATTGATGCTCTAAAAATTCAGAAATTCTTCAAAAAGACAATACTTTTTTTTGAGAAGTTAAACCAGGGGTCTTAAATGTGTTTTCTTAAGCAAATACCTGAGTCATTGATGATATAGCTTAAAAGGAGACTTTGGAGGTTCCAATTTAGTTTTTTTTAAAGCTCAAGTATCTGACATCTATTTTATTGTAGTTTGAGTCTCATCTAAACAGAACAAGCTTGACAGAAATGCAGTACTCAAGACAAATGTGAAAGAATGGAAAAATAGAATCTTAAAGATTTGGCAACTGATTTGTTTAGATGGTGTAGAGATTATAATTGTAATAGCCCTCCTAACGATGTCTACATCATATTTCCTGGAACCTATGAAATTACATGTCAAAGAGGAATTAAAGATGCAAACAGAATTAAGATTGCTAATCAACTTTGACTCTAAAATAGAACATTATCCTGGATTCTCTGGGAGGGTCAAATCTAATCTTAGGCTTTCTTAAAAGGGGTAGAGGGCAGCAGAAGAAGACCCAAGAGATGGCAGTATAAGAGGGGGCTGGCCTGACATTGCTGGCTTTGAAGAGAGAAGAATAGGGCCATAAACCAAGGAATGTAATAACCACTAGAAGTAAAAAAAAAAAAAAAGCAAAGAAACAGATTCTCCCACAGAGTCTCCAGAAAGGAACACAGCCCTGTCAACACCTCAGTTTTAGTCCAGTGAGAGTAATTTTGGAGTTCTGACTTCCAGGACTGTAAGATAATAAATTGACTTGCAGTACACTAGTAAGTTTGTGGAAATTTGTTACAGAAGGAATAGGAAACTAATATAGATGGGTATATAGGGAAGAATCACCAGAAGTGATTCTTGGATTGAAGGTGTAATTTACAGATATGTAGAAGCTCAACTAGGAAGCAGCTTTGGGAAGGAGTTTAATTTTGAGCACTAAACTACAACAGGAAAAGCCTAGCGTGTAGTTTAGAGGCAGGTTTTGGCGTTAGAGGCCTGGTTCTTATTATGGCCCTGCCTCTTACAAGCTGTTCCAACTTGTTAAAGATATTAAACCTTTCTGTGGTTCAATCTTTTGGCCTCACATGGGGATAGTAAGAACACCTACTTCATAGAATATTATAAAGAGAAATGGATAATTCATGCAAGGTCCTTATACTTGGCTGGCATGTGTTCAAATGTTGGTTAGTGAGAACAATGATGATGATGTTGATGATGATAATGATATATAGAACGTCTGTGCATTATTTTTTTAATCATCGCAGGTGATTAAACAAGTTTAGCCACTTGTTTTATGACTTAAATGATCAGTGTAGGAATATAAAATGTAAATTAAATTACCTTGCTTTCTTGTTTAGAAGAGATTTTGGCTGTATACACCATTTGTTTAAATTATTATTCTCCAGACTTGTGCATATGTGCATTCTTATGCACATATGTGCAAACTTAAAGTCAGATGCAATAGCATTTATTTTCTAAGTTGATATTTTGTTCCTTTTTAAAGTCAGACCTTGGATTTGCCCTTATAAAACCTACACAGCTAATCTAAAGCCTGATGAAATTTCTGTGCTCTAGGAGTGCTGGGGCCAGAAAATAACTGTGTCCAATCCTGTGGCCTGAACCCAGAGAAGGGCCGAAAGGGTATAGCCACAGGGGCAATTGACAAGAGATCCAAGATACAGAGGATAATGGAACTTGGTTAAATAGGATTTATTATCACTTTATCCGCCTTCCATTTATAGCTCTGCACTCACCTAGAATGACCTATGCTTTAAAGACCATGTTTTCTCCTTAGACATGGAGTTCTTCACGGCTGGGACTAACGACAGGTATTTGTACATCTGTTGGCTTATCCCATTGGCTCATTAAACACAAAGTTTAATAAGTCAAGGTGCCTGCCTTAGAAGAACTCAAGTCTGCTGGGAGACCAGCACCCAAACAACAAACAATGGAAAAAAAAATAGTTTCAGGAAGGATGAAACCAAGTACTTTCCACGAATTGTGGAGATGCATGGAACACACGCGGCAGCATGACAGAGGGCAGTTCCCCAGAAGAAAGGGGAAACAAAAGTGCCTCTGGTGAACAGGCGGTCTGTTTTTCAGATCTAGCTCTCTACTGCCTTGTTGTGTATTAAATTTTACTCTGCTTCCCAAAAAGTATACAGAATATAAGCCACAAGCAGTTAGAACCTGGGATTGTAAAAGAACGCTGTTTCGAACCGAGAACTCAGTGATTACTAACAGACCCCTGGACTCTTCTCAGTTTTGGGGTTATTATGAATAAAATATGAACACTCATCTACGAGTCCCCTTTTAGGCATATGTTTATATTTATCTCAAATACCCAGAGTAGAACTTCCAGGTTACAAGGTAGGTGTGTGTTTAAACCTTCTATTATGAGGGAATCAGCAGTGATAAAGAAGACAGTGTTTAAGTAATAGTAGGTTGGCTAAAGAGATTTTTCTTTTTGTGATCACATCAAATTTTTGTCAAAACAGTTTTATTTAAATATTTTAGAAATCTTTTATCATAATTTCAGTCATCAAACTGGAACTCCTTTAAATCATGGAGACCGTCTTAACTGACATGATGCTAGAGTGCTGTCATTTTTAAGTGCTTGCCCTGCTGGATCCACACTCCACCGTTTTGTGCCATTACTAACAATGTATCTCACATCTCTTTTAAACGGAGTCCTCTGTGTTTCCACACAGAATGGCTGTTTGGTTGGGGCAAGTTGGCATAAAAAGCAGCTCACACTATTGGCAAAATCACTGAGATTTAACACAAACAAAAGCCCTTTGCTGACTCCCCCCATCAAAAAATTTTAACCGGATCGAAAATAATCCTATCTTTCATTCTAAGGAGAGATCTCCTTACTAATCACCTTAAAAAATATTCTAGGATTTTATCCACTCACTTTTTTAAGACATTTGCTTACAACCTAAATGGTTTGTGATGCATGATTTCTAAAGTGGTCCTTCCCCTGTTAACTAAATCAGATGCCTCACGAAAGACTGACAGAGCAATGCCAAGTTAGTTGGGCTGCAAACATACTGCTTATCCAAGTATTAACCATGTTCCTAGAGACATTGAGGAGTCTAACCCTATGAGTTAGAACAAGGACCAAGGGTGCCATCCACAGGGCACCTCTGGGTCAAGGCTAGTAAACCATTAAAGTTGGGATGTCAAGGCCCCTGTGCAATAACCTTTTAACAATATCTGTGTTATGTTTCAGCAAGATTTCAACCTCTGATGAAAAGGGGGGAAATAAAAAAGATCTAACTTGCCTACTCAACCTTCCAGCAATATGAAAAACTAAAACCGATGCTGCCTGTTGGAAAAGTAGAAAGAAAACTCTTGGTCTAAATAGGGATTTTAAAAACTGAAACACAGGGGATACACAGCACTATTAGCTAAAATAAATGCAGGGATGGCTTTGTATTTATGGCATTTGTCATCAGAAAATCCCAGTGCTCTTCATGGAAGACTCTGAGAAAAAGCTCTTCAGTAACTGAGAAGAAATTCTTAGATAGACTAAAAGCAGAAGTATCCATGTTCTAGTCAAAGGCTCTCTTGTGTATTTATAGTAAGCTTTTTACCTAAAAGCCAGGTCAGCATATTCTTATCATTGGGAATTCAGTGGAGTCTGAAATTTCAAATACATTCTTATATTAACATTAGGCACTCTCAGAGACAGGTATCTTTTTATAAAAAATTTATTTCTCTGTAAATACAAATTTCAACATCACAAACAATAGTCCAGTGGAAAAATACTTAGCCATTAACATTGAAAACTTTTTTTTAATTTAATAAATAGAACTTTGGCATTCAAAATTCTAGCTGTAAACCCTATTAAAAAACAAAAACAAAAACAAAATAACCCCTTTACAAAAAAAGAGGCAAGAATGATAGATCAGAAGGCATAAGCCAACCAGTGGCTTCACATTCTTTTTACAATAACTGTATTTCAATTAAGTCATGACCACTCTGTATTTACATATGAGGTATTCTGGGTGGTTCAAAAATTGAACCTAGTTTACAAAAATCACCAGTCATAGAGACTGATTATACACTCTGCTGTGCTTTTAATGTAACCACCTAGCTAGCACCTTACTACTACTTGTCATCACACCAATGTGATGCCAAATTTTGTTTCTGTATTTAAATATTTATACTATATGTACACACATATACACACAAATAACTATATTCCAAAGGAGTTTCCTGCTCACTATACTGGGAAAAGGCTGGGCTCCAAAGACATTTATCCGATACCCTTCTCTCATGTTTCCTAAGGTATCTAACCTAGTAATGAAAACCTGCTCCTTGCTTAAGAAAAAATCCTTAATCAAGTCTATTTACAGAAGAACAAGGTGCAATAATCATCAACATTCTTATAACTCATGTAAAACAGAAATGAATGCTTACTGCAGGCAAAAAGGCACAAAAGGTTCTCTCTGTATGCAGCTGCAATAGTGTTGTTAATGACTTATTGATTTCAAACTACATTAATATACTCAGTACTTCTTTTAAATAAGAAAAGAATTTAAATATCCAAAAGCTTTCCCCCTTCATGATTAAATGTATATTATTATCACACAGCAATATACCACCATGGCATCTTGGGGTAAAGTTGGAAATTATACTCTTTATACCAAATAGGAAATCATTTTTCTTGTTTTGTGAACACTGAAAATTGTCAAAAATGGAAACAAAATGAATTAAGTGGCTCTGAGAGCTATAGCTACTGGCAGTTTCAAATGATAGTCTGAGTGAGCATGGTTATCAGAACTGCTTATTACTGTAATTACATATCTACAATGATAGAAATCTACATAAGAGAAGGCCAATAAATCAAACTAAAGGTGTAGTTGAGCTGAACTATGCTATGTAAAAATACAGTCCAAGTTCTTGGCTGCTAAGTTATTCAATGAACTATTACTGATATTGAAAGAATATTTTCTCAATAAACTAGTTCCTTTAAAAATATCCTCTAAGAGATTTCTAGTAATGTCTTGAACTATGATAAAATGAATTTATAAGCTCATTAGTGAGTCAGAAATGTACAATATCCACTTTAGCAACACTTTGCAGCCCTTGAGATTGTCTCTAATAAGCTACAGAAGTCTAATTCAGTTTAGTCAACTGTCATGACCAAAATAAATTTCACTAAAAAATAATATTATTAATATTAAATACTGAATCCCATTTCAAATATGAAAAGGGGCCACACTTCCTTAAAAAGAAATCCAGGCATGACTTACCTAGTCGCTGCTTAAGCTTTTAAAATTAGAGGTCACTGAAAATTTACTAACAGTTTAACTGAAGTCATCCTTTTCCAGACATCAAAAGAAAAGACAACTATTGTGCCTCTGATTCAGTTATATTTTATCTGCACAGGTAAACTGGGTCTTTTATTGAGATACTGTTACTTTATATCCCTGCTTTAGTGTGACTGAGGCAGAATAAGCTCAACTTCAAAACCCAGAAGACCAGAAATAAATGTTAATACTGCATGAAATACTTTCTAAGGAGATAAGCATTTAATTCACAGAAGCATAATTAAAAAATTTTCACATCTAAGGAAATTATCAAATAGATTTAACTTCAAATTTTAGGTAAATATTCATCTCAAACATATATCAGAATATTAACTTCTGAGAACATCCTAGTTCAAACTAGGATAAGACACTATATACTGTTTCTATTTTGCCCATCTTACTTGACCTAAAAGTAAAATCTTTGTTTTCAAAGAGATATCATTATTATCACATTCTAACACAAGAGGTTATCTTGGAAGAGGGGTTTTTCTGAAAAATAAAATCAAAATTAAATGCTGACAAATGAAAATACTACTAGTTTAATTTCCCCAAAAATATTCCCTCCAAGACTGTCTACTTATTATCTAGTTCTCTTCACAAACTCCAGACTCCAAGAGATTATTTTGTAACTCAGGGTTATACTTAAAACTATCACCTTTTATTTTCCTTTTTTATTTACGGGGAGGCACACATTTTTGAAACTTAAATACACCAGTAGTAGTTTGTCAATTTTCTAAGTCAAAACATTTTTACCACAAGACATGTGAATTAAGTCAAATCCTGTAAGTTTTAGAAAACTTTTTTAAGAAATCAAATATTTTATCCTAAGCCAGAAAACAAAAATTTATCTACAGTAAGTCAAAGCAAAGAGCCAAAAGTTTGTTTAAAACAATAACCATAAAACCCCAAAACATATACTGAAAACCTAGAAGATGTTAAGAACCCAGTGACCCAAATGAGTCCTTATTTATGCGCATTAGTACTATCATCTTAGGGTGCCTTTATATCCACAACTGTGGAGCTTGAGGGATAGGGCTTGGGGTTTCTATTCAGAGAGAATGGAAAAATGTAGTGTGCTGCACTGTGGCTTATCTCTTTCAGGTGCTATTATCTACTTAATGTAAAGGCCCATTTTTACAAGACAGAATTCTTTGCAATGGATTTTTGGTATAAATTTACCACTCCCTGATTGTCTTCAAACCACCAATATTAAAAAAAAGAAATGAACACATTAGAATGCCACATTCTTACCAGTGACTTTTCCTTATTAGGTTAAGTACTTGGAATGCAGAATCACTATAATGCACTGATTACTTAGAGCCCAGACCCTAAGAAGTAAGAGTAGGGAGGACTCAGGCACTGAACGAAAGGAAAGTGCGATGTCCTTACAATGTATTATAACTGACTGTTTTAACATAACCATAAAATAACTTACTGAGCACTGCATATAAGCCAAATTCTGAACTGAATGTCTTCCTGGGTAGTTTCCTTGAAGTTTTTATTCCACATGTTTTAAATGCTGAAAATATTTAAGAAAAATCTTTTCTAGGAGCAGCCTTTATACCAGTATATAAGCCTGGCAAAAAAAAAAAAAATCGGACATGTGATCTGCTCTTGCCCAAAACAACAACATCCTGCTGAACTCACACCCTTTACTCCTACCTCTTATTTAGTCTTGACCAATATGGTTGCATCAAGAAAACAAACCAGTTTATAAAGAACAATGATTGCCATAACTAAGTATATTCAAAAGAATGTAATAAATGCTCTGAAGGCAATAAAATATATAGTTTTTCCAAAATTCCAACTAAAACAGGATAATACTCATTTAGAAATTTAAATAATTGTATGTCTACTTAAAAATCAGTTGCATTTCATAATGATATCCTATACTCCAGAAGAAGAACTAACCTGGTCGACTTCGTATTATATGAAAAACCCTGTTTTTAATGTATTTTACCTAATAAATGTAATTGAAATATCACCTGGTTTTGATTTTATGCTTGTGATAAATTCAGATATAAAGAATACAGGTTGGCTTTTTCTTAAAGTACTTTTACCTTTAAAACATACAAAATCGTTAAAATGTAAACGTTTTGAGAATTGGATAAATAAACTATTGTTCCAGAGTAACTTTGTTAATCCTTCTTTATAACAATGGCCTTAGAAGGTTAGCATTAATTTTTTATGGCTTTGTATACATTGATACATGTAAGTGAAAAATTATAAATAGTAAGGGATATGTTAAAATTAGTTCAAATTATGTTAAGTTGCCTTGTGATACATAAATTGCAATGCTAATGAAAAAGATTATCACATCAAAATTCCATACCTCTAAGGCAACCCACAATCACTCTGGAAAAATAGCTGACCTATCTACAGTACTACAATCAACCCCACCCACAACCTCATCATCTCAGCGCAGTGGTTGTTCAAAATACAAATTCTCTTGCCAGCTGTACTACTATTCAAACACTTGCCTGCTGTTGCAACTCTTGTTCAGCCAGCCCTTGAAAACCCCAAAGTACAACACAAGCTTCTACATGAAAAAAAAAAGAAATATAAGAATAAACAGTGTGTGCCTTTCTTAGAAGCTTTGCTTTTGACCCTAGAGATCCTTATAATTTTGTGAATAAACACACATGCACACCAACACACACACACACACACACACACACACACACACACACACACACTACAGATAAAAAGAAATTCTACCCCTTTATCTGAAGGGCACTCTTCACAGCTTGGTCCTACAATCAGTAGTTTGAGAAGACAGATTTTTTTTTTCTTACTCACTTCATCACATTTTTCAAATAGTAATTTGGTTTTTTGGCCTGATTAGGTAATAAGCCCCTTTGAAACCTCATCAAATCTCCTCTCTCCCCCAGTAAAACAAATCCACAGAAAAAAAAAATCCTATATGTAAGTGATATGTCACTTGCAACTTTCCATTATGGGTCCTAAAAAGAAACACGAAGAACTATAACACAGCAGCATTTAACAAATGGGTCATTATTGCTGTGGGACCAATAGCTGATCACTGGGTAATGCAGTTGTCTCCCATGTCCTGAGCATAGCGGTCTGATATTGTAGTCCTTAATTCATCGATGTCCCTCCGTAACTGGCATACATCTGACAATTTTTTAGTGAGTGTTTCTGGGCTATAATCATTCTCAGTCTCTTCAGCTGAACAGTTCATTGCTATGGAAATAAAATATGGAGAATATTTCAGACTTTTTTGAACAAAAGCATTTTAAGATTTTTGACTTAATTATGATTAGAAATATAATGTGGTGTCAGGTTCAGGTTTAAATGATGTATCATTCAATATTAAATAGATCTTATTTACTTGGTCCTTTTAAATTTTTGCTAATTAAATTGCATTAAATTCATACAGTAATAACACATATGTTCAACATGTTTAAAGGATGACAACATTCTAAAAGTTAGGAAAAAGCATGCTCTAATAGCTCTCTTCACTCCAACTTCATAAAAATTTCGAAAACACTTTTTTTTTAAATTTTTATTTATTTATGGTAGTCACACACACACACACAGAGAGAGAGAGAGAGAGAGAGAGAGAGGCAGAGACACAGGCAGAGGGAGAAGCAGGCTCCATGCACCAGGAGCCCGATGTGGGATTCGATCCTGGGTCTCCAGGATCGCGCCCTGGGCCAAAGGCAGGCGCCAAACCGATGCGCCACCCAGGGATCCCTCGAAAACACTTCTGTATTGAATAGTGATAGCTTAAATTTTTATAGACTGCAAAATGGGTTTATTGGGATGAAAACATAAATTTCCAAAACATATGATAAGTGCATGTGTGTATATGTATACATATATACTGAGTTGGAATGCTACAACCCCATGTAATTGAATTGGGCTGATGGCTAGTTGTCCAATGGCTGAATGAATGAGGGTGAGGCCCTGAATCAGCTGGCTTTTAATTATTTATGTCAGTTCCTTTCTTCGTCAGCACGTCTTAACATAAAAGCAGATGGAGCCAGGAATTGTAAAATAAATCTTTCTTTATACTTTCACTGGCACTGGTAGCTTACAGAAGACTTAAGAGTCAGATTAACTTGTTAACAAACACTAGATGAACAACTGCCATGATCCAGGCACTATGCTAGATGCTAAGGCCATAAAAAAATGAGGTAGGTGGCTTATTCTTAATCATTTACATATACTTTCATAAACAGTAAGCACAATCAAGTATTGTAGGTGTCCTACCCCCACACACAGGCTATAGTGGCACAAGGAAGAGAACAACCAGCCTCAGTGGAGAGGGCTCAGCTTCAACTGGATAGGCCAAGGAAGCAGAATGAACAAAGGTACAAAAGCAGAAACCAAAGAATCTGAGAAATGTCAAGAAAAATCAGTAATCAGCTCTAAAATGGCGGAACACGAATTATAAGAGGAAAGTGCCAAGAAATAAGGCTAAAGAGGCAGGTGGGAACTACCCATCTCTATTGTAGGGGGCTGTAAGTATTAGGAAATCAGAATCACCATTAGGTTATATTACTCTGTAGCAATGTGAAAAATGGATTAGGGGGGAAAGTAGGCAAGATGGCAAGATAGTTGACAAAGAGACCAGTCCAAATGAAGGACTCTGAAAGCTTGATTTAAGGCAACAGTGCAATGTAGATGTAATGGAAAGAATGCTTCTTAAGAAGTGACTGGTAGAAATAAGTTGTATAGGGGTTAGGGACTAGGCATGAGGCATATCCAGATAAAAGAAAGAATAGGGTGGAAGATAAAAGCCTGGATTGGGGTGTTCAAGGTAGATGGTGGTGCTACTCACTGAGAGGAGGAACAGGTTTAGGGAGAGAAGAAAGGTAGGTTCTCTTTTGGATATAGTGAGTCTATGATGCCTATGGAATAGCTGGTTCTTATATGAGGTAAGTATAATCAAGAGTCCAGGAAGGACATTCTAGGCATGGTAAGAGATGCATAGGTCAAAGCTACAGCACTAACAGAAAACAAAAGGACATGGGTAAGATTACTGAGAGAAAATATATAAGAGAGAAACAAAAGCATCCAAATTGTTGAGGAATAAGTAAAACTTTCTCTATCTGTAGATGACACTATTTGCAGAAAACCCTAAAGACTACCAAAGAACTGATAAATGAATTCTATAAAGTCATAGGATACAAAATTATAGATATATAAAGAAATCTATTGCATTTCCATACACTAATAGTGAAAGAGCAGAAAGAGAAATGAACAATCCCATTTACAATGGCACCACAAGAACACAATACCTAGGAATATATTTAACCAAGGAGGTCAAAGACCTGTACACCCTAAACTATAAAACACAGATGAAAGAAACTGAAGATGACACCAACAAATGGAAAAATACATCAAGCTCATGGACTGGAAGAGCTAATATCATTAAAATGTCCGAACTACCCAAAGCAATCTACAGATTTAATGTAATCCCTGTCTAAATACCAACATTTTCCACAAATGTCATAAAACAATCCTAAAATTTGTATGGAACCACGAAAGACCCCAAATAGCCAAAAACAATCTTGAGGAAGAACAACAAAAGTGGAAGTATCACAATCCCAGATTTCAAGATATATTACAAAGCTGTAGTAATCGAAACAGTATGGTACTGGCACCAAAACAGAACCACAGATCAACAGAACAAAGAGCCCAGAAAAAAATTTATGCTTATATGGTTAATTAATCTTTGACAATGGGAGCAAAAATATACAATGAGGAGAAGACAATCACTTCAATAAATGGAGTTGGGAAAATTGGACAGCTACATGCAGAAGCATAAAACTGGACTGCTTTCTTAGACCATACACAAAAGTAAACTCAAAATGGGTTAAAGACCTACGTGTGAGACCTGAAACCATAAAACTCCTGGAAGAAAACATAGCCAGTAATTTCTTTGACATCGGCCATAGAAACATTTTTCTTTAAGCTTCTTCTCAGGCAAAGGAAACAAAAGCAAAATCAAACTATTGGGATTATACCAAAATGAAAAAGCTTTTGCACAGCAAAACAAAAACCATCAATAAAACAAAAAGATAATCTACAGGATGGAAGAAGATATTCGCAAATGATATACTGGATAAGGGGTTAATATCCAAAATATATGAAGAACTTACACAACTCGTTACCAATAAAACCCCTCCAAATAATCCAGTTTTAGAAAAGAAACAAACAAAAAAACAACAACAAAAGATTTCTGGGACACACCAATATTTAAATGGCAGAGAATTCCACAGAAGACTGAGACTAAGCAGTCATAAAGGCAGAAGCAGAACCTAGAGAACAAAGCCATGGAAACCGTGGGAGCAGAGCATTTTAAAAAAGAACGGTGAGGTGAACAGCGTCAATGGACAATGGAGGAGTGAGGAGATACGCATTCAAAATAATCCACTGGTTTCTGACCAATTAGCTAGCTGGTCAAATTTTCACAGTACCAAAATAGAAGGTAAGGATTATGGGGTTAAACTTTACAGACTGGAAGAGGTGTACACTAGAAGGCAAATGTGATAAAATTCTTGAATCAACTTTTTATTCACATTTGGATAGCTGTCTTAATTTAATTACTGGAAAAGGTGACAAGTACTATACAGGAGAATACAAATGTAGAAGCTTACAAAATAACTGAAGGGGTGACCACCTCTAAAATTGTGAAAAGAATGAGTCTTTTGTGTGTGAGCTTTTGCTTTCTGCTCCAGATCACTATTAACTAAACTGCCCCGTGACCTGCCAAACCTCTCCACCTCTAAGATTCAAGCCAGATACTCCATGTAGCCTTCACAGCCCTTCCCATTTAGTTAGTTTTCCCCTGGGGCTCCCAGTTCCTCTTCCACATCTCAGTTACAATACTTATCACAATGCTCTAGTAATGTAGTTTATGTGTGGGCCACAGGCTGTGTTCAGTTGCATTATTGGTACTATAGTATACCTTAGTACCGGGACTATATAAAGCATTTATTTAATAATTACTCATTAAGTCAATATACTTTAAAGTGTTTTTAACATATCCACCACACATATGTGTATACACACCTATGAAGTGGAAGGGAAAATTCTGCTGACATCTCTGAGCACAGTTACATGTTTCATTTAATAAGGATATACTTTCATCGAAAGTATTATCTGGTTTGCCACAAAATAACTATCATGAGGGTACAGTCTTTTTGATTAAATTGTAAATAAAACTAGTCTCCACTCAAGTCATATATTAACCATATTATTAGGCAATTACTCAACACAACATGGTAGATGCATAAGCCTTTTGGTCTTACTCCATAACTCCTTACTTATGTCCAATTCTTCTGTATTAAAGAGACCAACATGTCAATATTATAGTAATTTAGAACCACATACAGAGGGACTCCTGGGTGGCTCAGTGGTTGAGCGCCTGCCTTCAGGCCAGGGCATGATCCTGGAGTCCTGGATTGAGTCCCACATCGGGCTCCCTGCATGGAGCCTACTTCTCCTCCCTCTGTGTATGTCTCTGCCTCTCTCTCTGTCTCTCATGAATTAAAAAAGCAAAACAAAACAAAACAAAAAAACACATACAGAGATGCGTGTTTCTGCAAAAGCAGCACAAAGGGGACATTAGGGTATTCCTGTGGCAGCTCTTACAGCTATATGTGGAGGAACATGGAATTGAGGAACAATGAGGGTGTCATATTGAAAAGGACAAGGGCAGAATGTATAAGCATGACAAGAGCAAGAGATCTATAGGCCACAGAAACTAGCTCTTGTGACATACTGATACTTATATTAAACAACTGCCACAAAACATACACTGCATAGGAAAGCAAATGAGTATTTTCTTTCAACTATTTTACCAGGAGACAGATGGCTGGATCATTAACTTACACAATTACCACATGAAAGCCGATAGAATCATTCTTTTTAAAAGAGTAATCAGGAAATCATATCTAACTACCACTCCAGTCACATATTAATAGATTCAGCACAGCTCATCGATGCAGGTAGATCTGTAGGCATTCGGCCAAGTGGCAGTCTGTATCAAATATGACCCTGTTTACTCTCTAAGTATAATGAGGTAAGTTCTAGCAATGAAGTAATAATAAGTATTCACATACCTACAGATTTATTCAGAATTTTGATAAATCTAAGTAGGAAAGAAAAGAGATAAAAACAAATAGGGAAAAGGCAGTAAGAGGTTCCTGATTCATGGAGACAGGTTTCTAATTGCTAAGTAAATACAGTAAGGACAAAGCACCAGCTACTTACATCTGATTCCCAGTAATAATGAAAGATTAGGCTCTTTGCCCTGAGCACGCTGATTGAGAATACTACACAATGCCTTCAAGTCAAACAAACAATAGGACATTTCCTTGAACAGCTGATCAATCACACTCAAATCAGACAGTGGCCATTTGGTAAGTACTGTCTGCTGTCTGGATTGGTCTGCTTCCTGGCCCTGATCCAAGAAAGAGCAGGTCTCTTCTGTTTGCCTTTGGTTCTGCAATGAATAAAGAAAACAAAAATCAGGTTGTTAGAGAAAAGGTACTCAAAAGCCATGCAAGTTAACATTTTCTCCCATTTATAAACAAAATAGCGGAGTCATATTACATACACATTAACCAAATTTAACTGCATACCCACGGTAGGGAAAAAAGCATACTTTAAAATAGTGGAAATGATTCAATGATTCCTCTGTGTCATCTCATGCCCTATGGTAAATGCGAAAGAGCCAACAAATCCATCATTACTTACTGTCAGTAGCAACAGTGATTTAGTTATTGTGAAAGTATCTGTTGCATATTGAGGAAAGGGTATATATGTTAATGTTGATAGGGATCAAAATTTTCTGCATAAGTGAAAAAGAAATACAAGTATAAAATCAAAGAAAGAAAACAAAATCCTAACAGTTCTGAATTGTGAAATTTGAATTGGAAGTATCAATATGAACTCCAAGTTTCTTACACTCATAAAAAGCTACTTTCACCTCATCTCCCAAACTGTCACCATCTACTTCTCTTTCTGAAAATTGCTAGGTTATAAGAAATAGAGGGGGTAGAGTACAAGATAAACGACACCATAAGAAAGCAATAGACAAAACTAGAAGGCCTGACAATCTATAAGTCTGTGAGACAACAGGGCCAGGTTTGTCAACAAGTCACTAAAATAGAAAAAGGGAGAAACTTTATAAGACAAAATGAAATGCAACTCATGGTCTTTGATTAAATGCTGGTTTCACCTGTCATTATAAAAGCATCTGGGAAAGAGTACTGAGGAATATTATTCTTACTGGGTTTGACAATGGTGGTATGGTTATATGGGAAATGTCCCTAATTTTTAGAAATGCATTCTCGGGTATTTAGAGACAAAATGTCATGATGAGAGTTCAAAAAAAAAAAAAAAAAAAAAAAACAAACTAACAAGTATCTTTTGTATAACATATTCTTACATGCAAGCCAAATATGCCATCTTGTAATTAAGTGAAACAAGTGTGATCTGTTCCAATGGTGAAGCATCAACATTGCACCTTCCTTAAAATTTTCAAAGGTAATTTTATTTATATTCAATTTATGTTTTATTGAATTACGTTGGGACCAAATCTCTATATAATATTTGACTGTGTTGCAGTTCAGTCTGTGAAATGATATTGAGACATAAGAAAAATAAAAGTTTGCCTTTTGATTATAATTTTGTAAGAAATCTAATGGATTTAATTAATTGGCACATCAAAATCAAGTCTTCAACTAAAAAATGTTCTATGAATATATACAAAATAAGGATCTACTTTAAATTAAATAAGTACTAAATCATTCTTTGAAAGCAATTTGAATTTTTTCTACTCACATCAAGCAATGTTTTTGTTAATCTCTGTAGGTTTCTTTCTTTCTTTTCCAGCTCTTCCATCATCTTTTGAGTAGTTGATTTTTCTTTAGAAAGTTTCCCTTGCATAGACTAGAATAAATAGAATTGGAAAACAATGCATGTTGTTAATGCTAAAAGCAAAATGCAGTTAGGTAGGTAACCAGGAAGATGGGCTCTGTATACTTTAGATCTGTCCTTCCTGCCCTTTGGAAGATGAAGCCTTCACCTTTAAATCAACTCATATTGTTCTAGAGTGGATGTCAGGAAAGGGAAAAACAAAAATCACCTTTCCCATGAAAGTTTCTAATCTGGGTAAAACATGTTAAACAGAAGCAGTTGCCTTTTAAATTTTTGTAACAAATAGTTACTAATTTTTTGCTTATGCATTTGGAGTATATTAGCAAATCTATACCTCTCCTTTTTTTCTTTATGGTTAATAAGACACAACATAGTAAGACCATAAGACCATCCCCATTTTCTTTTATTTGAAACACAGTTAAACATACTTTTCTCAGTGTATGGTATTCCAAGCAGTAGTTATGCTGAATTCAGGCCAAAGATTTATTATGAGAC
Source organism: Nyctereutes procyonoides (assembly GCF_905146905.1). Lineage (NCBI taxonomy): Eukaryota > Metazoa > Chordata > Mammalia > Carnivora > Canidae > Nyctereutes > Nyctereutes procyonoides. The sequence continues at coordinate 24,726,610 of NW_026575146.1, forward strand.
TTTAATAAATGAATTTCTTAACTGTTATAAAATTACAAATTATACAGAACAAGATATTATTGTAAGAAAATCCTAAGTGCACCAAAGCACTTAAAATATATAGGATATTTTAAGAGTACTTGGGTCATTTCAGCTCAAAAGTCTGGTTTTCAGCTACATCCAAAGAAAAACTGGTCATAAACTGTAGTTATCAGTGATTTCTAGATATTTCAATCAACACTTTTTTCCTTTTGTGAAACCACAAGATCAATAAACATATGACATTTATTTCTCCCTCAGGACTATATTTATTTAGTCTCAATTCTGAAAGTACTTCAGAATGCTATCTAAATAGCACACAATCGGGATCCCTGGGTGGCGCAGCGGTTTGGCGCCTGCCTTTGGCCCAGGGCGTGATCCTGGAGACCCCGGATCGAATCCCACGTCGGGCTCCCGGTGCATGGAGCCTGCTTCTCCCTCTGCCTGTGTCTCTGCCTCTGTGTGTGTGTGTGTGTGTGTGTGTGTGTGACTATCATAAAATAAAAATTAAAAAACAATTTAAAAAAAAAACACTTTAAAAAATTTAAAAAATAAATAAATAAATAAATAAATAAATAAATAGCACACAATCCACTAGGAAGGTTTTTCTCCCCCTCACATTATCTCTTGCTTGATTAAGAGAAGATAGCTGACACCATGGGTTGAGATAAGGCTGTAAATAAAAAAGCAGTTTTCTCAGTAACAGATATTCAGTCTTGTAGCTCCTGGATTTGTTTGCTAAACTCTATAAAAAAAAACTTTACATTTAATAACTCACAAGTTGGATATAAATGAATTAAGCTCTACAAGTATATTTCCTTCCAGGGAATACTTTATATTCCATAAAGTGTAATCTCATAGCACAAAGTCACACGGGCTTTCTGAGTATATTTCTGGATTCTGAAATTTTTTTTTAACTGAATGTTAATGAATCAAAACCTATTTGACTAAAGGATATATGGGGGTTTATTTATCTAGTTAAAGATCTATGTGTACTAGCATAACATGATTATTTGACTGGAATCCAAAATTCATCCTTAATTCTCTTAAGATTTGTGACTGTTTATTAGAACTGTAGAAGAAAGGAATCACAGATAAACTACTCTAAATCTAACATTTTAACAATGAAAACTAACCCCAAGAGAAGTATTTCACAATGCTGTAATATAATTCTTTAGAAAATTCTACTGTTCTATATTTTTACCAAACCAGAGTCATACTGAGTGTGACTAATAATTAGCTAGCAAATGTTCACATATAAGACTAAATTTAAATCAGTGAAGAAACAGGCAATTTTCTCCATCAGAATAAATCGACATGTTTGGCAGTAGTGCTGTTTGTCGTAAGAAAAAAATTTAATTTGGCATTTGTGAAATATATCGAGCTTAAGATGTTATGTTGGTTGGGTACAAGAGTACTTATGAAATAGTCCTTTAAATAGGTGAAGGAGTTCATGGGTAAGTTTATCCTAAAAGTACCACATGCTATACAATTTCTAGAATAATATGAAAGTATGAGTACCATAGGTGTCTGACACAACATTCCACCTAAAAGATTATTTTATTCTAAATTGTATGAAAAAGCATATGTGTAAAGTTTAAGGAAAAAAGAGAAAGAAAAATTTCTAAGCTTAGAATGGGATTACTAAAATTAAAAATTTAATTTCTAAATGTCCACAATAGCTTTTAAATTTCCAGTTAATAATCATGTTTTTTAAAAATTCCACTAACCTAGAGATTCATTACAATCATTCTTGAAGTTAAAAAATGGTTTTAAAAACATTTGATGCTTTGATCTAAGTATCTAGAAATTGCTCTTTTGCCCTATATAGAAAGTAGCTCACATGAAAGACAGATGTGCCTTAGCCAACAATTATATACTTCACAAACCCAATTGAAGAGAAAATATTTTGATTAAAAACTTACATTAACTTATTTTACTATATAAACACACAACTCCCCATACGTGCACATGCATGTGCTCATGCATACACACACCATCCAAGATTTTCATAAAAATATCCTTTTATGTAATTATTCATCAAGCAAAAATTAGAGCCAAGCACAGTCTGTGCACTGGAAGATGCATCAGTGAAAAAAAAGTCAAAACTGCTGGCCCTTTCATAACCTTTATTGGGAGGTAAAAGATCAAAGAAATATAACAGATATGTAATTTACACAGTGTTGTATATTAGAATGTGACTAGCTCTTTGGAGAACAAGTAGAGCATTGTAAGGGAGAGGAGGCTGAGATCTCAAATAGGGTAGAGTATAGGCTCATGGAAAGAGGTGACATTTGAGCAATGGCCTGAAGGAGGTGAAAGATTCTATCTCATAAGATATCTACAAAGTGTTTCAGTCAATGCAAAGGTTCTGAGGCAGATGGTGTCTTCTGTGTTTGAGAAAAAGCAAGAGAGCCAGGGTGGCAGAAAATAGTAAAAGATGAAGTCAGAGAAGGCGGGCGGTATAGAGAACAGATTGTGGAAGGCCTCATGAGCCAGTGTAAAAACTTTTGATTTTGACTTTAGAAAAAACGAGGAAGCAGTGAAAGGTTCTGAGAAGAGACGTGATCTGGTTTTGTCTGCTAGGTCCCTCAGGCTGATGAGAACAGACCACAGGCAAGTAAGGGTGGCAGCAAGCAGAAATCATCCATAGAAACAATGAAGATGGGATGGACCAGGGCAGAAACACAACAGAAGTCAGGAGAAGTCAGATGCCAAATACATTTTGAAGATAATAAGATCCATTCATCTTTCGATGGGCACCGAGGCTCCTTCCACAGTTTGGCTATTGTGGACATGGCTGCTAGAAACATCGGGGTGCAGGTGCCCCGGCGTTTCATTGCATCTGAATCTTCGGGGTAAATCCCTAACAGTGCAATTGCTGGGTCGAGGGCAGGTCTATTTTTAATTCTTTGAGGAACCTCCACACAGTTTTCCAGAGTGGCTGCACCAGTTCACATTCCCACCAACAGTGTAAGAGTGTTCCCTTTTCTCCGCATCCTCTCCAACATTTGTTGTTTCCTGCCTTATTAATTTTCCCCATTCTCACTGGTGTGAGGTGGTATCTCATTGTGGTTTTGATTTGTATTTCCCTGATGGCAAGTGATGCGGAGCATTTTCTCATGTGCATGTTGGCCATGTCTATGTCTTCCTCTGTGAGATTTCTCTTCATGTCTTTTGCCCATTTCATGATTGGATTGTTTCTTTGCTGTTGAGTTTAATAAGTTCTTTATAGATTTTGGAAACTAGCCCTTTATCTGATATGTTATTTGCAAATATCTTCTCCCATTCTGTAGGTTGTCTTTGAGTTTTGTTGACTGTATCCTTTGCTGTGCAAAAGCTTCTTATCTTGATGAAGTCCCAATAGTTCATTTTTGCTTTTGTTTCTTTTGTTTTCGTGGATGTATCTTGCAAGAAGTTACTGTGGCCAAGTTCAAAAAGGGTGTTGCCTGTGTTCTCCTCTAGGATTTTGATGGAGTCTTGTCTCATATTTAAATCTTTCATCCATTTTGAGTTTATCTTTGTGTATGGTGCAAGAGAGTGGTCTAGTTTCATTCTTCTGCATGTGGATGACCAATTTTCCCAGCACCATTTATTGAAGAGACTGTCTTTCTTCCAGTGGATCGTCTTTCCTCCTTTGTCGAATATTAGTTGACCATAAAGTTCAGGGTCCATTTCTGGGTTCTCTATTCTGTTCCATTGGTCTATGTGTCTGTTTTTGTGCCAGTACCACACTGGAAGGAGCCTCGGTGCCCATCGAAAGATGAATGGATAAAGAAGATGTGGTTTATGTATACAATGGAATATTACTCAGCCATTAGAAACGACAAATACCCACCATTTGCTTCAACGTGGATGGAACTGGAGGGTATTATGCTGAGTGAAGTAAGTCAATCGGAGAAGGACAAACAGTGTATGTTCTCACTCATTTGGGGAATATGAATAATAGTGAAGGGGAATATAAGGGAAGGGAGAAGAAATGTGTGGGAGATATCAGAAAGGGAGACAGAACATAAAGACTTCTAACTCTGGGAAATGAACTAGGGGTGGTGGAAGGGGAGGAGGGCGGGGGGTGGGGGTGAATGGGTGACGGGCATGGAGGGGGACACTTGACAGGATGAGCACTGGGTGTTATTCTGTATGTTGGTAAATTGAACACCAATAAAAATTAATTTATTAAAAAAAAAAAGGAAATGAAGATAATAAGATTTGTTCAGAAATGTGAGGTAGAAGAGGAGTCAAGGATAAGCCTAACACTTCTGGACTGAGCAAATGGAAGGAGAGAGTTGTCATTAATAAAGAAGGAAAACGGGAGGATAGAGCAGATTTTACTATTTTCTATTTGGAGAGGGTAAGAAATTAAATTTGGACATATTATGTCTGATATGTCAAGTGGTGTTGTTGAGTAGGCAGCTGGATATACAAGTTGTAAGGTCAGGGGAGAATTACGAGCTGAAAGAATAGGGAGTAGTGAGCACTTACATTATATGTAAAACCAGAAGACTGCGTAAGATCACTAAGACAAATTGGTAGAGAATTCTAAGGAAAAAACAACCCCCTTTTTTGACATATGATTTTTTGAAAACATTTTACATATCTTAAACTTAAATATCACAAATGAACTTAAACTTATCCCCTAAATTATAAGATAGAAGAATTTCTAATAAGGTATTTTGTCTAACATTTATATACATGACTACTAACCTGCCTGTATCTTTATTATAATAGGATTTGTGCAACAGGTGTTAAATTTATTGTGTCTACTTAAATCAAACAAGGGAACAATAAGAAAAAATTTTAAAAAGAAAGTTTATTTTTTTTGGTTAAAATTTTATTGTACATACTTCAATGATCTAGAAATAAGGTAAGTCAATCACTTTGAATTTATTACTGAGAACAGATAAAGGTTTCATACTGTTACGATTCTATTAATATAAATACACTATTCTTGAAACAGTATGTGTAACTATAATAAAAGGTAATATACTAGTGGTACTAGCATTAGAAATTGCAATAAAGAACTTGCATACTTAACAGGTAAGGTAATAGTGGCATCTAGAAAGCATCTAGAAAGCATTAACAATGGGGGAATTCACTATTTTGTGGTGGAGGGGGGAATAGATTCTTTGAATGAAATTTAGTGAAATTTTTAAAAATTTCCAGGTAACTAATTTTTTAAAAAGTAGTTAAAGTTCATCTCCTACATGAGGCCACACCTTTAAGACTGGGGGGGGGGGTGTTATCTAATGCATAGAAACAAACAGAGAGTGAACAAAAGTTAAGAAATAGAGGAATGTGTTCTAAAAGAAATAGTCTCCAAAAAAAAAAAAAAAAGACCTTAATGAAAGAGACAAGTGAGTTCAAAATATCAGTCATAATGATGCTCACCAAGGTCAGCAAAACAATGTATGAACAAAGTGAGAATTTCAACAAATAGAAAATATAAGGAAGTGCCAAGTAGAAATCACAGAGCTGCAGAGTATATAATAAATGAACTGAAAAAATATAATAGATGGGTTCTATAGCAGACCAGGTGAAGCAGAAGAAAGGATCAGTGAACTCAAAAGACCGGGCAGATTTCATTCAATCAGAGCAGCAAAAAGTAAAAGAATGAAGATGGCTAGAAGGACTAAAGGACAATACCAAGAGCAAATCAATATTTGCATTATAGGGGTCCCAGAAGGAAAAGAGCAAGAAAGGGGCAGAAAACTTATCTGAAGAAACAATGGCTGAAATTTTCCCTAATATGGGGAAGGAAGCAGACGTGAAGATCTGGGATACCAAGTTTCAAATACAATTAACTCAATGAGACCCAATGGAATAATACGAAGCAATACAAAAGGAAGAAATCTTACAATGTGCAACACTGTGGATGGACCCTGAGGGCATTATGCTAAGTAAGACAGAGAAAGGCAAATACCATGTGATCTCACTTACCTGCAAAATAAAAAAACAAACACAAAACCAAAAACCCCTCAGAGACAACAGAGAATATATTAGTGGTTGCTGGAGGTGGGTGGGTGGTGGAGGGATGGATGAGTGAAGGGGGTCAAAAGGTATAAACTTCCAGTTATAAAATAAGCCCTGGGGATGTACTATCCAGCATGGTGTCTAGAGTTCATACTGTATCGCGTATCTGAAAATTCCTAAAAGAGTAGATCTTAAAAGTTCACAAGAAAAAAAGCTATAACTGTGCGGTGATGGATATAAACTAGACTTATTGTGACCATTTCACAATATATAAAATATCAAATCATTAGGTCGTACACTGGAACCCCATTTCATCAATTATATCTCAATAAAAAAATAAGTTAACAGGTAAAAACAAATATATAGAGTTAATGGTAATAGTGTAAGATTTTGTAATTAGATAAAACAAGGTTCTGTGTCTGCATCTTACATGCTGTGTAATCATGGGTATGTTATTCAACCTTTCGGGGTTCCAAATTCATCAGAAAGAATTTCCAACTTTGTAAAGTATTGTGAAAATTATGCAGTGTGCAATGCAGACATTTGCAGTGTCCGGCTATTCACAAATCCCATGAGTCATAAGTAGTCATACCTGCAAGAATTCTGCACCTCTTGGGGCACAGCTCACTGGACTGGGCTCAGTGAACCCTTGACCAAACCTGAGGAACTGGGACCCAAAGTCTGAGTTTCTCTCTGCATGCCTGCCTGGAAATGAACTACAGAGCTTAAGGGCTATGGGGCAGCTATACTCTGCCATGTGAAATAAAGATTAAAGGAAGTCGGTCTGCAGAGAACAGAATGAAACACTGCAATGAGAGAAGCAACAAAGCCTCTTCTTTTTTTTTTTAAGCTTCTTCCTTCTTGAAGCCAGGTTTTACACCCACTCATTAGTTCTACAGTATCTCTGCATTCTTATAACACAGTAGATCCCTACTATTTTTGCTTAGGCTAAAAAAAGCCTAAATGACTTTTACCTGGTACAAAATATTAAATATCTTACAATTTTGTCAACTGTACTTCAATAAAGCTAGGAAAAGGGACATCTGGATGGCTCAGCAGTTGAGTGTCTGCCTTAGGCTCAGGGCGTGATCCAAGGGTATGGAAATAGATTCCACATCGGGCTCCCTGCAGGAAGCCCGCTTCTCCCTCTGCCTATGTCTCTGTCTCTTTTTCTGTGTCTCTCATGAATAAATAAATAAAATCTTCAAAAAAAAAAGCTGGAAATATATTAAGAGCCCATTCCAAATTCAGCATTGTGGGCAAAGGTTTTTGGTCTGTTTTGTTCACTAGTTATCCCCCCAAACAGTTCCTGGCCCATGGTAGAAACTCAGTTAATGGTTACTGAATGAAAAAGTAACTAAAACCTAATTTAGTTTTTAAGTAAAAGATTAAGTTCATTCATTCAAAAATAGTTACTGGGCATCTTTTATACACAAAGCACTGTGCTAAGTGCTGGACTGGAGCCTAGTGCAGTACAAAACTCTTAAATGTATCAGAAAACAAAACCAGGCATTTTATTTAATCTCAAGTAGCTAATAATACTACCATTCTGTAGAGTGTAATGTACTAAAAAATTTCACTTTGGAGACAATATTTCCAAATTCTACTTCTAGGCAACAGAATACAAAGTGCTTTCCATAAGACTAGTTTTCTGACATGCTTCAGTTTAAGTACCTTTCACCCTAGGAGAAGACACTTAAAAACAAATCTTTCCCCTAAGGCTTATACAAGGAAGAAATCAGACTACCACTCCTCTGATGCATTTTTGCCTCTCTTGGGATTTTTCACTTTGAAGCAGCTAGAAGCAATGCCAAGGGCATAAACTCTGAGGTCGGACATGAATTAGGATCTGAGCTGAGACCTTAGGCACCTCTTTTTAACTCTTGGCTACTTCATATATAAAAAGACACTATCCTACCTTGTAAGCTTACTATTGAGATTTAGAAGTAATATAATCAGAAAGCACAGCTCCTGTAACATGTAGTATCATCATCAACAGCATCATCAGTAATACCTCTGCACTTAACAGGAGCTCCATTTCTCACTTTAGCCGAAGTGTGGAGAAATATTAAATCCCTTTTCCTCCTTTCTGCATATTAATAAAAAGAATTTCAAAATATTTGTAAAAACTAAGATTAAAAAATAAGGAATATGTAAACACCATAAAAATTGCTATTTTTTATGTTTCTGTTTGTAATAATCTGAAACACTGTACAGCACAAATTCCTTTACGTTAACTATCACCTTACTACCTGATATAATTTTAAAAACAAATCTGCCTGAGAATTCTGTCTCCAGCAAGACAGCATGAGGAGCCTCTCAGACCCACTCCTTAGTGAAAATTATAGAAGAGCACATTTAAAGTTTCCATAAATGGTCCTAAGAGTAAATAGAAAATGAATAAACATATATTCAAGAAAATCTACTAAAAGTAAGAACAGCAAAGTATCTGAAACAAAATCCACTCCATCTTTACACTCTCATAGCTCAGTAAGATGAGGATTCCACTTCACACTGGGACAACCAATAACACAGGGCTCCCTCTCCCCCCAGCTCCCAGTTGTAAAGCTATCTTCCCAGGAAGGGCAGGACACCAGCATTTCTCATCCTGCCCTCAGCTACCCTGCACCTGAGTCTATGTTTCAGGCAAGGACAGCCAAAAGATGGAGCCCCCTTCTACCTAGGCCCCTTCATGGGATGGAGGCTTTACCTTGGGTACAGCACAACAGAGACTACTGGGGACCTGACAGCCCTTGCCCTGGCTTCTGTGGTAGGGGTTCCACATGGGGAGAAGCAAGCCAAGATCTAGAGCCACTGGCCCACTCTCCTTCCACTGAATGTTTACTTTCTAGAGAGTCACTCAGGAGTCTGAGACTGTTCCTACCTGCACTGACCTGGCTCAAAGATTTTGCCCCGGGAGAAGCAAGTCACAGAACAGAGAGCTCTAGATGTCTCTCTAAAGGAAATGAATTCATTTGCAATAGACTGTGAAGTTCAAGCCTTATGGTACTCTCAAAAGCAATAGAGGTCTATCAAAAGACCATCAACATTTTTCACAGAGCTGGAACAAACAATCCTAAAATTGGTATGGAACCAGAAAGACCCCGAATAGCCAAAGCAATGTGGAAAAAGAAAGCCAAATCTGGTGGTATCCCAGGTCTGGACTTCAAGCTCTATTACAGAGCTGTAATCATCAAGACAGTGTGGTACCGGCACGAAAACAGACACAAAGATCAACGGAACAGAACAGAGAATCCAGAAATGGACCCTCAACTCTATGGTCAACTAATCTTTGACAAAGCAGGAAAGAATATCTAAAGTAAGAAAGAAAGTCTCTTTAACAAATAGTACTGGGAAAATTGGACAGCTACATGTAGAGGAATGAAACTGGACCACTTTCTTACATCATATACAAAAATAAAATCAAAATGGATGAAGGACCTAAATGTAAGACAGGAATCCATCAAAATCCTAGAGAACACAGGCAGCAACCTCTTGACTTCAGCTGCAGCAACTTCTTGCTAGACATATCTCCAATGGCAAGAGAAACAAAAGCAAAAATGAACCACTGGGACTTCACAAGATAAAAAGCTTTTGCACAGCAAAGGAAACAGTGGACAAAACCCAAAGGCAATCGAAAGAATGGGAGAAGATATCTGCAAATCTCTTATCAGATAAAGGGCTATCCAAAATCTATTAAGAACTTATCAAACTTAAAACCCAAAGAACAAATAATCTAATCAAGAAGTGGGCAGAAGACATGAATAGAGATTTCTCCAAAGATGACATACAAATGGCCAACAGACACATGAAAAGATGGTCAGCATCACTTGGCATCAAGGAAATGCAAATCAAAACCACAATGAGATACCACCTCACATCAGTCGAAGTGGCTAAAATAACAAGACAGGAAACAACAAACGTTGGAGAGGATGTGGAGAAAGGGGAGCCCTCTTACACTACTGGTGGGAATGGAAGCTGGTGCAGCCACTCTGGAAAACAGTATGGAGGTTCCTCAAAAAGTTGAAAATAGAATTACCCTAAAACCCAGCAATTGCACTACTAGGGATTTACTCCAAAGATACAAATGTAGTGATCTGAAGGTGTACCTGCAACCCAATGCTTATAGCAGCAATGTCCAAAATAGCCAAACTATGGAAAGGGCCCAGATGTCTACCAACAGATGAACGGATAGAAAAGATGTGGTAAATATATATATAGAGAGATAGACAGACAGTGGAGTACTACCTCAGGTGGATGAAACTAGAGGATATTATGCTAAGAGAAATAAGTCACACAGAGAAAGTTATAATGGGATTGCATATGTGGAACTTAAGAAACAAAACAGAGGATCATAGGGACGAGAAGAAAAAATAAACCAAGATGAAATCAGAGGGAGACAAATTATAAGAAACTCTTAATCACAGGAAACAAAATGAAGTTTTCTGGAGGGGAGGGGAGTGGAGGGGATGGGGTAACTAGGTGATGGACATTAAGGAGGGCACATGATTTAATGAGCACGGGGCATTATATAAGACTGATGGCCTCTCTACCTCTGGAACTAACATATGCTAATTAAATTGAATTTAAATAAAAAATTTAAATAAATGTATACTTTATAAAAAACAAAAAGCAAAACAGTAGAGGTTGTGAAAAAAGCAGTCATGAAGAAAGTTAGATTTATTGAAGGTATAGGCTAAACTACTGGCTGGCTAGATTCCTAGAAAGAAAAAGTGAAAGAGATTCCCAAGAAAAGTACTCTTAGGAACAGAAAAAAAAAAAATCTTAAATATTAACCTAAGGAGTTTTTCCTTCAGAGAAATCACAACACATCAGTCTGTGAAGCAGTTTATACCACAGGGCATCATTGAAAGCAACAGATTAATCAGCTGGCAATTAATGGAGCTGTTGGTGTGGTCAAGGGTCACAAAAGACCACATACTACATTTATATGAGATGTCTAGAATAGGCAAATGTGTAGAGACAAGAAGTAGATTAGTAATTGCTTACAGACAGGGGAGAGAACAGGTTTTAAGGAAGTGCTATAGCTAAAGGGTAAGGGGTTTATGAGGTGACAAAAAAGGTTCCAGAACTGACTGTGGTCTTAGTTCCATTTATCCGAGCATACTAAAAATTACTGAATCGTACACTTTTAAATGGGTAAATTGCAGGGTATGTGAATTATATCTCAATAAAGCTGTTATTTAAAAATCAGCACAATGTAAAACAATTTAAATATACTATGAATTCATCCAGGTTTCTCAGAAGTATCCCTTTCTCCTTTTTTTCTCTTTAATCTTTAAGTCTTCCCAGTCAATTCCCACTTTTGGTGAATAAGCCCCCTGAGGACATGACATTTCCTAATGGCTCCAGAATGAGAATACTTCCAGGCTAAGGATGAACTACGTGGAGAAATTGTTTAAATCAATTTATTTAGGTTAAAGAAAAGTTAAATTGTACTTATAAGACATTCTGCTGGCTGATGTTTCATTTTCCCACTATTCTACTGAGAAAACCTGCCGGATGAAGGCTTTAAGAGACACTTGATCAAAATTGGAATCAAATCTTAAAACACTCTTGGAGTATTATAAATAGGATAGATTGCTAAGTTTTGAGATAGAAAGTCTCAAATCATGTCTTTAAAAGCGAACAGTCTTAATGACATTTCAGCTCATTGTGTATTTTATGACATTATGATCACTTGCTGATGTCAACTTATAAAAGCCATTTAAATGCAAAAGTTCTTTCAATAAGGAAACAATTTTAATATGTTAGGGAAAGTGAGTGCACCTAATATACTTTTTTACTCTGTATCTCCTTTGTCAAAAGCTTATAATGGTTACATACAATGATAACAGCTCACTGGAAACAGCATTAGGTAGCTGAAATATGCATTTAAGAAATAAATAGGAAGGAAGGCAATGCCCAATGAAGAACTCATTCACATTCTGATTGAAGTCACATTTATGTAAATGATGGGAAATATTCTATAGCAAAATGTCTTTTTATATTATATGTTGACAGAAGAAAAACCTGTAGAAGCAGCAGCTAGTTTAGCTATACTGGTTTCATAAATGTAAACAAAGGCATTATTTCTAAAGGATCAATGAACAAACAAATTATTCATGCCAGTTAATAATATCATCTTGTCAGGTGAACAAAATAGTAGATAAATCTGGTTTTTTTTAGCACTGAACTCAATTTCAAAATCAGTGTATACTTTTACATGAAGTACTACTTTTCTATATTCAACAACAAATAGAACATAACAAGTAGAAGACTCTTCAACTTTCAAAGTTGTAAACCAACAAATCTGCCCCTGACCTAAATCGGGTATGTATTGATTGGACTTCTGTTTACAAGGGTAGTAAACCACAGGTATTTTAAATATAGCATTTTCACTCTGGAACAATGCCTTATTTTTATCTCCTATAAATTGGACATGGCAAGGGATTGTTTTTCTTATGCCATAAAATTTAAACTAGGAATAATAACCTCCTTATACCCAGGGCAACGCAATACTCCAAAAGTCAACCAAATGAACTTTGGACAAATCTGGTCTTCTCAATAGTTTGCAGGGACATAAAGAAGCAGTGATAATTCTAATAATACTATGTTTGTTCTGTTAAACTTTCTAAAATGGAACAGCTTTCTGGTATTGTAGAGGAGCAAAGAACATGCAAACTGGAATAGCAGTGAAATTTTAATAAATTCGATACTTTTGTACTGATATCTAAAATCATTCTTTTCATGTGACAAAGAGTGGAAAACTCTCTGCTATCACTCATTATAGTATTTTGTGTTGTTTTGGCTATGCAAAGGAATTTGAAGCTGTAACACATAGAAAGGCCATCATAATCTGCATAGTTAAGGAAGGCTGGCCATTCCTTATGAAAGTAGATGGAGGAAAAAACTAGGTACTTTAAATAATCAGCAATTGAAGGGAACTGCTCTATTATGTGCATCAACTTGATATTAAGCCCATTAACTATACTACAAAGCAACAAGAATGCTTTTCAACCCAAAGTGTTCTCTTTAGGATTCTCTGTGGTTTCCAATGCTAGGGAAATAATTAGTATCCGCTTTTTTTAGAACAGGCAATATTTTCAGATGTTTACAGAGTACTCATATTTCATATTCTCCACAAATGACCAAATAAAAAATCTAGCTTTTTAAACTGTGAAAGGCCAGAAAATAAAAGGTTTTAACAATGAACATTAAGCAAAAAATTTTCTTATTTTAGGCATATTTGTCTCCATCCATAATTTTCTATTCAAATAATATCTTGATAAATATACCTAAGTTGGCCAGTTATCAACATTTGCTATCTGCTGTTAGCAAACTATATACTAGATGTATACTTAGATAGATGGGTCAGAATGACTTAAGAGACCCATTGCTTCAAAACATAAGACAATAGCATTAATGATTTTAATTTGAAATTTTAATTTGAAATGTCTACTCAAGCATTTTAAGATCAAAGAATAGAATGGCATATAAATTACATATTCTTGTACATATTTATCTATGGTCATGACATATTCAAGTGTGACTAAAAGACATGGTTGGTGTGTAAGAGTAAATTGTATTAAGATGCCACCATAAATAAGAAAAGAGCACATTTCAATTAATACAAATATATCCTGAAAATTTATAATGTGAGACAGTATGTGATAAATTAATACAACCTTACAAGTCTTATCCACCCAAAATTTCAGTGCCAAAGGAAAATACTGATTGTCCTTAATTTGGATTGAGATTAACTTTTATTTGAATGATTTTTCAGAAAATGTTACCAAGTGAACTATAAATTCCTTTTATTATGGTCTATAATAAATCAGTTAATAATGGCTGAGGGAACTTAACCATTTTGTGATTCAAATGGCTTGTAGAACAACTGAAGTTACATCTACAGGACTACAGATTACAGAGTATAATCTGCGTGAAACAATATAGCAGACCCACACACTTGCTGAACTGGCCTAATGTTTAATTAAAATGATAAATCACTTAATATGGCCAAAAGACAAAGCGAAGACTGTCTATAATTCTGACACTTAAGCCATTTATCTTTTTTATTTTTTACTTCCATTATTAAGAAGCAAAGAAATAGAAGGTATAAAAATAAAACTATTCAGCAAAATATGTCCAATGGCTTTCCATCATACACAGAATAAAATACAAAGACATCTACCCCTATGTGATCTAGCCCTAGGCTACTTTCATCATCACCTTCACCACTACCTCACAATCATGCACTTTAGACTAGTAGTCTTCTTGCTGGTCTTGAGTACACCAAGCACCTTCAGGGCATTGGTGGCTCTCTCTGCCTAGAATGCCCTTCCCTTGGTTATCTTCATCCAGATCTCTGTTCAAATGTTACTTTTTCAGGAAGAACTTCATGACCACTGTACCTAATGCAGCACTGTCATTGCTCTCTAGCCTACTTTTTAAACAGTATGTATTATTCCTTGACATATTATTTTTATTTTGTACATCTCACCCCACTAGAATGGCTAAAGACTTGCTTTGTTCACTGATGAATTCCCAGTGCCAAAAATAGTGCCTGGCACACATGCAGATGCTCAGTAAGTATCTGGCAAATTAATAAAAAAATGAAAATACATTTAATCCACAAATTGTGGTTGTGCATTTATGAGTCAGACACTCTAAGTTCTAGATATGCATATGATCTACCATAGTCTCTCCTCTCAAGAGACTAAGCAGGAAATAAAACACAAATATGTAAAAAAAAAACCCACAAATATGTAAGCAACATATTATACTTGGATAATATACAAAGAATAACATATAGAATTATTAGGAGGAAAAGAAGTGTTGGCTAGTCACAATGGACTAAAAACAGTTCACTGTCTTTAATAAGTAGATCACTGATGACCTTAATCAAATGTGTTCTCAGTAGACTACATCTAGTTAAAAACAAGCAAAGTAAAGAGTATTCTTCAAGATTTTTTGAAAAATTTTTAAAGATTTTATTTATTCATGAGACAGAGAGAGAGAGAGAGGCAGAGACATAAGCAGAGGGAGAAGCAGGCTCCTTACAGGGAGCCTGATGTGGGACTCGATCCCTGAACCTGGGATACATGCCCTGAACCAAAGGCAGAAGCTCAACTGCTAAACCACCCAGGCATCCCTTTTTTGAAACACTGATCTACCAAATAGGATTTTCATTCTAAAAAAGTGAAAGATTAGTATTAAAGAATTTGTAACTTCACATCAAGTGCTATTAATCTTTTCATATAAATACATATATGCTTTGGTATTGTTTAGGTTATATAGCTATTAAGAGTAAGTCAGCATACAGCTAAATTAAAATATGCTGTATTAAATTAAAATACAAAACATTCCTTACCTGAATTTCTAAAATCATTCTTTCAATCTCATCTTGTTGGCTGTCTATTATCTAAAACACAGGAAATATATCAGTGTGAATCAAAATTTTTTCCATTGCTTTTTAAAACTACCAATATTTCAAGAAAACAAAAGTATAGAAAATAATAAATTTATGTTTTAAAAATCAGAGTGATTTTTTTTTTTTTGTTTTGTTTGTTTGTTACAAAAGTATTCATACCAAGTATCCTTTAAATAGACATATGACTTGGCTCACATATACATAAAACTGCAAAAGTCTTCCTCTAGTTTTGGGCAAAACTCTATGCAATTTATAAAAATAACTTTGAAACAGACAATGAATAATTTAGGAAAGAAAAGACAGCCTTTTGTTTTGCTAAGAAGTAATATAATTACCTTAGTTTGGCTTTTACAGAAATTTAAATTATTTAAATTTACTTAAATTGTCATTTTCTTTTCAAATAAAAAGATTAAAGCTATTAGCAAAAATATAAAATAATAGCTACAACTTACGTATCTATACACACATATCCAACATAATACAGATTTCACATTTATCATCAAAGACATGAACTGACCTTACTAGCATTCTCATTTTGTTCCCTCAGGTTATCATTTTCATTCTGAAGCTGTTTTGCATCTAACATGGGAAGGCGAATTCCATCTTCAAGGCATCTTTCTACTTTTTGCTGCAAGCTGTAGGTTTTAGAAAGACAATTACATAAAGAAAATCCACTCTGTATGCTGATTCTGGGAGATAACTTCAACATGAATGAAGTCTCCTCTTAGGGTTGGTAATATTTTTTAATCAAGCAATAATCAAGACCTACAGCCTATATATGAATATGCCTGAGTACCTATATTTCATACAAGTAAGAAATATAATGAAGCTGATCAACTTTTCAGAAATGGCAGATTTGAGATCAGAATCAATAATTTTTAGTGTGTGACTAATTCATTAGGCCATAATGAAGTTCCTCATGACCCTAATCTGAGCTCTGCAATCTAAATCCTGTTTCTTTCCCTCTCTCCCAAAAGCAAAGTTCCTTGATTACAATTACTGTGTTAGGGGGCCTAAGAATATGGAAACACGTCTTTTACCTTCGTTTTGAGCTCAGCAAAAGTTTGTTTATAAGGATAGCTGTAGAATTACATTTCTCCTTTATTAGTAAGAGCAGCCATCTATTTACTAGTTGGCCTAATAGTTTCACATGCTATTCATGGCACAGAGTTGTAGGCAGAAGAAGAAACAACAAAAGGAAGCCCTTCTGGTACATTAAGAATAGTCATGGTTTTCTTAACTATATAACATAGTTCTCTAGGTTTTTCAGGAATCTAGTATTAATTTTCCAGCTTAAAGATATTACCTAATGTACTAACAAGTGATACTCCCTATCATTCTAACTGTATTAATTTAAAACAGAAAAGTACTATGAAGCAAGATATGTAAGTAAACTTGGAAGACACTTGGCACAACGGCCACACCTACTGCTCTGCAGTAAGGTAAAATGGGAGCCAATTTACCTCTAATATATCACAGTAAGGGTGCAGCTTGAGTATCTGACTGCCTCTCTTTATTATCTAGAATTTATACTTACTTTTGGCAAAGCAATGAAACTGTGCTAATTCTTTCAGTTTTCAACTGGTTGGGTTTTTTTTGGTGGGGGCAGATTTTAACTATTCTCATCTAAAACGTTTGATAAGATATCAGGATGTTGCATTAAGATGTCAAATCACAGGCAAAACAACCTGTTTCAATGACATAATACTTAATGGTTCTTAAGAGTATATCTTTAAGATAACACTACAGTAGTAACTATAAATTAATGTATTTTAAGTGAAATGTTTATGAAAAATATAAATAATAAAAGCAGGCATAAAAAATACTGAAGATTTTCTTACCTCTGAACTGTAGTTACCAACTCCTTTTCTTTCTTTTTCTGGCATATTAGCTGTGCCTCCTTTTCTTGACACTGTTTTTTGATCTCTTCAAGCTTTTTTTCCATATCTAGGAGAGTCTCTTGCAAATTCTTATTTTTTTCTTCTAGAACCTGAAGCTAAGGAGAAAAATTCATAACACACAAAATATTAAATGTGTTTCTACTAGGAACTGTTACAGTGTTCTTATTAACAAGCTTGTGGTTAAAATTACTCTATACTTTATCTATATCTAGAGTACTTAATAATACTTCATTTCCCCCTTTGTGTCTCAAGGGAGCTAGGAGAATGAGATTATGGAGAATAGGGTCAGAAATTTCTAGAAGACAAAGGCGCCTGGGTGGTGCAGTCAGTCAGACGTCTGACTCTTGGTTTCAGGTCAGGTCATGTCATGATCTCAGGAATCTGGGATTGACCCCCATATCAAGCTCTGCACTAATGTGGAATCTGGGTAAGATCCTCTTCTTCCTCTGCCCCCTCCCCCATGCTTGATGCTCTTGCTCTCCAAAATAAAGTCTTTAAAAAAAAAAAAAAGAAATTTCTACAAGACAGAGAAAGGTAAATGATCTCAGTTTGGGGGCATTTTTAAATTTTTATTTTTTAATAAATAAAAATGATAAAACAAGCATAACACAAAATTTATCATCTTTATTGCATTTAAAAGTACAATTCCATAGTGTTTAAGTACATTCATATTGTTGTTTAATCACAAGAACTCTTTTCATCTTGTAAAGCAAACTCTGTGCTCATTAACAATTTCCCTTTCAGCTGCACTGTCAGCCTCCAACAACCACACTCTCTCTGCTTCTATGAACTTGACTACTCTAAGTACCTCATAGAGTATTTACCTTTTAGGTTTGGCGTATATCATTTAGCACAATGTATGCAAGCTTATCCATGTTTCAAAATTCCATTCTTTTTTATATCTGAATTTTATGTATATGTGTCATTTTATCCATTCATCCATCAGTGGACACTTGGGTTGCCTTTAAATGTTATTATGAACGTATGTCATCTACAAACATCTGTTTGAGACTTTGCTCTCAATTCTTTTGGGTACATACCCAGGTGAATTGATGGTAATTTTTTTTAAAGATTTTATTTATTTATTTATTTATTTATTATGAGAGAGAGAGAGAGAGAGAGAGAGAGGTGATAAAGACACAGGCAGAGGGAGAAGCAGGCTCCATGCAGGGAGCCTGATGTGGGACTTGAGGACTTGATCCCGGGTTTCCAGGATCATGCCCTGGGCCAAAGGCAGGCGCTAAACCAATGAGCCACCCAGGAATCCCCAATGGTAATTTTTAAAGGAAATGTATGGCTTTCCACAGTGGCTGTACCACTTTATATTCCCATCAACAGTAGATAAGGATTTTAATGTCTCTACACTGTCACGAACACATGTTTTTCAAACTATAATTCTCTCTATTCCTACTCATACAAACCCCTGTGGTACTTCTTTAGTTCCTTCCTGACATTATCGTCTCTTAGTCTTACAATTTATAAATTAATATAGACAGAGAGTCCATTCTAGGCCTAGAGTCTGTACAATAATGACACTCCATGGATTAAACCAGTAATTCACAACTGAGAGTGATTTCTCCCCCTGCCCAAGAGATACTTGGAAATGTCTACAGTTCTGGTTTGGGGGAGGGAGGAGAGTAGGAGCAGCAGTGCTATCGGCATCTAGTAGGTAGAGGCAAGAATGCTGTGAAACATCCTTTAATGCACAGGACAGAATCCAGAACAAAAAATTTTCTATCCTTGAATGTCACAGTGCTGAGTTGAGAATTCCATGATGAGAAGAAGGGAGAAGACTGAAGAGTAGGTTTAACAGAGTAGGTTTTATAACCTACTAAGAGTAGGTTTTATAAGTAAGATTTCTAGAAGACAGGTTTCACCAAAATTGGTAGAAAGACTCTGTTGAGGCATCTCCTCAACACCTAAGAGTAGGTTTTATAAGTAAGATTTCTAGAAGACAGGTTTCACCAAAATTGGTAGAAAGACTCTGTTGAGGCATCAAGAAAGAAAAATTGTCAGAAGAGATCACAGGAGTGAATGAAGACCACAGACTAAGGTGTAAGAATTTGTGGAAAGGTCAAGAGAACATGAAGAAAAAAAGTATCTGGAAAAATTAAATAAATAAATAAATAAATAAATAAATAAAGAGAGGAGAGGAGAAGAAAAGAAAAGAAAAAAGAAAAGAAAGAAAAGAAAAGAAAAGAAAAGAAAGAAAAGAAAGAAAAGAAAAGAAAGGTCTTGAAGTCTCGTTGAGCCTTGATGGATCCCAGAGAATATTAGATTAAGTGAGAACTGTGGTGCACTCATGTGTGTAGGGGATGGGGCTGTCAGACTGGCTTCAAAACTACCTTTTAGAGTAGAATGTTAAGTAAGAAGTTAATATACAGCTTTCATAGGAAAGTAATCATATATTAATAAGAAAGACAAACTCACTCTTAAAGTTTCTAATTAAATTTAATCCTAAAAACAGCAATTAAACACATTTAACATAATTAGCCAAATATATAAAATTTTAAGTTATAAAAATTTTGAAATTTCTGGAGTCAACCTAAGAAAGCAGTATGTTTTCATGTCATTTAAAGATGAGCATTTTAGTTCTGTTACCTGTAGACTCTGACTCTGCACATCATCTAGAGTTGGAAGATCAGCCAGATACTTTTCCAAGGTCTCGATTCTTCTCTGCTTTTCTTTGTTTTGTTCGGATTCCTTCTGGCATTTCTTTTTCAAGCTACTGATATATCTATCTCTGGTTTTAAGCTAGAGAAAAAAATTATAAATCTTCAGGAGCTTTGTGGCATTACAAAATAATAATAACAAAACCAACAGTTCTACATTACAGCTAAGGCTACCACCAACTCAAATTAGATTCACTTTATTACATCAATTCTAAGTTCACATTTTTATAAATTTTCGTATCACTGAAGTCAAGAGTTTTTAAATTTTGTCTGCTTTTACAACCAATGGTATCCTATAAACTGCAGTCAGCCAGTTAGCAGTAATGATACAGTTTTCATTGCCTGTACATGTGCAAACTTGGTCAAAGCTATTCCTATCTGTGCCATTTCAACAGTGTGTATGTGCTACAATTATGTGCTGAATTTAAATGATGTTTAAAATACTTTAACAATGTTACATTATAGCTTGGTGTTGAAAAAAAGTTACTGAGTATCCAGAAAGACAAACAGAGCCACAGGGTATAATGTTAAAACCAGTAAAGCAAATATTCATCTCCAGACCTCAATTTCTTATTTCTTACAAAGCTATATCCAAATGTTTTATGTGAATTAAGAAAGGAAGATATCTAAAAGTATTTAAAGCTGTTCTGTTACTGATTTGCTAAGAAATTGCTTATCATGTACTCAAGAAATGCAATCAAAGCCAGGAGAATTTACCAAAATTACCAGATACTTGGGAAGAAATGAGAGCACTAGTGAGACCCATTCACACCTCAAGCCAAGACAACTGTTAAAGTATTATGTCATAATTGAATATGCAACATATTTTCTTTCTCAAAATTACATATAATGAAGGTGTGCTGCACCACTAATGTCATTTTAGGATTGATGGAATATGTTAATTGAACACCTACTATAGGATACATACACTATATGATTCCAGAAAATCCCACTTTGTGTAGGCTGAACCTCAGATTTTTATGTACTAATTTTTTCACCCTTCCAAATTTGAAAAATGTTATCTTTAAATTTCATATCATATATTCAAAGTTCTTTAATATTTCAGATCAATTATAAATAATATGTGTATACAGTTACCTAAAAAATAAACTTCAGACTCTATTTCACCTTAAATTTCCAGTCTTACAAAATTTAGAAACTTACAGGGTTCTAAAATATTTTTACAGCCTTTTCCCACATTCACCAGGGAAATAAGTGCCAATAATTAGTAGTATGACTTACTCTCCCCAATTTTATTAAAGCTAACACTCTGCACAGCCTCGTTTTTTTTTCATGCCTTATCCAATTCCCTTCAAATCCAATGTTTAACAACTTTTATTAAGAAAACTTTACTTAGAAAATCACATCTCCTTTCATTTATTCTATTCCATCAATAACATTAGGATCCATTTATTACATTGGGTAAGGACCAACACTGGTAAAACTGACAAATCCTTTTACTGGGGCTTTCTCAGGATTAAAGGCCAGTGTGCTGGTGTGACAATTTGTGATTGAACAGAACTCACAGACTGCTGACTTTGATAGTGATCTGAAAGACCACATAATACAATTTCTTTTTTCCTCTCATTTTCCCCCTTTTTTCACTAAAGTATAATTAACATAGTGTTATTTTATTTTCAGGTGTACAGTATAATAATTCAAGCACTCTATACATTATTCAGTGTTCAACAAAATAAGTGTACTCTTGATTCCCTCTATCTTTTTACCACTCCTCTCCCAGCTCCACATAGCCCCTCTGGTAACCACCAGTTTGTTTTCTGTATTTCAGACTCTGTTTTTTAATTTCTCTCCCTCATTGTTCATTTGTATTGTTTCTTAAATTCCACATATGAGTGAAATTATATGGTGTATGTTTTTCTCTGACTTATTTCACCTAGCATTATACTCCCTACATCCATCTGTGTTATTGTAAACAATAATATCTCCTTTTTTACAGCTGAGTAATATTCAGTAGTGTTTATATGTATCAAATCTTTATCCATTCATTTATCAGTAAACATTTGGGCTGCTTCCATATCTTGGCTATTGTAAACAGTGCTGCAATAAACACAGGACTGCATATATCTTTTTGAATTAGTGTTTTCATTTTCTTTGGGTAAATACCCAGTAGTGGAATTATTGGATCGTATAGTAATTCTATTTTTAAAGGAGCCTTCATACTATTTTCCACAGTGGCTATACCAATTTGCATTCCTATCAACAGTGCACAAACTTTTTTTTTTCTCCTCATCAACACTTGTTATTTCTTACATTTTTTTATTTTAGCTATTCTGAAGTGTAAGGTGATTATCTCATTATGGTTTTGATTTGAATTTCCCTGATGATTAGTGATACTTAGCAACTTTAAGTGTCTTGCAAATGATGTATTGAATAAGGAGTTAATATCCAAAATACATAAAGAACTTATACAATCAATACCAAAAAACAAATATGATTACAAACTAAGCAGAGGATGTGAACATTTTTCCAAAAAAGACATGCAATTAACTTTTTTGAATATGAGGTCCACAGCCCTTTAGTAACTTAACTGCAAGTCACTGACACAGAGATGAGATTTAGATATAAATCATCTGACTGAAAAGCCGATGTTCTTTCAATTCTTTCACACCACACACAACCAGATTTCCATAAATTCTCTAGAAACCAGCTGTGCCTGGATTCCCCATTGACAAAGCCTATTCTTGCCTTAGCAAGTGACCCTGTAACTTTTAGAAATAACTAACCAGTCTATTTTTACTATGGGCTCCCTAATTTATTTTTAATTTTTTTTAAGTGTCTGAAGAGTGACACAATGATGTCCCCGAAAAGCAGCCAATAGAATAGGTTAGTCATGATGTCTTCTACTATGCAAAGATGTCCTGGTTTTCTTCTTTTTCTTTGGCTGGTCAACTGCCTTCTTTGATGTCAGGTCAAGCCTGCTGCTTTTGATCACAAATCTTTGCCAACAATCTCCTACTTAATACTATTTTTGCTATTTGTTGACTACAAGTGGATTACACATAATCACTGGGTCTTGGGATTTTTTTTAACCCTCTTCACTAAGGAGAAGCTCTTTGTGTTTTGTTTTTTAAACTTTCAAGTTTTATGCTGATTACTAAAATCTGAACTCCAGTAATTATCTCCAGGTAAAATGAGGTATTACTAATAAATCTCCCCTATCCCATTTGTAAAAGTTTGGTTTTTCCTTTCAAGGAGATATTATTTAGTACTGAGATTATTCCTCAAAGGCAATAGGAGGGGCTCTGTTTTCAGAAAAGGTTTATAAATGAATGTATTTTTCATTTTAAATAGTCATTAAAACAAAATAGATTACTGAGGAAAAGCCTTCCTCTATGTTTTATTTTTCTAAATTATTATTAGAAGCCAAGCATCGGCTGTAGCATTAAACTGTCTTGAATTTTACTCCTAGCTTTGTGACAGTTATACCTACATGCAACTAGACAAATTACTCAACTTTTCTCCAAACTTCATTTAGTTCATTTTTTAAAATGGGGGTATAGTATTTATGCATTAGGATTTTTGTGAGATTAGTTAATATTAAATGAGAAAATGTATTTAATGCACCTTAACATGTTGTCTGGCATATACAAGAAAAAGCTTAGAGTAACTTCTATTGTTATTATCACATCAAATGTTTTCCTATTGTAGTATCAAGATAACAAAGAGGAAATGCAGAAGAAATAATGCAATCCAATCTCATGTGGGCTTAACACGCTGGTCAGTTGATGCATTACCCGTGAGTCTATTTACCAGCATCTACACTCCCTTTAAGAATTCAAATCATCTCCATGGCCTCTGGCACAACCTCTACCATCCACACTAACCCTCCTCCTTAATTTTTCTATTCTACACAGTTCCATTCTCAATTCCCTCACTGCAGAGAAAAACTGTTCCTCTTTTCCTAAAGTAATTCCCCATCTTGGCATCTGTTATCAACCTTTCCCTATTTATCTCAGGAATTTGCTCTATCACACACTCCTCTGACATCTTTAATATCTCTAATTATTCTTTCCAGAGTCCTTTGATGGGCTTATCCCACTCTCTTTTCTTCCCTGTTGGCAAAAATCACTTGAAAGCATCCATCCATCCATTTAATGTGCCAGGTACCATGGCTGGTGCTACACATGCTATAGTGACAAAACTGCTATGTCCCTACCATCCTGGAGCATACAGAGAAATATTAAAACATAATGATTATCAAAATCATGTTAAACACTGGAAAAACAAGAACAAAATGCTCTACACATATAAAGGAAGAGGATGGAGGAGAAAGATATTTAAGATGACACTTAACAAAATAAATAGGTAACGGAGTATTGGGAGAAGATAGTTAAGTATTTACCAAAGAAAAAAAAACTTTGTGTCAAGATTCTTGGGACCAAGAAACAAATTATGACCACTGTACCAACTATAAGCACTGTACCATGAAACAGCGTACTAAAAAGAAAAAAAAAAAGAAACAGCGTACTAAAGGGAGATTAGATTGACAGAGCCTACGGTTATAGAATTAGTCTTTCTGGCCATGGAAAGAATTTGATTCTTATTTTATTTTTTAAGATTTTATTTATTTATTCAAGGGGGTGGGGGCAGAGACACAGGCAGAGGGAGAAGCAGGCTCCATGCAGGGAGCCAGATGTGGGACTCGATCCCGGGACTCCAGGATCACGCCCTGGGCTGAAGGCGGCACTAAACTGCTGAGCCACCCAGGCTGCCCTGATTCTTATTTTATTTTTATTTTTATTTTTTAAAGATTTTATTTATTCATGAGAGACACACAGGGAGAGAGGCAGAGACACAGGCAGAGGGAGAAGCAAGCCCCCTACAGGGAGCCCGATGTGGGACTTGATCCCAGGACTCCAGGATCACGCCCTGAGCCAAAGGCAGGCACCAAACCACTGAGCCGCCCAGGCGTCCCTGATTCTTATTTTAAAGACAACACTGAGATGGCACTGTTGGGTAATGTAAGTGAAATAATTGGATATTCCTTTTAAAGTTCAGTCCTCCATACTCTGAAGAATGGGCTGGGTGGCCATGGAGCAACTGGAACTCTCACATATTGATAGTGGACGTGTTAAATGATACAAATACTAGAACTCAGATTTCTTTCTTCCGTCTCTCTCTCTTTGGCATTTCAAAGGTACATTTATTCCTATCACAAAGGAAACAGCACTTCTACAAGTGCACAGTGATGTTCCACATTCCCATCTAACAGCTTACTGAAATTTGCAGCCAGGGTTATGTTCTATCTGATGTGTACTCCAAGTAAAGCTGGTTAATGATGACCACAAGCAGGTGCAGGACTTGAAGCTTTCAAAGCTTTACTTCTTTAATCAGCACTCCTAATTTTATACACGATGAAGCCCATCAACCTCATTCCTACCCAAATCTCTTGGTGCATTTGGGTATAGTAAGGTTTCATGGGGATCTAAGCATTTTTAATAAGGCTCTGAAGCATCTCAGGACAACTGGCTCAGGGTAGCCCAACCCACACAGCCAACTCAGAAAGGTCACTAAGTGTGCAGAATTCAGTAGTTTCTTATAGAAGTTAAACATTTACCCTATGAAATATATAACTCAGAAATTCCACTCTTAGGAATTTATCCAGGAGAAATGAAAAATGTCTGCTGAAAGAATGCTCACAGCGGCCTTATTCATAATTTCCCCAAAATGCAAACAATTCAAATGTCCATTAACAAGACAGGAGGTGATCTATCTATATGATGAAATGCAACTCAGCAGTAGATAGGAATCCATGCAATGATATGAATAAATCTCAAAGATATTAAGTGAAAGACGACCAACACAAAAGAACATATACAGTTGACTCCATTTATATGAAGTCCAAGAAGATTCAAAACTAATCTATGGCGATAACAGTGTTTCAGAAAGAGGAAGAAGACTGGACTAGAAAGAAGCACAAGGGAACTTCTTAGGTGACTGAAGTGTTTTTTTTTTTTTTTAAGCAAACTCCATGCCCAACGTGGGGCTCAAACTCATGACCCTGAGATCAAGAGTCACATATTCTACCAAATGAGCCAGCCACATACCCCTGGTGATTGATATGTTTTGTGTCTCATTTTAGATAGCAGTTATACGACTATATACTATTAATAATACCAAACCGAACACCTAAGATTTATATATTTGACCATATATAAATTATGCTTTGATTTTTCAAAATATAGTAAAAAAAAATCCATGGAATTAACAATCACAAAAAGAAAGTTACTGGAGATAGAGGGAAAGCAGACAGGCAGGGCAAGACTGGATTCAGAGACACTAATGAAGAGGCTCTTATAAAATCTTTGCCAAGACATGATAATTTAGACTGGTCTGGTAGTGTTAGACAGATTCTTTTATATAATTAGGAGACAGGCTTAATCAGTGTTAGTAAGATTTCCAGCATGAATGACTGAATATACAGTAATGAACATTGAAGAAAATTTTGTTTTTAAGAAGAGGGCACGTGGTAGGCAAATTATGTTTTGGACATGAACAGTCTGAAATATTCTTAAGATACCCAAGTAGGAAGTGGCCACCCAGCCCATTCTTCAGATTTACCAACTACATTAAATATGTAGTTAATACATAAATTAATTTTATTAAGCACTGGACACCAAAAATAATTAAAAATGAGAAAACTTTAGATGAAATATAAAAATATATTTTAAAAATTGTATCCACTGAATCATCATAATTTTCTTTCTTTTTTTTTTTTAAGTAGGCTCCACGCCCAATGTGGAGCTCAAACTGATGACCCTGAGATCAAGAATTGCATGCTCTACCAACTGAGCCAGCCAGGCATCCCTGAATCATAATTTTCACACAATCTGTTAATTAACAAATCTCAGGTGAGAAAATATTTTAATCCCTCCCACATTTGTATAACCAATGATATTTCCTTAGTTCCCTCCAGATTATGGTATTGTATGAAGCCCCCAAAACACAGAAAAGAAACAAACAGGTACTTAGGTTACTTTTAAGTTAGCCAAGATAAAATACATTATATAGCTGAGATAAACCATTTAAAATTTTTGTCAGTTTTTGGAAGATCAAAATCTTAACTCACACATGTGTTTGTATGCGTATGTATATACAAACTGACACAAAAATGTCAATTGAATTGTCTATTAACAGTTCCAAACATGCCTGCAGAAACAATGGTGACTATTTCGAGATCACTTGAATGGAAGGGTTCAGTTAATAGAATAATAAGGTGGGTATATGAAGAGAAATCTAAAACCAGTTCTGCAACTAAGTTAGCAGCTTAAGGATTTATGCTTCTTCAATAAATTAAGGCTAGCTGGTAATCTACTTGATTTTTAATGATACTATAATGGAATGAAATGAAGGATGAAAATACTTTCATAAAGGCAGAAAGGTCATATAAATTACAGATATATTATGTACATATAGATACTTGGCTTTTCAGTACTTGTTCTGAATCAGGGGCTTCAGTTTAAATAACCTGAAGTCATGTGCTTATAAAAAAGTAAAAAACAAAAAACACCACCTTTATTTCACTTACCAATCCTTTACACCCAACAAAGAAAAGAACAATTATTTGTGTCACATCTCAGTTTAGGCAACTAACTCAAAAAAGATTTCACTACTAGTTAGAAAGATAAAATATACTGTGGTATTCTTAATCCCTAGATTTTTGTTGATAGCACAGGGTTTCTCAAAAGTCACTACAAAACTAATCATTTCAATATAAATGTGCAACCTGGTATAACACACACTTAAAATACAGTAGATAACAAATGATTTTATGTTGAAGGAATGTTATTGACTTAATTCAACTTTATTAAAAAATATCTACCTTTTCCTCCAGTTTCTTCTTCTCTTCACTAAATTGGCTTATTCTTTGCTTAAGAAACTGATTGAGCTGCAAAACCTCTTTCTCAGTAGATGCAAGCTTTTGCTCAAGTTCCTCTTGCTGGGAATGGGACACTGATTGATCAGAGAATGGAGTCTGGAGTGAACTGTTCTCATATTGTGGCTATCAGGAAGGAAAAAAGAGAGGTTAGTTTACTTATCTTGAAAAAATGGAAAGAAACGGGAAATAAGGTATAGTACGAGAGTATATCTAGGCTTTAGCAACAAACAGACCTTGGCATAAATCTCACCTCTACTTAGTTATATGCCATAATTAAATCAAATTAATTTGCTTACCAACGCCACGACTCAGTCTTCTTATCTATAGAACAGAAATAAGAAAGTACCTTGCAGTGTTTTTTTGTTTGTTTGTTTTTGTTTTTTGGAGAACACAGGTAAAATATGTAGAGTTTCTATCACATAAACAGAAGCTTAATAAAAGGCAAAAAGAAAGTGTAATTAGAGATATAAATAGAGACTAAAAAGTATAATTAAGAGAGATAAATAATACATTAAATAGAAGTGAAAGTTCTGGGGAAATAAAAAGAAAAAACTCTTTACAGGTGATAATTTCCAGCTAATATTAAACTTGCTAAGTATTAATACAGTGTTTCCCCTAACTAGAAAGTAAGGTCCATGAAAGCAGAAATTTTTACCCATCTTAGTTGCTCTTAGATCCTTATTTCATAGAATAATCACTGGCATAAAATAAGAGCTCAAAAAAAATAATTTGACTGAACAAATGTATTCCTGTTTCCATGAGTGAGGCTTTGTAAGGAATTTAGATGAGATCTTTCCCTTACCATTTCCCTTGCAGCATTACAACCAGGAAAAGGCAGACAGAAAATACAAATGTTTCCTCAAATAAATTAGAATGTGATAAGTGCTGTAAGAGATACCAATAAAGTAATGTGAAAGTAGAGAAACAGATAACTTTCCCACTTATTCAACAAATATTTACTAAGCACATGTTAGGAATTGTGTACTGGGATTCAACAATTTATAAAGCAAAGTCCCACCAGTTTAATGAAGTGTCACACAAAAAAAGACAATGGAAACTATCTAACTGCTAAGATAGTTGTACTGTAGTGCCTAAGGGAAGGGTTATAGAAGTGAACTTGAATTAGACCTTGAAGAATTCATACTTCACCAAAGGTGGAGATACAATTCAAAAATTATATAAATAGCACTTATCGTGTGCTGGGTATTTCAAAGATGACAGACTCTAGCACTGTCCTTTAAAAACTCAAATTCTATCAGAAGCATAAGGGAAATTCTCAGATCATTATATATAGGACACCATATAATATGGTAGCCAAAGAAAAGTCATCTTTAGTACAAAGTATGGAGAAGTTGGAGGATAAATGAAGCCACCACTGGGAGAATGAGGAAAAGGCTTTACTGGGGTCATGGCTTTTGAGATAGACTTTGAAAACAAGGAAGATTCTGGTAGGAATGGAGAAAGAAAGAAAAGTATTCCAGAAAGAACATTTTAAAAAGGTAGAATGGAATAAATGCAGAGAGTACCAATATCTGTTTAAAGTATGGAGTATAAAAGGGATGGATAGAAGGAAAAAAATGTAAAAATCTAAGTGGAACCATATAATAGAATCACAAGGTTCAGAGTTAAATCTTAATTCATAGGAAATGGGAACACTGTGATGGTTTCATAACAAGAAAGTAACATGATTTAAGAAGATTGTGAACTCTGTTTTGTAAATTTATACATTTCTGTATTCCCTATAGCCCCATGTGTAAGATTCTCAGTAAGTTTTGATTGAAGGGAAAAGAAAAAGGAGGACAAGCGAGTACTACAACAAATGTAAGCAGTGGACAGCAGGAATTAAAAGATACTGAGAATGGATATGAATTCTCTTTAAGAAATTAATCTAGGGCCTCCCGGGTAGCTCAGTTAAGGATCCAACTCTTGGTTTCAGCTCAGGTCATGATCTCATGGGTTGTGAGATGCAGCCTCCTGTCAGGCTCCATGCTCAGTGGGGAGTCGGCTTGAAGATTTTCTCTCTTTGCCCCTCCCCACAGTGGCACACATGTGCATGCTCTCTCTCTCTCTCAAATAAATAAATCTTGGAGCACCTGAGTGGTTCAGTCAGATAAGCATCTGCCTTCGGGTCACGTCATGATCCTAGAGTTCCAGGATGCATTGGGCCCTCTGCCCCTTACCCTACTCGTGCTCTAACAAATAAATAAATAAAACATTTAATAAATAAAAATAAATAAATCTTTAAAAAATTATTCTAACCTATTTAGCTGAACAAAAAGAGGAGCTGAGGAGCATAGGGAACAAAATGAAGGAAGTCTACATGTAGAATTGAGAGAATTTAGAGAAATTTTTTTTAAAAAAGAGACAAGAAATGTTAGATAACAAAGGTTTGAGATTTTGTCAAGTAACAGGAAGATCACATTCTGAGCTGAGGTTAAGGAGATCATATAGGAGAACAGATGTACTTAATTACAAGTAGAACCTATTGATATTAAGATGCTAGTTGAACACCCAAAAAGAGATGAACATCAGACAGAGAGGAAGATGGCCAAGCTAGACTAGGAAACTAAACAAAAACAAACAAACAAAAAAGGACTATACTATGTAATGAGCTCAGAAATTTCCACTCCATCTATCAATAACAAGTAAACAAGATGAACTGACAGATATTCTTAGATCTGTCAGAAGTAAGGTCACAGAATATAATGCTACCCCCAGAATTAGAGAAACAGGTGAATAGGGAAAGGCACACTTACCAGAGCAGAATCCTCCTCGCAACTAATGCTGAAGTAGGAAAATCAGAACTGAAATTGACGAACCACTGGAGGCTCAGAGTGGATAAGTCTGAAAGTCAAAAATTCTAAGGAGACCCAGTCATAGGGGACATCTGACCTGTTTGGTTTTACTTCCACGAGCTCTATCAGGTCCTCACAGTGAATATCAGGGAAAATCTCTTCAATGTTTCCAACCAAAAGAGGAGAAAAGGAACCATCTTGAAATACACCAGAACGCTATTTTCTTAACAAAACCTGCCTTCAGGAGAAACTATTTAACTAGAAACTAATCTACCCAGAAGGTTACCTAGAAGGGAGCTAACCTACCTAAAAGAAAACACTCAATTCCAGTTGCCTTGACCATCCTGCCCCACCTAAGGATGGGAAAGGAAAAAAACCCAGAAGCACCAGTGAACTTCACAGTCCAGGTGTACTAAAGGGCTCATTAAAATACTTAAGACCCGGAGGGGGAGGGGCAAGATGGCGGAAGAGCAGGGTCCCCAAATCGCCTGTCCCCACCAAATTACCTAGATAACCTTCAAACCATCCTGAAAATTTACGAATTCGGCCTGAGACGTAAAGAGAGACCAGCTGGAATGCTACAGTGAGAGGAGTCCGCGCTTCTATCAAGGTAGGAAGACGGGGAAAAAGAAATAAAGGAACAAAAGGCCTCCGAGGGGGAGGGGCCCCGCGAGGAGCCGGGCTGAGGCCGGGGCGAGTGTCCCCAGGACAGGAGAGCCCCGTCCCGGAGGAGCAGGAGCTGCACCAACCTTCCCGGGGGAAAGGGGCCCGCAGGGAGTTGGAGCAGGACCCAGGAGGGCGGGGATGCCCTCGGGCTCCCGGGGACACTAACAGACACCTGCGCCCCGGGAGAGTGCGCCGAGCTCCCTAAGGGCTGCAGCGCGCACGGCGGGACCGACCGGAGCAGCTTGGAGGGGCTCGGGAGCGGCTCCGCGGAGGGGGCTGCGGGGCGGGAGCGCGAATCCAACAGCGCAGGCCCCGGAGCACAGGGCGCCGGGACACAGCCCAGGATCCGGCCTCCCCCTGGGACAGGCAGAGGCCGGGAAGGCCCAGGACAGCAAGGACGCTCCTGCCCCGAGCTGAGCAGATCAGCGGCCCCGCCCCGGAGAGAACCAAGAGCCCCGAGCCCCGTAGTTCCTGCGGAGGCTGAATCCAGGCTTCCAGAGTTGCCATAGCAACTGCGGTTGTTCCTCCTGGGGCCTGACGGGGTAAACAACCCCCGCTGAGCCCGGCAGCAGGCAGGGGCAGAGCAGCTCCCCCAAGTGCTAACACCTGAAAATCAGCACAGCAGGCCCCTCCCCCAGAAGACCAGCTAGACGGACCAGTGATACTGCCCCGTGTTCCAATACAACTTGTTTTTGGCCACTCTGCACTGAGCAAAATGACTAGAAGGAAAACCTCACCTCAAAAGAAAGAATCAGAAACAGCCCTCTCTCCCACAACTTAAGACCCAATCATAGGACTAGAGAGTACTTCTCCTTCCTCTATACAAGACATATTAAAAGGTAAAATCATGGTCTGGAGAGATTGAACAAGCAGGAGAACCAGAGTTAGATATGACAGGAATGCCGGGATTATCAGACCAGAATTTTTTTTTTAAACTATGACTAATAAAGGACATTAATGCTAAGATAAACAGCCAACAAGAACAGACAGAGAATGTGACCACAGAAGTGGATATTCTTAGAAAGAAATAAAAAATTTTAGACACCAAAAATACTGGAAGAGAAATAAATGTCTTTAAGGGGTGGCTGGGTGGCTCAGTTGGTAGATCCCCTCCTCCCACTCATGTGTACTCTCACTCTTTCAAGTAAATAAATAAAAGAATGTCTTTGATAGGCTAATTAGTTGACTGGACACAGATAAGGAAACAATCTGAGCTTGAGGATATGATAAGAAACTTCTGAAACTAAAAGACAAAGAGAAAAGAAGACTAGAAAAAATAAAACAGAATATCCAAGAACTGTGAGATAACTACAAAAGGTGTAACACTACCAGAAGAAGAAATGAAAGCAGTATTTGAAATAATGACTGAGAATTTTCCCCAAACTGTCAGATACCACACGTCAAATCCAGGTATGATTTCACTCATACGTGGAACTTAGGAAACACAACAGATGAACATGTGGGAAGAAAAAAAAATAGAGAAGGAGAGAGGAGGCGGCAAACCCTAAGAGACCTTTAACAATAGAGAACAAACTGAGGGTTGATGGAGGGAGGTGGACGGCAGATGGGCTAGAGGGCACTTGTTACAATAAGCACTGGGTGTTATATATAAGTCATGCATCACTAAATTCTACTCCTGAAGCCAATATTACATTAGATGTTTAACTGGAATTTAAATAAAAGTCTGAAATAAGAAAAGGTAAGTGGAGTAATTATATTAATTTTAGGAAAACCAGACTTTAGAGCAAGGAAAGTTGTAAGGAATCAAAATGAGTATTACATGAAAGGGTCAATACTCCAAGAAGACTTAATATGTATGTGTCTGACAACAGAGCAGCAAAATATGTGAGGTAAAAAGTGAGAACTGAAAGGACAAATAAATCTATTAAAACAGCTGGAGACTCCACCAACCCTCTATCAGAAATGAACAGATCCATCAAGCAGAAAATTAGCAAGCACACAGCTGAACTCAAAAACATCCCCACTCAATTGATTGGATGTAATTGACATGTATAGACTACTTCAGATTACACATTCTTCTCAAGCTCACATAGAACATTCACCAAAACAGACCACATTTGGGGTGATAAAATATGCCTTAACAAATTGAAGAGAGATTGTACAACGTATGCTCCCTCAAACCAAAATGGAATTAAACTAGAAACCAACACAAAGGTAGCTAGCTATAAAATCCCAAAATGGAGATTAAACAACACATTACAAAATAATATATGGTTCAAAGAAGAAATCTCAAAAGAAATTTTAAAATATTTTGTACTAAATAGAAATGAAAATACAGATTATCTAAAATTTGTGGGATGCAGTGAAAGCAATGCTTAGAGGGAAATTTATACCACCAAGTGCATATATTAGAAAAAAAAAGAAAGATTTAAAATGAATTATCTAAGCTTCCACCTTAGGAGAAACTAGGATATATAAAAAGAATTATTCATAATGACCAACTAAAATTTATTCCCGCAATTCAGGCAGGTTTGATATTCAAAAATCAATTAATGCAATCCATCACATCAATAGGTTACTAAGGAAAAATCATATGATCACAAATAAATGCAGAAAATAATATGACAAAATTCAACAGTTATTCATGATAAAAACTCTGAACAAACTTGGAATAGAGGCAAACTTACTCAACTTAATAAAGAACATCTATAAAAATCCTACAGCTAACACCAGAATTAATGATAAAAAATGTGAGGTGTTCCCGCTAATATCAGGAACAAAGCAAGAATGTTCCCCTCCCACCACTGTACTAGAAGTCCTAGAGAATGCAATAACAAGAGAAGGAAATAAAATGTATGCCAGGAAGAAAGAAATGTATGCCATGATCACCTATATAGAAAATCCCTAAAACAGACCAAAACCAAAACAAAATCCCTCCCAAAGCCCTTCCTGAAACTAATAAGCAATTATAGCAAGATTTCAAGAGGCCCTCCAAAAAAATGAAGTATGTATAAATATAACAAAATATATACAAGATCTATATAAAGAAAGTTATATGACTCTTATCAAAGACATCAAAGAAGAACAAAATAAAGAGATATTCCATGTTCATAGATTGACTCAATAAGGTCAAGATGTTAGGTTCTTCCTAGCTTAATCTATAGATTCAATGCAATCTCAGGCAACATCCCAGCAAGTTATTTTGTGGATAGCAACAAACTGATTATCTAAAATTTCTATGGAAAAACAAAAGACCCAGGATAGCCAACATAATACTGAAGGACAAAACCAAAGATGGAGTACTGAACTACCTGACTTCAATATTCACAATAAAGCTATAGCAATCTAGAATGTGTGACACTGAGGAAAGCCCAGACAAACAGGTCAATGGAACAGAATAGAAAACCCAGAAACAAATCCAGATAAATACAGTCAACTGCTTTTTGACAAAGGAACAAAGGCAGTACAATGGGGTAAAGAAAGTCTTTTCAACAAATGATGCTGTAACAATGGGACATCCACAAGCAAGAAAATGGTTTTCCACTCTTCAAAATGGAAGAAAGACCTAAATGTAAAATACAAAACTATAAAACCCCTAGAAGATAACATATGAAAAAACCTAGATGACTTTGAAAATGGCAATGACTTTTAGATACACTACCAAAGACAATTCATAAAAGAAACGAACACGCTGGATTTCATTAAAAATTTCTGCTCTGCAAAAGGCGTTATAAGAAAATGAGAAGATAGGCCACCTATTGGTAGAAACTATTTGCAAAAGACACATCTGATAAAGGATTTGTATCCAAACTATACAAAAAAAAAAATCTCCTAAAACTCAAAAAATAACATAATTAAAAATGGGGAAAAGACCTCAACAGACAGACACCTCACTGAAGAAAAGTATACAGATGGCAAATAAATATATGAAAAGATGTTAAACATCAAATGTCTTCAGGGAATTGCAAATTAAAATGAGTCACCTACCCCCACACATCTGTCAGAATGGTCCAAATCCAAAACATATGATGGTGAGGACATGGAACAACAGAAACTTCCATTCATTGCAGGTGGGAATGTAATGTAATACGTTATTTTGAAAGACAGTTGCAGTTACTTAAAAACTAACATATTCTTACTATATGATCGAACAATTGTGCTCCTTGGTATTTACCCAAATGAACAGAAAGCATCCTACACAAAACACTTCACATGGAGGTTTATAGCAGCTTTTTTCATATTTGCCAAAACCTGAAAGTAACTAAAAACTTCCTTCAGCAGGTGAATGGATAATAAATAAACTGTGGTACATCCAGATCATGGAACATTATTCAGCCTTAAAAAGACAGAGCTATCAACATGTGAAAGGACATAGAGGAAATTTAAATGTGTATTAAAAAGTGAAAGAAGCCATCATAAAGGCCATATACCGTATGGTTCCACCTGTATCATATTCTGGAAGAGGAAGAACTCTGGAGCCAATAAAAAGACTGTTGCCAGGGGCTGAAGAACAGGAGGGAAAGAACAGGCACAGATTTTTAGGGTAGTGAAACTGTTCTGTACGATACTACAATAATGAATATAAGTCATTATACATTTGTCCAAACTCACAGAACTATAATACCAAGATTGAACCTCAATGTGAACTATGGCCTTTGAGTGATAATGATGTGTCCCTCTAAGTTCAACTGTAACAAAGATTCACTGATACAGGATACCAAGAGTGGAGAAGGCTCAGGTGTGCGGCGGCACAGGATATATGAGATTCTCTGTACATTCTGCTCAACTCTGCAGTGAACCTAAAACTACACTGAAATTTAAAATTAATTTTACAGATTAGTTAATATAGGTGTTTCTATGACAACAACATACACACATTTCTGGAAAACCAATCAAAAGTCAAGCATAAAAAATAGTAGGGCTTAAAAGGAAAAGTAAAAATCAGAATAGTCCACTCAAAGCCTACGCAACTTAAACCAGTAACTGAGGAGAAGAGTTGAGCGTTTTGGGCAGGCAGCCACAGGGAATATTAAACCACATGCACGGACACAGTCAAAATGCTGGAGGGTCTGGTGGGTGTTGAGATGATATAGATCGAACTCTGCAATGCAGGGCCTACCATTCAGGCGGCTAGGAGGCAACGCACTCTGTCATGAACTGAAACCACCAAGGAGGGAGTGCATTTCCCAAGGCAGAACAGTACTCTAACAATATTCTGAAAATGAAGCTTGAAGAGGCTTCTGCTGTCAAAGCAGTAGGTGAGCCTAGGCCTCTTCTGCAGCCTGCCAAAGATCCTAATTTAACTCTCACTATTCTAATTCCCCTTGCCTTGGAAGAACAAAACAAAAACCACATATAAACCAGTGAGACTTGAAAACTATACTGACATCATTCTATCTACCTCTTGTGTATGGGCAAATCTGTACTACAGAAATGTGTTTCATTGCAAGATAACCTGTAGAACTTTTAGGTGAAATTA
Source organism: Nyctereutes procyonoides (assembly GCF_905146905.1). NCBI lineage: Eukaryota > Metazoa > Chordata > Mammalia > Carnivora > Canidae > Nyctereutes > Nyctereutes procyonoides. The sequence goes on from NW_026575146.1 coordinate 24,763,405, forward strand.
AGCAGACAGAATGAGAAAGGTCTGAAGCCAGACTGCCTTAAGCCTTTAAATTGCTTTTTCAGCCTCTGAGTGTCCCCCAACGACTGATTCCCTGAAGCCTGTCTTCCCTTCCTGTCTATGACAATGCCACCCCCACCCACCCCTGCCATGCTCTTTCACAGGTTGTGCTCTTTTACTGCCTTCTAAAATACTGCTAGTCCCTGTCTTTACTTTCGGGTCCAATTTTCTTCACTCCCTGGAACACCTGATCATGCCCAAGCTTCAACAACCACCCAGGTGGGCTGACAAATCCTAAATCTCTAATCTCTCCCTTAGACCTACCTATGAATATCAGCCTCATTCTTCACCTCAGTCCCAATTTTACTATATGATATACAAGCTTAACTCATAATTTTTCTCCTCTAAACTAATTCCTGATGCAGTCATCTCTATCCTGGTCTCTGACAATATAAGCCAATCAATCTTGCCCATCTGAAAATAGGGAATCATTTCTCTAATCCATTAAAGTCATTAAATCAAGCCCATGCTTGGTCACACAGATGTTTAATATTCTTCCTCTTTTCCTGACCAACACTGATTTAAAATTCAGGTGTTCATTTAAGTTTCATACTACTAAGATAGCCTCCCGACTGTTTTCTGCCTCAATACCCACCTTAAATTTCTGTTATGCCACTGGGGTAACCAAAGTAGGACACTTTAGAGAAATATAGAGGGTGCTATTAATCATTATGGCTAGTACACAGGCATTAACTGAATTATAATCTAAAACTGGGATAAATGGGCTCTTTACTTTATGAGCCTTTGCTATTATTGACTCCTGCTTACCTCTTTAATCATATCTCTTACCACTACTCTTCTCTCATTTTGCACTTCATCCCAATGGAGTAATTTGTAGTTTTCCAAATGGATTACATCCTCTCTTGCCTTTGGACCTTTTCACATACAATATACTATGCCTCAAGCACTATTACTCCATGTCTTTTGGCTAAATTCTTTCACTTCATCAGGTCCTCAGATCAGATATCCCTTCCTATAGAAAGCTTGAGCCAACCTTGGTTCAAGGTTGATTTATGAGTTCTGAGTATGGATTCCCATAGCACTTTATATATATCTCATTTGGGCACCTCAAACTTGCTGCAACTGTCTCTTATTTATCTGTCTTCTTAAACAGATTGTATACTCTTTGAAGAAAAAAACCAACTTGACTCACATTTATATTACTGGCATCTACATGGTGTCTTATCCATAGTAAACATAAATAATTTTTAAAGAAATGGATAAACAGGTTTTTTACACAATCTCTGAGGGCTTCGAAATCCATCTAAAGAGAAACTATTCTTCACTCTTGTGACCCTAGCACTTACCGCATTAGATGTTTATGTTTTGTTGAATGACCTCATTTGTAAAGGTGGAACTCATTTATAAAATGCTCTTTAATATAAAAAAACTTGGTAGTAGAAAAAATAGCCAAAAGAAAAAAATAGAAAAAATGTATAAAAACAAAAAAATGGAAAGACAACAAGAAATGATGCATCAATGAAGCTTAATTAAAACAAATATCAATTGGTTGGTCTTTACAAAGTTCACACCTATATTAAAAGAAGGCATCTCTCTCTTCTTCAGTTTTTAACAAAAGGGAAAAGGTTTCTTTATATTCTGGTCCCCTAGCCCCACTCCTGAGAGGCCTGTTAACCACAGGTTGAAATTTTGGTATAAGGCATTGTAAATAACAAGTCTCTCTTCAATTTCAGTAATCGTACTACCAAAAAAAAAAATCTAAGAAGTGTGAATTTTAGGGTAAAGACTATTTCTCATTTTCTACCCATGAGATTTACTGATTTTTTTCAGGACATGTTGACTGTAAGGCTGTTCAAAGTTTTTAATAGGCAAATAGAGTTATTTTTCAAGAGTATGTTTTGCATCTATAAATTCATAAAAGAATGCTATTTTATTTCAAAAATTTACTTTAACTTTGAATATATAGAATATGAAAAGTATAATTTCCTTTTTGTTTAATGTGCTATGGAATTAGAATGAATGGGGCTATGGGCCCCAAATGTGCATATATAAAATGCTGTGTATAAAAAGTAACATTATTCATACATCCAATTCAAGAATTCCTTTGTTATTCTTCATAGGAATTGAAGAAACAACTCTAAAATTTGTGGGGAATAACAGAAGACCCCAAATAGCCAAAGAAATCCTGAGAAAAAAAGGGAAAAAAATCAAAGGGGAATCATGCTTCTGGATTTCCAACTATACTAAAAAGCCATGGTAATAAAAACAATACTAGCACAAAAAAAAAGACACATCAACCAATGAAATGGAGCAGAGAGCCCAGAATTACATCCTGGCATATACAGTCAACATATTTGACAGGGAAGCCAAGAATACCCAAAGAGGAAAGGAAGTCTCTTTGACAAATGTGCTGGGTTAACTGCAGAAACACATGCAGAACAATGAAACTGAATCCCTATCTCACACCACTCATAAAAATTAACTTGAAATGTATTTAAGACTTAAAAGATATAATGCCACAAAACTCCTAGAATGAAACATAGAGAGAAAATTCATCAATATTGGTCTCAGCAATGACTTGTTTTTTGGACGTGACACCAAAAGCACAAACAACAAAAGCAAAATATCAACAAATGGAAGTATATCCAACTCAAATACTTCTGCACAGAAGATCTGATAATTAACAAAATGAAAACCTATAGAATAAAAAAAATATTTCAGAGGGATGGCTGGGTGACACATAAGCATCTGCCTTCTGCTCAGGTCATGATCCCAGGAACCTGGGATGAAGCCCTGCATTGTGCTTCTAGCTCAGTAAGGAAATTTGCTTCTCCCTTTACTCCTCTCCCACTGCTTGTGATCTCTCACTCTTTCCAATAAATAAAATCTTAAAAAATTCAGGAAACCATATATCAAAAAAGGATTAATATCCAAAATATATAAAGGACTCAATAATTAGAAATAAACAATCCAATCAAAAAATGGGCAAATGAACTAAACAGGCATTTTTCCAAAGAGAACATCAAAATGGCCAACAGACATGGGAAAATGTTCCACATCATTAGTCAGAAAAATGCAAACCAAAACCACAATGAGCTACCCTGTCACACCAGTCAGAATAACTGTCATCAAGAAGACAAGAAATAACAGATGCTGGCAAGGATGTGGTGAAAAATGAACCCTTACACGCACTGGTGGGAATATAAAGTGGTCCAGCCACTATGGACCAATAAAATAGATCTATATTTATTCCAGCAATTCTATTTCTAGGTATATTCCCAAAGGAAATGCAAACAGGATTTTGACAATATGTATACCCTCCCACATCTATCACAGCATTATTCATAATAGATAGCTAAAAGACGGAAACAACCCGCAGGCCCATCAGTGGATAAAAAAGATAGGTATATATGCACAGTGGAATATTATCCAGCCATGAGAAAGGAAGATATCCTACCATTTGTGATGACATGAATGGACCTTAAGTACATTATGTTAAGCAATATAAGTCAGACAGAGAAAGAGAAGTACCACATGATATCACTTATATGTAAGGATCTAAAAAAAGTCAAACCTGTAAAAAGCAGGAAGTAAAACAGTGGTTACCAAAAGATGGAAGGTGGGGAGGTGGAGATTAGAGTGATAGTGTATAAGGGTACAAACTTGTAAGTAGTAGTAGTAAATAACCCATACACATTTAATGCACAGTATAATGAATATGGACAATAACATACTCTATAACTATCTAATGCAATAGCTACATTAACATATAATGTGTTAAAAGTAGCATGCTGTACACCTTAAATTTACACATTACATGTCAAATTTATTCAATTCAGAAAAGCACTATTCACACACCAAAAAATTTTTCATTTGTTAGTATTTTGTTATATCTCTTGTTTCTTTTAAACACTTGCCATTTTTCAGCTCTCTGTATCTATCTACTGAAAAGAAGTTCATCCCATATATTTATGATATCTATTTAATACTTAGGATTTTCCTTGTATTCCCTTTTATTAATTGGCCTTATCTTTTGAATTCTAATTTCTTGACAATATTTTAACTCCTCCACATAATTTAAAATTCTTCTAATATTTTCTACAGTCCCCTTTTCCATATCCCTCCAGCTATTTCTATATGTCCTTGTAGACTGACTTGGAGAGCCCTCTACTGGCCTAATTCTGTGTCAAAAAACATTTTCTTCAGCTTTCAAATACATATTAAGATACATACACTTTTGGTAATGTAATAATTGTATAATTCAAGCTAATCCTTTATTCAGAAAAAATCAGTTTAAATAGATAAACCGCATGGTTCTATAAAACTGTTATCAAAGCAAATTATATTACTTAAACATAGTACAGAAATACCACTTTTAAATAACTGTACACTATTGTACCATAGAGCCTTACTATCATGGAATAGAACAGATGAGACTACATTATAATGAGATATCCTGATGTATTACTGAGTAAAGTAAGCAAGCTGCAATCTCTGTTAAATGCTTCTGCCTCAAGTAAGTCTGAAAATTAGTTGAGTCTTCAATATTTCCTAAATTTAATATACCAATTCCTTCATATAAAAAGAAGTTTGGAAATACAATGGAGGGAAAAAATTCAAATTACAATGATTTTTTTTAATTCCAGAAATAAAAAAATTTCCATAAATAAAGTATATACCTCCATAAGTTATTAGTCCTCACTTTTGATTCCAATAAAATGCCAAGAGCTTTTAATGTTTTGGAAATAAACATTCAGCCAATATAAAGTCTATATAGAAAAACATATAAAGAAATTTTAAGAAAAATTCTTAAAAAGAATAATAACTGGGGGAAAGTCACCCTTCCAGCCATATAAATTTTGTTATAAGACCTCCTATACCCTATATGTCTGTGTTCCCATTAGCTGTACTCTCAGTGGCAAAAACAACCTCATTCACATTTCTATTTCTTGCACCTAGACATTGCCTTACCCATACTGAACAAAAATTTTGAAGGAATGAGTAAAAAACATGTTTACCTTTATGGTCTCTCCATTTATATAGTTTGAGATCCATGAAGGTAGGAATTATTATTCACCTTCACGACCTCATAATTTAACACAGTGGATGTTTATTAAGTAGTCTCTTAACTGGGTCCATTAGTGAAGATAGGACTTATTTATAAAACATTCATTAGGATTAGAGGAACTTCATGATAGAAAATAATGGATATAGGAAAAAAAAATAGAATTACACAAATAGAAAATATTATGACAAATTCAGAAAAGGAAAAAAAAGAATTACACAAATAGAAAATATTATGGCAAATTCAGAAAATGTATTTTCAAATCAAATTATAGACAAAAAGCTAATTTCTTTCATGTGTGAGGGCTTATAAAATCAATAAGCAAAAAACAAAAGTATCAATATGAAATGACATTTCACAAAAAAGAAATATGAATGGGACTTAAATATATAAAAAGAAATTCAACATCACTCAAAAGAAAAACATATTAAAACCATAGAAGAAAACAAGAAAGTTCTCAAATCAATAGCCTAAAATTGCAACCTAAGAGCTGGAAAGAGAATAAATAAAACCTAATTATCAGAAGGAATGAAATAATAAAGATTCAAACAGAGATAAATGAAATAGAGAATATAAAAACAATGGAGAAAATTAATAAAACCAAAATTTGGTTCTCTGAAAAAAAAACAAGATCAACAAAACTTTACCTAGATGGACTAAGGGAAACGGCTCTACTTACTAAAATCAGAAATGAAAATAATGGCATTAACTATCAATTCTACAGAAATAAAAAAGATTATAACAGTACTGTGAACAATTAACTGTATGCCAACAAACTGGATAAACCATATGCAATGGACAAATTCCTAAAAACATAAAACCTAACAAGACTAAATCATGAAGAAACAAAATCTGAGCAGACCTATCTATTAAGAGATTGAATCAGTAATCAAAGATCTCCCCCAAAAAAGCCCTAGTCCTGCACCTGATGGCTTCACTGCTGAATTCTATCAAACATGTAACAAAGAACTAACACCAATCTCTTTCAAACATTGAAAGAGAAGAAACTACACTTCCTAAGTCATTCTGTGAAGCCAGCATTATTCTGACACCAAAGCCAGACAAAGACACTATAACTACAGACCAATTATCTTTGATGCAAAAATCCTCAACACAAATATTAACAAACTGAATTCAGCAGTATATTAAAAGCATTATAATCTATGACCAAGTAGGATTTATTACTGGAATGCAAGCATAGTTCAACATGTGAAAACTGATCAATGTAATATACCACATTAGCAGAATAAAGGAAAAAAATTCACAATCATCTCAATTGATGCTGAAAAGGCATATGACAGAATTTAACATTCTTTTGTAATTAAAACACAAATAACTAGGAACAGAAAGCAAACACCACAATGAAATAAAAACTTTACAGAAAAAAACCCACAGCAAATATTATACTCAATGGTAAAAGACTGAAAGCTTTTCCTCTAAGATCAGAAACTAGGCAAAGATTCTCATTTTCACTATTTCTATTCAACAAAATAGAGAAAGTTATAGCCAGAGCAAATAGGCAAGGAAGAGAAATACAAGGAATCTAAATTGGAAACGAAGACATGAAACCATCTCTGTTCATATGACACAATCTTATATGTAGAAAATTCTAAAAATTCCACAAAAAGCCTGTTAGAGCTATTAAATGAATTCAACAAAGTATTAGGATACAAAGTCAACACACAAAAATTTGTTGCATTTCTATGCACTCAATGAACAACCTGAAAAGGAAATTATGAATAATTATGAATTATGAATCCTATTTAACAACAGTACAAAAAGAGTAAAATACTAGGAATTAACCAAGGAGGTAAAAGACTTGTGTAATAACTACTAAACACTGCTGAAAGAAAACTGAAGACATAAATTAATAGAACCACATCCCATGTTCATGGATTGGAAAGTTTAATATTGTTAGGATGTTAATACTATTCAAAGTGATCTACAGGTTCAATGCAATCCCTATCAAAATCACTTTTTTTTTTCAGAAAGAGAAAAACCCTAAATTTCAAAAACCCTAAAACTCTAAAATTCATATAGAATCTCAAAGGACCACAAGTAACTTACACAATCTTAAAGAACAAAACTGGGGGACTCACACATTTGGATTTCAAAACTTAATATAAAAACCACAGTAATCAAAACAGTGTGGTACTAGATAACAAAAGACATATATATGTAAAAATCATTATGATTTTTACCAGGTGCCAAGACCATTCAGTGTGGAAGTCTTTTCAACAAATGGTGCTGGGAAAACAGGATTATCCACATGCAAAAGAATGATGCTGAATCCTTATCTGATAACATATGCAAAAATTAATTCAAAACAGATCAAAGACCTGAACATAAGACCTAAAACTATAAAACTCCTAGAAGAAAACATGTGGCAAAAGCTTCATGACAATGAATTTGGCAATGAGTTCTTGGATACTGACACCAAAGGCACAGGCAATAAAAGAGTAAACAAACGACTTGAAAAATTAAAAATTTTGTACGTGAAAAAATGACACCACCAACAGAGAAAATAGTTAATAAACAGAATAGGAAAAAATATTTGCAAATCATATATTTGATAAAGGGTTAATATCTAGAATACATAAGAAAGCTTTAAAAACTCAATAATGACAAAAACAAACCAATTCAAAAATGGGCAAAAGACGTGAACATTTTCTTAAGAAGATATACAAATAGCCAATAAATCATAAAAGGATGCTCTTATCACTAATCATTAAGGAAATGCAAACCAAAGCTACAATGAGATAGATTCCACCTCAAATCCATTGGGGTGGCTACTATCAAAAATCAAAAGTAATAAGGGTTGGTGACAATGTGGAAAAACTAGAACCCCTGTATACTATTGATGGGAATCCAAAATGTTAGAGCCACTGTGGAAAAAAGCAGTATAGTGCTTCTTCAAAAAATTAAAAATTCAATTACTATATGATCCAGCAATTCCACTTCTGGACATATACTCTAGAGAATTGAAAGCAGGGTCTGCAGGAGATGTTTATACACCCATATTCAAATAAATATAAAAAGTTCATAGGAGCATTATTCATGATAGCTAATGAGGAAGCAAACAGGGGCACCTGGGTGGCTTAGTCAGTTAGGTGCCTGCCTGCCTTCAGCTCAGGTCATGATCTCAGAGTCCTGGGACTGGCCCTGCATTGGGCTCCCCATCCAGCGGGGAGTCTGCTTCTGTTTCTCCCTCTGCCCTTCCCTCCGCTCTTGCTCTCTGTCTCTCAAATAAATAAATAAAATATTTGTTTAATGTGGAAGCAAACAAAGTGTCAACAGATGAATGGATAAAACAAAATGTATACACACATAATGGAATATATCAGCCTTAAAAAAGAAGGACATTCTGACACATGCTACAGCATGGATGAACCTTGAGGAAACTATGCTAAGTGAAATAAGCCAGTCACAAAAAGACAAATACTGTACAATTTTTTAAAAGATTTTATTTATTTATTCATGATAGACATAGAGAGGGAGAGAGAGGCAGAGACACAGGCAGAGGGAGAAGCAGGCCCCACGTTGGGAGCCCGACGTGGGACTTGATCCCGGGACCCCAGGATCACACCATGGGCCAAAGGCAGGTGCCAAACTGCTGAGCCACCCAGGGATCCCCTGTACAATTTTTTTTAACATGAGATAATTAGAGTAATCAAAATCATAGAGAATAAAAGTACAACAGCAGTTGCCAAGGGGTTGCAGAGGCAAGTGAGGAGTTATTGTTTAATGGACACAAAGTTTTAGTTTTATAAGACATACAGAGGTATGAAAATGGATGGTGGTGACAGTTGCACAATATTATAAATGTATTTGACACCACTAAACTGTATACTCAAAAAGAGTTCAGATGAAAAAAATGGTTAAGATGGTAGATTTTATGTTATACATATTTTACACAATTTTTAATTCTTTTAAAAAATCATGGAGAGAACTCCCCCACCCTACCCTATATACAAATCTACCAGAGAAAGGCAAAAATCTTCACAATCCGATAACACAAAAGCAATTTGATAATATCAATAAAAATTACCAACTCATACACCTGTAAATTTCATTTGAGAATTTAACTTACAAAAATATTTGTATATGAGCAAAACAGTGCTCATAGAAGGTTATTCTTCACATTATTTATAGTAGCCCCAAAGTAGAAATAACCCAAAGTCTGATTAGTAGAGACGAGATGAATAAATTATGTTATCTCCATAAAATGGGAAATCAGTCAGCTATTAAAGCAGAAGAAAGGGAGACTATCTTTGTAAAGATATAGAAATAATCACTGCATTTTAAAGACTGAAGTACAGTTGACACATTACATTAGTTTCAGGAGTACACATAGTGATTCAACAAGTCTGTATGTTATGCTATGCTCACCACCAGTGCAGCTGCCATCCGTCATACACAACACTAATAATACAGTATCACTGACTACATTCCCTATCCTGTACCTTTAATCTCCCATGAGTTATTCACTCCGTAAGAGGAGAGCTGGACCTCCCCCTTCCCTTCACCCTTTCTGCCCATTCCCCAGGCATCTATCAGTTTGTTCTCTGTATTGATGAGCCTGTTTCTGCTTTTTGAATCCTTGTATTTTAAATAATTTTATGTACTATAAAGGAAAAAAGGTGCTGGGTAATGTATGTATTTTGATACATTTTGTGAAGATACGGGAATAAAACACATTTATATCTGCTAGTGATATATGTCAATTCTGGAAGGATACACCAGAAACTGATAACAGTAATTTCTGTATGTGTGTGGGGATGGGATGTGAACTGGATGTCTGGAAGACAGTTCTTGGACATCTTTTATTTTATATGTATATATGAATATGAACCATGTGAATGAATTAAAAATGCATCCTAATCTTACAGCTAATTATATAATTAACACATGCTGTATTAATAAAATAACAACTACAAAAATCTCTCTTACCTGCAAACCAGCCACATAAGAATCTTCACAGTTTACATAATGTCCTAACATGGCATGTTGTGCCCGTAATTCATTATCCCTTATCCTCTCGTGTAGGTGAGTAATTTGTTGCTTCTGCCTGCAAAACATAAATTGAGGTGACATTATAAAGAATATGCTTTTCTAAGAGACTGTTAAAAACAGAATTTTAACTATTCTAATAATTTGATGTAAAAGTTAAAAGTATTATCAACTTTGACACTCTTAATAGGGAATTTGTTAAAATCACAGAACCCTGGGCAGCCCAGGTGGTTCAGCAGTTTAGTGCCGCCTTCAGTCCAGAGTTGGGACACGGTATCAAGTCCCAAGTCAGGCTCCCGGCATGGAGCCTGCTTCTCTCTTTGCCTGTGTCTCTGCCTCTCTCTACCTCTCTCTCTCTCTCTCTCTCTCTCATGAATAAATAAAATTTTTAAAAAAATTTTTTTTAAATAAATAAAAAAATAAAAATCACAGAAACATGACTTATATGGAACACAAAAAAAGTTTACTTATACTGTTGAGTACTTCTGGCATTTTATAAAATATAATCTTTTTTGTAGATTACTCTTCTTAGGGATCCCTGGGTGGCGCAGCGGTTTAGCGCCTGCCTTTGGCCCAGGGCGCGATCCTGGAGACCCGGGATCGAATCCCACATCGGGCTCCCGGTGCATGGAGCCTGCTCCTCCCTCTGCCTGTGTCTCTGCCTCTCTCTCTCTCTCTCTCTCTCTCTCTCTGTGACTTTCATAAATAAATTAAAAAATATATTAAAAAAAATAAACTCGACCATATCAATAATTACAAAATGTAAATGATCTAAAATAACAATTAAAAAGTGAACACTGTCAGAATGGATAAAGAGAAAGATTCAACTATATGCTACTGACCGAAAAAACACTTTAAATATGATGACATAGTTCTGCAAATCTTAATTCTAAAATCATTTGGGTCTAAAACTGTAATTGCTGACTATATTTCTTCTTTTGTTAAGCAAAATTGACATGTAATACCATGCTAGTTTCAGGTGTATAACAATGACTGTGTATAACATACTGATGTGTATATATTGTGGAATGATCACCTCAATAAGTCTAGTTAACGCCATCTGATTACATTTCTTGAACACTATTGGTTTATGTAAGTTTTCTATTTCTTTTTTGAGTCAATTGGTATTCTTTTAAAATTCATTTTCTTTTATGTTTTCATATTTATTGATACTAGTTTATGACAATGATTTAAACTTTCTCTATATAATTATATTACTTTTTACTCCTAATATTTTGAGTCTTTCTCTTTTTCCCTTAATTAGGAGAACTAGCAATTTATCCATTTGATTAATTTCTGCTCTTATTTTTAGTATTTTCTTTGTTCTCTTTCATGTTTAACTATTCCTTTAACTGGTCTTCTTAAGTTAAACATTTAAGTCACTGTCCTTCCTACTTTCCTTCACTTCTCTTAATAAAAGAAAAAGACATGAGAAATAGTGATAGAATCTAACATATTATATTAGCAGTCCTAGCAGAAACAGAAAGAAATAAAATATTTGAAGAGATGAAGACCAAGAATTTTCCAAGATTGATGAAAAACATGAAACTGGAATCAAGAACTACTTCAATCTCCAAGAATACCAAATATGATGAAAACCACAATAGGCACGTTATAGTAAAACTGCTGAGAACAAATGGAAAAAATGATTAAATCCAAAAAAATAATAAAGAGTGCATTCAATCTGTCAGTAATAAGACTTGTGGGATGACTTAAGAGAAACCAGAGACAATGGAATAATATCTTGAAAGTGCTGAAAGAAAATAACTGCCAATCGGGAATTATATATCAGCCAAAAATATCTTCTACCAACAAAGGTGATATTCACAGTAGACAAGAGATGAAAACAATCTAAATGTTTATCTACAGATAAATGGATAAAGATATATGACACATAGATACACACAAACAATGGACTATTACTTAGTCTAAAAAAAAAAAAAAACAGAAGAAAATTCTATCATATGCGACCACATGGATGAACCCTAAAGACATTACACTAGGTGCAGTAAGCAGTCATAAAGGGACAAATACTACATGATTCCACTTATATGAAAATTTGATGGGGTTTAGGACATGCCAACCCAAAATGTGGCATCTTGGCATACTGAATATTTTAAGCCAAAGGAGTTTAAGAAAATAGCAAAAGCAGAAAGATCACTCAGACCTCCTCCCTACCCCTGCCCTTCTTCTATAAACAGATCACAAAAATCTCAAGGTGTGTGTGTGTGTGTGTGCGCGCGCGCGCGCCTCTCTAAACCCAAAAGAAAGGTGCATCCCCATCTCTGAAGATTAAAGGACACAAAGAAAAATCCGACCAAGCAAGCCTTGCTAAATTTCCCCCAGTTTACTATACAATTACTCATACTCCTTAACCTATCACATTCCTCCATGACTGTTCATTCTTCAACAAAGCTAGCATAAAATAATCAAATCTGTCACTTTGGGTCTTCACTTCCATATAAAGGCTCCTGAGTCACCTAAAACTTGTATTAAATAAATTTGTATGCTTTTCTACTGTTAATCTGTGTCGGTTTAATTTCCAGATCCAGCAAAGGAACTCTGAAGAGCTGACTTTTTCTTCCCCTACAATACCAAAAGGGAAAAAAAAAAAGTGATCAAACTTAGAGAAGCAGAAAGTAGAAAATGATGGTCTCCATGAGCTGGAGGGAGGGGAAAACAAGCAGTTCTTACTGAATGGGTAGAGTTTCTGTCATGCAAATTGCAAAAGTTCTGGAGATCTACTGTAAAAAACTATGCATAAAGCTAAAACTGTCCTGCATACAAGATGTGTTAAAAGGATACATTTCATGTTATGTGATGGTTTTCATCACAATTAAAAAAAATTTAAAAAGGTGAGAGCAGGAGATGCTTCTGGGTACCCACCAAGTCCCAGTCATCCCTTTTGCCTGGGAAGTGAATTAAACAGATGGTGAGATCCTGACCAGAATAAAGACTGCCACTACAACTCAAGAAAGGAATCAGGTCAAATACCTAGTAAATATGGCCTCTATAAATCAGAAAACAGGCTTAAAAAAATTAAGTCAAACTGAAAAATCAAGGAGCTGCTACAGCAACTATGTTACTCAAGGAAATACTGGACCCAGCTAGAACTGCAGTGATCCCGTCCCGGATCCAGGGAGCAAATAAGAGTATGTACAAATTCAATCTCTAGCTGAGAAAAGGCAAAAATGAAAAAGCACATATCTTTAGAGACAGGTTTAGAGCAGGTTCCTTTTGAGAGGGTTCCTTTCCTTTTCTAATTAAATTTGGTTTCTGGAAAGTATCTACTGTGAGTTTTAAAATAATTAATAGCTTTTAAAGCTATTATGGATACTACCACCAAATGAATTATGCTCAATGGCCATCTTAAATAATTTATCAGAAATGATTATCAAAGAGACACCCCACATTCATTACCATATTAAAAAGAGAGAGGGGCTGAAATAAAGGTACAGGTGGCTAAAGGTCTGGAATAGGAAGACAAAGACCAATGAGATTTTATTCTTTTAATTTTCCATGAATTTCCTTTTTCCCAACCTGTTTCAATAGAGGGCACACAAAAGGAAAAACTTAACAACCATGTGGATATTTATCTCCTATTCCCTTAAGGGATATTATTCACATTTTCGAACTACTTATAGTACTATAAACAAGGGATAATACAGTTTTGAAGAAGCTGTCTCCTCACCCTTAGCTTCCAAAATCAGCTTTCACACATGTTGGGACAATAGTAAATATGGCCCTGGGCTTTAATTTTGAAATGTACTTCTAAATACACTCTGTTAGTATTTTTTAATTTGATGGAAAGAGGATGATTGTATTAATTTTTCTTGAACTAGTCAGAATTTTCAATTTCTCCAAAGGTGGCCCTGCCAAACAAAGCTAAGTGTATTAGCTTGAAAACACTCCCAATGTATATTAAAAGGATTCTTACGCATTTATCTACGAATCTTAAGGTTTTGTAAATAAGGAAGAATCAATAATAGAGAAAGAGCCTTTGTTCTTGATTCCTGGGAAGGAGACTGAATCCTTGCCGTGTGGTGTGGTGTGTTATTCATGAGCCCCTGGAACACATGCATTTATCCTAATGAAGTAACTCATGGCCCCTTGATAATAGCTTTAAGATGGGGACTGTTCACCAGAAAACCAACCATTTAACTAGAAGGTTGTGAACCTGAGCCAGTGCAACCTCCATGGTTGAGACACAGAGGAGGCTGGAGACTGAGTTCAATCATGTGGCCAGTGATTTGATCAATCATGTCTACACAAGGAAACTCCAATAAAAATTCTGAGAATCAGCTAGATTTGTAGGCAGTTGGTTAGAAGTGTGAGTGGCCTGGGGAAGCCACCTTCAAACTGGTATCTGAAATTACACAGTTTTGTTAGGGGCTATATGCCCTTAAAGCTGTGGAGTCTGATGCTAACTCAGGGCATGTAGGGTCAGAACTGAATTACAGTGCAGTAGGTGGGACTGAAACAGAATACACGTGATTCTTGGAACAACATGAGTTTGAACTGCATAGATTCACTTACATGCAGATTTTTTTCAATAAATACAGAATACTGTTAAATGTATTTTTCTTCCTTAGGATTTTAATAACATTTTCTTTTCTCTAGTTTGTTATAAGAGTACAATATATCATACATAAAACATACAATACATGCACTGTTTATGTTATCAGTAAGGCTCCAGGTCATTAGTATGTTAGTTCTGGGAAATCAATAATTACACATGGATTTTCAACTGTGCAAGAGGTTGAGATCCCTAACCGACACATTGTTCAATAGTCAATTGTGGATTTAGAAATTAATTCTAAAATACTATGTGCCTAGTTATAAACAATCAAAATAACTTAGATAGAAATGAACTATTAAAACTGTATCTAAATGCTCAAATTAGCTGATAAAAATAATCAAATCTCACTTCAATACCTGTGATAGAAAATAACTACTCTTGCATTATGGGGTCCCTCTCAAAGAAAAATGAACAAAATCTCATGTTAACCAATCAAATTTGTAAAGCCAGAGTTTCAATAACTTTAATAACTACAGTGTGTACATCTTAGCTTTGCTTTGAGAAATTTGATCATAAATCTTAGCTTATAAAGCAGATGAATTATTAGGACATTATGAATTCAATAAAAAAGCATCCACACTATACCAAAGAACACATTACTGATTTTAAAAGCTTACTAGTACAATTACAATATGATTTTACTTTCACACACAATAAAATAAATATATATACTGCACATTGCAAGTAATAACAAAATGAGAATTCCCCTCTACACTGCCAGTGTCATTTACTAATCACATTAACTCCCTATGTTATTGCAGAAGGTGTAAGGGTTTCCTCTCTGGATCAGTCTCAAGTGCATTGACTTACTTCTAAATTCTATCTGACCAATCCAGCAGCAAAAGCTAACTACAAAGTGCAGACCATTAAACTACCAGTATCAGTAACAGCATAGGTTAACCAGCAACCTTAACCTCTTTGCCATTAAAATGAAGCTTTTTCTCCTGAATGAATGCTGATGAAGACCTATTATGAGTAATGAAATGTCAAGAAACAGTCTCTTCTGTGAGGGGGTCTGGAGTCGGCTAAGGAGAGACAAGCTCTACAGAAACAACCGTTATTTAAAAATCACGTATATGTGGCTACTATTTGCTAATGGCACCCATGCATGAGGCAGTATTAGGGCTTTTACATGCATTCATTCATTAAATCTTCATACTCTAAAACTAGGTATAAGAAGGGCACTGCAGAGGTGAATGAGACTGCATAAAGAACTGCAAAACTGAGAAATCTGAATTATTTTTGGATTATTTCCTTAGTATCCTTCTATACTATAAAAAGTTGGGAAATATATATTTTTAATAGATTATGTTTGTAATTATATGCATTTCTAACTATCATAGATGAATTGTTTGTGGTATTTCCTGAGTTAGGTCCTGTGATTCTTTTATGGCTTGCTGATTTTTAGGTTAAGGGTCAGCCTAAAATCAAAATGGCTTTTTTACTCTGGCTAGCTTGTCTATCAAGTCCTTCTCTCCTGCCTCACCAAGTATCAAGCATTAAGCATATACTGTGTGCCAGGCTCTGTTCAAGATGCTGGGAACACAGCAGAGAAGAAAAAGTTCAGATGTTTGTACTCTAGTTTATATACTCCAGTAGGTTCTGCTTAATACTGGTAAATTTCTAAGTGAAATCTTTTGAAATTTTGACTATTAAATATATTTAGTGGTTTCAACTCGGATTTAATTTTAAGGCTAAAATGTCTACTACTTTAATCTCAAATAAGCACATGAAAATAAGCAGTAACTAGCAGTAAAACAACAACAACAACAACAAAAAAGCCTCCTCAAATGATTTCCCCCATCACCATGGTACACAAGTTGACTCCAAAGTATACATAAATTATGTAGAACCTACACCCAGAATAATATAATTAATATTAACAATTATTGCTCAAAATAATCAGGAGTCTCTATTAAGTATAAAAAACTTGTTTTTCAGAGCTTTAGTACTCAAAATTGTGAAATTTTTGGACTGTCCCCCCAAATTTCTCAAATGCTTATCTGTAAGTCATTTAATTTTAAACATCCCCGATTTTGATAGCTTTTGTGTCTTCAGATCTTTTTTTTTTAATTTTTTTTCTTCTTCAGATCTAACATAACATACATTAGTTAAAATATTAGCACTTTAAAGTAGCTTTCCAATTTGATAGTTTCTAAGTTTAAAACACAAAGATACAGTTTATAGCCTTGATAGCTCATTAGCATTGCAGCTAACTTTCTACATGTATAAAAAAGACCGAAGTTTCCAAATGGGTTACTCTAATGTAAATGGGAGGGTGGTAGAAAACAGAAAGACCAACAGACCAGTCCTCAGTTCTCACAAAGGTTCTTAACTGGGGTAGGCTGAGGGAGGGACAGACATGAGACATCAATATATTTGTAAGATTTGATTTCTTAAACTCTAAGTAATGGATACAAAGGTTGTTTTAGTAATCTAAATTTTCTGTATGTCTGAAATATTTAGTACTTAAAAAAAAGACTCACCGATCAATTACAATTTCTTTCTGCCTTAGCAGTCCTTCTTTTATTTTCAGCACTGATTCCCACTTACTGAAATCCTGATAGCCAGAAGGTGAATAACTTTGACGAGACGATCCGGACAAAACCTGCACAAATATATTTACACTATTAGTATACTAAAATTGTCTAAAGGGAATATTTAAGTATCATCTAATATTTTCCCAATGATTCTCATTTTAAAAAGAGAGAATTTTCCCTTTAATTTTTTTAAAAGACTATCTGAAATCACACTTGTGAATACAACATAACTTGAAGAATTTCAAGGAAGTTCTGAAGTAAAAGTACAAGTCTATGAACTGGTGACAACAGAATATTTAATCTGGCTTATTGTAATACTATAAATAAGATATTATTCTCATTATCTTGTGGAAGCTTTCTGGAAATAAGAGATTAACCACTCACTGCCTAAGGAAGAAGGAAATGTACCATAGTTAGACTAGACAAACATCACAGGAAAGGTTTCCACAAGAAAATAAAAATAGTTCCCGTAGTATGCAGGCTTCAAATTGTCATCCATCACATCACATTTACTTATATTAAAATTTCAAAAGCAAAAATATTTTTACAAAATAGTCAATACATTTATACCAAATATGACTTTAACAAAGTATAATCTGGATGGGTGATTACTGGCCTCCAGTGTAAATTACATAATTTAGAAAAAACCTGTTTAGAATTTAAGAAATTTCAAATATCTACAATGAATTCAACACTGATAATAACCAATATGGCAGATTTCTTCAAATTCATATGACTACAACAAACAAAAAAGAAAATCTTAATATACTAGTAGTCATGGATTGAATTGTGTCTCCTCAAAAAGATATGCTGAAGTCTAACCCCCAGGTACCTCAGAATTTAATCTTCTTTGAGAATAGGGTCTTTATACAGATATAGTCAAGTAAAGATGAAGTCATTGAAGTAGACCCTAATCCAAAATGGCTGGTGTCCTATGTAAAGAGGAGATTTGAGCACAAATATGTGCAGACGAAGACTATGTAAAGAAATAAAGAAAGAAAACCATCTGAAGATGAAAGCAGAGATGGTGGTGATGCATCTACACACAGAGCAACACAAAAGATTGCCAGCAAACCACCAGAAACTACCTGAAACAGATTCTTCTTCCTTGCCCTCAGAAGGAACCAACTCAGCCAACATGCTGATTCTGAACTTCTAACTTCCAAAACTGTGAGACAATAAATTTTTGCTGTGTAAGCTACCCAGTTGTATCCTTTGTTATGGCAGCTGCAGGAAACTAATACAATTGGTAAACAAGTAGGAACATGAATTCCTTGGCAAGCTAAGTAATCCTACAGAACACTCCAAAGCAACTTTAGGAAGATTCCAATGCGCAGTGATATTTTTATCCTTTGTTTTCCAAAGATGCTACTGGTAAGACCTACTTCTGAATAAACTACTAATTTTATGACATCAACTAGTCCTGGATTAATCCTCTATGATTTTCAACTAATACAAGGATAGGATGTTTCAGGCAGAAGACAGACAAAACAAGATGAACAGAGTAGGAAAAATAGAAAACAAGAGATAAGAGGGTATATAACTTTACCATAGGGGCAAATAGATTAACACTAAATGACATAGTGTTATAGGGGCAAGTTAGTTAGAAATCCTGTCTCTGAATTTTCTTTCCTTTGCCTACATTACAACCCAGCCTGACATTCAGCCGTATGCCCTAGCACAGATATGTTAGTTGCTATAGTACAAGAGTGTTTTTACTGTGGTTGGTAACTGATCCCCAAACCTCCTGAAGCTCCTCTCCACTATCCAACAGAGTTCTTGGCATTAAAAGGGGCTTTCAAGATGCTCCATCCATAAATGGCATCCTTTCTGATTGCTTGGTTCCCTGCACTGCACTAGTCAATCTTCCAAAATTTTCCCATCTCAACACTACCTATCAGCTTATATTTAGTTGGCAGTACAAAGATTTAAACCTCAGCACCCCGACAAAAGAGCATGGCTCTTAAGCTCCACATTGTTACACTGCTTCTAGTATGGCCTAAATAAGGTATTCACAACATTTCATATCACAAGAGCTAAAAAATTTTTTTGAAAGTAACTACTCTTAGGAACTGAGATAGGATTCAGCACCATAAACAATATTGATGGTATTATGAAAAAGTCTCTACTTACTGCAAGTCCATGCTACTTAATGACTATCAATTTAGTGGCTAAGTGACTTGATGAAATTTATTTTGTCAAGTTATAGCTCAAATAGGAATTCATTAAAATTAGTAAAAGCTAAGCAAAATAAAAGACCATATCAACAATTCCAAAACTCAATATAAGATTTAGAAATTATCAGAATGATTTGGTAAACCATTTGTGCTAATTTACAACACTAAATATTTCATTTATTTGGTGAATAAAAGTGATTATACAGCTCAATATATACTGAGTTATACATTGATCGATATCCTGGTATCAGTGGAAAAATCTTTTAAATACTGGTTTTTGTATATTGTTCTCATGCCTAACCAAAAAAATTTCTCTGGTACCTTAAGGATCTATAGTTTCCTCTTCCAAAGATCTAAAAAAGGTTCTTCCATTTCTGATTACCACACATCATGTGGTAATGACTAATGCCATAATATAGGAAGCTATGTTTTACCTCCTGTATCTTGTGCCTATTTCAGTAAGCCAAGTGCCCACAGCTCAAAAAAGTCAACAACAACAACAACAACAACAACAAAAAGTGCCCAGGCAACAGATGATGATCTTATAAAGAAGACATTAACTATTCTACTCTTTATAAGTCATCTGCTAAAGAATTTCCCCAGGGCTGACAACTTTCTAAGGAGAAGCCTTTTCTTATTTTGAAACACTCACTGGCATCAAGAAAAGACAGAGGAAAGAGAAAGAAAAAAATAGGTTTGCAAGAGAAAAGCAAATAACTATAATACCACTTGGTTTATAGCACTTGAATCATTGGCAGAATGGACTGCTACAGGTACCTGCCAGATACTTCTATGAGTATACATAAAACAAAGTATGAAAATTTATTCTTCTGATTTGTAGCTCCCTTGATCTAAATAAACTCTTTGGGAAACAAAATAAAAATTGAGCTATGAAACTGAGCAAATAGGAATAAAGAAAACGAAGAAAAGAGAGTCTTCCCCTATAATTAAGATGCAATAATATTTAAAAGGTGCTGAGATAAATATTACAAGTTCCCATTCTAAGAAAAAAATTTTTGCAATCTCATATGGTGATGGATGGTAGCTAGACATAGTGTTTGGTGATCATTTCACAGCATATACAAATACTAAGTCATTATGTTATACACCTGAAACTAATATAATGTTAAATGTCAATTATATCTCAGTTTTTAAAAAGGTAATATACAAAGAATTACCAAATCAGCAGTATGATAGTCTTCCTTACTAAACTTCAACCCTGAGATACCTGGGTGGCTCAGCAGTTGACGGTCTGCCTTTGGCTCAGGGCGTGATCCTGGGGTCCTGGGATCGAGTCCCACATCGGGCTTCCTACACAGAGCCTGTTTCTCCCTCTACCTGTGTGTCTCTGCCTACCTCTCTGTGTCTCCATGAATAAATACATAAAATCTTAAAAAGAAAAAAAAACTCCTAATTCATAAAAAGGAGTTTAAAAAGGAGAACAAAATCTGATACACAACCAAATGATGCAGGTGAGCTTACAAGTAATTTTTAAATTGTTTCTATCTATCACTAAAAATGGCAATTACAGATACATTTCTCATCGAAGGCTTTTATAATAAGCCCATATATTTATGTAATAAATCTATATTAAAGTTATAAAATGCAACTTGAAATAGATTCTTAAAATATTTTTTAAATCATATTATAAAGTCTCAAAGAGCAAGGTAGTCACAGTACCTTTATGATTTTGCATACGATATAAACGATGCAATACTTTTACTAAAGATACACAGAAAAGGAACAACTGTGAAAATTTATTTTTATTATAAGTTATACCAATTCAGACTTCAGTCTTGGCAAGGTTGAAAGAGAATCTGACAGAAATAGCATAGGATTGTTATCTACCCTGAAAACACATTTTATAAGTTCTAAAACAAAGGGTTGAAGAGTAAGAAGGGAATTAGATTATGTTCAAATTGGTTCTTCACATTTCCATATTAGAGTCTCTCAGGGGTTATTCTTTTGTGGGTTTTTTTTTCCTTAAAAGAAAGATTTACTTGAGAAAGAGAGAGCATAAGCAGGGGGAGAGGTAGAGGGAGAGAAACAGTTGACTTCCCATTGAGTGGGGGTGGGGATAGAGGGTTGGCTTACAACACTCAATCCCAGGACCCCAGAATCACGACCTGAGCTGACAGCAGATGCTTAACTGACAGAGCTACCAGGTGCCACATTTCAGAGGTTTTTCTTTAAAAACTGCCAATGTAATATGTCAGCACATGTTAAATCCTTCCTCCCCTTTATTTATAAGGTAAGAACTATCTTCTAATTACATATTTGAGAAGTTGAAGATAAATTATGAAATCTTATTAGTATCAACTATTAGTTTCCACACACTGTACCCAAAAGAGCTTTTTTCCCTGACAATGACACAATAGGAACTTTGAGTATACACAAATGCACTTTACAGTTCTGGATAGCACTATCTTAGCTTTAGAATATCAACATATGTGCAACAAGAAAGACCAAGTAAAACTGCCTTGAAGCCTTCGCACTGAAAGTGAAGTTATTGAAAAAAATCAATCCCAAGATAAAAATTAATGTTTTGTTTTATTGTAGATTAGGAGTTAATGTGGTTTGCAGACTCTTGCACAATACTAACACGAACAAAATATAAGCAGGAATAGCAATATCATTCTTGGGTATCATAAAATCATAACCCCAAAAATGGTTAAATTTTTTAAAATCCTTAGGTGAATTTAATAAAAATTTAAAAATGAGAAAGTTTTATATTGGTAAAAAGCAAATTCACCAGATGATAAAATAGTCACAGTAAACCTCATATGAGGAAAAACTATTAAAAATAAATGGAGGAGGGCGCCTAGCTGGTTCAGTCGCAGGAATATGTGACGTGATCTTGGGGTCATAAGTTTCAGCTCCACACTGGATGTAGAGATTACTAAATAAACAAAATGTTTTAAAAAATGAACAAATGAATCCACAATCCAATGAAGATCTTATACTATGTCTTCTGAAATAGAAAAATTAAGTAGAAGAGGGGTTGGCAAATCCAGTTCACCACCTTTTTGTATGCAAACCAGAAATAGGTTTTATAATTTTAAATGGCTGAAAATCAAAAGAAAAATATTTTATGATACAGGAAAATTACATAGAATTTAACAATCAGGGTCCATAACTAAAATTTTACTGAAACATAGCCATATTCATTCTCTTACATACGATCTATGGCTGCTTTCTCAACATCAAAGTTGAGTAGCTACAAAAGACACTATCTCTTCCTCTCATATATGTATGCATATACTTATGTATATGTGTAGTGTCTATATGAGACTATATATATTCAAAACTAGTTATGCAGAGAACACTTTAAACTGTATTGTGATTTATACAGCATATCAATAAATCTAAATCTTCATATGAAATGGACAACTTTCTAAGAAAATATCAATTACCAAAAATGAGTCTACTACTTATTAAATAAAGTACTAATTCTACAGGTAGTTTCCACCTAAATATTAAGAAAAAACAGTGAAAGAAAAATTTTTGAGAAAGGTACAAAACAAGGCTCAAATAATAAATCATGATATGAATCAAGAAGATTTAATACAATACACTTTGCAGCAAACAGAAATTCACATTAAAACAGCATCACTATTTTAAAAACACATTTCTAAATAATACATAGCTTGACTGAATGAAATTGAAAACATATCAGAATTTGTGAGATGCAGCTAACACAGGACCAAGAGAAGAATTTAGAATACCAGTTAAACTAGAAAAGAGGAAAGGTCTTTCAAATCAATACCATCTTTTAGAAACTATAAAATACACCCCCCAAAGCAAGCAGATAGAAGAATATAAGTGTAAGAACAGAAATTCACTAAGTTTAAAAGAGAAAAACAAATAGGGAAAAACCAATAGATGAAAAAGCTAATTCTTTCTGAAGATCAATAAAATTGACAAAGCTCCAGCTAGACTGAAAAAGGAAAAAGGGGGAAGACACAACAGAAATCGCCAGCATCAGGAATGAAATGGAGGCTATCACTACAGAGCCGGTACATATGAAAAGAACAAGAAGGGAGTTATTAGGAGCAACTCTACACATACATATTTAACAACACAGTGAAACGTGTATTATCTCAAAAAGTACAACTATCAAAATTCATCCAACATGAATTAGATCATTCAACTAGCCCTGTAACTGAAGAGTAACTGAATGTATAATTAAGAAAAAAAAAAGACTCCTGAAAAATCTCTAGGCAAATAGTTTCATTGTAGAATTCCATGAAAACATTTAAAGAATTAACACCAATCTTCACAAACTCAAACCACTGAGCCACCCAGGGATCCCTCCAATCTTCACAAACTCAAAAACGGGAACATTTCCCAACTCATCTTATGAGGTCATCAATATTACTCCAATATCAAAGCCAGATAAAACAGTAGTTAAAAGAAAACTACAGCTCATTATCTCTCGTAATCACAATATAAAAGCTCTTAACAAAATCAATTAAAATACACAGAGATATAGACAGATAATATGGCTTAGGTTTATCCCAGGAATGCAACTTACCACATTAGTAGACTAATTTTAAAAATGTACTAGAATAAGTAATTGTAGCAAGGCTGAACAACTCAAGGTCAACATAAAAATAATCGTAATTCTATATGCTAACATATAACTGCAAATTTAAATTTTTCAATATAATTTATATCCATAAAACATGAAATAGATAAAAGTTTAACCATATATATTCAAGACCTGTACACTTAAAACTATAAAATATCACTAAGGAATTGCCAAAAAAAAATCTTTTAAGGGAGAGATGTATTTCAGTATTAATATACCAATTGCCCCTACACTGATTTATAGATTAAACACAATCCCCATTAAAATCCCAGCAGGTGTTTTTAGAAGTTGACAAGCTGATTCCAAAACTTCTGTAGAAATGTAAAGAACTAAAAAAAAAAAAAAAAAAAAAAAAGGAAGAAATGTAAAGAACTTACAATACTCAATTTCAAGACTTATTATATAAAGCTACAGTATTCATGAGAGTGATAAACAAACCAATGGAACAGAATAAAGATCCACAAATAGATCTAACCATATTGGTCAATTTGCTTTTCTTTCAATTAAACTTTTTGAGATAGCTATAGATTCACATGCAGTTATAAAAAATAATGCAATGAGATCCCATGTATACTTTACTCACCATCCCTAATGGTAATGTCTTGCAAAACTGTAGTACTGACATAGAGTGAAGATGTAAGAATTCTTCTCATTGGCCTTTCTTCCCCCAGATTATAGAAATATAATATATAACATTGTACAGATTTAAGATACAACTGCTGACTTGATAAATATGCTATAAAATGATTACCTTACAGTTAGCCAACACCTTCACCACCTAAAATGATTACCATGTTTATTCTCCTATGGGGAAAACATTTAAGATCTACTCTTCCAGCAAGTTTCAAGTACATAATATAGTATTATTAACTATCATAACCACGCTGTATATCAGATTCCCAGAATTTATTCATCTTATAACTGGAAGTCTGTACTCTTTGGCCAACATCTCCTCATTTCCCCACCACTTGGTCTCTGATAACATCCATTCTAGTCTGTTTCTATGAGTTTGGCTTTTTTAGGTTACACATATAAGGAACATCACGCAGTATTTGTCTTTCTCATCTGACTTATTTCACTTGCTCAACTGGTTTTCAAAAACAGGGCAAAGCTAAATAAATGAGGAACTGAATCTGGTATTTAACCAAGAGAAGTAAAACTATTTTTCTACAAAGACCTGTAGACAAATGTGTATTAATAATCATCCCAAACTAGAAACCGTATCAATCCATTAATTGATAAATGGATGCAAAAACTGTTCTACACCCCGAAAATGCAATATGACTCAGCACAGAAACAACTGATAACATTTTTTGATAATGTGCAACATCGATGAATTTCAAAAGCATTACGCTAAGTGAAAGAAGCCATACTTAAAAGGTTACACACTGGCTGATTTTATTTATATGACATCTGGAAATAGCAACAGTATATAGGAATCAGATCAGTGGTTGTCAGGGCTGGGATTGGGTGCTGACTACAAAAGGGGAAAAGGTAACTTTCTAGGGTGAGAGAAATGTACAACATGATTATGGCATGCATGACTATATACGTTTTTCAAAACACAAACTATATATTTTTAAAGGTTCAGCTTTACTGTATATTAGTTATGCCTCATATTTTAAAAAGGTGTATTTTGTTCATTAAATATCTCAATAAAGTTGACTTTTCTAAAAATGGTTACAGGTAAATAATTATATATATCCTATTCTGCAATACTAGAAGTAAAAAGAATTTATCATAAATTTGAGGTGACCCAAATGTGTCAACAAAGAAATGAATAAGTCA
Organism: Nyctereutes procyonoides; assembly: GCF_905146905.1. Taxonomy (NCBI): domain Eukaryota; kingdom Metazoa; phylum Chordata; class Mammalia; order Carnivora; family Canidae; genus Nyctereutes; species Nyctereutes procyonoides. The sequence continues at coordinate 24,789,173 of NW_026575146.1, forward strand.
GTGTAGTATAAGTATAGAACATAATGCTACGCAGCGATAAAAAAGATACTCAACAACACAGATGAGATTCAGAGACATTATGTAAGGCCAAAGAATCCAAAGAGCCATACCTAATACTTATTCAATGATAATAAAAGTAAGACCAGTGAAAATGGGTGGGGTGTTGCTATACAAAGAGGCTCATGTTAAATTCATTTGGCAAACTTTTTGTATCTTGACCTGAGTGGTGTGTACAAGGACAAATACATTATTTAACTAGAATGGAGCTATTATTACACTGAAAGACTAAAACATAGTATATGTATTAGTATAGTTATATACTATACTGTATATATGTTAGACTTCAACTAAAACAAATATATACATAATAACCACAGAGATTATATACACTTTATTTTTCTCTCTTCCTTAAAAGTAGGGCTAAGGGAAAATGAATGCTTTGTTTGCTAGGGGAGAATACTTAAGTACTCAAAAGTGTACTGAAGAGGATACAATGCACTATATCCTGGGGATAATTTTGTATCTGTTCATCACTGTGGTGCTATCTTAGATCTGCAAATAATTAAGAGATAAAAGATCAGATGAAGTAAATGGTGTACATCAAGAATGCAAAAACAAAACTGATAATGAAGGGTAGCAGAATACGCCACCCCAAAATATGGCTGTAGGAATTCTGGACATGTCACCCCAAAATATGCCACTCAGACACATTATTTTGAGCCACAGGCACTTGAAAAACAGCAAATGTTGGAAGAAGCTTTCTCTGAACTCCCATTTATCTGCCTAAAGGCAGATCTTCCAAAAGGACCTCAACTGTCCTAAATCTCCTCTCTGGAAATTTCATCAACAAGGGAGGACTGGTTCTCACCACAGAAAAGGAGACTTGTAACCAATGCTGCACTCAAACTTTCTCACAGACTACCTATCATATTTTCCATCTATTCTTCTAAGGGCCCATGAATCCTTCCTAAAAATCATTCACTCTCCCCTTAGAGGCCTATATCCATCCTACCCCAACTTTCCTCATTAATATGGCATTTAATCCTGAATTCTCAATCTGCCTCTTAATGAGTTCTTCATTTTCCCCTGTGTATCTTCCATGTGTACATGAGGTACATATGTTAATAAACTTCTGTTTTTGTCTTGTTCATTTGTCTTTTACTATTATAACTGTCTCATGTCAGCCAAGAACTCAGGAAGGTAAAGGAAAAACTATTTTTTCTCCTCCACATCCACTTACAAGCTGATTCTTAAGAATTGTTTATACTCTAAAACACAGAAGGCTTCTCTTAAGAAAGAGGACAACCCCACTCCCTAATATGAAAAAAGGAGATTTTATATAGGCCATTATAAACACATTTAGCTTATTAGCAATACATTTTTTAACACATTTTTATCCCAGGTAGTTAGGAAACAATTAAGAATTTCTAGTTTATAAATCTAGTTACTAGTTTATAAATCATAACTGGTCATGAAAGGCATACCATTTTGTGGCAGATATGTATACACATTTTTACCTTCTAGAAAACATAGGTACTATTTTGATAGAAGGTGAATAAGAGGGATGCCTGGGTGGCTCAGTGGTTGAGCATCTGCCTTGGCTCAGGGCATGATCCCCAAGTCCAGGATCAAGTCCCGCATCGGGCTTCCTGCATGGAACCTGCTTCTCCCTCTGCCTGTGTCTCTGCCTCTCTCTCTCTCTCTGTGTGTGTGTGTGTCATGAATAAATAAATAAAATCTTTTTAAAAAAGGAAGCTGAATAAGACACACTGAAGAGGTCTTTGAATATCTCTAGGAAAAAAGTATCAAAATTCACATATAAATAAAATAGAAAAATGTTGAGATACTGTATTTCAAGTAGTAAGTCGTGTTTCTATGTGACTCTAGCCAATATAAGTAATCAAGGAGACACTGGTACCTTAATATAATTTATATTTATAGCTTATGAATAAGAATAAAACTCTAACTAGACATGAACACGAAATCTAAAAGATAATTATAAAGGCATGTAACTGTGTGAGCTAATTTGAAAGGATGTCACTAAAAGAAACATTTGAAAATCTGTACAGGTGATAAAGGCCAACTTTTTACATGTAAACATTTTCCAGACATATTTGGGATTACAAAGTATTTTATATTCAAATTACCAAATTCAAGGAGAGAAGGGAATTATTCATTTACATGTTTTCCTTACAAAATACATGAGATACATTGTCGCAATGGTGGTTTACAGAAGAAGAGTAGTTTACAGCCAAAGAAAAATCATTATTCTTCTGCATCTAGACCCCAACCATCCAGATTTATAGATTCACAACACACATACAAGTATCTTTTATTGTAAACAGCCAATTCCACTCTCATAATTGAAAAGATATAGCAGGCATCCACAATACCAAATACATGCTACTTAGATGAGACCCAGATGCTGTGAAAAGCTGCCAAAATATGTCACTTAATGGTCAAACATGCTTCTAAAATAAGCTTACTATATTGTAGCTCAAAATAGTTCAAAATTCTTTGGCCTCAGCCTGGACAAATACTGTTAAATTTAGATAATCTAGTGCTACCACACTTAAGTGCAATACAGCCCCTGCAATTCTTCAAGCTCGTTATCTCTCCTTCATTTGCCTTTGTTCCTTAGCTTGTTCATCACTCACAACATGTCACATAACACAGCAAATCTTCCTCAGTCTCCTGGAATAGTCTATCTGAAGCAATACTTTGCAAGTGTTTTTTAGTAAAAGAATCATGACACTTGACCCAAAAGTAAATTCACAAAGGTCAGTAATGAAGATGGAAAAAAAAAAAAAAACAACCTATAAATCATACAGAATTCAAAGAACTTTTTATTCACCAACAATAGGAAAAACATGGACTATATGATTATACTAAAAGAACTGTGTTTTCAAATAAAACCAGTATCTTACCTACTATATTATTACTAAAAAAAAGTGCATTTATTAAAAAATCTGTATCTTAAGCCCATGTAATTAGTGTATTACCATAAACTTTCTCTAACAAAATTCAAACCAAAAGAGCATATTTAAAAAAATTCCATCCCTAACCTCTTCCCAGTGAGCAACTATAAACTAAAGTCTGCATCTTGACTCTTGAATTTAAAATTATAGAAGGAACTGTGTTTTAATGATTTCATTATTTCTTCAATTTGTCCATTACTAATTCTACAGTGCTAGCTATCTTTGCCATCCTAATCTGCCATACTGAAATAATAATGCAAATATATCGAATTACTTGAGGTAAAAACTCTGAAAAAAATATAAAAAAACTGATAACAGTATTTTTGCGCATGCAAACTTCTGTATTTTCTATCTTAAAAATACATGCGTGTGAAAATAAAGAGAATCCTAAATATATAACTTATACCCACCTTGCTAAACAACTAAATTACTATTAAATCAACTCTTTTCTTTTGGAAGAAGGGAGCTTTTTCCTCTCAAAAATCTGCTGTGGATGCACAAAGTGCAATCTTTGTTACTATTACCATGTTTCTTAAAAATGCCAATAAAGGAATGATTCGTGTACAAAACATGATCTCATTTCAGTCATAATGCAAAAGTGAAGGGGGAAAATGGTATATTCAAGACTGAGGAGTAAATCATTTTCCTTAAGCAAGTCAATTAGAAGATTTAAAAAAAATGAAGCTTAAGTCTTCAAATTCAATAATTAATTATTTATAAAATATAGCTTTATCCAAACCCTTTGTCATAATATACTTTTAAAATATTTTAGATGAGATATACTGACTGAAGAATTTAATAAATTTAGTTTGTTAATTATAATTAACAAACTTCTATTGGTAGCCAAACTGGAAAAAAAATAGGAGTATAACTGACAATTCATGAGAGGAATATTGTATGAAATGGAAATGAATAGAAGTCTACCAAAACGAAATATTTAATATAATGTGGATTTATCTGGGATCTTGCCCAAGGTCACAGATAACAAATGTACCACCACACTATAGAACCAGACCCTACTTAGAGCTACAGCATAAGTACTAACATATATCATTTATTTTTTTTAACTTTTATTTATGCATGAGAGACACACAGAGAGAGAGAGAGAGAGAGAGAGAGAGAGAGAGAGGGAGAGAGAGAGGCAGAGACACAGGCAGAGGGAAGAAGCAGGCTCTATGCAGGGAGCCTGATGTGGGACTCAATCCCGGGTCTCCAGGATCACGCCCTGGGCCGAAGGCAGGCGCCAAACCCCTGAGCCACCCAGGGATCCCCATATTTCATTTATTTTTAAAAGCAGATTACCAAAATATGTTTTATTCAAGTTCTATATCATATTTTACTATCAAGAGATAAAAGAAAAATATAATAATAATAAATGTGCTTTAGGACCAAACTTAAAAACTTTGTGCAAAAGGTGACATACATCATGATTTCTTTTACATAAAGGTAACTAAAATAAAAAATACTTTTAAGGAACACATTAAAAATGCCAAAAAACTATATAAAATCAAATGCAAGGAAATGAACTGAGGATTCAGAATAATTTGCTTGAGTAGGGTAAAAAATGGGAATATTTTTACCATGGCAGGACCATGTGTTTAGATATAAATTATTACTAACACCCTGCCTTCTGTTTTAGGTGGTAATCTTAAAGGTGTTTATAACTAAAAGTACAAAAATAACTACTATTAGAAAAAAAATCTAAGTAACTACATATATAAAAGCAGGCCATAAAATATTCAGAGTATATAAAGTACCAGAGATTGTTATAAATCCACTTAGGAGAGAAAAAATTTTTTTAATTTTTAAAAGGCTCAATTTGGGAAGCATGAGTTATCATGTGACCTTCCTTGGCTCCTACCCACCAAATATATTTTACTTATTTTGATATTGATTTAAGATTTTATTTATTTGAGTGAGAGTGAGAGAGCACAAGTAGGGGAAGTGGCAGGCAGAGGGAGAAGCAAGCTCCCCACTGAGCAGGAAATTGATGCAGGTTCCATCCAAAGACCCTGGGATCATGACCTGAGCTGAACACAGAAGCTTAACCTACTGAGCCACCCAGGTGCCCCATTTTCAACAATTTTAAAGAGTAAGAAGAAAAACTATTTTCTGCTATTCTACTCTTACCCAAATGATCCCAATTATTCACAACCTTCTCCTTCCACCTCCACTCCCCAGTGAGCTTTGAAATTGAGAAGGATTTTTTTCAATTTTCCGTAACGTATTCACTACCACCTTGCAATCTTCCGTGGTTCCCTTTTTATTCCCTTACTCAATCAGCATTTAAGAGTTACAATGAGCTGGTTCTATACTAGGTAATAGTACCATAGAAAGTAAATAGTGGTATAAATATGAGTTATTGGATCAGCTCTCAAAGAGCCTGCAGCCTAGTCTAGGCAGATATCACTAACAAACACAATAAAAAGAGACAAATAATAGAGGAACACGCAAAATTGGCACAAAGCAGGGAGGGCCACACAGATGTAAACTGAAACAGCACTTTGCTGGGAATAAAAGTTGGTAAGGAGGAGGCAGGCTTAAAATAGAACAAAAGCCTGTTCAGAAGGCCACAGGCAGCTGTATAGTGCCAAAGCACAGGATACAAAGGAATGTGATAAGAGACAAAGCTAGAAAGACAGGACCTAAAAAAACAAAGAGGTCTAGATTTTAGCCTGTTTGAAAACTTAGTCCTCCTTTCAGAAAGAGGCTGCCCACACAACTACAGAAACACAGGAATTCTTATCTTTTCTGGTGCCATTGACTTTTTATGGCAGACTGGGAAAGCCTACTGATCTGTTCTCAGAATGTTTTTATATGCATAAAATACACAGGATTCCAAATAAGTTTTATAGAGACTCCACTGTTAAGGTAGTGAAGCATAAGTATGGGTGGTACAGTTACTTTCTCCCGGAAAATGGTAAAGAAGGGGGGAAAGTAAGTTTACAGTGGAAAATGATGATGACCCTATACTTCAGCCAGGTGATCAAGGTTACCAGTAGTGATAAGTCATGTTGATAGTATATACTCTTGGTATGTAATCAAAATGGTACTTTATCTCTCTGGCAGTCTGACCATGAAAGAGATATCAGACAAATCCAACTGGGGAACTTTCCTCAAAAGAAAGTCTCAGAAATGATCAAAACCAAAGGGACCAAAGGAGTCATGTCTAATAAATGTAATCTAGTATCCTGGATAGAAAAGGACACTAGAGAAAACTGAGGAAATCTCAATAAAATATGGGCTTTAGTTAAAATAATGTAGCAACACTGGTCCAACTGTTGTGACAAATGTACCATACTAATGTAGGATGTTAACAACAGGGAAAACTGGGTATGGGGTATACAGGAACTTTCTATACTGTTATTTGCAATAATTCTGTACATTTAGAACTGTGCTAAAATAAAACTTCCTTTAAAAAATAAGATGCATGGGATTAGAAAGGAAATTATTTATACTGAAAAGTTATTTTTAAAAAGCAAACTTGCATTGTAGTATCTGTGCTTCTTTATTAATGCATTAAATAACAGTATTTCCAGGCAGGCCTAATTGTGGTAATTTCCATGACGGACGTAAACAGTACTTTAAGCTAGCTATAAATAAATATATGAAACTACCTAAGATTACTATGGTGACAGTCAAATATACTGCTAAAGTTTGTAGCCTACAGTTGAAACTGAGATATGCTAAATCTTATTTAGAGTTCAGTAATAATAAAGATACAATTTGTTTTTTCCTATCCAAGTTCAAGACTACTGAACTCAACCCATAGATTGCAGGCTAAGAATCATCTCCTAAAGGAAAAGAGAAAATAAGCATGCTGACCCTTGAACAGCACGGGTTTGAACTGCATGGGTCCACTTATATGTGGATTTTTTTTAAAAATATATATATATGCACAATACTATAAATGTATTTTCCTTATGATTTTCTTAACATCTGCCCTTCTCTAGCTTACTTTATTATAAGAATACAGTATATAACACATATACAAAGTATGTGTTCTGTTTTATTAGGGATAAGGCTTCTGGTCAATGATAGGGTATTAGTAGTTTTTGAGGAGTCAAAAGTTATCTGCAGATTTTCGATGATGTGTGAGGGGGTATCAGCACCCCTACCCCCATGTCAAGGGTTGACTGTACTAACACTAAATGGACACTCCATTGCAGGATCTCTAATAGTGAGAACACATACTTCATCCCATTAATCTCTCACAACAAACCCATTCCACAGACAAGGCAACAGGTACAGATTTGAAACCTCAGTCTATTGCTCAGCAGCTGTCATCTTTAACAAACCACTGTAAACCACTCTAGGCTTATATTTTCAACCTAGGTTTATATTTCAGTCATCATTGGCAATTGATGATAATAGAGATCTTTATTATGTAAGGATTGAAAAATTGCTTGCAGCCTTTTGAGCAAAATGTCAAACATTATTCATGCAATTTCTTTAATTTGGGGTTTTATTTTTAAGTTGTAAATTTTCCCTTAGCAACGTTCATGGAGGGTCTTTTGAAATATTTTTTTTTTGTTAGTTTTAGTTGATTCTTTAAATAACAAGAGATTTGCTCTAGAGAAGGATTTTATCTTTCTTTGGAAGAAGCCAAAACCATCTCCATTTAAGGACACATAAGCAGCTGCTGCACTACATTTTAGTTACCCATAAGAAAGTGAAGCAGGAGGAGCTCACTCTGCTACAAACATTAAAAAAAAAAATTTAACAAATAGCTCCTCCAGAATTACAGAAGAGATTTAAAAATTGGAATTTGCAGGTGTGTTGATTTAAGAAAATGTAATATGTAGTATAAACAAAAAATCAGAGAAAACAGGCAAATGATGCCTCGCTTTTCCAAAGAATTTTTTTCCCAGTTCTATTCTTATAGATAAACTGTTTTAGGAAGTTCAAATACCATTCCATTTACTAAAATTTTATTTGTATAGTAATTTTCATGAAAACAATTGCTGCATTAAGTGAGGCAATCTTTTTAGAAACTTTATGCACCTTAAATGTAAAACAAAATGCACTTATTTTCAAGAAAGCATCATTAACTAGAATGCCACTGATTAGGAATCTGTGATTATTTCATTTTTACTGTAAAGTTACTTTTGATATTGTCTCCACTTATTAGAATTTTATTAAGATTTTATGGTAGTAAAAAAAAAGATTTTATGGTAGTTTAACACAGCTGTTAAATAAAAAATCCTAAATACTGAAATTTGTAAATTGCAACTATTCTTGGGGTAATATATATCAGTTTAAACATAATTATTGTTCATAAATATATTGTTAAAGCTCTACCTGAAGAAAACACAAATTAATTAAATACATGTATCAGTTCTTACATGATATGATAAAACTAATTTTTTAAACTGAAAACATTAGCCTGGTTTCCTCACACACACATCCTTTCCCATATACATATATGAAGACAGAGAACAAAATAAAACAGTAAAAGATATAAAACTTGATTCTGTGAAAATATTTAATTGCTGTATTGTTAGAAGCTAACAGTATGAAACTGCAGTATTAAAGCAACAGCAGCGACAATACAATGAAAGTTATTTGACTAAGCCAATAATATTCTCACTCATTAAAATTCCATATATCTATTTTAGTTCTTCAACATTATCACCATCAGTACACAATTATTTCTAAGCCTGAAGATTCATGAATCTTTAAAGGGAGCTTTCTACCACCCTAAACTTTTTTTTTTCATTTATCTCCCATACACTTTTAAAAATTACAAGCAAAAATATGTGGCACAAAGTGTTAATGACCTTTCCATACTCAAAGTAAGATAAGTGACGTTCTAAAAAGTTTGGTTGTGATAAGACTATGGCTAACCAATCATAACTTCAGAATTCTTGTATGACATCATAAGACCTCCCTAGAACACTTTTCCTCCTACACCTACTTCAATTGTTGCCATAAGTCTGGTAACAGAGTCAGAAAACTTTCTAACTAAACACCGATAAGACTTCATACAACTCACAATACTTTATATTGTAATCATCACAAGAGCCAAGGTAAGAAATAGATTTCATTAATTTTGGTAATTCTTATTTTCCAGAATTCAAAATTACTAAACTTTTTCAAGAGTTAACCATGTTTTGTAAATTTCAGTTCAAAGTTAATAAAATGTGTGATATGACAAAAACTTTAATTTCTAAATAAATGCCTGTTTGGTGACAGTAAGAACAAGACTTAACTTTGAAATAATAAGGGTCGCATCATCTTTGACCTTGGTTAGTGGTTTGTCATTTTAATTTGACTTTCATTTTTGCTTCTGAAAAGTGGATTTTTCCAATTAAAATATCTTTCAATTATGTAACTATATTTGGTGGTAATGGAGATCTTATTCCTTCAAGCAAAAACAATGGCTACATCTTGTTATCTGTTACTGTGCTGAAAAACAGGGTAGGACTGGGCTTCTATTTACATCTGTGATACTATGAACAGTCGTGTGATTGTACAACAGGCACACTGCTGGCATGATTATTCCAATATTATCAGTATGATTCTTTATAATAAATATTTAACAGAACTTTTTAAAATATAAAACAAACTAATTTTAAAATGCATTTGAAGATTTTTTTTCCTCTCTATAAAGTCCACTCAACTTTTTTAACACTTCTAAAAGTAATTCCAAGATTTAATAAATTCATTTACTTACATGAAATCAAGCTTGGAAATTTTAAAACATCCATTAAAAACACATGTAAAATTCTTTGTAAAGTTAGAGAATACTAATTTGGCACTTTTAAAAAATAAAGACACAATACTTTGGCAGAACATTCCTAAATATCTCATTTTAGTGAATCTGATAAAATGTTTATTCCGCCTATTAATGAATATACTGTTACCAAGTTACTATCCTCCGTGGTTTCTCATTATCCTCTCCTGCATTTGTAAGGGGGGGGAGGGACAACGAGGGAGAAAGAAACTTTTCAAATGCCCAGAGATGAAGATGATACATTTTATGACTTCTGTCTGAATTTCACTTACTCTTGATGTTACAGTCCTCAGTTTAATATACAAAATGTGTCTTCATTCTTAAATCTCTATCAGTCAGGACATAGAGAATCACATCAATTTTATCTCATTTCTATTTTCATATGTATGTCAAAATAAAATTTATCTCTGGAATTCTAAGCTCCTATGATATTAACTCTATTGCTTTTTACAGAAAAGGACTTTGTAATTCCACAAGCAGCTTTCCTAAGACATGTGAAAAGATTTCTAATTTTTGCCTACCACTGAGATACTGTAACCACTTCTCAATATCTTTATATTCATAAAATGTATTTCCTTTGGTATCACATGAAAGTCACTTGGTGCAGGTGTTTTATATACATATTTATGCATTTTTACTCAAATACCTATCAAATTACATTCTCACACTTGAAATGGGATATTCATGAGCTCTTTTATGGTACAAGAATTTCACATCACATATTGCTCCAAAAAGTTGATAATTTCTAGAAAGAGTACAAATTCTGCTATTAAAGTTATTCTTCAATAAATAATGTATACAGGCTAATAAAAATTACAGTGACAGCTCTTCAAATTTCAAACAGAAATACCCTAGTGGCAGACTAGTCCCAACTAGTTTATCTCTATCATAGGATGAAATTTAAGCATTGTCTTTGTTTTAAGAAGACAGGAGGTTTAAAACTTAAGTGTTAAAAAAAAAAGTGAGAGATAAAATAAAATGGAAGAAATATGAAGGATGTTTATGAAAAACTGATTGTTTTAAAAACATGTGAAAGAGCTAAAGTACTTGCTTTACTAAGAAGTCAGTCACTGCCATTTCCTAAAACTCAAGTATCAAAATTATTTTAACAACATTTTAGTGGAAATAATATTCCACTAATATTCTTTAAGGAAAATAATATTCCAGAGAAAAAAACTTGTATTTGGTTACATATTTTTATGTATTATTTCTTAATCTCACTAATAAGTTGGAGATAGAATAGTTATATAAACAAAATATTTGTATAAATAAAATTTGTATAGAAAAATAAAAATTCTAATGATTACGCAATATATTATGTAATGTGTTAGATCATGTAACATATTAAATTTTTAAGTAAAAATTAAATGTAAAGATTAGATAAGTCTCTATGTTAGACTGTATATTTACTACCAGTCCTAGAAATAAAGTCATTTAAAATTTCCTTTACTCCTGTACAATCTTCTAAATGTACTAGTATATACAAAAATTTCATTTGATTCTTTTAACTCCCTGTATGTTTGACACTGCATCTCTTACAATTTCGGAAACAGATGCATAAAGGTGAACTGCAAGGTCACAGAGCTAGGAAATGGTGGTGGCCTTGGCTGAAGCCAAGATTTTAGAACTCTAAACCACATGCACATCACATCCACTGATGAACATGGCTTAAAAATACATCATGACATTGGCAAAGCAAAATAAACAAAGTCCTCAAATAATGTTAGTGGTACTCTAAATGCAAAGTTAGAGGACACAGACCTCTGTATTTTAATTTAAAACCACTCCATTTCATTTAAACCTAATTTATACATGCGGTGTTATGTCCTTAATAATCTATATAATAGTCTCCTGATCACTTATAAGGACAGAGATAGAAGAAAGTTATAGATGTCCTTGTTATTAAGCAATAGACCATGGAAAGCAAAACTCAAAATAACTGCACAGGCTTTAAAAAAACAATATAACATACTACAATCAACATCTCCTTTTATTTGTTTCTTTCCTAAAATTCATGTCTTTAATCTATTTAGCCTTGATGTCTAAAAATTAGGTTAACTTCTCAAAACTTTTCACAAAAACCACACTTTTGTACTTTATTCCAATTCCAATATTAAATCCTTACTTCAATTTCACTTCTGGCTTCCCCACATTCTATCACTTAAAATATTCTACCCTATTTAAGTGCTTGGACAGAGGAATCTTGCTTTGTTATTTATGCTATGAAAATGACTTTCATCTAAACTGTGAATGAAAAATGTTGATCAGAGTAGCAAAGGAATAAACCAAGGAAATAATCTTTCTAAATTACAATTACCTAAATCAGGTAATAATACATAGTCTCTTTGAACATGTCCAGAAATTATACTTCAATGTTCTTACCCTATCTAATTCTGAAGCATGTGTTACCAAATAAACACGATAAAGTGAAGCCTGGGCCTACAGCTCCACCCCAGTATACTCATAGTCTACTGAGGACCTCTAGTGATTTTTAAACTGTACTCCACCTTCAGGTCTTTCAAAAAAAAAAAAAAAAGACCAATTCACTTATTAGTGGGGATTTATTTAACTAGCGTTCATTTTTCCTTCAAACTTCTCCCCTGCATTCTCTTCCCACATCTTTTTCCCCAAAAGAAGACTCTGAAGTCTCAATGACTACAGAGTAAAATAAATCTGTAATTGTTAATAAATTAATTTTAACATAATAAACATAAATTAAGACAAGCCTATAGACAAAACAGGAACAGCAATGCAACAATTTCAAAGAGAAAAATCTCTCTATGCTATTGTTTAATGAATTTCCCTCAAGGCAGAGCTTTACAGCAAGGAAAATATTTTATTATGGAGTCAATTTAGGGGTTGAGAATATATTGATTTTTATGTTTACACAATTCTTTCCATAACCAGGCAGAAGCAGCCTGAAGATTCTTTCAAATAGCCAGTGTGGACCAACAAAGTTCTGGATATTGCTGCCAAAGCAACTTCAAATAAAACTTTCAAGTTTAGTATTAGGCAATCTCAAAAGGAAAATTATGGGACGCCTGGGTTTATTCATGAGACACACACAGAGAGAGAGAGGCAGACACAGGCAGAGGGAGAAGCAGGCTCCACACAGGGAGCCCGATGTGGGATTCGATCCCAGGACTCCAGGATCACGCCCTGTGCTGAAGACAGGCGCTAAACCACTGAGCCACCCAGGGATCCCCTAAATATTTTTGAAAAAAGGAAAATTATTCTACCAAATAGAAATTCTGGATACCCACAGACTGATAATAAATCTATGATGAACTGTCCTGACTTAATTCAACAAATAAAAAAAAATACATACACAATCACTTTCAGATATCTGCGAAAAGGACAGTAAATAGTAAGAAAAAAAAAACAAAATAATCTTAATAATAGATAGGTCCTATATACCCAAACCTAAAGAAAATTCTAATCTTTTGAACCAATTAAATGAAAAAAAATTCTAAAAGTATCTGTCGGACTCTAGTGTTGGACCAGTTAATACACATTAGTAATACACATTACTTGAATTTACTAGGAAAATATGTCCACATTTACTAAAAGTAAGCAGCCAAAAATAAAAAGGGAAGAAAATTCTGAATTCTATAAATAATCTCAGGAATTTATGGTTTCAGGAGAGAAAATACCCCCAAAAAACTGAAGTTCAGAAAGTTATGCAAAGCACTGAAAGTACTTAAATTATAGGTAAGGATTGCTACTTACCATATACTGCATTGTTAAGGTTTCAATTTCCTAGCAAGTCATAAAGCAGACCACCGAAAGTTTTCCAAAGTCTACTGAGACTGAGATTTGTTTTGCATAAGAATTCATCCGACATTACATTAAGAAATAGGATTCACCACAAAGTGAGAGCCCTAGCAGAAGCTGATACAGTACCTCCCACCCAAACTGTTGCCGACCATGGCATGCTGTATTAGTTGAAAGATTAAGAGTTCCCTGTGGTCTGTCTCTTCCCTTCCTCCACTTCAAAAAACAGAATATTATCTTGAATTTGATCAGACAGTATTTACTTCCCAATTTCATTTCTGAGCCAATGAAGTAGACAATGAAAAGACTTTATAAATCCTACACATAATAGTATTCTTCCATCTCTCCAAAAATGAAAATAATCCTAGATCCCACAGTATACAAAATACTCTATGGGTACTTTTCTGCCTCTTATATGTGGACTCAAGGGACAGGAATCTGGCACTTCTACAACCAGTCCCTATCAAAGAATCTTTCATATTTTTAATATCCTGATTCTACAGCCTGAGTGATGAATTAACTTTTAAAGTGCCCTTACTCCTCCTGTCACAAACAACTAATCTATGCATTTCCTTTAAAAGGGTAGTAGTAGGGGGATGCCTGGGTGGCTCAGGGGTTTGGCGCCTGCCTTCGGCCCAGGGTGTGATCCTAGAGACCCGGGATCGAGTCCCACATCGGGCTCCCTGCATGGAGCCTGCTTCCCCCTCTGCCTGTGTCTCTGCCTCTCTCTCTCTCTCTTTCTCATGAATAAATAAAATATTTTTTAAAAATTTTTTTAAAAATAAAAGGGGAGGTAGGAATAATTTCCATCTCCATCAGTGCTCTGCCAGATACAAGTTCAAAACCTACCAATACAATCTATTTATGATTATCCCAAAAGAATACTCTATTATCACCAGATAAAATGAATATAACGTGAAACTAAATGATGCAGTGAAGGCCACAGACAATTCCAAAGAGTTGATATATGATATGAAGACCCATCTTATATGGATTAATTCTGGTTTAATTATTATCATACAGATTTTGGAAGTTCAGTAGAATCAGGACTCAACATATTTCAGAGTTTGCACTGTAAAATAAGTTGGGCCCAATAAATTGAAAGCATACTACTAACATTTCAGCATGTAAAGCAGATTTGTTCTTGGTGTTAGTGTAAGATTATAAAGTGGCTATAAATCAGTTTAAATAATAACATGTATCTAAGTTTGACAAGAAACCACACTATTTTTGGTTATTGTCTTTATATTCTATTTGTTTCCACAAACTATCCTTTTTCAGTAAGAGTTGGCTGTTAAAGTATCATGAGATAATCTCTAAAGTATATTTGTCATACTTCCATCAGTAGAGAGTTTATCTCCCTAGGGTGTACCTCTTCATACTTCACAAACACCAAATATACCTATCTGTATAAGGTCTCCTTCAGGTTAATGTTGTTAATATTAACAGCAATTTATCTAAGCTGTAATCCTCTAAGGCTCATTTCCCTTATCTGTAATAGAGACTTGAGAAGAATATTGAAGATTATGTGTTCAACCATCAAATTCTGTTACCCTAACTGGTTAATCTGTTAAGTCACAGCACCATCTTTGATCATTAACAGTTTTCTAAAACTATTAAAGTAAATCATAAGAATTCCTTATTCAACTTCACTGATTTTTCAAATAATAACAACTATGCACTGCATACCAGAATCCAAAATAAATGTGTGGTTCCTTATACTCATGAACTAGATGTCTATCTGGGGGCAAGGACAAATGAATCAAAATTATAGCACAGCCTGATTGCCCTCCTGATATAGGTAACATGGAAACCAGCGGAGGTGATAACCAATTTTACCTTAATGAGTAATGGAAAGTTTCATTAGGAAGTGATATTTAAACTGGGCCTTAAGGATCAACTGAAGTTTGCCTGGCAATGAATCAAAGGTAGAGCAGACTGTGGGGGGAGGGGGAGGGTAGACATTCCAGACAGAGCCAGAACAACATGTGCAAAAGACAGAATCAAAAAAGGCAATGAAGTATTTATGGAAAGGTGACATGTTTCATGTGACTCAAGTCCCACTCATCAAAGTGTCAGGATAGGGAACTCTTGCATATAGCTTCAAGATGCACAACTAGCCAGCTTCCGCCTTTTCCATGTTTTATCTCACAGTAATTTTTAGAATCAGAACTTTTAGACGATTTAAGTCATAAAACTTCACAAAAATGTAAGTTCAAATAGGAATGACCAATGCTAGTTCTTATTCCTTTCTTGACTCTACTGTTATACATTCTCACATAAACAACTAGTCAATTACACAAAAGAATGAATAATAGGAATATTCCCCACAGTTAACCAATAGAATTCATTAGAACATGCAAATATAAGCAGAAAAAACTTACAGGACGCATTTTCTTAAAGAATAAACTGTAAAAAAAAAAAACTATTTCTACAGTAGTCTCTCTGAGGAATTCAAACAAAAGTAATTACATTAAATAAACACATTTATGCTGCCATTTCCCACCAAGTAGCAGAGGTATTATAAATTAACAGCCACTTGTATTAGACAATTCAGAATATATGCTACAGACATACATATGCTAGAGAAACACCAGTTGTTACCAACTCTTTAAGAGAATGAAGTTTTATACAAGTTAGCTATTTGGGTCTCCCCACTACAGACCAATACTAGGAAGCAGGCCAGAGTCTCCAGGCAAATGGATTGTTTGAAAAATTTTGGCCGCATGTTGTTTAGTACATAATTCGAGCTTCACAAAGCCGAACTACAGAATCTAACACCCACAGACAAGGCTTCTTGGTAAACCTAAATGCCTAGTTGTCACTGATAACACCGGAAATACATCTTCCTTCTCCCATTTTTTAAGTTCTCCCCTCTGCTCTCCTCAGCACTAGTCTCATTCAGAAATGGAGCTGACCGGTTGAGCTGGGCTTTCATGGACTGTACAGAGATTAGGGAAAAAATGAAATTTGGATACTGGGAAAGGTGGTAACATTTTCATCAACAATGATATATCAATAAATGTTAACAGCCATTATCTCTGGGCAGTTAATAATGGGTTTTTTAAATTCCATTTCGATTTTTTGTTTCAAAACTTATATAGAAATATCTTAATTGAAATAAAAAACCCCAAATCTTAGTAACTATTATCTCTGAAGTTAATTTACAGTTAATTTCTAATCTCTAATTTTTCTATAATAATGCATTGTTTTATTGTCTCATTTATTACCAGAAATAATTAGTTAGGCAAAATAACTCAGGGAAAGCCCTTAAAGAAAGAACATGAAACCACTGCTCTTGAGTACAGGTCATTTCTAAATAGAAACTGTCTGTGGTATACAGCAAGATAACGGCAATATTTTTTTAGATTTATTTATTTATTTTAGGGGAAAGGCATGGAGAGAGAGAGACTTAAGCAGACTCCGAGCTGAGCACACAGCCTGATGAGGGGCTATGTCTCATGACTCTGAGATCATGTACTGAGCTAAAACCAAGAATCGGGTGCTTAACCGACTGTGCCACCCAGGCCCCGAGATAATAATTCTATTATTATGCTTCTGAGTCGTTCTTCAGTACTTAATATCAAGTCTCGTTAAAATGCTACTCAAAATAGCAGATTCTACAAAGCTATAGAATAATAAAAAGGAATGACAAACATTTGAATCTGTAATTCTGATAAAATACTTTTCATTTAACTATTTTATTTTGGACTAGAATCAACATCTGGAAAACAATTTCTTACGCATTTGTTTTTATGAGATTTTCTCTGAAGCCATTAATACACTAATGTTCATAACAATTATGCTTATAGAGAAATAGTCTTAATGAAACTATATGTTAGAACTTTTGCTCAAGGGAATAGTCCAAAATGAGTTGCACCCTAAACCAAACTATACTTCTAGCCATTTTGAGAGAAGGAGGCAAAAGATTGAAGTTATTACACTCCAAACACAAGATATCATGGTGACCCTCATCAAAAAAGAATACAGAGATAATTTGATGTCACAAATACAAATAATATTAAGGAAGATGAATTAATACAAAATTGTGTTTTTACCTATTCAGAGAATAGGTTACACACATGATCCTAACCCAGTCATTATTTTTATATTCCAGGCTACCTAAAAGAAGAGAGTGGTTGAGCTCACATTTGGCCGCCAGCTTTTTATCTTTCTCTTCACCATTTAAAACTTGAGACTTCCTGCTTTCCTGGGGTCATGGATAAAGTCCAATACCTCACTCGCTCTGCTATTAGAAGAGCTTCAACCATTGAAATGCCTCAACAAGCACGTCAAAATCTTCAGAACCTATTTATAAATTTCTGTCTCATTTTAATATGTCTCTTGTTGATCTGCATCATTGTGATGCTTCTCTGAAGTTCTGCTGCAATCTCCAGTGATGCAACTTGTCACCATCAACTTAATATCTGCCATCCCATGAAGAGGGGAAAATAATACTATATAACAGACCACTTCTAAGTAGAAGATTTTACTTGTGAAAAGGTCAAGATTCAGAACAAAAGAAATTATTAACAAATGTCTTCATCTGTGGGATTTTGTAAACATAAAAAGCTTTATTTTCAATAATTAACTTCAAAATGACTATAGGCGTGCATAATGTAATTGCTGAATTCCTCAACAAAGCTTGTAAAAGTTTCTATGCCAAATTTTTTCTGAGGGTAAAGTAGGAGTTTAGTTTTAAAACTGCTCTGCTAACCAGTTCACTTCACATATAAAAGCATTAGCTTCACTATTTGAGCTAAATATTTATATTGTACTGTATATGCCTATGTAATGTTTATTAAGATTTTTCAAGTCTTCACTAAGTACGAAAATAATCATCCAAATGAAGAGTCATCATTTGAAATAGCCTACTGATTCCTTACATCTGTTATCTTTATAATTATCATTCAGAAGTCTTTCTAGTAATAGTAACTCTCATAACCTACATTTTGAAATATAAATTGTATTCTTTCTCTGTACAACACTAACATATTTTTTTAAGTTTATGAGAATCAAGTAGGAAAAAATAAGACCATACTCTTACATAAATAAAATTTCTCAACTTTTTCAAAGAATTACAGAGTTGTAGTGTATGAAGGCAAACCAAAAATCTGCTCTCTGTAGTACATTATGATCAAGAGACAAAAACAATTGGTTAATTTAACAGCTGAGAGTATGATTAGCCATAATTACTAATACACTAACAGAACAGTCTAACGTAAGGCACTGTAGTTGATCATCCAAGTACATAACTTACCACATTATGTCTTTGAAATCATGAAATCTTAAGACTTTAGAATGATTTTATAGATTGTCTTCTATTCTTAACCTCATACTTAATATAGGCAAGGAAAAGAATTTTAAAAGTAAAAGGAAAAATACTCTTTCAAGCATTAAAAAAATAAAATTTGGGGTTCCCCAATATTAATTCCTTGATCATATTTTGACATGAACCTTTTGTCATACTGTTTATAAAAAGATATAGCTATTTTCCTTAATCTATCAACCAAATGTTCAAAACCTATTTGGTAGGCCATCCTACCATGCTAAATTATAAACCCAGTAATGTTAATCTACAATTTTTTCCTTAAATACATTTTCAATTTCCCCTCTGATCATTTAAAAATATCTTCTAACTCATAATAGAAGTAAAAATTGGTATTGGAAAATATATTCACCAAAATTTGGTAATTTAACTTGATTCTGTTTAAAATTAGGTTTTAATTTTAGGTACTAGGTACTGCATAATCCAGTAATTTTTACTTCAAGACATATTACTAATACAGAAACTACTAAGAGAATAAAGAACATATTATTTACTGTATTATTTGTGGAAATGTGGCTACTAAAAGAATTTGAAAAGTCAGTACTGATCTTGGTTTATATAGTACAAGTGCTGCCAACAGATTAGTAAAGGAGACACTGCTTTTGGATTTTTTATGGGTACCTGACAGGTAATGGGGATGGGCAGGGGAATAATTTTGGTTCACAGATACCTGAGGAACAGAGGGAAAAGAATCTCATACCAACAGGGAGACTTCTTCAGCAAAGCCTCATCTAATACCAAATAGAACACTTATAGATAGTAAGCAATATATTCAACATTACCAGTTATTAGTAATTATTTGTGAAAGAAGTAACCAAGTTCTATAACTAGCTGCACTGATGTTAATAAGTGGGAAATCTGAAATGCTAAATTCTATTCCTTTCATTTTAATGTTATTACTTATATCAACACCAAACTATAAAATGTGAAGTTATGGGTTATTTCCCTAAGTAAAATAGAAATAAGTTTTGTTTTTCATTCTGCCTTCAATAGAAATTAAAACCTTTATCTTGAAGATTACGAAATACTAGAAGTCAGATTATAATGTAGAACAAAAACCTAACCTTTAAACGGACCTTATTTATTCTGTTTATCATGATATGTAAAGAATAAGATATAATAAGACAATGTATTTAAAATCTTTAAATACCAAATATTCTTTCTACTGTAGAATAAATTCTACTAATCTTAATTTATAGGGTACTAAAAATGAACTCATTTTTAAGTGTTTAATGTTGCCTTTTATATACTTTAGTTTGTTCAAAATGTTTATTTAATGCAAATCACCTATATTAAAAAAAGAACCTTCTTGAACTCAGTGAAATGGCTCTTTAATACACCTCATGATTGATATGACCATAAAACAATCATTATAAGCAGTTTTGATTTTATAGAATGTTTTCAGTGACTCTTCTCAAAATATGATCAAGATTTCCTCTTATAGACACAAGAGGGCAGACCTACATAAAACAATGAATTTTCTACTATTTAGATTTTACTTCCACTTTATTTTTTTATCTTTTGGTAAAGTGAGAAAACTATAAATTTTCAAAAAATATTTGCTCTTCTGCTAAGTAACAGCACAACTTTAAGCTGTTGATTTATATACCAATACTATGTAGAAAGTTAAAAGCCTAAAAGAAAGTCCAACATATTACTAATTTATTAAAGCACGTATACAAAAACCAATTATATGCTTTCTAACCACCTAATGACTGTATCATAATGTCACATCCTATCTATTTAGTGTCATGTTTTTAAGTTAAGAATAAAGGGTTCACATCTTTCAATACAGTTATATCTTTTTTATACAGTAAAAAAAAGACAAAAATAAGAAAACTTTCTTTTTAGAGTATGCAATAGAATATATAAAACATTCTCGGGTTAAAAATGTTTTCATTCTTTTATCATGTTAGACAAAAAACAAGTCCTATAAGTCATTTTATCAAATTTTTATTTACACTCTTGATTTATATAAATTTTTCACCAAAATATGTTGAAATCATTAGGTGCAAATATCTTGGCTGATCAAGCCCCATCATGATTTAAATGGGGTACAAAATTTTATTTTTCTCTTTTTAATGACTGCAACCCAGAACTTAGTAACATCCTAGGAAATAAAAGAGAAAAAAGGACAAACAACTTCATCAATAAAGAGACCATTTCTTCACTACTGCCTGAAAGATGCGCCGTGAGCTTACAGGACCTCCAATGGATACTGCTGTGTGTTGAGGGACACACTTTCCATTCCCCTTCCCTACCCCTCTACTCCCCCAAGAAAAGAAATAAAAGAGGGACGTGGTACAGGAAACAACAGATGCTGGTAAGAAAGTAAACAAAGGGGGAACCCCCTTTTACTCTTGGTAGGAATGCAAGCTAGTGCAGCCACTCTGGAAAATATTATAGAGGTTCCTCAAAAAGCTGAAAATAGGGCAGCCCTGGTGGCTCAGCGGTTTGGCGCCACCTTCAGCCCAGGGTGTGATCCTGGAGACCTGGGATCGAGTCCCACATCGGGCTCCCTCTGCCTGCTTCTCTGGGAGAGAAGCCTGCTTCTCCCTCTGCCTGTGTCTCTGACTCTCCCTCTCTCTCTCTCTCCCTCTCTCTGTCTCTCATGAATAAATAAATAAAATCTTAAAAAAAAAGCTGAAAATAGAGCTACCCTATGACCCAGCAAGTACACTACTAGGGATTTACCCAAAGGATATAACATAGTGATCTGAAGGTGCACCTGCACCCCAATGTTTATAGCAGCAATGTCCACAATAGCCAAACTACAGAAACAGACCAGATGTCCAACATCAGATTAATGGATAAAGAAGAGATGGTATGTATACACACAAACACACACACACAATGGAATACTACTCAGCCATCAAAATAAATAAAATCTTGCCATTCACAACAACGTAAATAACTAGAGGGTACTATGCTAAGTGAAATAAGTTAAGCAGAGAAAGACAATTATCATATCATCTCACTCATATGTGAAATTTAAGAAATAAAACAGAAAATCATAGGGGAAGAGAGGAAAAAATAAGACGAAATTAGAGACAGACAAACCAGAAGAGACTCAATCACTGGAAACAAACTGAGGGTCTCTGGAGGGGTAGGGGGAGGGTGGGGTAACTGGGTGATGGACATTAAGGAGGGCATGTGATGTAATGGAGCACTGGGGTAGTCTATAAAATCGATGAATCACTGACCTCTACTTCTGTAACTAACAGTACATTATATGTTAATTCACTGAATTTAAATACTTTTGAAAAAGAGGGACATGGTAAGGGATACATTCTTGCCAAAGAGAAGACAAGACTGTTATCTGTCCTTCTCTTCTGTCATAGTCCTTCTTTGAGTCAGAGAGCTTTTGGGGAGGGTGGGAGAAGAGGGGGTGACACTGAACAGAGGAAAGACTCAAAGACAGTTTGCACAAGGAGGTCTATATTCTAGCCATCTGAAGGCAGTAGAAGGCCTCTCTTCATTCACAAAAGAAAATGTTTCAGAGTAGTACACTACCTGCACTCTAGCTGAGTTAGTGAAATCATGGGAATCAAGGAACAGCATGAGCATGAGACTCTGAGGCTGACTCAATAATTATTCCTAAGAAGAGCAAAACTTCCACATTATCATATTAATCTTTGGAGGGAGAAAAGCTGGGAAAGCAACTCTGCAGATCAAATGAGATGAAACACTAGAGAGCTACAAAGTTCTATATAAAGCTATGGTGGTGTTAGACTGTGACTCTCAGCCAAATTCCTTTCCTTAGTTGTAAAAAGAGGGGTTTCTTTCATGGTGAGAGTTTAGCAGTTATGCTTGAAAATCATACACATTCTCACAATTTATCAGATGGGCTGATCCTTATTATAGCTTCTCTGTTACATAAAAATTAGACTAAAAGGAAGTCAAGTTTTTAAAGTCTTTAGAAACAACTAAGATGAGAACTTTTATAATAAAGACAGCAGTTGGAAGCTACAAGGAGAAGGTATTTAAGAATTTTTTCCTGTAGCAGTCCAAGAAGGGAATGAGAAGAGATCATTTAAACATAGCAACTGAAGTGTCTAAGTTTTCTTTACCTGGTTTTATCTTTCTACTACAACACTTAACACTACAAAGAGACGATCCCAAATACAGTTCATCAAAAAGTAGGACATCCCAGGGTGTGTGCAAATGGCCTCTAGTAGCCTTCTTCCTGTACCATGTACTAGGGAGAAAATTTAAAAATAAATTTGGGGCCACCTGGATGGCTTAGTGGGTTAATAGCATTTGCCTTCAGCTCAGGTCATGATCCCAGGGTTCTGGGATCGAGTCCTTAATCAGGCTCCCTGTCTGACAGGGAGTCTGCTTCTCCCTCTATCCCTCCCCCTTGTTTGTGCATTTGCTCTCTCTGTCTCTAATGCAATCAATCATCAATCAATCATTTGGCTCCATAGTGCACCTCTAAGCTTCCTATCCTCTCTGCATTGCTTCAAGATTGGGAAAAACTTCATTTACAACAGAAGGTTTTCCAAGCAGAATGAAAGAAATTAGTACTTACTCCTTTAAATTCATCCAATTTTCTCAGTTACCTTTCTATCACACCTACTTCAAGGTGGAATAGTATTATTCAGCACCCCATGGACAACTACAGTTCTGTGCAAAAATACCAACTGGAGAAAAAAAAACCGCCTGATCTCTCTTCTCCTATAATCACAAAGCATTTGAGAACTAAAATGTAACAGTATTTTAAAAATTAGGGGGGATCCCTGGGTGGTGCAGCGGTTTAGTGCCTGCCTTTGGCCCAGGGCGCGATCCTGGAGACCCGGGATCGAATCCCACGTCGGGCTCCCGTGCATGGAGCCTGCTTCTCCCTCTGCCTGTGTCTCTGCCTCTCTCTCTCTCTCTCTCTCTCTGTGTGACTATCATAAATAAATAAAAAATTTAAAAAAATAAAAATAATAAAGGTCTTAACTCACACACACCTTTAAAAAAAATAAAATAAAAATTAGGTATCCAATCTTTCAATCATTTAAACTGATAAATCACAAATCTGGTTAAATTGCTCTTTTCTGGGACGCCTGGGTGGCTCAGCAGTTGGGCATCTGCCTTTGGTTCAGGGTGTGATCCCCAGATCCGGAATCAAGTCCCGCATCAGGCTCCTTGCAGGGAGCCTGCTTCTCCCTCTGCCTGTGTCTCTGCCTCTCTCTGTCTCTCATGAATAAATAAATAAAATCTTAAAAAAATAAAATAAATTTCTTTTTCTGATTTGTAATTCAGACATCATAATAATGCTTGTTTGGTTATGCGGTTTTTATGCATAATTAAGATTGTTCAGTACTGTGCCCCACACAAGAATAAGGAAGGCACATGAGATGAGTTAAGGATTCCCCTATGAATGTAGCACACTGGGGTGCATATATGTTTCAGGACTCAGAGTTGTAAAGTTCCTAGATCAGTGATCTCCTTACTCTTTCATAGAATACATTCCTTTAATCTTCACTATTTTTTATTAGTAATAGTAATGAATAGTAATTTTAAATATTTTCTCTAAGAAAAATTTTACAATTTCTGAAAGCATTAGTTTCAGAAATTTCTGGTAGTAAAAATTGGATGGTAAGATTTACAAAAATTTCTACAGATAATTGCTTCCCTAGCTAAAATGAGTTATGGAAATGATCTTGGAATAGAAAATGTTTCCAGATCAAGAAATGTACACATTACATGTTACTTTAGGTGCTACGCACCACTTTTATTTATATGTGGTATTTTATAAAGTGCTTCCTCAGACTGATTAATAAATCTTGATAACCAACTTCATCTTTTTAAAATAAGTACATTTCTGCTTATAAACCTACATACATTTCAGACACCACCGAAACTTTAAAAATGTCGTTAGTTTCCACCTTCTCATTTCATAGATGAACAAATGAGAAGACATGCAGATGGCAAACAGACACATGAAAAGGTTCTCAACATCACTATCAGGGAAATGCAAGTCAAAACCACAATGAGGTATCACCTGACACCAGTTAGAATGGTCATTATAAAAAAGGCAAGAGATAACAAGTGTTGGCAAGGATGTGGAGAAGAGACAACCCTTGTGCACTATTGGTGGGAATATAAATTGGTGCAACCACTATGGAAAACAGTAATAGGGGGTTCCTCAAAAAATTAAAAATAGTACTATCATATGATCCAGCAGTTCCCCTTCTGGGCATTTATCTGAAAAAATGAAAACACTAACCCAAAAAGATACATGCACTGCCATGTCCACTGCAGCACTATTTACAACAGCCAAGAGATGAAAGCAACCTAAGTGCCCATTGAGAAATAAATGAACAAAGAAAATGTGGTGTATATGTACAAAGGAGTATTATTCAGTTGTAACAAGATGAAATCTTGCCATTTGTGACAATATAAATGTACTTTGAGGGCATTATGATAAGTCAAATAAATCCAACAAAGACAAATACTGTATCATCTCATTTATATATAGAATCTTTAAAAAGAAATAAATAACAGAGAATTGACTGGTGGTTGCCAGGGGCTGAAGTGGGCAAAATAGGTGAAGGAAGTCAAAAGATACAAATTTCCAGTTATAAAATAAGTCACAAGAATGCAAGTACAACATGACTATCGTTAATAATACTGTATTATATATCTGCAAGTTGCAAAAAGATAAAAATTTTTTAAGTTATCACAAGGAAAAAAAAATTTGAAACTATGTACAGTGATGGACATTAAACAGACCAGACTTAGACTTACTGTGATCATTTCACAAAACAAACATATATCAAATCATTATGTTGTAGAACTGAAACTAATGTAATATTCTATGTCCATTATATTTCAATTAAAAAAAGAATAGGAAAAGAAACTGAGGCCCAGAGAAATTAAGTATTAAATGGTAGGTAGAAAATCATCCAGATTCTGAATCTTATAGAAACAGAAACATATTCCAAGACTCACACTCCCCAAGTTTATGTTCTATTATATCACACCAGTTCCTCTATCTGCTTCAAATTTCTTTTAACTTAGTAAGTTTTGCTTTATTTTTATGCTCACTTAACAAATGAGAAAGAAAGTAAAGACTAAGAAGGTACAAGATTTTTAAGCTTTCATGTTAATCAGCCTCAAAGATGTTTCAACTTTTATCAAACAGTACTTTGGGAGTTTACACCACTTATGCTTAGTAACTTGCAGGAAAAAAAGGAAAGGAAAACAATCTGTGCCTAAGGACACACTGTCCCTATGCTTATAGCAAGTGCGCTACTGTTCTCATAACATCCACTGGAGGGAAGCAAACACTAGATTTTGAACCTTACCTGCATTGGTGTTTCATTTTCTTGTCGAAACTCTTCAATTTGCTGCTGTTGCCAAGGAGCTAAACTGTAAGAATCCTCTGTAGTTCTACTTTCCAATGGGTTTGTCCGCAACTGCTCCGTAAGCCACATCTGTGTCCTCACAGAAGGCTGAATGGGAACTCCACCTACTGCCTGTTGACCCAGCATTAAATATTTCGGAGGTTCAAAGGCCTCTGCACTTGTCATAATGGGCTTGCTTTCAGGTAAGGCACTGTATGTCATGTCTAAGGTCTGTCTCCTAAGAGTGGAGGAAGAAGCTCTAAAGTCCTCTTTGCTACAGGTCTCAAATTTATATTTGCAGTCCAGAGTTGAAGATCGTTTTTTATTTATTTCCTTGTCCTCTAGCTTAAGCATCTCCATACTATCATGTAAGCAGCTAGGCCCAATTGTTCTTAGTTGTGATGTTAAAACCTTGGCTCTCCCTGTCTTTTCCAAACCACTCCTTGATTCATCAGCATGTACAACGCCACCCTGGTTGCAGTTATCTGGGGCAGTGAGTTTGGATAAAGATGACCATTTCCGGAGGGGCCGGAAGTCCTTCATGTCTAGTGAAGAGTCTTGCTCCCCTCTACTATGGCTTCCCAATGTTTGCATGAGACTTGTACTCCATTTTGAGCCATCTGACATCAATGATTCCCTATGTTTGGAAACTGAAGCACTGGAGTTAGACGGCATGACATGGGCAGTAGGAAGAGTAACCAATGATCGACTAGGCTTAAAAGATAATGTGCCACTTGAAGTTGAATGATCTGGAAAGAGAAAAGATGTCAAATTAGATATAATTAACAGGAAAAAAATGAGGCTAAATGCAAAATGCCACAACAAATATCTGAATTATGGCTTCCCAGCAGAAGTTTCTCAGAGACACTTTATCAAAATGAGGCTATTATTATCATGTCTATCTGAAACAAATGGATACATAATGAAATATACACCCGTTTACCATCTACTTATAAATGACAAACAGCTAGAAATCAGGTTTACAGTCACCCCATTTAATCTAATTATTGAGATTTTTTCTTTTTTTAAGAAAAATCCATCTCCCCACTGAGAGGTTTTATTCATTATCTAGCACCTTCACCTCAGAAAAAGCTCTACTAGAAAATGGTATTTTTCACCATCTTTCCTAAACTGCAAATCTATGCCACATCTAAACATTTTAGCACCTCCCCAAACTCTAATTCAAATCAGAAATATGGGTAAAAGAGATCCTGCAATAATGGAATATAATTAGAAAGCATTCTAGCAATATACTTGCAGATAGAGCAATTCCTCCATTCCTAGATTCTGTTAAATGGCATCATCAATGGTATGTTTCCCAATCTAGAACTCCTGGAGTCTACTTAGACTATTTTTCTCTGCATGTCACAAAACCCCTAAGTTGTAAAGCTTTCACTTCTGAAATGATGACATAGCTATTGCATTAGGTCAAACCTTTACATATTCTTCCTCTACACACAGTAACAGTTTTAATAGACTCCATGGAAACCCAAAGCACAAATAAAGACCTCTATATTATGAACTTACCATCAAGTGACAAATTATTATCAAATGAATCAAATTAAAATTAAAGATTATAAATCTTTATCAGAGGACACTTCAAAAGGAGATAGCAATCAAAAATGTGAGGGGAAAGGGGTGAGTGGTAAAAGGCAACTTTCACAGTTTATTCTTTACTTTTCCATACTGTTTGGCTCATACTAGAATTTAGTACTACCTGTGAGGTTTCATAATGTCTTAAAGAAATAATAAAATAATGTGGAAAGAAATGATGAAAAAACCATATGAAAAATTAGATGAGAAAGAGCCAGGTAGACTAATTCAAACAAAGAAAACCCAGTATTTGCACAGAATTTATTCACTTGGAGGTGAAGAAAAAAAATATTACAGATGGAAGAATACAAGCGAAAGTATTAGAGTGACCATTTATCATGTTTAAGCTTCTCATCAACTTGTGCAAAATCTTTTTATACTCAGAAAATTCCCACATTTATAAGTCTAATTTCCCAAAATTAATTTCAGACCTCAAATTCCCAACATAATCTGCAACTGTGGTGCAGATATTCAGAAGCACTACCTGTACAGGATATTTCAGTTTAGAAGCAAGTCACATTAGAAAATGGCTCTGTATGGAGCTACCATTCTGGCTGGTACAGGCAACAGCAGAGGTATTAGCCTTCCACAGTGGCAGCACCAGCAGCAGCCAATCAAGTTCTAGCCCAGAGTGGCAGCAAATGGACAATACTGGTACTTGGTGGAGCTGGAGAAGTGAGAGTTCTCACAGGTGATTTGAGGCATATTGTCTGTAAGTTTAGCTTTAAGCCCAGTTCTCCAGCCTTCCTCCCAAATTCTATGAGGTACTCAACACCCTTAAATAAATTCATCTGCTCAGTCATTTAGCTTCTTCTGCTGATTAAGAACACTAACTGAACCAACCATGAAGCCAAAAGAATGTAACTCTCAAAAGAAAAAAAAAATTATCCAATTTATCTGCTATATGTAGTATCAAGAAAAGTGGCTCAAAGGAGGAAATTAACATTTAGAAAAGTTAAGTATATTGCTCAAGATCATATAGCAAGTAAGGTCAGATACTTAACACCAATGGCCATGCCACTAGGGTAGTTGGGGTGGGACTTTACCCTGCTCCACACATCCAATCCCCATCAGACCCAATACACAATCTAAAGAAAGAAAAATCTTTTCTATGCAAACTCTGCTTCAGAAAAATGTGCTTGATTCTCTCACCCCCTTTCCAATCAGTCTGCCACATCTGAGATCATACTGTACAGAAACTCAAGAAATGAGAGTGCTCTGCATTATGTCATATTGCATACAAACAAAAGAACATGGGAATACAAATTTGAGCCACTGAATACAAAGACTAGTATACACTAGATACTGCATCATAGCAAGCAGACTAAATTTTTTAAACAGGAAAAAAATTGCTCATGGTAATTTTTGAAAGGTAAAGATGAAACAGAATTATATGTCTTTAAATGTTCCAATAAGGAAAGAGCCTAGCTCCACTCAGCAAGAAATGTGATATCACTGAAAGTACCCAAAGGAGTAATATGATTAAAACCATACTTAAAATAATTATTCCTATAACAGCATGGAGGATAAATAAAAGCAAAATGATTGGCAACAGGATTTACAGATTATGGTAATCAATAGAAAAAAATAAGGGAATATGCTACTGAAGGTCAGTTCTATTTATTTATTTATCTATTTTATTTATTTATTTATGTTATTTATGATAGTCACAGAGAGAGAGAGAGAGAGAGAGAGAGAGAGAGAGAGAGAGGCAGAGACACAGGCAGAGGGAGAAGCAGGCTCCATGCACCGGGAACCCGACGTGGGATTCGATCCCGGGTCTCCAGGATCGCACCCTGGGCCAAAGGCAGGTGCTAAACCGCTGCGCCACCCAGGGATCCCTGAAGGTCAGTTCTAAATAGAAATAGGACAAATGTCCTAAAATCTACGAAATATCCATATTATTATAGTATTACATCTATATACCAACTATGTAAGTGTGTGCATATGCCTATACACGTTTGTGTTACTATTACTAAAGGAGTTATTTGTATTAAAATAATCAAATATCTTTAAAAAGAAATAAATTTGAAATTTTCATTTTTTTACTTTTAAAAACATTCTAATAAGTAAACTGTAAAGGTTAAGTGTAATAGTTTTAAAATTAGTCTTTTTAGAATCAAATCCTGTCTCTACCACTTAATGGCATGTGTTCACACAACTTATTTAACCTCTTTGCATCATAGTACCCTCATCCATAAAGTGAATAGGACAGTGAAGATTAAATGAAAAAATAGACATAAAGGACTCAGAAGAATTTCTTACACAAAGCAAAATGTTTGTTATTATTACACCACTGAAAAAGCTAAGTAAACATCATTCTGTCACATAACAAAGACTAAATATCCATACTATACAAGGAACTCCAATAAATTAAAAACAAAACAAAAACAAAACCTAGGGGATCCCTGGGTGGCTCAGTGGTTTAGTGCCTGCCTTCAGCCCAGGATGTGATCCTGGAGTCCTGGGATCGAGTCCCACGTCGGGCTCCCAGTATGGAGCCTGCCTGCTTCTCCCTCTGCCTCTCTATGTCTGTCATGAATAAATAAGATCTCTTTAAAACAAAACAAAACAAAACAGAAAAACCTAACAACCCAAATTTAAAGCAAAGGAAATCAGAAAGTAAATCACAAGAAATGCAAATAAAGAATACATGTTTTAAAAAAATAAATTAAAAAAAAAAAAAAAGGTCTTCAGGACACCCAGGTGGCTCAGTCATTTAAGTGTCTGCCTTCAGCTCAGGTCATGATCCTGTGTCCTGGGATTCAGCCCCAGGACAGGCTCCCCGTAGGGAGCCTGCTTCTCACTCTCCCTCTGCCCTTCCTCCCTGCTCATGTTCACTCTCTTCCTCTTCTCAAATAAATAAAATCTTTTTTAAAAAGTTCAAACTCGGGTTGTGGGGCTGGGGCCTCACTTCCCCTCCACCCCCCTCCCCTGGTCCCCTATCCCTGGGGCCGTTTGTTAAAAAAGAGTAATAAAAGGATTAAAAAAAAAAAAGTTCAAACTCATTAATAGTTAAAAGTGTGTTCCCTAGCCTACTCAGAAGACATCCTGTAACATCCTACAATGATGAAAAAATAAATTGTTATAGCCTTTGACAGCAGAAGCAAACTGTTTGTATATATCAATATTTAAAATATGCAAGTATATAAGCAAATACATGTAAATATATATTCATGAGCATTCATCTAAATATATGTATATTTAGATGTATTCATGAAAGAATACATCTAAAACTTAATAAATAGAGGTATATCCCTCATCATGGAAAAAGGAGAAAGATGGTTTCATATTTTACTTTCTACAATGTCTTATTTTAATTTCTTTTCAAGGATCACAGTCTTATCATTTGGTCAAACTATTGCAAAGATGTTTTGTGACCTCAAAGAGTTTAAAATATCTCAAATAACACTGTTACTTAAGTATGAATAATGTATCAGGTGACTGTCTCACTTTCCATGTCACAGCTGAAACCTCTAAGACCAGAGGATCACCAGTGTTAGGTGCTACTTGTATCTGATAATGTGCTACTTTTCTGTCTACCTTTGCGAGCTCAATACTTCCCAAATGCATGGAAAATAAATAATTGGTGATAAAAACCAATTCTACACCAGACTAGTATTTCCTCCTACGAATCTGAAAATATGATATATGTTATTAAAGAACATTACACTGAGAACAGAATTTATTCCAAAAAGTCACCTGAATTTCCATGTAGGATTGGAGCCCTACTCTAAGAGATCCTGATTCAGTTAGAGAGGGGACCAGGAAATACCACAGTAGAGTAAGGGATTCTCTGTTCTATTCACTACAACATCCTTCCATCTGGGTCTGATTCCAGTTCTAAAGCCTTCGAGCTTAAATATCCCAAGTTCATCATCATCAGTATCTGTGTTCTTGTGTACAGACTGATTTACTATGACTTTCAGAATACAGTTTAAGGATTAAAGCCTAGTCTATTCACACACATAAGCACATACATATACATGCATATACAACAGGAAATAATGAAGAAAAAACTAAGTATCTGATAGTATGAATATCTAGAACAAGGACCATTATATCTCAAAGACGAGTCCAGAAAATATTTAATCTTAACACCTTAAAAATTCTATTTTGTCCTAATGGAACAGGTCAATTAGAGGTAGATGCAATGCAATTCCTAATGTTCTTTATTATACTAATTGTAGCCACAAATCCCAAATGCAAGTTATTACAATGGCATTTGGCCCACATCTAAGTTACCACAGTGAAATCTGAAACCAGCAGAGGGTAGTCCTTTTAAAAACCAGAGGACAGGGTCTATAGCATTCACAGAGAGCATAGTACAGCTAATGGTTTCAGACAGAAAATTTTGGTTTGCAAGGGAAAAACATAAGAGGAGGACTTCACTGTAAACCTGATAATACAAGTAAATAATATTTAAGATAAATATTTTGAATTCTGAACAAAATCCCAACCTTTTGTTTGTCATGTTATTATCTAGCAATGGATGAATACATTGATTCTTTTTTTTTTTCTTAAAGATTTTATTTCTTTATTCATGAGAGACACAGAGAGAGAGACTTAGGCAGGGAGCCTGATGCGGACTCAATCCCAGGACCCCAGAATCACAACCTGACCCAAAGGCAGATGCTCAACCACTGAGTGACCCAGGTGCTCCAATCTATCTTTTCTTGTATATAGTCCCTCTCTCTGTTCTATCCTTCCTAAAGTAAAAAGGAAATAAATTCAAAAAGACCACACACTCCAGACCTATATTACAATAATAAATCACAGGTCTTTACAGTTAAAAAAATTTGATCAGGAAACCATATAATCCTGTATCAAAATATCTTTATTTAAAATGCAACCACTTAGGGGCACCTGGATGGCTCATTTGGTTTAGCTTCCAACTCTTGATTTCGGCTTATGATCTCAGGGTCCATATCGAGATCCATGCTAGGCAGGGAGGCTGCTTAATTAAGATTCTCTCTCTCTCTGTACCCCTCAACTCACACATGTTATCAATCTCTCAAAAAAAAATTAAAAATGATAAACTGTAACTGTTTAATGTATTTATCAGTCAATACAAAATTTTATAAAAAACACGTTTATATAAAAATTTTAACTCCAATCCAAAGATAATTAAGTTTAATAGAACACCATGATACCTTTTTTTCAATTAAGTTTCATACACCATGATTTTTTTCCCTCCTGCCAAAGCTGTAATTACATCAGAAAAAAAAATATTTTATGCCACAACCTCCTTTTTATTTAAACAAATGAAAATTTCTAAGCATTCCTGTATTTTTACAAATATTTTTAAATATTCTAAACTACATCCTGACAGGAAAAGAGCTATACAAAGAAATATGACAATAATTCAACCAAAGAATCTCCTAGGAATGTATTATATACAAGACATTGTACCGGTAAAGACAATACTAATACACTATTCACAAAAAAATGAAAAAAATTCATAAACCTCAGGGTTTACAATTCACCATTACATACACAGCTACAGAGCAAGACTAAAGTGAATCATAAGAGAACTACAAAACACCTGACAATGAGAAGTGAGCCAGAGAGAAAAGGCAGGCTACTCAGTAATTAAGAACTCTCAGGATGACAGCCAATTTCTTAACACCAATAATGGAATCCAAAAAACAGTGAAATAATATCTTTGAAGATATTAAAGGGTTAACAGTAAATAACTGGCAACTAAGAACTGTTTGGAAGGTAAGCTAGCTCTCAAGGATGAGGACAAAATATATTATCAGCTAAGCAAAAACACAGCTTATCATCAACAGACTCACTGAAAGAACTACTAAAATTCTTTTAGTTTCTTTCAGGAAGACAAATGAGTCCTGAGTTGTAAAAATAAATAAATAAATAAAAATTCTACAAAGTTGGGTTTTAACTAAACACAAGTAAATCTTAAAAAATGAGGATGATGGGATCCCTGGGTGGTGCAGCAGTTTGGCACCTGCCTCTGGCCCAGGGCGTGATCCTGGAGACTCGGGATCAAATCCCACGTCGGGCTCCCGGTGCATGGAGCCTGCTTCTCCCTCTGCCTATGTCTCTGCCTCTCTCTCTCTCTCTGTGACTATCATAAATAAATAAAAAATAAAAAAATAAAAAATAAAAAAATAAAACTTATCAAAAAAAATGAGGATGACAACTACATAAAACAATAAAACACTATCTAATTTCTGGGCTAAAAAAAGACAAAATAAAAGATTTGGCAACTATGGCATATAACTCAAAATGAAAGTGGATTCACATTACTATTTTTAAGGTCCGTATATCTGTGAGAGGAGGAGAAAGATTCTTCTTACCATTCTGGACAGTCAAGGGTTGTGTGACACCTGTATTAACAACTGAAAGGATAGGCAGACCTACAACAACTATACAGGCACAGGAAAAAGACAAAAGTTGAACCTCTACCTCATACCATCCATAAGTATTAACTCAAAATGAATCACTGGCCTAAATGTAACAGCTAAAACTAAAACTCTTAAAAAACATAGGTGTAAATATTCAAGACATTAAGTTAGGCAGTGGTTTCTTAAATAAATACCAACAGCCCAAGAAACAAAATGAAGTAAAGATAAGTTGAACTTTATTAAAAATTTTTAAAACTTGCTGCCAAAGAGACTATCCAGAAACTAAAAAGACTACCCCCAAAATGGGTTGCAAATCATTTTTAATAGTGACTTGTATCTAGGTTATATTTAAAAACTCTTACAACTCAATAAAAACACTAACGATCCGATTTAAAAGTGGATGCAGATTTGAACAGACATTTCTTCAAAGAAGATATACAAATGGGGATCCCTGGGTGGTGCAGCGGTTTGGCGCCTGTCTTTGGCCCAGGGCGCGATCCTGGAGACCCAGGATCGAATCCCACATCGGGCTCCCAGTGCATGGAGCCTGCTTCTCCCTCTGCCTGTGTCTCTGCCTCTCTCTCTCTCTCTCTCTGTGTGACTATCATAAATAAAAAAAAAAGATATACAAATGGACTTATTAAAGCATATGAAAGATACTCAACATACAGTCATCAGCGAGATACAAATCAAAACAATGAGAATACCACTTCATACCCACTAGAATAGCTATCATCAAAATGACAGATTAAAAAGTGTTGGCAAGGTTGAGGAGAAACTGAAACCCTCATACAATGCTGGTGGGAATGAAAAAAGGGACCACTGCTTAGAAAACAGTCCGGCAGTTACTCAAAATGTTAAACACTGAGTTACCATATGACCCAGCAATTCCACTCCTGGGTACATACCCAAAAGAAATGAAGATATGTTCATAGAAACATTATTCTTAATGACCCAAAGCCAAGAGAATCCAAATGTCCATTAACTCATGAAAAACTAAATCTCACAACTAAATAAGTTGTGGTACTATCCACACAATGGAATATTATATGACAATAAAAGAAATGAAGTACTCATAGATGTTATAACATGAATCTTGAAAACATGCTAAGTGAAAATCACTCACAAAGGACCACATACTGGATGATTCAATTTATTTGAATTATCTGAAACAAACAAATCCATAGAGACAGGAAAGATTAGTGGTTGCTCAGGGAAGATGAGTGACAGCTAATGGATTTCTTTTAGGAAGGCTAAAAATGTTCTAAAATTTGATCGTGGTAATAACTGCACAATAATGAGAATATATTAAAAACCATTAAATCGTACACTTTGAATGGGTAGAGTGTATGGTATGTGAATTACATCTCAATAAAGCTGTTTTTTAAAAAAACAGGTAGTATATAACTTCTTTCTGTGTGTCTCTCATGAATAAATAAAATAATAAATCTCATCAGGCAGTTTACTTACAAAGGGTTGTAAATTATTTCACTTCTGTAAAAATGTCCACAAATTAAATTAGAACTTAATCTCTTAAATTATACAATGTGATTTTTGAAAATACAAATTTTCTTAGAAACAAAATTTACTATGACAGAACAGACAAGAAATTATCCATTTATTCATCTATTTATCCTCTATCTGCTACTTTGGAGAGGTATGAAGTCATTAATCTCCCTACACTCATGGCTATGTGAACAGCCCTTCCAGGTCAGAAATACATAGGTTCATCATAAGGAACTAAAATGCACTAAATTCTGCTCAGCTTGGTCAGGTTCAAGCATTCATATCCTACCAGGTCAAGAAATAAAATAATGGAAAAAACTGAGTTAATAAATAGATGGGTGGATGGATAGATGGATGATACTGAAGAGAAAAGAGAAGTCCATAAGGACACAAAATATACCTCCAGCAAACAAACCTCCTACAAACCTACTAGAACTGTGATGCCATTATATGCCATGTTTAAGATTTTAAAATTCAAATAGTTCATTTTAAGAAATAATATAGGATCAATAAGAAAGCAAAGCAGAGATGAGGGGCAAAGGAAAAAAGGTTATTTGGTTTGCAAAGGAATGTAAACCAGAATTGTTTCTAATACTGCTGTGAAATTATTTAATCTCACAAGTAAAAAAAAAAAAAAATGTGTGCATAACCTCTGACCTACTCCCATATGCAAATGAAGAACTAAAGGCCATAAAGGTTAAATTACTTGACCAAGGACAAACCTCAAAATAGAATTCTGGTCTCCTGTTTCTCAGTCTAGTGTTACCTATAACTATCCTAAACAACACCTCACAGGGCTTCTTTCCCTCTAGTTTCTCCCTTTGGTGTACAGCTATCTTACATAGTGGGGTAAAGGCAAAGCTTTGGAGTTAGATTTGAAAACTCTCAGCTCTACTACTTGAATACCTATTGTATAACCCCAGATATATTATTTAACCCCAACTATTTTTCTACCAGTAAAAAAAAAAAAAAATACAGTTAATCATATTTTTCCTCAGGAGGATTCTATAATGAAGAATTTTTCAAATTATATATAAAATACAAAACTCTGTATTACAAAAATTTATGACAGGTATTTTTATCAATGTTAAGACTGACTAATCCACTGCAGTATCTGGAAGCAAAGTTATGGGAGTAACCATTATTACAGTCCTAAAATTTCCAGTTATGAAGTTATAAAAACATAATCTTATTCACCAATGAAATGAGTATTTATAAGCTAAAACAAAGGTTACAGATTTAAAAATGAACTAAATATTAAATATCACTTCACCTAGAAAATGGCTATTATTGTACCTAACATAATTTCTTTTATTTTATTTTATTTTATTTTATTTTATTTTATTTTTTTTATTTTACGATAGTCATACAGAGAGAGAGAGAGAGAGAGAGAGAGAAAGAAAGAGGCAGAGACACAGGCAGAGGGAGAAGCAGGCTCCATGCACCGGGAGCCCGACGTGGGATTCGATCCCAGGTCTCCAGGATCGCGTCCTGGGCCAAAAGCAGGCGCCAAACCGCTGCGCCACCCAGGGATCCCCATAATTTCTTAATTAACTGAAATAATCACGTCAATTTATGTTTATGCCTTGTATGAAGTAAATGCTCAATAATTACTACTATTATTATAATTAAAAGGTTAACAGGAGCTCTCAAACTGCTTAAAAATATTACGGAAGGTATGGGGGTAAGTAGAGAAGATATAGCCAGAATATAGCAATACCTATAAGAGCACCATGTGTCATAATTGTATAAATGTAGTGTTATGTGCATGTGGGTTTTACCATTTTTACCTTCCTTCTACTTTGATATATTATTTGGAGTTTTCTGTAAAAAATGAATAAAAAAGAAAGAAAATACCAAGAACAAAAGAATATTTTACTTCAAAATGAGGTGTTTTAAAAAAGTCTTTTGGCAAATTAAACTAATAAAACCTAGTCACTGTAATAAAATGCATAAACAAAGAAAAGATTACATCCTCCAAAATTAGTGGCTGCCTAGGGCTGGGGAAATCAGAGTGTTAGGGATGATGGCTAAGGGGAGTGGGATTTCTCTTGGGGATAATGAAAAATGTCCTAAAAGTGATAACGATGATAGATATACACTAAAAGCCACTGAATTGTACACTTTTTTTTGAAGTAGGCTCCATGCCCAGCATGGGTCTTGAACTCACAACCCTCAAGAGTCACATGCCCTACCTAACTGAGCCAGCCAGGCACCCCTGAATTACACGCTTTACATGGCTGAATTGTATGGTATGATGTGAATTCCATCTAAATAAAACTATTTAGGTAGAAAGAAGGTACTGTTTTCACCTCCCACATGTCTCCCAAATCACCTCATTTTCTCCTTTCCCCCCCTCTTTTTATGAGCAAGTCACCAAGGCTCCTAACCACAACACAAGTGGTCTCCTTGCATCCAGTTTGGTGTCCTCTGCTGTATCCCCAAGATCTCACATGTTCCAGTTTTTACCACGCTATTCTTTCAGCCTACTTTCCTCTCACCTTGTGCCCTGCCACTTCCTACTTACCTTTTTGGACCTCGGCTCAAACATTACTTCTGCCAGGGGTCTTTCACTTAATCCAGTGGAATTAGGTATGCCCATCCTACCCTGTGTACTTCATCTACCATACTGCTCCTACTTTATAATCATTTCCTATCTCTTTTCCACTAGACTTCACATAG
The DNA here is from genome assembly GCF_905146905.1 of Nyctereutes procyonoides. Taxonomy (NCBI): domain Eukaryota; kingdom Metazoa; phylum Chordata; class Mammalia; order Carnivora; family Canidae; genus Nyctereutes; species Nyctereutes procyonoides. The sequence goes on from NW_026575146.1 coordinate 24,827,476, forward strand.
AAAAGGAACAGAGGGAAATGTCTATTTAATTATAGCCCCCAGTACACAGTATCTCACATATGCCAGCATTCAATAAATATTGGCTATGTGAATAAATAAATGACTGAACAAGTTCTTACCTTACCAAAGCCTTTATTTCCTCATAAAATAAAGTCAATGTACCTACTGGGAGCTTTTCTGAGTTTTCGTCCTTTCTGATAAATAAATGAATATACATATGTATATATATTCATTCACTCACAGGATGACCTCAAAATTTGTATTATTAAATAGCCCTATTATTTCTTAGTAATAAAAAAAAACCTAATGAAGATACGATTAAATTGAAGTCCATTTTTATCAGTCTCTCCTTTTGAAATAAATGAGGTTAATTAGATAAGGAAATTATCTCTAATACAAATTAGCAGTTGGGAATTATTAAAGTAAAAAATTACTTAACTCCATCTGTGCCTTTTTTTCAGTAAAATATATAAATATTCTTGAAAATTAGCTCCAAATGGAGTTAGAAACTACATTTAAGAACTCAGATTTTAAAAAGATAAAAGAACTGCCTGCAAGCCTGCCTCCCAGGCTCCATGTCAGAAGGGAGAGGAAGACTGTTCTGTGGATGGTAACAACCAGTCTAAGAAAGAATGAAGTTCTTTTACTGAAAGAATACAGTTCTTTTACTGGGCCCTATACTTCAGTTTCTTCTTGCTCCTCCCTTACTTATTCAACTATGGCACCACATATAGGTTATATCTATACAAGTGCTCCATACTTTTCTTTTGAAAAAAGATTCATTTATTTTAAAGAGAGAGAGCATGAGTGGGAGGGGGAGAGGGGAGAGAGAATCTTAAGCAGACTCCATGCTGAGCACAGGGCCCGAAGTGGGACTCAATCTCATAACCATGAGATCACAACCTGAGACAAAACCAAGAGTCAGATGCTTAACTGCGCCACCCAGGCTCCCTGTCCTGCATATTTCAAAAACAACTCCCTTTCAAACTAATTTCTGTGGTAACAGCAGCTATTTACAGCTTCCAGATCTCAGCAAAGAAAACCTAGGAAGAAATTGGTGATCTGCTATTATGGCCTGTTTTACAATTTGGTGGTCTTGCAGACACATGTATTCTCATGTCACAGATCTATTTCCTACCAACCTGAATTTGACACCTCATGAAAAAATTACCACAGCTAAAATGTCATACCAAAACATTAAATTAGTACCTCAACTTCTTGTTGAATATATTGAAAAACAAAACAAAAACCTCACTTGTAGCTAGCATTATTTGAAATCTCAAAATACTATATAGCTAAATCACTCAGTCATAACTTAAGAATATTATTCTGTCCTAGAGTCCCATTTTCATCCTAAGACTTTTATATAATCCTCTTTCTCCATTTTGATATTTTCAACTCTGCAGTTCTCGAAAGATAGTAAGTTATTCAATGAATAAGTGAATGAACCTCTAAAAGCTATAGCTTGGAGAGAAAAAAAGAAAAGGTACTGCTATTTATATAATGGTCATTTATAAAACTGGATAGTTAAAAAAAACAAAAAGAAAAAATAAAACTGGATAGTTGTAATTCATAGAGCATTTATATTCTGCATTCGGTTACTCTATACTCATATGCAGATTTTAAGTTTTTAAAGACTTAAAAAAGAATACAAGTTATTTTTCAGATGATTCACAGGATACTTTGAGGATTTAGCAGTGACCAAAGAGCATCACTTGGAACATCAGTTAAAACCAAACAGTAATAAAGGGCAGAGAATAGGGTGTGAAGTAGGGGTCTGACCAGACAGTACTTAGTTTAAGGTTTGATAACTTACTTTAGTAAGGCATTGTTAAGTAATGTACCATGGAATTTAATAAAAATGATTCCATGTACTCTGATCTATACCCAATAAATTGTCTATATTTAGCATAAAGAAGTACACCTATTCAATCATGAGTATCTTTAGACAAAGAGAAATAATTACTAAGGTAAGTAATAACTCAAAATTTACTATCCCAGGTTAAATATCTGAACGGCGTAACATAAGCATAATGTTATTATTTGCAGAGAGCAGCCAAACTTTAGAAGCTTGGCTCTTTCTTCCTAAACACTCAATTTCCAACCAAATTTTATAAATGCCAGAGTGGTGCAATCATACTCTTCAACCCAGTTTACCTTCATGTGGGTACCTACTGGCCTTGCAGCAAACGATGCTCTGAGACTCCAGGGGGAATGTGCCTTCTTCTCTCCTAATTAAACCTGATGGCCTACACCTCAGACCCAAAGAGGGGAGTTCCAGTAGGAATTACTGACATAATCCCTTTTCCCTATTTCCCAACTAAGCAACAGACTTTTTGAAATTTTAGGAATTCACCAATCTAAAATCTTCCCTAACCTAACCCTTTATACCGCACCATACTCACCTTAACTAACTCTCTCTTTGTCAAAGGGACTAGGGCAATCCCACTGCAGTGAAGTACTTACACTTCCTGTCAAAATAATAAAATGGGTGGTGGTACTCCTGGTACTTCCAGACTGACAGATTATAATTTATCATTGACATAATGCTACCAATATAAATTTCTATTACATTAAACATTAAGTGGGCTTACAGGAGTTATTTTGAGAAGGCAATACTGTTTCTACTGAGAAATATATAAACACACACACGCACTCAAAATCTCTCTGAAAGTTGAGGGTGCATGGTGGTTCAGTTGGTTAAGCATCTGCCCTCAGCTCAGGTCAGGATCCCAGGGCCCTGGGATGGAGTCCGGCATCAGGCTCCCTGCTCAGTGGGGAGTCTGCTTTTCCCTCTGCCCTTCCTTCCTGCTTGTGCTCTCTCTCATGCGTTCTCTCTCTCAAATAAATAAATGCTTTAAAAAAAAATCTCTAAAAGTGAACCCTTTACAAATTATATACTCTCAAAATCACTATGTCCAATATGTTCAACAGAAACATAATTCAAGCTACACTTGTAATTTTAAGTTCTGTAGCAACCACATCTGAAAAGTAATAATGAAAAGGTAAAATTAACTTTAATAATGCCTTTATTTAACCCACCAAATCCAAAATATTATGTCATCACAGAATCAGTATTAAAAAGTATTAATAAGATGTTTTAATTTTGGGGCACCTGGTGGCTCAGTGGTTGAGCCTCTGCCTGTGGCTCAGGTCGTGATCCCAGGGTCCTGGGATCAAAGTCCCTCATCAGGCTCCCCAAAGGGAGCCTGCTTCTCCCTCTGCCTATGTATCTGCCTTTCTGTGTCTCTCTTGAATAAATAAAATCTTAAAAAAAAAGTATATTTACATTTTCTACACAAAGCATTCGAAATCCAGTGTGCATTTTACATCCCAATTTGGACTAGGTATGTCCTAGCACTCCATTAGCCAGCACATGTTGCCAATGGCTACCACACTGGACCGCACAGCATTATACCATTATTTTCCATTAACTACCTAAAATATTTCCAAAAAAAACCTGACAGTAATTTACAAAAGTTATAAGTATGTGTACCAATATCAAGTATAGTAAATAAACTGTAGAGCTAAATCAAGAGTCTTTGTGGGAACCCTGGGTGGCTCAGCAGTTAAGTGTTTGCCTTCGACTCAGGGCATGATCCTGGGGTCCCAGGATCAAGTCCCACATCGGGCTCCCTGTGGCTGCCTCTGCCTGTGTCAGCCTCTCTCTCTCTCTCTCTGCCTCTCATGAATGAATAAATAAAATCTTAAAAAAAAAATCAAGAGCCTTTGTTAATTAAAAAAGTTTTTTTGTTAATAGTCCACTCCATGGTAGTATGTAAATCATGTAGCTATTTGATTTGTATACTAGGTCTTTACAATAATCAGTCTTTCAAGAATTCAAATGCATTTACACATTTCACCTAAAAGTTGTCACAACAAGCCAAAATAATGCAGCACTTCAAGTCACAGCATTGGAAATCAAGGAGGAATGTATACCCTCCTCCAAGATAAGTAGTAACAGTAATACAGTTAAAGGCAACTAATAAAATATTCTGTAGGTATACTCTAAAACAAACTCAAGTTATACTCGGCAACACTGGTCCCAATTTCATGTATATCACCTCAAAATTAATGGAAGTATATACTATAGTAACTCCCAGCTGGGGCTTGTAGTACAAAGGAGATGAACAATTTTGAGTCATTCTATAACGTATAGGATTACGTACAGATTTAATTTTATAAATGAGAAAAAAATATTTTATAGATCTATGGTGAATAAATGACAAAAAGATTTCCATAATAGAAGGCCAAAGTATATAAAGCACAACCACATGACACTCATAGGAAATAAACTACACATAGCATATTCTAAAGCTGACATTATATTATAAATCTCAATCTATTAGTTACATTCTAATGCAAGGTTATTTTCAATATTCAGTAATCCTCCACAATGGTTATTTTCCTGATCCCTTTACATAAAACAGATATGCCATAAAGCATACAATAAAAAACAAGACTAAATTAGAAGAGTCAGGATATTTACCAAAGATCAGGGAAAGTAAAGAGCAGAAGAATAGCTCTCATGAAGTGGATATCATGAGAACTTCAGAAAGACAAATTCAGAAGGAAAACATATACTAATTGGAATCCAGTATTGCATAAGCAAACATACCACCACTTTCTAACTAAATGGAATATGCCTGCTAAATATGCCTGCTTTAATACATATACCACCTAAAACTATTTCCTATATTCAGGTAACATTTTTAAATAGCTGACTTTTTTTTAACACTACACTAGACCTCTCCAGACAGTCAATCATGAATGCAATCAAGATCATTCATTACCAGCACCAATCACTGAAACCATAATTCTGATTCATTTTCCACAGAAGTCCCAAATTTCCAATATTGTCAGTCTTCCTGAGTCCTACGGCTCCATCCCACTTTCATCCAGCATTCACTATATTCCCTTACTCTTTCCTAGAACTCTCACCCGATTTACCCTAAGCCTCATCCATATATAGTATCTGCAAATAACAGTACCTATCGTGATCATGCCTTAAATTCAATGGATTCTTTGGCTATTAGGATATTCTGTATAAATCGGTTATATATACCAATAAAACCACTCATTGCTTCATGTGTTACTAAAAAAACTAGCAGGGAAAGAAGTTGGAAGTTCAACTAGAAGATAATGACAAAAAATAATGGAAATTAAAAAAATGTACATCTTCACATCAGCCCAATTCAAGGAGACAGTGATATTTTTCATCCCTAAAAGATTAAAGGAACTTGTATTTAACACCTGATGAATAATTCAGTGAGAAAAGGCAGTGATCTTTGCTATTGTTAACAAATTAAGTTTCAAACTAAAAGAATAAGAAGAAAAAGTTTTTTCTAAACAGCAACAGAAAATATGAGTAATTATATAATAATACACAGCAGGATCAGAGTTTCTGGAGATTATGAAAAAGATACTATTAACAGTAATACTTTCAATGAGAGATTTTCAGTTTTCAGCCAGACATTATGAAAAGGTAGCATCCCAGCCTTGACATTGGGTAGACTGGTCTGAGAGGTGGAAGCAAGATAATTTCTAAGCTCTCCTTGGCCAAACTAAGGAAAGAAAATTCCCAGCTAGATCCAGGTTAATACCATAATATCCTATGGAGGTTGGATTAAGTATTTTAAAAAAATTATTGAGTTTCTAAGCCAAAGCTTCAAAAAGCTAATTTATCTCTGCATCTCAAGTAAATTTTTAAGAAGTCATAACATAGGACCAAAGTTAAGAAGAGTATGACTTGCTTAAAGCAACATCTTTACGAATAACACTAAAAAAATCCCAGGGCATCCACTCTGCAACTTTTAAATCCTCTAATCTGTTATGCTTCCAACACCATTCTCTCCTCAAAAAAAGTTAATTTTTAAAGTTCACTGATGAGAATAACTAATAATATTTCTCTAAACCCTCAAAGCAGTTCTCCTGTTTTATTTTCAACTAAATTTAGTTCAAATTACTCTCCAGCACTTATTTCATGCCTTTCTATTTTACCACATATTCTATAACAGAGTGTTGTTGGGGAATGAACTGTCTCCCCACTAAAGATATATCAAACATTAACTCCCAGAACCTGCTAGCTAATGTGGCCTCATTTGGAAATAGGATCTGTGCAAATGTAATCAAGTCAAGATGAGGTCATGCTGAATTGGGGGGGTTGGGTCCTTAAATTCATTGATCAGTGTGTCTTTATATAAGACAGAGATCTGAAGACACAGAGCCAAAGAAAGCTATGTAAAGGAGGTAGAGATGAGCTATGGTGCTACAAACCAAGGAAGGACAAATTGCTGATAACTACCAGAAGCTAGAAGAGGCAAGGAAGGACGATTCATTCTTAGGGCCTTTGAAAGGAGCATGGCCCTGTCAACACCTTGACTTTGGACTTGTAGTCTCTAAAACCATGAGAAAATATATTTATTGTTTTAAATCACTCAGTTTGTGGTAATTTGTTACACAAGTCCTAAAAGACTAAAACAGGGAAATTTGGGTTAATGATCCTAAACCTGTTTCGCTTGTATACTGGGGGAAAGGGGGGGGGGGGAGAAAGAGAGAGAGAGAAATGGACTGAGGCACCTTAGTGGCTCAGTTGGTTAAATGTTTGACTCTTGATTTCAGCTCAGGTCATGATCTCAGGGTTCTGAAATCAAGCCCTACATAGGGATCTATGTTCAGCAGAGAGTCTGCATGAGATTCTTTTCCTCTCCCTCACCCCCACCCCCGCTCACACTTGCTCTTGTGCTCTTTCTCAAATAATAAATAAATATTTTTTAAAAAATAGAAAAAATAAATGAAGGAGGTATCTCACTGTTGGAAGAGGGAAGTTATAGACAGATGAGCAGGGAAAAGGGCTAAAGTGAGCTCCTCTGTACTGGATTAGAGTCAGAGACATCAGCATGTGACTCATGTTTAGCCTAATATAAACAATGATGGATACACACACAGAAATAACTATAGATATGTATGTATACACAAGTTAGTATACATATCTACACAGCCTAGCTCTGTCTTCTAGAAGCCTAGAAGTCATGACACCTCAGCATTAACAAGCATTCCTAGCATCCAGATCTTGGTTTCTAAATACTATTCTCCAGTAAAAGGAACCAGGGCTCCTTGGCTGATTCCAAGGTGAGGGCAGGGAAAATATAAGATGAGCATGGGATACTTTATAGCAACCAAAAATAGAGAAGTGCTCAAAACACTAAAGGATGGATGTGGGGCAGAAAGAATCACATGAATCAACATAAAAGAGTTCCCAATGGCCAATGCTGTAATATTTTGAGCAACAGAATAAATTATTACTTGGTCATAACTCAAAAATAAAGTAAATATACATACTGATACTGAATAAATAAATACTGATATAAATGACTGAATAAATAAATAAATGAAGGAAAAAAGATGAGTCTTTCTTATAAAAGAATTTCAAATGGGGTGCTTGGGTGTTCAGTCAGTGAAGCATCCAACTCTTGATTTCAGCTCAGGTCATGATCTCAGAGTCTGAAATGGAGCCCTGTGTTGGGCTACACACTGAGCATGTAGCCTGCTTAAGATTCTCTCTTTCTCTCTGCCCCACCCTGCTCTCATTCTTTCCCTCAAAACAAAACAAAAAGTATGTATATATATTTCTCTATACCCCTCCAGAATATAGAACTCAGAAACCTCACCCCCAGTTTGAGCTGGACTTGCTTCCAAAGAACCGAGTATGAAAGGGAAAAATAACAGATTTATAGTGGAGAAACCTGGCAAATACACTTTAACCAAGTGACCACGTTAACATCACCACTGATATCAGATAAATATCACATAACCCCTATGTGGCACTTTCATCTCTGTACTATTCTTCCCAAAAAGCATAAACTCAGACTAATCATGAGGAAATGATCAGACAAATTCAACTTGAGGGACATTCTATAAAATGCCTAACCACTCCTCCGCAACACTGTTAAGGTTATAAAGAAAGGAAAGTGTAAGAAATTGTAACAGACCAAAGTAGACATTACAACTAAAAGTAATTTGGTGTTCTCAACAGGAACTGAGAACAGAGGAGGACATCAATAGAAAAACTGGGAAATTCTAATAAGGTCTTAAGTTTAATTAAAAAAAATAAGTATATATTTCTACATGAGCCCATACTGATATAAACAACTGAATAACTAAACAAATGGAAAAGAAGGGACAATTATATCTTTAAGAGTTATTCTAAATATTAAATTCAGGTACTTCTTCTTTCAGGAGGTGGAGTTTAATCCCCCTCCTGAGAGTGCATCCAAATAATATAGTAGGAAGCCAAACAGTTACTATACAGTAGAGAAACCTGGCAGTGTTGGTACTACCAGTTTCTGAGCCATTTCGAGTATTTTTAGTAATATATACTGACAGCTTGCTCCTGAATTTGTGGCTGGTTTAGGATTTAGCTCTTTGACATCTGCTAGAAAAATTTCTTACTTACTACTCTGAATTACAGCTGCTAGAAATTTCACTGTTTTCTCTTGATCTCGTCATCACAGGGTTGGGGTTTTTTTTCTCCTGAGTTTCAGAGGGATTTCAGAAAGGAGTTAAATTAAAGGAGAGTGTTCAATTTGTTGCCTTAAGGTAGATACTTGCTTGGATTTCTTTCCTGGTTGGCACATACTGAGCCACCCAATTATTTGGTAACTGGATACACAGTGAAACATTTAACCATGTCCCTATTAATACACTTAAAGTTATCCCTAATGTTTTACTAAACACTGTTACAGTGACTATTCTCGTACATATTATCTTTGTTCACCTGTGCTGTACTGCATCAAGGATATTTATAACTTGACATAGGATATTTATAGGTGATTTAACCGCTTCAAGGCTCACTTTTTCCATCAGAGCGTTGTCGTGAGGATTAAATGAGTGCCTAGGACACAGTAACAGCTATGTAGTTGTTAGTTATCATTGCCCAATTGCCCTCTACCAAGGCTGAATATATGTACCAGTTATTAGAGTACTACTTTTCCCATCTATGCCCAGATCCTAGATATTACAGACTTATTTTCTGGGAAAGGGACAATTTTCCCCTGTTGGTGAAAAGCAGTATCTCATCATCTAGATTGTCATTTCACTATGACTTTGATCATCTTAATGTTTACTGGTTATCTGTACTTTTCCCATAAATTGTTTACTTACATCTTTTACCTATAAAATTTTTTAAATTATGAAATATTGTAAATTTTATAGATGAATACCTACTTGGGGACATTGCCCTTATTTGTAGAAGCTCTTTAAATAATATGAATATTATTTCCTGGTTAGTTTTATTACAAATATTTACCCTCAGGGTGTTCTTTTTAAAATGTACTACCTTTCTTTTATCAATGATCAAAACTTTTGAATTTTCATTAAATCAAATGTGTTTTTGAACTTTCTTAGAAGAATATTTCTTTTTTTTTTTTAAGATTGTATTTATTCATGAGTGAGACAGAGAGGCAGAGATATAAGCAGAGGGAGAAGTAGGCTCCCTACAGGAGGACTCGATCCCAGAATCACGATCTGAGCCAAAGGCAGACATTCAACCACTGAACCACCCAGGTGCCCCTTAAGAAAAATATTTCTAACCTAAAAATATATATTAATCTCATACCTTCTAATGCTTTCATAATTTTCAAAAGAAATCATTAACTTTCATCCCTTTTACATTTAGTTTTCTTACAGTTTGAGGTCAGGATTTCATACCTCTTTCCTCCTTTATCAGCCCTAATCTTTCTTTAATCCTTTTTTAAAAAATTTGTTTATCTGAGAGAAAGAGTGTGTACATGCATACATGCAGTCAGATGTGGAGTAGAATGAGAGAGAAACTCAAGCATCCTTTCCCTGAGCATTGAGCCCAAGGCAAGAGTCGATCCCTAGACCCTGAGATTATAACATGGGCTGAAATCAAGAGTTCAATGCTTAACTGAGCCACACAGGCACCTTACTGCTTTGAAATGCTGTATTGATATCATGTATTAAGCTTTCAAATAAGCATGTGTTTTTAAAAGGTACTTAAGTTGATATGTTAGCTAGAGAAATGCTACATATATATATATAATTTATATATATACACACACATATTTATATATATATATAAAATAGAAATTCTAGGCTTTTGTTTTATTCTGATTTGTGGTTTAGCTCATCTGCTCTAAACTGGCAAGACTTCTATTCCTTCTGTGTGTTCCTTCTAATACATCAAAAAACAGCCTCCCTCTTCTCCTTATGGAAGCCTATTTTACTTGTAAGTGTCCAGAAGGTCAAACCCAGTCCCAGTCTTATCTCAATGGTTGAATGTCCTTGGAGAAAAGACAATTCTAGGTGGTGATGTGGATCAGATCATGTGACTCATTTTACAATGAAAATTGTTTTTTTAAAAAATTCAATTTAGGGATCCCTGAATGGCGCAGCGGTTTAGCACCTGCCTTTGGCCCAGGGCGTGATCCTGGAGACCCAGGATCGAATCCCACGTCGGGCTCCCAGTGCATGGAGCCAGCTTCTCCCTCTGCCTATGTCTCTGCCTCTCTCCCTCTCTCTCTCTGTGACTATCATAAATAAATAAAAATTAAAAAAAAATTAAAAAAAATAAAACCTACGTGTATACAAATAAATGCACAGCAAAAGATCTGGAAGCACATGCAATATGCTAACAACATTTGTGACCTCTGAAAACAAAGCAAGAATAAGAGATGAAATAAAGGAAGATTTCACTTAGTGCTCTATTTAATTCTATATGGGCTCAAATTCTTCATAGACCATAAATTTAACAATATTTGGAATACAAATTTGCTTTTAGAATTATGTTCATCTTTATGCTTTTTTAAATGTGCACATATTACTTTTCTTTAATTGGGGGGGGGGAGAGAAATACATAGAATAGTTGACATTAGGAAAAGTCCTATAATCACTCTTTCCAGTTTTCTTTTTTTCCCATCTGTATCTATTTCACAGGTTCGAGATTACTGCCTGAGTACACAGAGTTATATTCTCTCCTTTTCAAGAGCCAATGAAATGATAGAAAAGAAATACAATAGAAAATCGTGACAATGAACAATACAGGCTCATCATAAAGAAAATTGCAACAATAAAAAATTCCAGAAGCTGGAAAATAAAGCATTAATTATTGAAACAGGACAGAAGAATACATGGTATAAAATACAAGTCTGGAAATGTAGCACAGGGAGTTCACCTGTCTGGGAGAACATCAAAGAGGCTCTAACCTCAGAAAATATTAAGTACAAATGCAGGCTAAAAACAGGAATCTTAACTGAAGGTCTATATAGGTACTATTCTCATTGAACAAAACTGAGCATCCAGTAAATACCAGTCCCTATTCTACAAAAGAAAAAATAAACAAACCCAAAATAAAGCAGGGGTGTGGGAACAAAAAAAAATTGTGAGGGTGGCAGTAGAAGCATCACTGTTTTAGATAAGCCAGCTGGTGAACTTAAGAAAGAAATTTGAGAAAAGAGAAAAACAAGAGAGTAAGGAAGAACAAGAATCATTTTTAAAACAATGATGGTAATGCAAAGAACTGCACTAAGCAATTTAAAAGTTATGTTGTTAAATCTTCATAATACATAAAAAGAGTTATCTCCAAATTAGAGATGAAAACACTGAGACTGAAAGAAATGAGAAATTATTTAAGGTTGCACAGATAATTAAGTGATAACAGATTTAAACACAGGATAAACTCTCAACCATTGTATTAGTAAGAGCAGTCATTTCATTCTTTGGAAGTTAATTTACTCATTTATACAATGGTCTAGTTAATTTTATTTTCTCTAAAGAAAATAACGGGTCGTTCAACTCTAACACCATGACTGTTACCAAAAGAAAATAATCATACTTATCATTTATAACTTGAGAAAATATTCTGTTAGTATGATGAAAGCTTGAAAAGAAGTATCTATAATGGGACATTTCTTTAATATTTCAATAGTATCACCACTCTCCCACTAAAGGACTCTGAAATAAACTTCAATAGTAGTTATTGCTGTTGGCAATTATTACTACAATTATTACTTTTTACAATTCACAATGCCATCTGCCCCTTCACCACCTTGTATACTTCCTTACTCTCATTGGTATGTTTTAAATAATCAACTGATACTAGATGCAAGACCATAATGAAATCAATATTCAATGCAACTGCTAGCAAAGTCATGACAAAAATAGTGAAGATTTTTATTACCATCTCTAATAAACACAGGTGATAAGATGGAAAAGACATCCTTCCCTATACTTCCCCAGTAAACACAACTGAAAGCTCCAGTGTGTGTGTGTGTATAAAACAAACATATGACTGAAAGTTGATGAAAAAGCAGACCAGCTAAAAACCTAGGATCCAAGGAACGAGACTATGGTGAATCCCTTGGATTTTCCTTTTGCCTTTCAGCTTTGGAACTGAAAAAACCAGTCACCCAGAAGAACCAAAGGACACAACCCAAAAAAGTTCCAACAAAAGCCATTTTCCCTAACCAACAGACCAGGAAAGAAGAAGACTAAAAAGACAGAAATTTTTCAGATAGTAACCGCTCTTTTCTAGCCCAACGCCATAGAAAAAACTGCAGCCCTAACCTCTACCCACACCGACAAAAGTCAAGTGGGAAGCCTAGACTTCCAACCTTGCTGAGCTGTAACTAAGTACTTAAAAGAGCCCCTCCAGGATAGTTTCAAAGAAAGGCCAAGTAGGGAAACATGACTTTCATCCCTGTCTAGCACTATGAATATCTCCTGTCCACTCTTACTCTTAGGTTGTATCAGAAAGGCTAACAGAGAGTCTGGACCATTCACCATCCCCTAGCAGTAACGAGGCCATCCACACAATAGTGTCAGTAGTGATGACATGAAAAACCTAGACTTCTACCCCCTATCCACCAGTAACAAGGCACTCCCCTCCAAACTCCTCAGGTATCAACAAAGGCCAAGTGGGGAACCTAGACTTCTAACTCCATCTGGCAATAAGAAGGCAGTAGCTCTCCCCATTTCACATGTCAGAACAGTCTCTTACAAAGCCAGCTAATAAAAAAGGTTTAAACATATAATGTTTTACTATGTGTTTATAATAATTTTATATTTAACCATATATAGCTTACATTTATAAAATGTAATAAAATTATAAATGACAATATGCTATGTAGTAAATAAATTAAATCTAGAATCTCATAACTGTACAAAATATTCCAAAATTACAGTTGAAGATAATTTGTCATACAAAAAATTAGTAAGTTCCCAAAAAGAATTAAAAAAAAATAGATGGGATCCCTGGGTGGCGCAGCGGTTTGGCGCCTGCCTTTGGCCCAGGGCGCGATCCTGGAGACCCGGGATCGAATCCCACGTCGGGCTCCCGGTGCATGGAGCCTGCTTCACCCTCTGCCTGTGTCTCTGCCTCTCTCTCTCTCTCTCTCTCTCTCTCTCTCTCTCTGTATGACTATCATAAATAAATAAATAAAATAATTAAAAAAATAGATGCCAACACCAAGATAACAATTGTTAGAATTCTCTGGCAAGGATTTTAAAATAATCATCATAAAATTCCCTTGATAAACAATACAAGCATGCCTAAAACAAAATGGCAAAACAAAGCAACAGCAAAGAAATGGAACACATAAAGTAAAAGTAAAATAAAAATTTTAGAACTGAAAAATATAATATTAGAACTAAGCAGCTCAGTGGAAGGGCTCAACATTAGAACGGAGCAGATCAAAAATCAAGTGACCTAGTAGACAAAACAATAAAAATTACCCAGTCTAAACAACAAACAAGAAATAGAGGAGAGAGAGTAAAAAAAAAAAGCAAGAGAGCATCAGAGGCCTGTAGGACAATAACAAAAGATTTATGACTTGTGCCATCAGAGCCCTGGAAGGAAAGAGGGAAAGGCTCAAGAATTCAAAGAAAATAATGGTTGGAAACTTCCTAGATATGACAAGATGTTCATGGTTTCAAGAGGCTATATGAATCACAAATAAGAAAAGTCCAAAGAAATCCACCCAATGAACTGTGATACTTAATTTCTAAAAACTGAAGGCAAAGAAAAAATCTTCAGAGTAGCCAGAGAAAAACAAGAGATTTATCATTAGAAACCATGGATGACAGAAAGAAGTGACATATTACTTTTCAAGTACTAGGGGGAAAAAAACTGTCAAACTAGAAATGATAACAAAATTATCCTTCAGGAATCAAGGGGAAATCAAGATATTCTCAGTTGAAAAGAGACTCAGATAATTTGTCCTGAGTAGATATATCCTTAAAAAAAAAAAAAAAAAGAATGCAGAAAGCAAAAATAGGTTGTGTCTCCTCTTGAGGAGTTTCCTAAATTGTCTGATTGTAGAAGTAAAAATTCTAACGCTATCTGATACAGTTACAAATATATATAGAGATAATACTTGAAACAATTTTATTTTAAGGAGAGGATGGTAAAGGATCCTATACTCCAACCTGTTAAAATAAATTATTTATGCAACATATATACTTATATAACTAGAGCAACCACTAGAAGAGCTATAAAAGCGATATATTTAAAAATACTATAGAGGACAGCCCAGGTGGCTCAGTGGTTGAGCATCTGCCTTAGGCTCAGGGCGTGATCCCAGAGTCTCAGGATCCAGTCCTTCATTGGGCTCCCTGCATAGAGCCTGCTTCTCCTTCTGCCTGTGTCTCTGCTTCTCTGTGTCTCTCATGAATAAATAAATAAATACTTGAAAAAAATAAAAATAAAAAAATAGAAATAAAAATACTGTAGATAAATCCAAGTAAAATTCTAAAAATGTCCCAGTAACCCAGAGGAAAGCAGGAAAATGAAAACAGAAACAAAGAGGACAGAGAACTTAAGTATCAGGAAATCAATAATCACATTAAATCCAAATGGTCTAAATATAACAATCAAAAAAGAGAGACTAGCAGGATGAATTAAAAATCATGATTCAGGGGCAGCCCGGGTGGCTCAGCGGTTTAGCGCCGCCATCAGCCCAGGATGTGATCCTGGGGCCCCGGGATCAAGTCCCACATCAGGCTCCCTGCATGGAGCCTGCTTCTTCTCCCTTGCCTGTCTCTGCCTCTCTCTCTCTCTCTCTCTCTCTCTCTCTCTCTCTCTCTCTCGCTCATGAATAAATAAAATTTTAAAAAAAATCATGATTCAACCATATGCTGTTCTAAGCAACTTACTTCAAATATAATGATAGTTTGAAAGCAAAAAGAATAGTAAACATTTACCATTTAAACAATCAAAGGAAAGCTAGAGTAGCTGTATAAATAGCAGATAAAGTAGACTTCAGGACAAGAAAATTATCAAAGATGTAACAATAAAAGAGCCAATCCACCAAGAATACATATTAAGCCTAAATGTGTATGCACCAAGCACTAGAACTAAATATATGTAACACAAACTTTAAAAAAAAAAAAAGAAAGAAAGAAAGAAAGAAAGAAAGAAAGAAAGAAAGAAAGAAAGAAAGAAAGAAAGAAACACACGAATCCACAATTACAGTTGAGACTTTAAAAAAAATTGCTCTTGGGTCACATGTATGGCTCAGTCAGCTAAGTAAGCATCTGCCTTCGACTCAGGTCATGATCCCAGGGTCCTAGGATCTCCCTCTGCCTATATGTCTCTGCCTCTCTGTCTCTCTCATGAATAAATAAAATCTTAAAAAAAAAAAAACAGTATCATTTATCAAGTGATACAGAAAAAGCATCTGACGAGCAGGGAGCCTGCTTCTCTCTTTCCTCCCCGCTCATGCTCTTGCTATCTCTGTTTCTCTCTCAAATAAATAAATAAATTATTTTTTAAAAAATTAAAAATAAAAATTGCTCAACAACTGAACTAGATAGAAAATCAAAGATACAGAAAAACTCAAAAACATTATCAACTAACAGGATCTAATTGACCCAACAACAGCAAAATACACATCTTCAATACCCACAAAACATGTAGCAAATAAACCATATGCTGAGACCTAAAAGAAATGTCAAAAAATTTAGAATTGAAATCACAGTATTTCGGACCACAAGAGAATCAAATTTGAAATTAGTTAACAGAAAGATAACAGAAAAATGCCAAACACTTCAAAACTAAACAACATACTATTAAATAACCCTGAGGTCAAAGAAGTCTCAAGGTTTAAGAAAACACAAGGAACTAAATGAAAACACAAAATACCAAATTTGTGGGAATGAAAATGAAACAATGAAAACATTGCTCAGAAAAATTTATAGCACCAAATGCATAGATCTTAAAGGAAAGTTTCAAATCACTAATCACCCATCTTAAGAACTTAGAAAAAAGAGCAAAATAAACCTAAAGCAAAAAGAGAGAAATAGAGAAATCACAGAAAATGAAAGCAGAAAAAAGAGAAAATGAATTATACAAAGAATTGATCTTCTGAAAAGGTCAATAAATTGACAAACTGCTACCAAAACTAAAAAATAAAAAAGGAAAGATGACAAAAATTACCAATACCAAAAATGGTACAAGGTGTCTCACTTAGAGAGGCAGCAGACATCAAGAAATAATAAGAAAATGCTATGAACAACTCTATACACATAAATTTGACAACTCAGACTTCTGGGGGGAGGAGGAGAGGAATGCCACAATTCATCCAATTAGAGACATAATCTGAATAACCCTATAATTATTAAGGAAAATGAATTCATGACTTTAAAACCATGAAAAAAGAAATCTCTAGGGCCAGATGGTTTCACTAAAGAATTCTACCAAAGGGATCCCTGGGTGGCGCAGCGGTTTGGCGCCTGCCTTTGGCCCAGGGCGTGATCCTGGAGGCCCAGGAATCCCACGTCGGGCTCCCGGTGCATGGAGCCTGCTTCTCCCTCTGCCTCTCTCTCTCTCTCTCTGTGACTATCGTAGATTAAAAAAAAAAAAAAAGAATTCTACCAAATATCTAAAGAATTAACATCACTCTATACAGTCTCTTCCAGAAAACAGGAGAGAATTCTTTCCAATTCATTTTATAAAGCTAGTATTATACTGACATCAAAACAGGACAAGATAGTCCCCCTCAAAAGATAACTATAGACCAATATTCCCTTATAGATACACAGAAAAATTCCTTAACAAAATATTAATAAAATTCAGCAATATATAAAAATTCTACACTTATGACCACATGGAATTATCCCAGGTGTAGAAAGCTTACTCAATATTTGAAAAATCAAGCAGTGGAATCTGCCACCATATCAACAAGCTAATGAAGGATATCATTTATCAGGGCGCCTAGGTGGTTCAGTGGTTGAGCATCTGCCTTTGGCTCAGGTTGTAGTCCCAGGGTCCTGGGAATGAGTCCTGCATCAAACTTCCCACAGGGAGCCTGCCTCTCCCTCTGCCTATGTCTCTGCCTCTCTGTCTCTCTCATGAATAAATAAAATCTTAAAAAACAAAGTATCATTTATCAAGTGATACAGAAAAAGCATCCGCAAAATCGAACACCCATTCATTACTTTAAGAAGTCTCAGCAAAGTAGGACTAGAGGGAAACTTCCTCAAATTGATAAATGGAATCTATAAAAAAAATCTACAACAGTTGTCATACATCTACATAACAATGGAAGACTAAGCACTTTATCTGTAAGATCAGGAAAAAGACAATGATGTCCACTCCCACTACTCATCTTCAACACTGTTCTGGATAGTCTGGTGACTACAATAAGTGAAGAAAAGAAAACAAAAGGCATACAGATTAGAAAGGAAAAACATCCCTATTTACTGATGACATGATTATCTATAGAGAAAATCCCAAGAAATCTACCCAAAAAACCTGCTGGAACTAAAGAGTCCAGCAATGTCACGAGATAAACACAACAGAAATCGATTGTGTATCTCTATGTAACAACATATTGATGCCAAAACTGGAAATACAATGCCATTTACAATCATTCAAAAAAAAAAAAAAAGAACTAGGTGTAATTTTAACAAAACATGTCCAATACTGGTGAATAAAATTAAAATCTAAATAAATGAAGAACTATACCATGTTAAATGGACTAGAAAACTCAAGAGAGTAATAAACACATCAATTCTCCCCAAGCTGATATATGGATAACACAATATCTATAAAATTTCCAGCTAGATTTTTTGGCAGATAAGACAAAACTATTAAACTTATATATAGGGATCCCTGGGTGGCGCAGCGGTTTGGCGCCTGCCTTTGGCCCAGGGCGCGATCCTGGAGACCCAGGATCGAATCCCACGTCGGGCTCCCGGTGCATGGAGCCTGCTTCTCCCTCTGCCTATGTCTCTGCCTCTCTCTCTCTCTCTCTCTCTCTGTGTGTGTGTGACTATCATAAATAAAAAAAAATAAAAAAAATTAAAAAAAAATCTTAAAAAAAATAAAATATTTAAAAATAAATAAATAAATAAATAAATAAATAAATAAATAAATAAATAAATAAATAAAACTTATATATAGGGATCCCTGGGTGGCGCAGCAGTTTAGCGCCTGCCTTTGGCCCAGGGCGCGATCCTGGAGACCCCGGATCGAATCCCACGTCGGGCTCCCGGTGCATGGAGCCTGCTTCTCCCTCTGCCTGTATTCTGCCTCTCTCTCTCTCTCTCTCTCTCTCTCTCCCTCCCCCCCCCCCGTGTGTGTGTGACTATCATAATAAATAAATAAATAAATAAATAAATAAATAAATAAATAAATAAAACATATATAAAAGCAAAAGAATGAAAACAGTTAAAACAGTTTTGAAAAAGAATGAAATGGGAATATTCATTCAAGATCCCAGGATACTTCATTCAAGATTTATTAGGCAAAGAAAATGAACTTCAATCTTAGCCTCACACTGTGCAAAAAGGATTAAGTCAGAATCAGAAATGTCAGAGTTTCAATATCCTGCACATTCCAAGAAAGGTTTAGCCCTTACCTATGGCTCCTAAACCCTTGGAATATCCTGCCTAATAAGACTGTCTTTGTTTACCTGGGTACCTTGGGTCATTTCATATAGTCTATGCTAATAATGTGATTTATAGTAGGAGCCATGTGTTATCAGGTTGATCTCTCAAGGGCTAGCAACTAAGATCATCCACCAAGGAGTCAACCATGCCAACATAACCAACCCACAATAAAAATCCTGGACCCAAGGCTTGGGTGACTTTGCCTGGTTAACAGTACTCTGTATATGGTTTCACAAATCACTGCTGGGAGAATTAAACACTGTCCACACAACTCCACACAAATGGTTGGGTCTAGTGTCTTCTGGACCCTGCTCCTTGCTTCTTTTTCTATTGCTGATTAAACTCTGTATTCGTTAGCTGTAACAAACCATAACCTTTAGTATGACAGCTTTTCGCAGTTGTGGGATTCCTTCTAGCAAATCAACTGAGCTGAAGAGTGGTCTTGGGGATACCAAACACACTTGCTTTATAAAAGATTAACTAAAAATGGATCATGGAATTAATGGAAAAAAAAAAGATAAAACTTTAAGGAAAAAAACAAAAGAAAATCTTCAAAATCTGGGACTATGCAGAGTTTTGAGACTTGACCCCAAAAGCACAATCCATATAATGGAAAACTATACTCAAAATTACACACTAAACTTAAGCAAACTTTAAAACTTTTGCTTTGCAAAAGACACTATTATGACAAGCTACAGAATAGAATATATTTGCAAACCACAAGGCCAAGAAAAGATTAATATCTAACATTTATAAAGAACTCTCAAAATTCAACAGTAAAAAAAAAAGATTCTGATTAAAACAGACATATAGAAATATATCACTGAATATAACAGATGGAAAATAAGCACGTAAAGAAATGGTCAATATTATTAATCTTTAAGGAAATGAAAACTAAAACTACAATGAAGTATCACCACATTCCTATCAGAAAGGCTAGAATTTTAAAAACCACAAATGCTAAGAATAAAGAAAAAACTAGATCACTTACAATGATCCATTTCCTTTGCTGACTGAAATGGAATAATCTCTCTGAAAAATAGTGTGACAATTTCTTTAAAAACTAAGCATACAAAATGATGAACAACCAACAACTGAATTGCTGGACATTTACACAGAGAAACAAAGACAGATGTTCATACCAAAACCTGTATATGAATGGTTATAGCAGCTTTATTCCCAATAGTCAATACTAAAAACAAATCAGATGTTTTTCAGTGGGAAAATTCTTAAGCAAAATATGGTCTACCTAATACCACCACTGCTGAATACTAATTAGGAATAAAAGAAATGAACTATTGATATGTGCAACAACCTGGATGAACTGTCAAAGAAAAAAGCCAGGATTAAAGGGTTATATACTATATGATTCCACTTATATAGCATTCTTGAAATGACAAAATTATAAAAATGGAGAATAGATTCAGAGGTTTCCATGAGTTAAGGGTGGTAGGGGGAGAGGGAGCAACATGAGGTGCATACTGTGGTGACAGAAACATTCTGTATTTTGACCGTATCAGTATAAATATCCTGTAATACTGGCCTGCAGTTTTGCAAGATATCAGCATGGGTGGGGGTGGGAGGTACTGAATAAAGGATGCATAGAATCTCTGCACTATTTTAAAAATTGCCTGTGAATTTACAATTATCTCAAAATAGTTGAAAAAGTGAATGAGGGGAAACTCATATGATCAGAGACAATTTCATTTGATATAATGGCAACATTGAACATTATTAAATATTCCAAACATTACTTTATATTTTGGAACAATAGAACATATTCTTTGAATGTTCTCAATCCCAACCATTCTCGGTAGTCTCATGTCTAAACACTAAGAATTTCAGCTCACCTTCCACGCTGTCAGAACAGGAAGTTCCAATGCCAGTGTCACCACTGTCAGAAGTTATACTATGTCTCCTGATATGATTATTTCGATGGCTAGATGTAACAGTTGTGGCCTGCCACAATGATTCATTACCAGGTAACCATGCTGATGAAGAATAATCTGGGCCTACAAAGGAAAATAGGTAAGAATTAGCACATTTATAATGTCTATCAGTAGACAAAACAGATCCTTTTTTTTTAACCTTAGAAAAAAAAAACTACACATAAGGTTAAAAAAAAAGTTATTTTGTCCCAAATAATTTGGATCAACAATATCTAAGATTCATCAAATAAACTTACATGCCATACACCTAAAAATACAATGCTAATTTTGCAGCTTCCTCTGCTAAAGGACTCTGATTTTGTTGATAAGTATTGAACTCAGAAATATGTACTGCTGTCTTATTTAAAATGTCAAATCTATCTATCTGTCTGGAAATATCAGCACTCTGCTCTGGAATATTTGATACGTAGGCATCTGTCATCTGTGATTCCACAAAGAGGCATCAGTTGAGAATTGGGGCCCGGGGAAAGTCTAATTGAATCATACTGCATGACAATTTAATTGGAATATGCTAATGGAAAATAAATCTTTTCTACTGTATCCTAATCATTTAACATTTAAAGTTATTTTATATTTCTTTTATTTCTTTAGTTATTTTGATAAAAGATTAACACTGTAGCATCTTCTTCACCCTTAGCTCAATTTTCCCTTTATTTTTTGGCTAACATCATTCTTCAACGTTCTCTTGGTCTTTATTTTCACTTATCTTGTCGATTTCACTTAATTTTTATTTGCCTTTTTCTGATTTATCCATCATTTTACTTTTCTTACTTCATTCTTAAATTATCATCCATTATAATACCACAGAAAGTACACCCATGGACAAGTACCAGTCTGTGAACTACTTATTACTAGTTCATAAATTATAGTAACCTGAGGGGCACCTGGGTGGCTTAGTCATTTGGGAATCTGACTTCAGCTCAGGTCATAATCTATGGGTCCTGCGATCTGGCCCACCTCTGGCTCTAGCTCAGTGGGGAATCACCTTGTCTCTCTCCCTCTCCCTCTGCCCCTCCTCCTGTTCATGCAGGTACTCTCTCTCAAATAAATAAAATCTTTAAAAAAAAAAAGTTACAGCAATCTGAAAAAACAATTTTAAATCTGTTGAATTTTATATATAAAAGCTACAGAAGCACATATCTTTATTAAAGGCTAACACAGTGATTCTCAAATTGGAGCCTGAAGACTTTATTTGTGGAAGTTAAGTTCTACACAAGATTTTGGGCTTCTGTCTCAACGACATCCTTAAAAAATTAAAGCATATTACAGATGATCTGTATAGCTACCTTAAAACAGATTTATTGAATAGTGAAACATGCTATTGAAATTGTCTACTAGGAGTGCCTTCTAGCACTCTAGAAAAAAATAAAGTTGTTAGATTTAAGCATAAGGATCACAAAATGATAAACCTGTCCATAAAATGAATTAAATCATTTTATCACACTTTTAGGAATAGACATCTCTATATTATTATTAAAAATCAAAATTCATAAACAGATTAATAAAACCAGACCTAAAGCTATTTTCTACTAATATTAGTTCTAACGTTAAAGGTTTGGTTTTAATAACACATTAAGGCATGTTAATACTAGTTTGAATTTCTACTTACATGTAATTTGTAAATTAAATTTGTTTTGGTTTTATAGATGTATGAGGTAAATAAGTAGTTTTAAAAACCATATACATTTAGGAGTCTCTAAGTGGCTGGAAATACCAAAAAAGTTAAGAAAAAGATTTGTCACAAATGCATGGAATGTATGTAGGTACTAGTCCTATCTTGCCATTTACTACCATAAAGTATATACAAATCTATTATAAAAAGTTACAATTTATCAAAACTTACACAAACATTTCCACACTGTACATACCACTTGAAGTCAAGAGAAATGTAAATAAACTCAAAGATAACAGTAATAAATCATAACTGCATAAAATTAACTTTAGTACATACATACTGTACTACTGTTACAATTTTGTAGCCCCCTCTTGTTGCTATTATCCACTTGAAAAGCCACGTGAGGGGATCCCTGGGTGGCACAGCGATTTAGCGCCTGCCTTTGGCCCAGGGCATGATCCTGGAGACCCAGGATCGAGTCCCACGTCGGGCTCCTGGTGCATGGAGCCTGCTTCTCCCTCTGCCTGTGTCTCTGCCTCTCTCTCTCTGTGTGTGTGTGTGACTATCATAAATAAATAAAAATTAAAAAAAAAAGCCACGTGAATGCTAAGCATCTCTGGGACTTTAGTTATCACAGTAAAAAATAACCTCTTGTGGTTCTTGCTTATTTTTCATCGTTGTGTGCGATAACATAAACCTCCAGCAACACCATGGGACCCACACAGAATGCCACTAGTGATGCTGGAAATGCTCCCAAGAAGTAGAAAAAAGTCAGGACATTATAAAGAAAAAGATGAATGACTGATAAGAACTACAGTTTGAGGTCTGTATCTGTAGTTGCCTTCCATTTCTAAATAAATGAATCCAGCATAAAGATCATTGTTAAAAAAGAAAAGGAAATTTGTGAAACCATTGCTGCAGCTACACCAGCAAGAGCAAAAACCCTGAACTTTCTGTGAAATACTTTTTCATCTTGTATTGAAAATAAAGCTTCTATGTGGGTACAAGATTGCCATTTTGGCATACCTATAGACTAGGATGATGTGAGAAAACCCGAAGTCATTACACTACAAGAACTTCAAGCAAAAAGAAGGTGAAGAATATAAAGCTGAAGAATTAAATGCCAGCACAGGATGGTCTGATAATTTTAGAAAGAAGTTTGGCTTAAAAAATGTCAAGATAATAGGAGAAACAGCTTCTGCCCACCAAGAGGCAGCAAATGAGTTCCCAGGCACCCTTAGGAAAATCACTGATGAGACAGGGTATCTGCCTGTACAGGTTTTCAAGGCAGACAAAGGTGCCCTATTCTGGAAGAAATTGCCACGAAAGATATTAGTAAGGAAGAGGAGTGAGCACCAAAATTGAATGCAGGAAGGGACTAGCTTTGCTGTTTTTTGCAAATGGAGTCAGGTGTATGATCAGGATTGTCCTTATCCATAAAGGTGCTAAACCCCAGCCTTGAATGAAAAAGGTAAGTAACCACCAGCAGCCAGTCTTTTGGCTGTATAACAAGAAGGCCTGAACAGGAACCCTTTTTCTAGATTGGTTCCACTGATGCTTTGTCCCCGAAGTAAGGAAATGCCTTGCCAGCAAGGGACTGCTTTTCAAAGTGCTTTTGATATTGGACAATGTCCCTGATCACCTAGAACCTTATGAGTTCAATACCAAAGATATCAAACTGGCTTACTTGCCCCTAATACAACGTCTCTAATTCAGCCTCTGGATCAAGAGGTCGTAAGGACCTCTAAGATTCATTTTGCATGGTTTCCTGTGGAAAGGATTATAAACGCTGTGGAACAGAACCACAGCAGAGAGAACATCATCAAAGTTTGGAAGGATTATCCCACTGAAGATACTGCCATTGTTACAGAAAAGCTATGAAAGCCATCAACTCAAAAATAATAAATTCCTGCTGGAGGAAACTGTCAAGATCTCATGCATGATTTCCCAGAATTTATGACAGAGCCAATCAAAGAAATCATGAAAGAGATTGTGAAAATGGCAAAATAGGTGGGAAATTAAGGCTTTCAAGATATGGATCTTGGAGAAATTCAAGAGCCAACAAACACCTCTCCAGAGAAATTAACAGAAAATAACTTGCTGGAGAGCTTCTGAACCAATGCCAGACAATGAAAAAGACGGCACAGAAGAAGCAGTACCAGAAAACTGACATTAAACAATATGGCAGAAGGGTTCTGATTACTCAAGACTGCTTTGACTTCTTTTACAATGTGGACCATTCCATGATTCAAGCCCTAAAACTAAAGCACGTGGTGGAAGAATGACTGGTATTGCACAGTAATATTTTTTGAGAAATAAAAAAGCAGAAAGTCAGAAATCAGGATGTATTTATGTAAAGTTAAGACTAAATGTGCCTGCCTCTACTGCTTGCCCTTCCACTTCCAAGACCAGCCCTCCTTTTTCTCCTCCTCCTCAGCCTATCAACATGAAGACAAGGATAAAGACCTTTATGATGATCCACTTCCACTTAATGAACAGTAAATAATCATTATGCCAGTTAATAAACTTACCGATTATGTATATGTGTGTGTCTGCATGAAAATCTAGTAATTGTATTGCAAGAACTGTGTGAGACATTTCTGTGCCATCATCATCACTGCCTAAGTATTTGCCATATAGAACATCCTGTGCAAAACCTGTATGGTAGTGGATAGCCTATCTTCACATAGGCATAAAATGAGCAATATTTAATATAAAATTAACAATGTGTTCATTTTTTCATTGTTTTATAACTTTGGTTTCAAAGAATTACATTCCCTTATAGTATGCCTCTCTCTCTAGTAAATGAAAACTGTGTATCAGTCTATCAACACAAGGGTTTTTTTTTTTCTTAGAAAAAAAGCTACAGTTTCCAATAATGTATTATGACTATGACTGTAATACTATATGCCATAAATATGTTATAATTATTCATTCATTATAATGTATAGACTAGGCTACTGTTGAGCTATCATATTACTGCTTCTTCATTGTCAATACATGAATTGTAAAAAAAAAAATACATGAATTGTTATACCTGTAAATATATATGAATTTCTTTTTCACGCTATCTTTTCATGTTGGGTGTCTGGCATTAGACATATATAACATCTACAATGTTCTGTATCATTTAAGACAGTACTGATATAGATACTGACAGTTCCATCTTGTATACAGATGATGTAAACTTACAGTATCAATATAGTACCATATTGTATTTTCTTTTATGATTTTAACAGTATTTTTTCTGTAGCTTGCTTTATTGTAAAAATGTAGTATATGGATACATATAACATATAAAACTTGTGTTAATCAACTGTTTATGTATGGCTTCCCAGCAGGCTATTAGTAGCTACATTTTTGGAGAGTCAAGATTTATATGGATTTTCAATGCATGGGGGATTGGCATCCCTAATTTCCGTCCTACTTCCTGTTTTAAAAACTGCTATTTATATTATATACCTAGAACACAGAGGATAATTAACAAATGTCATGAAGAAAATAACATTCTAATCTTTAATTTAGATTGAATTAATTCAGAGAATGACATGTCTTGTCTCAATTCAAGTCAATCCAGAATCACAAAGCTGTTAAGGACTAGAAAATGAAATATGCTTACTAGGAGATATATAATAAGGAAAATTTTCTCACACTATAGTTATAAGACTAGCTACTAAAATGGGAACTACTCCAGTTTTAGAGATGTGCTATAGACTTTAAAAAAAATTAAAGTCTCAGTTATCTCTACGGAGGTCCTATCATATTAAAGAAACTGAATGACTGAATGTAAAATCAGTTTTCTCTAGAACAAAGACAGAAGCACTTCCGTAAGAACAGCAAAGACATCAGATACTGTACAATGGAACTTCTCTTTGGAAAATAGTAATGTTACATTTTTTAACACCAACTTCAATTCTATTAAATAGAATACTGAATGCCTAGAGATAACTTATTTAAAAATTACTCATATTTCTCATACTGGAAATACAAGAAGATTAGCATCAAGTAAAGAGGCAACCTATTACATTTTCCTTCTGAAGCGTTTTTTTTTTTTTTTTTTTAAGTTGGAAACAAATGCATACAACAGTAAGTCTTCCACAATGTTATGTATCTGTAAATGCACTCAGAAGAGTAACAACTAATCTTACTGAATTTTTTAAATGACAACTCTACGACAGAATAAAAATAACAAAGCAGACTTGCTTTTACACAAAAAGCTGAATATAATACAAACCATGAATACAAACTGCAATGCTTCTCAAAAGGCAGGTTATCAGTGGATTGAGACCAACCGGTTCACATAAAATAGAACAAAACAGAAAATATCAAATCACATTTACTCTTGTAGGGCAGAAGATGCACATATCTCACATTTCAACACTTCTGAAATGTCAATAAGTACAAAGTACAACAGTGGCCCTCAACTGCCCCAATTCTACTATCAGCAGAAATCAATATACGACTAAGTTAAAAACAAATAAATCCAGGGAACGCAACAACAACAAAAAAAACCTTTTCCTTAACCCTTACAAGCAATCAGTCTGTAAAACTGTTTAGTCCATTTTGCAAATACTAACTGAATTACATCTCTCCTCTCCACGCGCAACATCATAGACCATGGCTTTTGGCTGGACTGCTACAAGAATCTCTGACTTAAGTAACTCCACCGAAGACATCCTCCACCCTCCTACCAGAGTTACCTTCTCAGAATCAAATATATTTATGTCATTCTCTTGTTTATATAGCTCTGTAGGTTCCTTCCTGCATATTAAATAAAACTCAAACTATTTAAGTTTGGCAAAGTTCGTCACCAATTGACAGCCACATCTTCTAATCCCTTGCAACCACTACCTCACCCATTCCAGCTCCCCTGCGAACACTCTCTAGCCACACATACCCTCCTAATCACGGCCTCCAAACAGACCAGGTCCTTTAATGACCCCAAGCTCTTTTCCTTCTCTATCTTAAGTCTCAGTTCAGAATTAATTTGCTCTGTCTTCTAATTCCTCCAAGTGGTATTAAATAACTACTACTTTGTGCTCTCCCAATGTATCATTCAAAATTCCGTAACAGCATTTACTAAATTATGTGTATGACTTTCTTCTCCCTCACCAAAGAAAGAAACTGAAAGACATTGGTCTGTTTGGTTTGTTTTTTTTTTTTTTTTAAGTCTCTAGCACAAAGCTGCAGAGTCAGGCCTCAATAAACATAGTCATCATTGCCACTAGGTATCAAATAAATGTTCACAGTATAAAATTAAAATTCTGGAAGCCTTATAATTAAATATAAAAAATACTTTTCCCTTTAGAGGAAAGATTAATCAGGGGTTTTGGGGGGCTGTTGTTGTCTATTTTAAAATCCAGGAGATTTTTAACTATCCTTGAGTAAATTTGCATTTAAGTACCTATATACAGATCAGTAAATATTTTCCAAAGCAGCTAAAAAATAATCATAAATAGTTTGAGGGGATGATGGCCAAAATTCCTAACAAATGAGAAAACAATCCCAACAACAACAACAAAAAAAAAAAAACCACAGAAAAAGTCACAAAAAATTTAAAAACATAAAAAAGCATTTATATTATTAGTAACCATACACCTACAAACAGAAAAATCTCAACCTACACTGGAAATAATCTAGTTATAATGAAAGAAATTTAATACAGCAATATTGATGTTCTTCACTGCCATCCACCAGTCTCTAGGGTAAGTGACTAATCATCCTCGGTTTTCTTTCTTTTTCTTTTATTGTAGAGTTAATAGTACAGCTTAATTGTAAAGAATGGACTGTGCTGCCTCAACTCAAGCTCTATCTCACCTCTAATTAGCAGTGAGACCTTGAGTAAGTCACTTAATCTGTAGCTCAGTTTCTTTATATGTAAAAAGAGAAATCAAATTAGAATATCCATCTCATAGCATTGTTGTGATAACTAAATGAATATAAAGAGATTTATTTTTTTAAAGTGCCAGGCATAAATGGGGCCTGGGTGGCGCAGTCAGTTAAAGTGTCCAACTCTTGGTTTCATTTCAGGTTGTATCAGGCTCCAAGCTCAGCAGGGAATCTGCTGCTTGAGATTCTCTCCCTCTTCCTCTCCTGCTCATACTCGTTTTTTCTCTCTCAAATAAATAAATCTTTTAAAAATTAAAGTTAAAAAATTAAAAGTGCCAGGCATAAAACAAACACATAATGGAACAGATAAAGGACCCAGAAATAAACTCACATGTATATGGCATATTAATTTACTACAAAGGAGGCAAGAATATACAGTGGGAGAAGGATAGTCTCTTCAATAAATGGTGTTGGGCAGCCACATGCAAAAAAATGAAACTGGACTTTCATTTATACCGTATGCAAAAATCAACTCAAAATGGGTTAAAAACTTGCATATAATACCTGAAACCATAAAACTCCTCGAAGAAAACAGAGGGATCCTAGACATTGGTCTTGGCAGTATTTTTTTTTTTTTGGATTTGACACCAAAAGCAAAGGCAACAAAAGCAAAAATAAGCAGGACTACGTCAAACTAAAAAGGTTCTGCACAGCAACAAAATGAAAAGGCAACCTATGAAACGGGAAAAGTATTTCCAAATCATCTATCTGATGAGGTGGGTTTTTTTAAAAGTAGGATCCACACCCACCATAGAGCCCAACGTAATATTTGATTTGAACTCAAGACCTTGAGATTGAGACCTGAGCTGAGATCGAGTCAGATGCCTAACTGACCACGCCCCCCATGCCCTTCTGATAAGGGCTTAATATCCAAAATATATACAAAATTCATAAACTTATACAACTCAACAGCAAAAAAAAAAAAAAATCAGATTTTAAAATGAGCAGAGGACCTGAACAGGCATTTTTCAAAAAAGACACACAAATGGCCAACAGGTATAAGGAAAGGTACTCAACAACATTACCAATCATCAGGAAAATGAAAATCAAAACCACAATGAATACCACCTCATACCCGTTAGAATGGCTATTATCAAAAAGACAAATAATAAATGTTGGCAAGGATGTGGAGAAAAGGGAACCCTTGTGCACTGTTGATGGGAAGGTAAATCAAAAGTGAATTTTAAGTAATCAAAAACTAGTAGTCTTTTGCTTTCTCAACATAATAAAATAGAGAATTTCATTCATTAATTACTGTAAATAATTTTAGACACATTACCCTGCCTCAGGAAATGGCACCACCATCCATTATAATTACCAAAGCCGAAACTAAGACATCATCTTTGATTCCTCTTTCCCTGCTTTTCCATCTCCAAACCCTCAGTAAATCCTTTCTCAAGTATTTTCCAAACCCATTTTCCTCTCTCCAAATCCAATCTTACCACTATCATCAAAGCCATCACGGGTTACTTAATTACTGCAGTAACCTATTAACTGGCTTCCCTACTACTCTTCTCTCCTCTGCCTCTCCACAATTTCTTCCCCCCCACAAAACAGCCAGGAGTGAGCTGTAAACACCAAGGACAGAGAATGTCTACTTTGTTTCCCCAACACATAGAACAGTGTCTGCCTCATAGTAGACACTCCCAAGTGAATGAACAGCCATCTCTCCTCCCCTTTCATAGTTAGCTTCCCCTCACAAAGAATAGAATCCAAACTTCTTACAATGCCTTACATTATCAGCCCTCCCTCCCCTCACATCCCTGTTCTCTATGTTCCAGATTCACTGGCTTTTGATATTCCTCAAACTTCTCATTTCTACCATAGAGCTGTTTCTGTACCCACCCACCCACCCCCCAAGTCTGGCTCCTCATCATTCTGGCCTCAGCTCAATTATTATCTCCTCAGAAATGCCTTCCCTGACCAGCTTATCCAAAGCAGCTCTACCCACCTTTGGCCATCTCACCCAGTTTTCCTTTTTTCATAGCACTCACCAGGTGAATTGTCTTGTTGTTAGTTTACTTACAGATAGCTTCCTTCTCACTAGAATGTAAGCTCCCTTAGAGCTGGGATCTTATCTTTCTTGTTCAGTGATGCATCCCTAGGGGCTAGCACAAAGCCTACTACACAATATTTATTGAAAGAATGACTCACAAACATTTACCAAGTACTTATTATGTGCCAACTATGCTAAGTAATAACAATGGATTTTTTAAATTAAAGAAAAATAGAAAGTGGAAGTAAAATATTAGTATGAAAAGCAATCTGAGGTTCATTTTATGTTGACCATTCCAGCTCTTAAAATGAAAGATGCTTTTTGATAAATTTTACTTTTCAAAATATTATTTTGACAGTGCAAAACATGAACACCTTTAAAGTAGTAATAGTTAACTACTATCTCATTGCAGCTTTGGTAGTTATCTAGATGATGACATTGTTCATTTTTTAATGCACATTTTACACATTAGTTCCCACTAATTAAGCTATCACTCAGTAAAATACTATCTAGGACTCTCCATGTCTTCAACATTTTCTCAGAATACACATACAAACATTTCATCCAGTCAGAAAAATCCTGACTATAAAATCTTTCTGTTCTCAACATACAGAAATATTCACAAGCATGACAATAGTGGTTGTCAACTCACCATTTATTGCCTGGCCTTAGATTAATTACCCAGCTTCATTCAAGCCAAGAAGTGATCAAATTCCAATTACTAATCACGTTCATTTCACAGAAGTCATCACTAAAGTTGAGATTCACCCCTCACCTCCCAATGCCTATTATAATAGAACATGTCCAACTGAGTTTAGGTGAAAGAGTTATGTTTCATTGTTACCACAGTATTTTTAGACCCATCTAATTCAGAACCACAGCAGAAAACCTTAGTATCTGAAGTAATCATACCAGTTACCACCTCTATCATTATGACATCACTAAACATCTTAAAGCAAAACACCAACTAGGAAGGGTAGAGTTCAAGCTCAAGGCACTAAACAAATGACATTTTTTCAGATCTTATCTTTTCTATTACTTTAGCTTACTTTAAAAGTATCATATCCTACCCCCATATAAGGGTTGAATACATTAATATTTTTAAAGCATGATTTATAAAATGAATCAAGTTCAGTATAACTAGGTATAAGTACTCAAAATATCACTATAACATACTAGATTTTTAAAACCTAAGGGAAATAGAGGTGCTTGGGTGGCCCAGCCAGTTAAGCGTCCAACTATTGATTTCAGCTCAGGTCATGATCTCAAGGTTGTGAGGTCAAACCCCAAAGTCAGGCTCTGTGCAGGGCGTGGAGCCTGCTTAAGATTCCCTCCCTCCTTCTCTCTCTGCCCCTCCCTCTCTAAAAAACAAAACAAAACAATCTAAGGGAAATGTATCCATCCTTCAACCAGCTTTGAAACTATTATACATTTTGAATAGTAGGGTATTCTCAAATCCCTCAATCAAAATACCACTTGTTTTATTTATAATTAGCTTTTTAACCATACTTGCCAACAGAAAAAGGGGGAGGAGGGCTTTTGCTTCTTCTTTGTATGAAAGAAGAATATATTCATCTTATTTACATTCATAAAGTTACTCTATGCAGCTGAAAAACTGTAGGTATCAAAACAAAATTAAATCCTAAAGCAAAGGTCAAAAGTTCAGTATTTTCCAAACCACACTAGTTCTTACTTTTTGTTTTTACTGCCATTACTTAAAAAAGTTCCCTTCAGAATTTTCAGTTGATTCTATACCTTTCATTTTCTCCTTAGTCTAGTTACACATTTGTATAAACAAATCAGTTTTAGGATACCTAGAATTAACCCACATATTGAAATAAACTCATTTCAATACTAGAAATTATTTACTTATCCCTGGTCTTCACACTGGCCCTCAGGACCAAAAATAATTGCTGATAAATTCAATCAGAAGACAGTCTTTGTTTTCAGAAAAGCTCTAAAATCACTCAAAAGATATACTGAACATTATTTCAAACATAAATTTTCAAATTCTCTAAAAGGAAAATAAATCCCCATATAAATCAACAGAGGTCATTGTCTTGACCTTCACCATCTGCCCAGTTGTAAGAGAAACTACACTTAAGTTTTTCATCTATGGGATAACTTCATAAAACTAAATAATTTTAGGGGATCCCTGGGTGGCTCAGAGGTTTGGCGCCTGCCTTTGGCCGAAGGTGCGATCCTGGAGACCCAGGATCAAGTCCCACATCGGGCTCCTGGCATGGAGCCTGCTTCTCCCTCTGCCTGTGTCTCTGTCTCTGCCTGCCCCTCTCCCTCTCTCTCTCTCTCTCTCTCTCTATATATATATATATATACATACATACATATATATGAATAAATAAATAAAATCTTAAAAAAAAAGAATTTTAAATTTTAAATACTTATTCGCTCATGGGGGTGCCTGGGTGGCTCAGTTGGCTGAGCAGCTGCCTTCAGCTCAAGTCATGGTCCCAGGGTCCTGGGATCAGTCCAGGAGTCGGGCTCCCGGCTCAGCAGAGACCCTGCTTCTCCATCTCCTCCCCACATGTGCTCTCTCGCTGTCTCTGTCTCTTTCCCTCTCAAATAATTACATCACTATTACTAAAAGTAATCTACTCAGCATAGAGATGAAAAAAAAAATTATTGGAAAGGCATGTCCTGACTTACCAATGGTTTATCACTGTCAAAACTGAAGCAAAATATATGCTTTGTAAAGATATCCTGTCCAAATTCCTCCAACTTGGGGACTGTTTATAAAGTATTTCCTACTATAATCTTTGCTACAGTGAAGGTACAGAGGCTGCAATACAACCTCAAAGTCCTTCCTTCAGTAACTTCTAAGCACTGTGATGTTTTTCTTCCTCATGGAAAACAATGGAAGAATGGACACAATGATCGGGTGATATTATAGCTCCAAACATATTATTACAAATCTATTTTAAGAGGTTAGGTTACAAAGATATTACAGATGGCTTTTGACACGTACAGGTAAATTGAAACCACTCCCTCCAACCCCTAGGGATAATGAAGTGTCTTCTCACTTACTGAAGTTACTTTGATTGCAGGATCTCAAATACTCAGTAAGCATCAGAAACCTCTTAACCGGGGTCTTCCCTTCTTAGGACAAGTAATATACATCTTAGCGGAAATAATTCCCACTCACATTATTTTTTAATTCATGCCTACAGGGATCCCTGGGTGGCGCAGCGGTTTAGCGCCTGCCTTTAGCCCAGGGCGCGATCCTGGAGACCCAGGATCGAATCCCACCGTCGGGCTCCCGGTGCATGGGGCCTGCTTCTCCCTCTGCCTGTGTCTCTGCCTCTCTCTCTGTGTGTGTGTGACTATCATAAATAAATTAAAAAAATCTTAAAAAAATTCATGCCTACATTAAATTCCATTATTTCTAAAAGTGCTGCAGGGCCAAATTTAAAAGAAATATTTTAAATCTAACTCTGGATTTTAAAATTTACATGTCTCCATTTAAGAGGACAGTACAGACCACTACAGTCAACAATACTGTACTATATGCCTGAAATCTGCCGAGAGTAGATCTTAAGCGTTCTTCCCACTCACACAAACATATGGTAACTCTATGAGGCGATGGATATTAGCTAACCTGATTGCGGAGATCATTTCACTATATATATATATATATATATATATACACATATATATATCAAGCTGTACACCTGAAATATATCAACATCAAGTTGTACACATGAAATATACGTACAATTTATTTTTTTATTTTTATTTTTAATTTTATATTTATGATAGTCACAGAGAGAGAGAGAGAGAGAGAGAGAGGCAGAGACACAGGCAGAGGGAGAAGCAGGCTCCATGCACCGGGAGCCCGATGTGGGATTCGATCCCGGGTCTCCAGGATCGCTCCCTGGGCCAAAGGCAGGCGCCAAACCGCTGCGCCACCCAGGGATCCCCTACATACAATTTCTACTTGTCAATTACATCCCCCCAATAACTGGTGAAATTATACATGCCTAAAAAAAAGAAAAAGAAAAACCACATCGCAAATTTCTAGACTGTAACCTAATTACCTTATTTGAAATGTTAATAGTAACTGAGCCTGATAAATTTCAAATAGCAGGAAGTACTAGCAAAAAGAAAAAAGAAAAAAAAAATCACACTTCCGAATACTGCTTCTACTTTTTTTCTGTTGTTGTTCTTGCAAATAGCTTGTAATGTCTACAAAAATGTCAGGGTAAAGTGGAACTCAAACATTTTGCGGAACAAGGTTACTTAGGGGGTCCAGAACCACCTAAAATTGTAGGAAAAATTTGGGGTCCGTATTTATGGCAATTTTTTTCCCCCAGATAAAAGGCCTATATAACTTTCTGCTTCTCGAGAAGGGCTCAAGATCCAAAGGGCCTGGAGGTACCGTCAGTGTCAAGTAACTTGTCACAGGCCAACCCAACCCTTATTTAAAAAAAAAAAAAAAATCCCGAACTGGGGCGGCGGCGGGGTGGGGGCTATTTACCCTAATTTGGTGGCTGCTACACACCTCGGGGGCAGATGCGAGCGGGACGTGGCTGTGGGATGCGCCGCTCCCCGCGCACAGGGAACGCGCGACCCCGGCCCCCCCCCCGCCCGGGGCGGTCGGGCTCCCGCCGCACGTGTCCTCCGCGGACGCCGGGGCGGGCTGCAGGGGGTGACCCGCTCTCCCCGCGGGGCTCGAGTCCCCGGGCTCCCCCGGGAAGGGCACGGCGCCCCCCGGGCCTCCTCCCGCCCCCCGCGCCCCGGCAGCAGCTGCGGGCGTGGGCGCAGCCGACCCCGGGCCTCCCGGGCCGCCGCCGCCGCCGCCTCCCCGCCCGGGCCCCCGCGAGCCCCGCCATCCACGTCGGCCGCACGGCCCACGGGGGGAGGGAGGAGGCCGGACAACAAAGCGCGGCCGGCGGAGGCCCGGGCCAGGCTGCGGTCGGGGCGCGGGGGCCGCGGCCCGGGGAGCCGGGAGGGCGGGACGCGGGGCCGCGCGCGGCGGGGCGGGCGGGGCGGGCGGCGCCAGATGTCAGCCCGCGGGGCCCGGGGAGGCGGCCGGGGAGGCCGGGGGGGGGGGGCGGGGGGCGGGCGGCGGCGGGTCCAGAGGCCCCGGGGGGGGGCGGGGGCGGGCGGCGGCGGGTCCCGAGGCCCCCGGGTGGGGTGTGGGGGGGGGGAGGCCGCGGCGCCCACGCCCGCCGGGGCGGTCCCGTTACTCACCCGCAGGGAGGCTGCGGGCTCCGCCGGGGCTGTCCCGGCCGCCGGCCTCCGGGGCCAGGAGGCGCCCCCACATAGCGGCCGGGGCGGCCGGGGGCGCACGACTCCCCGCGTCCGTCCTCCCCCGCCTTCCTTCGCCCGCTGCTGCTTCGGCGGCGGAAACTTGCGCGGAGCCCGCGGCCGCGGCCGGAGCGGGAGGGCGGGGGACAAGCCGGGCAACGGCCGCTCAGCGCCGGGAGGGGAGCGCAGGGGCCGGATTCGCCGCGGCGGCGGCGGCGGCTGCCATGGCCGAGCCCGCGGGGCTGAGAGGCCCGGGCCGGGGAGGAGGCGGCGGCGGCGGCGGCGGCCGGGTCCGCGGCTGAGCCGACGCTGGGCTCCGAACCGCCAGGCGAAGTTGCAGCTGCGGCTTCTCTCCGCCCCCTGCGCCGGCAGAGCCGGAGCCCGAGCCGGGCCGGCGGGGGCGGGGCCCGGCGGGGGCGGGGCCCGGCGGGGGCGGGGCCCGGCGGGGGCGGGGCCTCGGGCGCTTACATAAGGCGTGCGTGGCGCGGGGCGGGGCGGGGCGGGGCTGCGGCGCGGGGCGGCGGGCGCCTGCTGCGGGATGGCCTGGACGCGCGCCGGCGGCCGCCCTCCCTCCGCGTCCTCGCGCTCCGCAGGCCCCGAGGAGGGGGTTCGAGGAACCGGGGCCCGGGGCTGCCTCGCTCGGTACCGCCCCCCTGCGCAATCCCTCAGGCCCTCACCTGGGAGGGAGACGTGGACACCCGTCTCCGCAGCCTGACTGCTGGAGGTGAAAGGCCAGCCCGGGAGGGCGTGAGGGACTCCCTCCCCGTCTCATTTGGGGTTGGGATTAAAGTCCTCATGCACTGCAGAAACATCGTTGAGAGATGACTTTGGGGGATAGAAAATAAGTCTTTTTTTTTTTTTTCCGGAATTCTCAAATTCAATGGCGAGCTGTATGGGGGCGAGTTGGGGGGGGGGCAGGTTGCAGGCAGCTACCGTGCACGAATGTGCGCAGGAAAAAGCAGAAAAAGAAGAGAGTGTTCAGGGCGGGGCCGTGCATTATAATCTAGTAGCCGGGGGGATTCAGATAAGCAGAGAGGAAGGAGTCAAAATGGCACCAAAGCAACTTCTTCACACCCTACACCCTACAGCTTGACGTTGCTCCTGAGTTTGCTCAGTTCCCACTCTTCACCTGAACCCAGAGTACAAGAGTATCCTGGGGGAGGGCAAAGGGTGCAGCGCCCTCTTCTTAGATCTTACCTTTCATTGGCAGTATTAGGATCCTTGTGACATTTCGATACAAAAGAATTCGTTTAATAAATATTGGTGGAGGGATCCCCGGGTGGCTCAGCGGTTTCGCACCACCTTCAGCCCGGGACGTGATCCTGGGATCTGGGATCGAATCCCACGCGGGGCTCCCTGCATGGAGCCTGCTTCTCCCTCTGCCTGTGTCTCTGCCTCTCTCTCTGTGTGCCTCTCATGAATAAATAAATTAAAAATCTTTTTAAAAAGGGTGGGGGGGAATAGATATTGGTGGAGCGCTGTAGAAGAAGGTGGGTTCCACATCTGGCACGTGAATCAGAGATAACCTAAAAAAGCAAGTCCCTACCCTCCACAAGACTTTGGGTTCAGCGATGCTTCTTCCTGTTCTGGAAGTTTGCTAACAAAGGTCTCCTATTTCTTTTTTTATTATTATTATTTACTTATGATAGTCACAGAGAGAGAGAGAGAGAGAGAGGCAGAGACACAGGCAGAGGGAGAAGCAGGCTCCATGCACCGGGAGCCCGATGTGGGATTCGATCCTGGGTCTCCAGGATCGTGCGCTGGGCCAAAGGCAGGCGCCAAACCGCTGTGCCACCCAGGGATCCCAAGTCTCCTATTTCTACTTAAACACTCTGCAGTTGGGAAATACTGCTTAAAACTTTTGGAGGTTAAGTTACATTTAGTTGTGTAGTCTCTTGCTTACCACATCTGTGTTATAATTCATCTGATTGCAGTCTCCCACCGGTAGAGTTCCATTTATTTCTCCAAATCATGAGCAGTTGGTCCAAGGGTCAGCTTTTTTCTGAGGATAGATGGGGACAGAAACATGAAAGGATGTGATTCCTTTTCCTGATTTAAATGTGCATTAGCTCATTCGAGTAGTTTGAGTATTCAAGTTGAGAAAACTTAAATAGTTGAGGTTCAGAAAGAAACCTAAAAAATAATAATAAATTCCAGAAAGAATTATCAGAAGCCATACATTCAGTTACAGTATTTATCAAACACCAAACTTTTTTTATAGAGTTCCAAGAAATGAATGAATGATCACAGATATATTATGGTCCTTTGTGAGTTTAAAATATATTTATTATTTCAAAACTCTGTCAACTTCTACTCAATTCCAAGTAGTGTTTAAAGAAAAAAATCATTTGCTCGTTTTCCTACATGTTTTTTACCAATGTGAAGGGCATGCTGCTACACACAAACGAAAGAACATGTGAAGCTGAGACTACGTAGAATACTTCAACACCTATTACAGAGTAAAAGGAAATAATAAAAACATATTTCTATTTTGGCAGCTGGCACCAAAGATAAAAATTTTTGTGTTCCTACTAATTAAACTTGAAAGGATACAGATCTAATGCAATTAAAGTAATGTAAATAAGTGAGAATATTACGTATATGAAGTAAACTGTAACCATATTTTTATTCATATAGATTCTGAGTATTACTAAAATCAGATTCCCCCCACACCCACTATCCATAGTTCTCAGAATGATTAAAATTTATCATAGCACAGGTTTAAGAGCGTAAGAACTACCTATTACCAAGCCTAATGTTATAAATAGGCATAGTTTTGTAAGTAATGCAAATAGTGACTGTGCGCGTGCGTGCGTGTGCGTGGGGGTAACTACTGTTGCTTATGTGAAATTTCAGAGGGGACTTTTTAAAAATATAAACTAGATCACAGAAGAGTCAAACAGTACCAAAAACATATTTCATATCAAATCATATTAAACACATTTGGAATATTGCATTCCAAAAAAAAATTTAATTAAAAATGAAACATAAGTGTTGCATATATAAATCTTAAAGCCTTTGGCTATGAATCTCTGATCTGATTAAACTATTTTACATATATTTTTCTTATATAAATTTATCATATTGGGCAAACAACCAGAGAATTGAAGAGTGATATTACAGAGGATAAAAGTAATATTTTAAAATGAGAAGAAATATCTTGTGCATAATATGAGCAAAACTCGAGAGGTTAATTTTTACAAAAATATGAAATATCAAAACCAACAAAATGTAGAAATACTAAACTATCCAGTAACAATTGAAATAGCACCTAAAGAACAATTGCCACTTGAGAGGGACGGATTTGTGAATGAAGTCTAAAAATTTCCAGGGACAGACAATTTTGGTATATCAAGGGTGTTATAAGGACTGTGATCTGTAACCTCTTCCAGATCATAAAATGACAAGTTACTGAATTTATTGTGGGTTGTTGTAATCTCAAATAATCATTTATAATGATTTAAAAAAAAGGAAACTAAGAAACTCTTGCTTTTGACAATGGATTTGAAAAATCTTGATTGGATTCTTAGCAGATACATTCAGCCATACAAACATGACTAGAAGATGTATAGGTAATTCAACCTGTCTGTGCCTCAATTTCCTCATCTTTGGTATGGCTGGGCCAAGAGGGTAAGGATATCTCATCTCAAGTCCATGATTCCTGGGAGATACAGAAAATGAATCCCATCTGTACGTTTGGCTCCAAAGTTGAATTGCAATGGCCAATGACAAAGTAGGTAAAATATGATTCACTTAATTAAGGAGCAGTCCTTTGAGTGGGAGGTGAGGCTAGGAGGGATGGAATTCAAACGAAAGACAAAGTTAAATCTTCCCAGGTCCCATGACTATTTACTGGAACTGCTTAGGACTGACATAGTTGTGAATGGAATTTATTGTGGTCACTACCTGGTCATAATGAACCTATAGAAAAGATGCAAAGTCATTTACAATGAAGGGGGACAGCAAACTTGACATGTATAAAGAGATAAGTTCTTCCCCGCCTGTCTTCCTGTTCAGACACCAGAAAAATAAGTATATGGAGAGAAGGGTGGGGTTTAAGAAAGCAGTTCATACCTTTACTATACACACAGCCTCCTATCTAACTTGCACTAGTAGAGGACTGTTTTAATAACTTAAAATGGCCAAAACATTATGGAATTCGATTGAGATTAACTCAGCAGAAAGGCAGGTTTTCCAGAGAGTATAGATGATAGCAGTAGTGAGACTTTAGAATATATATTTTAAAGGAGTTGAGACTTGTCACTAAGCCAGTTAAATATTTTATGTAATCATCAAAACAATCTGTCATCAAAATAAAAATTAAAAATTAAAGTAAAAAAAAGGAAATTTTTAAAAAAATGAACAAAGAAAAAAGGAGACAAAAAACAACTATAGAGAACAAATGTGGTCATCAGAGGGGAGGAGGTGGGGAAACAAGAGAAATAGGTGAAAGCGATAAAGAGTACACTTATTGGGATCCCTGAGTGGCTCAGCAGTTGAGCATCTGCCCTCAGCCCAGGGCATGATCCTGGAGTTCTGGGATTGAGTCCCACATTAGGCTCCCTGCATGGAGCCTGCTTCTTCCTCTGCTTATGTCTCTGCCTCTCTCTATGTCTCTCATGACTAAATAAATAAAATCTTAAAAAAAAAAAGTACACTTATAATGATGAGCAAGCACTAAGTAATGCATAGAATCGCTGAATCATTATATTGTACACCTGAAACTAATATAACCCTGTGCGTTAATTAATACTGGAATTAAAATTTAAAAATAACACAATCTCTCATCAACAGTCAATATTAGCTCCATTTTAAAGATTGGGAGAAAAAGACCTAGAGAAGTAAGGTCATACAGATTGTAAAGGTCATACCTAATCCATATGATCCCAAAGCCCATGCTTTTCCCATCATGCTGTTTAATATGTTGCAAAACAAATTATAAGATTTTTCTTCAGATGCCATATGAGGAAAAAGTACCTAATTATAGGATTTCTGTATAATGTTTAGGGTCTGGCTAAGATTGGAAACCATGTGACATTAATCTGTGAAGTTGTATGACTTTTTTTCTTTAGCTGCAGCCAGAAGTTTGAGTATATAAAGAAGGCAGATAAAATAACAGGATTTTGTAGTGTGGACACTTAGGGAAAAGGGGCAGAGAATTTAAGAATATTGGCTAGAAAAACAAAAGAATATTGGCTAGAGAATGGGTAAAGTGATGGGAATCTGGATCTATCCTATTTGGAGAAAACAGTGAAATCAAGAGTGGCTGAAATGTTGACAGAAGGCTGGAGGAATAAGGGAGTGGATATTAATTATGAAATCGAAGAACAGATATAATGACAATAGGGGAGTGAATGGTGAAAAGGTGGGACATTAGGTTGAGTGGGGAGAATGTTGGTGTTTAAGATTGCATAAGTGGGGCAGTGGAGGAATGAATCTGAGGCTGCACTGACGTTGCATGTCTCTGATCTCCCTTCAAAAAAACTTTGCTGTTCGCAACCAGGAATGCAGTTGACTGATGGCCTCCAGGTGTTAGCACTTGAAGGATCTGCCTTAGCTTTTGAGGGTAGGCCCCATTTTTCCTGGACAGCTCCAGCCAGTGAGGATAGCAGAGACATGGGGTCCTGCCATTCTT
This sequence comes from Nyctereutes procyonoides, assembly GCF_905146905.1. NCBI lineage: Eukaryota > Metazoa > Chordata > Mammalia > Carnivora > Canidae > Nyctereutes > Nyctereutes procyonoides. The sequence continues at coordinate 24,868,737 of NW_026575146.1, forward strand.
TCCCATGCAGAACCCTTGTAATCATCGGCCTTTGTTTTCTGGTTGACTGAGACCTGGTCAGACCTGCACTGGGGTCTAAGTCTTCCCTTTCCAATTCTATTTCTTCAACACGTGCTACCCTCCGATAAACCTCTTGAACTCCTGACTCCATTTTAGCGTCTGCTTCCCAGAGAACCCAAATGAAACAACCTGTAAGGACAAAGATATAAAGGAGTTGGGTCTGTTTGTTTTAAGTAGTACAGTGGGGGTTCCCTAAAGCGTGATGAAAATGTTTCTGAGGACAGGAAATCAAGGATGGGTTACCAGGAAGGCAGCACATAGCAACATGGACTGCAACCACACAATAGTATCCATATAGAAGCACCCAACATCTGGAACAGCAGGGGAAGGCAAGATTGAGGGAAGCAAACAGGTTTAAGTGGACTCAGAATACCACTTGGGCACACAAACTTGGGAGACAAAGTTCTGGGTAGTTCTGAGTGGGCTGGGCCTGGCAGCTGCTGCCCCAATTAGAAAAGATTGCCACTATCCAAGGTACTTGCAGGAGCAAACTACAAATTCACAGTGTGAAATTCACAGTGTTCACTTAGGTTGACAGGATTTTAGTTAATAAAGAGTGGTTAATTGGTTACAACTTCTCTACTCAAATAATTACCAAATGTTAACATGGTTTTCTTAGTAGCTTTCTTACTTCTGGGTAGTAGAGGAGAATTCAATTTGATAACTGTTAACTTTGGGAAGTTTTCATCCAAAGAGTTTTCCCCATATTGCTTACACAGTGGAAGGAAATAGTGATCTCCAGAAACGTAAACAGAGTTAATGGCACTGAAACAATTCCTAGAATGAGCAGCATTAATTTAAGGATTGGGACTATTTGCTAAAATTTCAATGGAGGTCTGGAATTTTAACAAGTATTACATTCAGAGAACAAAACACAAGTCTAGCTGCAATTTTCAGGTTTATGGAGGAACTGATTTTTTATCTTTTTTTTCTGATTATAAAAATAATACATATTTTTAAAAACAGAAAGAAGATAATATAAAAATAATCATTACTTATTCGTTTAGTAGATATTTGTTGAGTACCTAAGTACAGCAGGAAAACTAGGGACAAGTGTAAAAGATTGGCTTACTTTAAGCTTTTAAATTTTCTGTTGTGTGAGCATTTATACTATCAATAACGCAAGGGTTGTTTGGGGTTTTTCTAACCCAGATTATCTCTAAGGAAAGATGGAGTCACTATAAATCTAGTGCTTACAGTCTTTCTTATTATGGGTTACTCGCTTAATTATTTCAATCAACAACATACTGATTGAAGAAGTCACTTGCCCTGACTTAAATTCAGTCTGCACAATTTGGAATCTATATTTAAATAAATAAACAAACAAACTTTTAAAGTTTGTTTTTTGTTTTTTTGTTTTTTTTTGTTTTTTTTTTGTTTTTTTTTTTTTGAGCGATGGGGAGTGACAGAGGCAGAGGGAGAGAGAGAATCCTACGCAGGCTCAATGCCCAGTGTAGCCTGACCCAAGCTCAATCTCACAACCTGAGATCAAGATCAAGACTGTAGCCAAAATTAAGAGTCCAATCCTTTCCCAACTGAGCCACCCAAGCACCCCAAAAGATCACTTTAGAATGTAGTAAAATAGTTATTACATTCTAGTGGTTGTAAATATATGTTCAATAGGACAGTGGAAAAAAGCAACATATTTAGATCAGTATTTTGAATAGATATAAATAGGGCAGCCCCGGTGGCTTAGCAGTTTAGCCACCTTCACCTTCGGCCCAAGGCCTGATCCTGGAGACCCGAGATCGAGACCCATGTGGGGCTCCCTGCAAGGAGCCTGCTTCTCCTTCTGCCTGTTTCTCTGTCTCTAATAAATAAATAAATAAATAAATAAATAAATAAATAAATAATCTTTTAAAAAATTGAATAGATATAAATAAACTAATATTGTGTGGACTTAACTGTTTCATTTATATCTCAGAATTTTAACATATCAAGTCATCTGTTTTTCTTTTTTTTTTAATGTATTTATTCATGAGAGACACAGAAAGAGGCAGAGGGCAGAGACATAGGCAGAGGGAGAAGCAGGCTCCCCCTTGGGAGCCTGATGCAGGGACTCCATCCCAGGACCCCTGGATCACGCCCTGAGCCAATGAGCCATCCAGGCGTCACTATCCCTTTTTCAACATATTTTTGAAAATGCATCTGGAAAATGGAGATCTCCTTACATTTGAACATATCTGGACTAAATTAAGAATTTAATATTTTAATGAATTAAAATTGGTTCTTTTTTGGGGGCACCTGGCTCAGTCAGTTATGCACTTAGGTCACAATTCCAGAGTACCTGGATCCAGCCCCGCATCCTTGGGCTCCTTTCTCAACAGGAAGCTTGCCTCTCCTTCTCCCTCTGCCTGTGGCTCCCCCTACTTGTATTCTCTCTCTCCATGTCAAATAAACAAACAAACAAGCAAACAGATCTTTCTAAAAAATCTGTATTTAAAAAAAAAAATGGGGGCACCTGGGTGGCTCAGTGGTTGAGCATCTGCCTTTGGCTCAGGGCGTGATCTCGGGGTCCTAGGATCGAGACTTACATCAGGGGGAAGCCTGCCTCTCTCTCTCTCTCTCTGTCTCTCATGAATAAATAAATAAAATATTTTTTAAAAAATTGGTCCTTTTTTTTCTCTACTTTGAGCCACAAACAAGGTATTCCTTAAACATTTCCAGTATTTTGCAATGCTATGTTCAGAGAATCCATTTTTAACATTTTTAACCACCTAAAACCTCATTTAGAAAGAATAACATCTTACAGACTTTTCTTACAGCCCAGTAAGACTTAAAAGTTTTTTAAAACCTAGTAGAATAACTAATTTATACTTTCATTATTGTAATTGAGACTTCTGCTTTTTAATGAACCTTGAATCACCAATTACTGAACTGCAAAATGAAAGCACAGAAAAGCCGCCTGAATATCAAATACATTCATTACCATAAGTGTTCCCAGGGAATATGAGATGAATTAACAATGAAGAAAGCATCTACAATTAAAGTCACACTCTTCATACATGTACTATGAATGACAAAATAAATGACAAATTTATATGTATGTATATAAAGTATACATGAAATTATGGTATTTTCCTAATTGGATTATTACACAAATCTTTACATTACTTAATTAGATTCCTTTTTTTAATTTTATTTTAATTACAGATAGTTTCCTTATGAAGTTCTGGAGCAAATTAGCCTTTGAAAAGTTAGGCAAGTTATACTGTGAAAGATCACTGAAGGATAATTGTCTTCAACTGAGACCAAAAGATAAAAAAATATATATATGATCTCAGCAAAAGGGACCTAAAGGGATACTAAGGAGGAAGAGTGAGTTGGGGGCATTTGATCAGCATTGGGGGAGAATACAGTGAAAGGCAATTATCCAGAGAATTCTGCTCAGCAGTGCCTGAACGCTGCTCACTTCTTTGCTCACCCTTGAACGTCAGTCTGCTTCTGGCCCAGGCCCAAGAGCTAAGTTTCAGATCATGGCAGGCTTAGGAGAACAGCGCAGACTGGAACATCTAATCCCACCCTGGCTTGCCCTAAAATGGCCCCTGAAATCATCCAGCTCCTGATCCTGCTGCCTAAAGCTGTTTCTAGAAACTCAATGCACAGAAGAGCAATGCCACTTCTGCTCCAGTTTTGAGTTTGGGTTTTACCACATAATTTTTTTTAAAGAAATTTCATCTTCCCACATACCATCTTTTAGAACAGATTGCTTAAAATTTCTTAGAGGAAATGAGTCATCGTTAGGCGATGAGAGTGTATGTCTCCAGGTTTCCAGGGCCGAGACAGTCATCACACCCTTCAGGTACCTACCTGCCACGCAGGAAGCTGCTACCAGGCACTGGGGGTATTCCTGTTGCCTTTTCATCCAGGGGCTTGTGATGATTTCCTTAAAATGTTTTGGCGTGTGTGGGCATTCTCCTGTTAATGCGACCTCTGTTGAAAGGTAAAGTTTGCAGGCTGCAAAGTGGCTTTCTGCTGAGGTGACAGCCTGCCTCCCAGAGAAGGTGCCAGGACAAGGAGACCTGGACAGCCACTGTGAAGCTCATATGCCTTGATCCCTTTTCAGATACTGGCAAAGGGCCAGCGCTGGAGTACTGCTACAGTGAGTAGCTGGGTGATGTGGCATATTGCCAGGTGTTGGCCAGACTGTCATTTATAAAGTGATGGTTTTTATAGACTCCCAGTAACCCATACTGAACCCTGTGGTTTCTGGGAGAAAAAAGAACCAGATTATTCCCCTATTAGAAACAAACAAACAAAACAAACAAACACTGGATTTAGGTATGCAGGATCTATATTTGTCTTTTCAAAATACTTCAGTATTTATTTCAGTAAATAGCCTTTGCATGATCATATGTCTGTAACTCATACTTTTCCTAAGTCGAGGGATGCTCTCTGCCCCTCCAGTTGCCATTAAGGGTCCCTCATTCCACCATGCCCAGGGGCTTTGTAATGTTGTCTGTAGCTGCCTCATTAACTCTTGCCCTTCTTGGGTTCTCTGAATCTGGTGGGGGTTTTTGTGGTGTTGTTTTTTTTTTTTTTTAATATGACAAGGAGGATGTCATTTAATGTGAGAAGTGTCAGGATATTCAAAGAAAAAAAAGAGTATTGATAAAGTAAGAAAAACATGATTAACATAAAATGTCATCTTAAAATGTTCTTACAGTTTAAGATCTGTGTAAACAAAACCATGCAATAGGTTTCTAAAACTATAAAAATAATCACACTTTTTGGTTCAGTAATTTCCTTTGGTAGATGATCCTCAAAAAAAAAAGATCAAAATATGCATCCTTGTATACATATAAATACACACACTGGAAAAACGAAATGTATAAAGAGGTCAATTGCAGGATCACATAATAGTGGAATATAATAAACAATATAAGATTTTCAAAATAGTTGGGTTTTTTTTAAGATGTAATTTATTTATTCATGAGAGACACAGAGAGAGAGGCAGAAACACAGGCAGAGGGAGAAGCAGGCTTCCTGGGGGGAGCCTGATGCAGGGCTCGATCCCAGGACCTGGGATCCCGACCTGAGCCAAAGCCAGACGCTCAACCACTGAGCCACCCAGGCACCCTCAAAATAGTTGATATTACGCAAACTTAAAGTAATGCTTATGAAGGCCATATAACAATATGCGCAATGGTTGTGATAACATTAGTTGAAAAAAGTCAGGATATGGAATCCCATATCCCCTAGAATTAAATCAATGACAAAATAAGCATAAAGTTTAGTGGGAAACACGCTAAAAACAAGGAGTACAAAACTAGCATTAGGATGGTGAGATCATGAATATTTTTCTTTTCCTCTCTTGCAAGTTTGCTGTAATAATGATCTGACCTATCGTGTTTGTAATGTAAGATTACCACATAGTAAAAACCCAGCTTTAGAAATGATAAAATATGTGAGAAAAGGAACTAGAATTTAAGGAAGAGGATGAGGAGCTCTGAGGAAGACTGTGGACAATCCACACTCAGTTCAGTTCAGAGGAAGGGAGGTCCCTCAGGTGGGGTGTTTAGGAGAGCTTTCGAAGGAGGAGCTGTCAGTGGCTTCAATAACTGGTAGAACTAGGATGAGGGGAAGGTCCAAGGGAAGGGAGCAAGCCAGCTTCAAAAGCAGAAGGGCATAAAGTGACGGGAGGCAACAGCACTTCATGTTATGGAATATTTTATTTTCAGTTTTTATCTTCTGATTTTTTCCCCCCAGAAAATGCAGTGACTTTACAGTTGTCATGGTTGAATTAATTCCACAAAACAACTGGTTGCAGAATCATAGCAACATAATTATGAGCTGTGCTTCTGGTTCCAAATCTTTCATCTAAAAATAATCACAATGACTATGTCTTGGGAAAATAAGGCCATCACCTATTCTTATGCTCCAGCGAATCTTGATAGTCACTTACTGGAAAATGGATCCAGGGTAAAAAAAAAAAAACTGTGTTTTTAGAACTCTGCTAGTCACTCTTCCCTTAACTGAGTTGATTGATGAAATAATTTTAAAACTTGTGGTCCACAGGCATTCTCTTAAACACAAAATGACTTTGGAAAAATCTTACAAGCTTGCCTGTGTTCCTCAAGGAACACAGACCTGGCACTCCTGAAAGGTGATGTTGTTCCTTCTGGGAGGGTATATTCTCCTGCAGAAAGGAGACGGGAGGCCAAGGGTGGAGCTGCGGCGAGTAGGAGCAAGAATATTACCCACATGGGTAAGATGAATGAACCTGTATGCTCCACTGTCCCCCACATACACCAGCTGCTCCTTGCCCAGCTTCCTTGGGTTAGGTAAATACCCACTGAATAATATATGAATCAACAGGATGAATGATTTCGGTTCTCATTCACAGAAGGATCACTTTGTGCTCAGTAATGAACTCGAATTATCCTAAGAATCCTGCTGGGCATATAACTCAAATGCCAGGATTCTTAGGTTTTACTAAATCTCTCTCTCTCTCTTTTTTTATCCTTTTAAAAATAAAAGTGCTCCGTTGCCATCTCATATACTGGTGAGAAATCCAAGGTTTCTCTTCCTCACCTCACATTCCATTTTCCTACACAGGTCAGATTATCCAGCTCTCCTCTACACCCCTCTTGTGTTTGCCCTCCCTTCTGGATATTGCCTTATCCAGTGCCGTTAACACAACACCCCAATTATGTCACTCCCCAAAGCATCCCCCACATGTGATTGCTTGTATAACAAACATCTTTGTATGTTCCGGTGAAAAGATAAGGAATGGGTCACTGTGGTGTCAAAGTTATAAACAACTTAATTTTGGATGTTAAGACTACTGCCCCAAAAAAAGCCCCAGATTGGGTTAATTTGCCAGATTTCTCTCCTTGCTGAGCTTGATGCTTAATCTCCAGCTCTAGGATGCTCAGAATACTTGCTTATCATGGAAAACAAATAAATTCTCTGTCGGGGCTTCCTTGCTCCTCTTCAAAGCAGGCCCATCAGGGTGTTTTGCTACCCTTGGAGTCCTATGAATCAGGACTTCAGTCTGCTGCAGTTCTTAATAGCAACCCCTAGTGCTATGTTATTACCTGCATTTTACACAAGATGAAATAAGGTTAGTGAAGTTATATGATTACCCAAGAAAAAGGGCGAGAATGTGAATTAAACGTGAACATGTGAGAGAGTCAATACTTACTGAATGTTTACAACATGCCTGGCTCTGTTCTAAGAACTTTAGGGGCATTAACTCCTGAAATCCTCACATCAGCAATTATCTATTTTATAGGTACAGAGAGAGTAAGTAATTTCACATAACTAATAAATGGCAAAGTCAAGATTAGAACCCAGAAAGTCAAGCTGTATGGTTCCCAGTTAACTCTACCAGCCACATGTTCTAGTTTCCCTCAGTCCTTTCTGTGCCTGGAAATGGGGGGTAGATACTGGGTGACAGTTTGATCTGCACCATGAAAATGACCTCTGTGTGGTTTGGAAACTCACATTTCTTTTTTCTTTTTTTTTTAAGATTGTATTTATTTATTTGACAGACAGAGAGAGCAAGTGAGAGGACAAGCAGGGGGAGCAGCAGAGGGAGAGGGAGAAGGAGGCTCCCCATGGAGCAGGGAGCCTGACTCAGGACTCAACCCCAGGACACTGGGATCTGACCTGAGCTGAAAGCAGATGCTTAACCAACTGAGTCACCCAGGTGCCCCAAAACTCAAGTTTCTGAAGCCATGAGAATGCAGGAGCACTGTAGGGTCTGAAGGTATAAATGAGAATTGCCCAGTGACAAGCTGAGTTATAAACTTGATAACTGTTGCTTTCGAAAATAATAATGCAATTCAGTCTTTTCTTGCTTAATGAGTTGCTACAAATGCACTTAATTCATTTAAGCAGTCACTCAAAATTTACTGTGTCCTCTGTATGTCAAGTCCTGTTAGGTACAGAACAAAAAGAGGAATCCTTCAGATGCAGGTCCTGGAGTAGCTCAAAAGCTTATAGGGAACTTACAGTCTAGAGCATGCTGTAACATTAATCATTCATCAGAATGTTATACATTTGATTATATTTGAAGATCAAGAGAGTCCTATTTACGTTTAATATATGCAAGCAATGTCTAAGAATTTGTCTTTGGAGGGAAGAGAAATGGCTCTATCTGCAATGGAAGCAAACATTCCAACATAAAGGAGACAAGCAGAGTCTGGGTGACCACCCAGATGATCACACAGCCCGGATTCTGTAAAGAGTATTCAAACACATGATGACCTGAAAAGTTCTCAACCTGGAGCTCACGATTCGTATTGAGTGTTAAGAAGACAGTCACATCAAAAGGAGTGTGAAGATCTACATGAAGTCTAAAAAAGGAAAGTTAAAGGGTAAAATTATGAAGAACATTTTTTTCCAAGAGTGATCTATAGGGGAAAGTGCTGAGATTCTAGAATTCCTGCCCAGTTCTTTAGAGAAAAAAATTTAGCATGAAGAAGACATTGGTTTGGATCACCGTTGCTTGCTAGTACTATTCCTCAAGCATATAGAACTTGCTTTGATTTATTTTATACTCCAAATCTAAAGTTTGATTTCCTGAGGGGACAGGACCATCACAGTAAGATGTCCTGGAAGATAACCACTAGTAATTCTTTGTATAGGAACATCTCTCACTTTAATTGAATATATAGACATCTTCACTTAGAGATGGGTCTTAAATATCTCTAAGCAGTGGTTAGAACCAAAGCAATGGTTTTCAAGCTATACTCCTAAGGCCTCATTTGTGAACAATAAGTTTTAAATCGTATGCAAAAATTCTGCATTGTTTTATATTTGATTTACATATTGGAGAATCTCAATAAGAGTTAATTTAAGGGGGAAAAAAATAGGGTTCTGGGTGTCTCAGTTGTTTAAGCATCTGACTCTTGATTTCCATCCAGGTCCTGATCTCAGGCTGGTGGGACTGAGCCCCAGGGTGAGCTCCACCCACAGCACTGAGACTGCTTAAGATTCACCCTCTCCTTCTGCCCCTCCCCCACCCCATCTTCCCACCCACCCCACTCCATCCACTCCCACGTGTGCATGCTCTCTTTCTAAAAAAAAAAAAAAAAAAAAAAAAGAGGACCACTGCAAAAAGTAAACACCTCTGAAAAAAATTTTTTTTAAGATTTTTATTTATTTATTTGAGAAAGAGTAAGGGAGAGAAAGATCACAAGCAGGGGGTAAGGGCAGAGGGAGAAGCAAACCCTTTGCTGAGCAGGGAGCCCACCTCTGAAATTTTGGTCCATTCTCTATTCAAACGGAATAGAGACGTTAAAGGATTCACTGAAATGGCAGAGGCAAATCTTAGAACTAGGCCACTGCTTCCAACCCAATCCACTGCACAGACTTTCCACTTCCTGTCCCACAAAGCACTGTGAGTCTGGAGAGCATGGAAATCACCCAGGCCAGTGTAACTCTAGGAGAACTATATATTTCTAGTACTGCATTTCTAGTACTGCATCAGGCTTCAAATGGGGAGATTTTACTAAAATAATGACTGGCCGGTCCTCATTTATTGTTTATATAATTAGGTGCTACATAATCAAATTTGATCTTCACAATAACCTATTGTGTTGGGCAGAGCAAGCATCTCCCCAGGCCCATCCTTAATTTTTCAAAATGTAAAATACTCTCAAAGTTATTGATTTCTTTAATCAAACATATAGTAGATTTAACAAAAATACTCCAAGTTCCAGTCTTCTGACTTTAGAAAGATAGGGCTTAGTTCATTATATTTTGTCCTGTTTGATCCAGCTAGCAAGTATTTGCAGTGCCTGTGTAGACAGGAGACCAATGATGTCTTTAAATATATAGAAAACTCTAATATTCCACAAAAAAACTACTAGAACTGATCAATGAATTCAGTAAAGTCACAGGATACAAAATCACTGTGCAGAAATCAGTTGCATTCCTATGCACTAGTAATGAAGCAGCAGAAAGTGAAATTAAGAAAACAATACCATATCTAATTGCACCAAAACCAATAAAATATCTAGGAATAAATTTAACCAAAGAGATGAAAGACCTGTATTCTTAAAACTATAACACACTGATGAAAGAAATTGAAGACAATGCAAAGAAATGGAAAGACATTCTATGCTCATGGGTTGGAAGAACAAATACTGTGAAAATGTCTATAATATCCAAAATGATCTACACATTCAACACAATCCCTATCAAAATACCAATAGCATTTTTCACAGAACTGGAACAAACAAACAAAATCCTAAAATTTGTATGGAACCACAAAAGACCTTGAATAGCCAAAGCAATCTTGAAAAAGAAAGGCAAAACTGGAAGTATCACAACTCCAGACTTCAAGTTATATTACAAAATGGTAGTAATTAAAACAGTGTGGTACTGGCATAAAAATAGACACATAGATCAATGGATTAAAATAGAAAACCCAGAAATAAACCCACAATTATATGGTTAATTAATCTTCAACAAAGCAGGAATGAGTATACAATGGGACAGAGTTTCTTCAACAAATAGTGTTGGGAAAACTGGACAGCTACATGCAAATGAATAAAACTGGACCACTTTCTTTCACTATACACAAAAATAAACTCAAAATGGGCATGTGAGACCTGAAATCATAGAAATCCTTGAAGAGAGCACAGTAGTAATTTCTCTGAGATTTATCATAGCAACATTTTTCTAGATATGTTTCTTAGGCAAGGGAAATAACAGAAATAAACTATTGGGACTTCATCAAAACAAAAAATTTCTTCACAGCAAAGAAACAACCAACAAAACTGAAAGGCAACCTATGGAATGGGAGAAGATATTTGCAAGTGACATATCTGATACAGGGTTATTATCCAAAGTACATGAAGAACTTATAAAATTCAGCACTTGAGAAACAAATAACCCTATTTAAAAATAGGCAGAAGACACGAATAGACATTTTTCCAAAGACGACATATAGATGGCCAACAGACACATGAAAAGATGCTCAACATCACTCATCATCAGGGAAATGCAAATAAAAATTAGATATCACTTCATAACGGTCAGAATGGATAAAATAAAAAACACAAGAAACAATAAGTGTTGACAAGAATGTGGAGAAAAAGGAATCTTTATGCCCTGTTGGTGGCAATGCAACTATGTAAAACAGTATGGACATTTCCCAAAAAACTAGAAATAGAACTAACCAACTACCCAGTAATCGTATTACTACTACAAAACAAAAAAAAATACAAAAACATAATACAAAGGGAAACATGCACCTCTATGTTTACTACATTATTTACAATAGCCAAATTATGGAAGCAGCTCAAGTGTGCACAGAGAGATGAATAAATAAAGAAGATATGGTAAATATATACAATGAAATATTATTCAACCATAAAAAAGAATGAAATCTTACCAATTGCAACAATATGAGTTAGCAATAACTCATTATAGCGATGCTATTTTCTTAGCATTCTACTTTCTAATAATAAGAGTTAGAAAGTAGAATGCTAACCAAAATAATACAGAGAAAGACCAATACCATATGTTCTCACTCGTGTGGAATTTAAGAAACAACAAATGAGCAAAGAAGAAAAGAGAGAGAGAGGCAAACCAAGAAACAGACTCTTAATTATAGAGAACAAGCTGAGGGTTACCGGAGGGGAGATAGGTGGAGGGATTTGGTGAACTAAGTGATGGGAATTAAGAGCACACTTACCATGATTAAAAAAAAAAATTAAGAAAAAATTGAAAGAAGAAATTAAGAAACATTAAATCAATCTAGACATTGTTTTAAGAGATTATAAATTGCTAATAAGTGAGTGATTTATATGATACTCTAACATTTTATAATATTCTCTAAAATAATTTATACATGATTCCATTATAATATATGAGCACAATATGTATAGTCATTGTCCATTTTGGGATCTAAATATCACTTGAAGTTTATCAATGGCTTCAGTAGTTACCAATTAATAGAGCAAAGTCTCTCTAGCTTATAATTAATAGAAACTAAGAACTCTGATAACTTAAACAAAATAAAAGAATTTGCATTGCCTCTGTAGACAAGGAGACCAATGATGTCATTAAATAGAACAGCTTCCAAAACTGACGGACATAAAAGATGGGGGACAAAGTTTAGACCCCAACCTATAAGCCGTGGAAATCTGTGAGCTTTATTTTTTTTAATTTTTATTTATTTATTTATGATAGTCACAGAGAGAGAGAGAGAGAGAGAGAGAGAGGCAGAGACACAGGCAGAGGGAGAAGCAGGCTCCATGCACCGGGAGCCTGACGTGGGATTCGATCCCGGGTCTCCAGGATCGCACCTTGGGCCAAAGGCAGGTGCTAACCACTGCGCCACCCAGGGGTCCCATCTGTGAGCTTTAAAATTATTACTATAGGGATCCCTGGGTGGCGCAGCGGTTTAGCGCCTGCCTTTGGCCCAGGGTGCGATCCTGGAGACCCGGGATCGAATCCCACGTCAGGCTCCCGGTGCATGGAGCCTGCTTCTCCCTCTGCCTGTGTCTCTGCCTCTCTCTCTCTCTCTCTCTCTCTCTCTCTCTGTGTGACTATCACAAATAAATAAAAATTAAAAAAAACAATGGATTCATTAATAAAAAAAATAATAATAAATAAAATTATTACTATAGAGATCCATAGTGCCAGGAAGCACATTTATTTGTATCCTGACCTAGGTGGCTAGCGTGGATATGTATGTTTATTCTTCAAATGAATGCAAATGTTCTTTTGTTCCCTAAAGTATAACTTTAATTATAAGCATTTCTGAATTCATAGCAATCTGTTTTGTCCTTATATTTTTTCCATCAAATTCCACTAAATTTACAATTACTGTTATGTGGGCCTCTGAAATTTTTTATGTTAAAAAATGGAATCATACTTGAAAATTTGGGGACCGTTTGAGGCTAAAATAAAAGGAACAGAACAATGTTAAGACAGGAAATAATTATTTTAAAACAACATTTTGTGTTTTCTTCCTGTGTTTCTATTTAAAAGTTGTACAAATTATTACGCTTTGTGTTTCATGTTGAATGGCTGCTTCTTCTCCGGCTTTGTTTATTATGTATGATCAGATCACTGATTCTCAGAAAAACTACCCTCTAGCTTAGCCCTACATTCCTCCAAGATAATATCATCTACAGGGGTCAAGTTTCTTGCCAGGAGAGGGGATACACAGAAGTAAACAAACTGGAAACAAAACCACAAAATGCTAAAGGAACTGTCGAACTTGGACAGGACATTAACAACAAATACTGTCTTAACTATTAAATGTCTCTAAAAAAAAAAAGTGATATCCGGTCAAACCGACCAACAGAATTGGAACAGTGAACAGAACACAAAAAGGGCTGTAAGCAACACCATCTAGGAACAGTGAGGTAATGGATAGGCTGGGTGTCTGCTGGGGACTTCAGGAGGCACAGCTGTTCCCTTCTCTCAAAACAAACCCTGCTCCAGGCCACTTCGGTTTGCTTACCATTTTAGCTGGGCTCTGCTTTTGAGGAGTAAGCCAAATGTGTAGCCCCTGGTGATTTACCTTACGCAGGACATTAGTGAAACAAACAAACAAAAGTCAACCTGAAAACACCCAGTCTCTATCTTTTCTCCATCTCTGGCAATCTTCCATCCCCCGTCCACCTACCCACCCTCTTGCCCTTCCTTACATTTGATTCTTTGTCAGATGAAACAGGGAGACAATGGAAAGCAACTGGGCAACAAACGAAACATTTCCTTCTGGAAACATCACCTATTTTTAAATAACAACTCAGAGGCTAAATATTTTCATTTGAGAAACCCAATGAAAAACCAGTTTCTCTAAGTCAGACCTGAGAATTTAAGGTGTCCCTTCCGGTGTGCTGCCAAAACTCTACATTCACGACCAACCGTGGCTTTTACCTCTGGAAATAAAGTTTAGATCCTTAATCATATTTTCATCTCATGAACTCCATGTAGAGCTAGGGTTTGGGGGTGGAATATAGAAAGGAAAGTTAGCATGACAACCTTTAGTTCACTATAGCAGAACTTTAAACTGACTTATACCAAGTCCCATATGTTCTCTGGACCCCAAATAACTCTCCTATAAAATGAAAAGAGGGGTGCCTAGATGGCTTAGCCAGTTAAGCATCTGCCTTCAGCTCAGATCATGATCCCAGGGTCTTGGGATCGAGTCCTGTGTCAGGCTCCCTGCTCAACGGGGAGCCTGCTCCTCCCTCCTGTTTGTGCTAACCTTTCACTATCTCTCTGTCAAATAAGTAAATATAATCTTTTTTAAAAAATGAAATGAAATGATCATACTAGACAAACTTTTAAGTTTCCTCATGAGTCCAAAGTTACACGATTATTAGAGGTACTAAGTGGGAAAATAAAAGAAGACAAGTATAGCAAATAAAATTATGGTTTTGGTAATCAGATTATTCTCAATTCATCATTCTCTCCCTGATAGAGAGTTACACGGCATTTATCAAGTGGCTTTGCAGTCCCTTCCACCAGAGTGGGCAGGCTGTATTTTCCCACCTTTGCGTTGGGCTTGCCTGAGACTTGCTTTGGCCAATTGAAGTTAGCAAATATGATGTAAGCAGAGGCTTTAAACACGTTTGTCTTTGGCTTCCCTTTTTCCTTCTGTAATCAACTGTCTACCCACTGGTTCAGGAATGAGATGTGGAGCTTGCCAACCCTGAGCAAGAAAAACAAACATTTGTTCTTTTAGGCCCCTAAAATTTGTGGTTGGTTGTTATGCAGCACATCGCAGTAGAAATCTGGCTGAAACCACAGACATCTTGCTCTTTTACTTTTGTGGTGCATTTTAGCTAATATGTCTATCGATCTGAACATTTCTTCAAGGCTGTTGAGCTGCATTGGAGGCATCTAAAGCATTTCAAGTTGACCGTGGAAATGTTCTCCACATTAGGACCAACAGCAGGGTAATTGACAGTGATAAGAACACTGCATAACTTAAAGTTAGTTTTCTGAACTTTCTGTATAAAGGACTGTGTGCTCTTCACTTATACTAAGAAATGACTCCTATGAAATGGTACTGCATTGGCTGTAAAGATCATTACCACTTACAATGTAGTTTTTGTGACAACCTTTTGGAGAAATTTCTGTCTGGTTTCAGTAACTGGAGAAATTGTGTTCAACCTGAGCAATTGATTTGTTCCAAGCCATAGACATTGACTCTATAACTGGTTGTGAGCATTCCCAAAATTGCTTGTTAAAGTCAGAGCCAAATATGGGGCCTCCCAGAAGCAAATTTGTGCAGGTGACCTTGCAGCATACATTCTGTTTACCAACATCTCTCCTGGTTTCATCTTTTATCCTACATGCATTTTTTTTCTCTCTTTTTTTCCTTGTAACTTACTATTGTTATTACATTAAGACTTGTTACAGTGTATGTTTTTTGTCAGACACCTGAAATCCTTTTTGGAAGAGTACTGAGAATATATAAAACACTCCTGTTGACAAGAAAAATGTTTGGATGCTGGGTAGCTCAGTCGGTTAAGTGCTCACCTTCGGCTCAGGTCATGATCTCCAACTTCTGCTCAGTGGGGAGCCTGCTTCTCCTCTTCCCCTGCCCCTTCTCCCCCCATTCATGCTTGTGCGCTCTCTCTCTCTCTCTTTCAAATAAATGAAATCTTTTAAAAATGTTAACTTCAATTCATACAATGAAGATAAATATACAGTTTTATCATCAATCCATCAACTCTTTTGTAGTTAAAATTTACTGAGAATATATTTCTCTATTCTAAATTACCTCTAAATAGTATTATGTATAAAGCACTGATATCCACTTGTACCATTTGTAATCATCACAATAAATGTAAGGATGAAAAATTATCTTCAAGCTATTTGAAAGTTGGAGGAAGTTTTTTATTTACTAAAAATTTATATATTATTCTGTTAATTCTTTAGTATTTGTTGAACGCCTATTATGTGCATACATGGTGCTAAGTGCTATCGGCAATATAAAGATGAAAAAGGTACTTTAATATTGTCAAGAAGCTAGTGTATGAAAAAAAAAGAAGCTAGTGTATTGTGTTAGGCACTTCTACATTATAAAGACTTGGTTGCTTTAGTTGTAATTTGGGTTCACTACAAGAATATAGGAAGGTGAGGCAATGTGGAAATACTAGGAACCTTTAGCAGAAGCACAATCTGGTCTCTGATTCTAGTCTAATTCTCTGAAACATCAAGAAAGAAGTCAGTCACCAAGGTCAGGAGGGGTGGTGGATGGGGCAGGAGAGGTGTGGGAAACCCAAGCAAAAACACAAAATGATCATTTAGAGTGAGGAGCATAGGAAGCTGAAGCAATCTAAGCCAGCGGATGGAAACCATAAATGATCAGTAATGAACAGAGCCAAATCAGAAGCCAAAAGAAGGGTTCTGATTAAAGACATCACGTTTACATGTTTCAACTACTACTGAATATCTAAAAAGATATAAAAATGGGGTATGTGAATTGGCACTTGCTATAAATTTTAGGGGATTTCTAGTATTCTCTGTCTAGAGGCAAATGCAAGATACAGGTCAGTCAGGGAGGGACCAATAAACAATCCTACCATCTATAAGAAGTCTATCAAATGGTCCATATAGACCAATATCCCATGACATCCCAGCTTACCTTCCATAAACTAAATCACATAACACAAGTAGGAATTCTGTGGCACATGGTAAAGTCTCTGGCCCTGCCACCTCTGGCTATCAGTCTTTCTCTACTCCAACAGACAGCTGGAATCCCATTCACTGAAGTAGAACTGAGATTAATCTTAACCTTTCCCTTCTCTCATTGTCTGCACCTAATATTTGAACAGGACCCACAAAGAAATCTGCACTTCATCCATGGACATGAACACAATCATAAAAATGAATAAGCAGGGGCACCTGGGTGGCTCAGTCAGCTAAGTATCGCCTTCAGCTCAGGTCATGATCTTGGGATCCTGGGATTGAGCCCTGCATTAGGCTCCCTGCTCAGCGGGGAGTCTCCTTCTCCCTCTCCCTCTGCCCTTCCCTCCTGCTCATGCTCACTCTCTTTCAAATAAATAGATTAAATCATTAAAAAAAAACTGAACGAGCAGAAGAACCATCTTCTAAATTAAAAGTCAATTTCAATCTATAAAATGAGATTTAATCAAAGGCATAAACTTAAATGATCCCACCCATGAAACAGTTAATAACACAAACAAAACAAAACAAAAAAAAACTTTAGAAAAATCTCTAGCTGCCAGAAACTAGAAAGATGCTAGGCTATCAAAATTCAAAAGAACATTATGCCATATGTACACCATATGCAAAATTTAACACAAAAATGGATTGTAGACCTAATTTTAAGAGCTAAAAGTAGAAAACTCTTTAAAAAAAAAAAGGCGTATATATTTGTGACCTTGAATTAGGTTATGGTTTTTTAGCCTAATTCACAAAGGCACAAAGGCACAAACAGAAAAAGACAAAGACAAAAACAGATAAATTGGACTTTATCAAAATTTAAAAATTTTGTGCTCCAAAAGTGAAAAGACAATCTGCATAACAAGAGAAATATTTCCAAATCATATAACTGATAAGGAACCTTATCCAAAACTCTTACGACTCAATAATAAAAAGACAAATGATCCAATTTTAAAATGATCTGAATAGATATTTCTCCAAATAAGATAGACAAATGGTCAATAAGCATCTGAAAAGATGTTCAACATCATTAATCATCTGGGAAATGCAAATCAAAACCACAATGAGAGATCACTTCACACCCAGCAGGATAGTTATAATAAAAAAGATGATAAAAGTATTGGTGAGATTGTGGGGAAATTAGAATGCTCCTACGTTGCTGGTGGGAATGTTAAACGATGCAGCCATTTTGGAAAACGATTTGTCAGTTCTTCAGAAAGTTAAACATAGTTACCCCATATGGCCCATCAATTCCACTCCTAGGTATATACCCAAGGGAAATGAAATATACCCCAAATAAATGAAAATATACACAATACTCTATAAATGAATGTTCATACTAGCATTATCCATAGAAGTCAAAAAATGGAAATAACACAAATGTCCATAAATTGATGAATGGATAACAATATTACATACACACACACGGATATTATTCAGCAATAAGGAATGGAGTACTGATACATGCTACAGAATTGATGAACCTGTTACGCGAAAGAAGTCATACACAAAGACCACTATATGAAATGTCCAGTAAAGGCAAATCCATAGAAATAGTAGATTAGTGGTTGCCAGGGCTGGGCAGGCTGGGGAATCAGGGAGTGATTTTTAATAAGTAAATGGGGTTACTCTGGGGGATCATGAAGATATTTTTCAATTAGGTAGTAACGATGATTGTCAAATTCTATGAATATACTAAAAATCACTGGATTGTACATTTTAAAAGAGTGGATGTTAAGGTATGTGAATTTTATCTCAGTGAAGCTGTCACTTTAAAAAATAATATTACATATTTAAAATGGGGACAATTTGGGATTAGGAATGACTGCTTTAGAAATAAGAAGAGATTTGCTAAAAGTTAAAAAAAATGCAGCAGAAGTAGCAAAGAGAAAAAATTGGAAAGTGCCAAAAATCCAATCAACGAATTTAAAGATAAACTCCAAAAATTTTCCCAGAATTTGGAGGAAAATGATAAAGGAATGAATACAATGGGAGAAAAGATGCTGTATTGAAAACAAATCTAAAATATCCAATAAAGGATTTTAAAAACAGAGAATAAAATAATATCAAACCAATTTTTAAAAAATTTTCCTGAGCAGAAGACTAAGCTAAGATCCAGAGAATCAGATAAAAACTTATTTATTTATTTTATAGCTATTATTATTACTTTTTTACAATGATTAGCTTAAAACTTGTTGCTCGGAAGGATCTACTCCATGTTGTAGTGTAGCAGAACATATTAATGATGTTCTAGATCATTAATCATCTGGGAGATCTGAGTCCCAGCTCTGTCACTAACCAGCAATGTGGCTTTGAGCAAATTGTTTTATCTCTTTGGGCCTCAGGTTGTCATCTGGTGAAAACAAAGAAAAACTTGAGATAGATGACTTTAACACAGTTACCTTAAACACATGATATGGGCCAGGGGAGTGGTAGGAGGTAAAGCAAGAAATTTAGACAGGGAAACATAATAAAGTCCTTATCTAACAGAGCTAAAATATTGGGGGTGGGGTGAGAAGGGGGCAGGGATGTGCAAGAAATTTAGCCACTGTCCATAGTGCTGAACCATCATTGTTTTGTCTGAATGCCAGTTGGAGGAGTCAAGAATTGCTTTGGTAAGCAATATGGAAATCTGAGCATTCTAGAGCAGAACAGTGATACTCTGAGCTCACATGTATTCAACTACTACACATAAGCTAACATTTCCCAAGCTTATATATCTACCACTGTCTTCTCTCCTCATTGCTCAATACATGTTTTCAACTACCTGCCAAGCATCACCTGCATTTTACTACACTGGGTTGACTTCAAACTCAACTGGTCCAAAAGTGAGCTGATCATGCTCACTAATGATCCTTTTTCTTCACCTGTATTTTCCATCTTGATTAATGACACCAAAATGTATTCTTTCTCCTAAGCCAGAGACCCTGGGAGATCTCATAGATCATTTACCTTGTCTGCCGCATGTAATCAATCACCAAATCCTGCCAATATTGCCAATAAATACCTCTTACATTCATCTCATTCTCTCCACTCTTCTGTAATTGTTTTTATTCAGATTTTAAACATTTATTGTTTGGATTTTTTTAAAACATCCTTTTAATTAATTTACCTTCTGTTTTGCATCCTTCTAACTTACACATATGATCACATTATGTTCTTGCTAAAAGCCCTTTCTGGCTTCAACTGATAACAGCACAAAATCCAAGTTACTTAAAATGGCATTCAAGAACACTTTATAATCTGTTCAGAAAGAAAACTGTGGGGCAACCTGGGTGGCTCAGCGGTTTGGCACTGCCTTCGGCCCAGGGCGTGATCCTGGAGTCCTGGAATCGGGTCCCACATTGGGCTTCCAGCATGGAGCCTGCTTCTCCCTCTGCCTATGTCTCTGCCTCTCTCTGTGTGTGTCTCTCATGAATAAATAAATCTTAAAAAAAAAAGAACTGTGAAACAGAGACTAGTAATCCTTGTGGGTCACTACTCACGGAAGGGGAGTGAAGGAAGGAGACAAGATTAGGCAGAGGGAGTGGAGGTGCAGCAGTCTCCAAAAGTCCTGTCAATCCACCCAACAGGGAGCTCTGTAGCTCAAGTGGCCTTTCAGAATGTCCCAAGTTTGGGTGAGGTGTCCAGAGCTTTATATAACACATTGATCAAGCGCTGGATGAAGGATGTTCCTGGAGGGAAGTATAACCTTGAGCAATGCTACAATCTGAGGGTTGTCTTCTAGCAGCACTCCCAGAAGCTGGAAGAAAAAGTCCTTTATTCATGAAGGGGAACCAGCAACACATCAGAGAATCTGCCATACTCTTGTCTACCTCTGCGTATCTTTCTGTGCTTCCTTGACCTCCAGTATTTACTTTATCATAGCACTTACCTACTCTCTATCTTACTGCCTTTTACTTTTCTATATTTCTCATTAGCTGTCATCTTTGTGCAGCAAATGCTTTGGCTATTTTCACTCTTGCATCCTCAATGCTTGACACATAGTGAGTCATTAAATAATTTATTAAATGAATCATTAAATGAATGAAGAATTTGTAGGTCCCTTTTCCCCATTCCTTACTCCCTATTTTCCAGTTAAATCAAACTAATTGCAATTCCTTAAATCTCCCAAGCCTTCCCTTGAATCCATGCCTTGGGTTTGCTCTTCCTTCGGCTTAGAATGCCTTTATCTAACTTGATCATCAGCTGAATGTCTACTTCTTTTGAATGTTAGCTCAATTGTCACCTTCAGAAAACTTTTTCAGGCTCTGTTACAATCTTCATTCTCTGTGGTTCTACAGAACTGAGTTCCTACCAGCTATGGCAATCCTGTCACTTTTAATTTACACACCTGATCCCCTTCAGGGGATGTGAAACGGTGAGCTCCCTATCCATTTTTGTTTCCTTAGCACCTAAAGGGGCGTGGCACATGGCAAAGGAACAAAAAGTGAATAAACAAAAAATACAGGAGTAAAGTTAAGCTCTAGGAATTTTAACCAGGAAATGTGTGCAAATGGACTAAAGAGGGAAGAAGATACAGGAGAGGAAATTATAAGGTTATATAAGAGGCACGTGGTTGTGAACACTAAATTAGCTGTAATTTCTTATTTCTGAAATTAGTTTTTCCCAAATACAAAATGAAAAGCAGAATGATGTCATTAGCAGAACTGTTGCTTTGCCTAGCACATCTCAGTGACATTATTTCTCAATCCATTATCTACTAAATACTAACCTAAAGGTGTCAAATTCAAATGCCTTCAGGTACCAGGCAATTGATCTAAATATGTCGAGGGTCTCTGAAGAACAAAACGTACATGCGAGTGGCACCCAATTTCAATTTTTAAATCGTATGATCACTAAACGGCACAAGCACAATAGGCATTTTGTGCCTGACGTGGCCTGGAAGCTGCTGGTTCACCTCTTCTTCTATACATTTTTGAAATCAAACATACTCTGAACTACCACGGAGCTGAATGGAGAGAGATGTGGACAACCTTTTCAACCTTGTAGAAAAGGATGATATTTCTCTATTTTTAGTAAGGAATATTCTCTCTGAGGCGGTTTCACAGTCCAGCAGAATATCAGGGCAGAAATTGCACTGGCAGCCAAAAATAATGATAATAATTTTAAAAAAGAGTATTTTTCTTCTATGCAAAATATCGTGATAACTCTCCTTAGAATTGTTTAAAAAAAACAAAGTTTATTTTCTAATTAAAAATAGCACAAGCTGTCTAAAATATTTGGAAAATATAGAAAAAAAGTCAGAAAATAACTCCTCAAGATGACACTACTGGTGAGCAACCTCTACTGGCATTTTAGATCCTGCCCCAGATACTAGGTGGAATCATGGAACTGACATGCGTAATATAGGTAGCAGGTATGCAAGGAAAATAATTTAGTTCTAAACATCTGGGAATCTATCAGAATGTATGACCTAACGGGGGTATTAAAAACATTCTTAGGTGTCTCTCATGTGCCTGGCTGAAACCAGATGTCTGCAGAACGTGGCCTGATGAGGAGGAGTTACGATTGTTGAAATGGAACTTGGTTCTGAATCCACAACAGGACTATTGTGCATATGACATTTACTTTGAGAACTGAGCTCTGGAGTAAACAAGAGCTTTTGAGTCCAGTCCATAAAGAACCCTCACTTGGTTGCCAAGCAATTCCGCATAGAAAACTTTACTTACCAATAATTCAACATAGAAAAGTACAGTTTTTGACCTTAACATTGAATGCACTCCTGATCATTTAGAGATGTGGATTTCTACAAGTCGATTGTAAAAATGACAAAGACAGTTACAACAAACAGAAGCATATTTTAAAATAAGGAACAATGCTATGTTTTTATATAGAGCATATACTATCCAGGTACCCTTGGGTTCATCTATAGAATCATAAGAGGGAGGAAGGTTGGGAAACAAGGAATTGAACAAGACAACAGATCTAACGTTAATATTTTCAACAAAACTTAAAAGATTTCAAACTCTTTTTGTTGAAGTCGTTCTATTTCCTCCCACAGAATTTTTAAATCTCTGCAATTTTCCTGTTTGTAGTACTTGTGACCCTGTGAAACTCTCCTGAAAACCTGTGATGCACTTAAATATCATCATACAGCCTTAACAATGCTTCCAGGGATCCCTGGGTGGCGCAGCGGTTTGGCGCCTGCCTTTGGCCCAGGGCGCGATCCTGGAGACCCGGGATCGAATCCAACATCGGGCTCCCGGTGCATGGAGCCTGCTTCTCCCTCTGCCTGTGTCTCTGCCTCTCTCTCTCTCTGTGACTATCATAAATAAATAAAAATTAAAAAAAAACAATGCTTCCACCCATGTTAATATTCATTTCAGAATTATTAATCTCATAAATACATCAACAATCAAGGAAATTGAAAATGTGGTAGCTTTTGGAAACCAAACAGTTGTTTATTCAAACTGAGTATCATAAACTGATCTTATGAAATAAGGCCTTACATCTCATAGTCACAGCAGTTTGTAAATACATGCTTCCTAATTCGTTGATTTTTTTTTTATTCACCAATCATGTGCTTAGTACTTTATGTCCTAGGATTTTACTGGATGCTGGGATTCAGAAACACAGGAGCTCTGTGTGTCAAACACAGCCTTCACCTCCAGCAGTCCACAACTGAATTCCATAAAGAAGTACTTTCACCACGTGTTAAGGAACCAGAAGTGATTCTGCACCCAAATGGCACAAGGAACACAAGTGACCCCTCCACAGCAGTCGTTCACATTTCCTTGGTTTGTGCTTCAGGTAGTGGTGACCAAAGCTTCAAATAATATCATGTCTTAAAGTTAAGTCTTTCTACTCTTGAAACACACCCTTGCACACACAAACGCACACACTTTCAGCTTGCTCTAAATTTTTGCTTTTGAATATCACATACTCAGTTCTAAAACATTATTTTTGGAATTCACAGCTCCAATATGGAAATGTTTCTAGAGCTTGGGTCTAGAAAAGTCTGTCTTTCTTGAATTTCTGGAGTAGTAATAATAACCACAGTGAGGACAAGGAACCAGAACAATGCCCAATAGGGAGCTATGGCCCAAATTTGAAAAGGCACAAGATTTTATCAGGCATTAAGATTAAGGCAGTTGGAATTCTGCGGTTGCTCCTAACAAGTTGTAGACTCCTTGGGAGTCATCCATCCTAAATTACAGAGGTATGTATTTTTCTGATGAATCTAGACAAGATGGTTTTGAGGGTTCATATACTGTGGTTAGAAAAATCTGACAGTTACATTTAAATATAGTGCATTGTTTTTATCACTTATGATTGCAGCAAGTTGATCACACAGCTTTCTTTTGGGAAGACTTCCAAACCAATGTTTTTGGGGGAGAATGTAATCTTTTTCATGCTGAGCTGATAGGAGTCCCCCTCCTGATAAATGTTGATATGGAAAGATAATAGATCATATGCATTTCTATAAGAAAACTTAACTTTTTAATTTTTTATTGGGTGCATTGCAAGGAGTCACTTGGCCCAGATGGGCATGAAGAATAATATTCCCCAAGGTACACTGTACCCACTCATCTGTCTCCTCTCTCGCCTCCAGCAGTAATGCTGGAAAATCAGTGCCATATCCTGGTGCATTTGCAGCATGGTTTGACAAAGATCACAACGTTCTCATCAACAGAGAGTGACAAATTTCCATTCGTAAATTCCAATGCTTTTCCTTACTGAAATAACTGATTAGCACATGGCTGTAAGTGACTACTAAAGCTACCTAATTTTATAAAGCATATAGTTAATTAAAGGGCAGAATTCAAAAGCTTGGCCAACTCTGTAAAAGCTCTGAACTTAATCATCTGTTTCTAACAGATTTCAACCTATGGGGTAAAAAGGCATTTGTTGGACTATGGCCTGCTCATCTTTGGGGATGATCTTTCCAAAGGAAAGACCTGGACCCCTGGAGGGGTCAGGGCCTCTTATTTTGCCAAAATCTTTTTTTGTCTTGCCAAACTGACTTTCCTTTCAAAACAATTACATGGAAAATTAAATGTTTAATTTTTTATAATAATATTTTCTCTTCGCTTATTGTTCCCAGTCATTTCATATCTATACTCAACATCCATCCAAAGGGCTTACACAGGAAATGGAGACCCAGCGAAAACAAACTCACACCCTTTTTTATAGCAGCCTATTATTGTAAAATTAGCAGTTAAAAATGAAAACATAAAACAAAACTTTTTCTGCTGAGATACTCTCTCCCGAGGTTGCACTAGATTTAAATGGAGTTTTTTTGCTGTTTATGACCTTAGTTTTTGTGATCGTGGCTTAAACAAGTATATGCAAGGCTTAATGATATTTGAAGATGCAAAAAAAAATCTCATAAATTATGAGCAATCTGCAGGAAATGAAAGCTCAGCATTGTTTCTTCCTACACTTCTCCCATAGGGCTGAACAATGTCTTTACGCCCCTGAATGCACTCTTCCTTGGCATGTCTGTATATATTCATCTCCTTAGGGCAAGACATAATAGTAACCTGATTTCATAATCTCACATAACAGGGCATTATGATCTGCAGTCCTGATGGTTTCCTGCAAGCTGAATTTTAAAGGAATTTAGAATCTCATTCTTTTAGATATTCCTGACCAAGCAGTGAACTCTTAACAATTGAGACTATTAATATGCTAATTATTCCCAGAATTGTGTATTTCATGTGATGGGAAGATCCAAAAATAAAGAATCCATCATCTGTCCTACTGACAGGGAAATTCACTTTTACTTAGCTACATCTATGATTGTCCTTTTGCTTTTAAGAATGTAACAGGGGATCCCTGGGTGGCTCAGCGGTTTAGCACTTGCCTTCAGTCCAGGGCGTGATCCCGGAGACACGGGATCGAGTCCCACATCGGGCTCCCTGCATGGAGCCTGCCTCTCCCTCTGCCTGTGTCTCTGCCTCTCTCTCTCTGTCTGTGCCTCTCATGAATAAATAAATAAAATATTTAAAAAAAAATAAGAATGTAACAGAAAAATTTTGCAATGAAATAAGAGGTTGGCCCATGGAACAATTATGACACAGCACTTAGAAGGACAGCATGGTACTTAAAACCAGCGAAATAATGTCAGTCTCCAATTAATAAGCCAAAAATAAATACCAAACTCTTGCTTGGACTCAGACATTGTTTTTTTTCTATAAAAATAATATAATAAGTAGTGTTCCTTTCAGTGGGTCAGACCACAAAAGTATCCACATTGACGTCAATAAAATCTTTTTTGTAAATATTATTGTTCACAATGAAAAGTAATTTTAAAACAGTCATATACAAAAATGCAAAATTTTAAAAATATGATTTAGTAATAAGTTTCCTATAAAATAAGTAGGGAGAGCAGTTCTGATCATTCAACAGTGAAATAGAGGAAATTTTGAGAATATTCTTGAAAGGACTTTTTGGTACTTCCAAGTTTAGAGGTTAATTTGGCAAATGCTGCTTACTCTTTCCCTTCTCTTGATACGTATCTGTCCCAGTACTATTTTCCCATGTAATAAGGGATGTGATTTTTACTGTCACTTTGAGGAGTTACAAACCACACAAATGCAGAGAAAGAGGGAAGATCTGAAGATATATATTCTCAATTTAGAAATAACTATATATTTTTAGAAACAATTTCATTGATGTTGGCTGGGTGGCTTAGTCAGTTAAGCGAGTCCGACTCTTGATTTCTCCTCAGGTCACAATCCCATGGTGGTGAGATGGAGCCCAGACTTGGGCTGTGCGCTCGGGGGGCGGGGAGGGTCTCTCTCTCTCCCTCTCCCTGTCTGCCCCTTCCCCCACTTGCATGCATTCTCTCTCTCTCTCTCTCTCTCAAATAAATAAATAACTCTTTAAAAAAAGGCTTCATGGAGGTATAGTTTACATGCCCTAAAATTCACCTATTTTAAATATGCAATTCAGTGATTTTTAGTAGATTTTCCATGTTGTGGAACCATTGCTATCAAATGGTTTTAGAACATTCTCATCACTCCACTAAGGTCCCTGCTGCTCCTTCACAGTTTATCTCTGTTCCCACTCCCCGCCTCAGGCAATCAGTAACTGCTTTATATATAGATCTGCCTCTTCTGGACATTTTATATAAATAGAATCACATAATATGTGGTTTTCCGGGTCTGAATTATTTCATTTAGCCTGATGATTCTGACGTGTGTGTTGTAGCTCATATCAATATTTCTTTTTATTGTTAAATGGTTTTCCACTGCATGGATATATGCTTGAAGATAAACACGTTTTGTTTTTCCACTCATCAGTTGGACATTTGAGTTGTTTCCACTTTTTGGCTGAGTAATCCTGCTAAGAACAGTTGTGTGCAAGCCTGTGTGTGGAAACTTGTATCTTTTAAGCAAAATGTGATTGAGAGATTCATTTGTTCCTGGAAAACACAAATATTCAGGTCTGTTGTGTTCTGTGAATCCAAGGATCACAACTGCCTATGAACACTCTCCATACAGCAACTAGAGTGGATTTTTCTAAAATGGAAAGTCAGATCTCAATCCTCCCTTCTGGTGGCTTCCATCTCACTAAGAATGAAGCCTTGTCACAGCCAGGATGGTGCTGCCTGACCTGACCTCTGCTGACATGTTTCACTTTATCTATTACTTCCCTCACTCTTGACTTTACCAGTGTTGATCTTGTCGCTCCTCAAACATAAGAGCTTCTGCTGTCTTCCAAGTTCTTACATAAACTATTCCCCTTGCCTGGAATGTTCTGCCCTAATCTTCATTTGGCTTGCCCCTTCTCATTCAGGTTTCCCCTCAACAGTTACTCACTAGAAACCCCTTCTATGGTTACCCTATCTGAAATAGCAACCATGTTTCTCGATTAGCTTCTGCTGTTTCATTTTCCACCACCACCTATAACCCAATGAACTAAAATTACCTTACTCATTGTTGACTATCTCGCAACCAGAATGCACGTAATGAAGACAGTCAGAAGAAAAGCAGGCAGGGACAAACCCCTCTCCCCACACCCCCTCGCCCAAAGAAGAAATCACCCTTAAAAGGATTTTACACCACCCTGGAAGGAGCCCTCCACCCTTCCCCACATGAACAATGCCTGATAGGTATATGAGCGTGTGGACAAAAGCCTGATTGGGTGATAGGCACATGGAGGGTTAATCAAATTAAAACAGCCCGCCAAGAAGCCCATAGAAACCCCCAGACTTGGGAACTCTGGTGGCAACCCTCTGGGATCCCCTCCCTCTTCTGGAGCTTTGTACTATTGCTCAATAAACTTTGCTTTGCTGCCCACCACTCTTGGTCTGATTTACCTCTTCATTCTTCGAAGTGGCGTGACCAAGAACCACGGCGCTAAAGAACAAGGAATCCTGCAACACAAGCTCAGGGAGGCAGGTACTTTGTTTATCTTGTTCTGTAATGTTTCTCTAGCACAAAGCATGGTGATAAATGCTCATTAAATGTACTGAATTAGTATACAAATTAAGAAGCAAAATTTGACCCTCTTTTATACTCTCTCTACAGTCTGTGAGAATTCAGTTAGATCATGCTGTGAATTATAGTTTGTGAATTTCTAAACCAGTGGACTGAAGGTCATATACTGGCAAGCCATGCATGTACCATATTTGGTCTGCACATGTTTGTTTTATGTAGCAGATGCTTTAAAGCCCCATTCCCATTCCCTTGGCCCATCTCTGTTTTCAGCTGCTGAGTGCTCAGGTTCACCTTCTGTTGACACGGTCTCAATTCAAGCAGGTATAGAATTATTCCGCTTTCTGACTTGGGGCCTCTCCCATGCCCTGGAGCCACTGGGTGTCTGTATAAACACAGCCCTGAAGCGAGCTATGTTAATACTCCCCAGGGCAAATGTCAGTCATTAACCAATGTAGGAGCCATACCTCATCCTCACTTGCCTCAGAGAGTTCTGAAAAAAATTCACACTTCCCAGAAGTTCTCAGCCAAACTGAGTCCCTGTGCCTTCAGTGGAGACTTAAATAACACTCCCTTATACTGACTTCCTCTTCTCTTGTTTCACTCTCTCTGTTTGCTGAAATTACATCCTTAACATGTGATCTGCCTTCAGGAGAAGCCAAATTGGGTCTATGACTTACAGAGTTGGGTTTTTTTTTTTTTAATTTGTAATTAATTGTCCAAATTTAAAGCTCAAAAAAATTTTCATGTTTAAATTCTGGGTATGCCTTGTATGGCATTTGATCTAATACGGGATTTAGGCTTGTCTAATACTTTGGGGACCATTTTCCACACCCTTGGTGGGATAGTGTTTCAGACTGCATATGACTGAACCAGTCTCATAATTAATAATTCCTAATTGGGAAGCTCAATTAGGCTCAGCGGATGAGCGTCTGCCTTTGGCTCAGGATATGATCCCGGGATCTGGGATCGAGTCATACATCAAGCTTCCTACGAGGAGCCTGCTTCTCCCTCTGCCTATGTCTCTGCCTCTCTCTATCTCTGTGTCTCTCATGAATAAATAAATCTTTAAAAAAATAATCATAATAATCCCTGATTACTCTGTGTCTGACCTGTAGACCATAGCAAATTTATCATGTCTAACTACAATTCTAACAATCTCCTGCTATTGTATACCCGTAGCTCAAGAATGAATATTGGGAATATTACATCGTATCCAGATCTGTCACTTTTTGAATGTCTTGAAGTTTTTCCTCTTGGGAAATATCTCTTTGTTCCTGGGAAAACTGCCAACCACAGAGCACTCTATCTATAGGGGTAGGTACATTATCCAGGCTAGCCAAGGAGAGCCTTCTGTCAGCTACAGAATTGGTACAGAGAGCCATGCTAGGCCGATCAGAGTCATCTCTTGAGATTTTGCTGGACCCACACCCAAAGACCTTGCATCATATTCTTCTCACTGGGATTGCTGTAGTTTGATGTAAACCTAAAGCTGCCAATGGACATTTTTGCTAAAATGTGGGGGATTTTCCTTGAAGATGGACTTAATAGAAAGGAAAACAGAAAATAATGGGAAAAAAGAGTAGGGAAAAGTTTAGACAAGACTAGGACTGAGATAGAAAAAAAGAGAAAGAGAGTAAGAAGCTCTGCCAAATGACAAAAGACCTGACGGTCATTTGAACTTTCATGTTCAGCCATGCCTGAAGCAAGCACGATGCCTTTTCAATGATCTGAGCCAAAGGATTGTGTATTTTTCTTAAGCAAGTTTCAGATAAATTGCTGTCAGCTACAGTTAAAAGACTAATACTTGATATGTGTGCTCAGGACAGGACTGATGGTATTAGGCTGTGCCACTGTAACTGTCTTTTCCTCTTCCATGAAGCATGTGATTATTACCAGGATCAAATATATCTGGGGAAGAAGGAGGCCCTCAGGTAGAAATCCAGAGCTGAGAAGATGGGCCTAACATAGATGGGAGCTCCCATCCCTTTCTGGGTCTTAATAGTGACAAAGCCAACTATCTGGGGATATGTATTTACAGAAACAGAACACAAAAGGGAAAGGAAAGAGCCCTGTAATGGGTTAAAAGCTGAAGATGAGTAAATTATGCAATGTATGTTAGATTATTTATTTTTATGGTCCCATTCTTGGTAGTAATTGCCATTTGGTTATATTCTAGCCTTTTGTAAAGCTTAATTTGGACATTAAGTCTGTCTCAGCTGAACTAAATGGTGTACGAGGAAAAGTCATGTGCCTATATATGGGACAAAGCATTGAAAGCAGGGCATCATCTTTGCCCCCAAAGCCAGCAGATGATAGAGTCATTAAAATAATCCCTAAGGACAGTATTCAGACCTAAGAGTTGGAACTATAAAGAACAATCTCCCCTATCAAGGAGACTGACCTTCACTGACTAATTTGAAACATCTGGTTCTTATTTCATGAAGGAAGGCATAAATGTATTACACCAATTACACAAAAGCATAAGATTCTCCCAAATGGAAAAAGCAACAACATCCAACTTCTTTTAATCTAACAGATCTATGAAAACGTCCCGCTATATTTCCATACTTGGGGCACAGATGGCAGTGAGCTAGGCCAGTACAGAGGAAATGAAACAAAGTATAGATGTATTGACAGAAGAAGGCATCAGGGATTTTTGCTGGCAGGCAGGGAGAGAAATCATTAGAAAGGAAGTTCTACTAAGCTTGAAAAAATTGTCTCTTTTGGATGCTGGGGCATCCTTAGTGCCAAAAAGCATGCCCAGCATAGAGTAAGCCAAAATGTGAGGCTGAGGCTATTTAAATTCTTCTTGCCTCTGATTAGCATTGAACTAAAAAAATAAGCATACAAAGATTGTGAAGGTGAGAATCCTGTGGCTCCAACTGTTGAGATGAGGCAGGAGGAAAGCAGAGACCCCTAAACAGGCTAATTGGAAAAAAAAAATACCTGAAATTGCTACATTCAGTACATGAACAAGGTTAGTCTGGTGATAAATTTTAAAAGTCTCTGTGAGAGCTAAAGTTTTGCCTATTTGCTCCTCTGGAGCAGTAACAGGTAAGGGTTAACACCACAACCTGTATGTAAGGCATTGCTTTTCTTTTTCCATTTCCAAATTTCATATTTAATTTTCATTTATTCCATTAGTAACATGTTTTTAAAAATTTCCATGCTTTCAAAGAGAAATGTTTTCCTCCTTAATTATTTGTACCAGCTGGAGATAGATCCATACAATACTACTGGTAGGTGGATGAACATTTGTCTTTCCTAACTTTTAATAACATCAAAAAGTAAAAAGTTATGAGGAAACACACAACTCTGAAAACAATGTTAGTGCTGCAAAAATACTTTTCTTTTGGATCAACATCTCATAGATCATTTGATCCAGAAGTTCTATATTGGCCAGGTTGCTAACATTTCTGTTACAAACATAGACTCTGCCTGTCTTTTTTTTTTTTTTTTTTTTTTGGCAGAAAAAAGGATTTATTGAAAGGATATAGGTTAGTCCATACACTGTCCAGGAGAGCAATCCAGCTCAGAAGCCATGGAGACAGGGATATAACCAAAGTCTAACATAGAAATAGTTCTGTGAGGACATGGCTGCTGCCGCCACTTAGCATCAGGTATCATCGCCTGCAAGGTTGACCCTATCGGCAACCATACATTGTGTACTCCCATAGATGGGGTTGGCAATACTCTCCTCGAAAACCAGATATGGTTACTACAGCCAACACAAGTACAAGTGCAACCCTCTCTTTCCTTATTTGCAAGACTAACTCCCAATTCAAAGTGAGGCAAATGAAGGGACTACCTTTTATTTTCTTTTTAATAGATAAAGAAACTTGCACAGAACTAACCCCACGGCAGACTTCCTTCAATGCCTCATTGGTCAAAATTGGATCACATGGCCCCTTTCAAGCCAACTACTCATAAGAAGAATAGAAAACTGTGGTTGCCTAGATCAATTGATTCGCCTGCCAGGGTGGAGATGTGACCAGCCCTGGAGTACAAGGTCACATGGAGGAGCATGGGTACCTGTATAAAATTGAAATTTTGTTCACAAGAAAGAATGAATATTGGGTTATCAGCCAATGTGATGGACATGTACATGGAACCCAAATGTCTTCACACATGGGCCTATTTTATGAAACCCACCTACATGCTTCTTCCCAAACCTCCTTCTCACCAGTCCTCCGGTCTTCTTTTTCTTTTTGTGTCCATGTCAATTCAACAAAACTGTCTGTTACTGCCTATTAATTCCTGCCTCTTTCCAGGAAAAGAGAAAGATGTTATACCACTCAAAGTTCTACCTGCTGGGAGAATTTTCCACCTTCACGTTAGTGGGATTGAGTAGGACTCAGCAATCCATTTGAAATGTTGCCAGCTCATTATGCAAAGCCATCTGTAAACTATGCTTTCTTTTTCCTTTTCTTCAGTTAACTCATAATAGAAAACTGTTCATGATGTTGTAAGTGTCGGTTGGCGGAGAGGGGGCAGTGTGGCATGAGTAGGCATAGCAGAAGACATCAGCATATGAAACAAGCTTTCAGGATCTGATCAGATGCACTCACTTATCTACTGCTTTCACTGGGATATATTTGACTTTAGAGCCAAATAGATCAGATAACACTCAGTTCATGACAAGTAGCTTATATTTTGTAATAACCTGGTTTCCATGAGGACCCGATAAGCAAGCCAGGTACTATTCCTCCAAAGAAGAAG
This sequence comes from Nyctereutes procyonoides, assembly GCF_905146905.1. NCBI lineage: Eukaryota > Metazoa > Chordata > Mammalia > Carnivora > Canidae > Nyctereutes > Nyctereutes procyonoides. The sequence continues at coordinate 24,901,520 of NW_026575146.1, forward strand.
GTTATTCACTGAAGAAGGTATAACTTTGTCCTCAAACCATGATGTTTCTGCTGTGAATTGTGAATCTTGTATTAAGTCTTTCCACACCACGGACTTCAGTTGATTTTTGAGTACCACTAATGTCACTGGGTCCTACAAGGCCATATGGAAAAGCTGCAGCCGGGACCACATGCAGAGTTTTCCTTTGGACCCTACTCAAAGCAGTCAGCCTTTCAGGTGTCTCAGGAAAGAGCTGAAGGGCACACAAAAATGTGATATATGTTGCTTCTGAAATCTAAAAAGCACCATCAATCACAGTACTTTTTTCTAGATGTAGGAAACAAATTGTCCTTGACATTGGAGAGGATTAACTCACATGCCACACAAAACAAATCCCAAGAAACTTCACTGTATTAACATATGATTTATTTCCCACCTTCTGGCATGCCTAGTTTTAGTCTAAAATACCAGCCACTTTCTGCTCTCTAGAGCTTATCAGCACATTATCATCAGTTTAGCCTTGGGGATGGTTAGACAACATAGTTCTTTTTTTTTTTTTTTAAAGATTGTATTTATTTATTTGAGAGAGGAGAGAGAGAGAGAGAGAGAGCAAAGAGGGGAGCAGAGACAGAGGGACAAGCAGATGCCACGCTGAGCGAGGAGCCTGATTCGAAGATCAAGACCTGAGTAGAAATCAAGAGTTGGACACTTAACTGACTGAGCCACCCAGGCGCACTGACAACCTAGTCCTTACAGATTCATTTATGGCCCAGAGAATAAAAGACTAAGACAATCTTGAGTTGAAAATATATTCCTACCATTTTAGAAAAAGCCAAACTACTTCTGGCATTCTCTGTTTATTGGATCAGAGAAGAAATTTTGTCCAGATAAAAGCTGCAGTCAGAAAAAAAAAAAAAAGAAAAAACAAAGCTGCAGTCAGTATGCCACAGCATATGTTGATTCGCTGCAATTAAGCAACTAGACAGGAAAGATCATATATATTGTGGTAGTACTTCACTCAACCTATAGTAATTCCCTGTGGCTCTCAAAACTCTTCCATCTTCTTCTTCTTCTTCTTTTTTTTTTTTTTTTTTAAGTAATCTCTATGCCCAATATAGGGCTTGAACTTCCCACCTTGAGAATCTAGAGTTGCATGCTCTAACAACTGAGCCAGTCAGGCACCCAAAATTCTTCCATCTTTTACACGGGCCAAAAGTGAGACTATGATAGGAAACACAGTGGCCTCATCTCAGCAATTTTCTCAGGGAAGCAGTAAATAAATAAAATACAATCAAACAAATAAATAAATAATAAATAAATAAATAATCACAGTAATTTTTTTTTTAACTGAACCATATCAGAATACTTTTTGGCTTACTATTATGGCTGGGAAGTTGAGCTCCTGAGCTTTCACTAAGCCATTCTGACCATAATAACTTTGGTAGCTTCTACTTGGCAGATCAGGAGTCAATGTTGGACTTCTGCCATTGGCTAAGGTCATCTGTCCTGGTAATCATGGCAAGAAATAATCATGGCAAGACTTCCGGGCTCCATTGGAATGCCCATCAGTTAGTGTTCAGGGTACCACTCTGGGTACTTTAAGTAGAAGAGTTTTAAAACAGGGGATTAGGTCCTTACAAAATCACTGGAAGACTGGAGAGGTAGGTGTCAGAAGGCCACCACCAGAACTACTGAGTTCAAGGACACAGAGAACACACCAGAACCAACCACTAACCCTGGAGTATTTTCCATTATACAAATGAATTAGAACACTAAGCTGCCAACTCTCTTACATATAAAAGACTTGCAGAGATTTTGAGAGCTGTATCATTTTGAACACCATGCCAGCTGTACTATTATTATTATGGTCAGCATGCCCACCTTGGCTTTGGCAGTTAAGTGCCACAACTTACCCTTACCCTCCTAGTATCCTTATTTGAAATCAGGAGTGCCTTTCAAACACAGGATTTTCTTCTTACCCCAGCATATGAAAAAGAGCCACCACAGCGCTTTTTAAGAAGCTAGATCTTGTGTATACTCATAAAATTCTCAAGCCCCTGGTATAAAAAATATTTTCTGGCCATTTCTTCCTTCTCTAGAAAAAGGAGACAGGGAATAAGGGAGAAGTTCACATGTGATAACCTACCCCAATATTTATATCTCCATAAACTTTTGGATTTCTTCCTCTCTAGTTAGAAATCTCTAGCATTGCAGGTTCATTTAGAATGTGTTCAAGAGAGAATTTAGCAAATAATTTAGACAACTTCCAACCATTTGAGCTAGCATATTAAATCCAGAATCTCCAATAACCATATCCTTATTGATCAATCACACCTGACCTTGTTACTGTGTTCTTCCTTCCTTGGTCTAGTACTCTCGGGATCCATTTCCACACTTATTCTCCATATTATGCCAACATAAATCAGCGGTCTTTCCATTCCTTTGGTCGGTGTACTTTCTGTTCCTGGATTTGCTTTGTAATAGATCTCATGAGGCATATAGAGATCTGAATCTGCTTAAAGGTCTGGTGGTGTCAAGAGGCAATGGAGTGAGGTGCAGATGAACTCATTGACTTTGTAAAACCATTGCATAAACTCTCCTATATGAGATCACTGAGGACCCCTCAGGCTAAACAAGAAGGATTCTTTTGTCTACAGGCAAAAAAAAAATTTTTTTAATCCTTTATGAAATTGACTTAAAGAGTCAGAATGTCTTCATAACAAGAATTCTAGAGGGAAGGTGAGCCTAAGGAGCCTCTTTGTATTAGCTTTGTCCTGAGGTGGGCGCCCCTCGTGGTTATGAAGGTGGCCACCAGACCACAATGTTTCCTTGTTTATGTTTAGCTGAAGAGAGATCCCTCATCTGAGTCACGGAATACAAGTCCTGCCATTCAGAAGGATTTGCATTGTCTGCATCAATGTTGGTCACCATGGAAATGGCATGTACAGAACAGCATTCAATATTGGGTTCTGAACCAGTCATTACGAAGGGAAAAGGAATTAACATGATGGCTCGATCTAATTATTTCACCTCTGTAGACAAGAATAGGTTGAATGCCAGAATAAAATTGAGGTTTCCATTAGAGAAAAGGATGGAGAAAGATCCATATGGTGTAACGTCTAGATACGGTACAACAACTATGGGGAATGGGAAATGTTTTCTTTCACTCAGTAGTCAGAGAAGAATAAAAGTAATACAGTATTTAAAGCTAATGCTCAATCTTGGAAATAAAGGCTTTTTTCTTCTTTATATTTACTCTCCAGAGATAGCTTTGCTTGGGCATAATGGGGCTTTCACTTTCTAGCCGATATTCTATGCCTTTGATGTCAATTTTCTAGTTATACCTAATTATATATGCCAACTAAGTCACTACCTCTTATTTATCTAAATAAAAATGCTAATGCAATTTCCTTCACAAAGTTGTTTAGAGGACGTAAGTGGTGGTAGGAGGAGTAGTATGTGCATTTCTCTAAGTATTCCTCTTGATATATTTACACTTCCTGAAACGAGCTGACATTTTCCAAGTGTGCTGGATTAAAAATGGTCACAAACTTGTTTACAGTTCCTTTTATCATGAGATGTCTGGGCTGGACTTGTGCATTAGTCTACTAAGGCTGCTAAAACAAAACACCACAGACTGAATGGCTTCAACAACAGATTCATTTTCTCATAGTTCTGGAGTCTGGAAGTCCAAGATCAAGTTTTGGCAGGATTGGTATCAGATGAGATCACTCTCTATGGCTTGTAGAAGGCCACCATCTCACCTTGGCCTTTTCTCTGTGCCTGCATAACCCTGCAAGTCCTAACAGATGAAGGCTCCACCCTTATCACCTTATTTGCCCTTAATTATTTTCTTAAAGGCCCTATCTCCAAATACAGTCACACCGGGGGTTAGGGTTTCAACAAAATTTTAGAGGAAACGCAACTCAGTCCATTACGCCTTGCAGCTTGCTGTATTTAACCAACAGAATGCTGTAGAAGGAAAGATGTGCTGCCGGGGACTTCCAACAGGGCCTCAAGAAGCCTTTGCAGCTTCAGCTCCTGCCTTCTTTGGAATCTCAACAATATGTGAAGAAGCCTGAGCTAGCCTGCTGGAGAAACTATGCAGCGAACTGAGGCGCCCCGGTTATTAATCCCTGCTAACTGCCCACTGATTGCAATGGCAAGAAAGCCCAGTCGACCCCACATGGAGCAGAGATGAGTTGTCCCAACTGCACCCTGAACAAGTCCCTGACCCAAGGATTATGTACTAATAAATGGTGTATATTAAGCCACTAAGTTTTGAGGTAGGTCTTACGTGGTAGTAGATAACTGATACAAGATTTTTATGGTTTTCATCACTTCTTGGTGTCCTAGCCTTTTACTGTCAGTTTAGTGAAATTTGGGGAAAAAAGCAGACCCAAAAGTGTATTGTCATTTAGCCATGCTTAATTAGAAATCAAGAAATCATATGTTATAAACAAGAAAAAGTGTTTTTTAGAGAGAAACAACTTAAAAACTTAGTCCTATTTTACATGCAGATAACAAATAACATATGGAGTTGATAATCTAAGTTGGTAATACAAGTAATGGGAGTTAATAGCATAACTAATTCCCTACATCCCTGTAAAATATGACCACACAGCCCTAAGCAAGGCCTGGAAAAATGGCGCCCCACTTCTGTTTACTGCAAATACCTACCTTCTAAGTTATGCCCCGTGGTTGGTAGGTAAGCAGGCTGCAGGAAGGGTGGGAAATGACAAGAAAGATGAGGTGACCTTTCCATTAATAAGCAGAGTAAGACTCTTAAATAATTAAGATCAATTAAAAATATATATTTCATTTTATCTTTAGCTCATCTTTCTTTATACATCATATTCTAATGAGCCATGTTTCATTAGATAATATATGTGTATTATTTACAAAAAAAAATGTAAGTATATGGGGAGGAAATGCTCATAGTGTTTTGGCTTACATGTGTAAATGATCGAAAATTGGAGGACGGGCTAGGAAGCATGGGTGCCCTTTTAAGAAAAAAATGTAGAAAACAAGTTTATCTGCCATGTAATATAAACAAACACCCATGCCTACAAGACGTCACATAATGGGGATCCCTGGGTGGCACAGCGGTTTGGTGCCTGCCTTTGGCCCAGGGCGTGATCCTGGAGACCCAGGATCGAATCCCATGTCGGGCTCCCGGTGCGTGGAGCCTGCTTCTCCCTCTGCCTGTGTCTCTGCCTCTCTCTCTCTCTCTCTGTGACTATCATAAAAAAAAAAAAAAAACAACAAGACGTCACATAATTGCCATGACAAGGACCCTGGGACTACATCGAGGCAGATCTATCCATAGTAAATCTTCATTGGCCCATTCTGTGCTACGACACCGTAATAAGCTTTGGGAGGAATCAAAGAGGGAATCAGTTTTCTTGCCTGATCTAAAGTTCCTCCAATGCTCCTGGGGTTGTCCTGTTGGGTCAGGACTGATGCAGTGGTCTAAAAACCTGAAAGTTGGGATCCCTGGGTGGTGCAGCGGTTTAGCACCTGCCTTTGGCCCAGGGCGCGATCCTGGAGACCTGGGATCGAATCCCACGTTGGGCTCCCGGTGCATGGAGCCTGCCTCTCCCTCTGCCTACGTCTCTGCCTCTCTCTCTCTCTCTCTCTGTCTGTGTGTGTGTGTGTGTGTGTGTGTGACTATCATAAATAAATAAAAATTAAAAAAGAAAACCTGAAAGTTATTTCAGGGTTATTCTAAGGATCCACACCTATTACAACATGTCACCACAACAGCCCTGGAGCTCCCTCACCTCCCAGCTCATCTTCTGAGCAGCCTAATCAGATGGACTCTGTTCCAGACACCTTGCCCCAAGTCCACCCTGCTTGACCTCGGGCTCCAGGAAAAGAGTCACAGTTTGCACCATGAGTTCACTCCACGGAGGGGCTTTCATCCCACCGGTTAGTGGCCTACCTGCTGGCACTGCAGATGTTTTCTTACCCTTCTGGCTATCCCCATCTTCCTTTCAGTTCCTTTTATTTCACAGATGATTTTTATTCATTGTCTTCCGGTCTTTAAGGAACTACCATATCCATTCTCATGCTTTTCTTTTACTTTTCATTCTCCTCTTAGCCTTCCTGCACCCCCCATCCACTCTCCTCTCTTGCCCTTCTCCCCATTCACTTATTCCATTCTGTCCTAGCTGTTCTCCTTTGTTCAGTTCAGAACATCAACCAGAGGCTTCCTGTTGCTAAGTAACAACCTCACCCACACACACCCTCTTCCACTCTTGGCTCCTTTCTTCTGCTGCTTTTATAAGCCCGTGGGTCAAACGGTCTCTGGAAGAAAACGAAAGATTCTCTGTCTTCTCTTCACACCAAGGGGATGCACACAGCCTGCCCCCCGGCCCTCTTACTATATTTTGGCTTCTTGTTTCATCTGTTAATTTTCCCCAGTCTATGAGATAACACTAAAAATCACAAAACATCCCTTTCAGCTTGGACAATTTATAGAATGGCAGAAGGGACATAATTTCTGCTAAAGGAACAAAGAAGGAGATGATGTTTAAAGTTTAATTGCAAGGCATGGTATGGCCTCAGTGGGGGCTTTGCCTAGACCTCTGAATCAAATCCAGGTTTTCAGCGGTTCCCATTAGGGATCAGGGAGCTATAGCAAGTCCTTCATACAGACTTCTCTGGAGTTTTGTGGAAGCTACTAGGGGCATGTTGAGCATGGTTTGCACAAAATAAAGGAAGAAAACAATATGAGAACTCATTATGCAGTTTCCCAAATCTCATTCCTTTTCCAGACATCAATCTGACGTGATACTTGTACCAAAGGCATAAATCAAGCCATGTTGGCCCTTCTCACAATATGCTCTGAAGAGATTTGAAACCCTCTGCCACATTTTAACAGCAATGGTGACTCCATATGTCCAAACACTAGGACAGAGTCTCAGAGATTCCAGGACCTTGAAAAAAAAAAATCTCCTTTTCTCCCTTGCATTGCCATAAACAATGCCTCTCCTTGGTGTAAACTCTTTCTTTCTCCTTGGGCATTTATAGGAGGCCTGGAGGCCTTGCCCAATAACCCTGTTCCTCTCTGTGGCTCTCAGCTCTCTGCCCACATCAACACTGAACTACTTGGAGGCGCTGGGGCTGCTTTGTTGGCCAGGCCACAGCCTTTCTCTTGCTGCGTCCCTGCTCCTCAGGTACTGATCTCTGTGAGGGAACGACTCCGATCCTGCATGCAATGTGTATTTGATAAATTGCCTCATATTTAATGATAGAACACAGATGCTCTGACAAGGCAGTAGTTTTTAGTTTCATTTTCTAAGAGGAGAAGGGAACGGTAGTTTTCTTTGTATTCAAGCCCAAGTTTATCAGCAATCAAAAGTAACTGAAATGAAGCTTATGTGTCTCTCTGTCATTAACCGGATTTGCAGACTATTTTAGTAGAGAAAATTTTCAAGAGCCGTATATGTCAGGACCCACTGATATTCCAAAAGTGGAATCCCTGTGAGACTAAAATCCACTCCAAGGTATTCTAAGAATGCTTGAGCAGAGCCAGAATTGGCAAGTTACTACAATTTTCCTTCTAGAAGTGAGCCCCTTTGAGATGAGGTTATGTCTTTTTAGAGGTTCAGAAAAGTTTAATATGATTTCACCTTTTATCTTCAAGTAATATCAACTAATGAAACATCTATTTGAATTTCTCTGGAATGTTTGTCTTATGTACTGCTTGCTTTAAACAACTGAATATTATATGCAATTTTCACTGTTCTTCAACACTTACTCCTCTATTAAGTCTTCTCTCCAACTTGAAATATCAGTCAACATCACCTAGATCATAATAATCTCTTTGATTCACATTTCTATCTACTAATTTCCTTTATCCCCATCCATCCATCCCACCTCATCAATGTGGTTTCGAGTCTCATAGTCCCTGCTGTCACTGAAAACTGTGGCACTTTCCTTCAAAAACAGATGTACTCTCCACCTTGAACACACCTATATGGTCATACATCCAGCATCCTGGGGGCCTCTCATTGCCTCTGGCCTCTTAAAGCTAATGACCGCTCTGTCCATTCAGCCCCATACAACCTCAGCCACATCCTCAGTCCACCACCTGGGACTACTCCACATCCGAAACCTTTAGGTGAGAATTTCCCTCTCCAATCACAATCTCCTCCACTTCCAGCTCTCGGGTAGCCGGTCTTCACACATGCCACCAGGACCATTTCAGAAAGGGCTTCCCACCAGCCTCATCCTATTTGTCCTGATTATCTCCTCCTTTCTTCACTCCTTCCCTACCCAGCAGAGATCCTATGTCCCATCGCTTTAACCACTCTCTCTTCTCCCTTGCTCCTCATTAGCCTGGCAAAATTCCAACCTTGAATGACTTCATCTTTGTGTTTCCCTGTGTGCACCCATGCTACTGAGGTCCCTAGGAGAAATAACATGACTTGGCCATGGCTGCTGGGCCAACTCCACATCACTAAGTAAGCACTGGTCCCCCAAAGCTGCCCAGCAACCCCTGTCACATCCCTTCTCTACTTTCATTCACTCATTCACTCAATTGCCTAAATATTTATTGAGTGCCCACTCTAGTAGTATGCTGGGTCCTGAGAAGTAACTGTGAGCAAAACAGGCAAGGTCTCACCCTTAGAGAGCTGAAGAGCTAGCCTGGAAGGCTGAAATTTTTTTTTTCCCTCCAAATACCCACTCCCAGTATTTTCCAATCCTGTGCTTTCCTTCACATGACTTCTTTTCCCTGAAATCCTCCATGCCTCTTCTCTGCTTGTGGAAGGCTGAAATTAAAACAAGTCCAGAGAAGTGAATTATTTGGAGGCTAATGTCTGAGAAGAATGGTGAATGTGTGAACTATTTCCCATGGAGAGTGGGAGAAATGACAACCAGGAAAACACAGGAGTGCTGCTGGACAGCTGCAAGGGACCACTGCCTAATGACACATAGTTGGAATAACACTCATGAGGGAGTCATGTTATCTCCCCAGGAGACCTCAATAGAGTGGGCCATGGGTGCACACAGGGAAACATGCAGATGAACTCACTCAAGGTTGGGTATTTACCAGGCTATGAGAGGCAAGAGTATTGAGATACTAGAGAGAAACCCTATGGTCAAGATAATATTTCAGATTAAAATGTACTAATGGACTTTTAGTGTCTTTTGATAATCATTCCTTTTCTAAACAGATACTAAAAATACAACTACTACCACACAATTGTCCAGAAAACTACTCGACAATTAAAGGGCATCCTCAAAAAAAAAAAAAAAAAAAAAAAGGCATCCTCATATTCCAAAAAGTTGTCATCTCCTCGTACATTGTCCTGAGAGATATATATTGATTTTTGCTAATTACTAGTTATTTTCTCTTTTCATTTTTAATATTACACAAATACAAAAAATAACACAAATTGTCATTTAAAAAATTCAAACATTATAGAAATACTTTATAATATACAATACAATAAAAGTGAATTCCCTCAGCATCCCATTTCCCCTTTCCCACTCCCTGTTTCTGCACAAAAGCCCTGTTAAGAGCTTGATGTAGGTCCATGCAATACTCATTTCTACAGGTTTAAATACAAAAAGATGTTTGCAGACCTACGCATGCACTCCTATGTTGTGCAAATTGCATAGTTAAATCAAGCCTTTTTGAGAGGGCAAAAGGTAGACATTAGAAAGCTGTGTCTCCCTTCATTTTTTCTTTTAAAGATTTATTTATTTGAGAGAGAGAAAGAGACAGCAGGCCCCCAAGTTGGGGGAGGAGCAGAACCCTTCTGAGACTCTTAAAGCAGACTCCCTGCTGAGAGTGGAGCCAAACTGAAAGTTGATCTCAAGACCTTGAGATCATGACCTGAGTGGAAACCAAGAGTCTGATGCTTAGCCCACTGAGCCACCCGGGCCCCCCCTGTGTCTTCCTTTAAATAGGAGTAAAACTTATTACCTATGAAGCAAATCACTTGGACCTAAACTTAGCTATTTCAATAAACTGATAAGAAAGCTAAATGATAGAGACTATTAATGATCCAGGGAACAAAACACAGAATTTACTTGCTAACTCATTAGATTGAGATGATGATCTCAAGTAAAATTAAATCTTGGGATATGCTTTTCTCACAAACTATATCTAAGTTAAGAAACATGACAGAGAAGATCTGTAAAAACAGATAGGGATTCTATTAATGTTTTACTACACACATTTACCCATCTGAAGTGTAGACTGTCTTTAGCTATCAATATCAGAGCTTATGAGACAGGTTTCAAATCATATGGAAAGTCATACATAGTCATTGATAATTAATCATGCCTCTTGTTAGTCACTTCAGAACTGATTGAACCCTCAGGGAACGGATTCACTGCGTCTTATTTCTCTTTTTCCTTCTTTGCCACCTTGAGCTAGTCATATATTTCCCACATTATAAAAACTCAGGGCATCTTTTGGAATGTGACTTAGCTTTTACAATTGCTATCTGCTGGTTGCTGTGTGATCAAATAATAGCTTCTCATTATTTCCAAGATTAAGGGCAAACAGTTTCTTCCACAATGTGTATTTATAAATACATAATTTAGGATAGTACTCTGCAATTCCTCTTCCACAACTTGCTTTTTTCACTTAACAATATGCTGAAATCCTTTATGTGGCACATGTAGATTTACCTCATTTTTTTTCATTCTCCATCCATCCATAATAAGAACATACCACATAACATCAAACTACTTTCTTTTCATTAAACTTTAGTTTTTGCTACTACGAACAATGCTGTAATGTTGTAGATGGGATGCTTACGCATATACCATGTAGAGGGGATGTAATGGGATGCTTGTGCATATATTTTTGTTTATATATCTAAATATCTCTGTATGGTACATGCCTGTAATTGGAATTTTTAGGTAAAAATAACTTTATACTTGTTTTCTATCTATTGCTATAAATACAAACTTGTATGTGACAAAATGGACAAAGTATATAAAAAGTTAATTCACAGAGCAGCAAATCTAAATTACCAACAAACACATATAAAGATACTCAAACTGATTAATAGCCAGGAAAATAAAAATTATCTATTTAACTGACAAACATTTAAAAGACCAATAAAATGTATTATTGATGGAAATCTGGGAAAAAGCTGCTCCACCTTTTTTTTGGAAAGCAATCTGGCAACATCTATTAAAATTAAAAATACAGAGAGACTTCAACCAACAAACTCACTTTTGGAATCCCATGCCGTAAAAAATAAAAGTCCAGAAGGTTAGAATATATAAACAAAGATGTTTGGGGCAACTTTCATTTCTTTGTACAAATATTTGTTAAGTGCTGATTGCGTCTCCATCCCTTCAGAAATGAAGGAGACACAAGCCCTTCCCTGAAGGTACTCACAGCCTATGGCGTAGGGTGGGGGAGATATATATATGTACACAATCGGAGCTCCTGGAAGAGGTGCTAAGGAGGCAGTCCAGACCTGAGATGGACGGCTGTAAAAAAAAAAATCACTGAAAAGTAAACTTTGCATGACTTTTTAAGATACAGCATGGTTCAGAGGCCCTGGGTTAAGTTGTGTGGTCCAGGAGAGCTGAACAGAGTAGAGGTAACTGGACTCGGAGAAAACACAACCCAGAAACTTGCCATAAAACAAAATTGTGTTCATAAAAGTCAAAAGTAACCTATTTTTCTTTCAATGGCAGTGGAGACTATATGAGGTACATGATGAAAAAAGAAGCCAGTTTTGGGGACTAGAATCCAGAGTCTATTATTAAATGGTAGCCCAAATTGCCGCTTCCTTCCTGGGCCTAGTGCAGAGCACACTCCTGAAAGGTGTTCCTGGGAAGAGCATAGAGAAAGGTTTAGCTCAAATAAGACTTTCTCTTGAATAGGCTTCCCCTTCCTCCCTCCCTTCCTCCCTTCCATCCTTTCCCCCCACCCTTTTATTTAAAAAAAAAAAAAAAGAGAGAGGAAAGGCTCCAGTCCAAGTGGGATTCTAATCCTGTTAACCTCACTCTGACCCCGTTATTTCACCACATAACGACGAGGCAAAATCATCCGCTCTTACATCATTAACTTTAAATGCCAAAATAGTGCTGGGCGGTTTCAAGAGCATAAATGTTTATGCACAAAAAAAAAAAAAAAAAAAAAAAAAGAATGTCCAACATCAAACACAAAACAGACCGTTCATGGGAAGGTGGGGGATGGGGGGTTAAAATTTTTTTTAAAAAATAAAAGAAGGGGATGGGTGACCTAGGGCAAGGCAGATCATGCAGGTAGCGGGCTTCAGGAAGGGCCTAACCGCCTGGGGGAAGACGCACCAAAGCAGCACGTGGAGGAACATGGTGCAAAGTCGCTAAAGGAAATGACATGGGGGGGGTGGTCCTCTTTTGGAAAGGCGGGGACTGCACGGAATAATGCCGTGCCCCGCAGGAGGGGGTCCCCGCCGGCCTTGCCCCCCCAGCAGGACAGCGCGCCCTGCTCCCCGCTGACCCCGTGACCTGGAGCGCCCCCCCCCCAGGCTTCCACTGGCCTCCTGCAGGCCTGGGGGGGGCGTCCACTTCTCAAACAAAGGAACCCCCCCCCCCCCACTCTAAGTGCTGCTTTGCAAAGACGACTGGATTCGCCATCTGGTTATTTCCTCCAGGCAGCGCTGCTGCTGGGGGGGGGGGGGGGGCTGTAGCCCTGGCTCCACGGAGAAGCCAGACTGAAGGACTCTTCCTCTCCCCAGGGGGGGTTTCCTTGAACTTTCCCATCTGCTACTGAGCGAGATGGAGAAAATATTATTTACAAAATAAGACTAGTAAGTGACTCACAGTGAACAAAAATAAATCAGGGTGCAGTTTGTCATCTGTAAGAGAAAAAAAGAAAAAAGAGGGAAAATGCTCCACAAGTGGAGAAATAACTCACTTTTTTTCCCCCCAAATCTTCTCAAGGAACGTCTTCAAATGATAGGCAGGAAATGGGTTTGTGAGGGTTAAGTTAAACTCCAGAAAACTCAAGAGCCAGCCCCTCATGCATATTCATAAAAGGCAACCTGAACTCCCGCTTAAAACCACAGTGTGACCCTGTTTCCTGCGTACACTTGGCCTCCCACGCTGCCAGGAAACACACTAAGGAGGAGGCTCTGGGTGCCTTGCTTTATAACACGGCTCGCAAGAATTCTGATCCTCACAGACTTAACCCACACGTTGACTGGATTTTCTCCATCGGCCTTATGACAGCTCCAGAAGTACCCATCTGCTAGGATGCATTTTAGAACCATCGTTGTGCAACTGTGAATCTCAAGGCTGTGGCTAGTAAGAAGCAAAAGGAATACGGCTATTGATCTTCAATAGAGCCTGGGGCATTTATTATTAATACTCTAATGGAGAAATAGGCCAGTATAACATACATAGGAAGATGATTATAGTCTCCACACAGCTTCTCTTCTAAGCAGACTTTCTACAGCAAAATACCCAGAGTTAGTCTGACCTGCCAGCAAACATAAACCAAAGACCTTGCTGTTCCAAAGGGATTTAGGGAGGCCCGCATATTGAGTTTTTCATTCATTCACTCAACTAATAATTACTGAGTCTTACAAAATGTTGAGTACTGTTCTCGCAGTTGGAAAACTGCAATGAACAAAAGAGAGAAAAGTTCCTCTATCATGAAGCCTATTGTCATGCTCTTCTAGGGAGAAAGAACACCTCAGTGTGTCGCAGAAGGTCCTGGACCTTTTTGTTCAACTTCTTTTAAGTGCCCTGATGGCTCTGAATGAAGAAGTTGTTATCTCTGCCCAAGTGTACTGAATGAGAGAGAGATTAAGAGAGAGAGAGAGAGAAAGGCGCAGAAGGAAGGAGGGAGGGAGGGTGGGAGGAAAAGACAGCAGCATTCAAACACAGAGAATGACCTGAGAGGGAGATTATTTTAAAAGTGGTTAAAAAAAGATTAACCTTTAGGATCTAGGAAAAATACAAAAGACACCAGTGCTGGGGAACACAGAACAGACACAAAAGAACATTAGCACAGATGGAAAAAAACCTACCGTGTTCTATGTTAGGAAGACAAAAAGTATTATCAAGATGTCAACACTCTCTGATCTAATCTACAATTTTGACCGAGGCCCAAAATCTTCAGAATGATGTTTTGAACTAGATAAACTAGATAACTAGATAAGCTGGTGCTAAAGCAAGAAGAAGAAAATCTAGGGCTGGGAATGGCATGGATGAGTGGGGGACTGGCCCTATGGGTCACTGAAATACAGAGCTTCAGTAACTAAGTGTGTGGTACTAACTGTAAATACACATGTGAGACATGGAACTGAATTAATGCCCAGAAATAGCTCCAAATGTATATGAGAATGTAATATGTGACCGACATGACACATTCCCCGTGGAATGCTTGCCTCACCACCATTGTCATTCATGCTTCATGGTCCTTTGTCTCTTTCTCACCAAGAGGCCCAGGGCTAACCAGAGGCCCATGACAGAACAGCTAGGAAGTAGGAAAGGGTGGGTGTCAGGCTCAGATGGCAAGAAACCAAAGTATCAATCCAACTTTACTTGGAGCTTCGCATGACCTTGAACCTGTAGCTCAACTGTGCTGAGCTTTGGGTTGTCTATAACACGAGAATAATAAAACCCATCCCAAAGAATTATTGCCAGGGTAAAATAAGTTGATACAGATGAATGTACGTAACAAATTTAGGACTTAAGAAACATATGCTAGTCAAATAGCTTACTAGGCATTTTAACTCCAGGATGATTGTTTAACAACTTGTGTAGAGAGAAATGCTTTTTAAAAATCTCAGATTCAGGCAGCCCAGGTGGCTCAGGGGTCTAGCACCACCTTCAGTCCAGGGCCTGATCCTGGAGACCCAGGATTGGGTCCCATGTCAAGTTCCCTGCATGGAACCTGCTTCTCCTTCTGCCTGTGTATCGGCCTCTCTCTCTCTCTCTCTCTCTCTCTCTCTTTCTCTCTTTCTCTCTCATGAATAAATAAATAAATATTAAAAAAATAATAAAAAATAAGATGATCTTAGACTGAGATAGGACTAATGAGAACCTGTCTTGTTTGGGGGGGTTGGAGGTTGGATACCAGGTCTGAGTGTGGCATCAAAAATGAAAATTGACTCTTGTACAATAGAAACTTGAGTCATTATGGAAAGGCTAGAAATACAAACACAATTCCACATAAATTTTTAATTTTTTCCTTTAGTTGTACAATTCAGTGCCTACAGGATAAAAGGTTGTTCAAGAGATCTGAGGAAATGGAAACCACATACACTCTGGAAAAACATCATGACAAAGGATAATCGTGAACAGTGTTGGAACACAAGTGGCATCAATTAGTTGGTGGAAAGTGCCAGGCCAAAGAGTTTGCAGATAGCTCAGAGGTGGAGGACCTTTGAGAGAAGGGACAGTAATGGGCATACCATCCACAGTGTGATGGCCACAGTAAAGGCATATAAGATAATAAGGTGAGTAAAAAGTTGACAGAATGCTTGCTGAATAACCTGATAATTTTGTCAGGCAAGTGATCAAAAGTACGCTTGCTGCTGGGAAGGATGGCTTGCATCAAGAAGGAGCTAATGGTAGGAAAGAAAAACATTCCCATTGTTTGGATATGAAGTTTGGATTCAGTCTGGCTCGTACCTGGGAGAATGGAGACAGTAAGTGGCTTATGGCTTTAAGAAGCCCTGTAGAAGAGGGAAACAGGAATTGGTGATTTTCTGGACAAAATGCTAGAGGGAAAGTTCTGACAAGATTAGGAACATAGGAAGCTGGCAGGAGAATGGAGCCATTCTGGAGCCAGTAACAGAGAACTTCAGATTTGATAATGGTTTATAAGGAGAACAGGGACAGAAAATAAGCCTGATTTTATCTACATTTAGCTGTAGCCAGCACATGACCCAAAGTCTATTAGAAACAAAATAAAAAATTTAAATAATTCAAAATTGTTAGCATAGAATATTATGCTTCTTTCGTCATGAGGTTAAATTTTTTCCTATCTATGATACGCATAAGAAATATTCATGAAGTTCATGCTTATCACTGACCTATGTCTCATTCAAGAAAAATATATCTGTTTCAGACACCAATTAACACATCTTTCCTCCCACCCCCTCTGATAGGGAAAATAGCAGAGGAGCACATTTTTGGCAACCTTGCTGAGGGAGAAAACATTTCATGCAATATCATCACCTCTACCATCTGTCTTGCTCTAAAGTTCAGCTGCTAAATTAATGCATTTCCTGTAGGTCATCATTTTGGCCCTTTGTTGGACATGGGTCATTGAATAGGTGAGATGTTTCTTTCTTTTTTTCTTTTTTTTTTTTTAGATTTATTTATTTATTTGAGAGAGAGTGCATGCAAGTAGAGAGAGAAGCCAAGGGAGAGAATCTTTCAAGCAGACTCCCTGTTAAGCACAGGGTCCCACACAGGGCTTGACGTGGGGCTCGATGAGACCCATGAGATCACAACCTGACCTGAAAGCAAGAGTCAGATGCTCAGCCGACTGAGCCACCAGGGACCCCAGGCTGAGATGTTTCTAGGTCGCTGTGTAGACTCTGTGATGAACAACAGTGTGGGGGCCACAGTTGGTTGTAAGGGAAATACAAGGTGTACACAATTGCATATGTCACAAAGTCACATTGAAAAACTGACATCGTTATTTTATCATTCATGCCTTGTGTTTTTGTTGTTGTTGTTGTTGTTGTTGTTAATAACTGGATTGATTGTTCTCCCAACTTGCCAAGTTTGGTTTTGAATAATCCTCAAGTGCTTTCTTCCCTTTAGGTCCTCAATGGATTTTCAAAGAATTTTGAGAATTTTCAAAAGCATTTTCAAACATTCTCAACAGAACTTTTATTTGACTAATAAGATTCCTTCCATGTTAAATAGGCTGTAGTCATGAAGATCTTTCTCATCCTAAAGTTTCAGGGATTGATAGGAAATATGTCACTTTTTATGAACTTCTGAGGTACCTGTGGAAATGAAGTCAAGTCCAAAAGGGAGCCCAGCTTCTTTTGAGCCCCAACAGAAAAGCATAGCTTCCTAATGAGATTGTATACAAGAGCCAACATTATATGTGGTCTGATGTGCTGTTAAAAACATTAGCCACAAAAAAAAAAAAAAAAATTAGCCATGCCTGTGGGCCATAAAAGCATGGACTTTAGAATCAAACAGACGTGGGTCTGAACTCTGCTGTAGGATCAGCAGGCTACTTAGCTTCTCCAAGACTCAGTTTAAATATCTCTGAGATGGGTACAATAATATTCATCTTAAGATGTTGTTGTGAGATGGAAATGAAGTAATGGGTGTAAAGAGCTAGCTTAGTCCCTCACATACAGGGAGTGAGTGCTCAAAAATGGTAGGTCATACCTAATACTTGTAGTAGCAACAACAATAATAATTACCTTACTGTGTAGAGTATAATCACCGCAGTGGTGAGACGGCTCTGTGGAAATGGTAATAAGTTCATACCCAGCTAGTTTGACCTGAAATGGAATTTCTAACTCTCCTAACAGAAATAGCATCAGCAAGGCATGAAGGAAGTGAAATGCCACTTGGGTAATCAGGCTCTTCAATGGATACCTTGAGCAGAGTACCTGTGATTTTTGTTAGAAGACCTTGACAGCTAAATTAAGTCATCTGCCTTCTGCCGGGGTTCTGGAACATTCTTCTATAGAATAGACATTGTCTTATTTTAAGAACCTCCAGGGAAACAGATACTATAACTTCCCTTAACCTATTTCAGTGTGTAGCCTACAACTGTCCCTCTTAGGAAATCTTCAGGGCTAATCTAAATCCCTTGTGCTCTAGTTTTAGAACAGTCGTCTTACACTGAATTCAGATTTCATTGATCTTTGCATCAGTATTGAACCAAATCACAGCCAGAAGTATATACACATGTGTTGACGTGAGCTCTCAGTGGCAGCAGATACTCTTGACCACCCACCTTGATGAGTTAACATGCAGAAAAGAGCAGCATCGTCAGTGTAAATCAGACACACAGTAGCACTGTTTGCCTAAAGGTACTGCTCAAATTCATCCTTGACAGTTGTCGCACATCGACTTGTGTGACACGAATCAGAAATGAGCAACATTTTAAAAGCCAGCAAACTGAAAGGAACTGTTCTCCCAACAGAGTCTGCAGAGTTTACTTCTACTTAGGCCAAGCCACCCCCCCAACCCCACCCCCTGCGCTGGGGCCATTGGCTCACTCTCTTTGGAAGGGATCACTGTCTGTCCACCTTCTGGGAGGTCTCAACCTTTAGCACAGTGTCTAGGGTTCATCAACAGCAATAAAAACAAATCCCCTGAAGCTATCATCAACGTGCAAGTGACTTTTCTTTCTTCACCATTTCATGTCAGAGAAGTACCCGCAAGTGATATGCTACGTGTACACACTAGGCCACTGCTTTGCTCAGTGGGTCAGAAAAGCTGTGCTAAAATGGGACTCCAGTGGATGATAGCATGTGCCAGACACTTCCGGGCAGGGCCAGGCTAGCTGCCAAAGACCCCAAAGACTTCATATTTAGACCAGGCCAGAGTTCCTAAAGAGTGTTTTTTGAAACATGGTCCCTAGATACTGTTCCCGCCTCACCTCCCCCCCCCCACACACACATAAAGCTTATGCTTTCTTAGCTCAAGGCATAAGCTTTATGTGTATGGATGGGTAGCAGCCAAAGCTCTGCATCTAGTTTATATTCATGATTTTGTGTTATGTGGACCACAGTTCTCTGGACTGCTCTGAAACCTGCTTCCTCTGCGGTATAACAAGATTCATAATATTTTGCCCATGCTTAGTATTACTTTTCTTGAAAGGTACCCCAAAGACAGCTCCAGGACCCACAACTCTGGATCCTGCCCCTGACTTCACACTATATTTCTCTTTGGGAGATTCATAGTGCTTTTTGTTTATGAAACCAAGTCCTGAAGGAAAGAATTCTGATTCATTTTGTGTCATCTAATGTTTCCTACTAAGGATGGGTCATGATGACACGGTGTGCAGCCTGTTACATGGGAGGGAAACAACAGATGACTCAGTTCAGGGAGTCCTCACATCACCCACCCTCTGGAGGTCCACACGCCCCTCTGCCTGGTGCCCACATCTCTAGACATTCTCTTCTCAAGGACATTTCAACGGACAGGTGAGCAGGACTCGAGAGTCACCATCCAGTTCCCAGACACCCACTGGAGGGCCTACCTTTCCCAGAGCTGCCCTGGGAAAGGCCTTCCATCTCCTTCAAACACATACTGTTGTCTGCATATCATGAGAAACCTACCCCTCGGACAGAGGAGCTGGTGGTCCCCCTGAGATGAGCTGAGAGGAAGGAAAGAGGGAACAACAGGTCTTTAGAGCACATTGGGGAGCTCACGTTGGGGTTTGGAAACGGGGACAATTGCGCTGATTCTTTGAGGTTCTCTGGTGCCTCTCCTCATGATGCCCCAGTGTTTTCTGCCTACCGCCCCCTCTCCCTGCCCCAAATAAAAGTTCTGACAGAGGATCTTGTAGGAAGCAGAATCACACTCCCCTCCCCGCACCGAGAGGTCCATGTCCTAGTCTCTGCAGCCTGCTGTGTTAGGTTATGTGGCAAGGGGAGGTTGAGCTTGGGATGGAATTGAGGTTGCTAATCAACAGATTTTGCAATGGGGAGAATATCCTGGACTATTTGGTTGGGATCAGTGCAATCACAAAGGTCCTTATAAGTTAAAAAAAAAAGAAAGAAAAAAAAAGGAGGGGGCGCCTGGGCTTAGTGGGTTAAGCATCTGCCCTCTGCTCAGGTCATTATCCCGGTCATTGAGCCCCACTTCCGGCTCTCTGCTCAGCAGGGAGTCTGCTTCTCCTTCTCCCTTTGCTGCCACCCACCCCTCATGTTCTCTCTCTCAAATAAATAAATAAAATCTAAAAAAAAAAAAAAAAAAGGAGGCAGGAGAGCAGAGTTGGAGTGATTCCATGTAGGAGAGACTCCATGACTTCCAGTCTCTAGTTTTGCTTGCTAGGGACTTGGAAGTTGCCACTCCATCCTAACAACCAAAAAAGCTGAACAAACTGAAAAGTCCACAAGGCTTCTTAGATCCGTAAGAGAAGGAGGACCCAGGGCAAGGCAGCGCCCATAAGGTGAGACACCCAGACCTGTGTGCCCGTGTCACAGCTTCCCCGAGCAGGGACTCAAGAGAGGAGCCGCCACCAGACCAGGGCCGAGGCCAGGCAACCTGCCCAAGGGCATGAGACTTACCCCCAGGAGTTCACCAGGTTCCCACAGCAAAGATGGGAGAAGCATCCTTGCATGCTTCTGGCCAGGGGAGAGGAAAAAGAACCATTTGAAATACACCAGAACATTTTTTTTTTAAGATTTTATTTATTTCTTTGAGAGGGAGAGAACACATGCACAGGGGGAGATGGGGAGAGGCAGAAGTTTCTGGGCTCGGCAGGGAGTCTGCTTCCCCTGCTCCCTCCCCCTGCTTCTCTGCCTCTCCCCCTGCGCACATGCACGCGCTCCCTTTCTCTCTCTCTCAAAGGCAGACTCAACCATCTGAGCCACCCAGGTGCCCCCAGAGCACTGGTTTTTAACAAGGCCTGACCTCAGAGGAAACTAGTTAACCAGAGCCTAACCAGCTGGGGTATTCTCAGAACCTAACTGACCTGGGAAAGGAAATGCCCAATTCCAGCCCACTTTGGCCATCCCTCCGCAAAGGTGGGAGAGACACACTTGTGAGCTCACAGCGCGGAGGCACAGGCTCCTTAGAAGACAGAGAACTATCACAGGGGTCCAGAGCGCCTCCCCGTGCCCCATGCCTCACCACCACATTTACAGCAGTTCCTTTCACCAGGCACATCAGGGGCAGCTACAAAATGACAAAGCATACCTGAAGACCAAAAATACAGTCCAAAGATCAAGCATCAAAACCAGACATGGCAGGGATATTATAATTATTAGACTGAGAATCTAAAACCATTTTGATTAATATGCTAATGTGGACAAAGACAGCATGCAAGAACAACTCCATTAGCCATTGTTACCTTGGAAGATGGAAGGGGCCACAAGCCAATGAATGCGGGAAGGCTCTAGAAACTGGAAAAAGCAAGAAAACAGATTCTTTCCTCCATGCTCCAGAAAGAAAAACAATCCTGTCAGCACCTTGATTTGAGCCAGTGAGACCCATCTCAGGCTTCTGACCTCCAGGACTGTAAGATAACTCACGTGTGTAGTTTTAAGCCACTAAATTTGTGGAGATTTGTTACAGCGGAGGCCAGGCCTCTGCTCACTCTTCCTTCCCCAGGCTGAGGACAATGCCAAGTACCAGGGCCAGCCTTGGGAGAAGAAAGCAGGTATTCTAAATAAGCTTTAAGGGATCCCTGAGTGGCGCAGTGGTTGGGCGCCTGCCTTTGGCTCAGGGCGCGATCCTGGAGACCCGGGATCGAATCCCACATCAGGCTCCCGGTTCATGGAGCCTGCTTCTCCCTCTGCCTGTGTCTCTGTCTCTGTCTCTGTCTCTCTCTCTCTCTCTCTCTCTCTCTCTCTCTCTATGACTATCATAAATAAAAAATAAAAAAATAAAAAATAAAGCTTTAAGCAGAGGTCTGGCCCCCAAGAGTGCCACCACCTGCCAGCCCCCTGAGCAGCCACCAGCAGGGAGGCAGGCTGAGCGCAGGAGGCTGGGGAACTGCAATGCTAAGGAAAGTGGCCTTGTCAGAATCTACCTTCAGGGTTAGAGTCTACCTCAGGGCTGCCGTGACCTGGACAGGAGGTCTTGAGAAAATGACCTGAGCTTCCCAGCCTTAGTTCCCTCCTTGATAAAAGGCCAGCACCGCCCAGTTCAGAGACTATGAACAGCACAACCGTCAGGACTTGACCAAAGCTCTTGAAGGGCAGCATGTGTTTTTTTTTTTTTTTTTTTTTTTTGCTGGTTTATAGCTGCTTTCTTTTTGCTGTAAAGCCCCAGGTTTCGTGCACACTCCCATTGGACTTGAAATGAATTATATATGTGTGTTCACAATATACAATAACATGAAAATATGTTTCAGAAAATATATATACAGAAAAAATATATATATTAAATATACAGAAAATATGTACAGAAAAAAATATATATTAAATATACAAAATTCTGTTTCTGATTGTGAGTCTGCTCACTAGGCCCAACCATTTCTCTCTGTTCAGGATCTTTCTATGAGGCCGGTCATGACGATACAGCATTTGTCTACTACACCAGAGAAAGACTAGGAATAGATGTTGTACTAAGACTTTTCCTTCCAGCTGGGACGCAGATCTTGCAGTGCTTCCACCTCAAAGTATTCTTTCTGTCATTGGTTTTGTTTGGGTTTTTTTTTTTGTTATTTCTTTTAACCTAAAAAAAAATATTTCCTTTAAATTCAATTTGCCCACATGTGTCATAGGTTTTTAAAATTCTGACGTGCTTTGTGATCTTCAGGATGCTAGATTCTTTACTGATAGACTCCTTAGAGTTGAGAAGCTGCTGAGAATATGAACAGCCACCAAAGCTCAATGTCTCTAGGATGGATGATTTGATTTTATCCTGAGTCATTATTGACTAATTGGCTAGCTGGAGCCTGTCCTCAGCCTGTAGTCAATCCTGACTTTATGCAAGAGGGGTGTGAACTTTAGCCCCAGGTTCTCGGAGTTAGGCTCAGTCAACCATTTCTGATCCATCTCTGTGGCAAGATCTGATAACGAGGATTCTGAATGCTAAGAATTTCGCCTTTCTAACCTGCTGAATTCTCTTTTGAGGCTTGAATTTCTGCCTTTGTGACTGGCTCTTGTCAATCTCCCTTCTAGGAACAATCTAAACCATGAACTGCTAACAACCTTCCCTAATATCTTCTGCATATCTAAGTTCTTGGGGGACCCCAGAACCTCCACCTCCAAGAACTCCACGTTGGGATACCCTGCAAGGTCGGTAATGGACCACTCCAGTACTCATTCCCGACCTATCGAGTAGCCCTGCCCTGCAACCTATTCTGCTGACTGCATTTTTTTCTTGGCACCTGTTCCCTGGTGCTTGTGTCTCCAGCCCCTCCCAGGCTGTCTTTTCCGCTGTAGTTAACTGGGTTATGCCTGGCGATATCCCAAGATATGCCAACAATTGATAGATCACACTTTAGGAGCCAGAAAATCTTATTAGACTGAAATGTTAATTAGGATAGGAACTCTCGGAATGTAGCAGCAGGCAGAGCCATCGAGGTTTGGACAGTGGGGAATGTGTAAGCATCACATTAGAGAATTACTCTCATACAAAATAGAAAGTGAGATGCCTCAAACCGAGGAAAGAATTAACGGCTACCGATTTTACAGTCTGAAGTTTTAAAATTTCGGTTTGTTTCTCATTTGTTTATATTTTAAAATTATTTATAATTGCAGTAAAATACACTTAATATAAAATTTGCCATCTTAACCATTTTTAATGTACAGCTCATTAGCATTAGGTACAATCACCTTGTGCAACCATGGCCATTATCCATCTCCATTTCATCTTGCAAAACCAAAACTCTGTGCCCACTAAATAATAAACTCCCCTTTCTTCCTTCCCTTCAGGCCCCGGCACCTGCCCTCCTTTCTGTCTCTATGAACTTAGCTACTATAGGTACTTCATGTAAGTGGAATCATACAGTATTTGTCTTTTTGTGACTGACTTATTTCATTTAGCATAAAGTCCTCAAGTTTCATCCATGTTTTAGCATGTTTCAGAATGTGCTTCTTTTTTAGGCCGAAAAATAGATGATAGATAGATAGATAGATAGATAGATAGATAGATGATAGAGATCACATTTGTTTATCCACTCATGTGTAGGTAGACACCTGGGCTGTTTCCACCACTCGGCCATTGTGAATAATGCTGCTATGAACATGGTATATAAGTAATCTTTGAATCCCTGTTCCATATGTTGGGCTCTACCCTAAAATGGAATTACTAGATCCTATGGTAATTTTGTTTTTAATTTTTTGGGAAACCATCACAGCATTTTCCACACTGGTGGCACCATTTTACATTCCCACGACCAGTGCACATGAGTTCTAGTTTCTCCACATCCTCTTCAATGTCTGCTATTTTCTACTTAATTTTACTTTTTTAGAGTAGCCATCCTGTTGGGTGTGAGGTGATAATGTTTTATATTTATTTTTTTCATAAATCACCTATATTTTCATCCTCCGGAAAGATTTACAAAAGATTTACTCAGTGCATATAACTTTTTGACTCTTAATTTGTACATTTAGTAGTGAGCATTTGTGTTACCCACCAGATATGTGTGGTTCTCCTACCATATGGTTGAATCACACATTCCCATCCCCTTGAAGTTAAGTGTGAACATGCACTTGGTTTTGTGATGATCCTGTCAGTCCCCTCTCCAGAGATCGTTCAAGATAAGTGATATCACTCCTTTGTCCTCACTAATTTGTAGTCTGATGGATATTTCTAACAGCAAAGTACTTCATCTATCCAAGTCTTTAGTGATTGTTTATCTTTTTATTCAGTGTACAGTAGCACTCTACACATGTACACTGGATAAAAAGATTAATGAATAAATGAACTAATTAGTATCCTAGATTTTATTGCTCATTCCCTCTTCTAGACTTCTGCAGACTCAGGCAATATAACTTATTTGACTCTTTATATGTACATGTGATGAGCATTTGTGTTGCCCACCAAATATGTAGAGTTCTCCTAGCATCATACTAGAATCACACTTTCCCACCCGCCCCCCTTAAAGTTAGGTGTGAACATGCACTTGCTTTAGACAATGAGCAGAGGTGACAAATGTAACATCTAGGAGGAAGCTCTAAGAACCATTGGGTAGATTAATCACTTTCCCTTTCTCCTGCTTCAATTATTCAATTATTAAAATATCAGTAAGGTGAACTCATTAGCCTGGGTTCCTGAGTGACTGCAGTGAGCAAAACACCCATGACAATCTATGATGGCCATGTAGAAGGACTGAGAAATCATGTTTGTGATAATCTTTCAGAATGTGGGGGTTATTTGTGTCTGCAGCACAACCTAGCTATTCCCGACTTGTACAACTTTTGCTCCTGTATCTGTTAATTTGTGTCTTCTCTCTGGTTGGATCCTAAGTCCTTTGAAAGAACTATGACTTATAGCCCTTTGATTTCCCTTTTTCCAGTGCTGCAAACAGGTAGATACTTTCTGAATGTTTACTCACGGTGGGTGGTGCTGATGGCGATGATGATGACAACAATGGTATTAGTGGGAAAGAAGATAAATGACATGAAGTCAATATCAGATGTACTTAGATTTTGAAGCAACTTAGAATTCAAATATTCTTGATTTTTTTAAAAAAATGCCCAGTTAGAAATAGACTCAAGAATGTCATGGTTTTGAACTTATAAAATATGCACATTTTGATCATATTTCCTATGTACCCTAGAAGCCTGTTCAAACAGAAACTTATATGTAAACCATGCTGAAATTCTAGTCATATTAATTTTCATATTAAATTTTATTGTTAGATATAAATAATAATTAAATATTGTGATAAGTACTCCTGCATAAATAAACATGCTTTTATCCTGTTGCTTGCCTGGTTTAGAACATATTTCCCTCTCTGTTTTTCTTTCTAGTGCCTAGTATAGTGCTGCATACTTTGCAATCTCTGTAGTGGCTTCAAGGCTATTTCTTTTTTTTTACAGTTTTTTTTTTTAATTTTTATTTATTTATGATAGTCACACAGTGAGAGAGAGAGGCAGAGACACAGGCAGAGGGAGAAGCAGGCTCCATGCACCGGGAGCCCGACATGGGATTCGATCCCGGGTCTCCAGGATCGCGCCCTGGGCCAAAGGCAGGCGCCAAACCGCTGCGCCACCCAGGGATCCCTTCAAGGCTATTTCCATTTCAGTTTCCATGACTGTCCATTCTGGAAATATCCTCTTGGCAAATGAAAAACAAAGCCATCCTGAGAGTTTAGCTTTGGATGACCCTAGATATTTGACCTGTCGCGGGTTATGATTATCCCCCTAGAAACAAATAAGGATTTCCTACACTCAGTCATTTGTACAATCTTGAACAGAGGATTATTGTAACATTTGCCACATTTCCTATAAAAACAACTGAGCCCAAATCTAATTTCTTATTGGGTCTTGAAAAATATGATTATTCTGTTGGGACTACTTCCTTAAGATTACTTAATCCCAACAATTTATAGGGCACCTAAAGATTGCACCACATAAGAAAGAAGGAAAAATGAGGTCAATCCTTTGCTTCCCCTAACATGGTCATCATCTTCCCGCTCACATCCGGTTCACTTCACTGGTCTCAGTACCGTTGATACAGGCTCTTTGTCTCCCACTGCTCTATTTTCACTTTTTCTCACAGTCCTAGACTTGGAATTTCTCCTTCCTCCTGACCTTCAACAGCATTTCCACCTCCCATCCTTTCTCCAATTACAATGCATATCTTCAACATTGATTCCATATCCCTGTTCTCATTTTCTTTTTCCCTAAGTGCTTTTGAGAAAGAAGATAATTGAGGATGTCACTAAGAGATCACTATCTTCTGCTGACACTGAACATCTCCCCAAATGGATGAATGGGTAAAGTAATGTTCAGAATAAAGACAGGAAGATGTTGTGGAAGATCAATAGAGGAGAGATAGAAGGTGGAGTTCATTTTGTAGAGTCTGATTGGTAGAGGTTGTTGAATTGCATTTAGAGCTCAATAAATATGTTATGGAGTATGGTGGAGACAGATTTTTTCTTTATCTTTGTTTGTTTGTTTGTTTTATAAGGTTAATGCTTTTTGGGCAGCCCTGGTAGCTCAACTGTTTAGTGCTGCCTTTAGCCCTGGGGACCCAGGATCGAGTCCCATGTCGGGCTCCTTGCATGGGGCCTGCTTCTCCCTCTGCCTGTGTCTCTGCCTCTCTCTCTCTCTCTGTCTCTCATGAATAAATAAATTAAATCTAAAAAAAAAAAGCATTAATCTTAAAAAAAATTTTTTTAAAAGATTTAATTTATTTATTCATAAGAAACATAGAGACAGAGGCAGAGACGCAGGCAGAGGGAGAAGCAGGCTCCATGCAAGGATCCCAATATGGGACTCGATCCTGGAACTCCAGGATCACACCTTGAGCTGAAGGCAGATGCTTAACCGCGGAGCTACCCAAGCGTCCCTATTTTATCTTTGAAAGCTAGAGAAACACTAAAGCTGCCTCCAATTATCTGTCTCGGTAACGCATTTCCTTTCACTGAAAATAATGAGTAGAATGGACCATTTAATTATTACAAATGAGTACTGTATTAGTCATGGTTCTCTAAAGAAAAGAACTAATAAGATATATATGGATACAGATAGACATAGACATAGATATGAATTTATTACAGGAACTGGCTCACAGGGTTATGGAAGCCAAGAATTCCCACAATCAATTTACTGTCCTCAACCTGAAAAACCAGGAAAATCACTGGTGAAATTTAGTGTGATTCCAGACGCCTGAGAATCAGGGGTCCCATGGTCTCAGTCCTAGTCTGAGTCTAGAACGGGGGGAATTAGATTTCTGAGGGCAGGAGAAGATGGATGTCTCTGCTCAAGCACAGAGGGAGCAAATTTGCTCTTCCTAGGCTTTTTTGTTCTGTTCAAGCCCTCAGGGGATTGGATGATGCCCATTCACATAGATGAAGGCTATTATCTTTATTAAATCTACTGATTCAAATGCTCACCTCTTCTGGAGACACTCTCACAGACACATCCAAGAATAATATTTTACCGGCTATCTGGGCATCCCTTAGCCCAATCAAGTTGACACATAAAATTAACCATCATATGGAGCAAAAATCTATCCATTATTTGTGAAATCATCATTAAACTGAAGAAACTGCAACTTGAGATGGCTATTCCCACTGTCAGCCACCCTGGTGTGACAATGAGTTGGCCCATCATAGAGGAGGGAAGGAACTTCTCTTCCTGAGACTATACTGCAATGGTGGAAGCTGTCTGGGCATGCTCTTTGGAGGAAGCATCCCCTCCACGCTGAAGCCTAATGGAAGTTTCCTTTAATACCTCTTGCTGGGATTTATCTGGTCTCAGGACCCTTGGAAGCAGACATATAGCAGCAGTGCCTGTTGCTCTTTGCTGGATGTCTGTTTACCCCCACCACAGCCCCGTCTTTGCTGGGCTGTGAGGACTAGAGAGTGCAAGCAGAGTCCCTGCTCACAGCAACAAGCATGGGGAAGCAGAGCAGCCTGAGGAAGCCAGACCCAACTTCGACTGCAGGACTTGTGGAGCTCAGAGAGCCAAGATTCAGGGGATTACACACCTTCTTGCTCCAGGATGTCCAGAAAACACTAGAGGTAAGTAAATTCAGTAGAGAAATGGGTTTCCTGTGGTCCATGCAATAGGACTTCCTTTCAAACTGGGTATTAAAGTAAGAAGGTTCTTGTTTCTTAGCTGATGAGATCTGGAGCTATATTAATTACATCTAATTGGGGAATATGAAGAGAAGGATTGGGGTCTCCTGTTTCTGACATCCTAGAGTATTTCCAATTATTCCAAGCAGTACCACAGCTGTCCCAAATATTTCTCAGGGAAAAAATTCAGAAATAAATTATTTTTAAAATATAATGTCATCTTGCAGCTATTAAGGGATGGCAGACTGACCAACTAGAGCATACAACTCACCTGCCCAACTAAAGTGTACAACTTGTCCCATCTGAAAAATGAGTCCTCCCTGGACACAGTTGTCATCATCTGACTCTTCTGCCCCAAACAGCCAAAGACTGTTGGTCAATCCAGGACAATTTTCTCATCTCAAAATCCTTAATATCTGCAAAGATCCTTTTTCCATATAAGGTAACATTTACAGGTTCCAGAGATTAGGGCATGATATCTTTAGGGGCCATTATTCATCCTATTCCAAGTCATAATTTCAACAATATTCTTAAATTAAATAAGTAAATATAAGAACAGTGAAAAAAGACAATGTTGAATAAACCTAAACAAATGAAAAAATGAACTTCTCAATTCAACAATGGCCAGTTTACACACATACACAAACACAGACACATGAGTTTGTGTGTCAGCAAAAGTATTTCCTATTCCTTCTTCAGCTTCCCTATAGACTGTCTTATTTTAGAAGAAACAAGACAGAATTAAAATACATAGACAGGGCACTTAATTGACACTGCCAACATGACAGAAAGTTTGGGTTCTATGCACAGATTTCTTTATAACTAAAGTATTTTGAAACTTCATCCAATAAAAATAGCATTTAAGGTTAATTTGTGTTAAAGAATGATTTGGACAAGTGCCTGAGATAAGGCTTGAATTTGCAAATGTTTCTACCAAATTATAATCGTACTCCACTACCTCCTAAAAGTCCACCAGGAATTAAGAAATAATGGGAGACATGATTATAATTCCCAACATTTTTATAACAATGTATAGTTTCCAAAGCTCTTGCTATACCTAATCCAACTTGATTCTCACCAAACCTGGTGAAACAGACACAGTGAATATTATTTCTCTTGGACTTCAGAGACACAGGTAGATTCAGAGAGTGAATGACTTGCTCAAGAAAACCTGGCCAATAGTTTTGATAATGACTCAGAAAAAAATTTTTTGAAAAAACCACAATGACTCGGGTGTCTTACTTTCGAGTCAACATACCTTCAGGTACACTAGCGTTAAATTCAAAATAGAAATGACAGTAGTAGATGTAATCCGTCCTTGAGAACTGTGTGACTTGACAACTAAGAGAGAATTCTCTGCTGATAAGCTGTTTGTCTTGCTGGAACCTTGGCAGCTTTTCACTCCACCAATCTGCCTCTTCCACATTTGTCCAGGTCTACCTCTAAACTGGCCCTAAACTAAATCCAAATCTGGGGACATTCCTAACATACAAAAGTCTTGGCAGCAAGACCAGCAATCTGGTTTTTATCTTGGTAAGTTTAATGAGCATGGCTTGGAAACCAACTTTCAGTCATCCACATGATATCATTTATCGATCCAAAAATATATGTATGGCATCGTGTCAGATGTTGTGAAGAACCTCACTCAGAGAAGCACCCATCACCCACTCACTCATCCTTCCTTCCATTTATTCACTTAATACTAATTGCTCATCTTCTGTGGCCAGGCACAGGAATCAAAGATGAACAAAATACGGTTTTCACCATTGAAACTCACAGTCCAAAGAGGAGAAGAGACATATTAACTAATCAGTAAAATAAAATGCAGTAAATCCAACATCAGAATTATATGAAGGGGTCAGGAAGGCATTCCCAGAGTCCTTCTGAAATGTACCTTTCAGAACAAATGGAGTCAGCAGGGGGGAAGGAAGAGTAAGAGAGTGGCAGAGGGACACGTGAACAAAGGCCCAGCGCCCAGATGCAGCACGGTGCACATTAGCTGTGCTTCTGCATCACCAGGACCAACATCTCAAGTCCCATCTTTCAACCACCTGCCCTGCAGGCTACCAAGTGAGAGCCATAGTCACAGGGCAGACCTGGGCAAGGCCATTTTACTGGTAGCAGGGGCTACTCTGCAGAGTTTGTAGCGGATGAGCTGTGGGAGACCATACATTGAGTTTGTAGCCCTGCTTTAAGTGAAGAGAAGGGAGGATCTCAGTGCTCATGCTCCACCAGTCCTGGGATGAGTGAGGGATTCAAGAGCACCAACAACCTACCCAAAGGAGGAATCAAAGGAAAAGAAGAGGACCCCAAAAGATCATTCAGGAGGGAGCAAGAATTTCTAATGTCCAAGGTTTCCAGGCCTCCCAGCACCCCCAGTTGTTTGTCCTGGACTGATCCCAGCATTCCTTTTTTCTTCCTGGTGGAGTGAGGCTAAGGAGGTGGGGGGGAGCACAACCCCTGGTGGTTAGAATGTGGCACTAGAATATGATGGGGGCACCTGACTCTGGGGTTCCCGAAGCTTAAAGCAAAAGGCAGGGTGTGGTAAGCTGTGAGGCTAGGGGGCAGGCCCCTGTGAGGGCCTGGGAGTCTTCCCGCTGGTCCTAGCAGTCTAGAGCTGTGCTGCCCAAAGCAGATAAAATGCAAGCCACGTATGTATTTTTGCATTTTGGAATAGTCACATCAAAAAAAAAACAACAGAAACAGATAAAATTAATTTCAAGACTGTTTTATTAAACCCAATATATTCAAAATGTTATCATGTTAACATGTAATCAGTATTTAAAGTGACGATAAATTTTTATATACAGGTTGGTTTTGTTTGTTTTTGTACCAAATGTTCAAAATCTGTTGAGTATCTTACGCTTCTGCATGTCTCAGTTCTGACAAGCCACGTATCAAGTGCCCGGGAGCCACGTGTAGCAGTAGGCACCGTCCGGGTGGTGCAGATCTGGAACTTTTCCTGCAAGTACGTGGGATCGTGAAGGGATTTAAGCCTGGCAGTGGTGAGATCGTAATTATATTCCAGACACGTCACCGTGGCAGGTTTGAGGAAGGTAATTTAAAGGACAGAAGACTGGAGGCAGGAAGATGAGGTAGGAGACCATGGCACAGAGATACAGGTGAGCGATGACCCTGGTCAGAAGCAGAGGTGAGGAGGAGGATGGGAATGCGAGGGGCAGTGTCAGTGAGGATCCAGTCGGAGCGGCAGAGGTTACCCTAGTCTCTGAAAGACAAGGAAACAACTACGGTGAATTGACTAAGTCGTGGTGAAAATGATGAAAAGCCCAAGAAAGGAAAATAATGTGTCCAGGAGCTAGCAAAGCACACGTCACTGTCCCTTCTAGACTGGAAGACAGAGGAAGAGGTAGTGTCACCAGAGCCAGAAGCTCAGCCACCTGCTGGGAGACTTGGGGAGTAAGTATCCTGGCTCCCCCCCCCTCCCTTCCAGGCTTCCAGTGGCGCCTCCCATGGCCCCAAACCTCCCAGTTGAAAGGGGAATATACTTCCCAGCGGAATAGAAGGCAAGTGGGCAATGGGGCTGAGGGACAAGGGTAAATACATGGTCAGAACGAGGAGACACGGTTTTCTTAAACTTTTCAGGGGCAAGTTGGCCTAAGTTGAAGACTGTAGGTCAAATGTTGTATTGAGGGACCATGCGGTGAGCGCTGAGTTTCCTGGTCGTGTCCTACAGGACCACATCAGGGAAAAAGAGTTGATCCTCAGGTTTCCCCGGCCTCGGCAATCCCAAGCCAGTCGCCTGTGCCCAGACAGCTCTCCCCTGAGAAGGGCTCCCTCCCGGGACCTGCCAGGGGACCTGCCATCCCGCAGTAACAGGCCTGGGGGGCGGCCCCACCGTCCCGCTGGCCGCGTGCAACCCGACTTGCCCGATCCCCCGCAAGGGCTCATACCCAAGACCTCGCTTGGGCTGGGCTTGGTGACGCAGACGGCGGGGCCCAGGGAGGTCATTCGGGAGGGAGGGAGCAAGACCTCCTCAAGCGCAAGGTTTCCAAACGGGCCTCCGCAGCCCGGTGTCCGCCCTGGGCTCGGCCTCCCTCCCTTCGGGCTGGGGCTGGGCGGCTGCCGGGGAGCACGGGGGCGGGGGGCCGAGGGCCGAGGGCCGGCCCGGGGGTCGGGGGTCGGGGCTCCAGCTGCCGGGCCGAGGCGCTCCGGGAGGGGCCGCGCGGGCCTGAGGCTCCGGGCAGCTCGGGGCGGAGGGCGGCCGGGGTCCGGGCCCGGGGCTCCGGGCAGCCCAGGTGACCGCGCTCGGGGCGGGGCGGCGCGGCGCGGGGACCGGGAGGTGCACAGAGGCCGGGCCTCGGCGGGGCGGCCGGGGGGGGGGGGGGCGGCGCGCCGGGGGCTCCGGCAGGCTCGGGGGCCTCCGCGCCTTCGTCCCGCCGCGCCCGCCGCCCGCCGCCCGCCGCCGCGCAGCGAGCCGAGCAACGACGCCCCGGCGCACGCGTGGGGGGCGCGGCCGCAGGCAGGGGCTTCGGGGAGCCGCGGGGGAGCTGCGGGGGGGGCCGCGGGGCTGAGCCCGGAGCTGAGCCCCGAGCGGGCGGCGCCGGCGGGAGCTCGTCCTGGGGGGGGCGCACGGGAAGGAGGGTGGTAAATTGAGTTTAAGAGAAAGAGAGAGAGAGAGAGAGAGAGAGGAAAGAGGAAAAGAAAGAAAGAGAAAAGACAGACGAAAGAGAGAAGAGAGAAAAAGAGACGAAAGAGAAAGAGAAGAGAAAGGAAGGAAAAGGAGAGAGAGAGAGAGAGAAAAGAAAAGAAGAGAAAAGAAAGAAGAGCAAGAAAGAAAAAGAGAAGAAAGAGAAAGAAAGAGAGGAAGGAAGAAATAAAGAAAAGAAAGAAAGAAATTCCTCTAGGATGATACAAAAAAAAAAGAAGAAAAAAAAGGGCGAGCGGCCTGGGCACTTGGGGGGGACACGCCTTCCGTGAACGCCGGCTTCCCTGGGGCTCGGGCGTGGCGGGCGCGCGGGGGCCCTGGAGGGGAGCCTGGGACCGCGGGGAAGCGCGGGGGACGCCTGCGGGGCCCGGTTCCGGCCCGCGGGGGCGACCCTCGGCCTTTCTGGCACCGAATAGCGTCCCAGGCGGGAGGAGGGCCCCGGTGCCGGGAGGGAAGGAGCAGAGGAGGCTGCAGGCTGACCCCCGCCCCCAGGCCCCCCAGCCCCAGCCCCCCCCAGGCCCCCCCCCCGCTCCACCTCACCGCCGCACCGCGCCTAAGGAAGGCAGCGTTGATCTTATTTATTTGGGAGAGAGCGAGCATGAGCAGGGAGGAAGAGGCAGAGAAGCGGGGAGCCCAATGTGGGACTCGATCCCAGGACTTTGGGATCACGGCCTGAGCCAAAGGCAGATGCTCAACCGACTGAGCCCCACCCCCACCCCCCCTGCGCCCCGGGGCCCGACAGGGCCGATTTTATTTATTTATTATTTATTGAGGTTTCATTTATTTATTCATGAGAGACACAGAGAGGCAGAGACACAGGCAGAGGGAGAAGCAGGCTCCCTGCAGGGAGCCCGATGCGGGACTCGACCCCGGGACCCCAGGATCACACCCCGGGGAAGGCTGCGCTAAACCGCTGCGCCACCCGGGGATCCCCTAGGGACTGATTTTAAAGAATAAGGTGAGAGTCTGTTCAGCGACTGCACCTCCCTGGCGGCAGGTCCAGCGGGGAGGCCTCTGGCTCCTGGCTCCTCCCCAGGGTGCTCCCGGCTGCGCCCACAGGCCCGAGGCCCCGGGAAGGCTCCGCCCTTCCTGGCTTCCCGGGGACGGGGACGGAGGCAGCAGCGGGTGTTCTCGGCGTGTCCGGTCCATGAGCTCCCGAGTTCCCCAGGACACGGTTACAAAGCTCTTTCCTTCCCGATAGAGCCGTCCAAGCAGCCTGGGTCCTCGGGGTGGAGCTGGCATCCGCACACCTGGGGCTGCAAGCCAGGTCCTGACGCCCTAACGGCCTAAAGGAACGTGACGAGATCTCTAAAGGGCATACAGAAGGGAAAAGCTAGGGGGGTGTGCATGTGTATTTGTATATATTTGTATACAAATATACATGCATATATATTTGTATATGTATTTTTGTATATATTTGTATATATTTGCATATATCAGTATCACACATATGTATACACGCATACATATATGCTCCAACATATGTGTATATGTATATACACATGTATATTATATGTAAATAGATGTGGGGGGGTTGTATGCTGGTATATGCAGATATATAAATTGATTCACACCCACCCACACACCTAAATAATAAATGTGCACTAGGAAAGTAAAAAAATAATTGATTCCATTCATATACTCACTCACCTGTATTAAACAGCATAGAAAATAGCAGTTTGGATTTTTTAAAAAATTACTTCTAACGTAGTTTGTTTGTGGTTACAAAACAACCAGATGGAAAGAAGTCTGGGAAGAAATCTGTTTCATCACTGTGAGTGAACAAACACAATTAGAATGCTAAAAACATTAAATCTCATGAAACTGAACAGAACAGGGACTTTTTTTTTTTTTTTGAATGGCAATCAGATGAATTATAGCCACCTAAGCTCAGTAATCTCCTGAGACTCAATATTCCTTATAGCATCAGCTGCAGGCAAAAGAAACAGAGCTGGCTAATTTGAAATCAATCATTAATATTCATTTTTTATCTTGCTACAGCTGTAGCGACTGTGGTCTGTCATCTTTACTTTCCATGTGGCAATCCGTTTCTTTTGAAGAAAGCAGGATTGGCAAGTTTCCCTTACTCGCTTGCTCATTCATTCATTTTCTTCTTAAAAGAAAAAAAAATCCCCAGAGTGCTTTTCAAGTGACTTTTGAGCAACCTGAGCTGAAACTGGTAGACATCTACTCGTCATTACTGTACAATTTTTTTCTTTTTTAAGCCATTAAAAAAGTGAGTATTTTAAGCACATTTTTAATTGATTATATTGCAAGTACTAGGAGTTTTTAAAAAGTAAAACTATAGAATAATTCTTGCCATCCATTTCAACAGAAGTCTAGAATTAATGCACATAGAACACTGAGCAAAAATGTTCTTTACTTTCTTAACCAAATCGTATTTTTACCATCAGGTTTACTTTTAATAAGTATATTTTTATTTCAAAAGGTAGGAAAAAATCTAGTATCCTACCCTACTTATATAATCATATTAAATACCTGAATTTTTCAAAAAAATCTGAATTTTTCATATCTTTTTTCATTCACGAAGATTGTTGTGAATTGTTATCGAGCTATATATATATATTTTTTATTTATCATAGTCACACACACAGAGAGAGAGAGAGAGGCAGAGGGAGAAGCAGGCTCCATGCACCGGGAGCCCGACGTGGGACTCGATCCTGGGTCTCCAGGATCGCGCCCTGGGCCAAAGGCAGGCGCCAAACCGCTGCGCCACCCAGGGATCCCCATTATCAAGCTATATTAATAATGCTTTACTTTGCTTTATCGAGTTAATATTGGCTCTCTGATATTCATGTCACTATAATAGTATTTCTTTTTATAAGTATGGTAAAATATGCATGACATAAAGTTTACCATTTTGAGATGTACAGTTCACTAGGGTTATCACATTCACATTGCTGCGCCCAGTCTCCCGAGCTCTT
This sequence comes from Nyctereutes procyonoides, assembly GCF_905146905.1. Taxonomy (NCBI): domain Eukaryota; kingdom Metazoa; phylum Chordata; class Mammalia; order Carnivora; family Canidae; genus Nyctereutes; species Nyctereutes procyonoides. The sequence continues at coordinate 24,937,449 of NW_026575146.1, forward strand.
TATCTTGCAAAACTGGGGCTCTGTGCATCAACCAACAATGCCCTATTCCTCCCCCCTCTCCAGCCCCTGAGAACCACCTTCTCCTTTCTGTCTGCGTACACGTAACTACTCTCAGTACCTCGTGTAAATGGAATTATTCAGTACATGTCTTTCTGTGACGGGCTTATTTCACTCAGCATAATGTCCTTCAGGTTCATCCACGTTGTTTCAGAATTCCCTTCTTTTTTATGTATATACTAAGTTTTGTTTATCCATTCACTGTTGATGGATGTGGGTTGCTTCCACCCTTGTGAGTAATGAGTTGTCAACAACTCATTGGCCGTTGTGAGTAATGCTGCTGTCAACATGGGTGTACAGATACCTCTTCAAGACCCTGGTTTGGGTATATAACCAGAAGTGGAATTGCCAGACCATATGGTAATTCTATTTTTAGTTTTCTTAGTGTACATTTCCCTCAACAGTGTACCAGGTTCCAGCTTCTCCATATCTTCACCAACACTTGTTATTTTCTCGATTTTTTTTTCCTAGTAGCCACTCTATTGGTTGCCAGGTAGAGTGTATAGTATCCTTCATCAAGAAAAAAAGAAAAAAGAAAAAAGGTATCCTTCATCAGCATTTTTGATGACTATATAATATGCAGTCTGGTATATATACATAATTTACTTAACCATAACCCTTTTGTTAAATATTTAGGTTGTTTCCGTTTTTTTTCCCCCTACTAGAAATAATATTCTGTCAAAAATCTTCAGATACTTTCCCCATATTTTAGATTGTCTCCTCTGGGTTGATTCCCAGAATTAGACTAACCGGTTCACACTGAATAAATCTTTATTGTTATTGATACATTTTACATTTTACTTTAATAATTTTTCCTGTTAGGCATTGGTTAGCATTGAAAGAGTTTGCAGGACTATGTGGGAGCCTTCCAATGGTTTCTTTTCTTTCTTTCACCTATGCCCCAAACAACATGTCACATGCAAGTGATCTGCCTAAAGCAGTATTTTATGTTTTTCCTGACACCCACCAGAATTTCTCTTTTAAAACACAAAGTTTGGGGTGCCTGTGTGGCTTGGTCGGTTAAGCGTCTGCCTCTGGCTCAGGTCATGATCCTGGGGTCCCGGGATGGAGTCCCATGTTGGGCTCCCTGCTCAGCAGGGGAATCTGCTTCTCCCTCCTCTTCTGCTCCTGCTTGTGCTCTCTCACTCTCTCTCTCTCTCTCTCTCAAATAAATAAATAAATCTTTAAAACAAAGAAAAGAAAGGCTCTTACTCTTTTATTTCTCTTGGTAGCACCTTGTCATGGTCTTTGTTTCCAGAAAACTGTTTTGTCATTACCTTACTGCTTCATTCAGGGTCCTATAGCCACATTGGGCTCTCCTTATTTCCATCCCTGTGAACTCCTAGCACACTGCTGTTAACTCTGACACTCTCTTAGCACATACTCAGCCCTGTGGCCAGAAACAGTTCCAGAAAGCATAACTGAAGAGTGATATCACAGAGTGGAGTCTTTGTGGGTGGGTGCTAACATTTTTAATCAGCTTTCAGAGGTTTTTTTTTGGCACTAAGAATTGCCAATCATGGGATTTGGACCTGTATTCAACACCAAGATTTATTGCTCTAGTGTCAACCTTCTCCATCACCCCAAACCTTCAGTAGTCTGCTATGTCTTTACAGCCTGCATGTCAGTGTTGAGGGAACATACAAGAAATAGTAAAGGGACGTAAGGGAAGGAGGGGAAACTGAGTGGGAAAAAATTAGACAGGAAGACAAACCATGAGCGACTCCTGACTCTGGAAAACAAACAAAGGGTTGCAGGAGGGGAGATGGGTGCGGGGAGGGCATAACTGAGTGATGGGCATTAAGGTCTGGGGCACTTGATATGATGAGCACTGAGTGTTATACTGTAGGTTGGCAAGCTGAATTAAAATAAAGAAATAAAAAGTAAAAAATAAAAAGAGTGTGGCATCCACATGCATCTCTCAGCTGATGACAATGCAGAAGTAGCACCATTGTGCCAAGCGGCACAGTGATCCTGGTGCTCTAGGCAGTGCAGCAGCAGGGTCACCAAGAGCCGTAGGAAGAGTGGGCCTGGCAAGAGAAGCACCCGTGCTGCAGAGCGGGCTCGGGAGCAGAGATGCAGACAGACATGCCTCCCAGCATGCCTCGGCGGTGGGCACAGAGCTGGCCCACGTGCCGTGTATGGATGTGTCCCTCCAACGGAGCCTGACTGCCTATGTGATTAACTAGGGACAGTCCCTAGTTCTCTGCTAATGTTTGTCTGGCTGGCTCAGAAGGTGCAATTCCTTCTGAAGTCAGCGGATTAATAGGTGGCAAGACTTGCTGTTTTAGGGAAGAAAGCAATGACGTAAGAGAAGTTCCAATGAGACACTAAAAGGAAGTGGAAGGTCCACTCAGTGCAGCCCAATGGAGAGAGAGGGAAGGAGAGAAAGTTGGAAGTCCAGAAACCAAACACTTGGCTGAGTGTGTTCTGACTATCCTTCAAACAAAATTCCAGAGAAGTTGCTCCTGCTACGTGTGGGGAAACAGAAAGCAGAGGGATCTTGTGCCCCACTGCCCCGTGAGAACTCTGGAAGGAGACACACAGGGTGGCCCCACGCAAACAGGCACCTTGATGCTCCTGAGGCCCGCTCCCCCTCTGTAGCTGAAAGGTAACTGCCACGATGATCGCAGAAGAAACGGTGAGGCTGCTTCTGCACAGAGACCATGGCATGGACAACATAAGCCAAAGGCCAATGCAGAACTCGGCTAAGACACAGAGGAGCCCACAGCAGCGGCAAGAGCAGAGGTGAGGCCCAGTCTGCAGGGGAAGACCACCAGGCCCTCCCAAGCCAAGAGAGCAGGCCACGGATCACCGGCCTCAGGCTTCAGCTGTACACAGCAGCAGAGCCCTGTGACCAGGGGGACACTTGGAGGACTTTAGTGACTTTAGAAGCCCCGAGAGATCTGTCTGTGGGACCGAGGCCCTCTTCCAACCCACAAAGTCGTGTCCATATCTGATCATAGTCACTGCCTTGGAAAGAGCAGGGATTGGGGAAGAAATCTAAAAATGCAGTATTGATATGTTAAAAAAAAAAAAGTTAAATCATTAAAAACAATTAGGGTATAGATTTAACTGGCCAGATGGGAGTTCCCACCTGATCTTTATCCAAAGAAGCGAGAGCCCGGGAGGAGGATTGGCCCAGCCACACAGAGGACTATAGTCGGGGTGGGGGGGAGGGAGGTGGTGGGGGATGTATGGCTGTTGGCTGAATGGATTCTTCAACTCTACTGTCAATGACAAAGTAAATAAAAGAGAAGGAATCAGATAAACCTATCTAGTGAAAAAGCCACCCCGCGGTGGAACAGGGCTGGAGTTCTGGGGACCTCTGTGCCTTTTTGTCCAGTAATACGCCTCTTGCTTATCCATCACGCCTTCCTCCTCTGTGAGATGTGTGCTTCCTCAAAGCACCGTGAGGAGAAGAAACCAAGGGACTTGAACGCGGCCTCGGGGTTTAACAGTCAGTCAGCTGCTGCTGCTGCCCCGTCAGGTATAATCTGCCTCGTGGCTGCCTCTTGCTGATAACTTCAGGAGCTCTGTATGTGCACGTGTGTGTGCGTGAGGGTGTGCACACACGTTTAGGTACGTGTGTACACATGCCACTCGTATCCATCTGTGGGCTGGAGGGGGGCCTCAGGGAGCCAAAGCCCAATATTCATGGTTTACAATGAAGGGACAGAGGGCTTGCCACCCCCTACCCCACCCACCCACCTTGATGTGAGTAGACATGGGCTGAACAGGCCTCTGGACTCGGATGCCATGAACTCTCTGGTCAGACCTGCAGGCTCTGCTTCCCGGCTCAGACCTTTGGCTCTTCTGGCCTCTCCGGCAAGACCTCCGGATTGATGCCAAAACCCAAGTGTAGACTCTTTCAGTCCTCTGCTCTATGTGGCTTCTCTGCCTGACTTCTGAGTCTGGCTCTGATAGACCTTGCAATCCGTGCGGGAACTCCAGCATCGGCCTCTGTAGAGTTAAGGAAGGACAATGGCTACCTCCTTTTTCTCCAAAGCCCCTTAGCTGCTCGCCTGGTCATTGGTGACTTCCCTCTGCCCAACCCACCCACCTCCACCCTACCAGATGAGCGCAGCTTCCCCTGCACCTCTCTGGCCATGATTGTCCCTGGGTGACCCTGGCCCAGAAGGTGCCTTCCCACACATTACTTTTATTCTTGCAACACTCTGAAAAGTCACGTGGGGATGTATTTTGTCATAGCTGGTTACCACGTGTTCATATTGTTAGGCCTCATGAAGGGGTTAGCACACACCAAGTCATTTAATCCTTCAAGCGACCTAAGATATTGCCGTTTTACTAGTGGGAGAACTGATGTTTAGGAGGGTTGAGAGTTTTGCACAAAGCCACAGTTGTGAATTCCACAATTGAAATCCAAATTTGGACCTCTCTCTGCTGAGTTCCAAGGCCTATATGCTTAGCCCCACACCAGGCGGCCTCCTCGTGAAGAGGAGGAATCTTTACCCTAAAGATGTTCCTCTGTCTCTGAACCTACTTCCCAATGATTTCCAGACAAGATCTCTACTCTTCTGAAGCTTGATTACACAGCTCATGCCAATGCACAACTTGGTTTTCTTTCTTCCCTTTACCTACCTGTCATGGTCTAAGGACAATTTTTAAAAAGATTTTTATTATTTATTTGAGAGAGAGAGCGAGCCTGAAAGAGAGGCATGAGCAAGGAGGAGGCATAGAGGGAGAAGCAGACTCCCCACTGAGGAGAGAGCCCCATGTAGGACTCGATCCTGGGACCCTGGGATCATGACTTGAGGTGAAGGCAGACGTTTAACTGACTGAGCCACCCAGGGGCCCTAAGGACAATTTCTTAAATGGTAAAATTATGTCTCTCATGTCATTATAAAATAAACACAAGAACTGCTGAAATGCAGAAATGAATTTAACTTGCCTGCAAAACTGGTCAAGATCTGCAGGGCAATAATCAATTGCACCTGACAATATTCATTTGCATTTTTATAAACAACAATCACTTGCATTTTTATCATTTTCTACAATGTAGAGTGCAAATTATCTCAAAGATAACAAAAGGTGGACATAGAAGAGTGTGCTATATAGGACACTCGGCAGTTATTTGTACCGATTTCAAGGGCTTTTGCATTTTTATGACATCCTGAACATAATATTTTATTATATGACTATATCATAACGTAATTACTCTACACACACACACACACCACAGATTGGTCTAGATTCCAGTTGTGGAGAAACATTTTCTCTCCAGAATGAACAGAGTCGAAGCACCTGGTCTTGCAGCCTTCCTTAAGTGGCATCTCTAAGAGGTAAGTATTCCACAACCAACTATGTATCATTCCAGAAAACTTCCCCCAATATCACAGGTTATCAACATTTTTCAAAACAGGACCGGGCACAGATCGCACTGGGATACTCACCTCCTGTCTTTCATGGTATCGGTGCTCACGTGGCCGTCAATCCTAGGACAGACACAGGGATAGGAAGTTTTGAAGACCTAATTAAATATTTTGACTAGAACTCTTGTCTTTGCTTTGACAGAAGAACATCCTCGCATGAAACAAACATTTACCAAAAATACTCCTCAAGGAGGATATGGTTCTGTCTCTCAGCTGCAGAGCTCTGACTTCTTCCTTCCCCAACCACCTGTTTCCCGTCTCGAGCACTTAGGCTCTTGGGTCACCAGCAGTGGGGGCTCACCGAGCCGGGGCAGAGCTGCTGCAGGGACAAGCCCGAGCCCCGGCACACAGCCGTCCAGGGGTGCTTTGGCCTCCAAGATGCGGGGTGCTCCAGGGCCTAAAGTCATCTTCCTGCCTCCCAAAGAAAGTAGAGTTGGAGATGAGAATGCATATGAAAGTACCTTATTGGGGAGGTGCAGGGAATATTGCAGAGGAATAGGGCAGGGAATAGAGGGGCGGGTGGGCAATAAAGGATGTGCGGTTAAGCCACCATCGCCATCACAGTGGGTGATGGAAGCTTCGTCTTGCAGGCAAACTGGAGGAAATGGTGCAAAACAGAAACCCAGATGGAGCCAACCCCAAGGGCCAGGGACCTGGGGTGGTGTTTATGTATCAAGTCCTGTGAGCCAGTGATTGAAGGCTGTCGCTGAGAGGTGCTTCCGTCCTGGTACTTGTACCTGCTACAGATTCCACAAATAGGACGCGGATTGTGGATCCGGGCAGCTGGAGTCAGCAGGGCCACTGGACAGGCGGGGAGGTGAGGATGGGAGATGCCTCGGTTTCCCCTACCCCTCACCGCAGCTGAGAGACGCCTTCCCTCCAGTGCTCAGCCTTAATACGCCTCAGCTGCTTTCTTGCTCTTTCTCGCTATACCGTGTGTCCTAGTTTTAATTCCTGGAGGGAGATTCAGAGAATTGGGTTGATACCCTCCCCTTCCTCTATGGTCCTTGGTGCAGGACTTACCGCTTGGGGCCAGCTCACAGGTGGCAGGTCAGCCCCTGCACCGGCTGTCCTAGGACAGGACGCCCCTGGCTCGTGTTTGCGTGGGCCGGTCAAGTACACAGAGCTGAGCTCCTCTTCCTGGGGAGGAGTGGAGGGCTGTGAGCAGGTTAGCTTCCCGACCCCATCCAGCAGTCTTCGCGCACACTGGGTGCTCACACTCAGGTGGCAGAGCTTCACCTTTGTCGGCCTCATGCTAACATTGGCCTCGCTGGGAGGAGAAGATGAGGCTTGAAGGCATTAGAATCCCAAAGCTGAAGCTGTGCTTTGCCATCTTTACGTTTCCCTGCAGAACTGAGTGTGTTCCTTTGGCCCATCCTGATTTAAAACTTAACACTCTGCCTCTCACCGTTCCCATCTTCTCATTTGACTGTTTTCATGAACGAGGGCCTGACGTATGTGCAGTAGGGTTTCACTGTGTCAAGAACTGCCGTAATTCTTCGTTTCCAGCAGCACATAGCATTTAACTCTGGGGACACTGTATTCGAATGGAACCCCTCACTACTCTCTTTACGCTCCCCGAGAGGCCTCACTCTCCCAGTTACACTCTGCTCACCACGTTTTCCTTAAAGTGTTCAGCTCTCTGTGCAACTTATTTTTTGTTGCTTTGTATTATTATTATTATTATTATTATTATTAAAGATTTTATTTACTTATTCATGAGAAACAGAGAGAGGCAGAGACACAGGCAGAGGGAGAAGCAGGCCCTCAGTGGGGAGCCCGATGCAGGACTCAATCCCAGGACCCTGGGATCATGGCCTGAGCCAAAGGCAGATCCTCAATCACTGAGCCACCCGTGTGCCCCCTCCTTTTTTTAACTATTAATTATTGACTCCCCACATAAGCCTCATAAGGGCAGTTGCCAGAATGAAGTGTTCAAATTAGTATTTGTTGACTGAATTTATCATTAAAGTAAGGACCTTAAGGGTTATTTTTGTTTTGGTTTGGTGTTTGGTTTGGTTTTGGGGCTGGTTTTTTTTTTTTGTTGTTGTTGTAGTTGTTTCTTGTTTTTTTCTAGAAAAGGGTGTGGGGTATTAGTTTGTGACCCAGTGGCATCTGTGGTTTGGTCCCTAATGTAACAAGGACACATACTGGGCTAGCAACTGGCTGGGGGCAGTGTGGAATCATCAGACCCAACTGAAGTTGTGGCCTGGGCCTCATCAGTGTGGCTCAGACCAGCAAAGTCTGGCCCTGGAGACGGGAAGCTTGTGAGGAACCATTAGGTAGCTAGTGGGGTAGGGGCAAGTGAGCTGGGCAGTGAGCAACATGAAAACATCTGGCAGCCACCAGGGCGAAGGGCAGAGGATAACCCGCTCAGACCTGCCTCTTGGATGAACAGAGCGGGTCCTGCCACGAACCAGCTCTGGGCGAGAAGAATTCCGAGTGAGGGAGGGAATTCACAGCAGCCACATCGCTGACAGCAGCCACCCCACCGCAGCCCACGCTGGGCATGCCAAAGCCCTCGGGCGGCCAAAACCAACAGCTGCGAGAAAATGATTCCTCAGGAGATCTCTAATAGGCTGTCCTTCTGCGGATGCTTATAGAGGTCGGCACTCACTGTGAGCGCCAAGAGTCAGTGCTTCGGCTTCTTGTCTGTGTTCTGGTCTTCCTTTCACTTCTGATTTTGGAAATTTACACTGGGTACGAAATTTCTAAAAATTTTTAAGTAAGTAAAATTAGGTAAACTTAACATCACTATTTTCTCTCCTGACCGTCCTGTATCCAAATAGCAAAACCAACACACATGGGAGGAGAACACCTAATGGCACCCAACCTTTACGTCATTCGTGAAAGCGATCCTTTGGAGAAACTGAATAAATGAGGACAACTTGCCGTAGGACACACACCAATAAGGCTTGAGACTGCTGTCAATGGGCTAAGCAGCTTTCAGATCAAGGGCAATGTGGGCAGTGAGTGCCCACAGTGATTATCTTCAAGTGTGTGAACAGTATGACATTGAGTTTCAGAAAAGCAGGGCAATTAATTGCCGGTTAAGCTTAGAACTCGTAAAAACCACATACTTGCTGGCATTGTCCTATGTCGCTGAATATGTGGAGAAGAAATAGATTTCTGTGGTACATTAGGAAAAAAGTTTTGTTATCAACTCCAGTGTAAATGGAGGTGTTAGATTGTAAGAGAGAAGGCGTTTGCAAGAGGAGAAAAATCCAGATGTTCAAGGCTCTGGGTCAGGGTGTGCAGAATGTGTCACATTAACATGTTTACTGTTAAAAGTAAGTCTCAAGGGCACATTATTCAAAGAAAAGTGACAGCCAAGAATTTCCTAAAACTATCAAGAATGTTCTCTCTTTAGTACGTGCACACCTATAAATTCCCCTTGCTCATTTTCAATGCACATTATTCTTTTTAACTCAAATTGATAATAATGATATATTCCAAAATAATGTTATTTAAGTTAAATGTAGAGCCTCAAAACAAGCAGGCTGTTATTCAATCTCAGTAAGCCCTGAGGTTTCTAACCATGTTTCCAGATTCGCTGCCAAGAAAAGAGATTGTTCCTAAAACCACATGGAGGTGACGGCTGCTCCGAACTCCCCAACCTCAGAGCCTTCTCAGCTCCAAAGTCATCAATTCCATTTCATTGCATTTCAGCCCTTCCTCCAGATGGCCACACCTGTTCTGAACACTCACATCTCCAAGTCTGACCACAGCTCTCTGCCCTGCACATTCTTCTAGTCAGTCATTGCCGTATCTGCTCTATATCCCTCATTAGGAAGTCCCTGCATCCAGCAGTGTAGTAACAGCCTACTCTGTGCAAAGCATTGTTCTTGCAAGACATCAGTACAAGGCAGACAAGAATCCCTGGCGGGTAGGGTATCCCGGGGTAGATAAGAAACAAGAGCTATAACAATAAGTAACGTGTTAGGTGAGAAGGTGATACATGCTCTGGAAAAATAGGGCACACTAAGAGGGATCAAGGAATGAGGGTCGTGGGGTGGTGGGAGGGGGCTGCAATCTCTTGCACCAGCTCCTGAGAGCTGATGTGGCTTCTCTTCCCCACTGCCATGTTCAGCAACATCAATTCAGTGACATCACAGTGGTAACCTGAAATTGCTGAACATCTGCACCATGAAAACTTGCAAATGACACACAGTGCAGCTTCTCTTTTCCCAGAAAAGCACCTGAGAAACATTTACCAGCATTTTACTCGTGTGATTTTAAATCAAACATTGACATTTGAGCGACGACATGAATTAGATGAGGGAATCAGGCTTGTGGGATCTAGAACATTCAAGGCCATGGGACAAACTGTAGCAAAGCCCTGAACTAAGGAGCAAGACAAGTATGGTAGGAATAACAAGAAATACAGTGAAACTGGGAACAGAGGGAGTGGTAAAGATGAGCTCAGTTCAATAACTTGAGAGGAGATCGAGGAGGGTGTCGTGGGTCACTGGAGGTACTTTAGCTTTTACTCTGAGTGTTGGAAAGTTCTTGGAGGTTTTAGCACAGAGGAATGTCAGGATCTAATATACTTTTTTTAAAAATTGGAGTTCAATTTTCTAATATACTTTCAAAGGACCACTTTGATTGCTATGTTGAGAATAGATTGAGGTGGGGGGAGATGAGGCGAAGGTAAAAGCAAGACAATGTATTCTAGTATTCTATTCTATTGCGTGAGAGAAATATGATGGCTCAGAGTACCGTAATGGAAGTAGTGAGAAATGATTGGCCTCTAGATATGTTTCTTTTCTATTCTTTTCTTTTCTTTTTTTTTTCTTTTCTTTTCTTTTTTCTTCTAGATATAGAAGCACCTACAGGTTGCTTGGATGTATAGTATTAGAGATAGGAGTAAAGGTTGACACAAAAACATCTGGTTTGAACAGATGGAATGATGGAGTTGACATCAGCTGAGAAGTGGAAGACTCTAAATGGAACAGATGCAAGGGTAGGGAAGGGAGAGATAATCAGAAGTTCTGTCCTGGACAGAATTAGCTTAACATATCTATTATGTTGAGTAAAAGGTGAATGTCTGTATTTCAAGAAAGAGGTCCGGCTGGGAGATAGACATTCGAGAGGCATAACTAGATGGAAGTTGAAGCCTTGAGACAGAATGGCAATGCCAAGGAGTGAGTATGGTTAGTGAGGAGAAAAAGAAGAAGGATTCAACTTTAGGATACTCCGAGGTTAACAGGTCAGGGAGGAGAGAAGGCCAGCAAAGGAGAAGGAGGAAGGGGACTGGACAGAGAGGTTGAAGAAAAGCCAAAGGAGAGAATGCGAGGAGGTAATTTAAGACAGTAAGTGTAGGAGACTCTTTCAAGGGCATCTGCTGCAACGTAGAGCAGAGAAATGGGGCAGTAGCTGGCAGTAGGATTGAGGTCAAGAATAGGCTTTGTTTTGTTTTCTTTAAAGATGAGAGAAATAACAGCAAGTTTGTACAGTGATGGGAAAGGGCCAGTAGAGAGAAATTTCAGTAGAGGGGAACTTTAGTCTCTCAACCTCTGAGGCTGGTTTCATTTCCCTCATTGCTTCATTTCCCTTTTTAGCCAGCCTGGTCCCATGACTGGCTACTTCTATTATGTCTTTACCAGCCCGCTAGAATGCCTCCCTTTTGTTACTCCTTCCTTCCCAACCCCACCATTTTCTTTCTTCTCTAGAACTCTTGGGTTGCCAGTTGGCTTTACTACAATAGATTTATGCTACTAACCTCGGTTGAAACTACAGAGCTGTCCAAGTGTTCTTTTATTCTTATGTTCTTTCATGGTTTATTTCTTAGCAATGACCAAGTGTTTATTCCAATTAAAAAAAATACTCTTAATCAGCATTCATTCAACACACAGTTATTGAGCAACAACTGCACTGCAGACACCAGGGGCCTGACACCCCACCACCCACTGCTCCTTGGTCTCTCAGCAGCTGACCTTTACTCCACTTCACTGAAATGACTGATGGGAATTTCTTCACTCTTCTCCCTTACAGTCTCAGTTTTTAAAGACATCCTTCCCATCGTTATTTATAAAAGATAGTTTCCTTGCTGGTCTGAAACATTAATTCTTTTGCTTGGGCCTTGATTCTATTACCTCTTCTATTTAATAATTTTAGTTTAATAATTTAATGTGCTACCAATGACTCTTACTATGTTTTATCCCTCCCCGATTGTAGTCCCCTTCCTTCCAGAGGTAACAACTATACTGACTTTTGAACTAATCACTCTTTTTCTTTTCCTTATGATTTTTTTCATTTATATAAAAAATATATGGGGATGCCTGGGTGGCTCAGTGGTGAGCACCTGCTCCTGGCTCAAGGCATGATCCGTGGTCTCAGGATCAAGTCCCACATCAGGCTCCCTGCCTGGAGCCTGCTTCTCTCTCTGCCTACATCTCTGCCTTTCTCTGTGTCTTTCATGAATAAATAAATAAAATCTTTAAAATATATATATATATACACACATATATAAGTATAGATAAATACATTCATACACACATACATATAAGGTAAATATATGCATAGGTGTGTATATATATATTGTGTGTATATATTTTTTTTTATTTTATTTTTTTTTAAAGAGTAGAGTGTTTACTTTTGACAACCTGCAGTCCTCCTTTGTGCTTTAAGTAAAATGTAAGCCTAGCTATGTAGGGAGAAGACAATTTTGCTACTACTAGAGATTCTCTCAATTGTAGTCTGACTTCAGCTTCTCCATCAGGACAGGTCATGAGTGAGTCCTGGAAACATAGAGTTGGGGTAGGAAAATGGTGAGGGGTGGGGTGCTCTGCATTTCATCTGCTAAGCTTGCCATGGCTCGTCTTCACATTAGTCTTCCTAAAGCTCTGACCACTTTACTGTCTTTTAATTTCATCTTTAATTTCTCCTGTGGTCTCCAGAATAAAATTTTAAACTATGTAAAATAAAGAGTGTTACAGGCTCTCAATTACCTTTAAAGCAGCATTTTCCACTGTTCTTCTTTTTGCTCCTTATGTCAGATTAAACGACTATAGCTATTCCACTGAATCTGTAGGATTTATAGGAGACAATCAGAAGACAACCTGGTTCTTTTCCCTCCCATTCCTCCTACTCTGGAGCACTCATCACTGTCGTCAATGAAGTTTCAGGCAGCTCACTCGTGGATAATGAAAAGTTCTGTGGTCACTAGGAGTCCTAATAATAGCCTCATTCCAGTAAACTGTTGAGTCATACATCATAGTCAGAACTCCAAATCTCGCTCAAAGCCTCTCTTCCTCAACTTAAGCTGCCCTGCTCTGATGCTGTAGGAAAAGAAGGCATGATTGGCTTCTTCATCTTTTACTATATCTGAGCTTCTGACCATGCCTCTCTGTCCTCTGCTCCTGGGCCTAACCCTTGATCCTCACAGAAGGTGACAGAGGGAGAGGCAAGGGTAGGAGGAGGAGAGTTTCTGTCTTGACTGGCACCAGGGGACCTGGTAGTGGGTTACTCCAGGTGGCATAGGTTTAAAGCTGATATTTCTGTTGGAGTGTATTTGTGGATCTATGGAGGCTCCACTTGGAATATATCCCTGATTTCTCCTGGGACAGGGGGATGACTTTCCCTCCATTCAATATACTCCCTCAGTCCCTGGACCTGGGAATCTACTCCTTCTGTTAGGGTCACAGTCTGCTCTAAGCAAGGCCTTTGGGCATGCTGACTCTCTCTCCATTGTGGCCATCTCTAGCCCATGGAAAAACACTCAAGTGCCCTTTGTCCCCACAATCTCCATTCCCTATGCAATTATCCATTTACAGATTCTTGACTTTAGGGTTTTCCAGTCATGGGTCCAGTAGCAGCCTCCTGTCCTCCTGTCCTCACAGAATCCAATGGACATAGGTCCACATGTCTGAGTAGCATCCTTAAATTTTCCTTTCAATTGGCTCAAGAGGAAGAAAAGATTTCCAAAGAGGGGGAAGACTGCCATAGTAATCCCATAACCTTCTCCAAAGAAATTATCTGTCAGATTTCTAATCTCTTGCCAACAATAATCTTTTGTATGTAAATTATAGCTTTTGTACATCTTCCAATTGTGGAAGGTGCCAAGAGATGTGAAGCTGGTTTTTGCCAACCTCCTTTTAAAGTTCTATGAAGAGGGGTGCCTGGGTGGCTCAGTGGTTGAGCGTCTGCCTTTGGCTCAGGTCATGATCCCGGGGTCCTGGGATCGAGTCCCATGTCAGGCTCCTCGCAGCGAGCCTGCTTCTTCCTCTGCCTGTTTCTCTGCCTCTCTCTGTGTGTCTCTCATGAATAAATAAATAAAATCTTTTAAAAAATAAAAAAGTCCTATGAAGGTAGTTTAGAAATTTAATTTTGAACAAACAAGTATATGCCATCAATTCCTTTGATTCTAATTTTTGGGGGCTGCAGCTAAACTGAGAATGAACCTGTTATAGGATATTTATTTTCTTCTAGAAAGCTCTAGGTTTTTCTCTGGACCCCACTCACGTCATTTCTTCCATCCAGAATGTCCATATCTCCAATGTCATTTATAAGGCTCAGCTCAAAGATGACCCCCTGCACAGAGTTATCCCAGATTCCCACAGCTACAAGTGACCTCTCTCTTCCTTGTACCATTTTTACCCCTCTCAAATAGTGGTTACCCATACTCTGCCTTTGCATTGTAATTATTGCAGAGCACGCCCTTTTCCTTATGGAATATAAAAGCCTTCACCATAGAGAATCTGCCTGTATGAGTTTGCTAGGGTTACTATGACAAGTACCACAGACTGAGAGCTTTAAATAACAGGAATCTGTGTCCTCACAGCTCTGGAAACTTGAAGTCTAAGATCAAGGTGGCAGCAGGGTTGGCTTCCTCTGAGGCTTCTATTCTTGGCTTGAAGATGGCCATCTTCTCTGTGTGTCTCCGCATGGTCTTTCATCTGTGTTGTCTCTGTGTCCTAATCTCTTCTTATAAGGACACCAGTCAGATAGGCTTACCTTGGGGATCCCTGAGTGGCTCAGTGGTTTGGTGCCTGCCTTTGGCCCAGGGCATGATGCTGGAGACCCAGCATCGAGTCCCACATCAGGTTCCTGGATGGAGTCTGCTTCTCCCTCTGCCTGTATCTCTGCCTCTGTGTGTGTGTGTGTGTCTATCATGAATAAATAAATAAAATCTTTAAAAAAGTGAATATAAAACAACAACAAACAAACAGACAAAAACACCTTGTCCACCTACTCTATCCTCATTTTTGGAACAATGACCGGAATGAGACTGTGATGCCTAGAGTTCTAGAAGCCATTTCGTGATCATGAGGTGACAAACAAGAGGAACAAAGCAATTTCACTAAGGTAGCAAGAGTATAAAAAGTGGCTGGGTCTTTTTGCTGACAATGTTAGATGATTAAATCTTTATTGTGTAAACAACTGTTAGCAAGCTTTCTTATAACCTGTAATCAAAAGTTTTCCTGAAAGAACAGTTGTCTAGTAAAGTGAAGGAAAGCTTAAAATTCAGAAATTCTATTCCTAGGTATATATCCTAAGTAATCTTCACAAATATGCATAAGAAAACATGCCCAGAAATGTTCACTACAACACTGTTTCTAATGGTGAGAAACATCAAAATGATCTATATATTCACCAATAGGAAATATGGATAAATAAATAATTTGAGGTCTAGTCATATAAAAGAATACAACAGAGAATTTAAATAAATTAGAATTATGCATATCAATAGACTAAATCTTAACAGACTGCTGAGCAAAAAAAAATGCAAGTTGCACGAGGATTTATACAGTATGTTACATTTACATAAAATTTCAAAACAGGAAACAATATCACATATTGTTTAAAGATGAATTAATTAAATTAATTAATTAATGTAAACCATGCATGAAAATGCTAAATATCAAGTTCATTATACTGTTTACTTTTGTGAAGAAAGGTAAGGAAATGGTATAGGCGATTCAACTCCATCTATAATATAAACTATAAAGTACTCCATGAATACTATTTATTATAGGTAATAACAAGAATGTTCTAAGATTTCTTTAAAAGCACAAATGTTATAGCATTTCATTTCTTTATAAGATGCATCAAGTCCTTCTTGGCTTACTCCAGTCATTATACATCAAAGCTCACAGTATTTAAACTGCAAAATTTGAGCCCTATAATTAGTGAGAAATAACAAAATAATCTTCATGTATTAGACACTTCCAAGGTAATTTCTGTGGGCATCAAAATAATTCAGTAAGTCATAAGTTTCTTTGCAGTGTTGGTGGCAATCCTTTGCAAAGTGCACCAACCCACACAACCCTGGATTCAACGTTCATGTAAGTATAATTCCTGCAATTTTTCTTATTCTCGTAATCCTTTATTTTTCTAAGACAAGTTGTAAAATTGTAATATCTTCATCCCTATCTCAGAAACCTTTCCCACATTCCAACATTAAGGCTAATAGGAAACTACAGGAGAATTCAAGTTTATTGGGGAAAAAAGGAGATGAGAGAAAGCACTGTTTGTCCCAGGCAAACAACACAGTCCTCATTCTACATCAAAGGCCAGATAAATATCAGATATAATTAATATTTCACTCCTTCTGAAAGATTTTTCTTGTCCTACAAGCAATATTTCTTGCATCAACTTCAAAGTAAAACTGCAGGATCTTTTTAGACCTCTGTGCCAACAGAATTATGTAGAACAGAGCTGCTGCCATAAGGGGACAAAGAAATTCCAAAGTCCTATGTTAAGCAAACAAGAAGGGGCCAGGGAATTTTGGATAAATGAGACCAATCTGTGAATGCCCCAACTGTGAGTTTGAGAGGTAGACGATGGAAGAGATAAAATGCTCATACCAACCTAGCGGACAGGAATTACTGATAGGTGATCTTGACCAGCCCCAGAGGTCCCAGAACTCAGCGGCCCTGCTCTGTCTCCTCGGGGTGAGTGATGCAAGTGTCCAGCAATTCCCTGGCCCTTAGAATCCCCTAAGGGAAGTGCTGATTCCAATGTAGTTATTGTACTCTGAGTTAAAAGGACCATAAGCCTCCAGAACGTGAACCAGAAACACCCCATCCATCCCTGAATCAAGAGGTTGGGACAGAGAGTGGTACCACATTTCCATCCAAATGTGCCCCCCCCCCCTCGCCGTGAGAGGTGGCTGTGGGAGGGAGGGCGGGCCAATAAAGTGACTGTAGGAGATCCTTGAGCAGGGTCTGGGGAGGCTGATCAAGCCAGAGAATTGGAATGTAGGCTCCAAACAGGGCTGGAGATAAGGCGTGTGGAAGCACTATGACAGCCTATAAGGCAGGATCTACAGAGAAGCGCAGAAGACGACGTTAGGATGAAGAGAGATGATCAAAACAAAGAAGGCCAAGGGTCAGAAGGGTAGGGTGAGGTAATAGTGAACATAACGTACAGAAGCTTCAGAAGAAGGCAGGTTCTGGTGGGCAGGATTAGGCATGAGAAGTGCCCCTTCGTGTCTTGCTCAGCGGAACTTCCATCACCCTAAGAACCAAGGTGGAGGATCCAGAGGCTGGGCCTCTAGCTGCCAAACCCCTCTGGCGCCACAGCTAGGATCCGGGCCTCTTGGCTCAGTCTGGGTAGCTCCACTCTGCTCCCAGCCCCACCCTTGGGCCCCAGCTGTGCAAAACTGCCCACCAGACTCCCTCTCCTTTCCCCTTACTCTGCTTCGGGTGCTGCCTCCTCTTGGGGCACGTGTGGTCTCCAATGAGGCTGAGCAACCTGTTATTTCCAACTTTCCTCTCGTCCTTCCCACTTTCTCTATTCCGACAGTCAGACCTCCCCTCCCCGAACCTGACCACTGACCTGGGGGGCTCTCTCCAAAGGCCGACCTTTGGAACCTCTTCCCACTTGGGGGGTGCTTGCTGGCAGGTGCTCTGGGGTTCCCCTGCCTATTCATATTCCATTCCAAGAGAACAGCGAGCAGCCCCTAATAAAGCAGACATGTCAAAGAGAAAGACGAGGATGAGGATGAGGGGGCAACATGATGGGTGATGGCTGAGTGAGCTGCTTCAGGCAGACAAACTCCAGGCCCAAATAAAGGGAGGGGCAGGAAATGATGAAGGCAAGCAGGAAACAAAAGAATCTCTACGTGGAGCAAGTAGGCTGAGGCAGGCTCTGACCCACTTCTCCTTAGCTTCCTTGCCCTCTTTGCCCAGGGGACCCTGCTTTCTGAATGAGACCAGCGGGGAGGCAACTGGAAAAGGCCAGCTTGGGTGACTGTGCCATGGAAGGGGGCATTTCCTTACAGCAGCTTCTGATAAGGACCTACCTACCAGCTGTTGTCTGCTTACTGCTTCTTTACAGGAAAACTCTAGTGGGACGCCTGGGTGGCTCAGCCGTTGAGCATCTGCCTTTGGCTCAGTTCGTGACCCCGGGGTCATGGGATCGAGTCCCACGTCGGGCTCCCTGAATGGAGCCTGCTTCTCCCTCTGCCGGTGTCTCTGCCTCTCTCTCTCAATCTCTCTCTCTCTCTCTCTGTGTGTGTCTCTCATGAATAAATTTTTTAAAATATTAAAAAAAAAAAAAAGGAAAGCTCTAGCAGCCCTACTAGTCCTAAGCTTTCAGTAGCTTATCTTTTCTTGCCTTTGGGAAAGAGAAAGAAAGAGAAGCTGAGCTCCTGGATCCGCAGGTCCCTGTCCTAGAACTATCTTTTCCAATCTACCTTGGGTGGCCAACTTGTGTCCTGAACACCCTCTTCCTGGCCTTCAAATCTCAGTCTGAAACAAAAGCTACTGTACGGTGTATTTGAAAGTTGGTAAGAGAGTAAATCTTAAAAGTTCTCATCACAAGGAGAAGAAAGTCATAACTATGTGTGCTGATGGAGGTTAGACTGAATGTGGTGGTCACTCCGCAGCATATACATGTATCGAATCAGTATGTTGTCCACCCAAAACTAGTAAAATGTGATGCCAATTACACCTCAATTAAAAAATTAAAGAAAAATAGTGTTTCAAAAAACAGATAAATAAGCTTTGAGTGTTTAAATGGTATCACCCTAGGATATCTTTAAAATTTATCAAGCACAGGTTTTACGTAGTTATTATTTGACCAGCTCCCTGACTGAGAGTATTTTCATTTTCAGATGGTTATTGCCATCCTTTTCTCTCAACAGTCACATGGATAAAATTAACATTCTAGGATAAAAATTACATTTACATATCTTTATAGAGTTCCTTTCTCAGTCCAAGTGTGACATCACATTTTGGTCTGGAGAGAAGCTTGTTGAGTCATACCTTTAAGCTTGCAAGAACTTCACAAAGGGTAAGGAAGAGCTCCTGCCCTAAATTATAGAGTTTAGATTATTGGAGTTGCTTTTTTTCCTGAGAGAAAAATCAAACATTTAAGGGTAAGAGCACTTGAACATTCCATAAAACACTTGTACATTTATTACCACGTGCTCTCCGTTCCTTCATCCGGACCTCCTACATTTGTTGGTTGGTGGTTCCTATTGGGGCCAGAGAGCATATAAGCAAACCCTACAATTTGTGCTATTTTCATACCCTCAGTAACTGAACTTTGATGATCGAATTCCTGTCAAGTGCCATTCGCGAGACTGCAGGGAGACCCTGAGGACGTGTGCAGAGCTCTCCAAGACCCTGGAGCCGTCCCACAGGCAAAGCCTGCTGGGAATGACAAGCTGCCACCTCGGCTCTGGCTCCCCAGGGAAGGGGAGCAGCTCTGGGACAGTGTGGAACGGGACAGAACAAGGGCTTGCGGGTTCAATACCAAACCAGATTCTCTGCTCACTCATGTAATAGCTGCAATCTTGGGACCATCAATGAGCTACTCTAAGCTCCAGGGTTGGCATCTGTAAAATAAAAGTAAAAATGTATACATTATAGAGATTTTGCGTAAATTAAATCAGCGTGGTTTAATTCAGCGAGGTCCCTGCAGTCAGACTGTTAGAGTGCAAATTCTGGCTAGACCACTCACTTGGATGTGACTCTGGGCAAGCCCTCTCAGGTCATTAAGCCTCAATTCCTCAATATATGTAATATTGATAGAAATGGTTCCCACCAGGGGCATCTGGATGGCTCAGGGGTTGAGCATCTGCCTTCGGCTCAGATCATGGGTTCCAGGATCGAGTTCCACAGGGAACCTGCTTCTCCCTCTGCTTATGTCTCTGCCTCTTTCTGTGTCTCTCATGAATAAATAAAATCTTTTTAAAAAAAATGATTCCTACCTTACTGGTCATTTGTGATGAGCAAATGAGATTATCCACAGGAAGAACGTATCACAGTGGCTGGCATATTGTAAGGGTTCAAATGAAGAGTAGCTCTTATTCTGGAAAGCACCACACACAACAACCTATTTCCCATTCTCTTAACTAGGTTGCAGATTAATACAAGGCAGGGGTGCCAGAAATGCCTACAGGCAGACCCTTTTCTTTACAAAGCATTTCTTTCTCTTTTTTTCTTTTTTCTCCTTTCAAGAATGTTCTGGTACACATTAGTAAAAGGCCTTGGGGAGAAGGGAGCCTAGAAAGGCTTTAAGTGTCTGTATTTCCTTCACAATGAAATCCATGTGCTTTTCAAAGAACCAGTGTCCTGGAAAGGGGCCAGTTACAGTAAATGCCTAATATTGTAAAAAAGCACAAAAGAAGAGACTACGTGAGTCCAGATTAAAGATAGATCATTATTAGCATTAATATCTTTGTTAACATTTTTATATGCTATTTTAAATGTGTGAATTGTGGTTGATTTAGAGATGAATTTTATTCAAGAGGTAGTTGTGTAGGTGTTTCCAACTGTAGAGCAATGTTCCTTCCGGCAGTAATTAAATGTGTAGTTCTGGGAAAAGGTTGAGACTGAAGTTTTGTTTGTTTGTTTGTTAAAATATTTTATTTATTTATTTATGAGAGACACAGAGAGAAAGGCAGGCTCCACACGGGGAGCCTGATGTGGGGCCGGATCCCTGGACCCCAAGATCACAACCTGAGCCAAAGGCAAACACGCTCAACCACTGAGCTGCCCAGGTGCCCAAGAAACTGGAATTAAATAAAAACTTAGAGAAAAAAGTGATGGTTACCAGGGGCTGGGTGGAGTGGGGAGTTATTGTTTAAGGTTTAATTCTGTTAGGGATGGTTAAAAAAAAATTCTGGAAATGCATAGTGATAATGTTTACACATCCTTGTAAGTGTACTTTATGCCAAGGAGTTGTACACTTAAAAATGGTTAAATTGGTAAATCTCATGTATGCTTTTACCACAGTTTTACAAAGCGCTGTCTCCACCTTAGGGTTTAATCAGTTTTTATAGACACAGTATTTTCCAGTCAGGGAGCATTCAGTGGCCCCAGTTGGAATGGCCTGCCTTTTCGGGAGGGAACCTGCAGCAAACCTGCTGCTTCCCACAGGTAGCAGGGACCCCACAGGGACCC
The DNA here is from genome assembly GCF_905146905.1 of Nyctereutes procyonoides. Taxonomy (NCBI): domain Eukaryota; kingdom Metazoa; phylum Chordata; class Mammalia; order Carnivora; family Canidae; genus Nyctereutes; species Nyctereutes procyonoides. Next base: position 24,958,255 of record NW_026575146.1, read on the forward strand.
CACAGGGTGACCAGAATGCTGTGTGTCCTGATTAGCATACGAATTCACTGCTTATATTCAGATGCTTTGAAATGTGAAGGTTTGCTATTTTTAAATATTCCAAGCTCCCTCTTTTCAATGTCACCTCTTAAAGGCAGGGTTTTCATGGGTGGCTGAGCTGTTAAGTGAAGGGTAGGTGTAAAGAGGCACATCTTCCCTCTTCCTTCCTTCCGGTGAGTGAGTCATTTCCCCTAATGTGAGATTTTAACTGGAACCATCCAATCCTGATATTGGGGGCTAATTTATATGGTAAAAGCAAGCTAATCCTCCTGGCAAAGCATTAAAATGTTTTTGAAGCTCTGATGCTGGAATAATATTAGTAAAATTGTCCTACGAAACTGGAATGAATTATTTTCCACTTTTCAGAGGAGGGTGGCTTAGAATGAAGACTAGGCCAGGGTGTCTGTACACACCGTAGGGTGCTTGCCAGAAGGCTGGCACCTGTGGAGCTGCGGTGTTTCTCTCTCTCTCACCCTGTCCCTCCTGGAGTTCCTCCTCTCTATCTGTTTCTGAGCCTTCCCCCTGGCTTCTTTTCTCTCTCTCTCTCTCTCACGGGCCATGCATGGTAAAAGGTAGTGAGCCAAATATTATTATTGCCATTTTACAGATTTTACAAATGAGATCCAGAAAGGACATGTGACACACAGCTAGGTATGGGAAGAGCCTGTCATAAAACCCACGTCTTGTGACTGGCTGGTCCCAGAGCTGCAGCCAGGGTTCTGGGGCCTGCAGTTCATGAAGGGAGTGGGACACAGCACCACCAGGCAGATGGTTCCAGTGACTTTGCCAACCAGCAGGTGTGGTGCTGAGCACAGTTCATTATTAAGCTTCCCTGAAGCTGTTCCTAGGAGCTCCCATTCTAGCTGCTGAGCAGCCCTCATCCATCCCTCCAGACTGGAAGAGGCTGTAGGAGGTGCTCAGTCAGAGGAGGCCAACAGACACATATACCCTCTGGATTCTGGAGACGACAATGCTGAGATCCTTTCAAAGTCAAAACTGCCAACCAAATTTAGCCATTTTTTAGTCCACATAGCTAGGGAAATATCATAATAAAATTATTTTCAAAAGATTAATTCAGTTGTCATATTGAATTGTTATCTAGTTCATTCTAGCTACACAAATACTGGATTTGGGCAACTTAAAAACCTCTTTCCAGGGGGCCTGGGTGGCTCAGTCAATTAAGGTCTGCCTTTGGCTCAAGTCATGATCTCAGGGTCCTGGGATCGAGCCCGGAGTACAGCTCCCTGCTCAGTGAGAGTCTGCTTTTCCCAAGCATTCGCTCTCTTAAATAAATAAATAAAATCTTTAAAAAAAAAATCTTTCCATTTCCTTTCCCCTAAAGAATCAATTTAGTTAAGTAAAAATGCAAAAGATTAGCAACATCCTGTTAATATTATGATTAATAGATACCTGTCATGCAAGACGGTCATGACTTAAGAATTCTTCATCAGATTCCTGAATCAAGTCTGTATCTCCTTTTGAAATTATATTCTAAAAAAAGAAATCCTGGTCTGAGAAGCCTGAAAAGAAACTTTCAGTGTACACCAAAAGCCTTCTAGCTTTTATTCTTCTTTGCTATTTGCTATTAGCAAGAGAGGAAACGCGTTGTAAGAAAAAATCCCACCCAGAAAAATCCCCCCCCCAGGTCACAATTGACTTTCTCTTTCTTAAGTTGCCCAGCTGCCACAAGCAAAAGCCAGTTCAAAGATAGATCTTCGGGGCACCCCCTGGTGGCTGAGAAGAGTCACGAACTCAGGGTCCTGACCCAGAAGGTCCCTGATCTTTGAGGCTTTCTAGATGGCCATCACCAAATTTTCCATTCAACACTGAGAATACATTCAGATCAGGAAAACAGGAGGGAGTGGAAAGAATCTGGAATCACAAGGCTTGGGTCAGAGCTCCGTCATTTCCTAGCTCTGAAAATCTGGGTCTGGCTGGTCACTTTCCTCAGAGCTGAGCTGAATCTGGAATTTTCTCATTGGAGATAAGAGGGAATGTCAAAACCAGAGGGGCATATGACTCCATTTATCTGATATGTCCAGAAAGGGCAACTTTATGGAGATAGAAAGTAGATTAGTGATAGCCCCGGCCTGGGGATGGGAATGGGGATTAACTATAGGTGGGCATGAAAGATCCTACTGGGATGAAATGTTCTAAACTGGATTGTGCACAACTTGCACAACCTGGGAAATTTACTAGTAATCCTTGCAATGTGCACTCAACATGGGTGAATTTTGTGGTGGGTAAGTCATACTTCAATAGAGTTGTTTTTTAAAAAGCAACAGGAAGGAAGAGCAGACTTGATAACCTGTGTAAAACCAGGTACAGAGCTGGGAAGCCTGTACCTTGTAACTAAGTGAGAGGAAAAAGGAATGTGGGGAAGGTAGAGATGGATAGAAAAATGCCCAGCTGCACTTTTGTTCACTTTACATTGTCCACAGCTCGTGCCCAGGAAGGTTACCTGAGGTTAGCCATGCCAGGGGCAGAAAGCACATTGCCTCCTATAGGCTAGAGGCAGGGCTTCTGTGGTTCTGAGGGTTCAAGGGCATTTCTGATGGAGGGAAGACTATTAAAGCAGCCAATCTGATGCAGCTGATTCAAAATAACCAATTTTTTTTTTTGAAACAGAAACTGTTTTTTTTTTTTCATATAATTTTTTCAGTACAAGGCAATTCAGCGTGGTTGGGGAATTAGATGACACTAAGGAGTGGGTTGGGGACAGCGTATATATATATATATATATATATTTACATTATTTACTAACAAAACTTGAAAGTCTGAGCATTTATAAAAGTACAATAAGAAAATTCAGGAGAATATCTGTAGGGTTGGGTAGAGAGAAACTTGGTAGGAATAACACCCAAACTAAGCTGGAAGAAAGAAAGAAAGAAAGAAAGAAAGAAAGAAAGAAAGAAAGAAAGAAAGAAAGAAGAGAAAGAAAGATGAAAGAAAGAAAGAAAGAAGAGAAAGAAAGAAAGAAAGAAAGATGAAAGAAAGGAGGAAAGAAAGGAGGAAAGAAGGAAAGAAAGAGGAGGAAGGAAGACACAGATGATACAGTAGGAAAGAACGTTGTGTCATACATATCAGATGAGTTTACTACCTTTAATAGAACAGACCCAAGCCAGAGAAAAGTGGGCAAAGGATGGAAATAGATAATTCACAAGAGGAAGAATAAATGAAGAACTATGATCTGGTAACATTACAAGTGACATTTAGCCTGGCTACTTATTAATAAGTATTAGTAAGAAAACAATGAGTGGGGGCACCTGGGTAGCTCAGTTGGCTAAGCATTGAATTCTTGATCTCAGCCTGACCTCAGGGTCATGGGTGTTGGGCTTCATGCTGGAGGTAGAGCCTGCAAAGAAAAAGAAAACAATGAGCTACTCTTCACCTATGAGATTAGCAAAAATTAAGAAGATTGATGTTAATTATCGTCAGGTAAATTGGTACAGGCTTGCTGGGGGGTACTTTGGCATTGTACTTCAAAACGTAATTATGCGTACCTTTTGGCTCAGCAATTCCAATTCGGAGAATTAATTTATGGTAGCAATTAGGCATGTATGAAAAGATGCATATGTTAGGATGTTCATGGATTGAGTTATTTGTAAAGACAAAAAAAGTCGGAAAGGTTCTCAAATGCCCATCAACAGGGATTTGATGATTATGCATCTATTCAACAGACTCCAAGATAATTAAAAATGAATGTGATTGGGCAGCCCCAGTGGCGCAGCGGTTTAGCGCCGCCTGCAGCCCTGGGTGTGATCCTGAGGACCGGGAATCGAGTCCCGCATCGGGCTTCCGGCATGGAGCCTGCTTCTCCCCCTCTGCCTATGTCTCTGCCTCTCTTTCTGAATAAATAAATAAATCTTAAAAAAAAAATGAATGTGATCTATATTTGGGCTCACGAGGAAAATATTTACATTATGTTACTAAGTAAAAAACAGCAGTCATAAGAGCATAGATGATATGATCACATTTTATTTAAAATTATACTCTGTGTGTGTGTGCACACATGTGCATGTGTATAATGGACATGAAGAGGCCCTGCCCAGATGCCCCTTTCAAAAAAAGACTTATTGCCCGAACTGTCTACACCTTCAGGAACTGCCTCACTGCAGACCCACTTCTCCAATGTCCCACCCCCCTGAGCAGGACTGGTGGGCATATCCTGACAAGGCAGGAACACGAGGCAGTCATTTTAACTCAACAGAGAACAACTCTGATGGGCTATTTTCACTCCAGCGCCCCCAATGGGATCATCAGGCCTGTAACAGCTGTCTCCCTCACTACCCAACGCTGCTCTCATCCTTTCCACAGGTGGTGTTGACCCCAAGGACAATCCTTAAGAAATGTCTCACAATAAATTCCATCTCAGAATCTGTTGCCCATGACTGGGTGACGGGCACTGAGGTGGGCACTTGACAGGATGAGCACTGGGTGTTATTCTATATGTTGGCAAATTGAACACCAATAAAAAATAAATTTATAAAAAAAAAAAGAATCTGTTGCCCAGAAAACCTAACCAGGGGTTTTTATATGTACCCAGTGGACAAATTCTGGCAAAAAAAAAATTTATATATATTATATATTTTATATATATATAGGTATATATTTCATATATCTCATAGGTGAAGAGTAGCTCATTGTTTTTTTTTTGCAGGCTCCACCTCCAGCATGAAGCCCAACACCCATGACCCTGAGGTCAGGCTGAGATCAAGAATTCAATGCTTAGCCAACTGAGCTACCCAGGTGCCCCCACTCATTGTTTTCTTACTAATACTTATTAATAAGTAGCCAGGCTAAATGTCACTTGTAATGTTACCAGATCATAGTTCTTCATTTATTTTTCCTCTCATGAATATTCCTCTTATATATTTTATATATGAGGATATATATATATCCAGTAAGTATTTAAGTATTTATAAGAGGATTTAATTTATAAGAGTATTCTAAGTAATATATAAGAGGATTCCAGTAAGTATTTAAGTATTTTATGTTGGATGGGCTTTATGTTATACTTTTGGGCATTGTCTGATTATTTTTAAATGGGAATTTATTAGTTTGTCACCAGATGAAAATAAAAAAGTGGTTTTCATTTTGGAAAATAAAAGGAAAAGTTAATCGTTTGGTTTCATTCTGGTCAAAATGACTGAAGCAGAGTGTCCATGTCAAAACGGTGGCACCAAGCCACACAGCATGTGCTCTTTTGAACAGGAAGGTGAGCTATTCTGAATGCCCTTCTGGCCCTTACACACCCTTCCTACTGCCTTTGCTCTTGGACCAGGTAAAAGTGTTGCCACTTCTTCCACCCGGTTGCTAGCGTGTTGTTGAGGTTGCTGTAGAAGTGTAACATAAAGAGCAGTCTGAGGGGACTGTGAGGCTCCCACAGAAGGTTGTGTGCACCCCATGGATGGGAGTGGATGGACACAGAATGTTACATGTTGATAAATTCTCAAACCTGGAGTATTTACAGATAGTCCCTCCTTTTCCACCACGGGCAGTGGTGATACCCAGTGGTATCTGTTACCCGGATTCCTTAGCTTAGAGCCTTGAACTGTTGGATGGATACTTCATGCTCCCCATACCAGAAGTACCTGTCTTCTGGTTTCCCTCTCTCTTGTGGCTTTTCCAGATTTGGGCTGCATTTTGGTCATGACTGGGGTGGGGGGTAAGACATCGTAGGGTTAGAAGCCACTGCTCCTCAGCACAAAGTGTTGCTTGGCCAACACAGTCTTAGGAAATAGTGAGCTGGTTACCAGTGGTAGCAGAGACCACAAGTGGTTGCCCCCAGGCCCATCCTTCCCTTCTTCATTTAGTAAACACAAAATCCCAGCTTTTGCCAGCACTCTTTTCACCTCCCTTGCAGCTCCATGTGATGAAATGAGTCAATTCTTGCTGAGAACATGTAAGCAGAATCAAAGTACTTTGTCTTTTTTCCCTTTCCTGCCAGTCAGAATATGGGTCCAATAGAGGTGGTGGTGAGTTATTTGTGAATATGCAGACCAGGGCGACCCCCGAGGGGACGAAGGGACCACTAAGAGAAGCAGCCTTGGTCCCTCCAGAGCATCCCTCGACTACTCACGCGGGAACCGTCGTGTAAGAGGGAACTGAATGAACGTTTTGTGTGTAAGCCACTGAATTTTGGGGAAGGGAGATGTGCAAAAACCAGTCATTGTTTTTATAGATGACTCTGATTCTAGTGTTTACTGCACTAATGTATTTATCTACTTCTCTGTTCCCTTCTCTAGAATATTTCTTTCTTTCCGAGCTGCTAGCGTAGAGGAGGCATTCCATAAGTGTTTGTCAAAGGTATGAATAATTGAATGCTGGGGAAACTGTAGAAAAGAGAAGCTGGAGAACTAAATAAAAAGCCTGAATTCACAATTTCTGTAACAAAGGTCTCCCCAGGTCTCTCAAGCCCATCTGCTAGGGCCCATCAATAATGCACGGACACGGAAATGATGAATGTCTCAGTACTCGTAGCCTCCCCTTCCCTTATCCCTGGAGGAAAATGCTGGTGTTTTCCCGCCCGGCATTCTGTACCACTACGCCCTGAGCGAACCTTGCACACACATCCTGAGTGAACCTGAGCGAACCTTGCACACACATTTCAGATCAGATTATTTGTGGAAAGAGCACACGGAAAGGAAGGTTTGTGTCAGAAAAGCCTTCAAAAAGGAAGCAGAGAGCAGGAGGCCCGAGCAGGCTACAGGGTAGGAATGTGTGGGAGCCGAGGAAGGAAGGGAAAGGAGATTTGTAATGAGAGGAGGGTATAAACTGTATTTGTTTTTAAATGTCCCTTGAGAGATACAAGTAAAGATCAGAATTAATTTGCTCTTGATTGCTGGTCGGTGCTCTCTGATAGTGTCTCCATAGAAAAAGACCGGGCTGTGGACACTGGGATTTTGTTTCCTGACAATAGTCCTAGCTCAAGTTTCATGGCTTTTAAACCACCTCTTCGTGAAGGGCTTCTGCACCTTCTTCAACTCACAAATTCTTTCTAAGAGTTGTAGATGTTGTCCCTCTTATAGCCATGAATTCTAACCCTCACTGTGATGCTGGCTACTCATAAAGTCCCAGGAAGGCCACCTGAGTCGTCCATCTTGGCCATGGTGTCCCAGGGGCAGCCGATGTCCCTGCTCACTGCAGGGTCTTCCTGTGCCCTCAACATCTTCTGTCCTGGTCCCCTGGTCCCTCAGATTGATCACGGAACTGGCTTCTGAGATGCAGGTCCTCAACATCTGAATTTTTTCCCCAGGTACATATGAAAAAATTAAAAATAAAAGTTCTTTCTATTTCAGCTGAAAAACCATCAAAAAATTGTGTTACACAATTCGTACTGTTATGGTCCCATCTCCCACTTCCAAACGCAAGTCAGATTCAAGCTGGCTCAAACAGGGACCCGCCATCAGTCTAGGTAAGCTAACTTGCAGCATGATGAGCTGAGCCTTGAGGTCCTCGTGAGCTCTTCAGTCGCAGAAGAAAACACCTGGCAGCTTAACACACCTGAGCTGTGGTGTGGCTCCGGTGAACATACCACAGCTGCCAACAGTTGGGGTCCACACGCATCTTTAAGAGGGTTGACAAACCCACTTTTGTAATTCCTCAGTCTGATGAACCCACAGTGTGAAGACATAGCTGAAAGTGGTTTCTGAGCTTTATTGAGTGTTCCTAGTTTGTGCAAATGAGCTGGAAACCTAAAGCCAGGTTATTGAGTTTTGAATATTTACGTAATTGAGTTGGTTATAAACAAGACTACTGACTTACAAAAATGTATTTTGTTCTTGACATTTGACAAATAACAATTCTGCTTCGGTTATTTAAGGTACAGCTTCTTGCAGTCTGTAAGGAAACAGTCCACGTCACGTGTTTGTGTGCAAAGCAGTGACATTTGGGTAACATGGGCCCTTAGGGCAGCAGCCATATGGCTCGTTTCTGTGATGAGTAAGATCTCTGAAAGACTGTGTGTGAAGAAGCACAGGCGTTATTGGAATTTCTGTTTTACCAAAGGAGAATTAAGGAATGTAACCGAGGGGTTTTCTGTGTATCCATCTTTATTAGCAGAATTCCGCAGCGTATAAGGCCATAAAAGTAATCATTTAGTCAGTATTCTGTGTGAGGCATTGTGCTGAGTCCTGATACTAAAACATTTAAGTAAATCTATTTGCTCAATAAAAAAAACCACAATATGTCCTACAGAAAGAACAGAATATTTGAAATAACTGTCCTAATGTGTGGTTAGCTTATGTGGAGGACGTAAAGCCTGTAGCTCTTTGCAGCTCCCAGCATTGCAAAATCTATGCAAAAAAAAAAAAAAAGTGAAATAACACTCACACACACACACACACACACACAGAGCAGTGTGTGATGGGAACGGAGAAGGAAGCTAGGTTTCCCTCCCTTACTAACTGATATATTCTCTAACCTTTTTGATATTTGAAAGCTAATTTAAGCTCTGAAAACAAGATAAGACTCATCTATTAAGTGATCTTTGGGATGCCCAGGGTGACTGTGGATCCCAAATATAATCATTGAAATGTCAGCATTTCTGTTCTTCTTTTCGGTAGTGATACAGAGAGCCCCATTGTCTATTCTCTCCAGCAGCTCTTGCTGGCAGATTCCATGTGAAATCACAGAGGCCAATTCTCCTTCCTTGGGAAAGGGAATGCTGGGGGAGGAGGGCTCCCCTTTAAAGTTCCTTCAAAGTAAAGGGAATTTTTTTAATAGGAGAGTGAAATTTATTTATCATATACACAAGCCACGTCTGCTACTGAGAAAATGCTATTTACGTAAAACATTCAAGATTAAGAAGACATTGTATTTTAATATAATAATAGGATCCCAGGATTCTTTTTTTTTTAATGTTTTTATTTTTTTTTAATTTTTATTTATTTATGATAGTCACAGAGAGAAAAAGAGAGAGAGGCAGAGGAAGAAGCAGGCTCCATGCCGGGAGCCCGACGTGGGATTCGATCCCGGGTCTCCAGGATCGCGCCCTGGGCCAAAGGCAGGCGCCAAACCGCTGCACCACCCAGGGATCCCGGATCCCAGGATTCTAACAGGAAAGTTTGATTCCCAGTTTGCATTATAGTTATTTGCTCTGCTTCAAGAAACTATAGTGGAGGTAGTCTTTGGCAGTGTATTTCTCAAGATTCAAATATTAATGGATTTCCTATGCATCTGTAGGTCAGATGGAGGGTTTGACCCTTGGTCCGGCTCACACAGCTCCAGCCCCCCGGGAGGAGAATGGGCTCAGCCTCAGGTCATTGGGACAGGTTGAGGACACCTGAAGCTGAGGTTGGACCCTGGCTGGGATCACACAGCTGGGCTCCTGGCAGGCAGAGGCAGGGCCGCCAACGTCCCGGCTTCACTGGGCCAGCCAAGGCCCTGCCTCTGTGCTGAAAATCTGCACTGGAGGGTCTCCTCTCAGATAACAGCTAGAGAGGATTGAGAAAACTGAGTTCTGGGCAAAGGGAATGAATGTGCAAGGAATGAAAGGAAGTGTTGTCTCCCATTTGGGTGCGTGTGCCCACGCACAGGTGTGGATGTGTGTGTGGATGTGTGTGCCTGTGCACTGAGTGTGCTCTGGTAGGGGGTGGGAGTTAGAAGAGTACATTGCCAACTCTTCTTAGAGCTTGAGAAAAATCCAATTAGATTTTGACCTCACAGGATGCAACAAAAAAATGAAAAGTTTCATATATGTATTCTATGGTATATCTCCCCACAGAATAAAAAAAGAGAACTTCTTAGAAAGACAAAGAGATTGTGGGCACATCTGAGAAATATTTAGGAGCATCAGCAGGACTCTGTGACTGATTGGATGTGGAAAGCGAGGGAGAAGAAGAGTTATAACCAGATTTTTGGCTTTGGCAACTGTGGGGCATGTGTCCTATTAGAAGTGGAGATAGGAGGACATCGCCCAAATCACCTATCCACTTCCTGTCACCCACACTTTGGCTGCTCTGTCACCAAACTCTCAAATAAGACAGTTACTAAATTCCTTACTATGACAATTACTTCATTTTGCCACAGATAATTTTTTTCTTGAACTAAAACTTGAGATCCCTATGTGGCCTGACACGGGGGCAGAGCAGTCTTCCAAATGAGTCCTCGAGGTGGTTCTGCTTTTAGGACTCCAAGGGTGTGCTCCATGGTGGGATCTGAAATGCTAGGAGCTCTTTGGTGCTGTGGACTCTAGGTTCTCAAGGCCTTAGGAGAACCATAACTGACCTCACAAAGGCACACTAGTAAGAAGACTAATCTGGGTAAATCTCAGGATTCCATAATCCTCACAAGAGGCCAATCCTCTTCCCAAAACCATTTTTAATCTCATAAGGCCCAAAGAAAGTTAGAAAGGAACAAAGCTGCTTCTTTCTTTCTTTCTTTCTTCTTTCTTTCTTTCTTTCTTTCTTTCTTTCTTTCTTTCTTTCTTTCTTTCTTTCTTCCCCCTAGGTATAAAACAAAACAAAACAGAAACCCTAGTGCATTTTCTTTCAATGGGCTACAGTTCCATTTGACATTTGATTGGAAATTGCATGATGATAAAATATCACTGTGGGCCCTTCCATGGCGATGTGAGCAGGAGGTGCCCTGTTTGTTCCATTCCACACAGTTGCGGTGCTGTGATGATGTGCGGGTGGTGGCTTCTAAGCCTGTATACGATGGAGCATTAACTGTCTCTCTCTATAGTCTCAGGCAACTACAGGAGCCTTGTTATTTAAGATTCCATGTGAGATTATCAATTTTATTGATTGATTAAATAAATAAGTGTTTTAAGACATCTCACCTAATTGCAGCATTTTCTTTTGAGGTTTGCCTCTGGTTGTATCTTAGTCATTGGAGATAGGGGACAATGTCTGTGGTGTTTTTAAATGTTTTGCGATAACTGTTGTTCCAGATTGTCTTTTCAAGGATATTTGTATGCAGGAGAATCTTGAAAGACAGAAGTAGAGTCTCTCTCTGGGGCAAAGGGCAGATTTGTTTCCTGGTGAGGATAATATAGTGTCCCTCTGGGACAATGGTTAGGTGGGTTTGTTAATGTTTGTTAATTATGGGGCCGGATCCAAGGCCCCAGAGAGGATCCAGCAGGATCAGCCAAGAGGATCCTTGGCCTCTTGCAGGATAGAAATCCAATGCAAGCCAGCAGGAAGTGGGAGCAGAGTTTATTGAAAAAACAGAGAGTACAGATACAAGTGAAGCACCTGGAAGACTCAGAAAGGAAAGCAGAGTGCATCTTGTCTTTGTTTATGATCTGGGGATTTTTATTGAGGATTGTGGTCCTCTCAGACATCCAAGAACCAGTTAGAACAAAGATGAGGATCCAGGTGTTATTCCTTGGATCCACGGGGTCTTTGAGGTATCTGGTGGTCTGTATATACTAGCTTCATCTGGTCATTCTCACTGGGTCCTTCTTTAGATGTTATTTATTCTAAAGAGACCATTAACTCCTTGTCCTTTACGAGGAGGACATACGTAATTTGCCCTCTGAGGCGTATGTAAAGTGAAGTGCTTCTTCCTAGCAAGAATAGAAACAGGAAAAGGAGTAAAAAGCAGACTTTTATGGAGTCCTTCAGTATCCCTGTCTCACTAACACCCCACTATGAGATTGGGTGTTTCCCAAACTTATGGTCCCTTAGTTATGACATAAACCCACTGTGTGCACAGTAGCCACCTGTGTCCACCTCTGCATCATCCCCATGGGACTTGAGCTCATTCTGCCTTCTGTGCTGTGATAGAGTCCTTTGTCTCTGACCAGGAGTCTCATGTCTTCGGCCAGCTCCAGTGAAGCTGTGATTGGCTGCTTTGTTAGCTTGAGAGCAGGGTAAAAATGGCAGACCCTTCACAGTTCTTGACATTATTTTGTCTTATTATCATCTCTTGGGTCATCATTTGACTTGAAGTTAAGAAGAACAGAAGAACAATAAAAGAACAGAAGAACAATAAAAGGCAAATTAAATGAGTTTAATGTTGCTCTCGCTGGGGCCTGCTAGTTTCCTGGTTATCTTTACTTTTTCCTTGCTCCCATCGTGCTGAGCACCAGGCCTGTGCATCAGTGGGCACACAGTTATTATTATTATTGTTCATTTCACCATGTACTGAGTGCCTCTCTGTGCCAACTGCTCTTCAATACGTGATCTCTGTTTCTTGCCACAGTTTGGAAAATTTGGAATTATCCCCAACAAGAGGCTGAGAAGGATAAAGAAACTTGTCCAATCTCAGAGCCTAGTGATAGAGGCAGGGTCCCTACCTGTACTTATCTGGTAACCAAGCTCATTTCCACTCACTACAACCCTACGCTACCCCAATTATGCAAATGAGGTTTCAGAGCAGAGCAAGAAACATTTTAGGGGTGACTTCACCAGTCGGCTTTACTTCCTCTCCTCAAATGGCTGCCATTACCCCATTTCCTGATTTGTTTTCCCATTTTATTTGATTCCTGCTATTGCCAGTTCAGAGCAGCTCCTCAGCCCTTACCCATTAACATCTCTTCTGGAGTGTACAGATACTGATAGTATTTTTTCACAGCTGATTAGAAGTCTGCATGTGAGGAAATGGGCTAAGGAGGACTGAGTCATGCACGATCTAAGACAATAATGACAGGATGTATAAGTCGAACTGCCCCTTGGTGGCAACGAGAAAGTAATCCATGACCTCAGCTTCCAGGAGGTGGGATTTAATAGGCCGCAACCGGAAACCTGAGTTGGGAGCTCACGTCTCCAAGTCTTCTCCACGGGGGCTCATTTGAGGGATGGCTGCCGTCCAGCCCTGTATTTCCAGGAAATGAGACTTCGATTCCTTGCAGTGTTAACTTGAAAGGAAGGGCATTTCGATGATTCTTGAAAGGAGACACGCATTTGCGAGAAAGCTGAATGAAAAGATGGAAAAATCTACAACTCACTTCCATTTTTTCAGCTGCCTGGCACCCTCTGCCACATATATACTGGCTGTGAAGTTCCCCGTGGTCTGTGAGTAGGTGGTGGAACTTCCACTAAAGGAGCTACCAGCACACACATCCCTGGAATTCACCAAACTCCTCAGCTCTGGGGGTGTCTTGGGGAATGGAGACTCGAAAACAAAAGTATATTTACAAATCAGCTCTCACCACCAGTTGCATTGCTACTGTATTTTCCCAGCAGATTTTTTTATTTATTGCTGCCTTCAGAATAATTCCAAGGTAAACACACTCAGCAGTTAACTGTTAAACTATCAGCAGAGTTGAGTTGGTGAAAATATGCAGCTAAGCCACTTGGAGAGACAGAAATGCCAAAAGACCAGTATACTACAGAAAGACCACTCTACCACAATTCTTGTAAGAGGAATAAGGGAGAGGCTTCCAACCAGTGTAGAATGGGAAATATTGGTACATGGTACTTACAGGATTGATCCACATCTCAGAGGCTATTCGAGAAGAACCAGTCAAGGGCAAGGAATTTAAAAAGCTTTCTTCTCCCTGCTTGGATGTTTTTTCTCACTTGACTATTTCCATTCTGTTCAGGCCATGAAGCACAGCCTCTTGAACAGTGTGGGAGTGCCCTAGAGAGAAGGTGAGGCCAAAAAGAGGGGAGGCCTGGCCAGAGAGAGTGCACCCAAAGCGGGTGCCTAACAGGAAAGAAGAGAAAATCAGAGATTTTCAGAAAGAAGGAGTGCAGGTTTGATTTTGAATACAAGTTTAAAACAGGCTCTGGCCACTTCTACATATAGTCAAAGCAGCTCTAGTTTGCATCCCTGTTGGCCCGGCCAGCTGCTGGCAGATTTTGGGGTGGATGTGAGACATTATCACAGCGAATCTCATTCTGGCTGGCTTTGCAGAGCCACCCTACGGTTTGATCAGTAGAACAGGAGAGTCTCTCATTATCCAAAAACATCAAGGATGTGTGTGTGTGCACGTGCAAGTGTGAGTGCACACAAACGTAGAAGAGAGGAATCCAGTCCATTCAGATTTGGCCTTCCATATTATTTTATTTTACTTTGTGGAACAGGGTTAATTTCTCATTTATGTTTTTGATTTCTGTTTTCTGTTTTGGTTTTGGTGTGACGAATGTGACACAGCTTTTAAAGGAACAGCATGCTGAAGATGAGGTGTAGGATGTCACAGAAGTTGGGGTATATGACCCCAGAATGACTCTGTGTCTTTCCTTCTCTTATGTGTGTATATCTGTGTCCACATATCTCTGGGCCTGCGCACATCTTCCTCTGCTTTTCTCTCTGTATTACTTCTCTTTTAAACCAGCTGTCTCTTTCTATTTCTCTCCTCTGGTTTTGCCACGTTTCCCCATTTTCCTCTCCTTTTCTTCCCATTCATTTATTTAAAGTTGGACCGAATGCCAGCTACTGGATATGGTCTCCAGAAATTATGAAACTCCTTCCCCCAACTCTGAATCTATTAGCATTTTCCTGCAGGCACTTCACTTGATCTTATTATCAAAGTCAGTGACATTTGAGGTGGAAAAAAATTGTTTTGACCATTTCCCTGACCTGTGATGGAGTTTTCTAGCGACATACGCCACGTCAGCCCTGTGTTACTCTACACAGAATGTTGATGCACTTCAAGGCCAGTAAGAAATAAGTTGGTAAAAGGAGAACTAGAGCTTTCAGGCCTAGAGAGAAATGAGACAATAATTTCTGTAAAAATGGAACATTTAACTAAACTGTTTTTAAAGTCTTAACAACCTTTTCCAAACATAAAACACATGGCTCTGTAAAGCATGGAGTGGGAGCTGAAAATGTGACCAACTGGCCAAAGTTTGAATTTTTTCAAATCTACAAACAAGGCTTTGTGATCTTAAAACAATTCAGATTTGTGGCTGAGATACTTGCTAATTTATTTCTCAGAAAAGAGGCATCCAGTGGCCTCAGCCGAGTATTTCCAGAATCCTCCACACAGTGAAGCCTCCACAGCCACCTTGCAGGTAGTTGGCACTAAATAGATGTGGTTTCAAATTCATTAGAGAAAATCATAAATATGCTGGAAATTATTTTCCCCTGGAATACGACTCTACTGCACTTTCTAAGAATCTCTCAATTGCCTGTAACTACTGGAAGGCCTCATGTTTCACACCAATAATTCCAGTGAAGTGGGAAACTCAGAAGACATGAGGAAAGACAATATTCATTATTAATGAAAGGACGGTGCCCTCTAAGGAAACAGTGCACTTAATGTTCGACTTACCTCATCTTTCCATCAATAAATCCATGCTCTCTAATTGTTTATGGCATCCCTTGGTAGGCTCACTGGAGAGGATGACAGCTAATTAACAAACAACTTTGGCCTTAATTAAGCTGCCCTTTCCTGTCTATGATACTACTTCTGTATAAATGAAGACCATCCCTGCTTTATTTTACTCCCATTATAGAACTGAATTCCAGATTAATTTGCTTAAAACATGATCCAATTAGGCTTCACTTAACTAATGAAATGTACATATTTTGTATCTTAAATAAGGAAGGGAGTTCACGTAAAAGATTAATTTCTATTTTGCTTCCCCTGTCTCCTGCTTCTTCTTAACTGATGGTCAATGAGGGCATAGTTTGCTAGGGCTGCTGTAACAAAATACCACAGATTGCATGGCTGAAACAACAGAGAGGTGTTTTCTTAGAGTTTTGAAGACTAAGTTCAAGATCAAGGTGTTGGCAGGACTGGCTTCTTCTGAGGGCTCTCTTCTCAGCTTATAGACGGTCCTCTCCCGCTGTGTCTTCACACTCTCTTCCCTCTACACATGTCTGTGCTGAAATTTCCTCTTCTTAAAAGGCCCCTGGCCAGATTGGATTAGAGCCCACCCAAATGGACTCACTTTAGCATAATCACTCTTTTCAAGGCCCTTTCCAAATACAATCATATTCTAAGGTACAGAGTTTATGAATTTTGAGAGAACACAGTTCAGCTCGTAACAGTGAAGAAGAGATGGTATTTCCAAGGAGAGGAAGTGGAGTGCGTGGTTAAGGGCGCCACTTCTGGAGCAGACCATCTGTGTTCAGATCTCAGCTTTCCCACCTGCTCCCTATGTGACCTTGGGCAACTCACTTAAGTTCTCTGCCTTTCAGTTCTTAAAATGGGTTAATAATCATGTCTACTTCAGAGGGCTCTTTTTTTTTTTTAAAGATTTCATTTATTTATTCATGAGAGAGGCAGAGACATAGGCAGAGGGAGAGGTAGGCTCCCTGCCAGGATCCCAATGAAGAACTCAATTCCAGGACCCCAGGATCACAACCTGAGCCAAAGGCAGACACTCAACTGTTGAGCCACCCAGGCATCCTCTTCAGATGGCTTTTATAAAAGTTAAATAAATGCCTTATACATTTGAAAGCCCTCTGTAAATTGTTTGCACAATTATTTCAAGTTTTTTCCTAAAATGTTAGAAAAGCACTTACACATTTTCCTCATAGGGGAAATGAATGCTGTGTCAATATACTATAAAAATGTGAAGAACTTCTTGATCCTATGGTTCGTGAATTGAGATGATTATCTTTTTAATTTATTTTATAATCACAATTTTCTTCTATACTTAAAACATAATGACCCTTGCATTAGGGCATGAAATGGATTTGGGCCATATGTCACCAATTTCAGTCAAGACATATCCTGCCACCCTCCTTGCCCCTGTCCTATATCTCCTCCCTCATTGAACCATAGGAAGGTTGCAACTGCATGCCTACTTCACCTGAGCAAAACTGGTCCAAGATCAGGTGTTCCAAATTCAGATGTCTGAGTTTATTTTCACAACAAAATTCTAATTCTGGACCAATATCCTTCCTTGTTGCTATACATTGGTATCTAAATATTTCTGGAGAAAATCTGATGGCTATGTGGCTGGTTCCACTAAAATATCATGGTACCAGTCTTTCCTGAGCCCTCTGCACCCTTGAATCTTTTTCCTTATCCTTGGTCCACACTGTCCCTCATTCTTCTAGGCAGCTATTCCCCACTCTTACCTCACATTCAGTCCTGTACCCATGACAACTTTCTTATTCTTCACAGAGAGTACAATAGTTCTGGCAATACCAACTTGTGTAATTCCACACACTCGGGTTGAATCTCTCCCCTGAACCTTTGCTCTTGCACAGGGAGTGCCTTCTATTCCTCTGAGCCTCCTCTGCATCGGTCTAATTTATGTTTACTCTTCCTTGAAGACTTGGCTCAAACACGGCATCCTCTTCTCCAAAGACTTCTTCAGTCAGCATCCCTACCTGCCTTCAGCTGGGGTGTGTCCCTCCTTGGCACTTCCACCACACCCTGCGCATGTCTCTAGCTTTGTCTTTATGACACTGCTATGCCATTATCTGCTGATGAATCCATCTCTCCCAATAGACTGAATTCCTCGTGGTCAACAACCATTTGTGTTCATTACTGATTCTCATTGTTCATTATAGTAGATATCACCAACATGCCCTATCTTTTCTTCATTCCATGGACTATTGAAATCATTTGTATGTGGAGCTCCTAAGTGAAGAGGTCAGAATCTTACTCATTTTTCCTCCTGGGTCAATTGGGGTCTTAGCTGCATGGAACAAAATCTATCTGTGTTGATTTAAGCACACAAGGATTTTGCTAAAAGGAATTGGATAGCTCACTGAACCAGTAGGAAGATCAGAAAGTTAAGCTTGAAAATAGGTGTGAAGAAAGGAAATTAAAAGCAGCTACGGTCACATTCAAAGCCACACCACCAAAGAGACCACTTGACACCAAATTGCACTGCCTTCCCACTAGCATTGCCAACTGTTGCTAGAAACTAGAGGCTGTCACAGCATCTGCCATAGCCCTCACCCATGATGGATTATCCACCTTCCCTACTTCCTTCAAGCCCTCTCTGGCTCACAAATTACACTGGGGTACATGTATCTGACTGGCTGAGCCTCAAAGTACCAAACTCTGAATGTAGAAGAAACTGGGAAGGTGACTCGATGTTTTTAGCCTGGTCAGAGAAGGTGGGGAAATTTCTCAAGTAAGGAAGGTGAATTAGATAATGGTGGTCAGAAAAAAATGACAAATATCTACTATAGATCCCTCAAGATTAGCACTGCCTGGCAAATAGTAAGGGCTAAGAAAAGACAGGCCCTTTAGTAAAGTTGAATGAATCTCCTCTGTGTTTCTAGAAACCCACATTACCAATGGGAATCTTGACCTGGCCTTATAGGCTATATATTTTTTTTAGTTTTTATTTTATTTTTTATTTATGATAGGCACACAGTGAGAGAGAGAGAGAGAGAGAGAGGCAGAGACACAGGCAGAGGGAGAAGCAGGCTCCATGCACCGGCAACCCGACGTGGGATTTGATCCCGGGTCTCCAGGATCGCGCCCTGGGCCAAAGGCAGGCGCTAAACCGCTGCGCCACCCAGGGATCCCCCTTATAGCCTATATTTTTGAAGAGGAAGAGACAAAGAGGAAAAGGATGGGAGAAAATGAGTACCATGTGTGAAGTGCTGTGATGTGCCAGGCGCTGTGCAGTCACGTTAGATAAGTCCCTCCTGGTGATATGATCCTCACTACAACATGATGTGCAAGAGGCAGGGACCAGCCATGGCTGTGTTATCATCTAGCACTTCCTCAGGGCCTAGCACAATGCTGGCACACAGTAGGTCTTTGATAAATATTTGTTAGTGTTGAACAATCCTACAGAGGAGACAGTCATTTTGTTGGTGTTCAGATTATGTGCTCTGGCAGTCACAAAGCCAGCGAGTAGCAGCTCATCCAGCCCCCAATCTCATGTTCTTTTCATTATCACACCCGAATGGATGCTAAAATATGGATCAGTCCAATGTAGGCTATTGGGAGGAGTGACATCAGCAACATGGCAGCCTAAGATGTCCCTCATTTTGTCCCCTTTAACATCTTAAATTTGGCAACTATCTACAAACAGAAGGGCTTCTTTGAGAGTTGTGGGGCCCACCACCATACACCAAGGGACCTGGGAGAGTCTCACTCACCTGTACATTGGGCAATCGGCAGACAGACCCAGTATGGGCTGTGGAACTGCCAGCAGCCTGTAAACTAGTGCCAACTCCTTTCAACTGGCTGTAGACTGGGAGCACATGGAAAACGCTGAGTTGGGCAGATATGCACAGACTAGGGAGACTATGTAGAAGTCCAAGTGTCCAGGGAAAAAATTCCAGCACACTGTTGGAACAAAACCAACCAAACAACAACAAAAAAGAGTTTGGATGCATTTGAGTGGGTAAGTGGAATTTGGCTCACATTACCCTTTCTCTCCTCCCCCAAGACAGCACAGCTTAGAGAAAGAGGAGGCCAAGGATCCTTCCCTGGGAGACAGGGAGAGCAGTATGTACCTGGGATGGGTTGGGGCAGTGGGCACAATAAGTGAAAGGGATTAAGAGGTATAAACTTCCAGTTATAAAATGAGTAAGTCATGAAGATGTAAGGTATAGCATAGGGAATATAGTCAATAATATTGTAATAACTTTATCTGGTGACAGATGGTAATTAGACTTATTGTGGGGATCATTTCATAAAGAAAAAAAAAGAAAAACCACAATCTGATTAAAAATTGGGCAGAGGAATAGAATAGATATTTTTCCAAAGAAAACACGCAAATGGCCAACAAGTACATGAGAAAGTGCTCAACATCACTAATCATCAAATGCAAATCAAAACCATAATGAGATATCATTTCACACCTATTAGAATGGCTGTTCTCAAAAAGATAAGAAATAAACCTTGGTGAAGATGTGGAAAAACAGGAACATTTGTGCACTATTGGCAGGAGTGCAAATTGGTGCAGCCAGTAGAGAAAACAGTACGGAGGCTCCTCAAAAATTAAAAGATTAATAATCTCTATGTTAGAGCAATTCCACTTGGATATATACCAGAGCAAATGAGAGCAGAATCTTGGAGAGATACCTACATTCTTCATTGCAGAATTATTCACAATAGCCAAGATATGGAAACAACACAAGTGTCTATCAACAGATGAATGGTTAAAGGTTAAAGATGTGAGACTTTATATATATACATACACACACACACACATATAAAACTTCAGTGTAAGTTATATAATGATGTAAGATGTTTATATATATAATGGAATGTTATTTGGCCATGGGAAAGGACATCCCGCTGTTTGTGACAACATGAATGGATCTTTGAGGGTGTTTCAACTAAGATAAACCAGACAGAGAAAGACAAATATTGTAATGAAATTACTTATGTGTAGGATCTAAAATATCTGGACTCATAGAAATAGGGAGTTGAATGGTGGTAAAACAGGGGCTGGGGGGCTGACTGAATCAGAGAGATGTTGGTCAAAAGGTACAAACTTGTAGCTAGAAGATGAATAAATTCTGGAGATCGAATGCACAGCATGGTGATTATGGTTAATAACACTGTATTATATACTTGAAAGTTGCTAAGAAACTAAATCCTAATTGCTCTCATAAAAAATAAATGATAATTATATGACATGATGGGGGTGTTAACTAGAGTTAGGGTAGTAATCTTAATGCAATATATAAATTATCCAACCAGCATGCTACACATTTTAAACTTATACAACATTATATGTCAATTATATCTCAATAAAATGTATGCAGGCTATTTCTTGTGTGAAATTCTGGGAATTTTTTAAAGCTTCTGATTAGTGAAATCTTTCTGAGGATCATGTAGAATTGGAATCTGACTGCTTGCCCCCCACCTCCCAAAGAAATGACATTATTAAATGCATATTCTTTCAGATTATAGGCTTTTATGAAATGGACTCTGATGTCATGGCTCACAGGGTTTCAAAGCTCAGTTACATCCTGCTCTTTAGGTAGGCATTTTCAGAGCCTTCAGAAATGGCATGCCCCTTGTGGCACCCTCACCATTCTCCAGGCCCACTCCTCGGTTGGCCTGTGTGTCTGCTGGAGGTGCCCAAACGAGACTGGTTTTGGAAGAAATGTTTTCATCATGACAGTTGAATGCAGGCAAGCCTCCAGCTTTTGCTGGACAATTTACGCGTTAAAGCCTTTTCAGTTCTTCTATCAGAGAAGCTTCATGCCCCCTAGTGGTGTGAGCCGCAGAAAGAACAAGCTGACCTAGATTCCCTTCCATCCGGGCCATGGGCTCGTTAGAGCAATTGTCGGTCAGTCCAAAGCAAGCAAGTGCAGGAAACCAACAAGCAACCCCCTCCCCCAGGACGGTCGTCCAGGGCCCAGCAATTGAAAACTTTTTTTAATTTCTCCATGGACAAAAAAGTATTTGTGCACATTAATTTCTCCATGGACAAAAAAGTATTTGTGCACATTCGATGAAAATAAAAAGGCAACTTTGGCAGGGCCACGCCTTGCCGTCCATATGTGGACGATGCCCGTAGTCCAATACGCAGTGAATGGCCTCGCTGGGAGTGGCACTGGGCGGCCACCTTACAGCATTGCCGCAACTCTCGATGAGCTGAGCCAAGGCCAAGCCATTGGGGGCTCGCAGTGTGGGCCCGGGGAGAAAAGGAGACCTGCCATCAGTCTGGCACTATTGTCTCAGGTTAGGGACCATGAGGAAGGGCTTTTCTTTCTGGAAGCACACAACGACTCAATGGGAGATGACTTTGGCCTGGCTCTGATACAGTCACATCTCTTGTGGGAGCTGTCCTGGTACAGCTGACAGTGCACTGGCTTTGAAATCAAATAGTTTCTCCCCGACCAGACACCACCAGTTGGTTGTAGGCTCATGAAAAATTAGCTTAGTCCCTCTGATCATGTTTCCACCTGTAAACAGGGTTAATGATACCTTTCTCACAGAGTTCCTGTGAGAACTAAATAAATTATCTATCTATCTATCTATCTATCTATCTATCTATCTATCTATCTAATCTCATAGAGACACACACATTCACAATTGTGTATGTTCTCAAGTCTCTCCGCGCTAGAGAAGACAGCAGTCCATACACATCATTGGGTGGGACTCATAGACATTCCTGCAGTGCACATATATGGCTCTTGCTCCAGAGAGAGACAAGAAAACCAGACTCAGTTCACCTGCTTATGAAATTTCTCAAGTCTAATTAAAAAAAAATATCCAATATAGTTAATCTGCAGTGTTAGAGTACAGTATACAGTATAGTGATTTAACAATTTTATATACTACTCAGTATTCATCGTAAGTGTACTCTTAATCCCCTTTATCAGGTCTGAATCTGTATTTGGCTGGCTTGTTTTTGTTTTGTTTTGTTTTGAAATGACAATGGAGATCTGAGTCTTGGGATTTCTTCTGTAATCTAGCCTGGGTAGGACACAAATATCTTTGGGGTGAATATGAGTTGCCTTTAATGCACAGAGATTCTTATCTGACCCAAAGACTCCCAAGTTCCTCCTACTGGCAAAGGAAGTTAGAATTGGTTGGGGGTGCGAAACACGTAGGGTGTGGTGACACCAGGCCTTGCAGTGAGGAGGGGACCTAGTAGTCAGGACCCGGCGGCTCTGGCCACATGGTCTTCCAGCATCCCGTACAAAAATGCCAGCAAGCCCATACCCAGAAGGGGTCTCTCCATGAACTAACACCAACCTTAGGATCCTAAGAGCTCTCACGGGGACAGAACACAGGGGAGGTGGGCAGCCTGCTGCCCATTATGCTTCCACCTCCACATATGTTTTTCTGTTCAACTTTTGGTCCTGGAATCCTAAGTCGATGTGCATTTGAGAGGCAGGGCAATTTTCTAGGATCAACAGAGTATTTTCTGAAAACTGTTTCTCATAATTATGCAAGCTGACTACTAAGTGTGGTTAGTGCAGTGACATGTACTACATATGTCCCTTAGATGTGATAATGAGATCAGTTAAGAAAATGTTTTTAAACACCTCAAAATTGACCTTTGTAATAAAATACATTCTATTTTTGTCAGGTGCTTTCCCTAAGTTGTGCCTAACTACCTCCAGGTCTCCCGGCTCTAAGGTGAAGGCAGCTTCTCATGTACAGTCAACACTAGTGAACAAACACTGGGGGGGGGGGGGGAAGAGAGGCAGAAACGTGGAAATGTAGGTTAGATGGTCATTCTTCTCTCAAATGTCTTAAATGTCTCATTCAGTATGTATTCAACATCCACTTTGTGCCCGGCACTCTGCTAAAGTACTGGGGACACATCAGTGGGTTAAAGGTGATGAAAATGCTATGGAAAATTGGGAAACGGGGGAGGAATGTTTTGCAATTTGAACAGGTTATAGTAGGCTTCACTGAAGTGATGTTGAACAAAATCTTGAAGAAGGTGAGTGTGACCACCTTCAGGGGATGAGCACTGCATAGATAGAACAGTAAGGGAAAAGGCCCGGAGGCTGGTTCATGTCTGGAGAACTACAGTAACAGCAAGGCTGGTGGTAGCAGGTGGTAGCATGTGGCCAAATGTGTAGGGCTTTAGAGGTCATTATTATAAGGACTTTGGCTTTTACCTGGAATGGGTGGGGAGCCCTCCAGGGGGCGTCTAGCGTAAAAGTTATCATGACCTGACTTTATTAACAGCATCACTTTGATTATTGTGCTGAGAACAGCCTGTAGGGAGTCAAGGAGGGTGGTAAGGTTAAGAAAGAGTGGTGGTTTGAATTGGAGGGGATAGCAAATTTGGTGAGAAGTGTCTAGATTCTGGATATATTTTTAATAGCCCTTTGGATTTGCTGAGAGATGGGGTGTGAGATACAGGAGAAAGTAAATTGTGAAGGACAATTCAAATGGTTGACCCAAACATTGGAAGGATAGAATATCTGTTTAATTTACCAAGATGGACAATCTGGGAAAGGAACAAATCTGGGGGGGGGGGGGACAAGATCAGAGTGTAATTTGGAATATGTTGAGGTCCAGATGTCCTTTAGATAACCAGGCAGATATATTGGATAGGCGTTTGCTACTGGCATCTGGAGCCCAGGAAAGGGCATCATCAACCAATAGGTAGGCTCTGAGAGCCCCAAGATTCCATGAAAATAACGGGGATAGAAAAGAGCCCTGGGCCACTCAAACATTAAAGGTCTGTGGGAAGAGGAGAAACTAGAGAAGTTGCATAAAGACCGAGGAGGCCGGAAGAGGTAAGAAAACCACAGGCATGTGCTGTCCTGGAGGACAAGTGATGAAAGATTTCAGGGAGGGGAGAGTCATCAGCTCCATCAAATCAAGCTGAGATCAGGCCAGAGAATGAACACTGAAGGTCACCTTGATAAGGGTGCTTGGATGCAGTGGTGAGGCCAAAAATGCCACGGGGTGGGCTCTGCAGTGGGGATAAGAACTGGAGACAGGGCACAGACAACTCTGAAGGAAACACAGACACAGTGAGGGAAATAGAGTCAAGCGAGATGTTCTTGTTTTGTTTTTTTGAACTAATGGGGAAATGATACAGGAAGGCAGGGGCCTGGAGAGGGTGCTGGGCCGTGTCCAGAAGGGGCAAAGCGAGGACTTTCTTCTGGGTGATACTTTCCTCTCTCACTGTAGGAATTAACATCACTAACTATGGTGGGAGGACTTCAGTCCAAAGCAGAAAGGAGGATATGAAATGGAGAATCTCATTCAAGTGCCTCCGAAGAACGGAACTTAAGAACAGAGAGCCTAATTTCCTGGAAATGCAAGACACAGCTTTACCTTCTGACCAGGGAACATCTGCCAGGAGTCTCTCCTCATCCTCAAGCCAATGACCTTACTTTTTGAACCCTGGCTGGATGACCCCGTCTTTGGACTCCTTGCCCATACATACAGGTCATCCCAAGCCCTCATCAGATTCCCCGGTACTTGCAATAGCATGTTTCCAAATTGCAATTTCTCTGCTATTCCCAAGTAAACTAGGTTTCTGGTAATTCAAGCTTGCCTCAGTTTACCTTTTTATTTAGACTGACACTAATAATGTAACTTTGGTCAGGTTATTTAGTATCTCTAGGCTACAGTTACCTAATTTATAAAATGAGAATAACAATACTACCAATGTTAGAGATTGCTGGGAGGATTAAATGAGCTAATACTATCATCTAAATATTGAGAAGTGCTTCAGGAATAATTAGCAAATAGTAAGCAATCTAAATAGATAACTTTTACCCTTTATCAGTAGATATTTTTAATGGAGCAATAAAAAGTGAGGGGAGTTGAGAAGTATGTTCCAGAACCTGATTTTTCAAATAGGGTATGTTAAAGACATTCTTTAAAAAAAAAAATTACTTAGAGGCACCTGGCTGGCTCAGTTGAGAGCATGCAACAGCTGATCTTGGGGTTGTGAGTTCAAGCCCCATGTTGGGTGTACAGATTACCTAAATAAATAGACTTAAAAAAGAACACTCTAAAAAAAGAAACACACATCTCTTCTTTAAAAGAAACTACTTAAATGTCTGAGCTTTTCTCCTATTTGTGGAGAATCACAGTGGATGTCACCTGAATTATGAATAGTATGGATGTGAAAATCAAGTGTCATGTATTAAATATGTTTTGAAAAGTAAGTACTAATATTGATTGATCCTGCTGTGTTGTGATTAAAGTTTCATCAGGGTAAACAAGTACTTAAAACCAATTCAGGGAAATTTCAACTGCTATGAATTTAATTCGTGGTCAAAGTTTCTCTGAAATTCAGTTTATTGTAGCATTTTGGAGAAAACTATTGTAATATCCATATGTTAAATTGAAATTAAAAATTCATGGCTTCTATAACTTTAATGAACACATAATGATGTTGGGAAGAAAAATGACTGGACAGTGTTTGGCAGGTGACTTCCCATTCAAGGATGGGTTATTACACAGATAACGTTATTTTTCCATCTTTACTAGTTCTTAGGAGCAAAGTCTGTAAATTAAGGAGTCTCTCCAGGAGTTTCCTGTGCTCCAGGGAACAGTGTCATCCCTCTTCCCAGAATTGTCTAGAAGGCAGCAAATCAAAGGTCTCTGATGTGCCAGGGCCCTCAAGGCAGCCTGGGGTTTCCCTTCTTACAAAGCAGTTTAATTTCCCGACAATAATAAAACAAGATTGTTATGTGAATCCTCGATTTAAGGTATCCTGGACTAAGGCTTACAATAGGCCTATAACACGCATCTTCCTCCCATCACAGTGGATCTAGTCCCCGCTTTGTTGGCAAAATCATGAAGTCGAAAATTTGGAAAATGTTAAAAATCTATCTTAACTGCAGAGATTATTCCTAAAGCAGAGTTTCCGGGTAATATCCTTTACATACTCCCATCTATTTTGATTTTCGTCCAAGTATTTCTAAAACCTATAGTAGTTATGATGAGAAATTTATTCAGGAAAATGGAAGCCTGGTAACAAGTGACACGGCGAACAGCTCCCCCCGTGGCCGCAAGCCTGAACTGCACTTCCAGCAAGCCCAGAGTGGTTTGCAATCCTTGGAAAACACCTGGTGGCTGTCAGGTCAGGTCAGGCCAGAATTTACATGGCTCCCTCAGGAAAGATGATCCAAGTACGCTTAGAGACAAGCTCTCTCAACCAGTAAATAATAAAGGTTATAGAATTACAGAAGCTAAAACACAGAAGTGTGACAGACTGGCCAGGGCAGGCCTCCCACCCCATTGTGGAGACTGACTCTGACTCTGCCCATAGCTCTGGGTGCTACTGGCACCAGGTGGCTGTTCACTCCCACAACCCTCCACATCCTTTTGAAGCAAGTGAACACTGACCCTGAATCTGTAAGATGAAGATGGGTGAATTCTCTGGAAAGATGAGAAAAAGGGCACAGGTGGGAGCCAGGCCCCAAGGTAGATTAAAATCTACAAGGAACCCGGGGCAGAGAAACCCTGAGTTAGCACACAAAGCAAGGCAGCAGAGAGAGAGTAAATGGGAGCACTCTCACCAAAAGCAGCACAACAAGGGACCTTGAGAACCCCAGAGAGGCCGAGAGAACTTTCTAGCTCTAGGATCGTGTAGCCAGGTCAGACTTTGTTTCCTGCCCTTAATGAGTTTTTTTTTTTTTTTTTTTTTTTTTTTTGGTAAGATTATCTGAGAAAGAGAGGGTGGGAGCAGAGGGGCAGGGAGGGAGGAAGAATCTCAAGCAGACTCCACACAGAGCACGAGCCCAACTCGGGGCTCAATGCCAGGACTGGGAAATCATGACCTGAATGGAGACCAAGAGTTGGGCACTTGACTGACTGTGCCACTCAGGCGCCCTTACAGAGAACCGTTTATTCCAGCCAGCCTCTGAGTTTTCCCTTTTTGTAAGTTGGTAATACCTGAATCGGAAATGTCTAATCCTCTGCTTCTCTGGAAAGATCCTTGAAGACAGCAAGGTCACATGGCTGGCTAGTGATCGTTCTAGAACCAGATTTGCCCGATTCTCAATTTGCCAGGCTACCTGGTCTCCTTTAGGTATCAGCAGGCTGAGAAAGTTAGATCTGAAGTATTAAGCAGTATTCCAATACAGGCTGGCTTTATTATGAAAGTCCTAAATTAAACCATGCTTACTTGCACATAAAAATGCACCTGCTACGAATGTTGCTTTCTGGTGGTTCAACTTGGCCAAGGCTTAATTAAGGTTCTAACCAAACACAGAGAAGAGCAGCCTAAAAACTGCTGGTGTTCACAAGATGAGTAACATACCCTAATTCTTGTATATCCTATTTGCCTTCTGGGACCTATCTTGAATTGGCATATTTACATGGACACATCAAGAATTTAGGTAAGCCTAATTTAACATTTGTCAAGTTCACTTTAAAATATTAAATAATATTAATACATTGTTAATATTTAATACAAATATTAAATTTAGACTATTTTTAAGCCTTTAAGAGGACAGATAGTATAGAACCAGAGAAAAGTGAATCATAGGGAGAAATTACCACCGCTTCCTATGTAGGTCTTCTGAGAAACAGTGAAGGGGATGTGTGGTAATGGCTCCCCATATACCTGGGGGGGTATGGCATTTACACATGGGATATGGACTCCTATTGCAGTGAGTACTTACGTGAGCCAGGAGCCTTCTTTTACCCTTCTTGAGCGTTAAAAATATGGAAAGCAGACAAGAAAGGTGTTGTTCTGAACACTGAGGAATATGCAGTGGCCTAGCCTGCCACACTGTTTGTTCCATTTGGAACTAGGCTGTCACAGGGAGTCCCCGGTGCCCTAGGCTTTCGGTGTAGGCTGGTTCTGAATTCCCAAATGTTGTGGATTGGTTAAAAGTGAGCTCTAGGTATCCTCCCTGTGGTTGACCTAGAATTGGTCTTCCAGTCATTCTACCAGCTGGGTGGGTTTAGCGCTTGAGGAAGGAATGGAAGTATAGTGTGTGTTACAATTAAAATTTGTCAACCAAGAGTAGATATCTATTATTAAAGTTTTGGTATACCTTCAGGAAAAGTTTAAGTTTAAATTAAGTCAAATAGTTAAAGATATCAGAATAATAAGTTTATTCTGTCTGTATTTCTAAGAAACACTAACAATTACAATAATAAAATCCCTATTCTAGACTATCACATATTCACTGAAGACACTATCTTTTACAGTGTCAGAAAACTCGTTTCTTTTACATAGGTATGATAGAATTAAAATTCTGGTTTGGTCTTCTCACAAAGAAAATTGGGTATAATTTTTTTTTGTGCTTAAATAATTTTACATTATTAGGGCACCTGGATGGCTCAGTTGGTTAAGTGTCTGACTCTTGACTTCAGATTAGGTCATGATCTCAGAATCGTGGGATCGAGCCCTGCATTGGGCTCTGTGCTCAGCGGAGAGTCTGCTGGAGATCCTCTCTCCATCTCTCTCTGCCCCTACCTCCCACCATTCTCTTTCTCTCTCTCAAATAAATAAAACTTTAAAAAATAATTTTACATTAAAATGTTTTCAAGGACTTCACTGGCCTAAAATAAAAATGTTCTGACATTTGATTTAGAACTAGTTATTTTTACACTTTCCTTCTCTGACCAGAAATATGATTTGAGACTGTACCTATTTCCCCCAAGATGCCTATGTGCTTCTTTGGTACACACTAAATACCATGTAAGAGAAAGTCTTGTAAAATCACATAGTGTAAAAAAAATAGGACACAGCAGGATTAAATGTGACCTCAGGACATTAGACATTTTCAGCTCTGAAACTACTACAGGGAGCCAACAACAGTGGTTCCTTTTGCCCACTGCTGACTCCTCTGTGCACCCTTGAGACCAGGAGTTGGCCTGTAATACCATAGGCCCATAAAAGGAATAGACTGCCTTAGGGGGTAACTGATTCTAAGACCTGAGGCAGGAAAAAAAAATCAAAACATGTCTGGAGCATACTGTTGTCTTCAGATACTATGGATACTTTTAGAAATGTCAGAGTCCTCAAAGGACATTGGCATCAACATAATGGGGCTTCCTATTGACCAACTGTGAGACTTTAGGCATCAAATTCAAGCACAGCAAGTTAATTGTAATACAAGAGTAGGCTGTGATACAAGTTTAATTTTTTGGTAAGTAGGGGAGTGTTCATATTGGGTATTTTTTTTTAAAGATTTTATTTACTTATTTGAGAGAGAGAGAGAAAGAGAGCACAAACAAGGCAAGGGCAGAGGGAGAGGGAGAAGCAGACTCCCTGCTGAGCAGGGAGCCTGACATGGAACTCCATCCCAGGACTCTGGAATCATGAGCTGGGCTGAAGGCAGATGCTTAACTGAGTCACACAGACACCCCCATAGTGAGTATTTTATTCTTTCTAATAATTTTGTCTGTTTACAATATTTACATATATAGTTATCTCTAACTGGGTAAGCATCAAAGAAAATACATGGAACTTGGAACTTGGCCAAGCGATCCTGGCAGAAGGTACTAAAATAATAAATAGAGTGGATTTATTAGCCTAAGTAATAGGAGGTATGGTGAGCACAAATCATAACCAGGTAGCAGGTGGCCTAGGTGGTCATATATAATAATAAAGGAAGAGAGACAATTCAACACTGTATTTTCAAACATGAATTATTCAATGTCCTGAAGAGAGAAGTTAACTACATAACCTAAATCCCTCACTACCAAGAAATGAAAGCCCTAGAATCAAGATTCCCAATAAGGAATAAAGCCATTTTAAATAATAAAAACAGAATAAATCAAAATGCTCAAGTGACAAGCCAAAAGATTAGACTTGTCAGCCATGCAAAGCTTAATACACCATAACTGCAAGATACCAAGTGTCAAACATTTATAAGAAGAGGAATTAAAAGTTTACCACACACACACAAAACAAACAAAAAAACCAAGCTCGGCATGGTGAGTCAGGTTTGAATTACCCCAATCTACTACACAATCAGACCAGATCGTGTCTAGACCAACATTCATCTGGTCATCTGCTCAATAACCCAGATCCTCTCTTTTTCCTTCATTTCTGGTCAGACTACTGAAACTCAGGAAAGTACTAATACTGAGACATTCAGAACAGATCACATTAAGAATCATATCACACTAGGAAGTTATTAAGTATGGAAATAACAAGACATTACCTAAACCATGGTCTTCATGTCTTAGAATAGGTTGAAATGAATGCACATTAACACATTTTATAATCACTGCTTACATATGTCTTTCACCAGCTGTT
The DNA here is from genome assembly GCF_905146905.1 of Nyctereutes procyonoides. Taxonomy (NCBI): domain Eukaryota; kingdom Metazoa; phylum Chordata; class Mammalia; order Carnivora; family Canidae; genus Nyctereutes; species Nyctereutes procyonoides. The sequence continues at coordinate 24,988,734 of NW_026575146.1, forward strand.
TAAAGTGTTATTTCAAAAGACTCATCCATACTAGATTTGAACTCACAGTTTAAAATTTTTCAGAAAATTGAATTAATCTTGGAATTAACATTTATTTATTTATTTTGTTTTGTTTTGTTTTTTTTTTTTGGAATTAACATTTAAATGCTCAGGATAATTTGGGGTTCCTTGATTTTTTCTGGTATGAATTTAATGAAGCAACTTTTTTTTTTAAAAAAAGACTTTATTTATTTATTCATGAGAGACAGAGAGAGAGAGAGGCAGAGACATAGGCAAAGGGAGAAGCAGGCTCCATGCAGGGAGCCCGACGTGGTACTCAATCCCAGGTCTCCAGAATCACTCCCTTGGCTGAATGCAGCACTAAATTGCTGAGCCACCGGGGCTGCCCTAATGAAGCAACTCTTAAATGAAGTACATATAGTTTTGGGTATTCTTCACATTTAAAAGTGCCTCAGACAATGAAAGATTCTTTATTATTTTAAAAATTCATAATTCAGAAGAGAAAGTCTGTAATTATAGAATCCTAACAGCCCCTGCTAGAATCCAAAAGAAGTGATTTTAAAAGAACTTAAGACAAAGCTTGAGTTGTCTGTTTCTACCAAACAGTCATCATTTGCTTCACTTTAAAGACAAATGAATCATAATTTAGTAGGAATTACATTTCCATATTAACCACTTGGGTAGATGCCATGATATATGATTGAGATTACTGTACATTCTCCTTCTAGCCACACACAGGATTTAAGTTGTGTTGAAGGTACATCTCCTAATGATACAAAGAATCTGAAGGACAAAATGTTTGCTCAAGAAAACAGGGAAAACTCAAAAGATCAATACTTCTGAAAGCTACAGTTTAACCTTCAGAAAGTTGCCAGATTTTTTAGGAATACCATGGAATTGTAAGGATACCTCTCAAAGGAGGAAAAGCATTAGTCACATCTAATCTGACACATGAGAATAAACAAAAATATTAGAAAAATCACATGATTTTGGCAAAGCATAATAAATATTCACTACACTTTGCACATCTTGGGTGAAGAAGGAAAAAAGAGTTCATCCAACTTGTTAGCTTTATGAAGGCTACTTTCTGGGCATTTGTTTCTGAGTGAATGGAGGAAGCATTCTCGGGAAGATCCAACCCCCAGTTAAAAAAAATAATAATAATAAATAAAGGAGAACAAAGCCAAAAAAACAAACAACACCCCCCCCCAAAAAAAAAACCTAGAAACATCTTTGGGAATACAAGTATTCCATATGCAGCAAAATTAAGCACAATGTCAATTCAGGTGCTGGTATCATGTTGCCTGACATTGATTACACAACTTTTCAAGTCACGAAGATAAACCTGAAATTATAAAACCTGTTGGGGAAGCTGATAATTCAAAATGGTACTCAATATGGCCAAGAGTTCTGCACATATATAAACACCATGTCGATATCCTGAAGGTGGTACGTGGAGTTGGTGTGGCTGAAATTTGATCAGTAAGCTTTTCATGATTAAGGTTTTTTTCTCATTTCTTCATCCCAATCAAAATCCAATGCTTCGTCATCTAGTTCTGATAAAGAAAAGAGAGATTTTTTGGAAAGAATCAATCTCTCAGTGGACCCTTCCAGCTGAAAAGTTTTCCTTTTCCTGCCAAGCACTGTAGCCACAGCCCCAGGGGGAGGGCTTGGGCCTCTCTCCACCCGGTTCTTACTTTCAGGAGGAAGAGGGGATTCTGATTTGGATTCAGAGGGGGAAGTAAAGGAGAAGTTTGCCAATCTGGCTAATGTGCAAGCATGAACCTTGCTGCTTTTGTTATGGCATGAGACCTCTTCCTTTCTGTCTCTTTGACAAGCAAGATGAGAATGCCCAGTCTGGTTCCCAAGCTCGAATTCAGGCTGGGTCACTCTCCCTTCAGGGCCATGTTTGCCTTTCTCTTTTGATCTGTCTTCCTCTGGTGCCTGCTGGGACTTCTCCTTTGCCTTATCCTGTGGCTGATTTGAGCTTCTGCTTCCCGAGGTAGACACCAACTTCTGTGGACCCTTCCCAGGCAGAGCAGCTTCTCTTCTTGTTCTATGGGCAATTCTAGCACTTGGAACTGCTACTTTAGTTGCATGAATCACAGAACTGTGGTCTTCCGGGGAGTGGATCAGTTTTGACTTCTGTTTGAAAGTAAATTTTGCCAGTTTGGCCAATGGGGGACCTGGACTCTCAACACTTTCAAGTTTGGGCTCTTCCAGCTGAGCAAGGGATTTTTGTCTCTTTTGTTTGGGAGTCTCCAATGTTCCTTGTGGGCTACATACAGGACTGGATGGAGCATGAGAAGGGTTTGTGGGCTGTAAAGGCACCCTGGCGGGGTTTCTGCACAACTCCTGGGCCCTTGCCTTGCGCAGCTGGTGCAGTTTCCTGGAGACATGATGGGTTAGCACTGAGTCCGACTCACCTACAGGTATTGCTGCTTCAGAAACTATTGCTGCTTTTGCCTCTTCACCTTCAACATGGTCTGGCCTCAACGGAGCTTCTGTCTCTCCTGGTGCTGAAAGCTGTCCAGTTTCCAATGCATTCCTTTGGCCTGGCTCACCCTTTTCTTTACCCTGAGATTTGTTCTTGAAGGTTTGCAAGGCCATTTTTCCTCCAATTGTTTTGGGAGATACAGGAAGAGTGTTTTTAGGTTCAGGCTGATAAGTTGCTATGGAGTCAAACCAATCCATACCGTCATCTTTCCTATTTTTGTACTCAGCTGAATGTTTTCTATTTGTTGATCTACTAGGACCCTGATGGGATGAGGGATTGGGACATGGGCTTCCCTCAGGACTGCTTCCAGTAAAGGATGTCAGCATGCTACAGTTTACTTCCTGTTGTGCTGACCAGATTCTGGACTTTGACACTTCTCCTGAATCACTTTTTGAGGATCCTGGGTTAGTCTCTACCTCCACTGCCTGTGGCTGGGATTGGTACACACTCTGATTCTGTAACCTGTAGCAGAGATAAATAAGGAAAACATGTATTGAAGATAATTTGCTTTAACCTTTCCATTTGCTTAGTCTCTGAGATGCCATCTAAAGGGCTTGAGTCCAACAAAATTCCAAGTAAATACCAAATACAGTCTCTTTACAGCAGCAGGAGAAAATTATCCTTTTTCATCAGTATAGAATCTAAATGATCCAATAATCATTCTAAAACCTAGTGAAATAAAGGAAATGAAATAACAGGTTTGTCTACTTTTTTTAGCTCTCACTGCAAGTCCATTTAAATCATTTAAGATCGTTTGAAGGTCAATGTAAAATGCTCATTCTTATCTCTCCTGTTAAACGTTCTGCTACGAGACAGACTTGTAGCTATTTGCACACTGGCCAATCACTGATCAAGTCGTTTCATAACTGGTTTGCAGATCAGAAACAAAGTGGAAGAGCAGAAATTATGATCTCCTCACGTCTCTACCTGAGTACTGAATGTTAGTGCACCTAGAAGTCACCTTCCTTGGGAGTAGAGACCATAATTCCTCTGTACCACAGTTCATAGTGTCCCTGTGGCATCATGCTCATGGGTACTCCTCCCCTAGGCAACTGTAACATCTTTCCTGCAGAGGCAGCCACGTTTCAAAATGTGCTCTGGGTAACTACTCTCTATCAAGTTGACACAGAGGTGAAATCTACTGACCTCCCAGAATGAAGGATCTGATCAGTGATATTCATTTTTAATCTTGGGCAGATTAGAAACATGAAATAATGCCAATGCCAGATGACCAATTTATAACAAAGATGATAGTTTCTCAAAAGGAAGTCCTTCAGAAAGCCCTTCCTAACAACCCAGAAATAGCTTCTCAGTGTAAGGGGCAACATGACCCTGTTTCCATGTGTTAAATTTGAAAAGGAACTAAACCAAAAAGAAGATGAGTAAATTATTCTAAAAATCATGTGTACTCATAGAAAAAGGCATAGAAGAAAATACATTAAATTTAAATGAATTTTAAATTTAAATATATTTAAATACATTAAAATGTTAATGGTAGGCCTCTCTGGGAAATAAGATTATAAGTGATTTTTGCTTTCTTAATTTATTACTGTTACTTTCCAAAATATAAGGAACATGTATTACCTCTTATGAACAGGAATAAACCCACAAAAAATTATTATAAAAATACTGGGTTATATTCACTCACTGTAGATTTGGACACATCAATACAGCAAAATTCATATTCATTGTAGTGATAACCAAACAAAAATAAAATAGCTTTCAAAATTACTACTATCTACTATGCTCCATAAAAATGTTCTAAAAGATAGGGAATTTTAGAGGGATAGAATAATTTAGCCCTACCATTTTAGTTTAATTCTGACTTTGGGAATTAAATTCTCTCTGATATAAAATGTCTGCAGTTTTACCAAACCTTCCTAAAATACAGCTTCTTTGCATTCTGTTTCCAGGTGGATATGAATGGCCACGATTTGAGGCTGGCCATCACTAGTAAGCATTTTCCAGAAGAAAAGTGTAATAAAAATACAAATAAGTTTTATTACTCATATATCATCCCCTTAAGGGATAAGAACTCTTTCCTAAGGGGATAAACCCATATGCTACTTATATGCTACTTGGACTCTTCTCACATGGTAAGACTGGCTTTAGATGTGTCTTGGAGGTCATTCACTTTCATTTGCAAAGTACCCGGTTTTGTGGCTTTGAGGATCAACACCCATTATGCCTTTGCATTTCAAAGACATACCAGAAGAAAAGCATATTTTAAGGTAGAATCCTGTTTTTTGTTTTTTTTTAGATCATTACCAATTCTTTTTTTTGTCTTCTTTCCCTCCAGGAGGGTCATTTTGAATTTTCTATCACATAACACTGATTCTGAGCTTCATATTCCTTTCCTTCTTGAATCCGGCATATGACAGCTTTTGGTAGTCCACATGACCAGTGGACTGGTCAGTCAAAATGAGCAGCTTCTCCAAAAGCCAAGCCAGCCCCACAGTAGGCCTGAAAAGGCCCAGCTATATCAAATCATAAAAGAACTGAAGGAACAGCTTTCATCTTAACACCATGTTCTGGATCATTAAAGACCCAGGAGACCAAAAGTAAAGTGGGTTGATTTCATACAGAGGGCAAGTTTACTGCAAGCTGGCACCTGGGTATCAGCAACACAAAGCCAGTCCCCACACTTCCCCAGGAAGGCTGTGCTGGAGTTTTAGGATTTTTGGAGAGAATGCTACTGCATGAAGGCAGCGAGCAAAAGGAGAAAAGCAGGAAAAGAGTTATCAAGGTTTTACTTATTCAATCAACAACCCCATGGCAATCCCCAAATCCTCCTTCAGCAGCTGCTCTGCTTCCGCATGCATCCATTTACTAGCTCCCAGCTTGAGGGCAATGCCAACTGCTAGACTCAGGGCATTGCAGGTCCATTTGTGTTGATCACAAAGATGCTCATATGGACACCTTTGCCATTGCCCAGTCACGTTTCACAGGTATGCACTCAACATCTAGCTTTTTAAAAGCTCATGTGTGCACGGAGCACGCAAACATTAAAGCTGGGCGAAAATTCTTTAGGTAATGCACATGCCATGTTCCTTCCCATGTGTCCACGTTTCAACAAATCATTAGAAAGCTGAGTTTTGAAACTCTGTTTTTGTCATTCTTGAGTTGTTACCCTGTGGGATGAGAAACAGATTTTCCTCTTTAACAAAATATATCATTCTCACTGGGAATTTTTTTAGTTTCTGAAATATGTAAAAATTTAAAAGGCATGAATTTGGGCATGTAGGGAAGGAAAACCATGATGCTGAGGGAGGGTCAAGAACTGTTACTAATGAACCAGGAGGGTACTAGTTATCTCCACTTGTCTAACTTTCGCCACATGCTAGCTTCAGCTGGCCTGAAAGCAGCCTGGGCCTCAGTTTTCTGTGATTTTCTTTCACCAGAGTTACATCATAAACATCACATATTTCTTATGCTTGGAAGAAAGCTTTAAAAACATTGAGAATAAAATTAAAATATTAATAAACTCTAAGATTCTTTTTTAAAAACATTTTATTTATTTATTCATGAGAGACGCAGAGAGAGAGAGAGAGAGAGAGAGAGAGAGAGAGAGTCAGAGACACAGGGAGGAGGAGGAGCAGGCTCCATGCAGGGAGCCTGATGTGGGACTCGATCCCGGGACTCCAGGATCACACCCTGGGCCTAAGGCAGACACTCAACCACTGAGCCACCCAGGCATCCCGATAAACTCTAAGATTCTTTATGTAAAATCCCTTGCACATGTCCTCTCCTGGCAAGGAAAAATGATAAAGCCAAATTATGAAAATATTTTGTGTCTGGGTCTGGCTTGGGGTAGATCACTTTCCTAGAGTCCAACTTCCTCCTCCTCAACAGCATTCCCAGCCACCTCTCTGACTAGCAATGCTCTACTTATATTGAGCCAAAGAGAGAAGAGGAAGAAGTAGTGGCAGTAAACAGAATGAAGCCCATTTACTGAGATTTCTTGATTCCATGGAAACTGTTTGTCTCGGGGGTAAACTGGGAGTAGCCAACCTTGGTGCTTCTTATATAATTGGGAACCAGCGGTATAAATTTGGTAAATTAATTTATAGCTTGCTATACAGACCATAGGACCAGCCAGTGTTCTCTATGAGGCTCACCAAGCAGCAAGCCAAGGAAACGTAGCTATGGAAGGTGGTCGCCAAAGATGGTAGCCATCAATTCCTCTATTCCTGTGTGTCTCTGTCACTCCTCCCATCAAGAGGCGGTGTCTACTCCCCCTCATCTTGCATGGGGCCTGACCTTGTGACTTGCTCTGAACTATAAAATGTGGCAGAAATGATGTAGTACCAGTTCTGGCCCAGCTCATAAGAGGCCTGGCAGCTTCCATTTTTGTTCTGCTTGAGCCGTAAGCTATTCCCCGTTATTAGAGGAAGCCCAGCTAGCCCCAAGCCATTTAAGCCATCCCAGCGAAGGCACCGTCTATGTGAATGAAGCTATTCAGGATGTTCCAGTTCTACCTGGACTCCCAGTTGAACACAAGAGTGATCCCAGACAACACTATGTGGAGTGCAGATAAGCATTTCCACTGAACCCTCCTGAATTTCTGTCTCTCAGAAAAGTGAGCACTAAAATGGTGGTGGTGTTTTTTGAACCACTGAGCTCTTGGGTAGTTGATTATATAGCAATAGATAACTGAGCCTATCCCCTACAGATAGTACACACAGGTTTTCCACTTAATTTCCACTTCCTTCATTTCACTAAATGTCAAAAGAAGGATTTTCCATTATAAGCCTTTCTTGGATCTCTTTTCTCACCTTTCGAGTCTTCTTAGCTCTTCACTCAAAAGGTTGTGCAGCTCCAGCTTTTCCAGAATAAGTTCGCACTGCCTCTGGTACTGCTCCAGAGGGTTTTCAGGAAAGGAAGTGTGGAGTGCATTCACACCTCCCAGCAGTGCACCTCCCTGAAGGGGTGAGAAAATGGAAAGTACCAGGGAGAGACACCAGGTCAGCCTGCATGGAGGAAGCACACACCAGAGACCACTGCTCCCAGATGAGCCCTCTCCACTGCCATCTTGGATATTACAATCACCTGGGGCCTGTTTCAAATTTCAGCAGTTCTCAATTCCTGGTCATGAGCACTGCTCCAGGAAGCACATTGTCACTAGTGACATGAGCATCCCTTGGATATGCTGAGAGAAAAGAGTGAAACCCCCTACTGTACATCAGTGGGCAAAAGCAATGCTACTGATACAAAGGATGTTTCCATAATTTTTTCCCCTTTTAAACAGTCTCCTTTGGATATCCAAAATATAATCATTTTTATAACTTCTGATATGATATAAATTGTCTTTTTTCTTACAGGCGTATAATTAGGGTTCAAATATTACGTGCAAAATACCCTTACCTGCATTGAGGATTCCATTACTGACACTGCTGTAATAGCGTCTTCCAGAGTCACAGTGTCACGAAACATCAGGCGAGCATGAGCTAAGAAAATTGCGAAGACAGAAAAATTTTTAATGAGTATTTGAGATGATTATGTAACACTTTATCTGATCCCCCCCCAAAATTATATTTAATGAATGAGCTACTGATAACGAATTCATTTTACTAAAACAAATACAAAAGTCTAGTTTCAACTAGCTTTAAAGTGGTTTCCCGAGTAATGGGCCTAATCTTGCACAGCCTGTGGCAATTTTGGGCATTTATATGAAAAAGTACTCTGGGCTCCAAAAACAAAGGGGTTATAGAAGTATATCTCTAATATTCAACTACTTGTCTTTGCAGTAGTTCTTGTCTTATTATCGGCTATGAATCCCTGACAAAGTACAATGCATTTGTCTTACAGACCTTTTTATTAAGCATATATTCTGTCGTGATGCATTCAGTCCACGTGGAATGTGGTTTTTTTTTTTTTTTTAGAATTATTCTAACAAGGGCTAAATATAAAAGCCAGTATTAGGGGAAAAGTCTTGAGAGGTGCATTAGTTGTATGCATGTATGTAAGGCTCATGCCTTGGGCTGGGCTTTGCTACGGTAGTGGTGGGCTGTGAATGGCAATTAGGAAAAAACAGAGATGCTCTATGGGAAACAATGCTAATCAAGAAAGTGTTCCATCCAAAATGCTAACAGATGGCCATTGAGAAAGAAACATTAGTAAGTAAGGCTTTCTAAATGAAGGATTTCACTAAGATTCCTCTTTCTTAATGATACTACATTCTACTCAATACCCATAATCTGTCCCCAGAAGGATGGAGGTTTGTTCCATAGCTCAAAACCTTCACTTTTTAAGTAACCATGAGCACCTTAGAGATTCTTCTTATTCATCTTTGAATTCATGGTGCCAAACTCCATGCCTTGTACATAATGCACACCCAAGAGAAGTATTATTTGTTGAATGAAATAAACCTTCTGCTAATCGGATCAAGCTTTCCAACAGGCGGATGGTGGTCCGGGCAGCATTCCGGGAATCACTCTGCCTCTGCATCTGGTAGTACCGGAGAAGGACCTGATTACCCACGTCAGACAGTGTGGGCTGTAGATTCCTAATTAGGCAAAAGTAGGTTTTCATCTTTTCCATGCTCCAGAGCTTCTCTGATTTGCTTGGATAACCTGTACATATCAGGTGTTAGGTCAGTAATTTCTAAGAACAGGCAAACACCTTACTTGAAGGGTTCTGATAAAGTTCTTACACTCATTTTTAAAAAGATAACCTCCAGGTTTGTGGCCACTGAAACCTAGATCTGACTCTGCATAGCATATAGTTCAAGAATAAGTAGCTTTAGGATTGAAGTTTAATAAAGGTAAACTTCCTAAAGGGGCTAAAATTACTGATAATAACTCTCATCTGTCCTAGTAATACATAGTATTTGAATAAATCTAATTTAAAGTTTACATTTAGGGGTTTGTTTCATAATTCAGTCCAGTTTTCTTTGTGTACAAGAGGTTAGTGGCAATTATGTATCATGACGTTGCCCCCTTTCATCACAAAGAACATTCTTACCAACTATAATATCATCAGTAGGCCCTTTTCCTTCTGCTCATTATTTTGGGTGCACTAAATGGCTTCTGTTACTGCCTTCTGTGCAAGCGTCTATTGACCATTAGGTAGAGTACCTTGGGTATTTACCTAATTTTCTTCAAAGAGAATTTCATTTGGTTATGTCTACTTTTTCTTTGTTATCTTGAATGATTTATCTCCACGTACCTTTGTTTTCTAAGATAAAGGAAGAAATTATACGATCCCAGTCTTCATTCTTGGTATCAAGCAAAACCAGGATCAGGTCAAATCGACTTAAGAGTGGGCTGCCAAGGGCGATGTTCACAGACACAGACTCGTGTGGATCATACTGGCCTTTGGGGTTAGTTGCTGCCAGGATGGTGGTCCTTGTGTTCAGCTTACACACAAGGCTATTAAAAGAGAGGGTACAATTCACTGACTGTTGAGATTAAAATAAAAAACAAAATTAAACTTGTTAATGAAAAGGGGCTGCTCCTGTAGCTTAAAAATTGAGAGAGACTTGTGTGAAAGAGTATGTGGAATGATACAAGGACATATCACAAACATTAAGTTTGAAGGCAGTACGTTTATAGAAGCCTATCCAGAATGGAAGTTACTACTGAATAAACATTTCTAATGCCCCTACAATGAGCAGATCCCTCTACTGGGTGCTAAGAGGTATACAAAATTAACATGGATACTGCTCTGAAAGAGCTTGTAATCTATGAGCTATAATGAAAGACGACTATGGTAAATTCTAGAAGGATAAAGTTTCCAGGGGAAGTAAAGATGATGTGTATTCATTTATGTGGATGGAAGAGATAATTAAAGAAACATGATCAAGTAGCTTTTGAACTCCTTCATAACATCTGGACTTCTTTAAGTGAAGGTGTCTATCTATCTATCTATCTACATACAAATATACACACATACATGCACACACATGTATTTGTGAAACTGCAGGTGAGGGGTAAGGGTAAGGGTGACTTTGGAGAACAGTGAGTAGTTGAAGTAAAAACTTCCTGTGTGGTCACTTCTCTTGATTTTTCTAAAGTTAAAGAAACAAGAGTCAGAACGAGAGAGAGAGAACGAGAGCAAGAAAGAGACAGAGGGAGAGAAAGAGGGGAAAGGAGAGGGGAAAAGGAAATCAGGAAAAATAAGGATTGATTGGCATCACGTTAGTTTGGGTATAGCTGACAAACAATGTTACATTAGTTTCAAGTGCATAATTTAAGTGATTTGACAAGTTTATACATTATTCCATGTCCACCATAAGTGTACCTATTACCTGTTCCATTACATCTCTACTACAATATCATTGACTGCATTCCTTATGCTCTGGTTTTTATTCCTGTGACCTACTCATTTCCAAATTGAGCTCATTCCCTCTCCCTTTCACCTATTTTTCACAAACTCCCATCTCTCTCCCCTTTGGCAACCATCAGCTTGTTCTTTGTATTTATAGTTATAATTCTGCTTTAGGGCAGCCCGGATGGCTCAGTGGTTTAGCGCCACCTTCAGACCAGGGCCTGATCCTGGAGACTGGGGATCGAGTCCCGCATCAGGCTCCCTGTGTGGAGCCTGCTTCCCCCTCTGCTTGTATCTCTGCCTCTCTCTCTCTCTCTCTCTCTGTCTCTCATGAATAAATAAATAAAATCTTTAAAAATAATTCTGCTTTAAATTTTTTTAGATTTCATTTATGAGTGAAATAATATGGTATTTGCCTTTCTCTGACTTGTTTTACTTAGCATAATACTCTAGGTTCATCCATGTTGTCTCAAATGGCATGATCTCATCCTTTTTATGGCTGTGTAATATTCCTGTGTATGTGTATATACACAGATCACATTTTACTTATCCATTTATCTATTGATGGACACAGGCTACTTCCCTATCTCGGCTATTATTTATAAGTAATGCTTCAATAAACATAAGTGTGCATATATCTTTTTGAATTAGTGTTTTTGAATTACTAGACCATATGGTATTTCTATTTTTAATTTTTTTTGAGAAACCTCTATACTGTTTTCCACAATAGCTATACCAATTTGCATTCCCACCAACAGTGTATGAGGGTTCCTTTTTTTCTACATCCTCACCAACATTTGTTGCTTCTTTTTTTTATTCTGGCCACTCTAACAGGTGATATTTCGATATAGTTTTGATTTGCATTTCCCTGATCATCGCTGCTGAGCATCTTTTTATGTGTCTGTTGGCCATCTGTATGTCTTCTTTGGAAAAATGTCTATTCAGGTCCAGAAAATCCTAACACATCTACCCAAAGTACTAGAATAAACAAATAAGTGAAGTGGTAGGATACAAAATTAGTACCATGAAATCTGTAGCTTTTTTATACAGTAAAAGACGAAATTGCAGCAAGAGAAATTTAAAAAAACAACACCATTTACAGCTGCATCAAAAAGAGTAAAATACTTGGAAATAAACTTTACCAAAGAGGTAAAAGACCTATACTCTGTAAACTATAAAACACTGATAGAAGAAATTGAAGATGACACAAATGGGAAGATTTTCCATGCTCATGAGTTGGAAGATCAAATACTACTAAAATGTCTACATTACCCAAAGCAATCTATAAATTCAATCCAATAAAAAAAATTCAATCCAATCTCTATCAAAATGTCAACATTATTTTTCAGAGAACTAGAACAAATAATAACAAAGAATCACAGAAGACCCCAAATAGTCAAAACAAACCTGAGAAAGAAGGAACAAAAATGGAGGTATCACAATTCTAGATTTCAAGGTATATACTACCAAAGCTGTAGTAATCGAAACTATATAGCACTGACACAAAAATAGACACAAAGATCAATGGAACAAAATAGAAACTCCAGAAATAAATTCATGATTACATGGTCAATTCATCTATGACAAAGAAGGCAGGAATACACAATGAAGACAAGATAGTTGTTTTTTTTTTTTCAATAAATGATGCTGCAAAAACTGGACAGCTACATGTAGAAGAGTGAAACTAGAATACTTTCTAAAACCACGCACAAAAATAAAATGGATTAAAGACCTAAACATGAGACCTGTCACCATAAAATCCTAGAAGAGAACACGGGCAGTAATTTCTTTGACATCAGTCATAGCAACATTTTTCTTTCTTTTTTAAAAAATTTTTATTTATTTTATTTGACATAAGGAGAGTGAGAGAGCACATGCTTGTGTCAGCAAGGGGCACAGGCAGAGGGTAAGGAAGAAGGACGATCAGATTCTGTGCTGAGCAACAGAAGTGGGGGGCTCGATCTCAGAACCCTGAGATCATGACCTGAGCTGAAACCAAGAGTCAGACGCTCAACTGACTGAGCCACCTAGGTGCCCCAAATAGCAACATTTTTCTAGATATGTCTCCCAAGACAAGGGAAATGAAAGCAAAAGTAAACTATTGGGAATACATCAAAATAAAAAACTTCTTCACAACAAAGGAAGCCATCAAGAAAACAAAAGACAACTTACTGAACAGGAGAAAATGTTTGTAAGGGATAAATCCATAAGGGATTAATATCCAAAATATACAAAGAACTTAGACAACTCACCACCAAAGAACCAAACAATCCAATTAAAAAACTGGGCAGAGGATCTGAATAGTTCTTTTTCCAAAGAAGATATCAGATAACCATCAGATGTATGAAAAGCATCATGTTCTTGAGGAGCAACAGGGAAGGACAGACTAAGGAGGTCTGGGCAGGTAAGATGGGGAACTGTGGACATGAGGAGAGGCATGCAACAGAGCAGGGGTGCCGCAGGTATGGATATGCCATCACATAGATACTGTTTTTAAACTTATTAATGATGGGCAAGTCCTCAAAATAACATGGCATATTCATTAACAACAACAAATGTAGGTTCTTTTCTCTCTATAAAGTTGTATACTCTTCATTCAATAGCCATTTTTAGTTATAGTGGCATGTCTGCCTCTCAGCAGTCACAGCCCAGTGACATCAGCAAACATGTGCTACATTCGTTAATGTCTGATCTATTTCCAGTTGGCTCTAGGGATCAGACCATGCTGTAAGACAGAAAAAGTTTGAGAATCTTTATTTGTGGTAAAGACACTTATCAAAGAGAACGACAAACAAGGCACTAAATCCCCCTTTAAAACCAAATCCCCTTTTAAAAAATTACTGAAAGGGAAAAATGAGGAACAGACGGTCTACATCTTATAATTTATGTGCCAGAATGGGTTTGTAAAGGCAGTTGTTTGGAACCTGGAATCCAGTTTGCCAAAAAGAATGTAGTAAATTGTTCCTAACTAATCCCACAAAGCACATTTAATCCATACTGAAGTGAGGCTGTTTGCATTTATCATAGAAAAGGAATACTGCTGGAACACTGGCAATGAAGCAAAATACAACTGCATATAAAGTGATACTTAAAAAAATTATTTTCAATGTGAGGTGAAATTGACTGTTCTTCTCTCTGATTGACAAATATTTATAAACCATTTCCTGTTTTTGGACCAGACTGAGAATTCAAGAAGGTGTAGTGGTCCCTGCCCTCAGTTAGTTTACAAGAGAGCTGCTGTAGGACAAGGAGGTCCTATACGGCGCCTGCCAAGCAGCAGGATGATGGCATCCGTGTCAGCATTAGCATCAGCAAAGAGACCTTCTAAGGAGACTCCTGAGTATCTATGAGGTATACAATCTTACAGCTATGCATGATGATGTGAGAAGGAAAAGGAACCGGCAAACACAGAAAGAAGGTGGTGAATTATTCCAAATTGGGACAAAATGAAATGAGTTAGTGTAAGGAAGGGGGCCAAGGACAATTCACATGTGAAGAAAAAAGGCTGCCTCATTGGCAGTTAGTGGAAATGTGAGCAATGAAAAATAGAGGCGTGGTCATCTGAAAGAGGGGAAGGTAGTATAAATGCCTGTGATACAAACACTACTGCATAAGAACAGATATGCAAACACAGTCTAATCCCAGGTACTTTGTGCATAGTGGTGGCTTACTAAATAACTACTGAATGAATGAACTCATGAATTTGTGTAAGGTAATGGTGATTTTTCCAATCCAGTATGACCTCCACCTTTTTTGATAACAATAATAAAGGGAACTACCATATCTGTAACGGCAAGCATTGTGCTAGGCTGTATGTATACATACTATCCCTAATATTCACAAGCACAATTCACAATTCACAAGGTAGGTAACATATCACCAACTTAGAAATAAAAGTAGAAGTTAAAAAATGTTAGTAACTCCCCCACCAGTGAGAGCAGCAGAGCTGCCATTCAAACCCAGACCTGCTTAGCTCAAAACGAGTACTCTTTTATTACCTGTAGACTGTCACCCCGATGGTTTAACATCTTAAACAGTTCCTGTAGTCTTAGAGAACCTGCCTGATGGTTTAGGTGTTTACTGACTTGCCATATCTTTTTCCTACTTGATTCGATCCTCCTTGAGGGACTATGACTTATTGTTATCCTCACATGCCTGTCACATAATAAATGCTCATTAAACATTCACTAAATACATGATAAATGAAAAATTACTTAGTTCAGTGTTTCTAAAATTCAATGCCATTCTATACTTACAGATTTCAACATTCATAAAATAATCATGCTAATATATATTGTTTTCTACATGAACATCAAGGAATGAAAACATCCCGGTTTCTAAAAAGCTACTTTTTAAAAATTTCAATTAATTAACATATAGTATATTATCAGTTTCAAAGGCAGAGTTTAGTGATTCATCAGTGGCATATAATACCCAGTGCTCATTCCATCACATGCCCTCCTTAATGCCCATCAACCAGTTACCCCATTCCCCTCCCCACTCCCCTCTATTGATTCTCAGTCTGTTTCCTAAAGTTAAGAGTCTCTTAATGGTTTGTCTCCCTCTCTGATTTCATCTTATTTTATTTTTCCCTCCCTTCCATTATGGTCCTCCATTTTGTTTCTTAAATTCCATACATGAGCAAAATCATATGATAATTTTTCTATTTGTAGTCCACAAAAATTTTTAAATATTTTTTTATTTACTTATTCATGAGAAACACAGAGAGAGAAAGAGGCAGAGACACAGGCAGAGGGAGAAGCAGGCTCTATGCAGGGAGCCCAGTGTGGGACTTGATCCCAGGACCCAGGATCACGGCCTGGCCTGGGCCAAAGGCAGACACTTAACTGCTGAGCCACCTGGCATCCCTTTAGTCCACACATTTTCACTTTCCTAAAAGCATAGTAATAACTTTTATAAACGTTGTAAAAGTTAGGTTACATAAATTATTTTTAGTATTACAGGCTCCCTGGAATGTGCTCTTGTTTTTGCAATGCTCTCCCAGGACTCTCATTACATCTTTTATAGGGTGATCCCCATCCCCACTCATGGCTTTAATCACCATTGATATGCTGGTACCCCTAAATTCAGTTCTTGTGTGAGATAGTGGCCGTTGTGTGTTCACCAGGCCTTGTTTCCCTTTCTCCCTAGGAGCAGAGCTGGGCCATGTTTCCCTTCCTCCTTTATGGTTGAGTAGAACTGCAGTAGGTAAGTGCTGCCAGTGGAATGGGGGTGGAAGAACACATGCCACTTCCAGGTGGGTCCCTAAAAGCCTTCCTGTGCAACTCTCCTCCTCTTCCCGGTCTTTGCCAGTATCGACCAGGATAAAGCCATGGAGTCAGAGAGCTACCTAAGGGAGGAAGCCTGGGCCCTGGATGATTGTGTGGAGGAGAGCACCCCACCCTCAACCTACATCAGACCATGACAGGAGCTAGAAAAACTGCCTTAAGCAAAATATTGCAGGAAAGAGACAAGCATAAGAACTGACCAGTTCCCAAGGAGTAATGAAAGAGAACGGAAAGCTCAGAAATTTGAAGTTTTGAAAGGCTATAAAAAAACAACTTCTAGACCCTAGAGATTAAGAACAAGGGCTGAAAAGGCTTTGATCAACAAACAGAGTCCTAATAAATCTTCTCAGTTGTATAAAATGACCCAGGTTAAGGGTGAAGGCTTCAGTTTAGATGGCCTTAAGGCAGCCGCAATTAGGTTGAATAAAAGAGGAATGGAGGCCACACCCATTTTCACGGGGATACTATTCACAATGGCCAAGAGGTGGAAGCAACACAAGTGTCCACGGATGGACGAATACATAAACAAAATGTGATATACACACACATACATGCACACAATGAAATATTATTCAGTCCTACTAAAAAGAAAGGAAATTCTACTATTAACTACAACAGGGATGAACCTTAAGGACATTATACTAAGTGAAATAAGTCAGTCACAGAAGAAAAATACAGAATGATTACACTTACATGGGATTTCTAGAGTAGTTAAATTCATAGGGACAGAAAGTGAAATGGTGATTTCCAGGGACTGGAAGAGGGGAAAATAGGGAGTTGTGGTTTAATGGGTATAGTTTCAGTTCTGTAAGATGAAAATAGTTTTGAAGATTAGTGGTATGACAATGTGAATATGAATACACTTAACAACACTGAACTGTACACTGAGAAATAATTAGGATGGTGAATGTCACGTTATGATTCTTTTTTTACCACAATAAAAAAAATGGAGGCTATAGTAGCCTGAATGTTTGTGATTCTCCCAAATCCACATGTTGAAGCCTTAACCCCCAATATGATATTGAGTTGGGGCCTTAGGGAGGTGATATGTATAGATGAGGTCATGAGGGTAGTGCCCCCATAATGGGATTAATGTTCTTGTGGGAAGAAGAGGAGAGACCAGGGCTCTCTCCGTCTTTCTCTCTCTCTCCACACAAAGATACATACATGCACACACAAGCTCACACACATACACACAAAGCAAAGAAAGACCATGTGAGCACTGCGAGAAGGCAGCTGTTTACAAGCCAGGAGGAAGTTCCTCCCTAGGAACCAAACCTGCCAGCACTTTGATCTTGTACTTCCAGCTTCCAGAACTGTGAAAAATAAATGTCTGCTGTTGAAGCCACCCAGCCAATGTTATTTTGTTACAGCAACCCAAACTAAGATTAAGACAAAGAAGAAAAGAAAACAAAAACCTAACAAACCAGGCTTGAGAAATGTGAAGAAAAGAACTCTGGATACTGACACATACAATTGATGGGAAGCAAAGAGATGAGAAAGGCCTAAGTTTCCAGGGGATCAGTGCTGTTGAATAAACCACAATCTCACTCTAAAGAAAGCCTTTGTTGCTTTCAAGTTGTAAAACAACCTGTGGCAGATAAGACACCAAAAGCACAAGCGAAAAAAGACAAAACCAATAAAATTGACTTCATCAAAATTGAAAACTTTGTGCTTCAAAGAACACCATCAAAGAAGTGAAAAAACCCACAGAATGAAATTATTTGCATATCATATATCTATGAAAGGACTTATAATATAGAATATACATATAACTCTTAAAACTGAACAAGAAAAAGACAACCCAGTTGAAAAATGGGCAAAGGATTTGAATTAGCAATAATTGCGTCTCGGATAAACCTCATTGGCTATGATACTGCCACTGCGCAAAGCTGGGCAAAGGACTTGAATAGATATTTCTCTAACAAAAATACAAATGGCCAATAAGCACATGAAAAGATGCCCAGTATCACTAGTCATTAGGGAAATGCAAATCAAGACCACAGGTGAGGGGGATCCCTGGGTGGCTCAGCGGTTTGGCGCCTGCCTTTGGCCCAGGGTGCGGTCCTGGAGACCCGGGATCAAGTCCCACGTCGGGCTCCCGGCATGGAGCCTGCTTCTCCCTCCTCCTGTGTCTCTGCCCCTCTCTTTCTGTCTATCATAAATAAATAAATAAATCTTTAAAAAAAAAAAAAGAAAAGAAAAGACCACAGGTGAGATACTACTTTACACACACTAAGAGTGTTATAATCACAAAGACAGTAAGTATTGGCAAGAATGTTGAGAAATGAGAACCTTCTTACGCTGCTCCAGGTACTGTAAACTGGTATAGTGGCATTGGAAAACAGTTTGATGGTTTCTTAAAAAGTTAGATACAGTTACCATATTACCCAGGAATCTCTATTATATACCTCAAAGCAATGAAAACACATATCCACATAAAAACTTCTATGTCAATCTTCTTAGTAGCATTATCCATAATAGCCAAAAAGTGGAAACAGCCCAAAGTTCCATCAACTGGTAACGGATAAACAAAGTAGTTAAAAAATAAAAATTAAAAAACCCAAAAACCCCTGGTATATTCATATAATGGAAAACTACTGGGCCATGAAAAGGAACAAACTATTGGTCTATGCAACAACCTGGGAACATTATGCCAACAGTCTTCAGGACCAGTTCCAAAGGCTGAATGAAGAGCTCTAGGAAGGGCCAGGGCCCCTAAATGATTTCATGAGCTAGAATAACTCCTTTCCCACACACACAGGAGCAAGACACAACTTAGAATGCGTTAAGCCACTGTTTGCTACAGCAGTTAGCCTATCCAAAATAATACAAGACAAATCTAATGAGCTCCAGATCCTTTGGCTGTGGCAAAAACTACTCCAGTGTTTGAGTAGTCTCCTTGCCAAAATAAGCCAAACAACAGCCTGCAATGCAAAAGTCATATATGTTTCTAGATTATCCAACATTTCTAGACTAGGGTCTCAATTAAAAAAAAAAACAACCTGTTAGCACCCCCAAAAATGGGGTAAAAAGCCTTACAAAACTATACAGAATAAAAATATGTTAGTGATATTCTCACAATCCATTCTACACATATTTGGTAATCTTAAATGCCAGATATACACACACACTCGCTTTTTAATAATAGGCTGATTAAGTTAACAAATTGCCTTTTACTCTAGATTGATTCAGTAAAGGGTAACAAAGTCATAAGCCAGAACAGGAGTCAAACTACTGCTTACATGGAGCAACCAGAAAGAACAGAAACTCTCAAAGTACATGATCTGAACTTACATCTTCACATCCAGGTGGCATACTGAGATGCCTCTAAGGATACTTCTCAACCTGCTCCAGTGTCTCCTAGTCCCCTAGGAGTCAGAGCCCTCTCAGTGGGACTGGGTAGGAGGACTTGCTCCCACCTCTCCCTGTCTCCCCACCTTCACCTGAGGCTCTTCCGAGGAGGATGCCTCCAGAGATGCAGCTTCACAAGATCCAGAGGAAGAGGCAGACAGGTTGCCTGGTGTGTAGAGCAAACCTGGGGGCTCATCAAAGAAAACTAAGGTGGGTTTTAATAATACAGATTCCCAGGTCCCGCCTCTGAGAGGCCAATGCATAGGCCTGGCATGAGGTAGAAAACTGAAGATCAGCTAGGTGGGACTGGTGCTGTGGCCCTTCTATGGCTGTTAGAATTGCATGTACAACAGATGTCTACTTGTCTGTCTCACTATAAAGTTTAAAGTTCTGAGTATCTTGACAACAAATGCTTTGTCTTTTCATCCTTGTGATGTGAGGAGCTAGCAGAGAGCATGATGTTGCTTAGTGCTTAAAATAGGTTTACTGAACAAAACAATAAATGGCCATCATGTTTGTTTTTAATTTTTTTTAAAATTTAGACTGTATTTCTTACCTGGCCTTATGAGTATAATTTAGTAGCACGAAATATATATTTTGGTATCAGATTTTCACCTACTATGATCCTCAGCAAATAGCAAAAGTTATTATCTATTACTGAAGAGTCTATGATACCCTGCCCTAGAATCCTAACTCCTGAGCAGTGTAAGCAAAGTGACACATTAAAAAATAAAACCTCCAAGAAATCCTCTGTAGCTGTGGAGGTCAGCCAGCTATTGATTCCATGGTTCATACTAATGTCCTTAAAGGATATTATAATTCAGATTTAAAAATTCTTCACAGAGTAATCAGATGTTAGTCACTTGAAACATGAGAGAAAGAGAGACAGAAAGCAAAAGCAGACCCATTTAAGAATTCCTAGATATGATGTCATGAAGGTATCAAACATCTTTAAGAAAAACTTGAAGTGTTCCCAAGAAAAAAAGGCCCAAAACATCAGGATGATGATGGCTTTTGTATTACTGGCCAAATGAAGAAGGCTTTGAACTGAGGAGTGAGGAGGAGGTAAAGTGTTTTAATGTTAGAATTCAGAGTATCTTTATTTTACTTTGGTAGAATTTATGATTAAGTATTCCCTTTTCACACTTAACCCTTCTAATCTGCTTACTAATTAACAACTTGGTATGCTTTATGCCTCTAGAGACATTTTCTCAAGAGCTCTGCATTTGGCAAATAACTATATACCTTACATCAGGAAGACTAACAGGCTTCTAATTAGGGAAAGAATGAACTGAAGATTATGAAAACTGTTAGCCAAAAAATTAGATGAGCTACTGTTGGAGGCAAATCCAATTCTTTCATAAACTGTAGAGTGACACACAAAATAAGTGCCATGAAAAATGGGCTCCTGGGTGGTTCAATCGGTTAGGTGTCTGCCTTCAGTTCAGCTCATGATTTCAGGGCCTTGGGATTGAGCCCCCAGTTGGGCTCCCTGCTCAATAGGGAGTCTGCTTCTCCCTCTCCCTCTGCCCCTCTCCCCTACTCATGCTCACTTGTGAGTGCACATGCTCTCAAATGAATAAAATCTTTTAAAGAAAGAAATGAACATGAGCTACAAGGGAGCTTAGATGTTTTCGTTGCAGATAATACATGAACACTGTGCACCAAAGGCAAACTTGACGGTCATCCCAAGAGCAAAACCAGAGTGTGCTTTTTGTGTAACACTCTGTAAGTGGTATTATGTCAATTGGGACAATTCCTCCAGCTGGAGGGAAAATATCCCATAATGGTGGTAGATGTGATGATGTGGGAAAAACTGTAAAAACTACTACAGAGCCTGACTAGGAAGTAACTAAGTATTGTCTTTATAAACATCACCATCCTTTTAATCTGTCTCTTTGAAACCCACTGAGCTCAAGACTTTCCTCATCAAGAAGTAACTCCTAGTTAGATTGAGTTACCAGGCTACTCTGAGTCTACACTCCTGGTCCCCAGCATTGACAATTCCATCAGCACGGACAACTGTTGTATGACTTGTTCTTCAGTATATTCCTGAAGTGATTCTTTTGTCCTCATTACAGATCTGGACAGGCCAACCAATGGAACGTCCACCAAGCCCGTAACTCCACACTCCAAACTCCACTTTGTGAACGCCATGTGCAAACAGCAGGCTTGACCAGGGACTGGGAACCCACTAAGGGCAGCCACTCCCTAGGCTGCCCAGAGGCCTCTGAGCTGCTGTGGCATGAATCTACTAGAACAATCTAATTGTCTTTCTTTTGAGGGTATCTGAAATGGACACAAGAGGGAGAACTGAACTACTAAAGGGAGCTGAACAAATCTGAGAAACAGAAACAGTCATAGGATAGTATGAGTCCTAATAATGAGGGCAGGAATGGCTGCTATTTTATATCTACTTTGAACAAACTCCCATTCCCCAAATTATGTTTCAGTCACCAAAAGAAATGCCTTTTTTTCTGTTCCTCTGTTTCCACATTTGTAAAAAGCAGGTTATAATGATGGTGCTCTGATGTAGAACTATTGTGAGGAAGAAAAAGTTACATGTGTGCAATACTTAAGAATAGAGCCTGGCACCTACTAAGTACAAGATAAATACAGATATCTCTTATTATCCAAACTCCTGCTTTCTGAAAATAGGAATTTGAATATAGTAAGATAAATCTGATAAATTCCTCAACTATCCAAATTCAGGAACAAAATAGATTTGGCCAGAGAAAGATACTTGTGTTACTTACTATACTTAAGCACCTGATCATGTGCCAGATACTATGCTGTGTGATTTACATGTAAGAGTAAACCAACTTTTTTTCTATTGAATTCTATTTAACATGTAACATTATATAAACTTAAGGTATACAATATATTGATTTGATACATTTATATATTGTAATAGGGCTGTCAATGTAGTGAAAGTCACTACCATCATGTTATGTAATTACCATTTCTTTTTAATAGTGGGTGTACATCTTCTTTGGAAAAATGTCTATTTGGTTCTCTGCCCATTTTTTTTAATCCAATTGCTTGTTGTAGGAGTCCTGTATGTATTTTGGATATTAACCCTTTATCTAATATATGGCAAGTATTTTCTCCCATTCTGTAGGCTGTTTTTTGAATATACTATTGCAGCAGAACATGTTCTACATGATTGAGATGGGTACAGGCAGGTAGAGGCACATGTTCCTCTTTGAGCAAACTGTCACCTTAAGCAAACTACTCAAGAGGGGGTCCTTCACCCTGGACTACATACTCAAAAGGAGAATCAAGATGAATTACTTGGTCCTGGATGAGAACATGGACAGTGACCCTGGCAAGTCTGCATTTATGAACAGGGAGACTTCTGAGAAGACCATTCTGTAAGCCACCAATACAGACATATAGCAAACCTGGGCACAGAGCACTAATCAAGTCTTAGAAACACAATAAGACTCCTTAAATGCTGCCACAGGACCTCATTCATCAAAGATTACTATGTGCTGACAGAGAGTGACATCTGTGTGAACCAAGGTGAGGTGGTCCAGGTCCTCACTGTCAAAAAGCAGAATATGTGCCTGATGTTATCACCTTGCCAGCAACCATTCCCCACAGCTGAGGGCTGGGTCTTGGTATCCCTCACCAAAGCCACCGTAGCAGCAAAAAACAGTAACAAGAGCACTAAATAAGTGCCTCATTGGCTTCCTGAGGAGTGTGTAGATTTAGAAAACTGAAAAAGTAACAACACAAAAATATGAACACACGTTTGGAATTACTACTGCTTATTCTCAATGGTGTCACAGGAACCGATGTTTTGAGGCTGAAACCACATGCAGCAGGCCATCCAGGTTGGATCTTTCCAATTTTTGTTGTTGCTGTTGGTGGTGGTTTTTCTTTCCTTTTTATTTATAATCTTCTGTTCATTTTTTTTTCTTTTTTTCCCCCCACTTCATTAAGAAACATCCTGAAGCCCAAGGTGATGCAAGGCCTGCCTTTTGTTGCTCCAGTTGACCACAGGATTCATTGGACTGAACTTCTATTTTTCTTGTAGTAAGTTACCCACATATATACACCTGAAGGTGATTTTCTTCCCACTTCAAAACAGGAGTTTAGATATCAGCTGAAGAAAAAGTAAAATGAATCATACAGCTTTAAACACCAGCAGGACCATTTATATAGAATTACAGTTAGCAAGTACTAACCACTAAAGAGATCTGAATGAGTCTGAAAGACCCACAGACACATATAAAGAATCAGTCAGAGAAAGCATCTGACTCAAAATAATGGGAAGGCAGGTTTGAAGGTGAAAACCTTTTTGATGCTAAGGCAGTAATGAAATAATACAGATGCTATTTTATATCTACTTTGAACGTTCCCATCACCAAACGATGCAGCTTTGGTTGCCTGAGGTACCCTAGACCCTAGCAGGCGTGGTGTAAGATGCACTTCAGGTAACAGGAGCTCTTCTCATTATAACTTTAAAAAGGCCTTTCCAGTTATCATCCACCCTGTAGCACTCGATATTTCATCCTGGAGCAGAATCATGTTTTGGCTGACTGATCAAAGTTCCTGGACAGATGGAGGAGGCCTAATGATGACAGTGACAATGGTCCATATTCATGTATCCCAATTTCAAAATCCAAAAAGTTCTGGAAAAGCAAGCTGTTCAGAGTTAATTTGGCAGGAAAATCTGACCTAAATTTATGTGTCTTTATTCCATTTAGTGTGAGGTTTCATAAATTTCACCACAATAGGATTAAAATGTTTGATTACAGGGTGCCGTCTGCAGTATTGCTAGTAGGTTTCATAATATAGGACATATGCACTGAGTTACTTTCTTAAAATGAAAACAAATCTGAACTTCAACATGTATTTGGCCTCAAAGGTTTCTTTTTTTTTTTTTTTTTTTTTTTTAAATTTTTTTTTTTTTTTTTTTTTAAATTTTTTTTTTTTTTTTTTTTTTTTAAATTTTCATTTATTTATGATAGGCACACAGTGAGAGAGAGAGAGGCAGAGACACAGGCAGAGGGAGAAGCAGGCTCCATGCACCGGGAGCCCGACGTGGGATTCGATCCCGGGTCTCCAGGATCGCGCCCTGGGCCAAAGGCAGGCGCCAAACCGCTGCGCCACCCAGGGATCCCTTGCCTCAAAGGTTTCTAAAATGAATTGTATGCCTATAACAATGCTTAACTAGCATTTATTATATGTCAGGTTATATCAGAAGCACTTTATATGGATTAACTCATTTAATTTTCACAGTAGCCCTATAAAATGTAGTAATTCTCATATCTTAGCAATGAGAAAGCCAAGGCAGTAGTAAAATGCCGTAATTAGCTAGTAGGTAGTAGAGCCAAAACCTCAGCCCAGCCAGACGAGCTCTGAGACTCTTCCTCTTCATTATCATAATTCTTTCAATACCCAATGCATTACTGTGGTCACTAAAGAAAGGTGGAGCTCCTGATGCAGTTTCCTGAACTCATTCCATGTCTAGCATAGATCAAGTTCAATATTTCATGATATAATTTGACACTGCATTTTATATAAGTACATATTCTGCAATAAACCAGCTAGCAGCTGAATTCATTTGTCATGGCTGAGGTTTACAGCATCTCAGGTGGCACCTTAAATGCTATTTACTCATTAGATGCTTAAATTACTTACACAATTTTTTTCTAGTCTACACTGGAATGTCTCTACAACTGTATAGGCAGCCTACTTGGGCTCTAGGCAGCTCTAATCACTAAGAAGTCTTCCTTGTGCTAATTCTAAAATGCTTCCCTGAACTTTCTAGCCATTGATTCTAAACACAGAAAAGGTCATTTCCATTTCCATATGTTTGAACCCTTTAAAATCATTATAGATAACTATTTCTCCATTACTCTTTCTAGAAATGGTTCAAAGAAAACATGGGTAATATTTTTAAAATACACAGCAGGGATGCCTGGGTGGCTCAGCGGTTGAGCATCTGCCTTCGGCCAAGGGCGTGATCCCGGGATCCAGGATTGAGGATCCCGGCAGGGAGCCTGCTTCTCCCTCTGCCTGTGTCTCTGCCTCTCTCTGTGTCTCTCATAAGTAAATAAATAAATCTTTTAAAAAAAATACACAGCAAAAGTTGGTATGAGGAGTTAAACAATGAGAAAGAATAACTTAAAAAACAAAATGTTGATTTCCAGGTTTCCAGATGATGGTAGCTGCTTATACCCAAATTTCTCCACATATCCTCCAGAGACTTTATAGATAAACAAGGAGAACAACAAAATCCATAAAACAAAACTAAAAAATAAGAGTGAGGGAGAATACTGCAAACTGCAATTTACATGGAAATCAACAAATGGACATTAAAAACCAGCAAAGCTAATCTAGAGCTCATAATGGAATAGAAAAATCAGTGGAGAATAAGTGAAAAGGAGAAGAGACCAATGGGTTCCTCATGATGGCAGAACACAGCTAACATCACCCTTAGAAGGACAGAGTCTCACAGGAATAGGGAAATATTGAGAAAAGGTTTGAGACCTTGTGGATCAGAGCAGTAACTACTGGGGAACAGAAAGAAGGACCTGAAAGTTCTTGAGAATAGAGGTGGCGGTGACCAGCAGGAGTCCCTTGGAATCTCGGTGATCAGGGGAAGGGAGAGAGAAGCAGTGGATTTTAAAGATCCTATTAAACAAATAAGAAACACAAAATCAGAAGACCCATCAACCACCACCTTAACTCTTAGAAAAAATGCTACCTGTTAAATAATAGGCACTCAGCTGAGATTACTCTAAACTAAAAACTAGTACACTATCCAAACTTTTCACCATCACCATAGTAGAATAACTACTATTGATTTAGGAAAAGATAAGACATTTTAAAAGTGATGGGAATAACAGGTAACATCCATATAAAACTACTGTAAGAATCAAAATACCTCAGGTGATAAAGCCCCTTATCTGATACCCTGCCATAAAACCCACAAAGCAGAACTCTGTATATAATCTGCTCACATTAATATCCTTAAACATATATTTGCATATGTGAAAAAACACTCTAAATCAGAAATTCAAAAACTCAAAACAGAAAAGTACAAAAAAGATCCCAGAGATGACTCAGGGAAGAAAAGGAGAAGAGAGAGGAAAACAAAATAATTTCAGAAATGAACATTCAAATCTGAGATGCCAAAGAGACAAGACTGGAAATATAACAGCAGGTGCTATGAAGAGGAATAAAAATGCCAAGAGAATAAAAACAAAATACAAAAGAGCTAAAAAATCTAAGACACAAATTGGTTGCTATAGAATCTAAGCAAAGAAGACCTAAACTGTATGTAATTAAAATTTCTGAAAAATAAAAACAAAGGATAGAGCCTTTATATATATAACTGTAATTCAAAAAAATTTTCAAAGGGCTTGCTAACATCTAGACAAATTGACCAAGAATAATCAATCATCTGAGACATAGCCTACTAAAAATACTGCATTTAAAACAAAAGAAAAAATCCTTCTGGACCTTAGGCAAGAAAACCAAATCACTACAAAGCAAAGGATATCATAATGGCATCGTATTTGTCAACAGTAACACACATAGCAAGAGTACAGGAAAGAAAGTATAAGGCTAGGTCTTTATATCCAGCCAAACTGTTTTCAAGTATCAAAGCTATGAAAAATAGTTTGAAACCTGCGCAAACTCAGTATAGTACTCAGGAGCCCTCTCCATGGAATCTGTAAGAGAATGAACTTCATTTAAGTATGAGGTGTCAGTGATGTTCTGGACTATGGTGAACACTGAATACATTTAATTTTTTTTGGAGATTTTTATTTATTTATTTGAGACAGAGAGAGAGAAAAGGAACAGGGGGAAGGGCAAAGAGAGAGGAAGAAGCAGATTCCTCAATGAGTGCAGAGCCTGATACGGGGCTCAATCTCGGGACTCCAGAATCATGACCTGGGCCAAAAGCAGACGCTTAACCAACTGAGCCATCCAGGTGCCCTTGAATACATTAAATTTTAGAACAAAGACCAAAACATAGGAAGGGATAGAAGTAGAAGAGTACATGTTATCTGTCCTGTCAAAGTATAAATAATACAATCATTTATTTAATAGTAAAGAGAAGGGAGTAGAGGGAAAGTAGAATAAGCTCATTGGTTATCATATGGGTATAGAGTCAATGGTATTATTTAAAGCTCCCAACCTAGGATAAAGGGGCTGCTGGCATTACAAAAGGTCTTTTTAAAAGGTAAATCCTAGAGTAGGTGTTAGCAATCTTTAGGTGGCAGGTCAAATACAGTTCACCTTTTTTGTAAATAAAGTTTTAGTGGCACACAGCCAAATCCATCCAGTTACATTTTGCCTATAACTTTTGTTCTGTCTACATCATAGACGTTAATGTAGTTGTACTGTCCAAATTAACAGAGGTATTTGTAAGAGATGGTATGACCCACAAAGCCTTAAATACTTACTATGTGGGCCTTTACAGAAAAAGTTTGCCAACTCCTAATGTATAACAAAAATACAAAACTTTCCTAAATGCCAAAAACACAGAAAACGAAACATAGTAAGTTTTAAAAAAATGAAACAGTTAATATCAATCATATATGTAATATCAATAAATGTAAATGTGCTTAATTCATACATTAAAAAAAGGGTTTTGGGCCATTCATAAAGCAAAATAAAATAAAACCAACTGTATGCTCTATAAAAGAGAACAAATTGAGGCAGCTTTTTCTGCTCACAGACCCCATCCCCATGATATAATAAAAGCACCTCAAAAATAAAATAATTTAAAAATTTAAAAAAAAATCTAAAAGTTAAACATGAAGGAATGAGCAAAGATATACTAGGCAAATGCCAATAACATGAAATCAGGAATTGTGATTTTTTTTTTAAAGATTTTATTTATTTATTCATGAGAGAGAAAGCGAGGCAGAGATGTAGGCAGAGGGAGAAGCAGGTTCCATGCAGGGAGCCCGATGAGGAACTTGATCCTGGAACCCCAGGATCATGCCCCGAGCCAAAGGTAGACGCCCAACCACTGAGCCACCCAGGCATCCTAGGAGTTGTGATTTTGATACCAGGCAAGGCAACATTCAGACCAAAAGCATAAAGACAGAGAATTACAAATGCCAAAACCACAGCAACTATCTTCATAAAGCAGAGGCTATGAAAGGTGCAAAGAGAACCCAGAAGAGACACAATAATAAGAGACTAAAACACCATTCTGAGCCTGAGACATGTCAAACAAACAAAAAGTAAATAAAGATATAGGGGACCTAACCAACATCATTTATAAGGTATACTGTACATGTGTGTATATTACATTGATTATAGAAAATATAATTTCTCAAGCATACACAGGCCAGTTATGAAACTGTTCTTATATTAGGCCATAAAAAAGCAAAGCAAAACAAACAAAACAAAAACAAAAATACCTCATGAAGTTCCTAAGGTACAGACCTTTTCTGGCCACAATGCCATAAAACTAGAAATTAATAACATCAGAACACGTAAATTGAAAAAGATTCTTCTACTTGAACATTAAAAAACTCTTCAAAGCATCCTCTTGCGAGAAAGGGGGATATACAAACCCAAACTGCAGAATTTCTAAAAAACATATGAAAAGATGAGAATGAAAATACTACATATACTAATTATTGAAGCAGTACCAAAGAGAATATATATACTATCTTTTGCATAAGAGAATAGATGCAAACA
Organism: Nyctereutes procyonoides; assembly: GCF_905146905.1. Taxonomy (NCBI): domain Eukaryota; kingdom Metazoa; phylum Chordata; class Mammalia; order Carnivora; family Canidae; genus Nyctereutes; species Nyctereutes procyonoides. The sequence continues at coordinate 25,017,822 of NW_026575146.1, forward strand.
TATGCACACTCAACCCCCCTCCCCAAGTACTTTGGCTTATTTTTTCCGAAAAAAGAAATATAAAAGAAACCAATGAAAACGGTATCTGTAAAGGACAGGAAAAAATAGAATGGATGAGGTAGGTATAGGAGTGTGATACCTTTGGTATATTTATTTACATAGTTTTGACTTTTGAAACATGTTTTACAAATTCAGAAAATAAAATTTTAAAAAGGTTGAAAAAAACAAACTCTAAAAGTGGACACAAGCGTAAATTTAAAACTCTATTTTCCAACTGTATATCAAGTCAATAACATGATCACACAAAGAAAACAATTCAAATTAACATTGAAAATATACTCTGATCAAATATGACTTTAGTGGAATATACTCTAAGCACAAGAAAATCTGCAAAGAAGGCTTGAATATTACTTAGTGTTTTTTGTGTGGTTGTTGTTACTGGCAACAGTGTTGGTGTATTAATTCTGAAACTATTTTGCAGATTCAATGGAGTTCAGAAATACAAGGAGTTCTGTAAACTTTCATATACATATGAAATAAAGTAATTTTGGAGAGTGTATCTTCTCACTCTAACCTAAGGATTGGCTAGAAACGTTTTTTTAAAAAGTACATATATATTAAAAAAAGTACATATATAGTTGACAACAATTTAAATGTATTTATTACTGCTTAACTATATGCTTAAAAATGGTTAAGATGGTAAGTTTCAAGTTATGTGAATTTTACCATATGGTAGGTATGGAGCCAGGATATTGACATCTATCAACCCTAAACTGATATTATCCCTGGAAGAAGGATATTGTTATTTTCCTTTCACAGAGGACTAAACTGAGGCCCAGAGTTGGTAATTATGTCACATAAGATGAGAAAGTAGTAACAGAGATTAGAACTACTGGCTGTTTCTCTGACCCCAATTATCATGCTCTTTCCACCATAACCAAATGATTTTTCAAAAAGAATATTAACAATTTAGTTTTGATTTATTTTTTTAAAGATTTTATATATTTATTTTAGAGACAGAGCACGAGCAGGGGAGGAGGAAGGAGAGGAAGAGGGAAAGAATCTCAAGCAGACTCTGCACTTAGTGTGAAACCGGATGTGGGGCTCGATCTCACAACCCTGAGATCATGACCTGAGCTTAAACCAGGAGTTAGACACTTAATGGATTGAGCCACCCAGGTGCACCATACTTTTGCTTTATTTTAAATGAACGGACATTCACTGCTTTTGTTATTGTTGGATATTTGTTGTTACTGAGTAGTGATAGTGGCAGTTTTAAGGACTTTTGCCAAGAATTTGCAAGAGAAGGATATAATTCCAGAAGAAAGGTGTTTGGTCTCTTAGATAATGACATCTGGCCTTCCCGAATGTTGTTGTTTCAGGTCATATCCTCTGCCTGGAAAAAATGGAGCCTAATAGCTCAAGGTAGAAGAGATGTGAATCCAAGGTATATGCCTAATCTGTTTTTAAATACAATTTTAAATTTTTGAACAGTGTAAAAATGTTAAGTCTGGTTGAAACACATGTTCAAGCCAGCATATATTAGAAACATTATGTTCAGAAGCCAAAGCAGCCACTACTAAAAGCTCATGCACATGCGGTGGCCCTGTTTCCCCTGGGAATTGGCTGTTCAGTAAGTTCAGAGACCATAGGAACCTAAGCTCTGTTAGTACAAGGTAATTGAAAAATATCTTCACTAAATTGCTCAACAAACTCTTTTAAGATGGAGAAAATTTAAAAACAAACCATTGGAAATCATTACATAATACAGTTATGCAACATTTACAAACTATGTCTTAAAATGCCTGATAAAAATTAAATAGTATAAATGTCTTTGTGAATCCAGAAACAGTTATATAGGCTGTGGAACAAATCAGAATGCCACCAACATCCACACCTGGATGAATAAAAACTAGTGTAATGATAATAACTAGATGAGAACAAAGATGCTATAATTCCTAGAATATGGTAAATTACAGTTATCTGTAAATGAAATAGATATGCCAAAAAGCTTCAAAAAGTAAAAATTCTTACATAAGTGCAAAGAAGCTGAAAGGCTAAAATATCAAGTCTGATCCATACCACAGTTCAAAGAGGTATTAAAGTCTGGATAGTAACCAAGACAAAAGAGAAAGATTTGATGAATTTTATCTTGAAAAGATAATCATACAAATATTTACCACAATAATAACCATAATGTCAATGCCTATTGTGGTACAATGGTTAAAAAAGTAAGCCTTTCAGAAAAGTTCTTAAGATCAAAGCATTCAAAGTGCTTTTCGTGCAAAACTCCTTTTTGTACGTGTATATTTGACAAATGGTTTAAAGAAGAAGTAATTTAAAGCTGATTGAGAATGAGTAGCACATGTCTTCTGGCTATAAATTGTCTCCCTTCCCAACAGGCAAAGAAATCCAATCTGAAAATTATTCATTAAAATTATTTCCTTTAGAAGACGTCACTACAAGTTTAAAAAAGGGTTTTACTGATCATAAATGTATCATCTCCCCTGGCACTGTTGTTCCTTCCCATTTCCTTCATGTATCCTTATGTGGTAGTTTACTATCCAAGTCCATCACCAGCAGTCAAAGTGTGGGCCATAAACTTATACTTATTCTATATACTGCTACCCTGAATTAGGGAAGAGATACATACAGAAAAAGTAAGAATTTAGAAATTTCAATAGCAATTTAACAAAGTGATTTCATGCCTGCTGAATCTAAAAATAAGGGGGATCCCTGGGTGGCTCAGTGGTCTGGCACCTGCCTTCGGCCCAGGGCATGATCCTGGAAACCCGGGATTGAGTCCCACATCAGGCTCCCAGCACGGGGCCTGTTTCTCCCTCTGCCTGTGTCTCTGCCTCTCTCTCTCTCTCTCTCTGTCTCTGTCTCTCATGAATCTAAAAATAAAATACATGGAAAAAATAAAAATTAAAAACACATATTTACATATTTTTTAAATTAAGGATTATCGTGATATAATTTACATATAGTAAAATCCAACTTTTTTAGGTGCCTCTCTGCAGTCAATCTCTTCTCCTAATGCCATATCCTTTGCAACCATTGATCTGATTTCTCTTCTTATAATTTTGCCTTTTCTAGAATTTCATACAGGGGAATCATAAACTAAGTAGTCATTTGTGCCTGGCATCTGTCACTTTACATAGCAGCGCTTTTCAGATTCAATGCTATTGCATGTACCTATAGTTTTTATCTTTCTAGTAGTATTCTACTGTATAAATTCATCAAACTGCTTATCCATTCACCAATTGATTGATTTCTGGGTTATTTTCAATCTTGAGTGACTATGAATAAAGCTGCTATAAGCATTTATGTACAAGTCATTTTTTGTAAATTAAAATCCAAGTGTTCTAGCACCATTTTTAAAAAAAGACTATCCTTTTTCTATTGAATTGTCTTGGTATTGTTCTTGAAAACCAACTAACTTTATACCTGTGAGTCTATTTTTGGACCTATAGTCTCTTCCATTGTTCTATATCTATCTTTACACCAATGCTACATTAGCTTGGTTACTGAAGCTTTATTGTAAATCTTGAAATAAAGTCCTCCAGATTTGTTCTTTTTTAAAATTGTTTTGGCTATGCTAGATCCTGTGGTTTTCCATATAAATTTGAAAATTAGCTTGTTGATTTCTGCAAAAAGCTTGCTGGGATTTTAATTGAAATTGCATGGATTCTACATATCATTTTGAAGAAAACAGAAATTTTAACAATATTGTCTTCTGGTATATAAACTTGGTATATATACCCATTTACTTAGGTCTTCTTTAATTTCTTTCACCAACGTTCTGAAGTTTTCATTGTAAAAATATAGGTTTCATATTTGTGGATACTATTATAAGTGGTATGTTTTACTTCAGTTTCTAATTATTCATTGCAGCATACAGAAATAAAAATTTTTATATAACCTTGCATCCTATGATTTTTAAAAACTCATTTATTAGTTCTAATACCTTTTCATTGATTCTTTGAGATCTTGTATGGAGACAATCATGTCATATTGACAGTTTTAGCTTCTTCCTTTCCAAACTGAATGCCTTTTATTTCTTTTTCTTACATTACTAAACTGACCAGGACTTTCACTAAATATTGACTAGAAGTAGGAAGACTGGACATCCTTAACTTGCTCCCAATCTTAAATGGAAAACATTTCACTTCATCATAAGGTATGAAATGTTTCTTTTAGGTTTTCCATAGATGACATTTAAACAGGCAGATGAACTTCTCTTGCTGTTTGCAGAAAATTTTTATCATTATTGGGTATTATACCAACTTTGCATTCCTGGATGATCTCCACTTGGTTATAATGTATAGTCCTTTTAATACACTGCTGGACTTAGTTACTCAAGTATTATTAAAAATTCTCATGTCATGGGGCACCTGGCTGGCTCAGTCAGTAGAACGTGACTCCTGATCTCAGGGCTGTGAGTTCAAGCCCCCCCTTGGGCTTGGAGCTACTTTTAAAAAAAAAAAAAAGAAAGAAAGAAAGAAATTTTCATGTCTTATTGCTCATGCAGGATATCATTCTTGTAGTTTTATTTTCTTATAATATCTTGGTCAAGTTTTGGTGTTTCCATGGAATATTTTTTTCCCGTCCCTTTAACTTATCTATGTGTTTGAAAATTTTCTTTTCAAATCTTTATTCATTTATTCATGAGAGACACAAAGAGAGAGGCGGAGACATAGAGGGAGAAGCAGGCTCTGTGCACGGAGCCTGATATGGGACTCAATTCCAGGACCTTGGAATCATGCTCTGAGCCAAAGGCAGACTCAACTACTGAGCCACCCAGGTGCCCCTATCCATTTGAATTTAAAGTCAGTTTCTCAAAGGTAGTATTTAGTTGTGTCTTGCTTTTCTATCCAATCTGACAATCACTGCCTTTTAATTGTTTATAAGATAATTAACATAATCATTGATAAAGCTGAATTTGGGTCTACCATCTTGCTAATTATATTCTATTTGTCCCATCTATTCTTTGTTCTCTTTGGTTCTCTTCTTGCATCTTTTTGTGTTATTTTTTATGATTTCATTTTATCTCTACCACTGGTTTATTAGTTATGTGTCTTTTATTTTCTAGTGGTTGTTCTAGAGTTTACATCTTTCATTTCTTACAGTCTACCTTCAGTTTTTGTATCTATGAGGTCATGATAGTTGATCTACATTTTGGTATTGTTGTTAACTTTGCCCTCAATGGACCAAAGATTTCAAATTCTTTCACTGTTGAGCTGCCATTACTTTGCGCATGTTATAACCCAGTACTGGAAGATCATTCTCAGTATTTCTACTCTACCTTTAGCTTTCAGCAGTCACTGCACACGTGCACCACAGTGGAAGTCTCTAGTCTCTTTCCATATTCCTGCACCTTCCCCAGTGATGGACTGCTTGTTACTAGGTGTTAGGCTTACTTGGGGGCCAGGTTCGGCTTTTGGTCTCCTAGTGTGAGGCAGGGTCTGTGAGCCTGCTTTTGGATGGGATCGGCTAGAAAGCTTGTAGGCCTTTCTACCCTTCCCACAAGAGGTCATGGTTGGAGACCTGTGGAGAAGGAGTTGCCGGTGAGAATTCCCCTTGGGTTTGGAGCTCCCAGTTATTCCAAACTAAAGCTAGCCCATGATTAGACATCAAGGAATTTAAACTATTTTAGTTGTTTTTTCTTATTTGCTTCTATGGCAGTCACTTCTTCTAACGCTCTATTCAAAGGTGAACAGTTTGTGTGCCTCATTCTCAGATGGGCTTCTCAAACTTTAGAATTAAGTTTCCTTGATTTCCTTATAAACTCAGCTGTTAGCTGTCTGATACGTTCAAAGAAAATTATGCTTTTGGGGGCTATTTGATTTTTCTTATTAGGATGGGAGTGAACTGCTCTTACAGTTTTCCACACCTTGGAAATGGAAGAAGAACTTAGGCTTATGTTTTGTATGTCTTTGCTTTTTTATTTCATTTTCTAACATAATTAATTTTTATTGTATTTTATAAAAATATTGTTTTGTGATGGATTGAAAAAGACAACAAAACTGGTCCCTCATCATAGTGTGAAAATCATGGTTCCAGTGCATAAAGTAGTTATAGTTAGGACAAGTTTGTCTAGCCTATGGGTGCCATCAGCTACAGAACATTTTTTTTGGAACTTATGACATATTTATGGATAGCAAAAAGATTCATACTAATTCACACCTAGCAGAGAGTAAGGTATTAGGAGTGGTTAATCAAAGATTTTCACTCTAAAAAATTTATTCTGTAGCCCATCATATAATATTGCTATTTTTTTCTCTATCTCAAATAGATTAATAGAATTTGTCCCATTTTTCCCTGATGTGAGGGTTAATTTATTTAAGAATATTTCAAAACATCCCAGATTTTCTCTGGAAAAGGCACATCAAAATAAACCACAAAGTCTACCAATCAGCAAAGGTGCTAATTAAATGAAGACATGAAAAGAGAAAGTAGCCTTGAAGATATTTAGGAAACTATACCTCTAATTTCCCCTGATAAAGATTTTAGAAGCAATAATTATTTTAAAGTATGTTCTCATAACACTTTTATTATGAACCTATTGCTATGGTGCTCTTTTTGTCTATCTTGCCCAACAAAATAGCAAACACCTCAAGAATAGTGCTATATTCGTCTTCGTACTTCTCAGTGTCTAGCACAGTGCCTGGCATACATCAGGCTCTTAATGAATATACACTGAGTCAATGAATATTGAATGAAATGAATAGTTCTAGTAATTGTTCTACCTAGCTTTTTCTTCTTTTTTCTACAGGCTCTATCCTCTTTACCTCACCTCTTTTGTCTTTCCAAGCACATATAATTAGATCTCCTGGAATCTATATAGACCAGCATCCCTTTTAATACCCACTACTGTTGGAAGACTCTGCTGGCAGCCCCACCTACCTCATCAGCTGGCCTCATACCTATAATAGTAGCAGAGGGCTGAGGTAGTTCTAGCTCTGTCCTTTGTTTGGATGACCCGGCAGCCTATTTGGTGGTCAGCCTTTGTAGCCAGGTAAGTTTCTCATAACCACCTCAGGGACTGGGTGAATGGATTTCTATCTGACATCCCTATTTTTCCTCCTCAGTGGTCATATGTTGCAAGTGACTCACATACCTCAATGCCTAAACCTCCTTGAGTCAAAAACAGGCATTTCATTTTAGCTAATATAGTTTATGGTTTAGTTTTCCACATCCCGTGATCAACCTTCTATTAGGGTAGATAAGGAGAATGCCACTGAAAGCAGAAATTATGTTATTTCTTTTTGAATCTTTAAAAATTCCTAACATACTAATATGCCCATAGCAGATATACATTATAATGAGAGAATAAGTTGGATCTTGCATGAAAGCTCTTCATAAGTTTCCCTCACGAATTAAGTCAACTTACATTTATACTTTAGTTTTTCCTTTCACTGCCCCACAATTCACTTTTACTTCCTCATACACCTCCTTGGGGATGCTAATGTGTCTTGATGAGTGCACCTGATAACCCCTGATAAGACCAAATATACCTTGCAGTGCAAAAAGGTTCACATTTTTCCATAATCACATATTAACTAATCTCATTATTCCCATAGACTTTAAAGAAAAGAAACTCTTACCCAGCCTTAGCAACACTTATAGTTTGTTGCTCCATTGCCTCATGGATACTGGTTCTGTCATGTTCTTTGAGGCTGTTAAACTCATCGATACAGCAAAGGCCCGCATCTCCAAGTACTAATGCCCCAGCCTCCAAATTCCATTCTCCTGAGTCTTTCACAGCAGTTACCGTCAGACCTAAGGAAACAAGCAAGCTATATTAACTTTTATTTTCAAAACCATGTCTTATACCTATGAGCGGACAGTACCTACATTTTAAACAAAAAAGAGTCAATGCCTTCATTTGTAATCTGTCAAGAATGAATTACATCAGACAAAGAATGGGTGGTTCCCAAGGAGAGGAGGAATGGGAGGATGGGCAAAATAAGTGAAAGGAATTAAGAGGGACAAACTTATAAATGAGTCACAGGGATGTAAAGTATAGTATAGAGGACATAGTCAATAATATTGCAATAACTTTAAATGGTAACAGATGGTAAGTAGATTGATCATGGTGAGGATTTCATAATGTATATAACTGAAAAATCACTGTATTGTATACCTGAAATGAATATAATATTGTATGTCAACTATACTTCAATTAAAAAAAATGGATGGCATCAGGACAACTATTTCTGGTTTCCAGGCACTGGAAAGCCGCAGAAGATCCTATGTTCTGAAAATATAAGATGTGTTATTGAGTATTTTATAGCAACCAAAAATCCCCAAATTTTCTTTCCTTGGTAGGTACCCTCACTGAATAGAAGGAGCAAACAGATCTTCTGAAAAGAGGTTCTGTATCATATGCTGTTTAAAAAGGCCTATAAGGGGGCAGCCCCGGTGGCGCAGCGGTTTGGCGCCATCTGCAGCCCAGGGCGTGATCCTGGAGACCCTGGATCGAGTCCCATGTCGGGCTCTCTGTATGATGCCTGCTTCTCCCCCTGCCTGTGTCTCTGCCCCTCTCTCTCTCTATGAATAACTAAATAAAATCTTTAAAAAAATAAAAAAATAAAAAGGCCTATAAGTCCAAAGACAGAAAACAGAAGATATTAGAGTCCAATGATGAAAATGAAAAGTTTGTTCCCAGTCACAGTGTGAGAAAGAAGATTCCTTTAATATGTTTTTTCTGGATTTGATTCATCCTTTATACCACAGTGGTCAAAAGCAAAGGCTTCGGGGGCACCTGGCTGGTTGGCTCCACTGGTTAAGCATCTGAGTCTTGGTTTCAGCCCAGTTTATGAATTTGGGGATCATGAGATGGAGCCCCACAGTGGACTCCATGCTCAGTGTGGAGTCTGCTTGAGATTCTCTCCCTCTCCCTCTATCCCTCCCACCACTTGTGCGTGCATGTAAGCACTCTCTCTCTCTAAAATGAATGAATGAATGAATGAATGAATGAATTTTTTTTTTTAAAGCAAAAGCTTTTGAGTCACACAGACTTGGATCTGAATCTTGGATCTGTCATTCTGGTTGTCCTACTGTAGGCAAGTTTCCTAATATGTCCTGGCCTCTATTTATTCATTTATGAAACAGGATAACAATGGAATGTATCTTACAGAGTCTTGGATATTCAAATAGAATATAATAAAACTCTTTAACAGGTGTATGACATATAATGAGTACTTATTTTACAATAACCATTGATAAGCCAGACTGACCAAGAAAAAAAAAAGAGGAAAAACAACTTACAAATATTAGGAATGAAGGGGGATATCCCTATAAACCCTACCAACACTTAACTGGTAGTAAGGAAATACGATGAACAACTCTATGCACTAAGTTTGGTAACTCAGATGAAACGGTCAGATTTTTTGAAATATATAAACTGTGAATGTTTATCTAAACAGGAATAGATAGCTTGCATACTCCTATACCTCTTTTGAAAATTGGCTATATAGTTAAAAATCTTGCAACACATAAATCTACAGACTGAGATGATTTCATGGTGAATTCTACCAAACATTCATGAAAGAGATAATACCAATTTTACAAAATTTTCAAAAATACAGAAAAACAAGGAACACCTCCCAACTCATTTACTATAGCCAGCACTATTAAGATACCAAAACCAGATAAAGGTATATTAAAAGAAAACTACAGACTAGTATCTCTCATAAACATAGACGCAAAAATCCTCAAAAAAAACAAGCAAATCAAATACTTAAAATAACAGATTATAAACAAGTGGGATTTATTTTGGGATTACAAGGTTAATTTGACATTCAAAAATTAACCGAAATAATACACCACATCAATAAACTAAGGAAGAAAAAGCAAATGACCACCTCAATATATTCAGAAAAACACTTGATAAACTCAACAATTATTCATGATTAAAAAAAAAAAACCTCTCAAAAAGCAAAGAATAGAGGGAACTTCTTCAGTCTTATAAAGGGTATTTACAAAAATCGTACAACTAACATATTTAATTGTAAAAGACTGAATGCTTACCACCACACCCACCCTCATTCCCAAGATCAAAACAAGGCAAGATGTGCTCTCATCATTCTTATTCAAAATCTTTGTGGAGGTTCTAGCCAGTAAAATAAAGGAAAAGAAATTAACAACCATCAGATCAAAAGGAAAAAACAAAACTTTATATTTTCAGACAATATGATTATGTATGAAATTCCAAAAAATGTACAACAAAGCTACTAGAACTAAGTGAGCATAGCAAGGTTGCAGGATATATGTCAATATATAAAAATCTGTCATATTTCTATGTACTAGAAAAAAAATTTTAAACTCCAATTAAAAATAATACAATTTATAATAGCACCTGAAAATATGAAATACCTGGGCATAAATCTTTAAAAATGTGCAAGATCTAGGCCTTGAGTTGAAGCCCCATGTTGGGTGCAGAGATTACTAAAAAAAATAATTTTAAAAATAAAAAATATGCAAGATCTATATGTAAAACTACAAAACAATGATGAAAGAAATCAAAGACAACTAATTAAATCAAGAGATATTCCATGTTCATGAAATTGAGAAACTCAGTATTTTAAGGATGCTTCCTCAAATTGCTCTATTAATTGTCCCTAAAGATTCAATGCAATTCCAAGCAAAAAAAAATTTTTTTTAAAGATTTATTTATTTGAGAGAGAGAACACAGTAGGGACGGGGGAGAGTACAGAGGGAGACAGGGTCTTCAGCAGAGTGTGCACTGGGCATGGAGCCTGATAAGAGCTTAATCTTAGCACCCTGAGATCACGACCCAATAGGAAACCGAAAGTCAGACTGTGCCACTCAGGCCCCCCCCTCAAAAAAATTCTAATGGGATTTTTCTTTTTATAGAAACTGACAGAGTGATTCTACAATTTATATGGAGAAGCAAAGGAAATTGAAGAATCAAACCAAAAAACAAAGTAGGAGGTCATGATTTCATTTCCACATTTACTACAAAGCTACAGTAACCAATTCAGTGTGGTACTAGAAAAAGGAGAGACAGAGAGAAAAATGGAATAGAGTCCAAATACAGGCCCACACATATCTGGTCAAGTTATTTTTGATAAAAATGCAAAAGTTATCCAATGAAGAAAAGATAATCTGTTCCACAAATGTGTTGGAATAATTGGATAGCCTTATGCAAAAAGAAAAAAAAAAATCAACCGTGATCCATACCTCAAATGTGATACAAAAATTAACTGAATGAAAGAAAAGATCTAAATGAAAAATGTAAAACTTATAGACGAAAACTCATAAAAGAAAATACAAGAGAAAATCTATGTAAGTTCTTCTTTTTCCAGTCCAGCATTTAAGGAACTCAGAGGTTGCCACAAGTTGCCACTTGTTTAATAATAAGTAAAAACCTGAACTGGAAAATCAATAATTCTTCTAAGATGCATTAGAGAAATGAGGTCATGAGGCAAACCAATGCCCTCAAAATTAGAAAGATAGAATCACAACTTACCAGAGCTGATACCTCCAGGGGAACCAGTAATGGTATAAGAAAACCTGAACTGTAATTGATGAATTGCTGGAGGCTGTGTGGATAACTCTCAGAATTACAATCTCCATTCATGGGGGACCCTCACACTTTTGTGAGTTTTACCTCCAAGAGCCCTCCCAGGTTAAGTATCACATTAAGTATCAGCAATTTTTCTCTGAAACTGTAAGCAAAGAGATGGAAAGTCTACGAAAAAAAATTTTTTTTTAAATTCTAGAGGTCAAAAACACTGTAAAATAAAGGAAGAATGCCTTTGATGGGCTCATTAGTGGACTGGGCACGGCTGATTAAAGAATCTCTGAGTGTAAAGATAGTATAAGCTTCAATGGAAACTTCCAAAACTAAAAAGCAAACAGGAGAAAAAATGGAAAATAACAGAGCAGAATACCCAAGAACGTGAGACAACTACAAAAGGTGTAATATAAATGTAATGGGAAACCAGAAGGAGAAGAAAGAGAGAAAGGAAAAGAAACATCTGAAGCAATAATGACTAAGAATTAGTCATGAATTGATTAATTAATGTCAGACAACAAACCATGGATCCAGAAAACTCAAGATAACACTAGACAGGAAAAATGTTTTTTAAAAAACTACATGTAAGCCTGTCATATTCAGATGTCAGAAAATCAAACATAAAGAAAAAATCTTGAAAGAAATCAGAGGAAAAATTCAACTTACCTGTAGTGGAGCAAAGTATGCAGGTAACGAGTAGAATTAAATATTCAAAGTATTGAGAGAAAAAAACCCACTAGTCTAGAATTCTGTATCCTTTGTGAAATTACCTGCAAAGTGAAAAAAAAATAGACTTTCTCCACAAAAAAAAATTTCTTGAGGTAATTTGTTGCCAGGAGACCTGTCTTGCAAGAAATGTTAAAAGAAATTCTTAGGGAGAAGAAAGTGATATAGGTCAGAAACCCAGATCTACACAAAAAGACCTGGTTGGCTCAGTTGGTCTGAGCATGTAACTCTTGGTCTTGGGGTTGTGAGTTTGAGCCCCACATGGGCTGTAGAGATTACTTACATAAATAAATAAACTTTAAAGAAAGAAAAAAAGAAATTCAGATCTACATAAGGGAGGAACAAAGGAAGACTAGGTAAAACAACTTCTATTTTAATATTTTTAATTAATCTAACAGATAGTAGTGTGTTAAAAATAACAGCAACAATGTATTCAAATATGTATGCTTATATATGTTTATGTTCAAGTAAAATGAATGAGAGCAAGAATATAAAGGATGAGAGGGAGGAATTAGAAATATATTGCTGGTTGTAAGGTACTGTGCTACCTATGAAGTGGTACAGTGTTATTTGAAAGTGGACTTGGGTTAATTGTAAACATTTATCGCATACTCTAGAGCTACCAATTACAGGACTAAAAAAAGAAGTATAATTGATACACTAAGAAAGGAGAAAAAATGGAAACATATAAAATGCTCAATTAAAACCATAAAAGGCAGAAAAACAGTGGAAGATAAAAACAGGAACAAACAAGGGCAGCAAATAGAAAATGCTAACAAATATGGCAAGTATTAATCCAGCTATATCAATATTCACGTCAAACATCTATAGTCTAAATATACCAGTTGAAAGATTATCACCGTTGATGAAAAAAGACCCAACTATATATTATCTATAAGAAACTCACTTTTATTTTTTTTCCTTTTTTGAAACCCACTTTAAAAATAAGGACATACAGATTAAAAGTAAAAAGACAGAGACAGATATATCATGCAAACACTAATCCAAAAAAATATGGGAGTAGCTATATTAATTTCAGAACAGATATTAGGGCAAGAAAAATTATCTGGGAGACAGAGAAGCATTACATAATGAAAAAAGGGGGTCAAAACTGCAAGATGATATAACAATCCTTAATATTTATGGGCCGAGGAATATAAGAGGTAAGAACTAGTGGAACTCAAAAGAGGAGTAGATTATAGTTGGAGACTTCACCACCCCTGTATCAGAAATGGACATATCCAGCAGGTAGATAATCAGAAAGGCCGTAACTGAACTCAAAAGTACCATCAATCAACTGAATATAACAGGCATCTATAAACAACTTTATCCAAAAACAGCAGAATGTATTTTTTTCCTCCAGCACCCACGGAATATTCACAAAGATAGATGATAAAACACACCTTAGCAATTTATAAAAGAAATCATAAATCTTCTCTCAGACCATAATGTAATTAAATTAGAAAGCAATAACAGGAAGACAACTAGAAAATCTCAAATTATGTGGAGATTAAACACCACTAAATAACATATGGCTAAATAACATATGGCTCAAGAAAGAAATCTCAAGAGAAATTTAAAAATGTTTTAACTAAGTCACAATAAAAACATAAGTTATCAAAATGTGTGGGATATAGGGAAAGCAGTGCTTAGAGAGAAACTGATGGCACTAAGTGCATATATTAGAAGAGAAGAAAGATCTAAAATCAATAATCCAAACTTCCACTTTAGGAGACTACAAAAAGAAGATCAGATAAAATCCAAACCAAGCAGAAAAAAAGGTAATAGTAAAAATTTCGGCAGAAATCAATGAAATTGAAAACAGGAAATCAGGGGTAGCCCTGGTGGCGCAGCGGTTTAGCGCCGCCTGCATCCCGGGGTGTGATCCTGGAGACCCGGGATCAAGTCCCACATCGGGCTTTCTGCATGGAGCCTGCTTCTCCCTCTGCCTGTGTCTCTGCCTCTCTCTCGCTCTCTCTGGATGAATAAATAAATAAATCTTTAAAAAAAAAAAAGGAAACAGGAAATCAATAGAGAAAATCATTGAAACCAAAGGATATTCTTGACAAGATCAATAAAATTGTTAAGCTAAGAAAAAAAAAAGAGAGAGAAAAGACACCAATTACTAATATCAGAAATGAAAGAGGGGGGCATCACTACTGATCCTATGGACATTAAGCAGACAATGAAGAATTATTACGAACAACTTTATGCCCACAAGTTTGATAACCTAGATGAAATAGACCAATTCCTTGAAAGACATGCTACTAACTCACAGGAGAAGAAACAATCTGAATAGAGTCATATCCCATAAAGAACTTGATCAATAATTAATAACTTTCTAAAACAGAAAGTACCAGGCCCAGATGACTTCACTGGTGAATTCTACTAAACATTTAAGGAAGAAATGATACTCATCCTCTACAGTTTCTTGCAGAAGACAGAAATAGAAGTAATACTTCCTAATTCATTCTATGATACCAGCATTATCTCCATACCAAAATCCAACGAAGACATTACAAGAAAACTACAACTTATGTTTCTCATGAACAGATATAAAGATCCTCAGTAAACTATTAGCAAACTTCTGCTTGCTTGAGCAGCACATATACTAAAATATTAGCAAATTAAATCTAACAATGTATAAAAAAAATTATACACCATGACTCAGTGGGATTTATCCGAAGTGTGTAAGGCTGGTTCAACAAGCAAAAATCAACTGATGTTATCTATCAAACTGACAGACTAAAGAAAAAAAAAAAATCACAGAGCAGACTCAGAAGCCCATTAACAAAACAGATAATGAATTGTTACATATTCATACTGTGGAATAAGACAGCAATAAAAACTGAAGCACAGCTAAATAAAATACAGATAAAATATTACAAACATAATATTGAGCAAAAGAATATTCTCTACAATTTCATTACTGTAAAGTAAAAATATCAGGCAAAAACAAAATAGTGCAAATAGACCTGATCTATAAGAAATACTAGGGGAATCTTTCAGGGTGAAATGAAAGAACACTAAGACAGTAATTCAAGTACACATAAAGAAATGAAAAACACCAGTACAGTTAACTACATAGGTAAATATTAAAGATGGTATCAATGTAATTTTTTGGTAACTCTTTTCTTCTGATTCAAGTAAAAACTACAGAAAGCAAAAATCATAAAACTGTGTTGACCAGCTTAAAATGTATAAAGATGAAATCTGTATGACAATAATAACACAAAAGAAGGTGGAGGGAACAGAATTACATGGAACAAAATTTTTATATACTATTAAAATTAAATTAGTAGTAATCTGAACTACTTAGGTTTTAGATTAAGATGTTATAAGAACCACCAAGATAATCACTAAGAAAATAACTCAAAAAATACAGTACAAGAAACAAAAGGGTATTAAAATGATACACTAGAAATTAAACACAAAAGAAGGCAGTAACGGAGAATATTGCAATAAAGACATAAGCTGTATAGAAAACAGAGTGGAAAATAAGCATTCATAAATCCTATCAGTAAGTACATTAAATGTAAATAAACACTTTAATAAAAAGCAGTTTGTATGTAGAATGAATACAAAGACTTGATCCAACTATGTATTGTCTAAAGAGACACACTTTAGACAGTAACCAAAAGGGGATTACAGTGGCTATGCTAATATCAGAGAAATATTTTAATACAATTAAAAAAATACATTAATGTGAGAATAGCATTCACAAGTGAAGATATAATCACACTGGCTTTTGCACTAGTTAGATAACATCTACAGCAGAAGTCAGCAAACTGTAATCTGTGGGGCAAAATCTGGCCCAACCACTTGTTTTTGTAAAAATAGTTCTTTTGGAACACAGTCATGGTCATCATTTACTTACTGTCAATGGCTACTTTCACACTACATAGCAGAGGTAAGTAGTTGTGACAAACACTGTATGACCTCAAAAATCTAAAATATTTATAGCTGGCCTTTTACAGAAAAAAAAAAAGGTTGCTGACTCAATCTAGAGTATTAATGTTTACTTTGGGGACATCAAATTTTAAAAGAAATACTAATAAAAAGAAAAGGGTAAACATAATAAAGAACAAGGAAATAATGTCATTTAAAGACTAGTTTATGGCACAGGGTACGATTAGCCTAAAGAAAGATTTAGAGAAGAGAATAATTTTTACATATTTAGAAAACTAGCTTTTAGAAGAGAAATTAGACTAATTGGGAGTAGCTTCAAAAGAAATAGAATAAAGGATAAAAAGCACATGATCATCTCAACAGAGACAGCAAGAGCATTTGACAAAATTCAATATTTCTTCATGAAAAAAAAAACAAACTAGGAAGAGGAGGGAACTTCCTCAACCTGATAAAGGGCATCTATAGAAAACCCACAACTAAACATTATTCTTAATGGTATAAGATTGAATGTTTTCTTGCTAAGATCAGAAACAAGAAAGGGATAGTCACTCTTGCTATTTTTTTTTAAGATCTATTTATTTATCTGAGAGAGATAGAGCACACACGTGAGGAGGAGGTAGGGGCACAGCGAAGAAAGCATACTCTCCACTGAGTACCAAGCCCCACACTAGTTGGATCCCAGGACCCAACCTGGAGACCAGAACCTGAACCTAAGCCAAGAGCCAGGAATTCAACCAACTGAGTCACCCAGGTACCCCACTCTCACTATTTCTATTAAACACTATACTGGAAGTTCTGGAAAGGGCAATTAGGCCAAAAATGAAATAATAGGCAACCATGGGGGAGGCAAAGAAGTAAAACTATCTCTATTTGCAGATAACATAATCTTGCATGTAAAAAATCCTAAGGAATCCACTAAAAATGTATTATAAGTAATAAATGAGTTCAGCAAGGTTGAAAGGCTACAAAATCAATTTTTAAAAATCAATTGTATGCCTATACGCTTTTTTAAAAAGATTTTATTTATTTATTTAAGAGAGAGTGGGCACAAAAGAGCATGAACAGGGGAAGGTGCAGAGGGAGAAGCAGACTTCCCCACTGAGCAGGGAACCTGATGTAGGCCTGGATTCTAGGACCCTGAGATCATGACCTGAGCCAAAGGCAAATGCTTAACTGACTGAGCCACCCCTATACTTTCAATGAAGAATACAAAAATGTAATTAAGAAAATAATTCCATTTACAATAGCATTAAAAAGAATAATATACTTGGGCGCCTGGATGGTTCAGTGGTTGAGCGTCTGCCTTTGGCTTGAGTCGGGATCCTGGGATAGAGTCCCACATCGGGTTTCCCACAGGAAGCCTGCTTCTCCCTCTGCCTATGTCTCTGCTTCTCTCTCTCTGTCTCTCTCATTGACTATATAAAATAATAAAAAAAGAATAAAATACTTAGGAATAAATTTAACAAAAAAAAGTATACCCTATACCCTAAAAACTATAGAACACTGTTGAAAGAAATTATGGATGACTTAAATAAACTAAAAGATATTCCATGCTTAATGACTGGAAGACTTAATATTGTTAAAGACGACAATATTCCTCAAAGAGTACTACAGATTCAATGCAATCCCTATCAAAATCTCAATTATCTTCCTTGCACAAATTGACAAAGTGATCCTAAAATTCATATGGAAATTCAATGCATCCCAAATAGCCAACATAATCTTGAAAAAGAACAACTACAAAGCTACAATAATCAAGAAAATATGGTAATGGCATAAGTATATAGACCAACAGAACAGAACTGTCCAGAAATAAACCCATACATTTATGGTCAATTCATTCTTGGGGGAAAGAATAGTTTTTTCACATGATACTGCTGGGAAATTGGAGATACACTTGCAAAAATACGAATTTGGACCCCTACTTCACATCATATACAAAAAAATAATTGAAACTGGATCAAATATTTAAATATAAGGTACTAAAAGTATAAAACTCTTAGAGGAAAACCATCCAGCAATTCTACTCTGGGTAATTATCTGAAGAAAACGAAAACATGAACTAGAAAAAGATACATGCACTCCCATTGTTGGCTGCAGCATTATTACAAAGATCAAGACATAAACAACCTAAGTGTCCATTGATGGATGAATAAAGAAATTGTTGTATATATACAGTGGAATATTATTCAGCCATAAAAAAGAATGAAATCTTGCCATTCACAACATGGATAAACCTTGAGGGCATTATGTTAAGTGAAATCAATCAGACAGAGAAAGACACTGCATGATCTCTCATACATGTGGAATCTAAAAAAGCTCAGACATAGAAAATCAGGCTCACAGACACAAAAGATAGATTGGTAGCTGCCAATCTATTGGTGGGGAGGGAGAAATGGGTGAACTGTCTTTTTTCTCTTTTTTAGTTTAAGTACACTGAATAATTTGTAATAAAAAACTTCTAAAAATGAAACTACTAAAATTCTTGAAGAAAACAAAAATACATGTATAAAATGCTTAGAAAAAGAAAAAAAAAACAGGTGTAAATCTTCATGACCCTTGATTATAATGGCAGTTTTTTTGAGAAATGACACCAAAAGAATAAGGAAAAAAAGCAAAACAGATAAATTGGACTTTATCTAAATTAAAAGCTTTTGGGCAGCAAGCCACCACCAAAATTAAGAAAAAAGAAAAAAAGGAAAGAAACCTCACAGAATGGAAGAAAATTTTTCTGAACCTGAAAGTCTCTGATAAGAAACTTGTATTTAGAATCTACAAGGAACTTTACAACTCAATAAGACAAAAGCCCAATTTTTTAAAAGATCAAAGGATCTGAATAGACATTTCTCCACAGAAGATATACAAATAGTCAATAAGCAAACGAAAAATGTTCAACATCTCTAGCCATCAGGTAAACGTAAGTCAAAAACCACAATGAGGGGCAGCCTGGGTGGCTCAGCGATTTAGCGTGGCTGTCAGCTCAGGGCCTGATCCTGGAGACCCGGGATCGAGTCCCACATAGGGCTCCCTGCATGGAGCCTGCTTCTCCTTCTGCCTGTGTCTGTGCTTCTCTCTCTCTCTGTGTGTGTGTGTGTGTGTGTGTGTGTGTGTCTCATGAATAAATAAATAAAAATCTTAAAAAAAAAACAAAACCCACAACGGGATCCCACTTCACATACAATTCGTGGCTATAATCAGAAAGACAGGGGCAGCCTGGGTGGCTCAGCGGTTTGGCACCTGCCTTCGGCCCAGGGCGTGAACCTGGAGACCCAGGCTCGAGTCCCGCATCTTTCCTGCATGGAGCCTGCTTCTCCCTCTGCTTGGGTCTCTGACCCCCCCACCCCCCGTCTCTCATGTATGAATAAATAAAATCGTAAAAAAAAAAAGGACATAATAATAAGCCTTAGTGAGGACATGGAGAAATTAGAATGCTCATACACTGTTGGTGGGAATGTAAAATGGTACAGCCACTATGGGAAAGAGCCTGGTAGCCCCTCAAAAGGAATTACTATATGACCCAGCAATTCCACTCTTAATTAAGCATATAACCAAAAGAAAGGAAATACAGGTCCTATGCAAAAACTTGTACACAAATGTTAATAGCAGCATAGCTGTTACTAAAAAAAAAAAATACTGTGTAATCATACTGGTTCTGAATTGGATTCTTTATGTGCTGGATTCAAGGCTTTGGCAGGCACAGATTCTATCAATCTAAAATCTATCAGTATTTACCTGTTAGCTCCTTTGTGAAACCATTCCCCTTCCTATCCTTTCTAGTTTTTGGCCTTTTCCACATGCCCCTGCATACAAGCTCTCCAATCTCACGAAGCCTCCTTTCCTAGCTTCTGTCAAGCGAGGCTCCATCTAATGCTGATTGTCTCTATAGTAACCAACTAGAAATGCTGCTATGCTTAGCAGTGGCTTTGTGCAAGTAGTGCTCTAGCCTAGAGAGGTTTTAAAGATTTGAGTCCTTTTTCTATTTATCACCCATTTCTCCTGATACTGGAGAAAAGAGAGCATCTGATGAATGAGAGAGGTAGAGGGCTAAAGAGAAAAAGACTGAATGTAAAACATGAAGGAAGCTGGATGAGTGGAGACTGGGATCAAGAGGAAAATGAATTTAGAAGGAGCTTTGTTTCATACAGGAGTAAGAACACATGGTAAGAAACTAGATACGAAAAGCAGAAAATAATTATTAAGCATTTCCATTCATATTCCTCTGGTCAGAACCGATATAATGATATTAACATCAACAAACTGTCAACAGCAAACATAATTACAGTGCTTTAGAAAACTAACTGATGTATGTCACTGATAGCTCTACACAGGGTGTTTTACAGTAGAGTCCCATTACGGATAGGGATCAGAGAAGTGACACCAAAAGAACAAGGAAAAAAAGCAAAACAGTTTTATAGTTTATATCTTCAACAAACTCGTAACCTAATGATGGATAGCAGTGACCACCAAACAGTGAAACTGTTATCAATGAGGTGGAACACAGAATGGGGAGAAAGGGTCATACTTTATGTAACAAATATGGAAACCTCTTAAAAAATATAGGGAGGCATTCTAGGATGTGTAGCTCCATCCTCCCCCAGACATCCCTTCTGCAACAGGAGGCTTGACCTCTGTAGTGCCTGAAGGGGGAGACTCCCACAGCTCTGCCTGGGCTGAGCCTCTCTTCTTACTCCCCATATATACTACCGCTAACCTCATTCATGGAGCTGGGTTCCTCAAGAGTTCATTAATCAAGATATTACTACCGTGTCTGCCAGCCTGTGGGTTCTTCAGGAAATGATACCAATTGCTTTTTCTACACATAAAGGCCACTTTAAATATCTGACAGAGGAGAGCAGAGAGGCACTAGGTCAGCAACAACAAGAACAGGGTTTCTGAGCACCAGTGTCTGATTCATTGGTTATGTAGGAATGGTAATACCTTACCCACCCACCAAACCAGGATGTTTTGAAGCCTAAAAGCAGGTTATTTAAAAGTTCTTTGCAAAGGATAAAGCATCATACCATATATAAATATACACATGCTCCGTATATATGCACCATATATATACACACACATACTACACACATGTGCGCACACATACACACATAGCTTTTATTGTGATACCCTATTTTGCCTCCCACAGAACTTTAACAATAACTGGGTAAAGTTGCGTCTAATACTTTCTATTGTGTACCATACTCACTTGGTTACAGTTATCTTTTTTTTTTTTTTTAAAGATTTTATTTATTCATGAGAGGCAGAGAGAGAGTGAGTCAGAGACACAAGCAGAGGGAGAAGCAGGCTCCATGTGGGGAGCCCCATGTGGGAATTGATCCCGGGTCTCCAGGATCAGGCCCTGGCTGAAGGCGGCGCTAAACCACTGAGCCACCCGGGCTGCCCTGGTTACAGTTATCTTTCCAATAAATTCTATGTATGTTTTATCTTTGAATAATCCATAGAGCCTAGCACAATTTCACATAATAAATGCTCTCTCAATATAATGAGTTATTTAGTTGTTACTAAATCATTTAGGATTTATTCCTTTTAGAAATGTAAACTCTAGCAAACCTCAACATTCTACATTTATATAAAAATCTTATTTAAAACTGTCATTAAATGTTGACCTCCTATAACTAATAACTGGAAGCCCTTTAAACTAATTAAAGATCATATTACAACAAGCCTTACATGAGAATTTTTTTAAAAGATGGGAACAATAATGCAAGTGTCTCTTTAAAGAGAATTAAACGCAGGGCTAATATAATCACCCCAGGTGGAAACCCAGGATTTGAACAAAAGCAAGAGGTTAGCACTTCCATTCCTATGATAACTTCTGCAGTAGACAGGAGCTGAGACTTGATTTAACTCTTAGTTATAATACACTTTAATTCAATATATTTTAATTTAATTCAATTTAATTCTAGTTCATTTTAATTCACTCTTTCATCTTGTTTTTTGTGTGACCTCAATTTAATTTCAAGCTTAAGATTCTTAGAAGCCCTCTGCAGAGAAGCTTTGGAGCAAAGGAAGCAAGCTGCATCTTGTCCCTTCAGATTTTAAGATGTACGCCCAACACTTTCTCTGAATAGCTACAGCACACCACTCCACGCCCCGCCATAATCTATTGGCCTGGTTAAATGACCACCCCATTTCACACCACAGAAAGCACTTGATAACAGCCCAATAACTGGATTAAATAAACCTGGATTGCCAAATAAGCCTAATTATGAGGGAAAATAATTATAGCTGTATTTGTTTGCCAGGGCCACCATCATAACAAAATACCAGCCCAGGGAGCTTAAGCAATGTAAATATGTTTTCTCACAGTTCTGGAGGCTAGAAATACAAGATTAAGGTATCAGCAGGGTTGGTTTCTTTTAAAGCCTCTCTTTGGCTTGCAGATAGCTTCCTGCTTGCTGTGTCCTCACATGGTCTTTTCTCTGTGTATGTTACCCTTGGTGTCTCTTTTTATGTCCAAATTCCCTCCTTGAGTAGGGACATCAGTTGACTGGATTAGGGCCCCACTTTAAGGAACTCATTTCAACTTAACCACCTCTTTAAAGGCCCTATCATCAATACAGTCACATTCTGAGGTACTGAAGACTTAGGGTGTCATCACACGAACGGGGTGAGGGGACAAAATTCAGCCTACAACAACAGCTAACTAGGTTCATTTATCTCTGTTTGAGGCACTAGTTTAGGCTTTGTTCATCTTAGAACCCAAATGATCTCTTTCAGCCATCCCTCCCCCATGTAATCTGTACAGAGAGAAGCAATTTTGGAGATTATATTCTATGTAGCCCTCCAAGCATCACATGGATCCCCCCCCTTGGGTACTTAATAAGTGAAGACACTCATGATGCCCCCATCTGCTACAACACGGTTAGCTCTTTGAGTGTCACCAAAAAGTTGTCCAGCGAGAGATCTCCTAGATAGTCTCTAAAACCAGAGTAATGCTTTTACAATTTTTTTCCCAGTATGAGACACCAGCTCATTTGAAATATGCCATGGCACATCCTGAATCCCTTTGACTTATCTTGTAAAATATTGTCAAAGGTGAAGAAAGAAACTATTGGAGAAAGTGCTCAAAGGCTCTTTAAGATTTCTGAGGAGCAATAATAAAAGAGTTAAGAAGGCAACATGAGAGGCCCAGAGTCAATACTTGTGGCTTCTAGTGGACTACTGAGGAGGGTCATTTTCCCCTTAATTACTATTGTATATGACATGTTGAACAAAAGGTTTTTAAAAAAATAAGCCAGGGGATCCCTGGGTGGCTCAGCAGTTTAGCGCCTGTCTTTGGCCCAGGGCGCGATCCTGGAGTCTCGGGATCGAGTCCCGCGTCGGGCTCCCGGCATAGAGCCTCCGTCTCCCTCCTCCTGTGTCCCTCCTCTGCCTATGTCTATCATAAATAAATAAATAATAAATAAATAAATAAATAAACTATCTTTAAAAAAAAAAAAAGCCAAACTAGTGGTATTCAGATAGATTTTTTTCAGTTCTTGACGTTTCAAGTTCTATGGAAGATGTGCCTTATTATGTCATACCTATGCTCAGACTGCAAAATACACTTTATTTTACCCCAAGCTTCTAAAGTCATTTTTATAAAGCAAGTGAATTAGAATCTCTTCAGAGTGCCTGCAATAATCAGAAATTGCGTACACCATCCTCAAGGCTCTCTCACGTTTTAAACTTCAAATGGCCATATATTACCTTATACATCTAGTGTATCTCAACAGCATACACAACAATTATCACGTTATCTTGGCTAGTGTTTGGACCAGCACTATTAGGAGTGAACTGACAATACAGCTTATCAGTAACAGTAATCTGAAGCTATCACCACACTAAGACTCATAGTCTAAGGTACACAAACAACTGGGCTTGAGGAAACCTTCTCTGGTAGGTCCTATTTTACTGTTTAATCCATTGCCAATAAAATGAGAACCCCTGCTCTAAGTAGTTTCCCTAAATATGGGGAGACCTGGTATTACCTTTGCCACATTAACTTTCAAAAGACCATCAGATAAAGAAGCCATGTCAACAGCAACCTACCTAAGTATGAACAATGTGCAAAGCTTGACGACTCGAAATCCTGGGCACTATTCTTTTTTTTTTTTACATTGGGGGAGTCACTTGGTAATTCAGCATAATGGGATCCTGGGCACTATTCTAAGCAACAACTCTTTCAGCCCCGATAACAGCTAAGAAATAATATTTTCTCTGAATTTAATTAGCCAAGGTCAGTGGTTTCATTCAGAACAGCGAAAGACAAAAAAAAAGATGGTTTATGAATAGCAGATAATCAAGCAAATCTTTATACCACTCCTTACTAAACAGAAATTGTTCAACAACCCCACAAATGTGTTAAAACGTCTCCCTTTCTCCACAATGGTAGTCAAACAGCATAAATGATTCGACATGAAAGCAAAGACTCCTCAAAACTTGTCTGTGGTGCCACAAATTTTCATTTACTAACGGTTTAGGTCATAAATTTTTTTTGAGAGTCACATGTCCCGGTATGCCGCTGTGTTCTGTACTCTTCCTTTCCCTTTCTTATCATATTTTTTGCCCTTTGGTTTCCTGACACTTCCATTTTCTCTTTTTATGTTCCTGTTATGCTCACCAAACGGCAGAAACGTGGGGTGCAACCGATCACATCTCTAGCAAGCTTTTTCTTATGCTAGGGCTTTCCAGAAGAGAACGGGAGACCCAGGGCAGCCCAGATATTACCTATTCAGGTTTTCCAAGCGAAGTGCGCGTGGAAAAGCCTCTCTTCGCCCTTCATTTTGCGTCTTTTTGACTAACGGCGCGGTAGCGCCCAGACGCAGATATTGACCAAGAACTACACTTTCAAAATGGCTTTGCTCCTTTCGAGCTGGCACGGGGTCTATAAAATACAATTTATTTCCACTGCAACCAACCCTTCTGTCTACCCGAAATGTTACCCCGTACGGAGGCAACTGAACCTAACCCGGTGTAGACAACAACCGAATCACGGCTGCTAAATTCAGTAGAGGGACGGCACAGCCGTTGGACTAATGTAAAAAGAGCGTTACGGGGGGGGGGGGGAGGAAGAAAAGGAGAAAAAAAAAAAAAAAAAACAGAAAAACCCCAACCAGAAACCACACGGAGCCTACACCCAGGGGCGGGCACTGCCCGCGCCGCCCGCGCCGCCCGCGCCGCGCCCTCCCGCCGCCCCGCCGGCCGCGAGCACGCCTCCCCGGCGGCCACGCCCCCGCCCGGCCCCGCCCCGCCCCCGCCCCGCCCGCCGCGGCCACGCCCGACGTGAGGCGCGGGAGCCGCCGGGCCGGGGGCGGGGCCTGCGCCGCCCCTCCCCCCGCCGCCGCCGGCGGCCTCCGCGCGGGCCTCCCAGCCCGTATTCCACTCACTTTGTTCTCCGCCTTTGTCCTAATCCACACCAGCAGGTGGAGCCGCAGTTAAAGTTTCCGAGTCCATTCCGGGAGCGGGAGCCCATCTTGCTCGCCGCCGCGGCCCTCGCTGGAGGAGGAGGGTCAGAGCTCGGGTGCAGCCAATCGCGGGCAACGCTGCTAGTTATCAGAGCAGAATGGGCTGTAGTTTAGTGAAATAGGAAAGCTGCAAAACACTGTGGAGTGCTCCCGTGTAAATAAAAAGAGGAAAAAAAAAAGTTTCTCAAGTCGCCGCTGCACGACGTCGGGCAGGCGCCGGGGCGGGGGTCTGCGCTCTCCCGAGCGGCCGCGCGCTGGACTTTATTGTGCCGCAACAAGCCCCCGTTCCCATTGTTTGTGTTTTTTTCAAAATATGGCAAAGGTTCAGGTGAACAATGTAGTGGTGCTGGATAACCCTTCTCCTTTCTACAACCCGTTCCAGTTCGAGATCACCTTCGAGTGCATCGAGGACCTGTCTGAAGGTGAGTCGGCGCCCGCCCGCCGCCGGGCTGTCAGTTGCGGGCTGCAGACGTTGAAAGTTTCCCGGGCCCGGCCTCGCGCGGGCGGCCGGTGCTCGGCGCCGGACGGGCGGCGGGCTCGGCTCCGCGGAGGGAAACTTGAAGTTGGCGGACGGCGGCCGCCGGGGCGCGCGCGGCGTCCTGCCGCCGCCGGGGCGCCTGCCGCGGCTCAACTTGCGCGGAACTTGCCCGAGCGGAGGTAGCCATGTTGTCAGCTTTGTCTGGCGGGCGGGCGGGCGGGCGGGCGGCGCGCGAGCCCCGCACTCGCCCGCGCCGCCGGCCGGGGGGCGTCCCGGGCTGGCCCCGCGCCGCGAGCGGCCTCCGCGGGCCGGGCCGGCGCGCGGGCCGGGGAGGGACCGGCTCGCGTGGGGTCGCGCCGGCGGGTCCGCCGCGGAGCCATCTTACCAGAGCGGAGAGCTGGGCCACCGACCCCGGCGTCACGACGCCTCCTCTCCGCGCCGCGGGTGACGAGCGCGGCGCCCCGCCTGCCCACCCCCTGCCCCCGGGCCGGAGGCTGATCCATTTTTAGAGCCTGCGCCGGCGCTGCCCCGCTCGGGGGTGGCCGTGGCCGGCCGCTCGGGGAGGAGAGCGAGGCTGTCCTCGCGCTGATTTCTGGCTCCCTGGACCAACCAGCGGGGGAGGCGGGCGCAGGCTCGGGCGCCGGCGCTCCCCGGGGACGGCGCCGGGATGCTCGGGGCGCCCGGTGCAGGCGCGCAGGCCCGCCCCGGCCGGCGTGGGCTCCGCTCTCCCGGAGGAAAGACGCCGCCAAGCCAGAAAGTTGCATTTAGCCCGGGAGCAGAAATAAAGTCAAACACCGAAATCGTTTCCAGGACTTAATCACTGGCTTCTCGGTAGTCTGAGAAGACTTTGCTTCAAGACCCGATTGGGATCTAATTTAAAAATCGCCCCACGTCCCAGCACCCTGAGCATAAAACACAAAAGTGGGCTAGGAAATAAAAGGAAGTCCTGATAGCAATGCAGAAATTCTTACGATTTTTTTCTTAAGTTCGTTTTAAGGTCTCCAAAGATATTTTTGTCGTGTGCAGTAATAAATATTTAGAAAGCTAAAGCTTGCCAAGGTTTTCATCTTTGCACTTAAGAGTTTATAAAATAATCCAGTGGTTCACTTTCGAAATTTGAAGAGAGGAAAATTTGACTCCATCAATGGTAAGTTTACGATTAAATAGGGGACGTACTTATTTGAACTTACAAGTTATTTAACAAAATGCATTTAAAATTATGCTAATCATGGCATATAAAACGTTTCACTTTAAAAATTAGTTTTCAGTCTCCACAAAATGTTTTATGTAGGGTGTTAGATTTTTAAATTATAAAAGCAATACACGCTTATTGGAATAAACTTTTTAAAAGTTGTACATACATATATAAATATAAAGTAGTCCTCTGCCTTCAGTGCCTTCCACCATCTCCTGTAATTTAGAACACTTTCATCTGTGCTCTTCCAATAAGCATTAATGCATACATAAAGCATGTATGCATATGTATATAATATGTAGGTCACATTTTGAGAGAACTCATTTATTAAGCTAATTTCTAATAGGCCACTGATAATAAAATTAAAGGGGATTTTGTTATTATTCTGAAACTATTTGATTACTTTCCCAGAACAGTGCTATAATCACTGAAAGCTACCAGGCCAATTTTTCATACCCAACAGTAAGTTTTCCCTTTTATTGCCAATTGCATATAAAAATGGGCAAATGCAAGAGAAACCATTATCGGTCCTTTCCAACGTACTATATATTTTAAGCTTTAGAAGTTCTTCAAATTATAGGTATTTCTTAAGTGAGGCCTTCCATTTTAAGAGCCAGTTTTGGACAAGGATGATAGATGATTCAAGAGGTTACAGGGCTTTGACACTGGATGGCTGAAACCCGCCATTCATGGAAGCCGAATTATGTTCCATCTTTAACTGGCATCAGTTGAGTACTCAGCTGAATCACGTCAGAGTTTTTAGGGTACTAGCATTAACAGTACACTTCTACTTGTGTACCTCTTCCCAGGGCACTTATACTGGTTATTTAGCATTTTTCAAGAGTTTAAGCTGAGTCATACTGAAGCTGCAAAGGAATCTTTCAAAAAGGTGCCATGCTTGTGTACTCCACCTAGAGGCTATGTGGATTATGGAAATTGAGTTTATTTAGTAAAAGCTTTTAACAAGTTCCATACTTTTGTCCTGCAGTCTAGAGAATATTCTGAAGAGAAATTTTCACTTCATAATTTTGTCTTAGTTCCAAGCCAGACATTGGCCACCACTTCTTAAACTTAACAGGAGACTCAGGATGTTTGATATGATGGTTCCCAAGCTTATACAAGTTTGGATTGATCTTCCTGCTAATCTTGTATACCCTCTGTGGACTGCTGATTCTTTGTTTCTCTAACAGAATGGAGCCATTTTTTTTTTAAGTTGGTCAATATCGATAATTATAAACTACTGTCAGTCGAACCCTTAAAAGGTACCAGAAATGAACATGGTGCTTCATGCTTTTAAATTTCAGGCTTGCTCTAATCCCCAAAGATTACCTACTTCACAGTAACCACAGATCTTCCCAAATAGGGTAATTAGTTTAAAATTCCCTTGCTGACTTCCCTCACTCCCAAACATAAATGCAGATACTCGCAGATTGGGATTACCATGATTAAGTCAAACAATTAACTTTTAAAATAAATGAATAAAGTCCTTCAACAGATAACCTGTGCATCAGACTCTACCCCTTACTCCTTTGAATACAGGAGACAGGGGAATAGAAGTGGAGTTTAAAAAAAAAAAATAGCAACTGATGCTAATTTATAAATAAATTAAACTCAGCTATAGCAAGGATTCCATTAGCGTAAAGGTACAGGTGTTCCCTGAGTTACAGCCTGTGCTCCTTGAGGGTAGATTATCTTTCCATGGCCTCTGCCCTCACCCATCTCCCCCCACCCCTGCACACACAATTAAGTTCCTTTATTCCACTATCCAGTTGAGAGCCAGAAACGGAAGAATTTATCTTCCTAGTTTCGGTTTTGGAAAGAGCCCAGGCTTTGGAATTGCAGAGACATAGCTTGGGTTCTGATTCCTGAGTTTGCTAGCTGTGTGAATTTGGGTAGATTACTTAGCCTCTCAGGGCTTTCTTGTTTGCATAATAGAATAATTCAATCCATATAATAAAGCTGTTGAGATTTAAATAACAAGTGTGAAGTTGGCAAGACCAATGCCCAGCACGTAGTAGGTATGAGTTTATAAATCCTGACTATGTTCCTCTGCCAGACCACAACTGCCACCTTACCTTTTACCAATTAGGAGGCCAAGAGCACTAGATGTATGGTACAAATAAATACATATGAAATGAACAAAATATGAAAACATCCATGTGACAATTCCCAGACTTACTCTCATTTGGCTAGTTTAGTAGGTTTTACACTCCTTTCTTAAAAAGTTTCTCCACTTAGCTTTTGGGTTTCCTATGTCATTGATACCTGTATCTAGTAAATAACTCAAACTTATCATGTCCAAAACTAATTCCTGTTGGTTTTCATCCCCTACCCCTTGAAAAAAAGGTGACTCTTGCTGCCTTGATCATCAAGATTTATCCAGAGTGTGGTAGCTTCTCATCCCCATGGCTACACGTGGTCCAAACTACCATCCCTTCTTGCCTCGGTTGTTTAAATATCTACCTGTTTCTTCCCTCCCTGTCTTACAGTCTGTACTGAACACAGGATCTAAAATGATCTGAAATGAAAGTTGGATCATGTTATCCCTCCAATCAGAACCTTCCCAATGGCTTCTCATGCCACTCAGTGTAAAAGTCAAAAGTCTTTATGACACAGCCTTTAAAACTTTGCATAATCTGGCCATGCCCCTCACGCCCAATCTAATGGTCAGTTATTTTCCCCTTTATTCAATTTGTACCAGCCCGGCCTCCTTGCTTTTTCTTTTTTCCTTAACTAATTTATTTATAATTAGAATGTGTGTGTGTGTGTGTGTGTGTGTGTGTGTGTGCGTGTGTGCGCGCGCGCGTGCGCACAAGCAGGAGGAGCAACAGAGGGAGAGGGGAGAAGCAGACTCCTGGCTGAGCAGGGGACCCCGGGACCATGACCTGAGCCAAAGGCAGACTCTTAACTGAGCCACCCAGGTGCCCTCTCTTGCTTTTTCTTGAGCAAGCTAAGCATGCTCCTACTCCAGATATTTGCTGTTCCTTCTAACTAGATATACATATTGCTTCTTTCCTCTTAATCTTCATCAACAAATAGATGATCTTGTGAGATGTCAGATGCAGGACCTTGCATCTGGAAATGTGCTAGAAGATGGAGATACAAGTGGTCTAGGATGGAGCCACGAAATAGATAATAGGGTCTCAGAAAATGACTGCTGACTTAGAGAACCTAATGTAGTAACAGTAATAAACCTAAAGTAGCTTTTCAGTAAATTGAAGATTATATGATATGAATAAGTAGTACCTATGCTATTTCTCTTGTCTAGGGAACAAAAATATTTACACAATTACACAAAAGTGGCAATATACAGCAGCACTAAGTAAATTCTCAACAAGTGACCTAGAAACACCCCCGTGGTAGTGCTGCTGTAGCCTCAGCTTAGTGAATACAAGAGGCAGGCCGCACAGTGTTTAAACGCCCTCGGAGGATCAAAAGGTCTCAGAGGTGATCTGTATTTGCAGTTGTCTTCCTCCTCCTACTAAAGAGGAGGCAGCTTTATGGGATCCCTGGGTGGCGCAGCGGTTTGGCGCCTGCCTTTGGCCCAGGGCGCGATCCTGGAGACCCGGGATCGAGTCCCACATCGGGCTCCCGGTGCATGGAGCCTCCTTCTCCCTCTGCCTGTGTCTCTGCCTGCCTCTCTCTCTCTCTCTCTCTCTCCCTCTCTATCATAAGTAAATAAAAATTAAAAAATAATTTTAAAAAATAAAGAGGAGGCAGCTTCTTTGAAAAAGCAGTTGTTTTACTCATCTCTGGGTTCATTGTCACAGAGCACTCTGTAAAAGGTGCTCAATAAATGCTGAATTATGTAGAACAATTAAATTACATGAAATGTCTTGGGTTGCACTTTAATGTGTCTCATTCTTCCTCATGCCTGTCCCCACCATCTATACTCTTGTATCAAGTGGTTATAAGGATCCTTGGTTTCCTCTTTCCAATTTAAAAGAATGTACAACATGAAGAGGTGCCATGAGGAAAAAACCGACTGTGGTCCCTTTGCCAGTGGATGAGCTGAAGCCCCTTCTGAACCACAAGGGATGTTTGCTTATAAGGATTTTCCCCCACTTTAGAGCTCTTTGATAATTTGGATCTGTGCAACATAGTATGGAGCAGCCCAGCCCTTCCAAAGTGTGCTTAGTAGCTTGTTAAAAGATGACATGTAAAAGGGGGGAGGAATTCCACAGCAGAACAAACTTGGGAAATCCTGGATTAATGTTACTAGTGTTCCTTACTCTGCCAGTGTACTTTAAGAATCCTCAAAACAAGGTGGTAGCATTTCCCAAGTTTTTGGCCATGTTGCTTTGTTTGCAAGGAGCCCTGCCCCAGGGACTAGCGTTTCACCAAAGAAATTTTGAGAGACTCTGGTAAGAAACCTAAGAATTTTATAAGAGCAG
This sequence comes from Nyctereutes procyonoides, assembly GCF_905146905.1. Classification (NCBI taxonomy): domain Eukaryota; kingdom Metazoa; phylum Chordata; class Mammalia; order Carnivora; family Canidae; genus Nyctereutes; species Nyctereutes procyonoides. Next base: position 25,049,539 of record NW_026575146.1, read on the forward strand.
TCCAGTGCCTTTCTGGATTTTCTACTATGAGAAGCCAATTTTAGCAGCCAATAAATGGCCTCAGTGGACATTAAAAGGGTCTTTGATAGCATCTCATAATGTAATTACTGAATATGAAATAATGTTTTGGTTTTTAACCCTAGACTTGGAATGGAAAATTATCTATGTGGGCTCTGCAGAAAGTGAAGAATACGACCAAGTTTTAGACTCTGTTTTAGTGGGCCCTGTTCCCGCAGGAAGGCATATGTTTGTATTTCAGGTAAGATTATTCTTGGTAAATAAGTATGCCAAATACGTTTCTAACCTATGATTGCACGGTCCTTATCCATTTCCTTTTGGGTTAAATCACTCTGCTTCTGCTGCATTCACTTTTTACCTTCTATTGTGTGCTGTGGGACGTTAATGTGATGTTTACTCCAGAGTTTGCACAGCATGCAGTAAAGCTTATGCTGTGTCACAGCCCATGTGGTGGTTAATTTGGGGCTCTTCCTGTGAAAAGTCCTATACTATCAGACTTTGAGAGTGGCTGTCCATCAGCCCAATACAGGGATTCAATGCATACTACTAACTGGTATAGTTAGTAATATGCATCTTCAGTTTATGGTTTCAGCCATTAGGAATAATGATCACAAAAACAACAACTTCATTTCAGCACAATCAGTCATTGAACTAGGTTAATAAGTATTCTGCTAGATAGAGATCTACTGCATAAACAAAGTAGAATTAAGGTCCAGTGGTTTACTAAAGCATCTAATCTACATATATTATAGAGGATTACTATTACAAATCTGTTGCTCTGTTTATTATTTGTTAGGGGAAATTCTAATACAAATTATGTTCTCAGATATCACTGACAGTATTTGGGTCTGTGCCAAGGCTTTAGACAGTGTCTTCTGTATTCAAAGTGTTACTTCTTTTAATCATGTTAAATTGTTGTATAAGGCTATTCATTCACTTCTCAATTATCCATGCTTACTAGAGGGAGATCTTTATAAGTAGCCCAAAGAGTAGCCATAGGTTTAAGAAAATTTTTTTGTTACAAGTATTTCTACACAACAGAGTCCCATCAGTTAAGTAGAACCTACTGAAAAGACTTTATCCAGAAAGAAAATTCACTCTCTACCCCTGACCTCCTTTTTTTCTCATTTCACAGATGGGACCAATTTAAATGAATACTGTTGGTCAGCTAACCCATCAGATATGGGTCAAGAATACGTACGGTATCTCTAGAGCTACTACCCATCCTTCCCTCTACTGAACACAGAATTGAGAATCTTGGTCTCCTAGCCTTAGTGCATTTTATTAAAAACCAACAAATAATTTACTACTTTTAAATAGACGGTTAAGAAAAGCTCAAATATATTAGTTCAGATCTACTCATTAAAAGTGCTATTACCCTAAATTGTGAGTGCATAAGCTTGGTGAAAGACATGGGTACCAGAGAATGTGTAGGGGAAGGCACTGCAGTTATAAGACCTGCTTCAGATCCTGCTCCATTGCTTATTTAGGCACGTGACATTAGACAAGCTCCCTAGCCTCCCTTAGTCACTCTAGTCATCTATAAAATGTGGGTAATATCCTACCTCATCACTATGTTATGAGGATTAAATGAGGAATAAAGCAGTTAAGTGCCATCACTGACAAATAGCGCCCTACTACTATAATTAGAACTAAATTTTTATTCTCTTAAGTTCTTGAAATTGTTACATAAAAGAAGCAGTATCTGCTTTGACCCACAAGCTTGGAAAACCTATACTTCACTGATAATTCATGATGTGGTATGTAGTGGTATACCTTTTTATGCTACTATAAAACCTGCAAATAAGTCCCTTGGCTTTGAAACAAACCTTTAAATGTCTTTCCTGTGTGTTTATGTTGTTAAGAACACTCTTAAGCTTTTGGCTTAGAGTGAATAATTTGTTCAAAAGTATTTCCCTCCAGTGATTTTCCAGTAGTTTTACCTTGTATCAGTGAACACTGTATCAGTTGCCAAAAGGACAGAGAAAGCACCATGCAATTTAAATCTGATGGTCAGCCTGTACATTTTACAAAATTAACCATTATCAGCAAAAAGTGACTAAAATACAGTTTTTGTTTTGTGCTTTAAACAAACTGCCGTAGTATCCTCCTGGTCTGCCGTGAATAAATATGCCTTTCTCCTGAGTGTATCAAAGGCTAGCAGGAGGATGTCCAGACATCTGCCTAGTATTGCTGGTTGAAGTTAAAAATCTCTACCTCTCACTTCTTCCTAAGTGATTTGAGAAGCCTTTGGGTTTTCCTACTTGAATTTGAATTTGCTCAAGTTGAATCCTTTGGCAAACAAATTTTAAAACCCAAACATGACCAGAACTAAATTACTGAGGGGATGGGAAGAACTATGGAGGGAAGGTTTCCATAGTTTCCCATTCTCCTCTCTCTTCCAGGACATTAGAATCTCTTTGGGTAACCTGGAAGTAACCCGACCCCTCTGGGGGAAGGGAGGTACACAGGATCTGTAGGACAAACAATACTCTCAGGACGGGCCCTGAGTCCCCCTGCTGATCTTGATCTCTCTTCAATTACTCAAATTACTTCAGCCCAGGAATTGAGTTATGAATGAATTTCAAAATACTAAGTATATACGGTGTGTCCAGAGCTGTGCCAGTCATGAGATTATAAAGATGAACTGGACGGGACTTCTGCCTAGGAAAACACTTAAAATCCTAGCGAAAAATGAAGGGTAAAGATATTTACTTAGATTATTGGACATATGTTAGTAGAGGATGTGTGTCAAGTAATTTTAGGTGCAAAGACAGAGTATTACTAATTCTACCTTCAGAATTAGAAAGGGCTTCACTAGGAGCACCTGGGTGGCTTGGTTGGTTAAGCATCCAACTCTTGATCTCAGCTCAGGTCTTGATCTCAGGGTTGAGTTCAAGTCCCATGCTGTACTCCACGCTGGGCATGGAGCCTACTTAAAGGGTTTCACTAAGGAAATTCATGCAAACTTAGATGAACTTTTTAGTATGCTAGGGAAGAAGAACCTTACAGGCCAAGGGAACCAGTATATGCAAGGCACGCAGGCAGGAAAGATTACCAATACATTTTAAAGAACTCTAATTCTAGAACAAGAGTAAGAGGTATAGAGTTAAAGGGAATGTGACAGAGATGCTGGTTGAAGACAAATTGTAAAGGGCCTTATTAATGAAGTTAACAGATTTTTATCTCAAATGGGAGTAGTCATCTGGAGTTTTTAAAACTGGTAAAGGGATAGGAATGGATCTTTGCCTAGCTAATGCTGGCAGCAGTGCAAATAGCAAGCAAGCTGGGGGAGGCGGGTTAGAAAAGTGTCAGCAGTATTCCAGGTAAGAGATGAAGACATGAATGGAGTCTGCAGAGATGAGAAACGTTGAGACTGGCTGGATATGGGAGGGAGGGAAGCAGAAGATGAGTGAAGTTTTTAGCCTACATCAATGTTTTAGACTAGATAGGTATTGTGTGCCTTTTTGTGTCATCTACATGTGGTGAGGTACATGATAGTCGTTAGTGTTTTTGTTGATAATGGCCTGATTGAGAATACCAGCCAGGGGTGTTGCCAAGCTAAGGCACTGGCTGAAGTGGTCACCCAGGCCCAGGGATGTTCTTTAGTGTCCTGGCAAGAGTAAGCTAATCTGCTGGGATAAGCTTCATCCATTCACCACTCGATGGCTGCCTCAGGTCACGCTCAGATGCCTCACAATCACTGCCCATCAGCCTGGGACTCCTTCAAACCAGTCTCCTTACTGCCTCACACACTGCTGTGGACAGGACCCTAGCCTTTGCTCATGCTGTTAGCTTTCTCTAGTTCACTTTCTTTCACCTTCTGCATTCCTCAAAATTCAGCGGCTTGATTTAAAATAATGTCATTGAGTATATCTGCTTAAACCAATCTTTACCTTAATGGATTTCCATAATATATGTGGTTTAAATAGTACATGCTATGTTTTTAGTGCCTATCAAAGTCATTTACAATAGAGGATTAATATTTTTGAAAAATCTATGTAGCTATTTCTATGTCATTTTCAGTCTTGTTTTAATTTACTATTAGAATATCTGTACAGGATGGGAGAGTGGGTGTGAGAATATGTGTCCTGGGTATAAAAAAGAAACTGATATAGCAAACCTTTGTTGCCAACCGGCTGATCACTGAGTATTTACTAATTTAGGTTTGAAAATATGACTGGAAAAGGTTAGAATCAATTAGACTATTGGCTTAATTGTTTGCTGTATTTTATAAAAGGCTTTGTAATTGAATATTGTATAATCCCTCATTAACTACCACACAGTCTGGCTAGATTTATCTTCCTATAAAAAGAGTGAAGCTTTCAGGTGCCCAGAGCAGTCAGGTCTGTTGTTTGGACTAATATTCAAACTACATTTTCTGGCAATAAGTCAATCTCAAAAATGAGCATTTGCCTTGCTAGTTTTTGTTGCTCTGCCCTTAACCAGTGGTGCTCAAGGTAAGTAAAACTTCAGTCAGGCTTGCAGTTAACAGCCTTTTAAAAGATGTGTTTCTTTCCTTTTTAAATGATCCTAGGCTGATGCACCTAATCCAGGACTCATTCCAGATGCAGATGCAGTGGGTGTAACTGTTGTGCTAATTACATGTACCTATCGAGGTCAAGAATTTATTAGAGTTGGCTATTATGTAAATAACGAATATACTGAGACAGAACTAAGGGAAAATCCACCAGTAAAACCAGATTTTTCTAAGGTAATGTCCTAATTATTCCTTTTTCATTACTTTTACTATACTTTTTTTTTAAGCCAATGTCATTTCATAGTATATTGTGAAAACAGCTTGGAGACAAAATAAATTTGAGGCCTGTGTACCAACTGGGCAAACTAATCATTCCATTGCCAGACGTGACCTCAGACCCTACCTCCAGAGAGATCATTAGTAATTAATGTTGGTCAGGCACCTTCAGGGTCTCTGATGGTTTAGAAAATTGAAAGTGCCTCCTGTAAGAAACAGTTGTTTACAACTTTCTCTATGGCATTTCCCATATGTCAATATGTATTGGAGGTTAAACTAAAGGTCTTAATTATTTCTGGTTAATGGAAATAGCTTCTGCGTAAGAAGCTGAAACCCGTGATTCAGAAATACAGATTCTCAGAAATACTCACTATTTTATGATTTTTCGTTGGGACCTATAACAGTTTAGTAATTGGTGACTTATATGAGATTGGAACACAACACTCCATCTGCTGGATCATGCAAGAAAAATTACATGAGAGTACCATGGAATGTTCTTTCTGATAATTAGGCTGAAATCTTTAATCCTGGTGTGGGACCTTCTACTGATTCAATGTATTAGTTACATGAATGGCATCTTGTGTAGCAAAAAGAAAAAAACTAGAATACCGTTTTCTGAGAATGAACCACAATAATTTAAAGGTAGGAAACCACTAACCATGAGAGGTTATATTTGGGGAAATTTTTATTTTCTTTGAAAATATTACTGAAGAAATATCATGTCAATCTAAAAAGCATACTAGATTGTTAGATAAAGCATCTTGTGAAGAACTCACCTCAAAAAAAGAAATTCTCTCCCTTCAGGAAACAGAAGTGTAGAGGGATTAGATATTTTGTTGGTTAGTAAATAATCTGCATGAATTCCCTCAGATTTTCCATATCCTGTTTCCATTAGGCTACAATAATTTTTTTTTTTGCTATAGCCTTAGTCATTGTGTATTAATTAAGTTTAAGGTGCTTTACTTAATTTTACCCTTGTATGAGAATTTTAAGGAGTAGGATATAAAGAACTATTCTATTAAGCTTCTTTTTGTATATGGTATCTAACTTTATATATTTCCTTCTTCCTTTAGCTTCAAAGGAACATTTTGGCATCTAATCCCAGAGTCACAAGATTCCACATTAATTGGGAAGATAACACAGAAAAACTGGAAGATGCAGAGAGCAGTAATCCAAATCTACAATCACTTCTTTCAACAGATGCATTACCTTCAGCATCAAAGGGATGGTCCACGTCAGAAAACTCATTAAATGTCATGTTAGAATCCCATATGGACTGCATGTGACCACCTGCCATCCCTTTAGTACAAATTAAGCTATAAAAACACACAGAACTATTTCCCTGAAATTCCGTAAGTACATAGTCAAGACACAATGTGAAGAATTTGTTTAAAAACATCCTGTAGAAAGTTTATAAGAAAACCAGTATTTGAGCAAATTGTGGAATATAAATACAACTATTTTTAAGTAATTTTTTTCTCTAATGTGTTATTTTATTTGTTCTGAAACTAACCTTATTAAAACATATATATTATTTTCTTCTCCTCTATATGTAATTAAAGCACTTATAAAGAAAAATAGAAATCATCAGAGTAGGTTGTAAAGCTGTCAGCCTTTTTGACAATAATCTTTGGACCACTATTTTACTGGCCTTCCAAGAACAAACTTCAACTAAAATGTTTCTTCCAGTGATAAATAGTTTGGTTTAATGTGAGGGGCAAATTTCCATTCTTTTTTTTTTTTTTTTTGTCATATCCTTAAAGAAGGGATTTGAAGTCAAATATATGCAACCGCGAACTTTAGGACCTGATTTCCCAGGCCACCTTGAAGCCTCTTATGGCTACTATCATATGGAATGTTAGCATTCAGTTTGGTTTCTAAGATGATAACAAATGTAGTTAACTGTTTTTAAGGTCCTCTGGCTATGGATTTTGTTTTATAATAGTTTGGAACATCTGAATACTGAATACTCCTTGAATCATACATCATTTTTACTCAGTGAATTCAACAGGTCAAGAGCAGATACAAACTCGCTAAGTTTAAGAATAGGATATTATAATGACTTATAAAAATACTATGAACTTAACTCTTCAAAACTATTTGGTGGATCATCTATTGTTGGCAGCATTTATAAAAAACAAACAATGGATTTGGGAAGGTGTTATTAGCTTTATCATAATAGATAAGTCACTATTTTGGAAATATAGATATTTTCACACATGTGGTACTCTTCTCCGTATCCCTTGACACTCATGTAGAATAAGATTAGGCATGTTTGTGGTCAGCATATTTTAGATAGCCTTTCCAGGTAAGTTTCTTAAAAGCAGTCTTGGAAAGGAATCCATTAACTGGGCCAAAGGGATCTTTTTCTTTGATAAGAGCTAGGTCCTTCCTCAAAGTTTCTTATGCTTCATTAAATTAAGTGTAGAATATTCTCATTACTCTTGCTGCTAAGCAAGACATTAGCCATATGATGCAGTTATGCAGTGCCTTCATATCTAAAACTTTTATACTGCACTTTTTAAAGCTTTTATTTTGAGGAAGGGAAAAGGGCATTTGTCTGAATATGGATTCTAAGTTGTATATATTTCCTGTCATTCTAAAAAAGAATTTGTGAAGCAAAATTTTGCTAAATGTTAAACTTTGAAATTTAATATACCAGATTATTAAAATACTGTCCACTAACTAGTTCATAGATTTTAAAAATAAAATACATCCAACTGTTAAAACTATATGAAGAAAATTTCATTTTTGTCTAATTGCAATTACAGGAAAATGTTAAAATATTAAAATGAAAATAAAATTTTCCAACAAAGAGCTCAGTGATTAATATAACAAGATATGTGCTTGTTAGAAATAAAGCATATATAAGCCAAATTACCAAATAAAGCAATTTACTGCTGAGTTTTCATTCTAATTATAACGATTGATTTGTATTGACACCAAGGGTAGGTTTTTACATCAATTTGTAAACAGACAGCTAATTTTCACAATAGGTTACAACATTTTTTAAATCCTATCCTAAAATTTTTATGATTCTATGAGATTTAGAATTCAAACATTAGAGGCTAAGAAGATCTAGCACAGTCATGCCCCCCCCCCCCCCCCCCCCCCCGGTTTGGCTTCATTTAGACACTATGAATTTTAGCTAAAATGTTTGGAACAGTTTTTCTCCTTTATGATCATAACTAGCTCGGTCATGAAAAGATAAATTACTTATGCCACAGAAGAGAGAAGCAGGTAGGTTGGATGGAATGAGGATATCTTGAGCTAAGAAAACATTCTGGAAATCTGAGGAACATGCATGTATTTGCTCATTTATAACCTTAGGCTTCCATGTGGTCTTATCCTTTGGTTTTAAGATTTGGGGCTTATAGTTTTACCAAGAAAGTCTACGGCAGCAGTTTTCAGAACTTTTTACTGTAATCTATGATATAAAGTATGACCCTTTTAACACAAGTATTTATATTAATTTTCATAAAAATGCACCCATATAGTGCATCTTTACTATGTGCTGTTACATTCTGGTATGTTTTACGGTATTTTATTTTTAAATTGCTGGTTTTGATTCACTGAACTGGCATCTATGACTCTATGGGGTTGGGATACATAGTTTGAAGAAAGGCTAGTCTGACCTTTTGAGTAGATGAGACATAGCAATCTTTTTCTATAGTTCTAAAATTTATATTCCCTGTACCTATCTTTTTTGTCCTGTTTGGATTATGATCCTGACATTAAAAAAAAAAAAAAAAGAGGGTAAAGGGCTACTGTAGTGAATCAGCAGTCATTCACTTAAAAACTGTCCAAATTACTAGTAAGCCCACCACCATAGCCTGTTCTCATTTCCTGGCACTTGGTATAATTAACTTAGGAAACATTCCACATAATTACTTGGCAAACACTTTTGTTTGTTACTGGTATCATTTTATACAGAACTCTAGAACACTGGGTCATAAAAATTTTTAAATGCACATAAAGTGTGCATACCCTTCTAGTATGCTGAAGCTTGTCTATGCCTCTCACATTCACAAATCTCTTCTCATCAATGCTTAATGTACTATTTAGTTATATTTCAAAATCTGAAAGCCCCTTAGAATGGTGCTCTCCTTATGTAGGACTATTAATACAGCATTTCCTGTTTTATGGTAAGTTTTGTGGTATAAGCTTCTCATAAGAAAATTTCAGTACAGGCTTTCCTTAGTAAAGAGCAAAGAACATTTGTATAATGTGTAAAACCAAAGGCCTATTACAACAGTGCAGGAGAAGTAATTCCCCAGTCAAAACAATGTAAAACGCAAAATGGCATCAAGACATGTTTTTAAATTTTTCCTAAAGTTACTTTATAATCAGATCCTGATATTTGTCTCCAAAGGCTTTTAAATAGACTTGCTGAAGAATCATCACAACGTATGAATAAAGCTCCACAATGCAATTAAAGTATGCTTTCCATATATTAAGACAAATTTTCTACCTAAGAATTTTCAGTGGAAGCTACCGTTGCCCATAAGATCTATGAGCACAAAAATGCCTCAAGTTCTACTTTGGTAAAGTGAGATTTTCCCCATTTATCTCAACATTGTTTATTGGGTCCTCATAGAATGCCAGATGATGCCTTTTCCCATTAAATAGAATCTTTCAAAACCAAGATGCAAAAAGATAAATGGGATAAGTTTTAGGAAAAGAAGTGAAAGTAGAGCTTTTAAAATATTTTCTTCGAGCTACAAAAGAACTGCCACATATTTTCTTTGATTTTTGGCAGTAGCTACAAAATTAGCTTGAAATTTATCCTATTTTAGGTACTTTTTTATCAGGAAAAACAAAAACTGTTAGCGTCTGTAGTAAATTTAAATTAATCGAAATTATCATATAAAATACCTGCACTAGTAGATCCAATTCCTGTGGTGAGCACAGATCTTGGTGTAATCTTTGCTGCATACTTGAGGAATTGAGATTTCCCTGTGCCAGGATCCCCAACCAATAAAAGATGAGATTCACCTAGGAAAAAGTTAAGTTTTACATTTCTATGAAAAGACCCATGAGTAAGTGAATTATTTTTAGTATATGTGCTGCCAAAGTGAGCACGAGTAAGTGAATTAAAAAGAAAATGGTCTTCTTGGAATGCCAACACAATTTACATTTTATGCTTTTGCTGTACACTTAAGGTCACTTAAGGATTTAACTAGATATCCTTAGAAAAGTTAACCATCATCATAAATAACAATCCTTAAGTGATTTCTGAATGTGACATTTAAAATCTAAATTAATAGACTGCTATTTATAAATGTTTAGACATATGTTTAACATTTTAAAAATTGGGGCCTTATAAAGTTTCTGATTTTAATCTATTTTTAAAAGCAAACTACTTGATTAAATCTTTCTATACAAGCTATACAAATATTTTATTCCATTTTTATTTAAGTATTTTTAAGTGTTCAGGACTTTATAAGTGCTTTATAAGTATCGAATTGCTATAATTCTAACAGTTAAGTGAAGACCTTTTCATTTTATGAAAATCTTAGTAATTTAATGAAATATCTACTTTAAAGTACTTATTTTCAAATGTAACATAAATGAACATATGAATATCTTGTATGTATTATCTCACTTATCAAATTTATTCAGTAATATTCAAGTATTTTTACCTTAATAGGAAACTCCTACTTAAGTTCAACATTTAGCAGAGTGCCTGCAATCAGCAGGTGATCAAAATATAAAATACACATAAACCTTATTATACTTACTATTCTATACTGTACCGTATGGATTTAGAAATCTTACTAATAGCCTGCCTTGCTTATTAAAATGTCCTTTTAGTCTTTGGTTATTATGACCCTCAGGTGGCCTATATACAGGCCATAATAAACCTACTGTATGCCAGATTCAGGTCAGTTAAATGTGTTAGCCGCAAAAGAGCTTTCCGCCATTTGAACATAATTATACACTTAGAGTAATCTTTGCTTGAATGTGTGACCTACAGCAGCACCTCATGGCAGATGGCACTTTTGCTACCTACCAGCAGAAGGGGAATCAGCAGGCAGATGACTGGGAGCAGCAGTCTGAGAGAAACACACTGACAGTCACAGATGGAGAGACGCTGACTTGGAGACCTTAAAAAGCACTATTTCTAATCTTTTCCTCTTGAAGACAGACTGGGAATCCAATGAAAAACATAGTAATCAAAATGTAATGATTTTATTTTGTGGCACCCTTACAGAATGGAGCAAAAATTTATATTCATCAAAAAACTTAACATTTCTCTTAGTCCTTGGAACTCTAGAAATTACCTTTTGACATTTGGATGTTAGACTAAGTATTAGACAACTGTCAGCTTTAAAAGATTATGGCTGGAAAATAAAGCTCAAGTAATTTTTATTCAGGAAAGAAAAATTCTAGCTTCTCACCTTGTATGTATTAACATTTCTCACAAAGTTTTAAGTAGGTACTAACCTCTGACCCGTGTTCCTGAAGCATCAGTCCTTTGAATCCCACCAGCCAGCACCATAGCCACAGCAAGCTTTACTAGGTACATCCCAAAAACTTGAGGGCACAAGCTAGCCAGTATTTCGTTCCTTCCTAGGAAAGGCAGAAAGGTCAGATGTTACTAACAGTTTTCATGAAATCCTATCTGAAATTTCCCTTCCTATCCTAACTTCCTATAAACATACTCTGCCATCTAAAATGATCAAGAAGACTATTTCCAAATGCCTAAAAGGAGTGAATAACTGTTTTGGCCCTAAAATTCCTCTTTATCCATGACATGATAGGAAAAATCTGCTTTTTAGTCCTTGCTATTTATTTGTAGACCTCTACTTAAGTTTCCATAAATTTATCATACTCTACACAAGGGACAGAAAGCAATCTCCTTTATCCCCTCATTAAGATAATATTATCCCTTTAAAATAACACAGCACTTCTGTGCAGTAATTCCATTGCCTAAATAAAGTGAAGGTGCTTGATCTCAAACAGTAAGTCAGATTGCAGAAACCAATAATTTTTACATACAACAGGTACTCGGAGCTCAATGGAGCTTCTTCAGAGGTGTAAGAGAAGTAAAATCAATCTACCTGTGAGTCAATTCAGCGTTTGTTCTGAACAATTTGGTTAAGTCTGTTTTACCTAGAATAAGTTACCAGGGAATCAGTATTAAAAAGATTATTATAAACTACAATTCTAGTAATCTAAGCTGGAAGTCTTGGATTCTCCTAATTATGTGCTTTTTTTTTTTAAGATTTTATTTATTTTAGAGTGCACGCATCACCACATAAGCAGGAAGGGCAGAGAGAGAGAATCTCAAGACGACTGTGCACTGAGTGTAAAGTTTGATGCAGGGCTCCATCTCCTGAGATCATGACCTAAGCCAAACCAAGAATCAGACACATAACTGACTGCACCACCCAGGTGCCCCTGGTCATGTACTTTAGATAAGAGAGTATCACTGTTTGAGTTTGTTTTCAGAAATATCAAAACATCAAATCTGAGAATCTGCCTATCCAAATATAAATTAGCTATTTCATTCAATCACTGGCCCAATCAACCAGCAGGGGCTCTTAGAACCTATAATATCCTAACAAGCCTGTCTTGAGCTTGTCTTAACTTACACGGAATTCACTGCTGTGATGGTACTCTGTATGTCTACATGCTGCCAACTAATTTGCATGTTTCAGGGACTTCCAGGTTTGTATTAATGTTTCAGAGGTAGCTCTTTTGAGGAGGAAAGTAATCGTGTAAATATTTAGCTAATTATTCCAGTTCCATAAGCTTTTCTGCCAAAGCATTAAGGGAAAGGAAAGGGGCTTCCTCCAGAATTTATGGCCTTAAACACAAGGGCTCCTTTTTGTAATGAATCAAAATTGATCCATTGGCAATACAGGCAATGATATGACCTGGGATGGCAGAAATGGTGAAGAAAGAAAACCATTTAGTAAAATGGGGATCAAAAAAAAAAAAAAAAGAATTAGTAAATCCTGGAAGGCAGTTCATTAATTACCAGAGGGAATCCTTCCCTTTTCCTGAGGTAGAAAACCCAGAGAAAAAAGATGACTATCTGGGATCTAAGCAAATAAGACCTTAACGCAGGTATGTAAATTCTGCCCAGAATCTAGGGATTAACATTACAAAGAAAGAAGGAATAGCCCCAAAAAGTAGGTTTAGGAGTAGGCAAACTGACCTGGGAGACTTATATGCCAGCTTTCCTGAATAAAGGTGGATTTAGTGACTGATATGCTGACAGAAAACATATCCCAGTGGTAAAGAGCACAGGCTCTGAAATCAGGGCCTGGATTCACATACCAGTGCTATTACTTACTACCTGTCTGACCTTGGCAAGTTTCTTAACCTCTCTGCCTCTATTTCCGTATCTGTAAAATGGTTATGATAATGGTATCTTGTAGAATTGTTGAGGATCAAAGGAGTTAATAATTGTATAGCACAGAAAAACAATACCTGACACACTTAACTGTTAAACTATTATATTACTTGTGTTACTTGTACTTATTTCTGATCTCAAGATTTTCTCACAAAAGATATACTATAAAGGCAGATCTGATACCAGAAAAAAATAAAGGGGAAGAACCATTCCCTTAAATTTGCTGTCTAAAGTTCCTTGAATCATGACAGTAGATGCTCCCATGGCTGTATCATGGAAGAGAACGCATTAGAGTGACTGCTACCCCCAACCTTATCTCGCTCCCAAATTTCTGATTCTAGACCATGTTTATAGTGTGTCTATGGCCTATTAGCCCACTCTTGTGGTATGGCCCTCAGTTACCCAATGAAGAGAACTTCCTAGATCTAAGATAACTGAGTCACCCCAAAATGGGTTCAGATAGCCCAGCCCAACAGACTCCATTGCCTACATGTGGGTTTATAACCAGCATCTAAACACCAGGGTCAGAGAATCCCTGAGGTCACTGTAGACTGGAATAAAAAAGCCTTCAGCTTCTAGACAATACCCACAGTATCAGATCTTAATGAAGCAGATCAACCTCTAAGAGCTGAGCAGTGAAGTAATCTCTGGCTTTAGACTAGCCAAATGAAGACACCCTTCTGGATACAGCTCCCCACCTTCACCATCCCCGTCTTCTTCCCTGCAACTAGTACATATATACTTTGATTGGTAAAGTACAATATACTGTGCTTGGGAAACTAAGAGCAAAATCCACTCAGACTAAAAAGAAAAATGTTGCCTCATTTTCTGTCTTAACTCATGTTTCTTACAAGTTCATTATATTTACTTCTTCCTTTTATCCAGTAAATCAGTTGTACATCCATAACTTTCTAATTAAAACAAAACAGGCTCTTTTTAATTGCCAGCACAAAGTATTTCTCATGGTCTGGTTAAAACACTGTATAATACCCTTCCTTCACTTGTTACAGGAATTAATAAGAAGTGATTGTGGTCCAAGGAAGAATCACAGATTTTTGTGAGGACCTGATCCTAAGAAACAATTTTAAATAAAAAAATTCATTTAAAAATATAAATGATTCTTAAAGGGCTTGCTTAATAAAGCCACAATGTGGAGAACTTTAGTTCCTTTTGTACAGATTAGATAAAAGAATGATCAGGAACCCCCTACATACATGCTATTTGCAGTTACAAAAAAAAAAAATCCATCCACAAAATAAAAGCAAACAATTCATAATGAGGCAAGTAAGAACCTTATTTTGTGAATTGGTATCTGTCCAGTTCAGTATTTTATTTTGTTTTAGGATGTTATTTAAGGAGAAAGAACACAAGCAGGGGCACAAGGAGAGGGAGAGAGAATCTCAAGCAGACTCTGTGCTGTGGAGCCTGATGTAGAGCTTGATCTCATGACCCTGAGATTATGACCTAAGCCAAAACCAAGAGTCAGATGCTTAAGTGACTGCACCACCCAGGTGCCCCAGTTCAGTATTTAAGAATAAAGTAATCAATATGAGTGAGACTTGAGGTGAAGTTTATTACAAATAGTCTATCACTGACTTGTTTAATTTTCTCAGAAGATGCCTCCAAGGAAGAATGAAAACAGACATTTAAAGATTTAACTGGTATTATACCTTTGGAATTTTTAAATAAAAAATAGTCCATGAACCCAAAAGCTATGATGTTTTAGTCTACATATTTTAGTGCCATAGTTCTGTTTTTGCTGTGATGACAAAGCTTATTTTTTGCATCTTTCTATCTCTCATCTCTTTCCTACTGATTGCATACTTCAAAATCTTTAGCTAAGGGATGCCTGGGTGGCTCAGTGGCTGAGCATCTGCCTTTGGCTCAGGTCATGATCCTAGGGTCCTGGGATGGAGTCCTACATCAGGCTCCCCACAGGGAACGTGCTTCTCCCTCTGCCTAGTTCTCTGCCCCTCTCTATGTGTCTCTCATGAATAAATAAGTAAAATCTCTTTTAAAAAAATCTTTAGCTAAAATAGGGTGAAGTTGTCTTTATTATCTAAGTATATCAGAAAAGGAATAAAGCTTTAATAGAATTAGGTTTCATAGTAGGATGTGTTTTGCCTATGTATGGATGAATTGTATATTTGATTGGTTAAGGGAGAAAACTGGCAGTACAAGAGACATCTAAAATAACAGAAGTGGAAGATGGCTTGTAATCCAGCCTTGATTTTCCAAAAAGATTTATAACTGAAAAGATTATACCAGAAAAGGGCTCTTCAAAAGGAAACTATGGCTACAAGTACTGATGAATTCTGCCACCCTTTGAATTCAGCCATTGAGTTTTGCAGCATGTAAGGCCCCTCCTAATCACAGACCTCATATTTAACTACTGAATGAAATGCCATTAAATCACAAACCTGCAAAGGGATCACTCTTATAGGATTCCCAAAAATCTTCAAATTCCTTTTGGACCTCCTCATCCATGACGATTCCCGCAGACTGCTCATTATTTACTTGGACGTAATTGGCTTTTAAGACTATCTCCACTTCACAGCGCACATCTTGCTGAAAGGGCTTCCACTGTTGCATTACGACTCCGTAAATAGTGAGATCATCACCTAGGGAAGAGCACCAAGTAGCAGCAAAGTCCAGGAGTAGCATACTGCTTGCTGGGCACAGGCTTGCATGGCAAAAATCCGGAAATAAATAAACCACTCTCCTACACTCAATGAATGGTAAACACTCATCTAGAAAACAATCTGGAGGCAAAGGAACACCACAGATTTCCTACTTTTTCTTTCTTCTTCTTCTTTTTTTTTTTTTTTTGGTACAGGCACTTATATCTGCATAGCCAAAAGCTAAAGTCGGCATTTTTATTTTTCTTAATCTGCACCATGATAATCATACCAGATTATCACCCTTCACTGGAAAAATAACTTATTGGATGATTTATTCATTCTTACTATATTGGATGAAATGTCCATCCTCTCATAATCCCTAACCATACAGTTCTCATTTAAAGAATAAGCAGGAGCTACAGCTAGAAGGTTAGACTATGATCAGTTTGATATCAGGAAAGGAGAGGAGACAGTCATGTGATAACTGACACTAGTTTTAGTTTCTTACATATTAGTTTTTACTTATCACCTTTACTGATATTTTACTTATTGCCTAAAAAAAACCCAGATGAATGAACTAAGAAATAAGTAAATGCCTGTTCTACTTCAAAGCCCTTTTCCATAAACTATGAAAACAGAAGATAAATACTGCCTGTTCCTTCTTGGTTTCTTCCCACCTAAAGAAACTCTCCTATTCCTAGGGAGAATATTTAACTTCTACAGGTTTTCCTAAGAGGTCTTGGGTAGTTTATGGGCACATTCTCCAAACACTTAACATCTGTGATTATTACATACAATTCAGTGCATCAATTAACGGGAATATATGAATGAATGGTTGGCATTCAGTATTTTGGTGTTAGAGAAAAGGGAGCCCCAAGAAGAAAAGATGGTCCTAGTTCTCAAAATCTTGTTGAATAGAAGATGTTGGACATACCCCAAATCCAATCTGGTGTTTATAATTTGTGCAACAAACAGCATCTCTGAACTGACAAGTCTTCACATCCAAGCTTGTGTCAAATACATGATATTTGCTGATGCAAAATGCCTCTCTAAATATCAATAGCAATGTATAATCTGCAGAACTTTTGATTTTCTGAAGAAAAACATTCTGTAAATGCTAAACGCATGAAGAAACTGGTGGTAGCAATTACAGGATAGAAAGATTTCTAGCCAGAAGCAACTTTGTAACAAATGGTGACAAATTCAGTAGGTGCTCTGCATGTGTTTTCAAGATCTTTGGAAGACACTGCTTGGATGGTTTTCAAACCAAATCAAGATAGTGATCATTTACTATATTGTTTGCCCCCCATTTTTAGATGAAAACAACTGGGGTAACCTTTCTATGAGCCCTTAGAACAGTCCTTTACTGTCATTTTAATGGATTATACTTGTTTCTGAATTAGTCAAATAAGAAACAACCTTTAGATACAGCACCCACAAATAATCTGACTTGTGATAATATGGAAATGTAGAGTACTGAAGAATGGCCAAGAGCACTGATCTCCTCAGATTTGGGTTCAGATCCCAGCTCCACAATTCACTTGTTTATATCCTTGGGCAAATTATCTAAATTTGCTGACCCTATGCTTTGACCTACAATAATGGGAATAGTTATATCACGGAACCACAGTGAAAATTAAGTCAGATGATGTTTGTAAATTACTTCATACAATATGTAGAATATAAGAAGCACTCAACAGCTAAATATTAGCTGTTACTATACTTTAATTTTTCTGTAGTAAAAGTTATAAACAATGTTATTTGCAGGAAGCTAAGATTTTTGCTTTTATATAATCTTATCTCTTTGTCCTGCTCTGTCTTCGGCAGCTTATTTACCACTCAGCTACCCACATTCGGACCCACTTCTGATCTCCTGCTGCACTGGCAGTTATCAGGACACAACCTCCAACTTTATTACTCTGCATGTGTCAGACTGGGGTTCCCAACCAGACTGTAAATTCCTGAAGGGCAAGGATTATGCCATTTATCTTTTGATTCCCACAGAGGTTTGTAGCTATGGATAAATGAAAAAAGCACCGTTGACATACTGCTTCCACCCATTATTATTAGTGACATGTGAAAGAAAAATAGCTTTAGATTTTTCACTGAAGAATTCAGTTTAGATGAACTGCATAAAAACATCTTATTTTCCAACAAAGGGTACTTTCATGTTCAGGCTAAGCTTATATAAGCACTACTTTGCTGATCCACATATCATAGGTTTTGATTAAAATCTAGAGTCCTATATGAAAAAAGTACTTTACACAGCCTGGTCCATTCAGCAGGCAATCCACGATCACAGTTATTTTCATGGAGAATCATTTAGACAATGATAAACTGTTAATATATATATAATAAATATATTATATATGTATAAACTGTTAATATATTTGATATTATAAATTTCAAACTATGGGTTGGTGATTCTTGGGTGGATGGGGGCAGTCTTGGTTCTAGATAATGAACTCTTACTTCCATAGGTGTTTGCCTCATCATTTATTTTTTAAAGATTTCATTTATTTATTCATAGACACAGAAAGAGAGAGCAGAGACACAGACAGAAGGAGAAGCAGGCTCCATGCAGGGAGCCCGACGTGGGACTCGATCCCGGGTCTCCAGGACCACACCCCAGGCTGCAGGTGGCGCCAAACCCCTGCGCCACCGGGGCTGCCCTTGCCTCATCATTTTAATGAAATGGTAGCTCAGTAAATATTTCATAAATGAGGCATCTGGAAAAATCTAGTTAGAAAAGGAAACGATGGAATTTGGAGAAATTTTCTGTCTGGTAGGCGAGAACAGGGATGCAGAGTAAGAGGTTAGATATACCTGTTTCTGCCAGGGGACACATTTGTGCTTTGTGTTTTCTATACAGATTAAGGGTGAGTGAGATTAAGGTGTGAGTGAGAACAGGAAATACTTTATAGCAGGGAATGTTGAGGTGAATTAAGAAACAACTGTTGATGCTTAGTTTAAGATTACCAACCATTTCCACTTTCTGACCCACCTTCAATGAAATTTAAATGTTAAATAGCAACTGGAAATTCCTAGGGAAATAGTGAAAGCAACCGTTTTAAAGTTACTTGGAATAAGAAGAGAGAAAGAATAAGCTCTCATATCTTTTTCACAGACAAAGGTCGGTCAAGGACTGGGGATGTGTATTGGAAGCAGAACATGCTGGCTTCAGGGGAACAGGTTGTCATCTGTCTTTTCTAGGGGTAGAAAGAGTAGCTTCAGAGAAGCTGACTCAAGTTTTGCAGTTCTAGACAACCTTTTTTGGATCAAAGTTCTGTAAATCCAAAAGACTTTTAAACTCCATACTAGAGTCTTTAGTGCCTGTCAATTCTGGTAAAAGTTTCTGATTAACTTTCAGATTATTACTTTGAAGGCAATCTGCTTGGTGTCTGAGATCTTTACTGTTAGCTGACCAATGCGCCATGTAAATTTTATAGCCCTAACCCCTACCAACAACTGAAAAAAGCTCCCTTTATTCTCTTATTCTTTTTGCATTATATATGTAAAATAACACCATCACATTGGTTTAAAAAACACACCAAATTTTATTAATACCTCACAATATTTAAATGTTACTGCAGAGACAGAATAGTATTTACTCTCCTGAGCAACACTGATTTACAAAACCTCCCAACATCTTAATTTTTCTTTCTTTTTTTTAAAAAAGATTTTATTTTATTTTATTTATTTATTTATTTATTTTTTGAGAGAGAGAAGGGAAAGGGGGAGAGGAAGGCAGAGAGAACATGAGAGAGAGAGCACACAAGCAGAGGGAGGGAGAAGTAGACTACCACTGAGCAGGGAGCCTGATGTGGGGCTCAATCTCAGGACCCTGGGATCATGACCTGAGCCAAAGGCAGACGCTTAACAGACTGAGCCACTCAGGCACCCCACATCTTAATTTTTCCAATAAAATTCTTCCTTACCACTTTTGTAAAAATAATTTAAAAATTCAATGCAGAACACTTCTATACATAGAAGCTGATATTAATCCTTGCCCTTCCACGGGACTCTTTTTTTTTTTTTCCAGATTTCATTTATTTATTCTAGAGAAAGAAAGAGAGAGCACAAGCAAGGAGCGGAACAGAGGGGTAGGGAGAAGATAATCTCTAGCAGATTCCACCCTGAGTGCAGAGCCCAATTTGGGGCTCAATCCCACAACTGTGAGATCATGGCCTGAGCTGAAACCAACAGTCAGATACTCAACTGACTGAGTCACACAGGCTCTCTTTCCACAGATACTTTTGATTCCTTCTCCCCGGTGAGAAGAGAATAGGCAGGGCAAGATGAGTTGAGATGGGGCAAAAGAGAGCTAATGAGCTGTCTAGTCAGCCTCAAGATCAAAATATAACCAAGAATGACATCATAATAACCCCTTCTGGAGCCCTCAGATCTCCAGAACGGCTCTGAAGCTCAGAGTCTTTGACTTGTCTACAACATTGTAATCATCCAGACCAACCGCCATCATAAGGCATAAGTCACTAACAAGATGCTGTATACCCTCTGCTTGATTGTCTCTGAAAAAAGAAACTCAACCATTATCTGTGTTCCGTGGTGGACACCTTATATTATTAGATATGGAGTCAAAATCTACCTTCTGGAGCTTCAGCCTACTGAAACCCAATAGTATCTTCTGTAACTATAATTCCATCTCTGTATGACAACCTTCCAATTAATGAAAAGTTGGCTGTCATGTCCTTCCTGAGGCTTCTCTGTGATAAATACCCACAGTTCTTTTCAGTATGGTTTTAAGTTCCTTTCAATTTGGGCAATTGGCCAATGAAAACACTGAGAACCCTCAGAGGACAAAATCAGTGTGACTCCGGTAGTGCCGTCACCAGCACAGAGGAAAGAACAATCACTTCCTTTCTTCTAGGTAGCAATAAGAGTACAAGAGCATCTGAGAGAGTCATACGTCTGATCCATTTTACTTAATTCCTCACTAAATCTGCTACAATCTTTAAAGCTGCTGCTGTTTTAGGCAAGCATATACCGAAGAGACTCCTGGATGAAAAGTCAGAGGACTTGGGTTCATGTTCTAGTTCTGCCCCTTATTCTCCAAGTGACCTTGGGCAAGTCAAGTTCTGCATTTACAAAACAAGTGGCTGAACTGGACTGCTAAGCTACTGGCCCAGCTTCTTCCCTGTTATGTATCACCTCCTGCCTCTATGCCAGTTTCTATTCTCAAGGTGAGCAATTAAGCCTCCACAGTCATTTCCCAGTGCTCTTGGGAAAATAAAAAGTGGCTTTTTCCTAATCAGCACTTTAGGACATCTTACATAAGTTAGCAAAAGTTAATTCTCACCAGATTTGCAACTGTCTACTAAATCATCTTCCAGGATAACCTTCATAGATCGTGGAATACTTCCAACAGACAGCCTTTGTACCTGGCAAGGAAAAGCAGATACATTCTGAGTATGCTTAAATACATGCTAAGTATTCAGAAGCTAGCAGTTCTTGAAATTAGTTTTCTATTTCCCTGGTATTATCATACAATTCAATTATGATGGGGATTTACAGAATTTTCTTGAAAACTGTGCCTACTATCCATTTATAAACTAAAACTAGAGTAAAATAAAAACACCATTACAGAAAATATCTCGAAATGTAATCTACCTTGTAGATGGTCAAAATAAACGTATACTCCATGATTAAGTAGAATAACAAAATTACTTATCTAGACAAGACATGTAGTTCTTTCCTGTGCAGTCGTAAGACCTAGGACAAATCACTGTTCCTTAGTGACAGAACCCTGGTTTTAGTCCATGTGGACATGTACCCAGTAAAAAGACTGTATTTCCCAGGCTACTCTGCCCCTGGGTATACTCATATGGTCCTATGACTAAGCTCTGGACGAAGAAATACAAGTAGACCTGCCCGGGAAGACTTCAAGGAAGACTACTCAAATGGAGACTTGGGGTAGATGACTGATGCTCTCATCTGTCCTTCCCTCTCCCTGCTCCTTGACTAGCATACAGCAGTGACAGAGTTGTAAACTACCATCCTGGACTAAGAATAGAGGCCATGTGTTAAGAATGGTGTAGAAAGATAGGAGTTTGAGTCCTCAACACTGAATATGCCTTTAAGTAGCAAGTAAAGGAAAAGCTGGCATACTCTCAGTGTTAAAGTGTCTATGTATGTCTCATTTGACACGGCATATAAAATCAGGCCTAAACCCCAAATCCTGACCACTCTAATGTTTAATAATCACTTAAACCCATTTAATTTTTTTCTCCTATCCCTTAAATACAGCTTATCTGAACTTCTTAAATATTCCCTTAATTTTAACATAATTATTAAGCCATTCTACAACCCTCTCACCAATGTTCTCTATACAGAGATGATTAGGGGGCTTGATGGGATGAGCACTGGGTGTTATGCTATATGTTGGCAAATCGAACTCCAATAAAAAAATATACAAAAATAAATAAAATAAAAAAAATTGCATGACTCTAAAGACTGTATTCTGATGTATGGGCAACACACATCCCATGTGTAATCCTGTATGCGTTCCCTATCCTGGTAATTTGCCCAGAGCTAAAAAGGTTGACCTTCAGCTTCTTCAAAGTTGGTTTTGTTTTTTCATTTGATCATTTACCTGTTCCTGAATTTTGATTTCCTGATAATCTCTACACCTCGCTGGAGATGAAGACAAGCCTGAGAGGCAAGTGAATTTGGAAGAATCACAGCCCTCCAAGCTCGGGCAGGAGGACGGCTGGCAGAAGGTATAGTACTGCTCAAAGTCAGCCTTGACCACAAATACATGTTTGCATTTCTTACACATGTAATCCCGCTCAAATTCCAGGATCTTCACCAGACTTGTTCGAATCACTGTCCCAGTGACAGATAAAAAGTGTCCCACATCTTTGGTTTTAGGGATGTGCTCCCTCACCAGCTCAGGACAAACAGGCAAACCTGATGGAGAAAAACAACAACAAAACCATATCAACTTATTATCTTGGAATTTGACTCCATGGAATATATTCTTCTTATATTTCCTGGCAGAGAAGGTATAATTTCAGGAAAAAAAAAAATTGAGTTTGACTTAAGAAAAAAGAAATCAGATCAACTCAATTAAGAAAATAGAAAAGGATTTTTTAAATAAAGATGATCAGTGGACTCTTTTTAAAAGTACATATCCAGATGACATAATATAACCAGGATTAAAAGAAAAAAAAAAAAGGACTGATTTTCATTAAAAGGGCTGAATAGAATCTAAATACAGTAATTGTAACCTCATTCAACAAAAAAACATACTGCCACATGCAACACATAAAATCAATTGATGACTGAATAAACCACAAAGCTAACTGATAAAGGGAGGGTAGCATAATGACAGAGCCCCACAGTGCTAGAAGGCTATTCCTTTTTTAGGTTCAGAATTCATTAATACATAAATCTATTTCCAAGCCTTGATTACCTAGAGGTTTAACCACAGCAGCACCATTTTATCCCTTAAAAAACATGTTTTTCACCATTAATAAACAGGAAACTTCTTAAAAGGTACAAAATACCAAAGCAAGGAGCTCAATGGGGGAGACTGACCCCAGGACCCTGGGATCATGACCTGAGTGGAAGGCAGATGCTCAACTGAGCCCCCCAGGTATCCCCCACTTACTGCAATTTATAAATTCCAGAGAATCAGGATTGAGGTAGATTTTATTCACCACTCTTATTAGAGTAAAGCACCATGCTTTAGAAGATACTTGAGAGAAAGACGAAAGGCAAGGCTACAAAGTGGGGGGATAGATATGAGAGATTAAGGATACTGTGTTAGCTTTGAGATCAATTAGAGATAAGGGATGAAGAGGAGGGTGAAATTTAGAGTGACTCTCAGTTCTCTGGTTCCATTAACAAGAAATTCTGCAAGCTACATAGTAATCAATCAGTAAATACCTATTGAAAGAAAAAGGAAATACCACTTTTGGTTGGAGTGGGGCACAGAGAGTAAAATCATTACACTTTTCAATCACTGAATTTTCAAGAAGAGATTTAGTATGAGACATTTGATAAGCATGGTGATATTTGGATACAGAGCTTAAGAGACAGATTCTAGCTAAAATTAAGAAAAAAAATAGAGTTGGCATTTGTTTCTACATAGGTGGCAGCTGAAGCTCAGGTTTGGGATAGAGACCACCCTATGAGAGTGTAGGATCCAGGAGAATGTGACCACATCTGAATCCTAAGGAACCTACCTACCACCTACAGGTCAAGTAAAGGAAGAGGCGGCGCCTAAGAAGAGGGAGAGAAGCCACAGCCAGAAAGGGAGGAAAGAGCAAGAGAGTGCTGTCCATGGGGCCAACACTGGAATTTTATAAGGTGGGAGGAGTCAATAGTATCAAACTCAGCAGGGAAATGAAGTGAAATACTGAAAAGTGACCCTCAGTTTGGCCATGAGGCTGTCACTAGTGATGATGGCAAGGGCGGTTTCAGTATGGTGGACGTGAAAGGATGAATAGGAGATTACCATGAAGATTGGATATACTCTGTCAGAACATTTACTTATGAAAAGAACAGTGGATGAAGGGGGACTGAGGGTTGAAAGAGATCTTTCTCCTTCTACAAAATGGGAGAAACCTGAAAGAGAAAATTCAGATAGAATTGCCAAAAGCATTCACAGTCTAACCTACCACCACCCCATAGAGTCCATGCTCCCCCAGGGGTTTGGCCTGATTGGTGACTGACTTTAGAGCACATAGTTTACCCACCTCCCTACCTTGGTCACTTACTCCATCCTAACTGACCTTAGGATGCGGGGTAATGTCTCATGTAAATCAAGGTTTTAATTATGGGATATGGCTGAGCTTTAGGAAAGCTCTAAATCTCTTGAAATTCAGGTACAAGGTTATGTATATACACATACCTGTACTTTCTGGAGAGGGTCCATAACCTTCTCAACAAAAAACCCTGAAGAACTTATTTAAATACTCAGTCCCATAGTTCTATTGGCTTGCATGACTCCAAGAACAGAAGAAACTTACATTGTGGAAACAGTTACTAAATCTTCCTCCCTTCCCCTAATTTAATAGTAATGCCCTAATCTCTCATATCTCTATTCATATCCCTGGTCTTAGCTCACATTCTACAAGGCTTCCTCCAAATGCTTTAGCATGACAGTGACTTTCATCATCACCTACTGACTGTACTGCTCATTTATGGCCTTAATCACATAATGCTTTGCATTGTTCCTTGAACACTTGATATGTGGGTAGGAGACTCACTTCTTGAGATCCTTTTTATGCCTCTCTCTGCCTAGCCCAGTGCTTTAATAAGTACTTTCCCATAAGGAGAAAATTAATGAATAAATGAGACAGGGGAATGGCCTTCCCTCTCTCTCTAGCCTCACCTTTAGCAAATGTGGCCTCAAATTTCCCAGTCCAGAACAAAATGCTTGATTTTTCTGTGCAGAGATGGACTTTACACCTCCGTACCTTTCCTTAGGCACTTTACTTGGTCTGGCAAACTCTCTCCAGTTCACTCAGCCAGGAAAGTACATTTGAGTTTTCCTTTCTACAAGAAAACTTCCCCAAGCCCAGGCTAGCACCCACAACAAAACAAATGGAGTAAGCAAGCAAAATGGTCAAATGAATATGCCATTGTATAAATAATGCCTTTTATGTCTAGAGAAATCTACTGCCAGAGTAAAAACGAAGGTTCGAGAGACACCCATCCATTCCTTGCAAATGATAACCCTGGCCGATGCAAGCTGGGTCATGGCAAGTCTACACAAACTGGTTTTATTTCAGTCAACATAAGGAGATGTGCTGGAGAGATATTACACACTTGCGAAGAAGGCAGGTGGGAGGTGGAGGAAGGTAGGACTCAGTTCCAAGGGTCTCACATATGCTCACCAACCCTTTCTGTGTTATTCTAGAAGTGTAGCCAGGATGAATGAACTCCCTGCTGCTCACCCCCAGCAACGGTCCTATGTCTAACACAAGTACAATGTCTCTGAAGGAAAAACTATGTAAAGATTACAACCAAATTTTCTAAGAAAACCTGCTTTCAATTATCCTCTCTACTTTTACAATACAGGGCAATATATCACTTTTAATGTTCTTGACTGGAAACAAAAGAGCAATTTACATTTTACTGAATCATGTACATAGTACCTGTTAGGAGAAATTTGCTTTTTTTTTTTTTTTTTTTGAGCAAATGTGTCTAACATATGACAGATTAAGTGATTATTTTGTTTTTGTTTTTTTTTTAGGTGATTATTTTGTAAAGTAACTGTATTAAAAAGATAATAAAGGTGAGTATATTTCTGGGTCATCAGATTCTTTTCATTTCAGAACATTATGATTTTTAGATAAACAAAATATAAAGGCAACAAAATGTTAGCAAAACGGACCATATAACAATCAAAATTTTAATACTAAAAAGATACTAAGAGACAATGTTTTGATGGAAATGTCAGTGTATGTTAATCTTTCTGTCTTACTATCTATGTTACTAAGTATGTTCTTCAACTATACCAGTGAAGGGGTGGTGGTAGTGGAGTGTGGCGGACATCAGGTGCTAAGCCACCATTAGTGAACACAAAAACCTTTACCATTCCCTGATTCATTCAATGATCAAGAACAAAAAGAAATTTTGGAAATAGTTTGTGATCTGTCCATATCTATGCTAGTGATATGTCCATATCAATGATTTTAGGCCCCTGGTTTTCAGCATGTAGTTCCTGGAACAGCAGCATCAGCATCACCTGGGAGCTGTTAGAAATGCAAATTATTGGGCCCCAGGCCAGACTTTCACAATTAGCATCTCTTGTGGGTGGGGCCTGTCAGTGTTTTAACAAGCCCTACAGTTGATTCTGATTGCCATTAATGTTTGAGAACACATGAATGCTACTTTTTCCTTCTCATTTAGTTTGATGCTATCTGGGTATTAGAACACCTTTCATCAAAACCACGGAAAAGGTAAGTAAACTTTAGTCTAATAAAAATCCCAGAAGAGAAAGAGCAATGTATATCCTAGAAAGACAACTGGAAAATGTCTTAGGTTCCTAAGGAGCCTGAATCACAGAGGCAACCTATGTTTTCATAATTGAATGCCTTGCCTGGAGTCCATGATGAAGGTGCAATATAACTAAAACCAGATTATTTCCATCCCTGGTTCATTCTGCCTGGGACACCTCTATCCTTGCCTTACCCTCTCTTCTTGAAATCTCCAGTGAATCTGCTAGAATTCATTCCCTCTTCTGCTAGCACATATCCTGAGTGAGGCACAAATCATATAACATAAAAGCTGCCACTAAGCTCCTTTATTATTAAGTTTAATATACAATAGGCCATGTATCTTTGGGCATACATACACCAATTGTTAAATATTTGACATAATATGTTTGTAGGATGAATATACCATGGTAGTAACATAATTTGTAATTTACTTTTTCAGAGAAGAATTGGGGGAAAAAAATAGGCTAAATTTACCCAAAACCAATAGGGTCACCTAGGCAGGCAAAATTTTGGTATTTAAACTGAACATGGAAAAATATCTAAACATAAGGATAAGGACAGCCTAAAACCATTCCTAAGTGCCATTTCAATAACATTAACTAAACCCTCTTTTAACAACATTTTTGCAACATTATTATAAGGAAACATTTAGGGATCCCTGGGTGGCGCAGCGGTTTGGCGCCTGCCTTTGGCCCAGGGCGCGATCCTGGAGACCCGGGATTGAATCCCATGTCGGGCTCCCGGTGCATGGAGCCTGCTTCTCCCTCTGCCTCTGTCTCTGCCTCTCTCTCTCTCTCTCTCTGTGTGACTATCATAAATAAATAAAAATTAAAAAAAAAAAAACAAGTGTTCCTTAAAAAAAAAAATAAGGAAACATTTATTCTTGATCCTACCAAGAGATGATCTAGTGTCCTGTCGCTTAAAGATTTATAATATTCATAATTTTATTCTAGATAAAATACTACTTTTTTTCAATGAAATCAAATGTATGGTCTTTTGAGGGATCTTAATTGGTCCCCAAAGAGTTGTACTATACTGATTCATCTTTTTGGAATCATAAAAAGCATTTTTGTTGATTACAAATCCCCACCTTTCTGAAATTACTATATATATTTTTGACATGTTCTATATTTTTAAACAAAATGATATATGTGTTCTCCAACTTAATCTGCAGTAATTCAAAGATAGAGCTTTGCTACAAGCTGACTGCTCCACTGGAGCATCTAAAAATTAAGGTACTTACTCTGTCATTCATTCAACAAAAATTGAGTGCCTAATAGGTGGCCAGCATAATGCTAAACTTGATATATAAAAACAATAAATTCCCTAAAATAGTTTTGAAGATTACAGGGTAGAATCTACCACTTTTCAAGTTCTTTGTGGTATCATTTTTTTTGTTAGTAGTTCAAAAACTTCTGAATTACAATTTTATACACACATACCCATGTGTGTATATGTGCATATTAACATACTGTCACCTACATTCTCTTTCCCCTCAGATGGAATGGCTAGTATCCCAGCCTTCCAAAGGTCCAGAGGAAACAGTTTAAAACCATTACTTTGCTCTAAAAGTGACCATCAACTATATAGTAGATATATTTTTAAGTATAAATATCAATTATTTCTTAGTGCTCTGAATTCAGTGTGTTAGAATCTCTTCAAACATTCCTGGAGAGTAAGTGGCAGTAAAATCCGTAAGTGATTCACCTGATATCCGGGCATGAAGATTCTGCTTCATAGAGGCACCCTCAGGCTGAGAAAGGGACTGGAGAATTGTCAAGGCTGATCTTCGCAGAGCACTATCAAACACTGTTAGTACTTCATTCGGGAATGCATTGAAATATTCCCCAATTTCCATGTTGGTTTCAAAAAGGGTCATGGCATTAACCACAACTGGATAATGAGCATCTTCATCTCTTTCCTTCAAGATTAGAAGAATATCATTCTTATGGTATTCCGAAACATAGGACTCAAACACTTGACCAACCAGTGTGACTTGATCACTATTCATCTTGAATCTAGGTGACTAAAGAAAAAGACTATATTATATCTCTGATATTGCAGACTTAGACAAAAATTAACAAAAAAGATTGGCCGTATACTTTTGATATAGCAGACTCAGACAAGTTAAAAAAAAAAAAAGTCTGACTGTAAATTGTTATGGGTCCCACCATAAACTGAAAATATTATCTGAATTGAACTCTTAATTAGATCTGCATTACTTGTTATAATCACTTAGTAAATGTATTTTTTAAGAAAGGGAAGTCAAACCAAAGAATTATGTTGGTACTGATCACTGAAATCCACATGGTCCAATGCCTTTTCCGTATCTCTTCCCCAAACTTCCTCATTAACCCTATGATATGTTATGTAAAAGGCCCTTCTCTTTTCTTTAACCACACTCTATATACACATTTGCTCTCAAGTGTAAAATCTTAAACAGCAGTCTTTTGGCTAAAGTTTCTTCCAGTAGACTTCTTTGCATGTGTCCAGATTCTAGGTTTTATCCAAAGAACGTATCTTCGCCTCTCTCTTTGACTCTCGCTCATCACACATATTCATGTGTTTTCTGCTACATAAATGGAACATACATGGATAGCCAGTTCTGACTTGAATAGCTAACAAATTGCTTCTGAAATTTACATTTTGAGGTGAATTTGCTTCCCATTTTCTCTATGTAACCTAGGAAACCTTTGGCCTTAGCAAAAACAGCTGTCAAAGAGTATAAACTAGATAATTAAACTGAAGGAAAGGAAATAAATGATAACTAGGATTGAAAGTAAACATATTATTTTTTAAAATTTATTTATTCATGAGAGACACACAGAGAGAGAGAGAGGCAGAGACACAGACTCAGGGAGAAACAGGCTCCATGCAGGGGGCCCGATGTGGGACTCGATCCTAGGTCTCCAGGACCATGCCTGCCACTGAAGGCGGTGCTAAACCGCTGAGCCACCGGGGGCTGCCTGAAAGTAAACATATCATATTGTATTCACCTCTCATTCCCCTAGTAATATATATATGTGTGTGTATTTTTAAATTTTCACCTACAGATTAAAAGGGCCGAGCTTCATTCTACTTTCATGTACACAGACATCAATCATGTTCAGGGTACTATTTTGGGAAATAAAAAGCACAATAAAATATCCTTAATAGCCTCAGAGAAAAACCAAGGGCCAGATGAAATGAAACAGTGCCCTAACAGTGGTAAAAATGCAATATGAATAGGAGCACAAAGGAGAGAAGGATTAAATTTAAGTGGATTGACAATCCCAGATGTGGCAATGGGCAGTTCCAAATAAACTGCTGAAATCAATCATCTAAGAAACTCTTACTTGGGTTGGAAACAGAAACTGGAGGACAAACGTACTTTGACTTATTTATTTTGACTTACTTCATTCAACCAAGAGTTTTGTATTCAGTTCAACAAACGGGTGATAAAAGACTTACAAAGTTCACATTTCCGCATCCTAACTACATGTTACAAAGGCTACTTATTAGCAATATTTTGCCTTTTCTGGGAACCAACTATTGGAGAAGATGTGGAAGGAGTAAAGGGGGGGTATGTATCATAGACCAAGAAGTCTCACAGTTACAGGATGCCAGTGTGAGCCTGACAGACCAGTATGTGTATATCCGGAGAAGTGAGAGAGAGCAAATTACGGCCACTGCATTGATAAGTAAATTGTTCTGATTAGATAACATAAATCCAACCAAGCGTAGAGCAGAAAAACTACTTAGAAATAAGTAATCAGGGGAATCCCTGGATGGCTCAGCGGTTTGGCGCCTGCCTTGGGCCCAGCGCGTGATCCTGGAGTCTCAGGATCGAGTCCCACGTCGGGCTCCCTGCATGGAGCCTGCTTCTCCCTCTGCCTCTCTCTCTGTGTGACTCTAATAAATAAATAAAATATTAAAAAATGAAAAAGAAAACCTAACCGGACTCCCAAGAGTTGCTGCTACAAGAGACTCTCGAAGGTTCTATAAATGCATAGTAAATTCGGAGCCCCAAGTTTAGCAACTTAAAAGACAGCTCCACATGGGGCAGAAACGGGGGTGTGTGTGGCTGCAGAATTCGTGGCTCAAGCTAAAGCCAGATTACATTCGCCTACGGCTTTCTGAAAGGGAAGCTTTAAAAAAAAAAAAAAAAGATTCCCTTTCAAAAATCTGTGTACAAGCGCTCCTAGCCCCAAGAACACGCCCCCCTACGGTCGTACAACTGCTCTGAAGCTCCCCGTCCTTTCACTCGTGGAGCTTCCGAGCCGGAACCGCGAGGACGAGCGAGCGGCTGCGGCTTCGGGGCCACCTGAGGCGCCCACCGGGCCCCGAGGCGACCCCAGCCGGAGCACCGCGCGCCCCCCGCCGGGCGCCCGCCGCAGCCCCGGGCCACGCCCCCTGCCGCTCGCCGGCGGCCCGCGTCTCTCGGGCGCCGCCTTCCCGCCCGCCCGCCCGCCCGCCCGCCCGGCTCCCCGCGGGCGCTCGGCGGACGGAGCAGGCTCGCCCTCGGAGGGGGCGGCTCTCCGCGCTTCGGCCTCGGGACGCGCGCGGCCCCCGCCCGGCCGGCCCCCGGCAGGGCCCTGACGGGCAGCGCGGCCGCCCCAGCCACCCCCGAGTTGAGGAGTTTGGGAACTACCCAGATGTGGGCGACACTCGGGACCGGCTGCGGGAGGGCCGGAACGGCGGGGACGCCGACTCGGGGCCGCGGCTGTCACTTACTGGCGGAGACGCAGTGTCGGCGGGCACCGGGAACACGGCGCGCCCGAGGCCGACGGGCGCCCAGGGCTCGGGCCTGGCGCCGGGGGCTCCCGGAGGCCGCTGGGGGCGGGGCGGGGCGGGCCGCGGGGGCGCGCAGGCTCCGACGGGGCCGCCTCGCGCCCGAGCGAACTAGGCGCCGCGCCGGCTCCTCGGCCGGGCCCGCGTCCCCGACGGACGCCGAGCCGCGCGCCGCCTCAACTTCGCCGCTCAGGCGGCTCTTCCGGGTGGAGGGGCGGGCGGGCGGGCGCGCGCTCCGCCTGGGGCCGCGGGACGCGAGGGGGCGGGGCCGGGGCGGGACCCGAGGACTTCCGGGGCGGGGCCAGGCCGCGCCTCCCGCGCAGGTGGAACCGGAGGACACGGGCTGACCGTGCGGTGGCTCACAGGTGGCCTGTGCGGTTCCCGCTTTTGGTCCTGGAACTCCGGCAGACGCAGGGTGGCAAGGGGTTTCTGCTGTGTTTTCTTCTAGAAGTTTTAGGAGGACGGTACGGAGTTCCCATATACCCCGCCCCCCGCCCCGTAAACCGAATTCCCCGCACGCCCAGGGGCAACATACTTTCCCCGGAGGGGAGCCTTCGTTACTACCGGGGAGCGCGTATTGAGATCATCCCCCAGAGTTCGTGGTTCTTCGCAGTCTCGTTCACTCGTGGTGGTGTACCTCCTATGGGTTTTAACAGACGCGGCGTAGTAACAGGTACGTAGTGACGGTAACAGGTACCTGCGTAACAGGTACACAGCGCGGTGGTCGGGTAACGCAGAAGACTTTCACTGCCCTGAAAAGCTGCTGTCTCCATCCCTCTCTCTCACCGCATCTCTAGCAACGGCTCATCTTTTTTACCGTTTCCATCGTTTTTCCTTTTGCAGGATGTCATATATAATTGACTCAAATAGCAGGTTTGAACTGTAGGGTTCCACTTACACATTTTTTTTTACAGTACTGTAAATAGATTTTTCATGATTTTTTAATTTTTAAAAATTTTTAAAATATTTATTCACTTGAGACACGGAGATACCGAGAGAGAACGTGAGAGCAGAGGGAGAGGGAAAAGCAGACTCCCCACTGAGCAGGGAGCCCGACGTGGGGCTCGGTCCCAGGACTCCGGATCGTGACCTGAGCTGAAGCCAGACTCTCAACCATCTGAGCCACCCAGGAGCCCCTCTTTCCTTTTTTTTTTTTTTTTAATATATATTTTATTTGTTTATGAGAGACACACACAGAGAGAGAGTCAGAGACACAGGCAGGGGGAGAAGCAGTCCCCATGCAGGGAGCCCAACGTGGGACTCTTATCCCTGGACTCCAGGATCACGCCCTGGGCTGAAGGCAGCGCCAAACCGCTGAGCCACCCAGGCTGCCCCCCTCTTTCCTTTTTTTAAAGATTTATTTAAGAAATCTCTATACCCCGGGGATCCCTGGGTGGCGCAGCGGTTTGGCGCCTGCCTTTGGCCCAGGGCGCGATCCTGGAGACCTGGGATCGAATCCCACGTCGGCCTCCCGGTGCATGGAGCCTGCTTCTCCCTCTGCCTGTGCCTCTCTCCCTCTCCCTCTCTCTCTCTCTCTCTCTCTCTCTCTCTCTCTCTCTCTGTGACTATCATAAATAAATAAAAAATAAATAAAAAATAAATCTCTATACCCCACCTGGGGCTGGAACTCATGATCCTAAGGTCAAGCATCCCTGGTGCTTCTGAGTCAGCCAGGCACCCCTCCTTATTTATCCTTACGATTTTTAAAGTAACGTTATCTTTTCTCTAGTTTACTGTAATAATACAGTATATAATATGTATTAATAGTTTATGTTGCCACTAAGGCTTCTTGTCAACAAGCCATTAGTAATTAACTTTTTGCAGCAGAATCAAAAGTTGTATGTGGATTTTTAACAGCCGCAATCCCTGTGTTGTTCAAGCGTCACTTGTAGTAAGTACCTTTTTCAGATTGTCTTCTTTCACTTAGTAATATACATTTAAGTTTCCTCCATGTCTTTTCATGGCCTGATAGCTCACTTCTTTTTTGGTGTTGAATACTAATTCATTATCTGGATATACCATACTTTGTCCACTTACCTACTGAAGGATATCTTGGTAGCTTCCAAATTTTGTCAGTTATGGATAAAACCAAGTATATCCATCCATGCACAGGTTTTTATGTGAGTATGAGTTTTTAGCCCCTTTGGGTAAATACCAAGGAGCATGATTTCTTCTTGAATGAATTACCTGGTAAGGGTATGTTTCGTTTTGTAAGAAACCACCAAAATGTCTTCCAAAGAGGTCGTACAATTTGGCATTCCTGACAACAATGAGTGAAACTTTCTATTGCTCTACAGCACTTGATGTTGTCAGTATTTTGGATTTTGGCCATTCTAATAATGGTATAATGGTAGCTCATTGTTGCGTTAATTTGCATTTCCCTGATAACAAAGGGTGGTGAACATCTTTTCATCTGCTTATCTTTGGTGAGATGTCTGTTTGCACGTCTTTTATCTGTCTTTAAATCAGGTTGTTTTCTTATTGTCTAGTTTTAGGAGTCCCTTATCAGACGTATCTTGCAAATATTTCCGGTCTGTGGCTCATCTTTTTTTTCTTAACATTGTCTCTCACTGAGTAGATTTTTAATTTTATCCAGCATATCAATGGTTTCTTTCATGGATTGTGCTTTTGGTGTTGTATTTAAAAAGTCATCACCGTTCCCAAAGTCATCTAGGTTTTGTCCTGTGTTTTAGGACTTCTGTAGTTTTGTGTTTTACACTTAGGTCTATTATCTACTCTGAGTTAATTTTTGTGAAGGGTGGCAAGATCTGTGTCTAGATTGTGTGTGTGCACATACGCACACATGTGGATGTCCGGTTGTTCCAGTACCATTTGTTGAAAGACTGTTTTTGTCTATTTGTTAAAGATCTATATTGTCTTTGCTCCCTTGACAAAGGTCGGTTGACTGTCCATATTTATGTGGTCTATTTGTGGGCTCTCTATTTCTGTTCCATTTATCTATTAGTCTGTTCTTTCAATGATACCACACTGTCTTGATTACTGTAGTTTTATAGTGAGCCTTGAAGTCAGAGTGTCAGTCCTCCAAATTTATTCTCCTTCAATATTGAGTTGGCTATTCTAGGTCTTTTGCTTCTCCATGTAAACTTTAGAATCCTTTTGTCAACATCCATGAGATGACTTGCTGGGATTTTGATTGAGATGGGATGAAACTATAGATCAAGTTGGGAAGAACTAATGTTTTGACAATATTGAGTCTTCCTATTTATGAATATGGAGTATCTATCTCTCCACTAATTTAGTTCTTCTTTGGTATCTTGCATCAGAGTTTTGTAGTTTTCTTCATATAGGTTTTGTACATACCTTGCTAGATTTATTTATTTTAAAGATTTTATTTATTTATTCATTAGAGACAGAGAGAGAGAGAGAGAGAGAGAGAGCAGAGACACAGGCAGAGGGAGAAGCAGGCTCCATGCAGGAAGCCCGATGTGGGACTCGATCCCAAGACTCCGGGATTATGCCCTGAGCCAAAGGCAGATGCTCAACCACTGAGCCACTCAGGTGTCCTGAGATTTATACCTAAGTATTCCTTTTTGTGTGTGAGGGGGGTGCTGATGTAAATGGTAATATGTTTTTAATTTCAAATTCCACTTCTTCACTGCTTATGTATAAGAGAGCAGCTTACTTCCACGTATTTGTATCATGCAGTCTTGCCATAATCACTTATTAGTTCTAGAAGTTTTATATCTAGATTCTTTCAGATTTTCTACATAGATGATCATGTTATCTGCAAATAAATAGTTTTACTTTAAAAAAAATTAAAATAAAAGATTTTATTTATTCCTGAAAGACACAGAGAAGGGCAGAGACATAGGCAGAGAAAGAAGCAGGCTTCCTGCTGGGAGTCTGATGTGGGACTTGATCCCAGGACCCTGGGATCACGACCTGAGCGAAGGCAGATGCTCAACCACTGAGCCATCCAAGCACCCCAATAAATAGTTTTATTTCTTTCTTCCCGATCTCTGTGATTTCTATTTTCTTTTTTTATTGCGTTAACTGGGACTTCTAGTATGATACTGAAAAGCAGTGACGAAAGGGGACACCCTTGCCTTGTTCCTGATCTTAGGGGACACCCTTGCCTTGTTCCTGATCTTAGTGGGAAAGCGAGTTTCTCACTAATAAATATGATGTTAGCTGCCAGGATTTTCCGTACGGTGTTCTTTATCAAGTTGAGAAAGTTACTCTCTATTTCTAGTTTGCTGGGAGTTTTTATCATGAATCAGTGTCAGATTTTGTGAAATGCTTTTTCTGCTTCTCTTTAAAAAATCCCATGATTTTCCTTCATTAGCCTGCTGATATGATGCATTACAGTAACTGATTTTCTTTTCTTTTCTTTTTTTTAAAGATTTATTTATTTATTCATGACAGACACAGACTAAGAGAGAGAGGCAGATTCCTCACAGAGGAGCCCGATGCGGGACTCAATTCCGGATCCCAGGATCACAACCTGGCCTGAAGGCAGGCACCCAATCGCTGAGCCACCCAGGCATTCCAGGAACTGATTTTCAAATATTGAAACAGCCTTGCATACCTTGGATAAATCCCACTTGGGTGTGGCACTTAATTCTTCTCATACATTATTGGATTCAATCTGCCAATATTTTGTTGAGGATTTTTTGCATCTAAGTTCATAAGAGATACTGATCTCTATTTTTCTTAGAGTGTCTCTGTCAGATTTTGGCACTAGGGAAATGCTGCCCTGAAAGACTGAGTTAGGAAATAGTCCCTCTACTTCTGTGTTCTAGAAGAGATTGTAGAGAATTGGAAAAGTTTTTTATTTAAATATTTGGTAGAATTCACTGGTAAACTCAAGTAAGCCTGGTCCTTTCTGTTTTGGGAGTTACTAATTATTGATTAAATGTCTTTGATAGATATAGACCTATGTAGATTGTTTCTTCATCTGTGAATTCTGACAGTTTGTATCTTTCAAGGAATTAGTCCATTTCATCCTGGTTATCAAATATATGGACATAAAGTTCATAATATTTCATTATTATCCTTCTAATGTCTAGGGAATCAGCAGTGATAGCCTCTCTTTCATTTTTTGTATTAGTAATTGGTGTCTTCTTTTTTTTCTCCTTTAGTCTGGCTAGAGGCTTATTGATTTTTATTCTTTTTAAAGAAACAGCTTTTGGTTTTGTTGACTTTATTGACTTCCTGTTTTTTGTTTTATTGATTTCTGCTCTAATTGTTATTATTTCTCTTCTTGCATTTACTTTGGATTCATTTTGCTCTTCTTTTCCATTTTTACGTAAGGTAGCAGCTTAGATGATTGATATTAGGTATTTCATTTCTAATACATGCATTCAATGCTATAAATTTTGCTGTAAGCACTATTTCTGCTGCATCCCACAAATTTTGAGAAGTTGTGCTTTCATTTTCATTTAAAGTTCAAAGTAAAAAAAAAAAAAACAAAGTTCAAAGTATTTTTAAATTTCTCTTGAGATTTCTTCTTTGACCCATGTGTTGTTTAGAAGTGTGTTGCTTGATGTCCAGGTATTTTGTGATTTTTCCAGTCTTCTTTCTGTTATGAATTTCTAGTTTACTTCCACTGTGATCTAAAAAGCAGCCATTTATGATATCTGTTCTTTTAAATGTGTTAAAGTTTGTGTTATGGCTCAGAATGTTGTCTCTCTTGGTGAATGTTTCATGTAAGTTTGAGAAGAATGTAATCTGCTGATATTAGATAGTCTGTAGGTGTTCATCAGATCCAGTAGATTGATGGTCCAGTAGATTGATGATTGGTGATGGTGGTGTTCAATTCTGACCGTAACTGATTTTCTTCCTGCTGGATCTGTCCATTTCTCTACTGGGGTGTTGAAGGCTGCAATAGGATACAACTATTTCTCTTTGTAGTTCCTTTCGTTTAAGATTTGATTTATTTATTTGACAGAGCAAGAGAACACAAACAGGGGGAGTGGCAGAGGGAGAAGCAGACTCCTACTGACCAGGGAACCTGATGCAGGGCCTGATCCCAGGACCCTGGAATAGTGACCTGAGCGGAATACAGATGCTTAACTGACTCAACCACCCAGGTGGCCCTCTCTTTGCTGTTATATCAATTTTTGTTTCACATATTCTGAGGTCCATACACATTTAGGGTTCTTATGTCTTCTTGGAGTGTTGACCCCTTTCTCATTACATAATGCCTCTCTCTAGTCCTGATAACTTCTCTTGCTTTGAAGTCTGCTCTGTCTGAAATTAACATAGCTACTCCTGCTTTCTTTTACTTTGTATTTGCATGGTATATCTTTCTTCATCTCTTTACTTTTAATCTTATATGTCTTTATTTTATCTCTATAAGATTTCTTATAGATAACATATAGCTGAATGTTGTTTTTTAATCTCCTCTGACAGTCTCTGCCTTCTAATTCATATATTTAAACCATTGATGTTCAGAGTGATTATCAAGGGGATCCTTGGGTGGCTCAGCGGTTTAGCACCTGCCTTCAGCCCAGGGCGTGATCCTGGAGTCCTAGGATCAAGTCCCACGTCAAGCCTGCTTCTCCTTCTGCCTGTGTCTCTGCTTCTCTCTCTCTCTGTGTGTCTCTCATGAATAAATAAATAAAATCTTAAAACCCAAAGTGATGGGATCCTTGGGTGGCGCAGCGGTTTGGCGCCTGCCTTTGGCCCAGGGCGCGATCCTGGAGACCCGGGATCGAATCCCACGTCGGGCTCCCGGTACATGGAGCCTGCTTCTCCCTCTGCCTGTGTTTCTGCCTCTCTCTCTCTCTCTCTCTGTGACTATCATAAATAAATAAAAATTAAAAAAAAACCAAAGTGATTATCAATATAATTGCATTACTATCTACTATATTTGCTAATCTTTTCTGTTTGTTGCCTTTGTTCCTGTTATTGTCTTCCATATTTTTCTGTCCTGTGTGGTTTTAATTGAGCACCTTATATGATTCCGTTTTCTCTCCTTTGTTGGCAAATCAATTATGCCTCTTTTTTTTAAACTTTTTTATTGGTTGCCCTAGAGTCTGCAACATACACTTATGGATATCCAGGTGCATTTCTAGGGTAGTGCAAGCAAGTACCTTAACAGTGACAAAGTAAGCCTAATTCTTCCTTTCCGTCTCGTGTATTAGTGATAGTTCATTAATTTTGCTTAGATAAGCCTATAAGACATAAACATACACGAATACATTGTTGCTGTTATTATTTTTAATAAATTGTTATCTATTAAATCAATTAAGAAGAAGAAAAATAAAAATTTTTATTTTACTAGCCCTTCTTCAGGGCTCTTCCTTTAGATCTTCCTGACCTATATAATATTCCTTCTTTCTAAAGAACTTTTTTTTAAAAAAGATTTTATTTATTTATTCATGAGAGATAGAGAGAGAGAGAGAGAGAGGCAGAAACGCAGGCAGAGAGAGAAGCAGGCTCCATGCAGGGAGCCTGATGTGGGACTCCATCCCCGAGACTCCAGGATCACGCCCTGAGCCAAAGGCAGACGCTCAACCGCTGAGCCACCCAGGTGCCCCTCTTTCTAAAGAACTTCTAACATTTCTTACAAGATAGGTTGACTTGTAACAAATTCCCTGAATTTTTGTTTGTCTGAGAAAGTGTTTATTTCTACTTTACATTACAAGGATAATTTCTCAAGGTACACAGAACTCTAGGTTGTTGGGGTTTTTTTTCTCAACCATAACTATTTCACTGTACTCTTTTCTTGCTCATATAGTTTGAGAGGTTGAATATAATTTTCATCTTTGCTCCTCTATAGGTGTTTTTTCTCCTCTGACTCCTTTTATGAACTTTTATGTTTGTCTATAGTTTGAAAATAATATGCCTATGTGTAGTTTTTTGGCTTTTATCCTGGTTGCTATTCTCAGAGCTGCTTGGATCCTTGGTTTGGTGTCTGACATTAATTTGGGGATGTTTTTAAGCATTGTTGCTTCTAATATTCCTTTTTCTTTCTGTCTTTCTTCTCTTTTTGGTAATTCCCATTACAGATATGTTACACCTATTGTAGTTGTCCCAGGGTTCTTGGATATCTTGGGGCTTTTTATTTTTCAGTCTTTTTGTCTTTTCAGTTTTGGAATGTCTATTGACATATCCTTAAGCTCAGAGATTTTTTTTTAATTTATTTATGATAGTCACAGAGAGAGAGAGAGAGAGAGAGGCAGGCTCCATGCACCGGGAGCCCGACGTGGGATTCGATCCCGGGTCTCCAGGATCGCACCCTGGGCCAAAGGCAGGCACCAAACCGCTGCGCCACCCAGGGATCCCAAGCTCAGAGATTTTTTTCCTCAGTTGCGTGCGATCTACTGATGAGACCATGAAAGACATTCCTTACAGTGTTTTTAATCTCTAATATTTCTTTTTGGTTCTTACAATTTCAGTCTCTCTGCCTGCATTTCCTATATGTTCTTGATGCTATCTATCCATTAGAGCCCTTAGCATATTTTTTTTAAAGATTTTATTTATTTATTCATGAGAGATAAGACAGAGAGGCAGAGACACAGGCAGAGGGAGAAGCAGGCTCCATGCAGGGAGCCCGACGTGGGACTCCATCCCAGGTCTCCAGGATCACACCCCGGGGCTGAAGGGGGGCGCTAAACCCCTGGGCCACTGGGTCTGCCCAAGCCCTTAGCATATTAATGATAGTTATTTTATATCCCAGTCTGATAATTCAATATCCCTGCCATAGCTGAGTCTGGTTCTCATGCTCTGTTTTTTCAAACTGTTTTTTCGTTTAGTATGTTTTCTAATTTTTGGTTGAAAGATGAACATGATGTACTGGGTAAAAGTGCTGTAAATAGGTTTTAGGAATGTGGTGGTAAGCTGTGGGTCCAGGGAAGTGTTTTGTAATCCTATGATTAGGTCTCAGGCTCCAGTTAGCTTTTGCTTCTGGACTGTGAACTTCACCTGTTCTCAGTCCTCACCCCCCCCCATAAGTGGGACAGGATGATTATAGTGGGCATGAGTTGGGTATTTCCCTTTTTTCCTCTAAAAAGGCTAGAGCCAGCTGGAGCTGAGGGTTTCTCTACCCCCAGATCAGCTGGGCTCTGATAAGCCCCAGTAGGTTAGGCTCTGGTTAACTAGTTTCACCTGAAGGCAGAACTTTTTTTTTTCTTAAGATTTATTTATTTTCTTATTATGATAGAAAGAGGCAGAGATACAGGAGGAGGGAGGGGCAGGCTCCATGCCGAGAGTCCAACGCGGGACTCGATCCCGGGACTCCAGGATAGCACCCTGGGCCAAAGGCAGGCGCCAAATCGCCGAGCCACCCAGGGATCCCGAAGGCAGAACTTTTTAAGAACAAAATGCCCTGGTGTGTTTCTAAATGGTTCCCTTCTCCCAAACCCGCCAGAAGCACAAAGGGATTTTGTGAGGACCCCGTGAACTCCTAGAAGTAAAACTCTCAGAAGTGTGACTGTGCCCCTCTGAAGCTTTTTATCTTTTTTGGGCTTGCCCACACCAAGCCTCCAGTAATTCTTCAGTTGCAGTTCAAGTTTACCTACTCTGGCGTCCATTCTTGTGGAGGTTTTCAGTTCAGTTTCTGCTCCGGTAAGTTGTGATTTTCTGTATTAGCCTATTATCCAATTTTGGGGGCAGGGAGCAGTTGTTTGCTCTGTGACCTCTCTTTTATGGATTTAGGAAAAGTTGTTGATTTTTTAGCTTTTCAAGTTTTTTTTTTTACTTCGTAGGGTGAAGTGGCAACTTTCAGGCTTCTTAAATGCTGACCAAAACCTGGAAATCTCATTTGTCTTTTAAGGAGACTTAAATAGGGGCACCTGAGTGGCTCAGTCAATTAAGCGGCTGCCTTTAGCTCAGGTGACGAACCCAGGATCCTGGGATAGAGCCCACATCAGGGATCCCTCCTCGGCTGGGAGCTTACTTCTCCCTCTCCATCTGTCGCTCTCCCTGCTTGTGCTCGCACTTGCTCTCTCTCTCAAATAAATTCTTTTTTTTTTTTTTTAAGATTTTATGTATTTATTCATGAGAGACAGAGAGAGAGAGAGAGAGAGGCAGAGACACAGGCAGAGGGAGAAGCAGGCTCCATGCAGGGAGCCCGACGTGGGACTCGGTCCCAGGATTCCAGGATCACGCCCTGGGCCGAAGGCAGGCGCTAAACCGCTGAGCCCGGGGTGCCCTCAAATAAATTCTATTCAAAAAAGATTGCAATAACAAGAAACTAATCATATGTATTTACCCATGTGGTTATGATTTCTAGTCCTTCCATTATTTCTTCAAATATTTTCTGTACCTCCCCCCTTTGATGGTTCAATTATGCATGTATTCTTTTGATGTAATTTTTCTTTTGTCTGATTTGCCATTAATATTTCTTGTAATACAGGTCTTTTGGTGATGAATGCATACAGCTTGATATGTCTGAAGCTGTTATATATATTTTTTCTTACTGAGGTATAGTTGATATACACCATCATTTTAGTTCCAGGTATATGACATAATGATTTGATATTTAGGTATGACACATACATATATATTTTTTAAATTGAAGTGTAGTTGATACACAATGTTATATTAGTTTCTGGTGTAACAGCAATTTGACAAGGTTATACATAATGCTGTGCTGCCACACATGTAGCTACTGTCATGATACAATGCTATTATATTGACTCTGTTCGTTATGCTATACCTTTTGTGATTTATCCATTCCATAATTAGAAGCCTGTATCTCCCATTCTCCTTCACCCATTTTTTCCATCTCCCCCACTCCCTTCCCCTTTGGCAACCATCAGTGTGCTCTTGGTATTTTTGAGTCTGTTTCTGCTGCTTATTTGTTTTTATATTCCACATATAAATGAATCGCGTGGTATTTGGCTTTCAGTGACCTTTCACTTAGCATAATATCATCTAGGTCCATCCATATTGTTGCAAATGGTAAGATCTCATTTATTTCTATGGCTAATATTCCACGGTATGTATGTATGTGTGTGTGTGTATATATATATATACACACACCACATCCTCCTTATGCATTTGTCTACCAGTGGACACTTAGCTTGCTTCCATATCTTGGCTATTGTAAGTAATGCTGCAATAAATACATGAATGCACATATCTTTTTGAATTAGTGTTTTTGTTTTCTTTGGGTAAATACCCAGTAGTGGAATTCCTGGATCATATACTGTTTCTATTTTTTTTTTTTAAATAGGCTCCACACCCAGCACAGAGCCCAATGTGAAGCTTGAACTCAACCCTGAGATCAAGACCTGAGCTGAGATCAAGAGTTGGACACCTGACTGAGCCACTCAGGTGCCCCTATTTTTAATTTTTTGAGGACCCTCCATACTGTTTTCCATAGTGGCTGCACCCATTTACATTACCATGTATGAGGTTTACTTTTTCTTCACATTTTTGCCAACACTTATTTCTTATCTTTTTGATCCTAGCTATTCTGACAGGTATAAAGTGATATCTTTCTGTGGCTTTGATTTGCATTTCCTTGATAATTGGTGACATTGAGCATATTTTCATGTCTCTGTTGGCCAGCTGTATGTCTTCTTTGAAAAATGTCTATTCAGGTCCTCTGCCCATTTTTCAAAGTAGGTTATGTGGGAGTCTTTTCTTTGGTGTTGTGTAAGTACTACATATATTTTCAATGTTAACTTCCATCAGATATATCATTAGCAAATATCTTCTACCATTCAGTAGGTTGTCTTTTCATTTTGTCAATGTTTCCTTCAATATGTGAAAGCTTTTTATTTTGATGTAGTCCCAATAGTTTATTTTTGCTTTCATTTTCCTTGCCTGTGGAGACATATCTAGAAAAAAAGTTGCTAATGATGATGGCAAAGAAGTTACTGCCTACGTTTTCTTTTAGGAGTTTTCTGGTTTCAGTTTTCACATTTAGGCCTGTATGGTGTGATCTAGTTTCCTTCTTTTTCATGCAGCTGTCCAGTTTTCCCAGCACCATTGAATACGTTTACTTTTGCCTCCTCTGTTACAGATTCATTGACTGTATAATTGTGAGTTGATTTCTGGATTCTCTATTCTGTTCTGTTGATCTATGTATCTGTTTCTGTGCTAGTACCATCCCGTTTTGATTACCACAGCTTTGTTAGAACCTATATTTTTGAAAGGCCTTTTTACTGGGCATAAAATTGTAGGTTAACACATTATTACTATTGTTGTTTTCCTGGCCTTACAGACCTTGCTCTACTGTCTTCTGTCTTGCACTATTTCCAGTTAGAGATCTATTGTCCTCCTTATTTTAGTTTGTTTATAAATAACACCCTTCCTCTTGGCTCCTTTGAAACTTTTCTCCCTATCACATGTTGAGGAGCTTATGACTTGCCTTGATGTATTTTACTTTATATTTTTTGAGCCTTGGATTTGTTGAATTTCTTGGATCTGTGGATTTATGGTTTTCACCAAATTTGGAAAATATTTTGGCTTTTATTTCATCTAAGATTTTTTTCTGCCATCCATATCCCTGTCCTTTGAGAATCCCCAACTATACATATTTTTAT
Source organism: Nyctereutes procyonoides (assembly GCF_905146905.1). NCBI lineage: Eukaryota > Metazoa > Chordata > Mammalia > Carnivora > Canidae > Nyctereutes > Nyctereutes procyonoides. The sequence goes on from NW_026575146.1 coordinate 25,093,503, forward strand.
GCTATTTGACATTGGCTTACAGAACTCACTGAGGAAGAATTCTGTTCAATTTTGGAGTCTTTTTTATTTCATTTCGAATAGTTTCTATTTCTGTGTCTATAAATTCACTAATCTTCTGCAGTGTCAAATATGTTAATCCTATTCAATGTATTTTATATCTCAGCCATTGTAGTTTTCATCTCTAGAAGTTGAATTTGTATCTTTTAAAAAATATTTTCTGTTATATTTCTACTTAACAAGTTCCTCTACCACTTGATCCTTCGTCTTGTTAATTAAGTAGTTTTGAATCCTTTACCTAATTTTATTTCTGTAAATTTCCAGTGATGTGGTTGGAAATGACTGTATTACAGTAGACCTTACTTTCTATATTTGTCCTATTTTGTATCTTCTCATATTCCATTTTATCTAATAATTTACATTCTGCTAAAATGTGAGCTGGAATTTTTTTTGTTTTGTAAATTTATTTATTATTGGTGTTCAATTTGCCAACATATAGAATAACACCCAGTGCTCATCCCAATAACACCCAATAACACCCAAGTGCCCCCCTCAGTGCCTGCCACCCAGTCACCCCCACCCCCCGCCCACCTCCCCTTCCACCACCCCTAGTTCGTTTCCCAGAGTTAGGAGTCTCTCATGTTCTGTCTCCCTTTCTGATATTTCCCACTCATTTTTTCTCCTTTCCCCTTTATTCCCTTTCACTATTTTTTATATTCCCCAAATGAATGAGACCATGTAATGTTTGTCCTTCTCCGATTGACTATTTCACTCAGCATAATACTCTCCAGTTCCCATCCACGTCGAAGCAAATGGTGGGTATTTGTCATTTGTAATGGCTGAGTAATATTCCATTGTATACATAGGCCACATCTTTTTTATCCATTCATCTTTCAATGGACACCGAGAGCCAGAACTTTTGTTAGCTTCAAAACTCTTAAAACACTACCTTTCACACAATAGAGACTGGATGATGTTTGTTGTATGAATTTTTGCCCTAGCACTAAAATATTTATGTAACTTTGCTTTAGTCTTTAAATATCTTTTTAAGCTTTTAAAACTTTCATCAGTTTATTGTACATCCAACTACTCTCCTCCTGTGTTCACTCCAATACAGCAACAGTGCTGTTCATCAGACATCCATTCTCTTCTGCATTAGCACTTTGCATTTCCTGATACTCTTGCCTGGAACACTCATCTGCCAGTTATCTCCCTGGTTCACTCCCCTCAGGGCATAGTCCATAGCCCCACTCCCTGCCTGTACTCCTTTCTACCCTTCATTTTGCTCCATTGTACTTATTGTCATCTGACAATACACATCTGTGCTTTTTACTTATTTTTATCTATTATATGTATAAATGTGTATAACATTTTTACAAATATACATATACTCCCACAACAATAGAAGCTCCCTTGGGGCACACAGAGCAGGGAAACCCGCCCCCCCCCCCAACCCCACTGATATATCCCTACTCCTAAAACAGTCCTTGACACATTGTATGTGGACAGTAAATGTTGGAAATATTACTGTCTTTATCTGACTTTAATGTTTTTAACAATTTACTTCACTTTTGACTTTTAGTTTTTAGTCTTTATTGCAAGACTAGTTCACAAGACTTCTTTTCAGTGTTTTCTGTTCTGTTGACTCAAACTATGCTACCTAATAGATTCTAGCTGCCTCCTCAGAAAAGGACAGAACTCTTTTTTTTTTTTTTTAAGATTGTATTTATTTATTCACGAGAGACACAGACAGAGGGAAAAGCAGGCTCCATGCAGGGAACCCGATGCGGGACTCGATTCTGGGACCCCAGAATCATGCCCTGGGCCAAAGGCAGATGCTGAACCACTGAGCCACCCAGTGTCCCTATCCTAGGTATTTTTTAAACTGCTATTTCTCCACTGTATCTCAGCTGTGCTCTTTGAGGGTGGAGAATCTGCCCTTCTGGCTCTCCTAGAGCTGAGCCTGCTGATTCTTAAATGTCCATGTCTTAAGCCCCACTGATTGGTTTTTCAGAGCCAAATGTTGAGGGGTTCATTTCCCCACGCCTGGGATGCTGGGTGTGCGGCTCTGCTCCTCTTGCTTCTCTGCAGCCACTCGTCCTTCTCAGCCACAGAACATCCCTTGGGTCCTTCTAGTTCCTGACTGCACCTCTCCCCTTCCTACCCTCTTTGCTGTGGCCTCTTCTTTACATTGAACTGTGGAGAGTCTGTGCTGCCAGTGTTCAGGATATTTTCTGGGTTATTTATACTGTTGTGGGTATTGTCCAGTGTATCCATGAGGCAAGGTGATCCTCTTCCTCTACCATCTTCTCTGCAACTCCCCCTGATTTTTTAAGAAAAATGAATTGTCCTATTTTTAAATTATTGGTAGAAAAACGTGGCTCAACATTAACACAAATGTATTTTGAACAATAACTGGCACATAAAGGTTACTCAGGAAATTTATTAACTAGGAAATGAAATCAGTGACTTTTGCACAATGGATAATTGGTTTATAGCATTGCCACACAGCAAATTGAATTTTAGTTTCCTAGAAAGACATTTTTTGGCTAAATTATACACCAGGAAGTCATGCAGCTCTAAACAAATGCTTCGGGGATGCACGACTGAAGCTATTCTTTGGCTGTGTTGGATGACATCAAGAGCGGCTTTGAAAGTGCTCCAGCCAAATTATTTCAACAGTGCTTTAAGACCTGGAGCTCTGGGGCAGCCCCGGTGGCACAGCGGTTTAGCGCCTCCTGCAGCCCAGGGTGTGATCTTGGAGACCCGGGATCTAGTCCCACGCCAGGCTCCTTGCATGGAGCCTGCTTCCCACTCTGCCTAAGTCTCTGCCTGTGTCTCTCTCTGTGTGTCTCTCATGAATAAATAAATAAAATCTTAAAAAAAAAAGACCTGGAGCTTTGTAATTCCAGTAAAAAGTTATTTTAGGAGCTAACATCAATTTAATTAAAAGCAGCTTACTGGGGAAAATTTTCACTTTGCTCAACATGAACCGATCAGAGGAGGTAGCCGTAACAGAGGTTAGCTCAGGTTTCATGATTTGATCTCAGTTCTCTCATTTCCAAAACCTGTGGTTCTGTCCTCAGTTGGAAACATAAACTAGCAGCATTCCAAGTCTTGTCATTAATAGCTTGTCAGATTATAGACTCCTCTGCTTGCCCAGAGCCTAGCCGAGAGAAATGGTATTTGAGACACCTAGTCTGTGGAGCTTTCCATTCTTATATTCTCAATTACACCCAGCGATCAGGTTATACACTACAAAGCTACTATGTAGTTGGGCACTTTTTGTGGAATTTCTTACATTGAGTTATTCTAAAATAATTTTCCTTTTTATCAAAGCTTACTTAAAACAGCTTTGTGAAATTCATCTGTTTTGTTGTAATCATAATAGAGAATACCATTTACTGCTTTATCCAATTGTCTCTCATAAATTTCTGTGGAAATTCCTTCAGAGTTATGAAAACTTTTTCTCCTCCCCAAAAGCCTTTCTCTTTTCTGTTAATAAGAATCAAATAGCCAGGGTGCCTGGGTGACTCACGCAGTTAAGCATCCAACTCTTGATTCCAGCTCAGGTCATGATCTCAGGGTCGTGGGATAGAGCCCCAAGTCGGGCTCTGCACTCAGCATGGAGTCTTCTTGGCCCTCTCCCACTTTCCTTCTATCTAAAATAAACAAAATCTTTATTTTATTTAAAGATTTTAGATAAAGGGATGCCTGAGTGACACAGTGGTTGAGCATCTGCCTTCAGCTCAGGTCGTGATCCTGGGGTCGTGGAATCGAGTCCTGCATTGGGCTCCTCGCGGGGAGCCTGCTTCTCCCTCTGCCTGTGTCTCTGCCTCTCTCAGTGTCTCCCATGAATAAATAAATAAAATCTTTTGTAAAAAAGATTTTAGGGCAGCCCCAGGTGGCTTAGCAGTTTAGCACCTGCCTTCAGCCCAGGGTGTGATCCTGGAGACCCGGGATCGAGTCCCACATCAGGCTCCCTGCATGGAGCCTGCTTCTCCCTCTTCCTGTGTCTCTGCCTCTCTCTCTCTCTCTCTCTCTCTGTGTGTGTGTGTGTGTGTGTGTCTCATGAATAAATAAATAAATCTTTTTAAATAAAATATTTTAAATAAATTCTTTAAATTTTCTTTAAAAGAAGAGAAGAACCATACATCTTTTCATTCTAGTTTAAAGAAGCATCAGGCAAGCACTGAAGTTTAAGCCATTATGTTGGCTTTCAGTTACATGTTTCTGTTAGTCCTAATTTTCAGTTAGTCCTGATTTTCTACAATTTAGTTAGTAAATTTAGTTAGTTAGGTATCTACCTACCTATCATCTATCGAGGGAAAGCACAAGCAGGGCTTGGGGAAGGGCAGAGAGAGAGGGAGAGAGAATCTTAAGCAGGCTCCCCAACCCAGGGCTTGATCTCATGACCCTGAGATCAATCAAGAGTCAGTTGCTTAACCAACTGAGCCACTCAGGTGCCCTTAATTTGTAACTTTATTTTTTATTTTTTAATAAAGATTTTATTTATTTATGCATGAGACACACACACACACACACACAGAAAGGCAGAGACACAGGCAGAGGGAGAAGTAGACTCCATGCAGGGAGCCCGACGTGGGACTCGATCCTGGGTCTCCAGGATCAGGCCCTGGGCCAAAGGTGGCGCTAAACTGCTGAGCCACCTGGGCTGCCCAATTTGTAACTTTAATAAAGAATAAATATTTTTTTTATGTCTCCTTTTTTTTTAAAAAAAAAGAAAGATTTTATTTGAGAGAGAATGGGAGAGAGTGAGTGAGCACAAGCAGGGGGGAGCAGCAGAGGGAGAGGGAGAAGCACACTCTCAGATGAGCAGGGAATCCCGATCCATCTCTGGCCCCTGGGATTGTGGACAGGAGCTGAAGGCACGTGCTTAACCAACTAAGCCATCTAGGTGCCCCTGTATGTCTTCTTCTTAGTCATTTTTAATCTTTTTTAAATGAAGAAAGGTGTGCATATATTTTTAATGTATATTAAATGAAATATAAAATGGCAATGAATTTAGAATGTAAAAGAATTTATGTGTATGTACAATCACTGTGTGTGTGAATATGTGGACACACACAGGTTGTTTTAAAGATACACACCTATTTCAATGAATTCATTTAATAACCTACTAAGAGTTCGGCATGGTGCCAGAAAGGAAAGCCCCCAAATAATTACATGGTAATTGAAGCCCATTTGGGGAGATGAAAACATGCCTTTGCTCGTGCGTCACCTTTTAACGAGGCTAACCTGGGCTAGTCGGCTTAATACTGCGCCCTGCCATCGTTTCTCACCCCCTGCGCTGATACTCTACCATTTTCTCTTCTCTACATCATGTATCACTGTCTAACGCTCAGTGGATTTATCATGTTTATTGTCCTTTTTCCACTTGCCCTGATTCTAATCTAAGTCCCATGAGGGGAGGGATATTTTTACATTTTGTTCAATGATCTATTTATTCCAACCACGTTAAGGAATGCCTGGCACATAGTAGCTACTTAACAAATATTTGAATAAGTATAAGTGCTCCAGGTACACATAGACGAGAATGCCTAGGTCACTGTGAGGGCATGAAAAAAACTCTCATAAAGAGATGACAACTGGGGCAGCCCGGGTGGCCCAGCGGTTTAGCGCTGCCTTCAGCCCAGGTCCTGATCCTGGAGACCCGGGATTGAGTTCCAGGTTAGGCTCCCTGCATGGGGCCTGCTTCTCCCTCTGCCTCTCTCTCTCTCTGTCTCTCATGAATAAATAAATAAAATCTTAAAAAAAAAAAAAAGACCACTGAATTCCGTAGGTGGCAGCAGAAGAGGATTTCTGGCACAAGCCCAGAATTGGCTGTACAGGACCTTCTAGCATCCGAGGTCGTCTTCATTTCTTCCTCCCCACTTCTCTGACCGTATATTCCCAGCAGCTTCCGTTCAAAGGCTGAGGCGGACACTTGCTGAAGCATCCAAGGGGAGAACATTCATGTAGAAAAGGGTATGTGGACAAAAAAAGAAGAACAGGGATGAATCTTTAAATATTTTTATTCAGAAAACAATGCAAAATCACTGGGATAGTACTACTCCTTAGTCTTTTGAAAAATACTAATTAGTTGAGGGGCACCTTGGTCAGTCCGCTCGGTCAGTTAAGTGTCCGACTCTTGGTTTTGGCTCAGGTCAGGGCCTCCTCAGCCAGGAGCTGCAGCCCCACAGGGCTCCGTGCGCAGCAGGGAGTCGCCTTGGGGATTCTCTCCTTCTGCACTTGCCCCGTGCTCTTTCCTGCTCGCTCTCAAGTTTGTTAAAAAAAAAAAAAGTGTAATTTTCATATAACATTCATATAACATGAAGTTCATATAACATGTAGTTTCATATAACATGAAGGATTCAATATTTGTATATATTGTGAAATGATCACAGTAAGTCTAATGAACATCTATTCCCTTACATAGTTACAGAATTTTCTTTCTTTTTTTAATATTTATTTATTCATGAGAGACACAGAGAGAGAAAGAGAGAAGCAGAGACACAGGCAGAGGGAGAAGCAGGCTCCCTGAGAGGAGCCTGACACGGGACTCGATCCCAGGACCCCGGGATCATGACCTGAGCCAAAGGCAGATGCTCAACCACTGAGCCACCCAGGGTGTCCAGAATTTTATTTTCTTATGATAACTTGTATTTACTTTTTTATTTCCAATTTTTATTTCAGTTCTAGTAACGTGGTAAAATTGGTTTCAGGTATAGAACTTAGTGATTCATCACTTACATATTACACCCAGTGCTTAACACAAGGAGTGAGCCTCCTTAGTACCCATCACCATGTAGCCCATCCCCTGCCCGCCTTCAGCACAGCAACCTATAGTTTGTTCTCTAGGGTTAAGTCTCTTATAGCTTGCCTCCCTCTCTTTTTTCCCCCTTTCTCTAGGTTCATCTGTTTTGTTTCTTAAATTCCACATATGAGTGAAATCATATGGTATTTATCTCTCTCTGACTGACTTATTTGGATTAGAATAATAAACTCTAGCTCCATCCATGTCATTGCAAATGGTAAGATGTCATTCTTTTTGATGGAGATATATATATATATATATATATATATATATATATATATATATATACATATATATATATGGCAATATTACTGATACTCTAGCATCCTTTTTTCTCTTCTTATCTTTCCATATTTTGGCTATTGTTGATAATGCTGCTACAAACATTGGGGTGCATGTGCCCCTTTGAATCAGTATTTGTGTCCTTTGGGTAAATACCCAATAGTGTAATTGCTAGGTCATAGGGTAGTTCTATTTTTAACCTTTTAACCTCCATGCCAATTTCCAGGGTGGCCGCACCAGTTTGCATTCCCACCAGCAGTGTAAGAGGGCCCCCCTTCCTCTGCATTCTTGCCAACATCTGTTGTTTACTGTGTCACTAATTTTAGTTATACTGACTGGAGTGAGGCAATATCTCATTGTGGTTTTGATTTGTGTTTTCCTGATGATGAGTGATACTGAGCATTTTTTCATGTGTCTGTTGGCCATTTATATGTCTTCTTTGGAGAAATATCTGTTCATGTCTTCTGCCCATTTCTTGACTGAAATTTTATTTTTTGGGTGTTGCGTTTTGTAAGTTCTTTACAGATTTGGCATACTGATCTTTTTAGTTTTGTTGATTGTTTCCTTCATGGCTTTTTATTTCAGTGAAGTCCCAATAGTTCATTTTTGCTTTTGCTTCCCTTACCTCCAGAGACCTGTCTGGTAAGAAGCTGCTTTGGTTGAGATCAAAGAACTTGCTGCCTGTGTTCTCCTCTAGGATTTGGATGGTTTCCTGTCTCACATTTAGGTCTTTCATCGTTTTAAAATTTATTTTTGTGTATGGTGTAAGAAAGTGGACCAGTTTCATCCTTCTATATGCTGCTGTCTGGTTTTCCCAACACCATTTGTTGAAGAGGCTCTTTTTTCCACTGGATATTCTTTCTTGTTTTGTCGAACATTTGTTGACCATAATATAGTTGTGGGTCCCTTTATGGGTTTTCTATTCTGTTTCATTGATCTGTGTGACTGTTTTTGTGCCAGTACCATACTGTCTTGATAACTACAGATTTGTAATAGAGCTTGAAGTCTGGAATTGTGATGTCTCTTGCTCTGCTTTTCTTTTTCAAAATTGCTTTGGCGATTTGGGGTCTTTATAGTTCCATACAAATTTTCGGAGTGTTTGTTCTAACTCTGTGAAAAATGCTAGTGGTATTTTTTTTTAAGATTTTATTTATTTATTTTAGAGAGAGAGCAAGCAGGTGAAGGAGTAGAGGGAGAGAGTCTCAAGCAGATTCCATGCTGAGGACAGAGCCTGTTGTGGGGCTCAATCTCACAACTCTGAGATCATAACCTGAGTCAAAATCAAGAGTTGGACACTTAACTGAGCCACCCACGTGCCCCAAATGCTGATGGTATTTTGATGGGAATTGCATTACAGAGGTACATTGCTTTGGGAGTATGCACATTGTAACAATATTTGTTCTTCCAATCCATGAGCATGGAATGCTTTTCCATTTCTTTGTGTCCTTCATAAATGTTCTATAGTTTTCAGAGGACAAATCTTTTACCTTTTTCATTAAGTTTTATTCCTAGTTATCTTAGGGTTTTTGGTACACTTATAAATGGAACCAATTCCTTAATTTTTATTTGTTACTTCATTATTGGTGGATAGAAATGCAACAGATTTCAGTATGTCAACTTTATATCCTGAGACTTTACTGAATTTGTGTATCAGTTCTAGTAAGTTTTTGGTGGAGTCTTTGGGTTTTCTACAGAGAGTATCATTGTTGTCTGTGAATAATGAAAGTTTTTGACTTCTTCCTTACCGATTTCGATGCCTTTTAGTAGTTTTTGTTTTCTGATTGCTGAGGCTAGGACTTCCAGTACTATGTTAAATAGAAGTGGTGAAAGTGGACTTCCCTGTCTTGTTACTGAAGCTACAGGAAAAGCTCTCAGTTTTTCCCCACTGAGGATATTAGCTGTGGGTCTTTTGAATATGGCCATTATGATATTGAGGTATGTTCCCTCTATCTCCATTTTGTTGAGAGTTTTTATCAAAAATCAGTGCTGTATTTTGTCAAATACTGTTTCTGCATCTATTGAGAGGATGTGGTTCTTCTCCTTTCTTTTATTAATGTGGTGTATCCTGTTGATTGATTTGCAAATATTGAACCACCCCTGATGCCCAGGAATAGATCCCACTTGATCAAAGTGAATAATTCTCAAACTGTCCTCAAAAAGGACAGAAATGGAGGGAAAACTTCCAAACTCCTTCTAGCAAGGCTAGCATTACCTTGATTCCAAAACTAGACAAAGACGCTACTAAAAAGGAGAATTACAGACTAACATCCCTGATGCACATGGATGAAAAAATTCTCAACAAGATACTAGCAAATCAAACCTTATGATAACTTTTAAGATGTACTCTCAGCAACATTGAAATATGCACTACAGTGTTATTAACTATAGTCACTGTGCTATACATTACATTCCTATGATTTATTTATTTTATAACTGGAAGTTCTCACCTTTTGACCTCCTTCACCCATTTCTCTCCCTCCACACCCCTTTCTCTACTCTTCTGCCTCTTATAAACACCTGTATCTATCTACTGGGTTTTGTGTTGTTTTTTTGTTATTTTACATTCCATATTTAAGTGAGATCATATGGTATTTGTCTTTCCCTATCCAACTTATTTCACTTAGCATAATGCCCTGGAGATCCATCCGTGTTGTGACACATGGCAAGATTTAATTCTTTCTTATGGTTGAATAATATTGTGGTGTGTGGGTGTGTGTACACATAAATGTACATACACAGAATGTTTTCTTTATACATTCACCCATGGATGGAGAGTTAGGTTATTTCCATGTCTTGGCTACTATAAATAATGCTGCAAAGAACTTGGGGGTGCATGTATCTTTTTGAGTTCATGTTTTTTGTTTCCTTTGGATAAATACCTGAGTGGAATTGTTGGATTATATGATAGTTCTAATTTTGGGGGTTGTTTTTGTTTTTGTTTTTGAGGAACCTCCATACTATTTCCATGGTAGCTGCACCAATTTACATTCCTACCAATGGTGCACAAAGGTTCCCTTTCTCCACATCCATGCCAGCACTATTTCTTGTCTTGTTGATAATAGCCATTCTGATTTGTGTGAGGTGATACCTCCTTGTGGTTTTGATTTGCCTATCCCTGATGATTGGTGGTGTTGAGCATCTTTTCCTGTGTCTTGGCCATTTGACTGTCTTTGGAAAAATGTCAGATTCTCTGCTCATTTTTAAATCAGATTTTTTTTTTTGCTATTGAGTTATATGAATTCTTTATACATTTTGGCTATTAGCCCCTTATCAGCTATATGATTTGTATATATTTTTTCCCATTCAGTAGGTTGCGTTTTGGTTTTGTTGATGGGTCTCTTTTGCTATGCAGAAGCTTTTCAGTTTGATACAGTCCACTTCTTTTACTTTTGTTGCTTCTTTTTTTTTAAGTGATAAAATACACATAACAATTTATCATTCTGAGTATTAAATATATTCATTGGTATTAAGTATATTCACAATGTTATGCAACCATCACCACTATCCTTCTCTGGAATTTTTTTATCATTTCAAACAAACTGTACACATTAAATGATAATTCTCTTTTACCTCCTTCCCTTTATTCCTGGAAACCTCTGATCTTCTTCTTGTCTTTATAAATTTGTCTCTTCTAGGTTATTCACATAAGTGGAATCATACAATATTTGTTCTTCTTTCTGACTTATTTCAGGGTTCATCTATATTGTAAAATGTCAGATTTTCATTCCCATGTAAGGCTGAATAATATTCTGCTTTATGTATGTAGCAATTCTGTTATTGTAAGATAGCAGAAAACATATGTATTGGTCTCTGTCCCCAATTCCTGGGCACAAAGCTCTTAAAAAACCCTTGGAATTTCCTAAGTTATAAGAACACTAAGAAATAAAAATCTTGCGCACGCATTGACCCGGGAGCAGCTCAGAGGGGCTGGGGCGGCGGCTCTGCGCGGAGGGGGCTGCGTGGCCGGGAGCAGCTGGGGGGGGGGGCTCGGGCGGCAGCTCCGCGGAGAGGGGGCTGCGTGTCCCGGGAGCAGCTCGGAGGCGGCTCCGGCAGAGGAAGAGGCTCCGTGGAGAGGGCTGTGCTACCGGGAGCAGCTGGGGGGGGGGGGCTCGGGCGGCGGCTCCGTGCGGAGGGGGCTGCACCACGGGAAGCGGGAATCCAACAGCGCAGGCCCGGGAGCCCAGGGGCCAGGACACAGCCCAAGATCCGGCCTCCCCCGGGACAGGCAGAGGCCGGGAGGGCCCAGGACAGCAAGGACGCTCCTGCCCCGAGCTGAGCAGATCAGCGGCCCCGCCCCGGAGCCTCCAGGCCCTGCGGACGGAGAGCGAGAGCCCCGAGCCCGTAGTTCCTGCGGAGGCTGAATCCAGGGCTCCAGAGCTGCCATAACAACTGCGGCTGATCCTCCTGGGGCCTCACGGGGCAAACAACCCCCGCTGAGCCCTGCAGCAGGCAGGGGCAGAGCAGCTCCCCCAAGTGCTAACACCTGAAAATCAGCACAGCAGGCCCCTCCCCCAGAAGACCAGCTAGACTGACCAGTTCCAGGGGAAGTCAAGGGACTTAAAGTCTACAGAATCAGAAGATACTCCCCCGTGGTGGTTTTTTTTTTTTTTTTTTTTTTTTGATTTCTGTTTGCTTCCCCCACCCTTTTTTTCCCCTTTCTTTCTTTTTCTATCTTTTTTTCTTTTTTCTTTTTTCTTTCCTTCTTTCTCTCCTCTCTTTTTTCTCCTTTTCCCAATACAACTTGTTTTTGGCCACTCTACACTGAGCAAAATGACTAGAAGGAAAACCTTACTCAAAAGAAAGAATCAGAAAAGCCCTCTCTCCCACAGAGTTACAAAATCTGGATTACAATTCAATGTCAGAAAGCCAATTCAGAAGCACTATTATACAGCTACTGGTGGCTCTAGAAAAAAGCATAAAGGACTCAAGAGACTTCATGACTGCAGAATTTAGATCCAATCAGGCAGAAATTAAAAATCAATTGAATGAGATGCAATCCAAACTAGAAGTCCTAACGACCAGGGTTAACGAGGTGGAAGAACGAGTGAGTGACATAGAAGACAAGTTAATGGCAAAGAGGGAAACTGAGGAAAAAGAGACAATTAAAAGACCATGAAGACAGATTAAGGGAAATAAATGACAGCCTAAGGAAGAAAAACCTACGTTTAATTGGGGTTCCCGAGGGCGCCGAAAGGGACAGAGGGCCAGAATATGTATTTGAACAAATCCTAGCTGAAAACTTTCCCAATCTGGGAAGGGAAACAGGCATTCAGATCCAGGAAATAGAGAGATCCCCCCCTAAAATCAATAAAAACCGTTCAACACCTCGACATTTAATAGTTAAGCTTGCAAATTCCAAAGATAAAGAGAAGATCCTTAAAGCAGCAAGAGACAAGAAATCCCTGACTTTTATGGGGAGGAGTATTAGGGTAACAGCAGACCTCTCCACAGAGACCTGGCAGGCCAGAAAGGGCTGGCAGGATATATTCAGGGTCCTAAATGAGAAGAACATCAACCAAGAATACTTTATCCAGCAAGGCTCTCATTCAAAATGGAAGGAGAGATAAAGAGCTTCCAAGACAGGCAGGAGCTGAAAGAATATGTGACCTCCAAACCAGCTCGGCAAGAAATTTTAAGGGGGACTCTTAAAATTCCCCTTTAAGAAGAAGTTCAGTGAACAATCCACAAAAACAAGGACTGAATAGATATCATGATGACACTAAACTCATATCTGTCAATAGTAACTCTGAACGTGAATGGGCTTAATGACCCCATTAAAAGGCGCAGGGTTTCAGACTGGATAAAAAAGCAGGACCCATCTATTTGCTGTCTACAAGAGGCTCATTTTAGAAGGACACCTACAGGGATCCCTGGGTGGCGCAGCAGTTTGGCGCCTGCCTTTGGCCCAGGGCGCGATCCTGGAGACTCCGGATCGAATCCCACGTCGGGCTCCCGGTGCATGGAGCCTGCTTCTCCCTCTGCCTGTGTCTCTGCCTCTCTCTCTCTATCTGTGTGTGTGTGTGTGTGTGACTATCATAAATAAATAAAAATTTTTAAAAAAGGACACCTACAGCCTGAAAATAAAAGGTTGGAGAACCATTTACCATTCAAATGGTCCTCAAAAGAAAGCAGGGGAAGCCATCCGTATATCAGATAAATTAAAATTTACCCCAAAGACTGTAGTGAGAGATGAAGAGGGACACTATATCATACTTAAAGGATCTATCTAACAAGAGGACTTAACAATCCTCAATATATATGCCCCGAATGTGGGAGCTGCCAAATATTTAAATCCATTAATAACCAAAGTAAAGAAATACTTAGATAATAATACACTTATACTTGGTGACTTCAATCTAGCTCTTTCTATACTCGATAGGTCTTCTAAGCACAACATCTCCAAAGAAACGAGAGCTTTAAATGATACACTGTACCAGATGGATTTCACATATCTACAGAACTTTACATCCAAACTCAATACACGTTCTTCTCAAGTGCACATGGAACTTTTTCCAGAATAGACCACATACTGGGTCACAAATCGGGTCTGAACCGATACCAAAAGATTGGGATCGTCCCCTGCATATTCTCAGACCATAATGCCTTGAAATTAGAACTAAATCACAACAAGAAGTTTGGAAGGACCTCTAAACACGTGGAGGTTAAGGACCATCCTGCTAAAAGATGAAAGGGTCAACCAGGAAATTAAGGAAGAATTAAAAAGATTCATGGAAACTAATGAGAATGAAGATACAACCGTTCAAAATCTTTGGGATGCAGCAAAAGCAGTCCTAAGGGGGAAATACATCGCAATACAAGCATCCATTCAAAAACTGGAAAGAACTCAAATACAAAAGCTAACCTTACACATAAAGGAGCTAGAGAAAAAACAGCAAATAGATCCTATACACCCAGCAGAAGAAGAGAGTTAATTAAGATTCTAGCAGAACTCAACGAAATCGAGACCAGAAGAACTATGGAACAGATCAACAAAACCAGGAGTTGGTTCTTTGAAAGAATTAATAAGATAGAGAAACCATTAGCCAGCCTTATTAAAAAGAAGAGAGAGAAGACTCAAATTAATAAAATCATGAATGGAAAGGAGAGATCACTACCAACACCAAGGAAATACAAACGATTTTAAAAACATATTATGAACAGCTCTACGCCAATAAATTAGGCAATCTAGAAGAAATGGACGCATTCCTGGAAAGCCACAAACTACCAAAACTGGAACAGGAAGAAATAGAAAACCTGAACAGGCCAATAACCAGGGAGGAAATTGAAGTAGTCATCAAAAACCTCCCAAGACACAAGAGTCCAGGGCCAAATGGCTTCCCAGGGGAATTCTATCAAACTTTTAAAGAAGAAACCATACCTATTCTACAAAAGCTGTTTGGAAAGGTAGAAAGAGATGGAGTACTTCCAAATTCGTTCTATGAGGCCAGCATCACCTTAATTCCAAAACCAGACAAAGACCCCACCAAAAAGGAGAATTACAGACCAATATCCCAGATGAACATGGATGCAAAAATTCTCAACAAGATACTAGCCAATAGGATCCAACAACACATTAAGAAAATTATTCACCATGACCAAGTAGGATTTATCCCCGGGACACAAGGCTGGTTCAACACTCGTAAAACAATCAATGTGATTCATCATATCAGCAAGAGAAAAACCAAGAACCATATGATCCTCTCATTAGATGCAGAGAAAGCATTTGACAAAATACAGCATCCATTACTGATCAAAACTCTTCAGAGTGTAGGAATAGAGGGAACATTCCTCAACATCTTAAAAGCCATCTACGAAAAGCCCACAGCAAATATCATTCTCAATGGGGAAGCACTGGGAGCCTTTCCCCTAAGATCAGGAACAAGACAGGGATGTCCACTCTCACCACTGCTATTCAATATAGTACTGGAAGTCCTAGCCTCAGCAATCAGACAACAAAAAGACATTAAAGGCATTCAAATTGGCAAAGAAGAAGTCAAACTCTCTCTCTTCGCCGATGACATGATACTCTACATAGAAAACCCAAAAGCCTCCACCCCAAGATTGCTAGAACTCATACAGCAATTCGGCAGTGTGGCAGGATACAAAATCAATGCCCAGAAATCAGTGGCATTTCTATATACTAACAATGAGACTGAAGAAAGAGAAATTAAGGAGTCAATCCCATTTACAATTGCACCCAAAAGCATAAGATACCTAGGAATAAACCTAACCAAAGAGGTAAAGGATCTATACCCTAAAAACTATAGAACACTTCTGAAAGAAATCGAGGAAGACACAAAGAGATGGAAAAATATTCCATGCTCATGGATTGGCAGAATTAATATTGTGAAAATGTCAATGTTACCCAGGGCAATTTACATGTTTAATGCAATCCCTATCAAAATACCATGGACTTTCTTCAGAGTAGAACAAATTATTTTAAGATTTGTGTGGAATCAGAAAAGACCCCGAATAGCCAGGGAATTTTAAAAAAGAAAACCATATCTGGGGGCATCACAATGCCAGATTTCAGGTTGTACTACAAAGCTGTGGTCATCAAGACAGTGTGGTACTGGCACAAAAACAGATACATAGATCAATGGAACAGAATAGAGAACCCAGAAGTGGACCCTGAACTTTATGGTCAACTAATATTCGATAAGGAGGAAAGACTATCCATTGGAAGAAAGACAGTCTCTTCAGCAAATGGTGCTGGGAAAATTGGACATCCACATGCAGAAGAATGAAACTAGACCACTCTCTTGCACCATACACAAAGATAAACTCAAAATGGATGAAAGATCTAAATGTGAGGCAGGATTCCATCTAAATCCTACAGGAGAACTCAGGCAACACCCTTTTTGAACTTGACCACAGTAACTTCTTCCAAGATACATCCACGAAGGCAAGAGAAGCAAAAGCAAAAATGAACTATTGGGACTTCATCAAGATAAGAAGCTTTTGCACAGCAAAGGATACAGTCAACAAAACTCAAAGACATCCTACAGAATGGGAGAAGATATTTGCAAATAACATATCAGATAAAGGGCTAGTTTCCAAGATCTATAAAGAACTTATTAAACTCAACACCAGAGAAACAAACAATCCAATCATGAAATGGGCAAAAGACATGAAGAGAAATCTCACAGAGGAAGACATAGACATGGCCAACATGCACATGAGAAAATGCTCCGCATCACTTGCCATCAGGGAAATACAAATCAAAACCACAATGAGATACCACCTCACACCAGTGAGAATGGGGAAAATTAACAAGGCAGGAAACAACAAATGTTGGAGAGGATGCGGAGAAAAGGGAACCCTCTTGCACTGTTGGTGGGAATGTGAACTGGTGCAGCCACTCTGGAAAACTGTGTGGAGGTTCCTCAAAGAATTAAAAATAGACCTGCCCTACGACCCAGCAATTGCACTGTTAGGGATTTACCCCGAAGATTCAGATGCAATGAAACGCCGGGGCACCTGCACCCCGATGTTTCTAGCAGCCATGTCCACAATAGCCAAACTGTGGAAGGAGCCTCGGTGCCCATCGAAAGATGAATGGATAAAGAAGATGTGGTTTATGTATACAATGGAATATTACTCAGCCATTAGAAACGACAAATACCCACCATTTGCTTCAACGTGGATGGAACTGGAGGGTATTATGCTGAGTGAAGTAAGTCAATCGGAGAAGGACAAACAGTGTATGTTCTCACTCATTTGGGGAATATGAATAATAGTGAAGGGGAATATAAGGGAAGGGAGAAGAAATGTGTGGGAGATATCAGAAAGGGACACAGAACATAAAGACTTCTAACTCTGGGAAATGAACTAGGGGTGGTGGAAGGGGAGGAGGGCGGGGGGTGGGGGTGAATGGGTGACGGGCACGGAGGGGGACACTTGACGGGATGAGCACTGGGTGTTATTCTGTATGTTGGTAAATTGAACACCAATAAAAATTAATTTATAAAAATAAAAAAAAAAGAAAGGGACACAGAACATAAAGACTCCTAACTCTGGGAAACGAACTAGGGGTGGTGGAAGTGGAGGAGGGCGGGGGGTGGGGGTGAATGGGTGATGGGCACTGAGGGGGGCACTTGATGGGATGAGCACTGGGTGTTATTCTGTATGTTGGTAAATTGAACACCAATAAAAAATAAATTTATTATAACAGAAAAATTTAAAAAAAATAAATAAAAATCAAAAAAAAAAAAAGGCGGTGGCACATGGGTCACTCAGTCCATTCAAGCGTCTTCCTTTGCCTCAGGTCATGATCCCAGGGTCCTGGGAAGGAGCCCTGCATTGGGCTTCCTGCTCAGAGGAGAGCCTGCTTCTCCCTCTCCCTTTGCCCCTCCCTGTGCTCGCTCTCCCTCTCTCTCTCTCTGTCTCAAATAAACAAATAAATCTAAAAAAATTTTTTATTCAGTGACAAGAGCACTAGGAGCATCTTTTGTTCTAGTGAGGTACCTCTAGGTGGGCTCCTGGATAGGGGACTGGTCAGCAGAAAGACTAAGTAAGCCCTGATTAGAGGCTTGGAATTTTCAGCCCTCCATCCTCCGGAGAGGTGAGAGCGCTAAGAATAACGTTAATAATTGATCATGCCTACATGCGGCCTCCATAAAATCCCAAAAGTATGGGGTTCAGAGAGCCTCCAGGTTGGTGAACACATCCACACTGGGAGGATAATGCACCCCAACTCCATGGGGACAAAAGTTCTTGCGTTCAGGAACATTGAGACCTTACCCTATGCATCTCTTCACCTGGCTGTTTACCCGTTATATCCTTCAATAATCTGGTATATGTGTTTCCTGGAGTTCAGTGAGCCACTTTGGCAAATTAACTGAACCCAGGGTCATTAGCAACTCCAGTCTATAGCTGGTTGGTCAGAAGCACAGGTGATAACCTGGACCTGCAGCTGGCTTCTGAAGTGTATGTAGTATGAGGGGCAGTGGGTGGGAACAGTCTGTGGGATTAAACCCTGAAGCTGTGGGATCCAGTGCTGTCTCTGGGTAGAGGGTATCAGAATTGAGGTAAATCGCAGGACACTCAACTGGTGTCACAGACTTGCTTGTTGCTGGGGGAAGAAAAGAGCCACACATTTGTTGGCCCAAAGTGTCAGAAATGCATGTTTTGTATGAGGAGAACAGGAGATATACTGGAGATAGACTGAATTGAAGTATTTTCCTACCACAGAAAGGCTGGGTTTTTAATTTTAGTTATCCATTCATCCGTTGATGGACATTTGGATTGTTTCCACCTCTCGGCTTTTGTGAATAATGCTGCTGTGACCATTGGTGTGCAGGTGTCTGTTGGAGTTTCCGCCTTCATGCTTGGCCTTTGAGTAGGTACCTACATGTGGAATAGCTGAATCACTTGGTCATTCTCTGTAACTTTTTGAGCAACAGCCAAACTACTCTCCGCAGTGGCTGTATCATTTTACGTTCCCACCAGCAGTGCAAAAGGGTGCCAGTTTCTTACCATCCTTGCCAACACTTATCCCTCCCACCTTTTTAATTTTTTTCTATTTAAAAACTACAGTATAGTTAACATACAGCATTATATTAATTTTAGGTGGACAACATGGTGTCTCAAGAATTCTACACATTACTCAGTGCTCATCAAGATAAGTGTACTCTTAATCCCCTTCACCTATTTACTCCCTCCCCCTCCCGCCTCCTCTCTGGTAACCATCAGTTTGTTCTCTACAGTTAAGGGTCTGGTTTTTTGCCTCTTTTTTACCCCTTTGTTCATTTGTTTGGTTTCTTAAATGCCACATGTGAGTAAAACAATATGGTATTTGTATTTCTCTAACTGCTGTAGTTCACTTAGCATTATACTCTTTAGCTCTTTCCATGTTGTTGCAAATGGCAAGATTTCATTCCTTTTCATGGCTGAAAACTATTCCTGTGTGTGTGTGTGTGTGTGTGTGTGTGTGTGTGTGTACACATATCACATCTGTATCCATTTATCTATTGATATATATTTGGGCTGCTTCCGTACCTTGGCTATTGCAAATTATGCTGCAATAAACATTGTGGTACAAATATCCCTTTGAATTAATGTTTTTGTAATTTTTTGGTAAATGCCTGGTAGTGCCATTACTGGATCATAGATAGGGTAGTTATATTTGTAACTTTTTGAAAAACTTCCAAACTGGTTTTCACAGTGGCTGCACAGTTTGCATTCCCAACAACTGTATAAGAGGGCCCCCTTTTCCCCACATTCTCCCCAATGCTTGTTCTTTTGTTTTTTATTTTAGCCATTCTGACAGGTGTGAGGTGATATCTCACTGTGGTTTTGATTTGCATTTCCCTGATGATGAGTGATGTTGAGCATCTTTTCATGTGTTTCTTGGCCATCTGTGTATCTTCTTTGGGGAAATATTTGTTCATGTCTCTGCCCTTTTAGAATTGGATTGTGTGGGAGTTTTTTTTTTTTTGTGGTCAGCTGTTTAAGTTCTTTATATACACACGTATATACTTCATATATTATATGAAAACTTTAGGAGGTACAGAGGGAGAGGGAGAGAGAAAATCTCAAGCAGGTTCCACACCCAGCATGACCTCAATGTGGGACTCAATCTTACAAACCTGAGATCATGATCTGAGGCAAAATCAAGAGTCTGACACTTAACTGAGCCGCTCAGGCACTCCAATTCTTTATAGATTTTGGATACTAACCTTTTATCAGATATGTCGTTTTTAGATATCTTCTCCCATTCAGTATGTTGTCTTTTAGTTTTATTGGTTGTTTCCTTTGTTCTGCAGAAGCTTTTTATTTTGATATAATTCCAATGTTTATTTTTGCTTTTGTTTCCTTTGCCTCAGGAGACATAGCTAGAAAAATGTTATAACTGAGTCAGAGTACTCTTTTCTAGGATTTTTATGACTTTAGGTCTCACATTTAGGTCCTTAATCCATTTTGAATTCATTTTCATGTATGATGTAATTAAATGTTCCAGTTTTCCCAACACCATTTGTTGAAGAGACTGTCTTTTTCTCATTGCATTTTCTTTTCTGCTTTGTCAAAGATTAATTGATCATATATGTGTGGGTTTATTTTTGGGTTTTCTATTCTGTGCCATTGATCTCGGTGTCTATTTTTGTGACAGTACCATACTGTTTTAAATGCTACAGCTTTGGGATGCCTGGGTGGCTCAGCAGTTGGGCATCTGCCTTCAGCCCGGGGTGTGATCCTGGAGACCCGGGATCAAGTCCCACATCGGGCTTCCCGCATGGAGCCTGCTTCTCCCTCTGCCTATGTCTCTGCCTCTCTCTCTCTCTCTGTGTCTCTCATGAGTAAATAAAATCTTTAAAAAATAAATAAATGCTACAGCTTTGTAATGTAACTTGAAATCTGGAATTGTGATACCCCAGCTTTATTTTTTTGTTTTTGTTTTTGTTTTCAAGATTGCTTTGGCTATTTGGGGCCTTTTGCAATTCTATCCAAATTATAGGATTGTTCTAATTCTGTTAAGAGTGCTGTTGGTATTGTTGATAGAAATTGCATTAAATCTGTAGATTGTTTTGGCTAGTATGGACATTTTAACAATATTCTACCAATCCATGAACATAGAATATATTTTTCCATGTTTGTGGCCCTCCCACCTTTTTAAAATAAAAGCCATCCTACTGGGTAGGAAGTGTTATTTCCTTGTGGTTTTGACTTTTCTTTTTTCTTTTCTTTCCTTTTTTTTTTTTTTTTAAAGATTTCATTTATTCATGAGAGAGAGAGAGAGGGAGAGAGAGTGAGAGACAGAGAGAGGCAAAGACACAGGCAGAGGGAGAAGCAGGCTCCATGCAGGGAGCCTCATGTGGGACGCGATCCCTGGTCTCCAGGATCATGCCCTGGACCAAAGGCAGGCACTAAACTGCTGAGCCACCCAGGGATCCCTGACTTGACTTTCCTAATGACTAATGATGTTGAACATCTTTTCATGTGCTTATTGGCCATTTTGTATATATTGTTTGGAGAAATGTCTAAATCTTTTGCCCATTTTTGAATTGGTTTCTTGTTGTCTTAGTAGTTATTTATATGTTCTAGCTATTAATACCTTATCACAAACATTCTTTGTGAAATTTGTTTATGTCTTTTGATGCACAAAGGCTTTTAATATTGATGAAGCCCAATTTTTCTATTTGTGCTTTTGTTACCTCTGCTTTTGGTGTCATAGCCAGTGTGTAGGAAAAGACATTAGAGTTTGAAGCCGATGACCAAGAAAGAATTCTTCAGACATCTTTGGTGCAAAAAAGGTGGTTTTATTAAAGCATGAGGACAGGATTCATGGGCAGAAAAAGTTGCAGCAAGGTCATGAGAGTGGCCCATTATATACTTTCAAGTTGTGAGGGGATTAGGGAGAGTGTTAAGTCTCTAAGGAATTTTGGAAGCAAGGTTTCCAGGACCTTGAGGGAACTAGCTATTGTTAGGAAGAGGTCATTGATTACTGTCTAATAAAACCTGAGTCATGAAACCCTTCAGATATATATCGTTGGGTCACATGTTTGGGGGATGATTGCCAACATGTATCCTGGGGAGTAGAGATAAAGGAAGTTTCCAAAGTAGAGACTTACAGGGTCCTGGGTTTGGGGCTAAGATTGCCTTTTGCCCTTACCAAAGTATTAACATGGAGTTTCCCACATCAGCCAAGAAATCGTTGCCGTATCTAATGTCATGAAGGTTTACCCTGTTTATTCTTCTTAGAGTTGTAGTTTTAGCTCTTATAATTAGGTCTTTGATCCACTTATTGTTAGTTTTTGTATGTGGTGTAAGGTAAGTATCCATCTTTATTTTTCTTGTTGGTGTCTGGTTTTCCTAGTGCCATTTGTTGAAAACACTGTCCTTTCTCCACTGAATAATCTTGGCACCCTTGTCAAAAAGTCATCTGACCATATGTGTGAAAGTTTATTTCTGGGCTATTTTATTTCAAACAGTTTTTGACTACTAATAGAAGAAAAAGTGTATTGTTAAATATAACTACATTCAGAAAATTAGATATTACGTTCCAGAGATTACCAGAGGTGGTTGATATGTAGTAATCTTCCAAACCAAAATTAATATAGTATAATCCATTGTCACAGTGGTATCACATAATAATGTTAGAAAGTTTATAAGAACCTGAAAGAAGTTATGCATATCATTATTTTCAAAGAATATGTCCATGGCAAAATATGCTGTTGATCTTGTTTTGTTAGGTAAAATATGTTCTCCATTTCATATATGAAAATAATACTTAAGAGACTTCTGTGGATAATTTTTACTTGGGTCTAAAGCAAGATACTGCTCTCAATATTTTTATATGCTTTTATCTTAGTACATTTTTAGAATCTAGTTAACTCAGACACTTGTTTGTGATCTATCTCCAAATATTTATTTGTATTGTTTTTCTTACAAAGTTTTGCATATAGTTCCTGTGAACATAAATAAAGCCTTTCCAACCATGTTACATTATAAACTTTTCTTTCTCCATTCCCTCATCTTATATATGTTCTTTGTGATTCTCCCCTTAGGGCCTGTCTTTTCACTTCAGATTTAAAATTAGAGTGTTAGTGCAAAACTAAGAGCTAGAAGCTTACTGTTTGATGATGAAAAGCTTTAAGTACATATGTGAAGATACAGTGTTAGGGACAAGAACACGAGTTTCAATCATACCTACATACACATTGGTTATGAAGGTGGTGACTGAATGAGATAAAAACTAAATCTCTAAACCAATATGTAAAAATCAGCTTGACATTTTCCAGAGTAAGGGTGATGCTGTGATTTATTTTTTTTTTCTATAAATTAATTTTTATTGGTGTTCAATTTACCAACATACAGAATAACACCCAGTGCTCATCCCGTCAAGTGTCCCCCTCTGTGCCCGTCACCCATTCACCCCCACCCCCCGCCCTCCTCCCCTTCCACCACCCCTAGTTCATTTCCCAGAGTTAGAAGTCTTTATGTTCTGTGTCCCTTTCTGATATCTCCCACACATTTCTTCTCCCTTCCCTTATATTCCCCTTCACTATTATTCATATTCCCCAAATGAGTGAGAACATACACTGTTTGTCCTTCTCCGATTGACTTACTTCACTCAGCATAATACCCTCCAGTTCCATCCACGTTGAAGCAAATGGTGGGTATTTGTTGTTTCTAATGGCTGAGTAATATTCCATTGTATACATAAACCACATCTTCTTTATCCATTCATCTTTCGATGGGCACCGAGGCTCCTTCCACAGTTTGGCTATTGTGGACATGGCTGCTAGAAACATCGGGGTGCAGGTGCCCCGGCGATGCTGTGATTTATAATAAGAACTACGTATTGATCTTTGTCTTATTCCTGGCAGAGAGCTCCTACAACCATTGGAATTTACTCAGTGAGGAGAGTGCTAAAGGCATCTTTTGTTCTGTTAATCAGGTGATTTTCGAACCCCACCTAAGGATGGGTGCTCTGCCAGGGAGGGCCAACCCTGTGATTAGAGGGTTGGAACCCTAGGCCTCCAGGGAGGGAAGAGGGGCTAGAGATTGAGGTCAGGCGCTAATGGCCAATGAATTTAATCAGTCATGCCTGTGTAATGATGCCTCCATAAAAATGCAAAAGAACAGGGTTGAGGGGTTGGGGAATCCGAACACTTCCATGTGCCACTGTGCCAGGCTCCCAACTCCAGAAGGATAGACGCTCCTTTGTTTGGGATCCTGCTCTGTGTCTTTTCATCTGGATGTTCATCTGTAGCCAGCAGTCTAAGATTGTCTGAGTTCAGTGAATGGCTCCAGCAGATTAGTTGAACCCAAGGAGAGGATTTTGGTAACTTCTGATTTATAGCCAGTTGGTCAGAAGCACAGTTAACAACCTAGGCTTGGAATTGGGGTGTAAAGTGGAGAACATTCTTGTAGAGTTGAGTACATAGTCCATGGGATCTGATGCCATCTCCAGGTAGCGTCAGAATTGAGTTGAATTGTAGGACACACAGCTGGTGTTGGAAAACTGGTAGGATATGTGGGACAACCCTGCCCTCATCCCTGACACACCTTGGAAGCTGGTGATTAGAACCATTAGTAAGGTAATTGGTAGTATATGTCCACTATGGTTTTACTTCTATAATTCTAGCATAAAAATTGTAACTGTTAAAGATGATAAATAGCATTTTATCATTATCATGTCTTGCCAACACTCAGTCCTCTGACTTCCATCCTTCTGTTGTACTTACCTAACAAAATCCTAAACCTGGTGAAGTAGAACTACCTATTGATACAAACCTGCATCCAAGTAACTGAAGACGGTCAAAGAGCACAGTCACGCTGATAGGTTTCAATATAAAGATTTAGCCTCTGATCTCAATCACTGCCTGATAATTCTTTTATTCTTCTCTAGTGTATTTACTCTTCTACTTTCCATGACAACTATTTACTCACCTATAGTAATTTATATTTTTCCCAAACTATTTCATATTATTTGTGTAGGAAGGTAGGGTAGATGGTACCATTTTATTACACAGACTTGGAAATTCACAAGAGGTCGATATCTCTTTGTGTTAGAGCCAGTACTAGGGAGCCTCAGGAAGTGAGCTTCCTGTCACTGGAGTATCCAAGTTCAGTCAGCGATGTTACAGGGGAGATGCAAGAATTCTGTGGGAGTTTAGAAGAGACGGCTTTTAAGGATTCTTCTAATGCCAAGCTTCCTGGATTCCATGTTGCTTTTTCTATCAAAATGTTTTGCTGAAGCTATTTTTCTTCAATTACAGTGTTAAACCACTTATATATGACTACTTTGGTCATCTGTGGGTGTGGGAGAGAGACAGAGATTGAGAGAGATCAGGAGAGGAAGGTACAAAGGCTTTGGTCTCATCCTAGGATCCTGTCATCTGAGGCCCCAGAAAGGGAGGGCAAATCCAAACTGTGTAGGAGCTTTTTGGCAGAGCATCATGGTGGCATAGATGAAGGCTTCAGGTGTCGGGTCAGCAAGGACAACAGTCTCGCTGCAGGAATCTCAGGCAGTTCAGCTGAGGTTTCCTAGAGCTGCCATCCTTTGAGATGCAGTTCTTTTTACTTTTTATTTTTATTGTTTTCCTTGGAAAGTATTTTCTATTTTTTGATGTATAGTTGACAGTGTTACATTAGTTTCAGGTGTACAACAGTGATTTGACAAATATTTCTGCTATGCTCACTACAAGCGTAGCTGCCATCTGCCACCATACAACACTATTACAATACCATGGACTACATTCCCTATGCTGTGCCTTTCATCTCCATGACTTACTCTTTCTACAACCAGAAACCTTTACCATTTTTTGTCCATCCCACCCCCACTGCCCATATCTCCCCTCTGGCAGCAATCAGTACTCCGTATTTATGGGTCTGTTTGCCTTATGTTTGTTTACTCATTTTGTTAGATTCCACATATAAATGAAATCATGTATTTGTCTGACTTATTTCACTTAGTACAATACCCTCTAGATCCATCCATGTTGTCGCAAATGGCAAGATCTTACTCTTTTTTATGGCTGAGCAGTATTCCATTATATATCGTGTGTGTGTGTGTGTGTGTGTGTGTGTGTGTGTGTGACATCTACTTTATTCATCCATCCATGGACACTTGGGTTGCTCTCATATCTTGGCCATTGTAAACAATGCTGCATTAAACATAGGAGTGCTCGAGTCTTTTTGAATTAGTGATTAGTGTTTTTGTTGTCTTTGGGTAAATACCCAGTAGTGGAATTCCTGGATCACATAGTAGTTTGGGTTTTTTTTGTTTTCTGTTTTTGAGAATACTGTTTCCATTCCTACTTCCACCAGCAGTGCACAAGGGGGTCCCTTTTCCTTCACACTCTCACCAACACTTGTTTTGATACTAGCCATTCTGACTTGTGGGAGGTAGTAGGCTCCTTATGGTTTTGAGTTGCATGCTCTTGATGATTAGTGATATTGAGCATCTTTTTATGTGTCTGTTAGCCATCTGTGTGTCTTCTTTGGGAAAACGTCTACTCAGATTCTTTACTCATTTTTATTTTATTTTTTAAAGATTCTATTTATTTATTCATGAGAGGCAGAGAAAGAGGCAGAGACATAGGCAGAGGGAGAAGCAGGCTCCTTGCAGGGAGCCCGATGTGGGACTCAATCCCAGAACCCTGGGATCGCGACCTGAGCCGAAGGTAGACGCTCAACCACTGAGCCACTCAGGTGCCCTTTTTTACTCATTTTTAATCAGATTATTTGTGGGGATTTTGGTGTTAAGTTGTATAAGTTCTTTATATATTTTGGATGTTAACCTCTTATTGGATATGTCATTTGGAAATATCGTCTCCCATTCAGTAGGTTGCCTCTTTGTTTCCTTTGCTGTGCAAAAGCTTTTTTTGTTTAATCCCAGTAGTTTATGCTTTTCCTCTGTGCCTGAGGAGACCTATCTAGAAAAATGTTGCTATCCTTTGCTGTGTTAATGTCAAAGAAATTACCGTGTTTTCTTCTAAGAAATTTATGGCTTCAAGTCTTACATTAGGTTTTAAATGGATTTTGAGTCTTTGTATATGGTGTAAGAGTGGTCCAGTTTTTCTTTTGTATATATGTAGCTATACAGTTCCCCAGCACCATTTATTGAAGAAGCTACCTTTAGCCATTGTATATTCTTGCCTCATTTGTCATAGATTAATTGACCATAGAGCATAGATTTATTTCTGAACCCTATTCTGTTCCATTGACCTCCATGTCTGGTTTTGTACTAGTACTGTACTGTTTTGATTACCACAGCTTTGTGATATATCTTGAATTCTGGGACTGTGATACCTCTACTTTTCTTGTTCAAGATTGCTTTGGCTATTTGAGGTCTTTTGTGATTGCATACAAATTTTAGTATTATATGTTCTAGGTCTATGAAAAATGCTGTTGCTATTTTGATACAGTTTGCATTAAATCTGCAATTGCTTCTGGTAGTATGAACATTTAAACAATACTCTTCTAATTATCAGAATCTTTCATTATTGCATTGTCTTCAATTTCTTTCATCAGTTACAGTTTTCAGAGTTCTTACACCTCTTTGGTTAAGTTTATTCCTAGGTATTCTGTTCTAAAGATTTTATTTAAGTAATCTCTACACCAAACATGGGGCTCAAACCCACAACCCAGAGATCAATAGTCACACACACTCTCCCAACTGAGCCAGCCAGCCACTCCTATTTTATTCTTTTTTGGTGTTATTATGAATGGGATTTGATTAAATTCTGTTTCTGCTACTTATAAGTGTGTGAAACACAACTAATTTCTTTGTATTGATTTTGTATCCTACAAGTTTGCTGAAGTCAATTATTCTAAAATTTTTGGTGGTCATTAGAGTTTTTTATGTATAGCATCATGTCAGGTACAAATAGTGAATTTCATTTCTTAGGAATTTAGATGCCTTTTATTACTACTCGTTTGTTGTGGCTATGACTTCCAATAGTGCATTGAATAAAAGTGGACATCCTTGTATGATGAATATGATGTTAACTATGGGTTTTTCTTTATATGACCTTGATTATGTTGAGGTATGTTCCCTCTAAACATACTTTGTTGGGATCCCTGGGTGGAGCAGTGGTTTGGCGCCTGCCTTTGGCCCAGGGCGCGATCCTGGAGACCTGGGATCGAATCCCACATCGGGCTCCCGGTGCATGGAGCCTGCTTCTCCCTCTGCCTATGTCTCTGCCTCTCTCTCTCTCTCTGTAACTATCATAAATAAATAAATAAAAATTAAAAAAAATAAAATGTAGGGATCCCTGGGTGGCGCAGCGGTTTGGCACTTGCCTTTGGCCCAGGGCGCGATCCTGGAGACCCGGGATCGAATCCCACGTCGGGCTCCCGGTGCATGGAGCCTGCTTCTCCTTCTGCCTGTGTTTCTGCCTCTCTCTCTCTCTCTGTGTGACTATCATAAATAAATTAAAAAAATTAAAAAATAAAATGTAAAGTTTAAAAAAAATAAACATACTTTGTTGAGAGATTTTTGTCATGAGTGGATGTTGTACTTTGTCAAATGCTTTTTCTGCATCTATTGATATGATAGGATCTTTATCCTTTGCTTTGTGTATCATGTTAATTGATTTGCTAATATTGAACTACTCTTGCATTCCTGGAATAAATCTCACTTAATCATGGTGTATGATTTTTTAAAATGTATTGTTGAATTTGGTTTGCTCAAATTTTGTTGATTTTTGTGTCTATGTTCTTCAGAGATATTGGCCTGTAGTTTCATTTTTTTTTGTAGTGTCTTTGTCTAGTTTTGGTATTAGGGTAATGTTGGCTTTGTAGGATGTATTTGGAAGCTTTTCTTCCTTTTGTACTTTTTTGGAGTAGTTTGAGAAGAATAGGTGTTAACTCTTCTCTAAACATTTAGTTGAATTCACTTGTGAAGCTGTTTGATCCTGGACTTTTGTTTGTTGGGAGTTTTTTGATTACGGAGTCAATTTTGTTACTAGTAATAGGTCTGTTCAGATTTACTGTTTATTCCTGGTTCAGTTTTGAAAGATATGTGTCTGGAAATTAATGCATTTCTTCTTAGTTGTCCAAGTTTGTTGGTGTAGAATTTTTTTACATTATTTTCTTCCAACTCTTTGTATTTCTGTGGTGTCAGTTCTTTCTCCTTTTTTTCTCTTCATGGATTTGTGTCCTCTTTATCTTGATTAATCTGGGTGAAGGTTTATCAATTTTGTTTTTCCGAGGAACCAGCTTTTGGTTTCACTGATCTTTTCTGTTTTGGGTGTGTGTGTGTGGGGGGGGGACATGCATGTCTATTTCATTTATTTATGCTGTGGTTTTATTTCCTTCCCTCTACTAACCTTGGACTTTTTCTTCTTTTTCTAGTTCTTTTAGGTACAAGGTTAGATTGTTTGAATTTTTTTTTACCCTGTTTAAGCCTGTATTGCTCTAAATTTCCCTCTTAGAACTGCTTTTGCTACATCCAAAGATTTTGGATCATTGTATCTTTGTTTGTCTCTATGTTTGATTTCCTCTTTGGTTTCTTTGTTGATCCATTGGTGGTTTAGTTGCATGTTATTTAGCATCCATGTGTTTTGTGGGGGGTTTTTTAGTGTTTGTTTTTTTTTTCTTGTGATTTATAGTTCCATCCTGTTGTAGCCAGAAAAAAATGCCTGATAGGATTCTGTTAAACTTAGGTGATTTGTTTTTTGGCCTAATATGTGATCTGTCCTGGAGAATGTTCCATGTGCACTTGAAAAGAATGTATATTTGATGTTTTTGAATGGAATATTCTGTATGTATCTGTTAAGTCTATCTGATCTAATGTGTCATTCAAAGGGGCTGTTCTCTTATTGATTTTTCTGCCTAGATGATCTATCCATTGATATAAGTGGGGTGCTAAATTCCCCTCTTAAAATTGTATTACTGTCAATTTTTCCCTCTATGTCTGTTAATATTTGCTTTATGGTTTAGAGGCTCCAAAGTTGGATGCATAGATATTTACAAGTATTTATGTTATGTTGGACAGATTATCATTAGGTAATGTCCCTTTTTATTATCTCTTGTCATAGTCTTTGTTTTAAAGTTTATTTTCTGATATATGTATTGCTAC
This sequence comes from Nyctereutes procyonoides, assembly GCF_905146905.1. NCBI lineage: Eukaryota > Metazoa > Chordata > Mammalia > Carnivora > Canidae > Nyctereutes > Nyctereutes procyonoides. The sequence continues at coordinate 25,123,130 of NW_026575146.1, forward strand.
CCTGGTCTGTTTGTTGTTTTTGTTATTTCCATTAGTATGGAATATTTTTTTCCATCCTTTCATTTTCAATGTCTATATGAGTCTTTAAGTAAGTCTAAAGTGAGTCTCTTGTAGGCAGCATACATTGTTTTTTTTTTTTTTTTTTTTTTTTTTTTGCGGTCAGTATGGGGACTTAAAAATTTTAAATCTAATCATGCTTTAGGGTGCCTGGGTGGCTTAGTTGATTAAGTGTCAGCCTTTGGCTCAGGTCATGATTCTGGGACCCCCTGGGATTGAGCCCCACATAGGGCTCCCTGCTCAGCAGAGAGTCTGCTTCTCCCTCTGCCCCTCACTCATATATGCTCTCTCAGTTTTTAAAAAAAAATCTAATTCTGCCTCTGCAGAATCAAGTTGAATTCCTTACTAGGCATTTCAGGCCCTTTGAGCATAATGTAAAGAGTACAGCTTTTAACTTTTACTAGTTGTATGTTTAAAAGGCTAGGTGGTCAAGGAATGATTGTTCTCTTATGCCATGCATGTTCTCTAGCCCTACACATTGATCCCACAGGACTGCACTTGATTCTCTGGAAGTAGTTGGCCTTCTTGATACTTGTTCCAGTTTGTGCCTGAAAGAGCCCTGTCCGGGTAATTCCCACTCATCGTTCAAAATTATAATTGGGTACCATTTCCATGTCAAGCTTACCCTGCCACTACTTAGGTAGAATTAATCACTTCCTCCTGTCTTCCCTGTACACTCCATAAATCTTTTTTTTTTATTATTATTCATGAAAGACACAGGGCAGGGGGGAGGCAGAGACACAGGCAGAGGGAGAAGCAGGCTCCACGCAGGGAGCCCGACGTGGGACTCAATCCCGGGTCTCCAAGATCACGCCCTGGGCTGCAGGCGGCGCTAACCTGCTGAGCCACCCGGGCTGCCCTACACTCCATAAATCTTATATCCCTTCTGACATTGCTCTGACCTTGAAAAAGTTTAGTCCTTGACTATTTCAGCAAGTATGTGGTTAGCTCTTGAGGACAGGTGTTCATCATCTGTATGTGTGTCTAGGCATGTGTATTAATCATCAAATCCTTGGTAAATAATCTCCAAATTATTAGGTAAACTATAAATTAGGGATAAGAATATATGCTTATAACTAGATTTGTTTTCTAAAATAAGAATAACCACTTAGAAAGTTCAGTCTCAGCTGAAGAAAAATTCAGAGCGAGGATTTTATATAAAACTTTTTTTTTCCAGGATAACTTAAAAGAATAGGTCAACCGTAAAAACTCATAAGCAATGGTTTGCTTCTTGAAGATTTTGTGAGGATTAAATAATCTTTCTAGTGCCCCTGAGCACAGTGTCTGACACATAATAACCATTAGAAAACTTGGTCTTTATTGTTGTTACAATCATTCATAGATAAGGTATTTGTATTTATCTTGTTTATCCAAGATTCTTCTAAAATCTACATTGCTTTATCAACTCAATTTGGCACTCTCGTTGAATGTATCAGTAACAAACTTTAAAAAAAAAATTTAACATTATAGCGTATTAGTTTCAAAGGTAGAGTTTAGTGATTCATCAGTTGCATGTAACACCCAGTGCACTCCTGAATGCCTATCAGCCACTAACTTTTAAGACAAATTAAGATAGAACTGACTCTTTGCCAAATAACTTTTGGCCATAACTCATCTTAATCATAGATACTAACTATGTTAGACATTCCAGATCCTTAGAATATTAAAATATAAATAAGTCAACAGTATTTTATGTAGTTGAAAGTCTATAATATCTACAAGTGTTTTCATAATAGTCTTGTACATTTAGAGGACACAGTTTATAGTTATAGTCATATATAATAAATTAGTAGGTTATAATATATTTATAATATATTTATATTTATTAATGTTTACCTAGCCTGATTTAGTTATGATTATTGAGGTCAAATAATTTGATATTTTATTCCTATGCAGTAAAACTTTTTTTAGCAAATACTTTTGTAAATCTTACCTAAAATTTAAAAATTTAAAGTCTAATTAAGCTTACTAGAAAAAGATGAAAAGCACTGTTTGTTCTAACAAAATTTATTATGCAGTAATTATAAAGGTTAAAGACTCTTCCATCTCAAATAAAAATAACTGTTATAATTACACACATAATATAGTAGAGTGATTCCAATAAATAGCACAGGAAATAGTGTAATTTCAAATTAGAGAGACAAATACTTTCTCATTCACAGTGTCTGACATAGGAAAGCCTGTTCACATAATGGTTTGTATAAGGTCATGCTCTTAGTAATAGTCCACACAGAGCTGTTGCCAACACAGTTCTTTCAGAACGTGAAGTACCGGGCAAACCACTCCTGGCGCTGGGGATCTGGAGAAGCCACCGGGGAAGCTTCACTCTGAGGAGGACTGAATTCATAAAAAAGAGAGACATGTAACCCAGCATTAAGCTGTTTTGCAAAATGAAGGGAAAAACACAAAAAGCATCAGTATAGATGACCAGAACTGCTTCCCTGGGTTAGATGCGTTTTGTAGATCCCTCTACACTAGATTGGGTTCTCCACTCCATGAGAGCATGAGAGTGCATCAGCAGCTCAGATGAAGTCAGTGAAGGAGGAGCCACATCAAAATAATTACAAAAAAAAACAAAAAACAAAAAAAAAAAAAACAAAACCAGACAGCTGATAAAAATAACGTCACCTTCTTAGAATAAAAAAAAATCAGGAGGAACTGTCAGGAATAAGAACAAGATAACATTCCTCTTTTTCAGCACTTTTTCTCTTCTACCTAATTAAATTTCAGGATCTGACACAAGCATTTGATTCTGACAGATGTGTCCTCAAATATAACTTAGGTAACTAAGCCATGGTATGGTATTTCTACTACATGTATATTTACATTAAACTTTCATAATTTCATAAGCAAATACTCCAGGGGAAAGGAGTATGGTAAGCCACTTTCCCCTTCATCTTCATAGTTATAGCATTTAAACTTAATTCTAACTAAATATTCTTTGGGCTAGTTGAGAAAATAAAAGAATCCCTACCGTCTTTGGGGGAAATTACAAGGCACGCAACAATGTGTAATGGAAATTCCAGTAGTCAAGTTCCTTGAGCTCATGCACATGCATCTTACTGATACCTGAACATACCCATGCACAAAGGAAATAAGCAACACAAAATATTTAGCAGGAGACACATTCAAAAGTATATTTGACTATTTTTATTCTTGCTATTTTTTCTACTTAAAATGATTAGTCATTAACTATGTCATCACTTACCCTAGAAAAAGATAGTCTACCTGTAAGACTATTGTGACACTGCTGAAATTTAGTAGGAATAAGTTAAAAAAATTAAAGTAGCATAGAATCAGTAATAGTAAGGTAAACTTAAAACAACAATACTTTCTGACGTTATTTAATGGATAAACAATTTGGTTTCATTTAAATTCTTGTAAATACATTTAATCAAATCTGAGCTATACTTAAAATTGGAATATCAATTATAAAAATTTTTGTATGTATATCATTAAATTCCCAGAGCTTACATATTTTTTATTTTGGCAGTTATCTATATATTTGTAAATAAGACTGGTAAACAAGAAAGTGAAAAAAAATGTATGAAAAAATTCTGTAGTAAAGGTGATTAGTGAAAAATTTGCTACAATATTCAAATGAAGCAACTACCATAAATATTAAAATTCTAAGCATACGAATTACATCAGCACCTCTTTCAGCATCTAGAAAAACTGACAAGAAACTAGAAAAAAAATCGTAAGAGCCAAAAAGGAGTTCTCTAGACAAGTGATAAATATATTTGGAAAATCTTTCACAGTAATAATTTTTCTAGGTTGTTCTTAAAGCAGTGAATTTCTGCAACGTAAGAAGGTAAATTTCTCAAGTTAAAAAAGAAAGAAAAAAAATTGCTGGTGAGACGGGGCTCACCTCAAAAATGTCTTGGGCTCTTTGGGTGGCACTGGCTGTGGAAGTGGTTTGCTGCTGTTGAACTCAATAGCGTGGACTGGAGAATTAGGAATGGGGTCCAGGCGGTTAGGATGTCCATTGCCCACTCCACCAGATTCCAGAGCACTTAGATTGGGAACACTCACAAACCTGTTTGTTGGTGACTTATCATTCTTCTTCTTTTGCTGCATTAAAAATAACACATGTAAGGACAGTCCCTGCGTTACGACAAGTAAGAAAATAGGAATAGTAGAAGATATAAATTTGGCATGGAAAAATTTTGGAGGCTTTCTGTTAAATTGGGATGTTAATATGAACCAGTGTTACCCAAAGTGTGGTCTGGGGATCCTTGGAGGTGTTCTTTATCTACATGGAATCCTCACGGACAGACATGCTGCGGGCCAGAAAGAATGAGGAAGAAATACTTAGGAAGGGTGTTCGTGGGGAGGGGAGTAGATGGACAGAATGTCAAAGGGTAAAGAATACTGGGAGGAAATGGGGAAGGAGCAGGTCTTGCAGATACCACGACATTAAATAGATTTGGGCTAAAATTAGGAGTAGAAGGTAATAAAGTTAAACAGTTTTAAAAAGGAAGTCCATGAACTTTTAACCTTCTGTCAAAGAGAGGCAGTCCTTGCCTGGAAAAAAAGGGAATGGAAAAATGCTTGGCAAAGTAGTTTGAAATATATCCCACATTCCTACTTAAGACCTAAAGTTGACTTAAATAGCTGGTTTTAAATCCACTGTACCATCTTTCTGAGGAGAGAAAATTAAATTTTTAATTTAATTGTTTCATCTCCCAATTGGCGGTATCACTAATTGGCTCATAATCTTTTAGAAACGTTTAAAGGTTATAAAACAAAAGTGATCCATATTAAAAAAAATTTTTAGTTGGTCTTCAAAACTAACAGTAGCAAGAGGAATACAATCAGATTATCAAAACCTATCAGCTTACAAATCAAGTATTTTATTCACACCTCTGGAATCAATGAGCATCATCTTGCTGTGCAGAATAAAATTTAACATGCTGCAAGATATCTTTAATACTATCTTTTACTAGTTAAATGTGTGCTAATTAAACTTATAAAATATTTTCCTGCAAAATTATTCTTGAAAAATTGTTTAAAAAAACAGTACCCTAATCTAATTGGCTTTTTTCCTTAATTTACAAAGAAATGATCTCAGTACCTAGACATTGCCCTCTTTTTCTAGGTCATATTCTGTGAATCACAGTCTCTGACAAAGAGTCTATTTTACCATAACTGTAAAAAGAAAGAAAGAATAACGTTTTCTAGAATCACAACTATTAAAGCTGAGGTCATTCAAAAGTGAACAGATTATCTTTTGCATTATCTCGTTCTAGTCACCAGAGGGCATAAATGAACCTACTTTAGGTTTCTCTTTGGAGAAATCTACAATAATGGTTTTGTTGCTAAAAATGTTAATTCCAAAAAAATAAATTAGAAATAGTTTCCTTTTATTATTTGTTTCAACAAGTCTTATAATCTTGCTTTGTAATTAAAAAAAGCTTATTTCAGGGACACCTGGGTGGTTCAGTGGTTAAGCGTTGGCCTTTGGCTCAGGTCGTGATCCCAGGGTCCTGGGACCCAGTCCCACATCAGGCTCCCTGCAGGGAGCCTGCTTCTCCCTCTGCCTGTCTCTCATGAATAAATTAAATACGTACATACATACATACTTATTTCACCCTAAGTTATGAACTCAAAAACTGTAACTATATTAATTCACTCACCAATTATGAGAGCCTTTGATGTGCCAGGCAGTAGTACTTTAGTTTATTTCTACTACTGATTTCTGCCCAAAAGATATGTAATCCCTATGAAGCCAGTAATTATTTATTCATTATTTGCTTTATTCACTTATTTGTGGTTGCTTATAGAAAACGTGACTTAAATGTGCCGCTGAATAACTCCTACACCCAAAGCACCATGAGGGGAGCCATGGGAAGCTGGAGTACAAGGCTGTATAAGATTTAGCCATGTCCATTTTACTTGTCTACAAAGCTCTTCTATCTGTCCTGAGAGTAACAAAGTATCAGGATAAGCCATCTTCAGTTTTAATTGTCAAGAAAGGTTCAAAGAAAGGTCCTAAGACTGAAAGAAGTAAAGCCCTTCTCCAAAGACTGGTGGGCAACAAGGTCCAGTAAGATGGCAGGCCTTAGACTCTAAGTTAGGGAGACCTGTTGGGTATACAGGGCTGGAGTACCTTTCAGGACCCCATAGAGGGCAGTGAACACCAAGAAAATGATGTTAGTTTTCTTTGGAGATAGGAAAAACAAAATGATAGAAACTAAGGTTTTATATTAACGACGTAAGGAATTTTAATTCTTAACAAAAATATTAGTCTTATTCTTTGAAAATGTATATATAAAGATTTCACAGATTTTAAATCTACATATTAAATCTGAGAAAACACTGTTTGGAAGGTTTATCTAATGCTGCTCTATTAAAAATTTTAAGCAAGTTTTAAACTACATCCCTATTTTACAGTGTTTACAGCACATACCTTAGTCAATGGATTAATAACACCAACAGTAGGGCTTGAGTTAAACACTTTGTTGAAGTTAGTTTCTCGATTGACTAATTCCAGCTGATAAAATTTATTATCCTCCTATGCAAAAGAATTATAAACATCACTTAGACATTTTCTGTTGAAAATTTAAAACTGTTTAACTGCCATTTCATTCAAAATTTAATATAAAAACTTTGGTGAAGATTTATCTACCTCGTTCATCAAAGATTTCTAGATCTGACTGCCAGTGTCGTAATGACTGTGGGTGGGAAGGTTTTCAAAACTTTTCAAAACCATATGCTTTGGGGCTCTTCTCCACCCTTTAATAACTTTTTCCTCTACGACTGGATCTAAATGCTTTAATTGATCTCATCTCTGTTCCAAAGGGGTAACTGTGCAGTTTGAGTAGCTTAACTTACATTCGTGGAGCTGAGCTGTGTGCATGGTTTTGTTGTTTCTATAAAGGTGACACTGACACATCATTATTCTTCAGTACTGGAAATACATTTGATCTTCCCTTATCTCCTCTCTGAGACCTCAATGTTCAGTTGACTTCTGAACAACACAGGCTTGAACTGCACGGGTCCACTTAAATGCTGATTTTTTTTTTTTTATGAATACAGCACAATATTATAAATGTATTTTCTAATACGATTCTTAGCATTTTTTCTCTAGCTTTATTATAAGAAAACAGCATATAATACATATAATATACAGAATATGTGCTACTTGAGCTTGTTATCAGTAAGGCTTCTTCCAGTTAACAGCAGTTTATTAGTAATCCAGTTTTAGGGGAGCCAAATTATATGTGGATTTTCGACTACACAGGGAGTTGGTGCCCCATAACCCCTGCATTGTCCAAGGGTCCTCTGTATTATAGCAATAGTAATCACTAACCAGAGAAAAAGTGACCTACATATAAATCCTTTGCCTTTCACTTCACCAACAACTTGTGTTAATTGGACAACCAAACTGTAAGCACATGAGTGTGAAGTGTAGGATTAGTGCCCTAGAACTAGATTCTTCATCCCCTTCTTAGTTACTAGTATCATTTGCATCATCAATCTCAGCCCATGTGCATCACAGTCCATAGAATTGGGGTGTAGTGAAAAGAGCACAGAACAGCCCTTAGCTGGATTCCTAGCCTGTCACCAGCTAACTGTGTTGCTTTGTGTTTGCTTTATTCTTTGATGTCTAATACTCATCCTATTGTCCAGGATAGAATACAACTATATCTGTGACATCTGTTCACTAAGAACTGGAAAAGCAATTTCTACCACAGAAGAAATAAATATACTTAATACCTTTGCTAACTTCATGTGTGGAATATAAGGTAATCAGATGAATCTATGAGGTCTGTTTTCATGTTCACAATGCCTGGAAAATCTTCCCGATGTCTGCTCCTCGGTTCCATAATGAACCCCAATCTATAACCTGCTGTTTTTACCAGGACCTTGTAGTCCCAGCCAATAGGATGGCTTTCCTAAATGCCAATTAAGATAAATGAAAGAAAATGGACTTCAGAAATAAATGCTTCTGGGCTCTCTTTCTATGCTAACATCCATAGTTTTCAGTTGAAGAGCTCAATGAACCAACAGAGTGATTAGCATTCAACTTTAGTTTTACTCTGAAAGATGTTTCTATTTTTTGGGGACAGTGAAAAACAGTATCTTAATTATTGATCAGGATACATAATTTTAGAAGACTCTAAAAATGTCTTATGAATTATAAAACATTTGTGTATTTCTTATTCTTGAAGAATAATAACTTTAATAAAGGCAGCTTATTTATTGTTAAATCTGTACTTCCTTTCCTGATGGACTGCTCAGACACCTCAGTTTAGACCCAGACTCTCGAGAGACTATGTACTTTTCTTAGTTAGAACCCTAAGAAAACAGAACCCTTTTCCCATGGAGTAGATCTTTGGATCAGGGTAAATTAACAGGACTAACTGTAAGTACACGGTGCAGGCTAACGCATGCATGTGTTGACTCTTCTTTCCTATCCACTAATTCTACATGAACAATACACAGCTTCAAGAGCGTATTAATTAAATGTTGGCAAGGACATTATGAAACGTAAAATATGTACTAAAGACTCTTTTAAAAAAATACTGAAAAGAGGCACTATCTCCTTACCCTAATACCAAATTTAAAATTACTTTGTATTTCTTATTCTTATCCTTATTCATGAACATTTTTAATAAATTTTCAATCATAACATACATATTTTATACCTTCAGTTTCCAGTTAGCATTACTTAATACTTAACCAATGGACTGTTGATTGGCAAAACATGGTAAATACATGGTTACACCGGCCCACCCCAAATCTTACAATTAGTTTCTTTATGACTTGGTCTCTTTCGGTAAGCATGGCTTTTAATTCTGTAATCATCTGTATATCTTCTGGTTTTGATTCCCTCATTAGGTATTTTTCTTCCATTTCTTCTAGTCTGAAAACAAGAAATCTTTAGTTCATCGATAGGACTCACATTCTTCTGTAATACCTACATTTTCCAATTACTCCAGTTGAACACATACAAAATTTAAAACCTAACCTTTTTCCTTAAAACTTTTCAGTCTAATAACATGAGACTGTTTCAATAGCTATAGTGTTATTAAAGGCTCAAATGGGGTAGATGATGTTATTAAAGACTTTACGGGTTACTTTCAGAAGAATTAACTCATTGTAAGTCATTCAACAGTGTGTGGGAATGAGGTGAGGTAAGCCCTGTAGAAGAAATGATATACTGAATAATACTAATCTTTAAATATCGGTTTGATGCTACAATGATTGTCTCATTATCAGGAGAACTTACCAAACCAAAATATACTCCTGTGTGATGACATAAGGCTTGATAACATACAAAAAAGGGACAAGACACAGAGGAAAGGGAAACAAAGGACACATACATGACATCATTCTTCCCCGGTTTATGGGAAACACAATTTAAAAATTCTGTATTATCAGCTAATACACATACACTGTAAAAAAAAAAAAAAACGGTTCATCAGATAAGATGGCAGGGCAGAATGAAGATGCAAATGGAAACTGCCGGCTCAGGGGTGTAGGGGAGAAAGTTTCCATTTTAGAAAATTTAAATAATTATAGCCATTAAAAAACTTACTGTTTTCAAAGTCAAAGGACAGAACTTAAGTTCAGTAAAATCATGGGAATGAAGATGCACAGAAAAATTTATTCATCCAACAAACAGTAACTTCTGGACAATGTATCTTCTAGGAATCAGTGCACCCCCCAATTCTAGAGGAGTAGAAAAATCTGTGTATTTTAGGAATTTTAGTAAACTCCTCCACTAACTCAAGCCCAAGCTAAAGTTCTAGTCTGGAGGGTTTGGGGGAGATACATGGGTAAAGAGAAGTTGTGGGGTTAGGAACTGACTGATTTAGGATTAGTGGGAACTTTGTCAATGTAGTCTGAGGCTAGTTTTACTATTTTTTATTCTTTTGTGACAATGCAGATTGAATGAAAAATGTGCTTTACTAGGCTCACATAAAGGGACCTTGGATTTTATGATATGTCGTTTTATGGGGAAAAATTTTAAGAAGCTTGAGAAACAATGATCTAGTCAAGGAAAAAGGCATGGGTTTAATACCAGAGTAACCACAAGATGTCACTGTGGTACTTTATTGTTAAAAACAAAATACAAGATTTTTGAACTGCTTTCTGTAGCTGAACAAGAATACCTGGCAGTAAATGGTCACTAAAAACCTAAATTTAATGCCTTATTTAAAACTATTATCAAGAAAAGAAAAACAATAAAAAATAGAACTATAATGTTTGTCGTTTTGTTCTAGTAAAATGGGAAGTTAAGGTAACCACCTTAACTTTTTGCTCTGAGCCTCAAGTCTAGTGTATGTTTTCATTTAGTTTAAACATGCTTTACCTAAAAAATTATTATAAATTAATATCATAAAAAAACCTTAAAGAGATACCTTGATTTTAAAGGGAAAAAATAATTGATTAAATTGAAGAAACAATTTATATTAACACAAATGGGAAAGCATTAAAGGAGAGAACAAGTAATATGATCTGCAAATATATTTCCAAAATTATTAAGTCTTTCAAAATTCTAACAGGAAGAACATTGGTATTACTTTGATCCATTTCAAACCAACACTGGTCAACAATCTCCCTTTCTTCAGCTGTCCCAGTCAGCTCTCTAGGCCAGCACTGTTTCTCAAAGACTAGGTCTCAACAACTGGTGGTATAGGAAATTATCTTACTTTGTTCTCCTTTAATCTTTCTGGTCACAAGAAGGAAACAATCTTAGTGTAGAAACAATCTTTACAACTATGCCTGTTACCATGTTTCACACAACTCAGGCTGGTCTGCAGCAGCAATAGTGAGCTAGAATGTAATACTGTTTATTTTCACAGAATTTACATTTATATAATTATAAATGTAGCTTCTATTTAGAAAAATGGATACAATTTTTCAGTAGTGATAATGGTTTTATGCGGAAATAATCAAGTTTTCCTGTTAAATTTTTAAGTTACAATGAGTCAATTAAAAATATGAAAACAGTATCAAAGGTAGCCAGAAATGACCAAATTCTGAAAGGCTAAAGCCTGGGAAATACTGCCATTAGAGAAACAAGTTTATATCATCTTTTACTCAAAATGTAGATTCCCATTAAAAGTAATACAGAAAGAAAACAAGAAAACATAAACATATATAATTACTAACTAGGTCACTGTTGGATTCTCCCCAGGCATGAATGCTCTGATTTTTTTTTTTCTTGGGGGGGAGGGTGTTCTGACAATATATAGGTCAATGTCTAGGGTTCATGGACAACACAAATCAAAAATATGAATACGTAAAAAAGCTGTATAAAATATATAAAAAAGTTTTCAAGGTGGCAGTTCTCCTGTGTTTTTAAAAAATAACTGACAAAGTCAGTAAATTGAGATCTCAGGCCAAACAACAGTACGGCACACATCTATTTTAGAATCTCAATTGTATAAGGATAAACTCTATTATACCATCCACTCTATAGTTTAAGGAAAGAAATATATATATAATCGAAGAAGTTTAATGTTGAGCCTTTCTTTCCCCATTTATGGGCATGGACTCTGATGCACGACAATAGAAATACTTTTTCCTTACCTCACAAAGCTTATGAACCCAATCCAAATGGTAATTTATTTTTTTTTTCCAAATGGTAATTTAAAAATCAAACAACAACAAAAATGATTAGGGTATTATAGATAAAGGAACTCAAATAACTTTTAAAGATTCTGATATGGTGGAGTGCTTCTTTTCAATTAGGGACTGCAGACCTACTTAGAAGCCCCGTACAGAAACTCAATGCTTCCCCAAAGAAGAAACTATCTTTTTGTTTCAGTACAGTGAGAAGTTAATGTAAACTTGGACAATCAATAATAATCTCTGAACCCCTTTTTACATAATAAAGATCTGTCATGATCCCAAGTTCTACATGTTTAAAGTTCTCTCTCTCTCTTTCTTTCTAAGATTTTATTTTTTTATGAGAGAGAGAGAGAGGCAGAGACACAGGCAGAGGGAGAAGCAGGCTCTATGCAGGGAGCCCGACGTGGGACTCGATCACGCCCTGAGACACCACGCTCAACTGCTGAGCCAGCCACTCAGGCATCCCTTAAAGTTCTTCAAAACAGCCCATTCTTTCATTTGTTTCTACAACAAACAAAAACTGTGACATATTAGACACAAGGTTTTTACTACTATACCTCTCAGAAAAATAAGACAATTTCTATAGAATGTCCAAAATGCCAAGACTTTAGTATCCAGCACTAGAAAAGGGGTTTTCTACTAATCATTCCATACAAGCTACAGAACGCATTACCATTTCTACAACGTTTAGAAGGTACCATCTGTTTTTTAAAATGTTATTCCCCTCTTCCCTGGAGTCCAAGCAGGATTTGGGGTAGCAACAGAAGCAAGAAGCTTCCCTTCCAGCGGCTCCAGAGGCCCCTCCACTCCAGGATTCAGTCTGACCCCTGTTCCTCCAGGCCTTCCACTATCATCCACTTCTACGAACCCACAGGGCTTTTTTTAATGTCAAAGATTTAAAGTCACTGCATCTGTATCTTTGGGGTAAATCCCCAGCAGTGCAATTGCTGGGTTGTAGGGCAGATCTATTTTTAACTATCTGAGGAACCTCCACACAGTTTTCCAGAGTGGCTGCACCAGTTCACATTCCCACCAACAGTGCAAGAGCGTTCCCCTTTCTCCACATCCTCTCCAACATTTGTTGTTTTCTGTCTTGTTAATTTTCCCCATTCACCCCGATATTTATAGCGGCAATGTCCACAATAGCCAAACTGTGGAAGGAGCCTCTGTGTCCATCGAAAGATGAATGGATAAAGAAGCTGTGGTCTATGTATACAATGGAATATTCCTCAGCCATTAGAAACAATACCCACCATTTGCTTCACCCACCATTTGCTTCCACATGGATGGACCTGGAGGCTATTATGCTGAGTGAAATAAGTCAATTGGAGAACGACAAACATTATATGGTCTGATTCACTTGGGGAATATAAAAAATAGTGAAAGGGAATAAAGGGGAAAGGAGAAAAAAATGAGTGGGAAATATCAGAAAGGGAGACAGAACATGAGAGACTCCTAATTCTGGGAAACGAACTAGGGGTGGTAGAAAGGGAGGTGGGCGGGGGGTGGGGGTGACTGGGTGACGGGCACTGAGGGGAGTACTTGATGGGATGAGCACTGGGTGTTATTCTATATGTTGGCAAATTGAACACCAATTAAAAAAAAAATAACAAATAGATTTAAAGTCAGCAATGCAGTTTGCTAGGAACTTCAGTTCCTACCCTGAGGCTGTGAATATTCAAATATGGTTGTGTTCCCCCCTCCCTCACCCCCACCTCCTTGCCCTGCAGCTCCTTAAGCAGGAGTGCACTCTCCCTGCACCACTTCTGACAAAATCTTAGCCATTTGACAGATCCAAGCAGGCTGCATTTAACGATATGGGAAAAATCCAGGTGTCTAAAACTGTGCTTTCCAATACGGTAGCCACTAGTCCATACTTGGCTATTTACATTTGAGTTAATTAAAATTATATGAAAAATACAAGTCCTTGATTGCACTAGCCACAATTCAAATGCTCAACTGCTGTGTGTGGCTAGTAACAACTGTACTAGACAGGGCACATATAGGACATTTTCATTAGCACAGAAAATCTACTGGACAGCACTGGTCTAAATACATTTGTGTGTATGTTTGGTTTAACGAGAAGAATAAATACCTTAGCTAGAGACTAATTTTATGTTAGTGGTAGTTTTCTGGTGAAAAAAAGAAATAGAGCTGGTTACCATGGACCTAGCTGAGGTATAAAACAAATGGTATATCTAGAAAAGCAGATAAAATATTTGACTCATGAGTAATACTAATTCTTTGATTGTTAAAAATTATCATGGGATGCCAGGGTGGCTCAGGGATTGAGCGCCTGCCTTTGGGCTCAGGGTGTGATCTGGGTCTGGGGATCAAGTCTCACCCACATCGGGTTCCCTGCATGGAGCCTGCTTCTCCCTCTGCCTAGGTCTCTGCCTCTCTCGTGAATAAATAAATAAAGTCTTAAAAAAATTATCCTAACATAGAAAAACTAAGTTATTTACTATCTACTGAAAGTTCATAATGTGTAAAATCACATAAGAGAATAAAGTAGAAACAAACCTTTAATCTTTGTAAATTAACATTCCTAAGGAGACAGGACACACGGACAGACAGAGGTCATTCTTTTTGTGAACATGTTTTTGCAGACAGTGAAGAGGGGGTGCCAGGATTTCAGCCTCTGTCCAATGAGTAACACAGCCCAGGAGAAGGGAAAAAGTAGGGTTTATTGTAACTAATTTTTGCAAAATGTCTAATGTTATGAGCTCTTACTGTGGCTCAAAAGGATTTAAAAATTACCTTCCAAACAGCAAATACTTAAAATCACTGTGACTGGGAAAACGATCTCGTGATTTCAAGTGTAACTTCATGAAGTGGTAAATTTTATAGGGAAGCCTCAAAAAAATTCACTCAAGGAAACATTCCAGTGCCTACTAATGTGAAAATTCTGTGTGTATCCATTAGAGGGTACTTCACCTCAGGAGCCATTGAAGTAACTGCCAATCACTGGGGGGTCTGTTTTTTGTTTCAGCGTAAGTGAATGTGAGTATATATGTTACCCATATGTAACAGTATTACTACAAAGCTTACTTAGTCTAATGGGTAAGGTGTGAGAAGATGATTTTTAGATTGGGGGAAGGTAATCCAGGTAGAAGGAAACTGAGGTCAGTGTGGCTGACATGGGAGGAAAAGGCACAGTGTCACAAGGAGTTTTAAATTTCACTTTGAGACTAGAGGGTTGATGTGATTAGTCACTATTTTGACTTTACTGAAGTATGTGGAGATATTTATATATTTTTATGCAGCTTTTAAAACTGATTAGAAGAAGAGAGACTAGAGGTGAATAAATAAACCATTTGGAGCAGCAGGTTAGAATAGATTAATTCTAAGAGCATTTAAGTTGGACCAGAGTTTAGGCCTCAGAGACAGGAGTGAATGCTATTTGCATATTCTGTAACAGTTTTTAAGTATGTGGGAAAGAGAAGGGCTATTAAATACTTTCTTAAAATATTAAGCAATAATTAGAAATCTTGGTTTTAACAATATTGGAGTTACTATATATGAATAGTAACTATTTCTGATGTTTTACTTTCATTAATTTTTAAATTAAATGCTTGCTTGTAGGAATTCTAACAACATCTATATAGAGTATAAAACATAAAAAGGAAGATTTTGCTTTTCCCCACCTCCAATGCCCTCTAATCCACTCCCTAGAGGGAAGTACTGTCATTAAAATTTTGTATTCTTTTTTTAAGATCTTTTGATATTTGTATATAAAATATGTACTATTAGTGTATGTATAGGATCATAATATTCCTTTAGGCCACAATATACTCTTTTTCCTTAACATTATATAATGGACATCTTTAAGGTTTTCACATGGCATTATATAGTTCATGATTCTGAGGGACAGGTCTTAGGCAGATTGTCCTAGTGGGACTGTGGCAATAGCAGCTGAAAATCACTCAACTGTCTTATCCTTGTTAACGAAAATATCACACTGCAGTTACCATTGGTAATATAGCACTTACGTTTTCTTTTTTAAGGATCAATTAGATTTAAAAGAGTAATCTGAGGTTAGACACAGTCTCCTCAGTTTATTTCCCATATATGAATTTTCTTTAATATAATATGACTTACGACACTTGTAAAGCTGCATTTATTTCCTTGAGTAGCTCGTTAGTCTTATTAAAATCTGCCCGCATGATATTTTTCTCTCTGAGGTGGTCTGCTGTCATGACATCCAGCTCTTTTTCAAGTCTCTTGTTTAAATCTTGTTCATGCAACCTGTTTAATTTATTTTTAGTTAAGAAAATGTTATTCTGAGGTCAAGCTTTCAAAACTTTCTATTTTCTACCAGATTTGAAATGATTTTAGGCATAATATATAGAAAATTAATTGAAACAGCCTAAAGTAAGTTACTTACTTTGCTCTAATCTTCTGGCTTGCTGAAGTTGTCTCCTTTAATGCTTTTTAAATTATATTTTATAAAGATTTTAGTTAATTATATAATTTCCAAAGTTAATGAATGCATACATATTACTCAAAATACAAACACTTCATCTATGTTCTAAATTATAGCAGTCAGCAAATAAAGAAGCAGTTTTCAGTATCTACTAAAAGGCAGCCTAGCCAGAAAAATAGGCATGTACTGCTAACTACTATACAGCAGTCTTTCAGATAACACTGTATATTTCTTCCGTTGTAATTAATGACATACCTCATCTGTTGGTTAGATTCACTTCGTATTCTGAGAATTTCTTTCCCCTTAAATTCCAATTCTTTGGTTAGGGCACTTATATTTTCATGAAGGTGCTGTACCTCCTTATCCAAGTCTGAGATGTGATGTTCTCTGTGCCTTAATTCCTCTTGTAGATCTGTTATCCTACACATATGTTCCTTACTCTGCAAAACACAAATAATTTTTTTTTTAAGTAAGCTTTGTGCAGGGCTTGAACTCATGGCCTTGAGATCAAGAGCCACATGCCTATTGATGGAGCAAGCCAGATGCCCCTACAAATAATTCTTAAGGATTTTCTAATATTTGCTTTCTGCATTTATCTAAGGGAAAGGAAATTACATACTAGCATGTCAAATGTAATGACATTGCTTCAAAAGCAAACCACTGAAATAAAACCTAAAGGCCTCTTCTTATCCCATATATAAGAAGTGTTTATACGGATACAGTTTATATGGATAATATCATGGTGTCAAGAGGCCCAAAAGACCATAAAAGCACATTTCCCTCACATTTTACAGATGAGAAAACCAATACCCAAGAGAGATCTGTCTAAGGATGATTTATAATGAATAGCAGAGCTGAGATTAGGATGTAGGGCTCCTACAATAAAATGCTGGCACCACTGTCCTTTCATTTAAAAAGGCCCTGTGTCTAGCGAGGCCATCCCAACACACACACACACACACACACACACACACACTGTGGCTCAGAGAGCAGTCTGCTTAGTACTGATGTAACAGTTATCCTGTCTGAAATATAAGCTTTCTTCCAATTTCCTAGAAGTTAGTTTCCTACAATGTCTAGCTAGACATTGTCAATTTCAGTGTCAGCCTAGTTAAAAGAAAATATAACTTCCCTCCATGATTATAAAGTGGCTTTTTTAAAACTTCATAGCAACGAAGAGAAAATTTGAGCTGATCATTTAACATAGCTAAAGACTAACAAAGTGAAAATTTTAAGCCTAACGAATGATGGCCTTCATTGCACTATGCCTAAAAATCCATCCATCCAGACATTTAAAATCATAAACTCTCTGATTCAAGTAAGTACACTTGGCCAAATAGTAAAGTCTAAAAAGCATATGTAGTACCTGTGCTAGAGTGATACAGAAATATCAGTTATTCTTTTTCTTGAGGACCTGCTGCTCCCATAGTTATGCTATCCAGTACGACTATTTAAATTCAAGTTTAATTTTTTTAAAATTAAACAAAACCAGACACATAGTCACTAGACATATTTGGCCCATGTGGCCAGTGACGACCATAGTGGATAGCACAGATATAAAACAGGTCCACCATTTCAGTAAGTTCTATAGACAGTACTGTTTCATAGTATTCTGTTTTCACTTTGTATTATTTATATTTCATTGTTCTCAAGATGCAAGTAGAATTCAAAATATTTAATTAAAAAGTCATAAAATAAAATGTAATTTTATGACCAATATACCAAAATCAAATTGCCCATTTCCCTTTAAAAATAAGACTCTTCAGCATAGATGGTAAATTAATAACTAGTGAAAATACTAGTTATTACAAAGTAATTTTCAAAAATTTTTGAACAATCTATCCACATTTAAGGAATCATCACATAGCAAAATGTTCTTCTTTACCTGTCTTCTGCTGATGTCTACACTTCGCTCTAATTCCATTTTAGCAGCTGCCAATTCTTGATGATGACTATGCCGTAACAAATCAATTGCAGCTGCATGTTGATGGTTTAGTTCTGAGCGTAAGGAGGCTGGGGGAAAAAAAGCTTTCGTGTATTTTAGACATATTGATACTTTACATAAAAATTATAAAAATCACAGATATATTATTTTTTAAAATTAGGACACTTATGTATGCCCATTAAAATATCCCAGACTGTCACAGAAATACCAGGGATTTAGAGGCCATCTACCTTTGGTAAGGACAAGAAAATTTTCAACTGCTCAAATGGATCCATTTAAGCTTTTAGTCTGACAGTAAGGTGCTAATGGAAATTAATTGTTTTTAACTTTTCTCATTTGCTATTGGAATAACATTTTAGAACTGAACAGTACCATAACATACATTCACTTAGGAAGCAACTTCCCACTCAGGCAAAAATTCTTCCACAATAGTGCTGAAAGATGTTAAACACTAACTGGTGAATGTTTTGATTTGTAAGGCATCATTTTTATTTGAATTTGAGATTTCATATGATCCACATTTATTGAAGGCCGGGTACTATACCAAGGGGGAACAAAATATCACCCTGTTCTAATAACTGCACAGGCTAGAGGGAATTACATGGGATAGTAGAGATCGCTGAAGTTACAGCAATAACCAAGGTGAAAAATTATATGACCGTGAACTGAGTATGACAAAAGGACTAAAGAAGAGGGAACAGACATAGGGAATATTTAAGTGAAGGAACTAACAGGATGTGAAAGCAAAAGAAAAAAGTTAAATGCATCTGCTAGCTTCCTGGCTTGGGCAACTGGGTAAACAGTAATACTATAAAACAGTAATACAATAAAAACTATTAAGAGAATTTTGGGGAAAAAAAACAAACAGAAGGAAAATGAGATGGTAGGAATAAAAAGTTACTGAACACCAAAAAAACCCTCCAAAAACTCTTTATATACACATACAGTTTTTCTTCAAATCTCAACGGATCTCCTTATAAAAAGGTCAGTGATTTGAATACTTCAAAGATTAAAATCCCATAAAAAATGCCTGAAAAATACCTAAACAAAAGTCAGACCTAAACATGAGTTTTCTCCTAAAAACAAAATCCTGATGTGCAAAAAACCCAAATGCCTATCAAGTATAAGGACATGTGGTCCCATGTCTATGTACTCCTTTTAGTCACTTGAGAGTGGAAAGTCTCAGGTCCTGACTCTGTTTAGTTCCTTAATGGTAGGTGGAAGCACCAGTGACTGTTGCTTACATAGCCAGAATATGGAGAAAGGTAAGGGGACCTCACCCCACTGTTGCTATTCCATTCATACTTGGATATTCATTTTCAAAGTTAAAATTTGTGTTTCAAAAATTAAAAATAAAACTGTTGATTTCATGTTGAATTTTAAAGTAGAACATATAAATAAATATGACAAGATTATAATCCTTTCAAAATACCAAGCATAGGCCAGCCCAGGTAGCCCAGCGGTTTGGCACCGGGGTACGATCCTGGAGACCCGGGATCAAGTCCCACATCGGGCTTCCTGCATGGAGCCTGCTTCTCTCTCTGCCTGTGTCTATGCCTCTCTCTCTGTCATGAATAAATAAATAAAAGCTTAAAAAAAAAAATACCAAGCATAGCCTTTCCTTCATCTTCTAATTCAAACCGAAGAGTCTGAAGTTCCTGTTCCATTTCTATCCGGAAGCCCTCCATTGACTCTCTGTGTGCATCTTTTAATGACTGAAGCTCTGCAGAATGTTTTTGTTGTAAATGATTTTCAAGAGCCTAAAATAGAGGAAACATACTCAAATTATTATTCTAGAATACAGGAAGGAAAATACAAACAAAATAAAAATTACTAAAACTCGTTTAAGAAGAACAAGGCATTTGTAATTCATTTTCAAGAAAATTAGATATAAGATAATGAACTTTAGAAAATAAATTAGTAGGGTCACTTCAGTAAAACAATCCTTATGAAACCAGTTTGATTCAATCTAGTGTGTTTGAAGTGGGATATGGGTGGGCCTTTTTCCTAAGGTGGTTTGCAAATAAAGTCATTGTCTGAAGTTGCAGACGGGGGTAAGCCACCAAAATTAATGCATAATTCCTCTGTGTGCACAAACTTAAGAGAGGAAAGAAAGGAGGGGGCATTAACAAGAAAAGATCTCCTTCTGATCAGAAAGAGATCTTTACGACTCCACCCTTATTAAATATTTTGTAGCAACTTTCTATAGGCATTTGCACACAGAAGCAAAGCTGTGAGAGTAGGTTAAAAAAAAAAAAAAGTAGAACATCTCATGTTAGTTCTAGAAGTCTAACCAGAGAAAATGGTCATGTGGCTAAGATTAAGAGAAGATATGTGGCCATAGGAAAAAAGATAGAGCTCAGGGTACTTCAAATTTAGAGACTGAACTGTGCCAGGAAGGGGTTTTCTTACCATAACCTGCAACATGAAAGGTTTCTGGGAAAGAAACCATGTTGAAATTAGGGTTATATTTCTTTAACCATTACTCTAAAATACCGTTTTTATAAATTAATATTTGGCTACTTACACTGTTTCTTAAGTGTTTTATTTCTGAAAAGTAAGGCATAGGTTTCTTTAAATATAGTAAAAGACTTTTAGTTTAGACGTTAGTTACATAGGTAGCTTGACTACCTAATGAGAACAATAAAATTGTAGGTTCTGATTTCTTTTGAAAAGAGACTAAATGCGTAAAATTAAAGTACTGATACGAGAGCTTACATGTTCTAATTCACAAATGATATCAATGAATAGGTTATATACCAATCAAGCCTAGTTGTGTGTATGTGCTGTATTAAAGTACAGTTGACATACAGTATTAGGTTCAGATATATAACAAAACGATTCAACATTTATAAACTCCACGAGGGATCCCTGGGTGGCGCAGCGGTTTTGCGCCTGTCTTTGGCCCAGGGCGCGATCCTGGAGACCCGGGATCGAATCCCACATCGGGCTCCCGGTGCATGGAGCCTGCTTCTCCCTCTGCCTATGTCTCTGCCTCTCTCTCTCTCTCATTCTGTGTGACTATCATAAATAAATAAAAATTTAAAAAAAATTATAAACTCCACGAAATCATTACCATGACTGTCTAGTTTCATCTGTCACCATACAAAGTTATTACAATAGTACTGACTACATTCCCTGTGCTGTACATCCCCATGTCTGGTTTTATAACTGAAAATTTGTACCTCTTAATCCCTGTCACCTATTTTGCCCATCCCCCCACCACCTCCCCTCTGGCAACCACCAGTTTGTTCTCTGTATTTATTAAGTCTATTTAGGCTTTGTTTGTTCATTTGTTTTGCTTTTAAAAATTTCTGCATATAAGTGAAATACGGTATTTGCCTTTCTCTAACTTACTTCACTTTGTATAATTCCCCCTAAGTGATCCATGTTGTTACAAATGGCAAAATTGCGATTCTTTTTCATGACTGAGTAATATTCCATTGTAGGTGTAGATACTACATCTTCATTATCTAATTTATCTATTGATGGATACTTAGCCTGCTACCATATCTTGTCTATTTTAAATAATACTGCTGTAAACATGGGGGTGAATGTATCCCTCTGAATTAGTTTTTGTATTCTTTGGGTAAATACCTAATAGTGCAATTGTCAGATTATAGGGTAGTTCTATTTTTAACTTTCTGAGGAAACTCCATACTGGGTTTCCATAGTGGCTGCACCAGGTTGCATTTCTACCACCAGAGCAAGAGAGTTCCTTTTTCTCCACATCCTTGCTAACACCAGTTGTTTCCTGTGTCACTGATTTTAGCCCTTCTGGCAGGCGTGAAGTGATACCTCATTCTAATTTTGGTTGGCATTTCTCTGATAAGTGACATTGAGCATCTTTCCATGGATCTATTGGCCATCTGGATGTCTTTTTGGAGAAATGTCTGTTCATGTCTTCTGCCCATTTTTAATTAGATTATTTGTTTCTTGGGTGTTGAGTTACATAAGTTCTTTATAAATTTTACATATTAATCCTTTATCAGATATGTCACTTGTAAATATCTTCTCCCATTCAGTGTTTCCTTCATTGTGCAGAAGCTACCTTTTTTTATTTTTTTATTTTTATTTTTTTTTAATGATAGTCACACAGTGAGAGAGAGAGAGGCAGAAACATAGGCAGAGGGAGAAGCAGGCTCCATGCACCGGGAGCCCGACGTGGGATTCGATCCCGGGTCTCCAGGATCGCGCCCTGGGCCAAAGGCAAGCGCCAAACCGCTGCACCACCCAGGGATCCCCAGAAGCTTCCTTTTTTGATGTAGTCTTAAGAGTTTATTTTTGCTTTTGTATCCTTTGCCTCAGGGAACCTATCTAGAAAAAAACTGCCACGGCTCTTTTGGGATTGTTATGGTTTCAGGTCTCACATTTAGCTCTTTAATTCATTTTTAATTTATTTTTATGTATGGTGTAATAAAGTGGTCCAGTTTTTCCCAACACCATTTGCTGAAAAGACATTTTCCCATTGGATATTCTTGCCTGCTTTGTCAAAGCTTAAATGACCATTTTTGGGTTTATTTCTGGAATTCTATTCTGTTCCATATATCTGTGTGTCTATTTTTATGCCAGTTCCAAAATGTTTTGATTACCACAGTTTTGTAATATAATTTGATATCTGGAATTGTGATGCCTCCACATTTGCTTTGCTTTTTTCAAGACTGTATGGCTATCTGGGATCTTTTGTGATTCCATACAAATTTTAGGAATGTTTATTCTAGTTCTGTGAAAAATGCTGTTGGTATTTTGATAGGGATTGCATTAGATGTGCAGATTGCTTTGGGCAGTATAGATATTTTAACATTTGTTCTTACAATCCAGGAGCATTTGGAATGTCTTTCCATTTCTCTGTGTCATCTTCGGTTTCTTTCATCAGTGTTTTAAAGTTTTCAGAGAATAGGTCTCTCATGTCTTCAGTTAGGTTTATTCCTATCTTATTACTTTTGGTAAATTATAAATAGTATTGTTTTCTTACTTTCATTTTCTGCTATTTCATTATTAGTGTATAGAAATGCAACGGATTTCTCCACATTAATTTTGTATCCTATGATTTTACTAAATTCATTTATCAATTCTAGCAGTTTTTTGGTGGTCATTCATGTTTTCACTATACAGTATCTCATATATACACCATATCATATCATCTGCAAATAGTAAGTTTTACTTCTTCCTTCCCAATTTGGATCCCTATTATTTCTTGTTGTTGTCTGACTCCTGTGGCTAGGACTTCCAGTACTATACTATAAAAGTGGTGAGAGCAGATATCCTTGTCTTGTTCCTGGCCTTAGAGTAAAAGCTTTGTTTTTCCCCATTTTGGGTGTTAGCTGTGGGTTTTTCATATGTAGCCTTTATTATGTTGAGGTAGGTTTCCTCTAAACCAACTTTGTTGAAGGTTTTTATTGTGAATCAGTTTTATATTTTGTCAAATGCTTTTCCTACATCTCTTGATATGATCATATGGTTATCTTTTCTCTTATTGATGTGATGGGTTTTCTGTATAAGGTATCATGTCATCTGCAAATAGTGATAGCTTTACTTCTTCCTTATCAATTTGGATGCCATTTCTTTATTTTTCTTGTCTGATTGCTGTGGCTATGTTGAATAAAAGTGGCAAGAATGGGCTTCCTTGTCTTGGTCTTAGAGGAAAAGCTTTTAGCTTTTCATTGTTAAGTATGTTAGCTGTGGGTTTGTCATGTGTGGGCTTTAATACATTGAAGCAGATTCTTTTTATACCCACTCTTTTGAGACTTTCTATCATGAATGTTGAATTTTGTCAAATGCTTTTCCTACATCTATTGAGATGATCATGTGATTTTTTTTTTTTTTTTTACCCTTCATTTATTAACGTAGTAACTACACTGACTTGCAGGTCTAGAACCATCCTTGTATCCCTGGAATAAATCCCATTTGATCATGGTGTACAGATTATTTTCAATGTATTGTTAAGTTTGGTTTGTTAATATTTTAACAGTTTTTGCATCTATAATAATCAGGGATAGTGGAAATAAGGCCTAATTTTTAACCAAAGAAACTTCCTTATCTTTCTAGACAAGATCAAAAGATCACAACTTACTGTATAGGCAGTTATTTTTAAAGGAATATGACTTTTTTGTTTTAATAATTTTTTATAGCATACCACTTCTTAAAATAGTTGTCTGTACCCAAATAAAGGATTAAAAGCAACCTATATCGGTAATAACTATGTATAGTGAAAATTATTGTTAGTAAAACTTTGTTTTTCTATTGAATCTTTACCTTAATTATAAGGTCCTTAGAAGAAGCTGAAAAATACAGTGTAAAGAAATAAACTGAACCAAAATTAATCACAGTAAGACTATGCCAAACTAGTGTTTTCACAGAGAAAAAAGTAAGGGATATGGGAAGATTCTGGCATACAATTTGATTAACCCAATAATGTATCTATTTGATTTAAATCTCTCCTGAATGACTTGTCTGTTTCACTACTTTTCACATAGCCTTTGGGGCTGTATATAGGAAAAGGTACTATTTTTAAAATGTTTCTAAATTTCATTTCATTGTAAATTTTATATATAAGGGGGGAAAAGTGGGGCACCTGGGTGGCTCAGTGGTTGAGCATCTGCCTTTGGCTCAGGTCGTGATCCCAGGGTCCTGGGATCAAGTCCTGTACCAGGCTTCCTATGGGTTGCCTGTTGTCTCTGACTCTGTGTCTTTCATGAGTAAATAAAATATTTAAAAAAATTAAGGGAAAAAATGTAAGGAAAAAAATGTGGGATAAAAAAATATAAATTCCTTGGATAAATATGTCTTTTGTAGATCCAGCCTGAAAGAGAAAAATTAAAAATCTGATGAGAGATTATTAATAAAAGTCCAGAATAGTACTAAGTGATTTTAGTGGTTACAGCTCAGGACTATGCTAAATTTATTTAATCACTGTTAATCATATGATAAACCAGATGGTGTATTAGTCTCATAATGAACTTGGAATTATGTTGGGAAACAAATAAAATGTCAGCATTATTCAGCGTAACTGGTGTGTATGTTTAATCACTCTGACCCTCAGAAGTCAAGTTCTAGAAAACACAATGAAATAAAGCAATACATAGCTTGGAGGCAAAAAATGAATTCTTAAGAATTTGAAGGTTAATAATTATTAGGCTGTTGGATTACCTTTGAACATGTATCACATTAAACTTACTCTTTGTTCCTTTTCCTTTTCTTCTTCCATAGTTTGAAATGCAAGGACGTGTGCTTCTTTTAAAGATTTATGTCTCTGTTGATGTTGCTCCTCTAATTCT
The DNA here is from genome assembly GCF_905146905.1 of Nyctereutes procyonoides. NCBI lineage: Eukaryota > Metazoa > Chordata > Mammalia > Carnivora > Canidae > Nyctereutes > Nyctereutes procyonoides. The sequence continues at coordinate 25,148,424 of NW_026575146.1, forward strand.
TCAAGCTCTTGTGTAAGTCGTTGTCGTTCTTGTGTAAATTGGGCTTGCAGTTGCTGCAAAGAAGTCTGAGACTGGGAAAGCTGCATCTCCAGATTCTGTTTCAGCAAGGAAATCTATGCCACAGAATGGTACACAATGAAGAATAATTACAAGGCATATTTCACAAATTGCCATCTAAGGAAAAAAGCATTTCAAAGATATTAACTATAGTAAAATAATTGCCTTCACTAAGTATCCACCTAAAATGTTTTACAACATATCATAGATATTTAATAATTACATATCATCACTTTTAATTCTATTTTTAGTAATTATCCTAAAATAGACTCTTTTAAGGGTGTTAAGTTATGGGATCCCTGGGTGGCGCAGCGGTTTGGCGCCTGCCTTTGGCCCAGGGCGCGATCCTGGAGACCCGGGATCGAATCCCACGTCGGGCTTCCGGTGCATGGAGCCTGCTTCTCCCTCTGCCTGTGTCTCTGCCTCTCTCTCTCTCTCTGTGACTGTCATAAATAAATAAAAATTTAAAAAAATATTTTAAAAAAAAGGGTGTTATGAATTCGCTATAGAACACTGTAGCCCACATTTGGAAATACAGTGAACACCTATGTTACACTGCAATAAAAATTCAGAATATGAAATAAAAACACAACTAATGTTAATACACTTACTAGGTTATGGTGACTTCAAGGAGACAAATAAAATGTCAAACTGCTTATTTGTGAGGTGGTAAGGTTTAGTAGTTACGAATGTGGGCTCTGAGTTAAAATCCTAGCTCTGCCACTTTAGCTGTGTGAGTTGAAGAGTGTTACTACAAATGGTTCACTTACAACAGCCCTGGCATGTAGTAAGTGCTCAATAAATGTTAACTTAAGGTTATTTGAGAATTTAAAAATTACTCTTTAAGATTTATCCATTTATAATTTAGAATGCTTATATAAATAAGCACTTTGGAATCTTGACATAATTCAAAGGATTTGCAAACCTTCAAGCTTTTTTAAAAGCCACAAACATCCCACAGCTTATATCCTCACAATGACAGGTACTCTTCTTTAAATATGCAGAACTGATTTATTACTCCTTTTGCACACAGACATCACCATTAATATGTCTGCATTGCTTCTGGGTGTTTTAAAATACTTAAAATGAAGTCCCTTTTAAAGAATAAAAGCACAAAACACATGTGTAGGTATATATATGTTCACATATACATTTCATATAACCATTTAATCTCTGTTTTCTCATAAACAGGAAACTAACTTGGAACTAAACAACCATATTCTAATAGAAGTCTGAAGCTAAGAGGAACATAGAATCAGATAAAAGTTGTCAAATGTGTTCCATAATTAGATAATAAGATGCTATATGTCTTTATATACAAGTAAAAACTATCTCTGTGGCCAAGAAGGCTGAGGGAGAGAGGAAACTGTAGTTTTTTGCAAATGGAAAAGATTTTCTTTTGATTGATGGAAGGATATAGGATGCCTCAGATGTTTCACAAAGGAGAAGGGGCTTGGGAAAGAAAATGGGTGGAGAATCCCCAGAGATGCAGAAAATAAGAGAAAATAAGGGAAATGCTGCAACAACAGCTTAGGCCATACTTATAGAGTAGGAAGACTAAGACAAATTATACTGTGTGACTTCTCAACATTTTATGCAAAGAAAATCAAGATGAAATGAATATTGAAGATAACCTAAAAGAAAATCATAAAAGGGTAAAAGGCAACAGAAATGTGTTTGTGAACACTAATGTGTAATTGGTAGGGTCATTTTCTTCCCAGTTAGTTGTCCTTGAAATAGAAACGGTACCTGCCTACCCACTCTCTTCCCAAGTTCAACCGTTGATGGGGACCCAGTGTGGGGACCCACGTGACTGCCTTGTCTCTAGTGACAACTTGTTAGAACATATACAGGAACGTTAGGAAAAGACTATGCTACATATAGAATATGATTGGTATTATAATGATTGATATTGTTAAAACTATTAATTGGCCTCTGGCCAAGTAAGGACTAAAATCCATTCAGTGAACAAACTGCTCACTAAAGTGTCTACCTTGATAGGCACCTGCATCAACTCAAAGAAAAGGCCCACGTTTTTCCAATTTGTACACAGGTACCACATGCACTAATAGTAGCCCTGGGTCCAGTACTCCAGTTAAGTGTGCACTTAGTTTAGTAAGTAGCCAACCAGTTTATAGCAATGTAGCTCATTTTCTGCAATACCCACTTCAAAAACTGCATCAGAAAGAACTCTTTTACATGTTAATCTGACTACAACTGACTCACACTTTAACTATTTAAGGATGAAATTTACATGGAAATATAATATTGAAAATGAGGTACCATAGTAATATAATAGATATTTAAAATCTAAGCACACTTTCAAACCTTTCTAGCTTACATAAAATGCACTTAAGTTAAATATTTTACTTAATATTTTACACTTAATATACTTTACCTTGAAAGAATTCCAAAGTATTAGTTTTCTTTTTAGGATATAAGATTAATCTTTGTAACTATACTGGATAAAATATAAAGTATATGCAAAAAGACATTATCATGCAATGTAGTGTTCACATATACTTAGTTTAGATATTCTGTATTAGTAACTTTGAAAGCACACCAAATTAATATTAAAGCTATCTAAAATATCTGGATTCATGCTCAAGAACATAACATGAACTATATGCAGAAAGCCTTTATCATGCAATGCAACATCAAAACTTATTTTCATTTTATAAATAAATTAGTAGCACTGCATCATTCAACATGAAAATTACATGACACTTTAAAACAAATAATGAGCAAAGCAATGTAAAATGAACTAATGTTTTATAGCTATAATTTAAACAGCTGACTTTAGAATACTTTATGGATATGGAAATACATATTAATATAAGATTTCACTAATTCAAAATAAAAGAGAAGAAAGATAGACTGTCAAATAGTTTGGGCAATCTTGATCAGTACTTTTATTACAGAATTATAGAAAGGTATTTGAATAAATGAGTGAAAATGGTTATTCAAATTATATGTTCAAAGTATGTAGTATATTAGTTTCTATATATTTGTTTTAATTTAAAATTTTTTTAAAGATTTTATTTATTTATTAATGAGAGACACAGGGAGAGAGGCAGAGGCAGAGGGAGAAGCAGGTTCCATGCAGGGAGCCTGATGTGGGACTCAATCGTGAGACCGTGGGATCATGAACTGAGCCAAAGAAGATGCTCAACCACTGAGCCACCCAGGCGTCCTATAATTTTAAATTTTAATGCTTTTTATTTTGTTGGTTTCAAATAATAAATCAGATGAATCCTTATTTCAAAAACAAATTTATCTTCATTTAAAAAAAATCAAATGTGTTGGATATGAGTCATATAATATAGTCTAGGTACAAGATACTTTGTAAACAATTTTAAACTTAAAACACTGATGTCTTTTTGAAAATACAGTGTAAGAATTTCAGAAAGACAAAAATTAAAAACATATGGATACATTTTTCTGGAGAAAGGAAAGCTTCACCAATTTCCTACGGGGCAGTTTCACAAAGATTCTGTGCCATCACAGTGGTGCATGAAAAAACACCCTCAAAATAGAAAATGAGTCAAATTTGAGGTACTGGATACAATAGGATGTTACCATGGGACATGGAGTTATGTTAAGCCAAAGTACTTATCAATTTTGATAGGAAAGGTCAACACAAATTCTTAGAAAGTCTAAACCATATGATATTCAGTTCAATACTTTCAAATATATAAAGCAACATTAAAAACAGCTAACACAGGCTTAGAGGACAGTAAGGATAATTTATTACTATGTCAACAACTTATACAAATGTTCATATAAAATGTTTGAAGGTCCTTGAATATTTTAATCCTCCCCCCCCCTTTAACCACTAATTTGCTATTTTTGAAGAGTTGAGCTAAGAACGTCAATTTAAGCTTAGGGAAATTATGACCATTCTGAGAAATTTCTTGGTATTTTTCTAAGAAAAACCTCTAAACTGAATTTATTAAGAATCACCAACAATACCTACTTAACGTTAAGATATTTCTGTAATATATTTTCAATCACCCTCTCATTCTTCGTTGAAAAAAAATTAGAAAGCTTTTATAAAGGGCAAAGCTATCAATAACCACTTGTATTTTAGAACAAAGCAATATATAGCTGAAAATTTCTTGCATGGAAGGCTGGGAAAGAATGTGTGGAGGGAGTGGGTAGATGCTCACTCTGCACAACACCACTGACAGGGTTATATTTTGTTTGTTATTCTGATGACAGAATAGAAGAGCTGATCCTCATGACTATGATGTTACAAAAGGAAATTAATGAGGATTTTATCGTGTCACCACCCCTTTTAGTTTTTTCATAAGAGAGGAATCAAGGCATTCCCATTTTAGTTATTAATGATTTAACTTCAATTTAAAGTTTTTTTTTAATTTATAATTATTTAAGAAAAGGTGACTATGCTGTCACAAGTATTCTGAAGTACAATTAATTCTGATAATAATCTTACCTTATTTGGGTTCTTACTCCTATCCCAATTAGTACATAGGTCAAAAAGTCTGGTTTAATATAGTGATCATGCCCAAATTCTTACTATATGTGAATTTCTAAATGTAGCCTTATTTCACCAACATTGGAATATCTTTGTTGCTTATTCTTAAATATATTTTTAAATGGTGTTAAATGTATTCATGTTTTTAAGTAATCTCTCCACCTAATGTGAGGCTCAAACTCACAACCTCAAGAGTTGCATGCTCTACTTACTGAACCAGCCAGGCATCTCTTTATTCACGTATTTCTGATTATTTTTTATATAGAAAGCAAAGTTTAATATTGAAAATAGATAAAATGTTCTTTTCTTGCATAGTAAAAAGAATTTAGAGAGGTATGAGGAAATAGTTTTACTCCAGAAGTATCAAAATTTCACAGAACATCTCAAACTTTGATTCTCCTAAGACAGGAGTTGGCAAACTGCAGCCTGTTGTTGTAAAATAATTTTTATTGGAACATAACTACACAGATTCATTCACATATTGTCTATGGCACTTTCATTGTACAACAGCAAAGTCCAACAATTGCCAGAGAAACTGCATGGCTCACAAGGCCAAAAGTATTTATTACCATCTGGCCTTTTACAGAAAATGTCTGCAGACCTCGGCCCTAGGATATCAAGAAAAATATTCAAAGATGTTCAGTTCTGTTATTTTAAAGAACAACGTTGGGTATGGTAAAAAAAAAATCTCATTTTTTAATCTTCATATTACATATGAAAAATTTTTAAATGAGTGTTTACATTGGAATATTACTTTGAAGCTTAATTTCTGTATATTTTAGTAAGAACAATAGCTTTGCCAGTTCTTAGAAAAGGGATTTACTTCATTTTACTGGTCTTTTAATAATTACAACATCAAAATGTAAGATATGTTCTGAATCTCATGAACCTTCACAACTATTACTTGTTTATTACTACTTTCTCACAAAATAAACTAGTTTAACCAAAGAAAACATATTTATATTTATCCACTGTTACGACAAATAGTTAATAGTTTTCAAAAATATTTTTCAAAGTAAACATTTAAATAATGAATTTTATGTTTGAGGGGTAAAATCTTGCTTGACTTTATATAACAAAAATATGCCCATTAATACAATGTGGTAGATGTATGCACATACACAAATGAATGGCTGAAAGTTAGAAGCTTTTGTTACCCATATACAAAAACATAAGTTAGTGAATGCTGAAGTGTATTTTTTATATAAGTTAAAACTTTAAAGCAGTGATAATATTTATGCAAAATCAAAAGTGCAACATGCCCCTGTGTACAAACTGTAAGTGCCGCTCACTTACATTGTTGATAGATTTATGCAAAGCTTCACCCAGAGAGTGCCGCTAGGAAGAAAAGATCAAAAGAATAAAGGGAAACATTCAGAAATCAACTAAGTGAAAGAAAGAGGGATCTAAAAGGAAGAGTAAAACACAGGACATTAATTATAATATGCTCAAGAAAAAATAAATTGAAAACAGTTCTGAGAAAGGAATTAGACAAAAAAAATTTAAGACACAATCTAAATTTTCTGTAGTCCCTTAAAACAGTATCTGATGCCTGTGGGATGGCAGACTTACCTATGAAAAATATTGAAGGCCATTACATATAAAACAGAGTTCAGTTGAAAAGATAATGGTTATTGAAGGACCTAAAAGAAATATTACTGTTCTAAGTTCCTCTTAGAAATCTAAAATATAATGTTTCAAAGCATTATACTCACTACTGGTATGGTATGCTCATGACAGATTTCTCAAGAGAAATGAGCAGATGAGAACTGAAACACTAACTGCATAATTTGGGGGCCAAAAATAAATATGAGTTAATCATTAAAATATGAACATTTAATAATAATCTGATTTTATACTTGGGGGAAAGAAGAAAGAAATGCCTTTATATCTTTTCGATTCTTTTTTCTAGGATATATTTAGCAAATTATTTATGGTCTGGGTTTATTTTTCAGAAGTTCATTGCAATTTTGAGAGTGATATAAAACAATTGGAAAAACCTATATATACCCTCTCTTTCCCCAAATATGGGGGAAAATGAGAATTCATTTAAAACTGCCTCATTTTTTTCTGCTTTCCAAAAATATAAAAGGGTATTTAAATTTATATTAGAAATTTAAGTAGAAAAGTTCTTGTGAAATAGTTTTCACTTGGACATTTATCACATTTTTGGACAAAAAAGAATTCTTTTTTTCATAATATTATTCCTTGGTATGTCATAAATTAAAACTTGTTTTTCATCTGGTAAATCATTTTTTTTCTAATAATTTAATATAATTTAGAATATAGTATACTAGTGTTATGAAAGAAAGTTGAGAAAAAAGATTAATTTCTATTTGGTTCTTCCATAACTACTCAATTTAAAGTTTCTCATAAATATATAATACATAGAATTATATATATATAATACATAATATATAATTTGTATAGACATACTTTTTTAAATATATATTAGTTGTATTAATTTTACTTACTTTTTCTTTATGCTTTCTCATACTTAATATTCTTTATATACTAATAAGATACTTCTCCAGACTTCACAAAATTTATGAAAACCTGAGGAATTTTCAGTTGTGTTTTTTTGTATTATCTCTTTGTATTTCTCAGAACTGTTGTCCTAGTACTAGACGTTAATTTAAAATGTATGGCATTTACTTATGAAATAGATTTTATTTTCACTCTTTAAGTATTACCAGACATAAATATGTATGTTATTGAGGATTCCTGAGCTAACTGATAAAGTAGGCTAATATGATAGATTGTAAAGTGGCATGTCAGATATCCCTTAGGAATTCTAGATTTTAGATTTTATACAACAGAAGTATTCTAGAACACTTGGAATCTAAACTCAGAGGGGCACTGTGTCTGGCAACACACTGGTACAAGCCATGGAAATAGCTAAACCAAAGGCATGGTCCTTGAGCTGAGCCTTGGGGCGACTCATATCATAGACCTGGCTGTGGCAATGGGGACATGCACTAACGCTATTGGGTCACAATACCCTTATTGGTTAATACATAAATAAAGTAAGATTTATTTTTTCATTAAATTCTTTATTGGAGTACTATTAAATTCCAGGAATATCCTAAGTATAGAGTGAATAGAGAGTTGAATATGACAATAAAAAAAAATATACAAAAAAATTAAAGAAATAGTTGATGATAAAAACTATGATAAAAAACCGCTGTGATAGCAAATGACTGGAAGTGATACTGGGTTGACTGTTAGGAAAGATCTTTTGAAAGAAGTGACGCTTCAACTTGGAAAATCAATGAAAAAGCCCGCCACTAAATGGGGGAAAGGGTGTCCAGGCACATGAATTAGCTAGCACAAAGAACTTGAGGTGGAAGTGAGCTGGGAGCAACTAGGTGTGCATGTGTGTATATGTGGTGGGGGGAAAGTAAGTTTGTGATGATGACATGAGATGCGTGATTTCTGCAGGGGCCAGATGGCTTAAGGCCTAGGACAATAAAAACAAAGAGTCTTAATTCAATGAAATACCTTGAAAGAATCTTTGGGAGGGGAATGGCAAGATCAGTTACATCATAAAAGGTTACTTTGAGTGCTATGAAGAAAAGTGAAATTGGGGAGACTGGATAGGAGGCTATTACAGTGGTGGCTTGGCCTAGTGTTTACTAAGGGAGATGGAAACACTTGGAGCTGGGGTGTTTTGGAGGTGGAATAAATAGGATTGACAGGTTACAGGAGATAAGGGAAAAAAGAAATCAAAGATGACCTTTAGTTTTTGTTTTGAGCAACAAGCAGTGCCAAGAAGTGAAGATGGTGGGTTAGGGGACGGTGATAGGCAATCAATATTTCTGAATCAAACATGTGAAATTTGAGATGCCTATTAGCTAACCAAGTGATTTTGAGTTCAGGTGAAGATGTCAAGGCTAGAGATTTAACTTTGGAAGTCACTGACATAGAGATGGTGTTTATGCCACAACACTAGATGAGATCCCTCAAGTTAAGTGTCTGTGTGAAAGAATACTGAATGAACTAAAAATCCGTATGCAAAAATATTATTTGGTTAAACTTTCTATATAAGCAAGATCCATGTTAATAAAAACTGATGCCCTCTATAATAATCAATTTGTTTTAAAACATCTTAAGCTTCTTATTAATTTTTGAGATAAGTGAAAAGGGCTTCAGGACATCCTCTTCAATTGATAGCACCTCAACATAGAAGACTTACTGAATGTGTTTCAGGATTTCTTTTCTTGAAGGATGAATATAATCAGACATTGACATAAGTGAGAAAGAAAACTGAAAATAATTTAAAAAGTTGCTGCATGCAATTAGAAATCGAGAACTTTGTAAGAAAATATGCTCTTAGGAGTCATCCCATTGTTCTAAATATCAGTTTATTCATTTAGAAAATAGCACAAGGTTTTACACGTTTGCAATTTGCAAACATATTAATATATAAACATTGAAATCCACTGAACTACCAGCTTTTGGAGGACAAAGACCAGGTCTTATTCATAGTTGTATCCAAAGTGCCTAACAGTATGTGGCAAAAAGTAAATAGGTCAATAAATGCTTATTTAAGACTAAATGAATGATATGAACTCTTATTTAGTTTTTGCTACTCCCTACCTTTTCCTCTCCCCCATAAAAAGTAAAGAGAAATTTCAGTTAAAAAGAATAAAGTTATTTAGAAAAAACTACATCTACTAGTATCATGCAAAAATCCTGTTGACAAGGTCAACAGATTCTAAGATTTAAAAATATATCCTCTAAGAGAAATGACCTAATGAGTATACTAAATATTTGTCCAGAAAATATTAATCAGAACAAAGAAAAACTGCCAAGAGGGAAAAATATTCATTGAATGGCACCTAACTTGTCCCACTGTAGTCTATTCTCCATACTGCAGCCAGAGTTTGGAAGTTAAGAGTATGAATATTTCACACTCCTGATTAAAATCTCTCAACAGTTCCTCATTGTTCTTTAGACAAAGTCTCAATAAAACCCTGAGTGATCCAATGCTGCCTCCTCCCCAGCCTTCTGATTCTCTTTTCTCCAGAGCAAAGGTATTTGGGGGCTGCCTGAGGGCCTTTGCACATATATCCCCATTCTGCTCAGAATACTGTTTTCCTTCTCCTCTTGGCCTGACTCCTGCTTCTCTCTCAGATCCTAAGTAAAGGATCTCATAGTTCAAGAAACCTTCCCCAAGTTCCCAGACTATGTTAGGTCCCCAGGGTACACATGCTGTGTACCTCAGTAGTAAGGAGTTAATGTGTTAAACTGTTATTTCTATTTGCCTTCCTTTCTAGATGATAAGCACAAGGAAAGCAGAGATCATTATGATTCCATTATGAGTCTAGCACACTACATGGTGTATCAAAAGCACTAAATTTTTGACAAATGACAAAAGACAGAATAAAATTCTCTTTACTAACACAAGGAATGTCATCAAATTTTTAACTTCCTTGAAATAACATGTACACTAATCTTACACTGAAATTCAAGTAAAATATGTTAAAGCCTAATAAAATGTTCTAAAATTCAATATTTAGCATACAATATGGTAATTTCTTAAAGCAAATTATGTACTTTCCCTAATATTAATTTCAAGTTTTACTATATCTACAGAAAAGTGACTAAGAGAAACCTAAGTTTTAGAAAGTAAAAATCACAGCTTTAATAATTCTCCTGAAGCAAAAGCAGAAGAAAAATTCATGAATAATTGTTCAACATTTAAACTAAAGTGTAATAACAGGCATATAATAAATGAAATTAAGATGAAGACAAGCTATCACTTTAAATAATTCTTACACTTTTCTCAGAGATTATCTAAAATAACTTTATAATCATATACCCAATGAACTTAAGATCCAAAATGCTTTTTTAGTATTTGTCATATGAAATAGGAATATATTAAGTTGATTTGTTACTACAATGCTGTCTAAATGTTTTTAAGTAGTTTTTCAGGTGTGTTCTGGTCCTACTACCTCTGAAGGCACAAACTGCATTTCGTCACAGGTCTTACTATAGTATTTTGCAGAATAGATACATGCTTAGTACACATTAAGAACGCCCCAGTATTTTAGCATCTCTTTTTAAAGCCAGCTGTAGATATCATTGTTCCATCTCTTCACTCTTTTCTCCTAAAGCTACCAATTTAACAACTGGATAAACTTATTCTAAAGAAGGAGGTTTGGGTAGGGAAAAGAAAATTAAACACTTTTAGATTTGCAAATTAATTGAAAAAACAATTTAGAATCAATCTTGGAAGAAAAAATCTCAAGAGGAAGAACACTAACAACACTAAGTCTGATAAAAGAGGACATACTACAGTTAAAGTACAATAAGATCATTAATTTTTTTGACTGAAGAGAGTTTAAAAACAAGCTTCATATTTCCTAAGGAAAATACTGCATATTAACTTTGAATCCAGGAACTGAAGTATAAGGAATAATGGATGTTGACTAATTTTTGGTAGACTTTAATTCCATTCCACATTTTCTAGCGTCGTAACCTGCTATTCCCACTCTTTGTTCTAGCTGGCTTCTCTTTCTCCATATTTTTTTTCCCTTCACTCTTTCCACTGCTCTTCCCTTTGACTTCCTTTTTCCTTATTCCAGTCATCTCTTTTTCAAGGGCTCAGGCTGGATCTATGATGTTTGTTCTACATGGTTTCCTGCTCTCCTAATTTCTACAGAGACGATTAAGAAAACTCAAGGTCAGCTTCACTGATCTATCACTGCTCAGGGCTCGGTCAAAGTCTTTGTGTTAGCTGGGAAGAGATGATTCCAGCTCCCTTTCTAATCTCTACCTCAGAACCCATTTGTATCTATTCTTCCATTAAAAGGTATTATTGTTATTCTTTTAAAATCAACATTAAAACTGATGAAAATACCATCTTTTTCCAGTAGGCAGAAATGCAATTTCTAAAGAGAATTCCTTACTTCCTAGCATGAAACTTTAGAGTTAAGAAATGCAACTAGCAGAATCAGCACTGAGCCAAACTTACTCAAAATTTTTGTGATCTAAATAGTGTAGACCAGGAGATCCCTGGAGGGCTCAGCAGTTTAGCACTTGCCTTTGGCCCAGGGCATGATCCTGGAGACCGGGAATCAAGTCCCACATCAGGCTCCCTGCATGGAGCCTGTTTCTCCCTCTGCCTGGGTCTCTGCCTCTCTCTGTGTCTCTCATGAATGAATAAATAAATAAAATCTTAAAAAAAATAAATAAATAGTGCAGATCAGTGCTATCTAATAGAATTGTCACTGAGAGCCATGTGTATAATCTAAAAAGGTTTTAATAGCCATATTTTTAAAAAATATTTTTAGTCATATATTTAACCCAATCTATCCAAAACATTATCATCTCAACATGTGATTACAGCATACAAAAATATTAGTGAGACAGACATTCCATCTACTTTTTGTACTAAGTATTTGAAACCCAGCATACCCTTTACAATGACATCTCAGTTTGGATGAATCCCATTTCAAGTGCTCAACAGTCATATGTGGCTAGCAGCTACCATCTTGGACAGCACTGGTCGAGAAATCAGAACACAGTGTGCAACACCTCCAGAAGCTGGCTTCTCAGTTGGTCTTAATCAACAGCACTTACTTTAATGTTCTATTTCTTATTCATGTCATTGCCCTTTCTAGATGAGTGTGAAAAATTCTAAAATTTCCTATGATGGTAGAATCAATATGTCTAAAACTAAACTTACCATCCCCTCAATTAAGTAGTTCATGACTTCCCTGTCTCAGATGTTTATTCTGGCTTTAAATCCTGAGTCAACTTTAACATTTCTTTCTCCTTTACCAAAGTATTCCATCAAATTTCATGATTTGTTCCCTTATAGTTTCTCTTGTATTTTCAGTGAAAAAAACTCAATTCAGGTTCTAAATGGGCAGAATCATTTGTACTTCATGTATCTGACAACTTCCTCTTCAGTGCTCTGCCTCGGTTTTTCTTCACCATTCAACTATTGAGTGCTTACTATATGGCAGGCAGTTTAGGGAGCTGAGTATGCAATAGTGAACAGTACAAATAAAGATCCAGCTCTCATGAAACTACATTCTAAAAGGGAAAAGAATCAACATGATGCTATATAGTAACAAATGTTTTGAAGACATACAAAGCAGAATAAGAGGACACAGAAAGATGGAGGGTGCTATTTTAGAGGAAGTGGTTAAGGAAGATCTTTTTGAAGAGTTAAGATTGAGCAGAAAGTAAAAGAATAAGCCATAAGATCCGGGGAAAATGAGTTCCATGTGGAGGGACTGGTAGGAGCAAAGGCCCTGAGATGGATTAACCTTGGGATGTTTTTGTGTGTGTGTTCCAGGAACTGCCAAGTCTTCCAGTAGAACTCCAGAAAAAGAAGGGAAGGAGTGGCAGGAAACAAATCATAAGGCTGCTGGTATAGGCCACAGAAGTATGGATTGTAATCTAAACATGGAAGGTTTGAAGCGGGGGAATAACGTGATCCGATTTAATATTTTAAGAGCATCACTCCAGCTGGTTGAGAAACAATATGTAGGTGGGCAAGAGAAGACGCAGGAAGACCAAATACAGGTTCCATTTACAGTGTAGGGAAAACTGCAATAATTTGGACTAGGGTGGTAGCAGAGGAAGTACTGGGAAATGGGCAGACCCTGGGTGAAGGCAGAATAGCAGGAAATGCAGATGGACTGGCTGTACAGGGTGACAGAGAGGATTAGAGATGGCTGAGCAATAAATGGATGGCAGTGACTAGGAGGAACATCTGGCTTAGGTTGAGGGGTGATGGTTGGGTGCATGTGTATTCAAGAGTTCTGTTTCAGATGTTTTGGATTATTTATATTGAGATCTCTCCATTTCACCCTCACTTCAGTATCACAGCCACATAAAGCTCCCTAGAATAAAACTTTCAACATGTTATTCTCCTATCCATAAATCTTTGACAATCACATACCTTACTGAGTGAACTATGAACTCCTATGCTCAGAAGTCAAAATTTTTCACACTGACGTTTCACCCCAACTGTCCCCACCTCATTTTTCTGTATTCCTCAGAGTGCCTGGGAAATAAGAGTATATTCAATCAAATGTTAAATGGTAGAAATATTTGTTTATCCCTTACCCTATTTGAAAGTCACCCTAGAGCTGACCTCTCTAATGACATTTTCCCCAATCACACTGGCCATGTCACTCTATACTCCCACCCAGTGGTAAATTGCTAAGTATGTAATAGCTTTCTGAAAAATCAGAGATGTGCAGATGTGCAGTACGTGCTGGTTGTCTGTGGTGTGAATACTCTCACTGTGGATATCTGTTAGCCACCAACATGTCCCAGAATATGGGGCTGTGAAGGCCTCCACACAATCAGAGCTGTGTGACCTGGTAGGAACCAGATCCAGCACATCATTGCTCCTATAGTACAAACTGTCCAGACCATTACTGTAGGTATCTGTAACTAAATCTTCTTCTCCTGTTAGATTATAGATAGGCTAAAAACTGTGTCATATACACAGTGGCTTTAACCAGCTACATAAGGGCCTCAAAGTTCAAAATGGAAATTCAGACCCAAACTACAAAGTCCCGCAGTTCTATGTCTGAATGATTGTGTGTCTCCCAAATTTCTCAGTCCACTGATCTGAATGAAGGAATTAGAATAGTAATTCACTGGACTGGACACAAAATAAAATTTGCCCTGAAAAAGGTGAAATGAAGGAATATATGATGACATTTTAGGATCACAAGTAGAAAGTATGATCAAAGAGGACTCTGGGGCAGCCCGGGTGGCTCAGCGATTTAGCGCCGCCTTCAGCCCAGGGCCTGATCCTGGAGACCCGAGATCGAGTCCCGCGTCGGGCTCCCTGCATGGAGCCTGCTTCTCCCTCTGCCTCTCTCTCTCTTCTCTGCCTCTCATAAATAAGTAAGTAAGTAAGTAAGTAAATAAATAAATAAATAAATAAATAAATAAATAAATAAATAAATAAATAAATAAAATATTTAAACAAAACAAACAAACAAAAAAAAGAGGACTCTGTATACTCACTTTTCTTTAGACAGAGTTGAAGAATAAAAATGTAGTTCTTTTGCTTTAAAGAAATTCAAATGTACACTAATTAGCCCAGAACTATACCTAGTTTTCAACTAAAGTGTAATTACTGGACAGAAAAAAAACATAGTGAAACATTAAAACTAAAAATATGAAATTAGATTCTGATCAGAGCACAGAATAAAAATAATAGCTTTGGGTAATTTTGATAAGGTAAAGAACATCTGACTGAAGAAACGTGAAAATCTTGTCTTTCTTTGCTCATTTGATAGGTAAAATTATTTATTTTAAAGGATTTTATTTATTTATTCATGAGAGACACAGAGAGAGAGGCATAGACACAGGCAGAGGGAGAAGCAGGCTCCATGCAGGGAGCCCGACATGGGACTTGATCCCGGGTCTCCAGGATCACACCCTGGGCTGAAGGCAGCACTAAACCTCTGAGCCACCTGGCTGCCCTTGATAGGTAAATTTAAATCAGAATTAAATCTCAAGAGATTAAGTTCACATGAAAGATACACTATTTCTTCTTTGCTCTAAGCAGAATAAAATACAAATAAACCAAGACACAAAAACAGACTTGTGTTCACTTCATAGTTAAAATATGTGAAAACACAGATCCTCCAATACTTTTCACCTGGCTGTTCCAATTCTCCCCACTCTTACTCCTTAAATGTCACAAGGCCCATGCCACTGTTTTCCCTAAGTGCAGAGGGGTGCTGGTGTGCTACGGACAAGGGGATGAGTGAGGCCAGTAGTAGTAAGCAGAGTGAAATGGTGGTAGGGCTCAGTACTGGGGTGTGGAAGGTATGAGGAACAGGGCTTAGTAGGAGTCAGGCAAGTGGAAAGTGATAGAGCAGGTATATTTAACACACTGGCTCTAGGAATCCATCCAAAATGATCAAGCGAACAAGATCCAAAGGGCCAAGAAAAGACTGCTGGTCCTGCTAGAAGTTTGTCCTCTCAACACGCCTGGAAAGAGTGCAACTTTGATGACACAATAACTACTTTCACTTCAATGTGGAATCATTTGTTCACTTGTTTTAACTTTCTTCAAGTACAGAGGATCCCAAGGTGCAACAGCTATTTGCAGGCTTATCTGTGGGAAGGTGTATGCCCTATAGATTTTAGAAGTGGGGAGAAGGGAAGATATTATAATTTTGGAAATGGGACTGATGGCACAGAGCAGCACAGAAAGTTTCATCTTTGGAGGCAATTTCTGGTTATACTGATATTTACGGTTAATCTGTTTTGAAAACTGATCAGAATATTATTTCTATAAAGCTGGCAAAAATTGGAGTCATTATGTAATAAATTACTTTATGATACACAGAACTAAAATAACATGCAAAACATTATGTCCTCTCAGGAATAAACAATGCAGAAGAGACACTGGGGGAAAAAAAAGTATCAGAGAAGAAGCATGGATGAAATTTGACAATTTATTATAAGAGAGATTACATGAGTAATGAAATAATTTAATAGAAAACAGATGGGAGAAGTGGTAGGTCCTCTTTACAGTACCAGGTCCAGCCAAAAAATGTCTATATCAATAGTTTGTGATTGAAAAACAAGGCAGGCTTTCAGGGGTGATTTTCATTTTTATTATATAATTGAACAAATCTTTTAAAGTACAGAACATCATAGAAGAGTAGTACCAGTCTACCCAGGAAAATCCATCCTTTTAGGTCTCTAAATAGGAATGTAAAATAAGTGTACAGAAGGTAACCAATAAGCAATGAAAGACCAGACACAAAGTGGCAGGCCCCAATTACTCCTGAAAGATCCTGCATGTATGTACTTACTATGTAGTAAGTTATCCTATAGAAAGCCTATCCTGTTTATTTTGAAATTCATCATGATCACAAATAGAAAGATAATAGTAGATTTCTAGCACTAAATTACAGAGCTGCTTCTTGTCCAAGTTCTGCACTTGCTTATCAACTAGTGACTCATGCAGTCAGTCTTATTTAATAGCTGGCTTTGCAGGAGAGTGCTAAGAATTCATAAATTTAGAAGTTGTATAAATGAGTGAAAATTCTTTTAATTATGGTTATAAATGGAAATAGGTTAACCTGACAGAAGATAGATTTAGGACATAAGATAGATTTATATAGGTATATTTATAAGATAAATATAACACCACCTCTTATTGATAACACTCTGAAGTGTAACAGGCAACCTTCTTTTGGTGAGAAAGAAACTGCTCACCTCTGATACAACTATAGGCAATCAGGATGTATTTAATAAATTTTTACCTCCCAGGACCCAAATGATATCTAGTGGCTTGAAAAAAGAGATTTTATACTTTCAAAATATGGGTAATTTCTCCATTTAAAAATCTCTAATGTGTTCAGTTCAAATATTAAACCAAAACCTGTAAATTCTTTATAGAATTTAGGACTGCACATATAACATTATTTAGTACAATGTTTCACAAGTTATTTAATATGTCTCCTTTGATTTTATTCATTTTTAAAATTTAAAATTTGCCCTATGAAAAATAACAAATATAGTGAATTAATGCACAATGTTTTATAATATTTCCCTGGCTAGAGAATGTCAAGGAAAATGAACTTTCAGAATGTTAGAGACTATTAATTACCTGGTTTAAGAGATCTTCTACTTTCTTCTGCCATGAATCCCTGGCTGCATTTTTCTCTCGTTCCTTTAACTGCAAAAGTTGAGACATTGCTGACTTCTTATCTTCTTCATGTTGAAGTCTTAGCTCTTCACGAAGTTTAGAACACTCCTGTCTAAAACAAAACAAATGCCTTACTTTTTTTAGTGTTATAAAAGTTTAACAAAAAAGTTCAATATAAAAATGCACATGACCTGGTATTCATATTGCAATAAAAGAGGTGCTATGGAGAGCAGACATGTGAAAGCTACTGATTTCTTCTGATGAACATACCCATTGTTTGTACTTATTGCAAGGCTTCTAATATACCATTTCCTCATATTACCACCATTCCAATATTGTTCTGTTTCGCACTAGTTACCATCTTCACACATTCATCCATCACAAGATTCATAAACAGATCAAACCCCTGCAATATTCCTTGGACATGTCTGCCACCTTTTAACTGTCAATGATAATTTCTTGTTCACAATTTTTTCAACTTAAGAGGGTGAGCTTTGCTCATGTATCGACTCAGCAAGCTCAAAGTTGCCTCCAAATGGAATTTGTAGCATCCCTCATGCTCCCATGTTAGGCCCCAAATGCCTTTACTTTTTAAAGATAATTATTCCTCTCAGTAGTTACAGTGTAGTTGTTCACAGGTTTTCTAAGGAATTAATCTTCCTCAAAAGTCAACTCAGAATAAGAGTTATTTTTTTAATCAGGCTTATATGACTTAGGTAAGTTAATAATTTACCTAAGTTCATTGATTTATCAATTCTTAACGGAAGAACAGGTACTAAAACAAGTCTTCTGACTTGAGGTTAGTATTTTATATAAAGAAAATAAGATCAGAAAAAGTACTCAAGCAGAAAAAAAGAATTCCAATTTCTCTGCATCTAATCATGAAAAAATTCATTAAAAATGCTATCAACTATGATTTTAATGCTAAGACAACATAAGCTATATAATGATAAAACATTTTGGCACATCTGTATTAAGATTACATTACAGAACCCTCCTACACTGTTGGTGGGAATGTGAACTGGTTCAGCCACTCTGGAAAACTGTGTGGAGGTTCCTCAAAGAGTTAAAAATAGACCTGCCCTACGACCCAGCAATTGCACTGCTGGGGATTTACCCCAAAGATACAGATGCAATGAAACGCCGAGACACCTGCACCCCAATGTTTATAGCAGCAATGTCCACAATAGCCAAACTGTGGAAGGAGCCTCGGTGCCCATCGAAAGATGAATGGATAAAGAAGATGTGGTTTATATACACAATGGAATATTACTCAGCCATTAGAAATGACAAATACCCACCATTTGCTTCAACATGGATGGAACTGGAGGGTATTATGCTTAGTGAAGTAAGTCAATCGGAGAAGGACAAACATGTTCTCATTCATTTGGGGAATATAAATAATAGTGAAAGGAAATATAAGGGAAGGGAGAAGAAATGTGTGGGAAATATCAGAAAGGGAGACAGAACATGAAGACTCCTAACTCTGGGAAACGAACTAGGGGTGATGGAAGGGGAGGAGGGCAGGGGATGGGGGTGACTGGGTGACGGGCACTGAGGGGGGCACTTGACGGGATGAGCACTGGGTGTTATTTTGTATGTTGGCAAATTGAACACCAATAAAAAATAAATTTATTATTAAAAAAAAAGAATGAAAAAAAAAGATTACATTACAGAGTAAAAAACATACCTAAGGTTTTCAGTCCATTTTATTTCTAAGTCATGGGCCATTCTGTCCACTCTGAGCTTCTCTTCCTCTTTCATGGCAGCAAGTGTTTCTTCATGCTGGTGCCTTTCTTGTTCTAGCTCACCCTGAAGAATAAAAACATGTCAATGAAAACAAGTCTTTAAAGGCAAAGTCATTGCTGGTTATTTCAAATAAGTAGAGTGCTTGCATTATAATTTAAATCCTTATAGCACAATAACTGATAAAGCTATCTATAATAATTACTCAAGATTTCTGAGTAAAATATGTGGCACATACTTTATATTTTAAATGTCCTTGTGCAAACTATGTTTCATTAAGGCTTCTAATTTTACAAATCATTTTAAACAGTTTAAAGCTAGCATAACTGATAATCTTAACTTTCCATGTCGTGGATAGTATCTTCAAATATATACACATTACAGATACATTACTCAAATTCATTCATATTTAGATTCAAAAGTTTGCTATTTATTCAGAGCTGATGCATTGTAGCTATACCTTACTGACATGATTAAAATAATTATAAGACATTTGGCTACTGATTGTTTTTACTATAGAACTTTAAACCAGGGATTGTGTTTAATGTTATGGAAACCTAATATATATATATATATATATATATATATATATATAATTCATATATATGTGAAATGCCTGTAGATTAGCATTAAGTGGCTCTCAGAAGCCTAGGGCTAGAGGTGACCTGCTTGGACAACATAGCAACCATGGGTCCCTGCCAGCAGTGGGGTAGCTCTTCAGCTACAACAGGAAAGGAACAGATGATGGTGCTTCCTTCTGCTTTCTTAATGACCCTTTCTGGATCACACACTTACTAACAGCATGTGTTGTAGTGCTGCTGAGGGGCATATCCACGTTAATCGGAGAGAAGAAAGTCCATGTTGAAACCTGCCATGCTACACTGCTGACCTGGCTACAAGCAGTAAATTCTGAAAACTGGATCCAGCCATTTTAATCAACTGTCCTTTTCACTAAGTATTCTGCCTCTAGGAACTATTTTTTTCACCACGGGCAGGATGAAACAGGGCAGAATTACTTAAAAAGTATTTCTTTTACTGAATGCAAAGTACTTTATTAGACATTAATAGGGAAAGAAAAGAGGTAAAGAAAATACTTGCTCTTTTTTTTTTTTTCCAAGTGTTTCCATATCCATCGCCTCCTGGGATCCTCATAACAACACAAGGAGGTTATAGTGAGGAAACGGAGGTTCAGCAAGGTTGAGTATTGCCAGAATACAATATTGTCATCATTGTCATCAGCATCTTACTCCTTATTTAACAACCGTGGCCTAAGATGTCTTAAGGGCAGAGTCTTGCTTATCTGTGTCTGGATTCCCCCACAGGTGCCAACGAACAGGTTGACAGTCAGGAACCAATACCCATTTGATAACGGGTAATAAACTTTAAGGAGACTACCTAATTATATTTTTACCTTGCTGATGTTTAGATTATAGCAGGTATTATAAAATTACCTCAACATTTAATAGAGCATCTTTGGTCTCCTTCAGCCGGCCTTTAGTCAAGTCGAGCTCATTCTGAAGTCTCTCCTGGGAGTCCTGAAGACTAGCAATGAGGCCTTCTGCAGAGCCAAGACCTTGTTCACTTTTCCTCACTAGACCTTGGAGGCGGCCAATCTGCAAGTACATGTAGTACTTATAATATATCTCAATCAACAGCAAAACAGCCATATTTGTTTTCTTAAAGTCTTTTTTCTTTAGTGGTAATTTTACTGAATGGATTTCTTTGATGAATTTGGAAGAGGCACTCAATAATCATGATAGCTTTCATCTGTTGTTTTTTTTGGGATTTTTTTTTTACAAGGACCTCCATATTTACAATTTCCCTTTTTTGTGACAACCATGTGAATAAGTGGATAACTCAAGTCTCTATTTTAAGAAAGAGAATTCCTGTTTCTATCAAATAATCAAATACCTATCAAAAGGAATGGAAACAAGATGAAGATTATATCAAAGACAGAGGGGAAAAAAGTATTTTTTTAGATACAAATATTTTTAAAACTGCTCTTTAAAATGGAGTCACTTATACTTCATTTGAGCCCAGTTCTCCTGCTGGTTTATAAAGGTGACTGACTTAGGTCAACATTGATGAGCTGATAAATGCATATTAGAATAAGTTGTGATTTCTTTGTTTCCGTACAAAATTTCCTCAGGAAATTGTTAAGAGTTGAATTTATACACTCTTGGAATTAGGAGTTAATAAGGCAATCTATTGATCAGACAGATCCATATCCTCAAGTTATGAGAACTAAGATCAATAAAAGAAATACTTTAACTAGGAAAGTGCTATGAAGAAAAAAAATCTTTTTATAAAACAGCCAAGCTATCAAAACTCTACAGAAATGAAAACTGCTAATTTTATTTTATTTTGAAAACTGCTAATTTTAAAATAACACCTGAATATTTCTCATTATAAATACAAGGATCACAAGGAAAGCTGCAAACGTTTTCCTTTAACATTCTCTCAATTCACCCCCCCTCTTCCTGTCCCCTTTCCACCCAGATATTTATATACTGAATAATTCTGGTGATGGTAACATTTTATACTTGTTAGTATTTTTAAAGGGATGCCAACCTCATAAAATGAGCTGGAAACCTTCCATTTTTTATCTGGCTTGTCATAAATGTGTTACAGGGGTGAATGAATACTGTAAGGAGTTAAAGAGTTAAAGAGTATTGAACCTGGGGCATCTGGCTTGCTCAGCTGGGGTCATGAGTTTGAGCCCCACTTTGGGGGTACAGTTTAGTTAAAAAAAAAAAAAAGAGTACTGAACTTAGTAAAAAATCCAGTTTCAAGTTCTTGGTCTGCCACTATAAAATAGGAATAATGATGCCACCCTCATAGTTATAATATTTAAATTCAAGGATATATGGGAAAAGATTCTTTAACTAGAAAGCAACATACAAATATCAGGTACCAATCAGTAAGGAGAGGACAATCAAATTTATCAACATGTAGAAAAATTTTGTTCTACAATCCAGATAATTTTCAAATGAGTAAAAGTTACATGTACAAATGGAATACATGAAAAAACTGATAGACAACAGTATTCTATTATACAAAAACTTTAAAATGCTGCACAATTAAACATAATAAGCAAAATAATAAGTAATGAACACAACTAATTAAACCTTGTTTTCTAAAATATAATAAAAGTGGATATGTGAGGAACACATCTGTTGTCTTCCAAGATCAAAATCTCCTTTGGTCATGTGTGCTATCTACCTTTCTTCCCACGTGGGTCCACGTCAACCCAAACCCAGGAATGAACCCAGCGCTTCTTCGAAGCATAAACCAGTTAGGTCATCTCATTCTGTTGGCCATGGGGACTGGTTCAGGGGCAGGCACATGGTTTAAGTTCATCTACTCACAGTGATCTGAGGACTTTAAAAGGAGTTCCTAAAAAAGGTCTTTTTCCAGTTGCACATATGGCCTAAGAGAATGCATGGCTGAAACAGGAAGTCAACACAAAGAAAAAATCCAACTAGAGCAAAAGAGAAGCTGAGTTCCAGTGTAAACAATTTCAGTTCAGAATCTAGTCATGCCTGATGTTAACATACCTGTGGGCTTTTTAGTTAATGTGACTGAATAAATTTCCTTAGGCTGGTTTGAGCTGAGATTTCTGTCACTTGCACTAGAGATCAATATTCTTGATTCCTCTTAAACACTGAGGGAATACAGTAAATAGAAACCTCTTCCCTGGAATATCCACTCATGCATGCTCTTCTGTGATCCAATCCCCTTGCAATGCCTGGGTCAGTTTTTTTATAATTATAAATATTATGGATAAATGAGTATCAGCCCTGAGACCAAGCAAGATCCACCTATTTGTACTCCACATCTTCCAAATGGTGTTTCTCCTATGATAACCTCCAAAATCAAGGGGTTACAAGGCCTTCAAACCATAGCCCTTGCCTCTCCAGCTTTGGGTTAACAATTCCCCTCCTCAGTCTTTATGCATCTTGGGAAAAGCAGCACTGCAGTTCAGAATCAAGTTCTGAAATCACACTGACAGGATTGAATTATAGTTTTACTCACTACATGACTTGCACAAGTTCCACAACGTTTTTTGTGACTTGGTAACCATTATTTACAGCATGGGGTTATTTAGAGAATTAAAGGAACAAACAAGTAGAAAGACTACATAAAACAATGCCTGGGGTAAATAGTAAGAACTAAATAAATATGACTTATAGTTGCTATTCAGTCACACCCACACTGGCATCCTTCAATTTCTACAAAATCCTTGTGCCTCAGGGCATTTGCAAGACCTTTTCTCAGTTAATTCTTGTGGCAAACCCCCGTTAAATCACCACCATTTTGCAGTATTTGTCAGACTTGTTCTTGTTTCCAGATATCTTCTATAAATACTGCTGAAATTTTGTCAATGATCTTTAGTTATTTGTTCATGTTAAATATACTGAAATGCAGGAGTCAAAAGGCATGCCCATATTTAGGGCTAAATTTCTTCCAGAAAGATTATGATTTTATATTCCCATCAGCAGCTTGGGTGCTTATTTCTTTAGCCTTATCAACACTTGGTGGTTTCAACTTTTTTTCCATTACATTTTATGGTAATGGGAATGGTATCTCATTAATTTCATTTCTAGTTTTAAATTACAGTGATTTTAAAATTATTTTTTTATGTTCTCCTTTAGTTCATTAAAAAATAGGGTATTAATTTCAACCTTAGCCCATCTTAGCACATCTCTGGTATGAGGCTGAAGAACTTCACTGTTCTCTCTTCTTCCATTTGTATGTAGTCTTAAAAGAGCTGTTTCAGATTAAACCTATTAAATCTAACTTCCGTCCTACTTTTCCACTGACATTGTAGGAAGGTCTTCAGAGAACCCTTGATTGCATGATCTTCCCAGGTCTCATACTTTGACTTCTAGTCATTGTGTGACAGTGTGAGGCACTTCCACCTCTTGGAAGTATCTGCTTTCATGTTGTTCTCATATCCATTAATTCTCATTTTCATGCCTCTGATTTCTCCTTAATCTCTTTCCCTGGCTCTGTTAATACTGGTGCTCCTCTTTGTTACTAGCAATCTTCTCATCTGCTACCTCTGATGAGCTCTTCTATGTTAATGGCTTCAATGACTGCCTAATCTTTAGCTCAACTCTACTTAGTTCCAGCCTGGATGTTTTACAGTACCCTCAACTCGATGTCTTGCCACTCCTATGTATCTTTCCTCCTATAATATCCATCTTCTCAAAGTGGCATAATTACCTGTCCAAACATCTGAGCTAGATACCTAAATCACTTTCTACCACTTACCACATCAAGTCCTCTAAATTTTATTTTTGAATGATCTCCACTCTCAGGTTTTGTTTTCCTAGTCAGGAAGCTAATCAACTCTTGCCCATACTAATATAATGGATAGCATCTTAAGTCATCTCTCCAACTCTAATTACCAGTCCCCTCCCCATACAACTTATCCTCTTACTGCCACCAAAGCTCTTTTCCTGAGATCATCTAACAGTGTAACAGTTGCTAATCTGCCGCTATCACTCTATCATCAGGATAAATTCTAAAGTCTTTGCGTCACGGCACAAGAGTCACTCACAATTTAGCTTCAACTTCCCTTTCTACCACATTTTTTGACAAGCGCCATACTGTCAAGTAGACTAATTCTCAACCAGCATCAAATTCTGCCCCCAAGGACAGTGCCTAGAGACATTTTTGGTTGTTACAACTGAAGGAGAAAGTTGTAGCACACGCTACTAGTATCTAGTATGTAGTGACCAGGGATACTACTAAACATCCTAAAGAATTATCTGCCCAAAACTGTCAGTAGTGCTGGGGTTGAGAGACTGTGGTGTAATGATACTAAATTTCCTATAGTTCACCAGGCATTATAATAACTTGGGTACTAACTGACTATACTTACACTGTTCCTTGTGCCTGTATTGTCTCTCATCATTCCTACATCTGCAAATTTATATTTACCTTTCAAAGACCACCTCCCATACCACATTTAAAAATTCTCCAATATCATATTCTCCAGAGCTGTTATGAATGCTTAAGAGCAGAGAATCACTCCCTCCTCTGGAATTTAAAAACACACTGTATTTGTCACCAAATCATAAAGCAATTTTAAACTAGGAGTTCCTTGACATTTTGTCAAAGTATCCCTATCACTTAGAAGATACTATGCAGTCAATAAATGTTTCCTGGGCAGCCCGGGTGGCTCAGCGGTTTAGCGCTGCCTTCAGTCCAGGGCATGATCCTGGAGACCTGGGATCGGGTCCCACGTTCAGGCTCCCTGCATGGAGCCTGCTTCTCCCTCTGCCTGTGTCTCTGCCTCTCTCTCTCTGTGTTTCTCATGAATAAATAAATAAAATATTTTTAAAAATAAATGTCTCCTAAATCATAAAAGATATGCAAAGATTACTAATATTACTGGACTCTAGTTTCAACTTTTCTAGAGACCAATTTAGTAATAAGACGAGACCCATAACATCATTCCTTTTCTTTGGCCCAGTAAGTTTATTTTGGGCAAGAACTAGACAAAAAGGAAATAATTTTTAAAAATGAACAAAAGTATTAATAGAAGTGATCATATATCAACTTACTAATAAAAATAATAGTCTGATAAACAGCGCTGAGAGAAGTCCTAATACTCCACACTCCTCAGGGTGTCAGGGCTCACGGCTGAAATATGCCTTGGTTGGTTAATGATAAGGACACAGAACTAGCCTTAGGAAAACCCAATCTTGCTATTCTGGCCATGACTTTTGCATGACAATCCTTCCTCCTCAAGTAAGAGGGGGCAACTCCTTAAAATTATTACTATTCATAATAAAATATTTAAAATATTAAATGCTCAACAAAGAAAACACTTAAGCAACTCTGATAAAGATATATACTGGAACACGGGATCCCTGGGTGGCGCAGCGGTTTGGCGCCTGCCTTTGGCCCAGGGCGCGATCCTGGAGACCCAGGATCGAATCCCATGTCGGGCTGCCGGTGCATGGAGCCTGCTTCTCCCTCTGCCTATGTCTCTGCCTCTCTCTCTCTCTCTGTGACTATCATAAATAAATAAAAATTAAAAAAAAAAGATATATACTGGAACACTATATGATATTTTAAATGGCTAAAATGTAGACAAAATTAAATGGAAATACTTATATGGAATAAACTTTTATAAATCAAGTACACAAAGCATTTGTAAATAAAGATTATAACAATACTGAAATGTATACATACATATTAAATACCATTAGAAAATCTGGAATTCTGAAAACATTCCTCAGGTTCTTTTTTTTTTTTTTTTTTGTAAAATTGCTTAAGTTCATAAAGAGCAATATTCAAAGTTTTAGTACCTACCAATCAATGTCTCTGAATGGTATATATTATAGATATTCCAGAAGGGTTTAGAATCTCAATCGTTGGGGTCCCTGGGTAGCTCAGTTGGTTAAGCATCCTACTCTTGATTTCAGCTCAGGTCATGATTTCAGGGTGGAGATGGAGCCCTGTGTCAGGCTGTGTACCTGCTTAAGATTTTCTCTCTCCCCCACCCTCTGTCCCTCCCCTCCCTGATCTTTAAAAAAAAGAAACAAACAAACTAGCTAAACTAACTCAATCCTTGTTCTCTAAATCGTGGCAATAAATATCCTATTTGTCTTCTATTACCTAAATGCTGTGTACCCACTACAGGAGCCAGAGAAACAAGTTATTTGTGTGTTTCAGTAGGCTGAACTCTAACATGATCCCTCTCCCACCCTCACTTCCCCAAAACCTATGCATATGATGGGATATTACTCCCATACTATATTGCGTTATTTAGCAAAAAAGTATCTTGTAGATGTAATTAGGATGAGGGAGACTATTCTAAGTGGGCCTGACATAATTGGGTGAGTCTTTAGAAGGAAGTAGAGTAATCTGAAGCCACAGAGGTTTTCCTGCTAGCCTTAAAAGAGTAAACTGTGATGTTACGCAAAGAAGGAGCCAGGTAACAAGTGCTTGAGGGGCCTTTTAAAAGTTGAGAGCGGGACGCCTGGGTCGCTCAGCGGTTGAGCTTCTGCCTTCGGCTCAGGTCGTGATCCCAGGGTCCCGGGATCGAGTCCCACATCAGCCTCCCTGCATGGAGCCTGCTTCTCCCTCTGCCTGTGTCTCTGCTTCTCTCGTTCTCGGTCTCATAATAAATAAATATTTAAAAAAAATAAAATAAAAGTTGAGAGCAATTTCTGGCCAATAGTTCGCAAGAGAATGGGACCTCGGTCATACAAATAAATGAATTCTGACAACAGCCAATAAGCTTGAAAACAGACCTGTGCCTCACGTGAGACTGCAGTGTAGCTGTCACTTTGATTTCAAAGAGGGCCTAGCTAACCTGTACTCGGGTTATAGGTTATAACCTATAGGTTATGGGATTATAACCTGACCCATAACACTGAGATAATAAACATGTGCTATGTTAAACTACTAAATTTTGTGATAATCTGTTACACAGCAATAGAAAACTAATACTCTTATTTACAAAAATTAACTTAGTTTTCAATGATGATTTTTACTTATTCAACATATATATCATTCACAAATAATGATCTCCTATGTGTCATGTCAGGCAGTATATCAACTGTGATATGACATTTTACAATAAATAAGTCCAAATGATTTTTAACAAAATACTGACACACACATATATATATAGATATATAGATATATAAAATTTAAAAAACTTAAGTCCACAAGAAAATCTACAACTCAAATGTTATAAGAACATTTAAAAAGATGTAATAGATTTATCAACCATTCAGTCTATTATTTTGTCCTCAAAGGTGATCCCAGATAACATTTGGTGGAACAGGCTTATTCTCCACTTAAGATTTTAGACTTACTAGCTTCCCTTAATATCCTAATATGATTCTGGGATTCATGAGTTAATCAATGAAATCCACAGCTGACCTATTTATGTGTTTGGTTTTATCATCTGTAAGAGTATCAACATCCATCTTACGAAGATAATATATTCTTTAATCTTTTCTAAAACAATAATTTTAAGTCTTTATGAAGTACCCCAAATTCTTTCCTCTTGTCTTTTCAAAGACATACCTACTTTCCATCCAATAAGTATAAATGGAATAAATTCTCTATTTAGAAAAGATAAAAGCTTCAAGGGTGCCTGAGTGGTTCACAGTTGGTTAGGTGTTAGAGTCTACCAAAGATTCTCTCATTTTTCTCCTCTCCCTCTGCTCCTCCCCACTGCACTCTTTCTCACTCTCTAAGAAGAATGAATGAAGTAAAAAAAAAAAAGAATGAATGAAGTCTAAAACCTTCAGTCTAGATAAAATGCAGCTATATGTGTTTGGCAAGAGGCACATGTAAACATAAGGATGCAGAAAAATGTAAGATCATTAGATGGAAAAAGATATACCAGTCACATAAAACTAAAACTAAAAGCAAGCTGGTTATACAGTATCAAACAACACAGACTAACCCAAAAGGTATGATTCATTAAGTAGCTAAAACAGTTTTATATTTGAATGCACATACAAAGCTTCTAAATATTCAAAGCAAAAATTGACAGAATGTAAGAAGAAAAAAATCTACCATCACAGTACCACTTTTTAGTAAATGATGGATCAAAAAGATAAAAGTAAAAACGAATACATAGTATTTGAAGAAAATAATTTAAAATCTTGATTTAATGGACTGGTATACAAGACTACACTGAAACACTGGACACAGAGCGTTAAATTTCTTTCATGTGTAGCACTAGTCTTAACAAGTTTCAAAAATTGTTTTCGTACAAACCACAATGTATTCAACCATGATGCAGTTAAGGTTAAAAAAGCATGTCAATCTCACATAACTCTCCCAGAGAACAGAAAAAGAAATAATAAGTCGTCTTTCATTGTACGAGGCTAGTAGGACCTTGATTCCAAAACTAGAAAAAGATGATATAAAAAGGGAAAAGTACAAAGCAATCTTACTTGAACCCAGGCTCAAAAATCCCAAGATGAATATTAGGAAACAGGATCTAGTTATTACATTTAAAAGATGTATATTATCTATCATGACTGACTAACTAGGACCTTCTTTAGAAATCCAAAGTTGATTTACTATTAGAAGATTAATATAAGGTACCACATTAACAAGTTAAAGAAAAATAAGTATGATCTCAATACATGCAGAAAAATCAACATCAGTTTGTGATTTTTTTTTTAGCTTAGGAAACTAGAATTATAAGAGGATTTCCTAGACTTGTTAACAAAGCATTTACAAAATAAAACTTTAGAGAAGCACGATAATTAACTGTAAAATGCTGCCATCCTTTAAGAGCAGGAAATAAAATAAGAAAGATTATCTCTAGAGATTCTACCCAGCAAAGTAGGGCAAGAAAAAAGATGTCCAGGCTGAAGGAAAGGGCAGGTACATGTGGAGGGATGAGCCAGGTATATTCTTGGGGAGCAATTCTAATATGGCACCAAAACATTACCAGGGTGCTAAAGCATAATTGAGAATGTATCCAAAAGAAAAATCAATTACATGTTTATTAGAACTCTTCTCAGTGAGATTACAGTGTGTAGATTGGAGAAACACTTACACCACTTAGAACTGAGAGTAGACCCTGGGGGACCTCCATGAGAAAAAAAGATGGTCACTAAACTGCCTTCTAATGAGACTGGGACACCATAACTACAAGATTACATTCTGCTGAGAGAGGTATGCAAATGTGGAGCCAGCAGTGAATTCTTGGACAAGAGAGGTGAGCTAATACAAATAATATTAAGTATATCCTCTGCTTTTTTGAAAGTTGATGCTATGCCACTTCACTTTCATAGAAGACCTACAGTAGTACCTGTTTTTGCTAACTAAAAGTAATCTGGAGAGATTTTCACTTTTACAAAAAAAAAGGGGGGCAAAGAGTAAATTAGCGTTCAGCATTTGCTTTGTAGCGAGCCTTTATATAGGCAGTGCGTATCCCAGGCAGTGCAAGTGGTCCTGCCAAGGTTCTGCCCTGGGAACCACACTCAGTATCTCAGCATCATGCCACCATAGTTTTTCACAGCGTCTGTGAGCATCTGTGCATCTGTTAGCAAGATGGGGCCTAAGGTATCAGAAAAGCCTAAGAGAGGTTGGTTTTGGGGTCCTGGAATGCTCAAACTTTTTTTCTGTATAAGTTAACAGTAACTACTTATTTGCTTCACACTATTTCAGCTTATCGAAAGGTTTCACGGGATGCTCTACTTACAGAGAAGCAGGGAAAAGCTGCAACAATCTTAATTCTATTATTCCCAAACGTGGCGACTGGTGCCTCCTCTGGATAAATGTGTAAAGGTAATGAAAGAACATTGAGAAGAAACTATTAGCACACCCAGGGGCACTCCCGTTTTGATGTGGTCTCTGTGAGCAGAGCAGAGTGATAAGAAAGTAGAACTTAAAGACTTTCGGGAGAGATGGTGCTAGTGAGGCAGGAACAGCCCTCAAGATGAGAAATGTCAAGACATGGACTTGTTTCCGGAAGAGCCCTCTACAATACAACACGGTCGAGATGATCAACTGGAATGGGAGGATAAGAACAAGGAGGCTATTCTAAGGCATAGGTGAACCTGGGCAATAGAGAAAGGAACAGAACAAATGATATTATTGTTTTTAAATGGTCTTTCCAGGGGCAGCCTGGGTGGCTCAGCGGTTTAGCGCTGCCTTTAGCCCAGGGCCTGATCCTGGAGACCCAGGATCAAGTCCCACATCAGGCTCCCTGCATGGAGCCTGCTTCTCCCTCTGCCTGTGTGTGTCTCTCTCTCTCATGAATAAATAAAATCTTTAAAAAAAATAAAAAATAAAAAAAATAAATTGTCTTTACATTTATTTTATTCACAACTTCTTGATTTGTAACATTTTATTATTATACTCTATGGTTAGCCTTTGCTAGGCTAAACAATACTACTTTCTTACAGCATTTAAAAATTATCTTAGATGTCACTCTCTAGAACTTATAAAATCTCTCTTCTTAAAACGGAAATACAGTATAGAGAATTCTAAGTCAGTGTTTTACAAAAGGTAAATAAATCTCTTGTTTTCTTTCTTATATGGTGACATTATCCTTTTTTTGCTTTCCCCACAAAGGCACCTTGGTCTGATGTTTTGGGTAGTAAGTTTTTACCTGGTGAGATATAACCAATGTATTAGGAAAACTCCACATCTGTGAAAGCATTTGATTATTTTTACTCTAGATTATTTTTACCATCAGTGAGGCTCACCTACATATACGATGTTACCAAATTAGATGTTACTGATAAGATTTAACACAGGTGATAAGCCTAAAGAATTCTTGCCTCTTGATTGGCTGTATTTAGTTTGTCTTCCAGCTCTTCCTTCAGGTTTTCCAGTTCCTGTTGAAGTTGACTTTTATCCTCTTCCAGGTTTAGCTTCTCTTTTTTATACTGTTCCTCCAATTCCTAAGGAAAGGACATTTTTAAAAATTAACAAAATTGCAATTAACTGTATACTTCGAAACTCCAAGAAAAAGGCCATTCTGTTTTATATTTTGACACTTTGCTTTTCAAATTAGCCTTATCCTTAATTAATAATATTGGGAGTTATTAGTCTCATTAATCCTAAGGGCTTAGGCTCTATCATTCTAAATCACTTATGATGTGATTAAATAATTATTTTAAATGGTAAGGATATTTGGTCTAGAACAAGCTGAGTCAACAGATATGTATGATGTAAGTGATAATTTGAGGAGATAAAGAAAAAATTCTAAATATCTCTTGAATGTAGAATTATTTTTACATTCAGTAGCAGTTCTGGAATACTGGAACACAGTCAAGAATTACCAAGTACAAAATTAAGGCACCTAAAGAAGCAATACCAATAAAACTGATACTAAAGAAGACCCACTATTTGGCATCCTACTTAATACTTTGATACACAGAAGTAAGACATGGGGCCTGCCCTTAATAAGTTGAATATGTGATGAAAGTTAAATGACCATAGGGACTATAGGGTTATATGGATGGAGAACTGACAAGTTCTAGCTTGGTAAGAAAACCTGCACAGAGAACGCAATTCCTAAGTACAGTCTGAAGGAGTGTGTCAGTAAGAAAAGGTGAAGAAGAGCGAAATAGAACACGTGAAGCAGAAGAAACCTGTGCAAAAACCATGGAGGTGCAAATGAACCTGGTATGTTACAAGTAGTTCAACATTTCTATAGCATAAGGTGAGAAGAGTAATAAACAGGGTTCTGTGCAGCTCCCAAGGCAAAGTCCAGGTTTGATGATTTGCTGGGACAACTCACAGGACTCTGCTAGTCGTACTCACAGCTGTAATTTATTATGCAGCCGAAGGATACTAAGCACAATCAGCAGAGGGAAAAGGCATATGGGAAACCAGGCACAAGTTTCTAAGAGTCCTGTCTCACAGGACTCTCCACAAAGTTGTGACAATGATGTGAAATGCTGTGAGTGACTCAGTGCCCAGGTTTTCATTGGGGGCTAATGACACAGGTACCCCCTGACTAGCATGTGCCAAACTTCCAGACTTCAAGAGGGAAAGCAGATGTTCACCATAAACCATGTTATTTGCATAAACCCTTTAGGCACATGAGTCATTCTTATCAGGGAATGGTGGAAACTTTTCCAAAATGCAAGTTCCCAAATAC
Source organism: Nyctereutes procyonoides (assembly GCF_905146905.1). Classification (NCBI taxonomy): domain Eukaryota; kingdom Metazoa; phylum Chordata; class Mammalia; order Carnivora; family Canidae; genus Nyctereutes; species Nyctereutes procyonoides. The sequence goes on from NW_026575146.1 coordinate 25,180,989, forward strand.
TAGTAAGGGCCACCCTTGTACCCTGCCTTTCTAAGGACAGTAGCTTCAGGTGTGCTATGTTAACTCTTTCTGCATGGATTCTCTATATATTCACTTTCAAATGGGGAAGGTAAACTAGAGTTATGAAAGAAGATATAATCCTTTTTTATAACTAAATAATAAGGAATGGAGAAGTCACTTTTAGGTAAATGTTCTTTAAAAGATAACCTGATATTGGAGAGAGACTATTCTAAAAGGAAGTTGATTTGAGCTCAGGCTCAGACATGAGCTAGCTAGGCAAGAGAGGAATGAAGCAGCAAGTGATAAGTTATTTTGAGAAAACAGAAAGATATAGGTAAAGCTATCATTGAGTTTTGACTATGTTTATACACAGGAAATTCAAGTCATCTGCTTTATAGCAACATTTTAAAGATTGCAAGAAATATAAGTAGCATAAAGCAGATTCTTAGGTGGCTCAGAAATTGAAATTCAATGGGCAAGGGGATAATTAGGAGAGAAGTAATGAGGCAAAAATGATATTGATGAAAGATGCCTTGATTCTAGTACTTAGAACTTAATACAGAGGAATAAAGAGAGACAAGAGGCAGAACACCTGCAAGTTAAATACTACAAAAATAGAGGAAAAGGTAAGGTGAATGAGGGATGTAGAAATAATAACAAAAAATAGCTATGGAAGAGCTAAGCCGCTGTTACCACTAAATCCTTCACTATAAACCTCTGAGCACATACATATAGTCAGTAAGCATGCACATGCACCATGTAATTAAAGCTGGACAAATTTGTTCTGGAATAGTGAGCTGGCACAGAGAAAACAACAACCACAATTTTGAGAAATAACATGTCATTAAGTTTTGTCTCCAGCTACATAAACATATAATAGTAAGTTTAGTTAGAAATCACACTCTAACATCTAACAGGAAGTTTTATTTGAATTTTTAATTAAGTTCAGGTGTTGAATATTTTTCCAACTAGTTGTATCACAAATGGAGGAGACATATAGGTAAAGGTCTCAATTCATATCCAACCTCTCGTATTTACTAGGTTAGTGGTACTGAATACGTCATTTAGGTTTACTAAACCTATTCTGTATAATAAAAATGACATTAATCTCTAAGTCTTAAGTAGTAAGGAAAACATAAGAAAGCTTAGTAAACTATAAAATGCTATTACATAAAACATATAACAACCATCATGAATACACGCCTATATGTGGTGGTTAAATGTCTTAGGGTTTGGTATCCGAGACCTGAGTGTAAGACCTGGCTGATTCTTACTAACTGCATGTGTCTGAGCAAGTGTTTAAACTACTCTGTCCTCCATTTCCTCTTCGGGAAAAATGGGTATAGCAATTAAACCTATGCGAGTGTTGTGAGGATTAAATAAAACAGATGGAAAACAGTGCCTGGCACACAGTAAGAAATACTAATAATTAACATTTACTTATCACTCTATGCTAGGACATTTCTGAGTTCTCAACATTTTAGCTCACTTAACCCTTACAAGAACATTACAAAATGGATTATTTTTTTGGTTTGTCAGATGAGGAGCCTGGGGCGTGGCTTTTGAGGCCCAAGATTAGGGAGCTAGTAAGCAAAGAGCTCAGTGTAAGGCCTGTATCCATCAGACACCTTGCTCTTTCAACTGTGTAATAGGAAGGAAACATCTACAGGAGAGTAAGTGCTGCAACTAGTTAAGACTTCCTGAGGAGCACACCTAAGATGCTGTCTCATGAAGAGACAGCTCAAGATCAAGGGAGTGCTTCTACTACGGCTTATACAAAGTAGGAATGCTTCGTATCAATTTAAGAAACTACATCCCATGTCAAGAATTTTTAAGTATGTTACTCTTTGAATAATGATTTACAGAGTGATTGTAAGAGAGCAGACATCAGAGTGAAGCAACTCATTTACTCCACAATGAGTCACACCAGATCATTACAGAAACCCTTCTACTTTAACAAAGCAAGGCTATGTTGAATTTGTACTCACCACTTGCAGTTTTTTCTTATCCCTAACTGCATTACTGTGGACAGCCTCGATTGCCATATGGTGCTTCCAAGCTAATTCTTCCAAAGTCTTAGAATGAGCCTCATTTAATTGAGCTACCTCCCCTTCCAATCTATTCTGCAGGTTTTTTAGCTCCATCTCATAATATTCTTGCTGAGTTTTCTTTGCTTCATTTACTTTCTAAAATCAAAGCAAACAAAGATCAAAAATTGCACCTGCTTTCTTCATTACTTCTATTAGTATTCTGAATACTAAATAAATACATGAACTTGAATGAACTGAGCACTATGGGATTTAGACTTTGGACATGAGATTACATCATTGGCGTTCTCAGAAAATGACAGCGTGACAGGTAAAATGAATCACTTTAACACAAGTGATAAAATAGACTATTATTAGGTTAGAGCCAAGTGCAAGTTAGCACATCTATGAACTTAAGAGAAAGGCTCCCTGTATGTCAAAGCTGTACACAAAATGGCTTGCCAATTTACCCACTTGGATGATATTATTCAATACAATTTTATTGAGTGTCAATCATAGGCCTTTTAAACAGTCACAGTGTAATGATGGAGAAAAGGCAAAAGACAGTGGCAGTATAATTTTATAAATTCTATGAAAGGAGTGTACATCTTGTGCTGTAAGAGTATACAGTAAAGGAGCCTAGCCTAGAACAGGCGGGAAAGGAAGTAAATGCATGTGTACATGTTTGTGTGAGACAGAACTTGGATGGGGTAGGAAAGGGTGTGTGTGTGTGCGCGCGTGCGTGAGAGAGAGAGGGAGAGAGAGACTCCCACACAAACACCCATACATCAGGGAAAGCTTTCCAGAAGAGAAAACATCTGAGCTGCTGCTGATGCATTCTCTCATTTAATTCTCACAAGCCCATCAGGAAATGAGAGATGAGAAAATTTTAAACCTAGATCTGATGTCAAGAGCCTGAATTCACAAGCCCTTCCAGCATTCTGAAAGCTGAGTGATGGTCTCCCAGGTGGAGAAGTTCAGGTAGGATAGGAAGACCAGCCCCTAAGCAGTATGGACAGAACACAAGACACGAGGCTGGCAGTGGTGAGGAATGAGGCTCAGCAGGAGGTAGGAGTCAAAGGATGAGAAAGGGTCTTTTACGCTAAGGACTCTGGATTTCATTATGACAATGAGAATCACTGTAATTGACATAACTGATATATTTTTAAAACAATCAGGTTGGCAATAGACTAGTAAGTTGATAGAGGCAGGGAGAGTGGTTATGAAGTTTTAACTGAAATCCAGGCCACCATGGTCTAAACCTAAACCTAGAATCTGACAAAGGGTATGAAGGAAGGTGATGGAATAAAATACATATTAAGGGAGTAGAAAACCAATACGACTTGGTGACAGATAAAAGGGTCAAGGAAACAGTAATCAATAATGACTGATTTGCCAAACTAGACAGACTACAGTGCTAATGGTTGAAAATAGGAGTTAAAAAAAATACAGTACTCTGAGGGGAGAAAGTTCTAAGCATGTTGATTTGAAACGTTTGTGAGAAACCACAGTATCTTGTGGGAGTGGGAGACACAGGTCTCAAGTTTAGGGAAAAGATTGGCCCTACACCAACAGATTTGGGAGTGATCACTGAATAAATTTTATGCTACCAGAACGGATGAACATGTAAAATGAGGTGAAAATGCAGGGGAGCATCAATGGTAAGGGAACAGATGGAGGAGGGAAGTTCACAAGCAAGACTTCAAGGCTGGGGAGATAGGAGGAACATGTGCAAGAATGTGAAACACTAAAACACAGATGCTGTAAATCAGAGAGGAGTGAGTACCACAGTTGGACAAGATTCACCAAGTCCAGCAACCTGGATGTCACTGGAGGCTGGCACAAACACAGATTCCATGGAGTGTTGTAAGACAAACCACATGACACTTGGGTAAGGAGTGAATGGGAGGTGAGCAAAGGGCAAGGTTGTAATATGCCTGGTTGCTGAGGGAAAGAAAAAGAAATGCTCAAAACCCCCACTTCGTATTGTAAATATCTGAAAAATTGCCAGAAGTATTTAGCAATTACTCTACAAATGATGTGTCTTATTTGTTTAATCTAGAAAGTCAATATGTTGGTTTATAAATTTTCAGAGCATAATGGTTGTCATTCTTTTTAGTTTTATAGACATTTCCTAGGTGTACATGCAATAACATATTTCATCAATACAAAAACATATACAATTAACCACAAATAAAACATTTCATGGAAATAAGAGTTTATTCAGTTTCTGGTTGAAATAGGTTGAAATGTCTTAAGTTTTTACATTTTAAAATTATCAGTAATATTCTGAACATACATATAATATGGGATAGTCCAGGTGTATACCAGTTTTCCTCAAAATAAAAATAAAAACGAATTAAGAGATGGACTGTTACTGTGAAGTAGAAGTAAACACTTCACATCAAATTTGAAAAAGATTAAAGCTGAACATTTTTTCTTTTCTCTTCTTAGTGGGGGAAAGGGGAGAAGTACTCCACTGCTTTTTACCTTCTCCAGTTCCAAAATCTGCTGCTTCTGCTCTTCATCGAGACTCTGAGTTTTGCTTTGCAAAAAAGCTCTTTCTGCTTCAAGCTGAGATAATCTCTCATTGGCCCTTGATTTTTCTGATTCTAGATCCTTAATTGTAACCTCCTGGGTCATCTGAGTTGCTTGAAGCATTCCAATATGACCTATGCCCCCAAAAGAAAAATCTTCATTTTAAAATCTGTTGCTTTGTGTTATAAAAGTTTATATTTAATGACACAATTGTACTTTTAACCTGAGTGAAATAGTCTGCATGTACAAACAGTACTTTGATTTCTTCACTGTAAAAAACAGAAATGCTACTTATCCAAGTAGCACAATTTAAACTAGAAAGGAGTCCATTTTCACATTGCTGATGTTGCTCCCCATACCCAGGACCCCTTTTTTGTTTTTGTTTTTTTTTAAATACTGCCAACTAAACAAGTTGAAGTAGAAGGAACTCCTCAGGGATATATATAAAAGCTTTGGGAGTAAAATAAAGTTAAGAGAGGATGTACTGACTAATACCATGGCACCAAAAATGAGTAATCTCTTCTTTTCTAATCTCTTCTTTTTTCAAATTCTCATAAAAGAGAAAGAAATTTGTATGCAGGCAGTATAAATGGCAGACAGCAATTTGGTTGAAACTGAATTTGTGACAAGAGGCATGATAAAGAACTAAAGATAGATAAGGACAGAGAGGTTATCAAAGAAAAAATAAATGACAACAAAAAAAGGGGAAAAGAGGATGAGAGAGACTAAGAGATATAATATGAGTATGAGAAAAAGGGTCTCAGAAAGCACGTGTTAGGGCAGTGGTTCTCAATGTGCTCTGGACCAGCAGACCTGGAACTCTAGCTGGCAATGAAGATCATCCCAGACCTACTTATCAGAAGTTCTTGAAGCTGGATCCCAGAGTCTGTGGTTGCACACACCCTTTGGGATGATTTTCGTACACACTATACAGTTGAAAAACTCCTACTTGGGGGAAAGGTCATCTGGGATTCGGTGATGAGCCAATCAAATCAGATGACACCCTCAGAGAACTAGTTCAACTGGCTTTACCTGGCACAACAAACACTTGGGCATAATGCATGGATCACCACCTCCTCTAGTAAAGGGCTATGAAATGAGCTTATTAGCCATAGGATGGGCAACTCAGCTTTATCATGTAAAATGATCCCTATTAAACCAAATGAAATGAGGCACTCTAATCTACATATAGTTCCACTAAATACTTTAAAAAACATATGGCTTTTTTATCTTTATCTTTTTTATCTTTTAAAAATATATGTTTTTAATGAACAAAAAACCTCTTAGAAAGAATGCTTCATTGTTCTTTTAGTGAATGATTTACTGGTGCTAAAATACCTGCTAACTCTTAATTTTTCTATAAATACATGTTCTAAAAACAAGTTATCATTTACTAATCTTATGATTAAGAAGAAATTAGAGTCCTTGTTTAGAGTCTAAATAATTTTAAAGGATGAGAAGAAAAGGCAAATTTTATCTTGAATTAAGTTTTAGTGTTGGTTTCAGCTGAGGAATATACCAAGAACTGTGGTCACACATACTAGCTTTGAGGACAAGGTCTGAAGCCTGTTGTTGTAAACGTTCTCTGGCTGCTGCTAGCTCACTTTCCACTTCCTTGTGCTTGCTTAGCAAGGCCATCTCTCCCTCCTTGGCATCATCAAGCTGTTTTTGAAGAACCTAAGAATGATCAAATAGCCATTATTAATATGCAAGAATGGTGCTAAGCTAATTAGCTAAGCTAATGATGCTACTAAACTCAAATTACAAGCATCAACTTTCTCTTTTTCAATTCAAACTTAGTAATACCTACTTTTAAGTCTGTTTTGATAACACTTATAACTAATCTTCATAAGTCATATGACCCAATCATGAAAGGCAATTCTGCTCTAAGCTACTCAGATATTAAAAGCAGCTGTGAAATTTTCTCTGCCAATAAAACAGAATTTGTAGGGACTTCTTGGCTTTTTTTTTCCAAACATGTGCTATATGCCTACTTAATTCAGGTTTATAAAACAATTTTTTGTTCATTGAGCAGATCTTATTAATGAAGGTAAAGGAGAAAGCCCAATATTTTAGCTCTCCCAAGCCACTTGTGAAAAATATTAACATGTTATTTCATAAAATCCTTTCATAATCATTAAGATTTTAAGTTATCTCTAGGAGTCTTTAATATCCGAAGTTCTAATAGGAAAATAATAACTAGAGCAGTAAAAATTACCTTTGTTGATTTTCTTACAAAGGAAAAGGAGAAGAAAGCAAAATGGAAAAAAAAAAAGTTAAAGTAGTCTAATTGGAAAGAGAAAGCCAAAATTGGGGGGAAAAATCTGTATGCTGAATGTGATATTCTTTACTTACCTGAACACTGTTCTCTGCTGTAACAAGTGCTATCTGAAGCTTTTGGCATTTGTCACGAAGACTTCCAGCTTCATCCTGTACCATCTGTAACTCTGTCTTAAGTTTTCCTATGGTTTTTCGTAAAATTGCTTCTTGTCCCTGAAATTCTTTTCTAAGATCAGCTTCCTTTTCTTTGCTAGCCTGTAGGCTTTCTGCTGTAAAAAGCTGTGACCTTTTCAAAGTATCAAGTTCATGCTCATAAAAGGACTGAGCTTTATTCAACTTGCCTTCATAATCCTCAATTAGCTTTTTCCGTTCAAGTCTGAGTTCTTCCAGTGTTTTGTTTAAGGACTCCACCTCCACCCTGTGCAGCTCCTCCGCTTTCTCCTGTCCTTTACTGACCGAGGCACTGTGACCCTGCTGTGACTTCAACAGCTCTTGGATCTCCCGTCTGTGAGCAGTTCGCAAATCTTCCAACGCCAAACGTTTGTCTTTTTCAAACTGTACCTGGAGTTGTCCAAAACTCCGTAATCTTTCCTCAAATTTCCTTCTAATTTCTTCAACCTCTCTCGACATGGTTACTATGCGTTGGACATGCTGGGCTTCTGCACAAAGTTGCATGTCCTCAACTCTGTGCTTATAAGCTTCAAATTCTGTCAAAGCCTGCTGCTTCATTTTTATGTGATCTTCTAATGATGCTTCTAAAACCTGAATCTTTCTCTTAAGGTCTAACTCCTCTGTTACTTTGCTTTTATACTGCAGTATTTTTTCTCTTGTTTCTGCAAGAATCTGTTGGATTTCTTCCTCGTGAGCATCTTTGAGGGCTTGAATTGCAGATTCATGCTCATCATTTTTAGTGTTTAAAGCATATATTACCTGCATGATTTTGAAAAAGGGAGAACAATTCAGCAAACCATGTTCTTTTCATACTGGAAGTTAATTCTTTCATTTGAAAAGATGATATTGTTCAACATGCCTAATATTGGCAATGGTTAAGGACTAAATACTGAAGCTTCATTAATCTTTTGGATTCATAGATTGATTTACTTGGCTAGTTCTACCTCAGCACAACCTTAAAAGTTGCATCTGAAGACTTGACTACAAATGAAACACTGAGGAGTCAAGAGACAAAGGAGGCCATGTGACATAAAAGAAAGGAGTTTTCCATATGATCCAGTCTAGCTTAGAGGTGAGAATCAGGAGAAAAGCTTCAGAGTAAATATCTGCCCTACACAAGTGTCCCAGGGGAAGAGAGGTTTTGCATAAGTGGAAGCTCTAGGCCCTAAGTCTTCCTAAAGGCCTCTTTTATCTGTTTAATGTCTGGTATATTCTAAATCTAAAAATTTCCTTTTCTATTTCCCCTGTCTGTTCCTAAAGCTGATCTTCTTCTCTCAAAGTTCCTAGTAGTGGTCTCCTTACAATATCCAATTTGTACATTTTTCTGCTAAACACTATAGTTTTAACTAACTATAGTTTTACTTACTAATTTTTCCTGTCTCCAGGCAAGCCAGGTCCCTAGAGCCAGTAGTCTTTATTTTCATTTTATTCCTTGGATTTTAATGATTCCATTAAGCTTTCCCCAACCTTAACTGCAAATGACAACATAGTCCCCTTATAGTAATGCTCCCATTCTTGCATGCTCTTTGATACCCTCCATCACAGCACTGTGGTCAAATACTAGAATTTTCACGACTACTACTTAAAGCTTGGGGATGCACACACTTTCTTCTGAAGTAAAAAGAAATGAACACTATACAATCCAACAATCCAGAAGCTTTGCTCATTTTAATGTGATCTTAATCTGGCTTTAGAAATTAATTTCAGCACCAAAAGCCAGAAACTGCAATTAAGAGGCAAAAATGTTGCCATTTTTATAGAGAACTTGTTTCATGCAGCCTGAGGCAATGGAAACAGACCACCTGGCTCTTCACATACCCTGGTAAGGCCAGATCCTATTGCTAAATCTAGGCGGTGGCCCAGATGGCGTTGCTGTACTTGCTCAAGGAGGACACACTGGGGGTTTACCCCCACTGCAGAGGCTTCCCTCCATCCACACAGGGCCCTGTCTTCCAGAATCAATCCTCTATCCATAAACTCACTTGGTCTGCTCTATTTTGTTTTTTTTTTTTTTGTTTTGGTCTGCTCTATTTTGTGAGATGTAATCACCCCAAAGGCAAAAGGGTTGAGAAATGGCAAGATCCCATTTATCTTTCCAGCTACTTTTCCTGCTAGCTACCTCAAAAGGAAAATATATGCAATAGAAGGAAATAAATGCTTATTTATAGCTTTTCTTTTTAATAACTCTAATTCCAAATACCAGGCTATACCCTTAATGAGCTAGTAAAGATCCCCACGGAAGACTCCTTTCATTTACACATTTATGCTTAAAGGTAGCTTATAACACAAGAAAGTTGGTGGTCTCCTACAAACATCCCCCCAGGGTCACCTATCAGGTTGATGCCCAGGAAAAGCTAAAAGAGGCAGGAAGGAAAAACACACCAACCAGCTGAAGAGAAGTCCATTTGCTAGAGTGGCATAGGCCAGAGTCTCAGACCTTCCCAGGGTAGTCTGTGTGCATCCCTTACCTATTTTACTAAGCACGTGGAAGGAAAAGAGATAATATAAAGAGAGGGAATGAATCCCTAGAGAAAACCACGTCACACTTTTCATCATTTTATCCCAGGAAATGATCTTGAAAAGGACCTCTTTGTGGTGGGATTCCATATAACTCGTGATGAAACAGTATGGATGATGGGAACATCCCCCTGTCAACAATTCACTGAAATACTCTTCTCTTTTTTCTAATAATTTCCCTGCAGTCTTTGAAGGGTCAGCTCAAGTCTGGTATCCTTTAATAAGTCTTCCAAGACTACCCAAATCCATGGGAGTCTGTCTTTTCTTTATAACCAGTATCTCCATTTCCTTACCACCACTCATTTCTGAAGCTCAGTAAATATCCAACTGATTAAATTTAGGGGTCTTGAAAACAATATTGGAAAGTTGTGTGAGGATGTTAGCCTAGAAAAGTAGCTGACAATATAAAAGTACAGTAGCATATAAAAGTGTGGATAAAAAGGCGAAAATAAAGGGGACAGAGGTAGGAATGAAAGCTTTGTTAAAAAGAATAGAATTAAGTAAATAAAACATCTGACAAATAATAGGGAAATATTATAGTAAGGAGCTCTATTTCACTTAATATTCTATTCCAGGGGTCAGCAAATGGGCCTGCAGGCCCAATTTGGCTGCTGTTTATCTTTGTAAATAGTTTTATTGGAGCACAGCTATGCCCCTTTACGTATGGATAGTCTATAGCTGCTTTACCACTGTAACAGCAAAGTTGAATAGTTGTGAAAGAGACCTTACTACTAACTTCTTTTCTGATATACACATGTCAAATTATCTTATCAGCCAAAATTGGCAGCCAAAAATTAAAAATATCTGAATTTGTAGTAGCTTTGTTTAGTCTCAAATAGTCCAGGGTTTCAACCACAACAACTTACACATTGAGAAAACCAATTATTTTATTCTGAAACTGTATTATATAATAGAAACACAATATCATACTGGCCATGTAATAGTATCTTCCAGGACAACCATGTTGAAATAAAGTTTCTAAAAAATTGAAAAAAAAAAAAGGGCAGCCCAGGTGGCTCAGCGGTTTAGTGCTGCCTTCAGCCCAGGGCCTGATTCTGGAGACCCAGGATCGAGTCCCACATCATGGAGCCTGCATGGAGCCTACTTCTCCCTCTGCCTGTGTCTCTGCCCACCCCCCTCTCCCACCCCCCCCATGTCCCTCATGAATAAATAAAAATTTAAAAAAAAAACTTGAAAAAAGGAAGATAAAAGGATGCCAAGCATAACAAAATAGTGCTTTTAAATAATCATTTAAAATATATTACTACTTAATGATATCATTTTTATTTTTTATGATATTTTTAAATGAGAATGTTATATATTAATTTTCGGGTTGACATTAACATGATGTGGTATCCTCCAACTGTTCACTTTTCTACATAACTTTTCTACATAATAGTTACAAAGGTAATTATTCTAAAGTATCTTTTGCTGATTAATTACTATTTCTCAGACCAAAGAAATCTACATTATTTGAACACACAGAAGATATGACTTGAAGTAACAGAACTGATCCAAATCAGATTTTTGATCCTAGGTAAGATAATTTCTCCAAGCTTCAAGTTTCTCTATAAATAGAGATCATATTTGTTCTATCCTAGTCACATTGTTGTTTATAAGATCAATCTATCATTGACATTTTTAAAAAGATTTTATTTATTTATGAGAGAGAGAGACACCACACACAAGCAAGAAGAGGAGGGCTGCAGAGGGAGAGGGAAAAGCACAGAACCTGCTGAACAGAGAACCCCTGGGACCATGACCTAAGCCGCAGACATTTAAAAAATGATGCCATACAAAGATTTTCCAAAAAATATAAAGTAATATAAGATGGTAAGGTTTTTTATTAGTTCTATCATTTATGGAGAGAATGAGGCTAATTTTAAAAGAAAATTCAGTAAGTGATCATAATCACCCATAAAATTGGCTATTATTTTCCACACAGGAAAAGGGAACTCTCTTATGTCTCTTTTCATAAACTATTTTAAAAGACATTAAGAGCCACTTACAGTTTTTCTAGAACTATGAACATTCAGAGAATGGGACAGTACAATCATTTCAGCAATTTCATGTAATTTCACAGTTCCATTTTATGCCAATAATGCATAATTTAACTATAAATTCCATGATGAATAAGGAACTGTTAGTGATTTTTACTTTTTATATGAAGATTTTCAGATAATCTTATCCATGGATAAAATGAGAACAATTCTAGGTCCTAGTTTTTAAAATGCTACTTAGGGAACAAATAGTTTCTGAAATAGTTCTCCTTGTTGGTTGCTATGGATTGAATTGTGGCCCTCTCTCTCCCCCCAACAAAATTCATCTAACTGAAGCCATAGCCAGATGGTATTTGGAGATGGGGCCTTTGGGACATAATTAAGGTTAGACAAGATGAGGGTGCTGCCCTCACAATGGGATTAGTACCTTTAAAAGAGACACCTGAGAGCCTGCTTCCTCTCTTTTAGCCATGTGAAGATACAGTAGGAAGGTCTATGGTACTTTGTCATGGCAGACTGAACTAATACATTGGCAATATATAAATATGTTCCCACTAAAATCTAACTCATTAGTAATAAAAAACTTTCATTGAAAAGTATGCACGTATTAACTTAAAACATGTTAAGATAAATTACTGCATATTATACCAACTGTTTTAACACTGTTAAAGGAATCATTGAAGAAATAGTGGTAAATTCATATTATGTAATATCATGAAGTCATTAAAATGCACATCTCACTTACGACAGTGTTTCATAATATAAGAAAAAGCCTGTAAGAGATGACAAATATACAATGCTGTATCAAAAGATCCAATCTTCTAGAGGAAAAAATGTGAGTGTGTATATGTGTGTGGATACATATTAAAGGTATGTAAAGAAATAAACCAAATTTTAACTGGGGATATTCAGCATTTCTAAACCTTCAATAATGAATGTATATTACTATTACAGTCAAAAAACATTAAACACTTTTAAAAGATTAACATAATGCTAAAATAAGAATACTTAAAATACTTTAATTTTAGTAAAATATATCAAAATGGAAAGAAAATTAAAGGAACATTCATTAAATACCAACAGATACCCTGAAAATTTCCTTAAAAATCGCTGAAATAAAACATTTATAAAAATCATAAATTGTTTAAAGAATACTGAATATTCATCATTTTACTTATGAAAAAGAACTTATGAAAAGTTCATTTAATTTTACTTATGAAAAGAAAGAAAAGATGTATTTTAAGAAAAAATTTAAAAATCCAATTACCTTGTTAAAGTTTGATAGCTTACTGGCAAATCTTTGGTGGTCAATTCATTTATTCTTCCCTTCAGCAAAAATATATGGCACCTGCTATGTGCCAAAATCTATAATTGGCACAGTAAACACAACTGTGACCTGGATGCATATACATGGTATTTGTTCTCATGCAGCTTGATGAAGAGACCAACCTTAAAGAAATATTTACTCCATTAGTCAAAATAAAATTTCAGTAAGTTATACAAAGGAGAAGAAATACAAAATTAATCTTTGCAAGGGGTAAGAGTGACAGTGGTATGGTAGGTTTCCCCTTATTCTGAATGAAAGGCTTACTTTATCTAAACCAGAATCTCTTCATTTAGTCAAAATGTTAAGGGTGAAAACTATAGAGAGAGAATCCTGAGCCAAATGCTCAATCAGAACAGAAGGCAGAGAGATGGATAAGCATGGGAATCTGTGAGGGGAAAAATGGGTTCCAGAGCAGGAAAGGTAGACATGCCTCACACTGCAGACGTACTTAGAACTGTTGGGTCGATGGGATTCAGAGGAGAGAATCTACTGAGAAAGAGTGAAAAGAACTGAGGACCATGCCTGGGAGGGTTCAGGGACGGCAGAGGATGAAGACCCTACACACAGAGGCAACGTCCTGGAGAGATGAATCAGAGCAGACTATAGGCAGAGGACCAAGATCTAAGATGTGAGGGACGAACAGTAGATCGTGTTGAAGGCTGCACAAAAATCAAGAAAAACGAAGACTCAAAGCCCCTGCATTCAGAATCGAAATCTCAGAAGTAGGTTTGTGAGAGAGGTTTGGTAGAGTGGTGAAGGATGAGCTGGAAGACAAGTGGCAAAAGTGGGTGGGTGGATGGTAAGTGAATGGAGGTAGTCCATTGGTAGAGAAAAACACCAAGAAACTGTGGGTAAGAGAAACAACTAGAGACAGCTAGGATGATGGCTTAAGGAGGCAGCAGAGTCCATAGGGAGTGCTTTTTTTTTAAAAAAAAAAAAAAGAGGGATTGAAAATGTGAACCAGGAAGGGTAAACTGTGGAACCAAAGTCATGGAGAAAGTCTCAGGTCAGGCTTCCCTGGCACAAGTGGAAAGACTAGTGTTGGCTGAGAGTAGGAAAAAGTCCTCCCAAAAGAGCAAGGCTGAAGACTGAGATTTTAGGCAGAGAGAGAAGATGGACAACTCCTATCAGATGGCTTCATACTTCTCCATAACAGGGAGATGAAATCATCTTCATAGAGCATAGGAGCCATCAGCACCTTCCCTCGGTTGGCCATAAACAATGCTACTGATGTTAGCTGGGCCAGGCCCAGCCTTCCCAGTATATCTCACTGAAGACAGACTAAGAGACACAGCACCATGAGCAGACCCTTCTCATCACTGCTCTTCCAGTTGTTTTCCTGCCAGTCTCAATCTTTAGTTTTTATTTTAAAATACTGGAAACGTGTTCACTTTCCCTTTCTTATCAATGTCAGAGATAGAAGACATACCAATGGGGGGTGGGGTGGGTGGAGGAGGAGGAGGATGAGGGAGGAATGGAGGATTCACCTCAAGTACGTGAGCACTATATGAGGCACGAAGGAACTTAAAAAGTAATACAGGAGCAATCTGAGATTCGTTTTTGTTTTTTTTTTTTTTAAAGATCCTACGCATTTTAAACAAAGGAAGAATATGTTTTTATTATTCTGTTTTTATTATGAAACACTCAGTTCTTCCAGTTGAGCTACCCACCAAAAAGTTACTTTGGGCCTTAAGGCACCAAAGTTAAAGAATACTGAAAAGAAACTCTCAAACTTCTCAAAAATAGTGGGTCACTGAACTCTGCCATGTAGGTTCCATTCTATCTGTTCTGGAATGGTAACACAGGCTATTGCTCTATACCACAATTTATATTCAAAACCAGCCTTATAAATAAAATTTCCACAAATCATCAAATCTGATGAGTTGTAGGTAGCTTACTTAGGGAATCTTTTTTTTTTTTAAGATTGTATTTATTTGTTTATTCATGAGAGACAGAGAGAGGCAGAGACATAGGCAGAGGGAGAAGCAGGCTCCCTGGGGGGAGCCTGATGCAGGACTTAATCCCAGGATCATGCCCTGAACTGAGGGCAGACGCTCAACCACTGAGACACCCAGGCATCCCTCCTTAGGGAATCTAATGTTTCTATGAAATGGCTCACCTTTTGGAGCTGGTATATTGTTAGAATACTTACTATATAAGGGCATGTTAATAAAATGTTTTTAAAACTTTTTCTCAGGATCTTGAGCTCACCTCCTCCCATGGACACTCTGATGTAACAACTGCATATATGCAATTAACTTTGAAAATGACCTGAAGACTGGTAGAACAGACCTTCCACAACTAATCCTAGAGAGAGGGCACATGGAAAAGGGTAGGAGGGGCACAGACATTGTTGGGAAGCAAACGCCTTTGTGAAACTAACTACAAACAGGAGGGGCAACCACAAGCACAAAGAAACAAGAGGATCAGGGATCCCTGGGTGGCGCAGCGGTTTGGCGCCTGCCTTTGGCCCAGGGCGCGATCCTGGAGACCTGGGATCGAGTCCCACATCGGGCTTCCGGTGCATGGAGCCTGCTTCTCCCTCTGCCTGTGTCTCTGCCTCTCTCTCTCTCTCTCTGTGACTATCATAAATAAATAAAAATTAAAAAAAATTAAAAAAAAAAAAGAAACAAGAGGATCAGACCCCATCCTAGGCACTCTAGGCATTAGGGACACGCAGTAGGAATAGGAGTCCCCATAACACCTGGCTTTGAAAACTGAGCTGACTCAGCTTTGGGAGTTTTGAAATTTAGTGGGCTAAGAGTGCCTGGGTAGTTCAGTCAATTGAGTGCTAACTCTTGGTTTTGACTTAGATCATGATCTCTTGGTTGTGGGATCAAGCCCCACATCAGGCTTTGTGCTTAGCCTGGAGTCTGCTCCAAATTCTCTCTCCCTCACCCTCCTGTTCACTGTCTCTCTCTCAAATAAATAAATTTTTTTAAAAATCAGCAGGCTTAACTCCAGGAGAGCTGAAGGGCAATAGGAAACTGAGTCCTTACCCTTAAGGAGCCAGCATAATAACTAACTCGACCAAAGATACAGCACCTCTGGTATTCATGAAGATTTATTTACTAACCTCAGAACATGCACTGGAGGGGCAGGGATGTTCAGATTTCTCCAGGAATAATAGTGCTGACAGGCACCATTTCTCTTCCCCTCACCCAGCAAAGATAGTTGAACACTTGCAGGACCCAGAGCTAACACTCTCCATCTATGTTGCTAGCACTGCATTCCCTGTGAATCCACCTCAGCAGGAATCCTCCAAAGCAGCTTCTGCACCATTATTCCCCACAAGCAGCCCCAGCAGGACATGCGCCACTCCAAAGTGACTCCTACTCAAGGAGTGGGGGGAGATGGAACCCCACACACCAGAATGCCCGCAGCTCCAGCAGCTGAGCCTCTCAACTGGCCACACAGGGAAGAAGCCCAGTTATTATATATGTCTGTAGTTATGGCATAGAGGCTAAGCATAGATAAATAACCTGACTCCTTTAAATAAATAAGTAGCCACCTTTCCCACCAATGAGCTCTAGGCAACCTCAGGGAGGCCACCTTCCAACTGTGCAGGGGCCAAATCCTGCCCAGTATGCCCACAGTAGGAAAAGCAGGTCAGTGCACCCACTTGGGTAGTAGGCAAACATGGCTCAGTCACAACAGTAGGGGGCACACAGTCCACACAGGAGATACTCAGTGGAAAACCTGGTTCTGGTGACCAGGGGGTATGGCCTTATAGGATACCACAAGACCTCTTTTACACAAAGCCACTACTTTCAAGACCAGAAGAAATAGCTAACCACCCTTATAGACAGAAACAAACAGAAAGTTAGACAAAATGAGAAGAGGAATACTTCCCAAATAAAAGAATGAGACAAAATCACAGTAAAAGAGCTAAGTGAAATGGAGATAAAGCAATATTCCTGATAAATAACTCAAAGTAGTGGTCAAAAAGATACTCAGTGGACTTGAGAAAAAAGTAGAGGGTCTCCGTGAGAATTTCTACAGAGACAGAAAATATAAAAAATAACCAGAGAGGAAGAATTCAGTAACTAAAAAAAATACACTGTAGGAAATCAACAGCAGATTAGAGGAAGCACAAGAACAGATCCAGACTCTGGAAGACAGGGTATGGGAACCAACAAAGCTGAACGGCAAAAACAAAAAAGAATAATACAGAGTAAAAACAGGTTAAAGCAACTCAGTGACAGTATCAGGCATAATAACATTCACTTTACAGGGATCCCAAAAAGTGAAGAGAGAAAGAAGAGGGCAAAAGAAACTTACCTGAAGAAACAATAGCTGAAAATTTCCCTATCTGGGAAAGGAAATAGATATCCTTCCAGTCCAAGAAGTACAGACAGCCTCTAACAAGATGAACCCAAAGAGGTCCACTCAAAGACCTATAATATGGGACGCCTGGGTGGCTCAGTGGTTTGGTGCATGCCTTCGGCCCAGGGTGTAATCCTGGAGTCCCAGGCTCAAGTCCCACATCAGGCTGCTTGCATGGAGCCTGCTTCTCCCTCTGCCGTGTCTCTGCCTCTGTGTGTGTGTGTGTCTCATGAATAAATAAATAAAATCTTAAAAAGACCTATAATAATTACAATGGCAAATGCTAACAATAAAGAGGAATTTTAAAACAACAAAAGAAAACAATTACATATAAGAGAAACCCCTTAAGGCTATCAGCTTATTTTTCAGTAGAAACTTTGCAGGCCAGAAAAGAACAGCATATTCAAGTACTGAAATGAAAAAACCTGCAACCAAGAATACTCCACTCAGCAAGATTAAATGTACATAGATGAAATGCTCCAATCCAAAACACAGGGTGACTGATGGATTAAAAAAAGAGAAAAAGAAAAAAAAATGACCCATCTATATGCTGCCTACAAAAGACTTACTTCAGACCTAAAGAAACAGACTACAAGTGAAGGGATGGAAAAACATATACCATGCAAATGAAAGCAAAACAACAACAACAAAACCACACACACACAAACACAAAAATCAGGGGGGCAATACTTATATAAGACAAAATAGACTTTAAGACAAAGACGGTAAACAAGAGACAAAGAGAGTCACTACATAATGATAAAGGGATCAATCCAACAAGAGAATATGACAACTGTAAATGTCTATGGACCCAAGACAGGAACACTTAAATACAAAGCAATTAATAACAGACATACAAGGAAAAATTGACAGCAATAATAGTAGGGATGGTCCATTTACATCAATGGATAGATCACCTAGACAGAAAATCAATAAGGAAGCAGTGCCTTTGAATGACACATTACACCATATGTGCCTAACAGATACATACAGAACTTTCTATCCCCAAAGAACAGAATACATTCTTTTTAAGTGTGCATGGAATATTCTCCAGGATAGGTCACATGTTAGGCAACAAAACAAGCTGCAATAAATCTAGGAAGACTGAAATCATATCAAGCATCTTTTCCAACCACAAAGATATGAAACTAGAAATCAATTACAAAAAAGAAGAAACTGGAAAGAACATAAACATATGAAGGCTAAATAAACAACATGCTACTAAACAGCCAATGGGTCAACCAACAAATCAAAGAGGAGACCAAAAAATAATGGAAACACATGAAAATGAAAGCACAACAGTCCAAAATCTTTGGGATGCAGCAAAAAGCAGTTTTAAGAGGAAGGTTTATAAAATTACAGGCCTACCTCAAGAAACAAATCTCAAATAAATAGCCTAACCTTAATCCTGAAGTAGCTAGAAAAAAGGACAAAGCCCAGAGTTAGTAGAAGGCAGGAAATAATAAAGATTAGAGCAGAAATAAATGAAATAGAGACTAAAAAAAATCAATAGAAAAGATCAATGAAACCAAAAGTCAGTTCTTCAAAATGATCAACAAAACTGATAAAACTATGGCCAGCCTCATCAGGAAAAAAAGATAAATGAATCAGATACAGCAGAGGAAACTGACACCACAGAAATACAAAGGATTGTAAAGGAATGTTATAAAAAAAAAAGTACGTGCCAATAAACTGGACAATCTAGAAAAAATGGATAAATACCTAGAAACATACAATCTTCCAAAATTGAACCAGGAAAAAATAGAAAATCTGAACATACCAATTACTAGTAACGAAATAGACTTAGTAACTAAAAAATTTCCAACATACAAAAGTCCAGGACCAGATGGCTTCATAGGTAAATTCTACCAAACATTTACAGAAGAGTTAATACCTATTCTTCTCAAACTATTCCAAAAAATGGAGAACAGAGAAGGTCCAATTTTATCCCAAGATCGCATTATTCTGATAGCATCACCAGATAGAGACACTACAAAAGAAGAGAACTACAGCCTAGTATCTCTGATGAACACAGGTGCAAATATCCTCAAGAAAATATTAGTAAACCAAATTCAATAACACACTAAAAAAATTATACACCACTGAAAACTAAGAACTTTTCTTCCAAGGTCAGTAACAAGATAAGGATGTCCACTCTTACTGCTTTTATTTAACATAGTACTAGAAGTCCTACTCACAGCAATCAGATGAGAAAAAGAAGTAAAGGCATCCAGATTGATAAGGAAGAAATAAAACTGTCACTCTTTGCAGATGACATGGTACTATATATACAAAGCCCCAAAAGCTCCACCAAAAACCTACTAGGACTAATATATGCATTCAGTAAAGTTGTAGGCTACAAAATTAATACACAGAAATCTGTTGCATTTCTACATACTAATAATAAGTAACTGAAAGAGAAATTAAGAACTTCATTTACAACTGTACCAACAAGAATAAAATAGCTAGGAGTAAATTTACCTAAGGAGGTAAATGACCTATACTCTGAAAATTGTAAGACACTGATAAATGAAAATGAAGATAATGCAAACAAATGGGAAGGTAGCCTATGCTCAGAAACCGAATGAATATCATTAAAATGTCCATGGTACCCAAAGCAATCCACAGATCCAGTGCAACCCCTAACAAAATACCAAAAGTATTTCATAGAATCAGAACAAATAATACTAAATTTGCATAGAACAATAAAAAAAATCCCATATAGCCAGGGCAAACTTGAGAATGAAGAACAAAGTCAGAGGTATCACAATCCCAGATTTCATGATACACTCACTGCTACAATAATGAAACCAGTATGGTACTGGCACAAAAACAGACACACAGAATAATGCAACAGGATAGACAGCCCAGGAATAAACCCATACCTATATGGTCAACTAGTATAGGACAAAGGGGTCAAAAATATACAATATGGAAAAGACAATCTCTTCAATAAATGGTGCTGGGAAAACTGGACAGCCATATGTAAAAGAATGAAACTAGACCACTTTCTTACACCATTTACTCAATCATTTACTTTAATAAAAACTTAAGATGGATTAAACACTGAAACCATGACACTCCTAAAAGAAAACAGGAAATAATTTCTTGGACATCAACTTTAGAAAGGTATTTATAGATATGTCTCCTTAGGCAAGGGAAACAAAAGCAAAAAAAAAAAAAAAACTATTCGGATTACACCAAAATTAACAACTTTTGCCCAGCAAAGGAAACCACTAACAAAAAGAAAAAAGGCAATCCATTACTGGGAGATGATATTTGCAAATAACATATCTAATAAGGGGTTAATAACCAAAATATATAAAGAACCCATACAGGGGTGCCTGGGTAGCTCAATCAGTTAAGTGTCTTCTGCCTTTGGCTCAGGTCACGATCTCAGGTCATGATCAAGCCCTGCATGGGGCTCTCTGTTGAGCAGCGAGTCGGCTTCTCCCTCTCATCTCTCTGGTTCTTGCGGTCTCTCAAATAAATAAATAAAATCTTTAAAAAAATTAAAGAAACAATCCAATTAAAAAATAAGCAAAGTACCTGAATTGACATTTCAAGTCTATAAAACAACAAAAAACAACAAACAACAAAAAAGAAAATAATCCAATTAAAAAATAAGCAGAGGACCTGAATAGATATTTCTCCAAATAAGCCATACAGATGGCCAACAGACACAGGAAAAGATCCACAACATCACTAATCATCAGGGATATGCAATTAAAAACCACAATGAGATATCACCTTATACCAGTCAGAATGACTAGTATTAAAAAGACAAGAAATAAGTGTTGATGAGGATGTGGAGAAGAAGGAACCTTTGTGCACTCTTGGTGGGAATGTAAACTGGTGCAGCCACTGTGGAAAACAGTACAGAGGTTAAATTAAAAATAGAGGGAGGTGGATGGGGGGGCGGGGAATGGGGTGACCAGATAATGGGCATTTAAGGAGGGCACTTGTTAGGATGAACAGAATGTTGTTATATGCAAGTGATGAATCACTAAATTCTACTTCTGAAACTAATAATACACTATATGTTAACTAAATTGAATTTAAATTAAAAAAAATCTTTAAAATATAAGTATCATATGATCTTTTATTTCCACTACTGGAATTAAAAGAGTATTTACCTGAAGAACACAAAAACATGAATTCAAAAAGATATATGTACTCCTCCTACATTTACTGCAACATTATTTACAATAGCCAACATATAGAAGCAACCCGAGCATCCATGATAGATGAATGGATAAATAAGATGTGATATATACATACAATGGAACAATGGAATACTACTCAGCCATAAAAACAAAGGAGATCTTGCCATTTGTGGCATAAATGGACCTAGTGAGTATTACCTGACAGAAAAAGACAAATACTGTATGATTTCACTCATTTAAGTGAATGTGCAATCTAAAAAACAAAACAGGGGCACCTGGGTGACTCAGTCCATTCAGCGTCTGCCTTTGGCTCAGGTCATGATCCCAGGGTCCTGGGATTGAGCCCTGCGTCAGGCTCCCTGCTCAACAGAGAGCCTACTTCTCCCTCTCCCTCTGTTGCTCTCCTTCTCTCTCTGTCAAATAAAGAAAATCTTTAAAAAATAAATAAAAAACAAAACAAATGGGGGCATCCGGCTGGTTCAATTGGTAAAGCATGTGATTCATCATGTCGGGATTGCAGATTCAAGTCACAAATTGGGTGTAAGATTACTTAAAAAATAAAATCTTATTAATAAAAATTAATAATTAAAAAATAAACAAATGAATGAATGAACAAACATACAAAAAAACAGACTCTTGGGGTGCCTGGGTGGCTCAGTCAGAGGAGTATCTGACCCTTGATTTCGGATCAGGCCATGATCATAGGATTGTGAGACTGAGCCCTACGCTGGGCTCTGTGCTGAGTGTGAGGTCGGCTTGAGATTCTCCCCCTCCCCCCATCCACACATGTGCTCTCATGCTCGCTCTCTAAAATAAATCAGTAAAATCTTTAAAAAAAAAAAACACACACACAAAACACCACCAGACTTTTAATACAGAGAACAAGTTGGTGGCTGCCAGAGGGTAGAGTGTTAGGTAGATAGGCAAAATAAAGGGGATTAAGAGGTACACACTTAGTTATAAAATAAGCCATGGATTTGTAAAGTACAGCCTAGGACATATAGTCAGTAATATTACAAAAGTATTATATGGTAACAGGTGGTAACTATACTTGTGGTGAGCGCCAAGTAAATGTACAGAATTGTGGAATCAATATGTTGTACACCTGTAACTAATATAACATATTAATTATACTTCAATTAAAAAAAAAAAACCTTTTTCTTTTAGGGGCACCTGGGTGGCTCAGTCAGTTAAGCATCTGCCCTTGGCTCAGGTCATGACCCCCGGATCCTGGGACTGAGCCCCACATTAGGATCCCTGTTCAGCAGGGAGTCTGTTTCTTCCTGTCCCCTTACCCTTTCCACTATCTCTTTCTCTTTCTCTATCTCAAATAAATAAATAAGTAAAATCTTTAAATTTTTTTTTTAGAGGTGATGAAATTGTACAAATCCACCCATATTTTCTTACTTATTCTATTGGGAAATCAATAATAGCATGTATTTTCACTGCCTACATTACAGGGTTAATCATTGCAATGTAAGAACAGCTTTAAAAAAAACTCAATAATAAACCACAGCTTTATAGAACTCAATTCAAGAACTAGTCCCAAGTAGCTCCATGTAGCAGAATGGACACAAGGAAAAAAATAAAACCAGGAAGTCACAAATTAGTATGCCTCCCAAAGAAAAAAACAGCAAGAAGCAGAACACACAGAACATCACATAGTGTAAAATAAATATTTGAAAGAGAAAATCCCTAACTTAGCACCAAGCATGTGCACTCGCTTGTGTGTACAGAAGCATGGTGTGCACATGCACACACACACCCCGAACAGGTTTTTTTTTTCTTTAAACTGTCTCAAAATAGGCTGCTAATATCAGGACTAATCACCTTTAAATGTTTAGTATATATTTTCCAAGCTCAAAGACAACTCTACTATCACACCCAAGAAATTTAACCTAATGGAAAATTATATAATATACAGCCTGAATTCAAGCTTACAAATTATTCCAATAGTGAAATTTATAGCAGCTTTTCTATACTCATGCAGATTCAATCAAGGATTTCGTATTATACCAAGCTGTCATATTACCTCAGTCTTGTTTAATGTAGAGAAGACGAAAAGCAAAACTAAGCCTCCCCCCTCCCCCAAGACATTGACATTTAACAGATCAGTCTAAGGTTGTCTTGTAGAATACATATGATAAAGATTTTTATAAAATTATGTCAAGTTCCTCTCTTTGTGGAAATTTTATGTTGTGTTTTCTCAACCCATCCCATTAGTTTTATGGGTAACTAATATCACAATACGAGGGCACATTTATCAGTCTGCTTTTCCAATATAATTCTTCCCCTCCCTCTGCTCTTTTCCAACGCACTGTCCCCCCTTTATGATGCCCTAAGTTTAAAGCCATTCAGAAATGAGTAAATTACAAAATGAATTTAATTTTCTTTACAAAATGTTTAGTGCCTACGAAAAACCATTCTATCTATGTGTGGCAAGCCTCTCAAGGGGGATTGTCTGAAGAGTAACCGTTCCTGTGGGCTACTTGTCCTTTCTTTTCCTGAGTGGAGTTTGTAAGCCAAAGGCCAGGCTTGAACTGCTCATAACTATGGAGGGGATTCTTCTAAGAGTCTGTGAGAGTGGTGAAGAGACAAGCAGGCTGCGGCGTATATTTAGAAAGGATCCTAACAAGCCTTTATAATATGTGAGATGTAAACCCTCTTAACCCATATTCTCACAAAATATTCAGCCACATAGCATTTGCCACTTAATGCTGTAGAACTGGGGAGATAAACTGAAGATCTGGAGTTGAAGGTGAATAGAAAGGGAACAGTGCGACCTACCCATAAAGTAATTTAGTCCTGGCAATGAATCACTTCCGTATTTTTTTCTCTCCTTGGTCTGGGTTCTTTTAAGTTAGATAGAAAAATAAAGGCTGTTCTTTATACATTATGTAATCAAATTAATTCCATCAATAGACTTATGTCAAAAATGAAACATTTACAAGGCAGTTAACAAAAAAAGCTCATTTGGGTTTATTTAAGCCAAGGGCACTATAAAACCCTAATTTAAAAGAAGCTTTAAAGCCCAATTGCTTTGAGAAAGAATTACATTTAGAGATCGGTTTGTTCTCTATGATATCTATAATTGTTGGTAAAGTCTTTTGAAAAATATTCATAAAGTCTAGAAACACTGGACATATTTTCCTCTATAGCAATGTAGAATACATCTGTTTCCTCAGAAGATTTAACTTGACTCTGAAATAGCAAACAAAAATCCTATTATAGGTTTATTATTTAGGGTTTGAGCAACTGGCTCTGTGGTACTGAATTTTAACAACAACAAAAAAAAAACCTTAAAAATCAACAAACAGTATGGAGGTTCCTCAAGAAGTTAAAAATAGAGCTACCTTATCACCCAGTAATTGCACGGTTGGGTATATACCCCAAAGATATAGATGCAATGAAGGGCACCTGCACCCTAATGTTCATAGCAGCAATGTCCATAATAGCCAAACTGTGGAAGGAGCCAAGATGTCCTTCAACAGATGAATGGATAAAGAAGATGTGGTCTGTGTATACAATGGAATATTACTCAGCCATTAGAAATGACAAATACCCACCATTTGGTTCAACGTGGATGGAACTGGAGGGTATGATGCTGAGTGAAGTAAGTCAATCGGAAAAGGACAAACATTATATGGTTTCACTCATATGGGGAATACAAAAAATAGTGCAGAGAACCATAAGGGAAGGGAGGGAAAACTGAATGGGGAAAAAAATCAGACACGGAGACAAACCGTGAGAGACTCTTAACCCTGGGAAACAAACTGAGGGTTGCAGAAGGGGAGGTAGCTGGGGGGATGGGGTAACTGGGTGATGGGCATTAAGGAGGGATAAGATGAGCACTGGATATTATACACAACTGATGAATTATTGAAAACTACATCTGAAACTAATGATGTACTATATGTTGGCTAACTGAATTAAATTTTTAAAAATCAACAGACTTTCACTGAATACCTTCTTATGTGCACAATACATTTTTATATGCATTCCGGCAAAGAAAACCTGTTCCTATTTAATCTTACTTAAATAGAACCACTCAAAATAAAACATACATAAAATAATGGCAGACAATTTTAGATTTTAGATTTTATACTCAGTGTCAAACTACAGAGCACAAAATACCACATACAGCATCAAGTAGACAAAGAGTTAAGTCTTCTCTACACTGGCAAAATACTGAAGGGAAGCAAACTGGGAAAAGTGAGCTGGAACAGTTCTAGGCTGGGGAACACTGGGCACAAAGGGGGCAGGGATGAGGCCTGGGATTAAGAGCAGATGATTCAGTGAAAAATCTAACAAGCTATGAACTGGGAGACAATATTTTTAAAAATGTACCTGGTAAAGGGTGGTTATCAAAGAACTCATAAGAAACAATAAGAAAATGAATAACATGATTTAAAAATGGGCAAAAGATCTGGACAGATACCTCACCACAGAAGATATGCGGGAAGTAAATAAACATAGGAAAAGATGCTCAACATCACATGACATTTGGCAGTTGCAAATTAAATAAGGAGATTTCACGACACACACATGTTAAAATGGCCAAAATCCACAACACCAATAACATCAAATGCTGGTGAGGATGCAGATCAATAGGAACTCTCATTCATTGCTGGTAGGAATGAAGTATGGAATAGCTACTTTAAAGGCAATACAGACTTAGTACACACTTAGTATAAACTTGATATAGTTTAGTATAAACTGAGTTAAACTAAAATTTAGCACAGACTTGTGGAATCACTATGTTGCACACTTGAATATAATAACATGGTGTGTCAACTATATTAAAAAAAAAAAAGTTTAGCAGTTTCTTTCAAAACTAAAGGTGCTCTTACCATATGATCCAGCAACTTGTTCTTCAGTATTTACCCAAAAGAACTGAATATACGGCCACACAAAAACATGCATATGTTATGTATATAGCAGCTTTATTTATAACTGCCAAGATTTGGAAGCAACCAAGTTATACTGCAATAGGTGAATGGATAAACTGCAATATGCCTAGACATTGGAATATTACTGTGTTAAAAGGAAATGAGCTACACCTACAAAATCATGTTTTCTTGAACCTTTCACAGAGCTGAAGTCACTCTAACAATGCTCTAATAATTTTCCATCACACAAATACAGAAAAAGAATCTTTTTTGTGACCTTCAAAGTTGTACCTGATCTGGTACCCATTCCTGACCTAAGTCATTTTCCTCAAATGAATCAACAAACATACCACCAGGGACAAGAGAGGAAGCAGCACTAGCTGAAAAAGACCAATATTGCACAGGCTGTGTTAAGAGGCAATGCGTGCAAAACTCATGGGGAACCTGAATTTCTATATATTGAGTTTCTTAAAGAACCCCAATATAATTAATCAATCAAAAGTCAAGGTACTAGTATCTTTGAAGAAATTCAATAAATATGCCTTTCTTTGTAAGTAACGGGAGATTCAGTGAAGGGTTTTAAGCAGAAAAATAACTTGCATTTTAGAAAATAAAATTCTGACTGCACTGTGGAGGATACATTAGATGGGGGTAAGAATAAAAAACAGTCAAAATGCATCAAAATAACTCAGGAAACCACCTGAAGTTCTTAACACAAACCTTGGCAAGGAGAGAGGATATCGGATTGTTCAGAGCTATTTAGGAAGTCATACACAGCCAGGGAATCTGGTGGTTGATTCAAAGTGGGAGGAGAGAGAGCCCCTCCCAGGTGTTCCATCTGTTAGGGAGGTTAGGTACCTCTACAGATTACAGATTTCATTCTATCTTCTTTTTTTAAAGATTTTATTTATTCATGAGAGACAGAGAGAGAGAGGCAGAGACACAGGCAGAGGGAGAAGCAGGCTCCGTGCGGGGAGCCTGATGCAAGACTCGATCCCAGGACTCCAGGATCATGACTTGAGCCAAAGGCAGATGCTCAACTGTTGAGTCACCCAGAGGCCCCTTCATTCATCTTCAAGCAGGGCTCAGACCTGCTGAAGTTACAGAGGACCTGACAGCACCTACTAAGGGAGATTACTCACATGCCCCGCCCCTCTGCCACCCAACCTCATCCCCTCTTTGTTCAGCAGACTGGGCTGGAATGGCAACAGAATCTAGGAGCCTCTGACTCCCAGTCCACAGTTGTCCTTAGCTTCTATTTTCCCAGCAGAGCAGAAAACACACCATTCCAAATTTCTCTAGCCTTTTCTAAGGCTATTTTTCCCTAACCATTTTTCTGCCCAACAACCAAGGGGATATTACATTCACATTAATAACTTTTGATCACTGCGGCACACATTCTTACTTTGATTTAGGAAGTAGGTTGCAGTGTAAGAATCACCAAATGGCCTTTTAAAACTCTATGCTCATTCCCCACTACCTTTCTAATGGCTACCAACACACCCATCAAGGGGAGGGATTAACTGGAAAAAAGAGGAGTACCACCTACGGCTCTACTAACCAATTTTATAAGAGTAAGAATTCGCATAGGTAACAGTAGTGTTCCAAATTGA
This sequence comes from Nyctereutes procyonoides, assembly GCF_905146905.1. Taxonomy (NCBI): domain Eukaryota; kingdom Metazoa; phylum Chordata; class Mammalia; order Carnivora; family Canidae; genus Nyctereutes; species Nyctereutes procyonoides. Next base: position 25,208,843 of record NW_026575146.1, read on the forward strand.
ATTCTCAGAGAGGTTACTCTGTATTTTTGAATTTTTTTTTCTGTTGTGTCCCATGGTGATAAACATTTTCAGGTCTCAATCAACTTCTCAGCAGCAACTACACATAGTTTAATGAGACGAATATGATGATGCTCACCCTACTGAGAAAATCTCGGTGCCATTCTAAAAGGATCTGAAATTAAGAAAGGTAATGAAATTCTAGGAAAGAGCTTTATAGTTGTCAATATTCAAATTCTTTACAGAAAAAAAATTCATGATTTAGTGACCAAAAACAAAAACACATTCCTTTACTAACACATCTCCACTTTTTTAAACAGAATGTTTTTTAAAGAAAATACTGTATGTAACCCTGAAAGGGGAGCCAAAGTAAATGAGTGAATCACAATGGAATAAAGCATGCTAGCTTGGCAACTGCATGCAATGATCCAGATTTACCCAAAGTGTGGCATAAGAGATGACTAAGGGATCAATACATTTACTTAACAGTCACTGGAATAATGCAAGTAGCTCATCATATCTATGAAGTCATATATTATTGCTTAGAAAAAAAAATTAAAGCAGGAGAAATTCACATAGATTTCTTATCTTATGGGTCCTATGCTCAAAAAATGCTCTTATTGAGCCTTAAGTAACTAAACATTGCAACGTAAAAACAGCTTTAAGATATAATTCACATACTATATAAAATTCATCCTTTTAAGGTAAAAAATTCAATTGTTTCGAGTAAGTTCACAAGGCTGTACAACCATTACCACTATCTAATTACAGAACATCTTCATCACCTTAAAAGAAACTATATCCATCAGTAGTTACTCTCGCTCCCCCCCCAACCCCTGGCAATAGCTAATCTACTTTCTATCTCTGGATTTGCCCATTCTGGACATTTCAGAGAAAGGAAATCATACAATAATATATAGCCTTTTGTGTTGGGCTTCTTTCACTTAAATGTTTTCAAGGTTCATCAGTGTTTTGGCATGGATCAGTACCTCATTCCTTTTTATGGCCAAATAATATTCCACTGTATGGGCATGTGGCATTTTGTTCACCCATTCCAACTGATAGACATTTGGGATGTTTCTACTTTTTAGCTATTATCATATCAGTAATATTGCTATGAGCATTCATGTACAAATTTTTGTGTGGACATATTTTCTATTTTCTTGGGTATATACCTTAGAATTGATGGGTCATGTGGTAACTCTACATTAACCTACTGAAAAACTATTTTCCAAAATGGTGCATCATTTTTCAATCCTATAAGCACTATGTAAGGCTCCAATTTCTGCACATCTTTGCCAACACTTTACTTTCCATTTAAAAAAATTATTATAACTGTCTTAGCAGGTGATCTCACTGTACTTTTGATTTGCATTTCCCTAATGACTTGTGATGGCAACTAATGATTTGTATGTCTTGGTTATCACCCCAAAAGCCATGCTCTTTTTTTTTTTTATGATAGTCACAGAGAGAGAGAGAGAGAGAGAGAGAGAGAGAGGCAGAGACATAGGCAGAGGGAGAAGCAGGCTCCATGCACCGGGAGCCTGACGTGGGATTCGATCCCGGGTCTCCAGGATCGTGCCCTGGGCCAAAGGCAGGCGCCAAACTGCTGCGCCACCCAGGGATCCCCAAAAGCCATGCTCTTTGTCTATTAGCCTACTCTCTTCTTCCTCCTACAAAGCCTACAGTCTCTACTTCATCTCTGAGGCCTGATCCTTATCATGTTCCTGCTCCCACCTGGACAACACAAACTGAGCATTCCTTCACACAGCCTTTCCCTCACACAGCCTCTGTCAGCTCCACCTCTGTAGACTTTAGCTTTTCCCTTTCTCTCAATTCCCTCTTCTGTTTCCTAGTCTCACGTTCCACATTTCCAAAATCCTTCTCCATTTTTCCATATTCTAAACCCCCTCTCCCTTTGACTCCAGGCTCCCCTCTCTCCCTCTAGTCCTCTCCACATCCTTCCTTCCTAATGCATAGGCAACAAGCCCTGCAGACCTAGTCCTTCACCTACCCTTTGTCCTTGGCACTATTCAATGTTATTCCATTCTCTTTCTCTATTCCCCAGTTTCTCACTATAGTCTGCTGTCTGTCTGCCATTTGATTTGTGAGTAAAAGCAATGAGGGAAGAAAACCTTTCCAATTGAAGGCTGTGATGGTGAGTTTTTTGTGTCAACTTGACTGGAACATGGAGTTCCCAGGTAAATGGTCAAACATTATTCTGGGTGTGTCAGTGAAGATGTTTCTGCATGAGATTAACATCTGAATTGGTAGCCTGAGTAAAGCAGACTGCTTCATCAATCAAAATGAAGACCCAAATAGAATAAAAACGGCTAAGAGAGAACTTTAGTCCTGTTTGAGCTGGAACATTGGTGTTCTCCTGCCCTGGGATTAGAACTACATCATTAGCTCCCCTGGGTCTCCAGCTTTTGGACTATACAGATCTTGGGACTTCTCAGCCTCCATAATCATGTGAGCCAATACTTACTAATAAATCATACTGATATTTCCTAACATACATTGCTAAAAGATAAGCTGAGGCATATTTAAAATTTTAAGAGTTTATTTTAGCAAAACTTAAGTCAAATTGGGCATTGCCAAACCAAAAGTGATTAGGAGCATTGCACCGGCAGGAGTTAGGGGAGAGACTTTTATAGAGAAGAGGTAGAAGCAAAGCAAAGCAATTACCTGATTGGTTACAACTTAAACCCTAGTTGGCTCTTCGTGATTAGGTGTCCTTAGGTTTAGATTGCGTAACCTTGAGACTTTACAGGCTTAGATTCTGGTTTGCTTTCATAGGGTATATACACATACACACACAGTCTATTGGCTCTGTTTCCCTGCAGAACCCCAGTACAGATGCTTAAGCTGTAGAATCCCCTTACCCCACAGAGAAGCAAAATTCATGCAGAAGAATTTAGATTTGGTCCAGTGAACAAAAGAGACAATAAGTACTTGTGTGTGGGTTAAGCTTGTTAATAGTAAAACAGCACTAAACAAGACAAATTGAAATGGGGAGATTACTAAAGTCAGGAGACTACAAAACAAGGCCTACATGGATTCCTGCCTGGGGCAAAGGCAAATAAAATGGAAAATCTAAAAAATATATCAGAGAAACAAAAATGCAAGAAAAAAGAAGAAAACTTAATTCCAAAGTTCCACTCTAAAAGAAGAGTAGGGTCAGACAACATTGTGACAGTTGAGAAAGGAAACTGGGTTTTTTGGTTTATTTCTTTATTCTTTGGCATGTGGGAGAGGTCTGATGGAGAAGATGATTAATTCAATTTTGGACATGTAGCATTTGAGGTGATGGCAGACATCCAGGTCTGCCAGATGACAATCTTAAGAGATAAAATGGACAGAAGCTTCCTGAAATTAATTTAGGGTTCTACTGTCCACAGCAACATTTTATGCTTTCCAGACTATATCCCTGGTCTTACTCAAGGGCATCACCTGGCATTGGGTATCAAAGTTAAATGGCTACTGAACCACAGTTCTACTGTGCAGTTAATTTATAAGCTCCATTACTAAAATCTTCAAATATCTCCCAAACTGATGCTATTCATATGATCTACTAAGAACTTCCTTCCTTTCCAAAGTGATGAAACTTGGGCACTCACACATGCTGAGCATTGACACTGTGATAAAAGGAAGCCAAGAGACAAAAAACGATCATAAATATTCCATATTCAAACCACAAGATCATTAACCCCCTTAAATCCTCCTAGATAGGACTACGTCCTACCTAAGTCTGGTCTGCGAGGGCACTAACCAATGTGCTAAAGATCTGGGTTTCTTCCTGACACAGCCACTACTTCTGTCACCATCTGCCCCCTTCTCAAAAGGGCTAAGAGGATAGAAAAAAGAGCTTAGCCAGATTGAGAACTTCATTCCAAAATATGGTTAAAAATTAATGTAGCATAACTTGAAACCAGTAAAGGCTGCTGCCCAATAAAATACACATGCACTATTACCACTGAGACAAAGATCCAAAATCTCAAAGATCTCAAGTCTAACCTCTCAAAAAGTCTTCAAATTATGGTCCTCTACCGTATTGTCCCAGTGGGTAGAAAACTGACAAGTAGTTAAGGAGTGACAATATCCAAAGTGCATGCCAACATATAGTATAAGCTCTCTCTGCTATGCTTATAATAAAAAAGCCTTTCTTATTGCCACATATTACCATAAATCTAATAATGCCTTTTTAAAATGCTACAGGTTAGTGTCTCTACTAATCTGAGGATTCTATATTTGTGTTCAAATGGCAGGAAGAGCTCTTTCCTAATAATTTATATTAGGTTACCATCTCTATTTTTTATTCTCTTAAAAGTCTGTAGATAATCTCTGAAAAAGCTATAAATGTGGGTTAATTTTTTCCATTCCCAGAAAGTATACATTTTAGCAGATTGTGTTTTCCCAAAATGGTCACAATATTTCCTACCTCACCTGCGCTTCTGCAATATGACCTTGCCAATCCCCCAACAAGGAGTCCAAGTCTCTCAAAACTAGGCTGGCCATAATGATTCACTCATAGCCAAACAGAATGTGGCAAAAGTGATAATGATTTCTAAGCCTAGATCAGTAGAAGCCTGGCAGCTTCTTTTTCAGTCTCTGGAAGGCTCGGTTTCCAGATGCTGCCATGCTGTGAAAAACTAAAGCTACATGGAGAGGGCATATAGGTCCTCTGGTCAACTGCCCCAGCTGCACCCAACTTCAAGTCACCAGAGGAAGAAAGATCATCTTGCAAATAGATTCTCCAACCCCAGTTGTTTCAACTCCCAGCTGAACAAATCACGCCCATCCATTCCAGTCTTCCCATGTAAAAACCCAGACATCGTGGAGCAGACAAACCAGCCCTACTGTCTCTGAATTCTTGACCCAAGAATTTGTAAGAATAAAATGGTGGGTTTTTTTTTTTTTGCAAGATTTTTGGGTGGTGTGAGTGGCAGCAATGGAAAACCAATGAAGCAACAGGTAACTGGAATGTGTATGCAGGGTAACAAGCCCATCCTCTCACCGTAGAGGCTGTGTTTCACATTTTTCTTCCCTTTCACTTCACTGAAACTTTCATTCCCAATTTTTTTTGCCAATTTTGTTAATTTCCCCATTTATTTTGACAGTTTAAGTTTAGAAACTATCATATCCAATGAAATCATTTCCTAGGGTTTGATTTCCAGCTTATTTGTTTTGAAAGCTTGTTTCTAATATTCTCTCCACTTATTGGAATTATTTCGGTCTTTTTCACCCTTTATTGCAACCTATGTTTGAATTGTGTCATGACTAAATATATAATTACTTGAAGCAAGATGTTGTGCACCCAACTATAACCATGATAAGTAAACATGCATAAGAATTATTGAGCCCTTATCACAAAGCACTATACCAGTGCTTCACATTTTACCATTATATATGCTTTATTAATGAATTAGCTATATCGAATTCTATATATCTACTCTCATCCAGGAGTCTTATTTTGCCAGAAAATTTTACTGTTTAATGAAAAGGCTATTCTTGCTTAATATATAATCTTAATATAAACTCTTCAAACCACTGCATTTAAAAAAACTTTTTTTAAAGATTTTATTTATTTATTCATGACAGAGAGAGCGAGAGACAGGCAGAGACACAGGCAAAGGGAGAAGCAGGCTCCATGCAGGGAGCCCAACGCGGGACTTGATCCCTTCAGCCCTGGGCTGAAGGCAGATGCTCAACCGCTGAGCCACCCAGGGATCCCAAACCATTGCATTTTTATAAAAACAGTTTATTTTATAACCTATTTAGTAAGTACAGATTGGTCACTCACAAATCATAGCATAAAAAATCTCTCCATTTTCCTGACAGAACTTCATTTTCTTTATGAATCTTTGTAACTATTTGGCAGAGAAAAACTTAGTCCTGTTGTTTCTAGGTGTTTAGTCACTTCTTTTTTTTAAATTTTTTTTTAATTTTTATTTATTTATGATAGTCACAGAGAGAGAGAGAGAGAGAGAGAGAGAGAGAGAGAGAGAGGCAGAGACACAGGCAGAAGGAGAAGCAGGCTCCATGCACCGGGAGCCCGACGTGGGATTCGATCCCGGGTCTCCAGGATCGCGCCCTGGGCCAAAGGCAGGCGCCAAACTGCTGCGCCACCCAGGGATCCCTGTTTAGTCACTTCTAATTAAAGTTTAAACTTTTCAGAAGATATTCATTAAAAACCAGATATTAGGGATCCCTGGGTGCCCAGAGACACAGGCAGAGGGAGAAGCAGGCTCCATGCCAGGCCTGACGCGGGACTCAATCCCGGGTCTCCAGGATCGCACCCTGGGCCAAAGGCAGGCGCTAAACCATTGAGCCACCCAGGGATCCCCATATAAAATCTTTAAAAAAACAAAACAGATATTATCATCCCAGTTACATCCCTCCCCTGGAACTCACTCACATGTAAGTATTCCCACCAGTGTCCATTCTAGAGGTGTCTGCAAGGACATTCTGCTTTCTTACTGACATATGTATGCTAGTGTGAACACGCTGCACATCTGGCCAATATTATCCTCTTGCTGGTCTGGAAAGTGTAGTGGAAAAAACTGGGCAAGACAGTGGCTGCAGTAATAGTGCAAGGAGTCTAGGACAGATAAAAAATGAAGTGAAAGGAAGGGTTTATGAATAGGAAGAAAATGAATAGATAAAAAAACCAGAGAGGCTGAAGAATGGGTAAAATGTGAGAAAGGAAGGGAGATGAAAGGCTAAGAAGTTCATTGATTTAGTCAACAAATATTTAGAGTATCTTCCATATCATTCTGGAGTTTAACACTGAGGGGGAAACATGTACGAGTAGCTTGAATAAAGGTAAAGATCACAAAATCTGCAAGGTCAAAAACTGAGACTAGGATGTCAGATGGGCCACCATGGACAGCGACTCTCTGTTGAGCATGGGAAGCAAGAGAGAGAGAGGCACAAGAGGAAGAAACAGTTGGCCTAAATCTCAAGATTAGTATTTCCAGAAAAGTCTAGGAGTAAAGGTTTATAGATTGCAATGACAGCTAGAAGAAAGATGTTGTCTCTAGGACATCTGGTTGGTGCAGTGCGTGAAAATGAGTAGGGGTCACCTACGCAGGCAGTAAAAAAAAAAAGCAATATCCTGGGGAAGGAGCCAGGTTTTCAATTAAAATAAGCAGACAGTATTTGATGGAGATGTGGCTGCAGAGAAGTCTGTTCAGCAGGGATCAAGAGTTCTAGAGAGGAAGTATAAAAAACCTAAGCACACAAGGGAAGGAAGGAACCCTGAGGATAAGCTAGATGAGCCACAGACCTGCATTTGCAGCCGGACCCAGGTTGCATGTGCAACCTTACACAGAGATATGAGGTAAGACAGACAGACAGAATGAGCTGGCATGAAGTTTCCAGATGTGCTCTGGTCTTAACCATTTTGAACAAAGCAGGCTAGAGATTTTACACAGAATTCCAAGTATGTTAGAGACAGGTGACCAGGCTTAGCCTTACTCATAACTGCCTATGAGAAAATTACTTTAAACATCTCTAAACTTTAGGGTTTTTTCCTATAAAGTGAGGAGAATACTAGTTTGTGAAGTTATAATGGTGAAACATGATACATGTAAAGTGCTTAACACAGTGTCTGACACACAGTACTGCACAACACACTCTTTGGTTTGTTTTGCTTCTTGATATGGTCCTTCCAAGAAACTATAACCAGATATGCATGAGACAAGCCTGCTATAAGCCCTCAGTCTTTGGACATTATCTACAATCACACCAACGGTCCTCTCAGTTCCTCTCCCCCAGGTAGAAGCAGGTGTGCTCAGCAAAGGAAATGAAGGACTCAGAAGGCTCTTACTGATCTGGCCAGAGTTTCACTCAGGTAACATGAAACATCAAGAGGGTTGCCAAATGTTGCTTTGTGTTGGGTATGTTTTGTCATGTGTATCTGTACAATTGAAAGCTCCTGATGGATGAGTTCCAAGGCTTCTTTTGTTGCTCACAGTGTCTAGCATTTATTAGACACTCAAAATGGCTACTGCAGGACTATTCGTATAGGAATAAAGTACAATAGGCAAAGTTCCATACCTCAGACATGTTAATTCCTGAGGCTATATTTGGCACAATATCTCTTCTTTTGCTAAATAACTTCAATGCTAGTTTTCTAAAAGAGGTTTAGATTTTATAAAATGTGATTTTCAGATTTAAGTATCAACCAACAAAAAGGTAAAACCTAAAAATATACCCCTATACCTATTAAATAGAATATTGGTATTTTTATTCATCTTATTTTAAGGATGACAAACTATGCAGAAATTTTATTTTTTTATGCAGAAATTTTATATAAACAAATTAATAATGTTAGAAAAGACAGTTTGATTAAACAATTTACAAATACATGACGTTTTTCTTAAAAATTCTAGTTTCTTGTTTAATACTTATTAAAGACTTTTAATTTTCTAGTTGCTAATGAAAAAATTTTAAATAAGATTCTGCATTCTTAGACAATATATTCCACCTTTTTGGCCATAGGACTGCAGAATGGCTGCAAGCTAAATTCTAGTATCCATCTTCATCCCCTGGTTCCTCTACCACTGGCCTTCTACCCCCTAGCAATCTGAGTCAATATTTAAATATTAGATCAAACACCCATGACCCACCCACCCAAATAAAACCTACTCCTTACATTCTCAGAACTCCACGTCTGCCCCTCTCAGCCAAAGACACGGATTCTCTTCCACCAGAAGCCATACTCTATGCTGTACCTAACTCATCCTGGGGCCTGGAAGTGATCTGGGCATTCACCTAGTTACTTAATGCTGTCTTCTAAAAGGGCAACATGGCACAGTCAGACAAATCGTTTTATTTAGCTTTATTACTCCCCTCCCTCATTATATTAATAAACCATCCTCAAAGTTACTGCCCACATTCAGTGTAGATTTAGGCATGAGACTCACAAATTTCCCTCCTATCCCAACTGTCATTAGCTCAGGTGGTTTCAAAAATACATGAATAATAAAAAGACCAGATCTGAGGGCCTAGGTAGTTCAGTCAGTTATGTGCCTTTGGCTCAGGTCATGATCCTGGGGTTCTGGGATGACTCCCACATCAGGCTCCCCGTTCAGCAGGGAGTCTGCTACTTCCTCTCCCTCCGCTCTAATAAGTAACTAAAATATTTAAAAATAAATAAATATATAATAAAAGATCACACTTATAAACTTCTTTGGGATTCCTGTCAGTCCCTGTCAACATTCTCAAGATTGTATCCTGCATCTTATTTTAACTTACTCCACCTCAGAAATAGCCCCCCTCTCACATTTTAACTCTTTGCTGTAAACCCTCAACCTTGGGCATTATCTACATTCACACCAATGGTCCTCTCAATTCCTAAAATTTCCTTAATCCGTCAACTCTGTCCTAACCTCACTTCCCTCCCCATGTAGCATGTAGCCTAAGGGCAGATTAACCCAACTACTGTCTATTGAAGTCCCTTAACTTTCTTAACTCCAGTCCTTCTGCTACATCCATCAGGCAAAACTCAGACTCTGGAATAACCTTTCATAACTGCTCTCTTCTCTCCTACACTTGAGCAATCATCCTCTCCATGGGACTTTCCAGAAAACTGTGAAGCATTTAAATTAAGACCAAACACCACATCTAATTTCCTCTTGGGACAACACATCTCCCTGGATCTTCTCACTTGTCTCTTGTCAGTGATTTTCTCCTCCTTCCCTCAGCAACTACAATAAATATTTTCTATTCTGTTTGAAGCCCGAACCGCTCATGGTTTTAATTACCACTATATGCTAATAACTTTAAATTTTTTTTTCTAATATTGATCTCTCCTTTTAGCTCAAAATGAATATCCAAATGTTTGCTATTTCTACTTGGATTTATGTGGCCTTCTCAAACTCTGAATTCATTCTCACTACAATCAATTCTCCTTCTGTCTTGGAAGAAGCTTCTAAAATGGCCTGCACTGATCTTTGCCTCCCGATATTGAAATCTTTGTGTAGTCACCACCTCTAGTATGCTGTGGTTGGTTTGTGTAACCAACAGAATGGCAAATATGATGATATATCACTCTATGATTATATTATGAAAAGACTAAAGTTCAAGCATTAGTTTCCTCTTGTTGCTATAACAATTTGTCACAAAGCTAATGGCTTAAAGCAACACAGATTTATTATTCTTACAATCTGCAGGTCTCAAAAGAGTTTCATGGACTAAAATCTGGTGGCTCTTGGGGAGAATTCATTTCCTTACTTTTTCCAGTTCCTGGAGGCCACCTACACCATGGCTCATGGTCATCTCTCATCTTCAAAGTAAGTAATGGCTGGTCAAGTCTTTCTCACATCCCATCACGCTGGCACTGACTGACTTTCCTCCCTCCCTCCTTCCCTCTGAGAAGGATTCTTGTGATTACATTGGCACCATCCAAATAAGCAAGGATAATCTCTCCATTTCAAGATCCCCACATCTGCAAATGTAAGGTAACAAATTCAAAGACTCCAGGGATTGGGATATAGAGCCTTTTGGGGGTGAGGAAGTGAAGAGTGGCATTATTCTGCCAGAGACCAGTTCCATACTTTTCTCCAGCAATGTTCCACAGTCAAGAAACAGAGAAAACAAATAGCATGAGTGACTCAGGATTGAAATTAAAGATACACAGAGTCTTAAAGAGAGCAATAGCAAAGGACAGGCTTGGCTGTAGATCAAAGTCGTACTTTCTCTAGGCCAGTTAATTTTACGAACTCCTTCAAGGCTACAGAGTGCTCTTATCCAGGTTCCTTTCCACCAGTATTTTCTGATAATCACCAGAGGATTGGGACCAAAAAGTACTGACAGATATGAACAACATTGAAAGTACACATTCTTCTAGGTCATGTAAAAAAGGCATAGGTCAAGTATAATTATCTGCCAAAATATTCTATATTTAAATAGTTTAAGTTTTCTCAATGTTGCATAAAGATACTTCAGAAATTTCCAACCAAATGTGCTGAACCCCAGAGAATAAGATTTCTCGTTATCTTTAGATACCTAGACAAAGGCTTTTAACAAAAACAACTCCCACACTGACAGTTTCTGCTGGGAGGGAAGTAACTGCAAACATATATTAAGCAAATGATGAATATAAAAAAAAGTCCTAATTAAGTCAACATTATATTTTCAAAGGTTTCACTCCATGCCATGGAATAATTTATGTATTTTATTCCTTCTGACCCAGGGCAATGTGGTAGATTCAAGTTCAGATTATAAAGATCACAGTTTATATACAAGGGGAGAATCCTGTAATTTTGCCTCATGTTTATGATTGTAGGGTGGTGCTTGGTAACTGGCAACTCACACAAAAGATGAATATTCCTGCCCCCAGTATCTTTTCCGCTCCTTTTATCTGTGGGTGCTTAGCGAGATAATAAGAGTCAAAGTCGCACTCATGTGAGGGTGTTCAGGGTATTATTAATAAGAGTCATAGTCACAGAGGCCCATAATAACAACAGCTGAAAAACCAGAGTAGGGGCTAAGTAAATAGCAGATTCAAAGGTCTGTATACATTTTTAGGTACAGTAGAGCCTCATTATGCAGATTCCATATTTCCAAGTTTGCCTACTTGCTAAAATTTATATGTAACCTCACAATCTAACACTCATAGCACATTAGATAAGCTTCATTCACGCATGAGTTACAGTGCTGTTGCTTATGAGTTCACCCTTCATGAATAGAGAATATGTATTAAATAGGTGCCATTAAACAGAAACACATAAAACAAGGTTAGGTATTGAATGGTTGATGAAAATGTGACCAGAGGGTGTCAGGAACATAACCCTGTATATCCCCTAGAACATACTTGATAGAACATAACCATCTCAATGAGAATCAATTATATTTATTTGCTGTTAAACCTTTACTTTTGATTGCTGTGGTCCCTAATAATACAAACTATATCTCTATCAAAAAAGAAAATATATACAAAAACATACTTTAAAAAAAAAAGATTTGAGAGAGAGAGAAAACAAGTGTGTATGAGCAGGGGAAGGGGCAGAAGGAGAGACAAGGGGAAAACAGACACCATGCTGAGCACAGAGCCAAATATGGGGCTCAATCCCAGGACCCTGAGAGATCATGACCTAAGCCAAAGCCAAGAGCTGGATGTTCAACCAACTGAGCCACCGAGGAGACCCAACATACTTGTTAAAGGCTGAACCAAGGGTTAGGGACCTGGAAAATGGATAGAAATTGACATTTACTGACCTCCTCTCCTGTACAAATTACCTCATTTAGTCTCTATAATAATCCTATGAGGTAAGCTTTGTTATTCTCATTCTACAGATGAGAAGATTGAAGCTCTCACGGGTTAAAATTTATCAAAGGTCAAACACTATTAAGCGGTGAACCTGAAATTCAGACTGGTGTCTAACCTACTGAACCCATACCTCTAATCTGTATGATGGACACAGCTGCCTCACTGGGCCATATGGCTCTGGGACTACAGCTCTCTGGCCTTCCCATGAGAGACCTAAACCTAATACTGACCCATTAACTCCTGGGTTTTGGAAGACTGAAGTTTCCCCCTACCTTCTTTAAGCTGTGGACGAATATGTTACAGATTTATAACCAGAGAATGTGTCAATGTTATTCTTTAAATTATTTAAAATCTTATTGAAGACGACACTGGAAAGCACTAGCCTAGTTTAAGAAAATTAGATACATAAGTTATACCCAAAACAAACAAATGTTGCCCATAATTAAGTTTTTAAAATTTGTCAGATTAATCTGCTGATTAAAATGTTTACCTACTTTATCTGATCATATTTTCTCACAAGTCTATTGGATAAATGAAAAATATATGTAGTCCAGAAGTGGAATGATAAATTACTATTAATAAAAAATCAATAGTGCCTAGCACAGCATCTTTCATGGACTAGGCCTCCAACAGAAGTTTACCAACCATACGGATCTATACACTCTATTTTAGGCATATTTAGGTGTATTTTCTTTTGTTACTCTGGGTAGACCATTATATCAAACACACATGTATACATGCACACACACACAACTTCTCAAAATCACATGCACTTTGTTTTTAAAATGTTTCACTAGAGAAAACATCTAAGAATAAGAATGGGATACTTCACTGTTTAGGTGTTTAGCATTTCATTTATGAAATGTTTTCTGAGAGACATGAAATTCTGTTACCAAGTACTTCAGGAGGAACAGAATTAAAAAATGCAAATAATGTGAGCACACAGATACACATTCAGCAGAATAAACTAAATATTCCCAACCAGAAAGTCAATGTCTAAAATTTGTTCATATTCCAACTTTGTGCTTCAAGAGAGGCAGGGCAAATAAAAAAAGGAGTAACAGAATTTGCCCAGAAATAAAATTTCAGGGGATCCCTGGGTGGCTTAGCAGTTTAGCGCCTACCTTGGGCCCAGGGCGTGATCCTGGAGACGGAGGATCGAGTCCCACATCAGGCTCCCTGCAGGGAGTCTGCTTCTCCCTCTGCCTGTGTCTCTGCCTCTCTCTCTCTCTTTCTGTGTCTCTCATGAATAAATAAATAAAATATTTAAAAAAAGAAAGAAAATTTCAGACTCCATGTAGCTTATGAATGGTACAGTTTAAATGTAAGTATATTATCTTGGAAGGCAGAAAATTATTAATACCTATGGTAACTTCTTGTCAACTAAAATAACTCATTTTCCAATAATTCTGAATAGGGTTTATCCTAATAGTTTACTAAAATTATCAATTTCACAGATAACTTAAATATTAGCAATGTATTTTTGTAAAGCAAATTTTCATTTTCAAACCTTTTTAACCCTCAAAATAGAGATGGTATACATACAAACAAGGAAATACAGATTTGTAATTTTTAGAAGTCATTAAAATTCCTATCTTCTATATAATAAATTAGGTGGCATATCAGGACCTGAGTCCAAACTGTCCAAATCCCAAGTATTGTGGTTGATCACTAAGTTTTTTGCTTTTCCATCTACTATAGGTTCTTTGGTAGTTTTAACCTCCCTTAGTATCTCAAGATAAAGGTAAAAAATGTAGGAAAAAATTTACACATTCAACTTCACTAATATTATATGTTCTTGACAAAGCTTTAGGAAAGATATAATCAATAATGAAGTTTGAGACCTACATATGATAGCACTCACTGTCATAGTTTAATAGAAAGCTAAGAATATAAAGTTTATCTTTTTGAAGATTTTATTTATTCACGAAACACACAGAGAGAGGCAGAGACATAGGCAGAGGGAGAAGCAGGCTCCCCACAGGGAGCTCGATGCAGGACTGGATCCCAGGATCGCACCCTGAGCCAAAGGCAGACGCTCAACCACTGAGCCACCCAGGCCTTCTAAAATATTTGCTTTGGTCTCAAATGTTAAGTATACCAAAATACTGACAACAACTGGCAATCCCCAATCTGCAAAGACCGGTGTTCCCAAAATTAATTTTTTGTATACTAATTGATTGGCAGTTTTCCAATAATACTTAAAGAACTGTTATGTTCCCGGGTCAATCTAAACAAGTCTCTGTGGCTCAACTCACATTTGCAACATAAAATACTGTCTCCCACCTTTCCTCAGGTGTTTATCTCCAAAAAGGACTAGAGAGTAACAATTCAGATAGAATTATTTAATGTCCTTCTCACTCATAAGTGCTCTACAAAATAAAAACTTCCTGTGATAAAAAAACAAATATGGCATTAACAAATCTCCATCATTCACATCAGTCCCATTTCATGGCATAAGATCCAAGTTTATGTGAATGTTCAAAGATTAGAAACTTTTTAGATCTTATAAGATAAATTGAAAAGACAGAATATCATTTAATTCTCCCTGCCCCCCCCCATCACTTTCTACTGTCATTCAGAATTAAAGTGACCAGATTGTGAGGCACTTGGGTGGCTCAGTCAGTTGAGTGGTTGACTCAATTTCAGTTCAGATCATGATCTCAGGGTCTCAGGACTGAGCCCTGTGTCAGGTTCCTCACTCAGCAGGGAGTCTGCTTAAAAAGTCTCTCTTCCTCTCCCTCTGCCCCTCCTCATGCATGCTCACTTGCCCTTTTTCAAATAAATAAATCTTAAAAAGAAAATTACCAGATTGCTTCACTCACATTTTGCTGAAACTTTATCCTTCATATCACTTTTTAAGAGGCTGGCAACTAGAAGACTGTAAAGGATTTTCATAAACAAAAAACACAGAAAGAGGGATGGAGGAAGAAAAAAATCAGAAAACTTCCAAATTCCTGTCTTCAGGAATGAGATCTAAGCAATGATCCAATTAAGAAAGCAAGCAAAGGAAAAACATTTAAAATAATCACCCAGTAGTAACTTTGACACCAAGCATGACAGTCTCCAAATCAAAGTAATTAAAACATTTTCTAAGTCTGGAATGACTAAAGCTGTTAATAAAAACATAAAAATATTATGACATTTATCTGAAATTACATAAAAATAGCTCTGTTACAAGCGTTCCAAAGCTACAATTACATACGATACAACTTATAAATCCAGAGGTTGTTCAGTGTATGGGAGAGGCGGCACATGGGTTCACTGTCACCAGAAGTCTGTGATTCAGATGGTAAACACATGGTTCCAGCATGAGGAAATGAAGAGTAGTATTAGAAGGCAGACACAGGAAAGAGAGATCACAACACAGCTGCCCTTCTCTTCTACCAATCCAGACACCTAGGTCGTGTTCAGGTTTTGCCAGTGACAAGCTGTGCAATCTTCAAATGACTTTGGGCCCTCAACTTCCACATGCATAAAACGAGCAGGTTAGGCTGGTCAGAATCTATGGTTTCTTCCAGCTCTAAACCTTTTAATTATAAAGGCAGTTCCTTTACAAGCATTTGGACAATTGATAAACAGCGTATCAAGTTTTTGTGCCCATTGGTAAAATAAAGATATTAATTCAAACCACTCAACTACGACTAAAAGATTACATCCAAGGTACTGCATATGAGAATGGCAAAGCTGCAACGAAACAAAGGGGGAAAAGATATTCGGTATGTGCTAAACTGAAACAATCCAGGTCATAACCAAAACCAAACAGCATTATGGAACAGTATCTAGGTAATTCCAACTATTGAAATATGGGTTGTATTTAATGCATAGAAAATACAATTGTTTGAAAATCTCACTAGTATATTAACATAGTCTGGTTTGGGATATAGTAAAAGCAGTTAGTATTAAATGGTCATAAGACTATTTTTTTTTTTTTTTTTAAGACTATTTTTTTATTTGCTAAGAACCTGGTATCAATTACCTAACTTTTGCAATGACAAATATTTATATTTTAGACAAGGTGCTTTATACTTTTATTTTTGCATGAAAAATATAAGTATATTATAAAATAATATAGCTTTTGAAGCAGTTTAAGAGGAAGCCAATAAAACATGTAAATATGTAAAAGTAATTTAACTCAGGGGCACCTGGGTGGTTCAATAGGTTAAAGCATCTGCCTTCAGATCAGGTCATGATCCCATGGAACCCGGTCAGCAGGGAGTCTGCTTCCTCTCCCTCTGTACCTTCCACCCCATCATGCTCTAACGCTCTCTCTCAAATGAATAAAATCTTTAAAAAAAAAAAAAAGTAATTCAATTCAGCTGAAATGATCTAGCATTAACCCAGAAGAATAGCTTACACAGTCCTCAGGAATATTTACTAACTCTACTGTATAACAAAATCACTTGGTACAGCATCATTAACATCACCACCACCACCATCAATAAATATTAAGCTTTTATACTATGCACAAAGTATTCATATTAAAGTTACATGAAAAATAGTCTCTACAGATGAGGAAATTGCATTTAAATGAGAGAAACAAATATTTATAAACAAAATAAAAATTATTTTACAAATCTGTATTATTAAGTATCAACAAGAAGTACAGACAATAAATGTTACAGTAATTCAGAGTAAGGCAAGCCTAACAAGGCCTAGGTTGTTCAGGGCAGTTTATTATTTGTTTCTTTGGGGAGGGGGGGCAGGACATAAACTGAGTACTAAAAGAAGACTTTTAAGAAGGACTTGATGCTGAGCATGGAGAACACACAGAAACTCCTGCTCTTTGGAACCTTATAGCCTACCTTATATTAGTAATGTCAGTTAGTGATGGCTAGACTGAACTGTATCAAAAGTACAATCACCTAAGGAGGCACTGGATGAGCCGCTAATGTAACAAGATATTAAAAAGGAAGTTTCTATTGAGAACAAAAGACAACTGACATTTTAAAACAAGTGCCAGAATATTCTCAAAATTAAGAAAAAAAAAAGGCAGTCTAAAGAGAGGAGTCTTGAAATGTGCTACCTCCTACACCCAGTATTAGTGAGAAAAGTCTCAAAGAGGTTACAGAGCAGAGTTTTGGAGAATGTTTCCTTGGGGACAGCTATAGGAACAAGTATCTTGCCTTCAAGAGAAAGGACAGATGCTTGCCACTCACCTAAGGCCTGGAGGAAAAGGCTTTGATGGGACTACTTGAAGATCTTGATATGTGTCTCAAGCACTTAGAAGAGCACACTGAAGTGGCACCTGATCCATCCTTGAAAAATCTAAAGGATGAGAAGCTGGATGAAAAGGCATGTGGGAGAAAATGAGATGCTGAATTTGGACCAGTACCAGAGTCTGCCTGAACAGAGAATGAATGCTCCCTCTGGACCAACATGGGCCCTATGGGAAAGACACAGAGTAAGCCAGGGTGGGATCATCTGAGCCTATCCAAGAGGGTTACCTGACGTGGAATAGATCTCAGCAAAATAAACATGAGGGCCCTGGCAGATCAAAGAGACTGAGGAAGAAGAAAGAACCAGCCAGAATACAGATGCAATCTCACTGTCAAGCAACCTGAGGAATCCTGAGCAATGAAGGTGGGAGGTGGAAGATGCAGGAGTGAAAGAATGAGCTTTAAATGTGGGTCAAATCCACAATAGCACTGAAGCTAAATCACCATGCACTATTCAAGTAAAGTTTGCTGCCAATCTTTTCCCTCTTCCCTTCTTCCTTGTCCAATGGGGGGGGGGGGGGGGTATTAAACTGTGATTGCCAAAACAAAGCAAGAGTAGAAAAGCCTAGCCAGAAGAAAAAAGTCAATGATGCCCCCCTTCCTCAATTATCTGCTTCCCCCTTACAATAAATAGGCAGAGCTGGGAATGGACATAGGGGGCTAGCTTCATCCTTAACGTAGGTTTGGCTTGGGGGTTTTATTCCTTGGCACTGAATATTTTACTTTTATTTTTAAATTTTTAAGTAATCTCTACACTCAACGTGGGGATCAAACTTACAACCTCAAGATCAAGAATACCATGCTCTTCTAACAGAGCCAGCCAGGCGTCCCAGCACTGGACATTTTAATAATCAAATTGAGACTTCTCCTATTTAATTACTGAAGGACAATTCGTATGATCTAAAAGCAACCAGAGGAATCCCTGGGTGGCGCAGCGGTTTGGCGCCTGCCTTTGGCCCAGGGCGTGATCCTGGAGACCCAGGATCGAATCCCACGTCGGGCTCCCGGTGCATGGAGCCTGCTTCTCCCTCTGCCTATGTCTGCCTCTCAATCTCTCTCTCTCTCTCTCTCTCTCTCTCTCTCTCTATCATAAATAAATAAAAATTAACAAAATAAAAGCAACCAGAAAAGTTTATCTATGGGCAGAGGATGAGCCAGCCTCACAGAGTAAACTGAAAGACACAGTGAGTAGCACACAAAAAAAGCTGTTTTATAATTACTTTCCACAAGTTTTGCTATTCACTCTAACGCACTAAAGAAGCAACACAGTGGAGTACTTCTCTAAGTACACAAATATGATCCCACTAAACATAACTCAACCCATCCAACTTCTTTGCCTATCCTGAAATGGTTCAGCCATCAACAATCCCAGAAACTTGCCATGACATGACTCAAGAATCTAACAGTAATTCTTAGAATTTAGTAAGAGTAGCCTAAATAGGGCAGCCCCATTGGCCCAGTGGTTTAGCGCCGCCTTCGGCCTGGGGTGTGATCCTGGAGACCCGGGATTGAGCCCCACGTCCTCGGGCTCCCTGCATGGAGCCTGCTTCTCCATCTGCCTGTGTCTCTGCCTCTCTCTGTCTCTCATGAATAAATAAATAAAATCTAAAAAAAAAAAAAAAAGAGTAGCCTAAATACAACAGATTCACTTTAAAAGGCAGGGACTGTGTCTTGCTCTCTGCTAGATCTCTAACACTTAGCAAAATGTCCCTTACAGAAAAGGTGCTTTAAAAACCACTACTGGTCTCCTTTCTAGGAAACAGCTGCTATGTTAAGTTCTAAGGAAACAGAACCTGAACAAATATGTCTGCAGCTGAGATGGCTTTTTAGTTAAAAATATACTGAGTCTTACTAGGTACAAAATTGTAATACAGATTACTTTCATCCTTATCCTTTCATAGCTATCCAAGTATCTGAAAAATGCATGTATTTTCAATACGGTACTACAACAATGTGGAATACATGGGAAAACTTTAAACTCTGCTACTCAAATAGAACAATTACTGTAAATATTTTTAAAGAGTTTCCTAGAAAACTCTCAAAAGAACTCCAATATAACAATGCTATTAAATGCAGACTAGTTTAAAAAGAGAGGAGCAATTTAAAAATATATCATCCAGTATTTTACTAATACTTTGTTGCCACAGATTCTCTTTCAGTGACAGCGTGACTTAAGAGCCTTAGAAAGTTATAGTATAATCACTCCTCTTTTAAAGATTAGGAAACTGAGGCTCAGAATTTAGTGACCTGCCCTAGGTCATATTACTAGTAAGCAGCAGAACAGGAGTTTTAACTCAAGAGAGATTCCCAAGCCATGTTAACTATAATGTTGAAGAGCTGAGTACTACTGACTCATTTCTAAAAGATATAAAATCCTATTTTAATGTTTATGTCTAATTTTGAAATATAAGCTAAGCTTCCAATCTACCTCTACTGATGTGAATCTATTACCAAGCTCTTCACAAGTGAAAATTCTATGCAGTAGATACCATTAAGTTTGCAAGAGTTGACATATTATTACTCGTGAGATCATTCTTATAGTATAGTATTTACAAGAAGTGTACATGACTGTAAAATTTGACAGTCTCCAAAATAACACATAAGGGAAGCATGCCTTATTGTATGCTTCAGAAACTAAAGGGTGTTGGCTGCAACAGAGTCCTATTATCTGATGATCTCATCCTCATATCTTAGTAATAAATGCAAGAGACACGGGTAGGAGCAACCCTAGATATTCCAGTAGAAGTCAGTGCTTCTCAACATGGAATGAGCTCTCATACTTCCCGGGGAACATATGGCAATGTCTAGAGACATGTGTACTGTCAAGATGGTGTGTGCAGGTGTGGGGTGCTACTGGAATCTACAAGGAAGCACCCAGAATCCAGGAAGGCTGTTAAACTCCTATAATGCACAGGGTAGCCCTGCCTGCTCCAAACAAGGAATTAGACAATTCAAAATGTCAATAGTGCCAAGGCTGAGAAACTCTAGTACAAGGGATTAAATGTCTGAGGTATTTAGCAGAGGAGTGGCATGAGTTTTCAGAGATTGTAACTATGAACACTAACTCAGAGAGTTCAAGTAACAGTAAAGATTAGGTACAGCACTCAAGCCTTGATGAGCACTGGTATAGGGGCAGCTTCCTGTCTCACTAGATTTAAGGTGGGTAAACAGAGAATATGATAGCTTCTAACAGTACTCTCAAATTTAACAGTTGTGCTGAATTTTTTTTTCTGGTGAAAAAGAACAGAATATTGAAAAAGCATCAGTAAAAAGAAAAGTAGTTTACTGGAGAGATGAGAAACCTCGTTACACTGCACACAGTTCCACTACCAACTTAGTGTTTCTGTTACTTACAGTAGGAATCTAGAGGGTTACAATTTACAATCAGAACAATGAGTGTTATGTACACACCATGAGAAATCAGAATACATAAACATCCACGTACGCCATTCTGAACATCATTATTCTGAAGACTGAACATGATTTCAGGAAACCTGGTTTTGAGATCCCAAATGTATAGATGCCCTGATGGTATACTATTGTTTCTTCTTGGGCCTTCCTTTCTCTGAATATTGAGACCATCCGTCACAAGAGGAAACAGTAAAAACTGGGCACATAGCGAACTCTGAGACAGCGTGGACCTAAAACAAAAATCAGAAAACAAAATTCCCCCCAGTGTTGCCTTGTTGGGGATGGCTGAGTTTCACCACTAGGTACTTGCTCGTAATCCTTTGCTCTTCTGGTGAAGCCCTCATTCCTCAGTTCAGGTTACTTTTCATTCTACCCTTGATCACATTTCTTCACAAAAATCTTATCTTTACCAACTCTTTCCAGCCCCATTTCACTTCCTTTTTTTTTTTTTTTAACCAACTCTGTTTTACTTTACCCTCTCAACAGCCTCAACTAGTACTGGAATTACAGAATGGGAATTTGGGAGTTGAAAAGAGACTTCGGGGCAGCCTGGGTGGCTCAGGGGTTTGGCGTCTGCCTTCAGCCCAGGGTGACCTGAGTCCCAGGTCAGGCTCCCTGCATGGAGCCTGCTTCTCCCTCTGCCTGTGTCTCTCATGAATAAATAAAATCTTTAAAAAGAAGAAGAAGAAGAGAAAGAAAAGAAAAGAAAGAAAAGAAAAGAAAAGAAAAGAAAAGAAAAGAAAAGAAAAGAAAGAAGAGAAAGAGAGAAGGGAAGGGAAGGAAAGGGAAAGGAAAGGAAAGGAAAGGGAAAGGAAAGGGAAAGGGAAGGGAAAGGGAAAGGAAAGGCAAGGAAAGGAGACTTCGGGGTTTTCCTATTTAGTAAACGCCCAGGATGCTCACCTCTCATCATACCTAGGCCACTAACAAGTGGTTAGGCGACTCAGCTTAATTAAAGCACATTAAAATCGCCTCTACTAACTTTCAGACACCAGGGATCACCTGTTCGCAGTTAATGGGGACTGAACGATTGCTCCTGAGATCTAAGCAGAGCAATAGAATCAATCAGTCGGTCTGAATCGCTCTTGCTTCGCAAGATACCAACTCCTTCTCACCACCGGCAGCCAGTAAGTAGAAAGAGGCTCACCATTCTGAACTACCCTTGACCAAATCTGCTGGCTTATATGAGCTTTGAAAATTATCTTTTGACAGATCCAAACACTTAACGGAGTGCAGACACATGATTCATCTAAGAAGCCTCGCTTGACGTTCTGTCAGAATAAGGAATGACTCATTAGAAATCCCCCCAAATGGCACGCAAGGTGGGTCTGACCCTCCTACGTGGCTCAGGTTTATTCTCCCCCTAAGTGCGTGACCGGGGGGTGGGTGGGGGGAGAAGGCAGATTTAACTGGGCAAGTCCTGGGTCACGTTGGGTCGAACACGGTTCTGTACTTCATCCGGCGGAGTGAAGGCTCGTGGAGTCCGGGCAGGTGCAGGAGCCCGAAACTACAGTGACTTCTCGTCGTGCGATGAGGGGCGTGGAGAGATCCTCACCTGCAGGTCCCGCGAGCCCAGCCGAGCCGCCGGGGCGTCCGGATGGCCAGGGACGTCTCCGGGGCTCCCGCCCAGTCTGCCGGGGTCTTGGGGGCCTCGCGGCCGAGCCACCCCGCCGCCGCCTCCTTACCTTGGTGAGCTGCGCGATTTTCTTGCTCATTTTCAGGTGCAGGTCCTGGCTGTAGTCCAAGCCGTGCCCCGCCTGCGCCGCGGCGGCCGGCGAGGGCGCGAATTTGGCCGCCGCGCCGCCGTAATGCTGCGGCTGCCAGCTCGGGCCCGGGGTCGCCATCTTCCCGGCAGACCCCGGCCGGGGCGCCGCTCCTCGCGCTCCCGGGGCACGGCGGAGCGGCGGCGGCGGCGGCGGCGGCGGCCGGGGGGCAAGGCCCGGGGCGGCCGCTGCGGGACCCGACCCCCGGCGCCTGTCGGCCGCGGCCGCCCTCCGGCCCGCGACGCCCCCCCGGGTCACCCCGGTCCGGGGACGGGGCAGCCCCGCCGGGCCGGGGCCGAGGCCGCGGACCACAGGGGCGCGGGGGGAGGGGCCGCGGTGCACGGCCCGGCCGCTCTCGCCCGCTCTTCAGCTGACGCCTGGCGGGGGCGTCGAGGGCCGCGCGGCCCCGCAGGTCCCGCTCCCACCTGGCACCACGGAGCCGGCGAGACCGGCGCCGCCGGGGCTGCGGAGGGAGGAGGAGGGAGGAGGAGGGAGGAGGAGGGAGGCGGGGACGTGGAGGAGGACGCGGGAGCCGCGGCGCCGCCGTTACCAGGGCGCGCGGGGCGGCGACGTCATCCCTGCGCTGCCAAGCCCCGCCCCCCGCAGCCCCGTGGCTGGCGCTGAGCTCCGGGAGGCCCCGCCCACAGCTGGGCGGGGGGGGGGTCCTCGGGGGGGGGTCCGCGGGCCCCAGCTCCGGCGGGGAGCCCCAAGTCCGCGGGCGAGGACGGGCTGCGGTCCCTCGGGTTTGCAGAGCGCGGGCCGGTTTGCTGAGGCTTTCCACGGGCAGCCTCGCGCGCGGGCGGGGGCCGAGTGGCTCCTGCCCCAGGCGGGCGGCGAGCTCCGCTCCGACCCCCTCCCTCCCAGGGCCGGCCTCAGCGCTTCGGACTCGGGCAGTGCAGTAGCCCGGGACGCAGTAATCCCTGCCTTGCACCTTTCGGACTCCTACAAATAGGATGGTTATTTGCAGTGTGCTTAGGCCGACCCCTGCCCTCTGTACATCGCGAGTGTCGGTGTTGGGAGACAGCACACGCCTCATCAGTTAGTATAGCGCTGCACCCCGACGTTTCCCCCCCCCCCCCCAGCCTTAGCGGAGACGGAGGCAATTATATACGAAATCGAGTTGGCTGGAAGTAAAAGGGAGAAACAGAAGATGGAACACGATGCCAGCTCCTTAAGGATTTGGGGCCGGGCCAAAGTGTGTCATTACTTGTGCATTTGCACCTCTCTAAATGTGTTATTTCCTAATGAGCTTCTCCTCACATCTCTACCACCCCCACCCCCCGTAAGTCAAATGATTTATTTTATTTTAAGTGTATCCTGTGTTGAAGCAAATAAGTCGGGTTTTGGAGGTTTTTTTAGATTTTTATTTATTCATGAGACACAGAGGCAGAGGGAGAAGCAGGCTCCATGCAGGGAGCCCCACGTGGGACTCGATCTCGGGTCTCCAGAATCAGGCCCTGGGCCCAAGGCAGGCGCTAAACCGCGGCGCCACCCGGGCTGCCCAAATAAATCGTTTTAGGACAATCTTAGCACAAACTTTAAAAATGTAGAATTGTACCTATTTTAAGACTCTTTTTCTCCAGGCAGTTTTGCAGAACTGAATTCCTCCATGTTATCATATGTGATTTCTCTTTAGCCTGCAACTAACTAAATCATGGTATAAATCTGAGATTATTAACAAATCCAGCTGGGACCCAAATTATCATTGCTACAAAATCTAAACCAACAAGGTGAAGATTGAATAGCATCATGAAGTACTTCCAGAATTCTTGGAATTCCAGAAAGGAAGAATGAAATTGGCCACATCTTATCCCAGATGCTAGGTACTCAGCTCTTCTATAACCCCCATCCACCATAGGCCTTCCAGAAAATAAGTTGTCTAGTTCCAAGGTTCTGAATGGAGCAGATGGCCAGAAACAAATATGCAGATTTTGCTCTGTTCTTAAGCTCTAATAATTTAATGAAATTAAAGAGAATTAGGAGCTAGTGTTATTTCATCAAATTCTAGGCATAGAAGATTCACAATCATTTTAGAACTCTTATATCCTTTACATTCTAAGCAGAAATATATGCTCAAAAGACTCCTTGTTAAATTTTTATAGCTAAGTCTTGCTAGGGCAAAGAAGGTGTTTTTGGTTTTGTCTCTATGATTTAGTGGAAAGAATATAATACTGGAAATAAGGAGACCATGTATAGCCTCAGCTGAGTCACTGAACCTGTTTGCCTCCTCTGAAACAAGACAGTATTTATCGGTCTCTTCCCTCTAACTTGACAATTAAAGCTTGAGGCCCTGATTTACACTGAACCCTATCACATGGGGTCCTGCCATCAACTATACAGCATAGCCCAAGAAGAGACTTTTCCTAAATACTATGCTCACAAGACACCCAGTGTCATTCCACGAATTTAATAGTTTTGTCCTACCACAGAGGGATAACACAGGTCATCTGGTACAGAATGCTATTCAGTTATAAGTAATAAACATAAAGAATACTATTATACACCCTAGAATCTCACCTTTTAAAAATCCGGTAAAGGAGGTGTGCAATAGGAGAGAAAACAGGAAAAGCTAGTTAGGCAAGAAATCTTTATTTAGTACCTGTTTCCCTCACGAGATTGTTTACCCAGAAATATCTATTGAATGCCCTTTGTATGCTAGATACTGCTGCGTTAGGTGCTGAGATTGCAGTGTTGTCAATAAGCATGACTAAGAATCTGACTCTGTCCTCAAAAAGTTAGCCATCTAGTGGAAAAGACAGACCAAGAATAAGGTGCAACGCAACATGGTGTTAAAGGAACTCACAAGAGGGGCACTTAACCTTGCCTGAGGTGTCAAGGAAGACTTCACACATACAAAGGCAATAATTGCACAGATTTCTGAGGGAGGAGTTTTTCAGCCAAAAACAGGTAGTAGATACACGGATTACAAGCTCTGAGGATAGCAAGGGCAAAGCCCTGAAGATGAGAGAGAACATAATCCACTTAGAGACAGCAAGTGGTACCCTATGGCTGGAGCAAAGAATTTGATGGGAAGTCAAAATATGAGATAGAGTAGGTATCAAGATTATTCATAGGGTGCGTGTGTGCGCGCGCGCTTATTGGCCTTGATAAGGGTTGAGTTTTTACCCTGAAGGCAATAATGAGCCACTGAAGGGCTTTGTGCAGAATGAAATAATCAGATTTGCACTTTAGTGACGTAATTCTTGTGACTATGGTAAATGGATTTCAGAGGCAACTCTATGGGCAGGAAGACTAGTTATGGGGCTATTGCACTTATTGAAGTGAGAGAGGATGAAACATTAACCTAAACTATGGCAGTGAAAAAAACCCAAAAAAACAAATGGATATATCTGAAACATCCATAGGGTAGAACAGACAGGACTTTGAGGCTGAGGAAGAGAGAACGGTCAAGGGTGCCCCCTGAAACAGCCTAGAGGAGGGACAGGTGGGGAAAGTGATAAGTTCAGTATAAAATATGTTACCTTTGAGGTACCTGTGGAAATCCAAATAAAGATGTTCAGCTGCAATGCAGTATAGAGTAGGAGAGGTAATATAGTAATCAAACCTGAATACAGCAGGGGAAGGTAAATATTGCTTACAAAAGGAGACTGGAAGCTATTGGTATATGTAAAAAAGCATCTGTCTAGGCAGGTTGTTATTTTTTTAAAACATTTTTTTTTATTTTTTATTTATTTATGATAGTCACAGAGGGAGAGAGAGAGAGAGGCGCAGAGACATAGGCAGAGGGAGAAGCAGGCTCCACGCACCGGGAGCCCGATGTGGGATTCAATCCTGGGTCTCCAGGATCGCGCCCTGGGCCAAAGGCAGGCGCCAAACCGCTGCGCCACCCAGGAATCCCGGCAGGTTGTTATCTATGACATCCTAGAGCTTCTCTTTGAAGACGAGTCATAACCCATGGGTAGAAGCATCAGGCCAAAGGGAACAATACGAGAGACATGGGCTCATAGTACTGCAGGGGTAAAGGCTGGTGCAGGGGAATAGTTACTTAAAGCACGTAGAAGAATAAGCTGGAAGTAAAAAGAATTATTGGAACAGAAGTTCAAATCCAAATCCATTATTTTATACATATCTGAATATATATAAAAGGTTGAGTTGTACAGATTTTCAAAGCCAATTACTAGTAGAGCTAGAATTATGACCTAGATATTTTAAGCCCCAGTTCTTTCCAGTTTACTAAACAATAGTTGAAAGCTATTTATAGGGGAATCTCTGTTCTGATATTCTTTGACTAGAAATTTCTTATTCTAAAGCACCCATGCACTGATATTTCAATCACAATTTATATTTGGAATGATGTCTCCGAGGCTCTCAAATTCCCTACACACTTTCTAAATTGTTAGAAATGTTTTGGGGAGGGAAGAAGAAAGCAGTTGTGGTGGCTATAAAGGCCGAGTTAATGAAACTTCCATGGCTCCTTCCAGGAGGGGCCCTAACTAGTGATAACATGGTTAGAAGATTTAGTAAAAATTTATGAAAATAGCTTTTGTGTATTTTTCTCTCAAGTTTCCCAAATTATATATACTTCAGACTCCAGAAAACCTAGATTATCCCAAGCAGCAGTATATAAAGAATTAATTCTGGGATTAAAATATGAGCTTAAAATTTATTAGGCCAAAAGCACAGGCAATAAAAGAAAAAATGGCAACATTGGGCTTTGCCAAAAGTAAAAACTTTTGTTCATCAAAGGGCATTATCGACAGAGTAGAAAATCATCCCACAGAATGGAAGAATATATTTGCAAATTACATATTACATAAGGGAATAATATTCAGAATTTATTTAAAAACTCTTTTAACTCAATAACAACAGCAAAATGATCAGATTAAAAACTAGGCACAGGCACCTGGCTGGCTCAGTCAATGAAGCATGCAACTCTTAATCTGGGGGTGCTCCATGTTGGGCATGGAGATTACTTTTTAAAAATGAGCAAAGGACTTAAATACACACTTATCCAAAAAACATGTACAAATGGCCAATAAACACATGAAAAGATGCTCACGACCACTAGTAATTACAGAAATGCAAATCAAAACCACAATGAAATACTACACACCTATTAGAATGGTGGTTATAAAAACTCAACAAAACAAAATAATGAGTTTTATGTGGAGAAATCGGGCCCCTTGTACATTCCTGGTGGGAATAAAAAACGGTACAGGTGCTGTGTTAAACACTATGGCAATTCCTCAAAAAATTACACATAGCATTACCATATGATCTAGCAATTCCTCTTCTGGGTATGTACCCAAAAGAATTAAAAGCAAAGATTCAAAGAGATATTAGTACACCAATGTTCATCAGAATATTAGTACACATTATTAACATAGCCAAAATGTGGAAGCCCAAGGGTCCATCAGCAAACGAATGGATAAACAATATGTGGTATATATTATTCAGCCCCAAAAAGGAGGAAAATTCTGACATATGCTTCAGTATGAACAAACCTTGAAGACATCATGCTAAATGGAATAAACCAGTCACTGAAGGACAAATAATGTATGATTCCACTTATAGAAGGCGCCTAGAGTAGTCAAATTCAGAGACTTAGAAAATAGAAGGGTGGTTGCCAGGGGTTGAAGGGAGGTGGGAATGGGAAGTTATTATTTAATGGGCACAGAGTTTCAGTTTGGGAAAATAAAAAAGTTCTGGAAGTCGATGGTGGTTACAGTGGCACAGCAATGTAAATATACTTAATGCACTGAACTGTACTTTTAAAAATGGCTCAAATGGTATATTTTATGTTGTGTATATTTTACCACAATAAAAAAAAAAGGACACTGATTTCTTCAATGAGAGTTTCCCTCACTACCTTTGGGAAATTCATTCCAGAGAACAGATAATCAGAAAATACTGTTCCATCAACCAAGGATCCATTGAATGCTTTCTTTATAGAGTGAAATTCATTTCCCATCCCAGGCCAGGGTTAGCTAGAGAGGGCATCTGGATATGAAGTTTGAAAGATGGAAGAGGTCAGAAAATGCTCTTCTTTCTGTTTTCCCTTTCCTATACTTCCCATTTGGCCCAGAAGAGTCATAGAATTCAAATAGTCAATATAGAATGAAACAACTGAATATCTACAAAAATGCCATATAAGGTTGGGCTGGGCAGGTGCTCTCCAAGGAACCTTCTAACTCTCTTCTCTTCTGCATTGCATCGTTAAGCCTCTAAGGAACATTCAGTACTTGAATGAAACTTAATCTAAGGTCGTGCAACCAGGCTTAATAGAATAAAGGACTCATAATCAATAGAGACTGTGGACAAGCAACTGAACTCTTGGAATCAATAAACACACCAGATCTCTGTAAAACTTCACACAAGGAACCTTTTTTTTGGTATTAAATATTTTCCAAGTGACAACCATTCCTTTGGTACCAGTCTCTAAGTATAATGGTGAGTATCAGAGGGGCACCTGGTGGCTCAGTGGTTGAGGGTCTGTCTTCGGCTCAGATCATGGTCCTGAGGGTCCTGGGACTGAGCCCCACATTAGGCTCCCCAAAGGGAGCCTGCTTCTCCCTCTGCCTGTCTCTACCTCTGGTATGTGTCTCTTATGAATAAATAAAAAAATCTTAAAAAAAAAACAAGTGGTAAGTATCAGAATCCTTTTATTCCAGGACTAATTGTGCCACTAAGCCAAGTCTTTTTCTTCATCTGTGAAGTTAGGACATTGGACTGAATGATCTTAGGGTTTCCTATATTTCCCATATACTACATGCTGAATCATTTCATATTTTTAAAGACACATTATTTTATTATACTTATTTGGATATATTACAGTCATTTGTGTGCCAACTCTCACATTCACCTCCTAACACACCCAAAGCATGCTACACAATATAATCCCAAATAAGGTTGTAGATCTATCTAGATAAGTGGTAGACATTACTGTAAAGGAGTTTGTCCTTCATTGATGTCTTGGCCTGTGTTCCTTTCACTTTCTCTCTTTGTTCCTTTCTCATGAGTTTAGAAAACTCATTCTGTCACATTAATTAATGGAAAGTGGTATAATACTCCTAAAACGTTTGATGCATAAAAAGTGTTCAATAGGGATCCCTGGATGGCGCAGCGGTTTGGCTCCTGCCTTTGGCCTAGGGCACGATCCTGGAGACCCGGGATCGAATCCCACGTCGGGCTCCCGGTGCATGGAGCCTGCTTCTCCCTCTGCCTGTGTCTCTGCCTCTCTTTCTCTCTCTGTGTGACTATCATAAATAGATGATTTAAAGTAAGAAAAAAGGGGATCCCTGGGTGGCGCAGCGGTTTGGCGCCTGCCTTTGGCCCAGGGCGCGATCCTGGAGACCCGGGATCGAATCCCACATCGGGCTCCCGGTGCATGGAGCCTGCTTCTCCATCTGCCTATGTCTCTGCCTCTCTCTCCTTCTCTCTCTGTGACTGTCATAAATAAATAAAAAAAAAAATTAAAAAAAAAATAAAGTAAGAAAAAATTTTAAAAAAAAGTGTTCAATATATGTTTGCTTCCAAATTTTGGTTAATTTCACTTTCTCCACCAATACAATTATGAGCTTTTCCTTGATGAACAAAACCAACCCTTTTTTATAAACGTAATCAACCAGTAACTAACTGGCTTATTCATTGTTTGGGTTCCTCAGCAGACTGACTGAGGTAGTTTATTTGATAGGTAATCTTGGGAAGCAGAGAAACTGAGAGAGATAAGAAGGAAAAGCCAGGAATGCCTGGGTGGCTCAGCAGTTGAACGCCTGGCTTTGGCTCAGAGTGTGATCCTGGTCTCAGGATTGAGTCCCACATCAGGCTCCCTTTGAGGAGCCTGCTTCTCCCTCTGTCTATGTCCCTGCCTCTGTATCTCTCTCTCTCTCTCTCTCTCTCTCTCTGTTTCTCATGAATAAGTAAAATCTTTTTTTAAAAAAAAGAAGGAAAAGCCATTCAAGAACATATTATTGAGCTAGCTACTGCATTGATCAATTGGAACTCAATTTTACTAAGAACTCTACAAGAAACCATATAGAATGCATCTCAGAATTTTCCTGCCCGGGGACAAAAGGCTGATGCATTTATCAACTGATTCCCTTCACTTATTAATTGAGGGCAGCTTTCAGGGGAATCAGTCCGTCATATGTCTGGTTACTCCGTGTAGGCTCAGTGAGCTTCTGTGGCTTTGGAGAGACTGTTGTGTCAGGGAGGCAAAAAGATGCCACCGGCACTTGGAGGGGAACTGTCCAACAGCTCTGCAGCTGAAATCAAAGAAAGTGTCACAGGACACACAAAGAATCTGTTACCATCTATCATTTAAACTTTTCAGATCCATTTTTGCCCTATATGCAAATCCATTAAGTCATCAATTCTTTAAGGTCATGTCCAACTGCTAATTCTCTAAAGGACTTAAGGCAAGAGAATTAGTGTAGCAAGCAGATGTCCCATGCTCCAACTGGTCCAAAGACTATACTTTGCATTCATCAGGTCCCTTCTCCACTACGCATTATAGATTTTCCTCACCCTTGGCAAGCACTTTAGCTGGTCTGAATTGTTTGGTGCGGAGACCCAGTTTTTCATCCTTGAGGCTAAGTTCTTGGATGGCTTGCTCATGTAAGATTGAGGTTGCTTCAGTTTTTATTCAGTACTATGACCAGACATGAAAGAACAGGGGAATCTCAGTGAAACTTTTGAGATCTAGAAATACTCCTTGCCTCCGTTATTTAGCGGCAATCCCAGGGGGTGATGATAATCAGGTTAATTAGGGGCAGCCTGGGTGACTCAGCGGTTTAGCGCTGCCTTCAGCCCAGGGCATGATCCTGGAGACCTGGGATCGAGTCCTGCGTCGGGTTCCCGGCATGGAGCCTGCTTCTCCCTCTCTCTCTCTATCTCTCTCTCTCTCTCTCTGTCTCTCATAAATAAATAAATAAAATCTTGAAAAAAGATAATCAGATTAATTAACCCGCCAGGATAAAAATGCCTTTATCTACTAGTACTCTGGCATAAAGAGCCAAAGTGAGCAGATGGTAGTTGTAGCTATAGGTTTTATAAAACTCTTGTTGTATCCCCCAGTAGTGGACGGTTTCTTCTTTCTACCAATAATAACCCAGATCTATAATTTAACAGAGCCTAAGGATGTAGGAATAGGAAGCAAGAGGTTCACTGGGTATAATGGTGAAAGGAGCCACTCCCACTCCCCACTTTGGTTTCCAGGCTCATGTATTCTAACTATTGAATATATAACACCACATATTGGTCAGGCTCAGTGCATATACCTCACCATGCAGAACAACTCCCAACCCTACAGAATGTTGTCCCCAAACTAACTGAACCCTCACTAGTCCATCACTCCATCAGATCAAATTCATCTAGATAATGTGGTGTATGGTAGGAAGGAACAGTGGATCCTATAGTCTTGTGTTCATTGTTGTCTTGTTGTATCTCCTTCACTGTGGTTCTTTTAGTCCTAAGTAATGTTATTTAGGCTACCATGTCAGTAAATAAATCATTCTCTAAGCTCTCAGATAATAATCCTGAAAGAAATGCTCTGGGCAAGCCAAGAACATAGCCAGAATAGGAGATGCTTCCTGTAAGGATGAATCACTTCTTCCTCCAGAGGGGGGTGAGGGGTCTGATGTAATCACCTTACCACTAAGTGCCTGGCTGGTGTCCTTCACTGGATGCTCCGTATTGGTCTTTGGTGCTGACAAGTCAGAAATTCTGCAGAAGCAGTAACTATTTCAGTTTGGTAAGCAGGAGCCAATACTGTTGGGGCCAGACATGCCCTCCATAATTACTAACAGGGCTATTGTGTGCATAGGCCCATTGTACTAGCATTGGGATGTCAAGAACAGAGGCTGGCTGGCATTTGTCTGAGGACAATCTTGTCTACCTCCTGGTTAGGAATCATAGATATTCTCTGTGTCACTCAATAAATTGTTTGGGCCACAATCAGCTGCCTCTAAAATTAAAAAAGACCGGGATCTCTGGGTGGCGCAGCGGTTTGGCGCCTGCCTTTGGCCCAGGGCGCGATCCTGGAGACCCGGGATCGAATCCCACGTCGGGCTCTCGGTGCATGGAGCCTGCTTCTCCCTCTGCCTGTGTCTCTGCCTCTCTCTCTCTCTCTCTCTCTCTCTCTCTCTCTCTCTCATAAATAAATAAAAAAATTTAAAAAAAATAAAAAAGAATAAAATTAAAAAAGACCAAATCTTGTGTAGTACTTCTTGCTAAGTGTTAGGAATGCATATTTTAATAACTAAATATATCTATCCTAGTCATACATTTGGGGCTTGGGAGAGAATGGCCTGCAAACCCAAGAAAAACGCCTTGTACCAGGACTCCACTTATCCTCTGGCTCTTTAAGCATCCACTTTATTGAGGGGGGCATGATGGCATTTGGGTCCCCTGTTATGAGTGGCATCTTAGATTCTGTATCTAAAAGCCCATGAAAACTCTACATAAATGGCTATAGATCCCTTTGTGGAAAGAATTGAAGAGTTAATGTATATATTTATGATGAGGCTGCATGGTCTTGAGGGGATTGGGCTTCCTTTTCAGTCATTGGGCTCTGGGTCTGGGAGCTACTTCAGATCTGGAAATGCAACGAAGCATTATGATTTTCTCTTATGGGGATGATGGTGCTAACCTGCTGCTCACCTGCTTTTGATTTTTTAAATTATGAAAGTCAAGTAATACTTTCACAGATTACCTGTTATCTCTAAGAATACAAAGGACTATTAGCCATTACCCCAAATCTTTGGGGTCTAGGAACCCTGGGTTAACCCTTTAGTTTTATTGCCTAATATTACAGTAACTATCCTTTTGATGTTTAAGTGCAGTTACCTGGCCTCTAATAAAATGGAAGTCTTTCATTCCTATTGACCCCTGGGAACCCAATTCTATGGCAGCATTTTCTTCCATGAACCCTGGTTCCTAGAGTACACTGCCACTGACCTTTTTAAAAATGCCATCACATCTTATTACTCCACTGAAGGAAATAGTCTAGGAAATGTTGTCAGGCAGTGGGTCTCACATAAAAACTGCTTTCTGATATATCTACCTCTTTGAGTCTTCTGATCTGTTCCTTAATACTCTGATAGTTCCAGCATCTCTATATCGTTGTCATGTTCCAACTTAAAAGCACCATCTCAGCAGTGTGTTGAGACAATCCAAGCGTCCTTGACAGGATGTTAAACCCTGAGTCATCTTATATGTTTGAACAAGCTCTCCCCTATTCTGCTCTATATCCCACTCATCCTATTTTATTTAACACCTTCAAATCTATTCCCATCGATCTTTCCTTCGTTCCTGTCAGTACATATTAGCAAGATGCTCTAATTTTTCAGTAAGTTATTTCTCCTCATAGCAGAGATTGTACCTTCCCTCATATGGTACTCTGGAACTCGATTCTCATTATTAATCTGCAGAGCAATTGGAAGAGTCAGTAGAGAAGATCCCAAGGAGGATAAGCATCATGTTGCAAGACACTCACCTCAGGGAGGTGCTCATCCTCTTCAGGCAAGAGAAGAATGCTGTTTTTTAGTAAGAGGGGAAAACTGGCTTCTATAGCTCCCATTATTCAAGAGTATCCAAGATTTAAGGCCCTCATACATATCCTCACAGGTGCCTTCATCCCAAGTCTCAGGGTCCTAGACTTTATCTGTCAAAGCCATGATGTGAGCATAGATCTTTAACATAGGAGACCTGCATGTTCAATCCCCTTTGCCATTCTGCTACTCCCAAGATTAAATTCTGAACCGATTTTTAGTACAGTCTGCCCTTTTGCTATAGGGTCTGTTTACTTTCTTCATGGAGGACGTCTGACTTCCACAGAATTCCTTGAATTGATAAGTGGCTAAAATGAATTTGTCTCTCTTTCTTTAAAGCACTCTTTAAGGCTTCTAAGGCAGTTTACAAAAGCTAGGCAATATACTACCTGTATAATAATCATAGGCTCTTTTCATTCCAGTATTAGATATATTGAATAAGCAAAACTTCCTTTTCTACCACTTCCTATCCACTGCACTTAAAAGTTTGGTACTTGGGCAGCCCTGGTGGCTCAGTGGTTTAGTGCCGCCTTCAGCCTAGGGTGTGATACTGGAGACCCAGGATCGAGTCCCACATCAGGCTCCCTGCATGGAGCCTGCTTCTCCCTCTGCCTCTGCCTCTGCCTCTGCCTGTGTGTGTGTGTGTGTGTGTGTGTGTCATGATTAAATAAATAAAATCTTAAAAAAAAGTTTGGTACTTATGCCAGAGGTATGGACATCACCCTCCAGCAATAGAAATTTTGTTTCCACCTGTCTTGTGAGTAAACCATTTCCAGAATACTATCTGGAGGGTCTGTTTCTTAGAGTTATATCTAGTATTACCATCTTAGTTTGGGTCTTCTCAAGAGCAGAGCCTAAAGTAAGGACTTGAGGGTCTATTTCTTAGGGTTATATCTAGTATTACCATCTTAGTTTGGTCTTCTCAAGAGCAGAGCCTAAAGTAAGGACTTGAGTTTAGGTAATTTATTTGAGAGATGAATCCAGAAGATTGGAGGGAGGAAGTGAGCCTATCAAGAGAAGGAAGATGGAAAAGCCAACCAAAGGTATGTCATTGAGCTAACTACCATGGAGGACAATGGGGCTCGAGTCTTCTGAGGACCCTCTGAGGAGCCATGTAGGATATACCTCAGAATTGCCCCTCCAAAGAATGGGAGGCTAAACATGAATTCCCCAGCTTCCACGCTCCATTGTTTGAGGCATGCCTAGAGGTATTTCTTCCCTACACTTTGGCTTGCCCTGCACACCACTATTTAGGTTCCCATTTCTTAAGAGAGAGACTTGGGAAAGAAAGTCAGAGAGATGAGATGATGGGATTCTGTGATCATGCATGGGGAAGCACACTATGGCTGTAGTGGAAAACAAAGGTAAGCTAAGTGGATGTAACACAGGTTACTAAGACCATCTGCTTCATCACCAAAGCCAATCCCATACACCAAGAAACAGGCACCTAGTCTTCTTTAATTAAATGTTCCCATCTCTTCCTTTTTAAGAAACTTTACTTATAGTCCCTAACCATTCTTATCAGAATAAGTTTTATTTCCTCATAGACACTGAGTGAGAGAAGAAACAATCTACTTCATAAAGTTAGTGCTAAAGTTAGAAAGATCCTACAGTGAGAGTTTTATGGCTGTGATTTCCTGCCAGGTGTGTGTGTGTGAGTGTGTGTGTGTGTGTGTGTGTGTGTGTGCGTGCGTATTTTACCTGTGTCAAGTTATTGTGGGAAGAGCTCTAAGCAAATTAGCATTTGTTCAATCTCTTACTCCTGGCTCCAAAATCTAGTGCCCAGGAGACAGAACTTTTTCTTTATTTTTCACTGCACTCTCTGGGAGGGCTTCTCCAAGAGAAGATATTAAAACATCTAAATGAGTAATAATAAGGCTCTTCTATTATTTTGTGAATTTCTGGTCCATCCTTCCAGATAATGAGAAGACCAGGAAGAAAGAAAGGGTGCTGTTTAAGAGTCTTACTAGTACTATTATACTTTGCTTGGCTGAGATTCAGTGTGGGAGGGATAGCACTTTGGGTCAATGTTTGGGTGCATGTCTACCTCTTCCCTTCCCTCTTCAGTCTCCTTCATCCCCTCCAACTTGCTCCTCTCAGATCCTGGCATGTCCTTGGCATTGGTTAATATGGGCTGGTCTCCAGGCAGCCCGTCCAACTCTAGAACTTTAGAAACAAGGCAGTGCATTTTGGCAGCATTCTGCTTGAGGCTCCCTCTCTTTTTTCATTTGAAGATTTTATTGTGTCACCCTGGGGAAAGAGAAATGGTGTTAAGAAGGAGGAATTCAGGGAGAACAAAGAGTGGTGACCAAAAGAGGCAATAATGAGAAGAGTTCAGATTTAGAGAAATGATATCTGAAGGAATATTGGGGTCAGAACAATGATGACATTATTTTCTATCCTTTCCATCTAGTGGTTAACACTGTTTTCTCTCACCTCTGCCTCATGATTGGTTTTACTCACAACTTGAAAGTTGCTACTTCCTTTTCCAAAAATGTTTATTCACTCAAGTAAATGAGCTTAACTTTCAATTCCCCACCTCTTTTCCTCTTTTTTTTCTTCCTGTTCTATTCTCTAATTTCTCTATCTTTATAAGAGGAACAATGAAAAGCAAAAATGGAAACAAAATATGAGCTATCACATATACTTCTAAAACAAGTTTTCCATATCCACATAACTGACCTAAGAAAATGAAGAGCTGAGATGTCTTCTTTTGGGTTTCCCCCAAAAGTTAATTCTGCCACAAGGATTTGTGTACAAGTGGTTAATTCAGGGAGTGATCACCAGAAGTGGAAGAGAGGAAAGTAGGACAGGAAATGGAGAGAGACACAGCGAAAGATGGTGCATTATTACTACCATGAGCAAGTAGAGTCACCACTACTGTAGACCCTCCGAGCGACTATGTAAAACACATCCAAAATGATCTGAACAAGGAATCAAGGAATCAAGGTCAAGGAAGCAGGAGTATTTACCCATCAATATTCACCCATTACTGTAGCCCCCTCCTTATCCGTAGGGGGTATATTCCAAGACCCCCAGTGGATGCCTAAAACCAAGGATAGCACCAAACCCTAGATATACTATACTTTTTCCTAGATATACCTACCTGTAATAAAGTTCAATTTACAAGTTAGGCACAGTAAGAGATTAACAACAATAATTACTAATAAAATAGAATTGTAACAATATACCATAATAAAAGTTACATGAATGTTGTCTTTATCTCTCTCAAAATATCTTACTGTACTATACTGACCCTTCTTGTTATGATAGGTTGTCTGCTTAATTGGGGTTGACTGCAGCTACCTGAAACCATAGAAAGTTAAAGGACTACTATACTGGTTGAAGTTTGCTACCAAGACATTAACTCCCCAGGAGCCCTCAGGCAGAGTAAGCCTTAAGATAGGAGTCATTGGAAGTAAACAAATTTTCTACCCAAATGCCGCTGACCTCCAGAATTGGCTGAGGGGCTGTTAGCAGTGCATTGAGGTCAGAGTTGCATATTTTTGTCTGAAAAAGCCACCTGCTTTGAGCTTGTTTCTCCTCTATATTGACTAATTGTTTTTTTTTTAAGATTTTATTTATTTATTCATGAGAGACACACACACACACACAGAGAAGAGTCAGAGACACAGGCAGAGGGAGAAGCAGCTCCACGCAGGGAGCCCAACGCGGGACTCGATCCCAGGTCTCCAGGATCAAGCCCTGGGCTGAAGGCGGCGCTAAACCACTGAGCCCCCCGGGCTGCCCTATAATGACTAATTGTTTCAGTTTTCTTAAAACATTAAAAATACTTTTCTATATCCGTGTTTTGTTTTTATAGGCTGTATGATAATAGCAATACCCTACAATATCTCACATTTCTCACAACACACTTTTACTGATCTCTTTTAATCTCAAAATTGTCCTTGGAATGAACATTATTAGCTTCACTTCATTATAAAAGAACTGTGGCTAAGAGAAGTTACATATTCCCTCAAAAGGCCATAAAGTAAGTTGCTGATGCTCAAACTTGGCTCATTTTATTTTTACTTTGGTGCTTCTCCCACCAGAGCCACATTTATTTCCTATAATAGCACAGAATTTCTTAAGCATGTGCACGGGATATAATATACTAATAATGCTTAACCATTAAGTAAAAATTATGTTAACATTCTTTATGTGACTCATATCCCTAGCTGGTGCACCTAGAATACATAATAGAAGACAAGAAACCACCATAAGATACAAATGAAGTTAAAGAATAAAGGGTAAGAATGGAAGCAACACGAGTGTTCAGAGATCGATGAATGGATAAAGAAAATGTGATGTGTACACACACACACACACACACACAAAGGAATATTAGTCATAAAACAGAAGGAAATCTTGCTATTTACAACAACATGGATAGATCTAGAGGGTATCGTGCTAAGTGAAGTAAGTCAGAGAAAGAAATACTATATGATTTTACTCATATGTGACATTTAAGAAATAAAATGAATGAACAAAGAAAAAAGTCAAACAAACAAAAAAAGACTTAAATATAGAGAATAGATTGGTAGTTGCCAGAGGGGAGGTGGATGGGGTGGGTGGGTGAAATAAGTAAAGGAGATTAAGAGTACTCTTATGATGAGCACTGAGTAATGTATGAAATTGTTGAATCACTAGATTGTACACCTGAGACTAGTATAATACTGTATATTAATTATACAAAACTAAAAAAATGCAAACTAAAAAAAGAAGAAGAAAGGATATGAATCCGTTATTAATAGAAAAACGCTAGGAAGAAATCAAACAAGATTGTAACATGGATTGGGTGCCAGGGCACAGGACAGAGCTGCACATCATTCCCCCCCGCCCACATCAGAAGATCAAGAGTAGGGATCCCTGGGTGGCGCAGTGGTTTAGCGCCTGCCTTTGGCCCAGGGCGCGATCCTGGAGACCCAGGATCGAATCCCACGTCGGGCTCCCGGTGCATGGAGCCTGCTTCTCCCTCTGCCTGTGTCTCTGCCTCTCTCTCTCTCTCTCACTGTGTGCCTATCATAAATAAATAAAAAAAAAAAATAAAAAAAAATTAAAAAAAAAAAAAAAAGAAGATCAAGAGTATAATTTTCATGAAAAGAGTGAAGTTGATTATAAATATAAGGTATCAGTCACTTAGGATTTGCTATAGACCAACAGCTAGTGGAAATCTTAATTCCCCTAAAGTATTACTGACAAGCTGGGTAGAGAATTTCTGGGGTAAGAATTGTTGAGGATGAGTGGATAGATGACAGTGTTATATCTGTTCTCAAGATGACTGGGGCTTGACTACAGTGATCCAAAAGTATGTAACGTAAAGGGTTTTATGTTTCACTGTTGAATATCTGAAATACCTCTCTCACCCCCAACTCCCTCCCCCTGGCCACCCCAGATTGGACATGCCCAATGCATCTTTATCTATTAATTCTTATTATAGTAGCAGACTTTGTGGAAGACAGCACAGAGGTGGTGGGTCTCATCTGTGAGAAGTTAAAGAGACCTGGCTCATAGGGTAGGTAGTTTTTTTTGAGCTGAGGTAAAGGGGGAAAAGTACCCAAGAAATTATCAAAAACCTAGAAGACATAAGAAAGAAATCCTGTGCCTAAAATAATCTCTATTTGGATGGAATCAGGCTTACAAAGTAAAAGGAATTATAGCAAAATTGAGCTTCAGTATGTATCAAGAAAGCAGAGAGCTATTACCCTGGAGAAAAACTTGATTTAACAATGTTAGAGAAAAACAATATGAGCTCTAAAAGTAGGCTTAAATCAACACACCTGCCAGGAAATACCAGGAAGAGGGTATTGGTTTGCTACAAAAGATACATTCCCTTTATTCTCTCTTGAGAGGACCCTAGTTTTGTTTCAATATGCATCTACATGTGATTCTGGAGTAATCCTCAGCTCAGGGGTCAATGTGAATTGGTCTGAGTCAGTTATGATATCACTATATCCCATGCCAGGAACTGGTTTAGGACCATGTGGTCCAGGGGCCTGATTCTTACCCATGAAGAGATGTATGGGTGAGGGCTTCTGGGTGAGGCGTCGTATGCTAACACACAGCCCCCTTTCTGCCTCTGGACCTTACTGTGTCTGTATGTGATGCCTGGAACTGCTACACCCATCTAGTTACCAGCCTGAGCATGAAGCCAAGACACTGATCGCCATGGTGGAGGGAGAGAGGAAAAGAAGCTGGGTCAGTGATGACACTGGTGAGTAGTTGCATCAATCTCCTGAAACCTGTTTACTGAATGTTTCAGGACTTTCTGATATATGAATTGATGAATTTCTATTATTTAAGTCGATTTGGGATTTTTATAACTTATAACCAAAGACGCCTTAGCTGATGTAAAAGTGAGAGCAGTGGTGGTATATCTTCTATCTCAGCATGCACACTTTGCCCTTTCAATTATAGAAGAGGAGCAGGACAAAACTAGGAAGAAGTGCAAATATTTTATGTCCAATTTATTTGTTATAAAAGATTCAAGGAAAGTCTACTTCCAAGGAATCATATCCATGTTTTCCTGAAGTATGAAAAATATTTTTTAATTTAAATTCTAGTTAGTTAACATATAGTGTATTATTGGTTTCAGGAGTAGAATTTAGGGATTCATCACTTACATAGAACACCCAGTGCTCATCTCATCAAGTGCCCTCCTTAAAGCCCATCACCCATTTAGCCCATTCCCCCACTCAGGAAAAAAAATTTTTTTAAAAAGGGGGGTATGTTCATTCTTTTTCCCAGTAATAATGCATTGTGCCATATATTTGAAAATGAGGATTTTTTTCTCATCAAATTATTGAGGTATCACTGACATATAACTTGGTATAAGTTTAAGATGTATAACATAGTGATTTTATATATGTATATATTGTTAAATGATTACTACAAAATGGTTCATTGACACAGCAATCCCCTATAGTTACAATTTTTTGTGTGTGGTGAGAACTTTAAAAATCTATTCTCTCAGCAATTTTCAAATATACAATACAGTGATGTTAACCATAGTCACCACGCCATACAGTACATCCCTAGGACTTATCTTATAGCTGGAAGTTTGTACACTTTGATCATCTTCACTGTTTCCCCACCCCCAACTCCCTTTCCCTGGCAACCACCAATTGCACGTTTCTATGAGTTTGTTTTTTAGATTCCACATGTAAATAAGATCATTCAGTATTTTGTCTTTCTCTGACTTATTTCACTTTGCATAATGCCTTCAAGATTCATCTGTGCTGTCAAAAATGGCAGGATCTTATTAGTTTTTATGGCTGAATAATATTCCATTATGTTTGTTTGTTTTCTTTATCCATTCATCCATTAATGGACACTTAAGTTGTTTCCACATTTTAGCTATTGTAAATAGTGCTGCAAGGAACACAGGGATACATGTATCTCTCCAAGATAATGATTTCATTTCCTTGGGATATATACCCAGAATTGGAATCCTGGATCATATGGTGGGTCTATTTTTAATTTTGGGAGGGGAACTCCATACTGTTTTCCACAGTGGCTGCACCAGTTTATCCTACCACCATCAGCGTAGAAGGGTTCCTTTTCTTCACATCCTCATCAACACTTCTTATTTCTTGTCTTTTCATAATAGCCATTCTAACAGGTTTAAGGTAATATCTCATTGTGGTTTTGATTTGTATTTCCTTAATGATTGGTGATGCTGACCATCTTTTCAGGTATCTGTTGACCATCGAAAGTCTTTACCCATTTTAAATCAGATTATTTATTTATTATTTTTTTTGTGATTGACTTGTATGAGGTCCTTGTATATTTTGAATATTAACCCTTATTGGATATGTGGTTTGTAAATATTTTTTATTTTCCACAGGTTACCCTTTCATTTTGTTGATAGTTTCTTTAGCTGGATAAGAACTTTTTGGTTTGATGTAGTAACACTTATTTTTGCTTTTGTTGCTTGTACTTTGGGTGTCATATCTACATCCACCAAGAGCACCAATGTCAAGGAGGTTTTCCCCTATGTTTCTTTCTAGGAGATTTATGGTTTTAGGTCTTATATTTAATTGTCTTTAATCCATTTTGAGTTAATTTTTGTGAGTGGTATAAGATAGGGATTTAGTTTCATTCTTTTGCACATGAATACCCAGTTTTCCCAGGACCATTTATTGAAGAGAGTATCTTCTCCATTGAGTATTCTTGGCTCCCTTGTCAAATATTAGTTGGCAATATATAATGCGCTTATTTCTGAGCTTTTTATTCTGTTTCATTGGTCTATGCATCTGTTTTTTTTACCAATATCATATTGTTTTAATTACTATATCTTTGTAATATAGTTTGAAATCAGTGTGATGCCTCCAGTTTTGTTCTTCTTTCTCGGGATTGCTTTGGCTGGCTATTTGGTCTTTTCTGATTCCATATGAATTTAAGATTTTTTTCTATTTCTGTAAAAAATTTTACTGGAATCTTGATAAGGATTACATGGAAATTTTTTTTTTTAGATTTTATTTATTCATGAGAGACACACACACACAGAAAGGCAGAGACACAGGCAGAGGGAGAAGCAGGCTCCATGCAGGGAGCCCGACGTGGGACTTGATCCCGGGTCTCCAGGATCACACCCCGGGCTGAAGATGGCGTTAAACCGCTGAGCCACCTGGGCTGCCTGGATTACATGGAATTTACAGATTACTTTGAGTAATATGCACATTTTAAGAATATTAGTTTTTCCAAATAATAAATATGGGATATTTTTCCATTTATTTCTGCCTTCTTCAATTTCTTTCATCAAGATATTATAGTTTTTGGTGTACAGATCTTTTGCTTTCTTGGTTAAATTTATTCCTAAGTATTTTATTGGTTTTCATGCTATTGTAAATGGGATTTCTTTATTTCTTTTTAAAATAATCTGTTGTTAGTGTATAGAAACACAATCACTTTTTTTAAAAAAAAGATTTTATTTCTTTATTCATGAGAGACACAGAGAGAGGCAGAGACACAGGCAGAGGGAGAAGCGGGCTCCATGCAGTGAACTCAATGCGGGACTCAATCCTGGGACTCTGGGATCATGCCCTCTACCAAATGCAGGCACTCAACTGCTGAGCCACCCAGGTGTCCCAATAGTGATGTTATTTTGATAACATGTATCTTTGATATGATATGATGAAGTTGTACTTTAGCTCTGGGGTCTTCCTTCTCCAAACTCATAAGCCCAGTCTAATTATGAGAAACAAGTAAGGCAAATCTCAGTTGAGGTGTTATATAAAATACTGACCAGTACTCTTCAAAATAGTTAAGGTCATCAAAAACAAGCAAAGTCTAAGAAGCTGTCACAACCAAGAGGAACCTAAGGAGACTTGGCTATTAAACATAATCTCATATTCTGGATGGGATCTTGGAATAGAATAAGGGCATTAAGTAAAAACTAAAGAAAATTGAGTAAGTACAGGCTTTAGTTGGTAATAATGTATCATACATAAATATAAAATGTTAATAATATGGGAACCTGGATGTGGAATATTGGGAACTCTCTGAACTATCTTCAAGTTCATGTAAATCTAAAATTGTCCAAAAAATAAAATTTATTTAAATAAACATATGGGCTATAAATAGTTAAAACAAAGATATTAACTTTCTAGCTATGTTTCCTGTTTTTCCAATAATTTTCACTTAATACAAAACTTTTTTTGCCCTT
This sequence comes from Nyctereutes procyonoides, assembly GCF_905146905.1. Lineage (NCBI taxonomy): Eukaryota > Metazoa > Chordata > Mammalia > Carnivora > Canidae > Nyctereutes > Nyctereutes procyonoides. The sequence continues at coordinate 25,252,684 of NW_026575146.1, forward strand.
TCAATGATAGAAATATACATAAAAACATATTCATTTCCATATTCATGGAAATTCATTATAATCTATACTCTCACAGCACATATCAAGAGCATTTATTGCCAACATGCATAATAAGGTAGTTGGCAAACATTAATTTTAATTAATTAACTATGTGTAACTAACCTAAAGACATCAATCATCAATAGCCGAGTGCCAATAAGTTACCAATTCTATTCTAGAACAAATTGCATCACTATCCAAGGTCAGAGAATTGTCTTGGATTTTTGGCATGCTTTTTATAAACTCTCAATTTTGAATTGGCTATCACCAGGAAGAGAAATGCTATTAGAGATCAAACTGATTTATTTAAAAAGAGAACATATCAAACAGTAATTTGTATAGCTATTACTCAGAGTGAGACCTTTGTCTTCTCATCTGTTTTCTCAATCTTATGATTTTGAAAAAAAAGTAAGCCAAGTACTGACTATGCCATTAGGTTCTTTTACTAATTTAACTTTTATAATTAGAGGTCATATGAATCATTTCAGAGCAAACTCAGTATATCTATTTAATTGCTTGGCTCTCACCTTAGTTTTGAAGCTAATTAACTGAATAGACTTTGGTAAATTACTTAACCTTTTTTGTGTCTCAGTTTCCTGATCTCTAAAAATGACAAAGAACAATTATATGCTACAGAGTCGTCATAATGACAATAAGTAAAGTAATAAGTCATCAAAAGTACTTGATAGGTATATTTCAGAGGACTGAATGCTCTTTGTAAATACAAACATTCACTGAAAAAATCTCTGAGAAGTTATGGCAAATGGGGGGAGATTCTGTAAGAACAGAGATTTGTAACTGAGAGTTATGTTTTCCAGAAATGAGAAAAAAACCCATATACATTTTATACACTCATTTATCTAGATTGCTTACTTTGTGGTATATTTCTGTAGGCCATATCTCTCTCTTTCATAGCTCTCAAGGGAAGAAATATCAAAATTTGGGGGTAAATCTATTACCCTGATAAAAGTTAATTACTAGAAAATACCACTTAACATGTAGTAAACATTAAATGTATAAATTGCATATGCAAAATAATTTCTGCATCACTTTAGTCTGCCAAAGCCGGTAACCTCTCTCATATTTATGTTCGTGTTGTTTTCCTATGTTGTCATGAGATTGTAATGCTTTTAAAAACTCATATTTATTAATATCACCCTGAATGTGAACTCAAGGTTTCTGAGGCAGAGCAGATTATTATTTGTTTACAGAAAATAACTGTCAGTTTCCTCCAACTGTCCCTATGGCAACATAATCAGAGGTAGATCCACATTACATGCATCAGAGTTTGTAATGTAGATGAAGAATCTGCCAAATATAAACCTGGGTGTTTATATAAGAAGGTACAGCTGTCTCCCCTCCTGTCCTGAAAGGTGGAGACAAAAGCCTTTGTTCCTAGGTTCTTACTCTTACCCTTTGAAATATAAATTAATCTCTCCAGTGGAAGATAAGACTAGTATCTCCAAAAAGGGTTTTTATAGCAATTTTATGGCTGGCCTGAAAGTGTTTGGCTAAAATGTGAAATGGTAAGCACTCCATTACTGTAGGCTACAAGGAGAAATTTGAAGGGCACATCTTTAAAAGGATGTCATAGATGGAATTTCTATATCAGGAAGGATGATGGAATAGAGAATCTCCAAACTTCTTTTGAGTTTGTGATATAAATAAAAAGGACATTGATTTTTTTTCTATTAGTAGTCTGAGGAAATTTAAGACTTATTCATTAGGCAGCAAATTCTTTACAAATATCAACTGAACTGGAATGAAAGGTCAGTCAAGATTTCTGGGAGTAAGGTCCAGAATTTATGTTTTAATGAGCTCTCCATATAATTCTTATATACTCTTAAAGTCTGAGAAGCCCTGATGATGATGATGACCTTTGGTGTAGAGTTTTTGCATGATTGCCATGATTTTCCTTTTCTCCTTATTTATGGTTAATATAGGGAGCTCATCCAGACCTTTGATGCCTTGATGTAGGGTGGGCAAATTGCCCTTGACACCCTTACCAAATAGTTACTTTTTTGTTGAATGAGTATGTGGAAGTGGGAGGAACGGGAGAGCTTGCTAAGGGTAGAGCAGAACCATCACCAGGGACCTAGGGTCTCTTTTCTCTTCTGAAATGCCCTTCACCCCATCCTGCCTGTATCCTGCCTGAACTCTTCTGGACTTTAGCCTATTTTCTCTAATCAGTGGCTCTAGAATGTGGCAAGCCTTCGTGGCTGTTTTTGCCTCTAGCAGTATTGCATAGTGGTGTTCTGGGGCTAATACTCTTGTGAATAATTTTTGTTAGGGCTCTCTACCTTTTCAAAATTTATAGTTCAAACTGCAGAAATCAGCTGGTATCCCAGCCCCTCTCCATAGATTGAAAGTGGCAATACCTCTAGACGTTGGGTTGGCTACTTTGGAAGAAGTTACCTAGGTCTTGACGGACAGTTTGGTGGAGAGTGAAGAGAGCTGTTGGTTCATAAGCCGAGACCCCAGGACACTGCTAAGTTTTCTAATCATCAAGGGTCTAAGTGGAGTTGGGAATGCTGGAACTGATACTCTCTATTCTCCAGAAAATAGGGTCGACCTCTCCTAGTAAACTTTAAAACTTTTTTCTAGTATTTGAGAGCATCCATTAGTTAGCTCAGTACTATAGCTAAATGTGTCCTCCACTATTTTCCAAAATAGGCTTTCCTCTCCATCCCACAAATAAGTCAGTTGTGTTCTTACCTCCTTGCCTTTCCTTCCTTTTTACTTGGAAAGTTGTTCTTTTTTTTAACCTTCTCTCTTCATAAATTCTCCTTCTTCCCATCTCTTTCACAAACCTTTCTCAACTAGTCTTTGTCTTATATTCTCAATTTCTATAGCACTTATCATCTGAACCACGTAATTTAGCCATTAATTATATACTGTGCCATATTATTTGCCCTAGTGTTAATGTGTCTTAGTTTTTTATTCTCCAACTAAATTATAAGTATCATGAGACATTTCACATCTCTCACTTGGCAAATGCAAAAACCTGCCCTTAGCATAGAGAAGAAATTAGGGTCACAGATTTAGAACAGGCTTTAGCACTTGAGCCCCTGCCCCCGTGCTCCACTCTCTTCCAATTTAGTTCTATTCCATTGTGTGCTCTGATTCTGGAATATTTTCTTTAAATCTTCTCATTTTATTTTTTAAATGAATCTTTTTCTTTCTCTCTCTTGGATGTTAATAAATGGTCATTTCACAGGATGTGCATGTTAGCTATGTACGCAGACCACCAAATATGCTCATAAAATATAATAGGATATAGATGGGAAGAGGATTATCTTGATGTTGTGGCATTTCACAAATGAGTTTTTATAGCATTGTGGTAAACTCTGACAAATTGAACTCTTTAATCAATGAGTATTCCCACATTCCTGGGGATTTTTATGAGAAGTTTTAGGAAACTCAGCTATATTTTTATTATTTAAAAAGTCATTTCCTTCCAGTGTTTCCACCTCCAAATGCCATTCCTTTGTTTACCTAAAGGCCTATTAGTTTGTTATCTCAACTTTTGCACAATAGTAGCCTTGGTTAATTATTTTTAGATGGACATCTGATTCAAATGTAATTCTGTACTACAATCCAGGCACTTTTCTAAATTTAAAGAGCAAGTATATTTATTATCTCTATTTTTAAACATACTTTTAACTCATCTCTCCATCTCAGAGAGGGCCCATCTGCCTCAGTTAGGGATTGGGCTCTGCTTCACCTGACATAAACTTGACTATAGTGACTTAGCCAAATAGGGGAAAGTTTTCCTCATATAACAGGAAGTAGAAAGTCCTACTAGAAAGTAAGTAGTCTAACCAGAGGTGAGTTGCCCAGGAATGGTTAGTACCTCACCAAGGTCATCTTTCCCAGGCTGCTTTTTCTATCTGAGTCTGATGGTTACAGTATAGCTAACCCCATATTTTGTTTCCCATCCAAGTTTTAGGTTAGGAAACAAGTTGAACAAACGAAAAGAAAATGACAACAATAAAAATAAGGAAGGAGGATGAGCCAATACCAGGAAAGTAAAATTTGATCTGCATCAGACTTGAGCTTACATTTCAAGGGCAGATCTGTGTGTCACATGGTCACCTCCGGCTGCTGTGGAGGTGAGGAAATACAGTTTTTTTTTTGTTGTTGGGTACACTGTGGGTCTAATAAAAATTGGAGTTTTTATTATTAGAGAAGAAAGCGAGAAGGATATTGGGCAAACAACTAGCAGTATCTATCACAGAAAAGCCAGAGGCAAATTTAAACAATTAAAACCTACTTTCAAAGTTCCAAGATGTGGCAAAAAGATTATAACGTATGTGCAGTTGGCTGAGACATTTCAGTCAAGATTGTTGAAAACTCAGCAGAATTTCAAGCCCCCGGATACTGCTACCACTGATGAATTAGGCTTTTATATTTCACAAAAGAGTATTCTTTATTAGTTAAACTCAGATTAATACTTCATGGGTTCCTTACAACGAATGTAGGGGGCCTAGAGAAAAATGTTGACTCTACTTTGTTTGTAGGGACAAAATTTAATATCATACAAAACATCTGTGCTTTTGTTAAGCATTATGTCTAGTTTATGGATATTTGCTGCCACCTGCAGTTTAAATTTGATATTCACTCTGCTTGTCCCCTGTAACTGGAGTATACTGACCCAGGAAGCAGAAAGGAAGAAAATTTCAATAAAGAGTATTATTGCCACTGCTGGGGCTGTGTGTTCACTCAGAATTGAATTCCCTGTTTGCACACCCATGATCATCAGCAGTATTATATAACATAGTCAAAAGCTAGAAGCAACCCACGTGTCTATTGACAGGAGAATGGATGAACACAATGTGGTGTAGATATATACAGTCAAGTATTATTCGGCCTTAAAAAGGAAATTTTGACACATGCTATACATAGACGAATGTCTTTGAAGACATTATGTGGAGTGAAATAAGCCAGTCACAAGAGGATGGATACTGTGTGAGTCCACTTATATGAGGTTCCTAGAGCAATCAACTTTATTGGGGCAGAAAGTAGCAGGGCAGTTGCCAGGCAGTGTGTGAAGGAGGGACTGGGGAATTAAGGCTTAATATGTAAGAACTTCAGTTGGGAGGAAGATCAGAAAGTTCTGGATATAAATGGTGGTGATGGCTGCACAACAATGTGCATGTACTTAATGCTACCGAACTGATAAAAATGGTTAAAATGGGGGATACCTGGGTGGCTCAGTGATTGAGCTTCTGCCTTTGGTTCAGGGCGTGATCCCAGGGTCCAGGATCGAGTCCTAGGTCGGACTCCCTGAGCCTGCTTCTCCCTCTGCCTGTGTCTCTCATGAATAAATAAATAAATAAATAAATAAATAAATAAATAAATAAATAAATAAATAAATAAATAAATAAATAAAAGCTTTTAAAAAATGGCTAAAATGGTACATCTTATATTTATTTTACCATGATGAGTTTTAATTTTTTTAAATTTCTTTTTTACCATGATGATTTTTTAAAAATATTGAATTTCCAGGGAAGTGAGTAAGCTGCTTCTGTGGAATACAGAAACCAGACATACTCTAATTTACATTACCATGTAGTAACAAATTGGCACTAAGTCTTTTGACTTGCTCTACTCCTGAAAAAATAGGTCCCTTGCCTGCTGATGAAGGGGCTGTCATGTTCTAATCAGTGTGCAAATTGTTTGGTAGTGTCAGGGATGCAGCAATTTCTTGTACTAATGTACTATGAAAAAGCATGTAGCAGATTCAGCTTCAGGTTAGAAGGCAAATAAGGGTAATTTGGGCAATTCATATTTCTCTAAAAAAGCAATTTCTTGGTATACAGTGCTGAATATTTTCATTACGCAAAATAGTTTTTGGACTGTTTAACAGTCCTAGAGAAATCATTTCTATGGTCTTTCGGTAATTTTAGAATATAGCAAAATCACAAGACTATGTGTACGTATGTATTAACAGTTAAAAACTGCAAAATCCCTGAATTTTATTTATTCTGTAAAGTAAGCAGGTAGGGACCTCCTAATATCCATGAAATCATTAAAAAAATCTTTTAAGGTGATATTTTTAGTTTTCTGGTCATTGAAAGTTTAATGGGTTTTGCATAAAGCAGTCTCCTTCTTCCTTTTCATCTCTCAGGTTAACGAACTCTCCTTCCCGCACTAGAGGATCAGAACACAGAAGCTGTGACCTCTTCCACCCCTGAAGAGTGGCCCACCTGCCAGGCCTCTCTCTAAAGAATAACCGAATTTTATTCTTTTAGGAATAAAATAAAGTCACTGACTGAAGTCCTTTTTTCATGACTTGAGATAGTCATGATATTCTTTTTTTTAAAGGAAGCAAGCATAGAAAAGATAGAAAATGGATTGAGAAAGATATTTGAAATATCAGAAAAGATGGAAAAGGACAGATGCAGGGTCTTCCATCATCCTTGGAAGATTTATGTAGGTGGGACAGAGGGAGAATGGCTCTGGAAAGAACAGCAACCGCGTTACGAACTGCCACAAAGGTTATTTGAAAAACACATTTTCTCTTTCGAGATGCTATGTGCAGCTGTTTGTAAAAGGACAGGGTGGGGGGATTTCATGACTTGTTTATGGTGACACCTGGAAGTGCCATTGCCACACTTCCTCAGGTTTGCTCCAGCCAAGGACTTTGTGGGGCAGAGGTGCAGCTCCTGCTGGAGGAGGAACTGCTCCCAGGGGCAACTGTGGCTCCCGATCCCCCACCAGCGTGGTGGGGACTTTCTTAGGACTGTGCTGCATCTGAGACTCCTACAGGCTTCTAGTTCTTTCCCCTCCTCTTTCCATAGGTGTGGGGCCTGCCTCGCAGTGAAGCCTCTTCCCCCTTCCACGGCTGCCTTCTCCCCATTGTCCTTTACAGACACTTCCCCTAATAAATCTCTTGCATGTCTAATCCATCTGGGTGTCAACTTCTCGGGAGTCCCAGGACACATGCCAAAAAACACACCGATTTCCCAAGCTAAGTATTCAGGACAATAATGCTGGAGTCTTGGAACCCTACTCTCCTCAGGCCGCCCTGCAAAGCCCCACCCCGAGAGCACTCACTTTCAGCTTACTTCCCTTGACTCCTCCTTAAACTTACTCACTGTATCCCTTGACATTCTAGCATTGCGACCAACAAACTCTTGTACATGTTCAGCCTGCCATACAACCCCCCCAGGTCCCTCTGGACTCTCAACATCCTTCTCCTTCACTAATAAAATGAGGCCTGGCAGTGTCCTGAGGCTACTGTCCCGAGGCAGTTCTCCTGCAGCCTTCTCAAGCCCCTGCTATGCCTCAGTGCTGGGATGTGGGGCAAGGATCCTCCTCACTTCCCACTCACACTTTGTTATAAAGATTTTATTTACTTATTCATGAGAGACACACACAGAGAGAGAGGCAGAGACACAGGCAGAGGGAGAAGCAAGCTCCTTCTGGGGAGCCTGATGAGGGACTTGGTCCCAGGACCCCCTGAACTAAAGGCTCAATCACTGAACCACCCAGGTGCCCCCTGCACTCACACTTCTGAAGCCATTTTCCTCCTTTCTTCTTTCCCTCACCCCCATCATGGTCCTTTGAAGTTCATGCCACATAACTAACTATACAGTGTTGCTATCATCTCTTATTTATGGAAGACTCTGGTTTCTCTTCACCTAGTGTTGTCAGGCTAAACAATAAGAATACAGGATGCTGAGCTAAATTTGATTTTCAAACAACACATACACTTTTTTATCTGGCAACTCCAACCCTCCCCACCCCACCCGCCATTCTCCTCATCAATTTCAGTGGTTCAGTGTCCACATGGGCCACCGGCCTCTCAGTTATTTACCTCAAATGATCTTTCCTTCTACTGTACTTTAACACCCTGTCTATAGTCACACTCAGAAACATTACTTCCTCCAAATCTCAGTTTGAAACATGTACTTTCTGCCTTCTGCCTTCTAGTCTTCTAGCTAACAAGCTCTAGAACATGGGTTGGCACACTGACCCACAGGCCATATGTGGCCCAAGGATAGTTTTTGTGCGGCCTTCAAGCTAAGAACAGTTTTTACATTTTATTTTATTTTATTTATTATTTTTTTAGTTTTTACATTTTAAAAGTGTAGTAAAAGTAAAAACAGAATAATATGTGACAGAGACTGTATGTGGATCACAAGGCTGAAAATACTTACTAAGCTAATACTCTTTAAAAAAAAGTTTGCTGACCCTGTTCTGGAACCTTCTCCATTCCAATTTGACCTTACTGAGGCCTCTATTTCATTGATCTCACATCTTTCTCAACATTTACCAACTCTCCTGACTTGACTTTCTTCATTGTCCAGTTTAGAGCTGCCTTTCTCCTTATATCACTCATTTATCCCTAACTTGACCAAGCTGAACCCAACTCTACTCTTTGTGTTTATACCCAGCAGCTGAATTTTCTCAAGAAAAATCAGAAAATCAGGCTGACAAGTCCCACCGGATCATAGACCTCTTATGAATATTCAACATGCCCAATAATTCTAGCACTTAGGTGCATTTAGGACTTTCCTACACTCTGGGGTTAGCACTTGATAGCTTCTCTCTCATCAGTGCTTGTACAGAGCTGCCCCATTTCCCTCTTGATTTATGCCAAAACTTCTCAAAAGAGTTGTCTACACTCACTCCAAAATGATTCTTGAGTTTTGTCCACAAATCTATTTTTCCCCATCTTGTTCAGGGTTCCCAAGAAAATAGCTTGTGGCAGGGTTTAATGTGAATGCTATGAAACAACAAGAAAGGAGAGCAAGACAGGGAACGTGGGAAGACATGCGCAGTGACATGCTACTGCCCTGGCCACGGTAAAAATGTGAACATGTGGAGTTCTTTGGGTGGGCTGCATGGAGATCAGGCCAGCTTTGGGAGAAAGGTAATTTATCTGCACACTCTATCCTCCTTTTGTTTCCCACTGTCAGGGTGACAGGAGCAGCCAGCCTGAGATTGGTTGGTCCATCTCAGGAGCAGAACAGTGTCCACCTACACTGCTAACAGGTAGGACACAATATCAGAAGGTGTAAAGACAGAAGAGGCTGAGGGGATCGAAGGAGGTATATAAGCTACACCTACATCGTAGTCAGCTCGGGCTCCTGTAACAGAATACCACACACTGGGTGACTTAGATAACGTGTTTTTCTCACTGTCTGGAGGATGGGAATTTCAAGATCAGGCACTGGCAGATCTGGTGTGAGGTCAAAGCCCTCATCCTGGTTTGCAGACAGCTGTCTTCTCTCGGTATCCTCACTCGGTAGAGAACAGAGAGAGAGAGGAAACAAGCTCTCTCATGTTTCTTCTATAAGGACACTAATCCCATCCAGGAGGGCTCCACCTTCATGACCTAATCACCTCCCAAAGGCCCCACCTTCTCATTTCACCACACTGGGGGTTAGGCCTCAACATGTCAATTGCAGGGAAAATGACATTCTGTCCATGGTGGCCCAATATACCATCTGTTTTCCTTTTTCAGTAGATCCATTCTTCCTCCAACACATTTTTTTCCAGCCAGAAACTAGACTCCTACTTGATTCTCTCCTTTCACTAGGCTCATTCAATAAAGGTACAAGTACTGTGAGCTCTACCTTCAGAAGATACCCTTGAGCCAATTTTCCATCTCTTTTGGCAGCCTATCACCTGTCCTCCAGCTATAACCTCTTAGTTTCACTTTTGATTTCTCCTTTCCTCCTCTTCCTCTTCCTCTTCCTTGTCGTCTTCTTTTCATTTTATAACCCATTCACCATTTGGCAATGAAAGTCATCTATTAAAGCATAAATCAGTTTGGGACATCTGGGTGGCTCAGTCAGTTAAGCATATCCCACTCTTTGTTTCAGCTCAGGTCATAATCTCAGGGTCATGAGATTGAGCCTCAGGCCAGGCTCTGTGTTCCCTCCCCCTGATTACAAGCATGCACGCGCTCTCTCTCCCTCTCTCTGCTCTCAAATAAATAAATAGATAGATAAAATCTTAAAAAATAAATCAATTCACATCAATTATCTACTTAGAGCTCTCAATGGATTTCATTTCACTTAGAATATAATCCAAATACCTCCCGTTTTATGATTCTAAAACTGTTTACTGAGCCTACATTATGTGGTAGATATGGTTTTTAAATGCTTGGGGCCCATAAGCAAACAGAACGGGAAATAATCCCTGCCTCATGGAATTAATATTCTGGTGACAGGAGAACATTAATCAATAATCAATACATTTAGAGGTGCCTGTCTGGCTCAGTTGGTGGGCCACACAACTCTTGGTCTCAGGGTTGTGAGTTCGAGCCTCATGTTTGGTGTAAAAAAATCTTTTTTTTTTTTTTTAAAGCAATACATTTAAAAATAGGTTCAAAGAAGTGCAATGGTGTCAATAAAAAGTGGACCAGAGTAGAGGGGTTTGAGAGTGCTGGGGAGATGAGTGGTGATTCTAAATTTGGTCACTAGGTTTGGAAGAAGGTGACAATTAGAGGTGAGACAGTGTACAGAAATCTAGAGGGGAAAACACCTAGGAAGGTCAAATGCTTTAAGGCAGATATGTGTGTTTTCAAGATCCAGCAAAGATTTCAGTACAGATAGAGCCTAGTAAGTGAAGTTGGTGAGTAACTGGGTGCCAGGTCACCTAGAGCTAAGTAGGCCAGTATATGGACTTGGGCTTTTTCTCTGAGGAAGTGGGAAGCCATGACGGTGATTTGGGCAGCTGAGCATCACAGTCTAAGTTACATTTTGAAAGCATCATAGTAGGAAGTGTAAAAGCAGGGACACCTATTGGGAGGCTGTTGCGGGAATCCAGGCAAGAGCAGATGGTAGCCAGTAGCCTTGGAGTGATGCCATGGGTCGGGTTCCACGTGATACATTTGAAGGGAGAGGTAACAGCATCTCTTAGTGAATTGGCCTGAGAGACAGGAAGGGGTTAATGATGACATCAAGAATTTCAGCTGGAGAACCTGGAAGGTTGGTGTTGCCATCTACTGAAACAGGCAAGGATGCAGGTGGACTAGGTTTGGGGAAGAGTTAATGACAGTGAGCAAGGGGTGAAGATCACTGAAAAATAGAAGGGGGGACAGCTTTAATGACAGGTAGTAGATGATGGGATCTGATGGCAGGAGATTCAAAGTCTGAGGAAGTTCAGGCAGAAGGAAGGAAAATTGGTTTGACAACAACAATAAGAACCCCTGTCCTACCTCCAGGCCCCATGGTCTGTGGGAGAAAATAATCTTCAACTGCAAGCACGGTAGGAAATGCAGGGTCTTCACAGGAGAGCCAAGTTTCCACTATAGCAAGAAAAGGATGAGAAACATTCAGAGAACAGCTTGAGCATGAGGGGATTTGGATGATGAGGGGCTGTGAATCCTAGAGGGCAAGGTAGGAGGGTTTCAGGAACTGGGGAAGTATGGGGGAAAGAAACAGGAGAGCGACACAGGGGGCCTATGGGAAAGGGAGTGCAGCATACAAGGTGGGAGTCATGGGCTTCCCGTGAATGAATGACGGACAGAGATCAAAGCTGTAATGATGGAGTCAGGGTTGGGAGTGGAGGTGAGACTGTAAATACTGAGGAATAGGGAAATCTGGGGAAGCAGGGTCTTGGTCTTAGTGTATGGACCTCCCTTGACCCCGATGACGAGAGTAGGTCTAATGCAGGTGTAACCTTGGGCCCTGCCCATCTCATTTACCTCATCCTGTAGCAGACTCCTCTGATATATAGCTAGCTGAGCCATCCTGGCTCGCTGGGAGTTCCCCCAACTGAGCTCTTTACAGCCTCAGGGCCTTTGCACTTGCAGTTTCCTTTGCCTGAAATATTCTCCTATCAGCTGTTTGCATGGCTGGCTCTTCTCCTCAGTATTTACCTAAAATATAATTTCCACAGTGACGCCAAAGGTAGTCACCTCCTGCTCTTCTTGATCATAGCATCCTTTTATTTCCCATCGTAACATTCATCACACTAGCTGTTCTATTTTTTTTTAAAGATTTTATTTATTCATTAGACACACACAGAGAGAGAGAGAGAGAGAGAGAGAGAGAGAGAGAGAGAGAGGTAGAGACACAGGCAGAGGGAAAAGCAGGCTCCATGCAGGGAGCCCGATGCGGGACTTGATCCCGGGACTCCAGGATCACGCCCTGGGCCGAAGGCAGGCTCTAAACTGCTGAGCCCCCCAGGGATCCCTGTTCTCTTAATTTATGTGTTTTGTTTACATACTTATTCAATTTAAAGATCCATGAAGACACTTGGCTATGACTGTTATGTTCCCTATTGCATCCTGACTGACCAGCATGATGTTTGGGATGGTAAGTGCTGAGTAAGAAACTATCAAAAAACAAAACTCAGCCAGGGCAACAAGAACCCAGAGGTGGAAGGTTATTTCCACAGAGGGATAAAGCAATTAACTGCCACTCTTCACGTCAACTGATCAGTTCTATAGGGTGGTTATTAAAACCTGCCACCTTTGGGAGGAAGGAGTGGCAAACCAGACGGGGAAATGGTCTGTCCTTGGGCTGGTTTGTTGGTACCTTTTGTTGTTGGCTGGAAAAACCTGTTGGAAATGGTGGCCTTGCTCTCCAGAATATCAGAGAGCAGGAGTTGAAGAACCACGCCTCTTGAAGGCAATATTTGATCATTGCCTCTATGTTTCCCTTCTTATTGGCTTAAGGAGGTGGCTGCAGTGAACTAGAGTTATGACACTCATTTTGGATTGGCTCTGGGAGTATTAGTGAAGTGGTTCTTGATTCAAATAAACATAATTAGAGGCTAAGAGGAAGAAGACCAAATTTTCTACTTTGCTTACACATATCTCTGGGTTGAGATGTCTCACTCATAGAAAGAATGTTATAGAATTAAAAGCAAAAACAAAACAAAATAAAAAACACAAATCATTTTCTATCCCTTTTCCAGTGATTGTTCAACATTAGAATACAAGGATGTAAGAACATAATGGAATATTATAGATTCCTTAAAATTATCAATGTGTGGATTATATATAAAAATGGACTAGGCAGCCTGGGTGGCTTGGCGGTTTAGTGCTGCCTTCAGCCTAGGGTGTGATCCGGAGGAGGCCCGGGATCGAGTCCCACGTCGGGCTCCCTGCATGGAGCCTGCTTCTCCCTCTGCCTGTGTCTCTGCCTCTCTCTCGTGCTCTGTGTCTCTCATGAGTAAATAAATAAATAAAAGCTTTAAAAAATTGACTAAGGTTATGGTCTGAGATATAAAAATGTATATATATTATAGTATAAAATATACACTTCAATGTCTAACATACACATATTTATTAATACAAATAAGGATTTAAAGTAACATGCAAAATGAAAATTTAGTTATTTTGGAGCGGTAGATCTAAGATTTTTTTTACTGTCTTATATTGTAGTATTTTAATATATGTATTTATTTGAGAGAGAGAGAGAGAGAGAGAGAGTGCATAAACAGAAGGAGGAGAGGGAGAGGGGGAAGCAGATTCCCCAATGAGCAGGACCCTGGGATCATGGGCTGAGCTGAAGGCAGATCCTTAGCCAGCTGAGCCACCCATGCACCCCTCCTTTTGCACTATAGTATTTTTAAATTGAAAAGCCCTCAAATCCACGGAAAGACCCTGCATGTACAAGAGCCGCGTTATGAACAATGTCTTTTGTTGTACGTTCTGTTCAGCTTAAAGAGTCATGTGTTAAAGAATCATATGTCTGGACGTGGGCCAGTAGGAGCTCCTTTTACAGCACATTCTTATGACAATTTGTTTATTTTCAACATGGTGCTAACCTAGTTTTGCTAAGAATGTCTCTGAATTTACACCAACATTTATGTCCGTGTTTGCATAGGGGTAACCTCTGAGATGATTTGGAGTCAGGATAGAATCATTCATATGCTTGAATTCCAAAGGTCTCTATTAATTATACTGAAGCAAAGAGCTGGGGAAGAGGTTCCTGAAAAAGAAAAGAGCTATCTAGGGGATCCCTGGGTGGCGCAGCGGTTTGGCGCTTGCCTTTGGCCCAGGGCGCGATCCTGGAGACCCGGAATCGAATCCCACGTCGGGCTCCCGGTGCATGGAGCCTGCTTCTCCCTCTGCCTGTGTCTCTGCCTCTCTCTCTCTGTGACTATCATAAACAAATAAATTTAAAAAAAACTTAAAAAAAAAAAGAAAGAAAAGAGCTATCTTCATTTCTGAACAAAGGGGATGGAGCAAGTGCCCGGACACCTCGCTAGAGTTCTCATTCTTATGAGCAGCACTGTCTTCTGAGAGTCCTGCAATTCTGCTCATGAATGGCTGTTTCCCTCAAAGTAGTTTAGTCATTGTTTATTCAATATACACTTCATACCAGAAGATCTCGTAGGTGCTGGAAATACAAATAAGAAAATATATGGTTCCTCCCTGCAATGAGCTCATCATCTAGCAGTTTTTTTTCCTATAGCTTCTCTGAAGCGGGTGTGGTTCACATCTCCTACTGCCCAAGAGCTGAAATGATCTGTAGGCAAAAGAACTGAACTTCACTTGTTTTCAAAGGGCTGGGATTTTTTTTTAAATTAAAGTTACATAATTAATTTAGTTGATGAAAATTTATTAGGATACCTTTGGGACCTATCCATAGAGGCTGAGGAAATATGATCTGCAGCATTCAAGGACAATCCTTACTGTTCATGGTAGTGAAAAACTGAAAAGAACTTAAATGTAAAACAATTTAAAAAAACAGTGAAAGAAACAAGGAGTAGGAGCCGCTATAACTACATTATTCAAACTTGGGGGCCCTGGAACAGGGCTGCCTCGGTTTGAATGCTGGCTCTACCACTCACTAGCCCATAAAATTAATTAAACCTTGATTTCTTCTATAGAAAATAAAATTTCTATGGGAGAATAAAATCTATTTGATGAAGTTGTTGTCAGCATTAAATTAGATAATGTATATAAATGGCTTAGAACAATACTTAGCTCACATTAAGCCCTTAATAGTAAGTTTTCCTTATTATTGTAATAAATGATCTTTATAGAATATTAAAATTATGTTTTTGATGAGTTTGTAATAAGAAGGCACAACTCAAAAATTATCAGTGAATGCAGTAAAATCACAACTATGAAGGATAAGAAAAAAGAGACTGGACAAAACCCCAATACGTCATCAGTTTTTTTTTTTTAAGTTTAAAGTTTCTGTTTTTATTTTGATTTTGATTTTAAGTCTATCTGTGGTTTTCTTCTCCAGCTTTCTCAAGTTATAACTGACAAATAAAACTGTAGCACATGATGACTTGTTACATGTAAACATCCATCAACAATAGTCACCATGTTCTACATTAGATCGTCAGAGTTTATTCGTCTCCTAACAAAGTTTGTGCCCTTTTACCAATCTCTTTCTATTGCCCCACCATTCAGCTCTGGCAATCACCATCCTACTCTCTGTTTCTAGGAGTTTCACTTTTAAAAAAAAAAAATGATTCCATGTGTAAGAGATACCACATAGTTATTTGTCTTTCTCTGCCTGGCTTATTTCATTTAGCATAATGCCCAGGAGGTCCACCTGTGTTGTTGCAAATGGCAGAAACTTCTTCTTTTTTTAAGGTTGAATAATATTCCACACCACATCTTTATCCATTCATCCATCAATGGACAGTTAAGCTGTTTCCATATGGTGGCTATTGAGAATAATGCTGCAATGAATATGTGAGTACAGATACCTCTTCAAGATAATGATTCTATTTTCTTTGTGTATATACCCAGAAATAGGGTTGCTGGATCATAGGGCAGTTCTATTTCTTTTTCCTCAAGATTTTATTTATTTGAGAAAGAGAAAGGGTACACAAGCAGGGGGAGTAGGAGAGGGAGAAGCAGGCTCTTTGCTGAGCAGAGAGCTCCATGTGGGATTGATCCCAGGATGCTGGGATCATGACCTGAGCTGAAGGGAGATGCTTAACTGACTGAGCCACCCAGCTGCCCCAGGGTAGTTCTATTTTTAACTTAAATAGTATGAGGAAACTCCACATTGTTTTCCATAGTGGCTTTACTGTACAAGTCCTTCCTTTTCTCCACATCCTTGTCAACATTTATCTCTTGGCTTTTTGATAATAGACATCTTAACGGGTGTGAAGTGAATCTCATTGTGGTTTTGATCTGCATGTTCCTGATTAGGGATGCTGAGCACCTTTTCTATGACAGTTGGTCATTTGTGTGTCTGTCTTCTTTGCAAAAATGTCTATTCAGAGCCTTTGCCCATTTTTAAGATTTTTTTTGTTTTTTTGTTTTTTATGTTTTAGCTTTTGAGTTGTAGGAGTTCCTTGTATTTTTTTGGACATTAACCCCTTATCAGATATGTGGTTTGCAAATGTTTTCTCCCATTTGGCAAGCTGCCTTTTCATTTTGTTGTTTTCTTTACCGCGCAGCAGCTTTTTAGTTTGATGTAGTGCCACTTGTTTATT
Source organism: Nyctereutes procyonoides (assembly GCF_905146905.1). NCBI lineage: Eukaryota > Metazoa > Chordata > Mammalia > Carnivora > Canidae > Nyctereutes > Nyctereutes procyonoides. The sequence continues at coordinate 25,269,103 of NW_026575146.1, forward strand.
TTTGAATTTGTTGCATTCATTACTGGTGTCAAGCCCACACAGACACACAAAATCTTTGCCAAGACCATTATCAAGGAGCTTATCCCCTATGTTTTCTTCTAAGGGTTTTCTGGTTTCAGGTCTTATGTTCAAGTCTTTAACCCATTTTCAATTTTTTTTATTGGAATTCAATTTGCCAACATATAGCACAACACCCAGTGCTCATTCCGCCAAGTGCCCCCCTCAGTGCCCATCACCCAGTCACCCCAACCCCCTGCCCACCTCCCTTTCCACTACCCCTTGTTCGTTTCCCAGAGTTAGGTGTCTCTCATGTTTTGTCACCTCACTGATATTTTCACTCCTTTTCTCTCCTTTCCCTTTATTCCCTTTCACTAATTTTTTTTTAATTTTTATTTATTTATGATAGTCACAGAGAGATATATAGAGAGAGGCAGAGACATAGGCAGAGGGAGAAGCAGGCTCCATGCACCGGGAGCCTGATGTGGGATTCGATCCCGGGTCTCCAGGATCGCGCCCTGGGCCAAAGACAAGCGCCAAACCGCTGCGCCACCCAGGGATCCCCCTTTCACTAATTTTTATATTCCCCAAATGAATGAGACCATATAGTGTTTGTCCTTCTCCGACTGACTTATTTCACTCAGCATAATACTCTCCAGTTCCATCCACGTCGAAGCAAATGGTGGGTATTTGTCTTTCTAATGGCTGAGGAATATTCCATTGTATACATAAACCACATCTTCTTTATCCATTCATCTTTCGATGGACACCGAGGCTCCTTCCACAGTTTGGCTATTGTGGACATTGCTGCTAGAAACATTGGCTTTAACCCATTTTGAATCGATTTTTGTGTATGGTATAAGAAAGGGGTCCAATTTCTTTTTATTTTTTTCTTTTCTTTTTTTTTTTTGCCTGTGGATATTCAGTTTGCCCAACACCACTTATTGAAGGGATTATCCTTTTTTCATTGTATAGTCTTGACTTCTTTAAAATTATTTGGCTATGTATGTATGGGTTTATTTCCAGGTTTTGACTTTATCCCATTAGTTTATGTGTTTGTTTCTATGTTGATAATGTATTGTTTTGATTATGGCTTAACAGTATAGTTTGAAATCAGCTATACTGTGGGTGGTACTTCCAGCTTCTTTCTCAAGATTGCTTGGCTATTTAGGGTCTCTTGTGGTTCCATATGAATTTTTAGATTGTTGTTTCTATGTCTGTGAAAAATGCCATTGGAATTTTGATAGGGACTGCATTGACTTTATAGATCACATTGGATATTACCAATATTTTAACAATATTAATTATTTTATTTTAATTTTTTTTACTATATTAATTTTTAAAATCCATGTACATAGAATATCTTCAATTTATTTATGCCTTCAATTTTTTTGTAACAATGTTTTATAGTTTTCAGGATAGATTTTTTCCCTCCTTAGCTAAATTTGTTCCTAAGTTATTTTATTATTTTTGAATATATTGTAAATGGGGTTATTTTCTTAATTACTCCTTCTGGTAGCTCATTGTTAGTGTATATAAACAACTGATTTTGTATATTGATTTTGTATCTTACAGATTTACTGATTTTTTAATTAGTTTTAACAATTTTTGGTGAGGATGTTGCTACTTTAAGATAACTTCATGGAGATATAATTCTCATGTCCTAAAGTTTTTCCCTTTTAAAGTGTACAGCTCAGTGGTTTTTAGTGTATTCTGAGTTGTGCAAGCATCAACACTAATTTTAGAATGTTTCATTACCACAAAGAGAAACTGTACCCATTGGTTATAATACTCATTCCTTTGCTTCTCCCAGGCCCCTGGGCAGTTATTAATCTACTTTCTGCCTCTATAGGTTTGCCTATTCTGGACATTTCCTAGAAATGGGGGGGATCCCTGGGTGGCTCAGCGGTTTAGCACCTGCCTTTGGTCCGGGGTGTGATCCTGGAGTCCTGGGATTGAGTCCCACATCGGGCTCCTTGCATGGAGCCTGCTTCTCCCACTGCCTGTGTCTCTGCCTCTCCTCCCCGCCCCCACCGTGTCTCTCATGAAAAAATAAAAATCTTAAAAAAAAAATGGAATCATAATATGTAGCCTTCTGTGTTTGGTTCCTTTCATTTAATGTAGTATTTTCAAGGTTCATGTGTATTTTAGCATGTATCAGTATTTTGTTCCTATTTATGGTCAAATAATGTTCCAGAGTATGAAGATACTCAATTTTATGTATTCATTCATCACTTGATGGGCATTTGGGTTGCTTCTACTTTTTGGATATTATGCTGCTATGCACATTCATCTTCAAGTGTTTCAATTTTCTTGGGTATATGCCTAGGAATGGAATTGCTGTATCATATGGCAACTGCATGTTGAACATCTTAGGAACTTCCAAATTGTTTTCTAAAGTGGCTGCAATATTTTATATCCTATGTATGAGGATTCAAATTTCTTCATATCATTGTCTTTTTGATTATAGCCATCTCAGTAGGTGTGATGTGGTATCTCATTGTAGAGTTGTTATTTGAGTGGAGAAATGTATCACATTTTTAATAAAAAAAGTACTTTTTAGAAAACAGAGCTTTAGATATATGAGCAGCATGTAAGTTTTATTTTATTTTTTAAATTTTTATTTATTTATGATAGAGAGAGAGAGAGAGAGAGAGAGAGAGAGGCAGAGACACAGGCAGAGGGAGAAGCAGGCTCCATGCACCGGGAGCCGGATGTGGGATTCGATCCCGGGTCTCCAGGATCGCGCCCTGGGCCAAAGGCAGGCGCCAAACGGCTGCGCCACCCAGGGATCCCCTGCAGTACGTTATAGATGTTTTGGTCACAGTATCTTTGGTGAGACATATAGGTATTTATGAAATAATGTAGTCAGTAATTTTTTTAAGCTGTAGAGAAATACAGCTAGAAACATTTGTTTCTTCCCTACTGTATTTTTATTTTATTTTTAATTTTTTAAATTTTTAAAATAAATTTATTTTTTATTGGTGTTCAATTTACCAACATACAGAATAAGACCCAGTGCTCATCCCGTCAAGTGTCCCCCTCAGTGCCCGTCACCCAGTCACCCCTACCCCCCGCCTTCCTCCCCTTCCACCACCCCTAGTTCGTTTCCAGAGTTAGGAGTCTCTCATGTTCTGTCTCCCTTTCTGATATTTCCCACTCATTTATTCTCCCTTCCCTTATATTCCCCTTCACTATTATTCATATTCCCCAAATGAGTGAGAACATACACTGTTTGTCCTTCTCCGATTGACTTACTTCACTCAGCATAATACCCTCCAGTTCCATCCACGTTGAAGCAAATGGTGGGTATTTGTCGTTTCTAATGGCTGAGGAATATTCCATTGTATACATAAACCACATCTTCTTTATCCATTCATCTTTCGATGGGCACCGAGGCTCCTTCCACAGTTTGGCTATTGGGGACATGGCTGCTAGAAACATCGGGGTGCAGGTGTCCCGGCGTTTCATTACAGATGCAATGAAACGCCGGGACACCTGTATTTTTAATTCCATCTAAGTTTCTCCTTTGCTGACTGTGGGATTATATTACAGTTGTAACAGGCAGGTTTAAATAAATCCTCAGACACAAACATTTACAAAGCACACTCCAAAATCATATTCACTATCAATTACTATTTATGGAACCCTGTGTTACTGATTATAAGTAAAATTGGCCTTGAAAATTCTCATTTTATTTCTTTTATAAAATTTAAAATGTTCTTGGCTATTCATAGTCTTAGCTAATCAGAGTTTATGGAGTTAGAGGCTATAGCCAAAGAAATTTTTTAATTCAAAGGATTTTTATCTTTTCATTTCATTCGGTTTAACTACCTGGCCTATAAATAACTTAAATTCTGTTAAAGTTACTATTACTCTAGTTCTTAGCCACTGCATTAAAGACTTCTTATATATATATTAACAAAGCAAAGAGGTTTATAGCATCAAAGTTCATCCGACCAGTGTAATGACTTATTGACTGGCAATATTTTATATAATTTTTAAGAATAAATTATGTTGAAACTTATGCTAGCATCTCTTAAATTTTTAAATCAGGGCAATGATGATTATTACTAGTCCATTGGCTTTAACTTTATGCCAGCAAGTATAATTACAATTTTAAAAACCGACATCTATTTATAAAAATTTTACCTGGGGGTATAAAAGACTTCTTATACTCTATTAAAAAGATGATGGTTTTATATGCTATTAAAATGAGTCCTGCTGAAATCATTGCTTATGAGGGCTTCATCTACATGATAATGGGTACAGAAAGTAAATTACACTCTGGCAGTAGAGGGTTTTCTTTTTTCCCACCTGCCAAATCTAAGAATACTTGAGAAGATGTGAAGTCATGAACAAACTAATTAGAAGATCAAATAAACCCTGCCCTGTGGTTTGTTTTATTTTACATCTTTAAAGTACTTTTGGTAACAATTACTAACCTGTATGTTCCCAGTAGATACAACCTCAGAACCTTTACCATATAGCAGTTGTGTTTAGCTTTCTTGGGGTTATGTGTGTGATGGAAGCGGTGAGCCCTTTGGCCCAGGAAAATGCATATGTGTATACCTAATTATTCATAAAAATTCCTCGGATCCATAGAGAACTCTTAGAGCTCTTGTTCAGTTAGTCTCAGAAAATATTAATTGTAATTAAGGTTATTTTACTAATGCTTCACAAGTGCTTTGAAAGGTATTATTGATAAATTATTTTTTATAACAATAACATTGTTATGACTTGATAATTTCGATTCATTTCCAGGCCATAGCATTTATTAATAGTTTTATTAGGATAAGCTTTCAGAAAATTTATATATAAGTCTGGTCTCAGCTGGCTTTGTTAATCAATCAATCAATCAATCAATCAATCAATCAATGTGTGGTTAACAATGACTATTGTGGCCATCTTTAAGCAAGTCTAATCTGAAATATTATGCCTTTTACTTCAGGTTTTTTTTCCTTATAGTCATTGATGCGCTAGTTATAAATTAGATAGCCACACCAATTTGCTAACAATGTTGGAGAGTCCGCATATTTTGACATAAATTATACATCCACAAATTTGCACCCACAACTGGAACACTACTTTGAATTCCCAAAAGAGTTGGTCTAATTCCACAGTGTTCCATAGGTCAACATTCTGTGAGGAAAAGTTTTTAGAGTTTTGCACACAGTGTGCACCTCAGGGAAGCTGTTAGGAGGAACTAGCAAACCAGCAAGTGGGAGATTTTCCCAGGAGCACATGAAGCTGGGGGAAGTTTGACAGTAGAAGTTAAGATGTTACCTTGAAAGAAGAGCTTCTGAATAGTGGATGCATCGGTCAGGATCGCAACAAAAAACAGATGACACATTCAAGTTAGGATAATCTGAGAGGGGTCCATCTAGAAAGAGAGAAATATAAAAATTGGGGTGGGGTAGGGACATTTTTACAGTAGCACAGGAATCTGGTGGGTTGTCACCACCACCCCTGAAGGGCTACAATAAGAGAGAGGTTACCAGAAGCTGAAGGTTACCTGAGAGTGGTAATGAGTAGGTCACCTTCTGTTCAGGGACATGGTCAGCCCAGGGTGGCCTCCCTGGAAGGGAGCCAAGGGGGTAAATGCCTCTGTCATTTTCCTCCCACCTCTGATCTCTTGTTGGGCTCTCTTTTGGCAAGAAACCAACAAGAATATCTAAGGTTAGTATCCTGTGGCAGAAAGGGATAACAGGTAGCAGGTGGAGAGGGTTCTCCCAGACAACTCTCAACCCAGAAGTTAGATGTTTGAAATCCCTCCTTTTCAGTCATGGTGGCATTTTAGAAAACTGTAGTGAAATGCTGTAAGGTGGGAAAAAAATACCTTCTTCTTTTCTAGATTCTTTGACTGGTCTGATAATTTAGTTGATATAAGATAGCTAAAAAGGGGGAAAAAAACCAGCTTTAATCTTGTACATAGAGGAGCCCCATAAAAATATGAGGTTCAAAGAGGTAACCAAAACAGGAAGATTTTAGCCTTTTCAGACCAAGAATAACTTGCGAAGAATTGACAAGACAAAGGCATTTGGCTTTGAGGCAGTAAGTTGGTGAAGAAGCAACAAGGTTTGTTTATACAGCCTTCTCAATCCTAAATTCCCTGTCTCTGGTGATAAGGATGCCTTCTGCCCTCCTGGTATAGGGAAGGCACCTTCACGTGGGAGATTGATCTTCTGCTTTCAGTGAGATAAAGATGACTCAGAGTATCTTTCTTGTACTGGTTCTTTCTTAAGTACCCTTAACTCAAAATAGTCAATATGTCAAAGTGGGATATTTTTGGGGTGACATATTCTGAACCCCCACAATATATATCTTATAAAATTTATCATCTTAACTATTTTTAAGTGTATGGTTCAGTAGTGTTAAGTATATTCACATTATTACACAACCAATCTCCAGAACTCTTTTCATCTTGCAAGACTAAAACTCTATACCCATTAAACATCTCCCCATTCTCCCCACCCCCTAGTTTCTGGCAACCACCATTCCACTTTCTGTCTCTATGAATTTGATTCTCTGGTTGTTTAATATAAGTGGAATCGTACAATATTTATTTTTGTATGGATGGCATTTTTAAGGATACTGCTCATAGGTATATTGTAGACACATTTATTTGCAGTCATTGATAGAGCATTTTTATTTTGAAAGAATGTTCCACTTCCTGGAGATTCCAAATGTCACAGATTTGTGGCCTAACAAATAATAACAGAAATAGGGCATTAGAAATAGAGTTGAAAAAAAAAATCAGTGTACTTTAAGGGTAGAGAAAAAAATTTTAATATGTCAGATTTGAAACAAAGATGTGACAGTCAAATGTTACAAGGTATGGATCAGCGTAGAATAAAGAAGTAGATCAGTGGAGAACAGATAGTTTGCACACCAGAGGAGGAGGTGAGTCAGTGATCCTGGGCCTGAGAACTATTTTGACTACCAGTGTCCTCATGGGGAGCCAGAGACTTTCATGTAAGAGTCTCACTCTAGTGATGCTTTAGATAGCTGCATTTTATTGTAGAAAGGAATAGATTAGTATACTTCGTGTAATTTACACTATAATGTGGGGACCAGTGCTTCTTTTTGAGCTTTTATAAAGTTTCCAGTTTCAAAACCTTTGTGCCTTTGTAAAGAATCCACCAAACATTGCCCCTGGGCATTCCCCACCCTGGTCCGCAGGTGTAAGAGAATCTCAGTCTTGTGAAGAGCTTTCCACACTGTGTGTACCCCTCTGTTATAGACAAGTACATGGGGGTGGGGGCACATATTTGTGTGTCTGACTACCTCCCCCAGCAGCCCAAGGCAAGGACTCTGCTTTTTCATTCCTACCTTTTCTATACCTCTTAACACTTAGCGCAATGGACAGAACGTGGTAAATAATAAGTATATTTTTGTTGAAAGAAAAAGTGATAGATATATTTAACGTACTATTGAAAGCAATCAGAATATGTCACCCCAAAATATGAAAATTATTTTGAATGGACGGCAATTAAGAAGCAGCAAACAGGAAAAGCTCCCTTTTCTCTGCCTACAGACAAAATAGAAATTTTCCTTTTACTGACTCTTATCAGCCTCAAGAATGGGCCACAAGAATCCGCAAACAAACCTTACTCCATTAATCCTCCCCCATATATTTACCTTTCCACAATATGCTGTCCTTGGAAGCCTAAAACTATTGTCAAAATCAGCGATGGAGAATCACCATTGCCTCGAGTCTCCCTCATGCTTTGAATTTCTTTCTAAGGAGATCCCAGTCTCTTTAACGGCTCATCTGATTAGGGCAGGCTTACCAAGGATAATTTCCCCATCTGATTAGGGCAGGCTTACCAAGGATAATTTCCCCATCTGATTAGGGCAGGCTTACCAAGGATAATTTCCCTATCTGAAAGTCAACTGATTTGGGACCTATAAAATTCATTTACTAACTGGGAAAAATGTATGCACACTGGTGGTGGTGGGGACTCTTGGAACTCTGCCTACCATGGGATAACAGTGAAAGGACAGATCTGGGGTCTGACAAGGGAAACAGGTAGCTAAGACTAGTCTCCACTCTTCAGAAATAAATAACACATGCAGGCTAGGAGAGGGCATATTCTGAGTATCTGGTGATGCTATTGAATCTCACAGAAAAAGACCTAGCCCAGCAATTAGGAGACCCATCCGTGCTGTGAAGTAGCCATGTGATCTTAGTCAGATCTTTTAATATCTCTGGGCCTGGAATTGAGGGAATTGAATAGATCAGGAATTCCCAACCAGGTAGGAAAGCAGGAGTAAGACAACTGCCCTGAATTCACCTGCAGTGCTTTTGAAAATCAAGCCTTTCCCCTTCTTTCCCAAGATGTAATGGTGCTGGGAGATGGAAAGAGAAAGCCTGACAAGGAATGGGGATGAGCAGTATGGAACTGTTCCTTAGGTCGTTCACTTACTCATTGGTTCATTCCACAGATATTCATTCAAGACCACCCACTTTGTGCTAAACACATGCTAGGCCCTGGGGAAGTTGGAATCAAACACATAGGCTCTCTGCTTCCCTACCGTCTAGCCAGGGACACAGAGGCAAGTGAGTACAAGGTAGTGAATGTTCCCAAGTGGGGCCCCAGGGGACTGAAAGCAGGGATCCTCTTTGAGGATGCTTTAGGAATAGCCATTATCTAAGAGAAGAGGTTGGAAATGCAGCGAAGTGAGGAAGGTAGAGAGCTTCAGGTAAGGGAAAAGCACTTATGAAGGGATAGAAGCTTAATTGAGTCAGGCACATTTAAGATATTATGATTCGTCTACTATGCCCTGAGTTGGTACAGGTCACAACTAGCCTTATAAATCATATTAAGGAGTTTGGATCTTATCCTAAGCACAGTGGGAAAACATCTAAGGGTTTTAAGCAAGAGTAACTTAAAGAGGTTGCTGCTTTACAAATATCACCCTGGCTACAGTTTGAAAAATATAAAGGGTGACTGTAGCATCAGGAATACCAGAGCAAACGGGCAGGACCAGGGTGGGGTCAGTGGGCTTAGAGAGAAAAAGGGAGATATGAAAGAGGTGCAGGGAGTAGTTGATTGGATTCGAGGAGTAATCTGTGTATCCCCAGAGAGTAGGAGCTATAGGATTAAATGTGGCTGCATGTATTTTAATTCACAAGTGCTCCTTTCTAGTACTCAGGTTGTCTTCTCCATTCACAAGATGTTTAGTTACAATAAGACCAGCAGATCCTCTGTACCCTTTTGGACCATTTATTCCATTGGTTTGGAATATTCTACTGGGAATAAGTATTTAAGCAGGATAGATCTGGATTTCAGTGCCTTGTTTCCTTACCTGTTCAACGAGGGGTTTGAATGGAAAAATCTCAAACACTAATTCTAGGGCTAACCCTCCTGAACCCATAAAATCCACTCAGAGATGCTGGGTGGACCCCAGTTTCTCCCCAGGCTGGCCTGAGTTGCTGGCTGCAGTAATAGAGGAATCAGCAGAAACCCTGGGACACAGCACACATTTGGATCAAGGGCTACCCTGAGAAATATCAGAAAAGGAGACAGAACATGAGAGACTCCTAACTCTGGGAAATGAACTAGGGGTGGTGGAAGGGGAGGTGGGCGGGGGTGGGGGTGACTGGGTGATGGACACTGAGGTGGGCACTTGCCAGGATGAACACTGGGTGTTATTCTATATGTTGACAAATTGAACACCAATAAAAAATAAATTTATTTTAAAAAAAGGGCTACCCCGAAAGTAGAACTTTTGTAGTGCATTTGCCGAGGAATATTGCAAAGTTAAGAGCCAGAGGTAGCTATGCTCATAAATTCAGCTCCACAGCCTGGTATCTCTGGAATTTGTCCAGTGTGTCACATGGTAAAGCACACAGAATATGCAACAAGATTCAATTTCCCTTTAATTTCTCCTCTTTCAATGAAAGGAGATGCACTGAGTACAGTGAATGACATAAATTAAACATAAAATGTATGGAATCCTAAAGCTTCATTTTGCTCTATAATCAGAAATTCTAATCAGCAGCGCAGCTATGTGCCTGGGCAGACACCTGACTGCAATTTGCAGGGGATGGTGATGAGAAAGCTCCTCCTGCGGCTTACCTACCCGTGCCAGCCTGGGCTCGCCCCCAGCTAAACCATCCTCGAAGGAGATATGGTGGGGCTTTTCAACCCTGTTAGGGCCCAGACCCATTTCATTGGCTACATATTACCTTTTTCTGAATAGATTTCAAAATTTCTCTTTATGTGCATTTTAATCTAATTTCTTAATGTTTGCTTAGATGATCTGTAGAACGTGCATTTTTATCTTAGTCCACTAGAGGGAACCAGAGGGATTTAGACTTTGGAGCCAAAATTTTAAGGTTCTTAATGTCAGTATTAGAGAAATTTCCAGGGGTTCTTAAATTGGACTTACTGTCAGAATCACTAGGGAGTGTTTTTTTTTTCTTTTCAACTTATCTCCGTTAAAAAAGGCTTTTTTTTTAAAGATCACTTTTAGGCTCACAACAAAATTGAGTAGAGAAGGAGTTTTAAAAATATGTAGGTTTCTAGGTCCTGCTCTAGATTGTGAATTCAGAAGCTTTGGGGGTGAGGTCCGGGAATCTCTACTCAAAGGGTTGGTGGAACCTCTGCCTTTGTAAAAATTATATACGTATAGTTACCTATATTATATGTAGTTTACCTATGTATATAGGTATATGTTTTATATAAATATGTATGTACATAGTTACCTACATAAATTTAAACCCAAGAATGGGGTGAGAAATGCACTGAACATTATGTAGCATATATAGAAAGACATAAAAATAGAGGCTTACAAGGAGTAAAAAAAGAGGTTAAACACTTGGAGATTGTCAATATTTAGAATATGAGTCATATTTTTCCAAATAATTTCAATTGTTAAATAGAATTCATGTGATTTACTTAGAGCCAGGGGAAAATCTGAAAACCACCATTACAGCAAGGCTTCCAGTTCCAGAAATAAGATTTTTTAGGGAACCCCCAAATCAAGAAACATTATTCCTGAAATAAGCATTTTATGAAAGACCACCAGATTCCTGTGGATTTTATCCAGGGAATAGAAATAAATGCCCAAGATCTGATTGCCATCAGACACAGATGTTCCCACAGTTTCAAATACATTCTGGCAAACTGGTCCAAAGACACAAGTTGCTTAAAAATTTACAGGAAGAAAAGAGGGCACATGGATCATCATAGGAGAGGATTTAATGTTTTTTTCCCCCTGAAAAACAATTTAAATAAAATGAAGGTAATCTTTTTGAAAATGTGTTGCAAAACCCAAATGAAGAAAATTAGCAATCTAGTTTAAGAAACATTGGACTGCTGGCTCCTGTGGATGCTGTGGAAATTTACAAATTTGTTTAAATCAACATCAAACAGCCAGATTCCTTGTGATAACAGCTGGTCTTTATAAAGGGTCTCTGAAACCTAGCTTGAATATCCAGCTAGGTCCTCTGCCCTCTGCCTAGGTCCACCCTAACCTGGTATTTGCTACAGTCTCATGATCAGTGTTGTTATTTACAGATGCCAATATTTCTATACCAAAGGGAAAAGGGAATGCCTCCTCATTTATTGATCCATCTGAAGACAAAGATTCTGATAACACACTTGAAATATTTCTCCTAAAATTTGTTTCTGGGTCAATTAAATAAACAAAACAAACAAACAAAAAAACAAAGTTGCCAGGCCCAAAAAGCCCAACAGATCCTGATAAGTATGAAAACAAGATTTCTCAGTTTAAGTGTTTACCTGAGGAATCAAGGCAGATTGGCGGCAATTTGAGAGGTTTTTTTTTTAATTATTCTTTCTTCAAAGGTTTGTTTACTGTGTATGAAGGGCCCTTACATACGTCTATAACCTAATCTACTCAGTCATAGCGTACAGTCCTGTATGATGTTTTATGTTGTATATTTCAATACAGAAAAACAGAGTACTGGGAGATGGGGTATGTGGGGGGGGGAGTTGTAGAGGTAAATCTATTCTTATTAATGTATTCTCAAACTAGCATTTGGAATGGAAATTATGCGAAGGAGAACAATATGGTAATTTACACCTAACTCTTCCAAGTAAAGCATAATGAATAAGATGAATAAAATTCCATTTCTAGCTAACTTGATTATATATCCTTTCCTACATAATCACGTCCCATTGTGAGAATGAAATTTTAAAGTTTTTTCCCATTAAAATAGTCTTTTTTTTGTTTTGAAAAAAATGCTAAGTTCCTTGTAGATTTTCATGATACTAAGTGTCAGAATATATAACATTAACATTCTTCCCCATAATAAAGAATAAATTCACACCATTAGCCAGTCCCTAATAACTACAGAATCAATTTTAGTTCTCTGCCTGCTCCTATTTACTAGATATTTTTCCTCCTATCAGTCTATGGTTGCAGATGCAATACAATTTGCAGTAAGTTAGTTGGCAGCAAACCCTGGTAACTCCTACTAGGCTGGCTTGGCTAGAGGACAAGAGTTCTTGTTTGAGGTTCTGATACAGCTCCAACCCCAGGAGACCATTAAAATTGTCAGCTGGTGCTACAACAGCTGCCCACATCCCAGTTTGAATAACTCATGTACACTCCAAACCTACATTTTTGAAGAGAAAGGTAATTCCAACTATAAATGTGCTTCTTGTTCACTTGCAAATTTCTTATTTACTCAATTTCTTATTTTTTCCCGTTAACCACTCCCCACTTTTTTACCCTGTCTCACTGGTCAGAGATATCTCTGATGGATTACAGCTTGCTTTTGCTTAGGGTGGGATAGAGCCCTCTAATTCTTTACAGCACAGTGATCCAAACAGTTCCTACCAATCGTTGGAAGTTGGCAGTTGGCACTTGAGGTGAAATCAATTTACTACTGTGGCTTTAAGTTGTACCTTTCAGAAACATTAGAGTTTAATGAACTTTCCCCTTGGTAGAAAGGAGCTTAGAGGATGGGTAGAACTGGGACCCAGATGTTCACATTATGCTTCCTTCCTCTTAATCAGCCCTTAGAGTTGAAAATATTAGAGAACAAAGAGCCAAACCAGGCAATTAAGACAGGCTTTGTTCATAAATATTACCAATCTGAGTCTTCTAAGTGAGTTGAAAACTGAGTCATAGTAAATTTTGTTTGATTGTGCTTGTTTATCCTCAGTTGTGGATATTTTTGTGTAACCAATGAGTGATAATCTCATCAGAAGTTTGAGAACTAGTAAACTCTCAAGAGGAAAGATGTATTCAGAAGAGAAAGCCTGGCAAAGTGTTTGGCACGTAAGAAAACTCTACTAACTGGTTGTTGCCAACTGCATTCAATAGCTCAGTTTCTGTAAGGCTTTTTCATGTGGTTTTAATTTATTCTGGATTGTTTTCCTAATTTATTCTGAAATATCTTGATTACAAAATGCTAAAGAGATAATTTATATTTTCACTTCTGGTAGTGCTAATAGTATCCAGAATGAGATTCCAATTTGGAATACTAAAATCTTAGGTAAATAACTTTTTTAAAGCCTTCTTTCATTTTTTTCCTTATGCACTGGAAAGCAGACATGAAAGTAAGGAAACCAAATCCCTTCCAAACAGAACTGAAAGCAGGAATTATGGTAGGTAAGATATTAACTGTAGTTTTAAATATGTATATTAAAATAGCTTGTGTTGCTATTAAAAAGCTAGAAATAGTATAACTTCCAAATAAATTGAGGAGGAAAAATGGAATGGGAAAAACAAGTCATAGTCAATCTAAAAGGCAGCAAGAAAAGATGTTAAACTGTCAGTATTTGCAGATAACATAATAATATATATAGAAAACCCTAAAGACTACCAAAAATGTTAGAAAAAAATAAATGAATTCAGTAAAGTTTCAGGATACAAAATTAATACACAGAAATTGGTTGCTTTTCTATATGCTAATAATAAAGTAGCAGAAACAGAAATTAAGAAAACAATTCAATTTATAATTGCATCCAAAAGAATAACATACCTAGGAATAAACTTAACCAAGAAGGTGGAAGACTTTGGAAACAATAAAACACTGGTAAAAGAAATTAAAGATGACACAGACAAATGGAAGGAAATTCTGTGCTTATGAACTGGAAGAACCAATATTGTTAAAATGTCCATACTGCCTAAAGCAGTCTACAGATTCAATGCAATTCTGGTCAAAATACCAACATTTTTCACAGAACTAGAATCTGTACAGAAACACAAAAGACCCCAAATAGCCAAAGCAATCTTGAGAAAGAGAAGCAAAGCTGATTTCATGATACACTACAAAGCTGTGGTAATCAAAACTCTATGGTAAAGTTTTGTAGCACAAAAATGGATACATAGATCAATGGGACAGAATAGAGAGCCCAGAAATAAACCTATGCTTATATGATCAATTCATCTACAACAATTGAAGCAAGGATATATAAAATGGGGGAAATGATGGTCTCTTCAATAAATAGTGCTGGGAAAACTGGGCAGCTACTTACACACACAAAAAAAATGAAACTGGACCACTTTCTTACACCATACTTTGTAAACGAACTCAAAATGAATTAATTACTTAAATGTGAGACCTGAAACCATAAATATCCTAGAAGAAAACACTAGGCAGTAATTTCTTTGACATCAGCCTTAGGAAAAATTTCCAGATATGTTTCCTCAGGCAAGGAAAATAAAAGCAAGAATAAAATATTGTGACTACATCAAAATAAAAAGCTCTTGCACAGCAAAGGAAATCATCAACAGAATGAAAAGGCAACCTATTGAATGGGAGAGGATATTGGAAAATGATATATCTGGTAAGGGGTTAATATCTAAAATATATAAAGAACTTATACAACTAAGGTCTAAAAAACAAAATAATCCAATTAAAAATGGGCAAAGGACCTGAATAGACATTTTTCTAAAGAAGACATACAACTGGCCAACAGATGTATGAAAAGATGCTCAACATCACTAATCATCAGGGAAATGCAAATCAAAACCACAATGAGATATCACTTTACACCTGTCAGAATGGCTAGAGTCAAACAGACAAGAAATAATAAGTGTTTGTGAGGATGTGGAGAAAAATGAACCTTCATACACTGTTGGGAATGCAAATTGGTGCAGCCACTTTAGAAAATGGTATGGAAGTTCTTCAAAAAATTAAAAACAGAAATAACACAAGATCTATTAACTCCATTACTGGGTCTTTACCCAAAGAAAATGAAAACACTAATTTGAAAAGATACATGCATTCCTATGTTTATTGCAGTATTATTTGCAATAGCCCAAAATATGGAAGCAACCCAATGTCCATCAATAGATGAATGGATAAAGATGATGTCGTTATGTGTATATATACACAGAGACAGATGGACTCACATGTGTGCGTGCAAACACATGCGCGCGCGCGCACACACACACACAGGAATGTTATGCAGCCATAAAAGGATGAGATCTTTCCATTTGTGACAACCTGGATGGATCTAGAAGGTATTATGCTAAACTAAGTGAAATAAGACAGAGAAAACAAATGCCATATAGTTTCACTTGCTGTGGAATCTAAAAAATAAAACGAATGAATGAACAAACAAATGCAGAAACATACCCATAATTACAGAGAACAAATAGATGATTCCCAGAGGTGAGGGAGTTAGGGGAATGGGCAAAATGAAAAAAAGGGTAGTGAGAGGTACAGGCTTCCATTTATAGAATAAGTCACAGAAATGAAAGGTAGAGCATAGGGAATATAGTCAATGGTATTATAATAGTGTTTAATGAGGACAGATGGTAGCTACACTTGTGGTAAGTATAGCATAACATATAAACTTGTCAAGTCACAGTTGTACACCTGCAACTAAAGTAAGAGTGTGTCAACTATACTTCAATGGAAAAATAAATAAAAGAAGGCAAAAAAAGCTAAAAGAAAAAGAGAAAGCAAGACGAATAAAAATCACAATACAGATCTAGAGATAAATCCAAATATATATTGTAATAATTCTCTAGCTAAAGGCAAATTTTGTCAAACTAAATAAAATTCTGCACTATGCTCTTTGTAAGAGATATACATAACCATAAAAACACAAAAAATATTGAAAGTCAAAGGATTGAAAAGACATACAGGAAACATCTAAATGAAAACTGGTATACCTAAATTAATATTAGACAAAATATGATGTAAGTCAAATATGAAGTCCCATCATGACAAAGTTAAATTCATAAGGAGGATATAAGAAATAAAAACTTCTACGTATTTAATGAAATCTCAAATTATAGAAAGCAGAAATGGGCAGAACTACAAAGATAAGCCCATAAGCATAGTGGGAGATATTAAATATCTTTCATAGCATATGACAGATAAGGCAGACAAAATATCTGTCTGGATATATAAGATTTAAAGAGCAAAATCAAGAAACCTAATCCCTCAATTTGGAGTATACACATTTTTTTGAAGCACACATATAACATTTTGAAAATTGACATGGTGCTAGGTCATAATCAGAGCTCCCACACCCACTGTATATAAAGCCTCAAGTCAAAGAAATAGTATCACATAGATCACTTCTCTAAGAAATCATTAATATAACTAAGAATATCCTAAATATTTAGATATTTTACAAAGCCCCACATATGTGTAAGGTTCAAAAACAATCATGGAAATTGGAAAATATTGAGATCCGAACAAAAATACTAACCATCAAATATTTGGGGATTCAAATACAGAAAATTTATTTTAAAAAGAGGAAAGGCTCAAAATTAGTGAGCTAAACATCTAACTCAAGAAGTTAGAAAAATAGAATAAACCCAGAAAATAAAAGGAAGAAAAAATGCAATTTGAGTAAAAACAATGAAATAGAAAATGAACACAATAGGATCAACATAGTTCAAATTTGATTCTTTGAAAAGACTAAAGATATAGCAAAGCTCTGGAAAAACTAAGGAAATAAGGGAGGATATTCTCAAAGAATATCATGAATGAAGAAAAGGACAAAACTAAAGATGTCAGAGTCATTATTAAAAAACAGTAATAAATTATAAACTTAGATGGAATGAATATATTCTTATAAATGTACAACTTGCTAGGGCAACCTGGCCAGCTCAATTGGTTAAGCATCTGACTTCGGCTCTGGTCATGATCTCAGGGGCCTGGGATTGAGCCCTGCATCAGGATCCCCCACTCAGTGGAGAGTCTGCTTGGCCCTCTCCCCTGCCCCTCCTCCAGCTCATGCTCTCTCTCTCTCTCAAATAAATAAAATCTTTAAAAAGAAAAAAGTACAACTTGCTAAATCTTCCCCAAGAATAAATAGAACCTGAACAGTCCTATAACCATTAAAGAAATATTAGTTAAAAATCTTTGCACAAAGAAATTTTGATCTTCAGATTGTTCTAATCTTACACAAACACTTTCAGAGAATAGAAACTGACAGAGTACTCCCCAACTTATTTTACGCAGTTAACATTACCTTGATGCCAGACCTAGACAAGGACATTGCAACCAAACCAACCAACCAACCAACCAACCAACCAACCAACCAACCAAAGAAAATCACTCTCAAGCATGACCATAGGTCCAACTCCTTAACAAAATTCATATTAGGAAACTGAATCTGAACATTCATAATGAAAAAAAATTATGATCTATTACATTTGTCCCATGAGTGTAATATTGGTTCACATTTAATTAATTAATTAAAGATTTTATTTATTTGAGAGAGGGAGAGAGAGAGAGAGTAAAAGCAAGGCCAGGGAGAGGGAGAAGCAGTCTCCCTCTGTGAGCCCAAGGCAGACATTTAACTGACTGAGCCACCCAGGCACACCCCTGGTTCACTTTTAATTTGTTCACTACCTCACAAACAAATTAAAAGAGAAAAATCATGTGAGTATTTCAACACACGCAATTAAAAGAAAACAACACTGGAGAAACTCAACATTTATTCAGATTAGAAAAATTCTTGGTGACCTGATAACAGCTATTGTCACAGCTTGGATTCCTCCGTAAGAAGAGTCTAAGATGGAGATTAACATGCAGGAGGTTTATTAGGGATTGTTCTTGGCGTCAGTACCTCTGGAAGGAAAAGGAAGGAAGTAGAAATACACAGGAGGATAAGTTGGGTTGCAGTTGAAAGCCTCTGCCAACCCTAAAGAGCGCTCTGAAATGAGGTCGTTTGGAATTGTCCTGACCCGGAATGAGTAGATGGGGCCTTATCTCGTGTCAGCCTGAGGTGGGCTGCCCAGAAAGTAGGTGTGACATATGCAAAGGGACTCTTTTCAGTGGAAGAAGGCAGACAGCTGAGGGCTCTCTGTCAGCAGGACTCCTAGCTGCTGGGAGAATTACTTCAGCTTGGAAGGGGGCCCTCAGAAGCATATTACAAGTGTCCTTTATAGGCATGTACAAAAAGCCTATAGCAGAGGTCATATTTAATGTTAAAATGTTCCCTTTAAGATTAGAAACAAAGACAAGGAGTGGGAATCACTATTTCTATTCAGCATTATGTGGGAAGGCATGAAAAAGCAAAGCTTTAAGGATTAAAAGGGAAACAAAATGAATAGGATATGGACATTTATTTTCTTCATGGACAATCTACAAATAATTATAATAAAAAAGAGTGTGTCAGAATCGTTGGATGCAGAGTCAATATATATAGGTAAGTGTATCTACGTGTGCCAATGGCATGTCTATATTCAAGCAATAATTTAGAAAACCTTATTTAAAAATACTGTGAACAATGCCATAAAAATATAACTGGAAATAAATCTAACAAAAAGTATGTAATACCTTTGTGGAGATGATAAAACTTTATCAAGAGATGTTAGAAAATGTCTAAATAAATGGAAAGATATATAGTACTTATGAATGGAAGACTCTGAAATAAATATATTAGTTCTCTCTAAATTGATTTATAGATTTGATGAAATTCCAATAAAACAAAAATACCAGAGTGGTTATTGTGGAATTCAACAAGCTGATTTGAAAATTTTTATGGAAGCATATACCAGGGAGGAAGAAGAAATGTGGGAAAACTTGCATTACTGGATATGACTTAACAGACTATATGACTACGATGTTGATACAGGATGAGATAGACAAACGGAACAGAAGAGGAAATAGAGTCCAGAGAGCAATCTGTACATATATAGAAATCTGATTTGTGTAGATCATTGGGAAAGAGCAGATTCATAAACAGTTTAAGGGCAATCTGGTTTCCATATACTTTTTAAAATCCTGAGAACAGATCTTTATCTTCTATCATAAACAAAAATCAATCTAGGCTGTTAAAAACTTAATGTGAAAGGTTAACATTCCTTTTTCCAAAAAAATATTTTATTCATTTATTCATGAAAGACAGAGAGAGAGAGGGAGAGAGAGGCAGAGGGAAAAGCAGGCTCCATGCAGGGAGCCCGATGTGGGACTCAATCCCAGGACTCCAGGATCATGCCCTGGGCTAAAGGCAGGCGCTAAACTGCTGAGCCACCCAGGGATCCCTGGCTAACAACATTTCAAGTCAAAGGTAATAACCATACAATTTCAGAATAGCATATAGAGGATATCTTCAAATTCTCGAATAAGGAAGGGTTTCTTAAAGAACACGACAGACGTACAAATCATACAGGAAAAGATTAGCACACTCACCTACTTAAAAATCAAACATTCTGGTGATGAAAGACACAGTAATGAGAGTAAAAAAAGCAACCCCGAAGTTGGGAGAAATCGTTTGCAGCTCATATTATCAACAAAAGACTAATATTTAGAATGTAAAAACTTAGAAGAATCAATATGGAAAAGACACAGAAACCAATATAAAAATGGAGAAAACAGATGAGCCAGATATTTACAAGGAAGGAACACAGTCTATAAACAGAGGAAAGGATGTCAACTTTGTAAGTAATCAGGGAAATGCAAACTAAACTCAAAACGAGCAGTATAAATTATCAGTTCTCTTTTGCTTCAAAACTTAGCAGTTTAAAGCAACATAAACACTTAACACTTCACACAGTTTTTGTAGGTCTGGCATTTGAGAGTGGCTTAGCTGGGTGATTCTTGCTCAGGGTACCACAGTCAAGAAGACTGCAGTCTGAAGTGAGTGGGGTTGTAGTCTTCTAAAAGCTCCACTTCCAAGACGGCAGTTTCCAACATTAGCGTGCTAGCCATGCGAGTGAGCCTTGTGGAGAACCCGCTTGAGTATCCTTATAACATGGCAGCTGGCTTCCTTCCAAGCAAGGGATCCAAAAACAAGTCTGGCAAAGCTGTGATGTCCTTTATGATCCCACGTCAGAAATCCTAGTCTATCATTTCTGCTTTACCTCATGGTTTAGGTAGATCAGCTGTATTTATTGTGGGAGCACAGTATGGAAGGAAAGGAATTGCAAGAGGCAAGATTCATTGAGAACCATCTTGGACGCTGGCTACCACAGGAATAATGGCACATCTAACAGAATGCAAAAACTTAGAAGTCCACCACTCATGAAAGGGGAGAAAATTACAGTCTCTAGGATCACATGGAAAAATCTCAAGGCGAAAGAGTTATCATGTTGTATGGGCCCCCTATCTTCTTACCACTTTTCTGGCAAGAGAGAGGCATCAGGACCATTAGGTCATGTTGTCTCTCCTTAACCCAAGAGGATAGAGCAGTGGAAACTGCACGGCCACATTAAGAAATATTTGCACTTCCTAGGAGATTTGTTTGAACTTGTACACAACCTGGGTCCAGCAACTTCACTCCAGATATGTCCATTAAAGATAGTTTGACATATGTGCCCTAAAAAATGTGTTCACAGTAGCCTTACTCTTAAGTAGCAAAAATTCATTAATCCATAAACAAACCAATCATGGCATAGTTCCTCAAGCGGAATACTATATTATAATATAGTATGAATGTACTGCACGTGTTGGTTTTAGGTAATTTCAAAAACAGTTGTTGAACAAAATACAAGTCACAAAGAATATGCACAATTTCTTCTTTAGAGATCTATACACATGATGTAAAACTATATATAAAAAAAAAGAGAATGACCAATATAAAACATCAGGTGGTAGCTACTTCTGTGGGAGAGAGAACAGGAAGACAGGAAGTTAGAGAAGGGCACTGGTAATATTCTATTTCTCAATGCCATGCAAGGTTATTGAGATTCTTTAAACTCTACAGATACATCTTATACAGCCTCTTTGTAAAAACGATATGCTTCACAACAAAAAAAAATTGCAAATTAAAGTGTTCTTAAAAAGAGACAGAATTTAAAATGTCAGGGCTATTTCAGTGAGCAAACAAATCGTTCTCAAATCTTCATCATTACACGTCAAGTATCGCTTCATCCTCTATCCTTCTTCATCAAAACAGAAAAGTGTAAATATATCAAGCCTGAAAAAAGGGAGCTGGGTTTCCTCGATTCACAAATGTTACCACAAAAGTCATGGTTATTTGCCCTCAGAGCTTCTTCTGATTCATTGCCTGGCTCCAGATCTTTGATGTGTATTTTCAGGAAAGCTGCTAAAATAGACTGAAAACAGTAAGCCCAAATCTAAACTTCATGCCAAAGAAAGATTGGAATTTCACTGAAATTGATTTCCTAGGTGAATTCTCCTCTTTTTCAGATCTGTGGCATCCATGCCATTTTAATATCAAAAAATGTATTACTCTCTTTATTCTCCATAATGTTCTGGAAATGTTTCAGAATAGAAATCTCATCAACTCCAGATCAATTACCCACATGGCCCTAAATATTAGGGTTCTCCTGTTGATAAAAGGATCAACAGAAAATATTTTCAGGAACATAGTACAATTTTTCTAATGTGTATACTAATCACTAAAATCTTTCTAAATGAAGTTCTTTCTAAATTGCAGATAGCTTTCAATAAAGTATAAGCATTTTAGCTGCCTTAATTATACCAAAACAATTCATTGGCTTTAAAAAAAAAATCAGCACAGATTTGATAGGCCTGAGGATCAGCAGAGTTCTTTGGATTCTTTTCTTTATATGTTTCACTTGATTTGCCCACTAGCAATAATATTCAGAGTAGAGCAGAGATCAACGGCTCGAGTGGCTTCACACAAGCTTCTCTTTCCTGATCCATTTGTGGTGACAGTGCCTCTGGACAGTATGTGGGGACTCACATTTAGCCCCTGGCTCTTCCATTTAACTACTTCCAGAGTCATGGTGAGAAAACCGAGACTGTAGAAAACCCAAGTGTTGAAAGATATCTTTTTTACCTCTGATTCAGGCAGTAAGTGCCACACAGTAGTGTACAAGCCATAACACCTCTAAGTTAGGCTGTGGCATGTGTTGATGTGGGGGTCCTGCAGAAGCAAAGGCCTTTTGTTATGGTGCCAAGCACGCACCTTGCCCAGGGGTTTGAGAAGCTGAAGGATCCTAGGGAGGTGGAACAGTGGCAGGCCTACCTGTTGCCTTACACCCAGGAGGTGAACCAGCAGATAAGCGACAGTGGGAGTGAGCTACCAAAACCAAGTCTGACTGATTAAAACTATAAAAGGATTTACTGGAAGGATATGGGGTACTTCACTGAAGTGAAGAAACAACTGACCAACTAGACTTTTGGTAAAGGGCAAGAATTAGGGTAGATCCAGGAATCTAGATAGTGGACCTAGTGAGTATTCCGCCCCCCCCCCCCATACTATCATTAAAATAAATTTACCTCAGTATTTTTCTGTTCTTGTATCACTGTGCTTAACTTTCAAATTCCTGCTATTTTTGGCTAGTTTGGATCATGTGACTACTTCTAGACAAGAGGGAGCTATTGCATGACGGACAATTTGACCCAGATTGTTACCGTGATGAGTTTCAGGTGGGATGGGAAGAGATTCCATGTTTTCCAAAAGAAAATCAGGGGTTGTCACTGAAGAATATTGGCATTGATGTTGGGCTGGCAAAATGGCAGACATCCATTATGACCCTTTTATCAGGAATTAATTGGCTATATTCTTACCTAGAACCATTGAACAACTTAAATGACTGCTACAAGCATTTGGGCCTTATTCTGCTTGGGCTGCCATAACAAGAGACCAAAAATTGGGTGACTTACACAACAGAAATTTATTTTCTCACAGTTTTGGAGGTTGGAAGTCTAAGATCAGGGTGCCAGCGTGGTTGGGTTCTGGTGGGAGCTCTCTTTCTGCCTTGGTGGCCACCTTCTCCTTGTGTTTTCACATGGCATTTCCTGTCTCTCTCTTCCTTTTAGAAGGCCACCCATCCTATTGGATTAGGACCCCACCCTTGTGACTTCATGTAACCTTAATTATGTCTTAAAAGTCCCACCTCCCAATACAGGCATATTGAGGATTAGGGCTTCAGTGTATAAATTTTGTGGGGACCCATTTCAGTCCTTGGCAGGTACCTACTACGAGGCTCACGATTTGCTAAATAACTCACTTTCGATAGTCTGCTTGTCCTCATGCATTAATTTGATTGCAGGTCTGGTGAGTGCTTGCCATTTCCTGAGCAATCTGTCAGGGTTTGTCAGGCTCTATGGAGAGTCCTGCCTCTCCTCCTGGACCAAGAGACCCTGTGCCCAAAGCTGGAGACCTTGCCTCTGATGGCTCATCTGTCTCTAGGACTTTCCTGCAGTCTGGCTCTACAGCAGTCACTGCCCCAGTCTTGGTAGTGCCTCTTCTTCTGTTTTTCTGACACCCCAACAGGAATTACTAAGAGAGGCCTTGGGGAATTGTGGAAAGACGTGGAAGTCAGAACACCTGTGTTCTATTCCTAGCTCGAGCACTTACAAGCTGTGTGACTTTAGGGAAATCACTTCAGTTCAGTAAGTTTACTTATGCCACAAAAGTGCCTTGACTTCTTACTTACAAATTTGGGGCTAGGCATTGAGAGTCCATGGTACATGGTATGAAGGAAAGTGTAGGATGGTATCGAACATGTGGGGGAGGGTGGGGAGCTACCAGCTAAGCTGGCAGTGTAGGTCACAGAAGGCTTTCTGGAGGAAATGACCTTGGATAAGAGAGATGAAGAATGAGCAGGAGGTGCCTGGGAGCAATGGAGGGGGCAATGTAGGGAAGGGGAGACACCAAGGCAGAGGGAATAGCATGTGCCCAGGCCCTGAGGTAGCAGAGACCTGGCGCACTGAGCTTTTGTCTGGATCAAAGAGGGACATGGCAAGGGTTGTTTATATAAACCAAGGTGGGCAGGAAGTCATGGGAAAAGCATGCAGCCATCAGCCCTGCCAAAGATTTTGTTCTGTGTCCCAGGACCTAAGGTGGGAGTAGGGGAGAGGCATGCTCCAATATGTGTCTAGTGGGGTCGCTGTAGGGTCAAACGTGACATATAAGCTACCCACGTGCGAATGGTTACTCGGGACCTCTAGTTCACTGATTTCTAAAGAATATTGTTTTTCAACTTCTTTTCTGTATTGGTTTCCTATGGCTGCTGGAACGAATTACTGCAAACTGAAGACACCACAAATGTATTACCTTCAGTTCTGGAGGTCCGAAGTCCAAAATGGGTCTCACTGGGCTAAAATCAAGGTGTTGGCAGGGCTGCATTCCTTCTGGAGGATCCTGGGGAGAATCTGTTTCTGGAAGCCTTTTCCAGCTTCTAGAGGCCACCTGTATTCTTGGCTCATGGCCCTTCCACTTCCAAAGACAGGAAGGTCCAGTCCAACCTGCCTCACATCCTATCGCTCTGACACTCACTCTCCTCCTTCTCTCACTTATGAGGATTCTTGTGATTACACTGGGCCCACCTGGGTAGCCCAGGAAACTCTTCCCATCTGTAGATCCTTCTCTTCATTGCAACTGCCAATTCCCTTTTGTCATATAAAGGAACACACCCACAGGTCCTGAGAGTTAGGACATGGACACCATGTCCTACCATGGACACCATTTGCCTACTGCTCCCTAGTGCAGCTTTAGTGTGTCCAAAGCATGAACAGAATCAAGTTTCCTCTTCTCTCTTTTAGGTTTTGTTCTCAGTGTGTTACTGAACAGTAAAGCGAAACCCAAGGACATCCGAATTTGGATCAGTCTTTTTTTTTTTTTCCCTCCTGTGTCTGAGAGATTTCAAGAGAATCCCAGGGAGCTTCCTCTGTATGAGAGGGTCAGGTGTCAAAACCACAGGCCTCTCCCAGTGCTGCTGGGGAGAGGAGCTCAACAAGTCATTTCTGGTTATCACAACTGACTCACTGTTCTCAGAATATTTCCAACCATTATCTGCAAATCTTTAACTATGAATGCTTGGCCGAGCAAGATTTCCTCCCTACAGGGTTACTTGTTGGAGAGGAGGGCACTTTAAAGTATATCCCCTGACATATTTTATAGCACAGAGGTAGGAAAAGATTCAGGTGAATAAGAGAAGATATGGAACTTGTGTCCTTATGGGGGAACAGAGACAAAGCAATTCCTTAAAGTATTATACTTTGCCATAATGCTGCTATTAAGGTATGAGAAAAAAACACCACTGGGGATTGTTAGTGACCCATTTAAAACGAAATTAATTGGCAGGGTATAGTTATAGAAATCTCTCCAGTGGCCGCTCTGGAGGAGCAGCTCTGATAAGGAAATAAAGGGTTGTGTTCAGGTTCTCTTTTTCCCTTTAAGCAAATGACTAGGGTTTCCTGATTCCAGGTAAAAAACTGACAACGTACTACGAGCAAGTGAAAACTTACCCCCTTCAGATGCACAATTGTATGAGACGTGAGTCTGTAGTGGCTGCACCATGCTGGGACTGCCAGCTTGGGCTTGGGCCTCCAGCCCCAGTGCGTGGGAGAGGGTGAGGACCTGCAGTGGGGGTGCTTTAAACTGTAGGGTGAAAATGGGCTTGAGGAGAGGATGGGTACTAGAATGTCCAAGGAGACAAGGTCATGTCTGCAAGGAGAATGGTACAATCTGTCCTCATGAGTTGCCTCCTGTGGGACAGGGACAGGAGTTGAGAATAGAAAGGTGTACTGACCAAGGGGATTGGAGAACGAACTTTCTAGACAAATGTCCTTTTGTTTGCCCCGCACCACACTCCTGGGTCATCTGGTTAGATTTGCTTCCTCAGTGAAAATGACTCTGTTTTCCCCGGGCCTGAGAAAGCCCCTGGGAGAAGGCGCCAAAGAACTGCAGGCCGGACGGGGCCTCATCTTGGCAGGACAAATGGACAAGGGGCACCCAGTAGGCAATATCCACTTTCCTGGACTCCCAAGGTGGCTTGTTCTTCCTTTCTCAGCCACTCTCAGACCTCCACTCTCTGCTTTCCCCTCAGTGCTTGTCATCGGCCCCATCTCCTCTGCACCTTTCTGCGGCTTGCCACCCAATGCCTGCACCCCGGTGGTTCGCTCCCCTTAGGGGTGGGCACCCAGCAGGAGAGCAGAGGCCGCCCCTGCCGGAGTCTCCTTTCCCACACTCCAAGCAGGAACTTGAGGAAAAATTGGGGGCAGGGGGAAGGCGGGACCCCCCGGGGTGTCTTTCTTTCTCTCTCAGAATCCTGGCATTGAACCCCTGCTGGGATTTATGCGCATTGCAGTCTACAGCTGGCCCAGGTCTTTCTATTACAGCTGGAATTGATTCCCCAGGTAATAAATTGAAGGATCCTCCCCAGGCTTTCCAGCAAAATTACTTATGCTATTAGCAGCATGAGGTGGGCCTTTACAAGGCAGACAAGCCACCCTGAAGTTCTGTCCGTCTGGGTGTGTGAAATGCAGAGCTACCCTCTGGCTTCGAGGAGGGGGTACGGGTGGGGGCAGCGGAGAAGGTGGACATTTGCCTCTTGAGCCCCTTCCTGAGGTCTGTTCCTAGGGCGACGCCATCTTGAACGCTTTCACTGGAAAGCCACAGCTCATTAAAACCAACTAACTAGACACAGAGGGCAAAAGAGAACAGCACTTTGAAACTCTGACTTGGCCTTAGGGTTTAGTGACCTGCCTACTCAGATTGCCCTGGTGTTGATCTTCCAGCAAAGCTGCCTCTGTAAATAAATCACCAGGTGGCCCCGTCGAAGCCTCTGAGAGGTTTGTGTCACCCCATCTGTCACTTCTCCCTCCGGCTGCCTGCAGCTTCGACGGTTGGGTGCAGGGCTGGCAGGAACCCGAGCGGCCTGGTCGCAGAGCTGCTGAGCCGCTGCCTGAGGGAGATCAGCTGAGCTCCTGTAAAAGGGACCCCACCCCCACCCCGAGTTGTGCACGTCCTGGATAGAGGCCTTGTGGCAGATCATCAGTAGCACCTTTTTCCAGCAGACGAGCTCCGAAAAATGTGAAGTAAAATCTTACATTATTGTTATTGTGGTCATTTCCTTTAAGGAATCACAATGAGTCCTTTTTAAATGTAATCAAATCCTAATTTTCTCTCTTCTAGAAGTGCTGCTTTTCATATGTCGGAAAATGGTTATTCCTCTAGAGAAGAGGGCACATGGGTGAGTGAGCCATTTAGCAGCAATATAGTTAAAGTGTTGAGAGTTAATCATTTCTATTCCTACTCTCAGTAAATCTGTTTTGTGTGTCCCAGCTTGGAACGTTACGGAGGACGCGAAGGAACATCTGAAGACAATATATCAGTGAGGCAGCCCGGGCCTCCCTGGGGTGCGGTATTTGTGGATGTGGGGGCTATTGAATGGGCCAGGGAAGGACGCAGTGACCTTGCAGGCCTGATGGTTTCATTTCCCGAGAGTGTCCCAGACACATCATTTCTTTCTGTCCTCTGGGAAAAGGGGGTAATGAAAAGCAGCGGAGGACATGTTCTTCAGGGACCAAAAGCAACAACAAATAGGGTGAGGAGCCGACCTTATCTCCTGGAGCCTACACTCAACGTTCCTCCTTCTCTCTGGGGCAAAACATGACATTGAACATTTAACAATACACAGCGAGCGCAGTCCCTGCTGGAACCAGAGGGGCACTCCGTAAACAAGAGTGGACCTAACACTCTAAACCAAGCAGCACAGAGGGAAGGGGTTTGTTGCGGTTATAGGACACACACACACACTGTCAGCCTAGCCATAATCATCACTCCCGTCCAGTATGATGGTTTAGCATTTACAAAATGCTGCTCCCAGAGATCCCGCCGGGTGGGTGTTAGGGGCTGAGTTATGGCTCCCTGAAAGTAATGCTGAAGTCCTAACCCTGGGGCCTGTCGATGTGACCTTATTTGGGAGTAGGGTCTTCGCAGGAGTGATTAAATTGAGATGAGGTTGTGGTGAGTTAGGATGGACTCTAGCCCAATGACTGCTGTCCTTATTAAATGAGGACAATGTAGACGCCCATGGAGAAAAGAATGTCCCGTGAAGATATGGATACACAAGGGAAGACAGCCATGGAACAATGGGGGTAGACATGGGGGTTATGCAGCTGCAAGCCAAATGTGCTGAGGATTGCCAGAAGGCCGATTCCAAGGCCAATTCCCTTGGCCACAAGAAGCTAGGCCAGAAGCGCTGAATGGATTCTCCCTCTGAGCTGCCAAGAAGGAACTGATCTTGCTGACATTTTGATTTTGGGACTTTCAGCCTCTGGAATTGTTACAGAATACATTTCTTTTGTTTCAGGCCATGTAGCTGGCAGGATTTTGTTACAGCATCCCTAGGAAACTAATACTGTGGGCCTTATATTTTTCATTTCTAGGAGACGAACACGGGTTTCAGAGATGCTAAGAAAGTTGCCCAAGATCACACAGTCAGAAGAAGGTTGACATGGAGACTTAAAACCCGGAGCTATTGGAGCACCTGGAGGGCTCAATGGTTGAGCATCTGCCTTCAGCTCGGGTCATGATCCTTGGGTCCTGGGATCGAGTCCCAGGTCAGGCTCCCCTGGGGAGTCGTCTTCTCCCTCTGCCTATGTCTCTGCCTCTCTCTCTGTATCTCTTATGAATGAATAAATAAAGTATAAAAAAAAAACAAAACCCAGAACTATGACTTCAAATATCAGCCTGCCCCCTGTCCTGCCCACGCCCCCATGACCTCTGAAAACAGTTGGCATGGAGGAGAATAAAAGAGATATGCAGCAATTTGTATCTGGGTGAATGACTACTCAGAAGAATTGAAATCAGAGATATGTGTACACCCGTATTTATAAGAGCATTATATACAATGGCTAAAGGGTGGAAGCAACCCAAATGTCCACGGATGGATGAATGCATGAACAAAATGTGGAATATCTATGCAGCCTTGAAGAGGATGGAAATTATGACACGTGCTATGACATGGAATGAACCTGGAGGACAGTTTGGTAACTGAAACAAGCCAGTTACAAAAAGACAAACACTGTATGATTCCACTCCCATGAGGTGTCGAGAGTAGTTAAATCTACAGAGACAGAAAGTAGGAGGGTGGCTGCCGGGGACTGGGGAGAGGGGGCGGTGGGGATAGGGTTCACTCTTATAAGAGGTAACCAACCTCCAGAACTTTTTCAGCAATATAAATGTACTTAATACTACTAAACTAGACCCTTAAAAGTGGTTAAATGATAGTTTATGTGTATTTTTGCCACATTTTTAAAAGGAGAGAGATGTGGATGTGGCTTGTTCTGCTAACAGGATGGTTTGCTTGGCGTAGCTGCGAGGAGGTGGCCAGACTGCACAGGCTTGCGTCCTCACACAAGAGAATAGTGTGCCGTCTGCCTGCCACCTGCCCCCATTGGAGGCATTCAGAGAAGGGAGCTCACCTGCCTTCCTGTGGGGGGTCTGGAAGCCCACGCTCTGACAGTGGCCGCCTTTGGCCTTCACACCAGCACGCACTCCAGCACTGTTACTCCATGCTGTTCGAGGCGGCTTGGCTCAGGTAGTTAGCATCTGCCCTTGAGACTTGGAGAGCCATGTGCTTCTCTCAAAAGACTTGAGGAAGACAAGTTAGTCTTACTTGTTAGTAGAAGAGCGATTTTAACTGCCTCACTTCCTAATTTTGCTGGCTTGTGGTGAAGAGGAGAGCCACGAGGGGCCCTCTCAGGGCCTATTCCTTTCACCTCCGATCCCCTGCTCCTTGGTAGCAGAGCTCTGGCCCACAGGGTAAGGGACAGCTTCGGCTCCCTGCTTCCTGGACGGGAGCTGAGCACTGAGCTGCTCCGGGCTCCTGGTCCGTGGGCCCTGGCCTGCAGGGGTGCGTCCTCAGCACTCTAGGTGAGGGGTACGTGGCCATTTTGTTTGCATCTTCCCTTGTTTTTGTGTTGCTGACACACAGTTATAGTCTCACTTGATGTTTACAACCCATTCTACTGAGATTTTCAGGGGTGCAAAACTGAACTGAGAGTTTCAGGGGTGCAAAGGGGCTCCACAGATACATAGCATCATACTGTTATATGAGTGTGCTGTTTACTCTCCATCTGGTCCTTTAGATCAACTCTGTCTTTCTCTGCTGACCCCTAAAAATGACACATATGCCCAGTGCTCCCCGTGCTTTCTGGCCTCCATTTGGGTTCAGCCCCTGAGAGACCCTGGCAGGGGACAGGAGGTGCCCATGGTAGTATGGCCTCTCCTCCCTCCCTGTAGCTTATGGCTGCATTCCGCTGGTGAGGCCACAGTTTCTGTGGGCATACAGTGGGGTGGCCCCTCGTGGCTTTGGCTTTCCCAGAGTTCCAGCAGTAGCCTCCTCCTGCCAAATGACAAAATGAAAACAGTTTAGTAATGAGTCTGAGGTCCTTTATTCAAGGAAAAACAGCTCATGGACTGGGGGAGCAATCTTCCAAAGGATTCTGGGCCAGGGTGAGTTTTATAGGGTGTTAGAAGTGGCAGCATGGAAATAGGGCAGGATTGACTGGGGCTGCATATCTGACCTTATTTAGAAAGATCAAGGAACAAGGAAATAAATGTAGAGTCCAGAGTTGGCTTGGAGTTGGGGATTGGCTGACTGGATAGACTGGGTTTCTGGTCAAGTGGAACATTTACAGCAACACTAAAGTTCCGTTCGCTGACAGAGCACCCTGGGCAGGAGTGGCTCCATCTTGGGCCTAGAAATTTACTTCCACACTCCTTTTGCCCTTTAGGCTTTGGGGTGTAAAAGCTTACTGGTGTTAGGCCCTGGGTGTTTCCTTATCTTTTGGTGACTCTTTAATTCTTATCCACACCTCCGTCAGTAGCTCTATTACTAAACTCTTCAATTACTCCTGTGAGCGCCATCGGAGTCCTGCTGAGATGCTGACTGATATATAGTGAATGCCAGGAGAAAAAAAAAATATTATCACAGAGATCCAAGGGGCTGAGAAAGGATAGGTAATATAAAAAAAAATACAAATCAAGAGTTGATTGATATACTGAGGTTCTGTGACTCACTGACTGGAATTTTTAATGTGAAAGGCCCAACGGTTCTACCGACTTGATTCTGCGGCTTTTTATTTTTGGTAGTCTTAGCATCTTTTAAGAGTTCTGCCCTCTGTATATTCTGACTATGATTCCTGCCCATGATTCTTGACCATAAGTGTGAATGTTTTGGGGATCAGCTACTAGGAGGAGCTACACACAGGTGACCTAGCCCAAAAAGATAATATTAATAGCAAATAATGATGACAGCGAGAGAGACAGCTAACATTTATTGTGTATTATCATATGCTGGGAATTGTGTTCAGTCTTTTATGGAGCATCTCATGGAATCCCCACAACAGCTCCATGAAGCAAACACCCACATTTACAGATGAGGAAACCAAACTTAGAGAAGCTAAACATCTGCTTTAGATTTTACGTTTACATTGCAAATCCAGGCAACCTGATACAAGAGCCAGGGCTGTTACTGGATGGTTTTCCCCAAATGTGGCTCTTGTACAGGTAACACAGGAGACAATTTGGGGACAGTGTATGGGTGACGATTTTGATTTGATTAGTTATGTGCTTACATTTAGGATTACCTTCTATTTATGACAAGTGATACTGGTTTCCCATTTTCAAAACTGGTGTAGTTTCCCTTTCCAAATAATGAAAAGAGAAAAACTACATAAATTCAAATAAAAAAATATTAAGGAATTATGTAGGCTGAGGTTGAGTAGGGCCAAAATTCTGACTCAAGCTTGGGGAACGCTGTATCGCTCCACACCGGCCCTCGGTGAGGTCCAAGCGTCGACATAGAACTAGACTCTGCTAGACGCTAAAAAATTAAACATCTATTCATCTGCTCCCAAATGCCTTTCCTGATTAGCGTACCTACATTTTGCCTATTTCTAGAGACTGAATACAGCTTTGGTTTTAAGGTTTCTATGCCACCAATTGGCTCATGTAGAGGTGACAATGAAGGCAATGATAGCATAACATGGGAGTTGTGTTGGTTCGTGTGTAACTTCTTAGCTGAGGGAGGCTGTACAAGTGGGAGTAGCGTTATGATCACTAACAGGAGAAGAATAGTCCTCAGCTCCCCTGTTGCATAGATGGAGCTCTTCTTGCTCCACTTGAATTACATGAGTGCCTATGATTGGGCTCCCCGGCCTTGCATTCGCAGGACCCCAGCCCTCTCCAAGTCACGGCCACTGTATTTCTTGGAAATCAAATACAGTTTCTCACCAGATAAGGTAAAGTCCCCAAACCTTAATTAGAGGCACTAAGACACCTCGTAAGACAATGGCAGTCTCGGATTCATGTTTCTTACCTCCCCCGGATGCCCCCCAAATGTGCCACCTTACTGCTATCGCCACCATCGCCACCACTACCACCACTGCCTCTACTGCGACTGCTGCCACCATTACCACCCGTCCCCCAATCACTACCACTACTTCCCCTTCCTCCTGAAGCTCAAGTCTCATCCAAGTTCCTCATCCAATCCTGACTCAGGCCACATATTAGTGGCTACATAATAGTGGCAGGAAGGGAGATATTCAGCATGAGCCCATCTGTGCTGTTGGTCTGAGCCATTGTATACCCCAGTACCCACCGCTAGGCTTCCAACTAGTTTTATCCCCTGGAAGACTTGATTCTGACAGGGGGCAGGGTAGGGTGAGGTTTTGGGTTTTTTTTTTTTTTTTTCCTTCCTATTCCAAGTCCTCATTACCTGGCTCTAGAGGAGGCCTCCAGCATGGATTTTTTCCTCCTTGGCTGATTGTTGGGTCATAGCCCTTCAGAGCTGAGAGACTGAATTATAGGAACAGGCCAGACTGCATATAAAAATCTGCAGCAACCTGCCCAGAAAACCAATCCCCGTATCTACAATAAACAATGCAGAAAGCCAGTCTGCTCTAAGTCAGACTTCCAGGAAGCCAGGCTGCTATCTCTAGTGACAATCCAGGAAGCTGCACAATATCTTCTGTAACCATTGGCCCCAGACAGTCAGGACTTGATTGATAACTGAGAGCTTCCCTAATTTTTGTCCTTGTTTTTAACTTACAACCAACCACAGGAAGCCAAATATGTGCCCCTAAGCAGTCATATAGGATGTTCCACTTCTAGTTAGCCTCCCTACAGCTTCCCTGGACCAACAGCTTCCAATCGGGGCACTCCTGAAGTCCTCACTTTTTTCCGCTCTAAAACCTTGCACCCTCTGTCTGGAGTCTCCACCAGAAGGAAGTCATGATGGCTGACTCCCTTGCTATAGCCAGCTCAGAACACATGGCCTTTGCTTTTCTTATTTAGTTGGTCTTTATTTCCACAGAGCCCAATACGCTTACCCTGTAGTGCCCTGACTGATGATGAGGCTCCAGACCCTAGACAAGATTCCCATCTTGTGGACAAGATTCCCATCCTTTTCTGGGGAGAAGAGTGTGGCCAGGGAAGTGCGTCAGCATTAGTACTTTTGTGCGGAAGGGCCCAGGCAGGGCTTAGCTGGACTCCTCATAACATATGTGGGGTGCTGGCTTCTTTTAAGAGCAAGACTATACCTGGGGTTTAGCTCTGGTTCTTTATGTCCCAGGTCTACCCACTCCCTGAGGGTTGGGGCCTAGCCTCACTCTTACCAATTCCTCCTTCTTAAGGATTAAAGCCTGTCTTAGGAACCCATGCTCACTAGAGTGGCCCTAAGCCACAACGATTGCATTTCCTCTCTGCCAGCTGTCTGTCTTTGGGGCCGAGTCGGGCTGCTCGGATTCTCCTTGTCCCACTCCTGCTCTGCCCCCCAGGGATCCTCAAAGCCCTGACTTTCGACCCTCTGCCACTGCGCACACTTACCTCTGCCTGTATCAGATGTGGGGCTAGCCGGCTCTGTTCTCACAAGCAGCCCAACACAATCCTATCTGAATCATTCAGTCTCCCTGCCAGGCTTGGCTGTGGCCAAATTTTGTAACAGGTTGAGAAGTGACCACAGGATGGCACTCTGAAGCTGCTAGCCAGCAAACTACAAAGTCTCCAGGGAAGCCGGATCCGTATTTTTCTGTTTTTGGGAATGTCAGAAAAACTGAAAAATGATAATGATCAACAACCTCCGGAAATCTTAATATGATTTTGCCGGGAAATCTTCCTAATCAATGGCCACTGGTGTTTGACACTCGCCAAACATGAGTCAACTAGCCTTCTTCTGCACGCGTCCCCACCGCCCAGGGTCCTCTTCTCTTTGCACCCACACCTGCACATTCTGTTCTAAATAACTTGCCAGTTGCTATGAACCCAAAAATACACACACAGAGATTTAAGAAAGATTAAAATGTCTTACCTAAGCATGAATGAAATGATTTCTCCTTTTGTTTGGGTCTATCATTATGCTAAGTAAATAGAAGCCTTTTCCCTTTCCCATATACATAGCTGGGCAAATCACATGCACAAATGAAAACTGCCCACATCTAGAAAAATCCCTCAGCTGCTCTGGCTGATTAGTCATTACACATTTACATAGCACAGACAAGGTTGCCCAGGTAATCACACAACCATTTGGTATTTTCCTACACCTTCTCAGATGATTCAAATTCTTAGGAATTGAGGTTTGTTTTGTGCATGCTTTTAAAAACAGCAGTGGTGAGGTTTTTTGGACTTATTTTTTCATGTGACAAATGATAGCCTGATACTCTCTGAGCTCCGTGTGAAAGACGACAAAGCACAGTGGGGAGACAGACATCTTTAGGGTCAAGGTAGGAAGGAAGGGGGAGCTGAA
This sequence comes from Nyctereutes procyonoides, assembly GCF_905146905.1. Classification (NCBI taxonomy): domain Eukaryota; kingdom Metazoa; phylum Chordata; class Mammalia; order Carnivora; family Canidae; genus Nyctereutes; species Nyctereutes procyonoides. The sequence continues at coordinate 25,303,972 of NW_026575146.1, forward strand.
TCCTGGCTCAGCCCTTACTTTATCTGTGACCTTGGCCAAACGTTCTCAACTTCTTTTGCCTTTAATACCTTTAATATGTTTATCTACGAACTGAAGGAAGGAGTTTTTGACTTCTAAAGTTGTTTGGAGGGATTAAATAATGCGAGTCTGCACAGTAGGTGCTCACATTGGTAGCTGGTATTCCTCTGTGTAGACTGGATGATCACAGAGTATAACCTATGGTGGAACAACGGAAAGGTCAGGAAAGTTCCTGGTGCTTCTTCGGAAACCCCACGCGGTGATTAAGAGCATGGTCTTTTGAGTCAAACTGTCTGGATTCAAACCCTTGTTTTGCCACTTTTGTAGCAGACGAATTCAGGAAAGGTAAGATAAGCTTTCCAAGCCTCAGCATCCTAGTTTGTGATGGTGATGACCATATTCCCTGCCTCAACACTGAGAAAACGCAGGTGTTAAGGGTGAGATTTTGTCCCCCCCTCAAAAAGATGTTGAGGTCCTGATCACCAGTACCCAACCAAGGCACTTTAGTTAGTTAGCAACAGGCTCTTTGCAGATGGTCAAGTTAGCATGAGGTCCTGGGGGGCGGGGGGTGGCTAAGTCCATGCAACACGTGTCCTTGTGGAAGAGGAGATTTGGACACAGAGAGACACTTACACAGGGAGCACATGATACGGAGGTGAAGGCAGAGATCGGGTTGTGCATGTGCAAGCCAAGGGATGCCAAAGATTGCCAACAAGGCAGCAGGAGCTACGAAACGGATTCCCCTCAAAGACCTCTGAAGCAACCAATCCTGCCCACACCTTGATTTCAGACTTCTGGCCTCCCAACTGGGAGACAATTCATTGTTTTCATTAAGCCCCCCAGTTCTTATGGCGGCCCCAAGAAACTAGCACCTGGAAGCCCAAACCCAGCGCGTGGCACCTGGGAGGTGCCTACACATGGGAGATATTATTACTGTTGCTGTTGGCCAGTGAGACCTTCCCCCTTACTTACTAACATCAGGTCCTTTGCACGCGAATAGTCCCAGCTGGTTTCTCCTGCCTGGTTACAAGAACCTACATCTTATTGTGATGCGTAAATACAGCAGCAAGGAATACACACAAAGGCAGATTTCAATCAAGCTGTTGTGTAGAGTTTTAAAAAATTTAAACACTTGGAGCCGAGCATCACTAAGCAGAAAGCCCGCTGTATGAAGAAGGGTTGTGCTAGGTAAGGGTGCGACCAAACAACTTCTGTAATTAAATTGCAAGGTGTACCGGCAGGTGTCATGCCTGTGGCTAGCAAGGGACAGCTAGCAGTACAGAGGGAGGGAGGTGCCACCCCATCTCCAGGGAGCCAAGGTTCACCTCATGAAAAACACAAGATTCCTAGCACGGCTCCTTGGTGGCAGCTTTATTTTACACTTGTCCTGTGACAGCACAAAGAAGGCAGTTTTATTCTCTCATTTCTTGATAGGACCTGTCACACTGGTGACATGTGGGCAGAAATCTTGACCCATCTGGCCTGTGACTTGATTTTGGATTTTGGCATCCGGACCGGCTCTAAAACCAGGTACTGCTCAGAGAAGCTCGCGCAGCTTCTGACTCTCAGAAGGTGTTCAGTAATCACTATGTGTTGTCAGACTAAAAATGAATGGCAAAAATTAAATATGTATTCTCTGAACACTTGATTCTGGGCCTTAAAGATCATTCCGGGCCTTTGGACAGCCCCACAGGAAAATATGCTTTAGAAGTTTGAGGTAAAAAGCACTGGTGGTCTTACTTTCTGGAGAAATTAAAATGGCAAGCATTCCCTTCCTCTCATACATGCTGTGTACAAACAATCCCTAGAAATGAACTGTCTGGAGTATTTTATTTCTTAATTAATCCAGTTTTGCTATTTGGTATAAATAGAATGATGTTCAGGCTGAATGAAAGAACAGGAAAGTTTAGGGGATACAATCCAAGAAGGAGTTTCAACTCCCTCCACATCTGCTGCTCTATTTTGCTTTAAATTAGATTTTAAAATTAATTTAATTTTTCATTTGAAGTGGCTCAGCTTTTTATCTCACCCCTCTCTCTTTTCTTCCAGCAGCTGGTTCTCCTGTCTGTGTCCCTGGTACCTCTCTTGGAGACCAAATACTACTTTCTACATCACCTGATAATTCTTTTTCCATTATATATATAGAAATATAATATTTGTATATAGTTATATATAATATATAATTTATATATTATAATTCTTTTTCCATTATATATATAATATTTATATATATAATTATAATATATATATATATATATATATTTTTTTTACCTAGCTAGACAGGTAATGTTTCAGCAAGAAGAGCATGACATCAGTTGACAGGACTAGGCTTATTGGTATATGAAAAAGATAAGCTTTCCTCCACTGATTTAGAAATTCCACTCTGTGATTCACCTCTTTCTGAAAGCACCACCCTCTTTCAACAGGCAGATACTCAAGGTACACAATACACAGCCCAACATGGTAGGGCTTCATTCTACCTTCATTCTTCACCTGCAAAACTGAGACACAGCTTGGGGCTAACTGTTGCACAAGGCCATTGTTGAGAATCAAATTTTCATGTATTTATTAACAGTCAGTGACCCGCCACACAAGATTTTTATCTGCTGACCACAGAAGCCATGTAAGAAAATAATGATTAAATAAAATTAGGGAATCAGGAACAAGAAAAGTATACACAATAGCAGAACATAAAGAATAAGTCAGAAAAAACATGTGTAGGTGCTGGGGCTGGGTGGGTGGACTATATGGTTTCTGTAATTAAGCTTTGAGTATGACTCTGAGATTCTTAAAAGTTCAAGGGTTGAAGGTCAGTTACATGTTTTTTGTTTCTTTTTTTTTTTTTTCATGATCAGAGAGAAGAATGAGGCCTCTAAGAGATGACGTGTGGAACCCGAATGTCCTTGGCTCTCCCAGCATGTGGGTACAATGAACTAACATTTTCATTCATATACTTTCCTCTGCCTTCTGACCCCCACTTGTCAATCTTAGCACCTTATCTTTCACCCACTACTCTCCTCCATTTCCCTATCTCTCCATATTTCCTGCAGCCCTCCTCCCAAACAGCAACATCAGCAACCTGCCTATAGACACTCGTTTGTGCAAACAGACCTGGGTGGGGGTGGTCACCCATCTCCCGCTAATTAGATGAAATGAGATTTGGGAATCTCATTTAGGCTCTCCTCTGGAGAGTGTAGGATTGCATCCGTGGGTCCCTACTACATTTAGAAGCCGTTTAAAAGGTAGAAAGGATAGAGACCGAAGACAAATGTGGCCTCTTTTCCCCAGCTTTGCCTTGGCTCTAAGCTTTTTGGTCATTGTGAAACCAAGGTTTCCTTAGTGTTCTTAACAAATACAGGTGGCTGTCCTGGTCCACTCAGGCTGCTAACAGATTGGGCACCTTGTAAGTGACTCACATTTATTTCTCACGGTCCTAGTGGCTGGGAAGTCCAAGGTCCAGGCGCTGGCAGATCTGGTGTCTGGTGCGAACCCGTTTCCTGGGTCACAGACTGCCATCCCACTGTGTCCTCCTGTGGCAGAAGGAACGAGGAAGCTCTCTGGGGTCTCTTAAAAGGGCACTAGTCCCATTCAGGAAGTGACGACCATCAAGACCTAAGCACCCCTCAAAGCCCCACCTCCAAACACCATCCCAGAGATTTCAACACACGAATCTGGGGGGACACACTCAGTCTACAGCTATTGCAGACTCCTCTGCTAAGCAGTTGGGTGGATGTACACCTGGATGACTCAGACATTTTTTGTTTTCAAATAGAAATGGAGGAGATTCCTGGGTGGCTCAGTGGTTGAGCATCTGCCTTCAGCTCAGGGCGTGATCCTGGAGACCCGGGATTGAGTCCCACATCGGGCTCCCTGCATGGAGCCTGCTTCTCCCTCTGCCTGTGTCTCTGCCTCTCTCTCTGTGTCTCTCATGAATAAATAAATAAAATCTTTAAAAAAATGGACTTTTTTTAAGTTGCCTATTTTGAATACAGCTGAAATTCCTTTTTTTTTATTTTTTTATTTTTTTTTTAAGATTTTTATTTATTTATTCATAGACACAGAGAGAGAGGCAGAGACACAGGCAGAGGGAGAAGCAGGCTCCAGGCAGGGAGCCCGATGTGGGACTCGATTCCGGATCTCCAGGATCACACCCCAGGCTGCAGGCGGCGCCAAACCGCTGCGCCACCGGGGCTGCCCTGAAATTCCTTGAGTAGGAAGGATAATGCAATTAGGGAGCCAACCCAAGACAAAAGAAAGAAACTGTGAGTTTACCTGCTTTGGGGCTGAGGACTGGGCTCCTGCCCAATAGCCTGCTACGGTTTCCTCCCTCCTTCCTTCGCAGACCTCCTCAGATGCACCTCCCACCCCATGTCAGCAGAGTATTAACCCTCATCTAGGCATCATCATCTTTTATTAACTTGTCCCTCCCTCTTTTGGGGTTCTGCAGCTGCTTGAGGGAAGGGATTTTTGTCTTTTATCTCAGTATCACTACCAATTCCTACCAGATTCTTGTTCTGAAAGTGCAGAAAATAACAAACTGGATTTCCTGCTCCATCTCTAATAAATATTGGTTTTAGGAATAAATAAATTAACCAGCAAATTATTGGCACCGGATACGTATTTGTTCAATTAGTGAACTGTACGTGGAAATTAAATCTTATTTTTATACAATTGGAGAATTAACTATCTTGAGAAACATTAAACATATACCATGTGAAGTGATTGCCTTAGCACTTTAAAATCTCTAGTTCTGCCTTTAGGTTTTTCTGATTATACAAGTGATGCATGTCCTTTGAAGAAAATCTGGAAAACACAGTAGAAAATAAAAACGAAATGTACTGGTAATGCAGTCCTACTCCTACCGCACATGCAATTTTTATCTGCTTTTTACTTAATCACGAATATTTTCCCACATCATTAAATCTTTTGGGTTAACATCCTTTTTAATGGCAATGCGATATTCTGACTTATTGATGTGCCTTAATTTTATTAGCGATTTCTCTTATTACTTCTAATGTAGGTTGGTTTTGATTCTTCACTATTATAAGTAATACTGCAGTGAAAACTGAATATACATTTCCGCCTGTGTTTCTGATCGTGTGCTTAGAAGAGATTTCCAAAAACTTTCGTTTTCTCCCAAGCTGTTCAGGGCAGCATACTGGTACATTTTGCCTTTCATCGGTGACCCTGGGTGAAGGTAAACATGGTTACCAGGTATTAGTTTGCCAATTGTCCTTTTTGGAAGATAGGGACTCAATCATTTCTACTACTCTAGCTGTGACCTCCTGGGTGGCACTGTTTTCTCAGCCAGGCTTGCAATGCGGCCCCCCCCACCCCCCGCCCTGCAGAATGGTCTGGGTGCTCTGGACATTTCTTTGACCACCAAAAAAGGGTTTTGAGAAGGGAGATTGATGAGGTCCATTCAGGAGTGTGCTCTTTAGGTGGAAAGAATAAAAGGTAAGCGCATTTTTATGATAGCTTTTAGTCATCCCGAACACCCACTGACCTAACCAACCCCCGAGTTTATGCCCCTGGTAACCCTCTGAAGAGTCCTCCGAACTCACACAAACTCAAGGACATGCTGAGTCTATAAACACAGCGGCCGGCAGTGGATCATCATTTCCTCTTTCTGCCTAAAATAGCTCATTAGAGGAGGAGATGTGTGTACTGTAGCCCAGGACCTTACCTAATGAATGCCAGCTTCCGTGGCAGGAGGGACGGCTTATCTGGACTTTCCAGAGGCAGTTCTTTCCTGGCTGGAACCTAAGTGGCTACAGTAGATTTTAAACCAGGCTGAATGGAAATTATAAGGCCAAAGACACAGAACTGCTGCTGGTCCTGAGTCTCCACCAGGGAGGCTCCTGTGTAAACCCTTGCTGCTCCTGTCCCATGACCTCCAGCTGCAACTGGGGTGGCGGCTCAGTGGTTTGTGTCACAAGCTGTGGCTAATGGCTCAGGATGGCCCCCATCACGGTCATGCAGTTCAGAAGAGGGTCAACAGGGTCAGGATGCCAAGGGCACGCTCTGCCTTTAGAGGTTTAATGAGTTCAGTTCTCTGAGAGGTTGGCTGGTCCAGAAGAAAGGATTTTTTTTTCTGGTTGAGGAGGTTTCTTTCTTCTTTCTTTCTTTCTTTCTTTCTTTCTTTCTTTCTTTCTTTCTTTCTTTCTTTCTTTCTTTTTTCTTTCTTTTTCTTTCTTCTTTCTTTCTTCTTTTTTTTTTCTTTCTAAATTTATTTTTTATTGGTGTTCAATTTGCCAACATATAGAATAACACCCAGTGCTCATCCCGTCAAGTGCCCCCCTCAGGGCCCGTCACCCCCACCCCTGCCCTCCTCCCCTTCCACCACCCCTAGTTCGTTTCCCAGAGTTAGGAGTCTCTCACGTTCTGTCTCCCTCTCTGATATTTCCCACTCATTTTTCTCCTTTCCCCCTATTCCCTTTCACTATTATTTATATTCCCCAAATGAATGAGACCATATAATGTTTGTCCTTCTCCGATTGACTTATTTCACTCAGCATAATACCCTCCAATTCTAAGCAAATGGTGGGTATTTGTCGTTTCTAATGGCTGAGGAATATTCCATTGTATACATAGACCACATCTTCTTTATCCATTCATCTTTCGATGGACACCGAGGTTCCTTCCACAGTTTGGCTATTGTGGACATGGCTGCTAGAAACATCGGGGTGCAGGTGTCCCGGCGTTTCATTGCATCTGAATCTTTGGGGTAAATCCCCAACAGTGCAATTGCTGGGTCGTAGGGCAGGTCTATTTTTAACTCTTTGAGGAACCTCCACACAGTTTTCCAGAGTGGCTGCACCAGTTCCCATTCCCACCAACAGTGCAGGAGGGTTCCCTTTTCTCCGCATCCTCTCCAACATTTGTTGTTTCCTGCCTTGTTAATTTTCCCCATTCTCACGGGTGTGAGGTGGTATCTCATTGTGGTTTTGATTTGTATTTCCCTGATGGCGAGTGATGCAGAGCATTTCCTCATGTGCATGTTGGCCATGTCTATGTCATCCTCTGTGATATTTCTCTTCATGTCCTTTGCCCATTTCATGATTGGATTGTTTGTTTCTTTGCTGTTGAGTTTAATAAGTTCTTTATAGATCTTGGATACTAGCCCTTTATCTGATACGTCATTTGCAAATATCTTCTCCCATTCTGTAGGTTGTCTTTTAGTTTTGTTGACTGTATCCTTTGCTGTGCAAAAGCTTCTTATCTTGATGAAGTCCCAATAGTTCATTTTTGCTTTTGCTTCTCTTGCCTTCGTGGATGTATCTTGCAAGAAGTTACTGTGGCCAAGTTCAAACAGGGTGTTCTCCTCTAGGATTTTGATGGAATCTTGTCTCACATCAAGATCTGAAGAAAGGAAATCTTCAGGAAGTCAAAGGAACTGGAGCCGTGGGCTGGGAAGCTGCGTATCCCAGGCTGAGATGAGCCGGGAGCCAAGGTCAGGGTAGGAAGGGCGCGCGGGGGCCGGGGGGGGGGGGCCCGCTGCTCACCGCCCCCCTTCACAGCCAACTCGTGGTTCATTCTGCTACTCGGAGATTTTTTTCGTTTTAAAGCAAACAACAACATCCCCTCCCCCTTTTCTGGAAGCAAATGACGGGCAGGGTTAAAGCAGACCTTTGTTAATTAATAGCATGAACTTTAAATAAATGATACACACACTTAACTGTAGCCCAAACACCGCGGTTTAAAGAATCATCACATCACACGGCCAAGAGCCCTCGCCCCTGGATTGTGACAAGGCTGCTCCGTGCGGCCAACACCGCGGGGCGGCGCCAGGTGACCCCGCAGCATCGCGGCGCGGGCGCGACTCACGCTCCAGTGCGGGGCGGAGGGGCCAGGGCGGCGCTTCCCCACCCGCAGGCCTCCCTCCCTCCCTCCCTCCCTCCCTCCCTCCCTCCCTCCCTCCCTCTCGGGCTGGCGCCAAGGGGGCGGGGCTGGGACCCGGGGGTGGGGGCTGGGGCTGGGCCCCGCTGCCCTTCCCCGCCCCGGATGGGAGCTCAGACTGGGGGGGCTGCAAGTCCAGGTCTCCTGCGGCCTCAGCAACCCCCCCGCCCCGCCCCACGGCCCTCAGTCAGCTCCGCGCCCGGGCCCAGCTGGGCTGACGCCTGCCTGGCCGCCCCGCGGGTCGGAGCCCCGAGCGGCCTCCACCAGCGCCGGAGCCCAGGCCACTCTTCCCGAGCCTCAGTCCCTGCGCCTGAGCGGGAGGGCAGGCGCAGGTGCGGGGGGGTAGGAGGGGTGGAGGTGTGGAGGGGGCTGGAGGTGTGGATGGTGGTGGAGATGTGGATGAGGGTGGAGGTGTGGATGGGGGGGTGGAGGTGTGGATGGGGGGCTGGAGGTGTGGATGGTGGTGGAGGTGTGATGGGGGGAGTGGAGGTGTGGATGGGGGGCTGGAGGTGTGGATGGTGGTGGAGGTGTGGATGAGGGTGGAGGTGTGGATGGGGGGGTGGAGGTGTGGATGGGGGGGCTGGAGGTGTGGATGGTGGTGGAGGTGTGGATGGTGGTAGAGGTGTGGATGGTGGTGGAGGGTGTGGATGGGGGCTGGAGGTGTGGATGGGGGAGTGGAGGTGTGGATGGGGGGTGGAGGTGTGGATGGTGGTGGAGGTGTGGATGAGGGTGGAGGTGTGGATGGGGGGGTGGAGGTGTGGATGGGGGTGGAGGTGTGGATGGGGGGGTGGAGGTGTGGATCGGGGCTGGAGGTGTGGATGGGGGTGGAGGTGTGGATGGTGGTGGAGGTGTGGATGAGGGTGGAGGTGTGGATGGTGGTGGAGGTGTGGATGGTGGTGGAGGTGTGGATGGGGGACTGGAGGTGTGGATGGGGGGCTGGAGGTGTGGATGGTGTGGAGGTGTGGATGAGGGTGGAGGTGTGGATGGGGGACTGGAGGTGTGGATGGGGGGCTGGAGGTGTGGATGGTGGTGGAGGTGTGGATGAGGGTGGAGGTGTGGATGGGGGGGTGGAGGTGTGGATGGGGGGCTGGAGGTGTGGATGGTGGTGGAGGTTTGGATGGGGGGTGGAGGTGTGGATGGGGGTGGAGGTGTGGATGGGGGGGTGGAGGTGTGGATGGGGGGCTGGAGGTGTGGATGGGGGTGGAGGTGTGGATGGTGGTGGAGGTGTGGATGAGGGTGGAGGTGTGGATGGGGGGGTGGAGGTGTGATTGGGGCTGGAGGTGTGGATGGTGGTGGAGGTGTGGATGAGGGTGGAGGTGTGGATGGGGGGGTTGAGGTGTGGATGGGGGGCTGGAGGTGTGGATGGTGGTGGAGGTGTGGATGGTGGTAGAGGTGTGGATGGTGGTGGAGGTGTGGATGGGGGCTGGAGGTGTGGATGGGGGAGTGGAGGTGTGGATGGGGGGCTGGAGGTGTGGATGGGGGTGGAGGTGTGGATGGGGGGGTGGAGGTGTGGATGGGGGGCTGGAGGTGTGGATGAGGGGTGGAGGTGTGGATGGGGGGCTGGAGGTGTGGATGGGGGTGGAAGTGTGGATGGGGGTGGAGGTGTGGATGGGAGTGGAGGTGTGGATGGGGGGTGGAGGTGTGGATGGTGGTGGAGGTGTGGATGGGGAGGTGGAGGTGTGGATGGGGAGGTGGAGGTGTGGATGGGGGGGTGGAGGTGTGGATGGGGGGGTGGAGGTGTGGATGGGGAGGTGGAGGTGTGGATGGGGAGGTGGAGGTGTGGATGGGGGGGTGGAGGTGTGGATGAGGGGCTGGAGGTGTGGATGGGGGGCTGGAGGTGTGGATGAGGGGCTAGAGGTGTGGATGGGTGTGGAAGTGTGGATGGGGTGGAGGTGTGGATGGGGGGCTGGAGGTATGGATGAGGGGCTGGAGGTGTGGATGGTGGTGGAGGTGTGGATGAGGGTGGAGGTGTGGATGGGGGGGTGGAGGTGTGATTGGGGGGTGGAGGTGTGGATGAGGGTGGAGGTGTGGATGAGGGGCTGGAGGTGTGGATGGGGGGCTGGAGGTGTGGATGGTGGTGGAGGTGTGGATGAGGGTGGAGGTGTGGATGGGGGGCTGGAGGTGTGGAAGGGGGGCTGGAGGTGTGGATGAGGGTGGAGGTGTGGATGGGGGGGTGGAGGTGTGGATGGTGTTGGAGGTGTGGATGGGGGTGGAGGTGTGATGGGGGGCTGGAGGTGTGGATGGGGGGCTGGAGGTGTGGATGGTGGTGGAGGTGTGGATGAGGGTGGAGGTGTGGATGGGGGGGTGGAGGTGTGGATGGGGGGCTGGAGGTGTGGATGGGGGGCTGGAGGTGTGGATGGGGGGCTGGAGGTGTGGATGAGGGGCTGGAGGTGTGGATGGGGGGCTGGAGGTGTGGATGGGGAGCTGGAGGTGTGGATGGGGGTGGAAGTGTGGATGGGGGTGGAGGTGTGGATGAGGGGCTGGAGGTGTGGATGGTGGTGGAGGTGTGGATGAGGGTGGAGGTGTGGATGGGGGGTGGAGGTGTGGATGGGGTGGAGGTGTGGATGGGGGTGGAGGTGTGGATGAGGGTGGAGGTGTGGATGGGGGGGTGGAGGTGTGGATGGGGGGCTGGAGGTGTGGATGGTGGTGGAGGTGTGGATGAGGGTGGAGGTGTGGATGGGGAGGTGGAGGTGTGAATGGGGGGCTGGAGGTGTGGATGAGGGGCTGGAGGTGTGGATGGGGGGCTGGAGGTGTGGATGGGGGGCTGGAGGTGTGGATGAGGGGCTGGAGGTGTGGATGGCGGTGGAGGTGTGGATGAGGGTGGAGGTGTGGATGGGGGCTGGAGGTGTGGATGGGGGGCTGGAGGTGTGGATGGGGGTGGAAGTGTGGATGGGAGTGGAGGTGTGGATGGGGGGCTGGAGGTGTGGATGAGGGGCTGGAGGTGTGGATGGTGGTGGAGGTGTGGATGAGGGTGGAGGTGTGGATGGGGGGGTGGAGGTGTGGATGGGGAGGTGGAGGTGTGGATGGGGGGGTGGAGGTGTGGATGGGGAGGTGGAGGTGTGGATGGGGAGGTGGAGGTGTGGATGGGGGGTGGAGGTGTGGATGGGGGGCTGGAGGTGTGGATGAGGGGCTGGAGGTGTGGATGGGGGCTGGAGGTGTGGATGAGGGGCTGGAGGTGTGGATGGGTGTGGAAGTGTGGATGGGGTGGAGGTGTGGATGGGGGGCTGGAGGTATGGATGAGGGGCTGGAGGTGTGGATGGTGGTGGAGGTGTGGATGAGGGTGGAGGTGTGGATGGGGGGGTGGAGGTGTGATTGGGGGGCTGGAGGTGTGGATGAGGGTGGAGGTGTGGATGAGGGGCTGGAGGTGTGGATGGGGGGCTGGAGGTGTGGATGGTGGTGGAGGTGTGGATGAGGGTGGAGGTGTGGATGGGGGGCTGGAGGTGTGGAAGGGGGGCTGGAGGTGTGGATGAGGGTGGAGGTGTGGATGGGGGGGTGGAGGTGTGGATGGTGTTGGAGGTGTGGATGGGGGTGGAGGTGTGATGGGGGGCTGGAGGTGTGGATGGGGGGCTGGAGGTGTGGATGGTGGTGGAGGTGTGGATGAGGGTGGAGGTGTGGATGGGGGGGTGGAGGTGTGGATGGGGGGCTGGAGGTGTGGATGGGGGGCTGGAGGTGTGGATGGGGGGCTGGAGGTGTGGATGAGGGGCTGGAGGTGTGGATGGGGGGCTGGAGGTGTGGATGGGGGTGGAAGTGTGGATGGGGGTGGAGGTGTGGATGAGGGGCTGGAGGTGTGGATGGTGGTGGAGGTGTGGATGAGGGTGGAGGTGTGGATGGGGGGCTGGAGGTGTGGATGGGGTGGAGGTGTGGATGGGGGTGGAGGTGTGGATGAGGGTGGAGGTGTGGATGGGGGGGTGGAGGTGTGGATGGGGGGCTGGAGGTGTGGATGGTGGTGGAGGTGTGGATGAGGGTGGAGGTGTGGATGGGGAGGTGGAGGTGTGAATGGGGGGCTGGAGGTGTGGATGAGGGGCTGGAGGTGTGGATGGGGGGCTGGAGGTGTGGATGGGGGGCTGGAGGTGTGGATGAGGGGCTGGAGGTGTGGATGGCGGTGGAGGTGTGGATGAGGGTGGAGGTGTGGATGGGGGGCTGGAGGTGTGGATGAGGGGCTGGAGGTGTGGATGGGGGGCTGGAGGTGTGAATGGGGGGCTGGAGGTGTGGATGGTGGTGGAGGTGTGGATGAGGGTGGAGGTGTGGATGGGGGGCTGGAGGTGTGGATGGGGGGCTGGAGGTGTGAATGGGGGGCTGGAGGTGTGGATGAGGGTGGAGGTGTGGATGGGGGGCTGGAGGTGTGGAAGGGGGGCTGGAGGTGTGGATGAGGGTGGAGGTGTGGATGAGGGGCTGGAGGTGTGGATGGGGGGGCTGGAGGTGTGGATGGGGTGGAGGTGTGGATGGGGGGTGGAGGTGTGGATGGTGGTGGAGGTGTGGATGAGGGTGGAGGTGTGGATGGGGGACTGGAGGTGTGGATGGGGGGCTGGAGGTGTGGATGGTGGTGGAGGTGTGGATGAGGGTGGAGGTGTGGATGGGGGGGTGGAGGTGTGGATGGGGGGCTGGAGGTGTGGATGGGGGTGGAGGTGTGATGGGGGAGTGGAGGTGTGGATGGGGGGCTGGAGGTGTGGATGGTGGTGGAGGTGTGGATGAGGGTGGAGGTGTGGATGGAGGGGTGGAGGTGTGGATGGGGGGCTGGAGGTGTGGATGGTGGTGGAGGTTTGGATGGGGGTGGAGGTGTGGATGAGGGAGTGGAGGTGTGGATGGGGCTGGAGGTGTGGATGGGGGTGGAGGTGTGGATGTGGGTGGAGGTGTGGATGGGGGGGTGGAGGTGTGGATGGGGGGCTGGAGGTGTGGATGGGGGTGGAGGTGTGGATGGGGGGCTGGAGGTGTGGATGGGGGGTGGAGGTGTGGATGGTGGTGGAGGTGTGGATGAGGGTGGAGGTGTGGATGGGGGGGTGGAGGTGTGGATGGGGGGCTGGAGGTGTGGTTGAGGGGCTGGAGGTGTGGATGGGGGCTGGAGGTGTGGATGAGGGGCTGGAGGTGTGGATGGGGGTGGAGTGTGGATGGGGGTGGAGGTGTGGATGAGGGGCTGGAGGTGTGGATGAGGGTGGAGGTGTGGATGGGGCTGGAGGTGTGGATGGGGGGTGGAGGTGTGGATGGAGGGTGGAGGTGGGGGATGGGGTGTGGAGGTGGGGATGGGGTGTGTGGGGGTGGGATGTGGGGGTAGAGGTGGGGGATGGAGGCGTGGAGGTGGGGTGGAGGGTGTGGAGGTGGGGATGCGGTGTGTGTGGGTGGGGTGTGGTGGTGGGGGAGTGGACGTGGGGTGGGGGGTGGAGGTGGGGATGGGGGGGTGGCGGGGGTCAGCTCCACGGGAGAAGGACAGAAGGACAGGAGGAGGGCGATCCCTGGGTGGCAGCTGTCCCGGGAGAAGGACAGAAGGACAGGAGGAGGGCGATCCCTGGGTGGCAGCTGTCCCGGGAGAAGGACAGAAGGACAGGAGGAGGGCGATCCCTGGGTGGCTCAGTGGTGTAGCGCCCCCTTCAGCCCAGGGCATGATCCTGGAGACCCGGGATCGAATCCCCCGTCGGGCTCTCGGTGCATGGAGCCTGCTTCTCCCTCTGCCCGTGTCTCTGCCTCTCTCTCTCTCTCTCTCTCTCTCTCTCTCTCTCATTCTCTCTGTGTCTCTCATGAATGAATAAATAAAATCTTTAAAAAAAAAAAGGAGAGCCTCCTCCGTGGTGCCTGCCGGCTGGGCCCTGGCGCGTGGGACCCGCTGGCTGGGGGAGGCCCGAGGCCTGCAGCGCTCCCGCCACCAGAGCAGCCCAGCTCGGGACATCTGCAATGACCCTGGGTTTCTTCCTGGAAAATTCTAAACTTTTCCCCTGCTCTCAACAGCCTGGCTGAGTCTCGCCCCACCCAGCTTATGCAACTTGTTTTTGACTTGTCTTCAGCCTCCCGTTGTGGGGCCGGTTGCCCTGTTGGCCTTAGTCTTGAATTTCTCATCTTCCCTAGAATCTTCCAGGCCCCTGGCGCCCTCCCTTTCTGGCCACTGGGGGCGCCTTTCGTGCCTTCATTCCCTGTCTCCCAAGGCTCACCCTGGTCTCCAGGGCAGTTTTCTTTCCTCCATCTCGTTCAAAAACGCACTGAGCTCAGAGTCGCTGTCTAGGCCTTCCCTGGAAGCCTCTCTTGGTAAAGATAGGCAAGGGTGGCGCTTTCCCTGGGGTTTAGAAATTGGGCCTTCTCCCTGGGACCCAACACTTTTAGCTGCAACCTGCTGTAGAACAGAGAGGGACCAGGCAGCTAGTTCCGGGAAGGGGAAGAGGAATGGGGAGGGCAGGGCTGCTGGGTGACAACCTGGAGGAACAACTCCGGGAACTCATTTACATGCAAGTGGAACAGATCCCGGTATGGTCACTAGGGCTCTTGCTCCTTCTTGTCATCCCTCGTTTTCTCTTTCCATCCAGGTGGAGGGTAGGCCTGGAAAGGAAAGCACAGTATATGGCCTGAGGGGAAGGGATCCACCCCACCTTACTGTGCGGGGCTCCCCCCTTGGGTGGGGAGGTCTGTGCGAAGGACTGAGATCCAGCTTTTGGAAATCTGGCTGCTGTAGACGCCCGTCGAAGCATCTGCACCTCTAGAGTAGGAGGAGACTTCTTCCTCTTGGTGTCAGCATCTCACTTCCTCACTGCCCATAAGAGAGGTAGCAGAAGCCCTAGCCAAGGCGCCTGCAACTTGCTGCCCCTCCCCCCGAGGACCCCCAGAGAGAGGGAGCACTCCAGCTTCCCTGGTGCTAAGCATCCTCTCCTGGGAGGGCCTCCAGCTGCTCTCTGTCCCCTCTCCAGTGTGCCTCCCTCCTTCCCAAGAACCTGCTGGTCCACGTGCACCTCAGGCCCCCTCTGGCTTCTCACTTATGCCCTCCCACACTTCACTCTTGCCCTGTCTCCTTATTGTTTCTTGACCTTCCATGGCCCATCCTCTTGCCCTGCTATATCTTTATTTCTTTGAAGATTTACTTATTTATTAGAGAAAGAGAGGGAGAGGCAGAGAGAGAGAATTTTCAAGCAGACTCCCTACTGAGTGTAGAGCCTGATGCGGGGCTCTACCCCCACAACCCTGGGATCACGACCTGAGCTGAAATCAAGAGTCAGGTGCTTAGCCACCTGAGGCACCCAGGCATCTGGCCCATCGTACCATAAGTCCTTTGCTCTAGCCAGTCCCTCTGCCCGGGTCACCCTTTCCCTGGATAACCCAAAAAGCTCCTTGGCTAATTCTTCATATCCTTCACCCCTTTGTTCCAATCTCTGGTTTTCAGTGAGGACCCGTGGCCTGTGCTGGTGGAGAGCACATTACTGGCTGCTCAAGAGATGCCTGTTAATTAGATTTTCCCATCAGACTGCACCCACAGACCTGTCTGTGAACACAGGGCTTTGCTTTGTCTTTCCTGGGTGACAGGTTTGCTGGCAGCGCACGTGCTCTGATGAAGTGGCATGCTCCTGGTCACAGGGCACCGAGCTCTGTGGTCCTTGGCAGTGTCCTGAATGGGCTTTCTGGAAACAACACAAGCTGTTGGGCCCACGCTGAGTGCTCAAGAAACATGCTTGAGATCTCTCCAAGTCAGACACCTGTCAAATCCAGAATTGGCTTCTGGCCTTGCTTGATGGATTTGCTCTCTAGCAAATGATGGAGGGAAACAGCTGGAGCTTGTAAGGCACGAGCTGGAGGTGCCAGGGCAGGACAGAACCGGAGAGGGTGTCAGGAACAGCCAGGGGAGCAGGGGCATCAGGCTTTATCTGGGTGGCTGTTCTCTGGGCAGAAATGCAGCTGAGCCCCTGAGGATTGGGTTGCTTTGGGGGCTTTGTCTTTTTTGCTTTTAATTAGGCTCTAGGGATCTAGGGATGGCTTTACTATGAACAAACTGTAATGGGACGGCAGCACTGGGCCAACCCTTCACCAGTTACCTTACAACAGATCCTCTCCTGAACTTGCATTCACCTGATACCTTGACTTGTTATGCTTGTGGTTCTGGTTTCTGTTTTTTTGTTTTTTCTTTTTGTTCCTGTTATTATTATGTTGGTATTAAGGACAACTTTTATCATAATCTCAATAGCTTGGTAATAGAAAGTTACACATTGTATGGATTCTGGGTGAAAGGAAACATTTATATTTAGTCTCATACTTAGTGGCTCAGTGTTAGTGTTTCCAGGAGAGCCTGCAATTAATGTTTTAATGAACACCCCTACTGCTCGGGAATCCCATTCTGGAACATATTATTCCAGTGAGAGAGCAGCCAGTTAGACTGGTATTTGGTCAACAATAAGCATTTCTTTCCCACAAAAGAGAGTAATGGGATTAATTTAGCATTTCCTAGCTTGTGGCATCTATTTTGACATAAATCTCTATATAGAGATCGATTGCACATATAACCATAAAACAGAGTAGTTGGGGAAATATTATGATGAAGAAAATTGGAACACAAGCACAAATCAGGCCTCGGCCTGTGACGTACAGGAAACCAATGCATGTTCTCGGGAACAGCACTTAGAAAATGGACTTAATGAAAATAAATCACTTCTATAATATTTCCTATTGCAAGAAATTGACATCTGCAGCTATCTCAGTATTTGGAATGACCACGGCATTGTTTTAATTAATTCTGGGTGCTTCTGGCTGATTCAGTTTTGTCCCTAGTGGATATACATTTTCTTCTCAGGAGTCACTTTGCAACAGACTTTTTCAAAGTATGTCTCAGAATCCAGATTGTCATTTTTTGATCACCTAACAAATGAAGAAAGCACTTCTTCTATTGCACCCTGGTGACTTGAGAGACTGTACTTGGTTTTCCGAAGTTTATCAGGATGCACTTTGCCCCTGGCTGAACTTACCTGGTCTAGCAGAAAATACCTAGAGCACCACACATAGTAGCAACTTCCTTTCTCACATGTGCATTTTTTCCTCGGTATTCTAATAACAGCTCCCAAATGGTTTAAAAAAAAACCCAAACAAACCACTCACCTTCTTCATCATATGTTAACAGGGATCATGGAAGGAAAATGAGCAATGTTAGCAGAATTCTCCAGATTCAAAGAGTTCAAAGAACCTACATTTGGAGAGCTCTTGGATTAACTGGCCCGACTATGTTTACTTGGTGACTCCAGCATCTATCTAGAATAGTGGTTTCCAACATTTTTCATCTTCTTTCCCCTTTGAGAGTCTGATTAAAAATTTGGATCCCCATCTCCGAAAAATGAACATAAACTCACAGGCCCCATCCATGGACCCCTAGGTCAACAATTGCTCATCTCACACCATACCAGCAGCTTCTTGTGGTTATGCTCTTTGGTGTGCACTCTGGAAATGTGCCAAAATGTGCTGTTTACATTGAAACATGTATACATACTATATACATATATGAATGACATTTTCTCCTTTAGAATGATGAAATAAAATAATGTATGTGAAAGTATGCCATAAAAATCCAAATAGGAGAATGTTGATATTATTATTATTTTTTGCATTGGGTATTTCAAAATTCAGGACTAAAGCTGTTGGTTGATGTTGCAGCAAATAATTTATTTTATGGAAACTATTCTAAAATACAACCTTTCTATTCTCATAATCCAAATGCCTCATTATTCTTGTTTCATTTTAGCGCTCCATTTAAAAAACTGCAGCATGCCTACTTTCCATCATTTGTGGGATGGGTACTTTTGGGTGCATACCATATGTAAGGCCCTTTGTGTTCTATAAAAACTACCTCTCTGCAGTAATCTGATGGGCCTGCAACTTACTGTAAGTCCAACAAAAGTCTTGCCAAAAGCAATTAAATCCTGACCTGAATTAGTAATTTTATTAATTACATCTTTAAGCAAGCTAATTACTTCTTTGTTTAACTGATTTCTTATTATAAACTGATTATAGACTATTAATGTTCATTAACATACCACATTAGATTTCACATCTCCTGTACCATAAACTGGAAATAAAACCAAAGTCGAGGGATCCCTGGGTGGCGCAGCGGTTTGGCGCCTGCCTTTGGCCCAGGGCGCGATTCTGGAGACCCGGGATCGAATCCCACGTCGGGCTCCCGGTGCATGGAGCCTGCTTCTCCCTCTGCCTGTGTCTCTGCCTCTCTCTCTCTCTGTGTGTGACTATCATAAATAAATAAAAATTAAAAAAAAAAAAAAGAATGTTAATGTTAACATTAACATTAACATTATTAAAAAAATAAAAAAATAAAAAATAAAACCAAAGTCGACACTTTGCTAGGATCGGTTTTAAGGATGTCTGTTGCAATCACCCTCTCATTCAGCCTTTGGAAGCAGATAAGCACTCAATAACAGTTTATGAGTATGCGAATTCTTTTTTCTCCCTTTGCCTTTAGCAGTAATATACAACTCTGATATAGAGAGCCCTCAGGAGTGTTGTCTAAATGAAATTCTTAGTGTTGGGCAGAAAATAACTTATGAAAGGAATAACTTTGTCCCAGCATATGGTTTATGGATAGTGAGACTTTTGCTTAACATTTGGGGAGGAGGAGTAAGGAATGGAGAAACTGGGAATTAGAGAAACAGACTGTCTGAGGGAAGAGTAGGGAGAGAAACAATGTCTCTTCCCAATTTTGAAAAAATAGCATCTTAACTCAGTAGAATCACAATTGAATTAGTGCATTCATGCAAAATCTTTGATAAAGACCTTTGAGTATACACACATTTGTTGAAGGCCTGAAAGAATGAGTGCCATCTATTGATATGGATTGAATTCAGAGAAAAAAATAACAAAAATTATATTCATGCTATTTTAGTCCATTCAGGCTGCTGTAACAAAGTACCATAGACTGGGTGGCTGATAAGCACTTATTTCTCACAGTTTTGGAGGCTGGGAGATATTATTATTATTATTATTATTAATTATTAATTTATTGTGCCAGAAGATTTGGAGTCGTGTGAGGACCTGATTCCTGGTTCATAGTTTATTTGCTGTGTCCTAATGTGGTGGAAGGAGTGAGGGAGCTCTCTGTGTTCTCTTCCATACAGGAACTAGTCCCATTCATGATGACTCCACGCTCGTGACCTATCCCTCCAAATACCATCACACTGAGAACTCGTTTTCAACATGTGACTCTTGGAGGAACACATTTAGTCTACAGCACATACTCATTTGTTAGGTACTTATTGTATCCTATGAGCTAGTGTCAAGGATGAGTAGGTATCATTATAATATTTTTCTATAAAAAGGAAAACATTACTTACACATTGTCTTCCAGCCAATGAATTTTGGACTTTGAAATTGTTCCAATTTGCCTCCTAATACTGCAAATTTGTTTCAACCAATCTCCTAAATTGGATATTTTGGTTGTTTCAACTTTTACAAATAACACAGAGTAGCAACAATTGGCCGAAAATACATTAGCAAAAAATAATAATAATAATAAAAAAAAAATAAAAAGAAAAGCTCCAGTCCTGATTTGGGGGGGGGGGGCGGAAAGCTTAATTCGCAACTCACAGACCATTGCAAAACAACCCCATTCTGCAACAAAATAATCAGATTTGACAACAGGGACTGGAGTTATTAATTTTTGACTAAATTATAGTGCAAACTAGACTTATATTTGTCCAATTTGTAAAGTTAAATTGCTTTCGACAGGTTGTTTTGATCTAAATCACTAGTTGAGAGAGTTAGACTGGCAACAAATACTTCCAATATAATATAATAAATAACAACCATTTAGACTTGTACAAGGTTCTATCAGAACAAAAAGGAGCAAGACAGAAAAAGGTTCAGAGGTAACACTTGAACTGGGCTTGGAAAAGAAGGCATTGCCATCTAAACCAAGTGAGGAATGCAGAACAGAATGCTCCAAAATGTCTTTTAAGTACCTTTTTTTTTCTTTAATTACAGGATTCTATACTGGTGAGTATTATTAAACTAATAGAGTCAGTGTCTTAAAAAAAAATCTAAGTTCTCTCTCTTGCACGATCATTTAGCTTTCATCATTTTTATGCTCCACTAAGTAGGATATAAAACTAGCCTGATGTATTTGGGTTGGCAGATAAAGGCTTAAAAAAGTGCTACTATCAGTCATATGAAAATTTGGAGTTAAGATCAATTGTGATCCAAAGCAGGGTGGCCAAAGTTTAATCACTGACTTCTTAGACAATCATTTTGATGGCCATGCTTTCTGCGGGTTTTAAGTCAATCTGCCCTTCTATTATTCTCTGGGAACAAATGCTTCATGGATTCCTTCCCTGGGTCTATTCTTTGGCTGAAAGCACTTGTTAAACTTTTTTTGAACTTTCATGGATGGGCAGATGTGGCTTCTAGCTAGCAAATTGACTACTGAGATACGAAGACTCAAAAATACGTCCAATATTTTTGCTGTGTAGCTCAGAGAGGGTACCTGGGTGCATAGATCATTGCAATCAAAGCTCTCAATCTATTAGTTTCTAGCAGCTGGTAGTCTTGTTTTGTTTTTGTTTTTGTTTAGAGAGGCCAGGGGAGAGAGAGTGAGAGAGGGAATTTTAAGCAGTTTCCACACCCGCATGGAGCCTGACACTGGGCTCTCCATCTCACAACCCTGAGATGATGACCCAAGCCAAAATCAAGAATTGGAGGCTTAACCCACGGAGCCACCCAGGTGTCTCATCTATAAGCTGGTAGTCTTAAGGCTTGTTTTTTCTATGAAGACCCCTTAATCTACGCAGAGATCCCAAATGGTGAGTCTAGCTCTAGTCACCTTTGTCAGACATTTACTTGTTTCTCTCAACCATCCTCAGCTTGGCTTCACATTTCAGCAAATTACATTTCCCAGATTCTCTTGATCCGTTTTCCTAGTAGTCTTGACCAGTGAAGGCATTGGTAGAGACTGGAAGGTAGGAGGCGGGGAGAAGCCAGGGTATCTCTTCCATTCACTGTGTTTCTAGTGGTGCTCTAAGCAGTTGCTAAATCACCTTCGTGATTCTAACTCCTATTTCCTTTTACAATTTCAGGTCCTGCTAGAAAGTCCTCCATTGTGGATCTAGCTCTTGTTTTGACCATTTCTGATCTTTGATGACATCACCTCCACCTTGTGCCTTTCTATTTCCTGCCCAAGATAGTGGCATCCTGCCATTGCTAATTCCTGACTTGAAATCACAATTCACCATCCCATTTGGCTTCTCAGCTCTCCTATTACTTATGCAACTAATTCCCTGTGTTAAATTTCTTCTTTTTTGAGACAAGAGTGGTTTCTGTTTTCCTAGCTGATTCACCACTTGTAATGATTATAAAGATAACAACCATAAAAGAACACTGGAGGAACTCTCACTTTAAACTCATCTCTTGACAATGTGATGCGGGCTCCTGAGGCTTCTACCTAGGAATTTTGGTATCTCAACCATCAGAATCACAGAAAATGGAAGGTCTCTCTCCCCCCTTTGGAGGTGTGGGGCACATTAGTAATTTAACCCAAAGCCTTAGGGCAGTTCCTAGTGTGAAGTGGGGAGTGGTGAGAGCAACTCACCAAGTGACTTCTGCCCTATTTTGGCACTTGATCTTGGATTTTTCTCATTGTCAAATGGATTTTTTTTCCTTCTGCTTCTAGCTTTTTACAGAAATATCGTGGGCAAAAATGTAACATATATTTGCAGGGTGGGGGAGGGGCACACATGTCTCATTTTTCCCTTCACACCTTTTACTCCAAAATAGAATGAAACACTTATTTTAGAGAGTATTCAAGATTCATTTTAAACAGAATATCCTCTACAGTTAATCAATAGATAAAGACTCTGGAGAAGTCTTTGCTCCTGCCTGGACGTGCTGAAACTCCTATTTAAAGATTGAGCTGTGTACAGGAGCCAAGAATGCTTTTTGGTTTGGCAGCTTTTATCTGATCTTTGGGAGAGGTTAAAAGCCCAGCTATACAATGTGGAAATTTTGAAGCTTCTCCTTAATGTAATCATCATTGTATGAAGGAGGCCAGAGGAAAAAAACAATCTATCCTATACTTTTTTAAAGTGGCAAAATACATCCAAGATTCTGTTAAAGTCATTTTATTTATTTACCTTCTAATCATGGTTTTGACATATGGTTTTTATCCAGCGTTTAAAGAGATTCTGCATATTGATTTATGATAGTGACAACAGTCATGTTCAGATTTTCAGGGATCAATTAATCTCTCTAAGATCCTTTGTTTTTCTCCCTCTCTGTTATTTGCTCATTTATATTAACACCTCTCCTAGAAGTGAGAGACAAGAAGATAAGGTGAATGAGGGTGATAATTCTAATCAGTTAGTCACTGTTAGAATGATGAAAGACCAGCTTGGGAAAAGGAAGCTGAACTTGTTAGAAAAAAATATAATCATATAATTATTAACGGATGTACTTCAGACTTAGAATCCTTCATCCTATTATTAGAGAGGGCTACAAAAAGGCTGAAGACACTAGAGAGGGAGATCTTTATCGTTGACCTCACTACTAGTGCCCTTCGAGTGTTTCACTGACCTGAGGAAGCCAGCCCCAGGTGTGTGGGCATGGCTGGAGCAGCCTTTACCTATGATGACTGAAACGACAAACAGCCCCTTACTACCAAAACAAACTAAACAAGCCAAACCCTAATGGAGTTGAGACTATGTGATGTGTCTGTTCATTTTAATGATGGTGAGTATTTCAGAAGCAATTAGAATGGAGGAACACAGCTTGGACTCCTATGGATTTTGCCTGAGACAATTGGTATAATATGAACATACTAAAAGATGAGAAAGTGTCCTATTTTGGGTGAGTTTGCTTTTGCAAGTACAATGATGCAAATTTTCTAATGACAGCTTATAATTAGGTATCTCACAGTTAAGGTAAACACTAGATTATCCACTAAAAATAGGGTCTGCATTCAACTTTGAGTTAGTAGGGCCCAGCAGGAGCTGTGTTCTGTTGGAGGCAAAACTTAAGATGAAAAATTATGTTGATATTTTTTTTTAACAGAAGTTAAAAAAGCTTTTATCCATTTCTTAACAATTTTTTCACTCTTTACCAAACACTTTCTTAGTGTCTCCTATGTGCAGGATGGATGGTGGCAGTTGGGTTAGAAACAAATATACGCCAAATGCCATATTAAGTCCTGCATTTGTATTAATGAATAACCCCTGGTATCTTCCTTTTTTAAGCTTTATTAACTTTTTGTGCATATTTGACCTTTTTTTTTTTTCTAGTCTTTAGCTCCATGAAAACAAGAAGCAACTCTAACTTGCTCCCTGCTGAATCCCTAGGACCTAGGATAGTGTCTGAAACATTCTTGGTGCTTACTATTTGTGGATTGAATAAGTGAAAACATAGAATGCCACTATAGTATGATGCATGTGAATAGAAGTGTGGCAAGAGTGTGGCATGCTAGGAGAGGCAAAGGGAACTTTGAGTACTTTCTTAAGCAGAATCTGGATGCCTCTATTTAAAAGCTAACAGTCTTGGGGCACCTGGGTGGCTCAGTTGGCTAGGTGTTTCCCTCTTGATTTTCGGCTCAGGTCGTGATCTCCGGGTTGTGAGACTGAGCCTTGTGTTGGGCCTGGTGCTGGGCGTGGAGCCTGTTTAAGATTCTCTCTCTCTCTCTTAAAAAAAGCTGGGGGGCCTGGGTGGCTCCGTCAGTTAAGTATCTGACACTTGGTTTTGGCTAAGGTCATGATCTCAGGGTTGTGGGATCAAGCTCAGGAGGGGGGAAGTCTGCTTGAAGATTCTCTCCCTCTGTCCCTTCCCTGATATGCTCTGTTTCTCTCTAAAATAAATAAATAAATCTTAAAAAAAAGAAAGTTAACAGTCTTATGTTCTTGTGGTGGGGAGTACCAGAAGAAGAGGGGAGGGTACTCACATAATTCATGTCCCCAGTGCTGTAGAAACTAAGGCCTACGTTTCTTAGTAGAAACTAAGTCCTTTCTTTCTTCTTTCTTCCTTCTCCTTCTTCTTCTCTCTCTCCTTCTCTCTTTTTTGGGGTAGGGTGAGCAGACAAATCAATTCTTAATCAAAACCAGTATGAATTTTTCTTTGGATGTGATTAATTTGAAGTCACTATAAGTGATTTTCAAACATATAAGCTGACTTTGGGAGCAATACTGGTTCTTTCAGAAGAATTATTTCAGCAATCCTTCCTAGTTCATAAAATTGAGTTTGCTGGTTTTCAAAGCCTCTCTGGAATGAAAATAAAACTATAGTTCTGTTTAAAACGAGTTCTTAAGTTGTAGCCACTGTTTTATTTTTTAGGGATTATTGAATACATCAATGACACAATTGATATGATGTTTTTACCAGTGCAACAATCATGCAGGGTGATCTCTATTTCTTTTCTTCTATAAATGCTAAAAGAACACCTCTTGTTCTTCGATAAGAAAATAAGTGGAAAAGTCTTCAATTAGTGCATGATACGGGTGAAGAAAGAGCTGGATATTTGTCTTCTCATGTCAGAAAATAAGTGCTAAACTCTGACTTTGGAAAATGAGCAAAAACATGTGTTTGACACAGTCTGATTGAAGAATGGCATCCAAAAAAAGCCTAGGGTAGTTGGAAACAACAGGCAAAATAATAGCAAATGTGTTGTCATAACAAAACAAGCTGGAGGCTTCCCAAGGGAGAAGAGAGATGATTCTTTCATAGGATGTAAGAGCTGAAAACAGGGGCTGAAACTTATGAAGGCACAATCCTGCCAAGCATAGAGCCAAAAATTGTACACATATTAGCTGTTTTAATTCTTAGGAGGTAGGTGCTGTTACTCCCATTTTGTAGATGAAGAAACCGACGTTTGGAAGCTTGTATTTGGGTGCAGTGGTCTCCAGTCTATACATGGAAGGTTCCTACTGTTTCCTGTTCCGGCATTCACAATAGACATCATTCAGGGCATAACCTAGTTGCAACACATGGGCGAATCACTCCTCTTACTTTATAGATGAGGAACTTGAATTGTAAAGATTTTGATGCTTGTTCCAAATCACACAGGAAGTTAATAGCAGAGCTAAGTTTGGAATTCAGTTGTCTTGATTCCTAGTGAAGTCAACTTCCTATTGCATCTACTTTCTTTCTCTTTCTTTTTAAAAGATTTTACTTATTTGACAGAGAGAGAGAGAGAGAGAGAGAAAACAAGCTGGGAGAACAGCAGGCAGAGGGAGAAGCAGGCTCCCCACTGAGCAAGGACCCCCAATGCAGGGCTCGATCCCAGGATCCCGGGATCATGCCCTGAGCCAAAGGCACACGCCCAACTGACTTAGCCACCCAGATGCCTCTCTGCCCTTTCTGTACTGCATTGCATAAAGAAAAGAGACTAGAAGGACCTAATTTGCTAAATGGCAGAAATTAAAATGTGTATAATTTTGCAGCTCTGGTTAAGACCATGTAAGACACAAAGTTATCAGTTTGGCAATAACAAGACAGAAGAGGAATGTGAATAGGGGTAAAATGTTCTTAGGGCGATTTACTCAGGGGGTTCAAGTGCGGAGTGGCACATAGCAGGAGGGTAGATGGCCTGGCGAAGGCCGGGGCTGAGGGCGGCAGCGGGGGAAAGGGGGGCCCAACCTCTGAAATCGGCTGCCTTTCCCCCAGGCTCCAGCATTTCAGAAATTCAGAACAAACAACAGACACTTAATGTTCACGCAGTGGAAGCAGCAGCAGCATAAGGAAAAGGTGGCGATTAAGAAACAGCTTAAAAAAAAGAAGCTCTTGGTGATAAGGCTCCACCGAAGCCTACCCCAAAGGCCACGGGCAACCAGCGAGTGTACGATGAGACCATGGTAGATCCCAATGCTGAAAGCGTTGCTTCTGATGAAGCCACAGATGAATTTGCATCTTCCTCCAACAAACTCCTCCCAAGATTCTCATGACATCAGATAGACCTCCTGGGAGAATAGTACGACTGTGAACAGCTCTCCACAGTTCACCACACGTTTATTACCCAAGAGGACTGGCTTTGAAAAAAATTACTCCACAGCGCATTTCAAGAGATTTCACAGATCTGATAGTTATTAATGAAGATTGTAAAACACCAAATGGGTTAATTCTGAGTCACTTGCCAAGTGGCCCAACTGCTCATTTGGCCCAAACTGCTCGTTTGCATAAAGAAATTAAGAGAAGAGGCAAAGACCCTACAGAACCCATGCCTGAAATAATTTTGAATGACTTGATGACGAGGCTGGGTCATTCTATTGGACGTATGTTTGCATCACTTTTTCCCCAAAATCCTCAATGTATTGGGAGGCAAGTTGCCACATTCCATAATCAACGGGACTACATATTCTTCAGATTTCATAGGTGCATATTCAAGAGTGAAAAGAAAGTGAGAATTCAGGAACTTGGACCCTGTTTTACCTTAAGATTAAGATCTCTTCAGAAAGGAACCTTTGATTCTAAATATGGAGAATATGAATGAGTCCATAAGCCTCAGGAAATGGATACAAGTAGAAGAAAATGCCATTTATAAAATAATGGAGGAATAGTATTGAATTGTGCTAAACAGGTCTACTTTGGATGTATGACAATGACAGAAGAACCTTTTCAAAATGTCATTTACTGGCTCCATAAACCTTTTCATGTCTGGACCAAGTAACAAGTGCCATGAATTACCATTCACTGTTTATGTAGCACATACAAATAAAAGTCATTTTGGTGAGTTTAGAAAAAAAAAATAGCAGAATGGTGATGAGATTGTGCAGAAAGAAGGAAGAGCGTTGTTTTTCTGTCGCCAAATTGAGGCCTTGTGTTACAACAAGCCGAAGTGGTCATGTCCATGAATTGGTACCAAGAGCACTGTGCCTGTCTAAAGTTGTTACGGTGGTTTCCCATCCTGCTTCTAAGAGGGGATTCCAAGCCATGAGCCTCTACTATCCACAAAGAACTCCAAAAGAGTTGCAAAGTCAGGAACAATGTTCCAATGATTCTGTGAAGGAGGATCATTCACTTGTTCCTCCCGAGAGACTTAAAACAGCAAAGCAAAACAAAACAGAACTCTCCGGTGCCAGTCGTTTTGGAAAACGGTGTTTGAAAGCAGTACATTTTATAGCCCTATTTGCAGAATTATGAATTAATATGTGCTCATAGCCTAAGGCCAAAATACTCTAGTATGTGGAGTTTTATAAAAAAGCTATACATCTATTACGGTTTTCTAAGGTTTCATGGTAATTTGCATTCTCTGGGTAATTAAATGGATCTGTGACACAAATTTACATTAATTTATTCAGCAAGTAATGGCATGTTTTAGGAGGTTCAAAGTGATCATAGTAATGGTGAGCCAACAAATCTGATGATTAGCATTGCAACGAATGCAAAAACACTAGGGACCAGGGGATAGAAAGGAAGGTGCTCTTTGGAGGTCGTTTCCAAGAACATCTTATATGTTTACTCGACACACAGCCAAACTGGGAGTTCTGTGTATTTTGTGCAAGTGACAGTTGTGTTCAAACTCAACCAGATCAGAAGAAACCATTTGAAATGACTTTAGAAGCAGCTTTTGGGAAAGAGGCAAAGGAAACAGTCACTGAATGAAACAGCAGGGAATGAAGTGTATACTTTTGAGATTCCCTCAATAAGAAGAATTAGGTTTGAAAATCCAATGTGAATCTGTTTCTCAAACCTTAGGTGTATGGCTTCTTGTTCAGAAATGCTTTTGGAAAAGGACAGTCGTCTCTGTTTCCAAAGTGATCCAAAATATGTTTCTTTCAAGTTGTTGTGCTTAAATCTTGAAGTAGAAACCAAAAACGCTTGTCATGACTTGCTAATTTATTCATTATTTCTTCTGCTAGTTTTGGGACTTCCACCTACCTATAACTTACAATTGTGGTTTCCAACTTTAGCACGCATGGGAAGAACAAAAAGAGCTAGCCCAACATGGATCTTCCGGGGTCCCACCACAATTCTGACTTACTAAATTTGGGTAAGGCTGGAAAATCTGCATTTCAATAGGACTTGCAAGAGACTCTGATATAGGTGGATAGCTATGCCTGGAGAAAGAGCCTTAGACCAATTTTCAAGGGTGAGCTCTGAATTTACACGTTTATTTTGGAGTGGCTGGCTGGAAACAATGTATGCTCTCATATATTGTTCTTTTTTTTATTAGCATAAATCTTACCAAATCCCTGTCTGGAAGCACAGGGCAGGACAGAAAATAGTTTTTGTCCTTGGAAAAAATCCCCCAGTTTTCTCATATTTAAAATAAGAGTTAGACTAAATGCTGTCTAGACTCCTATGTAGTTCTGATATTTTATATGCATATCTGATGCTTAGCAAATATTTCCTGAAGATTATGACTCATGTGTTGGCCAGTATAGAATGAATGAGCCAGGAAAAAAAAATCAGTCTTTGGGCCATTAAGTCAGTTAAAAGATTAAGTAAGATACCCCTTCCCATCCTCACATTTCAGCCACAAGTCAGGGCACTGGAATGGCCATTAGATACATGAATTCTATGCTCAAATGAGAAAAGATTTATCTACTTTTCATAAAATTTTTAGCAGTTGTCTACATGTAATTATCAGAAATTAGATGTATTGACTGCCAAGCTGCCATTTCTGTGTGGATGGTTGATGATTAGTATAAATAAGAATCATGTTTAGAATATCTTTTAATAATTCTGTCAGCAATGAGTAGACATTATTTATGTTGCAAATAACTAAATTCAGAAGGTTCCCATTTGAGTAGCTATATGTTAAGTGAAAAACCAACTCCTTTACTTGATGCTGCAGAAATAGTTTTCTCAGGAGACAGGGACTATGAGATTAAATCATAGAAACAATAGTAGGCTATTCGAATCCTAACACTGAAAAACTCTGTATTAGAAAACTGGCTTACATTTTTCTGGTATGTTACACAGGGCCTTACATGATACACGTGGTTTAAAAAACTCTGTTGGTTTAAGTTGAATCTAGCCACGAACACAAAGTTGCTCCATATTTCCTTAAAACGACTATAGGTAGCAATAAAAAATGCCCATCCTTATAGTTATTAAAAACAACAGTAAATTTTATAATACTGATACCTAATATTTTTAAAAAAATTACTGCTTATTAAAAATATTTGCAAATAGCCACAGCAAAACTTATGAATATAAGGTTCATTCATTCATTCAGTCACCCATTCACCAGATACTTTGCTATGTGCCACCAAGTGGCTACTCGAGACACTGTGGTGAGGAGCAGAGCCAAAGTAACTTTCTGTTCTGGGGGGAGAGGGGGTTGGTTTTAAGGGGGTAGGCAGACAATAAGCAAATCAGGAAATAAATATGTTACCCACACCTTGAGAAAGAGCCTGAGACCAATTTTCAAGGGTGAGCTCTTAAATGCTAAGTAGAAAATAAAAAGAGCAAGGAACGAAGGGTGATGGGGAATTTTATATTAATTTGCCAAGGAAATCACTCTGATAAGGTGATAACTGAGCAAAGACCTGAATGAAGTGAAGAATGTGGCACAAAAACATTGGGGAAAGAGATGGACCTGGGGGGGTGTTTGCTAAGTGAAGTCAGACAGATAAAGACAAACACCATCTGATTACACTTCTACGTGGAATCTAAAAAATAAAGCAAATGAACAAAGAGAGCAGGGACAGATCCCTAAACCCAGAACAAACTGGTGGTTGCTAGAGGGGAGGAGGGTAGAGGGCTGACGGGTGACAGGAGTGGGAGCCACAGGCTTGCATTATGGAAGAAGTAAGTCACAGGGATGAAAGTACAGCTCGGGGACTATGGTCAGTCAGGGGTATCGTACTAGCGTGACATGGTGACGGATGGTGGCTATAGTTGCGGCGAGCACAGTGTAAGTACACACTTGTCCAATCACTGTGTGATACACCTGAAACTAATGCAACACTGTGTTAACTGTACTTCAATTTCAAATTAAAAACAAAGAAACAAAAAAACACGGGGGAAAGAGGTCTAGGCAGAGAGAACAGCAACCAGAATGTCTGAAAGTCTAAAAAGTTCCAACATGAATTTGAAAAACCTAGGCTTTTACAGAAATATTGGAGGCTCTCCTGTAGCTGAAGTTCTCTTTTCTAAGCTTCTTTGATCACTCAGATCCTAGTGACCTCCTGCTCCCCTGGACTCTTTTTTTTTTTAATTTTAAGATTTTATTTATTTATTCATGAGAGACAGAGAGGGAGAGAGAGAGAGAGAGAGAGAGAGAGAGAGAGAGAGAGAGAGAGAGGCAGAGACACAGGCAGAGGGAGAAGCAGGCTCCGTGCAGGGAGCCCGATGTGGGACTCGATCCCGGGACTCCAGGGTCATGCCCTGGGCAGAAGGCAGGTGCTTAACTGCTAAGCCACCCAGGCGTCCCTCTGCTGGACTTCTATAGCAAAAAAAAATTTTTTTTTCTATAGCAGAAATTAACTGGTAACTAAACACTTTGTTTTGGTGGTGGGGTGAGTCTGATCTCCTTGATTGGACTGGGAACTTAAGAACAGGATCATACTTTATGCTATTTCTGCCATCAACTCCCTGTTTCTAACCCATATGCCCTGGTGTTGAATATATATTGGAGTCCTTTTTTTAAAAAAAAAAAAAAAAAGCAGAATATTTATTTGAGAGAGAAGGAGAGAGAATGGGGGGGAGGGGTAGAGGAGAGGGAGAGAACCTCCAGCAGACTGCCTGCTGAGGGCAGAGCCTGATGTGGGGCTTGATCCCAGGACCCTGAGATCATGACCTCAGCCGAAAACAAGAGTTGGACGCTTAACCAACTGAGCCACCCAGGCGCCCCTATGTTGGAATCTTTTTTTTTTTAATTTTTATTTATTTATGATAGTCACACACACACACACACACACAGAGAGAGAGAGAGAGAGAGAGAGAGAGAGAGAGGCAGAGACATAGGCAGAGGGAGAAGCAGGTTCCATGCACCAGGAGCCCGATGTGGGATTCGATCCCGGGGCTCCAGGATCGCGCCCTGGGCCAAAGGCAGGCGCTAAACCGCTGCGCCACCCAGGGATCTCTATGTTGGAATCTTAATAAGATATTTAGTTAATCAAAAATGTATATGCAATTTTTTTTGCAATTTAAAGTTTTTAATGAGAAATGTATCTTTGTCAAGATCCTCTGGGCGTGGTATGGAATCACTATTAGGATTATTATTATTATGTTTTAAAAGATTTTATTTATTTATTCATGAGAGACACAGAGAGAGAGAGAGAGAGGCAGAGACACAGGCAGAGGGAGAAGCAGGCTTCTTGCAAGGAGCCTGACATGGGATTCGATCACAGATCCCGGGATCATGCCCTGAGCCAAAGGCAGATGCTCAACTGCTGAGCCACCCAGGCGTCCCCACTATTAGGATTAATAATAATCACTATTATCTCAATTTGCAATTGTATGTTTTCACCCCTATATATATACAAAAGCTTATTTAAAAGGAGAAACAATAACAAATGAGGAGATATATTAAAAGGCTTTATTCACAATAGAGAAATTTTACAAATATAGTTTTTAAAAATTATGTGTCAATCTATTATGTTTCCCATAACATTAGAGATTTATATAAAGTTGGAAATGACAGAATAGATTTATGTACAAATTAAAAACAACCAATGAAAAGAATGGGTGCTACACATGAAAGAGTCATGACAAACATCGAGTTCTGTAAATTTCATACAACTTATAGGTGTAATAGTAATTGTGCGCAGTATACCAAAAATATATGCAGAAACACAAAATGAAGTGCTATTTTAATTATTTGCCTTTCAGGATGTGAATACATATGTAAACTTAACTGCACAGTTTTGCTGAAAATGAATGAAAATGCCTACCTAAGGACTTCAGTCGTTCGAAATAATTAAAACAAAATATAACTTTAATTAAATTACATCACCATAATAATAATAATCTCTTAATCATGTTTACATTTTGGTGTTTTGGGATTTAGGTTAAAAACTCCAAGTTCTAGAATTGAAAAACTTTGTCCTTGCCATTGGCAGAGCAAAACATAGTACAATCATCTTGCCTATTTATGTCAGGATATAAAAGGTACGTTATAGTGCAGTGTGTACACATAACCTGATTTCAAAGTATCTGCTGCAAAAATACATATCAGCTTTGTGCTCTTTCAAATCAAACTGAGAATTTAAAGAAAATAAATTAAATTGCCAGTCCAAGGACATTCACGTGAAAATTATCATTTAAATACATATGGCCCAATTTTTGCAATAATCTCACACACTGCTTTTAAGTTCTGGAAGAAAGGACTCTCAACAAACCATTCATTTCATAAGGTGAGCTGAAGATATGAGTGGAAGGAGTTATTCTGGGTCACAGGAACTCATTAACATGGCAATAATGATGCACTAAAGGATCTTTTTCATTTACTAATTTTATTAATTTATTCTTTGACATAAAACAATGTACACTATTGAAAAAAGAGCAGGTCACACAGGTGGTCCTTTCAGACAAAGGAAATCTTTTGAAACACTTTCAAAAGCTGAAACAGCTGAAAACAATTGAGTCTACTGAGATCTAAGAAAATAATTAAAAAACATTATGTTGAAGCATATGAAATTGCTGATATTGGGCAGTTTCTCTACTACAAGTGCAGCAATTTCATATACTTCAGCCCAGTTCATGGGATTGCACTGAACCATCCGACCACTCTCGGTTGAAAATGCAGGTGCTCAAAGTCTCTGTTCCTCAGTATATGCATCATCATATTAGCCCTTTCAAGAAATATATATAAAATATGAACTAATATGAGAAAGCACAAGCTGCCACCAAACGTGTTGTAGGGAAAGCCACTCATATCTCAAAATGATGCTTATTCTTAATGAAGAATCATGTAATTATTTTGATCTGCTATATGACTGTGGGGGATTAGGAATGTCCATTCCTATATATTGCTTTCAAGCTGGGATCTCTGTGTTGAATTTAACCTGACAAAACATACTATATTCTTACTTAGCCTAAAAGTTTATTAGATTTTATTTAGTTGACCATGAATAGACACATAAGCAGAGCTTCTTTCAGAGTTAAATCCTGCTGTCATAAATTGAAATGAAATAGTTTACTACATTTGAGAAAGGGCTCTTTTCAAATCTGAAAAATCTGAACCAAATGTAATGCTTTTTTTGAGAACAAGAAAAAAAACCTTAAAGGTGAAATACAAACTAAAAACCATGTTAAATACTCACCCTTTCTTTGGAGAGACTCAATTTCTTCATATACTCAGTTAAAAGCAAGAGCTAACACACTAAGAGTTATACTGTTGTCTTTTAAAAAATGTAATTCAGTAATAGCAGAGCTCTGCAAAACTCGAAAGCTCCACTCGTGTGGTAGGGGATGGAAGAAATTAACCAGGACATGATCCAGAAATGACACAGGGCATTTAAAGTAAAATTTGAAAACTAATTCACAAATTAGGAAACACTAATATAATTAACCAACAAAAATATACTGTGGTTCCAATGAAATGAGGTCAACACGAGATGATCCTTTTGGGATGACATTGTAATTTGAATTACAATGTGAGTGAAGATTTTAGAAGACATTCTATCAAATAATGATAGACCCGCATAAAGAGGCTGTCTGTCACAGTTATAAGATCTGTCTCTGGTGGATAGACAAACCAGATTAACATGAAATTGAAAAGGAAAAAGCTTTTTTTAATATTTAATTTATTATTATGGCTTTTTGCAACATGGCAAAACATTACAGCTTAAAGCAGACGTCATCTCCTCATAGAGGAGGAAAAAGTTTTGCAGTCAAATCAAAATTGTAACTAAGAGGTCACTGGTATACCATGCTGTTCAATTTAATAAAAATGATATACCTTCATGAACTCCAGAGATTACTTAAAAAAAGTAAAAACCTATGATCCACTGACTGAATAATAAAGGATATGATAAGGAATTTAGGTCCTTCTACGCCTATGATAATAAACATAAAAGACTGCAAAACAATTTTAGAACTTAGAATAATCACAGACCTATTGATAAAAATTCATCATGTGCCTGAATACCAGAAAAGGAATTATTAAGGTATGCAGTGAAGGGAAAGGAGCACAGTAAAATATAAAAGATCTTTTTTATTTTGCATTGACTTCGACTTCCTTTTTATTCGTACAGAGTACAGGGAGAAGATGTGCCTCGGTATTGAAGATCCAGTGTTCCAGTGGAAGCAGATCATCATCAGAAAATATTAAGTACAAATATCTGGAGAGAAAAACATGAGTATATGAGGCCCGAGAGGCTGTGTCAGGCAGGGAAAGCATAAAGACACAGCAAAAACCGCATCAATGTCTCCGTTCATCTTATGGAGAATCACGGACGACAGTCAAGTACTGCAAAACCCCGAGGCGATATACTCACTAATGTGGAGTAAAGCAGCTGCTCTGTGCTTAGGGATGAGTGTGTGAAATCCCACGATGCAGCGCTAAGGCATCAGACTTGGGTAACCACTGGAAACCTACCTACAGTCACTGCCACACAGGTAGAGGGGGCAGTCGGAAGCCGTCATACTTGCTACCGTTTGAATGTGTTCATGATAAAGACATCAACAAAGAAGATCAGACCAGGTGCCTCAGCCACATACTTTTGGAATACATTTTACTTACTTCAGTGTCTCTGCCAAGAAGAAACTCTGCTGTACATCGTCATAACTCTCGTGTCGGAGGTAAACATCCCTTAGGCCTGAATAGCCTCCGTTCACGCGGCAGTGATTTTCCAGGGCCTACCAAGGAAGAGGGGAGAAACGGTCACGTTGCAATAAACTGCTTGTCACCAGTTTTTATTATGAAATTGCCAGATGCAAATAAAATAAGGATTCGAATTGAATACATGTGGAAGGGTTTTAGGCGAACATTTAAAAAAAACCCCACAAAATGCAAAGGCATATAAAGTATAAAAAGTTAAAGGGTATATAGACTAGATATCTAATTAGAAACACTTCTACATTTAATTTTGAAATAATTTTTCAGTGATTTATTTTTTTTAAGCATTTCCTCTTGTGGTCCATAGTCGGGTTCATCATACTATGGATCACAGGCTTAACCCAGTTTGCTGTTAATTTTGTAAATAAAGTGTTACTGAACCATAGCCATGCTCATCTGTTGACATATTGTCTGTGGCTAGTTTTTTTTTCCCCATTACAACGGCAGAGAGGAGTACAGGCAAACCTCAAAGACATTGTGGGTTTGGCTCCAGGCCACTACACTAAGTGAATATTGTGATAAAGTGAGTCAAGTGAATTTTTTCATTTCCCAGTGCATATGAAAGTTATGTTTCCACTGTACTAGAGTCTATTAAGTGTGTGGTAGCGTTATTTCTGAAAAACAATGTACATACCTTAATTAAAAAAGACTGTTGCTAAAAAAAACGCTAAGCATCATCTGAGGGTTCAGTGGGCTTGTCCTCTTTTTGCTGGTGGAGGGTCGTTCTTTGATATTGGTGGCTGCTGCCCTTCTCAGGCTGCTGAAAGTAGGGGTGGCTGTGCAGATTCTCGAAATAGGGCAACAATGAAGTTTGCCAAGTTGGGATTGTATCTTTTACAAATGATTTCTCTGCAGCACACGGTGCTGAGTTGATGGAGGCTCTACCTGCAGTAGAGCCTCTTTCAAAATGGGAGCCCATCCTCCCAAACTATGCTGCTGCGTTATCAACTAAGTTTATGTAATGTTCTAAACTCTTGGCGGTCAACGATCTTCATCAGGAGTAGATTCCATCCCAAGAAACCACTTTCTTTGCTCATCCATGAGAAGCAACTCTTCATCTGTTTGAGTTTTATCATGGGATTTGGCGATTCAGTCACATCTTTAGCTTCTGCTTCTAATTCTAGTTCCCTTGCTATTTTCCACCACCTCTGTGGGTACTTCCTCCCCTGAGGTCTTGAACCCCTCAAGTCACCCATGAGGGTAGATAACTTCCTTCAAAGTCCTGTTAATGTTGATACTGTGACCTCTTCCAAAAATGATGAATATTTTTTTTTTTAAAGATTTATTTATTTATTCATGAGAGACACAGGCAGAGGGAGAAGCAGGTTCCCCGCAGGGAGCCCGATGTGGGACTTGATCCTGGGTCCTGGGATCGTGACCTGAGCTGAAGGCAGTTACCCAACTGCTGAGCCACCCAGGCATCCCAATGATGAATATTCTTAATAGTATCCAGAATGGTGAATTCTTACCAGTAGGTTTTCAGTGGACTTTGCCCAGATCCATCAGAGGAATTACTAGCTGTGGCAATTATAGCCTTAGGAAATGTATTTCTTAAATGCTTAAAGTCAAAATGCTCCTTGATCTATGGGATGCAGAATGGATGCTATCTTAGCAGGCATGAAAACAGAAATCTCATTGTATATCTCTGTCCGAGCTCTTGGGCTACCAGGCACACTGTCAAGGAGCGGTAATATTGTGAAAGGGATCTTTTTTCCTGAGCAGTAGGTCTCAACAGCAGGCTTAAAATATTCAGTAAACCATGCTGGAGACACATGAGCTTTGTTGTTCTATTTACAGAGTATAGACAGAGTAGATTTAACATAATTATTAGAGCCCCTAGGATTTCTGAAATGGTAACTGGGCATTGGCTTCAACTTCAAGTCACCAGCTGCATCAGCCCCTAACAAGGGAGTCAGCCTGTCCTTTGAAGCTTTGAAGCCAGGCACTTACTTCTCCTCTTCAGTTTTGGAAGTCCTAGACGGCATCTTCTTCCAATAGGAGGCCATTTCAACCACAATGAAAATCTGTTGTGTAGTGCAGCCACCTTCATTAACGATCTTGGCTAGGTCTTCTGGATAACTTGCGGCAGCTTCTCCATCAGCACTTGCTGCTTCCCCTTGCCCTTTGATGTTACAAAGATGGCTTCTTTCCTTAAGCCTCATGAAACATCTTTTGTTCTGCAGCTTCCTCACCTCTCCCAGCCTTTACGGAATTGAAGAGAGCTAGGGCCTTGCTCGGGGTTAGGCTGTGGCCTAAGGGAATGTTGTGGTTGGGCTGATCTTCTATCCAGGTCACTCAACTTTCTCCCTATCAGCATACTGCTTTCTTACCATTCCTGTGTTCACTGAGGTAGCACTTTTAATTTCCCTCAAGAAGTT
The DNA here is from genome assembly GCF_905146905.1 of Nyctereutes procyonoides. NCBI lineage: Eukaryota > Metazoa > Chordata > Mammalia > Carnivora > Canidae > Nyctereutes > Nyctereutes procyonoides. Next base: position 25,340,923 of record NW_026575146.1, read on the forward strand.
TTTCCTTTGCACTTACAATGTGACTGTTTGGCAGAAGAGGCCTACCTCTTGGCCTTTCTTGGCTTCTGACCCGCCCTCCTCACTAAATTTAACCGTGTCTAGTTTTTGCTTTAAATTGGAAGATGTATGACTGTTCCTTTCACCCGAACACTTAGAGGCCACTGTAGGGCTATTAACTGGCCTACTGCCAGTATTGTCAGATCTCAGGAAATAGGAAGGCCCGAAGAGAGGGAGAGAGAGGAGTAGAGCCATCAGAACACACAACATTTATTGATAAAGTTCTCTGTCTTATAAAGGTGCAGTTTGTGGCACATCAAAACCATTACAATAATAACATCAAAGATCGCTGATCATACATCACTGCAACAAATATAATAAGAATGAAAAAGTCTTAAATATTGTGAGAATTACCAAAATGTGACACAGAGATAGGAAACAAGCTAATGCTATTGGAAAAATGGCATCGATTAGACTTGCTGGGCACAGGTTGTTACAAACCTTCAATTTGAAAAAACAAAGTATTTGCAGAGCACAATAAAATGCATGCTTGTGCTTGCATATGGCCTCCAAGCCTAGTTCTCTCTGGCTCTTACGGAAAAGTTTGCTGACCCCTGATCAAAAGAGACTGTGAATGTCAACTGGGATTAAAAACCCAAGAACTGAGAAAGGGTACTGGATCAAAAACAGCTGCTACTGGACCCAGGTCATCTTATTTTGTAAACACCGATGATGGAGTATTAATTAGTGATATTGGTGACAGGTAGCAAAGAAGAAAATGGATAGCAGTGAAAAAAAAATGTGGCTCATATCTATTTCTAAAACATATTTTTCTTTTCTCTAGTATGGGATGGAAGAAAATGGGAGGAATTCATTTCTTAACTGTCTGGAGAGAAATGATCCTACATTCCTGAAGTTCTCTGGCTCTAATGAGTATTTGAGAAAGAGATGGGTTGGGCAGTATGGGAATGAAAATTTGGGTAATAACCTATCAACTTGCAGGCTCCATGAACAAAGAAAATATCTCCTGATTTGGTACTTTTAAAAAGCCACTGGGAAAATAAGATCAACTGAAAAAAACTGCTTTGATTATAGTCTCAGCTGCAGACAACAAACCAAGCAGGGGGAAAGCCTGCAGAAAGGAACTTTCAGGTTGTATTATTTTTTTCCTTCCTTCCTCTTTTGTAAGTTCTTTTTGATTAAAAAGTCAAATACCAGATACACTGGAGTAGGTCCAAGATTATTTGTAAAAAAGAAAAAAAAAACAAAGGATTTAGAAGAAATGGACAAGTTTGTTGTTATGGAACGTAATTAAATCCTACTTCCAGACAGTTTCTAAAGAAGATTTTAACAACAAAACTTTTAGATGTTTTTTTCCCCCACCCTTGAAGTTCTTTGGTGATAAGTTAATGAGAGGACAAGTCATGATAAACTGCCACTCCTCTCTCCCACAGAAATTTCTACAAGCTCCTTTTTTCATTATAGGGAAAGAGTCGTTTTGTGGGGTGGACAGTGCCCAAACATTTTTCTTCTTTTCAGTTCACCCTCATTCTTCTCATCCTAATGTGGCGAGCCACAGTTGTCTGGAACACATTCTAAAATCTCAGAAGAGGGGGCTGGATCCTGGCCCTGGACTCTCTAAGGGAGCCCACAGATGTTCCTGGACCCAGGCAGTGTCCCTTTATTCAACATGGGGTTGTCGTGAGAATAAAGTAAGAAGAAGATACACTTCGCATGGTGACAGGGACCTTTTGGGGGTTTAGAGAAGCCTAGCTATTTTCATTTTATGAGACTTTTGGCAAATTAAAAAAAAAAAAAAGGGAAATGCCAAAGAGGCTTTGTTTCTTTACTTTTTAAAAATTATTATTTATTTTATTCTATTTTTATTTATTTATTTATTTTACTTTTAAAAAATGAAAAACCTTCATGTTAAATCTAAATTTTAAAACTTTAGGGATATGAAGCTGGGGATAAGCAGCCCTCCTGGGTACCCATAACAGACCCTGACATTACTGATATTATAGTATCTCAACAGTGGAAGCAGCTGTGTATTTATGTTGCATAGTCGGATCAGAACATCATTTTACTATACTCTGTTCTTGGGGCTCTCAGACTCTATGCATCAGGACCACCTCGATTTTATGTAAATTATTACATTATTAGTGACCATGTGTGTCTGGGATGTACAAATAGCAGAGAACAGAAAAATAGGAAAATATTTACAGTTATCAGAGCTCCAAATAAAGGATGAAGGACAACCCAGATCCTAAGTGACTATATCTTTTTAGGGGAAAGAAAGTAAGAGAATAGCGAGCAGCAGGAGTTAAATCTTAAGTCCAAAGGGGATAGAAAAGCATTCTCTTATCTTTAGGTTAAACAGGTTAGATAAACAGCTGATCCATGGGGATTTCCAAGAGTGGATTCTAGGGAATAGTGCTAATAATAAGGCTGAATGGTTGAGTTTGGTCTGAGCTCAAAGGTAGAACCTAGCAAAACAGACATATCAAAGAGCCTGGAAACGGGGATCAAGCCTGGGAGGGAGGGAGAAGCAGGGACTGGGAAGACAAATCACTTTTTTCAGGGCCAGAATGTCCATATGGAAAAGGTTAGATTTGGGAGATCAGAAAAAAAATGTCTGTGCAAAAGAAGGAAAAAAAAAATCCCTATATAAGACTTATCTGTGAACCAGGGGAGACATCATATAATCTATACACACAGATTTATAGACATTGTAAAATCTATATTTACCAACACACATATAAATACATAAGCATGACTTATAGCCGAACCTCATCAGAATATTATACATAATTGGGAGGAATTTAATGAAGTTTTTATGACATCATTGAGAATAAGTAAAAGAACGGAGGTAAATGTTATTTCTGGTATGTAGATTCACAATCGCGTGAACATCTGTGATTAATGGACTATTGGTAACCTGTGGAGAAGCTTCTAGTGCTGTATGCTGGATTGTATAGTTTGCTATCTTGTTCGACATTATTATTGTGTTCAGTGTTACTGTTCAGAAATCTGGCTAAGACATGGAGAGCAGGTTTATCTAGTGTGTCGCTGAAAGAAGGCTGCAAAGGGAGTGCTTCAAGAGAAGATAGGAGGATGGCTGACAAATACTTTAGAAATAGCAAGTGTGGGTGAAAACAAGCATGGAACAAAAGAGATGTCTCGATAAGAACTAATATAGTAGCTAGTATCATTTGACCACAATTTCAACATAAGCCAGGGATTTTACAATCTACTAAGAAAACAAGTGGGACCACAGGCTGTGGGAAATAACACTCAGAAGACAGGTTATTGGGTCACATCACTCAGTCCTGAGAGACCACACATGTCACGAAGAGGTGGAGGGAAGTGATGGAGGAGGATGGAGTTGTGGACAGAACGTGCTGTCTTCAGATAACTGAGGAGCTGCAGTGTGAAAAGAGAAGGCATTCCCCCCCCACCCAGACCTCCAGAACGCAAAACACCCTAAATTCTGGTTTCTAAAGGGGTAACTTTCTAACTTCCAGCTAGTAAAAAATGGAATTACTTTACGTGTAGTATGTTCTTGTTAATTACAAAGTCCTTGACTCGATGAGGAATAGCCATGTGGCAAAGACCACAAGATCTGGGGCACCTGGGTGATTCAGCAATTGAGCATCTGCCTTTGGCTCAGGGCATGATCCTGAGGTCCTGGGATCGAGTCCCACATCAGGCTCTCCGAGGGGAGCCTGCTTCTCCCTCTGCCCGTGTCTCTGCTTCTATTTTGATGTCTCTCATGAATAAATAAATAAAATCTTAAAAAAAAAAGATGACAAGATCTTTTCTATGAGTGTAAGGCTAGTCTATGTGATTTTTAAGATATACTCCTATGTTTTAGTTTGTGTTCCCCTAAAAATGGAGCATGACACAAGGGTTGGATGCAGGAACTTTTGAGGGGAGGTGATATCAGGAAGGGAATGAGTGGGGCAAGTGAAACGGGGAGGGGAGAAGAGCCAGGGAAATGCGCTGAACGGTGGGCCAGGAGGGCTCCCTCCCGCTGGAAACCCTCTGAGGAACCACGTAGAATGCATCTCAGACAAAGGGGGAAGACTGAGAGGGTTATTCATCAACTCTGAAATCTCATTGGTTCAGGATGGTCCCCTGGGGGCTTTAACCCTCCCACTTCCCAGAGCACAGCCAGCTGCCTAGGGAGAGGCTCAGAGCCAGGGAGGATGTGATAGCTTGCGGGGAGCTTGTGGGGAGCTTGTGGGGATGCTGCCCCTGCAGGCGGGGCTTAAACAAAGGAGGGCTGAGGATGTCACACGAGGGAAAGAGCGCCACCACACTGTGTCTATGATTTTGCACTTTAAGAAAGACAAGCGTGCCAGCACTCCTTCCTCCTCTAGACCTCAAGTTCTAGCAGAAATGCTAGAGGCAAAAAGCGAGGGTGGGGGTGGGTGGGTGGGGGCAGGGGGTGCCTATGTTGTGCACAGGGAGACCATCTTACATCATAGACGTTAACAATGGACAAAAATCCCAACCCCTAAAACCAAATTACCCCATGAACACGCTCCCCTGGAGAACCAAGCAAACCAAAGCTTTCCATCCACATGGCAATAGAGGTTTACTCATTTCCATGTTTTGTCAGTTCTCTGCCATTCATTTTTCACATTTTAACATCTTCAAAACTAGCGTGTCATAATTTACCCAGTTGTGTTGTATTTTCTTAGTGGGATATAAAATAATAGTGTTTCTTATCAAGTACGTTGTTTCACATTGGATGAAATACATTATTCCTGATATTTTCAATTTAAACTGGTATTTCAAAAGTGACTATTAGCCTGAATTCTTTTGTTGGCCTATTGAAAAACAAAATAATTTCCTATTGCCAAAGCTTAGATGAACCTCAATTTTTATACATTTTTTTTCAGAGAAAAAAACCCCTACATTTAAAGAAATTGGAATTACCACTGACTAAACATAATTAGAAAACTTCGCAAGAAAAAAAAAAAGACAAAAAGGGGCCTACAGAATCGTTATTACTTAAAATGACTAATGACTGGTGATAAGACACACACTATGCGAAGGGAGTAATAAGCAAGATTCAACAACGGCTTCTAAGAGATTAGTTATAACTTAAACAAAGGCAATATGTTTGTTTTAGATTTCCCGAGAAAAGGTATTTCTAACGGTCAGGTTTTAAAGACGGCTAACTCTCTAACAGTGAGTGTAATTAAAGCATTAGCTTCTTTTTATCCCCTCAATGTTCCACCACAACTCCTTCCAGAACGATAGCTCCTAAAATTATCGTTTGATGCATTTTGGAGGGCACAGCCCCTGGCACCAGCACACAGAATTCACTAGATTAGTTTAGGAAGATGATAGGCCATGTTTTGTAGATAGAGACCCAAGGGGTGACAAAGACAATTCAGACAGCACACTGGACAGACGGAAAGCTTAGAGATATCCAGGGAAAGCTGAGATCAGTGAATGAATATTGTTGCACAAAGTAGTTCTTCTATAGGTTCTTTCTAAAAGTTAGATCTAAGCTAATTTACTCCGTGGATGAATTTCATTCTAAAATGGAAATGGAAGTAGAAGACAGAAAACAGAAAATCTTACTCATGTGCCCTCAGGAAACCAAAACTTAAGGACTCAGAGACTGATTTCCTGTACACGCTGGATTTATGGAAACCTAATAATAGTGGGATGGTAAGGAGTTGGCCAGGGGTTGCCTTGTATCAACCACTTGGGAAGTTTTACTTATGGTTTTCAGAGAAATGAATTAGAAATGACCTCGGTTGGGCTGTCTCACAAAGTAGTTCAACTGAGCTTTATTTGTATGACCGGACTTTGCTCTGGGAATTCCCAAAGCTGGTCTCCATTTGTTTTTTATTATAACAGACTCTAACTGAATTCTCTCTTCTTTACATTCCCTGTCCATAAGTACAGCCTACCTTGAATCCTCAACTGACTCACCTGAATTGCAATTCCTCTGCTGTTCCTGAATAAACTTTTTTTTTTTTGGACAGTTTTGAGTTTGCCTCAGTTTACCTTTTAATTTAGGTTGAAACTCTAAGTAGAAGCATATATTTTCATTTTAATGCCCAAAGACTATAACCCCACCTCAGCCAAACAAAAACAAAACCACAGTGGCTTCTTGAAACAGACAACAGGCAGGGGTGATTATCCCCAAGTTGTCAGTAACTGTGGACTTAAGTGATCATCACTTCTATGGCTATGAGAATTTAATTTTATAATATGCCTTTCTAGATACCCCCTTCTTTATCAAAGTATTAATATTAATATATATCACTGTTATATAAAGCAAAGCTGAAGCCAGGGATATAGGATGACAACGGAAAGCACTCAGTCTTGAATTGGGAAGAAGTCTGATTAAAGCTTTAAGAACCAGGGGTGCCTGGGTGGCTCAGTCATTTGAGCAGCTGACTCTTGATTTCGGCTCCAGTCATGATTGGAGTTGTGAGACTGAGCCCCTGCTGGACTCTGCAATGGGTGTGGAGCATGCTTAAGATTCTCTGTCCTCCCCACCCCCCTGCCACCCTCCAAAAAAGCTATAAAAATCATAGAAAGGTTGATATGCTGTATTTATAGAAATCACTGAACATTTTTTCCTACAATATTTATGTATAAGAAATATAAGCAGATTAAAACATCACCTCTACGGCTTCCCAGGCCCATTTCCTGTACTTTGGATCATGAGTCAGTCGCCACATGTACATGTACGTCTCAACAACCTCTGGCCGTAGGATGTAGTATTTTTCATTTTGCCTTGTAGCAATGGCTTCAACACCGCCATCGAATCTGAAAGCTTCTGGTCCCAGTTTCATATCTAAAGGGCATGCAGGGATGAAAAGCGTTACTGTCTTGGACACCCCTCAGTTCTACAACTCAAATTAAACTAGAAAGTACTTTACAACATTCAAGAGAGATGCCAAAGTAATCATTTTAAGGAACAGTTATAAACATCATATAATAACTAATATTCAATATCCCTTTAAAATTCAGTCATCTGAGAGTCCTTTTTGGAAAATCACAATGATCTTTTATTTAATTTAACCATCATTACTGAATGCCCCCCAGGTAGGTACCAGGCACAACACCCCTCATCAGTTAGCTGGAAAACCAGTTAGCTGGTTGAGAATTGTTAGTCATTATGTCATGAAAGGTTATTTAAATTTCAAACTCCCATTTTACGAGAAGCGAGCCAGACTCTATTCATGGAGATACTGAAAAGCTTAATAATGCAATACTAAGTTTCTTTTGCACCTGGGACATTCTTACCCAATGTGATTTACTTAAAGCAGGATCAACAAATTCGACTGGCTTAATGCTTTATGGTTTCCATTTTTGTTGCTTGGTAAACCAAGGGTAGATATTTTTATGTAGAAAAACAGTGCTTCTTAAAGTAAAAAACAGACATTCCTTTAACATATTTATCATGAGCTTCCAGTCTCATGAGGCACAGTGGACATTCTTCTGGTGGCAACAGTGACAAAGTTCCTTATTGAACAGAATAAAAGGATATGAATAGATTGAAAATGAAGAATAACATGGACTCACATGTGCGATTGTAAGATTCGTAACAGGTCCGGGCAATTTCAGCCCCGAGCTGAAGGTAGTGTTGGGTTAGGCCTGCGGGAGCGTCATCAGCCCCTAGTGCAAACATGCCTCCAGCAAAGCAGGTCAGGTGGCCCATCTTGTGTTCCAAGAGGCCCCCCTTCCACTCCGCGATGTAAGTCAGGCCCGTACTAGACTTGCGGATCAAGTGAGTCTCGATTGCCTGTAAATAATACTTATTTTCAACATTTTTAAAATCCCCTTCCAAATTTATATTAAAAACATTCTCAACACTAAGAGAGAAAAAGGATAAAACCTCACTCCCAGTTTTGGGTTTGGCGTCATAAATCCCACTCACCTGCAATGTTATGTTACTGCTTTCTGTATTCTTCCTCTAGTCTATGCCTTATTAGTTTGGTTAGTTAGGACTATTGCTATTGCGCCAGCCCAGATGGTTTTGCCTGATTCCATGACCAAACATAGTCCTCATACCTCAAAAGCTATCCCCTTCTCAAAGGCCACTGGTGTAGAGGTAACAGTTAATGCATTCCCATGTTCACAATGGACAACACAAAGCACAAGCTCTTCTGGGGATGAGGAATAGAGCATACTGGAGTATAAAATCCAGGCTGCCTTTGGTTCTCTTAGGCTCAGAGGGTAGTAAACTGAGTAGGAAAGATGTGCTGTTCTTGAAACAGATTGCTTGGCCTCAAATTCCAACTCTGACACTTGCTATCTATGGACTTAGTGGGTAATTTGCTTGCTGTATCCCTAAATCTCAGAATCCTCATCTATAAAATGGGAATAGTAGTATCTATGGAGAAAACTCTACAACATTTATTTTATGAAGCAGTCAGTAGTGTGCCTAGCACTTGATAAGGTTTATTTATCATCCTCACATCTCCAGTGTGATAACATTTGAGTTAAATTCTTCCCTAGGAGGGGCATCTGGGTGACTCAGTGGTTGAGCGTCTCCCTTTGGCTCAGGTCCTGGGATCCAGCCTGCTTTTCCCTCTGCCTATGTCTCTCCTTCTCTCTCTCTTTCTCTGTCTCTCTCATGAATAAATAAATATAATCTTAAAAAAATTTCTCCCTAGGAATTCTAGTAAAAAGCATATTAGCATACAATGAAAAAAATTTTAAAAAGACACATGAAAAGATGCTTATCATCACTTATCATCAGGGAAATGCACAAAAAAAAAACTATAATGAGATATCACCTCACACCTGTCAGAATGCCTAAAAACAACACAAGAGACAACAGGGGGTGGTGAGGATGTGGAGAAAAAGGAACCCTCTTGCACTGTCAGTAGGAATGCAAACCAGTGCAGCGGTAGAAAACAATATGGAGGTTCCTCAAAAAGTTAAAAATAGAACTGCCTTAGGATCCAGCAAGCACACTACTGCATGTTTATCTGAAGAATACAAGAACACTAATTCAAAGGGATACGTGCACCACTAACTTTTATAGCAGCATTATTTACAATAGCCAAGACATGGAAGCAGCCCTGGTGTCCACTGATTCATCAATAGATAAAGAAGATGTGGCAATAACAGAATATTATCCAGCCATAAAAAGGAATAAAAAGGAATGAAATCTTGCCATTGCAATAACATGGATGGAAGTATAGAGTATAATGCCATGCAAAATAAGTCAGAGAAAGACAAATACCATATGATTTCACTCATACGTAGAATTTAAAAGACAAAACAAACAAGGTACAGGGGTAAAAATGGGAGAGAGACAAATAAAAAAACAAGCTCTTACTTATAGAGAACAAACTGATGGTTACCTGAGGGGAAATAGGTGATGGGGATGAAGGAGGGCACTTGTGATGAGCACCAGGTGATGCGTGCAAGTGTTGAGTCATTATATTGTATACCTGAACCTAATATAACACTGTATGTATGTTAACTAACTAGAGTTAAAATTAAAACTTAAAAAAAAAAGAATAAAGGTCTGAAAATTGGGGAGAAGTGATGTTTACAAAAATGAGTCATAAAATATCTTTTGTTTTTGCCCTAGGACAGTTGATATTCTTTTACAATAGCTAGAAAACATAAAATAAGCCTTATATTTAAAAAGCAAAAATGAAGTGTAACTGTTTGGAATTATTAACTTCTAGTTACTGTCAGAGGAAATGTTTTTTCCCTCCCAATGACTTCCTAGAAGAAAAAGAGCTATAACTATGTCTATACCTGTTACGCTATTATAAAAAAAAAAAAAAAACAACTGAGTTTTTTAGGATGCACATTTGGGACTAGTAGACACAGACAAAACTTGTGATAGAGAAGAATGAATGAAAATGAATACACAGATAATACCTTTCCTACCTTTACTGGAAATAAACAAATGAAACAAGGTGGTAAGAAATAAATGAACACACTACTGTGCTCAGTAACTGTGGTTAGCTGACTTTGTTGATGGACTTATTCTATTAATATTTCATTCTTATTTAATGCAACTGAACACCTTAACTATTTACACTTCTCATAGCACAAACTACAATAAAGTTCTTCAAGCAGATACCTGTTCACCACCCAAGAAATTATTCTTTCTACATGGCAAAAGTTACAGCTTTTAAGCATGGACTAGAGATGGATCCTGAATAAAGAACTGTATTATTTTTGGCATGATTCTGACCAAGCTGCTACCTCTTAAAATAAACTACAATGAAGTTCCAAGACCCTCAAAGTAATGTTTGTGTAACCGTGGGAAAATGTAAATAAATATAAAGGAGGAAAAAACAGTTGTTAGTGGTTCTAAAAAGAGGTGTTAAATCTACTGAGAATTGATTAGGTAAAAAGAATATCATGTATTTTGTGATTTTAGCCTTTTATATTTGAAAAAGAAAATTAGTTTGATGAAACTTTTAGAAACCTAAACGTCTAATACATCATCTACCCATTCACTCCGGTGGATTCTTTGTGTGGTCTCTAGAGAACACAGCCAGTTAAAAGTTCAAAGTATTTTGTTATTAAAACAATCAAAGAAAAAAAATAAAACAATCAAAGAAAATAGACCATGCTGGAATTAAATGCTTTCCAAAATCGACTTGAAGCTAAAACTGAAGAGCCGTATCCCCAGTAACTCAACTGTCCAGGACAATAATATACAGTATCTTCTCTTATTAGTAGAATTTTTTTTTTTAAAGCAGAAAGAAACTTTGCTCTAAGACATGGTTACTTCTCAAATCAGAAATTTAATTGTTCTAGCTTTGCTTTCTAAGTTGAAAACACAATGGCTTGAAAATGTTTTCGCTATTAAGAGAAGCAGGAAACATTTTCCTTCATTTATTCTTAATGGATTTTCCTGTCAATGGTTTGTCTAAATACAGTATATTAAAAGCTGTGTGGGTATAGTTCTAGAAACTGGAGGAAAATATTTCACGGAACATTTTAAAGTTGTCTTTCCTAGAACATCAAGATCTTAGGGGGCCACTTTATGATTAGAATAATTGAAATATCTGCCAGGATAGCAATGAAAAAACGACACAGCAGAAACCATACTGTATGGAGAATTCCCTAGTTTCAAACTTGACACCTCATAGGAATGAAGAAAAACAGACCTGGAAGAGGCCATGTGGACCATATTCTAGTTTGCTTTTTATGTTCATCGTGTGCCTTAATTAAGGCTGTGCTAAGTGAAAGCCAGCATACTAAGGTGTCCTGGTTCCTATAGGTGGAGTAGTTAAGAGTCATAGCTGTTGTGCTTAGTGATGCTTCTAATTGACCTTGGGAGGGAACCACAGTAATATTCAATCTGGCCAACCAGAACAAAGCAAGTTGCATTTGTATTTATTTAATTATTTATTTTAAATATTTTATTTATTTGAGAGAGAGAGGCAGACTCTCTGCTGAGCAGGGGGCCGAATGTGGGGCTCGATCCCAGGACTCTGGGATCATGACTTGAGCTGAAGGCAGATGTTTAACCAACTGAGCCACCCAGGCGCCCCATATATTTAAATGAATAAATTGGACTATGTCTAAATTACTTTGACCGCCTCTCATGAAGACTAATTTTAGAACAGTGGCTACATTATTAGAGTTGCAAATTTCCACCCCACCCCCCGCAAATTAATACTCTCTATTATAAAAAAAATTCTAAATAGTCAATAAAAAGTCATTTTCCTGATTATTTAGCCACAATTTTAAAACATTATTTGTGATAATGTGGTTTATTGTGATGCCTTGATAATAATTTTTAAGAAATATGAGTTACCATATAAAATGCTTAATAATCACAAAGGTTCTGCTAAAAAAATTTGTTTCTGAAAAGTTGGGTGTGAGATCAAGTATTTTACATAAAATAACCTTTTACTTTATTTACTTTCAAATTTTATTTTCATTTTTGATGGGGCTTACATTTGCTTGAGGCTTAGTTTACTCTTACACTGGTCACCTCATATATATTTTGCTAAGCAGTTTCTAACTTATTTTTACTAACTTAATGAATGCAAAGAACATTTAAGTGTAATATGGAAATTCTTATTCACAAATAAATCCATAATGATGAGGTAAAAAGAGACTAGTGTTGACACAAATTTTAGTTTGAATTTTGGTTCCATATTCAACCTTTCTGAGGTTCTGTTCTCTTATCTGTAAAACTAGGTAAATAGTATCTAAGCTATTGTGAGGAGACAAACACTTCATTTAAAGTATCTGCCTAACATACTTAGCTCACAGTAGACAATGCAACAAATATTTGTTCCCTCTCATTCTTCCTCCATTATAAAGGATCACAGGAAACTATTAGTTCAGATTTTTATTTGAGAGCATTGTCTATCTTTGGAGATAAGTTTACTTCAAATGGAGAGATAGCCATTAGGAATGTCTGTAATCTTGGGCAGTGTTAACTTTGTCACTTTTCAGAATATAAATTAAGGTTTTTTTTTTCCTCCCTATGATTATAATTGTGACTCTAAGCATGGAATTCCTACTCCTTCAAAGAAAAATACCTCTTTTTCAGGTATGTGAATCATTACTGAGATGTGAACCACATAAAACACTTCAACTGCCCTGTTAGAATGAAACACATCAAGTGGGATTACTATTGTTACAATTATATTAGCAGACACTGAACTCAGCCTAACTGGAAATATTTTGTAACCCACTTATATAGTACTCTGTTTCCCATTAAAGACTGATTAATATTGCAAGTTGTATGTTAGTTTAATGGCGAAGATGATTTAAACATTGGGTTTACCTGAACAGCATCAAAATACATCTTCTTAGCTTCTAGATCTGTCTTGTCAGACATTAACCACGCCTTTAGCAAATATTCATAAAAGCTGTCTCCGAGCCCTCCAACTGATACATGATCTGCAAAGAGAGGAAAATGAATTTCAGAGTGATTGAGGCTTTAATTCAGATAATGCAGCAAAATCACATTAGCAACTAGGATGCAAAACCCTACGTCAACTGCAACTCACCATTACATTTAAATTCCAACAAATCTCTTGTTTTCAGAAAGATATTCTGAAATGAGCAGATGTGCTATTAACTAATGTGATATACTCTAAATAATTACCAGGGTAGTTTTGTCAACACAGAGATAAAAAATATATAATCAACTGTAATTCCAAAAATTAGTTCTCTAGTTAAAACCACCAAATTAAAATGTTTCACAGTATATATTTATACAAGTTTTTAATTGCTTTAGCTCTCAATAACATAAACTATGTCAAATACTGTAAGTCTTAACAAACCTGAAAAAGAATTGGCTTGCAATAAAACAAGAAGCTCCTCGGCTTTTTATGATTACTATTATTATTTGATGAGTTTTCTAGTGTTATCAATCTGTAGGGTCAAGATCCTTTTAGGAGAGGCCAGGAAGAAAGAAGATGGGGCGGGACATATCCTTCCTAATACTCTATTCCTACAATCCTCCCCCACTGCTATTTATTATACCAGATCCATGACATATAGTGCCAACAACCTTAGAGTTTATAGGGTAGGCATCCTCATTAAAAGTGGAAAAAAAAAAAAAGAATGATGAGTGAGGCTAAAGGAGATCACAACACTGATAAGGGCCACCTGACACCATAGCCCACTTGGGATCTCACACTTGGAACTGCCTGTTCTCTACCATGTAACACTAAACGTATTCTTTTGCCTACTGCTTGAATCAATACTTCAATTTTTAAAGCACATCTACCTACGAAAACAGAGACATAATCTATTTAAAATATCATTCCTAGAATTCATGGAGAATTTGAGCACTAATAAGACAGCTTGATTCTGGAAATCCGTATTTTAAGTTTCATAATTCAAAGTGAATTTCATGTATCTTTTTTTTTTTAAATAAGGCTTTTGTTGACTCTGCCACATAAAAGTAAATCTGTTTTTATACAGCCATCAAGACAATTTTCTCCTGACACTTGCCCAACAACTCCACTTGGAGCTTTATGTGGGGACCTCTACATTGAACAGGTTAAAACTGAATTCATTCTCTTTTCCTTCTCAATCTTACCTTCTGCCGTTGGTCCCTGTCTCACTAAGTGGCACCACCATCCTCCCAATTGTGCAAGTTAGACACTAGAGAGTTATTTTTTACTACTTTTCTCCCTTGCCCCCATATCCAATGAGCTACTGAATCCTACTAATTGTACCTCCTATACATCTCTTGAATCTATCCACTCCTGCGTCCTCACCAATCCAATCCTGGTGGAAGTTACTGTATCTCCTGTTTCTGAGTCTGGAGTGGCCAATTATCTGGCCTTCTGCACTCTGATATTGTGTAGCTATTTACATTTCATTAATTAAAATAAAATAAACACAATTCAGTTCCTTGGCCATACTAGTGCTCAGGAGCTACAAGTGGCCCTTGGTTACTGCACTGACAGGGAAGATCTAGAACATTTCCATCATCACACAAAGTTCTAATGGCAATGCCACTGCAATCTATTCCCTCATTTATGCCAGAGCAACTCTTTTAACATGTGAACTGGATCCTCCGGAATTGGAAGCCTATAATGGCAGAGACTCAAATCTTGGGTCTTTGGAGAGTGGGAGGCCCTGCATGGTCTCCACCTTCCCTGTATCACCATCGGTTCTGATCTATTTGCTCTCTGTTCCCTTGTCATATGGCTCTTCTTTTGGTCCCTCAAAACCAGTAGGATCCTTTCCACCACAGGAATTCCAAAGGCCTTGTTCTCTCTGAGTGATATACATTCCCTGCCTCCTTTCCCTTTCATTTAGTAATTCCTACTCATACTTTATATCTAAGATTAAATGTTGCTTCCTCAAAGATGCTTTTCCTGACCCCCACCCACTGGGTTCCCTCATTATACACTTTGGGATAGCCCATGTCTACTATACTCTGCAATTTCCTAAAATGATAGAATTTTTTCTCTGTCTTCTCCAGAGGATTTGTCTGATCCTCTCGAGAGGATCACAATCCGGAAGGATCATAATCCAGGAGACCCATCATGTTTCCTGGTCCACATCAGCTCTTCCAAGTAGCCTGCATATAAGTAGGTACTCAGCAAATAATTGATGAACAAAGAAAAATCTCGTAAGTCAACTTTAAAAAGGACTATTCCCATTCAAGCGAGAAGGGCTATATTTTTAAGTAGTGAAATATGTGACTTTTATTATTGCAGAAAGTCCAAATGTACGGTTTTAATTTTAATGTAAAATTAGTGTTTTATAATTTTAAGTTTGATTCTTAAAACAGCAGTGCTTGAAGTGACCTTTGCAATTTCCTCAAGAAAATTACCACAGAAACCTCTGACATTTACAAACTAAATACACTAAGTACTATCTCATCAATAACAAGCCCTGTTGTTATAAACATGATTGCAGGAGACAAATGCAAGTGAGCATGGTAAAGCAAATCACTGTCCGGTTACTGTCAAAACAACAAGGACTAAATGAAGTAATAGGAAATGATGGCCGTGATCCAGACATGCCCTTCAGAGTTAAGCAATGAGAATTGAACGCTAACAGCCAGAAGCAGCTTCATTTTCTTTCCCCTTGGGTTATGATTCTATAATGGATGGAAGAAGCAAGTTTGGGCATTTCCTTTAAAAAAGGAAAAAGGTTACATAATAATACATTTGGTTTAATTTATTTTGGTGAATGTAGGTTAATATTCTATATTTTTATTTCTTGCCTATGAATTTTTCATATTTGGAAAGAATCAAAATAAAGGAACATGGAGGAGGAACAAGAGCAAGCCTTTTTGATAACTTAGCATATCACTCACTATGCTTCCTTATGGCTGAAGGGCTATTTGTGTTGGCAACAGAATCCTGTGTAAATATTTAGTGGGTGTGGGAGAGAACATGCCTGATTTTATCAGCAGGAAGGGACCTCCTACTTCTACAAAGAACATATATGGTATTTTTATTCCCAAAGGTTCCAAAGGTAATGTGTATTGCAGTCACTCAAATATTATGCTCTTCTTTATAGAAGGCAATTTACTCTTTCCTTCCCGAGAGGAATTCCTAATACTTAAGAGAGAAAACAAATAGCAAAAGAATCAAAAGACAAAAAGAATTAAAAACTCAGTATCTTTATTTTTTATTATTTTGTATATTTCATCTGAACCTAAACCTCTCAAAGCATTCCCCCAATGATGCTAGTGACACTATATGTATATTAATGTTGTTATATTAATCAAGGAAGAATGATAATTGTTCTGTCTGTAGACACGGAGTCCCACATCTGGCTTCCACAGTTCCAAGATCTCTTTATATCATCAGTTACCAGGATCTGATGCTGCCTCTCAGCCACAACTGAGGAGCAGAGAATAAACAGAACCATTATTAAAAGCAGAGGAGGAAAGATAGATTGGATACAGGGTGCATGAATACTCATAAAATTCAAGTAAGTAAACACCTACTAGTGCAAGATACAGTGAGTAAAGTTAACAAATGTCACTAAGACAAAGTCACTGGCCTCAAACATTTTGGATCCCTAGAAGATGGGGATGTATATGAATCATTTTGAAAAGCGTAAGGATAGGAAAGCACCCAAAGCATTGGGGCAAGGGAGGACAAGGGTGAGTAGAGGATGAATGGGTGCCAACCACTGTCTTGAAGAAGAGAGTCTTCCTAGAAGAAAGAGCAATTCAACTGGACCTTGGCAGAGTCAGAAGAGAGGTAAAAGGGCTGAGGAAACAGCACAAACTAAGACCTAGATATGACCAACGGGCCTTAACTAAAGAATGAAAAAATAAGTGTCTCCCTTGTGGCTGGAACACAGGGTGGTGGTGGGGTTGAGGGTGGAGGAGCAGACATGAGAGTCATCAACCCTATTTGTTGGCCATCATGAAATTGGCCCATGTGCAATCCAAATAGAAAGGGCCCTCTGCACCAGGAAACATGGCCAAATACACAACATATTGGTAATCCAGGAGGCAAAACTGGATTTCCAGTTCCAGTATAACTGATACTTTTTGTCCCTCTTCACAGTGACTTCTAAATCCTAAGTCACAAGAAGAAAACAGTCAATCATAGAGAATTTTTTTTCAATTTTTAAAGTCATTCATGAGAAGGAAAATGCTAAAAATGCCTGTCCTTTCAGAGAATCTTATCTGGTCCTTGTACTCAGAAAGCTACTATTTTCTCTCAAATACCCTAATAGTTCTCAAACTTTTAGTCTGAGCACCTTCTACACTCTTAAAAATGAATAAATGCCCCCAAATAACTTGTTTATGTAATATCTATAAGTATTTACCATATTGAAAATTAAATTTAAAATATTTAAATTGAATTAAAATATTTTATTAATTAAAAAATAATACAAGCATTACGTTAACACATTTTTCATATAAACATGTTATATTTTATAAACTAAAAAGATTAGCTAAAAGACTGACATTGATTTACAGTTTTGCAAATCTTACATTTTTGCTGTACTAGAAGATAGCTGGGTTTTCATATCTGTATATTCAATCCATTGATATATATCATTTTGGTGGACATACATGAAGAAAATTCAGCCTCACACTGTTACACAGTTGGAAAGGGAAGTATTTAAAGAGCCCTTTCAGATAATTGTGGATGTTTTTCTCTGATACTAAAACAAAACTTGACAAATAGTTTTTTAAAGGTTAAAATTTCTTAAAGGTTGGTTGTAATGTGGAATTAGAAATCACATCAATGAATTTTTGTACTGTTACATTAGAATCCATTGGTCCATCTTGCACTTTGCATGGATCTTTTTCCTCACGTGATTTTGTAATAGCATGAAGTGGTCATTTGGAAAATACTGGTTCACTGAATTATACAGATCTTCCAAACGGTGACATAGTTCAGTACATAATATAAAAAACTGCATTTTCAAAAAGATTTTTATTTATTCATGAGAGAGGGGGGGGGCAGAGAATAGATAGGAGGAGAAGCAGGCTCCCTGCAGAGAGCTCGATGTGGGACTCGATCCTGGGACTCCAGATCACGCCCTGAGCCGAAGGCAGACTCTCAACTGCTGAGCCACCCAGGGGGGTTCCTATAAATTGCATTTGTTAATATCACACTAATCTCATCAGAAAAGTTTTTCTAGAGAGGGTGGGAGGGGCAGAGGAAGAAGGAGACAGAGAAAGAGAGAGAGAGAGAAAGAGAGAGAGAGAGAGAGAGTCTTAAGTAGGCTCCATGAGCAGTGTGGAGCTCGACATGGGGCTCCACCTCATGCCCCAGAGATCATGACCTGAGCTGAAATCAAGAGTCAGACGCTTTAACCAACAGAGCCACTCAGGTGCCCTAGAAAAGTCTTTAAGTATTAGTTAAAGGCATTAAAGTCATGGTAGCATATATACATTTCTCAAAATTCTAATTTTCATTTAGAAATTAAAATTCTATCATTGGCAAAGATACTGTCAGTTTTCTTTGAATTGGCAGGATTGTTTTTGAGAACATGTACCAATTGCTCAAGTCTGAATAACCAAAGATGGTGTTCAGTTGTTCTTTCAAGCAAAAATGCTAATCCATGAAGCTGTATGTGAGTGGCTCAGCTTTTGACTCAATCACACAAGTGCTTTTCTATGAGGTAGACACTATTTCCTATTATACAGCAAAGAAGCATAATCAATGGTTGAGATCTACTAGACTCAATAAGTTTTTTCATTAAAAATATTCATAAGTGAAACTGGCATCTTTTTATTTCTTATTGTCAATGAAGAATACAATTATTAGTACTATCTGGCTCCCCTGCCACGGTTCTCACTGTGGCTTCAGTAGTTTTACCCACCACTGCTTTTGCAACAGAAGTGCAAACATCAACACAGCAAAAAGGCAGAAGTAAAAATAGCTTTGACCTTGTGGACTCCCTGAATGGTCTCAGGGATATCCAGCGACCTGCAGACCACACTTGGCTAAATGGCAACAAACACAGATTTTAGCACAATTTTTTTCTATTAAATTATTCTTTACGAAAAGTACTTCTTCTAAAGTAACAGGGAGGCATGTTCATCTAAGAATGTAATGTTACATATAAAGAAAATATTCAAATTAGAATAAAATTGTAAGGCATTGCTAATATCCCCAGCACAGACAGGCACCTCACTTAATATTCTGGACTTGACTCTCCGTTGCTGGGTTAATCTACCACTGTTTTTCCAATCAACTTGAGAACATTTATTTCAACTACTCTGGATCTTCATATCCCTAAGGTCCCTAAGGGATCTGAAGTGAGGGCTCCTTGTATAATACTTTCTCCTAATCTGAAGATAATTCTCCTGGGAGGCAACCTTTATCTGGTAGCTTAAAATTAAGTCAAAAAAACATCCTGTTTGCTCTTTCAATTTCCTAACCCTTAAAGATTCAGGTTCCTCTCTCATCTTGGAGCCAAGAAGAAAGAGCAAATGCTATGAAGTAGAATGATCTAGTTACTCCGTGCAAAACTATGATAGCCAATAGCATAAAGGAACAATTTTCCCTTCTATCCACATGACCAGCTTGTTATGGGCTAACATCCCCAAACAACCTGACCAGATCTTCCCCTCTTGATTAAAAATTTAAATGTGCTTACATGTCATCATGCTCACAGTTATGCACGAAAAATAAACAATCAAGACCCATGGTAACACTTATAGTCTCTCTCACGACAGGCCTGTTTATTAAAGGAACCATGCCCACTTTCCTCTTCCTGAAACATTCCCCAAAACAATTTGTGCTTTTTCTGTGCTCCTTCTCTCTGTTACTAGAACAGTGCTGGGTACCATAAAGAGCTAAAACCATACTAATCTTTTGACTTACATTGACCCCACTGTCCACTACTGGGATTCAGATAGTTAGGATAAAGGCCTTGTGGTTTTTCCAGGTTGTTCAGTACTGTTCGAATATTCATTACCTACAACAGAAAATGAAATGTTACTATGAAAATCTACAAAACAATTTTGGTGCCATTCTCCTCTCTTTCTCCATTACATTTCTCCATGTTAGGGAAGAAGATTGATTTAAAAGAATTAGAACTACGAGGGTTGCCACCAGCTTACAAGAATATTCGCAGTAAGTGAATATAGGTCACACGGATCTGCCACACGCTGCAGAAGGAAGTGGGGATCTATCAGTGGATAAACAAAGTCATTATCCTCTTGGAATTTACTTTCTAGTGGGAGGAGACAGATAATAAGCACATAAATATATCAGATGGTGATAAATGCTATGAAAAGGTTATAGAGGACAGTGGGACAAGTGATGTGAGGTTGTGAGGTTACATTCTTAGTCAGGGAGGTCAGGGGAGCCTGATGGGAGAGGTTTGAGCAGAAACTTAAAGAGGCAAAGGAATAACCATGCGGAAAGCTGGAGGAAGAGCAACCGGGGCAGAGGGAGGTGCAAGCAGAGGTGCCCTGAGAGAAGGTTTGGCAAGACTGCTGAGGCTAGAGGTAAGGAAGAAAAGGAGAAAATGTCAGAGAGGAGACAGGTATCCAGGGCCCACATCATGCAAGCCTCATGGGCCAAAATGAGGGCTTATTTTATTCCATGTGTGATGGGAAGTCACTGAAGTTTTGTGTTTTTGCGGAATCGGTGTGACTGAAGGGGACAGGAGAGGAAGCAGGATTCAGGTGGGTACAGCAGAGTCCAGGCAAGAGACGGTGGGTCCCAGGAAAGGGTGGCAGCAGGATAACAGGATAGAGCCAAAGCATTTCCTGATGGAGTCAACCTCAGGTTTACCAAAAAGAGAGGAACCAGGATGACCTCAAGATCTGTGGTCTGAGCTACTGGGTAAACTGAGGTGGAATTTATCAATACAGTGAAAACTGCAGTAGAAAAAGGTCTGGGGGTTGAGTCTGAGGCATTTTGAGCAGCAGCTGTCATTCAGACCTCTTAGTGGAAAGGTCGGATACAGAGTGGGGGACAGGTTGGGACTGGAACGATAAATTTGGAGTCAATAGCACATAAATAGTATGTGGAACCATGACACTGAATGAAATCATGTCGAGACTGACCACAAAAAGAAGAGGTTCAAGTCTGAGTCCTGAGGCTTTGTGATATTTAGAGCTTGGGGCATTGGGGAAGAATCAACAAAGAAGGCTGCGAAGGAGCACTCCACTGAGGAAGAAGGCAAACCAGGGTAGTACCGTATGCCTGCAGCCCTGTGCAGCATCTCATGGAGAAGGAAGTGACCACATGCTTCAGATGCTGCGAGGGTGAGGACAATGAGAGCTGAGAATGATCACCGGACCTGGCAACACAAAGCTCACTGGTCACCGAGACAGGTGTGGTGGGCAGAAAAGCCTGACTGGAAAGTGTTCAAGAGTGGGGGACACAAGAAGAGGGGGCAACAGAGACAATTCTCTCAGGGAATTTTGCTATGAAGAGGAACTGCAAGTGGGACAAAAGCTGAGAGCAGAGTGGTGGGTGGAATATAGATTTACTCACATATCTACAGTTGTTTCTTGAAAATTAGAAACAGATTCAATTTGTATTATACTCGAATTTGTATGATACTTTGAGTTTAAAAAGTCTTTCACATGGTCCATACAACACTATATATTTTTAGATCAGGAAAAAAAATATCAGAGAGGGAAAGTGACTTGCTTGAGGTCTAGAGAATCAGACGTGTACGCCACGCTGTCTCATGCTGAGTTAGACGGAGCCATGGAAAGACTGCGGGGTTACAGTTTGGTAAAATGAAATGCTGCATGTAACAAAACTTCCTGAAGAACTCTATTAAACTTGGTTATTCTTTTCCATATCTAATATTACTAAATCTTCCAGGAGAGGATATTGTTTCTCATTAAGTACAGCACTGCAGTGCAAGGTGTATTGGGGGATCTTACCTTTTCGGCAAAGATGGGGTTTCCTGATAAGTGGCTCAGGTGGAGAAACTCCAAATGCAGAGTTCCAAATTCTGCCAAAATACTGCTGCCTCCTGAGGCCCAGGGCCAGTTCCTTCCAATTCCACTAAAGAAGAGAAGAGAGTGAAGAGTTATGGGTCAGAACAATTCCGATTTTTGCAGGTTTAAATAGAAGTGAAAGAGACCGGTTCCGAATAATGGCATCTCAGCTAATAGTCTACTCTGGTTATTAAAAAATGTCCAGCATTGTTGTCTTTGGCTACTGGTTTCAGGCTTTGACTCTTACCTATAAACTGAAAATCAGTGTTGACATAAGTCAGAAAAAAGTTTCTATGTGCTTGATGTTGATGAACAAATACTTTGGAAAGTACAGTTGCCATATAGAGATGCACACCCATTCCAAATAGAATATAAAACACACACCTCCCCTGCCCCAAATTCCTCATAAAGCCCTCCAATATTTTAATTAATTTCAGCCTGAGAGTCCATGCACTAATATAGACATTCATATTATATTTACAATTTTTCTTTGATATAAGATAAATTTCAAAGATTCCTTGGCTATATACTCATTCCCTCTGTCTCCAAGCCTTCTCTCCACTTACTAGGCTTTCTTTTGTTTTCCTTCACACAATTTTCTAAGTATATTATCCAGGGCACTCACTTATCCTGTGACCCATTTAATCTATGTTCAAGAATTTTAACAGAACTATATGATTCAAATCTGAAAGGGATCAAAAGCCATGAGCTGCAAAAATTATTGCCTCATCACAGAGAAATGGTTTTTAAAGAGTTGGTCCTACACGTCCACACACACAACTACACATAAAGTGGCTTTTGAGCCACGGTCATACTCTTGGGTTCAGTTTACTTTTGGAGAGCCACTTAAAAAGTCAGGAATTAACGTGATAACTGAAATAAAGAATAAAGTCAAGGATCTGACTGGTAAGTTCCCTTGCAGAAAGCTGAAAACCAACATTTTGGTTTTATTTCAGATGCACATTTATTGCATTCCTCTCATTTGCCAGGGACCCTGCATGGCTCTGGGTTCCAAGGATGATTACAATGAACAAATCACTCTTTTCTTAAAGACTTATAGTGCAATGTGAGAGAGTAACCTAAGCAGAGATAATTCCAATTAAATATGGTTAAGTGCCAAGATAAGTAAACATGTGAAAGGGTCTCTGAGCACCTAGGGCCAGGACATGTAATCCTACACGGTGGAGGGCACAGAAGGCTTCTGCAAGGAGCAGACTCCTGAGTTGATTGTTGAAGAATGAATATGAATTAGTGAGGGAAGAATGATGAGAGGGAGCATCTGGATATTGAGAGTACACAGAAGGGACAGCCAGGATCTAGAAGAACCTCCTGATACTGCTGAGTGGAGGGAAAGCAGGGTGGCTGGAGAGAACACTCTAAGGATCAATTGGGGGCAGGTCTTGGAGGCTTGTGGATTTCTCACTTTCTTCCCTTTCCAAGTTGGCTCCCTTTGAACACTGCTCTTGGTGTCCCTAGATTTTCTTCCCTGTTTGTTTTTTGCATTAGATCATTCACAACTCTTTTCAGCTGTCCTAACTTCTGCTCAGGAATGTGTAAGAAAAGGAAAACAATGAGGACAACTGGTCTCTAAAAATCTAGATTGGCCTCACTTTTCTTCTGTTGCTTTTGAGAGCAAAACCTATATTTTTATCTTCAAACATAGATTTGTAGTAAATAAAAAAGTAAACAGAAATAAAGGAGATTTGGAAATCACATATTCATTTGTCTTTAAAAATGTATATTTATAAAATTTATTTTATTATTATTTATTTTATAAAATGTATTTTAAAAATTTATATTTCTTCCATTCTGGGAAGGTTAATCAGGATTTATTTTCATGGTTGGCTTAGATGAAAGGAATAGCCAATCATCCAAATAGGATGAACAACTACTTTCAAATTTTATTAACATATGGCAAGTGCACATGGTAATTGGTCATCAATTTGTTGTCAAGACACATTTCTTTTTGTTCCAACCATTCTCTCACTGACCAAAGTCAATAAACCTAATTAAGCAAAACTAAAAATTTCTATGTTCTAGAGAAGCTAGTAAAATCAAAGTCATAAAAAAAATAAAATAAATAAAATCAAAGTCACAATACCAAAGTAAGAGGGAATGACTTTGTCCTGGAGAAGGAAGAGGATGGTGTGCTAAGAACCCACCCAGTTTCCAGATCTTCAAAGACCAGTTCTTTTCAATTCAGGGTATGAGAGTGTGGTGGCACACTGAGATGAGAAACTCAAGTAATATAATGTACCAAAATAAAATTCAAATTACTTTTGTATTCATGCATTTGTTCCTTGCTATTAATGTGGTTAAGAGAAAACCAGAGATACACTGGAAAAAATTTCAATATATTAAAAAATTAAGATTTAAAAGGGTTATATATGTATTCTTTCTTTCTCCTTTGGACCCATTCGTATCAGAAGGAAAACAGCATACTTTTCTATCACTGTTTAATTACATAGGGAGCAAGAACAGTAAATGCACTAGCAAAGGATATATCCTGCTAACAGAAAGCTGAGTTTAGAATGCATGGTATGTTTATATGAAAGAACGGCTTTGGTTACCATTTTTGCAACCTACAGAATTAATGTATTTCAGTAAAAGTGTAAGATCGATAGTTGTGCTAGCTCTCAAACAGAAATGAGAGAAGGGTTCCAAGAAGTCAGAGAGGCCACTGTTATATCTAGATATCTAATAAGGTCATTATCCTTTTCTTAGGCAAAGCTGCAATGACTAGAGGTTAGTCTGGGGGAGGGCTAGGGGCACACGCCATAGGCCATGACAGCTAAATTACGTGTGTATTAGGGGAAATGGCTACCTGTTTGCACGGCACATGTGCACTGAATCAGAACCAGTTTTGGACACTCATAGAATGATTTCTACGGTCTTTTTGTCTCTAAATTCTAAAAGTCTATTGAGGAACCCATATATTTGTGTGGCTCTAATTTCTAAACTGATACATACAGACACTGGGCATCTGACATCAAAATGATGGTGAGTACAGAACAGAGTTCTGCTCCTTTGGTCTGGGGGTCAGGATGCCCTTGGCATCCCCATGATACCAAATGCTAAAGGTTTCTAGACCTCTGGGTCAAGATCAATCTCATTTGAGAGAGTAGGGGATTTAAATCGTTTTCAACTTCAGTTCTGTTATCATGATATTTTAAAGGTAGTCATGGTGTTCTTTATTTTTTATCTATTTTACAAACACTAATACTACTTTAGAAAAATATTTTAAAAATAACAGTTTGTGTTCAGAAACCATTAGTTCCATCAGGCAGGCATAAAAGGGAAGAATATTTAAATATTCCTAGTCTTGTTACAATGATTGCTTTTTAAGCCAAAATGATGAGTCAGCATATGGAAATGTATACACAAAAAGGCAATTAACATGATTTGGGAAACTGCCAAGTGTGTGGTTCAAAGGATCCTGAAGCAGAACTTCAAACTTTTGTATCACTCTAATTTCACTTATTTCTGTTTCCTCCAATCCTCGGTTCTTCCATTTTAAATTGGAGTATTATTTAATACATATCTTTCAACTTTTTTTTTTTTTTTTTTTTAAATTTTTTTATTTATTTATGATAGGCACACAGTGAGAGAGAGAGAGAGGCAGAGACACAGGCAGAGGGAGAAGCAGGCTCCATGCACCGGGAGCCCGACGTGGGATTCGATCCCGGGTCTCCAGGATCGCGCCCTGGGCCAAAGGCAGGCGCTAAATCGCTGCGCCACCCAGGGATCCCATATCTTTCAACTTTTAATTTAAATTTTCAGTATTCTACAAAGGTAATAATTCTTTGAAGATAAAACATCACAACAAAAAATAACTGATTTTGGCAAGTGCAACTAGAAACATGTCTTTAAAAGACTGAGTCACTATGATTCTTTTGAAAATGAAAAATACTATTTGGTTGCTTTAGAGAATATAACTTGAATGTAGTTCTTTAGCAGTAGTAATATACTTCCACATCCTACTACACTCAAAAACAAGAAGATATAATTATTTACTGACCTCATAGCTCTGATAAGCAATGGGCATTATGCTTTTTTTTTTCTTTTCCTAGGAATGGTTAGTAACACCAGAGAAAGGAATTACCTTACTAACATTGCTATTCTACTCATGTTTAAATCTCATGGGAGAGCTGCTACCTCCTCCTAGAGCTAGCTGGAAAGTTATTCAGGATTGATGGTATATTCCTTCAAAATAATCTTAAACCAAGGTACCCACAATGAAAGGTTATAGATGCTGTCCAGATACAATTTGGATCATTAAGAAATACGTTTGGCCATTTAGCATAATCAAACACAACAAATAAAGAATTTACAGAACTGAAACAATTCTAAAAAATTGTCAGATGAATATATAAACAAAGCATTATAGTCTTGATTAGCTATGATTTTCAGTTTATTCTTTCTTGCTGCTTGCTTCTTTATGCAAAATGGGAAATGGGCCAATAAACAATTTTCTTGAGGATTCTTGTCTGAGTAATTTCTGAAGAGCTGATCAGTAAACAAACGCCTTTCAAGTTCAAAGTTCAAAACACAGGTTACTCCTTGGGGCTATGGAGTTTAACAAGTTTTGGGAGAAAAAAATTCCCCACATTCTGTATATTATGGTAAAACCTTACTTACATATGCAAATTAGGGGGCGCATAGGGATATTTAATTCAAAAGAGCAGATAATCCAATATTATTCCTTTTGGATTTTAGCACAAATTAGGAAAGAATAATTACAAAGTTCATGAACGACTGTTTCATTTTAACTGTATTTCCCAAGTGAGTTGATTTTGAGATTAAGCAATTTCAGCTTCACTTACTACCAATGCCTCCTTCCTGAACAGATTAACACAATGCTGATTTTTCAAGTTTGTAGTCTAAGACTTCAGTGAGAGTGGGACTAATAATTTCAGGGGCTGGCATTCTAGGACGAGTCAAGATTCTATTATAGTTCAACTATAGAAGATTCCACTGGGGAGGACTACTTCCCCAAGAGCCATCTACAGGGAAATGGTGCTGAGGGGAGCCATTTGATTAATTCACAACCCATGGTTTACTGCTTCTGAACAGCAGCATGTGGGTTAAATCTCTAAAGAATTTCCACACTTAATTTTTTGAACCAAAGGCTAAAATAATATTTTAAAATTAGCTACCTTGCTTAGCCTTATGGGTAGTTATTTTAGACAGAATTGAAACTAAATACTCATTATTTTAGTTATTCTGACAATACTGCAGTCCCTGTACTTAACTATCTACTAGGATTAGAGGAGAAGTTGGGGTTTGCAAAAATATAAATGGTGAGAAGCCCTCTCTAATTCCATAAATAATCAGCTCCACAGGTCCAAAGATGCTAAAATTCTGTTTTCCAGCTGTCCTTTGGGTAAGATTTCCTCGCTAGCCATTATCAACAGACTGCAAATAAGTTGAGTGCAGTTTCTGCCTAGTTATTGGGCAAACTGGGATATCCTATTATTAAGTTTGGGGAACACTCCGAAGAGGCTAGTAGTACTGATTAGAAAGCATTAGAATGCATTTAAAATTTGTGGGCATGCACATTTACTCTATTGTATTAAGAAAAAAAAAGGAATTATATTCTACATCTTAAGAGTATATCATATTTTTCATGGACATTTCCCATACTGATCAATGTACATCATTGTTGTTGAGTGAAGATACCTGACTGAATGGATATTGAGGTGACCCTTGAACAATATAGGGGTTAAGGGTGTTGACTTCCTATGCTGTTGAAAATCCATGTATAACTTTTGATTCCTGTAAAACTTAAATACTAATAGTGTACTATTGACTGGAAGTCTTATCAATAACATAAACAACTAATACATATTTTGTGTGTTATATGTATTATATACTATATTCTTATGATAAAATAAGCTAGAGAAAAGAAAATGTCAAGAAAACCATTAGGAGGAGAAAATACATTTATAGTACTATACTGTATATACTGGAAAACGCTCCACACATACATAGACCCACACAGTTCAAACCTATGTTGTTCAAGAGTCAACTGTATTCTTATTTATTTAAATGTACATTTATTGATAGACATTGAAACCAATTTATTTTTCATTTACTCTTTGCCACTGTAAACAATTTGGGGGTAAGTCTACCTTTTTTTTTTTAAAGCTAACTAATTTTCATGCAAATATGTCTATATAGATTTCAGCTGGAAGATGTTAATTTAATTGTCTAAACTGATAATGAGGAAGGATTTGGGAATGTGTATTGTAGGCATAAATGTCTACTGTTTATAGAGTTATTTCTTAATGGTGTGGACCTATTATATCTTGCCACATTTGGTAGCCTCTAGAATCTTAGGATATCTGCATTTCATCTGCTATAAATCATTGTATTAAGTCCTTTAAAACTGAGGAAGGAGGAACCACAAACAAGCATTTATATCCAGACACTTTTCTAATAAACCTTAGGATGGAATAGGAGCATACTGTATTCTATCTTCAGAAATGGTAACTCATTAATATTAATTTGTCAGACATTTTAGACACAATTGTTTCATTACTTTAACATATATCATCACTCTAAGACATGACTTTAGACCTGAGATTACAGTGAAATTTGGCTATGTTTATCCCTTTGACTTTCATTCTATGGGTCTATGGGTCCATGGGTCATCTATGGATCAAGATAAATGAAATCAGTACAGATTCCAGGCTTTTAATTCTTCAAATTCTGTTCTTCAGTATCTTTCTGTAACCAGAATGGCCAGGATTGTTCCCATCTAGATTCTAAGATCCTCATGGAGAAAGATTCTGCTTTATACACTAAAAGTCTAATCCCAAAGTCTAAGTTGGTACTAAGAAAAAAAAAGTGTTTAACACATGCTTCATTTAATAAAATTAAAAAAATAATGAAAGGTCTATGTCATTGGCTCCTACCCTTAATTTATAGCTCAATAATATAATCCTTATATTTAGCATTACCATACCCAAGCCTTTTTATAGCCAATCTAAGAAAAACTTCCTTTCTAGGCTGATAACTAGTTTTCTATCACAAACTTGAAGTATTCTGAAGTTGTGATTTCTAGTTGAGATATGGTGAAATGAGGAAAAGAAGAACAGGGTGGTAAACAATTACAAAGGCTAAATTTTATTCAATTTAAATGATCATCTTTGATTCCAATTGACTTCCTTCCTAGTTTTGTGATGTTAAGGTTTTCCTTTTTAAATAAAATAATGATGCTAAATAGGTAGGGTACTGTTTTGTTTTGCTTTTTTGATAAAATGAAAACATTGGTAATCTAAAGCCAGCTTCACAATAATTAGGGCAATTTTATGTGGCCCATGAAAGCTAAAAAGCCTGGCACCATTGGTCTTAAGACACAGCTGAAGCTATACAACAATTACTATTGGAAAGAACAGTTCACTATCAATTATGCCAAAACTAATGTTAGTTTTTGGCAGAAATTCTGTGGTATAAGAGGATAATATTAAATGATTTTGTTCAATAGGTTAAAACATAAGTACTCTGGGGTACAACTTGCCAAAGTCCAGTAAGATTGAGCCAGTTAACCATAATTTATTCAGCACTTTCCATGTGCCAGATACTGTGCAATGCAAACATCAAACACTATAGGAAACAGACTAAAGTTTTTTTAGATGTCAAATATTTTATTGAACTCAATTAAGAAAGGAACTAGTAAGATAATAAAACAATCAAAGAGCATTTGAGAAATTAGTTGTTTTAGGCAATGCTAGGAATACCTTTCTAGCCAGCTATAACACTAAATCATGTCCAACAGCATCACAAATTGTAACTTTTGGATTATCCTTTCCACCAGACAAATTATTCGCAACTCTATAAAATCTGTATTTCATCAAAATTCCACAATTTAACATGTAACCTCACTAGTTCTAGGACCTTTAATCAACAGTATATAAGGATGTGAATTAAATCCAATTCCCTAGATAATCTTTTACTGTAACATGACTTGATAGCATACCCACCTTTTTGCCTTATTATCAAATTTCAGATAACTTTTCTCTGAAGGCATAGGATATATAAATAAGAGTTCTGGGGGTGATAATGACTTCATCTGGAATACAGGTTTAGAAAAGGAATATTGAAATAAAAATTCTGGGGCAGCCTGGGTGGCTCAGCGGTTTAGCGCCGCCTTCAGCCCAGGGCCTGGTCCTGGAAACTGGGATCTAGTCCCACGTCGGGCTCCCTGCATGGAGCCTGCTTCTCCCTCTGCCTGTGTCTCTGCCTCTCTCTCTGTCTCTCTCTGTGTGTCTCTCATGAATAAATAAAATAAAATAAAAAAGAAACAAAAATCCTCAACTTACTAAAGAACCACCTGACTTTGGAGTTGAAATAATCAATGGGATTTTTCAGTGAGTATGTGTGGAGTACCTAGAGATTGCTGAAATCTTATCCTTGCAGCATCATACTGGTCAGGATGGCTTGCTCTGAAATTTTGGAGGGTTGGGATATCAACTGCAACTCAGTTAAATTTTTGTTTACACACCTGAGTGGAAGCAAAACAATTTTTGGAGAACCATTTCTGTTTTTCCTTTGGGCATTATTCAGAAGTCTTCAGCAAAGAAATCAAGTGGGTCTAATTAAATTTTTATGAAAGAATGTGGCTTCATCTGACTGGTATATGAAGTACATTGATATTTCATTACCAAGCTCCACAGATCCTCACTGTAGGTCTTTTCCAGATATTAAATTACTGGGGAGTAACTGGGAAAGATTCATTCCCTGATGCTTACTTCATAAATTAGTTATCACTACAGAGTGGGCAATAGATTGTTTTTAAAGTAAAAAAAAAAATTGCTTAATTAAGGAACCTGTAGTGGGAAAATGTAGCTAAATGCTACAAATGCTATTCAAATTCCCAATGATGAATTAACAGGGAGAAAGATCAAGAAAATAGATGATGTTCAGGTGATCAGGGCCAATAATTAGTGTGTTCTTTTAGGCTCCATTATATAAATTCAGATGTTTCTTTGAACATGGAATGCGACTCTAACCAACCAAAAGAAATTCTGGTTGAGTAAACCACCTTATAATTTAAAATGGTAGCTTTTCTTGGTTTTGAATTTTTACGTAAGAAGTATCACACAAACAAAGACATGTGCATAGCTTGTAAGAACAAATAGATTCAGGGATTACTCCGAATGGATGCTGGAGAATAAAGCTATCCAACTACTTCAGTCTTCATTCTTCATTTTCCTGCATTCTGCCTGCAACTTATGGGTTAGAGGCTGTGGAATACGGTGTTACGAAACAGTTTGGCAACTAAAGTCTTAAGAATACAAAGAAGAAAAAGTCATGACAAGGGAATGAAGAGGTCAGTGAGAATAGAGAGGAAGAGTACCAATGTTGAGGAAGACCCAGCAGTAGAGATAGGTATCCTTCTCAACAGAGCATGGGCCACTGCAGCTGAAATCAGCAACTCTTCTGTTTGGCCCTCGGTGACATCTTTACATAAATATAGTCAATGCTAAAGGATTGTCTGTGTATAATTAGCTATCTGTTGCCTTGTGACATCTTCTCTGTTATTTAACTTCTTATATGCTTTAGCTTATTTCCTTAACTGGAGAATAAGATGTAAAGGCAGAGATATAATTCTGTTTCTTTATTGCCGCCCCCACTCCCAAGATAGTTACACAGGTATTATAATTTGATGATTGTTGCATTTATATGGCTCAGCAACAAATCCATTTCTAACATTACTGTAATCCATATGTTTTCTATAAAATTCAGTTATTACTCTAAGCAAGGTTTATAACTCATAAATTATTTTATATGTAGTCATACTTTTATGTTTAACTTTAACTTGCATGTTTATATATCTTGAGCAATTAAGATTCTTTATACTATAGAAAAAAGATACTGAAAAATATAACTGAACTAATTTTTATGAAGTGAGAATAATCAAAATGGACAGTTTACATAATCTGAACTTTGGGGTAGCCTCCTATTGTTGATATTAACATTTAGCAACGTTTTAAAATATTAAGTAAATGGTTCGAGGAACTTCAGTAGTAAAACTACCTATTATCTGGAAGAAATATTCAAAATGTAGGAGTATTGGCAGATATTAACTATAGCTTTTTAAAAATCTTTATTTAATGTGTGTTAGCTAGGTAAAATGCAAAAATGAAAATGTCAAAATAGTACTTTGAAATTGGAAGTGATAATCATCCATTTTACCTGTAAGAAAAAGGAAGAGAAAAAAAAAAAAACCCTTTCTTTACCTTCTGGCTAATGGACTCTGGGGTTTTACACTGCAGTGGGTCTGGTGCTGGCCCAGAAAATTTTGTGTAGTAATTCGGCCCCAAACACTAGTGTTCTTAAAACTTATTGAAGATGGGGTTTGGTGATGTCATTAAAAGAATCTCTGAGAGCAGAGGAATCTGGGATGGAAAGGGAGAGGCTTCACTTAGGACAAATTAGTCTAAGCCTAAGCATGACCAAGTAAAACCAGACTGTCCAGATAGATCTAGTCTGAAATGAATTGTTGTGAAATAAAGCAATGAACTAGAAAGAGGATTCCAAGGTTTTATGGATTGAGGCCACTCTTGGTGCAAAATAAATCTCACAGCTTTGATGAGTGCTGTCTTGTTCCTTGAATGCCAATATAAGAACAATAACAACGTTCCTGGGCTCTGCCCACCCTCCATTCAAAATGAAAATGTTCCCTTGGGGAAAATGAACATTCTTGGAATTTAAGATTACCTACTTCAGTTAATAGTAGAATGCCAGTGTGAAAAATGGCATGATTATCCTGTAATGTGAAGCGCTAAGAAGAAAATAAAACAGTATGATGTGATGAATCTGACACAGAGTTTCTTAAGATGGGCTCATTGGAAAGGCTAAGAGAAGATTTTCAAGCTGACAACAGCAAGATAAAATGAGCCCATCCATAAAGACCTGGGAGTGGCCCCTGAAAGTGCCCTAAGTTAGGCAGGACTCTGCAAGATATGCACACAGGAGGCTGGCTGTGTGGTTAAGGGACAGTCAGTGAGGGGACTCTAGTCGGGGATACTAGCAAGCTGATAAAGGCATCTGTAAGGCCAGGGCAGACGTTTGGATTTAAGTACAATGGAAAGAAAGTTCTCTAGGGTTTTACAGTAGAAGATGATGATATCTGATTTGCATTTTTAGAGTTCACACTGGACACCATGGGAAGAACAAGTATGAGAAGAGATCAAGACTGGAAGTAAGCAAGCAAACAGGTATTCAGACAAGAAACAGATGATTGTGGCCTGGACTAGGTGCTAATAGACGGACAGATGAGGAGGGATTTGGGCTCTGTCTGGAGGTAAGAATTGTCAGAAGAACTGATTTGGGGATGAGGAAAGACAGGAATCAAGGATGATTTTTAGTTTTCTTGGCTTTCGCAGCTGAGTGGGTACTGGTGCCATTTCAGAAGATGGGAAAGAGGCAGGAGAAGGCATGACAAAGAAAAGCAGGGGTTCTGTTTTTCTGATTTGGCTAGAGTAGCCATCGTTCATGATTACAAGGAAAAAGACAGATCTGATCATTTTAATTTTCCTTTTCCATAGCTTTTTAGAAAGATCAGTTTATTCTCTATGAGAAACTTTTCTTTTGCAATGGCTTTTCTGAAATTATTTTAAGGTTATGAAAATAACGCGAATTGTAAAAATGTGAAAAAAATACAAAAGATCATGCGATGTAAATGAATCTGTCTCTTCCTCCAGATCCTACTATTATTTCTGAATAAACATCATCAAAAATTTACTGGACTCTCTCCCGAAACTTCTTAGTGCATGATCGCTAGATGAAATTTTTAAAAACATAAACAGAAGTATACTCTACATGGTACTGTATCCTGTGTTTCATGAAAAAAGTAAAGTATTTAGTTGTTTTGCCTCATTCTAGTTGCACAGCATCCCAGTGTGTGTGTGGGGGGGTACAGTGACTTAATCATCTTTTGGGTTTCAGGTTTTACTATTAAAAACAATGGTGCACATTCATGAGTTGGTTTCCAGAGTAAATCCTACAAGAGGAATTTCCAGGTGATAAAGTATGCATTTAAATTGAATAAACATCTCTCAATTACCTTCTAAAGGGTTTGCCCCAATACATATTCCTTCCAATTATGTGTGAGAATATCCTAGCTGCTAACTCTGGGTATTTATCAAATTTTAAAACTTGGGGGCAGGGTGATGAGTGAAATAACTGAAGGGGATTAAGACATACAAAGTCCCACTTACAAAATAAGTAAGTCATAGAGACGAGAAGTACAGCCTAGGGAATGCAGTCAATAGGACTGTAAAAACACCGTTTGGTGACAGATAACTACATAGGCCAAGATGAGCACTGAGAAATGTATAGAATTGTTGAGTCATTATATTATACACCTAAAACTAATATAACATTGCATGTTAGTTATACTTCAATAAACAAATAATATGTAACACATAAAAAGTCTTTAAAAACTTGGTAATCTGCTAGGTAAAAAATAACATCTCAATGCTATTTTAATTTGCATTTTTCTTTGTGAGCTTCTGATGTTCAATGGCCAATGCAGATCTCTTTCTGGGAAGCATGTTTATGAACTTGTCTCATTTATGTATTGGTGTTATTGTCTCTCCCACTCTATTATTTTTCTATAAATTAAAAAATACATGAAATTTATACAAATTTAAAAATGAATTTTAAAAAGTGCATACTATTATGAGGGAAAATGAGTGGGAAAAATTAGAGAGGGTGACAAAACACGAGACTCCTAACTCTGGGAAACGAACAAGGGGTAGTGGAAGGGGAGGTGGGCGGGGTTTGGGGTGACTGGGTGACGGGTACTGAGGAGGGCACTTGATGGGATGAGCACTGGGTGTTATACTATATGTTGGCAAATAGAACTTCAATAAAAAAAAAAAGAAACAATGGAAATAGGCAGTGAGAAAAAGCTAATTTTATATTTCTACTCCCCTATAAGGTCTCCCACTTGCCAATCCAAGTTAGCCACTGTTCTCAATTACATGCATACAAACAAACATATAGGTATGTGCATATATCGAGGATTTGTTCTTTTCAGTAAGACAGGATTGCATTATGTACCTTACTTTGCAAGGCACTTGCCTCAATTAGTAGCTCATCACAGACATCTTTCTAGGATAATAATTTTTAACAGCTGCATAATAATATTCCATAAAATGGATAATCACATTTAATTAAATCAGTCTTCTATTGACAAACAGGTAGACCTCTCTAATTTTTAAATACTATAATCATGCTACATTAACCATACTTATAGTAAAGCTCTTAGAAAGAGGTTTTTATACATTAAGAAAACTTGCCACCTTTTATCCATCATGTGTTTTGCAATTTTTTCCAAGTTACTGTCTTTTAATTTTAGCCATTTTTTTCTTTTTTTTCTTCTTCTTTGTGTGTGTGTGTGTGTGTGTGTGTGTGTGTCTACTAATTTTTATTTGGTAGAAATTTCCATTTTTTCCCTATATATGTCCTGGGTTCCGTGCTCTATTTGGAAAGTCTTCTCCCTTTACCCAAGAGTATGTTTTAATAATTGTGAAAATCTGAGCAGTATCTTCTTTAAATGGATTTAACAGTGAAAATCACAGTATTATTTTATTTTAGTATTTTGTATTTCTAAACTATAAATATTTTTGTTTCAAATATCATTTATCACTTTAAAAAATTATATAGGCTCTCCTATTTAGTAGCTCAGTTCATTACAGCTAATGAATACCTGAGTATTCTAAACTTAAGTTCTCTCTTAGTATTTCTCTTTCTTTCTTTCTTTCTTTCTTTCTTTCTTTCTTTCTTTCTTTCTTTCTCTTCTTTCTTTCTCTGTCTCTCTCTCTCTCTCTTTTCCTTCCTTCCTTCCTTCCTTCCTTCCTTCCTTCCTTCCTTCCTTCTCTCTCTCTCTCTCTCTCTCTCTCTTTCTTTCTTAGATCATATTTTCAAGTAACCTCTACACCCAGTATGGGAATTGAACTCTTAACCCTGAGTTGCACGTTACTGACTCAGCCAGCCAGGCATTCCATTAGGATTTTTTCTCTCTCTGTCTCTTTTTGATCTTACTGCAAAACTTTACTGATTTATTTCTTCTCTATAGAGATTTAGTAGTTTCATTAACATCTCCTAATTAAAAGAGGAGAAAAAAGATTGCATTTAGTCAACAATTGACAACACTTTGAAGAATTCTGACAACAGAGAGGCTATAGGTAAATGAAAGAATGGGCAAGATAATCTTTAAACATTATTTACGCATTTAGAGAATTTTGAGGTGTGACCTTGGGCAAGTCCCTTAAACTCTCTAAGGCAGCAATCTTTTGATCTTTAAAACAAAGTAATACTTGTACAACGAACCTCATGGGATTTTCACAGGATCAAATGGGATAATACACATGAAAATGCTTTGAAACTATAAAGAGGTTAGCCGAAGAAAGTATTTTTATCTTTGCATTAAGCAACTGACATTTAGCTAACCAAAAGAAATCTGGTTTGGGGTTTTTCTCTTCAATTTTAGAGATGTCTATTCAATAAAAATAAATTCACCAAATGTTCACTTGGAGATAGAAATTATAACACAAGTAATAATGAAACAACGTAAGGCATTCCCAAGAGTTAAAAATATAACAAATTGCTACTGTTAACAGCCAACTTTCTTACAGCAATTTAATTGCTGTTCAACTATCAAATATGTAGCACTTCAAGAATCTCTTACATGTCTTACAAGTAGTCTAGAAAAAGGTAGTTTAAAAAATATTTCTAGTAGTAAGAGGCAGCTGCACAGACCAATGACATTTAATATGAATTAGGAAGAGTATAAAAATCCTGTCCAGTGACTTTTTTTTCCTGTCCACAGGTACAAAATCTTAATCTGTTCTGGACAGGTGCAGTATATCCTTTCTGCAAGGTAGCTAAATAATTAATTATGAGTCCTTAATGAATCATCATTTAAAAAATCCATCTACTTATGAATATTCATATGCATAGGAAATCAGCAAAGATTATTCTCTCAAATTATCTTCTGCCAAAACAGGACTTTTGCCACAAAACTCATTTAGGATGATTTTTAAGAGCCTACTACAGGAATCCTTCTTGGGCCAGACTTGCTCATAATGCAATTACCTTACTATAGATAATATGTAATGCTTATAAAGGATATTGTGATTTCCTTAGCTGCTGATCCAATCAACTGTGCATCAATGGGTTGTTAAACCCAAAGAAAGTTTATTTATTTAAAAGTTTAAAGCTTTATTCTAAAGGGTAAAGATTTGATAACTCAGGAAGTTTGAAGAGATGTGTAATAAACATTTTAAAAAATTAATCTAAACTTTGGGTGCCTGGGTGGCTCAGTTCGTTAAGTGATTAATTGACTCTTGGTTTGGGTTCAGGTCATGATCTCTCAGTCATGAGATCCAGCCTGTGATGGGTTCCATCTCCCTGAGCATGAAGCCTACTTAAGATTCTCTCCTCTCCCACCACCCCGAGTACACTTGTGCAAAGACACATGTGTGCGCTCTCTCTCTGAAAAAAAAAAAAAAAAAAAAAAAAAAACAAAAAAAAACCTAATCTGAACTTTAATTAAAATTAGTTTCACATAATGTCTTGTTTGCAGGCAAAAAGGTTTAAATTTCATTTTTGTTAGAATTACCTATAAATAAATGAAGCAATGTAACCAATGTCAAAAATAATAGTTCTTCATAGACTTATTAGTATTTCATACTTTAAAAATACTCATGAGGGGGTGCCTGGGTGGCTCAGTCAGTTGGGCAACCAATTCTTGGTTTCAGCTCAGGTTGTGGTCTCATAGGTTGTGAGCCCCATGTCACGCTCTTGCTCAGTGAGGAGTCTGCTTGAGATTCTCTTTCTCTACCCCTCCCCCTGTGCATTGTCATAAACCAATCAATCAATCAATAATCAATCAATCTTTAAAAAATACCCATTTGGTGCCTCCTTTAAATGAGGCATGGCAGATAGGCAGTGTTTATATATAATGCACTTAATCCTTACAATAACCATGTGGGTAGTATTATCTGTTTACCAGAAGAAACTGAGATTCAGCAAGGGTCAGTGACTTGCCTAAGGTTTTCAGTTAAGGGACAGAGACAGGATAATTCCATATTAGGTCTGATTATTTTTATAGTGTATGGGTCACTCATTTCATATACTATATCACGTTATTTTTCATGTTCCTATATATGTTAGGGGTTAACTAATTTCTGGATTCTAGGAGGCTAGGAGAGCAAAAAGAATTTATTAGCAGTGCACCTGAGATATTACCAGTCTTATTTGAAACAACATATTTTTTAAAAGAATAATATGTACAGAATAAATTCAAAATATACTTTTTTCTTTAAGATAAAAATCCCCAGGGCAAACATGATACAAAGGGATAAAAAGAAAAATAATTCTGATATGTTGTAACTAAAACAAGTTCTGTTTTTTAATGCCCCAACAATGAACTCTAAATGTCCAGGTCAGTAGTAGTTACTAGAGCCACAAGCCCAACACTTTATCAAAATCAGAGTCTTCTGAACATAAAAAAAAATTCTACTTTTTAAGGATCCAATTCTTAAAGGCCATATTTTCTCTCTCTCAACATATATATTTTTATTGTACATAAAATATCTCAAAATATTAAAAAGCATAAAAATCAAGTTTTACTCCAATTCCTGTCCTATCCTTTCTTTTCCTATTCTTTCTTTTTCACAGATAACCACTATCATTTGTTTATTCTCATTCCAAAGATAATTTTTTATGTATACTACAAATATGAATAAATATCAAATAAACTCTTTTTACATTAATAGCAGACTAAACAGTGTTAAACTATATTCTTGTTTCAGGTCTAGAATGTTCAGACTCATCTTTTAAAACCTTATTTCTAATAGAAAAATTAAAACATGTAAGATACAGCAAAAGTTCAGTAAGCATCTAGATTTACTCATATATTCACCACCTAGATTTAACTACTATTAACATTTACATTGCCATATTTACTTCACCTCTCTATTTGTAAGCATATTAGTATTCTTTTGGGGAATTATTGTAATAAAATCATAGACATTAAGCTATTAAATATTTCAGCATTCATCTCTAAAAAGTAGAGACACTTTCTTATATGACCATAATATCCTATGATGCCAAAGGAAATTAATAATTTCTTCAAATCATCTACTGTCTACTGCTCAAGTTTCACCAACTAACCTCAAAATGTGAAGAACCATTACTTTTTACAGAGCTCTTTTGGCCACAGTACTGCCAGCATAAGAGAAATATTACAGCTTTTATCTAATATGGAAAGTTTACAGTATTT
The DNA here is from genome assembly GCF_905146905.1 of Nyctereutes procyonoides. Lineage (NCBI taxonomy): Eukaryota > Metazoa > Chordata > Mammalia > Carnivora > Canidae > Nyctereutes > Nyctereutes procyonoides. Next base: position 25,380,063 of record NW_026575146.1, read on the forward strand.
ATTTTTAAATTGTGGTGGTGGTGTCATCTTATTTGTATTAGTGCCTTTCACCTCTATCCAAAAGCAAAAACAAAGAAGAAATAACAACTGCCTAAAATAAGCTTCATTTTGAGATTTGCCTAGGAACTACCTTTTAAACTCTTTAAACTTTTTTTTTACCATGACTCGCCCTCCACAGTTTTACATGCACAGAATTGCCAGGATTCTCCCCTCATCTTATTATTCAAAAGGAAGGGAAATCAGTTGTGGTGATGGTTGCAGAACTCTGTGAATACACTAAAACCACTGAGTTTTACACTGTAAGTGGGTAAATGGTATGGTATGTGAATTATATCTTAATAAAGCAGTTTTTAAAAAAAGAGGGAGGGAACAAAAACTCATTCTAAAATGTGATCTAACAAAATTAGTTTCCTAAAGTAGAATTTAAAAGTTTTCTTTGTATTCTTGCTAATAAAATAAAAGCCCAATAATTAAATTAAATAAATGAAAGCTCCTACTCATTCTACTCTTTTGATTATGTAACCATACTACAATTCTGACTTTTGCTAATGTAAGCACAGTATATGGAGACAAAAGGATAAATCAGAAATAACCTCTTTCTGCTTTATAAAAACCAGGTAACTCTTTTAAGAAGCAAAAAGAAAAGTTACGTGACTTGAAGGGAAGTAAGTAATCTCATTTTACAGGTAGCACTGACAGCTAGTACAAGCATTCTGTAGGGAAGTTTGGCAAAATGGATCAAAAATATTAATAATAGTCACATAAGGTAATTTAAAAATTCCAATTCCAGAAATTCATCCTAAAGAAGTAATTATAAGTTTATCCCCAAGTATAAATATTTACATCCCCAAGTAAATACCTGGCTTGTGCATTCAAGTCCTATATATACTAGTCTAAGACTATAAAAAGTACTTGGCTCTCTCTCTCTTTTTTAAAGATTTATTTATTTATGAGAGATACAGAGAGAGAGAGGCAGAGACAGAAGCAGAGGGAGAAGCAGGCTCCCCATAAGGAGCCCGATGTGGGACTCGATCCTGGATCCTGGAGGTAGATGCCCTGAGCCGAAGTAGATGTTCAACCGCTGAGCCACGTAGGCATCCCATTACTTGGCCCTCTAATAAGAGAAAGGTTGAAAACTTATGCCCACTTAGAAGATCCAATAGTATGCGGCCATTAAAAATCATATTGTAAGAAAGTGCTTAATAACATGAATAATTCTTTATAATATTTTTGTAAAAGTGGAGGGATTTGTGGCTTCCAGTAATGATGAAGGGTCTTGGTTGGCAAGCACTCCAGTAAGTTACATTTATAAAATCTGACTGCTCCCCACTTTTCTGTGATATGTATATTTAATGCAAGTGTTTTAAAGGCACTAGAGAGTGACCAAGAGTATGCACAAATTAAGCAGTGTTAAGCCCTGAAAGGCAGCAGTTGCAATGGGTTAGATTTGAGTTAGTCTCCGTTTTTCCTGATCTCACAAAATTGCAGGCTTACTTCAGACAGAGTTAAAGATTGGCAGAGCAGCTGACAATTTAGTGAGGGGAGGGAGATGGAGTGGGAGGAGTGGGAGAGGTCCTGGAAACTTCTGAGCCATGGAGGGGTAGGACCAAAAATCTGGGTATAAGCTCTGTGCAAATCCTGGAGGATCACTAAATAAGGTACTGGTGGATCACCAGGAAACCAGCTGGCAGAAACCAGAAGAACCCTGTGGGTGTACTGCTTTTTCTGATTCAGGTAGTCCTATATCCACGCCTAACTCATGAGGCAGAAAGCAAAAACCTAAATGATTTCATGTTGGAGAACAGAGCCTGATGATGGTTTACCATAAACTTTGCCTTGACTGAATGCTAAATTGCACAGGTATAGGGAAGGTCCCCAGTAGGCCAGATTAAAAAGCCAGCAACAGCTGGAAACTGAAAAACTGAACAGAAATCTCAGTTGTTGCACACTGCAGGGGAGACAGTTTATGGTTTGAATTAAGAGAGCTCATAGCTTGCTAAGCAACAACAAAATAATTTTCAGAACATAACACATCAAGGTTGCTAAACATATCCACAGTATCTAGTTTTTAGTAAAAAATTACTAGAGATGCAAAGAAACAGGAAAATGTGACCCTTACTCAGGAAGGGCAGTTAAAAGAGACTGACTCTAAGTGGGTCTAGATGCTGGATTTAGCAATGTCTTCAAAGCAACTATTCAAATACATTCAAAAAATTAAAGGGAAACTTGCCAAAGAAATGGGCTGAAGGAACAGAACAGCACACTTGAAGATACCAATAAAATGATTATATCTGAAGAACAGAGCAAAAATGGACTGAATATAAAAGAACAGAGCTTTGGAGACCAGTAGAGTAACATTTGGAAGTCAAAAATAATGTAACTGTAGTCCTAGAAAGAGAGAAGGAGAAAGAGGCAGAAAAAAATCTGAAGAAATAATAGCTGAAAACTTCCCAAATTTTGTGAAAAAATAGGAAGGTACTAGTCTTAAAAACTCAGTTAACCCAAGGAGGATAAATACAAGGAAAACTATTCCTCACTAGGTACATCAGAGTGAAACTTCTGCTAGCCAAAGACAATGAGAAAATTTTGAAAGCAGGCAGGAAATAAACAGCAAATTACATGCAAGGAAACAATGATAACGCAATGGCTGACTTCCTACAGAAACAATCAAGGCCACAATTTACAGGAATTACATATTCAAAATGCTGATAAAAAAATCTGAAAATTAAAAATTCCACATCTGATTAAACCTTCCTCCAAAGATGAAAGGGAAACATATTTTTGGATGCGCAAAAAACTGACTTCAGTTGCTGTCAGAAGACCTGCAGTAAAAGAAATACTAGAAGAATCTACTCAGGTTGAAGGGAATGACTGCGGGTGGAAACTCAGATCTAGAGGAAAGAATTAAGGGCACTGGAAATGGGAAACTATGGGGGTAAATATAAAGCCTGTCTATGTCTGTTTATTTAGCTGTTTGCCTATTTATCTGAATTTTTTCTTTTCCAAAGGATAGGGAGGTCAAAGGAATGATACTTTTGGAAAGTTCCTGTATTTTATCTGAAATGCAATATAAATTCTAAGTAGACTATAATCCCTAGAGCAAATCTACATGCATATCTAAATACATAAAATATATAGATATATATGTAACACCATGTTGTATGCACACTTGAATCTAATATAACACTTCATGTTAACTAGATTAAAATTAAAAAGAAAATTCTGTAATAATACAGAAAAGGAGAAAAAGAGGACAGCAGGCAACATCAGCTCCGTATTTGCATCAGTTCCCCTTATCCTAATATCACACAGGGGTGAGGTACAGTGGCCCATGTAGACACTGCACAGGTAGCTAGTTTGCATTATAGTTGAGGAAACCTTAATCTTTTAAAGGAACTACTGACAAAGTTGCCCAACTATTGCTCCAGAAGGGGATATTATCTTTATTACCCTGAACAGCAACAAGACAAAACAAAATACAAAACAAAGACATGTTAGATACTTTAACTTCTGAGGCTGTATAAAACATCTTTGAAAAGATAGGAAAAAAGTTGGTGAGTTTCAACAATTCTACCTCTAAGTATTAATCTAAGAGAAAGGAATACATAAGATGTTCACAGAAAGACTTGAACATGAACTTTCATAATCATGATCACCAAAACTTGAAAATAACACAAATGTTCATAAACAAGAGAATGGAAAAGTGATGGTACATCCATATGATGAAATACTACTCAGCAATAAAAAGAATAAACTAGGGATGCCTGGGTGGCTCAGCAGTTGAACATCTGCCTTTGGCTCAGGTGGTGATCCTGGAGTCCTGGGATTGAGTCCTGCATCAGGGTCCCTGCATGGAGCCTGCTTCTCCCTCTGCCTATGTCTCTGCCTCTCTCTCTCTCTCTCTGTGTCTCTTATGAATAAATAAATATTTTTTAAAAGAATGAACTATTATACACAGGATAACATTAATGAGCCTCAAGCACCATGCTGTACAAAAGAAACCAGTCAGATAAAACCACATACTGTATGATTCCCTTTGAATAAAATTCTAGTAAGGGCCAAACTCACTTATAGTGACAGCAACATATCAGTGATCGCCTGGGGTCAGATGAAGGGGGGTGAATGATTGCAAGGGTCACATGGAAGTTTTGTGAGTGATGAAATGTTGTAGATCTTGATTATTTAGCCACTGCTAAAATAATAGGTCTATGGTTAAATGGTCTGTCAAAATTCGCTGAAATTTAACTTGAAAATTGATGTATTTTTGCATGTAAATTATACCTCAATAAACTCAATGAAAGTAAAAAATGGCAAAAAAGTGTATGGTTAAATGGTCTGTTTGTCAAAATTCGCTGAAATTTAACTTGAAAATTGATGTATTTTTGCATGTAAATTATACCTCAATAAACTCAATGAAAGTAAAAAATGGCACAAAAGTGTATTTCATTGGTGTCTCAATAAACTCAATGAAAGTAAAAAATGGCACAAAAGTGTATTTCATTGGTGTCTCTTTAAAAATGAGAATTAAGTCTTTACACTAGATTAAAATTCTATAATCAGAAAAAACTAAAACTTGTTTAAAATAATATTTACTAAAATGCATTCATTACAATTATAAAAAAATTTGTCCTTATAGAGAAATACACCTGTAGTATTCATTGCTATACACTTTTAAATCCTTAGAAAACCAAAATTTTTCTAGATATTGAAAATACGTATTGGAGTGAAAAAGGAGACTAGAAAAAGTGCTTGATTTTCTAGCTCTTCATTTAACATATTCAATAGAAATTTAAGCAATGTTGGAATATCAAATTTATCAGACTTGTGAAAGTGACATAGTTTAGAGAGACCCTTGCAATACAGCTTTCTGGTAATTATTGATTCTTTCCCAGACTATTTCCTCCTTGACAACTTCATTAAAGAAAGTTTTATCTTTAGTTCAAGAGTGAAGAATTTGATTAATTTCATTTTAACCCTACAGCTGTTACATGTGTTTACAATGAATACAAAGCTTTGGTCAAAAAAAAAAAAAGGTCACACTCCAAAAATATCATGATATTGTGATATTGACTTATGGTTTTCTTTATTATATAGCTGACCCTTGAACAACGTGGTGGTTAGGCATGCCAACCTCCCGTCACAGTTGAAAATCCTCGTATAACTTTTGACTCCTCAAAAACTTAAACTGCTGACTGGAAGCCTTACTGATAACATAAAGAATTGGTTAACACATATTTTGTATATTTTTGTATTACATACTGTATTCTTACAATAAAGCAAAGCTAGAGAAAACATTATAAAGAAAATCAGAGAAAACATACCTACAGTACTATATTTATCAAAAAAAAGTCTACATAGAAGTGGACTTGCACAATTCTAATCTGTGTTGTTCAAGGATCAACTGTATATTAATAGTTCTTAAACATTTTTAAATGATTCCTAGACCATATTTTTTTTAATGAGAAAAGCCAACTAGTCTTGACATTCAAATATGCATCTTTGCCTTACCCTCACCCTTCTCTTTTCGGACACAGAATTTCCCATATGCCCTACTGCCTGGATGGGCCACTCTCTCCTCTTTACCTAGATCTCATCTATACATCTGCTTGGTCTCAGTCTGAAATCACTTTTTCAGGATAGTTTTCTCTGACTCCCCTGCAATTTGGTATATTTTTGTGATCAATTAATGTCTGCTCCCGTAGACTATAAATTCCATGAGAGTAAAGTATTTGTTGATTTGTCTGTTTTTTACCAGTTTATCCTTTGCCCCTGGCACAGGGAGGTGTTTAGGAGGACGGTGGCTATCTGATGTAGCTGACTAAATGAACAGGTTCCTTTAATAAATGAGCCGGTTTCCTCAGCTTCTCCTAATCAGAGCACTGGTCTTACCAACTAACCAACTACTTTCCCTGAACAGCTTCTCTGTGCCAGGGCTCATCTCAGTTTAATATAACCGTAGCAACTACAGTTATAGACATAAAATGTAAAACTGGACCTCAGGTAATAATTGCGAGAATGTATCTTGGACTACATGGTCTTTCCACTGATCATACCATCCCATGCTTGCTCTATACCTGAACATGCTGTTTTTTTGTCTTGCCAAAGAATTACTGAAACTTTTTTCACCCTGTCATTAACCCTTGAAATTGCTTATCAAAATGCTAAGGAAAATAGATTATGATTGGATAAAGTTCCCCAAGTGTTAGAACCATAATCCTGAATCTTTAAAAATCTTCACACAAAGGTATTTACGTAGATTTTAAAAGGCAAAGAGAAGAGCACTGCCCTGCTGGGCCACTGCCTGGGCAGCAGGTCAGGGATTAAGGGCACATTAAGATTTGCCACATGGCACTGTGATATTCCACTTTCAACATTCCAGACACCCTGGACTATAAAGATCATGTGTATACACTCTTAATCGGACTTACTTTCCCCCTCATCCTCTAATTACAATGCTTTCATATGAGAAAATTATGAAGAATGTTTCCCCAAATGCTATCTCTACTTTGAAAATCAGCCTACCTGAACAGAACATCCTCTTCCATCCCTTAGAGTATCGAAATGTAATTTAAATCTTTCTTACGATTCATATGTTTATAAGTCTTGTTTTCTTATCATGCCAGAATAAGAGACTCTAGAGAGTATTTAGATAAATCACAGGACTTGGAACAGCAGATTTTAAGGTTTAGGTTATGGGGAAGCCTTAGTCTCTTATCTAGCTATGTAAAACAGAAAAGAAAGCAAATAGTGAAATACCGATTTATAAAAAGACACATTATTTTCACTAAATAATTAACACATATTTACAGAATAGAGATTTACCAACAAAGTACTTTTTCCAGTTATACTGCAATGCACAGTTTTTTGTTGTAGGGGAAAAATAATTGATATACTTTTCTTAAAAAAAAAAAAGACTTTCTTTATTCATTTGAGAGAGAGAGAGAGAGCGCGAGAGAGAGCGCGCACACAAGCAGGGGAAAGGGCAGAGGCAGAGGGAGAAGCAGACTCCCTGCTGAGCAGTGAGCCCGATTCAGGGCTCGATCCCAGGACCCTGTGTTCATGACCTGAGCTGAAGGCAGATGCTTAGCCAACTGAGCCACCCAGGTGCCCTGATCATATTACTTTTTAATTCACCCAGAAGTTTTTATCTCCATGGATTCAACACTCAGTTACACAGAACTTTTTGAAATCCCACAACTTAATGGAATAGGTCTTATCTGTAGGAGTAAACAAAGTGCCAGAAGAACAAGGAAAGGAAGATGATTAAACTTGTCCAGGGTGGGGAAGGAACAAGGTAGAGTGAAAGAGATTGAAGAAATCTTTGAGAATAAGTAGTATAATTGGACCTTCAAAAGTAGCAGGTATTTTTTGGCAGTTAAAAGGTCTGCCTAGGCCAAGGGGCTCTATATACCTGAACATGGGGGTTTGAATGCACAGTGCCGATTTGAAGAAAACCATTAGAGCTTTGGTAAAGCTATTAAAGATTTGAGACTGGGGCACCTTAAGTGTCTGCCTTCGGCTCAGGTCATGATCCCAGAGTCCTGGGATCGAGTCCCACATTAGGCCTGCTCAGTAGGGAGTCTGCTTTTCTCTCTGACCTGCCCCCCCCTCCCCCACCATTCTCTTTCTCAAAAATAAATAAATGAAATCTTAAAAAAAAAAAGATTCTAGACTAAAGAGAGAATGTGTGGAGAGCAGAAGGATGATATTATTTGAGATAACTCTCTCTATATATCTCACAACTATATATCTATATAAATACAGTGGAATTGGAGGGGAGAGAAATTGGCAGCAGGGAGACTATTTCCAAAGCTACTGTTCTAGCTCAGAACAGAACCAAAGGGGGATCTAGGACTGGGTGATAAATGAGAATGGGAAAGAAGCTTGGCTGTGAGAGGTGTCAAAAATACTATGGAGATGAAATAGATAGGATCTGATGACAGACTAGCTGTCAGGGAGAAGTATTTAAAGACCTCAGGATGTTTGAATTGAGGTTACTGGTATAACAAAAGGTCTGGAAGGGAAACTCAATTGGGGATTAAAATACTGCACATGACTTTTGACAAATGAAGTTGAGGAGCTATCTGGCACTCAGTAGGATATCGGGATTAAATTCTGTAGTGAGGGCTGGGCTGGAGATCTGGATTAAAGGGTGGCTACTGCCTTTTAAAGTCTAGGAGGACTTTGGATGTGCTTGCATGTAAAGGGTTTGAAAGAGAGCCTCAGTTGTTGATTCACTCATATAGACCTACGCCTACCTTTGTGCAGACAGTGAAGACTAGAAGGCAGAAATGAAACAGCTCCTCCTTGTGTAACTGTGTCATGGCGTCAGGATCACACCAAAATGTGTGCCTAGCACGCTTGCCTTGCTTGTAGCCACAGCCTTTACAGATGGCTAAAGGTAACTATGTTTTTCAGCATTTTGGGGAGGCCCCTTCATCTATGCCCTAAAGAAGGACCTGGACACTTGCCGCTCATTTGTCCCTGCAAGAGCATTCCCAGCCTGGGAGGATTGAGATAAGGGAGGCCTCTCGATGAGCAACCAGGGAAGGACCGCAGATGCAGGGGAAGTAGGAAAGCTTCCTGGGAGTGGTGCTGGCTATGCCATGTCTTGAAGGGGATGGGAGAGAGGGGATCTTGTTCCAGCCAGAAATAATATAAATGCAAGGAGGAAAGAGAAACCATGACATAACTGAGAAATTATACAGCTTTGTACAACAGAAATACAGAGCATCTTTTTGCCTAATTTTGATTTTTTTTAAAGGTAATGAGTCACCATGAAAGAAGAACAAGGAAGTGAGATGATAAAGTTTCCATGTAAAAAACACTTCCACAGTGCAGAACTTTGAAAGATGTCTTGGGAAACTGGCAGTAGGAAGATCCATTAAAGGTTATTGCAATGGTTGAAATGAGTGATGATAAGAGCCTGAGTGGAAGAGAAGGAAGACAGGACCAGAAATAAATTGAGAACAGAATTGAAGCAAAACGTTATAGATGAAGAATTGGCAAGAAAGAAAAATGATGGAGGGGCCAGGGAGGAGAAGGGGCCCCAAAACCAGCTCCTGGAAGGACAGGGGGTACATTCAGGAGTATAAGTGATGTATGAAGGGGTGGGTATTGCCTTTTAAAATCTAGGGGGACTCTGGACCTGCCTGCATGAAAAGGGTTTCAATGAGAGCCTCATATAGACCTACTAAGACTCTTATTGGGTCCAGTCTCCAATTTTGGCCATGTTATCACAAAGATGGGGAGAAAGGACAGAAGTAAAAGAAGAATCACTAAGGTGGCAGGAAGGAAGAAAAATTGGTTCTATCAAAAAAGGTTTGAAAGGATTCTAGAAGAGAAGATGAAGGGGAGATTTCCATAATCCCACCTTTTATATCCAGATAACAAAGATGCTATGCATATAATTTCCCATTGTTCACTCTTTAGAAAGGATTCTATTTCCTTATATTTCTTTTTATCTTTAGTGGAAGCGAGCTTAACATAAAATTCTTGTAGATATATCAAACCCTAGAATTACTGGTGAAATTCAGTTCTGGAAGGTATGGAGAATTCAACCAGACTCACTGAAAACTTTTTTAATAACTTGGAGGTGCTCGATGTTTATAGCAGTGATGTCCACAATAGCCAAACTGTGGAAGGAGCCTCGGTGTCCATCAAAAGATGAATGGATAAAGAAGATGTGGTTTATGTATACAATGGAATATTCCTCAGCCATTAGAAATGACAAATTACCCCTCCCCCCATTTGCTTCGACATGTATGGAACTGGAGGGTATTATGCTGAGTGAAGTAAGTCAGTCAGAGAAGGACAAACTCTATATGGTCTCATTCATTTGGGGAATATAAAAATTAGTGAAAGGGAATAAAGGAAAAGGAGAGAAAATGAGTGAAAATATCAGTGAGGGTGACAAAACATGAGAAACACCTAACTCTGGGAAATGAACAAGGGGTAGTAAAACAGGAGGTGGGTGGGGGGTTGGGGTGACTGGGTGACGGGCACTGAGGGGGGCACTTGGCAGGATGAGCACTGGGTGTTATGCTAAATGTTGGCAAATTGGACTCCAATAAAAAAAATTAATCCCTTAAAAAAAAACAACTTGGGAGTTGTTTCATCATCATCAATAGAGTACAAACAGACAAGCACCATACTAGCCTATAGGGGCAGTAAAATACCTAGACATCTCCCTCTGTCTTTCTACCAGGTACCAAGTAGATATATATGCTTTTAAATTAAAAAAAAAAAAATATATATATATGTAGTTCAAATAGTTCCAAATGATTTCAAAAGGGAATTCAAATTACAGAATTGGATATTTATGTCTGCGCCAGATTAGATTCAATCAAATTAATGAAACTTTAAAAATACACATATATTTGGAACTTCATAGACTACAGAGAATGGCAGACACATAAGGCATTAATATGAGCTGTCTGGCTGCCTATAGCTTATACACTCATAATTCCTCTTGCTTCCCATCTCCTTCCCTTTACACCCTTTTCCTTTAGGATAAACATAAGAATAAATACATTTTGCAGCACCTTTTGTTTGAAAAGAGACCTAGGTTTTACTGTCTTTAGAAAAACTCAAAAAGTAAATCTATTATCTTTATAAATTCTATATAGAGCCAACACTTACTCTACAAATTCCAGTTTTTGAAATCTCATTTTCAAATATAAATATGAAATAATTACTCTTAGTCATAGGCCTCAGAAACTCAGATTAGCCAATTCTGTAACTTGAAACCCTTCGAATCTAGCAAAAACTTTGCATACTTGCACGAAATATGCTGTTCATTTAAAAAAATATCACACTTCCAGGATAGATGGATACCTGCAGCCATTTTAGTGTTTACCCAATCAATATTAAATATTAATGACTTCAAGCACTTTCTGATATATTTCATATTAAAACCAATAATTCACCTTAGAAAATTTCTTGATCTAATTGATGATCTTTTCAGGCATGCCTCCGCAGCTGACCCATTTTAAAGTGAAGAAAATTAATACAAATAACAGAGAGTGTGCCACAAGATTATTTAGTCTTATAATATTTAGAGCTGGTTAAAAGTAATTTAGAACTTCCCTTGAAACCAATTTAAAAAATATTCTCAAGAGTAATCTAAACAGGATCAAAGTCCACTTAATATAACGAGACAATATGCCCATTATAAACTGCCAAGTGATAAGACATTGGTCTGGGCTTGACAAAGGTAAATGACATTTGGATATTTATTGTTTATGGCAGCAACCTTTGAAGCAGAATGCAAGACTCTTAATTAGAGTGCAGGAAGAAACTATCAAAGCTGCTATTCCTAAATTTTTTATCTGGAAGGGAAAAAAGAAAGCTTTATCAAATTAAATATTCAGATATTCACGCTCCCCTCCCTTGGTGCTTATGTAAAAGGCTTCATACAAGATACTCCCACGATGTTCCTGCAGAGATTACACAGTGAGCAGAGGTCAGCAGGGGACCTCACTTGTTCTACAGCTGTCAGTGACTTTTGATATGTTGTGGTTTATGAGCTATAGAATGTCATTGATACAGTTAATTTTAAAACCCAAGACCTTTCGCAGTAGAGTAATTGTGGTATTACAGTATTTTGTAAAGAGATGGACAGTGACCATGAAAATATTTTGCAACAGAGATTTTCTCATTGTCTTGAGGCAAAGTATTTAGTCAGGAGTTGCTATTTCAGAAAAAGAAAAGTGTATTTGCTGAAGTTTTCTGGGACAGGTGGTTGTCCGTAGTATGCTACCCTACAAGTTAGGAGGAGAGAGAGGAGGAAGAGAAGAAACAGGAAGAAAACAACACACTTAATCTACAACTTGAAAAAAAAATGTAACAGTTTAACATGGAAAAAGAATCTGAATTTGTAAAGAACTCTAAGGAAAGATCATTTAGAAACTAGACATTTATAAAAATATTTATGAAAGTGGATCATATTACAACTCATATCTGTATCGTGAGAATGAAAGTTTTTATTCTGCTTTAAAATCTAAAGGAAGAGTTCCAGAGGTTTTTCTTTCTTTCTATTCTTTTGCAAGAACAAAGGATGGTATCAGGAAAGACTGACATTTTCTGATAGAATTACAAGAATATTCTTTGCATAATCAAAGGATGGGATTTAAAACAAACATCATGTTTAGGAAGGTCAGCCAGTACCACTCTTCTCTCACTAACACAACTTCGTAATCTTTTCTGGGCAGCATCAGAATCAAATTTTGAAATATGTAGTAACGCAGAGTAAGACCTTTGACTACTTATTGTATCACAAGCCTTACACTAAAAAAAAAAAAAGACCACACTGCTCTGATTAAAATTATTATTTATTCCTAATAAAATATTTCCTCTCCTCATCTGTTTCTTGTCCTTTACAAATTTACTTTTGAGTGTTTTTAAATGCATAGCACGTATTAATACAGTGGTATATGTATATATAATTTACAAATAAAAGTGCATGTTCTAGAGTAAGTGCTCAAAAATATTTTACTGATAAGAGGGCAAAAAAACTTAAAAACCATGAGCTTATGGTCCTGATAGAATAGTGGGGTGCAAATTTCTTCGTGTGGCTAGCTACAGTAATTACATGTAAATCAGTGGCTAAAAGTGCTGCCTTTGTACAGTGTTAACATAAAATTTTCAAGACCCACAATTTTAATGCCTCACAATTAATGAAATCACCACAATTTTAGTCCTTATTGCAGTCCTTACTTTAGTTTATTCCAATAGTTTAAAAATAACCCTTCTTCAGCTGGGCAGTTCAATTGTGTACTTTATTTCCCTTTGTCTTTCCAGATGAGGACAATTGCTATGAGGATCCTACAATGCTTCCCTTGAGGAAGCCTATGAGTTATAAACTGAGCACAAGGGAGGCTTGTTAGAATCACAGATGTGTGTATACCTATCACACACATATACACATACATGCGTGCGTGTGTGCACACTTCTTTACATGAAAATCCCCTCTTTTGTGAAGTCTAATTTTAACACAGGTGGTAGGGATGGATGGTATGGAGAGCTGCCATGATGATTTCAGGATCCTGAAATTCCAGTGTCTTTTGGATCTAAAAGACCCTAGGCTTTTTGAATTTCAGGGTTCTGTCACAGACATTACCCCGATAAAATTGATACAATTTATTGGTCCCACTTCAACAAATGAGAAAACCAGAGAAGAGAAAGAAGAGATATGATCATGTTAATTTTTAATAGAATTATATCTGTAAAACACAGCATCTTAAATGCATGGTTTGATGTGTTTTGAGAAATATTTATGTTTGTCACACTGTTTTTAAAGTAGTGAAAGCAGGACTTATATTCTTGTTCTTCCTGCTGCCATTTTCTTTAACATAATCAGCAAAGTGATAGAAATTGGCACTGTCAGATATTAAAAAATTATGGCAAATCTGTAATTCATAATTCATTTATTTCCCAAAGCCCATTTGTAGAGTGTCTATGAGGTATAAAAAGGCACTATGCTGACAGTTCTTTGGGACCAAGAGTGGGACAGGACATTCTGTAGTCTGAGGAGAGAGGGCACCAACCTCCAGGTCACAGGCATAGAAAAACAGAGATGAGAGAACCCAAAAATGTGTTTGAATCATTTTGTCCATGGCATACAGAAGATCTCTTATAAAATATGCTTTAAGAGTTTAGCAAGTAGATTCACTGACCTTTAAATAAATGTAGTCATACTTAAAAAGAAAGAAACACACAACAAATCCAAGGGATTTGTACGATGTATTCACACACAGTTATTAAGAATGATACCCACCTTTAAAATGGTTTATGTAACTTTTATTGTACTTCCAGAGGGTAGGATAGATTTATGTTCAAATTTTGGAAAAGTTTTCACTGATAGGACCATTATAGTAATTGCACTGGATCTGTTTATTAATTTGTCACAATTAAGTCAATAAGAGCTTTACTAATGTCCTATTACTTGATTAGTTTTGAAAGTGATTATCTTAAGAACTCGACTTAATTGGAAGCCTCTCAATTTACAAGGTACATTAAACTCTCAGTAGCATCTTAAGATTATTCAACATATGCAGGTCAATTACCAGTAATCACTGTTTTGTACAAATGTTCCATAAAAACTATAGCATGACATGACAAAGAGGGAAGGTAAGATCTAATTAATAATGCTAAACTTCAATTGACATTTCCAGGATAAAAGGGCAACATGAGCATTCATATAAAGTCTTCCCAAAACTAGGTCTGTTACTAAAAATCAAATAAAGGAAAGCCAGCAGCTCTCCACCTTAGAGATGAAGATAGTTTGTCATGATTGCTAAATCACCAAATTGCATTGCCTGTACTCATGCCCAGCTGCACATTAATTTCCAAATTAGTAAATTACAATTAATTCTTATTATTGCTCCATCACTTTTCTTTTTCTAGTTAATAAAAGACTGTAATCAATTATTGTTCATCCCATTTTTAGACCAGATCAACTACAACTATTACTGCATGAGCAGGAAACATGGAGTGGTTAATGTACCCACAGAGATTATAAAGCCTTTAAAAACTATTGGCTGTAGTATAAATACTTTATATTGATCTTCCAATTCCCAAAGATTCAAAGTAGTTCATTGAATATTTATAGTGATTAACAATAATAAGGGCTGAGAAAGTGCTTTGATACCTAGGCTGATTTCCAAACATCTAATCAAACGATTTCATAAACTTTTAGATTAAACTTTATTAATCAGATATTTGAAAGGTTTGCCCCACACTAAAAACATGAGCCTGGTCTTGAGATTAATCACAGGAAAAATTGATTGCTGCTTCATTAAAAACCCAGGATAGCAAGCTCCTTGAAAAGATTATTCCACTGCTGACCTGTAAAGTCATTGTATGAATTATGTGTTCTGACTTGTTCCTAATTTAAGTCCTGGACACCGAATACATTTCAAATTGCCAAGTCTGATTTGCCACCGATTGTGTGAATATAGCAAACAAAGCCGAATCTGTAAAATACTAGTTCTGCGCCTTTGAAAAACTTGAGATGAAAGCCACTGAGTTTGTTGCATTCAAATAACTATAATTGTCCTTAAAATTGCCCTGGTGAGTTAACTGCTTAAACAGTGGGAATGCTGTGGGGAAAGCAGTGGTCATATTTAACAACCAGTCTCATGGATTTTGTATTAAGGATCTATCTGCCAAAAACTGAAAAGTGAGGAAGGCCTCTTAACAGACTTCCCACATACCACAAGTCATTTTTAAAGAGATTTAAGGAGCCCTCTTGGGATAGATTGTCTTTCAATTGCCTACACATCACCTTTGATAAATTTCTGCACTTTAATTACTCATATGCTGTAATTTAACCTTAACTGTAGGTCCTTAAGGAAATACAGAAAAAAAAAAATTCAGCATCTAATCCATGGTTGAATAGAACATTAGCCGCTTTACTCCATTCACATGTCAATTTTCTCCCATTCCCTACCAGAAGCACAACTGAAGTGATCTGTGGCAGATGGGTATTCATGAAGCAAGAGGGTGGGGTGGTGTAGAGAAGTAATGAGGACTGTGAAAGCCTGTGTTCAAAGACAGATGTGGTCTGCTTCCTCCTCCAGGGAATAAAAGACATGGAAAATCTCATTTACCTGGGTATTAACTTCAATTACAGCCAGGGGAGTGGGAAGAAATGGAACAGTTCAGGCACCTTTAGGTTCTTCAAATTCTTACTGCCTCACAATGACTAAGAAATAGCAAAGCATCCTTTTTCAGAACTGCTTGTCTCTTAAGTCTCAAAAAAGGAGGATATACACGAAGGACATTTAAATTAAGCACTGCTACCTTTATTGTCCACTTGGAATAAATAAAAGCCTTTAGTTTGGTCAAGCTACTGAGTGCCTGGCATAGATGTAGTGATATGAAGCTTGGTGAGAGAATTAAATGATCCAGAAGAAGCCTAGGTTCCCCACCCCCCACCTCCTTCCTCTGGGAAGATGATCACAGCCTCTGGCTCTGGGACGCCCTCAGGTACAGGGGCAGGTCACCAGCTGCTTAAAATAAAGTTGCTTTGCCTGAGCCATGGCATGACTTTACAGAAATGATTCTCCTTTCTAAATTACCCCGAAGTCCTTAATTAAAAATGCATTTTCCTCCCTCTATGCTAAAATGCACCAACATTTGCTTTCTAGTCTTATCAGTTTAAAAAAAAATTAAGAGTACATGGGAAAAAGGAACATGTAAATTCTTTTTGGGTAATTGTCTGGAATTAGCGGCTTTTCAGAAGCAGCAACAAACTGCTTAGAGTTAAGTGAAAGTGTTGGGTAATAACAAAAGTAAACTAGTCATAGAAACAGAAACCCCCACATTCCTCACCCCCCCAAAGGATGTTTGGAATTGGGGGCTTCACTGAGCAGCTCTGAGATTTAAGAATCTAAATAGCTCTGACGGCTCATTTTTTATATTACAATGGTTCTTAAAGTGTGGTTGAAGCATTCGCTTCTGCATTGGCTGGGATCCCATGAGGAATGCAAATTATTGAGCCTTTACCAAAAACCTGTCCACAGAAACTCTGTGGGTGGAGTCCAGCTATATGTGTTTTTAAGAAACCCTCTAGGCAATTCTTACATACTCTAAAATTTGAGAGCTATTGTTCTATTAACGCTGGATATTTTCAAACCAATTTTCTAATATTTCTATATTTCAATGTTAAATTGACCATCAATGGACAGAGAAGTGTTTTCAAAGTTAAGTGAGAAGAGGAATGAAGCTGGAATCCTCAGGATATACATACATACTAGACTTAAAGCAGTGATTCTCAACCCCAGCGGAATATTGGAATGGCTGAGGAAGGCTTGAAAAATGCCAGGACCTCATTCCAAGCCAAATGAAACAGACTGGTAGAGAGGGGGACAGCAATAATATATACTTTTAAATGCCTTAGTTATTCTCAAGCACTGGAAAGGCTGAGAATCATTGATAGAAGGTAACCACAGCAGTTGGGCTCTCAACACAAGTTGGGCAGCTTAAGAATTAGGAAAGAGAGCTGTGTGGATGTTTACAGCAAGAATACACACATATTTTCACAGACAAGGTTTGTGCCATATTAATAGAATACTAATTAATATGTGGGACTTGTGAAAAGAACATTGCATTTTATTGCCTCACACTCTTCTTAAATCTTATGGATGGAGCAGTTCTTATTTCTAGAGGAGATAATTCACCAATAAGTACAATTTTAGAAAAATGAGTTTTGGTCCTACAGGCGAATTCCAAAATTATCTAAAAAAAATAATAAGTCCTTAAGGAAATACAGTATGGAGCTACCAGAATCCTGTATGTACTACATGGAGACATTCTCTGTATACTCCCAGCTGGTTCTACCAATACCATCTCTCTTCCTGACCTGGAAAATGGGACTTGAGAATGGGTTAGAAAGATTGAATGGCTGTCGTACTGTCTTAAAGAGGCATCAAAACCAAATTAGTTTTAGCTATATATTATCGTGTGTGTGTGTGTATAATGATATATAATTTTATAATGAAATAATTTTATAATGAAAACTGAGAACAAGACCATAAATTAATAATAATTTCAATTTACCTTTATTTCTTATCACTTTAAAGTGATAAATCTCTTGTTGCAATTAATTCATTAGATTTTCACGAAAGCTTTATGAGGTCATCAGAATAAGTATGATTATTGCCATTATTTTAATTTAATTTATGAGAAACCTGGGTATTAACTTCAATTACAGCCAGGGGAGTGGGAACTGACAAACTCAGTTTAATGAATAATCCAAGACCAAGAGCTATATCGACAATATTAATAAATAGCAGCTTTAACTATGGTACTAATATTCTAATGTCTCCTATTAATAACTTTGTACATGTCAGTATTAAAACCTTAAGATATGGTTACTACTATTTCCAAAAAAGTACAAATGGCCAAAAGAATTAAAATAGATAAAAGAGGGAAGTCCAATTTAATAAAACATTCAATTAGAAAAAATAAAGACACAGAGGAGGTTAGCTTAGATGCTTAGAAAGACCAGAACTTCTTTCTTTCCTAAAGTTGGCTGGACTCCTCTTTGAATTCTTAACAGATCCATAAAACATATAAATAAAAGAGAATAAGACACAACTCTGATTTTACACTCAGGCTGTATCACTTCTGCAGAACCTTTTTTAGCATAATTGCTATTTTGCTTCAGAATATTAGCAAATCCTTAAATATAAGTTTGTCATACTCATGCTAAAAATGTGTTTCTTGATTTTTTAAAAAATATTATTCTTATGATGTTGAAGTATGAAACCGTATTCTGCTTTTATAAATTTAATAATGTGGACATCCATATTTCAACTGTCCAAAATAAAACACAGGGAGATGTATGGAAAATATTTTAAAAGATATTTGGTCTAATTAGACCGTCTTTCATAGTCTGTGTCTATTAAAACCAACTACAATCAATATTTAAGCACTTTACACCACCAAAATAGAATGCAATAAAGGGGCTACCGCCTTTTGTTACAATATACATGGTACACGTGCATCACACAGGATAATCTTTCACTATTAGAAAACATTAAGCTATGTACTATTCTTAATTAAGGTCCCATTTCAGTTAAAGTAAAGCAATTTGCAATTTAATTATAATAATAATACAAATTGCAATGTAACTAATGATAGAGTATGCATTTGTGTTGGTAATTAGTCAGTAAATAAGGCTTTACAAAGCAGGAAATAAAAACAGGTGAGAGAGTTCTGCTCATTCATCACCTTGCTGCCTAATGAGAGCTGGAAAGGAGATCAGTCATTTCCCAGCACATTCCTTGATGTGCGCCACAAAAGTGCACACTGTAGACATTCCACCAATCTAATATAACCACCAGGCAAGTGTTGCGAGTGTCAGTTTTTAGAAAAATCCACCAAGAGAGAAACAAGTGATAAAATAGTATATAGCTAAAACTAACTCATCTATCAAGAAAGACAGAATAATTATTAGGAATGCCTAGACTGCATGCCCTGTGATAGAAATGAATAATGGGAACATTAGCTATATTATTTTAAATTAAGAACACACTGGAGAAAACCCCCAAATTTAATAAGTTTACTCTACCTACGCTTGACTTACACCTAGGAATATGGAAATGGTGAAATGCCTGATTTCACAAACCACAGAGGCGATTTTTCTTCTGTAGGGAAGAGGAAAAGAATGCAGAGGGCCTCCTGTTCACAGTAATAATAAAATCAGACATCAAATTTTGACATTTTTCACGTTAGAGAAATTGAGTTCTACCAAAAATCTAATCTACTGAAAAGGCAACGCTTTCCTTTTAGCAGAGGTGCGATATAACTCCTGTATCTTCATTCTACTATCGTACTGGTGAAGCCAGTATGTTGGTCCAAACAGGTCCTGTGTATAATAACACTAGGTATCAAATTACCACTAAGTCACAATTCCGATTAACTACAACTTAAATATAGCAGCTCTGAAACTAAGAATTATTACAGATGTAGCAAAAGAGATAATTACTTTTTTTTTTTTCTGAACAGATTTTGGGACAGAATTCCTAAGGTAGAATGTGAGTAAATAATTTAGAAGTTCTGCTCTTCTCAGTTTGTACAAATGCTGAAATCCAATTTGGCTTATTGGTGTTTTGGCTTCAAATGCATCAACCTCACCAATTCAAACTGCTTGCTTTAAATTCAGCTCAGTGAAGACTTAGTATCTCTCCTTGGCACAATCTTACGTTTGTCAATTACATGAGTGTATATAATATAGTAACATATAAAATATATATTGTGCTTTACCAACCAGGCTCTGAATACCCTGAGGGAAAGACTATGTCTGTTATCTTTTTAAATAAAGTGAAGAGAAACAGGAAAATCTTCCCAGGACCTAGCATGGAAACTTCATCACAGCAGCGACTAAAATAAATGTTTATTTCTTACAAAGAGAAGGTAAAGAAACCAATTATCTTCAGGCAATGATCTGAATACTAGAGGGATGAGAATGGATAACACCAACATGTTCACATTTTTTTTGTTAACATATAGGTGTTGGCAAAGGACAGCATCCATATTTTCAGAATTGAGAGGGAAGATGACTATGATATTACAGACAGCATATTCTATACCTCTCCCATTTTAATTATTGCCCAAATTCTCAAAGCCAGTCAACAGTGAGTATGTAGCTCTTCTAAAAAGCATCCTCAAGCACTTTTTTCTTGTGGGCATCATTCCACAGACACTCCCTTATTCTGAGAAGATAATTAAGAAAATCTGCTTTTGCCAGACATATTTTTTTCTCCTCTCTTTTGAAAATTCTACTGGTGACAGTCTTTAAAGAACTAGAAAAGAAGTTCCCTGCCAGCTGTCCTTTATCCTCTAGCCCATACTGTAAAAATATAGATATTCAGAGGAAACAGCATATATGTACGGGCTGACAGGAACAGCACATCCTGAAATGTAGTTATTGCAGATAAATATGAAACTCTGTCTTCTCCTAGAGGATATTCTCTAAGATGATAAATAAACCTCACAGCTGGAAGGAGAATGGATTCAATGAGTACACTTGATTGGGCAAAGGGATACAAGGCATTTTAGTGTATTAATCGTACTATTAATTTTGCCATGGCTTATTCTCTGCATTTGGGTAAGTTACCACTATTTCATAAATGGGACTGAGAATAGATAAAATGTATGATCAAAAAATTTATACAGATCGCCAGGAAGAATTTAAGTGTTCCCATCAACTGTCAAAGGGTCACCTAATTTCCTCTTGTTTGACATGAAAATATTAGAGAATACATAAATAAAATGGCACATTCATTTTTACCATATATAATTATCCTGTAATCCCCGAAATTAAAAAAATCTAATGTAAGATACTGTAAACTCAAAATAACGTTTTATTAAAAAAGCATAATGCCCCAGTTAATGAATTTCTAAGAGGTATAGATATGAAAGTCAACAGAGGATTAATAGTTTTTAGAAGTATTTCTTCATGTACTGAAAAATGTCTCCATATTTTTCTACACTAAGGATAGATTTAACTGAAGTAAAATCATCTTGGCTGTTAGAAATAAACACTAAGTAAAACTAAATAGGCTTTAAAATAATCTAATTTCTTATGCTTTTTTTTAAGAGAGGCTAGAACTAACTGAATGGTATCAGCACCCTACAATAATTGGCTGAACTTCTGCAAAGATGTAGATGCACACCTCTCTCTGCTAGTTTTAGTTGGGACTTACTTAATTTCAATACTTTCCAGGAAGCATTATGAACTAGCTCCACAGAATCTTAGAGTAGAAGGTTGGAGTGATCATTCACTCCAGAATTTTAAGCTTGGGGTTCTTAGGTTCTAGGTGGGCTGCAATGGTACTGTTTGCTTTTGGAAATTATGTAAAAATATGTGTACTCAGGAATGTGCATTTTATGAGGAGAGAGCCATGTTTCATCTGAATTTCAAAGGGGCCTATAAGCCTGTAAAGGTTCACAAAACAACTACCGAAGTAGCCTAACTTCCGTTTACAAATAATCCTGGAGGGTTGAAATGACTGCTCTAAAGACACCTGGACCTAGAACCAGGTCTCCTGATAACCATTGAAATCAATGTATTATTATTCTCATATTTTTTTCAGAGGGTAAATAGGACAAAAAAGTGTTAAATGTGCAGTGTTTTTGTAACCAGGTCTTATTTCAGGGAGCAGATTAGTTTCTAGGTCAGAATACTATCTATAAATACAAAGTCCAAAGATATGGAAGGTTATTATAGGTGATCTATATGAGCTAAATAAAAAAACTCATGGTCATCCAAACGAACACCATCCTGCCTCCAGGCCAAGCATATACCCACTCTTGCTTTAAGTCCCTGTAGCAGATGCTATGATCTCAAGGTGACAGAGAAAACCGTAAGACCCCTAAAGGGATAAATGGATCCTGAGACATCACAATATATAATAGAGTACATGGCCTAGCTGTGTGTTCTCTCCCTGTCTCACTGCTCTACAATACCCCCGCCCCAAACACACACACACTTACACACACAGGCAAGCACACACACACTTACACACAGGTATAGGGTGATTTCAAGGCACAGATACATAACATACAATTGAAAACAAAGCATGACATTTAACTGATTTATTAATCAAATAATTAATTTCATGATTTTTTAAGATTAATTTTAGGAAAGTCACTAAAAGAAATAATTAAGAATAAACATGCATTAATCCTGCCAAACCACCCTGTACATCCTCTTGGCATTTCTAAACCAAGGAAGCCCTTTCGTTCGTGCCTATGCATCAATGTGTGTATAAACGTCTAAGCACATATTTTATCTCTACCATTAACAGACGGTATGATGTTGGGCAAGTTACTAGTTACTTAATTTCTCTGCAACACAAGTTCCTTATTAGTTTCCGTTAGTAAAATGGGGATAACAACAGTATGGACCTTATTGGGTTATTGTGGGATTGAATGTCGCAATACATGCCCAGAGCCTAAAACAAAGCTTCATATTTCATGATGATAAAATAGCTATAGTTATCATCATTATCACCATCACCACAAAGAGTTACATAAGCAATTAATTACTTATGGGGAAGAAGGAGTTAAGAAGGAAGTTTAAGATAAAACTGTTGATTGACAAAATGTAGAAGCTATTGTGAAAATTCAAACTACTCCTTGGGAAAGTACCAGAAAGTCCGTTTAATACCGGTTTTCTCAGAGCAAAATTCCCATGGACTTAGCATAACAAGATTCTCCACCCAAGCATGAGCAGGTCTGGCTAATCTGGGTCGGCAGGGCAGTTCCCTTCTCTCCTTTACAGATGTGGGCAGGGCAGCCCCAGGTGCTCCCCTTTTGTCACCCCTTACAGGGGAGATCTGATCAGTCCAAGGCTCTAAGCTCTGCAATTACTCTGCCAGAGGCCTAACTGAAGTAAGTGCTCTTAGGAACTGGATGGACTCTTTGGAAGTGAAATGCTTTGGTGACAATTTTAAAGGTAAAGGGATGCTCTTGGTATCTATAGAGAAACGAAATGTACTATCACCATGAAATAACGAAGATCT
The DNA here is from genome assembly GCF_905146905.1 of Nyctereutes procyonoides. NCBI lineage: Eukaryota > Metazoa > Chordata > Mammalia > Carnivora > Canidae > Nyctereutes > Nyctereutes procyonoides. The sequence continues at coordinate 25,403,099 of NW_026575146.1, forward strand.
CAAATCATGTTTGGCTTGGATGACCCTGTTGGGGTCATGCCATCTCGTGACAGGGACCCCCGTAAGGCCAAGGAGCACTGGAAAACTAATAGCTTCCACTCACAGATGGATGCCAAGACTGCCAGTGGTATCAGTCATTGACATCATACAAGTAATTATCCATTCAGTTAAGTCATGGTATTGCATGTTCCAACTTAAAAAAAATATATGTTGTTAAAATGAAGAGTTTTACCTTTTTATATTCAGCAATGCCCAAGGTATTCCAGATGGAGTATGAAATGCAGGTAACAATTTCACCCCAAGTTCCACTGCTTTCTTTCGAAATATCTGAAAAGTTAAACAATTACATAAGCTACTGTTGTAAGCAAAACAAAAAGTGCTCTACTATCATCGCACTTTTCTACTTTAAATTTTTCTTTATGTGAAAAAATACAAGTTTCTCAAATTAACAGAATTACCTAGCAAAGCAAGAATGGTCCAAGGGCCATCATGCTGTGGGGAATTTATTACTAATCTTGGTTGTACAATTAGAATCATGTTGGGAGACCTGAATAATGCTGATGTCTGGGCTGCACTCCTGAGGTTCTAAATTCTATAGTTTGAGGCTTCCAGATCAGAATTATTTCTAAAAGCACCATGGGTGATGTCCCGTGATTCTAAAACACAAGCCAGGGGGAGAACCACTGCTGTTCGAGGGTAAGTCCTGGGCTGAAAATTGGGAGACCTGGATCTGTTCTAGCTTCACTTATTTACCAGGGCACAGAGAAAGGAGAAGTTTTTAAAAAAAGACATATTATTGCAAGTGACCGTTATGTTTTAACTTCCTCTGATTTTAAGAGTAGGTGAAATGGATGATACAAAGTTAAATTAGGTACAAATTCTGCCCAGAATGTATAAGGAAGATAATATATGCACACAAATATCTAGAATATAGATAAAATGAGAATTGGTGATAAAATCATCTGGGAGTTCAGATGAGCTCAGTAAGGCTGCACGGTGGAGATAGTATTTGGATGAACACTGTCTGCAGCACGTAAGGGGGGCAGTGATACTAGAGATTAGAAAGTGGAAGAGGCACCCCCATAGGCATCAGGGTAAACATAGCCACAGGCAAGTGGGGGCATGGAGTAGAAATGGAATAGGTGTCAGCTTGCCCAACCAAAAAAGGGAGCATACAGGTAACAAGGTCGGACATACACTGCATGGGCCCAAATCATGGAGGGTTCTAAATAAAAGGCTAAGAATTTTACTCTGTTAAAATGGGAAAATATTGAAAGTTTTTAAGCAGCCACTTCACTTGAGCAGATTGTGCTTCAAGAAGAGTAATTAGATGACATCCATTTACAGTCTCATTAAAGGAAGACCTGCTCCAGCTTTCCCCAGGACAGCTGAGGCAGCTAGCAGGTGCCTTACCCTTCTTATACTGGAGGGCTGGGAACTATTTTCTTTTGCCTTTTCCTTAAACAATGGAGATGTCAGAAAGGCTGGGGGAACCCGGAAAAGCATGGAAAATGGGAACAAAGTCCTCTCCCAGGCAATGGGAAAGCATTCTTTAAACCCAGTGTCAAAGAAGTCTTGTGTATCTTCTCCAGAGGGAAGGGTTCCAGTCCATAACTCCTGCTCTAAGACCTGAGTCTCTCCAGAGAGAAATGCAGGCCCTTGGGCTCCCGGACTGAATATACTCTAGTAATGTCCATGTTGATGCTATTTCAGAAACCCTACTCTTTTGCAATCTCTCATTTATTAATGAAAATTAAGAAAGCAATGATTTTTAATACAAATTTTTGATTGACAATTTGGATAAACTATCTTTCCTGGTATAAAAATAAGGACACAGACATTTACAGTATAGAGAAAGCACTAGAAAATTCCCCCACTCTCTTTAAAGTGGACAATTTTCCCATTTCAACAGCTAACAGTATATGGAGAGAGAGGAGAAAGAAAAAACAGACCAGAAGCTCTATTCTTCCTTTTCTCTGCCTTACCCTAGAGAATTCCATGTTCTTGTCTGCTGAAAGGGATTATCCAATCACTGTCCAGCCATCTGTTGACTTCCTAGTTTCCACTTTTTAAACTGTTAATTAATTAACTCCTTTTCAAGAAACTTACATAAGATGGAAGTCAAACGATGCAATTAAAACACCATCGTGGATATTATAACCATATGGCGTGGGAGGTTAAGGATGAAGGCTTTGAAAACACAATGCTTGTGTTTGAATCTCAGTTCCAATTTCTTCAAATTGTGTAATCGTGGATAAATTGCTTAACCCTCCGTGCCAAGCTTTCTCATCTATAAAGTAGGGATAACAATAGCGTTTGCTATTTTAAAGGTTGTGGGGAGGAACGTGTTTTTATGTTGAAAGACCTTAGGACACGTAGTAATCACATTAAAAGGTTCCTTATATCATTATCGCGATAATGATAATGGCATTTCCCTAAGAACTTTCCCTATTTTGCTGCCTGAAATTCTTGTGTTGGCTTTTATCCCACTGCTGTTTGGTACCTTCTACTCAGGCTGTTTGTGTACTGTGACCCCATAACGCATACCCTTATCATAAGCACCATTCTCAAGAGCTAAGTCCTCAGTTCTCATCACCTGTTTGCATTTCTTAATTTGATTTTCCACATTAGCTCTAGTTCTGTACTTCTACTTGTTTGCTCACATCACAATCTGGGTGTCTTGCTGTCTTCTGAAACTTAACATGTCCAAAGTGACACTTAACATTCCAGGCAAACTTCTCAAATTCCATCAATGACACTGGTCAGCCAGTCCCTGGGGCTCAGGAGAGCAGGCATATTGACTATTGATTTATCGCTCTTTAGGCATCAAGTGTCAGTGTTCATTTCCCCAAAAAGTCTCATATACAGCTCATTCCCTTTCTATGATATGAGCATGGTCCACATTTTCATCACCGGGTACCATGAAATGGCAGGATAAAAAAAGAAGGTCCTCTTCCTACCTAGTCTCCCATCCTCCAGGATTTTCCCTCCTGTCCCTATTAACCTGTATCTATATCACCAAATTTCTCTTTTTATGATTTTCTTGTTCAAGAAACAATCATTATTATTCCCTCTTGTCTAAAACATCAGGATAAAATAGGTTCACTAACTTTTCAATGACTTCTATGAATCAGACCAAAATATTATCTTTTATTCTCTCAAATACCACTCTGGCTCCAGCTTGAGTCTTCATGGTCTCAAGCTCATTGAAGTTCAGTCCTGTTTAGTTATCTTTTTTGAAAAAAATGATTTTCCTCCCAGCTTTATTGGGATATAACTGACATGTAACATTATGATCTGATTCATGTATATACTATGAAATGATTACCACATTAAGCTTAGTTAACATCTCTTTCTGCATACTTTTAAAAAAAATTTTTGGTGGCGCCACCTTAGTACACTTATTTGTATAGTTCTCAGCCTGAAACACCCTCTTCTGCCTCCTGTTGGCCAATCCAAATTCACCCATACCTCAAGGCTCAGGCCAACTCCCAACTCCAGGCCAAAATCTTTGCCTTCTGTGATCTCCTTACATTGACAACTGGCATCACACAACGTAGCCTCTAATTACAGAAAGCAAGATACAGATCTCTAAATGCTTGTGTGACTGCCTGTACACCCAGGTAATTTTCTTTTCTTTCTAAAAGTAGAGAAAAAGACTTCCATTTCTCCTTCATTGCCTATTATACATATCCAACTCAGGTTAGGCCTCCCCTCCACACCCCATTAGGCCATTTTGTATTTAAATTTATTGCTGTCACCACAGTATTCCCACGAGTAGTGTATAGTAGGATCTTTATATTTTCAGTTAATAGATAGGGAACAGTGACCCTTCTATCTTGAGGCTCCCTAGACGGCCTTTGCAGGTTCCCTAGCAAAGGGAATGCTAGTTCAATCTTAGCCTCAGGAATCTGCTTTCGTGTCCCCCTTTTTTTATTTTATTTTTTTGTGTCCCCTTTTATGAGAGGTCTTTCTTAACCCCACATAAAATTAGCCATTCTCATTGCCTATTCATCATACCATCTTATATATTTCTGTTCCTCTATTTATCACATCCCTAATTAGCTTACTGTTTATTGTTTGGCAATCCCACTAGATGTAAGCTTCACGAGGGCATTGACTGTCTTCTTTGTTGCTATATACATATACCTAGTATCTAGGAAAGTAGCTGGTACTCATTAAATGTTCATTTAATAAACGAATGAATCAATCCAATATTAATAAATATACAGGGCACTGTAATGAGAAACCACTGATATTTTAGTGCTTGCAAAAGACTGCATCCTATTCTATTAGTTTCTAATGTAGGCAAGTAATTAATTATGTCAAATACTGTGGAGTCGCAACCTTGGGCACAACAGCAAAAGAGTTTTGGGTGAAATCATTAACATGATGATACTTTAAATGAAATCATATGTGAGCCTGAGTCGATCCCAATTCTTAATGTTTGATATCTCCTCCTGAGACATGAAGAGAGGAGATAGGAATCTAGATTCTCAAAGAGAACATCCTTCTACGTAATAAAATTCCCAATTAGCCTGTAAAGTTAATCCTGTTAAAAGAAAAGGAGGAGAGTCACAAATCATTCTAAAGAACAGTTAAGTTTTAACTAGCACATTCTAGACAATGTGCTGAAAGGCAAATCATCACAAAAAGCACACTTCAATGGTACTTCAGTGCTCCTTCCAATGGCACCGGCAAGATGAAGGTAATACTAGACCTGGGTATCATTTGGATACTAGGATTGGATCTGCTATTGTTTCAAAGTGAGACCTGGGGGCATCACTTAACTTTTCTGGTTCTCAGTTTCCCCAGTGAAATGGGAGATGGGGGCTGGTAATTTTTATTTTTGATTTATAGACAAACTAGTACTCAGAAGTCACAAAGCCAGTACTAAAATGAAACTGGCAAAACCCTAAAAACTATTATCCTTTTTATAAAGATAGGAAATGTTAATTTGCCACTAAATTCTTAGTCAATCTTGGTTTCCAGGGTTTACTAGTGTTTATGTTTGATGGGGAGGATTTTATAATGAGAGCAAGAAGAAAAATGACAGTTAATAAAATGCAATCCATGCTGATAACAGAAGGTATTTTCTTTTTTTAAAAAAATGACCATTAAAATTAAAGTTTTCATGCAACTTGCACCAATCAATTTGAGATGAGCAGACATCTTATGACCCAAAAGAAATCTTCAAAAAGATCCTGCATCATAGAGATTCTGATTATATCCATAGCAAAAAAATCAAAACTAATATGATTTGCTGAAAGAAGGGTGGTAAAATATGAGGTGGTAAAATATGATGACATAGCTTCTAAAATAATCTCTCAAGCACGTAGCTAACAAATAGGTTTAAATAATAAAAAAAAAACTTTTATGGTCTCAACTTAAGAATTTCAAGATAACAGCACCAAAACTATATCTTGTCATTACATTTAAGGAACATCATCACAGCCTTATTGCTGTTTTTGATCAATGTTTAAAAAACTTCAGCTTTTAGAATCTATCAAATAAGAACATTTCTCTTTTTTCTTTACCCTCACAGATAGGATTAGACAAGGCTGTAAACAATATGTATGGCTTTTTTTTTGGCTTTCTAGTTTGCAGATCCCTGAAGAACTGTACAGAAATATTTACATGCCAAAGAGTAAGGAAAGAGGAAATGGATAAGAACAAACGGCTCTGGCTCTGGAAGAACTCGTTTCAGTTCAGACATGCTTCAGTTTGAAGCACACAATCAATATCAAAGCCTTTCTTCAAAGGCTTATGCTGAAAACTTCACTGTTAAAAGATCAAATAATAATTCCCCATTAGTATAAGCAGCATTTACCTATTACTCATTTTCACTACATAAAGCTTTCAGCACAAGATGCCATAGATATGATAAATATCTTTGGCTGAAAATAACTGAAATAACCTATATTGTTAGCTGAGTTGATTAACACACATTATATGGGCCAGATTTAATCATTCAACCAATAAGTACTTATTGAGCTACTACTCTGGCTTTTTAATTTAGAGTGGAACTACTAAAGGTTTAAATATTTGAATAAAGATACATAAGAATGGTTAATTCAGCAGAAATTTAGAGCTGGCAGGGAAATCAGAAGTCATCTAGTTCGATAATCTTGAACTGAGGTTTAGAGGCCCTAGTCCCCTAATTAAATGCTCTGATGTGGGATACTTCCATAATAGCTGTAGACAAGGGAATGCCAGCTTCATGCCACCCCAGAGACGAGTAATTCTTCTTATCCAGAAAAACTCTCCTCTGTGAGTCTCTTGTATGTATGTGTGCACGCCTTTCACTGCCTTTTTCTAATCTTTGCATTCTCACTGTAACGAATGAAAACCCCAAACTGAAGTTTTTCTAAATAATAAGAATTTTGTTTTATTTGTTGAATTGCATTATGAACTTCATTTTTTGAATTTATAAATTAGATGAATGCTTTTGTCAATTGTTTTGTTTTTCTTCTCTATGACTCAGTATAATTCAATTTTTAGTCTTTAGGCAATTAGATGAAGAGAGTAATCTTCATTTTCCTGAAAAATAAAGCACCAAGAGCTCTCAACTGGATTATTCAAAATAAAAAGGTTATGCATGCTAATCTGCCAGTAACCATGAGTTACAATGAAGAAGAATCAATGTAACTGAACCTTAGACTGGATTTTCTACTGTATGGAAGTACAGAGTTTAAGTGAAAGGAAAAAAAAACTTCCAGTAAGTATAATTTTTAAATATGGATATAGAATACCCTTGTGAAGAGGCATTTTTGGCTTAGCCAGCTTGTCAAAAATATTTATTCTTATGAAAAAATTAACAGTGAATTTTTTTTAAAAGTTTGCTTTTATAGTGTCCCCTAGTCAAAATGAATAAATGTTGATAAATGAATTAATAAAATCGCATCTTGGTACTGATTTTTTCCTGAGGGCTCCAATTTCATTCCCTAGCTCCTGAAGAGGAAAGATATTATAAAGTTAAGACAGCAAGAGGAAAACTGAGGAGGAATACGAGGGAGAATTTTAGGCTGTTGTTTAAAGTAGACATTGCCAGTATCCATGTGGGCAGAAACCACTGCCACCTACCTACTCCTGGAATTGATCCTGTGTTTTCCCTGAACATTTGGCAGAGTCAAGTGGCCCGGTAAGAGGTAAGAGGCCCACTGAAGAGGCAATCAGGAGACCTGGGTTTTAGTTCAGGATCTGCTACTTTTCAGTTTTGTCACAGTGAAGATGAATCATTTCACATCTCTAATTTTCTGTTATGCACAATGAGGGCAGTAGACAAGATACTCTCTGAGGTACTTTTCTGCTCCACAGAAACTGATTTTAAGACTTAAGAAGCACTTACTACATGTTTCCCAATGTAATAAAGGCTATAAGAGAGACACACAAGAAAAGAAAAGATCCTTGGTCTCAAGGAACTTACAACCAGGAAGGTGAGCCAGGTGTATAAAACTATAGACACATAAAACACACACCATAAAACAATAATATGAACATCTAGGTAGAGGCTACACTGATACAGGCTGTAACCATGGGAATAAAACATAGCAAGAAATTGAGTTAGGTCCCGCAGGTGAGGTAAGATTGGAGACGTGGCACTTACGTGGGTGCAGGTGGGTGTGTATTTGGGGGTAGGTACGTACCTGTTTGTACACAGCCTGTGTCATTGTGGTGGACAGTAGATCAAGCAGAAGGGGAGAGGAAGGAACCTGACAGAGAACAGGGTAGAGAGCTAGATGAAGGGGACCTAGAAAATGGTGGATGAAGTCACAGAGGTTCATTACTCTTGCAGGGACAAGAAGTTAAAGTGTTGGTTAGAAGAGCATATCACTGGGTCAAGGAAGTCCCAATGCTCATCACTTCAGTGCCTCCCATTTACAAGTGGAAGAATTTCTGAATCAGGGTCCTGAGGAATGCGGCAGGGAGAAAGGCAGGAATTCTCACTGGTTATGGGAAAAAATTTTCTGAGTTGTAAGGGGCAAAGATACATAAATGACAACACCAAGAAACATTATGCTGGCAGTGTAACAGAGGAAAGATCCTGAGAAATAATTCAGGTCCTTTACAAAACTGTTTTTCAAAAACAAAACAAAACAAAAACAAAAAACAAACACAAAACAAACCCAACCCAAAACCCCCCAAAAAAACCTGCTTCTCAAGAAGAAAGTATATTTAGTGTGCAGGTAAGGGGGACAGTACAGGGGCTGGAGAAAGTAAACAGGATGATGACAGAAAGTGTCCCTCTCATAACATTCATTCAACATGGAAGTTCTAACAGCTGTGGCACGTAGGTATACCAGCATCCTGTTACCTTAGATGTTCTAACTTCTGAAACATTGATGAATAATAAGTGACAGCATAACAGTTCAAGCCTTGACAGTGCTCAAAGATGGGCTGTTGAGCTGCTCGTTCTATCTCAATTTAGGTTTGAAAAATGGGCAATTCACCAACATGAAGTGTTGAAAAACGTGCAGTATATTGCTAATAATATTTCATATTAGTTAAGTGTGCCACATACTGCCTGAACACACATTTCACATCAAAAAGAAAATACTCTTTTTGAGAAAACATAGTGCCTGCTAAGGAGACAGGAAATGAGAAAAGCATTGCACACTATCTGGCTATGATTTCTAACAGAATTTATGGAATTCATAATGGTTGTTAATATGTGCTATCATAGTGTTCAAACAGGGACTGTTCTTTCCCAAACCATTTGAATATCACAAACCATTAGAAATATACAAAATCTCGGTTTGGTAACCTTTGCCCAATAGAAAGATAAGAAAATGACAGCCTCGTTTCTCCAAATATATTGTGATTCTTTGGCATTTTTTAGTTCTGAGACATTCTACGATAGGAATTTTTCCAGATACCAAATCTCACTTCTAAAACACATCAAAATATTTATAGTTTATAACCTTTGTATTTGTACTGGTTTTAAACACATGTTTATCTGTTCTTTTGATTTAGTGAAATGTGCAGGGAGATCCTGTCTTGCTGACTCAGCATCTGCATCACATGCAGACACGGGGTTGGGATGAAGAGATCCAGGTCCCTGCCATCTGCTGACAGAGCAGTAGATCTTGAGCACTCACTTAACCCACTCTGTGCCTCAGTTTCTAAATATGTGAACAGGGAATCATTTTCCCAAATCACAAGATGATTAAATGTGATTAAATGCACACATGCTTCTTAAAGAGCCATGATAGTTACTATCATCATTGGCTCTTTGCGATAAGACGGTGGTTCCCTCAGGAATAATCGAAGGATATTAGGCTTTTTTGTCCATACACTAAATGGTCCAAAAACTGCTGAGCTTTTATGTCTGCTTTCTATAGCCATACTGCTTCCTTCTGTGATTGGCTATCCATGCATTACAGTGAACACTCCTCAACGTTGCAGTATATTTATTCTCCTTCTAAACTGCCGACTAATTTTGTAAACAGTTGTCTGTACCAGAGCCCGAGGATAAGTCAAATGTCTCTTCCATGCTTATCTTACAATGAAGGGTATGAGCTTCAGGAAATGTGCCCTTTTTTGTGTCAGGTGACTGAATTTGTACTATTATCTCTATAGGTATGAAAAAGCAGTGATTTAGGACATTATTTAGTAGTAATAGTTTACAAATTTGCAAAGTGAACTAAATACCTACATCTACAAAGGTTTTGTTTGCTTATTTTTTAAAAAAAATGCAGAGTGTAAGCTACTCCTTTTTCCTTCTAAGTAAATGTAAACCCATCTGGTTCTACATCTAATCCCATTAATCTGGTGGTTTTGATTTCTGTATAACCCTCTTTTATCCTATAAAGGACACTTCTAAATTGCTTTCGGGCACATAGTTCAAAATTAACTATGTCAGCTGATGGATGAACATTTTAAGTTACCAAATGGTGATGGTGAACAAAAAACTCAGCAGCAGTGCTACTTTTGTTTTACGTTTGTGCCTCCCTGAGCAAGCAGATTTAACTTCTGAGCCTCAGCTACCTCAGCTGCCTCATCTGCAAAATGGGAAACTGTATCTTTGCATCTGAGAAGTTCCTGCTCATCTCCCATTCTTTTAAACCAAACATCCAAATTAAATTTTTCTTTTTTATTATACAGTGAATATATTCTCATTATTGAAAAATCAGAGAAACAGAAAAAAAGAGAGTCCCATTAATCCTACCTACCTACGTATAATGATTGTTAACATCTTAAGTGTCTATCCTTCTAAATGGAATTGTTTTTGAAAAATGGCATTTTTCCATATATAATATTTTGTAATGTTTTAAATCCATCCGCAGCAGCTTAATCTACATCAAACACTGCATCAGAAGTCAGCAAACATTTTCTGTAGAGGGTCAGATAGTTAAGTGTCAGATATATATTCTCTTGCTCTCTCTCTTGGGTTTTGATTTTTCTTCTTTTCTAATCCTTTAAAATGTAAAAACCATTCTTAGCTCTGGTAGTAAAAAAAACAGGTCTCAGATGAATTTGGCCAGAGTGCTGTAATTTGCTGATCCCTGTTTTATATAAATGCATACATTCTTGTAACATTTTTCTTTAAAAAAGCTACATGGTATCCCAGTGTATAGATACAGGAGAACTTAGCCAGACTCCTGTTACTTGACACTTAGGTTTCCATTGTCTTGATACTATAAACAGCAGTAGCATGAACATCTCTGTACATGTTTATTTGTATAAATAACAACTTTGTTTATTTGTATAAATAACTGTACATGTCTAGTTCCTCAGGGTTTAAGTGTTTGAAAGCAGAATTTCTGCTCATAAGGCATTCACTTATTCATTCACTCACTAACAAGAGAGGTAGAATCAGATCAGCCACAGACAAAACGTAAATGAATGGGTGTGTCTGCAGTTTGCCATCCCTGTATTATGTTCACTTTACTGAGTGCCTTAAATATTTTTCATTTACAGTAAGACGTCTTAAAATATTTTCGTATCTCCTATTTCATGACAACACTACATATTTTAATAGACCAGTGTTCTATTCTTATACTATCATCAATAATTCAATTCTTATATTAATAACAATCATTATCAGGATATCAAAATGTTATGCTATTCATTATTTTTCTACTAGAAGAGCTTAAAAAATAACAAACTGAAATGATCTTGGAAGCATTTCCTCTTTACAACACAAACATAATAACTAATAGGAAACATAATTTATCTTGTCCATTGTGGCCACTCTTGTACTATCCAAAGCTATTTAAAAGCTATTAGATACACACACGCAAACACATACACACACTTCAACATAGTGGAAACTTTCCAAGTTAGGAACGTTCAGAAAGAGACCTCTTCTATAATTCTGACCTTTAAAAAATGTCAATTCATTTATTCAACAAATATTTATTGAGTGCCTATGTAGTACATGCAGAGTTGCACTAGGCACTTGGAATACATAAGTAAATAAGACAGCTGTGGTCAATGACTCATAATAACAGTTGTTTTTGAAGTGTGACTCTGGAAAAATGTCCAGAGTAGAGTGATATTTGATGATACAGAGTAGTATTTGATGAAGGATCAAGTAATAACTTCCATTTCTTCTCCAAAAAGAAAATGAAGAAGAAACAAATATCGCTGTGAGTACTGCACAAGATAGTAGACAAATTCTTGCCATCAGCCTAACCACATAAAATCAGTAAAAGCATCAGAGACATGTAGAAAGACAACTGTATACTTTCTACTGAGAAAGTTCTCATTTACGTGTTTTTGAAGATTTTTAATTCAGGTGGGTTTTTTTTATATCTATGTACATATATACATCTTTTCTTCTGTGCCTGGCCAACATCTTGAAGGTTATCATTCAAATGGGAATCACCCTTAGTAAGCTAAGGAACTGATTAGATCTGTTCAGAAGAACTAGCTTTAATGGAAAGATTGAGATAGTAGCACTGTGTGTTTAAAAAAATAAAACCCACAAGGAAAGACAAGTACTATATGATACCATTGTATGTGGAATCTATAAAGGCTGAACTCATAGAAACAGCAGAATGGAGGTTGATCTGGGGGCTACGAGGGAAAAGGGGTGCGGAAAATGAGATGTTGGTCAAAGGGTACATGCATACTTTCAGTTATAAGATGAATAAGTTCTGGCTACCTAATGTACAGCACGGTGACTGTAGTTAACAACAGTGTATTATATACTTGAAAGCTGCTAAGAGTAGATCTCAAATGTTCTCCCCACAAAAAAGAAATGGAAACTATGTGAGGTGATGGAGGTGCTAACTATTGCTACTGCAGTACTCATTTCACAATAAATAGGTGCATCGAATCATCATGCTGTAAATCTTACTTACACACTGTTGTAAGTCAGTTATATCTCAGTAAAGCTGAGGGGGAGGCAGACAGTAGGACTCACAGTTCTGAGGTGAAGCAAAGTGGAGAAAACATGGCATTCAAGGATAAAAAAGGAGTCCAACAGAAGTGATAGAAGATGCCTGGCAGTCCTAAGTCCAGTCTAAGGACCAAGCAGCAGACCCACAGAATCAAGGTGAAAAAGAAAGGGAGTCAAGCTCTTCTAATATAAAACAAGGGTGATGCCCTGGATACAAACTTGGTACGAATTCTGAAAATTTCATCTGTTAACAAAATAGAGAGTGGAGTACTGTAACTCTGGCCCTAATTTAAAGGACTACAAGGCACTACTGTTGAGGATAAATAACAGAGATCCATGGGAAGTAGCAACTATCTTATTTTTAGGGGCTGTGACAGAAGAATAAAAACAAAAATTCTGACAAATTCCAACCTGGATCTTGGACTTCGGATGAAATAAGATTTCAAAAGGCTTTAAAAATCTTCATTAAATATTAGAGAGTAATGACAGAAATTCGTGCACACATTCTTCTGGGATTATGAGAGGGCTCTTCTATTTGCTTTATTTAACTACAGAGCTTTACTTCATATAAATGAAACCCCAAATAACTTATGCTCCATTTGATACAATGTTTGTTAGATTTTAGGAAAGGAGCTTCATCAGGATTCCCAAAAGAGGAAATGTTTCCCTCAATATACTTGATGTCATAAATTAGGACAGGCTTTCCTAAACAATGGTGACAGCCAAATCTGGATGTCTATTTTCTTAGTTATTTTATTATTTTATTTTTTTAAGGAATCCTCTTGATTGCAAGCGATTTCATGGTATGAGGTCAGTGGTTCTCAAAGTGTGGATGGATTTCAGGCAAGCAGCATCAGCATCACTCCGGGACTTGCAGGAAGTGCAAATACCAGATTCCCATCCAGAATACAGAATCAGAAACACTCAGAGGGGGGTCCATAAATCTGTATTTAATAAACCTTCCTGGGGCTTTGGATATACGCTAGTTTGAAAAGCACTGAATGTAAGTGGACTCAGGTAATTCAATAAGAATGAGAAATAAATTGATTGGAAACAAAACTTTCATCCAAATATTTATATAACACCACAGGTATTACACGGTTTCTGCAATGAACCAAGCGAAAATCTTTAATAATCTTAAGTTTAGCAAATTGCACAAGAGATATTAAGCCACATGACCCTGAATTCACAGTTTAACAGCTAACTCTCTATTTGCTGTTCGCCTGATATTAAGAGCAAATGGGACAGCCAATTCCTAAATGAATGGCAGTCATCACTGCATAATTTCAGTATACGCGCTTGCCACAGTGGTTTAGGAGCTTACTTTAGTGTTAGTCATGTCTCTAAGTCACTTAACAGCATTAGAATGGAAAGATATGGTCAAATTTATGAGGCTGAGAACAAACCTCCAGTGAGTACTTAATACCACATTGAGAATCTAATTACTGGTTCACAACACAGCATTTATCAGTTTTTCTCCCTTCATACAGACTCGGTTGCAAATCAGCACACAATAGTATTCAGTTTTGAAGGGACATTTATATGTAAAGTAGCTCTTGTATCTATTTGTGGTAGTTCACAGGTAAAATAACCCTGTTTTAGCAGAGGACAGATCATACAAGGTTGAAAACATAAAAGAACCACAATTATTTTTGACAGTGAGAGCTATGGCAATGTTAGATCAGGAATAATGTAATTGAGAAACATTTGTAAAATGAGGCATGTCTTATGTTAATGGTGGGAAGAAGATGTATGTACAGCTTTCTTAAGATGTATTTTGGACTTCTTTTCATTAAAATTCTTAACAAGGAAATCAGCAGGAAAGAAGTGGAAACTAGTGGATGTTTGTAAATATTTCTTGATGTCTAGATCCCTCAGGAAACTTGAAAAATTTAAATACATAAACCTTTAAAAAAGTTTCCCGGGCCTCTTTGGGCAGGATAAACTTCATTTATCAATGACTGATTAGAATTCCAAATTGGGAGGGGAGGTGGTAAAATTAACATATTAGTTTTGTGCTCCTTGAATAAGTTTTACACTTAAAAAAATCCTGAAGAAGACTTTCCACTAAGGAATGCAAATGTATTTAAATAAAGTAATCACACAACTAATTACAATCACAGTACATATATGCATTTCCGGAAAGTGAACCGCAAATCAAGTATTTTGAGGCAACTCCTTTTCTCCCCGTGAGTTTCCTTTTTTCCTTCCCTTTCTTTTCTTTCCTTCTTTGCTTTCTTGCCTTCCTCCCTCTTTACTCAACATCTTTCTCTCTTATAGGTCTTGCAATAATGCACCCTTATACCGTGAACTGATAAAATTTCAAGACATAAAGAATATAAAGAGATTTCACTCCAAGTTATCTCTAACATGCTAACTACATTAAACGTGAATAATCATACATAAACCATAAAATCTGAACATCCTTTGTTTCCATTACTGTCCACACTAGGATGACGACCTCTGTGAAAACTGCATAAATGATTTGAGCCAACTAGTAATAGCTGATGCTTATATAGGATTCAATATATTCCAGTGACTTTTCTGCATGTCTACATCTAAGTAATTTAATCCTTTAAACAAACCTCTTAGGTAGGAAAGGTTATCATCCCTCAATACGTTCACACAAAGCTAGAAAAAGGTAGAGCTGGGATTTGAATGCCCAAATCTGGTGCCAGAGTCCATGGTCTTGACCATCATTACTACATGTTACTGAAACCAAGTTTCAGAATAACTGACCAAATGTAACATGTGTTATGACAATGAATTAATGAAAAAACTGCTTAGTGTTCTCTATACATGTTAGTCATAGTGCATACTATTGAGTAGACAGTTGCTTGAAATGACTTGGACATTTACTACTATCACACCCAAAAGTGGTAAATAAAAAACTGTTTCAAGTTCCTTGGGTGACTCGTTTTAAAAAGTAAAAAGATGAATGCTGTTTATCAAAACACTGCTTCAACCAGCACTTTAAGACATGTAGAATATTTACATACACTTTATCTTTGAACTCTGCTTGTTTTATGTCTGAAATATAACCTATAATTTATATGGGTCAAGTTAATTCAAATATATTAAACATTCTTTTAGAGAGAGAAAGAGACCCAAAATAGATCTCAAGATCTCAAATTGATTCCACCAAGCATAAATATCTTTCTGGGCAATTGTTTTGTTATTAATTTATTTAAAAACTTAAATTCTAAAGACACACAGAGATTCAGACACCCTCTTCATACATACACACATACAAAATGTGTAGTCTAGTAATATCCTAAGACATATATCCTAGTAATTACCATCCAGGTCAAGAGACAGGATTTTTCCAGCCCTACTAGAGGCCTTCCGTGTATTCCATTTCAGTCACTGCTCCTTCCTTCTCTCCAAAAATAATCACATCCTGGTATGTACTCTCTTCTATTTCTTTATCAACCAAGTGGTTCATCCTTAGACTTAAAAAAACTACAATTTTTAAACCTTAACTTTTATTTTTATTTATACATTTTTAAATATTTATTTATTTGAGGGAGGGAGGGAGGGAGGGGGAGAGAGAGAGAGAGAGAGAGAGAGAGAGAGAGAGAGAGAAAGTGAGCATGCAAGTGAGAGCAAGCATGACGGGAATGGTACAGATGGAGAGAGAATCTCCAAGCAGATGCCCCACAGAACATGGAGGGCTCAAACCCAGGACCCCAAGATCATGACCTGAGCCAAAATCCAGAGCTGGCAGCCCAACCAACTGAGCTACCCAGGTGTTCCTTAAGCCTCTTTTAAAGCACAGACTCTCCCTTTTCCCCTTTCTTTTCCTTCAAATTTATCTGGACAAATTTGAGTTATTTGAACAATAGGAACCACATTATGCACACACATGTGTAGTATAGTTCAACATTCTTTTCTTCGTATTTTTGACAAATTAAAAGCTGGATCCAGAGACCTGATCCCTTTGGTAAGACTCAAGGTGATATATTCTTTTATCAGGAGGCACATATGTGGTTTGCTCTCCTTTTGAGAACTTAGAAGCTGTTGATCATCATGGCCTACATCCATTAATCCTCAGGGGTTGTAAAAAAATGGGTGATTTTCTACTTTGATCATTTTATTTTCATTTAACAGAAATAATTTTATTAAGAGACACTGTTTATCTACTACTTGGTTACCAGTAACACAGTTCATACAGAAAGGGGAAGATAAACGCTTTCTTTTCCTTTATCGATTTTCAAGGTCAAAAGTTGTCCCTGTCATTGTTTTGAAGGTGATCAACTATTTTTGTTTTTTAATATCATTATGAACTTATCCATTTAAACATACTAAATGGGTTTTAATCTGTTACATTTCTAATTTTTACTAAAATAAAATTTTCATATTTGCTGGTGGAAGCCTCTTTTAAGTTGGCTCCTGAGTCCTTTTGACATTACTTTGTAGTCCTTGCTATCTGGTGTAATGAGATGTTTCAAGCTAGTCTTGCACATTTTCTATTTTAGCCATTTCTGCAAGAAGCACTGGCTAGTAAGAAATAGGGATTTAAGACCTAGTCTGGGTGCTGGGGATGCTCATGACCACTGAATTCATCATTGTTTTTAGGCTTCTTCATGCCTAAAAGATGTGGTTATGCAGATAGACATATACCCACATCAATGCATATTTATGTATGCTTAAGACAAAATAGCTCATAGGTTCATACTAATATTTCCAATTAAAATTCAGAACTACAATGTTTTTAACACTTTTATCATACAATCTGCCCATTTAGAGTGTACGTTTCAGTGGTTTTAGTATAGTCACACTAAATTGATTCCCCACAATAAATTTTAGAACATTTTTATCACCCCTAATAAAGAAACACCATATCCATTAGCAGTCACTCCCCATTTCCCCCCAGCCTCTTCAGTCCTAGGCAATCTCTAATCTACTTTCTGTCTCTACAGATTTGCCTATTTAGGACATTTCATAAAAATGGAATCATACAATGTGGTATTTTGGTTGACTCAAGCTTGTTCTTCAGTGAATTTATTAGGAAAGACTCCTGGAAACAATATTCTCTAATTTCTTGCATGCTGATAAGAGTTTGCCTATATCCTCTGCACCTGAAAGTCCGTTTTACGAAATATAAAAGCCTTGTTTCTCATTTTTGTTATACAACTGCCAGAGTTCCCTTTGAGTTTCTATCTGTTAATAATGGAAAGCAATCTGCATTCAAATTTCGGGTTGGGAAGGAGTTAAGACTGTAACTATTCCATAAGAATCCGTGCGTGCTCCTAATTGTCTGTGTTGATAGCAGTTTATTGTTTTCTTTGCAGTGCTTCTCTGCTTTTTAGCATTTCCTTTCCACAGAACACAAGGTTTTTCCAGGGCATGAAGATGTCCAACTTTGCTGCTACTTTTTCATTCCCAGGGATTTACATACTTGGGCTGCCTAAGCATTGTACAACACAAAGCCTAAGTACATTACACCAGAAGCAGTCATTGTGTTTACACTCGAGAATGAGTTAAGAAGATCTGAGATATGGGGAGAAAATTTCTCCCACCACAGCCCTCTTTCAACTTACAACATTCTGTAAACTCGAAAATAAATGTATCATAGTTTTAGAACACTGGATTTACAGGATGCTTAAAAGACGTTATACATTTATTTGAAATCAATGAAAAAATTTGAAAGTCATAAAAGGGCTTGCTCAAGGTAAAGTCAACATGCAAACAAGATTCCAGATTCTAAAAACAAGGTTCTTTCCATCCCTAAGAGCTACTTCTTAAGTTTATTAGACGGACAACTCCATACAATGAATATTTCAAGTAGCCCATTTACAAATTGTTTAATCAAAATTTGGCAATTTCTCTTACAAATACACTTTTAAGTAGTGAGACGCTCAGGATCACTATAGAAAAGTCTACTCCCATTACAGCATCTCAGACAAGTAAATAGCCCATAACTGGAAGGAAAGGCAGAGTTTTCAGGTGAGTAGAGAATCCAGAAAGAAAAGACATTGTTGGCTTTTTATCACATCTATAGATACCCCAAATATTTTTAAAAGTCATATTTCAAACATTTAGAAACTTCTAATACTTGTACGCCCATAACTAAGCTCTATCAATTCATATCATATAGTCATAAAATCACAATTGTTTTAGACTTTAAAAAATAAAGCAAAATAGTTCAAGTCTTAAAAATATGGTTGCTAATTACCTTGGGTTTCCATCATAAAGTGAATCTAGATTTTGATTTGAGAAGCCTCTGAGTGTCTGGTAGACTGCTCCCCTCTTTACAGTCACCTCCTTTATCTCTCAGACAAGGTTTTCTTCTTTTCCCTGGCTTATTACTCAACAGCTTTTCTCTTTCTTTTTCCTCAAAGAAGCATGCACTGCTTTTGAAGTTTCTTAAGGGATATTTACTGCTATAACAACAGGAGAAAGGCTTTCTGCTATGTCTTCCCTAATACCTTTTTGCAATTAGATCCTGTAGAGAAAAAGTCAGATTGTGTCAAGTGCCTCAGTGTTTCTAGATTTCTATGTTAGTAATGAACATAAACTTTATTAATCTATACACTTAACAAAAATAATTCTACTCTTTTGCTTTTTAAATGGTTGATGGAAAATGCAGAGAAATTTCTCATTCACATATTTTTTTTTAGAATATGAGATACTCTATATAGTATTTTGTATCACACATTAGGTTGATTTATGTGTGTGTGTATGTGTAACAAAAAAGTCTTGTTACTAAGATTAGCCCTTGTCTTTTTAAACTGCTCTTGGTAATTCAAAGACGAGGGAGCTGGATCTGAGACTGCAAGAGTTTATGACCAATCTGTTTACTTAAGCTTTGTGTCACCTCTATCTCTGTGTGAACTGAGGATAATATTAACATTGAATTGATGTTGTTGTAAATAAACCACCATCTGAAATGGAAATCTATAAATTGACTATAAAGAGCGAAATTCAATTATCACTGAGTAAAGTCATTTTCTTTATGAAACAGATGTCAGAAAAAGGTGACTTTCAAGACTCTACAGGCTAGATTCTTGTAAAAAAAGTCAAAAAAATTTAAATTTTAAAAGAGTCTAGAACAACTGAATCCTGAGTATGTTTAGGAGCAAAAATTTGGTAATGAGTTTATTTTCCCAACTCTATTGTAACTTTTAAGGCTTTTCTGATTGTAAGATTATTACTAACTAGTTTCTCATCAGAAATCTGATAAGTATAGAAAAACAAAAGGACAGAGGAAAAATCATATACCAATCAGAAGAAAATACTATTTATATTTAAGAAGTTTCTTATGTAATTATTGTTTTCCATAGCTGAAATCATATTATACATGAAATTTTATATTTTGCTTTATTGATATCAATAACTGTCCATGTCACTAAAAAAATGAACAAGAATAAATCTTAATGGCTGCACAGTATGCAGGTGTGTGGGCATTTCATGATCTGTTCCATCATTCCCTTTTTAAAGATGTCTCCTCCTATTCAATGAGTACATAAAACATATCTCTTAGCTGCTTTAGACATTATAAGATTATGTTTTAGATTATTTTTTTGGATAGATTCCTCAATGTGGAATAACTGAAGGTAAATAAATATCTTTATTAAGGATCTCCTTATATGCATATACTTGATAGCTTTTCAGAGCAATTATATCAAATTACATTCGTTTCAGCCTGAGTGAATTGTTGCTCTACTCTCACCAAACTGGGTATTAACGGAGTCTTTCGTTTTTTGTTAATTTGATAGTAAGGGGTGGGGGCAGGGGAGTTGATGTGTTGGTATTTTACATTGAGTATTTATAAATTATTATTCTGTATCTGTCTGAACATGGAAGAAAAACACTGAAGTAAAACTAGCGGGAAGGGCAACACCAGACAGCAGAGAAGTGAGACTGGCATTACCTAGAAGTGTGAGGACTGCTCATTTATCTGCATGGTAATTAAACTCTATTATTTGAGAGGAGGCACCAGGAAATCCCTAAACACCTAGGAAAAACTAGCAGAATGCTAGGTCATGGGATGTAAACTTAGTTAATCCTTAGGGGCCTCCAGTTTTGAGTCCTGTCTTTTGATCATAGTTAACAGAATTAAAGGAAAACATTCCATTAAATGCTGGCTCACTGCAAATCTTTAACGATTATGATAAGTAGGTATGTTAATCATTTTTGGCAGTCACTTTTCTGATATATGACAATAAATCTGAGTTTTCCTTCCTCTCTTTGTTTAGTGAATACAATAGAAAAAGCAAATAGGCAACAGAATTCCAAATTTTTATTCATAGTCAGGAGAAATTTATTCAAGTGCTGTCAACATATGGCAGATTTACCAGCTATTTTTAAATCCTTTTTGGAACTCTCTAATTACATAAAAGCATTCCAATTGTATTGGTAAACCTTCACAATTTATGTCTGTTAATAAAACCAAAATATTTTAGTTTCATTTGAAAAGATAAGGTACTATTTTTCTCCTTGCTATTTTTCAGAAAATAGGATTCAAACATTGAAAATACTATTCATTTTTCTACATTATGTATATCTACATTATTCAGTGTCCTCAAATAAATACTAACATCCTCAGTATGTGCCTTACTTATAAAGAAAAAGTGAATGTATACCTTACTCATTACAGTGTCATAATGAAATATAAATTTTATCATTCTGAATTGTATCTGATACTAATTCAGAGTAAAAAGAGATTGATGCTAAAATCACATAGATATTTTTTATATATTAAGGTATATATATTTTTATATATTATAAATTTTACTTAAAAATATGTTTTATATATTATATATATTTTATATTTTTATATATTAAGGTATATATAATAATATATATTATTAAATATTATATATGAAGGTTTCTGCTTCATGTATTCACTGGACAATGAGAAGCATTTTATTCTACTGATGAGGAAGGTGAGGGAATGTAAACATGGAGAAGGATAATAAGAATGTAATTAAAGAACTATATGGAAAAAAATTCAAGAACGTTGTCTCTAGGAAAATGACATGAATGCAATGAATAAATCATTTCAAACACAATTTGAATAAAAATCTGTTATAGTCTCACAGGTGTTATGAATGTAACAAGTGCTATAAATCTATCACATGATTTAGTTTTCATACTTCAATTATTTTTTGTTGTTCAGGAAGTGAAAGATTTCACAGGTAATAGAAGATGGTTGCTAGCTCATTATATGAAGTTTAGATGTTGAGAAGATGAGCAAGTGAATAAGGAAAAAAGATTGTGGTACTAACTCTGGTAACTCTGGTTTGGGAATACTATGTGGGCAGGGTCATGGACAAGACAGTAGGATCTAATCCCAGTTCCAACAGCTCCTGTGGGACTCTGGAAGCAGGTGCTCACAGCTTCAGTGTATCCGCAACACAGAGATTATGTAATTTCTCCGGTATTGATACTGGCACATGATAATCAGTCAAAAAACAGTCTTATTACCACCATTATCATCACCACCACTGCCGCCCTCCTCCTCTTCCTCTTCATCCCAAAGTTAAGAGAAGAATCTATTATCACTCAACTCTCAAGTTCCTCTGGAATGTTCTTTTCTCCAAATCTTCAGTGGTGTCACTTAGGTCTTGGTTCTAATTCAACCTAAGGGACATCTCATCTTCCCACTCCTCTATCACTTTTTATCCCACAATTGTCTTGTATTTTCTTCATAGTACTTATTGCTATCTGAAATTATCCTGTGAACTGATTTATCATATTATCTTACTAGCATGTACATTTCATGCAAGCTGAGACTCTTTTGAATTTGCTCATTGCTGAATCCTCCAGAGACAGGAACATGACCTGGCACATAAATGATGCTCAAAATAATCATAGATGGCATGTAATATTTGCTGAATAAAGGTGTGAATCATAAATGTGTCAATAGTTGTGTGCCTGATGAGATGATAGAGCTTTAAGGTCTACTACAACCCAGGTAATTCTGGGTTAGTATTCTTCTAAGCCTAGTCAGAAAGCATTAGATGGTCATAAAGTTTAGATAGCAGAAATGCAAAATGAATGCTACAATTATCTGAAATAGTTAAACCTAAATTGAGTAATAAGCATACTTTCTAGTTAAACAAAGGAAGTCTGTGATAGAAGACTAAAGTAAGAAGTCCCTATTTAATAATTATATAACATGTTAGCTGTAAGAATTGAGACACAGAAGTTAACAGTGATTACAAATTAGAACTGTGACTATCAAAAACTTAAAAAAATCTATTAAAATAAGA
This sequence comes from Nyctereutes procyonoides, assembly GCF_905146905.1. Classification (NCBI taxonomy): domain Eukaryota; kingdom Metazoa; phylum Chordata; class Mammalia; order Carnivora; family Canidae; genus Nyctereutes; species Nyctereutes procyonoides. The sequence continues at coordinate 25,425,665 of NW_026575146.1, forward strand.
TCAAACAAGTAAATGCCTCAACCATATGGAACTTAAGAGACAAACGTGACAATCCACTGTGCTTATCTGGTCTAACCCTAACCTTCCACCTAATTATTGACAAATTGAATTTAAATAATAAATAAATAAATAAAATTTTAAAAAAAGAAAAAAAGTGCTTAGAATAGTGAGCTGTGGAAAAATTCTTGTATTCTATGCCTTTACCATTAAAGCTCTTGGATTTCCACATTTTGCAGGACACTGGAATTAACCACTATTTGTACTGCTTTAGAGGAATTGTATACCTCAAATTAAAATAAAGATCAATTATTAAGTTAAAAACATTACCCTCAAGCCTTACATTTATTTTATCATCAATGTAAAAGAATTTTCAATTAAGTTATAAGATGAACTGTTTGCTTTCAAACGTACAATTAATGGTAGCATATTCAGGTATATCAGCAGATCTCTTAGAAGCACTTCATAATGTAGTAGAAATGGATTCAGTTACTACAATGGTTAACCCTAAGATTTGCCAACACTTCTAAACTGTTTTAAAGGGAAAAATTTTAAACAAAATATGTAAACTGTAAATCTACATCATAAGAAGGTAACACAAGAAAGCTTTATATATGAAATCTTTAGAGGACTTAAAGGCGGCACATGGAAAAGATGGCCATCCACGAACCTGAAAATTGGTTCTAACCAGACAGTAAATATTCTAGGACCTTGGCCTGGACTTTCCAGTCTCCAGAATTTGGAGAAATAAATGTTTGTTGTTTGTAAGCCATCTGCCTATGCTATTCAGTTGTAGCAGCCCGAATGGACTAGAATAATAATACCTAAATCCCAAAGCATAACAATTTTGCCAAAGCAAATTTTTGGAAATCAAACAGTTTCATACAGTAGGTAAGACATAATTCTTAAAGAAAATCCAAAATAAATTTACATCAGCATGATCAAATTTACTACATTTATCATAGATAAAATCTAGTTGTAGTTTAAACGAAACTGCTCTGCATAGGTATAGAGTTGCATTAAATCTAATTAGCTAATATGTGTTGTTGACATGTCTAATGTCAACTGTAATAATCTGTACTAACTTCTAGAGTCATGAATGTTTGTCCAACAATCTTATATGTAAATTTCATATTATGTGAATAATTCCTTTTGTTTAAACAGCAACCTGTGTTCAGTACATATTTTCACACACATTTATGAATAGATTGTAAACATTATACCTAATCAAATTTAAAAATAAGTTCACTGATACTTGGCACTTTTCTTAAAAAGACTAATTTTTACATCGTAGTTTTTTTCAATTAAAATATATTACACAGTCAGCCATGCAGACAGATTCTGGTAAATCCCTCCTTAACTACTTAGTCGCCTGATGTTATCCTATCATGACATCATTCAAAGCTCTCGTTTTTAAAATATCTTATCCATGAATAGACATTCTCCAAAGACCTACACATGGCCAACAGACACATGAAAAAATGCTCAACATCACTCAGCATCAGGGAAACACAAATCAAAACCACAATGAGATACCACCTCACACCAGTCAGAATGGCTAAAATTAATAACTCAGCACATGACAGATGTTGGCAAGGATTCAGAGAAAGGGGAACCCCCTTACAATGTTGGTGGGAATGCAGACAGGTACAGCTACTCTGGAAAACAGTATGGAGGATCCTCACAAAGTTAAAAATAGAGCTACCTTACAACTCACCAATTGCACTACTAGGTATTTACCAAAAGGATACAAACATAGTGATCCAAAGGGGCACCTGCAACCTCAATGTTTGCAGCAGCAATGTCCACAAGAGCCAAACTATGGAAAAAGCCCTGATGTCCTTTGACGGATGGATGGATAAAGAAGATGTGGTGCATATATACAATGGGATATTATTCAGCCATCAAAAAAATGAAATCTTACCAATTTCCATGACATGGATGGAACTATTGTGCTAAGTGAAATAAACCCATTGGAGAAAGACAATTATCATATGATTTCACTCATATGTAGAAGAAATAAGACAGAGGATCATAGGGGAAGGGAGGGAAGAATAAAATCAGACAAAATCAGAGAGGGAGCCAAACCACGAGACTCTTCACTATGGAAAACAAACTGAGGGTCACTGGAGGGGAGGTAGGCAGGGGGATGGGGTAGTTAGTTGGGTGATGAGCATTAGGGAGGGCCCTTGATGTAATGAGCATGGGGTGTTATACACAACTGATGAATCACTAAACTCTATCTCTGAAACTAATAATACACTATATGTTAATCAAATTTAAATAATTAAAAAAATTCAGAAAGTCCAATCTTTTATTCATATATCCCACTGTATAGCCTTTATTTCCAGAGCTTCCAGCCACCTGTAAATGAATGCTACCACTCTTGTGCTACTTTAACTAAACTTTAGGCCGTTTAACCAGTCCCATTTTCTCTCCATACTCATCTGCTGTTCTTCACACTTACACTCGTTTTGGACATCATGGCCTGTAATTCCAACAATATTTTTGCCAGTATCTTCAATTCCATGCATTCCTTTGTCTCTGTCACATCTAGCTAGCAAAATACAACTACCACCAACCACCTACCTTCTCCATACTTGCATATGAACTCCTGAGCAATATACACCTAGGAGGAGCGATACCACCATATCACGGTCACCAACCTAGATACTGGCCAGAAACTCTACCATGTTTCTCCAGGCAACCCTTTCTAGAATGATAATTCTATATTATACACACTCATCTCAATGTCTGTTTGCTCTAAGTCCTGGCAGATGTCCTTGTCTTCTACTTCTTCATACAGCTAACAGGGGTCATCAGATGATAATTATCTCACATCTCCACCACCAAATCTACCAAGTCAGTGACGTGCCAATTTTCTCCTCCACTCTCATTCTGCAATGGAGGAAGGATCCCTTCCTGAGGCCATTTGTCCTCTGAATCCCATCTTTCTCCACCTTTTATTTATTTTTTTATTTTTTATGATAGACACAGACAGAGAGAGAGGCAGAGACACAGGAGGAGGGAGAAGCAGGCTCCATGCCGGGAGCCTGATGTGGGACTTGATCCCGGGTCTCCAGGATCGCACCCTGGGCCAAAGCAGGCGCCAAACCGCTGATCCACCCAGGGATCCCCCTTTCTCCACCTTCTTAAAGACCTTCTTGTCAATCAAAAACAATTTACATTCTCTGCTATTACTCAAATCAAAAGTATTCTTGGTATAAAGTCACCTGACCTCTGTTTTGCAATGTCCCGAAGATACTTTTCAGTCTTTCTAAAAACTTGCCTTAGCAGAAGCCCTTGACACAGCTGAATACTTAATTTTTCAAAATGTTGTTTTCTTTCGGCTAATCACATTCTATTGGTTTTCCTCTAACTTCTGGGACCACCACATCTCGGTCTTCTTTTCTAGTCCCCTCTTCTCCCTAATACTGACATGTTAAGGCTCTCTTTTCTCCGTATGTTATATACTCTGGGGAACCCCTTTCCCTTCCACTCCTTCAATTATCATTTAGCTATTGATGACTCATGAGTTCAGGCTATAGCCTACTACATCTATGTTGTATGTCTGACATCCCTAATTTCTAGCTGTTTAGCCAGAATGCCTGAATTTGAAGCCCAGCTCCGCCACTCTGCATGCCCTTGGTCAAGTTCCCTAATAATCTGCTCTGTTTCTTCCTCCATCAAATAAGGATAAAAATACCTATTCTTATTTTATAGGGTTGTTGTGAAATCTAAATGAATTACGGTTTGTCAGCGGAGACTGTCTTCCTTTTGTTTGTTGTTTCTGCAGCATCAAGTGCAGTGGCTCAAAGCAGGTATTCCATAAACATCTGCTGATTCACTAAATAAGTGAACTTAGCAGATGGCAAATTATCACAATTCTGAGGAATTTTCTACTAGCCCTATCAAATTTTAAATTCCTTGCGATAGCTACCGCTTGGAATCCTTCTGGTGGACACCACAATTTCAAAGAAAAAGAACACATAGGAATATTCCTGGAAAAATACAGCTTGTTTAAAACAGACATACCTAGCATTAGAAATCCATGTCAATAGGATTCAGGCAGTAAAAAACGATTTTGGAGTATTGGTTTTAACAGACATTGTAAATTATGAAATGATTCAACGTAAATCTAAATCTATTACCTCATCTCTTTCATTAGACTTTTGTAAAATGAGAAATGACTGGCCTGGGGAAGCACTTAAATCAAAGAGAAAGTGGCTGAAAGAGAAGCACCAGGTCCTCAATAGCTGATCAACACAATTGGGTGCTGCCAGAAAGCAGCGATTAACTCCCGCATCAGACAACAGCAATGGCGGTAACAGTCATTACTTTTGTACAGGGTAGTTTATGTCTGTCAACTTTACTGTTTAAAATTTGGAAAGTTATGGGAGAAGTCTAGAATAGAAAGTATTTCTTGTCTATTTTTTTAAATTGTATTATTTATTCATGAGAGACACAGAAAGAAAGGCAGAGACACAGGGAGAGGGAGAAGCAGGCTCCTCACACGGAGTCTGATGTGGGATTTGTTCCCAGGACCCCGGGATCACTTTTAAATTATAGCAGCCATGTGTCTTGCTCTAGCCAGTGAGATGTGGGTTCAAGTAACAGGTGTCTTTGTGACATAGGCATTATAAGCCAGTGTGCATTTTCTAGATTCTCTTTTACTACCTCCACCCTCCAACTCTCTGACTCCCATCTTGACAAATGGAAATGGTTCAGATGGCAGCCACTCCATCAGTCTGGGCCCTGGATGGACGATCATGAGAAGCAGTCATGGGCAGAGCACATAGAATGTACAGAGCATATTGTCCTAAATCACCGAGATTTTGAAGTTGTCACTTCATCACCTAGGTCAACACTTACCGATGTGAATCTGTTGTTTGCTTACTATGTGCAAGGCACTGTGCTAAACTAAAAGGGACACAAATATTTCATTAGGAAACAAGGTGCCTGGCTGGCTCAGTTGGTAGAGCATGCAACTTTTGATCTCGGGGTTGTGAGTTCAAGCCCCCCACTGGAGGTAGAGTTACTTAAAAAAAAAAAAAGAAAGAAATGAAAAAGTTACTTTTCTTTCCTTTTCTTTTGCGTGCCAAGCACTCTTATTTGGTTTATAATCAGATAGAAATCAGAACAGCTTCTGCTATTATACATTAGCATGAAAAAGTTTTAGAAATAGAATTATTAGCAAACTGTAGAACTGCTTTTGTGAATTGTAGAGATAAAGTTCTTACAGCTGATAAAACTTCCGTGTCTTTGAAAACAATTATAAATACAGGATAGATTTTTATAAACAGAGAAACACATATTGCAAACTTGGATTAAGGAGTAGATACGATTTAGTAATTCACTCTAGGACAAAAAAATGTAGTCATTTCATTTGACTAAAATATATATTATTTATAATCAATTCCATATATTCCTAGATCTTTTAAAGTACAAATTAAACTTCTAATGGTACATTCAATGAGAGACAGTTGGAACTCATTAACCATGGAAATCTAATAAGCAAAATTACTATAATCTAGTATCACTTTGAACCTTTCAAGTGAAAATATTTATTCTGTATATCATATTTCTTTCTTTTTATAAAAATTTAAATAATAAATGCTAAATAGTAAATTTAATACCTAAGGTATACGGACGGATCAATCTAAATTTCTAAGAAATCAGGGTCAAACACATTAGTAGAAAACAACATAAGGAGACAATCAATACCAGTTAGTAAATATGATTAAAATTGCTCTGTATGGCATAAGTGTATCATTAAATGGCTAATAAAGTTTTAGCTGAATAGTTTCCTCAAATTGAAGCAAATATACATTGAATATTCCCTTTCCCATTTACCGTTTATAATTTCATCTTAGGTTTACAATTTCACAAAGTGCTCTAATGTCAATTCTATTTAAAAGGTCCACTGCAGGGGCATCTCGGTGGCTCAGTCTGTTGAGCAGCCAACTCTTGATTTTGGCTCAGGTCATGATCTTAGGGTCCTGAGATCAGAGCCCAGTACTGGATGTGGAGCCTGAATAAGATTCTCTCTCTCCCTCTCCCTTGGGCCCTCCTATCCTCTAAAAAAACAAAACAAAACAACCCCCCCCAAAACAACAACAAAAAAAACCCCACTATAAATGACCAATAATATTTGGTAATTAATTAAATTTTGATGTAGTCTCTAGCTCACTGGCTTTCAAAACTTTCACAGAACTGCATTTTTAGAATAGATTCTAAAAAGTAAGATGTGGGGCACCTGGTGGCTCAGTGGTTAAGCGTCTGCCTTTGCCTCAGATTATGATCCTAGGGTCCTGGGATCGAGTCCTACATCAGGTTTCCTTCAGGGAGCCTGCTTCCCCCTATGCCTGTGTCTCTTCCCACCCGCTCTGTCTCATGAATAAATAAATAAAATCTTAAAAAAAAATAAAAAGGAAAAAGTTTTGCCAGTTAGTGGGAGGGGTTAAGGCAGGGAGTGGGGTGGAGCTTTAAAAAGTTTACACAGGATCTTCCAGGCCATTTGCTTGTTTATGTTATCAATGTACAGATTTTGCTTTAAAGGAAGAATTTTCTGTTGGGGTCTTAAAAAACTAAGGTCACAGAAAGCCTAATAAAGGTTTAGTCACAAACACTAAATATTTCTAGTGTTAGGCATACAGTGCTAACTAAGCAAAGGGCTCTAAAAACAGTAGAAGCTGAATCCTTATTTTTGAGTTGTACAGATTCTACTGGGGAAAGAAGTGATGAAGAAGGCCGTCAACAATGCAGAGTGACAGCATATGCAGAGAATGCAGGGAAGGAAGTCCCTGACTGCCTCCTCGTAGGACTGGAGCCAGGCTCAGCTCTGGAAGGCCTCACTGCAGGGTGCTACCTAGGTGGGGGCAAGGGGGAGCAGCATGAAAGCCACTCTAGGGGAAGTGAATGTGGCTATAGAATCCACACATATGTGCTTGCAGTATTTTAGGGGAAAAAAGGCACACTGTAGTTAGAGAGGAAGGTGTGTGAGAGGCACCGTGAACAAATCCAGAAAGGAGAAGCAAGAGTCTGGACTAAAATGGCCTTCTCCATGGGTCAAATCCAGAAGACTCAATCTAGAAAGGCACAGGGACCAGTGGAGGTTTGCAAGAAGGGCTGTGTGGCCCAATTACAAGCTTCCTTTGTGTTCAGGTGCTGAACTCGCTGAAGGGCTGAGACACTGGAGATAGGGTTGGGTCAGCTGTGCTCTAAGCCAGTTTGCTGCCCCATTATCCTATTGCAGCAAAACAAAACTTACAAACCAAAACGCAAACCAAACCTTTTTTTCTTATGGGTCCCTTCACGTTTCCCAGTTTGGGTTGATGAGAATTACCTTTCCTCACTAGAAGCTAAAATCCACAGGGCAGGGATTTGAGGGGCTCTGGTTCTCAGGTATGTCTCAAGGCAAAGAACGGTGTCCAGCATGTGGCAGGAGTGTAACCAGCATCACTGAAGAGCTCTGTGACTTCTCTGAGGTTGTGACTCACTGTTGTGTGTGCCCGGCTGCCCAATCTCACCTCCAGGACAACGTGCTGCTCTGCCCAAGGGCACACACCCCTGAGGGGGTTTCCTGCCCACTGAGCCCCTCTAACTCACCTCAGCTGATACATTCTTCCCGTTACCACGTCCTTTCCCAGACAAATCTCAGTAAGAATATTGATGAGGGGCGCCTGGATGGCCCAGTTGGTGAAGCATTTGACTCTTGATCTTGGATCAGTGGGAAGTCTGTTTGAGGTTCCCTCTCTCCCTCTCCCTTTTCTCCTCCTCTTCCCTCTCTCTCTCTCAAAAAAAAAAATGAGAGAGAGAGAGAGAGAGAGAGAGAGAGAGAGAGAGAATGAATATTGATGAAAAGGAGGGACAAAAAGCTTTGTAAACCTAGCCCTTTCCTCATTTTGCAATGTATTTAATGCTCTTATTTTTATTATTTCCCTTTCTTCTTGAATCTTTTCTTCTAATTAATATAGATTTAGTTAACCATATAGTATTTTCATAATATAGACATTTAAAATGATGTATTTCTCTAAGAATAACTTTGGCTACTTTCTACAGAGTTTTTTAAAAGATTTATTTATTTATTCATGGGGGGGGGCGCATAGACATAGGCAGAGGAAGAAGCAGGCTCCATGCAGGGAGCTTGATGTGGGACTCGATCCTAGCACCCCAGGATCACGACCTGAGCCAAATGCAGATGCTCAATCCCTGAGCCACCCAGGTGCCCCTTTCCACAGATTTTAAATATAAATAAATGCTTATATTTTAGTTGTTTGTTGAATATCCTATTTTAATATTATAGATTCACTCCCTGATCCAATTATTTAAGAGGTTATTTTAAAAATTTCATGTGGTCTCACCATTTAAAATATGTGTATCTTTTATATCCAATGTTATATTTTGATTGTGGCATTATACATAAATTTTACTAAAAATAATTTCATTGTCTGTAACATACAATAAATATTGGCCAAGAATTTGGTTACCTAATTTTTCTATTACGCCATTATTTCAAGCCTCCATTTTAACTGCATTACTCAAAAAAAAAAAATGAGTGGGGGCACAGGTATATGGACAGAGGGAAAGAGAAAGAATTTCAAGCAGATTCCATGCTGAGCTTGACATGGGGCTTGATTCCATGACCCTGAGATCATGACCTGAGCTGAAATCAGGAGTTAGCTGCTTAGCCAGATGAGCCACCCAGATGCCCCAAATGTTTTTGTTGTTGTTTTTTTTTTTCTGAGACAGTACTTGCACACCACAGTGAGGGGGTTTGGGGGAAGAGTAAAAGAAGAGGGAGGGAAAGAATCTTAAGCAGGTTCCATGCCCAGTGTGGAACCAGAAGAGGGCTCAATCTCACAACCCTGAGATCATGACCTGAGCTGAAGTCAAGAGTCCTACACTTAACCAACTGAGCCACTCAGGTGCCCCTGGGCTTAATAATATATTGCTCTTAGGGTATTATGATCACATTTTTTTTTCAATTTTTTTTTCTTTGTGTGTTTTGCAATTATGCCCTCTATTGATATCTTTGCTTCCTAGACTCAAATCAACTTTGTTAGAGACCATAATTAAAACTATTATCCAGAGAAGAGGAGAAATCTAAGCCTGATTTTTTACAATTTAGGCAGGATTTGGGGACAGGGGTATTAATCTATTTCTGGTGGATCTTTTTTTTTTTTCCTATTTATAATAGTTATACATTTTATGGAAAATTTAGTATGTATAAAGTGGTATTATATGTGGGTCATTTTATGTTATTCACTTTTTAGCGTTTGTAAAAAAGGAAAACCAAATTACCATTAATTCTCTACCCTTTTTTGGTCTGGCTGCTAGGAAACCCATAGACAAATTTCTGCCCATAGCCTAGTTGGGTATACCAGCTGTTTGTTAATTTTACCTGTGATTTTAATATTCTCTATCAGTCAGAGAAAGACAAATACCATATGATTTCACTCATATGTGGAATTTAAAAAAAAAAAAAAGAAAAGGAAAAAAATAAGAGAGAGACAAAGCAAGAAACAGACTCTAAATTCTAAGGAACAAAGTGATGGTTACCAGAGGAGAGATGGTGTTTCATCCATGATGAAATAGGTGATGGGGAATTAAGGAGTGCACTTACAATGAGCACTGAGGGATGCTATATTGTACACCTGAAACTAATATAACGCTGTATGTTAACTACATGGAATTAAAAATTAAAAACATATAGTCTGACTTTATTCTCTGTTTTTAACAGCTCTGTGTATATTATGCACATTTCTTGTAAGAAACCCCAAATATCTGGATCCTATTATGAGAAAATGGTAGATCTTTCCACCAGTAAACTCATATTTCTAATCTTATTTCTCTCTTCCCTACTCCACAATCCTATCCCCTCCCTATACATTTTCTTCCTTGACATTCCTTTTTTTTTTTTTTTAAATTTTTTTTATTTATTTATGACAGTCACAGAGAGAGAGAGAGAGGCAGAGACACAGGCAGAGGGAGAAGCAGGCTCCATGCACCGGGAGCCTGACGTGGGATTCGATGCCGGGTCTCCAGGATCGCGCCCTGGGCCAAAGACCGGCGCTAAACCACTGCGCCACCCAGGGATCCCTTCCTTGACATTCCTAAACTTAGTGGCATTAGCTACTTCTCTTTGCAGGAAGTCCTTTAGCGATCTTTTGTATTGGTGTTTGGAGCAGCGGACTTTTGGTGAATTTGGGGAGGAATATTTTTTGCTCCCTTTGCAATGAAGGATGTCCTGGTGGAGTAAACTGATCTAATATAAGAATCCATTATGTGTGTTTCCCCAGTGTTAGATCAGATGTCTTGGTATCTTTTTTCATTGAAAGCTAGTTCTTCCATCATTTTAGCATTCAGGAGTTGATGTTTTGTTTTTCTAGTTCACATACATAAAACACACTAGTCAAATATCTTCTCTGAGGAGTAAATATCTTAGTAGTTCCAAATTTTCTCTCTTAATTTACAGAATAAAGTAGTTTTGCAAATCAGGAAAAGTTTTGTCAAGCATATCATTAAATTATCAATTTCCATATGGCTTGTCTGTTTCCTCTGATACCCTTACTCCCCATAGTGACATTGTATTGTTGGTTTGTTTGTTTGTTTTTTGGCTTCCAAACATTTATTCTTCTCACCCTTCTAACAGGCCTCAATTTCCTGTTCAGAAATTATCTATACTTGGTCCTCAAAGGATACTGAATTCAAATCCTATAGAAGACTTCTTCTATCATATCCTCTCTTTCATTCCTCACATGTAAATAGAACTGCCAACTGATCTCTTTCTTCTGGGCCTTTGTGTCCTGACAAAGGTAGGAAAAAAATAGGGCATGTTTATTAATTCTAGGATGTCCCAGTGTGACTGTTGAGCCACCTCTGTGGCCACTCAAAACTTACTTCCAACTTGTTTTTCAGCTCTCACTATGAGTCTGTGGCACCATTAAATCCTGTTCAATTCACTTTCTGCTCAATAAAGCCATTGGTTACTACTGTACAACAAATAATATGTAGTATATTCATACATGCTCCTTTCCACATATATCTTCCCTTGCAATGTCTTGTTTTTCATTTGCCAATTTTTAATATCATTTTTGCTTAGGTTACTCCCATTGTACAGTGAGGTTTCTCAAAATTTGTTCTAGGAAACAGTATTGTAACTCAAAGTTAGCAAATGTTATATTAAGGAAAAGGAAGGAAGGTTACAGTTAAGGAAATATGGAAAACCCAGGGATAAATAAAATTCAATTAGTTTCTTTTTCTGTACATTGTGAATTTCTAAGAATATAAGATGTAGCTTTTTCTGAACTTATTTTTAGTATGCATACAGAACCAGACTTATCCTGACATATCTAAAGAAACTAGAGCTCTGTAGAACATATTTTGGGTAATAATATCCTAGATGCTGCTATTTACTGTCTCCAATGAGGACTTTAGTTTCCCTTGAGTTTATAATAGAGCAATACTATCTCTTTTATCTATATTTAATACTAATTCCTATTTAGTATGCATCTTATCTCTATCTTAAACATTTGTAATTCTTGTGATTGTTTGCATTTCTTATACGAACTGAAAATCTTGTAGTTTGACTGTTTTTAATGGCACTACAAAACGTTTTAAGTGAGCTAGGGTGTTTTAGAATTTTTTGAATATGTCCCTATAGTCAAAGTACTTATCAACGGGTATGCCATGTTCCCATAATTTTGGTAGGTTTTAGAGTTCTGCTGGCATTCTTGATTACTATCTAATTGTAATTTAGAAGCATGTAACATAAGCCAGTGGTACTTCCTCTTCTGTTTTTGCAATATAAATTTAAGAATTTTGAGCTTATATCAATGTGGGGCTATATGGTTCTGATGGTGATTTATATGATGTTCTCAAATTACTCCTGAGCCTCAGCAATGAAATGAGCATCTCAAATTATGGTGATTTAGTAGGCCCTCTATGAGATACTTTAGGAAGACAAACTTGCCTAGACTATCTTAGTAAATACCTTGATTTACATAAAAATGTATAATATAGAACTTTACCAACAATCTGAAACCAACTAACTCATAATTTGGCCACGTTGATGTTCTTTCTATTAAGAAATAATATGTTCAATTTTTTTCATTTAGATATGGAGACAAGTAGCTCAAGTACAGACTTGGGGGTAAAATGTTTTTTCTTGACCACATTCCTGATAGCCAACTCCCCCAAGTACATAGGTCAAATGAAATTGTCAGTGATGAGGTGGCTAAGAAAGGAAATGATGTTAAAGCAGTCATCTACTAATCACTTCTCATCCAGCAATCCCACTTTAGAGAATAAATATTTATCAGCTGATTATGGCTACATTATCCAAAATACAGGAACACTGGAAATAACTACTCAACATTTAGGGACTGGCTATACAAATATTATGCTGAGATGATGAACCCTTATGAACCAAAAGTGCATTTTACAGAAACAGAAAAGTATGTAAGAAGGGAACGACCATAAGTAATTTTTATAAAATTACAATATAGAAAATCTAGATGTAATAAAAACAATGTTTTGAATGGGGGTGAGGACAAAGCAAATACATGAAAAGAATACTTTCAGTGGAGGTTTTCTTTGTAGTACTTTGTTTACTAAAGTTAGCTAAGTATGGAATAAAAAAGTACCTTTACAAGATCTGTGGCAAATGATTTTATCTGTGGGCAAAATATCTATGGATATCATATTTAAATAACATATTTAACTATAGGTTTATAATACGCATACACACATAAAACACATGTGTATATAAATAAGACATTACTACAAGTGAAAAAAATCCTAATTAAATATGATGCATATTTAAAAGAAATGTGTTGTTTATCTTTGTATATTCGACTATCCTAATTGAGCCCAGATATAAAAGGATGAAGTTTTTTTTTTTTAAAGATTTTATTTATTTATTCATGAGAGACACAGAGAGAGGCAGAGACATAGGCAGAGGGAGGAGCAGGCTCCCTCTGGGGAGCCTGATGTGGGACTCGATCCCAGGACCTCAGGATCAACACCTGAACCAAAGGCAGACGCTCAACTACTGAGCCACTCAGGTGCCCAAAAGGATGCAGTTCTTATTTTCTTCAAATTGTCTCACCTTCATATAAATGATGAAAAAAGTTAAAAACCAAGTTCATCCTAAGTATTCCCGTCAAAAACAATGAGAACACCAGGCACTGGATACTCCAAGACAAATATTCTAAAAGCAGGAACTTGCTAACTAAAACAACATTAATTTTCCATAAGACTTTTTCAAAATATGGATGCCCTGGCTTAAAGCTTGGAACATCCTAAAGCAAACTGAACAAATGAAGTTATGCGGGCCTGGAAAAAGGGAAGAAGAGGACTGATGCTGAGAAGGTGACAGAGTCCATAATGAGGAAAAGAATTTAACACTTAAGCAGGACGGATAGAGGGGAATACAGAGCCATTTATATACTTTAAAAATATCTATGGTGGAATAAAATCTAAAGACAGAACGTGAAGATTGTGCAGGCTGTTTTGTTATGGCCCAGATAGTGCCCAGGAGACAGCAACCAAGTAAAGCAGCTTTTCTCATTAAACATTTATTGCTCTGCTTAAATCTGTTTTGAAGGAGCATAGAAATACATGAAATACTACCCTAGGTAAGATCCGCTCCTCCCCAGCCAGAATGCTGAGGCTCACACAAATCTGACTGACATGCAATTGAAATATGTGACTGTTTTTCCTTGACGTCAGCTTTTAATACTGTCAACATTAAAGGCAAAGTCCATTCCAACAACTCTTAGTGGACACTTAGGATATTCATAAAGTTGTCCAAAACCTTTCAAGAAAATAGCATCTGTGCTCTTTAGAAGCATGATACAAAAATCTTTTCTTAATCTATCAATAAAAGGCAGCTGAATTAAAAATTCCTGCTTTCCTCAGAGCAGATAATGAACTAAGCCTCACTCTAGGAAGAGCTCCAAAGTACTTTACACAGGGACACCGGCCTACAGGACTTCTCACTGGAAGGCTGAGTACCTCAGCCTTCAATTTCTTTCAATTACCCCTTCAATTTCTTAAATATTGTAATTTTTAGATCTTACCTGTCAGGTAAGGTCACATCTTACCTGTCAAACTTTCTTCACCTTCAAAAAAGTTTTTGTTAAGGTAACATTATGCAAACGTTAACATAATTTTTAAAGAAAAACAATTCATCCACAAGTCTGCCACTGCACTAAACCTCTTTAATTTGTCCACAGGCATATCCCATTTATAGGTATAGTCACATCACACCTAACAGAATGGAGCCAGGCTTTTTAAAAGGCATTGCTTACCATATCCTCAGAACATGTTGTGCCCACCTTTCCCAGCATGCTCGTTTAATTAGTATATATTAAATGAGATTCAGTGTATGCTAGAGGACCATCAAAATATGAAAACAGATACCACAAAAAGCACATTTTACCCCCAAAATGTAATTTTATAGTTTCACCTTACCTCTTCTCCAGATAGATAGTAGGCTGAGAGTAGTCCACCAACAAAGCGTATGTTTACTTCAAAGACAGAAACTTCAGCATTCTGTGGAAACAAAGGAGATTCATACATAAATGATAGTACACAATTGAGAAAAATGCCATCACGATGAAGTCCAATAAATATTTAAATTTTGCTCTATCTTATATGCTTGCCCAGAGCACTTTATATACAAGAGGAAAAAGTTCTGTCTTTTAACAGTGTCAAAATATATGTAAACAGATGAAATAATTTTGACTTTCTTAAAGTAACAATTATAAAATATTTATAAAATTATTTCCTCCCTCTGTACAACAACAGATCCTGGATTTAGCATTCTCTATTTGTGCAGACACCAACAAGGCTAGGACATTTTATTTTTCTATTCTGTGTTTTCCTTTTATTTTATTCTTTTGCCTGCTTTTCCTTCCTGAAAGGCCATGCAGACTCCTTGTACTTTGGTTGGTAGTTGAACATTCTAGCATTCTTCTCACATCATGTTAAAGTAGCATACAGCTAGAGTGCAAATACAATTTGAAGTTAGAGGGACCTGGGTTCCAGGTGCTGGCTCCCACATTCCTGCCTGTGGCCTAAGATGGTCACATCTTTCTGAGAAGAAATTTCATCTGCATAAAGGAGTTTGCTTTTATTATTCACCGTGTGCCAGATCCTGTACTAATATGTTTACATGGACTATGTCCTTCAATCCTCACATCAATTCTGTGAAATAATTCCTGGTCTAGGGATCCCTGGGTGGCGCAGCGGTTTGGCGCCTGCCTTTGGCCCAGGGCGCGATCCTGGAGACCCGGGATCGAATCCCACATCAGGCTCCCGGTGCATGGAACCTGCTTCTCCCTCTGCCTGTGTCTCTGCCTCTCTCTCTCTCTCTCTCTCGCTATCATAAATAAATTTAAAAAAATTAAAAAAAAATTCCTGGTCTAATGTCTATTGTACAAATAGAGACACTGAGACTTATGGTAGTTACTGTGAGTAGTTGAATCAGAATTTGACCAGAGTGCTCAGATTCCTGACCCATGGCTCTGTTATCCTGACTCCTATATCACTTCACAGGAAAATGCATCGTCTCTTTATTAATGATCATATCATTGTGGCATATAATTAGTAGTTACTACCAGTACTTGTGTCATCTTATAATACTTGACTACTAAATGGATCTGTCTGTCCCATGTGCTGTTACTAGACAATTTAACAGAGCCAACCTACAATAGGTGTAAGATACAAGTTAGTGTCTTTTCATGTTGAATAGCCTCCTGAGTAGATGTTCACTTTTGCATAAGGTCAAATCATTCACAGATAACCATGGGCACTAACAGCAAACTATACTCTATGGAGTTAATATCCGGCAAATGAGCTCAGTTAAAATTACGATATTATTTCCTTTACCAAATATTTAACACATAACTACCATGTGCCAGGCACTGGCGTAGGCTCTAGGGTCATGGTAATGAAGACTGACATGGTCCTCAAACTCATGGAATCTATACTTCAGTGGGAGGAAATAATTCCAGAGAATTATTCCTTCCATATATTTTCATTAATTCCCACTCTCTCTAAACAAGTTATAAGGATCTAACAAAGCTAGGCAACTGCTTAAGTTAAAAAATTTTTCAAAAGCTTTCCTGCAAAGGAAGATTATAAAACAACTTAGAAGAGAGAATTACAGGGTGGCTGGGTGGCTCAGTTGGTTAAAGTGGGTAGTTCATTTTCAGCTTAGGTCATGATCATAGGATCTTTGGATTGAGCCCCATGTAGGGCTATGTGCTTAGCAGGGAGTCTGCTTGAGGATTCTCTCCCTCTCCCTCTCCCTCTGCCTCTCTGCACTCTGCTCATACACATCCTCTCTCTCAAGTAAATAAATCTGTTTTTTAAAAAAATAAATAAATAAAAATAAATGTTTGTTTTTTTTTTTTTTTTTAAGGAGAGAATTACTGAGCCAGAGCTACAGAAAAGCATAATATAAGACTCCTTGGTGAGTTTAACAGTATTTCATAATCTGCAATATGCATCTGATATAATTTGACTAAAATCACTCTATATAGGTGGAATTTATCAATGAGGTGTACCATTCTAAATGAGCATTGTATAAATATTGGTAAAAGCTTTTTTATTCCACAAAATTGCTAATAAGGAAAAAGGAAGGTAATTCATTAATTTATTTTGGTTCACATAGCTGTATTTCTTATGTCTAAAGGTAGCAATGTCTTATAATAAAATCTAATGGATTTAAACCCTCAAATCATATCACTCTATTTTTACTTGTATTTTTCAGTTTTAAAAACTGAGAACAGTCCTCTACATTTCTGCCTACTAAAGCCTGATTTTTATATTCTTATTCTGGCCATGGGTACACTAGATATGCATTCTCTTCCTCCTATGAAAATTTTAGATAATCAGGACCTTTATATAGACATCTGATAAAAATTATTGCCAAGGCAGAAGACTGAGTCATGTCAAATATCATCAGAACTGTATCTTCAGCTAGATATCAATCACCTATTGGGTACAGCTGTTCAATCAGCTATTGATCTAACAATGTATTCTAGAACCTAAATTCTGTTTATCCTGCTCTGTCTGTAAAATATTGACCTTGCCAAGTACCATGCTCCAGGTCAGTTGCTTTGCTTTTTGAATTTCATGGATGTAGCAGTCTGGTGAGTCTGTCCAAGAAGCAATCTGGCTTGCTGGTGAATTCATACAGCTATCCAGTGTTTGCTATGTCCTTGTCTTCTAAAGTCTTGCTCTGGAATGTCATATCACCATTAGTAATACTCAAGAGTCATCACATTTTCCTCCTTTTGAAAACTGTAATGACATTAGAATTCTCAACATATTATTTTTTCTATGTCTTTTTATCAAAGTTAAATCTAAATTATTTAGAAACCTTAGCTTGAGAGATCTTTCAACATTCCTGGCTGTTTTATGTTATAGGGCAGAAGACTGAGGTTTAGACACTTTTGGTCACTCTTTACAGATCCTTAGATGAAAAGGACCAAAAAAATGAAAATTATCCCACCGGAGCAAATTGGTATTCTACATTGGCAACAGACCATAAAAACACTACCCTAGAGTCAGAAAGACCTGGGATTGAAGGCTGCTTCTGGAACTAGCTGAGTGTGAGATCCCAGACAAGTCACTTACTCTCTTTGAGTCTCTGTTTTCTCACTTGTAAAAAAAGGGACAAGGCATTCTTTACAAGGCACTATGAGTCTGTGAATGTAAAGCACTGTGCATGGCACTCAGCACAGTATGCTCAGTTGACAGCCGCCACCATTACCCACTGCACAGTAACTCAGCTTAGTTACTTTATTTCCTCAGGGGTTGCTGGAAAATCAGAAACTCTAGAATCCTAATATTCTAAATTTCAGAATGCAAACTGACACATCTTCTCTAACTCTCATGGGAGTACTATTTCTCAATGGCTAAAACTCTTCTTTTGAAATATAACCAAACTTCCTTTTAGGTTTGATATACTTTATAGGATACCTGGATTTTCAAAAGGGAATTTCTATAATCATGGTCTTAGGCTATTTTTATAAATTTCTGATTATGATTTCCATTAAAATAATTTTGTTAAATTTAAGTGAATATATTCATGTCATTAATATTCATGCAGTGGCTTTTAAGATTTTCGAAAACTTTTCCTGTGACTTAACCTAAAGACAGAGGGGTTAGGGCAGGGAAAGGATAGTATGTCATGAAGGGGAGCCCCAAACAGCCTGTAACACTAAAATATTTTGTGATTTTTTTCTAACAATTAATGTGAATTTTGTAGTTTTCTTAATCTGTGTTTATTTTAAAACAAAATTTAATTCCTTAAATCTTTAAGTAAGTTTACATTACAAGAATATGCTCCATGTATTCTATAGCTCCTAGAGCACTGTCAATATGTGAGTCCCAGTTTGAGAAGATTCAGGCTTCTGGCTAAATTGCATGCACCTATTAGTTAAAATCACAATTGATAAACAAGTGGAAGCTGAAAATTTTGCCTGAAGGCCTAACCACAAAAAATCTGGACTGGAGAAACTGTTCTTTCATTTTGGCTTTCCACCACCAACAGCCCTGAATTGAAGGATACACTTAACCGCATTCATGTGTAAATTTAATAAAATATATGGTATAAATAAGGACACATCTAGACTCAAGGAGTAACAAATCATGGAAAAATTAGGCCTCAGTACTAATCTCTTATATTGTCTTGGGTGTCTTAGACTTATAATAATAAGTTTATTCCTGAATATTTCTGGCCTTTGGTTCACTACATATATATGAACTGTGAGATGAACTGTCAGCCTGTCTTTCTTTCTTTCTCTCTCTCTCTCTTTCTTTTTCTTTTTTAAAGATTTATTTGAGAGAGTGACAGACTGCGAGAAGGAGGGAGGGGAGAGAGAATCTGAAGCAGACTCCAAGCTGAGCCCAGAGCCCAATGCAGGGCTTGATCCCACGACTCTGAGATCATGACCTGAGTAGAAACCAGGAGTCATCAGATACTTAACTGACTAAGCCACCCAGGCACCCCAGGATAAGACTTTTCAAAGCCATTGATTAAAGAGCAGTTAGGGGATCCCTGGGTGGCACAGCGGTTTAGCGCCTGCCTTTGGCCCAGGGCACGATCCTGGAGACCCGGGATCGAATCCCACGTCGGGCTCCCGGTGCATGGAGCCTGCTTCTCCCTCTGCCTGTGTCTTTGCCTCTCTCTCTCATTCTGTGTGACTATCATAAATAAATTAAAAAAAAATTTAAAAAAAGAGCAGTTAGTTGCCTATACAACTTGTCTATTTTCAAGCTTAGAAGGTATCTTTATAAATAGTATTTCAAAGTACATGTTGTATTAATATTTTGGGGATAAAAAGTATAAACTCCTGCGAGGAGGGGCAAGATGGCAGAAGAGTAGGGTCCCCAAGTCACCTGTCCCCACCAAATTACCTAGAAAACCTTCAAATTATCCTGAAAATCTATGAATTCGGCCTGAGATTTAAAGAGAGACCAGCTGAAATGCTACAGTGAGAAGAGTTCGCGCTTCTATCGAGGTAGGAAGACGGGGAAAAAGAAATAAAGAAACAAAAGGCCTCCAAGGGGGAGGGGCCCCGCGAGGAGCCGGGCTGAGGCCGGGGCCAGTGTCCCCAGGACAGGAGAGCCCCGTCCAGGAGAAGCAGGAGCTGCACCAATCTTCCTGGGCGGAAAGGGGCTCCCAGGGAGTTGGAGCAGGACCCAGGAGGGCGGGGATGCCCTCAGGTTCCCTGGGACAGTAACAGAGGAACTGCGCGCCCAGGAGAGTGCGCCGAGCTCCCTAAGGGCTGCAGCATGCACAGCGGGGCTCGGAGGGGCTCGGGGGAGGCTCCGCGGAGGGGGCTGAGTGGCTCAGGAGCAGCTCGGAGGGGCTCGGGCAGAGGAAGAGGCTCCATGCGGAGGGGGCTGTGTGGCTCCGGAAGCAGCTCGGAGGGGCTCGGGAGGTGGCTCCGCGGAGCGGGCTGTGCGGCCGGAGGGTGAATCCAACAGCGCAGGCCCGGGAGCACAGGGCGCCAGGATACAACCCAGGATCCCGCCTGTCCCAAGGGGGCCGGACAAGGAGGCTCCTGCCCCGCCCTGGAGCCTCTAGGCCCTGCAGACGGAGAGCTCGATAGTTACTGCGGGAGCTGACTCCAGGGCTCCAGAGCTGGCCGCCGCCACTGCGGTTGTTCCTCCTGGGGCCTCATGGGGTAAACAACCTCCACTGAGCCCTGCACCAGGCAGGGGGCAGAGCAGCTCCCCCAAGTGCTAACACCTGAAAATCAGCACAACAGGCCCCTAACCCAGAAGACCAGCTAGACGGACAAGTTCCAGGGGAAGTCAAGGGACTTAATGTATACAGAATCAGAAGATACTCCCCCGTGGTCTTGTCTTTTCTTTTTTCTTTTCTTTCTTTTTGATTTCTGTTTGCTTCCCCCACCCTTTTTTCCTTTCTTTTTCTTTTTCTTTCTCTCCTCTCTTTTTCTCCTTATCCCAATACAACTTCCTTTGGCCACTCTGCACTGAGCAAAATGACTAGAAGGAAACCCTCATCTCAAAAAGAATGAGAAACAGTCCTCTCTCCCACAGAGTTACAAAATCTGGATTACAATTCAATGTCAGAAAGCCAATTCAGAAGCACTATTATACAGCTACTGGTGGCTCTAGAAAAAAGCATAAAGGACTCAAGAGACTTCATGACTGCAGAATTTAGATCCAATCAGGCAGAAATTAAAAATCAATTGAATGAGATGCAATCCAAACTAGAAGTCCTAACGACGAGGGTTAACGAGGTTAGGACTTCTAACCTTGTTAGAACAAGTGAGTGACATAGAAGACAAGTTGATGGCAAAGAGGGAACCTGAAGAAAAAAGAGACAAACAATTAAAAGACCATGAAGATAGATTAAGGGAAATAAACGACAGCCTGAGGAAGAAAAACCTACGTTTAATTGGGGTTCCTGAGGGCGCCAAAAGGGCCAGAGGGCCAGAATATGTATTTGAACAAATCCTAGCTGAAAACTTTCCTAATCTGGGAAGGGAACAGGCATTCAGATCCAGGAAATAGAGAGATCCCCCCCTAAAATCAATAAAAACCGTTCAACACCTCGACATTTAATAGTGAAGCTTGCAAATTCCAAAGACAAAGAAAAGATCCTTAGAGCAGCAAGAGACAAGAAATCCCTGACTTTTATGGGGAGGAGTATTAGGGTAACAGCAGACCTCTCCACAGAGACCTGGCAGGCCAGAAAGGGCTGGCAGGATATATTCAGGGTCCTAAATGAGAAGAACATCAACCAAGAATACTTTATCCAGCACGGATCTCATTCAAAATGAAAGGAGAGACAAAGAGCTTCCAAGACAGGCAGGAGCTGAAAGAATATGTGACCTCCAAACCAGCTCTGCAAGAAATTTTAAGGGGGACTCTTAAAATTCCCCTTTAAGAAGAAGTTCAGTGGAACAATCCACAAAAACAAGGACTGAATAGATATCATGGTGACACTAAACTCATATCTCTCAATAGTAAATCTGAACGTGAACGGGGTTAATGACCCCATCAAAAGGCGCAGGGTTTCAGACTGGATAAGAAAGCAGGACCCATCTATTTGCTGTCTACAAGAGACTCATTTTATACTGAAGGACACCTACAGCCTGAAAATAAAAGGTTGGAGAACCATTTACCATTCGAATGGTCCTCAAAAGAAAGCAGGGGTAGCCATCCTTATATCAGATAAACTAAAATTTACCCTGAAGACTGTAGTGAGAGATGAAGAGGGACACTATATCATACTTAAAGGATCTATCCAACAAGAGGACTTAACAATCCTCAATATATATGCCCCGAATGTGGGAGCTGCCAAATACATAAATCAATTAATAACCAAAGTCAAGAAATACTTAGATAATAATACACTTATACTTGGTGACTTCAATCTAGCTCTTTCTATACTCGATAGGTCTTCTAAGCACAACATCTCCAAAGAAACGAGAGCTTTAAATGATACACTGGACCAGATGGATTTCACAGATATCTACAGAACTTTACATCCAAACTCAACTGAATACACATTCTTCTCAAGTGCACATGGAACTTTCTCCAGAATAGACCACATACTGGGTCACAAATCGGGTCTGAACCGATACCAAAAGACTGGGATCGTCCCCTGCATATTCTCAGACCATAATGCCTTGAAATTAGAACTAAATAACAACAAGAAGTTTGGAAGGACCTCAAACACGTGGAGGTTAAGGACCATCCTGCTAAAAGATGAAAGGGTCAATCAGGAAATTAAGGAAGAATTAAAAAGATTCATGGAAACTAATGAGAATGAAGATACAACCGTTCAAAATCTTTGGGATGCAGCAAAAGCAGTCCTAAGGGGGAAATACATCGCAATACAAGCATCCATTCAAAAACTGGAAAGAACTCAAATACAAAAGCTAACCTTACACATAAAGGAGCTAGAGAAAAAACAGCAAATAGATCCTACACCCAGCAGAAGAGAGTTAAGAAAGATTTGAGCAGAACTCAATGAAATCGAGAACAGAAGAACTATGGAACAGATCAACAAAACCAGGAGTTGGTTCTTTGAAAAAATTAATAAGATAGATAAACCATTAGCCAGCCTTATTAAAAAGAAGAGAGAGAAGACTCAAATTAATAAAATCATGAATGAGAAAGGAGAGATCACTACCAACACCAAGGAAATACAAACGATATTAAAAACATATTATGAACAGCTGTACGCCAATTAATTAGGCAATCTAGAAGAAATGGACGCATTCCTAGAAAGCCACAAACTACCAAAACTGGAACAGGAAGAAATAGAAAACCTGAATAGGCCAAAAACCAGGGAGGAAATTGAAGCAGTCATCAAAAACCTCCCAAGACACAAAAGTCCAGGGCCAGATGGCTTCCCAGGGGAATTCTATCAAACATTTAAAGAAGAAACCATGCCTATTCTCCTAAAGCTGTTTGGAAACATAGAAAGAGATGGAGTACTTCCAAATTCATTCTATGAGGCCAGCATCACCTTAATTCCAAAACCAGACAAAGACCCCACCAAAAAGGAGAATTACAGACCAATATCCCTGATGAACATGGATGCAAAAATTCTCAACAGGAATACTAGCCAATGTACTTCAAGAGTACATTAAGAAAATTATTCACCATGACCAAGTAGGATTTATCCCCGGGACACAAGGCTGGTTCAACACTCGTAAAACAATCAATGTGATTCATCATATCAGCAAGAGAAAACCAAGAACCATATGATCCTCTCATTAGATGCAGAGAAAGCATTTGACAAAATACAGCATCCATTTCTGATCAAAACTCTTCAGAGTGTAGGGGTAGAGGGAACATTCCTCAACATCTTAAAAGCCATCTACGAAAAGCCCACAGCAAATATCATTCTCAATGGGGAAGCACTGGGAGCCTTTCCCCTAAGATCAGGAACCAGACAGGGATGTCCACTCTCACCACTGCTATTCAACATAGTACTGGAAGTCCTAGCCTCAGCAATCAGACAACAAAAAGACATTAAAGGCATTCAAATTGGCAAAGAAGAAGTCAAACTCTCCCTCTTCGCCGATGACATGATACTGTACATAGAAAACCCAAAAGCCTCCACCCCAAGATTGCTAGAACTCATACAGCAATTTGGTAGCATGGCAGGATACAAAATCAATGGCATTTCTATACACTAACAATGAGATTGAAGAAAGAGAAGTTAAGGAGTCAATCCCATTTACAATTGCACCCAAAAGCATAAGATACCTAGGAATAAACCTAACCAAAGAGGTAAAGGATCTATACCCTAAAAACTATAGAACACTTCTGAAAGAAATCGAGGAAGACACAAAGAGATGGAAAAATATTCCATGCTCATGGATTGGCAGAATTAATATTGTGAAAAGGTCAATGATACCTAGGGCAATATACGTGTTTAATGCAATCCCTATCAAAATACCATGGACTTTCTTCAGAGAGTTGGAACAAATTATTTTAAGATTTGTGTGGAATCAGAAAAGAACCCAACAGCCAGGGGAATTTTAAAAAAGAAAACCATATCTGGGGGCATCACAATGCCAGATTTCAGGTTGTACTTCAAAGCTGTGGTCATCAAGACAGTGTGGTACTGGCACAAAAACAGACACATAGATCAATGGAACAGAATAGAGAACCCAGAAGTGGACCCTGAACTTTATGGTCAACTAATATTCGATAAAGGAGGAAAGACTATCCACTGGAAGAAAGACAGTCTCTTCAATCAATGGTGCTGGGAAAATTGGACATCCACATGCAGAAGAATGAAACTAGACCACTCTCTTGCACCATACACAAAGATAAACTCAAAATGGATGAAAGATCTAAATGTGAGACAAGAATCCATCAAAATCCTAGAGGAGAACACAGGCAAAACCCTTTTTGAACTCGGCCACAGTAACTTCTTGCAAGATCCATCCACAAAGGCAAAAGAAACAAAAGCAAAAATGAACTCTTGGGACTTCATCAAGATAAGAAGCTTTTGCACAGCAAAGGATACAGTCAACAAAACTAAAAGACAACCTACAGAATGGGAGAAGATATTTGCAAATGACATATCAGATAAAGGGCTAGTTTCCAAGATCTATAAAGAACTTATGAAACTCAACAGCAAAGAAACAAACAATCCAATCATGAAATGGGCAAAAGACATGAACAGAAATCTCACAGAGGAAGACACAGACATGGCCAACATGCACATGAGAAAATGCTCTGCATCACTGGCCATCAGGGAAATACAAATCAAAACCACCATGAGATACCACCTCACACCAGTGAGAATGGGGAAAATTAACAAGGCAGGAAACCACAAATGTTGGAGAGAATGCGGTGAAAAGGGAACCCTCTTAACACTGTTGGTGAGAATGTGAACTGGTGCAGCCACTCTGGAAAACTGTGTGGAGGTTCCTCAAAGAGTTAAAAATAGACCTGCCCTATATGACCCAGCAATTGCACTGTTGGGGATTTACCCCAAAGACACAGATGCAATGAAACGCCGGGACACCTGCACCCCGATGTTTCTAGCAGCCATGTCCACAATAGCCAAACTGTGGAAGGAGCCTCGGTGTCCATTGAAAGATGAATGGATAAAGAAGATGTGGTTTATGTATACAATGGGATATTCCTCAGCCATTAGAAACGACAAATACCCACCATTTGCTTCAACGTGGATGGAACTGGAGGGTACTATGCTGAGTGAAGTAAGTCAATCGGAGAAGGACAAACATTATATGTTCTCATTCATTTGGGGAATATAAATAATAGTGAAAGGGAATATAAGGGAAGGGAGAAGAAATGTGTGGGAAATATCAGAAAGGGAGACAGAACATAAAGACTCCTAACTCTGGGAAACGAACTAGGGGTGGTAGAAGGGGAGGAGGGCGGGGGGTGGGAGTGAATGGGTGACGGGCACTGGGGGTTATTTTGTATGTTGGTAAATTGAACACCAATAAAAATAAATTTAAAAAAAATAAAAAAATAAAAAATAAAAAAATAAAAAAAGTATAAACTCCTTTTAACAGATTAAATTGCGGTATTAAACAATGTAACCTAGTGTAACATATGTCTTAGAAACTTTTAGTTTCATATTTAAGTAATATGATATACATTTGAAGGTGAACAAAGTGCAAGTTCTTTAGGCCACAAAGATAGGCAAACAACCATCTTCTCTATGTGAATAGATTGGTTTTACTATGCAGACCCAGAAGAGCCCTCAAATAGCAGTCCAATCTATCACTAATTACTGTCAGAGAGAACAACTCAGTATCCTTTTAAAGTCAAAACCCAAATCATCACCCTTGGCAGGCTCTGATTAGCATTCAGATAGAAAATACTGAATAACTCTATTCAACAAGATAATTAACTTATCTGTACCCATGAGGATATAATTCTGCTCTAAAACAGACTAAGGCAAATGCTAAGGCAAAAGTCACTTCTTTCATGGTCTATGGCATAGAATTCTGGACCTTAGTCAAGTACTCATTCATGCATTTGAGAAGATACAAAATTGCTTTTTGAGGTCAATTTATTTACATCTTTCTAACAGGGAACCTTATAGCTTATTTTCCTGGAAAGTAGGATGACATTCTGTCTGGTTAAAAGAACAATCTGGAAAAAAAAAAAAAAAAAAGAACAATCTGGGTCATTAAACTGTTGGTGGGAATATAAACTGGTGCAGCGACCATGGAAAACAGTATGGGTGTGCCTTAAAAAAACAAAAAACCATATGAGCTAGTAATTCCACTTTGGGGTATTTACTTAAAGAAAAATGAAAACACTAATTCAAAAAGATATATGGTATGCATGCATACACACACACAAATACTACTCAGCAAGGAAAAAGGATAAAATCTTGCCATTTGTGACAAGATGGATGGACCTAGAGGTTATTATACTAAGTAAAACAAGTCAGATGAATACCATAAATCTTTACAAATATCATATGATTTCATTTATATGTGGAATCTAAAAGACAAATGAACAAAAACAAACATATTCATAAATACAGATAACAGTCCGGTCATTGCTACAGGTGAGGAGGTGGGGATAATAGATGAAGATGATTAAGAAGTACAAACTTCCAGCTATAAAATAAGTCACAGGAATGAAAAGTACAGAATAGGAAATATTCAATTAGTCAATAATATTGTAAGAACACTGTATGGTTACAGAGGGCGACTATACTTAATGTCATCAGCATTACATAGTGAATGGAATTGTGAAATCACTATGTTGTACACTTGAAACTAATATAACATTGTATGTCAACTGTATCTGATATCTTTTTAAATATTTATTATTCGAGAGAGAGAGAGAGAGAGAGAGAGAGAGAGAGAGAGAGAGAGGCAGAGACACAGGCAGAGGGAGAAGCAGGCTCCATGCAGGGAGCCAGATGTGGGACTTGATCCCGGGACTCCAGGGTCACACCCTGGGCCAAAGGCAGGCGCTAAACCCCTGGGCCACCCAGGGATCCCCTTGTATCTGATTTCTAAAGCATACAGTATTCATTACAATCAAAAGTACAATCCAGGTGCTTGCTCAAGACCACCATTCTCAATGTGTTCCTAGGCAAGTGTCTGGAACAGGCTAATCATTCTCAAAGCTCGGCCTCTCAGACAAAGGTCTCACTTGACCTCAATGAAGAAAAGTGCTTTTTAATAGTAATTTTAACATAAATTTGGCTTTCACTGAGGTTTTATACAAGAAATTATCATCTGGAGAAAATTTCTACATATTCTATAAAATTCATACTGAAGACAGTTTTCAACATTTCCCATGTGAGGTTGTAGGGGATCAATACTTCTTTGAGGTGACAGTAAAGAATAGGAAGCTCAGAACTGAATTTAAAAATGCCCAGAGATGAAACTCTTGAGCATTTGTCCTTGCTTTAATAATTTTCCTGTACCAGGAGCTATCACAAATCCCTCCCGAAAGTAGGCTAGGTAAAAACAGGTAGATCAACTGCACTTGAACTCCAGATTATTTCTAACTATTTCAAATATGGCAAAGTACAGTTACCTGTACACCCTGTCAGCCTGTCTTCTAGCTGAGTCTAGCACAGTCTGTTGGGAAGTGGGGCAAGAGAACTTAACTTCTCTTTCATTTAATTAGAATTTATTGAATACTTATGGAAAAATGCACTTTAATGAGTGCTATGATATTAAGAGTATATGCCTAACTTTGGAGGACTCATTCTCTGGCTGCCTATATAGTTCTCAATTCTTTGTATTTCCTCTCCAATAAAAACAGGGTCACTGAGTTAGGCAGCCCTTGTTCACTCATGGCTTTTACTTGCTGCATGATTTGGGGCAGGTTAATTAATCGCCTCTTCATCTATAAAAACAGGGAAAATACCACTTACTCTGTATGGTCGTCACAAACACTAAATGAGATAACCTATTGGAAAAAAATCACCTAGCATAATACTTGGCATGTCTCAGCACTCTTTAGATGGTATTTTCCTCTTTTCGTCACTTCTTCCTAAGAAAACCTGGTTCTAGCTAAGTATTCTATTTTTCCTTCTAGACTATAAGTTCCATGAGGGTAAGTAACTGATCCTTAAAGGGTATTTGGTGAATAGTACATGAATGAAGTAATGAATAATAATGAGCAATCAAGAATCTGTTTTATATTCTTTGTTTTAGGATTACTTTGAATTAAAACCAGAAAACTCATCCATTGGAGTCTACCCTTAGAGGTCTGCCCAGACCTATGTGCCTCCACAGATACTTGAATAGAATACAAAGCTCCACCTAGGAGGCCCATGCTCCTACATATTATCCCAGTGATTTATTTTAAGTCTGTTATTAAAGCCATTTGAACTTTGTGCTACCAAGTATGCAAATTGAATCAACTTGCTATGCCTTAATTAAATGAATTTAATGACTGTATAAACCAGTAAGAAACATTTACTTTATACCTTTAAGTGATACAAATTGAATATTTCACATACAAACAAATTTAGTCTTGACTGAAAGATTGTTTTATACTCAGGAGCACCACAGGATAAACCAATGCTCAATATCAGTGTTTCTGTTTCCTTCTTCTTTTTTTCCCTTGTAATAAATTTGGATGCATTAACTTTTTTGCAATACCCTCACATTGTCAATTATAATGCTTTCTCGGGAAAAAGTGTGAATTTAAAAACAAGCAATAATTTATCTATGCTGGAATAACATTACATTTTATCCATAAAAATAAAACACATTTTCTCTCTTTGCTTAAGCTTTTCCAATTTCTTCACCCTTCAGATAAATGGGAAAAGTTTGTGTTTTCAGAAAGAAAAGTGTGTAATTGTTGATAGTCACCCGAATCTCTGGGTAACTTGAGTCATTAGAAAGCACATTCTCATATAAGACATTAAAACCAACTACAAAACTGTAAGCTAAAGAAGATTATAAAATAATGATTCAGAGAGTAAAACAGTATAAGTTCCCTGAATTTTATTTACTAATTTTAATGTAAGAAGTACTATCACTTGGCTGCTATTGATAAACTTTTTTTTGGATAAACTTTCTTTTAAAGGAAAATATGACAATGCCCAAAGAGACAACTATAACAAACGTTTGAAAACCTCTCACATTCACAATAGTATAATCAACAGAAATTTGAGACCCATGGCTATGATTTTTAAAGTATATTTTGAAAGATACAGACCAAGATTATCAATAACAGTTCTAACATACATGGTACTTACTTTTCACAAGTCTGTCAATTAATAGGATAAAATCTTATTAAAAAACAAAAATACAATTTAAAAAAAAACATTATAGGTCAGTAGCTTAGCAATCACTTAACAATAGTCCAATTGCTTTATGTTACAAGTAAGGAAACAAAAAATTTGGCTCTTCTCCACAGTCTGATACCCCCTATTAGATTCCTTCCCTTTGCTTCCGCACAGTCCCCACGGTCCATAGAACACATTCATGTCACCTGGTAGTGGTCTGAGGTCAGCCAACTGCTTTCTGTTATCTTGTCTGTTAGCTTGAGAGGCCTTTGTTCTTTTAAATAAATGATTCTTAGGTTTCTCAGACTACTGCCAGTCATGAAAGCAAAGAATTGTGGCATTATTTGGGAAGGTCTAGGGAAGCAATTCTTTAATTATCAGATACTATTCAGGTCTAGTAGCACTAACATCTACTTTCCTGTCTTCAATCATTCAATTTTAGATAAATGAGTTCAGTAAAGATGTAGGATACAAATTAATATACAGAAATCTGCTGTAATTCTATACATTAACAAAGCAGCAGCAGAAAGAGAAATTAAGAAAACAATCCCACTTAGAGCAGCACCAAAAATAATAAAATGCCTAGGAATAAACCTAACCAAGGAGGAGTACTCTGAAAACTAAAACAATGATGAAAGAAACTAAAGGTGACACAAACAAATGGAACAATATTCCATGCTCATGGATTAGAAGAGCCAATACTGCTAAAATATCCATACTACCCAAAACAATCTATAGATTTAATGCAATCTCTATCAAAATATCATCATTTTTCACAGAACTAGCACAAATAATCCTAAAATTTGTATGAAAACACAAAGGCCCCCAAATAGCCAAAGTAATCTTGAAAAACAACAAAGCTGGTGGCATCACAATTCCAGATTTCAAGATATACTACACAAAGCTGTAGTAGTCAAAACAGTCTGGTACTGGCACAGAAACAGACATGTAGATCAATAGAACAGAATGGAGAATCCAGAAATAAACACACACTTATTTGGGCAATTAATCTATGACAAGGCAAGAATATACAATGGGGAAAAGACAGCCTCTTCAACACCTGGTGTTGGGAAAAGTGGACAGGCACATCCAAAAGAATCAAACTAGACCACATTCTTGGACCATACACAAAAATAAACTTAAACTGGATTAAAGACCTAAATGTGAGATCTGAAACCAAAAAATTCCTAGAAGAAAACACAGGGAGTAATTTCCTTGACCTGGTAGAAACATTCCCTCAGGAGAAGGAAACAAAAGCAAAGTGAAAGGATTAGGACTATACAAAGTAAAAAGCTTTTGCACAGCAAAGGAACCATCAACAAAACAAAAAAGCAATCTACTGAATGGGAAAAGACATTTGCAATTGATATTTCTGATGAGGGGTTACCATCCAAAATATACAAAAAATTTTAGCATTTAAGACCAAAAAAGAAATCTGATTAAAAAATGGGCAGAGGACCTGAATAGACATTTTTCCAAAGAAAACATACAGCTGACCAACAGACACATGAAAAGATGTTCAACATCACTGATCATCAGGGAAATGCAAATTAAAATCACGTGGGATATCACCTTACACCTGTCAGAATGTCACAATACACAAGAAATAACAGGTGGTGGCAAAGATGTGGAGAATAGGGAACACTTGTGGGAATCCAAATTGATGCAGCTACAGTGGAAAATAGTAGGAAGCTTCCTCTAAAACTTAAAAAGAGAAATACCATTTGATCCAATAATTCCACTCCTGGGTATTTATCCAAAGAAAATGGTAACACTGATTTGAAAAGATACATGTACCCTTATATTTATTGTAGCATGATTTACAATATCGAAGATAGGGAAACAACCCAAGTGTCCATCAACAGATGAATGGATGAAGATGTGAGATATATATTTGGAATATGACTCAGCCATGAAAAAATGAAATCTCGCCATTTGCAACAATATGGATGGACCTAGAGAGTAAAATGCTAAGTGAAATAAATTAGTCAGAGGAGGACAAATACCGTATGATCTCACTCATATATGGAAATTTTAGAAACAAAACAAAAAAGAAACTGAGAGGAAAAATCCCCCTAAACTAGATTCTTAAATACAGGGAACTGGTGTTAACACAAGGGTCTGTGTGTGTGTGTGAAATAGTAAAGGGGATTAAGAGTATTTTTATCTTGATGAGCACTGAATAATATATAGAATTGTTGAATCACTATGTTGTATACCCAAAACTAACTATGTTAATTGTACTTCAATTACAGAAATAAACAAAGAAAAAAATACTGGGTAACAGTAGGAAAAAACAATACTTGATTTTGGAAGGATTCAGTTCCTATTCTCCGAACCTTTCTTGAGAGGGTTGCAGGAAGGGAACACACTATCCATTTTCTCTCCCATAGATAGCTCAAGACAAGCCCTATTTAAAGGTGGGTAGCTGAATTTATAAATAACAAGGTGGGACAGTAATGCTAGTAGGAGACAACAAACCCTCAAAAAGAAACAGAATTTCCTTTTTCACTGCTTTAATTTTTCATACTCCATTAATAATATTAGAGCTACCACCATTCCAATCAAATAGCTGTAGAACCTTGAGCAAATCACCAGCTCCCTGGGTCTGTTTTCTCATTTTTAAAATGAAAGAGCTGAACACATTGATCTCCAAGGTCCCTTTATATTGGCATATATCTTCTTTATATTCTCAATTCAATTATAAGGCAGATTAAACATAGACTTATCTAATTGTTCTTTAAGGCAGTGATCTCCAAAATGGGGCATATAAGGCAATTAATAAGAGGGTTGGGACAAAATATTTGAAGTTTTAATTTACATAGGTTTTTAATGCAGAGTTAGGAAAAAGATTTAGTTTTACTAATCTTTAACACTCTGCCATTGGTATCCTCACTGGGTCTGTGGGAGAATAAGAGCTCCACAAAGTGGAGATGTTGACAGGGAAACAATCTTTCTTTGCCCATTGTCAACACAGAGCATGTTGCTTGGGCCTGGTTATGGGGATTTACAGATAATTGTTGTATGAATACCAGATGGACAAGAGGTTTGCTATGCTTTCTGCAGAACAATCTCAGATTAAAAATAATACCAATAATGCCAAACGAGTGAATGACTAAAAAAAGCTGGGCCAACACTCCTCTTAAAACAAATGTTTTGTCAACCTCATTATGTGAGGTAAAACAGTGACTATGGAATGAGATTAGCTCTGACATGGTGGTGTCCTCCCAAATAAAAATTATCAAGAAGGACTGGAAGTGTCCATTCTCCTTAATTCTGAACTTTTTCCTTGGTGTATAATGGGTTTCGAAGTATTTGTTAAGAATGAGAGTATGCATACAAGATTTTTTAAAGGACTTCAAATTCATATTGACAAAACTTTATTCAGATAAGGGCATACAACGAACAAAGCTGGAAACCGTACTTGTGCAAGAGGAGACAGAGCTGCTGTTGGATGTACGTTGAGAGTTTAGCCGAGCATCTCTATGGTATTGCTGCCTCAGCGTTCAGGCGGCCTGTGGGGGACCTCAAGCAATGCCAGACTCTCATGCAAGCGCATGCCCTGGATAACAGCCCGCAGAGGCACAAGCAAATGCAAGTTCCTGATATGACTCCCCCAGTCGTCCTTGTGATCAACAGTCTCCCTCAGCTCCCAGGGCCATCCCCTTCTGCACTCCTCAGAAAAGACGCCTTTTTTTTTGTTTGCGGAGCTTACCAAACCCTAGCTCTTTTTTGGTTTGCATTGACCAAATTGGCTTTAGCCTAGGACCCCAAAGGACTATACCCACTCTAAAAAAGGCATGTGCCCCAGGTCCTGTCTATCTGTCCTCTGCTTTGACCTCCCCGTTGTGGCCCCTAGAGGCCTGCTGTGCACCTCCTCAGGACCTGTGAGTAATAAACTTCTCTGTTTTAATTTCTCTTGTGGTCTTTGTTGAACTGCAGAGCTCACTCATCTGGCACCCTGTGCTCTGATTAACAAAAGTTAATTTAACAAAATCAAAACAATGTGCCAGGGCCTTTGAGATGGTGATGTGCGCCAAGGACAATGTTTACCACCTGGACTGCTTTGCATGTCAGCTTTGTAATCAAAGATTTTGTGTTGGAGACAAATTTTTCCCAAAGAATAACATGATCCTCTGCCAGACGGACTACGAAGGTTTAATGAAAGAAGGTTATGCACCCCAGGTCCGCTGATGTATCAACATCACCCCATTAAGAATACAAAGCAGTACATTCTTTTATCTTTTTTGCTCCACATGTATGTAAGAATTGACACAGGAACCGACTGAATAGCGTAGATATAGGAAAGCAGGATGGTTATATGGAATAAAAGGCAGACTGCATCTGTATGTAGTGAAATTGCCCCAGTGCCAAACACAAGCACGGAGCCACACAGATCTGTGTTGGCCTCACTGAGGCTCTGACACGCAACTAGCTGTGATCTGGATGAGTCTCTAAAGTTCTAATTTCTAAACTGTACAGGTATGAAAATAATGCCCATCTCACAGGATGGTTGTGGGACTTGAACATGAATGTTTGGCACATGTAGGTCTCCATAAATTTTCATTTCCTTTTCTTTACATTTTAATTTGCCAAAAAACAAAGACATGTACTTGTGTAGTAACGGAGGGCAAGAATATAGTATGGTACTATTTAAAATTGCATTGTTTCCGCTAGGTCATATAACACCATAATTTGCCCCACAACAGAATTTGTCCATGTTAAACTGAGATTTAAGAACTGAATTGACAACTTTTGTTTAACTCACCACATTAAAATCTAGATTTTCTTCAACCCATGATTTTGCCTCTTCAAATTCATCTTTCATTTCCATTATAAAAAGAGTATCCAGGGCATCTACTATTGTTGCTCCTTTAATACTACCTGAAAAATATCAGAAAAATAACTATTAAAATATTTGACAGATACATACAAGCAAATTGACCAAACCTGGAGAGGGAGAGGATAATACTGAATTTATTAATAAAAGGTAATACTGAACACAATCTAAAATTCCTATCACAAAAGAAAATTTTAAAGCTGCATTAAAACCCAACTAATCATTATAACAGGGTATGGATTGATACACTAATCTTTAAAGTTTCTTCTGAGTTGTAGAAAATAATCTCTTAGAATTTCATTTGTGACTCCATTCTCTAGCAAGAAAAAAGTAGATCCGAAACAGAGGAGCAACACACATATTAATTTTAATGTAATCACATAAAAGTACACCTGTGCAAAAGTTTTAAATATAATTAAATCTAAAATTATGATAGCTCTAATAAGTGATTATTCAAAAATGGAATTTCACCCCCTCTTTGAAGGCCTGACTGATCCTAACCTCCCCTCCCACCCACCCAGCCCATCTCGACTCGATGATTCATTTCCTCTGAACTCCCTTGACATGAAGGCTTTATGTTGGTCTTGCACTCATCACTTTCTGCCTTCCATTTATAATTATTTGTGTATATCTCTTTTGGTCTATAAACTTCCTCAGAATGGAGAAGTCATGTCTTTTTTTTTTTTAATTGGAGTTCAATTTGCCAACATATAGCACAACACCCAGTGCCCATCCCAAGTGCCCCCCTCAGTGCCCATCACCCAGTCACCCCAACCCCCCGCCCACCTCCCCTTCCACTACCCCTTGTTCATTTCCCAGAGCTAGATCTCTCATGTTTTGTCACCCTCACTGATATTTTCACTCATTGAGAAGTCCTGTCTTCTTCATCTGCACATTCCATATTAAGAGACTTATTAGGTTTCAATGCTTCATAATAATTTAAAATAAATCATCACTGTATTAACAGAGAACCAAATAATCTCTTCGATAAACATTATGACAAATTTACACAAAACTGATTTATCAATGATGTGAGCAACTTTCATAGGGATAAAAACAAAAACAGAACTAGATGTTAAAAGTCATAGTAAACAACGAAAAAAATAAAGTCCTCTGAGTCAGCATGAAGTTTCTGAATTTGTCTTCAATTCCTGCAATTCATCATCCCTGCTGATAACTGTGTCGTGAAAGCACTACTTATAAAAACACCTGAAATCGCTTCTACTGCCACTACTCCAAATTTGTTGGGCTCTCTTCATCTCTAAACTGTTTCACTGTAATAGGCCAACCAGCCTTTCTGCCCCTCTTCCAGCTCTCCCTCACTGCTCTCACAATTCCCTTCTCCCTACCTGAGTTCCTGCTTCATAGGAATATCTGAACTTCAGATGAATATCTCCTGAACCCTCTAATGATTTGACAACTATTTACACGCAAGTCTTCTGTACGAGGCCAGGAATTCTGCAAAGACTTGTACTGCGGTGATTAAACCAGTGCTAGAAGGAGAGCCCACCACACGGAAGATCCTGAATAAATGGAGAGAAGCACAGTGTGGTGATTAGGACCACGGACTCTGACCTTAACCACACCTGGGTCTAGCCCCAGTATGGCTAGTTAGTACGTGGCTAATATGTGGCAAGCTGTTCTGAGCTGCCTTTTTCTCATCTATAAAATGCCTATGATAATGAGGTTAAGTGAGATGTCGGAAAAATGGCACTTGGCATGTCATGAGTGTCAGTTGACACTGTTGCTTGTTGTATGATCTGATACTATTTAACACCTTCAGTTACAGTATAAAAAGTCACATTTTCTATGGGGAATTAAGAAGTGTCAGAATAAGACTCTATTCCCTTCATCCTGGGACTTATGGGCAAAATTGTGTAGGGTTAAAGAAGAATCCAGTGCAATGAGAAGGGCACTGGGTACCTCTGTGACCCAAGGAATCCAACTTTTCTGTTACCTAGCTTCCTCACCTCCACAATGAGAATGTTATTAACATCCACAGTACCAATCACCAAGGGATGCTGGGAGGACCAAATGCAATAAAGCATGCCAAAGTAGACAAATGAAAAGTTCAAATAACTGATGTAATCTATTTGCACTTTCTCTTCCATGGCATAAACAGGAGAAACCCAGAGCTACTGTTGGGAGTCACCAAGATACAGTGAAGATCACCATGGCAGGCTGCCTTGGCCAGCTTATCAATAAAGACACAACTTTTACCTGATAGGAAGCAGTTAATGCAGTGGACCAAATGCTCCTCTGCTGGGTATCACCCCAGGAGCTAAAAATCATGATGCTGAACCTATGTCCATTAAATGAGAATCTTTGGAAGTGTGCCTCAGGCATCACTTTTTCAAGGTAGGTAAGTGATTCTAACATACGGTGCTCAGTCTGAAGGACATACTATGCACAGTCCTCGCAGATAACTTCCATCAGGTATGCAAGTTTCCTACATGGACTGGAGGGGCACTCAAACATCACCTCTCACAGGTTCTGTCAACTGGAGAAAAATTACTGTCACTAAGAAACCAAAGCACATTCTACTCACCAAACAAACTGCTAGAATGGCCTTCTTTTGATATAGGTTTCAGTTCATTTAATCCCCAGGCATAACGCTTATAATTATTCCAAGCATGTTTCATCATCTGAGAAAAGAAATGAAAACAGGATTATAATTTGAATTTAAGAGGTTTTTGCTACAAAACAGATCATATAGTGAAGACCTAAAGGTTAAAGCCTTAAAATTCACTGCTTAGTTAAAAGGATGATTAATTAAAAAGGTGACAATGATATGAATAAACTGGCACACACGTGTGCCCACACACACACACACAGGTTGCCCCTTTATATTTACAAATGGAGATTTCTTGTTTAAAAGAGCACATACTATTTTCAAGTCAGTTCCCAGTAACAGATATTTAGCTTATTCTAAAAAGGATGAACTATCTGCAAAGAGTCTATATTTAAGGTACTGGTTTTTTCACAAGGTTCTTTGTATTTTGTCAACCTCATAATATACAAATATTCAGGGTTATCACTTTAAACACTTTGATGTATTTTGACCAAGTCTACGTGGAGAAGCGTAGAGGACTTAAGTAAAACTCTATGATTATATCTAAATTTGGGGAAACTTCAGCTTGTTTTAATATAATCAATCCTGAATTGTATACATGTGTATATATGTGAAGCTGATCCCGTATACTTCCATTCTAGGCTCCTTGTACCAGGAAGGTTTTTAAAGGCCAAACTTCTCTGCCATTAATTGTATAAGTTATTTTCAATTATTTTCTTTTTTTAATTTTTTTAATTTTTTTTATTTTCAATTAATTTTAACAAAATTTATATATAATGAAAACCAAATTAATTTCTCTTGGCTTACAGATAAAGTTCTGACTTTTTGTGCTAAAACATTAACTCTAGTAGAAAGTGAACGATTGTTAAGGGGAGAAATTGTTCTAAGAGCCTGTCAAAATAGTTGTATATTCACTGTATAAGAGTTGTTGAATTTTTTTTATGACTCAAAGAATATAATTATTTTTGTATCCCTTTTTTAAAGAGGGCAGGAGACTCTTCACATGTCTCATTCATGCTGCTATTCCCAATCCATTAGCAACGTCACCAAAATATGAGCATAATCTGAAAATGTCCTAATCTGGCTCCATATTTTAAAATACCTTAAAAAAGCATCAGTTAAAGTTACAAATACAAGGGTTGTTTATTTCTAAAAATCTTCAGTGAGATCAATATAATTTTCTTAAATCTTCATATGTCCCTGAACACAATAATAAACATCTTTCTTTAGCCAGTTTGAATATTATCTTCACTATTACTATGAATAATAACTACAAAAATCTGTACAATTTTCTGGGTACCCTGCTACATGCTCTACATTCAGTATCATACTCAATTCTCATTACAACTCTATGAAATGTTGTATTACTATTGTTTGGTAGATAAAGAAACTGAGGCTTGGAAGTTAAAACCCAAGGAACTTTAGTGAGGGTCCTGCCATTTCTTCACAGCTGAAGAGCCAGGGTTCATCCCTGTGTTGGCCTGACTCCAAAGCCATGGCATTAACCAACATGTTGCATCATCTTCCTTTAATGAGTCAGCAACAGAATCTTCCTTTGATGAATCAGATTGTTGATCTTCCCCCCAGTCCACAGAACGTGGACAAGATAGTATTTTCAAGATTTTCTCTTTATAATTTTATTGGAAAGTATAATAGATTTAAGGATAAAATAACCTGACTTATAACTCCTATAATACCCCTGATTAGTCACATATCACGGATGAGTCATAGTTTTTACGAGATTTTCTTTATCTGAAAAAAATGGGGTAATTCCTCACGGGGTGTATGTAAGGATTACATGAACATAGCCTATGACTGCACTTAGTGTACTGCTTCCACATGGTGGGTAATCACATGTTTATTGAATTTGAACCTATGCTGAAACCAATTAAATTCACATCACAGAAAAAGAAACTGATGAGCTTGTGAAAAGACTAGGGATAGGAAATCCACAAAAACACCTTGAGATTACATCTGAGTTTGATTTGGTTTTCCTGTTAATGGACTACATTTGGTAAACTTCATTCCTGTAAATTTCCAAAGACACTTTATAAATTCAAAAGCTTTTGAAATATACCTGACACAAGAACAATAACAATAAAATTTTATGATGATGTGTTTTAGCCCTCAGTCTGAGTGGAAACCAGTGTCATATACTATTAATGACTCAAAGATGGCATAAATCTCTCCCACAGAAGACTGCTGCTTTATAAAACATTATCATTTATACCATGTACTACTAGTACAGAACTTCCTTGAGTTGCCTCTGTAGTATATATTAACTTTTTTCACCTTTTTTTCCCCAAGGGAAAATCTGGCACTAATTGCTTGGCTTCCTACATTTTAAAAGTTGCTGTGGCACATTTCACAAAATGGGTTCCTCATCCCATGATATTTCTAGGGGTTAGAGAGAGAAAAGAAAAAGAAAACCATGTGGTCAAAATACCTTGAATGGAGCATAAAGAGTGGTTTCTCCAGGAACTTGTCAAAAGAACAGCCATGTTGTTAACTGATTCCAGTGGTCGATGACCTCTGGAAATGATTTACCAAGTTCAAGCCAAACAGAAGACGTAATGTGTATGTGTGTGTAGAGTAACAGTGAGAATGAACTCACAAGTTATATGTAAGCTCAGCTTTGTAACTAAGATTTATGACTTTACAAATACCTGAAAACACTGAAATGGTACTAGCTTCTGATTTTACAGTATTAAGCCACTAGCCAGCTAAGGGACCATGTGGATGAGGTATTTAATGTCTTTAGACTCAGTGTGCTTATGAGCTGACAGGCTACAAAGGTCACTTTCAAAGTTCAACTACTAACAAAGAAGTCCACGGATAGGATTAATCTTCATCTTCACATGCTCCTTAATTTTGTTTTGTAGTATTTCATCAATTTAATTAGAGTTGTAGAGCCTGACATCCCAAGTAGAAGGATTAAAATAGCCCTAAACAACTAGAGGTTGATTAGGACTTCAAACACAGTTGTGAAACCCTTGTGTGAAAAAAGCAAAAAACAAAAAAACTCTGAAAGCATAAGAAAGATTTGTATTTTCCTGAATGCCTATGTTTGTACGAGTGAGAGGTATAGCTAACACAGTGTGAATGGAAACAAAGAGAAGAAAATGATACAAAACACTAAAATAGCAATCCATTATATTCACCCAGAGAAACTTAAAACACAAAATATCCCCAAAATAGCATTATTTCTCCTTGACTCTATACTCAAAGATTCCTCCACTAGCACTTTCTTTTCAATTGGCATCAAGGCTAAGTAATTAGGCAGTCATTTATTTAGTGTCTGCTACACTATGAATAAGATACCGAAGGATCTTAGTGTACATGACTCTATCATGCTTATAAACTCGTAGTGTATGGAAGCTTAACATTGTCTGTTCTTACATACTCATAAATATTTATAAATATAGCAGAATAAGAAAACTAATGTTGTGCCCAACTCTACTATTGTACCTAATGATTTGCTTTCAATTTTATGTCCTGACCTAATCAAGGATGGGAGAAGCCACAAATAAACTAAATATGCTTGAATTTCCCCAGGTATGTATAGAGTTCATAACCTACATTTTTGTTGCCTTTAGAGAGTTTTTTTTTTTAATATTTTACTTATTTATTTTAGAGAGAGAGAGACACCATGAGCAGGAGGGGCAGAGGATGAAGGGGGGAGGGAAGGAGGGGGGAAAAGAGAGAGAGAAAGAGAAGAGAATCTTAAGCAGACTCCATGATGAACATGGAACCTGATGTGAGGCTTGATTCCAAGACCCTGAAATCATGACTTAAGTAAGCTGAAACCAAGAGTCGGATGCCTAACCGACTGTGCCACCCAGACACCTCCCCTTACAAATATTTTTATTTGCTGATGCTTTAATTATATGATCTTAGGTTATTCACGATACATTAAAAAGCTTTTTGAAAATCTGTTTTTGCCGGACAGATCTTATGAAGGCTTGAACTTTCTATGCTCCTTTAAAAAAAGGCTACAAGCTCAAGTCCCACTTGTAGTTCCATTCTGTGTGGACTTACACAAGATTTTCATCATTTATACAGTGTGATCAGAGTAAGTCCCTGGCACCTGTGGACTGATCTAGGGCCTGGTGTCTGACCCAAAGGTAGACAACTAAGAGCCAGCCAGTAGCCCTGAAGATGAGGTGTCTGGATGTGAAGCTCTGTCTACTGGATGGACCAACCCAATCCTCTACTTACGGAAGTGTAACAGAGATATTCGCAAAGGATCCAGAGGCCAGAGTGAGGTAGAAGCAGAGAAGTACAAACACACAAAGAGAGCTCCAGAAGGAGGTAGCAGCCTGGGATATTAAAACCACAGGGTCTTATCTTATCAACGGTCAACAGATGCTGGTAAGGTTTCACAGAGCATGTAAAGCAGGCAGGCTCTAAATGGCTAAAATGCTGATTTAAAAAAAAAATAATTGGATGTGTAAAAATTTTAATTTAGTATCAGTAGGCTATTGATACTACTATCAATACTAATATAACAATATATAACAACATTCTGGCCTATGTACACTAGCAACTCAAGGGCCAAAAGACAGAAGCCACTTTTGGCTTGTCAATAGCTTGACATTTGGCACTAAAGGGAAGAAATTATAGTTCAGTGACATTCACACTCCCACCTGTTCTAGAGATGAAGGGCTGTGTGTGTGTCTGGTTCAGGTGAGATCTAGGGTGTGAGGTCAATCCACCTCCCCATTCAAGAAGAAACGGATAGCCTTAGCTCTTAAAACTATACTTAGTTGATGCTTTGAAAAAATATGAATTTTAAAAGCCAGACAGTAGATTCTATCAAACTTTGCCTGAAATGATTTGTTTGTCCCATGAAAGTACCTCCCAGAACTTTCAGATAAAATCTCAAAAACACTTTTAGGATCACTGTATCCATCTTCCTTTTTTTAATCTTTGGTGAACTGGGAAGTGGCAGACAGGAAAAATAAAAAGTGATTTCAGGGAATCAGGTTGCAGCTTCTCCAAAACCTCAATTATGCACAGGAGAAGAATTTCTAGATGTGTGAACACAAGGCGACAATCTAGGCACGCCGCCTTCTTATCTGAAGCTGCACCACTTTGGAAGGAAGGCTGAGAGAAGTGGAAGGAGTGTCAGGCCAGGGAGAGACCCGGGGCTGGGGACAGCTGTCGGAGGGAGCAAAGCCAGCAGCTTCCCTGGGGATGACCGAGCCCTGCTGCCTGGTTCTCCTCTCCTACACTCTTAGTTTTCTCATCTTTAAAAAACAACAATCAATTGTAACAAAGGTGCAAGATGTTAACAGTGGGCTGTGCAGGTGCTGGGCTGTGTAGGCGCTGGGGTAAATGGGAACACTCTGTAATTTCCCCTCTATTTTGCTATGAACCTAAAACTGCTCTAAACAAATAAAAGTATATATTTAAAGAAGAGTAACATCACCGTCTTCACGGCACGGTCATGCGATCCAATCGGAGAACGCGCCTGGCCGGGGAAGACCTCCAATGAATACTGCAGGCCTCCATGCACCCTACCTCCTCACTGCCCTCCTGGGCCCAAGGATTAAGCAGCAGAGATAAGAGAGAAGAGCCTGAGAAAAAGGAGGACACTTAGCTACACTCAGAGCAGGCAAGGCAATTCAGGGAGAAGTGAATTAGCAGGAGAGAAAAGGAAAGAGGCCAATGTCACCCAAAGGTGACAACGCAGAGCTTGGTGTGACTGCATCCACCGAGACTGCAGGCCCGGAGTCTACCCCGATTATAGCGTCTAGCATCCTCTCACTAATAGGGATCAAGACAGACCTGGGGACGATGCTCCTCCTGACGCAGTTCCTCACGGAGCAAGGCCCCGAGCCCAGCACCCTGCTCTCTCTCAGGGCCGAGCACCAAGGAAAACCTGCCCAGCAGTGACAGTTCCCAATTTTACCCCAGATCGAATTAAAACATTCATTCAGGAGCCTTGCTCAATTTATCTCCTTCAAATGCTGAAATAGATGAGTTCTCTGTCCCTTCCTCCAAGGCTGCTAAGGTGTTCTGTTTCCAAGATCCTTTTTCCT
The DNA here is from genome assembly GCF_905146905.1 of Nyctereutes procyonoides. NCBI lineage: Eukaryota > Metazoa > Chordata > Mammalia > Carnivora > Canidae > Nyctereutes > Nyctereutes procyonoides. Next base: position 25,468,390 of record NW_026575146.1, read on the forward strand.
AATATTACAATGCCAACTGCTGCTTTTTGAGCACCTACTGGTGGCACGATGTGAATTATAAATGAGGACAGAGTAGGATGCCAGATTTGGGGAATAAGAGGACTCCGTGTGACATACGTAAAATATGTTTATCTGACGTGCAAATTCTAACACGTCCTGTATTTCAGCCAGCCCCCCTAGGACACAAGGACAGAACACGTTCAGTGCCTGCTTGCCTGTCCAGGGCCAGCTCCCTGGCTTGTGTCCTGCTCCGCCTTGGGCCTGAAAGAGGGATGAAAACTAGACAGACAGAAACAGAATGGCCAGGTCCAGAGCAACTGGAAATGACAGGGCATATGGTAAAACAAGAGTGGAGGTTCTGACTAATGCCATTTATGAAAAATACTAAGCTTGCGTTTAAGGTTTTTGAGCCAGGTTTTCCAGAGTGCTGGGGGAAAAAAAAGTCTGCTAGCTAAGGAAAAAAAAATAGATCTGTGAGCCACAGATAGCCCACAGACCAGCAGTCTGCAACGCAATCCCCAGTTTATAGGTACATGTCTAGACCTGACCACACTGTGTTTAGATCTGTGGGCACATCGCTTACCCACATGCACTCAGCAGGCAGGGCTTGGCCCACCTCTGCCATAGGCTGCCCTCACTGCCTGCTCTTGGGTTGTCCTGGCCCTACCATCGGTACTGTCTCTTGGCCAAGAATTAGTGGAATTAGCAAGGTCCTCCAGACCGGAGATGTAAAAAACATTGTGCACACACTTCTCAGTAATTCTCTTCTGTTGGATTTCACATTTTAGGATGCATTTAGAATTTTCAATGCTCTATTTTATAAATCAAACTGCAGGCGTTGAAAAGGAGAAAGGGACTGAACGGTGTCAATTATCTACCACAAGTCACCGTAAGGGGAACTTGATAACAATTTACCACATACTGATGCCTCACAACACCTCTGTGAGGTGTTATTACTCCATTTTACAGATGAGAAAGCTGAGGCCAGGCATAGTGCAGAGGAAGAGCAAGGCTACAAACTCACTGGTTCTGATTCTTGCCACTATAAGGGAGCCCCCTTTTTTTTTCTTTTTTCTTTCTTTTCTTTTTCTTTTCTTTTCTTTTTTTCTTTTCTTTTCTTTTCTTTTTTTGCTGCTAGTCACTTTTTAAAAGATTTTATTTATTTATGCATGGGGAGGGGAGAGGGTGGGAGAGAATCTCAAGCAGATTCCTTGGAGCCAGATGTGGGCTCCATCTCACAGCCCTGAGATCATGACCTGAGCTGAAACCAGGAGGCGCATGCTTAACCATGGAGCCACTTAGGTGCCCTTGCTTCTTGTCAACCTTAAGATAGTCAACCTCAGTCTCCGAGCCTTCCCACCATTCTGTGTACACAGGGCGGCCCTATCATGGGCTCCAAGGAGACAGCCAGGCCTGGTACCACATCATGGCACTCACCACACAAGCTTGTGAGACAGCTCAAGGGAAACAGCTTGCAGCACTGCCTCCCCCTGCCTGCTTTGCATCCTTCATGGCCTTCCTTCCCCTCCACTTCAGCGCTCCCGCCAGCTCTAGCCCCAGCTCCTCACCTCCTGGCCCTGGAGGCTACCTGAGCAGGGAAGATGGCGGCCATGCTCATCCCTGGATTTATGGAGAACCGTGGGTCCCCCTCCTTCACCCCCAGCTGCTGTCTTCAGCTGTGCCAGGTCCTGAGCTTTATCAGCCCCACCTGGGCGACCTTTGGCCAGTTTTTCTTTCCTCCTCACCACTAGTCTTTTTTTTCTTGTCCCTGCGTGAGCAATTTGTTTGTTACCAAGTACTTGAAGCTGCCTCTTAACCACTGAGTGGCCACGTATGTGTGCATGACTTCTTCAGTCAGATGTCCTGAATTCTTCCACAGTCAATTTTAGTATACCTTTTTTTTTTTTTTAAGAAGTAGGAAATACACAAAGGAGTAATTATTTAAGGCTATTGTATGAACCCAATGGGCCACTAAGCATTAATTCCCCAGTGAATTGAAAGAGTGGTTAGCAGTAGTAATATCTTTGGAAAAAGCATGAGAATGCCTGATCAAGCCAGTTTTAAAAAATGAGGATTCTAGTTAATATCCACTTGTGAGGACAGACTGTCCTGTTTTTAAGAAGTATCTTATTCCCTAAGAGGGAGCCAGTTTTTCTAGATCCAGCTCAAGGAACTGGATCATATGCTATTTAATGCTTCTCTTTCCTTTGTGTCCAAATTCTGACATTACTTCTAAAACTTCTGTGCTGTTACCAAGTGGAAGAGGGTACAGGGCAAAAAACAAACATACAAACAAAAACCTCCAAACCAAAACAACCACCCCCAGACTTGACTAAAATGTTCAAATACATATCTCTAAAATAATTCTAAAGAACAGTAACTTAGCATCTCAAAAGTGAGACGTTAGAAAAAGGTCTAGGATGTGAGTACCTAGCACATCCTTTTTGGGGAAGAAGTACTATTACTGAGAATGTTTTATACATTGACAAGCTCTGCAGTAGCTGAGAATCTATCACTTGCAGTTATTTCCTCATCAAAAATATCAGCCTTGTGGTTAATAACTATGGTTCTTTTTATATAGAAACTGTCACTCGAGTTTAAAGGTTCAATCTCCGGGTTTTGAGTCTTTCTGATGGTTTTTAATTGACCTAAAACTGCATTCATTAGATTATCCTGCTAGACCTCTGTGGTCCCCAGTCAATGGGCTGGTAAGGCTTTTCCAAACTGGGAAGCATCAGCATCTACAGATCTTTGCTAGCAATTCAGACAAACTGGTATCCCTTGTTGGGATATCATGAAACTCTCTTTATTCTAAGAAGGAGATCTAAAAGTATTTTTCTATAGAAAACAAATTCTATTCTTATGGAGGGTCTCATCTGAAAAGATTTCTTTAAGGTTTAATATTTGTAATAAAAAAGTAAGTCCAAACATTCTTTTAACTCATGCATGTCATTCCACAGCCTCAAATTTTCACTACATTTATCTTTCTGCACTGGTGACACAATGGTTTTTTTAGAACTGAAATATGCTCTCTTGAAGGGATTTGTTTACAGATTTGTCAAGATGGTAAAGACAGATAACTTTTTAAATATTCAGTTTTAAAACTTTACAAATACTGTGAGTTAGGAAATGAGAAATGAAAAAAAAATTAGCTTGAAATGTATATATAAAAATGGGCAAAAATCAGATATTTAAAAAACTATATTATTTTATCACTGTTTTTTTAAGTAAACAAACTAGCCCTAGATAATCAAACCCTATTCTGCTGCAGTTAGCCAAAGGGTCCCAGGGCACAAGTGTTTCTTTTTTTCTCTCTCTTTTGTGTGTATATTCTTTAAAGTAGGCTTTATTTTTTAGAGCAGTTTTAGGTTCACAGTGAGACTGAGCAGAAGTACAGAGATTTCCCATATACCCCCTGCCTGAACACTATATGACCACCTCCACTATCAATATCATGTGCCAGCAGGGTACATTTGTTAGATCAACAAACCTATATGATGCATCATAATCACCCAAGTCCACAATTTACATTAGGGTTCACTGTTGCTGTACATTTTCCATGGGTTTTGACAAAGATATAATGACCTGTATTCACCACTGTAGTATAATATAGAAGAGTTTCACTGCTGTAAAAGCCCTCTGTGCTCCAGCTATTCATCCCTAGCCCCACCGCACTCCTGAAACCAATGATCTTTTTACTGTCTCCCCAGTTTTGCCTTGTCTAGAATTTTCATATAGTTAGAAGTATATACTACATAGGCTTTTCATATTGGCTTCTTTTACTTAGTAAATATGCATTTGAGGTTCCTCTGTGTCTGAATTTGCATGGCTTCATAACTCATTTCATTTTAGAGTGAATAATATTCCATTGTCTGGATGTACCACAGTTTATTTACCCATTCACCTTCTGAAGGATATCTTGATTGCTTCCAAGTTTTGGTAATTATGAATAAAGTTGCTAACAAAAAGGAAGTGACAGGACACAACTGCTTTCTTTTCAAATTAAAACCAGTTAAGGGGGGGGGCACGTGGGTGGTTCAGTGGTTGAGGTTCTTTCTGCCTTTGGCTCAGGGAGTGATCCAAGGGTTCTGAGATCAAGTCCCACATCAGGCTCCCCTGCAGGGACCTGCTTCTCCCTCTGCCTATGTCTTTGCCTATCTCTCTGATTCTCTCATGAACAAATAAATAAAATAAAATAAATTTAAACAAACAAACAAACAAACAACCAGTTAAGGGTACCTGGGTGGCTCAGTAGGTTAACCATCTGCCTTCAGCTTGGGTCAGGATCTCAGGGTCCTGGAATCAAGCTTTGCATTGGGCTCCCTAATTAGTAGGCAGTCTGCTCCTCTCTCTGTCCCTTTCCCTGGCTTGTGTGCTCTCTCTCTCAAATAAATAGATAAAATATTTTAAAAAAAATTAAACCAGTTAAAGGATTATAAATTGTAATTTTATAAGTTATTATTTGAAGGTAGAATGTATTAGTTATAAATGTCACACAGTATAGGAAAATAATTTTTAAACCTTCTGAAATGATTACCCTTAAAATTGCCCATTATTAATGAGTAGTTGGGATGCCCATGATCATTCTAGAATCTATGATTTTATATGATTCTTAAAGTAATCCTTTTGTATACCAGAGGTAACAGTTTTAGACATTATCTGGCCATAGCAATAATAAAAATGTTGCATTAAAAGGTGGTATTTTAAAAATTACTTATGAAAAGCAATATTTATGTATACTGAATACCAGAAATGATGGTTCCTGAGTATAATCTTGGAGTAACAGCCAGTAATTCTACAAGGCTTACAGTCCATAATTGGTGTATCATATAAGGCACTTTCTTATCATCTTCAATAATAGAGCCAGCATTTATTGAACATTCACGTGCCAGGAATATGTAAAGCATTTACATACTCTCTCAGTCCCTCACAACAACCCTGCAAAGGAAGGCAGTCTTCCCCACTGAGATTCCCATTGCACAGATGAAGAAATCAAGAGGTTATGCAATTTTCTCAGGGTCAGACCTCTAGGCAAGCAGTGGAGGTTGGCTCTGAATTCAGGCGGACTCTGAAGCCTATGACATACTGTCTTGTACACTGTCCTGAAGTAAACATATGACCCCTGCAATCTGGGGGGATTTGCCTTCCAAATAAGCTTCCCAAAAAACTATTAACTCATGTGTTACTGATACATATCTTTGTATGTTTTCCATTACCTATTTAAATATTCTAGGGAAAATAAACTTTTTAATAGCAAGACTTTCAGAAACATGACATGCACAACCACCTTCTAATTTTTCTTTTTTGAAAACCTTCCAGGGACAGAGGAGAAACATTATATTGGTAGATTAAGGAATTGAAATGAAAATGAGATCATTTCTTGCTTCTAGTCCCCTATAGGATAAAGATATCTAATATACACTGAGAAAGAATTTTGCTTTACATTAATTTTAACCTAAAAGTTCCTTCCTTTAAAAGATGTTAGTTCATCTCTACTTGGATATCCTACAGTGTTAGTTCATAATTTTATTCTTAGTTTCACAGTTGATAACATTTTATCACCAATGAAACACCCTAATAATTTTGTTTTGTGAGCACTGAAAAAAGACATATTACTCAATATGAGTTTAAATGTCAATAGCACACTATAAACTGCCCCTAAATTGGCAGCATCAGATTTCTCACTAAACACCTGCATTAAAAAAAAGTACAGGGATATTGATCATTTTTCAATGCTCTTTCTACTACACATTCATTTACACTTTCACTATGTTACTAAGGTTATCACTAAAGATGGAAAACAATTACCTTGGACTATATGTGATATGATTTTTAAGGTAAGCATTAACATTTAATATGCTTATATCATTACCACCCTATAAACTAAGATTCTCTATGGACTGAAGATCACCTGAGATGTTTTGTATGTGACAAGTATTTCCTAGACTTGAAAACGCACTACTCTAACCACTCTGTTAGAGCTTTGAAAATCTCATAAGCCTGATTTTTTTTTCAAATGGTAGAAAAAGATAATCATCATTCATTCTGTTGCTGGATGGCAAGTGCCCAGCATTAAATATATGCCAAATTCAGCGACCTGTTAAAGCAGACTGCATTACGTAGTATTAGCTTTGGGTACAAATGACTTCCAATTTTCTTCAGCTATTTTACAGCTTAAAAATCAGGCAAAATGCCTTCATAAATTTAAGGAGAAGGAAAAAAAAAGATGCCAAGTTTATCAGAAGTCAAATTATTTTACTACTCAAAAAGATGACACAAAACAATAAAAATGGGAAAAATGATTATCTATTCAATCTACTGCAGATAATATAGGTTGATTTAACCCATACCCAAATCTCCTCTCATTTGTCTCCAGAACATGAGATATAAAAGCCAAATGTATGCATGCTTTCCTAGCTTCTCTGCAACCAGAGGTGGCTATGTGACAAAGTTCTGGCCAATGAGACATTTGCCAACATATGCTGGTAGCTCTGTTTACCCTCTCCTTTCTGCCTTGAATGGGGCATGATGTGGGTTAGGTGAGCTGTCAGAGTGGATATTTTGCTATGATAAATGAGGGTAAACTTAGGGAGCACTGCAGAGGCATCATCCTGATGGAGTGGACAACCACAATTGGGCCTGCCCCCCAATTATATTTTAAGTTCAAACTCAGGTTATTTTGCTAAGCATGGAAAGGAGGATCATCTTCATCAGGGAAAGGAGAGGTGACACTGAGTCTGTCAGTCACCTTGCCTAAGCACCCTGGGGCTCCGCCAATGTGAGGGAGGGGAAATGAGCCTATCACCTTTGAGAAGATGGCCCAAAACTTTTTTTTTTCTGTCTAGACTATACTAAAAATGGACCCAATGATGAACTGAGGAAAGGAGCAGAGTTTGGGAACACAAGCTCATATTAACTGGATAAATGAATTAATTTTTACTTTGGGACTTGAGTGTGTGTGTATGTGAGTGCATGTGCATTTAATGTTTGGTCAAAAAAAATGTGCCCCAAACCATAATAACACAGACTCTTAACTATAGAGAACAAAGTGAGGATCCTGGAGGAGAGGTGGGCAGGGGGATGGGCTAAGCCGGTGATGGGTACTAGGGAGGGTGCTTGCTGTGATGACTATTTGGTGTTATATGTAAGTGATGAATCACTAAATTCTACCCCTGAAACTAATATTACACTGTATGTTAACTAATTGAAATTTAAATAAAAACTTGAAATTAAAAAGGAAATACTAAGATTATTGTTGCTTAACTCATAGACTATCAACCACCAATGAATTTAACATTTAAGTCCCTATCTAAAGGTGTTTTTTTGAGTGATCAAATAAAAATTGGACTTATACCATACTCCCAATGAAGGGAAATAGGAAGTTTTTCTTTGGATTACTTATTTTCATAGTATTGTTTGGTAGCTAATACTGCTCTAAATTGCTGCATAATAATAAATTGTAGGATTTATCACAGAAATTATGGTAGCTGACTCCTCTGTCCAAGCTTTAAATGGCTGATGTGTTGCAGGGATTATGGGGAGGGACATGAATGGTTAACAAAAGAAGAGGTATGTAATCAGGGTTCCTAGATTCACCTAGAACACAGTAACTTTATGGAAGAATTTAAGTTTCCTTCCTCCACCTTGCTTGAAAAAAAGTAAAATACTTCTTCAGAGTGGGTTAACGTATTCAAGAAAACATTGTTATTGAAGAAGAGGACTATGTTATATTTTTGGGTGAAAATCTCAAATGTTAGTTAAGATATCCTCTATAATATAATTTATTCACAGCACTGGTAAAAACTGAATTACTCTAATACATGCATCTCATTCTTATGAGCTATATTACATAGCTTAAGCTATCTGAAAAGGCCTCTGGTTAAAAGAATACGCAGAAAGCTATTTTTATTTAATACTATGCTTCAAGTTAGTTAAACTAATAACACTAGTTGAAAAGTTTGTTATCTGCTTTTATGGAGCTACATAGCTAAGTTACAATTTTTTTCTCAAATGTAAAATTTCTCCTTTAAATATGCATATATATATGTAAAAGAATATATTTCCTATGTTTTATTACAACTACCTCAAATCTTGTTTTAAAAGGTCAGTATACTTGTGATCTTCAACTATCAATTTCCATATGAAACTGACCCTCTTATACTATGTATTTTCTTCTCATTTGTTTGAACAATATTAGAATTCCATATCCTTCGTTTCTGGAAACGAGACTGTTGTTCCAAATAGAGAAGTATGCCCTTCTACACTTGACAGAAAATACCTTCCAAGTACTGAATATAAAATACTGTCCTTGGCTTAGGACTCTTTAACTTGATTTAAAATATCCTTGTTTAAAATGCTCCTCAGAACTAGGAGGATATTTTGCCTGCTCCCAGGATGCTCTGTCAGGATTTACGAGGAATTTGTCCATCCTACCCACTTCCTTAGTCCTGTCTTAGAAAAAGGATGCCCTTCCAGCAAGTAATTACTCACCTTTGAATTTCTAACAAAGATCTGAGGTCCTGGAATCTAGTGGATCAAATGCATAGCCTGCAAATATTTATACATGTTTGCCCAGGAAACAGGCTGGGCAAAGGTGAGGGTGTTAGAGTAGCCTCAGCCCTCCATCACACTGGCCGGCTCCGGTAGAACATGCTCTCACAACAGGAAGCAGACCAAACTTTTGCCAGTCAGGTAGAGAGAAAATTCCAGAACAAATTCAATTAGCAGTGGGGTGCAACTGCCTGCCTGTTCCATATTGGACTCTACGGGCCCCAATTCCAACTCCATTCCCACATGTTCCTTGGTGCCTCACTGAAACATTCATTCCTTCCCCAAACAGCTGAGCATCTACAGCTACATGACCCACACTACCTTCAATTCCTGTCCACCAGGGGCTAACCTTTGCACAGCTGTATATCTGTAAGTCTTCATGAGTGCTTCCAAGTACTTCAATTCTGGTTCTACTTTTGCTTCTTCTCTGACTTGGATCTCTGGGTACCAGGCTGTGTTCAGCTTCTACCCATGACTACCATGATACACCGTGCTGGTATTCTGTGAAACCCAAACTCACACCTCAACTCTATTCTCAGGATTACTGGTAACTTAGCTCTTGAAGAAGAACTGCCTTTCTAGCATGATCTCTAGCCTTTGGTTACCTACTGGCCTAGTACATCAAACAAATTGCCAGTATACATGCTTACATGTACGTATACTTCCACAAGGCAAGAAATGCAGTGCTGTGATACTGAGCTAATCCCACTTACAAGCTTTTTTTTTTTTTTTTTTACACAGTAACCTATATAGATGCTGATTCCTTAGAATTCAAGGTACCCTCTCCTAAATCAAGTAATACTTGATAGAGAAACTTAGGCATTCCTCCATGTTTTTCTGAGAGTTTTCCCAAAATGTCTTCAACACAAGGCTCTAAACGTTGAAGTGGCAATATAAGATTTGGATAACGGTCATTTCAAAATTGAAGGAAAGCATTAACTACTCTTCAACTATTATATTAGCCTGATCTTTAGCATGGTGCTCAAGGGCATAACTAAGTCCAGAGCGAGGTGGCTGCTGACAGATAAGGTTCTCTATTCTAACAGCCTGAGATCAGAGGAAACAAGCTGGACTTTGTCCAAAGCCTTGAAGGATGCCAATTACACTTAATCCCTCTTAATCATGAAGTCTGTGAAGAAGTAGTTATCACTGTTGCACCACTTCTAGAAAGTGTCACAAAAACAAACCGTGAAGTTTAACAGAAGACCACATTTAAAAAAATGTAATTCTGTTGTAAACCGCTTTTCCCAGTTTCTGGCCAGGATGACAAAGTATGGCAGATACATAGTATGTACGGAAAATGTTTTGTTTGCTCCTTTTAAGTGCAGTGCCTGGGGGTTTCTCTTCGTAGATTCGAAGTTGTAATATAACGACCCAAAGGATAGAGCGATTGTCATCCTCACTTCAGTAAAAACTTTCCTTTTGCTGACAATTATATAAACCAAGAATTTGTTAGCTACTACAAGAAAAATGTATTTCTATTATAATATGATCACAATTATATATTTTGCCAATACTTAGCAACTGTATCATGTAACATGAAATCAGTTATCAAGTATTTTTGAGCACCTAATTGATGCCCAGCATCAGTTTCCTCCTGCTTTAATCCATAATAATTCACATTTGCAGGCTGTTGCTGGGTTTGTGTCTTGTGGTTATGTTTCTCCAGGTAGACAACAGAGTGGAAAGTGTGGGAATGCACCCGGATTCTTTCCTTTCCTTCCCAGGATGTCAGGCTAACCAGCTCTCTGTACCCAGTGGTAATGCAGGTGTTGATGAGTGACCCAATCATCAGGAGAAATTGTGGGATAGTGAGGAAAGACAACTCAAATAGCTCAACTTGGAGACCCGGTATCGAGTCCCACATCGGGCTCCCTGCAGGGAGCCTGCTTCTCCCTCTGCCTGTGTCTCTGCCTCTCTTTCTCTCTGTGTCTCTCTTGAGTAAATAAATAAAATCTTAAAAAAAAAAAGAAAAGAAATAGCTCAACTTGAGGTGGAGGTGACGGGGTGGTGAAAGGAAAAGATTAGTTGGAGAATATTCTAAGTTGGTAGTTACATATAAGAAGGGGATGGGAGGGGGAATCCCTGGGTGGCTCAGCAGTTTGGCGCCTGCCTTTGACCCAGGGCATGATCCTGGAGTTCCAGGATCGAGTCCCACGTCGGGCTCCCTGCATGGAGTCTGCTTCTCCCTCTGCCTGTGTCTCTGCCTCTCTCTGCCTCTCCCTCCCTCCCTCCCTCTCTCTCTCTCTCTCTCTCTCTCTCTCTCTCTCTCTCTCTCTCTCTATATATATATATATATATATATATATATATATATATATATCATGAATAAATAAATAAAATCTTTGAAAAAAAAAAAGAAGGGGATGGGAGGGATTGAAAACAGCACGCACACAAACCTTACATAAGAGAAATAAAAATGGCACTGGCAAAAACATTTCAGGGCTTCCAAACCCTACACTATAATGTAGGTAAATTCAAAACAGGTAACTACAATGGGTACTTATCTCGACTATTACTGTGTTTCAATGTACACAGCAACAGCAAGTCCCCAGATTCAAGTAATTTCTTTCCTATGATCTCCAGAAGAAAGCTCACTGGAAAACTAGGAAATTAAGAAAATTAAAAATTCCACTCAATTTTTCACAGTAACAGAGTATTTCTAATCCCTAATTATGTATTCTATAATCGTGTTACATACAAACATAGACAGATATACAAAAGTTTGTTCAACATCACAAAATGTTTTTCTTTTTATTTTATGTAAAACTCAAGAGCCCCGTGGCTGTCAGGCATGAATATCTTTGGTGTTAAACGTCACTAAGGAAACATGATTATCTTATTAAGCTGTTCCTAAAAGTAGAAAAGGCCACTGGTTTAAAACACAATTTCTCAACCTCAGCACTACTGACATTTTAGGTGGATAATTCTTTGTTGTAGGGGCTGTCCTGTCTTCTGAGGGATGTTTACCAGTATCCCTAGTTTCTACCCATTAGATGCCCTGTAGCACACACCCTCAGATGTGATAGCCAATGTCTCCCGACATTGCCGAATGTCCAGGGGTGGGGGGTGGTGGGGGCAAAATAGCCCCAGGAGAGAAACAGTTCCATTAGAATAATAATCCTAATACTTTTATAGCATTATGTACTAGGCACAATTCAATTTAAGCCTCAATGATAACCCTTATGATAACTCTATTTTAGACCCCATTTTACAGATGAGGAAATGGAGGTACAGAGGTTGAATTACTTGCCCAAGGCCAATGGACATATAAACGGCAGAGAGAGAAGTCAAACGCAAGGGATCTGTCTCCAGAGTATATGCTCCTAACTTCTACATGATACTTGCTATGACAAAGGCAGAATAAATACATAACAGAATTCTTTTTTATTCAAGATTTTCAGGAGTCTTATAACACTGGGCATCTGATATATCCCTAGTGAATTCAGAAGAGTCCTTGGTAAAGCAGGAACAATAATGAGATTAAAATACAATACTTTATCAAAAGTACTTAGTAAAGCCTCAAAAAAAAAAGTTTTAAGAATAATGAATAGAATATTCTTACTTATCCCTACTCTTTACATGTGGATATGTCTTTGGCTTCTCTTCCCTATTTACCAGCATATAGCAATTAGAACCGGTCATACAAAGAAACTACTATAAAACCTGGCTGTTTCTGCTTTGGGTTACCCCTCCTGGTAACCTCAAGCAGAGAGCACTGCCTGGGGTACAGCTTGGTTGACTGCAAACCACAGCAACAGGCCACACAATCTGCCAATGGCTGCTGAGTAGTCTAGTAGATGGGCTGTGTGGGGGCCTCACAGATGGCACCACACATGGTATCCACATAGAGTAAGTAGACACCCCTACTCCCCCCCCCCAAGATGTCCACTTCCTAATCTCTGGACCTGTGAAATGTAATTTTGCAAAGCAAAAGGAGAGTTTGCAGATGTAATGAAAGTCACACCTAATTATCTAAGGATAATTAAAGTAACCTTAAAACACAAAGGTAAACCTGGATTATCTAGGTGGAGCCAATCTGTAGGTATCTGAGGCCTTGGAAACAGAGGATGTTCTTTAGCTGGAGGCAGACTCAAGATGCAGCAGAAGAGAAAGTCAGAGATTTGGCTGAGTGGCCCTCAGTGTGCCGCTGTAGTCTGAAAATGGAGAGGCGATGGGAACATGAACACAGGCAGCCTTGAGGAGCTGAGAGGCTCCTAGCTGACAGCCAGCAAGGAGATCGGGACCTCAGCCCTGAATTTTGCCACCAACCTCAATGAACCTCTAAGTGGATTCTTCTCCAGAGCCTTCGGGGAAGAGCCCAGGCCACCTTCATGTTGGCCTTATGAAACCCAGTGCAGAGAAAGCAAACAAGCCCACTCAATCTGACCTACAGAGTGCTGAGACATTAATTTCTATTGTTTTAAGCTTAGGGTTTGTGATAATTTGTTCCAGCAGCTACAGAAAACCAACACAGCACACAACACGCACGAACAAGTAACTCACCCACTGCCACACCATGAATCACCAAGTGGTAGACAAGGGTTTAGAAACCCGGTCTTTCAACCTCCAAACTATTTCTTTAAGTAATAAATATCTGCACCATCCTGGAAGCAGATGGTTTTACATCCGTTTACTCACTGGCTCCTCACAACAGCCATGAAAGCAGTTTACAGATGAGGAAGGCATTGTGTACTTACATTGGGTTGCACTGTTAATGAGTGACAAAGCCATAAGCTCTTTTATCTCTTTGCCTTTGCATGTTCTGCCTTTAACAGTAAAAATGTAATAAATATAGAGGATTACACAAAGCAAGGCATAGAAGTACAGAAAGACAAATGATTGTCTGCTGAAGGGAAACAGGTAAGAATTTGTGGGACTAATAAGATTTGAGTTGGGTCTGGATGAACAGGTAGGATTTCCAAAGATGAATGCTAAGATGTGATTTTTGGTGGGGGACCACGGAATCAAATTCTGGTGTGCCTGTTTCTGTGTTTTAATTAGTGACCATTAAGGTAAAAGTGTTTGAGCTTTATCTCATTATGAAGCAGCACTAGGAGAGGTTATTAAATAGAGAACATTCTGGGTAGGAAGATTTGATTAATGGACTAGATTTTTGCAGGTATGTTTTTGTCATAGTTAATAGAACAACATGAAAGTGCTGGTGAATTGTCATCTCAAGGACACAGAATTTTCTGTAGCGAATATAGAGCAGAACCCCAGACAATCTGCCTCTAACGTGGGGTCCTATGACAAAAACACTTCCAAGAAGATAAATGCAGCTAGATGCAGCAGAGATGGAGGGAGACCTCTGTGCAGCCAGGCAAACCTGTCTTCTCCAACATTCAGGAGGCTCCATGTCATGGCTATATTGGTATTAAAAATCAATACTCTACCCCTTGGCCACAGCTGATTAGACACCTAACTACAGCCAGGTCAGAGTCTCCATTCTGGGAATTTGGAATTGAGTCTCTGAGACACTTTTTGGAATATTAATACTTAAAACTCATTGGCCATGTAAACTAAAGGACTGAGCCATAAAGAGCTTGTTTGTAGAGGACAGAATAAAACAGATATGTCTATAGATCAAAGATCAAGTTGCCCAGGATAAAACCTGGAGGAATAGCAGTCTTCGTTCCAGGTGGCTTCCAGATGCCTCCTCATTCTGGGCCCTGTGATGTCTTGCTGCATTTCTTGACTTGGGTCCATGAGATATCTTCTCTTTATAATAATAAATATCCCTCCCCACTTATTTTAACCTGAATTGAGTGGATTTATAGTCTTACAAACAAATGATCCTTTCATCAAATTCTCAAAAAAAAAAAAAAAAAAAGGACTTGGAGCCATAGGTCTTTTCTTTGTTCCAAACACTTGGGAAAACCCCAAGACTAGGTCATTCTACCTGTCTGCCTTCTTCAAATATGTCGGAGTGGCTGCATCCTGCTAAAGAAGATCAAACAACCGAGCAGATTGGGGCCATCAGAGCTCCTCGGCTGCCAGCCCCAACTGTGTGTTGGGCAGTGCCCAGCAAGCTGTCTCTTTCTCTACTCAACCCTCTCATTGCCTCTAGTCATCTTGCACCTACCACCCCATCCTCTGGTCCCAACCACAGTGGCCTTCTTGAAAGAACTGTCTCTGTACCTCCTTACCTCCCCTGCCATACAGATTCCTCTACAAACATGCCACTGAACCTGTTCCAGTCCGGGGTTGATTTCTGCCTGCTTGTTACCAAATCCAAAGGCCAATTCTTGGTCCTTACTTTGTTTCTCAGTATCATTTGACACTGCTGAGACATACAACTTAAATTGTTAAATATCTAGAAAAGCCCCAGGGTGCTGCCATGCTCTGCTACTTTTTTCTGTCTGTGCTTCTGATATCTTTGCCTGTTGTCTCTTACTCTGTCCATCCCTTAAATGTTGATGCTTCTCAGGCTTTACGGCCTGGACTCTTATAATAGGATACTCCATCCCTGAGGGAGCTTATCTACTTCCCTGGCCTAATGGTCTTTTTTTTTTTTTTTTTTTAAAGATTTTACTTATTTATTCATGAGAGAGAGAGAGAGAGAGAGGTAGAGACATAGGCAGAGGGAGAAGCAGGCTCCATGCAGGGAGCCTGATGTGGGACTCAATCCCAGGACTCTGAGATCATGGCCTGGGTAGAAGGCAGGCGCTAAACCACTGAGCCACCCAGGCATCCCTGGCCTAACGGTCTTAAGGTCAGTATCTCTAGTTCAGTCCTGTCTTTTCAGTTTTTACCATGTATTCCAACTGCCTGTGAGAGACCTTCTACACTTAGACATCTTTCTCATTTAATGCAAAACCCCCAAACCAAATCCATCACACCTTTCCCCTCTTCTACTTTGCCTGGGTAACCCCCCACCCCAACCTTATCCCATCAAAACCGAGGAATCCAAGCACTAATTCCTCGTCCCACCTCCTTATAGGTATTCACAAAGTTCTGTAATGTTATCTTTTAAATATCTCAAGGATCTGTTCACTTTGGCTCTCCCCACCACCCTTATGTTAAATAAGCCATCACTGCCTCTCACCTGGATTACTGCAAAGCCCAATATGTGCCTGATTTCAATCTTATCCAAAAATGCAAATTTGATATTATTTCCCCAATATTAAACCTTCTTATTGCTCCCAATGATCTCAAGATAAAATCCGAATACCCTGTGAGATCCATTCTTTGCTTTAATTCTCTGGTTCATTTCTTAACACTTGCTTCTCAACTGCATTTTGCTGGGTCAGATTTTGGCTTACCTTCAGGGCTTTCACACATGCCATTCCCTATTCCTACCCTTCTACTCATACTTTACCACTTTTAGAAAGAATTCTTGACACCCCTAAGTCTTAGCTCTGTCCCTATCACATTCTCCCACTATACCCCACAGCTCCCCTACTAAAACTCATTACACTGCTTTTTTACTCCTTTCTTTCCTATCTCTTTGGATTCCACACTGGCAGTGGTTACACATGTCTTGCTCACTATTTTCTCTCTAGTGCTTTGTACAGGGTGGTACTCCTAAATCTTTCTGGAAAGAGCACTGCTGGAAATGTTTTTTTACTTTGGCTTTTTATAGAAAAATAATATTAAAGTTATTTTTTTTTCAAAACATTTAGACATTGCTCTATTTGCATACACTTCAGAAAGAGTTACACTGTCCAGTATATCATCACTTAGGACCAAGTAAACTTGCTTTGTTGTTACTTCTACACAGAATCTGAGTGCCAGGTCAGTAACAGCGCTTACTTTGACTCACAAATCTTTTCTGGTAATATACCTCATTAGGAATTTAAAGTTAATATTTCACTTGTGTTTACTATGGCCATACTTTATGAAATGTCTTCCTTAAGAATTAAATACCTGAAAGAATATTTATTCTAGGATAAATAAGATATGGTATGCATACACAATGGAATATTACTCAGCCATCAGAAAGGATGAATACCCACCATTTGCTTTGATGTGGATGGAACTGGATGGTATTATGCTGAGTGAAATAAGTCAATCGGAGAAGGACAATTATCATATGGTTTCACTCATATGTGGAATATAAGAAATAGTGAAAGGGACTAAAAGGCAAGGAGGGAAACTGAGTGGGAGGAAAAATCAGAGAGGAAGACAAACCATGAGAGACTCCTAACTCTGGGCAACAAACAAAGGGTTGTGGAAGGGGAGGTGGGTGAGAGAATGGGGTGACTGGGTGATGGGCTCTGAGAAGAGCACTTGATGGGATGAGCACTTGGTGTTATACTATATAACAGAAGTTGGCAAGCAGAATTTAAATAAAAAATTTAAAAAGAATATTTATTCTAAAATTTAAGAGTCATAGTTGCCCTAAGACTAAGGGGTGAAAAGCAAGCACATTTAGACTTTCTTTCAGAGACTGTCCTCTTTCTCTCCATCTTGACTTAAACAATTTTCCAGAACTTCCAATTATTTTCATTAATGCTTTAAGTATTATTTTAGATAATTATATACACACATACATAATCAGTGTATATTAAATATAAACGTATCATTAAAGTGTACACACATACATTAATATACACTAATAAACCTTAATAATAAACATGTGCTTAATGGTGAACACAGTATTAAGAGAAGCTTTTCCAAACAAACTGATCATGGATTTTACTTTCAGAGTAAGTAGAAAAACACACCAAAACAAGAACTAAAAACCAAAATGAAAACAAACAAAAACAAAAACCCAGCATGCTGTCTGCCACAAATTGAGATGGAATATCATCAGCCCTCATGCTCCTGACTCCCCTTTTCCTTCTCAGGCAAAGGAGAGGGGCTTTGTGACGCCCAGTTCTTTAGTCAAAATAGGAAAGATCCTCAAGGATGCCAAGGCAAGGGGCGGTGGGTGCATTTGCTGGAAGTGAATGCAGTCGTGGGAGGAGGATGTGTGCCAGGGCTTGTCAGACCCAATGTCAAATTGCAGGTGAGGTACACAGGACCTTTGGAACCCCAGGCAACTTGGATGACCCTGCCTGGCCTCAATTTCCTATGTGTAAAATGGGGAAAATAATACCGAATTCACAGGCCTCTTCTGAAAATTAAGTGAGTTTATGTAAAGTGGTTAGCATAGTGCCTAACAAGAAACAAACACTCAACAATGGTATGCTGTAATTACTTTCATATTTTTCACCACTCTAGAATTAAAATTACAGATAAAAGAGACAAAATCTATGCAAAGATAAGATTATAAAAATCTAGTTATTGGTTGTTTTAATTATATATAGATCAAGCTACACGGAAAATCACTTAAAGAGACTATTCTCAGAACAAGAAGAATAACATGTATTCCACTAGGAAAGAAAGAAGCATATTACAGAGTATAACTGGGAAACAGTATTTTTTTATTAAATGTGTGGTCTTAACTGCTCCCACTATTTTAAACCTAGGGTAGAAGAGAAAATTATCAGGTATTGTTATTGTTGTTGTTCTCCAGCAAACTAACAGCTGAAGTTCAAGAGTCAATTAAAGAATAAGTTTTTTTTTTTTTTTAAATATTCAAGCAAATATCTGTTCAGGGAGCAGTATCTAACTGGCCTCTTTTTTTTTTAAGATTTTATTTATTCATTCATTCATTCATTCATTCATTCATTTATTTATTTATTTGAGACACAGAGAGACAGAGAGAGAGGCAGAGACATAGGCAGGGGAAGAAGCTGGCTCCATGCAGGGAGCCCGATGTGGGATTCGATTCCGGGACTCCAGGACCATGCCCTGGGCTGAAGGTGGCGCTAAACTGCTGAGCCACCCGGGCTGCCCTAACTGGGCTCTTATATAAGGATGGAAAACTCTAGGAAGCATTATATACACACATTCTCTTTTATGACCACTCAAGTGCTCCGTGCCCCTGGGATTTGTGAAGACAGGGTACTCTAGAGTGCCCTACAGGAGCAGTGTCTCACCTGGAGATGGAGGAAGAACCTTCCCTCCCTGCCAGTTTAGTTTACCACCTTCAGATCAGCTCTTGAAAGTGCTGTCGGCAAAAATCCCCCAGTGCCTTGGAAAGTCCCAACAGCTCTATGGTGATGCCTGAGATTTCAAATCAATCAAAGGCATTCCTTCCTGAGCTAGCCTTCCAGCAATTCTGCAGAGAGCCAAAGGCCCACAGATATGCTAACCAATCATGTAACCAGTTCTCTCCCTTAGGAATTCTAAAACCTAGCAGCAAGGGCCCCACAGGTCAGGGAAAAGGTGATCTGTCTGTGCACTGGTGCTAATGTCTGGAGTTAACTGCTCAAGCTTCCAGGAAAGCCGAGAGTGTTCTTAGTTCCTGCTGATAAGCATGGTCACTTCTTGATGATTAAGGGGACTAGTGTAACATACAGTCCCACTCCTGCTCCTCTTCTGCTATCTACCTTTGGGTCATTCGCTCCACCTCTCTGTGAGAGAAAACACAAAAAGGATGAAAGATGATTAACAGCATGGGTAAAAAAATATGAAAAAAAAAAGAGTGAAATTAAGACAGCTAAAACTAATACTTGATCACCTGTGGCATGTATGGCTATAAAAACCCTAAACCTCTATTTCCACATCAAAGCCAAAGTAGAAGAATTAGGTCAAAGCTTTTACTT
This sequence comes from Nyctereutes procyonoides, assembly GCF_905146905.1. NCBI lineage: Eukaryota > Metazoa > Chordata > Mammalia > Carnivora > Canidae > Nyctereutes > Nyctereutes procyonoides. The sequence goes on from NW_026575146.1 coordinate 25,487,538, forward strand.
ATTGAGAACACATATATCCAGATTTGTTTTCCTCGTGAGAGATCTATAGTCAGCTCAAACCTGGTATTACAGTTTGTTAAACTTCTGGTCCTCAAAGTCCCTTTCGAAATGCCTAAATTTTAGTGACTTTTACCTTAGGAAAACCTGGAGTGCAATTCTCCAGATAACAGGTGGGTGGAGACCTACAGCCACAGAAGCAACTACACAGAATCCCAGATTTACAGGCATATTCTATTGGAACTCCATTAAAGAAGCATTAAGAAAGAAATAGATGAACAGCATCTCCCCCAAGGGCAACTGTTTTTAAACCTCTGTATTTTAGTTCGTCACACTATGCTATATCTCGGAATAGGATTCTTTCCTACTTATGAAATGACTGTCTATTCGATTTCAATTTTAGAAACATGGACAAGATTTGGGAAATACAGGTATCTTTTGATTTTAACTATTCCTACTTTCCTGACCACCAATGGCAAGCAGATTTAAAATTCTAAGACTAAAAAAATAGATTGGGAGGGGCATAAAAGAAAGCTAGAAAAAAAGGAGACTAAAACATACTTGTGACCAGCAAAGGATACCTTTACTTCTCCACATCCATCAGTTTTTATTAAATAAATCCTACTCTGAAATCTCACATGAAAAAACTTAAAAATTAAAAATACCGTAGGTCAAAAGCTTTCTATTCTTTTAGGTTGAATCATAAGAACTTAGACTAAATTCAGCCAAAATGTTCTTCAGAAAGTCTTTAGGAATATAATGTTCCAATAAAAAGAAGTAAACTTTTAGAACATTGGTTGATGTTCTGTTTCCAAATCTAATCCTCCAGGCATAAACTACAAAGTTAATAAAGAGCAGATTAAAACCAACCAAGAACAAATTATTAATTCCGTTTTCCATTTCACTCTTCAATTCTTGTTTTAAATGCACTAGGAATCTCTGCTGCAGACGTAGTTAAAGCTGCAGCAGCTCTAATAATCAACGGATCTTATCACAAAGGGTGTAGATACTTCCTAAATGAAAGCACCATATGCCTAATTATTGAGCTAAATTTATACACGTAGCTATCTCTGAATGAAACATGTTCAGCCTTTCTGCTCACAAAATGTTTCTTTCCATGCCCTTAAGGTATTTCTCCAGATTTCATTCTTCTCCTTTTTTCCCTCTCCCTCAAGCTGAGCACTATGTGACACACCAGGCCAGGGAAGCCAGAGGCAAGCTGGACACTGATGAATGGTCACTCTCTCTATGATCTTCTCAAGGATGAGCATCACTTCTATGAGATAACAATTGAAACAAGGCAAAAGAATGCTTACTTTCCTGCCACAGGAAGTGGGAATTTTGGCAACAACAACTGAGTAGGAGGTCACAGCAGAAAATACGAGCTAGTATTGGTTAATGCAACAATACTGCAGCCAAAGCTTCCTTTTCTTTCCTGGAAATGACTTCTCAAATGACTCAGTTACTTATCGACAACCCCTTTCTCAACAAAAGTCGAAGCTGGTTACTCCAACCAATCCCTAGTTACTGATAAATAAATACTACTTATCGAATAATGAATGCTATGTGCCAGGCATCGCGCTGAGAGATTCATCCGTATTTTCTACTTCAATTCTCACAACGACTCTGCACAAAGAGAAATGTTAGCCCCATTTCACAGGCGAGGAAAGGGAGGCTCAGAGGGTTTATACTCTGCCAACAGTACTTCATAGTCTGACTACAATTTTGGTGAGGTACTTTTAAATTGTTTCTCAACTTGGTTACATTTAAAAGAAATTGGGATGCCTGGGTGGCTCAGTGGTTGGGTGTCTGCCTTTGACTCAGGTCATCCGGGGGTCCTGGGATCGAGTCCCCGCATCAGGCTTCTTATGGGAGCCTGCCTCTCTCTTTGGGTCTCTCATGAATAAATAAATAAAATCTTAAAAAAAAAAAAAAGACAAATTGCCTTTCATTGTTATATTCTGGGCTGTGAACCTATGGGATAGAAAAAGGTGTCTCCACACTTTGGGTGTCTAACATTTAGTTGGAAGATAACATACATGACCATGAAGTTAGCAACTGACAGGGCAAAGATGGACATAACAAATGCCATGGAAATTTGGAGAAGGGAGAGAGATCAGTAAATGCTGGGAATGTGAGAAAGGGCTCCATGGACATGGATACTGAGCAGGTAAGAGGACATTCCAAATGATAGGAATAAAATAAACAAGGCGAAGCCCTTAATTAGGTGTGTTTTCGAGATGGTAACTCTGAAAGTTTAGCAAAAGCAGTTTGGGTTTAGTATAACCAAATCTAAAGTCCCTCCTAATTTAAGAGCCATGACTCAAGAGGCAAATTGAGGCAGATTTATAGAAGACCATGAATGCCAGCCTAAGGAATGGAGACTTCATTCTGGAGCAATGTTTTTCACACTTCAGTCACTGGACCAGCCGTATCAGTTACCGGGAATGTTAAAAATACAAATTCTGGGGCCCACTCAGATCTGCTGAATCAGAAACTCTGGGGGCAGAGCCCAGCAATCTGTGTGCGTTAACTTGTCCTCCAAGGGATTCTGAAACTGGCTGAAGTTTGAAACACTACTCCATAGGAAATGGAGGCCCACTAAAACCTCTGAGACAGGGGCTTTAAGAGAAGTGATATTTTTGAAAAATTAATCTAATAGTGATCTACAGAATGAATCGGAAAAGGCATCATTTACAAATTCATAAAATTCAGCGCTTCTACCAATTATTTATATGAGACAGCCCTTCTCAGGAGCTACAAGATATTTAATTGGGAAACAGAAGACCAAGATTCTTTCTCAATATATCACACTTACAGAAAAAATTTTTATTAAATTCTAATTTCTTGAGTGGAAAATAACCCTTAACCTATTACTTTTCATTTCTGTGTGGTACTGTAAACATTACTTATAAAAACAACATTGTCTCAAAAATATTTGCTGGGGGGGGGGAGCCAAACCAACTTTAATTAGGTATCTCCCACATAAAATTGAAACCTAAGAAAAATGACAACTCTTTTCAAATGTAGTCCACAACTCTACATAATAATAAACAGAAATGAATGAGAACTCTACCTGATTTCAAAATCAGATACCTAAGAAAGAAAATAGTGTAAATAAGAAGCAGGCTAACTTTTAAACAAACAAACTTTCATATTCAATTAAGTGTTGACTTTCAAAGGAATATCTCAATTGTCTACATTTATTCCAGCAATGTTACAACTGCCTGAAAGATTCTCTTATGAACAACCTGCACAGCCAGTTTGAGTCACATAAGAAAATGAATAGTTTTTCATTTTATAAATCACTGTGAAAACAACTATAAAATGGGAAAAGATGTTTCCTACATTGATTAATCTCTATTCACTAGATCTGGTTCTGAATGACTTTTGACTGTTATGAAATATCAGGCTTTCCCTCAAAAGACAATGGCTTGTAGCCTATGAGGATACGTGGAAGGGGCTCCAAAGAGGAGTGGACATCATTTTTCGATTATGTGATTATACAAAGTGGGGATATGTGTGTCACACATAACCTGTGTAATAACTCCTCTTGGTATATTTGCTTAAATAAGCATATTCATTCATCAAATATTTACTGAGTCCTATTCTGGTTAAGGCCCAGGGTTAGCTGACCTGTTGGGTACATAAAGGGGAAGCTCTTTATCTGCTCTCAGCATGGTAATCCTGGAACAGATTCAGGACTATGAAGAGTCAATATCACAGAGATTCTACACTCTTGGAGGGAGAGAAAACAAGTATGTCTAACTTATGCTATGGCTTTATCTTATCACTGATAGAACACTTCATAATCATAATTTTTATTCACCCTAACTGCTAAAGCAGCTTAAAGTGGTAGTTAATAAATCAGCTTCATTTTTTATGCTTCTCAAATTGCCCAACCCAACCAGCTTTCTTTTTGTGGTGGTGTTTTTGAGCTACTGAGTTCTTCACCACACATTCTAATAACCCATGGGAGGCATAAATAATGAGGGTTAAACAAAATGCTTAATGAGTAAATGTACACAATGTATTAAATAAACACCAATTACTGCATAAATTTCTTTTTACATTTAATAAGAATATCTTAAAAATTGCTGACTCAGACTAATAACTCCTGAACACACAGTATGGACTGTTGAAGCATTTCTAATTATGAGATGAAAACCTGTAGTTGACTAGATGCATTATAACATTCAACACTGCTAGTTGACTCCAAAAATAACATGTCTCAGAGAACAGCATCCTAAATATTCTAAAATTACTATCATCTCAAGCCACAATTTATAAAAATAATATAGTACATTTATGTCAATCGTTATTCACCGTGTTAACACAGTCTCAAAGCCAAATTTAAACAGTTCTGGCATTTGGCAGACTTTTATGAATTAACCAAGGTCAGAATAAAAATACATTTTGAAACGTGTAGTTCCTCACTATCTTAATGCATGACTAAAAACACATTATTTGAAGGAGTAGGAAAAAAAAAAGCCCTTATCTCATAAACAAATTATGCTATTCTTTTATTCTCAAAATACCTTAAACAAAATGTATATTTATCTTATTTAAAACACTAAAGGCCTCTAACATATGATACATAACATAATTTTTCTTCTGTAAGAATTCAGCTCTGTAAGACTTGCCATTTTCTGGCATCACTAAAATCACTTCTAAAATTCTATTTGGACCATTTCTGATCTTCAACTATGATCTTAAAATATTAGGAAACCATCCTGGTGAATTCTAAAAAAAAAAAGGAAGGATCCCATCCTCCTTCCCCAGATCTTCAGAGAGACCAATACTTTCCTCAGATATCTGATGCAAAAGCCCAACTATAACCTAACAATGAGGATGAGTTGATGGGAGCTGGGCTGGGTCTTAGCTGAGGAAAAGTGGACTGTTCTAAGTTGCTTTGTAAGTATTCCTATCAATAAAGGGTACTTTTTATCATAAGTGCCCAACCCAGGGAAGAAGCAAATTTTGTTGTTATAAGCTTTTTAAAAATAAAATGCTATCACCTTACAAGACCTTGCCTCCTTTGGGAGCCCATATCCGACTAACCTGATAATTGTTAGAGCCACCTTCTCCAATGGACACCCCACTCCTTAGGCTTCCACGCTTTGCCTTTTCCCAAAATCCTGCCCCTTTAATAACTTCCTTGTTGTATCCAACTCACAATAAGGAAGTCAACCAACACAGAAAAAATGTTGCTCAAAGAAAGGTAAATTAAATATACAAAATTCATCACCTATGAAATTTGAAAAGATTCAACAGACTACATTCACTATATTCCAAGTGGAAGTATAAATTGGTTTTGGAAACCAATTATACTCAAAATGCACTATGATCCTTTGACTCATTCATTTCCTCTTTTAGGAATTTAAGAGGACATCCTACTTACAGGGGTAGGGGCAATGAAAAATGAGACGGACACCTAATGGACAAGGGTGTTTATCTCAGCATATTTTTATGAAAACAAAAAAAAAACAGAAATTATCTAGATGTGCAGGTCAAAGGGAATGGTTAAATAAACTATGATGCATCCATTTCATATATTATCATAAAATGACACTTCAAAGAAAATGGAAAAAAAAAAACCACGTATATAAAGTGTGGTTATAACCGTAGGGGGAAAAAAGCCTTTTGGGGCAGAGTAGTGTTGGTATTACCTATGACTAAGTGGTAGGAATGTGAAGGATATATTTTTCCTTTTTCTATTCCTGTGTACTTTCAAAATATTTTTTCCTAAGCCAGCATTGGTTTGTAATGAAATAAGGCAATGAAAGACACTTCCTTCTTCTAGAAACCTATTCTCACCCTTGCTATGACAAATCCTAAAGTATAATAATTTCTGCTGGGCAACTTGAGTGATATACTTTTAACAGCAGCCTTTAAGAAGCAATACATCAACAAAAGGGAGGCACTGGTGGCGAAATTTCAGGCAGCTGGGAATGAGATTTTTGTGACTGGGAACACACCCCTGTGCTTCCTTCATCATTCTACAGGGCTGTCCTTTTGCATTAGGCCCGGAGAGAGACACAGTGAGGAAACCACCATTTTAGCAGTGCCAGCACATATTCTTGTGAAAGGGGAGCTAGGGTCAGACAATCATGCCCAAACATGAGCTCAGGAAAGCTGGACATGGCCACCCCCACATGGACCATGAGCCCTCACCTCCTATCCATGGGCCATCTTGGTCACTTAGAAGAATCAATTGCTCCTCACAGGACTTTTTTTTTTTTTTTTAAGATTTTATTTATTCATGAGAGACACACACACACAGAGAGAGAGAGAGAGAGAGAGAGAGAGAGAGAGTCAGAGACACAGGCAGAGGGAGAAGCAGGCTTGATGCAGGGAGCCCGATGTGGGACTCCATCCCGGTACCAGGGATCACGTCTGAGCCAAAGGCAGACCCTCAACCACTGAGCCACCCAGACGTCCCTCACAGGACTTTGAAAAGACCATTCAGTGAGAAAGGACTGGTAGATGGAGATTCCCGCAGGAGCGCATGGCCTTTGCACGGTCTGAGTTCACTCTCCACCACATTCACAGGCCCGTGAACGTGCCCCACGGCCACACCCTTCCTCATAACCCGTAGCCTCAGCAAACAGGCAGCAAAAACGCTGTGAGCGCACGCTGCGCCGTTCTTAGACTGCCCCTGTGCAGGCTGGCGTCCTTCCTCGGGTTCTCACCTCTCTCTTCCATGCTTCCTCTCACACCCAGCGCCCTCACAGTAAGGGCTGAGGACGGGACAATCCACACACAGGCCCCCCCCCCCCCACAAAAGCATGAGGAAGTGCAAATAAGAGTTACTATAATAAGGCCCGCGCTTGCTAAAGCGAAGGCTACAGTGGGAGAGTGATGGGAAGGCAGGGGGGCAGTTTCGGGCCGGCCCTTTGATGAGCTTAATAACCAGGGAGACAAATGGACTGACAGGAAAGAGGAAGTGAGCGAGGCGCTCTAGTTACAAAAGACAAGTGAATACAAAGGATGGCGAGCTTTTTAATTTTATTATCTCTGTTCTGGATTATCTGCAGGACTGCTGGGCTCTAATGTACCTAAAGCAACTGCCAGGCATTCAGGATGGAAAGGAGGGCTGTCTGCGCCTTTTAAATGCTCTTAAGCCTTAATCTCATTTCGTTTCCTTTCAAGTACCTAATGATCACAGAAGTCTTGATCAGGGCCCCGTGGGGGAAAGGGGGGTCACTGCTCTCTCAGGCAGTCCTCACCTAGGGGAGACGTTCCTCTCTCTCTAGGATGGTTGGCCTGCCACTCAGGGCTGAGGAGGGAGGGAGGGCCAGGCCAGCCAGCCTCCAAAACATATGTTCTCATTAGAGTCAAAAAATCACAGGCGGAGTGCGGCCTTCAGGCTAAGAGGTAGTTCCCACTCTGACGTGGCCGGTGCACTGGGGGAAATCTCAGGAAGTCACAGCTCGCTGGGCCCCGTCTCTCACGTGGAAAATGAGTACTGGGCTTCAGGATTTCAGAGGTCTTTCTGGGCTGGAAACCCTAATAAATCTCATTCATGGCTCTCAAAGATGGGCAACATCTTTGAGTTACAAAGTACAACTGATGTACGTGACTTTTGATTCTTAGGTGATTGACTGAGCTCTGAGTACAGCATTGATCATAATTAAGTAAACTTCTGTCAAGTCTGAAATAATTTTCTTCTCACTTCTTAAAAACATTCCTCCAGGGATAAAACCGGTTAAAATGCACTTTACTCAACTTCTCTATTTCGGGGAGCGGTTTCAATGTCCAAGGAGGTAAGTCAAGCACTGGGATTAGTCTGAGAAGGTAGCACTTTAGGGACAAGAACCTCTGACTATCAGAGAGACAAATTATCAAATCCTTGAAGTGGAGAAGCTGAAGAGGTATATCTTTTTCAAGGTACCTACAATTTTTTTGGAATTGGGAAGGAATCCGAGAAAATCAGAGTTGACAGTGACACAATAAAATCATAGCTGCCTGGAAAGATCATCTTGATGAACTGGAAATGTATCCTTTTAAGCACCAAATGGAATTGGAACTGTTTTTGGTAACTTTTTGAAAATTCATTATCCACTTCCTGATTTACCAAAGGTAATAAAACAAAGTAATCTTAGGTTGATGGCTTTAGGTAGTGACTAATAACAGTAATAACAGCAAGTAGCATTTATCCTACATTCAGGGCCTGCCTGATACCATTCTAAGTGCTCCATTGTGGACGGATCACATTCAAGCCTTCGGATCCAACAAAAACGGGTGCCCATTACCGTATTTATTTTACAAATGAGAAAACTGAAGCTCTGAAAGATTCAATTGCAACTTGCCTAAGGTCACAAAGCTTATAAATGGAAGAGACTCAGGTCCTGGTCACCTGCCTCCAGACCAGCCCTTCTCACACCACACTACACCACGGTGCTGCAAGCAAGTGGATGAGGCCCAAACAGTCAAGGGCATCCCAAGACTCTCTAGGACCTACTTGGGAGACCTGTACTCCTACTATGAAGAGCCCATAGCTTGTTATAATTTTTAAACGTATGTCTACTTTTTAAAAAATATAGTCCTCCAGGCTAGCTGTCAATTCCTCTGTCATACATCACGCAATGTCAAAAGACTATGAACGTTTATGGTTTAGAAGAGCTCCCCCCATGCTGTCACACTCCTCTTCCCTAAGCTCTCTTCTCTTCTTCCCTTTTGCTTCCCCACCTCTTTTTGTAAACAATGTCCAACTGAATGATTGCAAATGCCTCTGCTTCTTGCCGAGATCTTTATAAACGAAAAAAAAAATGTCGTATCAAACTTTTCCTGGGTGGCTTCAAAAAGAAGAGGTCTTCTAAATCATGCCACTAATGAGATTTTAAAATGAATGACTAGAGTTAATATAACTTAACTAATATAAGGTCAGATAATATTGCAGAGTTGTGTTCTGTACTCATTCTACATTGGAGTCTGCAAATAATGAATATGGCCAGTCCATTTATATACTTCTGTGGCATTTTATTTAGGAGGCAAGCCATGTTAAGATTGTGAGCAACACTCACCAAGGATTGGGCTTCCATCCTCAACTCAACTCTAATGTGATTTCCAGAATAATCTCTGCCTCAGTTGCATCTCCTGTAAAATGAGCAAGCTGAACTATCTCTAAGGACGCATTCAGTTACAATACTTTATGACTTAGAGTATACACATTAACTCTTAAAATTCAGAGGATTATAATTTTTATGGAATATGGTTGGTAACAGAAAATCTGTATAGATTGTGTAAAGGATTTTTAAACATGTTTGGGAGGGAGGGTTAAGGGGGTGTTGATTAAAGGTAGTTCAATTATGTAACACTAAACAAGACACTAGGCTAAGAACTGAAAGAAGAGTCATGACTTAATTTTGCCAAAGAAAGAATCTCTTCCTTAAACTACCAAATATTGATTACTCCTTTACCATTTTTGTCTGCTTAGGGGAAAAGCATTTAGTAGTATCTCTGGAATCCATGGGGTAGATGATCCTGTTTTGACCAATCAGAACTTATCTTTGACAAATACATACATTTTTATGGTTTTGTAGGTTATAAAGAACTTAACAGGTCACAGGTTCTCTATTGGACTTTGGAGTAGAAGCAGGTTCCAGCATAGTTCTGACCTACCTACCCACGTATATTTATTTCTCTCTCATCACTCACTGATCTGCTGATATTCCTCCCCTCTGACCTTGAGACACATACTTTAAACTCTATTGAAGAATTTGTGCTACTACAGCTTTATAGAATAATTCAATATAGATATTGAATATTTTCTACTGAATTCCAACAAACTCAGATTTCATACAAAGGCATTAATCTACATGTGAAATACTAAGATAAATTTCTCAGGATGGTTTATTTATCAGCTCCCCTAAAAAATACAGAAGCATTGACTTGAAAATGCATTTTTTTTTTTTACCACTTTTCACACCTTAACTAGGTTCTAAGGCCTATGAATCTTAAGTTACCTGATAAGAGGGAGAGAGAATATTCCCATCAAATTATCAATAGCTTAGAAAAAATTAAGTTGAACGTAATTGATCATCCATTAACAATCTTTTCATGCTTTCATGTATTAAAGTTCAACGGTCAGCATCTATTCTAGCACTCACACTGTTGAAATCTTACCTTATTCCTTTACTCACTAAAGAGAAAAAAATTTTAGAAATACTCGACCTACGTGTTCTGGGTAAAGACCTAAGAGTGGGGGAATCTTGCATTTGCCTATTGTCAACGTCAGAGTAGGATGAGCAGAACAGGTAAGGTAACCCAAGGGTATTAAAGTTCCTCTGGAGCCAGATCTTCAAATTCTGGCTTTTATTATTTTGCAAATAATTTTCCATGCCAGAACTACCCATACAAATAAATTGGAAAGTTTTCAAAATAAAAATATTAGTGTGTCATGGTAGATTATTCCTAACCTTAAATAAAAGGGTTAATCACCAATGGTTGACATAAATGACAGACGCAAGAACAACGTAAGGCTAGTGTAAGGCATAAAAATATATTTTAACCTTTAGCCATCAATACGAGCATTTTCTTTAAACTTATGATCATATAAATAGGTCTGGAATAAGAAACTGAAGAATGCTTTGAGAAACCTAAAGACAACTGTGACCTCCATGGCTGACCAAGTCTAAAGCCTTACCTGAGAGACCCAAAGCTGACTGTCAGCCCTTTCACTCCTACCCCATTTAGGTTGGTAAGAGATTCCAGCTTGAGGAGGGAGGAATCGCCTCTGACAACTTGTCTTCAGCCCCTATGACTCCCCATAATTCCAGGAGATGAAAACCAAAATTATTCATCCTCTAAATTAATATTATGGCTCTAATGCTAAAGGACAGCGCCAAGTTCTTTGTACAGGCTCCAAACAAAACAAAACACAAAACACACACACACAAAGTAAAAAGCTTCCTGATTTTAAAAAAGGGTTAAGATAGAAGAGAAACTAGACTATTCTTTTAAAAGTTTCATCGTGCTATTTTAACTTCTGTCCTTCATTATTTTTAACACTGCTTTTTAATGCTAAAGATAACCTGAATACAGTTTTAAAAAGATTAAACTTGTGAAAACAAAAATTCAGGGAAATTCCGGAGTTGATTTATTTACAAGTTTTTACGGGGGCGGGGGGATTCTTGATTTCAATTTTAAGTTTTACATCAAAGATTTACCATCCATCAAATTAGTACTGGAAAGCACGTAATACCTTTTTGTGAAAGGAGCTAGGTAATATCCTATTTGAAATTATGACTGTCTTCTCTAGGCACAAATTTATTAAAAATTTACCAAAGTACCAGTAACACAATTGTGTTGGCAATATAAAAATAGTATTAGCTGTCTTTAAACCAAATTTACAAAATAAATGTTTGGCTCAAAAATTATAGTCTAAGCTCTCAACATGTTAGACTTACCCATACTTTCTAAATTTTAGGTATAAAACTGTTAGTACATTCAAGTGTGATAGAGAACCTAAGTATATAGAGAGAACTAGAAAATACAGGAATAATAAAGATCAAAAACAAGGCAAAGACCCACTGGTCCATGACAAAAAGTCCATGGTGGTACCAGAAACTAAATATAAAAGTGTGAAGTTAAAAGTGCTGTGCTCTAGTCACAATAGGTAACCACTCTTTCCTTTCTAAAACTGAGCATTTTCAGCACAGTTTAAAGTAGCAGGAGTTAGTTACTTTTTTTTTTTTTTTTTTTTTTGGTTTACAAAGGAACACATCTGCCTGAACTAATCTGATGAAAAACCATAATCCATTTCTTCCCATTAGCTTTTGACTAAATACCGAAGCTAATTAATGCTAGCTTTTTTGGGTTCTCACGGCAACATGGAATTTTAAAGAACACATTTAGTTCCACCACTTTATGCAAGACTGGGCAGTTTCAAAACATCTAAGTGCTAAGATGTTAGCACCACACAGATACAGAAGGCTACATAAATTTTCTTTACATGGCTAATTAAGACCTTTTGATTTACGGAGACAGATAACACGGATCTAATAGGGGCAGATAGGCATACTGTGAATGTCCTGTCCTGAATTCCCACTGCTTCTGCTCTAAATGCACTTTTAATCACACTATTGGTTGGTATCGATAGCTTTTCAACATCCTTGCATCTTTAGTATTTAAAATAATTTCCTCGGACAACTGTAATCTGCCCTAACTGGCAGCTTCATAGGAATTTAGGGGCATGAAATGTGTCAATGACACTGTTTTAAATGTAAGGAAAACATGAACATAGAGATTTGGGGTTAATTTACCTATGGGTTCTGTTTGGATATTTTTAAGGAGGATGGGAGATGAAGAGGTGAGGGAAACTGATGAGAAACTAAGCTTTTTATCCACTTTCCTCGTTTGGTATCCCTGACAGGATTTCATGGAGAAGGGAATCTCCTAGACAGAGTTGACGGAGGGCATAAAATCCACTCCTCCAAGTCTGGGCTTCTATGCCTTGAGGGAGGGTCCCAACGCAGAAAAGCTGATGGGCTGGAAGGAAGCTATCTGCACAAGAGGATGAAGGCACCTCTGTGGGTCTAGGGCAAACTGAAAGGGACCCAAATCCACTTTAACTTGCTCAATTACAGCTTAACCAAATTCATCTGGTCTTATACTAGAGTCACAAATCCTCTAACAATCAAGCTGCCTCCATTCTGCAGCTACTCAAGCTAAACACCTCTTCGCCAACTCAAAATTCTGTTTACTCTCTGAAAATGGGAGGAGAACGCTTCCTCTTCTGATTACCTACCCAATGGCAAAACACAAAATGTATTTTCACGGAGACTCTGAATTTTTTTTAAATGCCAAAACACTACTTCCACTTTATAATGCATTTCAGAAATCGGAAGCAAGAGGACTTGGGAAGAAGTGCTTCTTAATACGTTTCCTACAGCTCTTGAATCGTGCTAAAAATCCAGGCTGGCAGAGTTTCACACAGGACACTAGCTGTGGAAGGAAGCTTGTCCACAAAGAGCCTTGGGGACTGGTGACAGGTGACAGGGAGGAAGTTCTGGCTTCAAGTCCTGACTTGGTCACTAACTGATTCTGGAGCTTTGGGCTCCTCAAATGTCATCTTTAAACTGACACTCTTAAATGACCTCCCAGGTCCCCCTCAGCTTTAAGCCGGGGAAGTAGCCTTATGCTCCAGGTGCCACCTTGTAAATCACAAGCACTAAATGATGGAAGGCTTATCAAAGTCCACGTTTGTCTTGGATTAAAGTTCGTCATCTCTGTGCCGCGTGGAGGCCAACCTGTTGCATCCCATAAAATACTCTTTTTTTTTTTTTTCCTGACTACACGAGAAATGCAAGAGACAGGAGGTCTGGCTTTCTGAATTTTTTATTTTTTGAGAATGCCAACAACAGTGAGCCCCCTTCTGATAGGAAGTTCTCAAGTTTCACCTCTCTAATGTGTAAGTGCACACAGGATGTCACCTGGCAGGATGAGGCCACGTGACCCAAGGCCGGGGCGTGCTGGCTTGCTGTTAGCACCTTTCTATCCTGCGTGATTAATTAATGCTTTGCCTCTGCACTCAACCTTCCCCTTCCAGGCGCGTCCAAGCCTTCACAGGGGGCGGTTTGGGACCGTCACTGCCAACGTCCTCAGGGGCGATTCGGCGCGCAGCGGCCCGCGAAGGCGGAGGTCTGCGCAGCGCCTCACCTGCCCACGTACTTACTACCTGCTCTCGCGGTTCACGCTTACCAGGGCACGCAGGTTAAAGCATGGGGGTCCGACCTCAGCTCGTAACTGGCCACATCTACTATGATAGTTGGGGGGGGGGAGGGGAAAAAAAAGGAAAAGGAAGAAGGAGCCTTTGCCACTGCACCTGGAGGAAGCGCAACACCTACCTCCGCGGCCCCAGACACCGCAACGCTAGTCTTTGGAGTTTCAAAGGTTTGCCTTTCCCTCCCGGAAAGGCGGGTTTGCGGCACGGGGCACTCACCTCCCGGATCTTTGCCCTCTTGTCGCGGACCGCGGCGTCCGCCGGCTCCCGGGCCACCGCCCCGACCGGGGGCACGAAGTCCAGCGGCGGCAGCCGCCTCGCCAGCGCCTTGTCGCGCAGCTGGTCCTGGGCCACCTTCTCCTTCTCCAGCAGGATGTCCCTCTGGATCTCCTCGGGCAGCTTCTGCAGGGTCTCCTTGGCTTCCCGGAGAGCCCGCTCGTGGTTCTCGCGGATCCGGGCCAAGTTGTCCTCCAGGGCGGCCGCGGGGTCCCCGTCGCCGCGCCGGGCTCGCCCCTCCGCCTCCGCGTCCTCGGCGCGCGCCCCGGGCCCGGGCTTGCGGTCGGCGGCCGGCGGCAGGGCGGGGCTGGAGTGGAACAGGACCCCGCTCAGCAGCTTGGACGAGTCCGGCAGGAAGAAGATCGCCCCGAAGCAGAGCGTGATGAAGGCGCTGAACACCAGCAGCAGCACGAACTTCTCCGTCAGGCGGAAGGCGGCGGGGCCCGAGCCCTTCCTGCCGCCGCCGCCGCCGCCGAGCCCGCCGCCGAGCCCGCCGCCGAGCCCCCCGCCCAGGCCGCCGCCCGCGGGGCCGCCGAAGAGCGGCAGCAGCCCGCCCACCGGCATCCCCGCAGCCGCCGGGGCGCCCGCGCCGCTCAGCAGCCAAACTTCGGCGCCGCGCGGCGTCAGCGGCCGCGGGGCTGCGTCCTGCGCATCCAGGCCGCCCGAGCCCCCGCGCTGCGCCGCAGGTACGCCCCGGGGGAGCGGCTCTTCTCCGGGTCTCCGCCCAGGGGCAGCTCCTCCGGCGAGCAGGCAGGCGCGGCACACGGCCGGCCGCGGCCCCTGCGGGGACACAAACGGAGAAATGTCATCGCGAGCGGGGCCCGTAAAGTTTCCCGCGGGTCCCCGCCCTCCCGCGGCCGCGCCGGCTCTCCCGGGCCCCGCCCTCCGAGCTCACTCTTTGGACTTGGGGTGAAGTTTCCGGGCCCCGGGGCGCGGGGGTGTCCTGCGCGCACCTGGAGCCGCGCCTCCGCGGGAGAGCAGCGCGCCTCCGGGGCAGGAGGGGCGCACGCGGGTCCCGGGGAGGGGAGGCTGCTCAACTTCGCCCGCCCCGCATGTCGGAGCTGGGGACCGGCTCGGCCGCGGCTTCCCGGGCAGCCCCGCAGCCCCGCAGCCCCGCGGCCCCGCGGCCCCGCCGGCCGCTGCGCCCGGGCTAGCGCGCCGACCCGCGGGCAGTGGCAGCGAGCCGGGCCGCACGCCGCCCTCCGCCGCCGCCCCGCGCGCACTGGGAGCGCCGCCGGCCGCCGGGCGTCGGGAGACGGGGGCGGAGACGCGGCCGGAGAGTGACGGCGCGCCCCGGCCAATCGCGCGCCGCTCGGGGGCCCGCGGGGGCGGGGCCGAGGCGGGGAGGGGGCCGCGCGGGGGGGGCGGGGGCGGGGGCGGGGAGCTGACGGGAAGCGCAGCCCCCGCGGGGCCCGGGCCGGGGGGCGGGGAGGCCGTGCAGGCGCGCGGGGCCCGGCGAGGCTGGCGGTGCTGCAGCGTGTCCCGCGCGGCCCGCGACCCCGGGGCAGGGGGCGCTCGTTGGCCTTGGCGGGCCGCGGAGGCGTCCTCCTCCCCGCACCCGCACCCCCTCCCCACCCGTCCCCGCCCCTCCCCGTCCCCGGGGGCCCGCGGGAGCCTCCGGCGCCCGGTCGCTCCGAACGTGTGTCTTCTCCCGCGCCTTCCCGCCTGTTACCCAGGGCGGGGGTTCCCCGGGGGCCCGGCAGCGGTCCGAGCAAAAGTCCCCCGTCGAGAAGCTGCGAGGCGAGAGCATCTGAGCTCTCCGGGCTGACATCCTTTTATGCCCTAAGATACTCATCGTTATGTGGTTGCTTAGGATGCTTCCTCTGCATCCTCTCCCCACCCACTTGAAGAAAAAAAAAAAAAAGTTGTGTACCTCCCCCACCCACTCCCACTTTCAAAATTCACTTATCTCCCAGAGGTTGGTCAAATTTTCCATTTGAAGGAGGCAGCTTTATGCCCATAGCTTCGAGTGATACATTTGAACCCTGTGCTGAAATGAAGTCTTTGGGTGTGATTACTTCCAGGGAAGTAAAGGACCCGGTCCAGCAGAGATGGTTTTCAAGACAGCATTATTTTCCAAAATGTGGTTGTGATTTTTTTTTTCCCCGTTACTCTGCGAAAGAAGGGTTATCAGGAAAAAGTTGACTACTGACTTCTCGTTTCTGAAAGCTGGTCTGTTAGAAGTCGTCTATGCCTCCTCCTCCTCCTCCTCCCCCCCCCCCCCCAACCTTCTCTGGAAACGTTGATTTTTAGCTCTGTGTCTGCTTGCCATTTTTAAAACAAAGGAAGCAGCTGGCAGTTTCCAGGACGGTGCCTCCGGTACGGTTGTTTCAGGTGTAGACTGTGCGAGAAGATGCAAAATTAAATCAGAAGTCATTATTACAGTTTTCACTTAAATCGTCATTGTTTGTTGTGCATCTGTTTTGTGTAAGAGGACTTACACCTCCAACGTTTCTGGTAAAGGGAGATTGTTTGAGGAGACTGGTCTTAGGGCTCGGTTATTCTGATAACTGCTATGAAATTCTCTGCCCAGAAGAGTGCAGCATATCCAAGCAGGGTAACAAAGTTTAGAAGGACCAAAAAGGAAAACGATTTTTAAAAAATTAAATGGTAATTTTCTTTTTTCCCAAACTACATTTGCAAGTTGTGGATAGGCTGAAAAGTCTGAATCGGTGTGAAATAATAGTGTTAACTTTCAACAGCTTTAAAATTCAGTTACCTCATGGCTAGTTAGGTAATAATTAGGGTTAATGCCCTAAAAGGTAATCCCTTTATGATCGTCTTTCCCCTAATGACTTATTACTTTAATTATTATGTTTTAGGAATGGAATTATTTCTTACACCCACAGAAATATTTTACAACTTTAATTTAAAAATAGTATACTACGTATTCCAGAAAGGCAATAAAAACTACTTTTAAGCCAATGTTAAAAGGGTGATGAAAGGGGTTGGGGGTATAGACCTAGTTCTACTTCCGGCACTCTTGAATTTTGATACCAGACCAGTGTGGACATTTAACCCAACATCTGTAGTGGAAATATTAAAAATCTAGCATATAGTCTTAAAGACAATTTTTCCCCTTAAAAACTTCAAATTGGATTTATCTATAGTTTTTACATCTTTTAAAGTAACTGCTGTTTCTTTCTGCTCCCATTTATGAAGGTTACTTTAAGATTACTTTATTAATACTTATGTTTCTTATAAAACAGAGATTTAATGTGAGTGAAGCCTGGTTTTAATGATTTGTTAAACAAGAGAATAGCATGGGTGGCTGATTATAGGATATATTTTACATGGGGACAGTCGTCTGTGTTAGGTAGGATGAGAAATATGTGGGAGTGCTCATATATGGACTACAGTAAATTAAATAATAATAATAATAATAAGAGAAAAGGTATTTAAAGAGACATACCAACTAAATTAACCATGTAAAAACTTGTAAAATAATCACACAATATCCTGTATATTCATGGTAGAGGAGGAATACCGGATGGTCAATAAATTAAAAATTGCACTTTGTTGAAGTGAAATCTGACACTTTGCCCTGATTTTAATACCATAAGCACTTCTCGTTCCACAGATGGGAAAATGATGTTTTATATCTTGAGATAAAGCAAAAGTACAGGTGACCATTCTGGTCCCCAAATAATAAACCTTGACTGTGTCCCATAAATCCATATTCACCCACCACATCTACTTGAAGATATGTCATGATCTTTGTGAATACAATGATGGTGACAGAGCTGCTGTTTTTTCATTACGAATAATCCAATGCAAATTTAGCAACTTTAGTAGTTCTGTGTGGTTTTTCTGTTTAAATACTTGCTGTGTCTTCTAAGTTGGCCAGCTAGTCCTGACGTATGACTTCCTTGCACCTTTTGCAAGTTTGCCTGCAAACCTAATTCTTACTTTTTTCTTTCCCAATGCTTACATCTCTGTATCTTTTTTTCAGAATTTGTGAATTTTTGTGTTTCAAGATAAAATCTTTTTTTTTTATTTATGATAGAGAGAGAGAGAGAGAGAGAGAGAGAGGCGCAGAGACATAGGCAGAGGGAGAAGCAGGCTCCATGCACCGGGAGCCCGATGTGGGATTCGATCCTGGGTCTCCAGGATCACGCCCTGGTCCAAAGGCAGGCGCCAAACCGCTGCGCCACCAAGGATCCCTCAAGATAAAATCTTTAGTCAACTAAGTTTTTTAAAGCTGGTTTTGGTTAGAGATATCCAACCAAAAATTCCCAAGTCATTTGGTTGCTTGGACTTCTGTGCTTTTAAAATAATATTTCATTTATCTTTTATATTAACATGCTGAAAATTAAATATAGTAATAATTAGATGAGATCGGGCGCGTTCAGGGTGGTATGGCCATGGACTAAATACAATAATAATTATAAACAGAGTTACGGGTGTGGGGGAAGTGACAGTGTTTTTATAAAAAGTACGGTGAATGAATATTTTTATAAAGTTGTAAATTCCAAAAAATTAAAGTGCAAAAATATTTCTTAATAGGAAGTTTTCTAGAAGGTCTTAGGTAGAAGTTTTCAGAAGAATACTTTTGAGAATTTTTCTTTTACTTTAAAATAAAGACTAGTATAACTAAAGAAACACAATTAACATACACGTGTAACTACTGAAATTGCCCGATGCATCAGATTTCTGATAACATTTTCCTGTTGCTGATTTTGTCTTCAAATTTCAGATCAGAATAGGTTTTGGCCTTTATTTTAAAAAAATGTAAAAAAAATTTAAAGAAATGTAATATGTAAAAAAGAAATAGTTCTCCCCCCCCCCCCAATGGGCAACTCTGAATTTTACATGAAGTTTATTAAGATAGGAATTAACCAAAGTTACTAAATAAACTATCAGTAATATTTGTGGTCATTTCACGAGCTATAGTTACATCTCTGGTTCTTTTCTCCCATTCCTCGATTTACTTTGGAGCTGGCTGTATAATAGATTATTTTTATAGGACTCCAATCATCTTTGTGTATGTGTGGGAGGGGGCGGTAAGAGGCTGAATCAGTGAGACCCCTCTGTCCCTACATGTCCCTGTTAAAACATTTGTTTTTGTTTTAAACACTCATTTCATAAATATGAGCAGTCCCCAACTTAAAAACATTGTGTTCCACTGAGTATTTGTACATTAGCTCTTTGGAACTTTCAGAGTGCTCCTCTCCATAGAAACAAAGTTATAAATGGTGCTTTTGGGTTGTAGTCTACTCTACAAAGATCTAATACTCTAGGGAATAAAAAAATGTTGGAAAAACACTGTTGCAATGCTAGTAGTAATCAAAGTAGCATTAAATTAGAAAGTGTTTTATTTATCTTGAATGTTGGAGCCTAAGGACAAACATTTATTTGAAAGAAAAGGAGATAGAATGATTATTTCAGAAAGATTCTAAACCTGCTTTCAAGGTCAGAAAGGTTCATGGCAGTTCTTAGGTATAGTTTTCCTTCATTACATAAAGCTTTCTTTTGGTTTCAAGTCTATCACTAGAATTACTTTTAGGATGTTTTTGCTTTGTTTTGCTTTGACTTGATTAACAAAAGGACTAAAAGAGAGAAGTACAAGGAGAGATTTTTCTGAGTGAAGTGGGCAAAAGTTTGAATGAGAGAGTGATTTATTATAGAGGACATGCATGTCCTTGGCTGTGTGACCATGGGTGATAAGTCACTGACCTTCTACATCTCCCATTCTTCATCTGTAGCATTGCTATGGCTCTTAGATTAAATGATGTAACTGATGTGTCTGGCACAATAGGCATTCGAGAAATTTAATTCAATTTTTCTCCTTTCCTAAAAAGGGACTTAGTGTCTGGTGTAGTCAAAGAACCGTGTCTAGAGGATTCTTAAAAGGAAGAACCAGAAAAGTGTGGTAAGCAAGAAATTTAGGATTATGTGGTTCCTCACATGGTTGTCACTTACCAACTTCTGTACTCTGTTTAAGTAAAATCCATGAGAAAAGTCAGAGGAACAGCCTCAGATTTGGTAGGCAGAGAGTCCTACAAGTGTCTCCAATCTTTATATAAATAGGACCCAAAAGTTTGCCAACTAACCGACTTGATAGTCCTTTAAGCCTTTAGAAAATGTGAACGATGGCAAAGTCTCAAACTGAGAAGAATGATATTACTGCTCAGTGCTTGAAGAATCAGGAAACCAAGGATTCAGGGCAAAAAGAGCCCTTGTATATAAAAACCTTTGATTTGAAGGTTTGAATTTTATGACTTGAGGAGAGTATATTATTTCAACTGAGTGAAAGGAAAGGAAAAAGTTTCTTTCTATGGCCAGAGAAAAGTATAAAATGTTTCCACAGTTTTAAATTCATTAGATACATTTTAAAAGAAATCTCTTTTTCTTAAACAAACAAAACCCCCTCTTCATTCATTCTCTGTCCCTTAAAAGATCATACAGTGTTCCAGTAAACTCCAGAAAAGTCACAACACATTATTCTGCCCAACTGAAATTTTTTTCATGAAATAAAATGAAATGAAACCACATGTGCTTGTTCCTGTTTTGGAGAAATGATCTACAACTATGACACAACAGCACTTGGCTTCCCAATCTCATTGCAAAATAATTGTGCTGTTTGCACTACATATTCGGACTTGCACATTGTCCTTCCAGGCAGAACTTTGTCTTAGGCCTGGGTTTCTGTAAATGGTTAGGAATTCAGCTATGGTTCTTTGTCCACTGAGCTTATTTTTCAAGTTCACTTGGAGCATTCTGCAATAGGTAAATTCACTGGGGGGCTAAGGTTAAAGCAGATCTATGTTGCAGATTGTTCCTGAACAAATTGTATCTGCTGAATTTTTTAACCAGTAGTCTATTTGTTTAGTACAATGAATACTGGTCTGGATTGTGGGAAAGAGAGGGACATTTTGAAATTAACATAGGAAAAGTGAAGGGAAGAATTCCAAACTAATGACCCACAAATCTGGTGGATTTAATGGTCTGGAACTGGCAGGTAGGGTTTCTACAAATTACTAAACTTAAAATGTGTTGAGTTTGAGATACTTAATCTAGCTCTTAGATTATAAATAGTTTTTCAACATCCACTGAGATTGTTAGGTTTCCAGTTTCTCCTAATATGAAATGTGTATAATTTATTTCACTATTATGATGCTATCATAGCTTGAACAGTAATGAACAAGAAATGAAATATCAAGTGCCTAAACTTGTCATCCATTTTATATTCTTTATTTTTTCCAGTTTCAACAAATACCGATTTATAGGTAATCTGTTTCATTTAGAACCTCATCCAGTGCCTTCCCCAATCCCACTTCAAATATTTCAAAGCAAATGATAGTTGACCATTTTGCTCATATTTCTTAAAAATGTAACCATCATCATCAAACCAAAGATCAACTCCTTAAGGGATCCCTGGGTGGCGCAGCAGTTTAGCGCCTGCCTTTGGCCCAGGGTGTGATCCTGGAGACCCGGGATCGAGTCCCACGTCGGGCTCCCGGTGAATGGAGCCTGCTTCTCCCTCTGCCTGTGTCTCTGCCTCTCTCTCTCTCTGTGTGTGTGACTATCATAAATGAATTAAAAAAAAAAAGATTAACTCCTTAAAATAAAAAAAAATCCAGTTGGTTCACTTTAAATCAAGTTCTTTCCATATATTCTAGGTGGTTGCTCTTTTTCTTAATTTCTTTAAGTCTTTAAACACACCTTACTTTGAAGGCAAAGCCTGCACCTTACTGATGGATTGAATGTGTGGTGTGTAAAAGAAATCAAGGTTGAATGTTGTTATTTTGCCTGAGAAATTGGAAGGTTGGAGTTTCCATCAAGTGAGATGGGGAAAAATGCAGGAAGTGGGGTGGCGGGGGTGGGGGTGGTGGAGTCCAAGGTGGTGGACTTTGCCATCGTTCACATTTTCTAAAGGCTTAAAGGACTATCAAGTCGGTTAGTTGGCAAACTTTTGGGTCCTATTTATATAAAGATTGGAGACACTTGTAGGACTCTCTGCCTACCAAATCTGAGGCTGTTCCTCTGACTTTTCTCATGGATTTTACTTAAACAGAGTACAGAAGTTGGTAAGTGACAACCATGTGAGGAACCACATAAATCTAACTATGAGTTACAATTTTCCACTGCTAAATTACTGTAGCATGGTAACATATTTAAAAAATGACACATGGAATTAGGAGATTATGGAAAGGTTGTCAGTTTCTAAAAATATCAAGGGCTAGCATATGGGAATAAATGGCTGAGGGAGGGTAGAGACTAAGATTGAGAGGATCTTGGACACAACAACCACGTTTATCATGAACATAAATTAACCTTACTAAGGCTTATCACTTTGTTCCACTCCTCAGCTGTTTTTCACAGAAAGCTACTGGTATATAGACAAGTGACCCAGGTACACTGACCTCACAAATACTCAAATCCACGCCTCTGCAAAGTTAGATACCTTCAAAATCACCCCCAAAAGTTCTACATCCAATGATGAACAGCCACATGGTATTGCCATGTACCATATTTCTCTTGCTGAAATACCCTTAATATTCCATCAAAAAAAAAAAAACCCAAACAAATTAAAAGCACTTCTCTCATGAAGTTTTACTGGAAAAAAAAAAAACACTCCTGTTCTATTATTTCTGTTACTGTTCTTGGCACACTACAAATGACTTCTGAATGGCTGACTTTCCAAATTGGAAAGAATATTGGTTTAAGAAAAAGCCCCAAATCAATCCAGCTGTTATTGCATCTTTAAAATATCACAAATAAGTCTGAAAAATCATCTGGCATCTTGCTGTTTCTCTGGCTGGACAACTTAGATCTTATTCATCAGCCTGCTGAATTGTTCTTTTTTCAGAAACCTAGACACCATCCCCAAATTTTCTTATGTCCTTGTTTTTAACCGTTGGCTTGCTGAATCAAGGCAACTGAATTTGATACAAGTTCAGTGTCATTTCCTTCAAGCATTAACTCATCTTTCTGGGCTTAAGATATTGAACAAGCAACACCTGGCCTCATCCGAACCCTGTGGATGTATTTTTCATGCAAGAAATTTTGGATTTCAACAAGAAAACCACTCTCCTGAATAACAGTGTTGATGGGGAAGTGAGTGCACACAGACCTCATCTTATAATGGAAGGCCAGTGTAACACCCTTGACCATATTTTGCATATGACTACAGATAGTGGGAACAGCATCCAGTTCTTTTGTATTTCCCACCATTGGTCAACTTAGTCTCTTCTTTATCTTTCCAAGGAGACTGAGTCTACATTGATGTGACTGAAGTCCTCTTGCAGAGTTCCTCTGGGGCCCTTCACGATAACAGTGCGTCCCTTCAGAGTGATGTCAACATCTTCTGGAATGTCAACAGTCTAATTGCTGAGAATGGACTTTATTCTTGCAGTAGATGTGGCAAAGAGAGCCCATTTTATATTCTTAAAATTGAAATTCACATATATCCCTATCAAGAAATTAATTTCAATATTCTTAAAAGTAAGTAGCCATTATAAGGAATTTAGTTTACTTAAGTAATCCTAGAGCTAATTTCTTTTATTCCATGGGAGTTCATAAGGTAGAATAAATGACTATAAGAAGAAAGTTAGGAAATAAATGCAAATTTGTGAAACTTTTCAATTAACTAATAGGCTATATATAATGTTCCCTTAAGTACCTTTTATTAAGTGTGTGTAGCATCATCATTTCCCTCTCCTTGCAAAAGTGTTTTAAGTTCACATACACAGCTGGTGGGAATGTAAAATGGTGCGGCTGCTTTGGAAAATAGTCTGGCAGTTTTTTAAAAGGGTAAATATAGAGTTACCAAATGAACCAGCAATTCAGTGCTAAGTATATACCCAAGAGAAATGAAAATATCTGTGTACATAAAAATCTGTCCATGACTGTTCATAATAGCACTATTCATCACACAAAGCAGCATTATTTATAACAGCCTATGGTGCAAACAACATAAATGTCTATCAACTGATAAAATATGGTACATCCATACAATGAAATATGATTTAGCAATAAAAAGGCATGAACTACTGACCCAAACCGCAACATGGAAGAACCTTGAAAACTTTATGCTAAGTTAAAGATTGCAGTCACAAAAGACCACATATGCTATGGTCCCATTTAAAGAAATGTCTAGAATAGATAATCGATAGGAACAGAAAGTAAATTAGTGATTGTCTTGAACTGGGGTCCTACGGGAATGGAAGGTCACCACTAAAGGGTGAGAGATTTCTTTTGGGAGATGGAAAAAATGTTCTAAGATTAATTGTCATGACAGTTGCATGGCTCTGTGAATATGTTAAAAAATACTGAATTGTACACTCCCAATGAGTGATTTTTATGGTATGGATTTTATAGTATGTGAATTATATTTGAATAAAACTACTAAAAAAATAATGTTTTCCTTTCACAGCAAGTTTATAAGAAATCTTTTTTCAAGAGCCATGGAATACCTTAAGCAAAAATAAATAAAAATAACAAATAAAGTTGACATCATATTAAATAGTACTATTAAATATTTAAGCTTAAAAAGTAGCAAGTAGAGTGTATAAAGTCAGGAAACATTTTCAAGACCACAAGGAAAATGCTACAATTCCTCAGCTTGAGAAATACATACTTTTATTGAGTAGTCAAACCAAGGGAATGTTTTTAACTTATGAATCACTTCTATACTCCACACTCTTTCCTATTAAGTAAAACATAGACAAGTAATAGCTTTCATATTTTTTGATGTGTGGAAAATTACTATTAAGTTAACTGTACCTCACAGCACTGTAGTAACCAAAATGTTTCCAGGAGAATTGAGAATTTAAGCTGCTCAGAGTAGGCAGCTTAAACTAAGCAAAATGATGCAGGGGCACAGGAGTTAGATTAAGAATCAGAAGACCTATTTTTAAAACTAGCTCTCATTTCTGTGGATTATTCAAATATTTAGCCTCAATTTCTTCTGTAAAATCATGGGGACTCCTAATTGAAACGGTTGTTGTGAAGATCAAATTATATATCATATGCATATCAGAAAATGTTCTACAACTATAACATAACAACTATTAATAATCAATAGTATTAATCATATCATATATTTAAATATTTGTCATGATTAATTCTATATTAACTTATATTAAATTCAATAAAATACTATGTATGTATTAAAATAATTTTGAGTATTAATATAATAGTATTATTACTAATATTAGTTAATTATTATTAAGTACTTGGCGATCCTATGATCAGAATTCTAATACAAGAATCACTGGGAAGATGAGAGAGATAGAATTTGTATTTATTCTATCTACCTATCTGTCATCAGCAATATCTTTGGCTGAAAAATATTTTGAAGAACTGACTATTCTATTTTGTAAGGAAATTATGGATATTTAATAGGACCTAGTATCAAATTCATAGCAGAATCAATATATGGCTCTTCTGTGTTCAGTTAATCCTACCAAAATAAAAACCAGTATGCTGTATGCCTTCAAGAAACAGTAAATATCAGGACATCCTGAGAAATTTTAAATTTTTCTGCTTTCTTATAGTATTCATACTCCCATTAAACTTAAATTTTTCCCTCTTAAATTGATTCTGCCTTTAATATTTTTACAATTTTATATTCTTATCACAAATATAAAACATTTACTATAGAAAACTTAGGAGATATGGACCAACAAAAGAAGAAAAACCAAAAATTTTTACAATAACAGTGTGCTCATGTCTCATAAAGCAGCAGAGTGTGCCCTTTCAGTATGTTCCAATAAACTTTTTTTTTCTTCTGGTTTTCTTCCCTTCTCCTCCGTCTTGCCCTTAAAAACTATTTGTAGTGAGTAATACCCCTCTTTCCCACTTGACCTTGAAAGCAGATGTGTAATGCATTTGCTAAAGCTCTAAATTTTCTTACTTAACATGAAAACAATGGGAAATGGAAGAGGTTTTATCACTGATTCTCTCTTTCTAGTCACTACAGTTTTCTGTTTATGCTGACCACCTATTTCTCTACTTCCTCTTGATGCCAAATCATTAAAATGTGGTAACTTCTATTTTAGTGCAGAGACATGTTTTTTGCAAAAATTTGGGGAGAAATTAAGGAAAAAGGAAACCAATTCTTCCCTCCTCACAATCATATTTAATATATCTTATATCTTCCTTGTCATTAGAAAACATACATCTAAAGGCAAAAGAATTTTTAACACATCAATGTAAAACAGTTAAACAATTTCTTTTTCAAGCTACAGAAATTTGGCATGTAGAAAGAATTATTTGAACTGGTCAAAGAGCACTTTTCTTAGCATTAGCTGTTCTCCATACTGCTTCAGCTCTTTTTCTGCAGGTTGAGGTTACCCAAACCCAGTTTGATTGATTAAAAGATGTAGCTACTTTTCAGTTTTGGTTATGAATTGCTTTCCTCTTTGGGAGTTTTTAGTTCAATTTAAAATAGGATTGTTGGCTTTTTTTTTTTTTTTTTTTGGCTATTGTTGTTTTGTTTTGCCTTACCCCTCACATGGTATCTACAGTTAAAAGAAATTGGCTTATTGGTTCTCTCTACCTCTCAAAATAGACTTTGTTGTGGTTAATTTCCTTCTTCAGTGTTACTGGTCTTTCTAAAAAAGAAAGGTTTAATTCTGGGCACTGCTCTACAACAGCTTTTCAAGACATTTTAGTGACCATCTTAAGTAAAAACAGAGTCCTTTGTCATTTCATGAGTGCCATGCTGTTTATGCATTACCTGTAGCAAAATAAGGGACTTGGAAATTTGAAATGCAAATGTAAAATTGCAGCAGCTTTCAGATCAAGTTCAGGAGAAACTGAACACAGAAACAATGTGTTGAAATTGGGATACAAAGTAAATGGAACTCATTATTTTTATTTATTCTCATGTCCTTAATTTAACACAGGAAGAAGTGATGATGTAAAACTGTTTTTGAAATAAATATGTGTGTGTGTGCAGGCACACATGTCTGTCTATCTGTGGATGTCAGAGGTGTTTAGGCCAAAACTTCATTTCTAGC
This sequence comes from Nyctereutes procyonoides, assembly GCF_905146905.1. Lineage (NCBI taxonomy): Eukaryota > Metazoa > Chordata > Mammalia > Carnivora > Canidae > Nyctereutes > Nyctereutes procyonoides. The sequence goes on from NW_026575146.1 coordinate 25,514,505, forward strand.
TTTTAAACTTATTAAAACATTCTTCTCTTTTTAAAGATTTTATTTATTTGAGAGAGAAAGAGAATGAGTGGAAGGAAGGGCAGAGAGAGAGAGAGAAGCAGACTCCCACTGAGCAGGGAGCCCAGAAATGTGGGGATCCATCCCAGGACTCTGAGATCATGACCTCAGCCAAAGGCAGATGCTTAACTAACTGAGCGACCTGGGCCCCCCTACAACATTCTTCTTTAAAAAGATAATTTCTTCATTTGCCCTTTGCCCCCCAACCTGCTTCGATTCTGTAATTCATAATTTCAATAAATATTTTGCCAATATCCTATAAACCTTTTGTCCTTCTGTCTTTTTGTCACATTTCTCTGGCAAAAACCTCAATCCCTGGGAAACACAAATCTCTACCTTTTCAGTGCCTGTGCCCCAGCTGCCAGGCCTTGGTAGAAAAAGTACAATATGGTGGACTGTTTGCACCAGGATCCATATACAACTTAAACTGGGCCTGGAGACTGCCCTTTGAGCCTCCTGAATCTACTTGGTCAATTTACTATCCCACCCAACACAACACTTTCAGACCTTTTCCATTTTCTTCTACTCTCTCTAGCCCAGTAATTCCCAACTGGGGGTGATTTTGCCCCCCAACCCCAGCCCCTAGGGGATATTTGTCAATATCTGAAGACAGTTTTGATTGTCATAGCTGGAAGGACAGGGGTGGGGTAGTGCTGCTCAACATCTAATAACACACAGGAAAGACCCATATAATACAGAATTATCTGGTCCAAAATGTCAATAATGTTGAGGCTGAAAAACTTAACTCTAGCACCTTCATGCTCAGCAGATGCTATTCTTCCTTTACAGAGAAAATAGCAGCCAACTTTTGAGCACTCTCTCATCTTTTCTATTTCAAACACAAAATATACATTTCTGCACAGGGTCTCCCATCTCCTTCCAACAGAGGGACTATCTCCTCCTGGCTGAGACTAACCCACCCCCTGTGCTTTGGACTTCAAAGCCTCTTACTTTCTCCATAACATTATACTACGTATTATTCATTTTCTCTTGTGTATATTCAATCTTGCTTTCTACATGCTTCCTTTTTGATTTTAAATGCAATAAAGTTTCTTCAACTATAAAGACCAAAAAAAAAAAAAAATCCACAAAAACCCTCCCCTCCCTTCAGGTATTACTCTGTCCTTCTCTCTCTTTGCAGCCACATTTCTTCAAGTAGTTGTTAATGACACCAGCTGTCTACAGTTCCTCACCTCCCACTCATTGCTCAACCTACTCCAGTCTGGCTTCTAGGCTCGTCACTCCATGAAAACAAGCTCTAATGAAGGTCACCAATGTCCTCCACATCCTAAAGTCCTGAGATCATTTAAAATTTTCATTTGACTTCACATCTCAGGAGCATTCAACAATGCTTTTTGAAACATCCTTCCCTTGATTTCTGTGACACAACAATCTCTTGGTTTTCAACACCTCTGATCAATTCTTTTGTTTCTTGCTTATTCATCCTTTTCTTGACCTTTAAATGTAGGCATCTCCTTAAGGCTCAGTGCTGGAATTCCACATCTTCTTTATCTTCACTCTCTTTCTACCTACTGTCGTTCAGAACCATTGCTTCATTTAACATACATATGTAAGATACATAGTTTTAAAGATTTTACTTATTTACTTGAGAGAGAGAAAAAGAGAGAGAGAGAGAGAGAGAGCATGAGCAGGGGTGGGGGTTAGGGCAGAGGAAGAGGGAGAAGCGCTGAGCAGGGAGCCTGACACAGGGCTCAATCCCAGGACACTGAGACCATGACCTGAGCCAAAGGCAGACACTGAGCTGAGCCACTTGGGCAACCCAATATATAAGATGTTTTTAAATTAATACGTCTGGTCTGGGCCTCTCACAGTTTTAGATCTGTCGATCTAGTTACCTGCTTCTTTTTTTCATATGTCTCAAACATTTCAGTCTCAACATATCTCTAATTGACATCTGCCTCTTTTCTTAGACTCTTCTCCTTCCAACATTGCCTTTCCAGGTCCTGAGAAGATGAAATTTTCCATCTTCCATAATTGAACCTAAAAGAGTTTGATCCTCATCCTCTTCCATGTCGAGACAGCCAGTTCATAGCACATAGCTTTTCCTATTGCCTCTTTGCCTCTCAAGTAACTGATTCTGGCCAAATTATTCCTCCTAAAAGATGTTTATGATCCTCTGTGGTACTAGGAGTTCCAGAATGACCTGGTTCTTGTTGGTTTCTGAAGCCTGATTAGTCAGAAAAGTAGGGATTGCTTTTGAAGACAAGGGTACTTACTTGGGAGGGGTCTTTCCTTATGCCCTCATCCAAATTCTTTTGATACCACTTGTTCACTATCTTATTTGCATGTCAGAACTAGATAGATGGACATTAAGCTGGGAGTGATGAAAGTCTGACTTTGGCCTAGGTTTTGCCAGAGATGAAAGGTTCTTTCAGTCAGAACTAGAATAGTCACTTCTAGAACAGTCACCAGATGTTCCCAGGTTTTAGTTCATACCATGAGCCAAATATTTAGGTATTTGAATTTATCTCTTTTTTAAAGATTTCTGATGCTATTAAAAAAAAACCTAACTTCTACCCATAGTCACTGACTTGGTCAAATCCTTGACTGGTAGTGGCAACAATGTCCCCCCAGATTTTATCCCTATTGGGTACCAGAGGGCAAGTGACTAAAGATGATAATTTAATTACCTTTTGGTCATTGTATACCATGAGCTTTCAGATTATCTTCCAATAACATCAAGGGTGCTTTCATACAGTGGTGCCTGGGTGGCTGAGTTGGTTAATCATCTACCTTTGGCTCAGGTCGTGATCCCTGAGTGCTGAAACTGAGCCCCACATTGGGCTCTCTGCTCAGTGAGGAGTTTGCTTCTCCCTCTCCCTCCCACTCATGCTCTCTCTTGCTATCTCTGTCATTATTTCTGTCTCTCTCTCTCTCTCTCAAATAAATAAATAAACAAACAAATAAATAAAATCTTAAAAAAAAGAGGCTTTCATGCTTTTCTATAATACTCTATTTCCTGATTCTAAATTCTTTGGTTTTATAAGATGCTTCTGATTGCAAATACTAGAAAGCATTACTGGTCTCCTTCAGCGAATAACAAAAGGGGAAGGGAGGGCTTTGTTAGAAAGATACAAAGAGTTTATGGAATCAACATGTGACATTATTCCCTTAAATGAGGCAGTTATGCTGCTAGAGGGAATTAGAATTATTTGCAGACTTGTATTCAGAGTTAGAACACAGAAAGCCCCAGGATACCAATTATAAAAGTGAAATCCAGAAAGAGAAGGCTTAGACATCAAAATATTAGAGGACATTACCAATTCACATCAGCAATAATTTGGAGAATATATATAATAAGATAATTTAAATATATATGACCAAAAATGGACAATTTTAAATTAGGCTGAATGTAATTATTGATACAAGTTCACTTTTAGGAGATTCCTAATTCCTGATACTGTATGATGGAAAGAAGCTGGTCTGGGTAACACTAAACTAGACTTAAAAATGAACTTGAGATGTCAGAAATGTCTTAGAATAATGTAGAGAAAATAATTCAAATAATTGGGAGATTGGAATGCTGGATTCGATTTATCATAGGTGTCCTGTTTAACCATCCATTAAATACATTCCTCAATCAATCCTAGAAGACATTCCATTTACTAGGGTTTTGAGACAGCCACTGGCATATCACAAAAGGGGTGTAGAGGTTATCCTTTAAGGCTATGGGAGTAGCTAAAATAGAAATGGGTTTTCTGATTTCAGTAGGAACAGTAAGTCCCGAAGGTGGTAGAAGCCAGATAGGTCACTCACCACTGGAGGAATGATGCCTGTTACTATAATGGCAGCAGGGTATAAAATGGGGGTGACTATGGGAATCTTTGCCAGCTGAATAATTGATCACAGAATCCTCAGTGTTTAAATAGAAGAACAGTCCCTTAAGATCATATTTTATTTCTCCAGCCCAAATCTACTGGTTTGGTGAAGAGTTCTTCTCTCTATACTACAGTATAATATATATGGCTTATCAGTGATGGTAAGTCCTAAAATTTAGCTTTCGGGGTAAAGAATATATATCACAATGGAACTAGAGGGGGGAAGAGACATTATCTGGAGTTCTCCAGATAGACTACTACCTTGGAGTGTAAATTTGAAAATGGAGCACATAAATAAAGATGGGATGAGGGTTCATATTTGGTTATGGTGGCATGATTCTTGCAGTGTCTGGGGTATTCTGGCCAGATGATTCTTGTCAAAAGCCACTTCTTCTTATCACTGATTCTTGAACTTCTGGACCTGGTTTGATTCCTGTCTGGCTTCTAGGTCTTGTGCTCCAGCAGCCTTTGATTTGGTTGAGTTCATCACAGCATCTCTTCTCCATTTTCTTGCACTTAGTCAGAGTTCACTTATATAACTTGCATATGTTACTTGTATCTTAACAGACACAGCACTTAAATACTCAGTGAATGGCAGCATCATTTATCCAGTTGAACAAGTCAAAAATCCAGGGTGCATCCTTGATAATCCCTCTCTCTCTCCCCCACATCTAATCTACCACTAAATGTTATTGATTTTCCTTCTGAAATATCTCTTAAGTCTATCCACTTCTCTCCAGCTTTATCACTATCACCATCAACACCTTAGCCTAAGTCACCATTATATCTCACTGAGACCACAACAATCTATTTTGTCTACCTGAACTTTTCCCCATTCTTCTCTAAATGTAATATCTGATCCTGCACCTGGGTGCTTTAATTTTTATAATTTTTAATTAAAAATTTAGACACCCAACTGACTGGGTTCATGATCTTGAGGTCTGTGGAATCAAGGCCCGTGTTGCCTCTATGCTCAGAGCAGAGTCTGTTTCACATTCTGTTTCTCCCCCTCTCTCTCTGCCTCTCCACCTGCTTGCACATACCCCCCCAAATAAATTAAATATTTAAATATTAAAATTTGATCATGTTGCACACTGCCCCACTACCCAGCTAAATCCTCTTTCTTTTAGTCCCCTGAGAATGTGCCTTGCTGCTTCCTACCTCCAGGCCTCTGCATATGCTGTTCCCTCCCTCTGGAACTGTCTTTTTCCCCTATTCCCTTCACATAGTTAACTCCTATTCGTCCTTCACACCTCATCATATCTCCCTCCTGATTGCTGACTTAGTCTGCTCAGGCTGCTATGACAAAATTTCACAGACTGGATGGCTTAAACACACACATTTACCTCTCACAATTCTGGAGACTGGGAAGTCCAAGATCAAGGTGTTGGTTGATTCATTTCCTGGAGAGGGCCCTCTTCCTAGCTTTCAGATAGCTGAATTTTCATCGTGTTCTTACATGGTTTTCCTTGTTGCACATACCTGTAGGTGGGGGGGAAATCTCTTCCTCTGACTCCAAATCCTATTAGATTAAGGCCCCTTTCTTAAGACTTCATTTAATCTTAAGCACCTCTGAAAGACCCTATCTCCAAATATAGTCACATTGACTAACTTCAACAAATGAATTTGGGGGACACAATTTAGTCCACAGCATTCTTCCCCTGGTACCTCCCAAATTCATATCCTTATTACATGCAAAACATATTTATTCCATCCCAATAGCCCTCAAAGTCTTAACTCATTCCAGCATCAACTCCAAATTCTAAAGTCTCACCTAAATATCATCTAAATCAGATATGGGTGAGACGTGAGGTATGATTCATCCTGTGGCAAAATTCTTCTCTCTCACTGTGAACCTGTGAAACCAGACAAGTTATGTCCTTCCAAAGTATGGTGACAGGAGAAGCATAGGATAGACATTCTCATTCCAAAAAGTAGAAAAAGAAGGAAGGAATCCCAAGCAAGTCCAAAACCTCACAGGGCAAATTCTATTAGATCTTAAATCTTGAGAATAATCCTCTCTAGTTTGATGCCCTGCCTCCTGGACCCTAATCAGGGGTCACATCTTCATATCGGGCAGAGGCCATCTGACTTATTGAAATTGAGTTAGTGACCCTGACGATCTCTGAATCGCCATTAGGGCCATTTTTCTCTTTTCTTGAAGGACAAAGCATGTTTATAGCCATATAGCTCAAGGGTTGCATCCTTATAGAATTCCAGAAGTATGATAGCCTTCCTTCATTCTATTCTACTTTGTTCTTTTGGTCCAAACTGGCAGTATCTCTGCTGGCATAATCCCATCTCTATTCCTGGCTTCTGCTGAGATGACTGATTAAATCCATGAGCCACATCTATGATCTCTTTATCAAGTGGCTGCTCAGCCATACCCTTAGCATTCTCTTCAGAACAAGCTTTTTCATTCTTTTGCAATGTGAGTAGGTTTCGAATATTTCAAATCTACAAGTTCTTGTTCCTATATATTTAACACTTCCTTCTTCAATTCATATCTCTTTGCTCGAATTTTATTAAAGCAGTAAGGAGGAGCCAAGCTGTACCTTCAAGACTCTGCTTAGAAATCTCCTCCACTAATGTCCAATTTTACTGCTCAAAAGTTCTACCTTTCACAAGACACTAGAACATAATTCAGCCAAATTCTTTGCCACTCTATAAGAAGGATCACCTTTCTTCCAGTTTCTAGTAATCTGTTCCTCATTTCCCTCTGAGATCTCTGCAGTCTAGGTGGAGGAGGGTTTGAGAATTTGCATGTCTAACTTTGAGTGTCACTATTATAAACTATGAAAATGCTTCTTAAACTTTAAGCTGCATGCAAATCCCAGGTTATCTTGCTAAATGTCAATTCTATTTCTATAGGTCTGGGCAAGGTTGAGGATTTTGCAGTTCTAACATAATACCAGACCAGTTGCAAACTGCCTCCAGGTGGATTATGTTTGCATCATTTGGAAACTTGTTAAGAAAATCTCCATTTGGTCACCAGGCCTCCGAATCTGAATCTGCATTTCATAATGCATGTTAACATGATTTGTGTCAATTAATATTTGAGAACCGCTGCTCTAGGTGCTTATATCATCAGGGAATTTAGGGACATGGATATGGAGGATATGCTAGGTTTGAGTCACAGAAAACTTGTAAATAGATATTTTGTCCATGACAGATGGTGTTAGCTAGATAGACCATTTACTTTTAATACTGTTACAGTTTAGAAGCCACTTTGAAAATGTTACTACTTTTGATCTTGACAGCAGCATTGTCATGTGTAAAGCAAGTATTCCTATTCCCACTTTATAGTTGAGAAACTAAAAATTAGTATAGATAAATCACTTATTTAAAGTTACACAGCTAACACATGACAGGTCTTTAGTTTGAACCAAGTACTTTGCTCCAAGTCTGGTGTTTGTTTTCCATTAAATGACATTTCCAGATCTTTCTATTTATTAAAAAATATGGATTTGGGAATTTAATAAGGAATTGCTCTTTCCAATCAAATCATTTCATATGATTTGTCAGCCTGCTCCTTCAAATTCTCTAAAAAACAGCTTTCACCGTGTCATCATGATGCTCTTCTAGGATGTTCTTTTCTGTATATTTTACTTTTTTTTTTTTTGACATTTGGAACATGGCTGGAAGTCAGGAAATAAAGAGAGCTCTGCACAGCCAAGGTGGGAACAACAAAATCAAAATGCCAAAATTTACACAATTTACTCATAGATAAATAGTCTCTCACAGAGAGAAGTTCTTGGAGCCTACCCTGAGAGTTGGAACACTCTGGATCAGGTCCTAGAAGTACGGAAATTTCTTTCTTTCCTCCACCTCTTCCAGAATCTAAAGCATATAAAAAGCAGCATTTGAAAGAGGAAGAGTTTCCTATCATAGGCAAATGAAATGACAGAGGTTAAAAAAATCTTGGGCCTCTTGCAACTCAAAGGAGACAGTAGCCATAAAAGAAGAAGGAGAAAGAAGAGAGGGGGAGGAGAGGGAAGAGAAAGAAAGGAAGAGAGAAAGAGTGGGAGGAGAAGGAGGGTGCAGGGGAGAGGGGAGGAGGAGAAAGAACACCCAAGTTCAGCAGTATATAGTCCTATGCACCACAGTAGGCCATGCAGGCATTATTACTTGACACTAGAGTGGAATTTCATTTTCAAACAATGATGATTGCACATCATTTAAGAAAAGGTTAAGTTATATTTAGACTACTTTGTTGAAGAAAGCAATAAGATATGCAATGCGATTCAGAAAAATTTCTATAAAGAGATTTAAGAGAGCAAATCTTCAATACTTTAGTGTTTTAAAGTATGGAAAAGACATATCCACTTATATTTCACTTACCTGAATTTGACTATATGTATGTAGGACAAGAGAGAGGGAGAGGGAGAGAGAGAGAGAGAAAGGAAAGAAAAGGAGGAAAAAAGATCTGGGTGGGATTTCCATCAGCCATCCCACTCAGTGAGCACATATTTTGGCATGAATCAGGGAGAGAAGACAGGCTTATGCTGTAACTTCAATCTCAGTTACTTTCAGAGCTTTTATTATGCCAGTATCTTGCTTTGTGATTATAGTGTCTGAAGGCACGTATGTTTTTGTGCCCCATTGCTAACAAAATACTTTATCTGTTGAACAACTGAGAAAACATTAAACTCTTCAAATGCTGGAGTAAAACTTGATTGTATTGTACTTATTGAGAGGTTCTGTATTGGGCTCCAGTGTTTAATGTCAAATAAAAAAACAAATTTGGATTAATAAGGACTTAATTTGAAAGGATTATTGTTGAGTTGGGGAAGGCAAGCATCTCAAGAGTGAGGAAAAAATGGTTTTTATTTTTTAAAGAGGAATGGGCTGGAAAGAATTAGGGGGACAGAAGTGGATGAGAGGCATGATCCGATGGTAGTTCAGAGAATGCTTTACCCTGAGACCAGCCTGTTTGAGGAATGTTGTCTATTGGCTCAGGATGAGAGTGAGCCCAAGTTCAGGAACCTTGGGAAAGAAGAAGGGTTTAACCAAAGTTTAAGAAGCATTTGTTCAGGGGCCCCCGAGTGGCTCAGTCTATTAAGCGACTGCCTTCAGCTCAAGTCATGATCCCAGGGTCCTTGGATAGAGCTCCTATATCAGGATCTCTGATCAGCAGGGGAACCTACTTTTCCCTGTCTCTCTGCCTCTCCCCTCCACTCATGCACTCTTTCCCTCAAATAAATAAATAAAATATTAAAAATAAAAAAGAAGCATCTGTTCACATTGATCAGTGAGGATGAGCAGTTCTGATGATCATTTATGAAACAAAGAATGGGAATTTGGGGGGGACATTGTCTGGTTTCACTCCAGGTAACTGGGGGCCACCTATAATTTTTATTTAAGTCATGTGGGGAAGGGTCCTTCTTTACCCTTCCATTTCCTGGAATACAAGGAACAGGTGATTTCTTAACCTTTGCTGTTTTCCAGAAGCACAGAGCTCAGTTAAATTCAATACTGTCAATAACATATGAATATTACAAAATATACTGAATTTTAGGGAGTAATTTAAGGAGTTTCCCAAGGTAATTTTAATTATGTACCATAATCAGGTGGCAACTGCAGTTTCTAACTACTGCTTAAGATGACTTTTTTTTTTAAAGGTTTTATTTATTTATTCATGAGAGATACAGAGAGAGAGGCAGAGACATAGGCAGAAGGAGAAGCAGGGAGCCCAATATGGGACTCAACCCCAAAACTCCAGGACCACACCCTGAGCTGAAGGCAGACGCTCAACTGCTGAGCCACCCAGGCGTCCCTAAGATGACTTTTATAACCACATATGTAAGTTTGAAATTTCAGTTCCTCATATTTCAAAATCTCTAAAGAAATGCACTTTTATACATCTAGGTAAAATACCAAGTCATGTCATTTCCTCAGTGAGTCCTTTCTTGATCCAGATCAAATTTAGTTTAAGAGCCAGTTATTTGCTTGTATTTCTTCTTATTGATATTCATCACATTTGTAAGACATGCACTTAATACTTTTATTTCATGATAATTTAGAACCTCAGCGGGAACAGGGAACTTGCTTGTTTGATACTGTTTGTTTGATACTGTTGTTTGATACTGTTTCAGTACCTGGTCTATTTTAGATGCTCAGTACATTCTTGTTAGATCAATGAAAGATGTTTCTATTAATCTCACACTGTAGAATAAACTGAGGAAATAATAGAATTATTGTTCTACCTAAAAAGTTGCTTTATTCTATTGTCCTCCATTGTATATTGTATATTGTTTTGACTGACAATTCCTTGTAATTTAGGTTTGTGAAAATTGGAAGGAGTGTCTTGAGAATCATTTTATGATATTCTGCATAAGATAGGTTTATCTACATGGAGTGCCATCACTTATTAATCAACGATACCTAATATTTATTATTGCCTATTATATGCTAAATTCTTTACATAAATTCTTTACATCTTTAATTTTCAAAATAATCTCATGAGTAAACTGTGGTTTGTATAGGAATAGTTCTAGACTATTTCTGTATAAACAAAAACGGGTCATCAAATATCTAACTCCTCCTATAATCATGAATATTTCTGGAACATAGAGAAAATGGATTCCAATGTAAAACTGGTATCTTTATGTCTTTTAGTTATTTTGCATAACACTTCTGAAATATATAAATTATGAAAACATAATGTGGTAAAAGGAGTTTGGGAGATAATTCTTGCTTATGGAACCCTACCCCAAATTTACTACATAGTATTTTATAATGGTTTGTCATTTGGTTATAAGTATGGATATTTTTGTGGGTGAAAAAAAACATAAAATAGGAAGCTATTTGCATTAGACACAATTTACACAGCATAAACTCATCTCTGTATGTCATAGAAAATGATGACTGAGAATGGTGTAAGCCAAAAAATATTAAGTATAAAGCATAAGTTAGGGACTAATAATATAACTCTAAATAATATTCCTTTGTGTTAGCAGGGGACCCAGAGCACAGAAAAGATGGGTGTAGATGCCATGTTACAGAAGATGTTGGTGCTGGGTCCTTCAGCTGGGTCATCACTTAATTCATAGCCGGTTGAGTGGATAAAATAATTGAACAAGCCTCTCAAGCATGAATCAGCTCTACAAACTTTATCCACATCCCAAATCCTTGGACTCAAATCTGTTTGAAGCTGTCAGGTTATGATGGTGGGGGGTGGGTAGGTTGGCAGCTCCCTCCTTCTTCCAAGGAAGTTTGGTGCTTCATCCCCCTCACCCTCCCCTCCCTCCTTCCTAGTGCCCTTGCATACTCAATAAATGTGTAGGGTTTGGAGGAGATGAGGGGGCAATTAAGAAGAAACAAGGCTCTCTTGTCCTTTGTTCTTTACCCTCTACTTCCCCGAAGTGCTTAATTGTAGCTTTGAAATTAAAAGCTAGCTTATTTGGATTAATAGAAAAGGAACTGCATGTTCAAGATTGCCAAACTTATGTATTATTCTTGAATTCTTTCCAGAATCCAGCCTACTCTAAATCCTCTTTTTCCTAATTTGTTTGATATAAGGTAATAATGGTTATCAGAATCAACTCCGGCAGTTGTTGAAGGGCAATTTTTTTCTAAGCCAATTCTATGTGTCAGGCACCACTTTCAAAGCACTGGGGATAGGTGGATGAACACAACAAAATTCTTATCTTTGTGGAACCTAATTCTAATGATGGAGATAAGAGATAATCAACAAAAACATAATATGACTTCAAGTAGCATTATGTGCTCTGCAAAGAAATAAAGTAATATAAAGCATAAGAAATGAAGTGTGTGTGTGTGTGTGTGTGTGTGTCCTTTCTGATGAGGTGATATTGGAGGAAATTTATTCCATGGAATGAGAGAGCAGAACAAGTGATAAATTGGGGAAAGCTCCAGATAAATGGTAGAGCAACTATAAAAGCTTTGAGAGGAGCATGTACTTGGCAGGGGGCCAGTGTGACTGAAGAAGACTTGAGGTACGAGTAAGAGGAGAAATTAAATCTGAAAGGTAGCCTGGGACCAGATCATGTAGAATCCAATATGTCATGGGTTAGAATTTTGGGTTTTATATTAAATGTGATTGGAATCCATTGAAGAGTTTTTGTGGAAGAGTGACATAACCAGATTTATACTTGTAAAGGAAGTCCTTCTGGCAGAAGAAAAATTATAACAGATAGAAGCTTGGATCTATGCAAAGAAGTGAAGAGCCACGGAAATGATATCTATATGGCTACATATAAAATATTTTATTTTTTTAATATTGAAAACTTTGAAAAAGTTCACTTAAGCAAATATAACAAAATATTTTTTGGAACTTATGACATATATAGAAGAAAAAAATACATCAACACCAGCTCTAAAACAGGGATAGGAAAAATGGAAGTATGCTGTTATAAGATTATTATACTATCTGTGAAGTGGCAAAATAGTAGTTGAAGGTAAACTGATAACTTAAAAATGTACACACGATAAGCCATGAACAATAACTAAAATAAAAAGCCACCAAATTATAGCTAATAGGCAACAAAGGAAATAAAATGGAACCACAAAAAAACCCCAATTAATTCAGAAGATAAAGAGGAGAAAGGGAACAAGCAATATACATGAAAAATAGAAAACAAGGAGCAATAAGGTATATCAAAACCCAACCATATCAATAATCATCAAATATAAATGGTCTAAATATTCCAATTAAAAGGAAGAGGTTGGGCAGCCCAGGTGGCTCAGCGGTTTAGCACTGCCTTTAACCCGGGCATGATACTGGAGACCCAGGATTGAGTCCCATGTCGAGCTCCCTGCATGGAGCCTGCTTCTCCCTCTGCCTGTGTCTCTGCCTCTCTCTCTCTCTCTTTCTCTCTGTGTGTCTCTCATGAATAAATAAATAAAAAATCTTTAAAAAAATAAAAGGAAGATGTTGTCATATAAAAAAGCAAGACCCAATTACATGTGCTTATAAAAAACCCATTTTAAATATAAAGACACAAATAGGTTACACAGAAAAGGATGGGAAAAGATAAATTATGCTAGGACTAATCAGAAGAAAGCTAGGATGATTATATTAATTCAGATAGATTTCAAAGCAAGAAATAACAAGAAGAATAAAGAACTGCTAATTCATCAAGAGGACATAACAATCCTCAATGTTTATGTATCTAGTGACAAAACTTCAAAATACATAAAACAAAAACTGGTAGTACGGCAACAAAAAATAGACAAATCCACAATTATATTCAGAGATATTTTAACTCCTCTTTCATCAACCGATAGAGATAGAGAATTAGAACGACTAGAACAGTACTGTCAATCAACTTGACCTAATTGACATTCATATACCATTCCAGTAGACAACAGCACACACAATGTTTTCAAGCATACAGAGAAAATTTTCTAAGATTGGCCACATTCTGCACCACATAACAACTAAATTAAAAAAATGTAAAAGAAATTAAATCATACAAAGTATGTTTTCTGACCACAGTTGAATTAAGTTAGAAGTAAAAACAAAAAGACACTAGGAAAACCCCTAAACATTTGGAAAAAAAAATACTCTTCTATATAACATATAGATCAAAGAAGAAATCAAAAAAGAAAATAGAATATTTTGAACTGAATGAAAACTAAAATATCAAAGCAATTGTGGAATGTAGCTATTCCACTAATTAGAAGGAAATTTCTAACATAAAATATTTGTATTAGACAAAAGAAAGGTTTTGGGTCAAGGGCCTCAGCTAACAGTAAATGAAACATAAAGTGAAGAAAGAAAATAATAAAGATTAGAGAGGCAATCAATGAATTAGAAAATAGAATCAGTAGAGAAAATCAATGGTATTACAAGCTAATTTTTGAGATCAGTAAAATTGATAAACCTCCAACTAGATTGGCCAAGGTAATGATAGAAAATATAAACCCCAGGAATGTGAGAATTGATATCACTAGAGATTTTACAGGTAGAACTTTTAACAATACAGTTGACCATTTAGATGAAATGTTTAAATTCCTCGAAAAATACAAACTACCAAAATTCACTCAAGAAAAAATAGATAACCTCAATACCCCTAAATTTGATATAAAAATGGACTTGCAATTTAAAACTTACCATAAGGAAAATTCCTTGCCCAGATGTCTTTACTGATGAATTATACATTTAAGGAAGGCATAATATAAATTCTACACAGATTGTTTTAGAAAATCAGAGGGAAAGGAATAGTTCCTATCTCATTCTATGAGGCTAATATTCTGAACCAAAAGCAGGCAAAAGTGTTACAAGGCAAGAAACTATAGATTAATATCGATCATGAACAGAGATGAAAATATTCTTAGGAAAAATTTAGCCAATTGATCATATAGTACATAAAAATGACAATGCATCATGGCCAAGTAATATTTATCCCAGGAGAGCAAGGTTTAAGGCAACCTTAACATTTAAAAATTAAAGAAGGAAATTCAATATATTAACACACTGTTTTAGTCATCTTGTACTTCTGTAACAAAATACCATAGATTGGGTGGCTTACACAACAGAAATTTATTTCTCACAGTTCCAGAGGTTAGGAAGTTCAAGATCACGCTGCCAGCCAATTTTGCTTCTGGCTTGAAGATGGCCACTTTCTCTGTGTCCTTATGTGGCAAAAAAAGAGAGGTCTTGTATGTCTTCCTTTTCTTACAAGGGCACCAGTCCTATCAGATTAGGGCTTCACTCTTAAGAGCTCTTTTAACCTCTATCACCTCCTTACAGGCTCTAACTCCAACTGCAGTCACATTGGGGGAGGTAGGGCTCTGACATATAAATTTTGGGGGACACAAACATTCAGTCCAAAACACAGACTAAAAAGGAAAAAAATATATAGTTATCCTAATTGATGCAGAAAAGCAATTCACAAAATTCAACATCCATTCCTGATAAAAAGATCTCAGCAAACTGGGAAAGAAAAGGGATGTCCTCAAACTGATAAAGGGCATCCATAAAACACTTAGCTAACATCATACATAATGATGAAATACTGCTTGCCTTCCCCTAACAGCTCAAGGAATTGTGCTTACCAATCATTTTTATTCAACATTCTCCTAGAGGTTCTAATCAGACAATAAGGCAAGAAAGACAAGAGTATCTAGATTGGAAACAAAGAATAACTGTCTATTCATAGATAACATGATCGTCTTCTAAAAAAAAAAATCCTATAAAGTCCACAAAAAAGATACTGAGAGGGATCCCTGGGTAGCGCAGCGGTTTAGCGCCTGCCTTTGGCCCAGGGCACGATCCTGGAGACCCAGGATCGAATCCCACATTGGGCTCCCGGTGCATGGAACCTGCTTCTGTCTCTGCCTCTCTTTCTCTCTTTCTGTGTGACTATCATAAATAAATAATTTTTTTTTTAAAAAAAGATACTGAGAGTAATAAGTGAGCTTAGCAGGATTGTAGAATACAAGATTGGTGTACAAATCAATGTATTTCTATATATCAGGAAGAACAATCAGAAATTGACATTAAACAATGCCATTGATAATAGGATCAAAAAAAGTGAATTACTTAGGGATAAATCTGGAGAGATGAAGGAATTAAAAAAGGGATGAGGAAACTTCTGGGAGAAACGGTTTTGTTCATTATCTTTATTGTGGTGATGTGTTGAGTGCATGTTAAAACTTATCAAACTTCATTTTAATTAGTGCAGTTTATTGTATGTTAATCATACTTCAATATAGTGATTAAAAATATAATTCAATAAAGCTGTGATAAATGTACTTTTGGTTTGTTTGGGGGCAAAATAAGTTGTTCTACCTGAATATTATATAGTAGCAGAGTTACATATTTAATAATTTTGCACTGAAGTGTTAGAACATGAGCTATTACTTCCTTTTACATCTATCCATGTCTGTTTTGTTGTATGCATTTCTCCTTTTGAAGATTATTTTACTTTTCGATTTTGGTTCGAAATAATCTAATAGGTCAGTTGAATAAATTACAATATATTTATTCCATGTACTATCACACAATTCTTAAAAAGAATTAATTAGGACTATAAGTTATAGACCTGTAAGAATATCCATACTGTAATGTTGCAAAAGAAGAAAATTCAAGGGTAATATAATAGAATCCCATTTTCTGTAAAAACAAACAACAAACCCTTATGTATAAGTTAGTTTATATATTTATATGATCAGGGAGAAGGATGTGGAAAGACGCCAGCAGTCAGCATACATTACTGTTGATGGAAATGAAAAAGTCTATTTTTTTCATCATTTCACTGGTTATAATGAGTGACCATTACTTCTATAAGAACAATAAATTACAAAATTAAAAGAAACATTTGATAATTTTTCTGTCATGGTACCTATGGATTTTCAGGTAAATCTTCATGAATTATTACTTATCAATTATTGTTTTAAACCGTTTAACATGAATTGTAGTACAATTTTCTGATCAAATATTATACTTTAATAAATATACTTTTGCATTTCTAATACAGTGCACTATTTTAAAATTTTTAAAATTATGACTGTGAAGCCTGTGAAGTATATATATAGAAATTAATTTTTAGAGATCTTTAAAGGTGCTGTCTCAAGGTCTGGTTTTGAAACTATTTAACTAGTTTATTAGGCTGGTGTTCTTTTAAATTAGCATAATGTCTTTAGTAGAACAGAGCTATCATTTTCCTTTTATATATGCTTATTTCTCAGTTCACAAATATGTACAACTTTTATCTTTTTTTTTGGAGAAAGAGAGAGAGGTGGGGGTACGGGCAGAGCGAGGGGGAGATAGAGAATCTTAAGCAGGCGCCACACCCAGCATGGAGCCCTAGGCAGGACTTGATCACACAACCCTGAGATCATGATCTGATACAAAATCAAGAGTCAGATACTTAACCAACCAGGTGCCTCTAACTTTTATGTTCTTTTTTTTTTTTTAAAGATCTTATTTATTAATTTGAGAGAGAGAGAGGCACAGAGAGAGAGAAAGCATGAAGGTGGGGAGGAGCAGAGGGAGAAGAAGAAGCAGACTCTCCTCTGAGCATGGAGCCAGACTTGGGGCCCAAATCCCAAGACCCTAAGATTATAACCTGAGCCTAAGTCAGATGCTTGACTGACTGAGCCACCCAGGCACTCCAACTTTTATCCTTTTTAATATAATTTGTGGATCCACTAGGGATAATATTACGTTCAAAGACATTCTGAAAGTCACCAACTACTAGGAGGATTTGCGGTTGTTGTTGTTGTTTTAAGATTTTATCTATTTATTTGAGGTAAAGAGAAGGAGAATACAGAGGAAGAAGTAGAGGGAGAAACAGACTCCCCCCTGAGCGGGGAACTTGACATGGAGCTTGATCCCAGGACCCTGAGATCATGACCTGAGCCGAAGGTAGACTTTTAACCTTCTGAGCCACCCAGGTGCCCCTACAAGGAGGGTTTTAATAAAAGTGATTTGAGACTGAGCAAGTTTAAGTCATTTCTTCAACTTCTCTTTATTGTAGTTGGTTTGCAAATTTATAATTCTTACTCTATCCCAAATAAGGGGACAGATTTCAATTTATAAACCTCTGCATATTATAGATCTTATAGCTCACAGAAGGTTAAGAAGGTAGCAAGTGGTGTGGAGCAGGTCCCTAGACTAGCACTCAGAAAACCTCAATTCTGCTCTAGGTATGTGACTAGGTTTAGTCATTTCATTTCATTTTCTTCTTTTGTATTCATATATTAACTCTTCTTTAAGGTTCTTTTCACTGAGACTGGGGACCAACTAAGGCATTCTGATTACCAGACAAGTCCTCTTTGCCTGCAATGGTCTCTTCTGGCCCTAGCTCTTGAGAGGAGGCCAAGGTCTGTTTTCTGGAGCAAACTGATCTTTAGCTTGGCTTCCAAAGTGAGTCAGGCACCGTCCGATGCTAATCGTATGTGACTGCAACTTCAAGAGGCTGGTTGTAATGTTAGAAATGCACAGATTTAGGAGGACAGGTACTGATTAATTCTAATTGTTTTATTTATAAACATATACAACAATGTATTTATATATATACATGACCACAAAATGTAACCCAGGTTTCTTCCAATATTATAATTTTATTGATTAATATAGATATGAACAAAATAATTGACACAAGATAATATAGGATGTCTAAAAATAGAGCACATTCAGTTCCTTTGTTTTTTTTTTAATTGTTGTATGCATAGCCTTCAGTTTTAGCTAACCATGAAAAACAAGGTGATAATCTCACCCTTCCATTCATAGAGCTGTGACAAATACTTCAGGACAATGCTGCCACCCACATTGCATTGTGCTTAGGAGTAAAGTGGTGGGATGAATATAGAAATTGAACTTTAACAAACAGCTTCACACAAATCATTTGAATTCAGCTTGCTCTTATTCAATCTTTTTACAAGAAATAATAATGTTGAAAAGGAGTTCCTACTCATACCTTGAAAAAAAAAAGGAGGCATTAATAGATAAATACATAAAGAAAAAAAGAAGCATATGGAAAAATGTTCAATTTTTGAATAATCAAAGAAAAGCCAGTGCATCAAGTAATACATATCAAAATCATTGAACAGGCCAATAACCAGGGAGGAAATTGAAGCAGTCATCAAAAACCTCCCAAGACACAAAAGTCCAGGGCTAGATGGCTTCCCAGGGGAATTCTATCAAACGTTTAAAGAAGAAACCATACCTATTCTACTAAAGCTGTTTGGAAAGATAGAAAGAGATGGAGTACTTCCAAACTCATTCTATGAGGCCAACATCACCTTAATTCTAAAACCAGACAAAGACCCCACCAAAAAGGAGAATTATAGACCAATATCCGTGATGAACACAGATGCAAAAATTCTCAACAAGATACTAGCCAATAGGATCCAACAGTACATTAAGAAGAGTATTCACCATGACCCAGATGCAAGACTGGTTCAAGACTTGTAAAGCAATCAATGTGATTGATCATATCAACAAGAGAAAAAACAAGAACCATATGATCCTCTCAATAGATGCAGAGAAAGCATTTGACAAAATACAGCACCCATTCCTGATCAAAACTCTTCAGAGTGTAAGGATAGAGGGCATCTTAAAAGCCATCTATAAAAAGCCCACAGCAAATATCATTCTCAATGGGGAAACACTTGGAGCCTTTCCTCTAAGATCAGGAACAAGACAGGGGTGTCCACTCTCACCACTGCTATTCAACATAGTACTGGAAGTCCTAGCCTCAGCAATCAGACAACAAAAAGAAATAAAAGGCATCCAAGTTGGCAAAGAAGTCAAACTCTCCCTCTTTGCAGATGACATGATACTGTACATAGAAAACCCAAAAGACTCCACCCCAAGATTGCTAGAACTCATACAGCAATTTGGCAGTGTGGCAGGATACAAAATCAATGCCCAGAAGTCAGTGGCATTTCTAAACACTAACAATGAAACTGAAGAAAGAGAAATTAAGGAGTCAATCCCATTTACAATTGCACCCAAAAGCATAAGATACCTAGGAATAAACCTAACCAAAGAGGTAAAGGATCTATACCCTAAAAACTATAGAACACTTCTGAAAGAAATCGAGGAAGACACAAAGAGATGGAAAAATATTCCATGCTCATGGATTGGAAGAATTAATATTGTGAAAAGGTCAATGTTACCCAGGGCAATTTACACATTTAATGCAATCCCTATCAAAATACCATGGACTTTCTTCAGAGAGTTGGAACAAATCATCTTAAGATTTGTGTAGAATCAGAAAAGACCCTGAATAGCCAGGGGAATTTTAAAAAAGAAAACCATATCTGGGGGCATCACAATGCCAGATTTCAGGTTGTACTACAAAGCTGTGGTCATCAAGACAGTGTGGTACTGGCACAAAAATAGACACATAGATCAATGGAACAGAATAGAGAATCCAGAAGTGGACCCTCAACTTTATAGTCAACTAATATTCAACAAAGGCAGAAAGACTATCCACTGGTAAAAGGACAGTCTCTTCAATAAATGGTGCTGGTAAAATTGGACAGCCACATGCAAAATAATGAAACTGGACCATTCTCTTACACCATACACAAAGATAAACTCAAAATGGATGAAAGACCTAAATGTGAGACAAGAATCCATCAAAATCCTAGAGGAGAACACAGGCAACACCCTTTTCGAACTTGGCCACAGTAACTTCTTGCAAGATACATCCATGAAGGCAAGAGAAGCAAAAGCAAAAATGAATTATTGGGACTTCATCAAAATCAAAAACTTCTACATAGCAAAAGAAACAGTCAACAAAACTAAAAGACAACCTACAGAATGGGAGAAGATATTTGCAAATGACGTATCAGATAAAGGGCTAGTTTCCAAGATCTATAAAGAACTTATGAAACTCAACAGCAAAGAAACAAACAATCCAATCATGAAATGGGCAAAAGACATGAGCAGAAATCTCACAGAGGAAGACATAGACATGGCCAACAAGCACATGAGGAAATGCTCCGCATCACTCGCCATCAGGGAAATACAAATCAAAACCACAATGAGATCCCACCTCACACCAGTGAGAATGGGGAAAATTAACAAGGCAGGAAACCACAAATGTTGGAGAGGATGCAGAGAAAAGGGAACCCTCTTACACTGTTGGTGGGAATGTGAACTGGTGCAGCCACTTTGGAAAACTGCGTGGAGGTCCCTCAAAGAGTTAAAAATAGATCTGCCCTACGACCCAGCAATTGCACTGCTGGGGATTGACCCCAAAGATACAGATGCAGTGAAACGCCGGGACACCTGAACCCCAATGTTCAATGAGTGATGATAAGGGCCTGAGTGGAAGAGAAGGAAGACAGGACCAGAAATAAATTGAGAACAGAATTGAAGCAAAACATTATAGGTGAAGAATTGGCAAGAAAGAAAAATGATGGAGGGGCCAGGGAGGAGAAGGGGCCCCAAAACCAGCTCCTCGAAGGACAGGGAGTACATTCAGGAGTATAAGTGATGTATGAAGGGGTGGGTATTGCCTTTTAAAATCTAGGGGGACTCTGGACCTGCCTGCATGAAAAGGGTTTCAAAGAGAGCCTCATATAGACCTACTAAGACTCTTATTGGGTCCAGTCTCCAATTTCGGCCATGTTATCACAAAGATGGGGAGAAAGGACAGAAGTAGAAGAATCACTAAGATGGTCGGAAGGAAGAAAAATTGGTTCTATCAAAAAAAGATTGAAAGAATTCAGGTTCTTTATTCTAGAAGAGAAGATGAAGGGGAGATTTCCATAATCCCACCTTTTATATCCAGATAACAAAGATGCTATGCATATAATTTCCCATTGTTAACTCTTTAAAAAGGATTCTATTTGCTTATATTTCTTTTTATCTTCAGGTGAAGTGAGCTTAACATAAAATTCTTGTAGATATATCAAACCCTAGAATTACTGGTGAAATTCAGTTCTGGAAGGTATGGAGAATTCAACCAGACTCACTGAAAACTTTTTTAATAACCTGGAGGTGCTCGATGTTTCTAGCAGCAATGTCCACAATAGCCAAACTGTGGAAGGAGCCTCGGTGTCCATCGAAAGATGAATGGATAAAGAAGCTGTGGTTCCATTATGTATACAATGGAATATTCCTCAGCCATTAGAAACGACAAGTACCCACCATTTGCTTCGACGTGGATGGACCTGGAGGGTATTATGCTGAGTGAAATAAGTCAATCAGAGAAGGACAAACATTATATGGTCTCATTCATTTGGGGAATATAAAAATAAGTGGAAGGGAATAAAGGAAAAGGAGAGAAAATGAGTGAAAGTATCAGTGAGAGTGACAAAACATGAGAGACTCCTAACTCTGGGAAATGAACAAGGGATAGTGGAAGGGGAGGTGGGCGGGGGGATGGGGTGACTGGGTGATGGGCAATGAGGGGGGCACTTGGCGGGATGAGCACTGGGTGTTATGCTAAATGTTGGCAAATTGAACTCCAATAAAAAAATTTTAAAAAAGTCTTTAAAAATGTTCATATCTTTTTATCTTGTTCATTGCTTTTTATCTCTCATTGCTTTATGAGAGATTCCCATTTTGTATTATTTATGGTCATAAAAAATGGAAACCAAAACCCAACAGTAGAAGAATGATATGTAAACTATCGTACATTTGTTCTGTGTAACATAATTTCCTTGTAAACTATATTTACAAAGGCTGTGAAATAACATGGGAAAATGTTCTTTAATTCATATTATGTGAGTGAATGAAAACTTAGCGCTCAATAACTTGACTGACATTCCAAAATATACTGGAGTACCTATATATTTTTAAATCTTTAAAAAAATCCGTGAGCTAGAATTTAAGGAAAATAAGATCAGGAACCCAGGAAAGTGGGCAAAGAATTGAAGCCAGGGTATTTGTATAATCAGGTGAACTAGGACTTTAATCTGCATTTTGGGGTAGTAATCTTGGACTGTGGCTCTGAAACCAGGAAAAAATGTTCAGGACCTATCCATGATGTGACGTTAAACACAAAAGCATCTCCCTTAAGCAGGGGCAATGAAGGGCTGCCTCTGGGTGGGGGTCCTATAATAGGGACATTTGGGGACAATACAAACTGAAAAAGTTTGCATCCAACAGAGCTTAACTAAAGGAAACCTGAAACATTTTATTTCGGTCAGAAAACAAACAGAAGATTTGAGATGCAACAAAAAAAATAAAAGCAGAGAAAGTGGTGAATAAGAGAGTAAATCTAAGCCTCTAAAACCATATTTGATTGTATTAAAAAAACTAAAAATTTAAGTAAAAATTTAAAGATAGAAATAAAATGCTAGATAGTAATAGCATATAAATTAGGAGGGGATTAAATGGAATTGAAGTACACTATGACTCTTGTATTGTTCTAATGGAAAGAAAAGATTAACTTTAAATGTAGCTAAGCTAACTATGCATATTAAAATTTCTAGAGTAATTATCATAGAATGTATACATAATTTTCAAATTAATAGTATGATAAAACATTATGCAATCTAAAGTAAGACAAAAAAGGAAAAGAAAACAGAAAAGATAGGATAAATCTTAAAATTTGGGGGTAGAAGGAAATTCAAGTATCCATAGATAAATAGTCCCATTAAAAAGTTAAAGATTATTAGTCTGGATTATGAGGAAAACAAAGTAAAATTGAGATATAGGCTTCTTACAAGAGACATACTAAAAGCATAATACTAATAAAAGGAAAAGCTCAAAAGTAAAAAAAGAAAGGGTGCCTGGGAGGCTCAGTCTGTTAGGCATCTGCTTTCAGATCAGGTCATGATCCTAGGTCCTGGGATAGAGTTCAGAGGGCTGGCTCCTTGCTCAGCTGGGAGTCAGCTTCTTTCTCTCCTCTGCCCCTCCCCTCTGCTCATGTGCTCTCTCTCTTTCTCTCAACATAAATAAATAAATAAATAAAATATTTTAAAAAAGTAAAAGAAGAGAAACATACTTGGGCAAAACCTAATCAAAAGAAACCTAGTATAGCTTTATTATTTTATCAGACAAAGTAGATTTTTAAGTCAAAAAAGCATAAAAATAAAAAAGGAGAGATTTTAATATACCTGTTTCAGTGACTGACAAATATAGCAAAAAAGAAAAAGTAAGATATAGAAGAGTTGAATAATGGATTTATAATCAAGTGATTAAGGTGTTTCACAACTAAATCATCAATTTTTTAAACACACATGAAATATTTAAAAAATTGACTACATACTGGGCCCCAAAGTAAGTGTCAAAAATTTTCTAACAATTGGCATTTTGTAGACCATATTATTTGACCACAGTACAATTAATTTAGAAAATTCTAATAAAAAGCTTATCTGACAAATAAAAAATCCTTTAGATAGGAAACTAAGAAACCTATTTCTAAATAACTCACATACTAAAGGAGAAATCATAAAGAAAATCAGAAAATATGTAGAATTGAATAATAACAAAAGTACTGTATAAAAACTTATGGGAGTGGCAACAGCATTACTGGAGGAAAATACATAGCCTTAAGGACTTTTATTAGAAAGGCTAAAAGCTACTGAGTTATGCATTCATATCAAGATGAAGTTAGCAAAAGAACTAAGTAAACCCCATGAAAGAAGGAAATGTATAATGAAAATAATAGAAATCATGAAGTCCCAGGGCACTGGGTGGCTCAGTTGCTTAAGTGTCTGCCTTCCGCTCAGGTCATGATCCCAGAGTTCTGGGATGGAGCCCTGCCTTGAGCTCTCTACTCAGTGAGGAATCTGCTTCTCCCTCTGCCTCTCACCCTGCTCGTGTCCTTGTTCTCTCTCTGTCAAATAAATAATAAAATCTTAAAACAAAAAAAGAAATTAGTGGAGTATCAAACAAACATTCCTTAGAAAGGATCAACAAAGACGAAAATTGGATATTTGTTAGCCTAATCAAATTGATAAACTTATGGCAAGTATGATCAGAAAAAAAAATGGGAAAAAGGCAAATAAATAATATTAGAAATAAAAAGGGGGACATAACTTCAGGGCCCCAGGAATTAACATGATGAGGACATTATGAACATCCTACTATATTGAAAATTTAAAAAGATGAACACATTTCTAGAAAAATGTCGCATATCAAATTGACTCAAGAGGATATAGAAAAGCTGGGTACCCATGGCCAGTACAGCTGGAGCTGGTGCACTAGGTCTATGTGCTAAATCTACCCTGAGGTCAGTTTTTTGCAGTCTGCAACATCTTTAAAAGTTGTAAAAAAATAAAAATAAAGGAAAAAGTAAAAAAGAATATGTGACAAAAGAGGACATGTATAAGGATAGTCATAGCAGCATTGTTCACAGTAGCAAAAACCAGCCCACCTCAACTCCATCAATGCTAGAATGGATAATATAGACTGGGCATTACTTGTGTGATGGAATGCTATCCAGCAGTGAGGATGAATTAGAATAACATGTCCCAACATGGGTGAATCTCAGAAAGAAAGGATTGAGGGAAAACAAGCCACAAAAGAATACATGGAATATGAGTTCACGAAATAGATTTCAAAATTGAGGCAAAATTGAGCAATATTGTCTACTGATAATTACCATATGGCAAAACTATCAAGAACAGGAAGGAATGAGGAACACCGTAGTCACATAATTGAGGAGGAATGGTGGAGAGATGTGATTGGAGATCATTATCTAGGGACTTCTAGAGAAATGGTAGAGGTGCAATACTGTTTGCTTGGCGTATTGCTACATCGATTTTAAAAACATACAGCAGAGAAGGCTAGAATTATACCAAAATGTTACCAATTGTCCTTGAAGGGTGACTTTCCATCTGATTTCTGTCCATTTGAATGTGAAATGAAGGAAGCAAAAGCAGCATCAGTGACTTTATTTCCTGTTTTAGTCGATTAACCTAATTTGAATCCCAAGGATTTCCTCACGCTTTATCATTATTTGTTAACAATATGGATTTTTTTCCGCCTTCTAGTTCAACTTAAAAAAAGAGTATGCTGTATTTATAATGATAAACTTTAAAAATAAACTATAATTTTTTTTCCTTTTTAAAAGGTAAAACAAACTATCAAAAAGACTTTCAGATCATCCTGATTTATTATCATCAGCAATAAAAAAAAAATCACTTTCTCTGTTACAAGCATGATGGCAACATCATCCTTAAAATCACACAACCTGGCAGGCAGATCTGACCTGCTGCATGCTCGGGTCAGAGGCCAGTTTAGGGTGTGGATGTGGCTGCCCAGCAGTGGGGCAGCTGTTGGCATCTGCACCAGTGGGAAAGCCTTGGCTTAGATGCACATTTTAAGGTTGCTGGGACCCCCTACCAACCTTGGCTTCTGCAAGTGGTGCATCTGTGATAGGGAACTACAATCTGAGAGTCCAGGAAGCCTCGAACTGCTGTCTCTTCAGTACTTAGTACACAGGACAAGATGAGAATGGAGTGATACCTCCTGTCCTCCTGTCCTGGGAATCTGTGAATCCTGTGAGTTCTGACAACAAAATATAATTTGATGAACTGGAGGAGAAGGTCCTGCATACACGCCTGTAGAGAGCTTACTTCTTGTCCTGTCTAAAGAGAAGAGTGGATATGGAAAGCTCTGTAGATTTTCACTAACTTAAACATGTTCATTTTACTCTACATTCTTATTTCTCTTATAATAATGGATTTGTTTTTCATTAGTAGTAAAGTTGGTCTACAGGATAGAGGGAAAATTTTGGAATTTCCTATTTTATTGGAAAAATGAAGATGATAAAAAAGAAAAGTAAAAAATGAAGATTATGGATTGATGAATGTAAGCAGAGTGAATTTAAGTTTAAAGTTTTAGGCATAGATTTACATTTTCAAATAAAAAATAACGTGAAATGTTTTTTATCATCATTCACAGCATATTTACTAAACCTATTTGCTTTGCTTCATCTAGTAGATCTTCTCTGAAAATTGGGCAAAATTTTTAGTTGAGCCAGCTGGTTGTTTGGTAAGCTTGCTAAAGACCTGACTAGCAGTTACATTTTCCTGACTTATTTGTTCTTGTAAAAGACACCAGAGAGACAAGGTTTGCTACTTTTCCTCTGTAGAGAGGACAAATGCACTAGAAATACGACAGTTTCTCAAATAAACTACTTGCACAATGAGATTTCTTAAACACATAAACAAAACACAAAGCCTGAGCCATAATTTTTGTTGGGCTGCATAAATCTGAAGCTGGAGTGGAAATAAAGCCTATGCTTCCCAAACCAGGTTTTGAAGAAGATTCTTCTTTTGAGCTGACTTGCTAGTGGTGACCTTTGCTCTCTCAGCCTATACCACTTAAAGGGATAGAACAAAAGTCTTTTCCATGCTCTAAGCCATCTAAAGTTGTAAGGTCAGGGATTAGAAATGGAAAAATATGGTGGCCACGATGGAGAATATAACTGATATCTGAATACCCTCTAATTCCTTCCCTTCCCTTCTGCCATGTGGCCTTGGCTAGGTCACCCTGGGGGCTTTGTGCAGAATTGGGGCAACGGGTAATTGTCCTAGGTCACACACAGACGTGACCTAGATTTGCTTGATTTAAAAATGGACACAGCAGAAAATTTCTTCAGGATAAAAAAAGATTGGGACTGGGAAAGAAAGGAGAAAGAATAGATCAACAGGGACTAGTTTTTTTGGGGGTATTATTTCGGGGAATTTGGGAGTTAGGGGTGAAGAGAAGCACTCTTCATGCTACGTGAAGCCTTGGGAGAAGGAGAGAGAGGGTTCATTTGAAGTTTTGCTGGATATTATAAATGTAATGACTCTTAGGCATCTTTGAAAGACTACAGTAAAGGTTTTAATTACTTTTCATTTGTCTTTGGAAGTTGGGTAGGTTGACCTCTCAAATGGGACACTGTACAGAAACCGTCCTTGAAGGACGTGGCGTGAAGATACCCCAGCTCTCTTGCAGCTGTAATCCCTATGTCTGCCCTCAAGGGAGTTGGTATATGCACCTATTTGGTCTGCTAATCCCTAAATTTAGGGGGAACTGATGTGGGAGTAGGAAGGTGAGAAGGAAGGAATGTAGGAGAGAGACTTAGACTAAGTAGACTTTTTTTTTCTTAGATTTTATTTATTTATTTGACAGAGAAAGAGAAGGTACAAGCAGGGTGAGCAGCAGGCAGAGGGAGAAACAGCCTCTGTGCTGGGCAGGGAGCCGGGTGAGGGGCTCGATCCCAGGACCCTGGGATCATGACCAGACCCCAAGGCAGGTGCTTAAAAGACTGAGCCACTCAGTACCCAAGAAATAGCCTTTGGTTTTTCATCTCTGTCTACACTGCTAGCCGTGTCCTTATGTCCTTGATTCCCGAGCATAGCGAAGAGGCAATAAATGATTTGTTTTCCTTTAATTAACACACAGCTGATGAGTTCTTTTTTTTTTTTTTTTTTGATGAGATGTTTGTAACGTCAGAGAAATAGATTCAGCTGAGAAGAGCAGCAGCATTTCAAGTGGCAGGAGGTGAGAAGCACCTGGGAGAGAGAAGCCGCCTGGGACTCTTGCCTTAGGTCTATACCTCCATGTGACGCTGAGGCTGGTCGGGAATAATGGAAAAAATATAATGGAAAAGGTAGCACCTGTGACGTCTAGGCGGCTGGCCTTATGCTGTGAGCTGTGTTCTGGGATGTTAGAGTCAAGCATTCTTATTTCACATCCCTTCCCCTCCTCTCCACTTTTCTCTGGGTCTATCCCTTCATTTAATTTCTTTTCTTTTTTAGATTTTATGTATTTATTCATGAGAGACACAGAGAGAGAGGCAGAGACACAGGCAGAGGGAGAAGCAGGCTCCCTGCAGGGAGCCCGATGTGGGACTCGATCCCAGGGACCCCAGGATCATGACCTGAGCCAAAGGCTCAACCGCTGAGCCCCCCAAGTGCCCCCACTTCATTTCTTTGCTCACATTTTCTGCGGTGTTTTTCTTCTTTGACTTTCTCATCCCTGCTCACACACACTTCTCTTTCCTCCTCCTTCATCACTTGTTCACTCTTGTTCACGCTCTCCTGTCCCCCGGAGCCCACCCGCGCCACTGTGCTTCGCCTCCTGATATTCATCAAGATTGGTATTTATCAAGCTCTGGTTTGTGCTATTTGAAAATGGAGAGAGCAGAGTGTCTGATTCCCTCAGTACGCCTTCACTTAGTGGTTTGGGCCCAGCTCAGCATCCACACCCACTGCTCCTTACTGGGCTGAGGGTACCCATCCTGTGGGGCAGGACTGGGTGCTCTGAGTGCCTGGCCAATGATTGCTCCTTCCAAGGAAAGTTATTACAGGTGATGTCTCATGAATTTCCCAGCAGCTGATTGGACAAAGGACTGATCTGCAGGCACCATCCATGCACACGTCAGTGGCCTTGAGTGAGCCTGGCCAAGAGAACCCTGTCCAGCAAGAATGCTCTTTCTGGATGCTGTCTGACCCACACACTAGCTAGCTCTCTCTGGACAGAGCTTGGATGTAGGTTCCCAGGGTAGGTGGAAGTAGTTTAGAGCACATGTGTATCCAGACAAGAGAAAGCAGGAGCCCTGGAGCATAGAGGCTAATAGGAGAAGATAGAAAGTCACAGATCAGAGGGAAAAATGCTGTGGAGGCCGAGACAGAGAAGCTGGGAGAGGTCACAACTAGAGGTGGGTGCTAAGTGAGGGAGCAGGGGCTCTGGCTTTTGAGAAGGTCAGCTGCTTCTCTGGCCAGGAGGCCTCGCGCCATAAGCTGTCAAGGACGAAGCAACCAGAATAGGCTTTCCCCCTAAAACGCTAAAAAACTGACTGCGCTTATTATTTAATTTAATCTTAACAATTCCAAAAAGTTATTCCCATTTTATTGGTGAGACAGAAATTCAGAAAAATTAAGTGGCTTGATGGTGATCTTTTGAAAAAAACCCCAAGTGCCTCCTTCTAATGAAATGCTTCCTTCTCCTGAAGAGCAGTGAGGTGGGGTTTTTGAAGTCTATGTTCAAGTAGAAAAACATGAGATTTTTTTTTTCTATTGCAATTCTTTTTTTCTGTCCACATTCTAGTGTAACTCTAATGCTTTGTTCTCTCCTCTCTTCCATCTGCCACTTCCTCTCTTTTCATCTAATTAACTTGTATCACACGCAGGCTCTTTCAACCATGTACTTTTTTTTGATGTATTTAAAAGACTTGCTTTGATAAAACCCAATTGGAGTGTTTTCTTTTGACACAATGTATAGAACAAAATAATCTGGAAATGCTCAATCAGACCACACCTGGTTTGACTTAATTAACAGTGTAGCAGGGATTATGTACAGTGCGTGACCTGGAAAATTTAATTCCGCAATTCAGAACCAAGAGCATGATATAGCCTTTGAGGTCCCTTTTGGTGTAATATATTCATTTATAATGCTTGAGGTTTTCTTTCTTTTAAACTCAGGACATCAGAAAACAAAAGAAATTATTTGAGAACTCAGTACAATATATATAACAGAGAAGGTCTAATTTAATTATTATTTTCTCCTCAAGATAGGCAGATTTTTCTCTATCATCTCTCTATCATCTATCTATCTATCCATCTATCATCTATCTCCCTCCCTCTCCCCTCCCTCCCTCTCTCCCTCCATTCCCCTCCACCTTCCTTGTCCTAGGACTGAAGGCCAATTCTGAGTACTAGACAGGCCCTCTTTGTTCTCCTTTGGTCCTCACAAGCTTTGCACCTTTGACATAGAATTTTACTTTTCCTGTGGACCCTTCCCCCTCCTGATTGGTTTAGTATGATGACTTGCTACCATCCCTCAAATAAACTGTCTGCTGTCATTGCTGCTACTTCCTGTTCTGAGCTCCTGGGCTGTGTGTTGCAAGCCATGTGTGGTCTTGGTTTCTCTCAGGCTGGTTTTGTGCTGAGCTATGTAACCTAAGTATGCATGTTCTCTTTGACCTCTTGAGCTCAGAAAGCAAGTCTGAGGCCTCCTTGATTCGGTTGCCAGCCACTACCATTTTCGCTCAGACTCTTCTGTGGTGTTTTACTGTGACCTGCATCCAGCAATGCACATGGACTCTCCTCTTACCATAAAGAGAGAAGCCGTTACCCTGTGCCTGGGCTTTGGGTGGGGAGGAACCGCCTCTAGGCAGAAGGCCTCTGGACAGACAGTTCTTCAGGAAACGTGGGCATCCTGGTCCATAGTAACTTTCTGCTTTCTCCCCCTTTCCACATGGACCCCAGAGGATAGAAACCATGCTGAGGCTCATGGCCAGGGCTGTGTACAGCTGGAGAGAAGCTTCCCACAAATCCTCTGTGTCTGTTTATACTGCATAATGGTCTCATTGATGAGATAGAATTAGAGAAGAGCTATTAAAGAGAATAATGAAAATAAACAGATGTGGTCCCTAACGGGGCTATGACATTTGGCTCTTTCTTGAATTTCCCCCCACACTGGATTTTAAAAGGTATCTTTCCATTCTAGAAGATCCTAAGCTATCATTTCTCAAAGATTTTTGAGAAAGAAAAGCCATTTTGGCCTGTCTCTTCTGAGTAAGGCCTGGTTTTGGTGCAGTGGGAGTAGTTTCTGTTCCAGTTTCTAAGGGCTCTGGAGACATTAGGTTTAGACTTCACCTGGGACAGTGTTTGTAAGCCCCCCTGCAGGGAAGGTCAGCTTCATGGGGATGCAGCCCATGTAGTTACATGGGCCCTTCTACATCTTTAGAAGGGCCTAGCTCTGGGTTTAACCCTCTGCTGTCGCTATCTTGAAATTTCTAATTATTTTTGAACAAGGGGCTCATATTTTCATTCTGCCCTGGGCTCCACAAATTATGTACCTGGATCTCCTCCCTAGACTGTTTGCCTCAGAATTACCTGGTATATGCATGTAAATCAGATTCCTACTGTATGAGGCCCACTAGGACTAAGACCTCTGAATCAGCATTTAAAAAAATATCCAATTAATACTTTCACAAAGTTTGCAAAGCCAGAGAACCACTTGGAGAGGGTTAAGGTATCAGGTTCTTGGGCAGCTTTGCTTGTTGAAAGATTTAAAACAGAATTCTTGGCTTTTATTTCAATAGGGGAAAAAAAAGCATTCATAATTAAAAATATTTTATGTAAAATATATTAGGCAGTTTTGTCTTATTGCCAAGTTAATTATTTGGAAATATGCCTAAATTGTGGATTTAAGGATTCTCACGTTCTTTGTTCAATCTAGCATTATTTATGTTTATTTTTATTCATCTCCCATTAAGTCAGGGCAATGCATCCCCTATTTGTTAACTAATTAGACCCACTACAGGGAGTAATATTGCCCTGATAATGGTTTCAAACAATTTCTTCCAATCCCCTCACCACCCTGACAAATTAGGAAAGGTGGAGTCCTTATCCATGACTTGTAAGTTTTTGAGAAGTGCTAGTTGACAGACTTGCAGGCATATATATTTAGTTTTTATTCCAGACTAATTCTAAAACAGGAAACAGCTTCAGCCTGCCAGACAACTTGACCAACACGTGATAAAGTGGCTCGAAGTCCAGGCCCTGGATTGAGGGTGATAGGACTGTTGTCTTTTTGTGGATCTTTTTGGGACTGCAAACATGAAGATAATTAGTGTTTGTTGTGCTAAGATTGTAGCATTAAATATTTAATCTAGGCTAATTCACCATAGAGCTATTGGAAAGAGACAGCTTTTCATTACAGTACACAGAACACATTTTTAGCCAGTTCTCTAGTGACGAAAAGTCTACCTGACACCAGAAAGCCCCTGACTCATCTGATTGCAGTGCAGGCTTGAGGTCTAGGCTTGAAATTTCATTCTTTCCAGCCAAAGCAAGCTCAAACTGTGACTACGAAGTATTTTTCTAATCCATATTCCTAGACACTTGCTGAGTCAATAGACAGTTTTCACTGACTCCCTGTGTATATAAAAGTAACATTTATTACGTTTTTTCCTTCTTATGAAAATAAGAGAGTTTCATGGAGAAAACTTAGAGGGAAAAAAAAAGCCATGTGTTTTTGGACAAACATTTGATGACTTTTGAAGTTACATTTTCCTGAATCCATTTTGATTAATATTTAGATTTATGATAGATGGCTTTCATTTTTGATTCAAACATATGAATAATAAATTTTGGAAGTTGATTACCAAGACTGTTAATTGAGGCACTTTACCATTGTTGATTTTCTCTCATTGTATGAGGTTAGACTTAAAATGAAAATGTTTTAGGATGGAGGTCATTCTTTTTAGGAATAGATTCTTTTAAACCCAAACTTTTTTATTTTATTTTATTTTTTTAAGATTTTATTTATTTATTCATGAGAGATACAGAGAGAGACAGAGACATAGGCAGAGGAGGGAGAAGCAGGCTCCCTGCGGGGAGCCCGATGTGGAACTCATCCTGGGACTCCAGGATCACGTCCTGAGCCGGAGGCAGATGCTCAACCGCTGAGCCACCCAGGCGTCCCTAAACCTGAACTTTATACTGTCTTTTGATCAGTAAGTTCTTTAAAGAGGATTGAGAAAATAAGTCATAACCCTGTAAATCAGACCCCAAAGAAAACGTGATGAATGACTTTTTTGGGAGCTTTGCATGTTTCTGTGTTTCCCTCCTGATTGATTTGCTTTCAAGTTCAGGGTGGTGGGCAGCCTCTCAGTCCTGCTGTTCGCAAAGAGCCTCTTCCTAAATGCAAGCCTCATTCAAACCTCTCCCAGAATGGCATTCAGGCAGATGCTTTGCCAGGAGACAGGCCAGAGAAACAAATTGAACCGTACTAATTATCCTGATTGACAAAGTGCATCAAACAACTGGACACAAGCCTAAGAGCTACAAACAAACAAAACTACACAAATATCTGAGATGTACTTTTTGTTTTTGACGTTATGGCCCAGTTTAATGGCTTATGGATGTGGTTATTTATAACTTTGGGCCCTTTTTTCTGTAAAACGTCTGCCTGATTCCTGGTGATTAAAGAATAAATATAAAGTTCTATTAAGCAGATTTTATGCAGTTTATAGTTATTTGGTTAAAATAAAAGGTAAACACTAGCACCATCTGGGAGAGAGATTTGTGTACTCAGGTTCATCACAGTATTATTTACCATAGCCAAGAGGTAGAAGTAACCCAAATGTCTATCAAGGGATGGAAGATAAAGGAAATGTGATATATGCATTAAATCGAATATGATTCAGTCTTAAAGAAGAAGGAAGTCGTGTTACATGATATAAAATGGGTGAACATGAAGGACATCATGCTAAGTGAAATGATCCTGTCACAAAAAGACAGATAATATGTGGTTCCTATGTACATGAGATATCTAGTCATAGAAATGGAGCAGAGTGGTGGTTGCCAGGGGCTGGGATGGAGGAGGGGTGTGTGAAAGAGGTCGTCAGTGGGTAGAGTTTCAGTCTGCAAGAAGAAAAAGTTCTAGCGATCTGTTGTACAATAGTGTGAATACTCTTAACACTGCTGAACTGGACACTTAAAAATGATTAAAATGTTAAATTTTTAATATTGTTTTTTTTAAACCACAATTAAATTAAAAAAAAATTTTAAAGTAAAAACTATATGATGGCTGATTAGTGCAATTAGTTAGAGCAGGCGATAAAGTTTGACCCTGGCCTTAAAGAATTTCAATCCAAAACTTAAACAGTTATTTGTCTTTCTCTGGGCCAGTTAGCTTTCCCTCTGTTGTATGTCTTGATACTACACGGGTTAGAGTGTAGAGTTTGGTCACCTGTTTTCTGGATGTTTACCCAATGTTTCAAGCACTGCTGCTGGGCTGAACGTTTAAATGGTATTACCTCTTTGACAGCTTTATAAACCTAAACGATAGCCCGTTTGCTAAACACTTCACAATTAGTGCTATATAATATGCCAAAAGCACAGCTATTTAATTTTCCTGAGTGTAAAGATTGAGAAAACTCACAACAAAACTCCCCATTCTCTTCTCATTTCTGCTTTAAAATTTTTCAAATAATTGTTTCGACACTTAAAAAAAGTATCTTACATTTATAAATAATAAAAATTAGGGCATTAAAAGGGAATGTTAGTTGAAATTAACTATTTTACTTACACTGTGCATTAGTATTTAATAGGTAAAGTTCACCAATGGATCGCCCATTTTATAACGACAAATTCATTTTCTATTACCAGACACTGCACTATCGTTAGGGGATTGTTTGTGTAGGCTTTCTGTTCCCTAACCAAGTACAGTTCTTATAAAGACTAGAAAGAGGCAGTGGGTTAAATGTTTAAAAATATTTGCTAATGACTAATCCTTGCCTGTTTTCAAATGAAAATGGTTTGAATTCAAGTTGATATAGTCCAATTACAGAAGTGCTTTGGAGGGGTAACACCAAATTAGTCTATCTAACGGCAAGCTTACATGGCACAGCTATATTATTTTGTACCAGTATTACTCTGATTGACTGTTCTTTTGTCATTCTCAGTGGCCATTTGTCTTTTATAGGAATGAAACAGATTTTTTAAAAAATGTATTGAGCCAGTTTATTACTTTGAGAAATGCCCAGCTCAATCTTTGTAGGTGATATTAATTTACAGTTCATTGCATTTACATTCCCAATGAATTATTGGGAGACTTCCACCAAAAGTTTTGCTCAGATCTAGATCATTACTTTTGGCTTAGGAATGTGACTCCATAAGAATTCAACTATTAAAAAAAAAAGAATTCAACTATTAACCACATATGAAATACAGGGTTTTTTTTCCCCTTAAAATCTCACTCATGTAGCATATTTCAATGACCTCAGTTATGTATCATCGATCTGCAATCCAAGCTAAACTACTGCTGTGTCTAAATCACTGTGTCATTTATTTTATTCTTCCCTTTCAGATAATCA
Source organism: Nyctereutes procyonoides (assembly GCF_905146905.1). NCBI lineage: Eukaryota > Metazoa > Chordata > Mammalia > Carnivora > Canidae > Nyctereutes > Nyctereutes procyonoides. Next base: position 25,549,606 of record NW_026575146.1, read on the forward strand.
AAATGCAATTAAAGTAGAATTAAAACAGAATGACAGGATAACAGAAAAAAATTACAAGTGCAAGTATATTATAATATAGCTCTTTGTTAAGGATTTAGGTATATTGCAGTTACACTGTATTCCCTTCCTGAAAAAACTGAATATACAGTTTTCCTATTACCAAGGACTTAGGGCCGTCTCCCACCACCAAGTAGTATTGTCTTGGAGAAGAATGGAATTTACAGTAAATGTAAACAATATTTTTTTATGTTTGCTCCAATTTTGCTGCAATTTGCCTCAAAGAAAGACTATAGCTGGTTGTATAGAGTATCCTAATAGTGCCGGTGCCACTTACTGGCAGGAAATAAGGACTCAAATGAAATTCAGGTACAAGAGTTAGGGAACGAAAATATGCAGAAGAATAGTTTTTAACTCTTTCCTTTTGACAATTTGTGTGTGTGTGTGTGTGTATGTGAAATTATTGTTTTTCACACATTGCTATTTGCAATAAGCAGGCAAGCACATCCATAGTATTGCTCAGCTATTATTGTTCAGACCTTTAACATTCTTCCCTGGGCCAGATCCCATGGCTTCCCCATTGCTCCCAGCAAGTGATTTTCTTATTTCCTGAGTCACAGAGAGTCTAGTGGGGGCAACTTCGTCAACTTCTTAATTTCTTTCTTCACCCCCTTCTACTAAGATAGCTCTGTCTAGACCAGGACATAACTTACTCCCTCCATTTTAGAGGAATTGCTTTTAATATTTTTACAGAAATTTAAACTCCATTTGTTCCCTCAGTCCCATTCCTCTATGTGCACTCAAATATCTTGTACACCGAGCTTCTCCCTTTTCTCCTCCTCAGCCTGAAAAGACACTGAAGTCTCAGTATCAAACCAAACAAAGGAAAAACATTCACCCCACCCTCTCCTCCAAATCCTCTATTTCCTCTATCTACTAGCTTATTTTTCGAATTAATGTATAGCTGAAATTTTCTCAAGAAATTTCTTCTTCTTCTTCTTCTTCTTCTTCTTCTTCTTCTTCTTCTTCTTCTTCTTCTTCTTCTTCTTCTTCTTCTTTTGCAGCTGAATTCATTGCAATTCACTTTCCAAGTCATCAGGGTCCTCACTGCTAAATTTGAGACATTTCTGTCTTTTTCTTACTTCACTGCTCCTTCATGTTCAGCATTATTGTCCATTTTGTCTATGAAGCATTCTCATCTTGTTTTCCATTCTACTAAACGTTCATGGTTTTCAGGATATCTTTCTGGCATCTTTCTTTGTTTATCTTTCCTCTAAACACTGGTACTCCCTAGTAGTCTATGCACAGACCTGTTTGCTTCTTAATCTACACACGTTCTATGAAAAGCCTTCTTGACTTTGCTGCCTTCAGCTGTGACCTGCATGCTGATGAATCTCAAACTCACATCACATCCTCGATTTCTCTTCTGGATTTTTGCCCTTGACTGTGTCACAGGCACCTCAAATCTAACTTGGTCAAAAGTGGAGTCTCCTCTGAATTTGGTTCCCATCTGTGTGCTCTCCTGTTTAATGGACCAGCAGATATCTAGTCACCCAAGATAAACTGGGACACAGCCTAGGTTTTACCTTCTCCTTTTGTGTCATGGCTTATTAGTGGCAGAGTTTGTCAATTTCATGCTTTTAGAATCTTCTGAATTCATCCCTTTTTCTGCTCACTGGATGAATTTTCACCATTTTCCTCCTTAGGTAGAGACAGTCACCTTACTACTCTTTCTAAAAGCAGTCCTGATGTCATAAAAATCCATTCTTTATCTTAAAACATAGTCATTTTTCCAATATATAAATCAGATCATGTCATTCTCACTTTAACATCTTTTTAAATATGTTATTTATTTGAGAGAGAGAGAGAGAGAGCGCGCACACATGCACAAGTGAGAGGGAAGAGAGGCGCATAGGGAGAGAGAGGAGGCTCCCTGCTGAGCAAAGAGCCCATATGGAGCTCAATCCCAGTGAACCCCAAGATCATGACCCAAGCCACTGAGCAGATGCCACTGAGCCACCCAGGCACCCCACACATTAACATCTTCAATAGTTCTTTAATACCTGTAGAAAAAAAAATCCTGACTTATTAGCAAAGTAAAGAGGTTCCTTTATTTGGCTCCTGACTCTGAATTCACCTCTTAAAACACTCTGCCATTTATTTTTTGCAACCTTCACTCAAATCATGTTCAACTTCCTGTTTGTGAAAGGGCCAAGTGTCCTTCCACCTCTTTGGATCTTTGTGAATCCTTTTACTGTTGTTTGGTACATCTTTCCTGTTCCTTTGACATGCATGTATCTTTCAGAACCCAGACGGGACATGGGCTCCTCAGAGAAAATTTCCAGCAGTGCAGTTGCCTCTCTTGTGAGCTATTTTAAATCCTGTGCTTAGCTCATAGCACTTTTTCATTTATATTGAAATTATTTTCCTCTTCAAGCTCCTGGAGGTCAGGGACCTTTATCTCTGATATCTCAGTGGCTGGAAACACAGTGAGTGATAGAGTTGGTGCTCTATAAATGGAAAAAGAATAAATGAAGATGGAAAGAAAATTAGCTGTTTTGTTAGAGCCAAATAAAGAACTCAGATCCTGTTCTAGCTTATATTGAGATTTGAGAGAGCCACTCAATTTTGTTATCTAGGAGATAGAATCTATTGTGATGATGATTTCCAGTTTTCCTTCTGAAAGGTTTTGACAATAGATTTTCCTAAGAATAGAATTTTAGAATCAGAATGTGCTAAAAAAAAAAAGAATGTGCTTTAAAAATTTAGACTGTGTCTACTAGCACACACACTTCAGGTTTTATAATGTCCAATAATATACAAGTGTATAACTATTATTAAAAGACAAGATGCAAGATTCTCTGATAATTATTCTTGAAACCATACTTGCTTATTAAAGCATTTTGAGGGGTGTATTGCATGTAAAAGTGAGCAAAATAATCTTTGTAACTACATAGTTTCAAAATCCAAAGGAAGAAAGTTCCCTCTTTTTATTTTTAGTTTTCTGAAATTCCTTAAGTTTATCAACCACAAGCAAGTTTTCATTGATGTCCTAATCTTAATATTGTCTCTCCTTTGTCAAATGTAATGGTTAAAAGAGAAACCAATTCAGTCCCTCAAATGTTTTGTCTACTTAACCTAAGACAGGGGTTTGACTTTTGCCTCTATTACTTGGAATCACGAGTAAATCAGCCAGTAATTTTGATATTGTGCAATTTTTTAAGGGCTAAAAACGTATTGTTAGGTGTTGCAGTTGTATGTATTCACACATCTGTTCTTTAGAAATTATTGGATCTCTGTGGAATGGTTAAAAAATTCTTATAATTCAAAGTAAATCTGAATAGTTGAAAAGACTGATATGCCTAATGATGATTTGATCTAAAAAGTGAAAAAAGTAAACAACAAAAATATAAGTAGCCACCACAAAACCCACAAATCCTTCTAAAATCCCCCACCCAAATGTGTCTCTTGCTTTTGAGAATTTCCACCGGTAACCCTATCCTACCTGCTGATGTAGGATGCTAGCCTCTTATAAATTCCTTTTCCCAAGAATTTCTAGAAGTCCTGACCTATACACACACACACACACACACACACACACACACACACACACACACACTCATGGGTTCCTAAGTAGCCTCATCCTCACTGCTCCACCTCAGGTGCCCCAAGATTTGTCTTCTTTAAGCCAGTTTGGGGGAGACATCCTTTCTTTATTTTGATGTAAGACTCTGTTAGAAAGTTGCTAAATTACCACTGCCTGTGTCCCAATGTTCAATGAGGCTTTTAGGGCAGCCAGCTCTTAGACCATAGAAGACGGGGTTAGAAAAAAATTCCATTTTGCCTGTTGTCCTTGTTATATGGGTTATCACTCAAAATGCAAGCCTCTCCATGTATCAATAGACTCAGCAACAGAGGACTTACATCTTACTTGGGGGTTGGGTTATAAAGGTAGTGTTTAAGGCAAAACCAGAAATACTTTTGAAAATCCTTTAAATTATCCACACAGGATGGTACAGTTTTGCGGTTTTGAGGATATAGTTCCATACGGCAATTTTTTGAGAACCACTGAGGTAGACTAAAGGAATGAACAAAGGGGAAAAATACAGGCAAGTGTATCTGACTTGTCTCCTTCAAGGTAATCATTACATCCCTGGTGGTAAACAGGTGGAGGTTTCTGAAGTGTTCCAGTTTATTTGCTGACGAATCCACTCTGTTTCAAAATTGGGCCTTTACAACCTTAATCCGCATCTGGTTTGATTTGTGGTGGTAAGGATTGAAGGAGATAATATGCATGAATGTACCTAGTTCAGGCTCTGGCATATACTAAATGCTCAAAAAAATATTTGTTGGAATCAAGGCTAAATCTTGCTTGGTCAGATCAATGTATACATGTTCTTTGGAAACAGGCCACCTGTTTCCTGTTTTTTTCCAAGTTGCTTTTCCTCTGTGAGCAGCTGTCACATTCATGGGCATTGGTCTTATGACCCCTACGTGGAGGGTTAAGATCTAAAGTCAGCCTGAGATCAGTGTGTGTGTGTGTGTGTGTGTGTGTGTGTGTGTGTGTGAGATGAGTCCCCACTGGACTCTTAGCCCCACCACCCTCCTCTGCAGGCTTCTAGTCCAGCTCAGCCCAACACTTCCCATTACCTTCACTCTTGCTCCATGCTTTTAAACTCCTCTTTCTTGAATAGCAAACTCTTCAATATTTGTAGCTTTTTCGTTCTGCTCTTCCTTTCCTTGCCTAACTCCCAGCTGGGAACTCTGAGTCAGGATTTTTATTATATTGTATTATATTTTTTAAATTGGAGTAAAATTAACATTATACTATTTTATACATTTTATTAGTTTCAGGTATACAACATACTGCTTTAACAATTCTGTACGTTACAGTACATTACTCACAGGAAATTCTCTAACTTTGATGTAGTCTTTGTTTGTTTGCTTCGTGCTCCATGTTCTCAAAGGCCAGAAGTTGGCTCAGTGTCCTCTTTGCTTCTCAATGTTGCTTTTAGGCCACTACTCCTTCCCATTAAAACCCTACTCTAGGGACACCTGGGTGGGTCAGTGGTTGAGAGTCTGCCTTTGGCTCAGGTCCTGATCCCAGGGTCCTGGGATCAAGTCCCATATCAGTCTCCCCATGGGAGCCTGCTTCTCCCTCTGCCTATGTCTCTGCCTCTCTCTCTCTCTCTCTCTCTCTCTCTCCCTGTGTCTCTCATGAATAAATAAAAATCTTAAAAAGAAAATGAAACCCTACTCTTTTGAGGCCAACCTTTTCCCTCTCATCTAACCCTGTCAGTTAACATTTATTGAACACTTCCATTGAGCCAGGGAGTGTAATAATCATGCCTAGATTATTTACCTGAAAATCCACAATAATCCCATTTAATAATTCCATTTAGGTAGAAGCTATCATTATCCTACCATCATGAGGTTTTTAGGGGCCAAGAAACTTGTTCTCATCTGTATAATGCACATCTAAGAGTGCCTAATTCACTGGGTTACTGTGAGATATCAGTATTTATAAGGTGCTCAGTAAATAACCGTGCAGGTGTTTTCCATTATTTTGTTGCCCGAGGGGGCTCTGTGAAAAAGTGGGGGAACAGGGATTCAGATCCTCAAAGTCTTACTCCAGAACACACATCCATAGTCATTATGCATGGCCCGGTGACTTCTACTGACCTCTCCTCATCCAATGATGATATCTTTGGGTCACAGCCTTTAAAGCCAGATCTACTTCAGTTCCCCTGGGCTTTTTCATAGTGCAAGGGCTTGCTCCCATTTCCTCTGTCTCCTCTGCTGCAACTCCTAGCAGGGAATCAGATCCAGAACACATTGAGAGGCTGGTCTCTTACAAGCAGGGCATTTCCTCTGTAGCAGTAGGAAGGGAGGCAAAAAAGGAACTGATGTAGGGGTGGTTTTATGGATCTGACAATGGGACGTTGAAAGAGTTTCCATCCTGTTATCTGTATTTTCTTGATAAAATAAGAAAGGAGGTCATCAGTGAGAGTGAGGTGGAAATTTGGTGACACTTTGCTCTGTCAAACTAGAGGTTGGGCTTCTCACAGAGACACACCTAATGTTCACTCTTAAGATGCTTCCCCAGGTGACCACAATATCTTAGTGGCTAGATGACAGACGTCAAGTGTGCAAATAACTTTGACCTAGATACTTAGGATTTCAGAAGACTAGAGATAAGATCTCTGGCATCTAATTCTTCACATTACCTTGGCCACCCACTGCCACAACACATCCTGTTTCTCACTTCCTCTGCAGTCACTACTAGTGTACTTCACTATCCCGCCACACCCTGGGTGCCCCTTTGGGGCATCCTCACTGAGACACCTACTCCATAAATGTCACGACAGTTTTATTATTCATCAATGAGCCTTCACTTCTTTTTTTCTCGCCCATTTTAGTTTTCTCAGTTGAAATCACAACCATGTCCTTGTAGAGACTCAACTCCTTACTCAGCTCTCTGCCCCCCAGGCTCACTTGGCAGAAGTTAGGCACTGGTTGAGCACAGCTATCTTCCTCCTTTCTTCCTACATGTGAGCAATTGTGGGTGGCTGGAGACAGATCAATAGCCAGGCCACTTAATTTTTATTTTTATTTATTTTTATTTTTTATTTTTTTCAATTTTAAGTTTCTTTTTAAAGTTTTTATTTTATAGTCCCCCGCCCCCCTTACTTCACATCTTGTACACCCTTTCTTTACCCTCACTCTCACAGAGGACCTCATTTCTTACTTCATTAAGGAAACAGAGATAACAAGATGAGAACTCTTCCAACTTCCCATTGTCAGACCCATAAAACCACCCCAGCATTAGTTTCTTCCTTTTGTCCCTTCTTACTAATTCAGAGAAAATGGTCCTTCTATTGTTAGGGACCAGTCGGATCGGATTCCCTCCTCCTGATGCTATTTTCTGAATAGTTAATTCCCTCTCAGTGATGTTCCACGATGGAACCCTCCCACAGCTGCACAAACCCTTGCGATTTCTAGAAAGCGTAGATCTGAAGGGGACCGCTCTCTGCAATCCTTATCTCTGCTTCCACATCCCACATCCCCCGTATCCCCACCCATCAGGATGCTGCTGCTCACCATCTCCACTTCTCCACTGAAATTGTTTTTTCTAAGATCACCAACGAGTTCCACGCTGTCAGACCCAATGAATGCTATCCATTCTTGAGTTGACTCACTCACATGATGGCTCTGTTGTTTTTATTCCGATTGCATCTCCTTAGAGAGACCTGCTCTGATGACTCAAGCTGAAATACTTCTCCCTTTCCCCATAACGGTGCCAGTACATCATTCGGCTTTATTGTCTTCATAGCATTTATTATCCGAATTGATCATGTTCATTTATTTGTTCATTTGTTGACTGTGCATCTCATGTCCTCACCTAGAACAGTGCCTGGCACATCACAAATGCTCAATGAGGATTTGTTGAGTGATAGACACAATGCCGTACTTAGAATCTTCTCTTCCCTCTAACAACTAAGCTTTTGTTAACTGGATGAAGTTTGTCTGACTACTCTCTCTAATATTGGGGGAGCTGTCTTGCCCCTAAAAAGAGAGTTCCTGGTGGGACGCCTCATTCCACAACAGGTCTGAAGCCATGTGGGACCAGCTTCATTTGGGGTCTGTGCTTTCCATTTTTCTCCTCCTCCTTCTCTTCCCACACACCCATACCACTCTGGCCATGCATTTCTAGTCTCTCATTTTTCTTTTTCAATAAGATCCTGGTTTTAAAATCTCCTTCTTCCTAAACACTAATTACAGGTTACTGTGTTGGTGGCGATTGGTGGGCATCTTCGAGCCAGTTTGGAAATGTTACAGTCCCACACTTGCTCTGTACGTCTGGAAAAACTTCCCTGTTTGGGACCAGCTAGATAAGTCTCAGAACTTGTCTCTAGTCTTCTGAAATCCTAAGTGTCTCTGTCAAAGTTATTTTCAGACTCGAGTTTTTTTGTGTAGCTACTGTGTAGCAATTGTGGTCCCCCGGTAAAGCATACTGGTAGTGAAAACTAGAAGGAAAGTCCAACCTTTATGTTTTACAAGGATAGGTTGGGCCAGTGCAACAGGGGAAAGCATCACCAGTGCAAAAATATATGCAGTTAAAAAGTCACTGACTTCCAGCCAGTGTTATTCTCCTTTCTCTTATTGTTGAACAAATATAAAAACAAAATGAAGCCCACAGAGGTATTATTGAGTAACATTTTGAATTTTATCATATGTTTTCTTCAAGTGGTCATAAATTCCTTTGAGTCAAGATTTAATGATAATAAAAATATTGCCATATACCCACAGGTATAACCACCTCCCTGAGATCTGGACTCAGCATGGATGTGTGCTAGAAACACAAGTCCCAGGAGGCAATCAAGTGCTATTGGCTATTCCAATTTTAGCTCCTACTTTAAGCATCCCCAATAAAGGAGCCATATCCAGGGCTCCTTTAATTTACCACCCAAACCAGAATACTATTAATAATTATGCTGGAGGGATGCCTGGGTGGCTCAGAGGTTGAGCGTCTACCTTTGCTCAGGGCATGATCCCAGAGTCCAGGATCTCCCTCTGCCTATGTCTCTGCCTCTCTCTGTGTGTCTCTCATGAATAAATAAATAAAATATTAAAAAATAATTATGCTGGGATAACATGAACAAATCAGGGCTGTCCTGAGCAAATGGAAACATGTAGTCATTCCAACCGTAAGCTCCTATGATGACTGTGGACCAGTCCAGTCCCTGTGAGCCAAATGGAGGCCTTGGCTCCTGCAGCTGTAAGTCATTGCTGCCCTAGGTCCGCAGGGTTAAAGGTGTACAGGCACTGTTACTCATGGATTTGGGACTTACTTGTTACAAGTGCATTTAAATAATCCAAGTTTGTGGTGACACTGACCATATCCTTTCTGGTGTTTCCTCCCCTACCTCTTGTAAAAAAACAAAACAAAACAAACAAAAAACCAGCAGGCCCTTGTTACATAGTTTTGAGAAAGAAGGAACTGAGAGAGAGGTTTCTATGAACTAACTTCCCTCTCACCAGCCTAACCACTGTGTAATTCAACACAGGCTGCCATGGCAAGTAAAATCGAATCCTTTTCAGAGAGCATCGTACTTGCAATGTACTTGCAGTTTCTAGCAGAAGCAAAACATGTGTGTGTGTGTGTGTGTGTGTGTATGTATATATATGTTTATATATATGTGTTGTATATATATATATGTTTCTAGCACACACACATATATATGAAACACACGAAAAAATAAATCCCTTAGAGAAAAGTTATTATATCCATGCCAAAAGCAAACCAATTATGACTTTGTTAATTCTATATTCCAATACAATTTTTAAAAGGCAGGGGCACTGGGATGCTCTCCCTCCTTTAGGGTGACCCCTATGAGCTGACTCTGGCTATTCTCCTTTAACTGAGGCCCTGAGGCTGGCCCCGAGAAAGGGCACCAGCACTGTTCTCTGTGTTGGCTCTAAGTTGTGAGCAGTCAACTCATGAAAGAAAAGCTATGACTGACTACTGAGACTATAATGCATTGTTTGGAATTAAAGAAACTCTTTTCCTCCGTGGCTCACAGAATTTAGCTCCTCATCTCACATAGGCCTTCCGCATATATGAAGTCCCAGACTCCAGAGGTGGGTTGCCTTGGAAAGTCACCAATTCCCACCTCCCTTTCAGTTAGTGTCAGCCTCATGCTGAGCCGAGAGCGAGCATCTCCAAACAGTGAACTCATTACCTCCCGTTGAACAGTCCTGACTGTTAAAAGGTGTCTTCCCTTCATTGAATTGCAATCTGTCATCCCAAGTGACCAAGTGTTCTTGTTTGCCCAGCAATGTCTTGGTTGGAACTGAAAATTGTGTCCTGGAGGACCCTGCAGTCCTGAGCAAACCAGGACGGTTGGTCACTCCATCTTTAGTTGCCATCTGTTGGCCCTATGCTGCATCTTGGGCTATGCAAAGATGTGCTATTATTTCCTTCGGAGGATATTCATTTTGACACATTTCAGGTACATTTCTCTTGCTCCAAAAAATCTCAGCTGGCAGAGCTCTAAATACTGTATTTTCCACATGATCTCCTCAGAATGTGTTATCCTCTGTTGGGGGGGAGGAGCTTTTCATTTCTGTCCAAATGTTTCCCTAGAAGAGAGGAATCCTCCTTTCCTCTCCATGCAGGGCTGAGGAACAGGATGGGGGGCGATGGGTGGGAGCACTTTTGTTGTTTCTCTACCCACTTTTCCTCCTTCCCCATTCTTGCATCTAGGCGGTGAGCACACTGAAGCAGGACCGAGCTTGTCTTCTAGAGGCAGCTAAAAAATGCCTTTATTTTGCTTTAATTTTCAAGTTCCCTGCTTTCTGGGTGAGTAGGTCAGGTCAGGCATGCTCTGTAAAACATGGCTGTTTTTAGGTTAGAGTGGATGAGAGGGAAGAGACATCACCCTTTCCTCCCATTTATCTAGAGACCCCAATACTTGTTATAACAAGTAATTAGTCTAATTCTTTGGTTTCTCCTTTGGCTTAATTCGTCACATCTTGTCTTCATCCTTTGCAACAGTGCTGAAAAAGAGGAGCGAATCCTTGAATTTAAAACCCCATTAAGCTAGAATTTAAGGCATGATGCCCAGAAATGAGTATAACAATGTACATGTGACAATTTCTTTGTCACAGACATAACACGTCTTTAATCCAGCCTAGAATCACAGCAGTTATTTTACTGACTTCATTCTAGATTCCTAGTTTTCTTAATGATGACTGAAATCCCTGATAAGGAACCCATTTGTTCCCATGCTTCTGCCCTGGTTGTTTATACCAAAGTCCAAAAGCTTGACAACCTCTCTACCTGCCATTCACCTTGAAATCACTGTTCTGAGCCCCCTGCTCCAGAGCAACTGCTGTCATTAAGGTTACTGACAACACTAGGGGACGATGCTCTTTATCCATGACCTTATCACTTGTCCTGGGCGACCTCCTTCAACCCAAGGGCCTTTATCTACCACTTAGATGTTCATGCTTATCTATACCCACAGCCCAGACCTCTTTCCCTAACTCTATGTTCAGATAACCCAAATGCCTGGAAGATGGCTCTATCTGGACTGGATGTCCTATCTGCACTTCAAATTCAACATCCAGCATAATCTCCCAAGCCAGAAACCTGAGTACTGTTCTTAATTCCAATCTCTCTCTCTCTCTCTCTCTCTTTTTTTTATCTTCAATTTATGCTGTTACTCTTGCTCCCCAAATGTCATTTTACATCTTTGTCCTGCTCTTCGGTGTCATTGTTACTAGCTTACCGTGCCCTTTCTCACTGGTATTACTTCAATAGCTTCCAAACTGCCCTCTCTGCCTCCAGTCCTACCCACCCTCCTTCACACTGTTGCCAGAGTAACCATGCTAAAAGAGAAATCATATCATGTCACGTGCCTGCTTTGAAAATCCTTGAATGAGCTCTCCTATTCTTCAAATAAAGATCAAACTTTCAGTGTAATGCAGAATGTCCTTCATGGCTTGTCTTCTGACCAGGCATTTGCCCCATTTCCTGTGCCCTCTCCAGCTCTGGCCCTCATTCCTGCTCAGCCACAAGCAAGTTCCTGAGTACATTTTGCTGCTCCACGCTGCAGTGCTATTTCCACACAGTAGCCCCCCTGCCTGGAATGCCATTCCTCCCCTTCCCCCAACCAGCCCCAGCCCACTTGTCCTTCCAGATCATAACAGGGGTCACGTTCTCTAGAAGTCTTTCTGGACCCTATTTTCCTCCATTGTCAGCCAGTTTCATTGTTGATGCTCCTGCTGCAATCTAACTAAAACTCATGCCTGAGTGAACGGTCATTTCAATACTCCACTGAAATGGCACAAAAGAAGGTCTATGGGGGGAGTATATAATTTTCTATAGAAAGTTCCTCTTTCTGCACCATTGTATCTGCACCACTAACAAAAACACATGAATGATCAATGTCTCAAAGCTGCATACTATAGAATGCAGTGGATATAATATATCCTGGAACATTTTCAAAGTAGGAGTTGCCAATTGCCTGTCACAATCATAGAGAGTTCTAAGTTTGTTCAAGAAACATCTGGTTTGGCGAAACTGAGCAACAGAGCTTCCCAGTGAAACTGCCAAGGTCCTAAGTAACCACATGAATGATTTGTTAGATGGAATTATTAAATATAAACTAATTGAGCCAGGGAATAGCTGCCAAAAATAATGATTTTTACCTTCAGAATTATTGGTCATAACCAATTCTTTCTAACAATCAGTAGACAGCTGAGCCAATTAATTGTCTATTGTTGCCGTTAGTTCATGACAATAAAACTATGTCCTCAGCACTGAGGAGGGATATTTTTTCTCTCTTTAGTGAAGAATGTGCTTCAACGCATCTTAAAGAGGTTTTATTTTATTCAAGCACATGTTTAAGAAAAATTCGGATTATGATTTGACCATATAGGGACCTTCCTACAGATCTACAGTCTCATGCTGGTGCTAAAGAGAAGATTTTATATAAGAATTACCAGCTTGGGGACGTACAGCTTAACCTGTAACTGCTTCTGGCCTGCAGAATTAAAGGCCAAAGACAGTCAACAATCTTTCATTTGTGCTAAAATGATGGCTCATGTGGCCAATACTGTGTTTTACTTTTGTCTTGACAAATGTCTTCATAAGACGATTAGAGAGTAATAGGTCCTTCAGTGAGAGAGGGGATGCTGCAGATTCTCAGCTCTGCTCATCCTCTTTAAGTGTAAGAGGTAGAATTAAACTGTCACTAGGGTGATACTGAGTATCTGAGAACAAATGTGATTGGTTGTAGTTGTGGAGAGTTAAGAATTGTTTATTTTTGCAAGTGAGATAATAATATTTCACACTTAGCCAGTGAGTATCATGCCTAGACTTAATAAAGATCAACACATAAGTTCTCAAGATTTGGAAACAATCAGTGGGAAAAGAAGAATTCATTTCTTAAACATGGATTATAAAACAGAAAAAATAATTCTTGGTATTCAATGGGGTCTGGACTTCTGCAGGCTTTATCAGATCCATACCACAGATGAATTCATCCCCAAATTACACCTAAATGTTTATATCAGATCCATACCACAGGTGAATTCACCCATAAATTATATCTAAATGTTTAATGTTAAATTAATAAATGTCAAAAAAAGTTGTGTCAGAGTATTTAATTATAACCATTCTTGCCAAAGAATATTTTATGAAAAAATAAAATGCTTAAGTGAAAAGTTTAACAAAAGTCTATGCAGTTCGATCTTAATAAAAAAAAGTGCTTATGGAGTGTGTGGGTGGCTCAGTTGGTTAAACATCCGACTCTTGATCTTGGCTCAGGTCATGATCTCAATGTTGTGAGATTGAACCCTGCATCAGGCCCCGTGCTCAGAGCAGAGTCTCCCTGAGAGTCTCTCTTTCCCCCTCTCTCTGCCACTGTCCTTGCTCTCTCTCTCTCTCTCAAATAAATACATAAAATCTTTTAAAAAACCTGCATAGATATATCTATAGAAACATTGGAGGAATAGTCACAAAAGTTTTTAAATTTATTTTGAAGAATTAAAATGAGGGGAAATGTTTAAAACAAACTTACCACACTTTAAAATTCATCCTGAGGAGTATGGTAAGCAGGTTATGGACAAACTGTACTAAATACTTCCAAGGTGAGCATACCAATGGCACGTCCTTGGTCTTCTCAGGTGGAATATCAGTCTTTCCGACTGGTTTTAATGAGAAGTTTTCTACATGAGTTGGGACAGCTGATCCTAGATGAATGGCACAGGGGAGACAGCTCCCCTCTGCCACACTGATCCTGGTAGAGCGTGGTACATTGTGGATAATCAGGCTGCACAAAGCAGTTTTCAACTGTACCGTGATTGTTTATCTGTATTCTCCGCTGTACAGTTGTGCTCATTATTTCTAGATGAGCATGTCTGGAGAAGCACAGAGCTTCTGGCTCCTACAGAGAAGCCCCCATGCAGAAATGTGTGCCATTTCCACTAAACAGAGAGCACTGGGATTGGTTTTGGGAGGTGAAGTATGTTTTTTTTTTTTTTTTCCCTTGTTGCTCTCCCTGTCATATGGTAAGTGGACATGTGGGAGAAAGGATGGCCACGCCTGTTGTCACTGCATGTGTGTGCATACGCGTGTACACCTGTGTGTGTTGGTGCCTGGTAGGTGTGTTCACACTATGGAGAGGATGAAGGTGGTTTGGTCTATAGGATCAAAAGGCTTGATCGGCATGGATGAGTCTTGCCCACCATGATCCCATTTAATAAGGGCAAAGGGAGGCCTTTTCAATCAGATGATGGGCTCATTTGAAATTCTTTTGTCTCTAGAAGTCTTGGCAGCCCAGATAGCAGAGCTGGCCTAGGGCTATGTCCTGATAATCCTGAGTGAGCAAAGGAGTGGGATGGGGTGTGTGTGTGTGCATCCAGATTCTACTGTGGGAATCCCTTGCTAACAAGCCTGAAGTAGGAAACCGACTAGGGATTCTAGTCCAGCATCCTTCTTAGATATGCACGAGGGGAAGACATTGGGAAACACACATTCAGCTGGCAGAAAGTTCCTTTCCTTTGCCCACTCAGACATGGTTGGAGAGCCGTCTCTACAGAACAGCACTTATGGTACTCTAGGCTGCCGCTTTGAAGCTTTGCCTCATTTCAGCTATTCAGAGAGGAGTCGATTTATATAAGAACAGAAAATGTAGTTTTGAGGCCAAGCTCTCCTTTTTCTCCTTTAAGGTTTCTTGAAAAGACTTAAGAAGGTTAAACAGTTACTATGTGGCCGTACAGTGAAAGTCATAACACTGTTTAGAGTAAATAAGAGAGTCTTTATGAAAACACCATGATGCATATACAGTGGTTTCTGCATGAATCAAATTGTATGCTTTCACAACATAATTGATATTCTTAGGTGGGATGGTGGCTTGGTCCCGTCAGAATGCTGAATGGACTGGTGCCAGCCCATAAGGGATAATGATTAAATCAGAAGAAATGACACCAGCAGAGGAGTGCAAATAATCCATATTAAAATACCGACACAAAGTTGGGCTTGGGAATTATTTATAACCTTGAAATTCAAAAGGAATTGCTAGGGTGCACATATAAGCACATACACATTTATCTCAGCATCTTTGGAAACTTTGCTTTTTTCACTGGTTTAGGAAAACAGTAATTCTTAGGTGGAATTGTGTATCTCTGTTGGGAAGATTATGATAATTTGCCTGGTCTTGGAAATAGTATGAATAAACAAAGAGCACGATTCACAAATAGGGG
The DNA here is from genome assembly GCF_905146905.1 of Nyctereutes procyonoides. Lineage (NCBI taxonomy): Eukaryota > Metazoa > Chordata > Mammalia > Carnivora > Canidae > Nyctereutes > Nyctereutes procyonoides. The sequence continues at coordinate 25,564,876 of NW_026575146.1, forward strand.
CCCTTTCTCTCCCCTTTTACTTTTTCTTAGCATATATTTTTAAAAAGTAGCTATTTCAGAAAATAAAATGGATACAATTTATTGCTGGAGAATCTTTCTTTTTGAGTGTACAGTTCCTACGGGAAGAAATGCAAAAATTCTCAGCTATTGGAAAGCACTGGAGTATGATGGCAGAGCTTAAATAATATCCAGCGTTGAGTTGGGGGGGGTCGCTATGTCCCTTGTGTGCCATGGTAAGAACAAATATACAAATACTTACATGACATTGGGCTGTCTTCCTCTAAATGTTTTTGTTTTGTCGTGTGAAATGAAAAAACAACAACAACACCACATAACTCATAAAAAATCACATTTCTCCATTTCATTTCAAGCATAAGTTTTGTTCCAGAGACATATTCAAAGTGGAGAATAGGACAAAATATGTTTTATGTTCCCATTCATCTTTAAAATAGCCTCTTGACACTGTTAACTTGCGACCGGACAATTACTTGGCACATAACCCATGCAGACACCAACCTTGACAGAATTAGAGGAAATCCTACTCCAAGGGTGAAGTGTTCTTGAACAATTCATTGGAAGCATTAGGTACAAATGCACTCTTCCTACACCTCATGCACACCACCCTTCTTGCTTGTCCATTTTCATGGGTTATAAATGGTTTTGTTTGTGTCATGTTTCCTGTTTTATTTCCACAATTATCCCTTTCCCAAGACTGAGATCAGTTAAACAGATCGAGAGGCATTCCTCACATGTGTAATTCAGGTCTCCACAGAGAATTTTTTTTGTTTTTAGAGGGTACTTACACGGCATTAACAATAACCTACATCATTCTTCAAATGTCATAAGCTCTCTAGAAAAAAAGCCTTTATTTAGCTGCCTTGTCTCTTCTTGCTGAAGAAAATAAATCCTCTGAGCATGGATTATTGATATAAAGAACAGCACTGATTCCAGACCAATGCTAGGCTTTACCATAAGCTCAGTGATTACTGAGTGAATGACTTGCTACTGGGGACACTGTTAGGTGCCATGGTGATCCTTTAGGGAGCAGATAGAAACACCCTTCTCAACACACACACACACACACACACACACACACACTTTATAAACATGTAAAGAATTGGGCATACAATCCTTAACATGTCCTGGCAAACATGATGCCCTTAACTTCTCCTTTCCAACTTTCTGCCTAAGAAACATACACACAAGTTCTCATACCGTGTCCCTGTAGCACTGTGTCCAGGACATTTGGGGGCCGAGGCTCCTAAACTCACCCTCTTGGTCTTATCTGTTCTCATTCTTTTAGACTTCAACTTCTAAAGATCCCATTTTACTGTCTGGCCTTGGCCTTGATGCTTTAGACCTTCCCTTGCTTCCCAGAATGACCCCATGTGATACTGTGATTTATAATAAGTATGTATTTGGTGTTTATCCCTATTTCTGGCACAGAGCTCCTAAAGCTGTTGGAGTTTCCTAAGTGAAGAGAGCTCGATAGTGTCAGAATTGTGTTGAACTGCAGGACACCCAGCTGGTGTCCAAGAATTGCAAGGAAACCCATACACATTGGACCTGGTCAGAATCGTACCATATTGAGGATGCTTGCTCCTTCTTGCTCATATGTCTTGCCTTCATGGGAAACCTACACATTTGCTTGGCATCAGAGCTTACTTTTCTGTGTTCCTCATTCAGCAGCCAACTAATTGCTCCACTCCTATAACCAGCCACAGTCCCCAAAGGATTGTGCCCAGGGTCAGAGCTAGGTAAAGGGTGTCAGTAGAGAAAATAATTTTTTTTTCTTCTCTCCCTTTTTCAGTCATGGCCATGGATATCTGTGAGCATTCTGTGAGTATCTGAAGGGAAAGAGACTGAGAGAAAGGAGCTTTCTTGCCCATTTACCTAGGACCCATCTTAAGTCTTCTTTACTTTCACTCTATAAAGTAGAACACTCCGCACGATATCCTGCATTTATCTTTTATTATCACCCACTCCAATGTAGCCTCTGTGTGTCAGTGACAATTGGAGAAAGATTGAACAAAGTTGCTGCTCCCCATTTGCCTTCTATGGCCTTACCTCATGCTTGGCTTTCTCAACAATGAGCAAATGGCCACCAAATTATCATCCTTAAGGGGAGGGAACATCAGGAGAGGAACTTGGGAAAGCCCATGCATTCACAGCAACGATGTTTCCTGGGGTGCTCTCCCTTTGCCACATCTTCTGGTGGTTTATATGGTGCCCATCATGCTTGTCTGAGAGGCACAGAAGGTTGGAGTTCAGTCAGGCAAACCAGCACAGAAAGTGCTCAGAGTCCTTACGGAAGTGGGGCTCAAAGATTCACAACATTTCAAAATTGCAAAGAATTAGTTATTGAGATTCTATTGCCACAAAGATTATTGAGTGAAAGTTTCTTGCTGTGTTATAATAAGCAGAAATCTTTTGAATGTATCGGGCAGACTACAACATAAGTGATGAGAATGGGGTCACGGCTCTGAGAGAAATCTTAGCTCGGAATTGGAGAATTGTTAAATTATTATACAGTTCAGATAAGTATGGAATCCATTCATTTTTGCAGTACAAAAACCAAAAAAAAAAAAAAAAGCAAAAAAAAAAAACCAACCAAAAAAACCCCATTAATGTCTTCCTAAAGATTCCCACTAGTAACAGTTTTAACCAAGGTGAAAATATATTTAATTGTGTCATCTAAGGTTTCAGATTAATTTTGCTGAGGGAAGACCTTTCCAAAGAGTAATAGTTTGTTTGAAGCTTTTAGATAATTCAAAATGTATTTTATTATAATTTTAAAGGGGTTGTCTTTTTTTTTTTTTTGACCTTACCCATGGCATAGAAGACATTAGCATTCCCATGCAGCCTTAGTAATGCTTAGTTTTTCGTGTGATCGGCATACTTTTACATAATGCGGGTTCATTCTCTCATCTCTATTAGTAGGGATTGCTTAGCATGTTGAAACTGCAGTTATAAATTGATGTAACATGGACAGAGGATAGACCCTGGCCAAGTGGCTTGACTTGGCACAGCAGCATAATCTCCACTTTGGTGTTTGCCCTTTAAATCACGTCTAATCACTGTGTGCACACCCCTGCTGGTCCATTAAACAAGAAAACAAACTCAAATTGTTGAAAACATTGATGTTGGATTGACTCACTCTGAATTTCTTGAGCATTCACTATATGCCAGGGCTATCCTAGGCCCCAAGGGCAGAAGAATAAAATAAAACAGATGAGTTGCTGCACTCATGAACCTGTAAAACAACAGGTTGAATCAAAGCCAGGATCAAAATAAACCCATAGGTTTGCTCCAAGTATTTTTCTACTTCTCTCTCTCTCTCTTTTTTTTAATGAACTCTTGGCTCCATACCCAAACGTTGGCTCTAACCATTTGGCATTTGGGCACAACACCATGTTTAATGCTTTTTACGCTTCCCTCCAGACATTTGGGATCTTTGCACACCTTAGGTCCTTCAGTTTTGCTCTTTCCTTTGACTTCTGCTTTCCTTATTGCTTCAATCTGGGACTTAATGCTGGTGACCATGGCCCTAAGAAATCTACCCATTTTTATCTCCTCATGTTCTGGAAGTCATAGAGGCCAAGAAATCTTGTGGAGCTGCCTGCATGGTGATGGTTTCTGTGGTCATAGAGGCTGCTTGGAAGTGATGTGGATTGTTTTCACTTCTATGATCTCAGGTAAGGAATTATGTGGAAACTTTTTTGGGGATGGTAGCTGAAACCTCATCATGACAAATTTTCAAATATAATGAGACAATGATAATAAATTGGGAGAACAACATCTGAGAATACTTGACTTGCCCTCCTGACAGTTTCGTTTCTTAGAAGTGAAAAGGGGAACTGCTGCTATGAACCAAGTTCTGATGAATAAAGAAAGATGAACTGCTGAGGTGGAAGTGACTGTGTTATGACACATGCACTAGCCAGAGGAGAAGAGAACCCTAACTTCTAGGGAGAGGTGGATTTTTCAAAAAGCATAATCCCCAAATCTGAGACTCTGGAAGAGTCCAAGAGGCACAAGTGGCTATCAAAAAACAAAAACAAAAACAAAAAGGGAAAAAAAAAAAACCAATATGACAGTCTCTGTGAGAAATGGTCCTTATGAGGGATAAAATTTAGTTATCCAAAGAAATAGGGAGGTCTGAGTGCATATTTCAAAAGAATGTGCTCCAAGCATCAGAACCACAGAACATCAATCCCATTCTTGGAATCTGAAGTGAGTGCAAATAAATAGCTAGTAGTTATCTTTCCTACTCATCTTCGTTCTGTTGTTTGCTCTTTTGTTTCTTCCACCTTGTGGTTTCCTTCTGCCTGTGAATTTACCTTGGTGTTTAAATTAATCTCTCTCTCTCATTCCTGTAATTTCTTCTTTTGCATTTCTTGGATTTCAACCTACACTCACACAGATTCTCTTGCCACTCACAGTCCTGGTGTGCTCCTTTTCCTATATTTTCACCTCCCTGCTTTCTTTTTCCCTTTCTTAGCCTCCTTCACACCTCCGCATCTCCCAGTTATGATGGCCTGAGAGCCTTCATCAAAAAACTGTACCTTCAGTTGGGGTGGGGGCTAAAAAAACCATAAACTTTCCATAGTGATGCTTCTTTCCCTTCCACCCCCTTGGTTCCCAGCTGGCTTTTTTCTTTTTGACATTAGTAGCAGAATGCTTCCTTCAAAATTGGAAGGTAACTTCAAGAGTGAATTGAGGGATCCCTGGGTGGCGCAGCGGTTTGGCGCCTGCCTTTGGCCCAGGGTGCGATCCTGGAGACCCGGGATCGAATCCCACGTCGGGCTCCCGGGGCATGGAGCCTGCTTCTCTCTCTGCCTGTGTCTCTGCTTCTCTCTCTCTCTCTCTCTCTCTCTCTGACTATCATAAATAAAAAAAAAATTAAAAAAAAGAGTGAATTCATTCACTGAACAAAGTACAGAGGGATCAGAGTCCCTTTAAGTAGCATCTTCTCAAGTGTTTGTTTACAGATCATTAAATACTTAACTTAGTGAGAAACTAAAAGCTGAAATGTTCCAAACCACTGCTGATTAAATAGCAATCTGGAATTAAGATAAGGCAAATCTAAAATTAAAACAACAACAAATTCGAAGGGTTCACGTTATCAGATAAGAAGCTGAAATACTTGACTCCCTGGTTCAACAGGAGACACCTGGCCAGCCCAGATCATGCTTTTTCTGCTTACTGAGATCTGATGACAATTTTTGTGTCCTTCTGATACTCGGCTGCCTGTGTTACTGGAATCTCCCCAGGACAGAAGATAACTGCCCCATTCTCAGCCTGGCTCCCTACCCCCTTCCATCTCTACCTTGGTTTCCCTTGGCCAGAACACAAAAGACTGAAGGAAGGGATCACTGCCCAACATGAATTCCCTATAGTGACTGAAAGTGGAAGAATCAAATGAGCAGATCTAAAACTTATCATGATAAAAATGCTAAAGGTAATAGCAAAGGACATTTCAAACCATATTCCTAACTAAATGATCAGGATAGGATGAAGGTTTGATAGAGTAGGGATGGGTGGTATAAGGCTAAAGGATTAGCTACCTACTAAACTTTGATTTCGACTTCTGTCTTTTCTACAAGGAGAATGGTCTTCAAAATAAAAACAGTAGAAAAAATACAGTTAAAAAGGAACAGAAACCCGAGATAAAGAAGCAATACTGAGAAAACACTTATCTCCCTTAAAGGTGCTTGAGTCTCTGGGCAAAGTGCATTCTAGCAGAATTGAAGTACTTATGGGTATGATTATGAAACTACTGGTAGTTTCGGAGGATTTATGAAGGGAAGTATGTAAAGTCTGGGATGAGTAAATACTATTAATTATTAATAAGTAGAAAAGGTGGATTTCAGACTAATTTAAAGGTGAATTTGAAATCAAGATTTAGAAGAAGTAATAACTTCTAGCAACAGTGTGGATTTTGGAAATAATTCATTTTCTTTTTCTTTTGTGAGTATTTAATTTCTTATTATGAAAGTTACTTGACAAAAAAAAGAAAGTTACTTGACAATATGACATAATTCATTTTGTTGATTCATACATTCAATAAGTGAATACATTATTAAGCACTCACCTGGCTCTGAGGCCAGGTAGGGGAGGTCAGAGATAATCAGATGCCCAACTCTGACCTTAAGAACTCACAGTCTATCTGGGAACATAAGGAACCTAGAAGGAGGAAGATATCTGAGAAAGCATGATGAGTGTGGTCTTTGGGTTGTGCTGAATTTGAGGTCTTCAAGTTGGAACATCTAGTTGTCCTTTGGATGTGTCTGGAGGTCCAGAGAGCTCTTGTCTGGAGTAAGAAGAAATGAAGGTGAGTTGTAGAGGTCACTTGAAAGGCAGGTAGTGGCAGGGAGGGATCAGTTAAAGAGACCAAGATAGAACCAGCAGGAAGGTAAAAGGAACATCAAGAAAGGGGGTATGTGGAAGCCAAAAGGGGGCAACGAAAGAGTTGAAGAGAAATGTCCCAGAAGAAAGGATACAGAGACTAGAAAAATGAGACAAGCAGAGCCCATCACTTTTGGAATTTGATCATTGATGACCTTAGCAAGGCCACTTCAGTGGAGTGGTGGGGACAGAAGCCAATTATAGCAATCTACAGAGTGATGAGATGTGAGAAAATGGCAATAGGCAATGGATATTCTTATGGGCTTGCCTATAAAGGTTAGAGGGGGACATAGGGTAGAGGGAGGAACTTTTTCATGATGATAAACTAAATATAGCTTCCGTTTATTAGATATTTAGGCATTGTGCTGAGTTCTTTACCTACATTATCTCATTTAATCTGCATTATCATCTACAGAGGTGAGTATTATCATTCCCTGTTTCTAGATTAAAGTACTGAGGCTTAGGGATGTGACCTTAGTTTCTAGATAAAAGTACTGAGGCTTAGTTATATGACCTCAGTACACAGGAAGGGACACAACAGGGGTCAAACCTCAAATTTCCCTAGCTGTAAAGCCCTATTTTTACTCCATATGCTGACCAGTGGTTCTCAGGCATTAGTGTGTGTGTGGATCACTTGGAGGGCTGGTTAAAACAGATTGCTTGGTCCTAGCCCCCAAATTTCTGATTCAGTAGGTCTGGAGTGGGGCCTAAGAATGTGCATGTCTAACTGGTTCACAGATGGTGCCGATGCTGCATGGTCCAAGGACCACACCACCTAAGAACCACTGGAACGTAGAAATGCAAATTCTTGGACCCCAGAAACCTGTGATTTAACAAGACTTCCAGGAGATTCCTATGCCTGCTAAACTGTGAGAGCCACTGTGCTAGGCTAAGGAAGAGGTGGTACACAGGGTGGGGTGGGGGGTGGGGGTGGAAAACAAAGAGAGAAGAAAAATGATGTGTTAGAAGACTTAGAGGAGATTGGAAGTGCTGGAATTTGTCGTGGCAGAGGTAGGAGTGGCCTTTGGCAGAAGGTGTAGCTGCAACTTCAAGGTGGAAGGAGGTGGGAGTTGAGATGTGGGCAGAGGTAGTTGAGTGTGTGAGGTGGGGGAGTGGAAAGTCAAGGGCAGAGCTATGAGTCTCAGTGTTTCCAGCCTTTAGCAAGACATCTGACAGTACCTTTTTTGATGCTTTTGTACAAAGGTGAAGAAATGGGGGCTCGCTGATAGCCGGCTATCCCTTAGAGGAAGATTTTAAGGATGTGCCACAGTGTTCAGTCGAACTTATAATAAACCAGTGGCAAAGCATGGAAAGAGTACCCATCAAATCTGAAGATGACACGGAGCTGGGAGCAACAACTAATTACTTGGATGACAGAGTCAAGATTCAAAAAGATACTGACAGGCTGGACCGGTGGGCCAGAAGAAATGAGATGAAATTTAATAGGTATAAATATAACTTCCCGCACTAAAATTTAAAATCATATCAACCTTACCAGGACAGGGGAAGTTTCCAGAACCTGAGTCCAATAGCTCAAGCAGCTCAGTATTGTACTGGTTCCATAACAGAATCATTGCCTTGTTTCTTATGCCAGATTCTTTCCTTGTAACTTGTCTCTGGTAACGTGCCACTTCCTCTCATTTCCTGCTGCTGGGTGCACCCCAATACCACAGACAAACTGTAGAGATTTTTTTTTTTACTGTAGAGATTTTTAATGAAGTTTCATTTTGAAGGAGAACTTCAGTCTCGATTTATGTAACATCGCTCACAAAACTACGATTCTGCACTCACACTGCACTATAAAGTGTATGAAGTACTTTCATGTACTTTTTTCCCCCATTTGAATGCGATCATAATCCTGTAGATAGGTATTGCCATCTTCATTTCACAGCTGAGGAAATTGAAGCTCAAGATGGTGAGATGACTTGCCTAAAGCCACACAGCTTCTAATTGGTAGGAAGGAGATCAAAACCCAGGCCTTCTGATGCCAGCTACCCCCTCACAGCTGCACCTGTTAATCAACTTGTAATGAAAACGTGAGTTGTCTTCCACGTATTAGCTTTTTCTAAATATATATTTTGGGAAAACATCAAAGAGATAATAATGGCTCCAGTCTATGAAACAAAAAGGATGGCAAGGCCTCGAGAAGGCAATTTTAAGAATCATATATCAGAGTTGTTTTCATTATTATTAAAGGCCTAAGTAACCACTTTGCCATTGCAGCTAAGTCATGTAAACAGACAAGTGTCCTAAGGAAATACAGGAAAGGCAACTCAGTCCAGTGTTGAGACACCATTCCCATTTCTGTCACCCCTATCTAAGCTCTCATTAGTTCACGCGTGTATTTCTATACCCATCCTTGGCTGGTACACCTGGTTCAATTCTCATTTTAGCTGTAGTTTATCCAGCAGCACGCTGCCAGGGAGAACCTTCCAGAAACACTGCTTTTACTATCGCTACAAATAGTAGAACCAAGGGCCTTTATTGGCTTCCACATGTCAGATACATTGAGTTTCAACTATTTTCATGGCGTTCAGTGCCCTTCCTAATCTGATCATATCCTACCTGGCAAGCGTATTCCTCATACAGACCAGTCTCCTCCCTCTGCTTTATCCCTGGTAGTCGCTCCTCAAGCTCTCTGAACCTGCCAGATCTAATTCACTTCTTCACATGCTTCCGCTATCAGCCCCGTATACTTGAGAGAATACTATTACGGTGCTTGATTTACCTAGAGAGAGCATTTGCTATATAAAACAAGTAACCAGGGTGGAAAGAGAAGTTGTCAAGCATGAGCTGAAAAAAATCTCCTTGGCAAGAGTCCAGAGTGGGAAATTGAAACCCACTCTAATAAGGAAATCTGACAAAGAAAGGATATTGTTTGAAATTTAGGAAAAAAAATGGTGATTTTATAGAGATCATGGAGTCTCTTACTTTTAGATTTGCAAGGGATACAAAGAGTCAATTGTTTTAAATGAGAAATATAGTGTGATGAAAAGAACATGGGACTTGGTGTTAAAATCTCATTTCTAACATTTATCAATTGGTTAACTTGGGTCAATCGTTTGCCCTCCCCAAGATTCATTTTCCTTATCTCTAGAGTAGAAATAATGATTCTTATGTATATACATGTAGTAGCTGAGAGGATTAATGAATGAAGCGGATTCCATAAGTGTGTCCAAAATTTACTACACGGTGTCGTGCTAGTAAAGGGAACTGTGATAATACACAAGACATTTTAGTTTTGGATGAGGTTATAGTGTTTTCCTGGGAACCTAGATCCTGAGCACCCTAATATTGTCTTTTTCTGTAAGAAATACCTTTATAGGGGCACTTGGATGCCTCAGTTGGTTAAGCTTCTGCTTTGGCTCAGGTCATGATCCCAGGGTCATGGGATCGAGCCCCATGTTAGGCTCCCTGCTCAGTGGAGAGCTTGCTGCTTCTCCCTCTGCCTTTCACTCCGATCGTTCTCTCTCTCTGTCCCACTCTCTCTCTCTCAAATAAATAAATAAAATCTTAAAAAAAAAAGAAATACCTGTACAAAAAAAACAACCCAAGGAGTACACGCATAAGGCCACTGCCGTCACACTCAATATACAGGTCTTCCTAGGGGAGCCCTACGTCCTTCCTCTCAGGGACTGAGGAGGGATAAAGAATGAGGCACTTTCCTCAGTCTGGGCAAATCCTTCACCTCCTAAAGACATAGTGCATTCTGGGGGTTATTCTGTATGTTGGCAAATTGAACACCAATAAAAAATAAATTTATTATTTTTTATTTTTTAATTTTTAAAATAAATTTATTATTAAAAAAAAAGACAGTGCATTTTATGTCCAGTATATCCCTTCCTGGGCCCATGTGCTATGAAAGAGCAGGGTTGTGTGCATCTCCTTGCTTTGTGTAGAGAGCTTCTAGCTTCCTCAAATCACACTGATACTAACTTTCCCCACAGACCCAAATTATCTGGACTGGGAAGAGAAAAAAAATGAGAAAACAAAAGGATAGACAACGGGAAATAAAGGAGATACATGGAAAGGGAGAGACAAGATTAGGAAGAGAAGGGGGGTGAGCTGTGGGGAGAAAAAAGGGAAAGGAAAAACCAGCATTTTTTCCCCACTTCCTCCATTTTCTGCAGGCCACACACCAGCCCCAAAGTGCTGTTTCCCTGCAGTCAGCCTGCTGTCCAGAACAGACCCCACGTGTGTGGAGACACCCTTTCAGCCCTTGGCCCCTGTCCACAGACCCTGAGGGCAATAATCTGTTTTCCTGGCCCCTCCTCCCTCACTATCTTCCTGGGCAAGCTGCCTGAGCACCTGGCCGAGGGCCTCAGAGACGGGCCTCAGCTCCCAGAGACAGACTGAGAGCACATGGGCCAGAGGAGGAGGATGGTGTTGGGTGGGGACGCTGTGTGCTCCTGGAGATATGGATACAATTGGATTTGATGAACTTTCTTTAGGACAACTAGGAGATGTCCAGTTGATGCTTAATTGTAGGCGATCTGGTGAACGAAACCTCCCCTTGAACCACTGGAGGGAGTGTGGCCCTGATGACACCTTGATTTCAGATTTCTGACATCCAGAACTGGGAAAAGAATACACTTCTGTGGTTTTAAGCCATCACGCTTACGTTAACTTGGGATAGCAGCCACAGGGAGCTAATGCAGCGCCCAATCCATCTCGCTAGAGAGCCACCTCCCAGAGCAACTCAGATCAGATGCTCTCTTTCTCATACCTGAGTGTGAGCACTCTTCATGTATTTGGAGACTGACATAGAATGACCGAATTTGGAAGTAAAAAGGAGATCTCAGAGATAGTCCAACTGCTTTGCACCTGAGGAAATTGAGGTCCTTTGCTTGAGACTGACCAATAAGGTCTTGGCCAAGCAATGGTGAGAACCAGGTTTCTACACTCTCATTTCAGTGCTTTCTGTCTTTGCCGCCATGCTGCCTCCTTGTAAGGGTGAAGGCTGTGTCTTACATCATTCTGTTCCATATATTTGTCCATCAATTATGTATTGAGCACAGACCATGGACATTCTTGTAGGTACTACATGACAAGATCTCTTCCTTATATTTTAGCATGTGTGTGAGCATGTGTGTGTGTGTGTGTGTGTGTGTGGTGGGACGCAATGGCAGGAGAGAAAACACAGAATACAACCGGAAACACAATGCTTAAAATGTTGTAAAGAAGCATCTAAGCCCGAAGCATACTTGCCTACGGAGTAGGTGCTCAGATCATTGTTTATTAATACTTATTGATTTAAGTTCTCTCCTACCCCCAAATCCTGAGGAAACTCCAAGGTCTTTTGTAACTCTAGGAAGCCATATTCGCCAGCTCCAGGCTCCTAGCAACGCTTCCTTCATGCATGACTGTGGTTTCTCAAGAATGATCTCCTTCAAAGCAATATTTATATTACATCTTAAAAATGTACTACTGGCATTTTAAAGTCCAAAGACAGATGTAGTCTCCTTGGACCCACCCATTATATCAACAATGATCAAATCCTCAATGTGGAAATCATGCCACACACATGCTTAATAAAATAATGTTCTTAACAAGATTGCACATTCGTTAGCAGCATTCTGCATCATATGTTCCTAGGCATTGCACTTGATTTTAAGGTTTTTTTTATAGTAGTTAAATATTCTCTCACATATTGTGGTGTATATCTTAATCACCCTTAAACTTCAATTATGCCTTCAGATATCTTGCTGACTGAATACACAATATTCCAGCTTTCTTAATACCACTTCCAACAAAATTATCTGTTAACCTACTTTTACTTATAATTAGCACATCTCACATTTTTTTAAATACCAGAGTTACATTAGTATACCTAACAATTTCATTTCAATCCCCTAAAGGCCCTTAAAATTACTAAGACAGGGAGCAGATAATATTTCTTATATGTACAAATCATGGAACACCAGAAATGCTAGAGACATCAGGCTGGGGTTACGTGAATTTATATGCTTAAATGAAAATCGAATATCAACTTAGTTTCTGATCACCTGGATGGCTGCCGGCTTTTGGACAGTATTACACTTAAACATTTAACAGAGTTTTCGAATGTTCTACTAAAAAATGTTTCTATCTGGTAGACTGTAAGCACCATGAGGACAAGGACTAAATAATGAATATTCATCTGTTGTAACTTCAGAGACATTACTTAACCTCTTTGTGTCTTGGTTTCCCAACCTGTAAAATTTGAATAACAATAGTACGTACTTCAGAGACATTCAGTAGAGGCAAAATGACATAAATATATAGAGGAGATAAAACATTGGCCCTTGGCATAGGCTCTTTATTGGAGTTCCTGCTGTGTTGCCCAATGACCAGGACATAGGAGGCACTTAATATTTGTAAGTGACTATAGACAGAAAGAAGCATCTGCAGAGGCCACACCCCCCAAAAGATGGCTCACACACACATTTACAAATATATTTCTTTATCTTAATGCAGCAGATGTATTTTTACCCAGTCCACTGCCTGGTTTTTAGACCCTCAGTAGATAGGGGACAGAATCAGGAAAATTTCACAAATTAACCTTGTAATCTCTTAACGACTTCCAGGGCCAAAAGTCCAAGGAAGTGAAGTTTACTGGTTACTCTCCTATCTGCTGATTTAGTGTTCCTCTGCATCTTTCAGGGCCCCCCCTTGGAGTCACGTAGAGAATGTCAGTGAGCTAGAATTAAAATAAAAATTGCTAGCCGTTATTGAGTATACCTAATGTGCCAGGTACTATATTGAGTATTTTGCTTGCTTTATCATAGTTAACCTTCATAGCAAACAAAAGGGGGAAGTAGTATTACTTTCACTACTTTATAGAAGGGGAAACAGAGGTTACAGGATGTGTGCAACCTGCCCAAATCATATAATTAAAAATTAGCAATGGATGGTCTTCAACCCACTCTGGACCACTGCAAGTCATGTTTTTATTTGCTGAGTTTCCCGTACATGAATGGTTGCCCATGATGTTGGGATCTCTCCCAAATTTTCTTCCCAGGTTTAAAGAGTCAGGAGCTGGTTGGGGGTTATTAGATACCCAGGGTTAGCTGTGAATGCATTTGTGATTACTGTCTTTGTTTCACTCAGTGTGGCTAACTGCTGTAAGAGAGAAAATGAGATGGACAAGTGCCTAAGAGAGTATTGGAATCAAATACCTTAATTTTTTAGTGTGTGATTAAACGCATTCTTAGCACAGTGTACAAGATAGAGTGAGTACCTCAAATTCAAGGAAATATAACAAATCTAGTGTGCAGAAAGTGGCCTTAAATCGCTTTTAGAACAGCATTTCTGCTGCCTGTTCCTCTCCCAATCCAGGAAAACTGGCTATTTGGAGGAAAAGGAGAGAGAGGCACCAGGTGGGGTTTATGCACAGGACTGAAACAGGGCCAGTGGCAATATCATCACAGCAGGAAAAGTTGTAAAAACATAATCCTAAGGTTGGTCAAGGAAGAAAAGCTTGTAGCAGATGAGTACTCCTAATGAGAATGCCTAGAAAAGCTGGATTGAAATGGAAAAATCATCAGTATGGTCTAGGAAATGAAAACAGTACTAATTGATGTTAGGTTCTTTTAACTCAAAATGCATATTATAATCTCTAGGGATAAAAGAAAGTATATCTAAAACCCTAACAGAGGACAACAAATGGAATTGTAAAACAAATACTAGATTTGAAAAAAATTAAAAAAAAAGAAAAGCAAAACAATAAGAGAAAGGGAAGAAAAATAGATGGAAAATAAAAAACAAATGGGTATATGATAGTGATAAATTAGTTATAAAGTGCATCAGTAACTATAATAAATGAAAAGGATCTAAGTTGCCCAATTAATAGATAAAAATCTTTAAAAAGACAGAAATTGTCAGATGTATATGAAAAAGAAAAAAACAAAGACTATTATTTAGAAGAGATATACCTTAGACATAGGGATGCACAAAGCCTGAAAATAAAAGAAGGCAAAAAGACATGGATATATTAGTTTGCTATTGCTGCTGTAGCAAATTACCAAAAACATGGTTTAAAGTAGCAAAAATTTATTATGTTAGAGTTTTGGAGGCAAGAAGTCTGAAATGGATCTTATGGAGCTAAAACCAAAGCATCAGCAGGGCTGTGTTCCTTCTGGAGGCTCTAAGGGAGAATCTGTTTCTTGCCTTTTGCTGCTTCCAGAAGCCACCTGCGTTCCTTGCCTGTGGCACATTGCAGCAATCACATCACTCCAACCTTCGCTTCTATTATCACATTTCTTTCTTTGACACTAATTGACATATATGAAACACTGCCCTCAACAATGTAACCACACATACTATCTTCGAGTGTCTATGGATCTTTTACCAAAACTGATCATACGATGTGTCACAAAATAAATCTCAACACATTTGAGTGAATTGCAATCATTGAGAGTATAGTGTAGGATCACATTGTAATTAAGGTTGAAATCAATAATAAAAAAATAACTTACAAAATCCCCAAATGTGTGGAAATAACCCATGGGTCAAGAAGGATGTAACAATGGCAGTTAGAAATATTTTGAATTGAATGATTCAAAAAAATATTTTGAACTGAAATGATGGCATTTCAAGACTTGTGGGATATAAATAAACCTGTGCTAAGAAGTGAATTTATAGCCATATGTGCTTTATTATAAAAGAAATGCTGAAAATCAATGATCTAAGTACCCACCACAAAAATTAGAAGAAAAAAGGAAATTAAATCAAAAGAAAGCAGAAAGATTAAAGTAATAAAAATAAAACCAGACACTAGTGAAATAAAATAAAGCAAATCACTAAAATCAGGATTTGGTTCTTTGAAAGACTAATAAAATTAACAGACCCAAGTAAGATTAATCAAGGTAAAAAGAGTACAGATTTCCAGAAGTCGGCATGAAAGAGAAGACATAACTACATTTCATATAGATAGTTAAAATATAGTTGGAAGACACTAAAACAATAATATATTATTACTATGTTTGATATACATATGAAATGGACAAATCCATTGAAATCCATTCTTTCCCAAAAATTACACAAAAAGATACAAAAATATAAATAGTTCTACATCTATTGGTAAATAAACGTCTTCCCAAAGAAGAAAAATCTCTGGATCCAGAGGCTTCACCAGTGAAGGTGTTGAAACATTTAAAGAAGATGGGATCCCTGGGTGGTGCAACGGTTTAGCGCCTGCCTTTGGCCCAGGGCCCGATCCTGGAGACCCGGGATCGAATCCCACGTCGGGCTCCCGGTGCGTGGAGCCTGCTTCTCCCTCTGCCTGTGTCTCTGCCTCTCTCTCTGTCTCTCTCTCTGTGTGATTATCATAAATAAATAAAAATTTAAAAAAAAACATTTAAAGAAGAAATAACATCAGTTTTTAAAATCTCTTTCAGAGAACAGAATGAGGGAACACATACCAACTTGTCTTATGAAGCTAGCATAACTTTGGTAACCAAAATGGAACAACAATATTATCAGAATAGAGGCCAATCTCTCTCAATAATATAGATGCAAAAAAATTCTACAAAAAATACTAACAATTTGAACCAGTAATGTGAATAAAAGGATAACACATGATGATAAATTTGATTTATTCCAGGAATGCAAAGTGGTTTCACAGTAAAATAACCAACAAAAAACCCCACATAAATAGAATAATGAAAATAATCATACAATTATCTCACTAGATGCAATAAATGTATTTGATTAAATTCAACAACCAATTATGATTACGAATAAAACTCTTAGGAATCTAAGTCTAGAGGGGAACTGCTTTAATCTGACACGTGATGTCTGCAAAACACATGTGGTACATTTCCTTTACTGTAGTGAAATATTGAAAATTCCCTTGAGACTGAATTAACGCAGAAATTATGTTATTGCCTCTTTCATTTAACATCGTACTGACATTTTTAGCCAAAGAAGCTAGTTTAGTTCAAATAAAACAAGGAAAAGTTATTGTGGCACCTTGGTGACTCAGTTAAGTATCACCCTTCAGCTCCGGTCATGATCTTAGGGTTGAGCCCTGGCTCCATACTCAGCAGGGGAATCTGCTTCTCTCTCTCTCTGCCCCTTCCCCCCTCTTGTGCTCTTTCTCTCAAATAAATAAGTAAAAACTTAAAAAAAGATAAAGGTATTACTACCTTTGGCTCAGGTCATACCTTTGGGGTCTTGGGATGGACCCTGCGTCAGATCCCCTGACCATAGGGATTCTCCCTGTCCTTCTGCTGCTCCCCCTTCTTGTGCTCTTTCTCCCTGTCTCAAATAAATAAATAAATAAATAAATAAAATCTTTAAAAAAATCCAACTTAGATGAAAAAGTAAATTTAACTAAGTTTTTAGATAAAAAGTAAATATACAAATTCAATTGTATTTCTCTACATAAGCAATGAAAAATTTGAATAAAATATATAATTTATTTACATTAATACCAGAAAGCATCAAAAGCCTAGAATTAAATCTAATGAAAGATGCACAAAGACTATACACAAATATACAAAAACACTGAGATAAATGAAAGCAGACTTAAATGGAAAGTAATTCCATGTTTGTGATTAGAAGATTCAATATTGTACAGATGCCACTTGTCTACAATTGATTGATAGATTAAATGAAAATCCAATCAAAATCCCATGAAATATTTTTTCTCAAAGTTAGGAAGTTGAACCTTAATTATGTATGGAAATGCAGAGGTCCAAAAGTAGTTAAGGTAATACTGAATAAGAACAAAGCTGGGAGACTTAATACTAGCAAATTTTAATATTTACTATGAGGTTACAGTAATTAAGGCAATACTGTATTGTTTGGGGGATAAACAAGTAGATCAAATAGTGGAAGCCTATCAATACAAGGTTACTGGATATATGACAATGTTGACATAGTAGTGAAGAGAGAAAAGAAAGTTTAATAAATGGAATGGTTAATCTGACTCTTACCTAATGTCACACACAAAGATAAAATCCAGATGGACTGTAAATCTAAGTGTAAAAGGTAAAAGAGTAGAGCTCGTAGGAGATAACAAAGGAGAGTATACTTATGGCTTTGGAGTAGGCAGAGAGTTCTTAAAAAGGACACAAAAGGCATTACCCATAAAGGGAAAGATTGGAATTCATTAAAATAAACAGCTCCTCAGAAAAACACACAGTCAAGAAAGTGAAAGGCCAGCCACTGTGAGAGCATATATTTGGAATACGTATATTTAACAAAGGTCTCACATCCTCTGTATAAAAACAACTAATAAATTAATAAGAAAAAGATGGGCAACTTAATTTAAAAATGTGCCTAGACTTAGCATGCATTTGAAAACAGAATATCCGGGATCCCTGGGTGGCGCAGCGGTTTGGCGCCTGCCTTTGGCCCAGGGCGCGATCCTGGAGACCCGGGATCGAATCCCACATCGGGCTTCCGGTGCATGGAGCCTGCTTCTCCCTCTGCCTGTGTCTCTGCCTCTCTCTCTCTCTCTGTGACTATCATAAATAAATAAAAATTAAAAAAAAATTAAAAAAAAGAAGTATTTAAAAAAAAAAGAAAAGAAAACAGAATATCCAAATGGCCAGTCGACAATGGGAAAATGAATTGTAGAATATTAGTAAAATGTAATAGTATATAAAAAAAGAGAAATTACTTTCTGGAATTACTGCTACATACACAATCCTGATGCATTTCATAAGCAGACAAAATAAAGTGTGAACTATATGAGTCCATTTATATAAAGTTCAAAACCAGGGCACCTGGATGGCTCAGTGGGGAGCGTCTGCCTTCAGCTCAGGGCATGACCCCAGGGTCCTGGGATCGAATCCCTCATCAGGCTCCCCACCTGCTTCTCCCCCTACCTTTGTCTCTGCCTCTCTCTGTCTCTCATGGTTAAATAAATAAAATCTTAAAAAAAAAAAGTTCAAAACCAGGCAAAAATTATTGATGGTACCTGATGTCAGAGTAGTAGTTACCCTCAGAGAGGCACACTGGTTGGGGGAGCATAGGCTGGAGTCTGAGGTGCTAATACTGTACTTCTTGATCTGAGTGATAGTTACACATAGGTTTTCACTTGGTGAAAACTGAGCTGGTTGCATATAATTTGTTTCTTTTGGGGCAGGGGGCTGTTTCTTTTTTTCTTTTTTCTATGCATACGTTACATGACAACAAAAAGAAAACTTAAAAAAAGCTAAAACGAAGCCATATAATACTCTCATGCAAAGCTGAACTTAGACAAATCTTGTTAATATGTACTTGGGACGATATAGGTAATTTGAATATTGTCTAAATATTGGATGACATTACAATGTTTATTCGTCTTTTGAGGTGTGATGGTATTGGGGTCTTTAAGGAGAACATTTTAATTTCTCTCAGAGGTAAGCTGAAGTGATTGTGAATGAAGGGCCATGATGTTGGCAGCGTACTTTCAAATGGTTCAGTAAAACAAATAGATACACATATATAAATATATACTTAGGTATTTCAGTACACACACCAATAAAGCAAATATGGTAAAATGTTAACAAAAATATTAACCATGGTTCAATTTAGGCAGTGCCGATACTTATGATTAATATACCAATCTTTCGACTATTTTGTATGTTTAAAAATATTTATCATAAGAAATTTGGGGGGGGATCCTAAAGCATCAGTTAGTGCTTAGCCCCATGTGCCTGGTGGTCTTGGAGTCCTGTGCAAGTGCAATGGCTATGCCAGGCCAGAATGATGCGTACTGTTGATTTTGTGTCCTCTCAATCTTTCTAGCTCATTTTGCACTCCCTGGAGTCAGGAGGCAAGGCCCAGGCCAGCTGCTGCCTTACTCGGCCACTCAGGCTACCAGATGTCAGGCGTCCCTTCCTGGCTTCATACTCAGCAGCCTCTCCGTTTTCTCGTCCTTCTCTCCTTGGGCACTGCCTCCCTTCCCTCCAATCCCTGCTCATGGCACCACACAGTCCAACTCCATAGTGGTGGAACCAGGAGAAGAGAAACAAGGAAATCAAATAACTGTATCACCCCAAGATGCTGGAGGAGACTCTGAGCAGAATGAAGACAGTTCCTCTGTAGCCAGCACCACAGCAAGAGCCGGGCTCTCCAAACACTCTGCATGCAAATATTTTCAAATTGCCCTGTTAAAGAAAAGAGGACACCAGGCAGCCATTCATCGCCCAGATGTATTAGATCAGAGCAATG
The DNA here is from genome assembly GCF_905146905.1 of Nyctereutes procyonoides. Taxonomy (NCBI): domain Eukaryota; kingdom Metazoa; phylum Chordata; class Mammalia; order Carnivora; family Canidae; genus Nyctereutes; species Nyctereutes procyonoides. The sequence goes on from NW_026575146.1 coordinate 25,584,430, forward strand.
AGAGTGGGAAAGGTCAGATACTTCTTCTGTAGAGAAGATCCCTATTCCTTATAAAGGGCAGAATGAAGATTATTCGGACAGGGAGACAGGTAGCAGCAGGCTGCTTCTGGAAAATTAATGGAGCACTGCAAAGTGCATGTGGACAAAATCCTGGCACTTGTGAGAGTGGGATGGAAAAAGGAGGAAAGGCTTCAGAACGGCTGTTTTGTAAAATGCAGGCTAGAGGAGCCCCCTGCAAGTACATGGTTGTTTACTGGTCCTGGTGCCCCGTATGTACACTGTTGAGAAACAGCAATCAAGAAAGTCCGACAAAAACAACATTTTGATGCCTGCCCCTCACTCGGTGTTGACAATTTCAAGACGGGCCCTGACGCCAGAATGCCTGGACTTGTAATTCTGGCTCCACTGCTCACTTGCGGATGCTGTGACCTTGGGCAAGTCACTGGCCCTTATGTGTCTCCATTTTCTTATTTACAAAATGAGGGTATTATCAGCATGTACTTCATGTGCTGCTTTTACTGTTAATTTAGTTAATATGTGTTAAATGCTTAGAATGCTCCCTGGAACAGACCAAGTGCCATCACTTTAGAGAATAGTGACGGGGATGGTGTTGATGAGGAGGAAGACGAGGAGAAGCAGGAGGAGAAGGAGCAGCAGGTGGAGGAGGACTCACAGGCATTATCTTCCCTTCAATCATCTTTTCTTACCCACTTCTACGTCTGAAACCATCCGTTCAGCCTTTAACCCCAAATCTGAGAGTCACTGTTGACTTCCTATTTTCTCTAAAGATTTCCAGAGCTCCATCCATTAGTCGACATGTTCTGTTGAGTTGACCTTCTTATGTTTATCATATCTCTCACCTCACCTCATCTCTGAGGCCTTCACCCTGAGTTTGCTTCTAACCCGAGAAATTGCCAATGACTCCTTGGTCTTACCGTCCTCCCCACATCCCTCCCCTCCATTCTGTCTCTACAATGTCATTGACCCAAGTAATGTCAAAACCTGTTCAAAAACCTTTTTGTGGCTGCCCGCTGCCTGGCAACAGTCTTTGATCTAGAAGTTGGGACCTTGGGAAATTCTGACCTGCATTTCTAGACTTCTTATTATTTAGTTTATAGATATGCACTAAAAGCTCCACTCAAGCTAGATTCTGACGGTTACCTGAAACATTCTCAGTTTCAGATGATGCTACTTTTAGCTCCATGGTCCTGGGCAATTAACCAGAGTTTCAGTTTCCTCTTTTGTAAAATGGAGACAATAATAGACTGAAAGTGTGGTTGTGAAGATTAGAGGCGAACACACACGTAAAGGAGTTAGCACAGTGCCTACCGTGGAGTGAGGCCTCCATAGATGCCAGACTGATGGTGATGATGAGTGCTATTGCTCGAGCGGTCCTTTTACACTTACCTTGCCTCTGTTTCCTTTTGACGAAACACTAGCTATCCTCCAAATCTTGCCTTTTCTCAAACCTGCCCATTTTATAGTGTTTTTTTCATTCCATCCAACCAGATACCTTCTCTCCCTCCTCCAAACTCTCATGTGCTCCCCTTTCTTTTGAACAAAGCTCTTTTCCTGTAGCCATAAACACTATCTCAAGAGCCACAGTGCAAATCCCCAAATAGACAATTAACCTCTTGAAGGTAAGGACCGACACTTTACTGCTTTACTTATCTTTGTGTCCCCTGCAGGATCCCCCATGATCAGAGGCAAGATCCTCAAATGCCCCTTTAATGGACAACTTAAGTGAATCGGTAAATTAATTAGTAAGCTTAATTGATAAACCCAGTGTGCTGGATTACTTGTCACAACTCCCAGAAATCCTGCCTTTTGATTTGATAGTCATAGGTGTTAGCTATTTCCTAAAGCCCCGAGCTTCTGTAGGGGGGAAAGCCCATCCTCAGGACAATTTGTAAACTTGTGGTATCCAAAACTCTTTGGAAAAAGCCTCACACTTTATATTTCCCTGCTGAAAGATAAAGATCAAAGTAATCAAGAGGAGCTATCAGAACCGTGTTGATACTCCTTTACGCATATTGGGGGGGTGGTGCAGGGATTGCACTTTTTTTTTTTTTTTTGGTGTTTAAGCTGGAAAGCTCTCAGTCTGATTCTTTTTTTCCACCCTCTTTCCCCAAAAGAAACGTGACTCAAGCTTACCTTTTTCTTCCCTTTTCTCTCCTGTACTCTGGTTTTCACGTGGGTGTGCAGTGTTGGTGGAAACGTTTTTGCAACTTCCGGAGCTTCTCTGGTGTAATCTGAAATTGGCCCCCCAATACACAGGGCAAGGCGAGGCAAAGGAAGAGTGGCCACTCCAGGTTGGCAGGGGTGGGGGGGTGGGGGGCAGGTTTCGGGAGCCGGGGAGCTTTGGCGCGGCCTGCGCACCTACACCTGGAAGGTTCTGGCCGGCAGGTGCAGAGAGCTCCTGGAGTTGCAGCTGCTCAGGAGAACCACCCAGAAGCTCCCTGGGTGACTAAACCTGCCCACCACTCCCACCCCACCCCACCCCACCCCCAGTCTGGGGTGGCCTACTCCTTCTCCCATCTCTCCCCACCCTCTGTGGATGGGAGTCAGTTAGGGAACCAGAAGGGAACTGTAAGGAGTCCCATGGGGAGATTCCCTAAGTTACATTCCCACATGTGCCCCCTGGAAAGTTGGAGCTGCGCGAAGCTGCAATTCCAGGTTTCAGAGGAAAAGCAACAGCCTTCCTCAAGCCAAAGCAGGGACTGTTTTCCTCAGTGGGCTGTTAAGCCCGGACACTGGCTTCCCTGGAGCACCCTTGGGCAAAACCAGACCGCTTAGGCAAGGTTCTGAAAAACCAAAAAGGTGAGATAATGCAGGATATAATTTGTTCTCGGATTTATGTTTTTAATGATACTCTCCTATAGGTAGTCTTATCTAAGACTGCTTGCCCTGCAAGCTGGGTAAATGAGGACAAATCTGGCTTAGCCTAAGAAAATGATTACAGATTTGTGGGCTGGTGATTAGAAAGCTCTCCATGCTTGGACCCATGGCTTGCTTAGGTACCATCTAGTGCAAAAAGGCCGGGTCACAGCACCTCTTCCCTGGAGCTGCCCTACACACCTGCTTGAAAATCGCTGACTTACGCAGGTAATAGAATCCCTTTTAAAGACATCTCTCTAATGTATTTACTTTCCAGACAACCAAATACCAGGCTGCTAACAGATGAGTTGTTTGTACTTTAAAAGTTTACTGTTCCAGTTTAGGGCATTCTTGATGGCATTTTATATTCTCTTTGCTGTGCAGTCAGCTGATTCATGCTGCATTCTGAAGGTTATGAGTCTCCATGTGATGTTAAGAACTATACGTCTGAACCATTAAAGAAGTGTATAAAATGCAGTGTTGCTCAGTGGAAGTATATGAACCAGAAGTATTTCATTTTATGCCATGGCTCTAGCTATATTTGTAGCTTTTGAGCACGGATAGTTCTACTTTCTTTTACTTTTGGAGTTATAGCTGTCTTCCATGTTGGAAAACATAGAACAAAGTTGCGACCAGAAAAACTCTTTACATTTACTCTATGTTTTTAGTTTGACTTACAAATGCCACGATCTGCTGAGTAACTGGTTTCCTGCTAGATGCCAAGAGGGCCACCAAGTTGATTGAAGTAGAGTCCCTGCTCTTTCGGAACTTAAAAGTACACCCATAACTGAAAAGCATCATAGAATGGCGTTAGACATTATTTGAAAAGTATAAAGCATTAGAAAGATTCAAAAAAGGGAGAGAATATATTTGTTTGGGAGATCTGAAAAAACTGCATAAAGATCTTTTGAGATGTGCAACTGAAAGATAAACAGATGGAGTTTGTTTGGGGTAAAGGAAATCCAGGAAAGGGAAAATTATGGATTAGGCCATATAATCTGGGAAAGTGTGGAGGTCTTTAAAGACCAGTGGTTAGAGATGGGGGTTTGTACAGGAGAAGAAGGGGCTGTGCCCACCTGAGATTCTTGCTCTCTTCTCCAGTATATTGTTCCTAGGGAGTGACTATCCAGCCAAAGGCAATGTTTCCCAGATTCTCTTGGAATAGAGGCAGATGCGATGGGTTATTTCCAGGCCTCACCTGCCAGTTAGATCTCAATTCTGAAGGTGACTCTGAATGCATCATGCTGTAGTTGGTAAGCTCCTGTCGGCTTGGATTCTGAATGAGTAGAGGAGAGCACTCCTTATCTTCCCTTTCCTACCTCAAGTGGAAACACTCGAGTGAATTTAGAGAGCAAGAAAAACAATCCTTCACTGTGTTTTAGGTTTTTTTGAATTTTCCTAAGGAAGCTGGAATTTATCTTATCTAATGTGGTAGTCAAAAGGGAAAAGTGGTCCTGGCCCATGTTTTTGAAAGACAGCGTGAAACAGGAGAAACAGCTCTCAGCTAAAAACATTGATTTCACTTATTCATTTATTCACTTATTCATTAATTCATTTCACATTTACCGGGCCTTTTATAACCTGTCAAATCTTGAACTAAATACTGGGAATGCTGTGATTAATAATGTATAGTTCATGGCCTTATGAAGCTTACAGTGGCGTGCAGGAGAATAAAAAAAAAAAAAAAGAAACACAAACCCACTGAGCTGTAATGATCCACTGGAATGCCTTAGACCAGCAGGATCAGCATCACTCAGGAGTTTGTTAGAAATGCAGACTCTCAGGCCCTTTCCCAGTGATTCAAGGGAATCATAATCTGCATTTCAGCAAGATTTTTAGGTAATTTGCATGCACATTACAATTTGAGAAGCACTGGTAAAATGAGTACTTGGTAGACATGAACAAGGGCAATGGGAACCCAGAGGAAGCATAATTAGTCTAATCTTTTATAAAAACTTTCAGAAGACTTCCTAGGTTAGCTGATGGCCAAACTGACTTTTGGGCAGAATGTTTTAGTCATAATAATTGCGTAAATTTGGATAAGTTATGTATCACCGTCTTTTTGTTTCCTTCTTTGCTCAAATGTGGCTAATATTTCAAGGTTGTTTTGAGTCTCAAGACTTATAAAGGTTGTTTTGAGGCTCAACTGAGCAATTTGTGAAAGTGCTTTGAATATGGTGAAGCTGTACAAAAAAATGGAAAACCTACTTTTTTGGCTCTATTTGGACTGTAGTGAAGCATTGTATTCTTTGGTATAGTAATGGACTTTAGACAGTACTTAGTAAGAGAAGAGTTATCCTTTTTTTTTTTTTTCAGGAGAGTAGGGTATTTATTCTTGACCAATACAAATTACCACTTAATGTAAAGGGCAGTAGGGATATTCTTTTTTTTAATAATTTTTTTTATTGGTGTTCAATTTACCAACATACAGAATAACAGCCAGTGCTCATCCCGTCAAGTGCCCCCCTCAGTGCCCATCACCCATTCACCCCCACCCCCCGCCCTCCTCCCCTTCCACCACCCCTAGTTCATTTCCCAGAGTTAGAAGTCTTTATGTTCTGTCTCCCTTTCTGATATTTCCCACACATTTCTTCTCACTTCCCTTATATTCCCTTTCACTATTATTCATATTCCCCAAATGAATGAGAACATACACTGTTTGTCCTTCTCCGATTGGCTTACTTCACTCAGCATAATACCGTCCAGTTCCATCCATGTTGAAGCAAATGGTGGGTATTTGTCGTTTCTAATGGCTGAGGAATATTCCATTGTATACATAGACCACAGCTTCTTTATCCATTCATGAAAAGAGTTATCCTATATGGAAAAGTTTTCAGTACATGCAGAACTGAAAGATAATTTTTTCCTCCTATTCATTGTGGAGGAGTATTACATCTGAAAAATGGGTCAATTGTGTTGGTCAAGGATGTCCTCTAGGGTAGAAAAGTGCATTCCTTTGGGGCTGGTGGGGTCTGAACTATAACCATTTGTACCCTTGTATAGAATTTACCCAAAACATTGAGATAGTGGGGAAGGACTTGTCTTTTGACTAGGAAAAACATTAATTCCTTGGCACAAACCGAAAAATCGAACTGAGTGAGTTTATTCAGAATTAATAGTACTGCAGAAGATTAATGAAAAATAAAGAAAGAACAATAATCAATTAGTGGTATTAGTGATCCGGTACTACAGTCTTTATACAGAACTTCCTCACTACCAACAAGTATTTTTAGTGTTTATCAGGTTTCAGGCATGGCTCCAGTAATGTATGGTCCAGTCATATAAAATGACCTGTTCATTGATGCTTCTATCCTTTGCACGTATTTTTTTCTTTGCTTGGGATGCTTTTCCTTTCCTGGGCCACCTGGGATACCTGGTACATTTGATGATTTTCCTAAAAGTTCCATTTAGACATCATATCTGACACTATGAAGCTTTTACTGGCCAATGTAGGCCAGTTTAGACTCACCTTCCTCTGTAGTCCCATGAAAAGTATATATATACACTTTATATATATATACTTTATATATATACACTTTATATATATATATACTTTAAAGGATATAGTATAAAGTATATGTATATACTTTATATATATATACTTTATATATATATATATTTTAAAGGATATATATATATATATACTTTAAAGATTTTATGTATTTGACACAGAGCATTCATAAGCATGGGGAGCAGCAGAAGGAGAGGGAGAAACAGGCTCCTCACTGAGCAGGAAGCCCAATATAAGACTCGATCCCAGAACCCTGGGACCATGACCTGACCTGAGCTGAAGGCAGACCCTTAACCGACTGATCCACCCAGGCACCCAACCCCATGAAAAGTATACTGAGTCACACTGTGATCTTTACTCCATGTGTCTTACTCACTTCCTATCCCTAGCATCTGGCACAGTGCCCAGCACAGAGTAGGGCCTAAATAATGTTTGTTGAATGAATATGAGAAAGGCTATTAACTTTAAGAATGAATATATAAACAAAAGTTTTTTATTTATTTATTTATTTATTTATTTTTATTTATTTATGATAGTCACAGAGAGAGAGAGAGAGAGAGAGAGAGGCAGAGACACAGGCAGAGGGAGAAGCGGGCTCCATGCACCGGGAGCCCGACGTGGGACTCGATCCCGAGTCTCCAGGATCACGCCCTGGGCCAAAGGCAGGCGCCAAACCGCTGCGCCACCCAGGGATCCCCAAAAGTTATATTAATAGTGATAGAAGCTTGGTTACTTATTGATGTCACTTAGGGAATCCTGTCAAATAATAATCTAAGAACATGTAAAAAGAGGTGGTTGTTTACAGATTTTAGATATTCTATCTAAAATATGCTTAGATATTAATATATATGTAACATCACAAATTCCTTAACCCAGAAATTCTACTTCTAGAAATTTATCCTAAGGAAATTAAGAATGTGCACAAAGGAGGTGCCTGAGTAGCTCAGTCAGTTGAGCAGCTGACTCTTGATTTTGGCTCAGATTGTAATTCCAGGGTTGTGAGATGGAGCCCTGCCCTGGGTTCCACGCTCAGCCAGAAATCTGCTTGAGAGTCTTTCCCTCTTCCCCTTCATCCTCCCCTTTAAAATGAATAAACAAATCTTAAAAAAAAAAGAATGTGCACAGAGATCTAGCTACAAAGATGCTCATTTTATTCACTTTATAGTAACAAAAAACTATAGATGAGCTAAATGACCAACAATTGCAAATTAGTTAAATAAACTCTGATACAAAATCAAAAGTGAAAATGTAGAATATGTTTATTAATTTAGAAGGATATTTATGTTACTTTAAATGCAAAGAGGTGGTTATGAAGTAGCATATTTACTAACTTGGCATTTTATTAAAAGGAAAAATTTACATGCTTAGACAGGGAAGTTTGGGAAGAAATATTCACTAAAATGTTAATAGATATTTTCTATCATTGGTAAAATTATGGATCATTTTGATTTTTGTTATCTTCACCTGTAATTATTCAATATTTTCACATTACCATATATTAATTGGATAATCAATGTTTAAATTATAAAAGGAATCATAAGCCTTTTTGGAACAAATCATCCCCCTGAAGGCTTCTTGAGAACCTCACCTCTTTTAATGTTCCCTACATTCTATTCTTGCATGGATTTTCCTCATCCTCCAGTGGGTTCCCCAGATTATTACAGGCTTGTGAGGGAAAGGATGGAATTAAGGAATAGGAGGAAGAGGAGTCTAATTTGCTCTTTCTGTATTCCCCAAGTTTATCTGCTGAGTTTTAATCACGAGAGGTCAGTTTTTGGGCTGGTGGGGTTGTGCATTTGGGTCACCTATGGCAGGACTTGGAGTGGAGAGTAAGATGTGAACCAGGTACTAAAGAAATTGACAAGTGAGGGCATGTGCAGTGCAGTTCTTGGATCTGATCCTGAGGAAAGGGAGAGGATTGATTGAACAGTAGAAACCCATGTTCTTAGAACATGTTTTTTTTTTTCCTTCTCTTTTTCCAGGAAGGTGAGGGAGTATGATTCTAGAAGTAGCAATAAAGAATAGACAGACACCAACCACATCTACAGATCCTAAGGTACATGAGATGTGAGAAGATAAACAGGTACCCCTTCATGGTGTCAGGGGATATGGAGTCCTGGGAGAGTCAGGTTTCACTTAAGGCAGGGATGCTGTTGGTATCAGATCCAGTAATCGTCACCCTCAAGCTCAAGGGCATTTGGTGTTCCAGACATTACTGAAGAAGGATAAGACATGGTTCCTGGCTTTAGGTAACTTGTTCCAACTAGGAAGCCACACTTAGCATACACAAAAACACCTGGAAAACATTTTGCTGCTGAGCTGGAGCAATTGGCTTTCAGCCCTGTTCTTTAAAACGAGCTCAGCCAGCATAATACCCTCCAGTTCCTGAGTGAAATAAGTCAATCAGAGAAGGACAAACATTATATGGTCTCATTCATTTGGGGAATATAAAAAATAGTGAAAGGGAATAAAGGGGAAAGGAGAAAAAATGAGTGGGATATATCAGAAAGGGAGACAGAACATGAGACTCCTAACTCTGGGAAACGAACCAGGGGTGGTGGAAGAGGAGGTGGGCGGGGGATGGGGGTGATTGGGTGACGGGCACTGAGGGGGCACTTGATGGGATGAGCACTGGGTGTTATTCTATATGTTGGCAAATTGAACACCAATAAAAAATAAATTTACATAAAAAAATAAAAACCAAAAAAAATCGTATGACATTTAAAAAAATTAAAAAAATAAAACGAGCTCAGCTTGATCTAAGGTTTTGAATGCATCATCCTTTGAACACAATCCTTGCCTCTAAGTCCTCTTTTGGCTGGTATCTGGCCCAGCAAGCTCAAATTCCATGTCATGAAGAAGGAGTTAGACAGTGACTCTCAGTACAGTAAGGATTCAGAGGAGGCAGATCAGAGTGACAGGAAGGAGCAAGAAGGGGGAAAATGCATGAGATGGGACAGTTCTTAAAAGATGAATAAGGTTTAATTTCTGGACACTGGAAACAATACAAGCAAAGATATAACAGTGGGAATGAGCATGATATGAATATTATAATATTTTTATATGATAAAATTGTTTCTATTTTTCTTAGCCCATATTTTAAAGTGAGATTTATTGAGGTATAATTTACATTCATTAAAATTCACCCTTTGTAGTATGCGATTCGAAGAGTTTTGTCACTGTAAACAGTAATGCCCAATATCACAATCAAGATACAGAACAGCGTGGTCCAACAGAGATGTAGTATAAACTATATACGTAACTTGCATTCCTAGTAGACACATTAAAAAAGTAAGAACAGGTGAAGTTTATTTTAATAATATATTTTTAATTATATACATAAAAATATATCGCAGTTCAATGTGTAATCAATATAAAAGTCATTGACATATTTTACATTATTTTTTCATACAAAGTTTCTGAAATCTGATGTGTCTTTTATAATTATGGCACATCTCAATTCAGACTAGTCACACTTCAAATGTTAATAGCCACACGTGTCTAGTGGTTACTGTATTCAACAGTGTAGATATGGATTATTCCCTTCATGCACAAAAGTTCTCTTGTGTTCCTTTGTAGTCAATCTGTTTTCCCCCAGTTCTGTCCCCTGACAACTACTAATCTGTTTCCTGTCCCCACAGCATTAGTTAGGGTTCTCCAGATAAACAGAGCCAAAGGGATGTATCTACTTCTGCCGACCTCTCTCTATCACTATCTATCTAGAGAGATTAAAGGAATTGGCTCATGAGATTGTGGGGTTGACAAGTCTAAAATCTGCAGGGCAAACCTAAGACTGGAGACCTAGAGTTTATGTTGCAGGGACCTCAGGAGAGGTTCTTTTAAGGCCTTCAACTGATTGGATGAGGTCTACCCACAATGTGGAGGATAATCTGTTTTAATCAAATTCTACTGATTTACATGTTAATCATACCTAAAAACTACCTCACACCACAGGATTCAGAATGCCACTTCTGACTATATGCCCAAAATTCTTGAAAGCAGGATCTTGAAGAGATATTTGTACAATTAATAGCATCATGTACAAGGGTCATTATTCACAATATCCAAAAAGGTGGAAGCATCGCAAGTGTCCATCAACAGATGGATAGATAAAATATGGCATTTACATATAATGGAATATTATTCAGCTTTAAAAAGGAAATTGACAGATGCTACATCATGGGTATACCTTGAAGATACGCTCAGTGAGAAAAGCCAGTCACAAAAAGACAAATAGTATGATTTAACTTATATGGGTTACCTAGAAAAGTCAAATTAATAAAGACGGGGAGTAGATGTATGGTTGACAGGGGATGGGGATAGAATGGAAAGGGGAGTTATTATTAAACAGGTATAGAGTTTCAGTTTTTCAAGATGAAAAGTGTTCTGGAAATTGGTTGCACAACACTGGGAATGTACTTAACATGACTGGACTGTACACTTAAAAATATTTAAAATGGTAAACTTCATGTTACATGTACTTTACTACAATTAAAAAAAGTACCTTCACAGCAGCATCTAGAGTGATGTTAGTACCCAAAACTGGGTACCACGACCTAGCCAAGCTGATGTGTAGAATTAGCTATCACACTATAGTTTTTCCTTTTCTAGGATATCAGGTAAAATGAATCATACAATATATAATCATCTGTGGCTGCTTCTTTTACTTAGCACACTACTTTTGAGATTTATGCATATTATTGGATGTAACAGGAGTTTCTTCCTTTTTACTACTGAGTAGTATTCCATTGAATGGATATACTGTAATTTTCTTAACCGTGTACCAGTTGATGGGCATTTGGGTTGTTTTCAGGGTTTTGCTGTTATTATTAAGGCTGCTATCAGCATTAACTTACAGATCTTGTTTCTAGTTCCTTTTGAGCAAATATTCAAGTTAATGTATCATATAGAATGCTTATGGCTGCAAATTGCAGAAGGTTGACTGAAATCAACTTGAAATCTAGAAATGTATTATTACATTAATAAAAGTCTAAAAGAAGAATAGCTCTTAAGGGGGTTAATTCACCTGATCGTCAATATCATCAAAGACCCAAGCTCTTCCTCTCTTTCCTTTATTTTCCTGTGTGTTGGTTTTTTTTCTTTGAGCTGCTCTTACTCTTGGTCACAAAATAACTGTGACAACAGTTATACCTGGATAGAACAATGTCCAGAGGTAGAAGATGGAGCTTTTACTCATATATTTTTCTCAAGATCAAGGAATCTTGCCCAGAAATCCCCCAAGGGCCTGTCTCACATTTCATTGGTTTAAGTTGCATCAAATGTCTGGAATTGCATCACATGGAAGCCACTGATGGCAAAGACCGTGGGAGCCCTTTAGTGAGCTTAGAGCATTCAGGACCCAATCCTTTGGGACAAGGCTTGTATAATTTCCCCTGAAGCACATAACTGTGGAGGTTGAGGGTAGACACCTGAACAAAGTCAGGGTCTGCCAGCAGGAAGACTAAGTCAATATTGGATAGACAGGGTCCACATCATAAAGTCTGTCCCATGCTTACTTTCACACTTGTTGTACTGTTCCTAACTTATGACACACACTTCCCGAAATACTTTCACATCTATTACTCTATTTTTGCTAAAAGGTTAACAACAACAAAAAGCAGCTCCAATCCCATCCTTGAGAATAGATAACTTAAAATTGTCCTGGTTCCTCCTTCCAGACCCAGTTTTAAATGACTTCAATCATTTATTCAACAATAATCTGCTGAACTCTTATTCTGTGGAAGGCTTTGCAAGGCAAATAAAGAAGGATGAAATTGAGATTCCTGCCCTTATCACTTTACAATATAGTTTAGAAGACAAATTAAAAGCGATAAGTTAAGTAACTGCAGGGATATAAACAGTGGCTCTGCATAACTGTGCAGAGCTGGCAGAGGCAGGACGATGATTAATGGTTAAATGACAGTAAGTACCATGGTAGTTCAGAGGAGGACAGGATACCTGCAGGCTGGAACGGGCTGAGAAAGCTTGCCAGCAGAGGAGGGATTATGGATGGGTCTTGACAGATAGGATTTACAGAGGCAGACAGGAGCCAGGGCGGGCCCCCAGCTGTAGCATCAGGAACTGTTTGAACAGAGCGGTGGAACAGTATGATATTTGCTTACATCCAAGATGGAGAGCAGACTCTCCAAATGGATTATTTTCACTCATTCATTAGATAAATCTTTTTTATGTGCCTATTATGTCCCTGAACTGTTCTCAGCAGAAAAGATATTGCAGGAAACCAAATAGATACAAATTCCTGTCCTCATAGAGGCTGTATTCAAGTAAAGGAATGTAGACAACCATACAGTAAGAAAAGTCTGTCTCACATCACATGTAGTAAAGAAAAATCAAGGAAAAGGAGGGGCAGGATGCTGGGGGAGGATATTACGATTTCAGGGATATGTCTAGACCTGGAGGTCTGAACAGGCTTTTCTGACATATGTGCACAGGGATGCAGGGCAAGGTGAGATTGCCCCCGAAGGTTTCGAGGCAGATGGTGGTGGCAAGGCTGTGAGTGTGGCAGGGGAGGAAGGGTTGGAGGTCTTGCCAAGATCATGCAGGGATAAAGGCGCCCTCTTTATTCCTGTCAATGGTGAGGGGGAGGCTGAGACTTACCCAGAGCTCATCGGACTCCTGGCCTCTTTACTTCTGCCATTGAAGAAGGGCAGATGGGAGGGATAGCCTTAATCTTTACCAATAGTAAGAGTTAAAGTTGGAAAAATAGGCTGGAGCCGGGTTGTGGAGGGCCTTGAAAACCAGGGTAAGGATCAGATGGAGTGTTGGTGAGCTAGGGGATAGTTGAATTCTTGTTTGCTTGAATACCTGTTTGTCAGCACCATGAAAGCAAAGTATAGAATGGGCCCTCTCGAATACTTCCTTAAGTCAAGCGTCTCCTATTTTTTTTGAAGCTCCGATGTGTTACAATACAGAAAAAAATCCAAAAGAGGTGGGCAAAATTGTGGCCTATTTAAGTTGTTTGAATTTAATAAATTAAGGTTTTTTTTTTAAAAAAGATTTTATTTATTTATTCATGAGAGACAGAGAGAGAGAGAGAGAGAGGCAGAGACACAGGCAGAGGGAGAAGTAGGCTCCACGCAGGGAGCCTGATTGCGGGACTCGATCCCGGGACTCCAGGATCACACCCTGGGCCGAAGGCAGGTGCCGAACCACTGAGCCACCCAGAGATCCCCCCAAATTAAAGTTTTTATCAGACAATAACACCATGTGATATAATTGTGCTTCCTATGAGACATTACAAGATTTATTGAAGAATAGTTAGTTCAAAATGCCTGGTAAGTTTGGTCATGGGACTGTTATTTAAAACTATATGACAAATACCTGCTTTAATCCCATCAGTTTGTCTCTGCATCTGTGTGTGCAACCTCATTTGGGTTTAATAACCCTCTACTTTGGACCAAACTTCAACTTCAGCTGATTTCTCATTTGTTCATTGTCGGGTCTTTCATCATTCTCTGTCCTCTGCTGTCACTGTCCTTTTGACTTTTATTTGTTTAATGACTTGACCAGCCCTGTTACTGATGTGACCCTCGTGTTTTGTCTGTATCCTGGTTTCCTGATTCTGGCTCCTTGCCTAGATCCCTCGACCTGCTGCCATTCACAGCCTGGCATGACAGATGGCCATAGGCTAATGGCAAGGGCACTCCATCAGAGCCTTGGCACTGCAGTCATTTAAGGTGTGAGACAAGCAGCAGAGGAGAAAACATGAATAGGTAGCTTGATGCTTTTCATGGTTTCTATATTGTGCCAGTTCTTGGCTGGGCTGCTTGTTGTCCACTTATGTGAACAACTGTAAATGAGACCTTAGGTAAATGGAATCTCCCTTTGGGTCATATTGCAAATTATTTTAATTCAGTGCATGCTTGTTCTGGGTCAGTCCTGCACAAAGTTGTGCTGGATACTGAGTGGGACACAAGGATGACATAATACTGTTACTGCCCTGAAGGAGCTTAGAGTCCAAGAAGGGATATGCCCATGCAACTAGCAAATGATAGTAAAAACTAAGATGGGAAAGTCTTATGGCACAGATCCAAACCAAACTGCCCGAAGCACACAGACAAAGCCATTAACTTGACAAGGTGAAGGATTCACTGAGGGATTTAGGTTGTAGTTCTAGTTGTGATCTGTGCGCTTCTGTGTCTTGAGACCCATACGCACAACATTAGTTTCTGCTAATTCTTCTGATCACTGTGTCAGACTCATTATTTCAGGAGTAGAATGAGTTTTTAGATACAATCAGCACAATAAAGAATTTATTCTACAGATAGAAAGTGCATTATATTTATAGAAGAGGAAGTGACGATAAAAAAGGGTGAAGGAGAAATAGCTCATTATGGTAAAACAATGGCACGTATTGATCAATATAAGGTTTGATCAAAACATTGACCTTCAATGTTTAAGGTCAAACGGTATGTAGAATATTTTGGTCATAGGTCCAGTGTGTCAACTTCAATAGTCATTTAACCGTTTTCAGGTGCAACTTATTGTTTAAAAACAAAAGTGTCTATCCTCAACTTATTATATGTGCTCACAGTTGATTAGGAAAAACTCTTTAAGAGGTGCCTGGGTGGCTCTGCCGGTGACCATTGGACTCAATTTTGGCTCAGGTCATGATCTCAGCATGGTGAGATGGAGCCCCTGCTCCGGCTCCGTGCTCAGTGTGGAGCCTGCCTGGGATTCTCTCTCTCTCTTCCTTTCCTTTCATCCCTCCCCCCTGCGTGCTCTTATTAGGGATGCTTGGTTGGCTCAGCAGTTGAGCATCTGCCTTTGGCCCAGGGCATGATCCCAGGGTCCTGGGATCGAGTCCCACATCAGGCTCCCTGCATGGAGCCTGCTTCTCTCTTTGCCTGTGTGTCTGCCTCACTCTCTGTGTCTCTCATGAATAAATAAAATAAAATCTTTAAAAAAATAGAAATGACAGTATTAATAGAACTATGCTACTATTTTGATAAAAACAAACAATGACAATTTTAATCCCACAGGAAAATATGCAGAAAGAGTTTTTTTTTTTTTTTTTTGTTTTTTTGTAAAATCTAGGTTTTAAACACTAACTGGCTTCTACATTTCCTACCAATATTTGCTCAGAGAAATATTGTATATACATGAATTTTTGCAGATAGGCTTGTACATGTGTATAGAAAAAAACATTCTGCTTATTATCCTGCTTCACATTATGATTCTCTATGCATACAAATTAAGGTGTGCAGGTCATAGAACTTTACTTTTCTAAAACTATAGTTTCTATTTCAACCTTCCATATTTTTGAGATGGTGCAAATTTAATTTTATCAACCTGGAGGTTCCTCTTATATACCTCAGAGTCATGGCTAAGACCTAGGGGTCCCCACTCTGTCAGGATATTGGAAACTAGTTTGTCTAGTACTCAGTGACATCTGTCCATCTGTATATAGATATCAGAAAAGATATCCTTTATTCTTGTCCTTAATTATCCTAAGGAAAAAAACCAATTTACAGCTTAAGTTATCCCAATGCATTAAATAATTTGCTGTTTTACTTTTATGTATCTCATTAAGCATTCATCCAAATGGTCTATACATATGTGATTATCTTCATGAAACAAAATGAAACTGTGGTAAATACAGTCTGAGTTTCAGTTTATTTTTAGATATACCTGATGGAGACATTTAAAATCCTTTTTGAACGTAGGTATGGATAAAAAGAAATAAAAATTGCTATATGATTGATGAATTTGTAAACTTAATTATTTATAATCTTATTTTCCCCAGAATGGATTTCGGGAAGCTAACAGAAATGAATGCGGTAATATATCATGATAAAATAAGTAGGTAAGAATAAATCATACAATAAGTTTACGGAAAATTGCTAGAACTGGATTGCAGATTTAATTCTGAGTTTTTGTAGAGGCAAAGTAAAGAGGAGATCACCATTTATGGAAGGATTCATGTATCGACTCAGTACCATTCAAGGGGTTGCCCTAATACCCTAATGCCTTGGAGAGGGGTCTCTGGTAGATCTTCATGCATAAAACCTCGTGATGTCATGGGCAACGTCCTCAACGCCATCCTTAAAACCAGTCTAATACTGTCAGGGGCAGTTCATGAACAGTCACTGCTTAAGGCACCAAAGCAGTGTTGCTTAAGTACTGACTTCTCTGCTGGTGTGGCTTCAAGGAAACAGTATCTGAAATATCCAGAGGGATAGAAGTGGAGTTGGCAGTTAGCTCAACTGAACACTTTTGTCTGTGGTTAAAGGAAGGCAGGGTTTATACATCCAACAAAAACCACTCAGGCATAGGTTTGGTATTCAGAGGTTCCTCTCCCTCATTAGTTGAAACCCAACTGTTGACTCACTTAGTTTCAAGCGAAAAACAGTCACTGTGTGACCTTAGAGTTCAGGACAGAGCAGTTTTGGGGCCCAGAACAAGGAGAAAGAAAAGCAGACTCATCACCTGTGTGATCTGTGATGTGGCTTTCAGACAGTGCTATTATCAGCAGGTGCCATCTGTTTACTGCCTATTTTTGTTCAATATTTTTGCAGCTAGCTGTGGAGCTCACTTGTTTCTGAGCTACTCAAAGGGGGTGTATACAGTAAACATGTAAATGTCACATATTTCAAAAGGAACAAGTTAAAAATATTTATTATTATTATCATTATCTGCGTTCTATAAATTTTGGTGGTCCAAGACCAAGGCCTACGTGTTTGGTACACTGTGGTCATATTACAAAGTATGCTCATGAGGTTTTTAGGAGTCTCCTGCTTCAGATCCACTCTCTTGTATCCAGACCCACCAGTGCCTCGGAAATCTGAGAAAGTCTTTGCTGGTACAACAGTCCTTATGAATGGCAAACATTTATTTACGTATCTGATTCTGCATTATTTTTGCAAACTCCCTGTGAACAGGAACTAGTTATTTGACTTAGATATATTTGTAAAAACTTTTAACTTTAAAATATTTTAGAGGTTTTTGTAAATATAAGAACATTCAGAGAATAAGTCTTCACCATATATCCACCAATTAGCATTAACAAAGGGTCATATTTTCTCAGTCTCTTGTTGGCAAGGCAGAGTGTTGAGGTATAATTTGTATACAATAAGGTGCATAGATCTTCAGTGTGCACTACAAAAGATGGTGACAATTGTACATGCACACATTTAACAACTACCCAAAGCAAGATATATACTGTCTCAGGAGTCCAAGAAGTTCCATGAAGCCACTCTTGCATCCATTGCCTGTCACAGTAGGGCACCCTTCCTGATTTTCTTTCTGATTTTCTATCAGCTCAGATTAATTTTGCCTGTTTTTGGACTTCATATACATTAAATCATATGGTATGATTTGTGTCTGGCTTATTTCACTCAGCATAGTGTTTTCTAAATTCACTTGTGTTGGTACCTATTACAACAATTTCTATCTTTTCATTGATGAATAGTGTTTCATTGTATTTATTCATTCTCCCTATAGATGTAAGATATTTGGGTCATTTCTCGTTAAGGCTACTGCGAGGATTCTTGTAAACATGTTCTTGTGAACATATGTTTTCTTTTCTTTCTCTTTTTCTTTCCTTCTTTTCTTTTTGGAGGGGGTAAGGATTTAGGAGTGGGAATGCTGAGTCAGAGGGTAGGTGTATGTTTAATTTGACAAGAAAATGCCAAATTGCTTTCCAAAGTGGCTGTAGCATTTTATACTCCCACCAGCAATGTGCAGGAGTTCTGGTTGAATCACATCCTCCTCAACAGTAGGTGTTGTCAGTCTTTTCAATTTTAGTCGTTCTAGCGATTTTATTTTGCATTTTCCCAACGATAAAGATGCGATTACCTTTTCATGTGCTTATTGGACATTTGTATATCTTTTCTCTTGAAGTGTCTATTCAAGTCTTCTGCGCCTTTCTGTTTTTTTTCCTTTTGTTTGGTTGTCTATTTATTCCTTTGTTGTAGGAATTCTTTATACTCTGGATACAGAATATCAGATATGTATTGCAAATATATTTTCCCTTCTGTGACTTCCCTTTTAATTTTTTGCCTTTCCCAATTTGTAAAGATATTCTCCAGTGTTTTCTTTTAGAAGCTCTAGAGCTTTAGCTTTTCTTGTAGGTCTAAAATTCATCTTGAATTTTTTGTGTATGGTTTCAGAGAGGATGGGGCTCTCTCCCCCCCCCCTCTATCTCATATGGGTATCTAGATACCACAGAACCATTTGTTGAGAGGATTTTCTTTCCCCATTGAGGTGCTTTGGTGCCTTTGCTAAAAATCAATAGAATGTGGAAGTGTGGTTTATTTCTGAATTGTCTATTCTGTGACATCGATCTGCTTCTCTGTCCTTATACCAGTGCCATTCTGTCTTAATTCCTGTAGCTTTTGATCAAGTCTTGAGGTGACCTAATCTCAGTCCTCCAGCTTTATTTTTCTTCTTCAAGACTCTTTTGGCAATTGAGGAACATCTTATTTCCAAGGTAATTGAAATGTTGGCTTGTAAAATTCCCTAAAGATCTCTAATCTAAGGGATTATGATTAGGATTGCATTGAATATATACATGAATTTAGGGAGAATTGACATCTTAATAATACTGATTCTTCTAATCTAATACAATGGTATATTTCTTCATTTATTTAAATCTTTTAAAGTTTTTCACAACAATATTTTTTTTGTCATTGTCAGCATAGAAGTTGTTTCTAATACTATGGCAAATGGAATTAGTATTTAAATATACCTCATAGCCAGGAAGTAATAAAATTCTAATTGAGTGGTGAATTCTGAAAAAAAGGAATTTAGTGCAAAATTACTTGAATAAGTGAATTGCAAGTAAATTCAGAAGTCCCTGGTTATTAGTCAGAAGTTCCAGGCTATTTCTAAGGCACCTTGATATTGCCTAGTCGTGGAGATTTTAGAAGTCCTATGAATTATATGTCATTGAGATAATGGTTTTATTTGGTTCATTAAAATGATAAGTCGATCTGAAAAATTTGATCATTGCAGCAGATGCTCCTCCATATCACAGCAATTATAAGGAAGGCCTTTTCATTCCACACACACAAAATTACAAAACATGATTTTTGCATATAACTTGTAATCATAATTCTACCTTAAAATTTATAATTGATTTAATTAATCAATTAATGTATGAGGTGATATTTTCTCTAAGTTAATTTAGATTTGTTATAGAAATAATAAAACCAATGAATGATAAATTAAAATTGTTTTTACCAATGTGTAATTTGTAAAACAGAAATCTCCTTGATGGGAAGGAAATACTGATAAAATACTGAAAGCTCATTAATTTTATTTAATTTATGTGTGTGTCTATCCACTTATCTATCACAGTTCATATTTACAATAAAATTAATATTATTATAAATATACAAAGATTCAACCTTTAGATAAAATTAATTTTATTTTTTAGAAATTAATGAGTGATAATGAAAAACTTGTGACATGGGAAAAGTTCATTTTACATCCTTTTTTCCCAAATTTTTACTTAAATTCTAGTTGATTAACATACTGTGCAATATTGGTTTCAGGAATAAAATTCAGTGATTCATCACTTATATACAACACCCCGTGCTCATCATAACAAGAACCCTCCTTAATACCCATTGCCCATTAAGCCCATTCCCCTCCCCGTCTTTCCCCATCAATACTGAGTTTATTCTCTATCTTTAAGAGTCTCTTATGGTGTATCTCCCTGTCTCTTTATTTTTCCCTCTCCCATATGCTCATCTGTTTTGCTTCTTAAATTCCAAATGAGTGAAATCATATTGTATTTGTTGTTCTCTGCCTTATTTCGCTTAGCATAATATACTCTAGCCCCATCCATGTTGTGGCAAATGGCAAGATTTCATTCTTTTTGATGGCTGAGGAATATACAAGTAATATATGTATGTACATGCACTTGTATATACATACACCACATCTTCTTTATCCATTCATCAGTTGATGGACATTTGGGCTCCTTCCATTATCTGGCTAATGTTGATAATACTGCTATAAATATCAAGGTGCATGTACCCCTTCAAATCTATATTTTTGTATCCTTTGGGTAGATGTTTAGTAGTACGATTGCTGGATCATATGAAGTTCTATTTTAAACTTTTTGAGGAGCTTTCATATTGTTCTCCAGACTGACTTTGCATTCACAGGTCTGCATTCCTACCAACAGTGCAAGAGGGTTCCCCTTTCTCCACATCCTCACCAACATTTGTTGTTTCTTGTGTTGTTAATTTAGCCATTCTGACAGGTGTGAGATGGTATCTCTTTATGGTTTTGATGTGTATTTTCCTGATGATAAGTAATATTGAGCATCTTCTCATGTGTCTGTTAACCATCTGATGTCTTTGGAAGAGTGTTCATGTCTTCTGCCCATTTCTTGACTGTATTATTTGTTTTTTGGGTCAGCTTGATGAATTCTTTATAGATTTTGAACACTAACCCTTTTCTACACATGTCATTTGCAAATATCTTCTATTCGTAGGCTACCTTTTAGTTTTGTTGTTTCTTTCAGAAGTTTCTTATCTTGATGAAGTCCCAATAGTTCATTCTTTTGTTTCCTTTTCCTCTGGTGGTGTGTCTAGTAAGAAGTTGTGATGACTGAGGTCAGAGAGGTTGGTGCCTGTATTCTTGAAGATTTTGATGGTTTCCTGTCTCACATTTAGGTCTTTCATCCATTTTGAATTTATTTTTGTGTATGGTGTATGAAAGTGGTCCAGTTTCATTCTTCTGTGTGTGCCTGTCCAGTTTTCCCAACACCATTTGTTGAAGAGACTTTCTTTTTTTCCATTGAATATCCTTTCCTGCTTTGTTGAAGATTAGTTGACCATGTAGTTGTGGGTCCCTTTCTGGGTTTTCTGTTCTGTTCCATTGATCTTTGCGTCTGTTTCTGTTCCAGTACCACACTGTCTTGATGATTTACAGCTTTGTAATGTAGCTTAAAGTCTGGTATTGTGATGCCTCCTGTTTTTTCTTTCTTTTTCAGAGTTGCTTTGGTTACTGTGGATCTTTTGTGGCTCCGTGCATATTTTAATATTGTTTGTTCTAGCTCTGTGAAAAATGCTGGTGGTATTTTGATAGAGATTACATTAAAATGTAGATTGCTTTGGGTAATATAGACATTTTAACAATGTCTGTTCTTCCAATCCACCAGCATTCCTTGTGTCCATTTATTTGCGTCCTCTTTAATTTCTTCATCAGTGTTCTATCATTTTCAAAGTACGGATCTTCAATTTCTTTCATCAGTGTTCTGGAGTTTTCAAAGTACAGATGTTTTACCTCTTTGTTTAGGTTTGTTCCTAGGTATCTTATTATTTTTTGTGCAATTACAAATGGAATCAATTCCTTGCTTTCTTTTTCTGCTGCTTTATTATTGGTGTCTAGAAATGTAACAGATTTCTGTATGTTGTTTTTATTTCCTGAGACTTTGCTGAATTCATGTGTTCTAGCAATTTTTTGGTGGAGCCTTTTGGGTTTTCTACATAGACTATCATGTCATCTGCAATTAATGAAAATTTGATTTCTTCCTTGACAATTTTGATGTCTCTTATTTCTTTTTGCTGTCTGATTGCTGAGGCTAAGACTTCCAGTACTATGTGGTGAGAGTGGGCATCCATGTTTTGTTCCTGACCATAGAGGAAAGGTTCTCAGTTTTTCCCGATTGAGAATGATATTAGCTGTGGGTCTTTCATATGTAGCCTTTATGATGTTGAGGTATGTTCCATCTATCCCTACCTTGTCGAGGGTTTTTATCAAAATGGATGCTGTATTTTGTCAAATGCTTTTTTCTGCATCTATTGAGGATCATATGGTTTTTACCCTTTCTTTTATTAATGTGGTATATCACATTGATTTGTGAATATATCCAACCTTGCAGCCCAGTAATAAATCCCATTTGATTACAGTGGATAATTCTTTTGATATACTGTCGGATTCAATTTGCTAGTATCTTGTTGAGAATTTTTGCATCCATGTTCATCAGGGATATTGGTCTGTAATTCTCCTTTTGAGTGGAGTCTTTGTCAGGTTTTGGTATCAAGGTATTGTTGGTCTCATAGAAGGAGTTTGGAAGTTTTCCTTCCATTTCTATTTTTTGGAACAGTTTGAGAAGAATAGGTATTAACTCTTCTTTAAATGTCTGGTAGTATTCCTCTGGGAAGCCATCTGGCCCTGGACTTTTGTTTGTTGGGAGACTTTTGATTCTGTTTCAATTTCTTTGCTGGTTTGGTTCTGTTCAAATTTTCTATTTCTTCCTGTTTCTGTTTTGGTAGATTGTATGTTTCTAGGAATTTTTCCATTTCTTCCAGATTGCCTAATTTGTTGGCATATAATTGCTCATAATATTCTCTTATAATTGTTTGTATTTCTGTGGGGTTGGTTGTGATCTCTCCCCTTTCATTCATAACTTTATTTATTTGGGTCCTTTCTCTTTTCCTTTTTATAAGTCTGCCTAGGGGTTTATCAATTTCATTAATTCTTTCAAAAAACTAGCTCTTAGTTTTGTTGATTTTGTCTACTGTTTCTTTTGCTTCTATGTAATTTATTTCTGCTCTAATCTTTATTATTTCCCTTCTTTTGGCTTCAGGCTTTGTTTGCTCTTCCTTTTCTATCTCCTTTGGGTGTAAGGTTAGGTTGTATAATTGAGACTTTTCTTGCTTCTTGAGGTTAGCCTGTATTGCAATATACTTCCCTCTTAGGGATGCCTTTGCTGCATCCCAAAGGTTTTGGACTACATGTTTTCATTTTTATTTGCTTACATGTAACTTTTTTATTTTGCCTTTAATTTTCTGGTTAATTATTCTCTAGCAGGATGTTCTTTAGCCTCCATATATTTGTGGTCTTCCCAATTTTTTAAAAAAGATTTTATTACTTATTCATGAGAGACAGAGAGAGACAGAGAGACAGAGAGATAGAGGGAGAAGCAGGCTCCATGCAGGGAGCCTGATGTGGGACTCGATCCTGGGACTGTGGTATCACTCCCTGAGCCTAAGGCAGATAGATGCTCAACCACTGAGCCACCCAGGTGTCCCAGTAGTCTTCCCAATTTGTTTCCTTGTGGTTAACTTCAAGTTCCATAGTGTTATGGTCTGAAAGTATGGATGGTATGATCTCAGTCTTTTTGTACTTGTTGAGGGCTGATTTGTGACCCAGTATATGATCTATTTATGAGAATTTTTCTGTGTGCACTTGAAAAGTATCTGTATTCCACTGCCTTAGGATGAAATGTTCTGAAAATATATCTTAAGTCCATCTGGTGCAGTTTGTCATTCACAGCCATTGTTTCCTTGTTAATTTTCTGAATAGATGATCTGTCCATTGCTGAAAGTGGGGTATTAAAGTCCTCCACTGTTATTGTATTGCTATCAAGGAGTTTTTTGGTGTTTGTTACTAATTGATTTATGTATTTGGGTGCTCTTAAGTTGGGGGCATAAATAATTACAATTGTTAGATCATGTTGTTGGGTAGACCCTTTCATTATGATATAATGGTCATCTTCATCTCTTGTTACAGTCTTTATTATAAAATTTAGTTTGTCTGATATAAATATGTCTACTCCAGCTTTCTTTTGACATCTATCAGCCTGATAGATGGTTCTCCATTCCCTCATTTTCCATCTGCAAGTGTCTTTATATTTAAAACGAGTCTCTTGTAGACAGCATATAGATGGATCTTTTTTTTTTAAATCTGTTCTGATACTCTAAGTCTTTTGATGGGGGCATTTAGTCCATTTCTACTCAGTAAAGTTCATGTTTCTGGTGATGTTTTCTGTTCCTTTCTAATCTTTGTTGCTTTGGTCTTTTTTTTTTTTTTTTTCCTCTCACTCAAAGAGTCCTCTTTAATATTCTTTGCTGGGCTGCTTTAGTGGTCATGAACTGCTTTAGTTTTTGTCTGGGAAACTCTTTATCTCTCCTTCTATTTTATCCTTGCTGGGTAAAGTGTTCTTGGCTGCATGTATTTCACATTCAGGATGTTGAATATATTCTGTCACTGTCTTCTGGCCTGCTAAATTTCTGTGGACAGATCTTCTGTGAACCAGGTCCATCTTTCTTTGTACATTAAGGTTTTTTTTTTTTTGTTTGTTTGTTTGTTTGTTTTGTTTTCCCCCTTGCTGCTTTCAGGATTATTTCTTTGTCCGTATATTGTGTGAATTTAGCTATAAAATGCCTTGACGATGGTTGGGTTTTGTTGAATTTAATGGGACTCCTCTGTGCTTCTTAGATTTTGATGTCTGTGTTGTTCCCCATGTTAGGGAAATTTTCAGCTATAACTTGCTCAGATAAATCTTCTGACCCTTTTCCTTTCTTTATCTTCTGGGACTACTATGATATGAATGTTATTCTATTTTAATAAGTTGCTGAGTTCCCTAAGTCAACCTTTATGATCCATTACCTTTGTTTCCCTCTTCTTTTCAGCTTCATTATTTTCCATAATTTTATCTTCTTTATCACCGATTCATTTCTCTGCTTCATCTATCCTCATTATTATGGCATCCATTTGGAATCTCATCTTAGATATAGCATTTTTCATTTTGGCCTGACTAAATTTTAGCTCTTTTATCTTTGCAGTAAGGAATTCTCTAGTGTCTTCTATGCCTTTTCCTTTTTTTTTTTTTTAAGATTTTATTTATTTATTTGTAAGAGACACAGACACACAGAGACAGAGGCAGAGACACAGGCAGAAGGAGAAGCAGGCTCCATGCAGGGAGCCTGATATGGGACTCAATCCTGGCGTCCCTTCTATGCCTTTTCCATGCCCAGCTAGTATGTTTATAATTTTTGTTTTAAATTCTAGTTCAGACATCTTATCACTGTATTGATGAAATCCCAAGCTGTCATTTCTTCCTGTTCTCTCTTTTGGTGTGAATTTTGTCATTTTGGAGGAAAAAAGGGAAAAGAAAGAGAAAAAGGTGAAATAAAAATTTAAAAAATGTAAAAATAAGGAAGTTAGATCTAGGTGTGTTCTGGTCTGCTTGTTATAAGACTTCCATGGATCATTTTTTCTGTTTGTAGATATGCAGCTTTGTTCTCTAAGACTTCTGCTCAATTTCATTGGTGTTCAGAATGATTTGACATTTATCTAGCTGTGTTCAATGAGGAGGAAAGTTTAGGGTCACCCTACTCCTCTGCCATCATAACCCTGTCCTCACTCATGCTACATCTTAATATTTAGTATTAATGTTCAGTTTTCAATACTTATTTCTGATTTTAATTGTGTGAGGATCTGTTATATCTGCATATAAAACAGATACTTCTAGGGATGCCTGGGTGGCTCAGTGGTTGAGCATCTGCCTTTGACTCAGGGTGTGATCCCAGAGGTCCAGGATTGAGTCCCACATTGGGCTTCCTGCATGGAGCCTGCTTCTCCCTCTGCCCATGTCTCTGCCTTTCTCTATGCTCTCATGAAAAATAAATAAAAGCTTAAAAAAGATAAATAAAATACATACCTCTAGATAAAGATTTTCATTACTGCTGTTTTATTAAAATTGTAGTACTTCTAAATATCTGTATGTCTTTCCCTGTGTGACTTATGCTACTTGGCCATATCAATCTCTCCGCATCTGTCACTGTCATCTGCTGTATTAGTATGCTATTGCTGCATAACAAATTACCACTAACTTAGTGTTTAAAATAACACCCATATATTAGCTCACAACCCAATAGGTCATAGTCCAGATAAACTTGATTGAGTTCCCTTTTGGGATCTCACAAGGCCAAAATCAAAGTGTTGGCAGGGCTCTTTTTTAGAGGTTCTGGGGAAAATATATGCTTCCAGATTCATTCTTATTGTTAGCAGAATTCAGTTCTTTGTGGTTGTAGGACTGAGGACCTGTTCCTATGCTGGCTAGGAGTTGATAGCACCTCTGAGAGGCTTTTCTCAGATTCTTTGCTTGTGGCTCTCTCCTTCTTCAAGTAAGCAGGGGAGAATCTCATGTACAGAGTCCCCATTTATGCTGATATTATCTGACTTTTCTTTCTGCAACTGGCTGGAGAAACTATGTTTTTCAAGTGCTCATGTGATAAGATTTGTCTTCTCTGGCTAATCCCCCTATTTTAAAGACAAGTGATTAGTATACTTATATCCATCTGCAAATCCTTTATGCTATCTAATATAACACAATCACAGCGGTAATGACAGGAAGTAGAGGTCAGGGAGCCATCTTAGAATTCTACCTATTGCTCCAACCAACCTCTAGTCCATATCTCCCTACCTACTGAGCACTTGAGCATCAGACTTATTATCTTCCTCTCTGTCACACTCTGGGTTTGTTTTTGTTTTTAAGTAGGCTGCATGTGGGGCTTTGAACTCTTGATACTGAGTTCAAGACATGAGCTAAGATCAAGAGTCAGATCTTAACTGACTGAGCTACCCAGATGCCCCTCTCTATCATACTCCTAATGTCACATGGGGGCTCAGCATTTGTGCAGAGACCCTTGTTACACATTTATCCTTAAGTTCCTTGACTCTGCAAATGGTTCTCCACTCCAGACCTTATTATTTTCATTCAGAAATGTCATACATATGAAATATGAAGCCTATGCTTCCAGTTGTCCTGTGGGCTAAACTGGAACTACATCAGACTAGGCTAAATTTCCAATTCCTGCAAGGGAATGATGGGCTAGGAAAGCAGGACCATCTTCTGGCTTTTTTTTTTTTTAATCTCACTGAACCTCTCACTCTGCAGTAGTCTTTTCCCTGTGTGGGAACTAGGAAAGAGTTTCTCTTCTAGTTGATCCCATAGGGATTCAGTAGGGTATGAGGTCCTGAAGCAGTGTATTCCATGGTCTTACAAGTAGGAGGTCAACAAGAGGGTGACATGTCAGATCCTGGATGGACAATGCTGAAGTCAAAACACAGCAAATCCAAACCCAGGTGCTTATCAAGAGGAGCCAGCAAAGCATCAGCAGCAAGGATGTAGGGTAAAGGGAAGAGGCTTAAGGAACAGGAAGGTTAGGGCAGTAGGGGAATAAGAGGCAGACTGGCTGAAATGTAGATCTGCAGCCCAATTCCCTACTCCCTGGTCCTCCCTGTCTTCCTTTCCTTCCTTCTTTTTAACATTCGCAGCACATTTTAACCTGAACCAATCAGAATGGTGGACACATCTTTCCATTTTACTCCAGTCTAAAGCAGTCTGCAGTAACTTTTACATCATTATATTCTGTAATGCTTACAGCAGTATTTTGGGGGGTATTGAACAATAACATTAAATAAAAAGAAGAAACATAATAAAAGAGGGAAAAAGAGTTTGTTCACAACTAGTGCAGAAACATTAGCTAAGCCTTGTATGGCTAGAATTTTACCAATATCTTATTGAAAAATTATTAGCAGCTCAAGAGTAGGCCCAAAGTGTAATGATTGTGGGTGTTATGTGTATTTTGTTTTGTGAAGTTACAACTTAGTTAACCATTGCCAATGTGTATGGTTTATTCTGTCACCGGCTGAAATTCCTTCCAGCCCATCCTGTTCTTGTTCTTACAGAGCTTCAAAGTCTCCTCAGTATTGTTACCCAGTAACCCTTGAGCAACATGTGCTCCATTGATTGTTTTAATGGCTTTGGTGGCATCCAGGCTAGTACAGCACCTTCCTTTCAAGATGGGACTCTGGTGGTGCCCACAAAGAGTCACAGGAGCACTCTATGCCCTTCAGAACACAATGTATGAAGTATGGTTTCATCACAATAATATCAAGTCATGCCATGTCCTACGGGACACATAATGTTCCAGTAAGGATATTAGAAAGTTTACAGAGCTGCTTAGGTTGGGCAGGTCAATAAGAGTTCATTGCAACATTTACAGTTTTCTCTAAACAAGAATATTGGAAAACACAGAGACCCACAGGTGGTTCTGGACCTGCAGCATCAGTCTCCCTGCCTCTGCCAGAAGTTTGCTTCAAGATCACTTCCTGGCTCTCAGTGGGCCAGAGCAGGTGGGCAGATATGAGCGCACAACCCTCACTCCTGCCTGGCACTCAACAGTGCTGTCAGAAACATTTGTGTATTATCAATCCCATGATCATTTCTGAGAGACTGATGCATTTCTGTAAAAAGCCTGATTTACATGGTGTGACTACAGATTTAAAAGATGGATTTTACTCTGGCTTGTTGAAATCATTCTTCAGAGACAATGTTTGAGACAAAATTTGTCAAATGATCTGTGGTCCACTTACCCTAGATATTAATCTCTGCCTACCAGTGCTGCGAGTCTCTTTTCCTCCTGAAAAAATTCCATTCTTATGAATTTAGTCCATTCATGTGGAATCAACCTTATAGGACTATTATTGCCTTCTCTTTTTTGAGGGACTAGAATAAAAAAAGAAAAGGCATTGGCAACCAATTGTGTAGCCCGGTTCATAGAAAGACAAATGATCTTTTCTTATTCTTTAAAAATATACAAAGCTCTGCTAAAATAGAACTTCATATTACAGGTTGCAGTTATTAACTTAGGAGGTAATGGGGTTTATACTTTCTCATGATAAAAGCTTCCCATGTTAACACCACCTACTGCATAATGTCTTGGCACGATGTGCAGAATTTTCTTTGTTATATAGTTAGTGAATGGCAACTTTTCCCTCATGAGTTCCAATTTTTAGGCAAAGATAACTCCATGAATTCTAAGAACAAGAGCTGTGTTCTCCTTAGAAATAGCGAGCAAGGCAGTAAAAGAGATACTATTTTTGGAATGCTTGTTAATCTTCTGTTTTATTATACGCCACACATATATTATTCAGAAAACTTTCCTAAAACACGAACATGAATAAACATTGTAATTTTTTACCATCAACCTTAATATTTCTAGAAGAGTGTATCGTTAAAAAAAGAGGTTTGGCAGAAAGCTCTTGTGCCTTTATTCTCAATCTTCTTGGCTCCTCACCCAATTTCTACGAATCTATAATGCCATCTTCATCTAAACCCTGTTGAAGCAGGAAGATGGAAGAAATGTGTAGCACTGAAGAGGCTCATACTTTTAGAGATTCCCAAAGCTTCCATACAGGGGGAAGGGAGTGTGTGCTGAGGAATAGGAATGTGTCTCTAACATAGGAATTGATTTGAATTAAGGATGTGGGACAAAGGGGACTCCTCTAACAATCTTAGGTTACTATGGAGGATGGATTCTTCTCCTACCTTGTGATAGAAATTATTCCTATCATCCCTGGAATTGTAGTCTTTCCACTTTACTGCTTAGGGATTGTTTATTGACTGGTAGGGCAAATTACCTTCAAGCAAAATGCTCCAGATCCCCACTTGGATTTGTGAATAGGGGGAGGATCAAGGGGCTATTAGATTTCCATAAGAATTTGAGTGTTTTAAGTAGTGAAAATAATTTTTTTAGTTTGTAAAAAATATTGGTGTGCTAACGTAGAAAAGCATAGAATATAGTTTTCAGCGCCTTTTGTGTAGAACATTAGATCCATGAAATCCAGGAATTGTAGAATAATAAACTCCTATTTTCCCTTTAAAAATATGGGAGGCATACTTCACTCTGCTTGTTATGTAGAGTAAATGGAAGGAGAAAACATTGAGAATATTATAAAGTCTTATGTTTCTGATTTAGGCTACTGTTTAGAATGCTGATTGTCATTCACATTTTATGCGTATGAAACAATATGAGTTTTATAAAATTACTAAGTTTATGAGAGGATTAAGCAGGTTTTACTTTTATAGTCATAACGTGTTCAAATGCATTTGCATCAAATGGGAGATATAATTTCTCTTTGTAATTGAAATTTAAATCCCAGCATAAATACGGTGCTTAGAAAACTATTTTATGGGCCTTTCTTTTATAAGGATCCTGCATGGAAAGAGGGTTACACAGCTGGAGATTGTTTAGAGACAATTAAACTTATTGGCTTTTCAGCTGGTGATAAAAGCAGGGCTCTGAGACTCTCCGCATCTTGAAATTGTTACCCAGGTGAATTTCCTTTACAACACTAAGCTCTTTAGTATTCTTAAAAAATTATTTAGCACCAGAGACTTAAGGGGATGATCTATTGGAATTTAAGCCCATGATGAATGCAAAGCATACATTTATCTTTAACATGATTCATGCAGGGTGAACATGAGACCCCAGCCATCTTAAGACGATTACTCACTTCTTTTCCTGAGGATATTGAAGTGTACTGTTAGTTTGAGTAGTCTCTGCCTCCTGTTTCTAGTGCCTCTGAAATAGTACCCTCACTCCCTTTAGATTTTAACATCTGCATCCCCTATTCTCTCCTCTAGACTAGGTAAGAGGCTGGCTTGTCTAACAATCCTGATAAGTAAGTGAGTTAGAAATACTGCTGCTAAGAACAAGGATTTTATGGATGACTCTTATTAATGAGGAATTTTCAGAATCCATTGGTAAGATATATATTTACCAATGGTAAGATATTCACCATTGGTAAGATATATCTACATATATCTGAGGTAAGATATATATGGTAAGATATATCTATATATCTACATAAGATATATATTTACCAATGGTAAGTACTTAAGATACTTAAGTACTTACCATTGGTAAGATATATATTTACTAATATTTACCAATTTACCTATATATGTAAGATATATATTTATCAATGGATATAGATATGTATATATATATCTGAGGTAAGATATATGGTAAGATATATCTATATATCTACATAAGATATATATTTACCAATGATAAGATACTTAAGATACTTAAGATACTTACCATTGGTAAGATATATATTTACTAATATTTACCAATTTACCTATATATATGTAAGATATATATTTATCAATGGATATAGATATGTATATATATATATCTCCAATATTTCTTTCTAGTGGCTTACAAATCAGATCATGTAGAGGATGCTTGCTTTATGAAGTGTGCTTTATAAGTGTGTCAATTTTTCACAGAAACCCTAGAGGATACAAACTTTTATAGTTAAAACACTTTCAGTTGGCAACTGGCTTGATCCACCTTTTAGCCAAACCCGAAGTGGCCACAATACTCAGATGTGAATAGATAATCTGATGCCATCAGCGTTTTGAGATTCTTTATTGATGTAACTAGTTGGAAAGTTGACCTAGCTTCTTCTCATTAGCGTGAGTATGGGTATCATATGGGTAAAGATGAATCTGTTACAGAAGTTTGATTTCTGAACTGGAGATTTTTACCCTTATTTGACTTAAATCTTTTCCCACTTAAATGTGACAGAATTTATTTCTTGGTACATAGCAAAGGCAGGCTGAATATTTAATGTAAATTTGTCCTATTACACTAGTACTATGTGTCTATTAACATCGGGGGGAACATATTGAACTTGTCTTCGGTTTGCTATTTCATGCAGGGACATGAGATGGTGTCACTAATGCTTCCATCTCTTTACTTTGCTTCTGCTTGACACAGTTTTATTCTCCTTGACAGACATTCAGTGGTAAAAAGCAGTGTAATTATTAATTTCCCACTTGACATTGTGAACATTTCGGCGCTAAGTTAGCAGGTAAAAATGTCATTTCTATTATGTGTACCCACAGAACTTCAAAGGGCTCCTTGCAATCGGGTCTTGAGTTGGAATGAAGACTGCGTGACATGCAGATCCAGTAAAATTAACTTTGTTAACAGTACTTGACCTTTCTATAAAATACTCAATTTTGTCAGATCCTTTCCTCGTGATGATAGTGTGAAAAAAATTAACATTCATCATCTTTTATTGCTTGATGTTAGATGGAAAGAGATTATTTTAGCAACAGACCTGCATTGGTCTCTCCCATATTGAGCAAATGCTACTCCCTGGGGCTATAATAACTGCCAAGCTGTAGTAGGTATGGGAACATATCAACCTGCTTTACTGAACTGATGTATGATGAGAGACAATTGCTTCCTTACAAAGGCACTACTGATTAATTGGCCTCAGAGAATTATGCCTCAGTCATATTAACTTGAGTGTTACTGCAGCGGTGAAGAGCCCTGGGCACAAAGGTATGTTGAAGGAACACAGCTTTTGGGCCATAGTGAATCTTACAGCTCAGCTCAGTGGAAACATAACACTTGCTGCGTTAAAAAATTCCCTGTGTCCACAAAATAAACCAGAAACAGGGGGAGTTAATTTTTATAATATACTTTGACTCAGTATGTCCAAAATATTTCCAGGGTTCAATAGCCCCATGTGGTAACTGGCTGCCATATTGGCCAGAACAGCTCTAGAGACTCTGGATCTTCAAGTTATTTGAGTTCCTGACAGTGTGAAACTTGCTTTCTAATGCAAATGTCATGTATGTGGAGGAAATATTGAAATATCAGTTAGGTACTGTAAATATCATATTTGGCCTTTGATGGATAGTTTTAACTCTAGTTTTGTAACACCTATGATCCAAATTGAAAAGGAAGTGATTTCTCTGAATCAGATTGGTGTGTGTGTGTGGTGGAAGGAGTCTTGGGACAGGTGTTCAGACAGCTCTGGTTTGTGAGGATCATTTACTAGTGACAGGGACAATTCAGGCTATCCTCCCTGAGATTTATTTTTCTTATCTACAGAATAGAAATAGTATACTCTGTCTACCATTTTTCCATGTGTAGATAGGCTTGGCAAAGCACTTTAAAAAGTAACTGTAAAAAAGCTAAGGAATAAAAGGCACATTTGGGGTGCTAAAATTGTTTGAGACCAAAAGTAAATCTATGGAAGCCATGCCCTGATTCCAAATAGTTCTCTTCTGCGAGGCTACTTTCTGCCTTTGTTTCCTCACTCAATTACTCCATTCAACTTTTAGATCAATTCTCTTTCCCCTTCAAAACACTTAGTTTATTTTCAAAAACTTTACTGTCTACATGGCATAGGCGTTGGGCTGGGTTCTTTGTGTATATGTCACATTTCATCCTCAAGACTACAAGTTCTGTTTCATTGTATGGACGAAGGTGATTTGCAGGGAGATGAAGTAATTTGCCCGACACCCCACAGAGACTAAGCTGTCATGTGAGTCAAGCCATCTGAAGAATCTAGAGTTGAGTTACTTGAGCACTAGACGGCACTGCTGTCCATCTCATTTGCTGATGTGCTGTGCTCCTGCATGAATTGTATTTTTTTATATTCTGTATATTATGACCTTTTGACAAAATTAATCTTTCCGGCTGGGCAGAGATTGCCCCTCCTGAGGCTGGCCAATTTTTAGAGATGGCAAAAGACTCAGCTGGAGCATGCCATTACTATGTAAGGAACCAACGCAGAGCCATGGCTCTTATGTCTAGCTCCAGCTCATACACCTCATGAGGCAGTATTCTTCTATCCTAATCATCCTGGAGCCAGGTACCAGGCAACTGGACACCACCTGTGTAGGTAGGTGCCCACTGAAGTCATTAAAACCAGCTAGTCCTGAAAACCAGCCAGTCCTGAACTGTGTATCTTGCCCTGCCTTGCCTTTCCTACAGGAACACTACTAAGATTGTGGCTTATGCACTTTCTTGGCTCCTATCTTCTGCTGTCTGACCCAAACCTGGTGCTTCTCCTGTGACTCTGTGTGGCATGTGGTGAACCCCCTGCCCTAGGACCTGTGAGTATGACAAACTTTGTTTTTGTGTATCTTTCCTGTGTCTCCCTTTGTGGCCGTACTTTAACCATTACCTAAAAGAACACAGAGCACTGAACCACAGCAGTCTGGGCATGACGGTAGTAATTAATGATACACTTTTGAATAAAAAATTATTTTTCACTGCTTTATAGTAATTTTCCACCTTGTACTAACTGTAAGGGGACAGTGGATCACCAAGAATGACCAGAATATCATAAAAATGACTGGAGATTTCTCCAAGTTTAGTGAAGACAGCCCTCTGGGGTAAACATGCTTGTGACATTTGGATGCAAAGGGCTTTTTAAAGTTTTTCTTAGGAGCTGGTCAAGTTACAGTAGTCCAAGTTCAGTTTTTAGAGCTGTGCTACAATGAGTAGTTTCTTGAAATGTCCAGGGAAAAAAATCTAATTTGGAACAAGAATATGAGTGTGGGTGATAGATGTGAGTTTAAGACAGAGAAGGGGAGGAAAAAAGCTTTGTGCTCTGTTTTTGTCTCAGAGGTATCTGTAAGATGAAGCAAATAAGTAGTAAGAATCCATTAAGCATGCACTCTTTTTAGGGCACTATTGGGGATATGAATATGATAGAGATATCAACATGCTATCTTATTGGGGGGCTAAAATACACTAGATGAAAAATTGGGTAATGTAAAAGGGTAATGTATCTTATTGGGGGGTTAAAATACACTACATGAGAAGGAGAGGTGGAATATGATTACTGGCTGAACAGAGGGTCAGGCCACAGGTGCTTCCTTCTGTGGTCACGATGAGGTGAGAGCACTGAGCTGGGAATGCCATGGTGGGATGTCCAGGGAGAGATGGGGCACATAAGGACCAGAGAGATCGTGTAAAATGTGGACAGTTGGCAAGAAAAAGAGAAAGTATTTCAGATATTGAAGAAGATATGTTATTGTTTCTATGCAATGATTAGAGCATGGGAGGGCAGTGGGAGGAGAGAGAACTAATCTGTGCATCCACTGAAACTTTCATAACTAAGATGACTCTCAAAGGCCACCTGAATGCAGAAAAGGGAGACCATTGGCCAGACAACATGACTCATTGGGATGAAATTTTGATTTATTCTGATTTAATAATTTGTCCCTAAGAAAGCATAAATTTTAGTTCCATTAAAGTGTAACCTAACTATAAAAGGGATGGACCAGGAAGAAGGTCAAGATACATCTCAGTGTTAAATATACCGTCATCTGGGTGTCAAAGGATTGTGGAGGTCTTCTGGGGCTCTGCAGGGACACGATGAAGTCACCTGCCTCACTAGTCTCCAAGCCCTCATCGCTGCAGTGATCACACTTACTGAAAGGGTGTAATTCCCATTGCGGTCCTCACCAGGCACACTTCCAACCACTGTGTTCTGGTTTCTTCTCCACTGATATGTTAGTTTAGTGCATATACTTGTCACAGATTGAAGGCTCTGTAAAATATAAGAAATGATTGAGGTTGCAGATTGTCGAGAGGCAAACTTTATTTCACAAGCCCAAGGGGATAATTTACTTTTCATCTCCTCCCTCTCTCTCAAAATAGAGAACCACCAACAAATGGTATATAAAGGAAAACAGAGCAAACAGAAGAGGGAAACTTTGCAATTTATTAACTCAAGCATGAAAGCACAGAAAGTAAGCAGGGCTCAACTTACTTGGAAAAATAAGTCTGAACCTATTGCATTAAAGCATGGTGTTGCGCTAATCTAATGAGTTTTCAGGCAAATGAGGCATGAAACATTGCCAAAATATAAAGTCAGTAACATATCCAAATTACTATTTAATGCCATTATATGTTTTATCTTACTGGGAACTGGTAAAGAATAGATTATTCATAAATCTGCATTAGTAGCCAAATAGGTGAAATTATTTATTTATTATTTATCAAAATTTATCAAAATTTATTATTCTGGTAACTTGTTGATAATGGCAGGTCAAAAGCAACTGAACTTCCAGCAATAGATACACATATACTTACTTTGTAAGAAAGCACTAACAAGGGTAGCCCAGGTGGCTCAGCGATTTAGCACCTGTCTTCGGCCCAGGGCGTGATCCTGGAGACCCCTGATTGAGTCCCACGTTGGTCCCACATTGGTATCCCTGGGTGGAGCCTGCTTCTCCCTCTGCATGTGTCTCTGCCTCTCTCTCTCTCTCTCTCTCTCTCTCATGAACAAATAGATAATATCTTAAAAAAAAAAGAAAGCACTAACAA
The DNA here is from genome assembly GCF_905146905.1 of Nyctereutes procyonoides. Classification (NCBI taxonomy): domain Eukaryota; kingdom Metazoa; phylum Chordata; class Mammalia; order Carnivora; family Canidae; genus Nyctereutes; species Nyctereutes procyonoides. The sequence continues at coordinate 25,620,523 of NW_026575146.1, forward strand.
GACGGAATATATTTTTACTTTAGTCATCCAGTTCTGAGGAATTCAAGACAGTGCTGAAAGAGATGAAACTTGATAGTGTGTATGCAGCTTTGAGGCTAGCATGAAATAACCAAGAACTGTAATATAATTTTTTTTAAAAAAGAAAATTATTTACCAGACATATTCATAAGATTTATTTGGAAAAAAATTTAAAAATAGCTTTAAAGTTTAACCTAGAATTATTCCATTAAATTCTGGATATTGTTGAATACAGTGTTTTCCTTTTGAATATAGCTGAGTGGGATTAATGAAAAGCTTTGGGTTATGTTTTCAGTAGAGAAAAATGGAAATGATTTATTCTAGACACCCTGATTTTATTATAATACTGTCAAGTCATTAAAATATTGCCAAATTAGGTACAGTTTAGTAAGGGATGGCAGCTCATGAATTTTTTACATCCTTATTTATATGGTTGTTTGAATCTATTTATGTACCATTTGTAATTATTTCTAATGATTAGTACTACTGGCTATTACGTGACAAATCCTTTTTCAGGGGAAAATTAATCTTTCATCCTCCACATGATCAAAAACTTGTCTTTTAAAGGCATCTTAAGTGCCTTCCGGTGAATTTAATGTGGTATTTATTCTGCCTAGGGGAGGCAGGACTAACTCTACAATTTTTATCTCTACGAGCTATTGTCCAGTGTGTATTGACAGTTCATTTGGTTTTGAATGGTTCTAAATGATTCTCCACACTTGGGTAGATGTGCTTATCTGTGAATGAGCAGGTTTCTTGGACGCACTTGTTCCTGTCACCTTGTGCTGATTTAAATGCCCTTGGTGCTCTGGAATCATATTACGGTGGGAGGGCATCAGAAAAAGGAGCTGGCCCAGCAAGAAGCAGCAAATTTCTCCTTTGTCTGATTCTACTCTGACGGAATTTCTGGTTCTGACAGGAATGAGAAGTTGCTCTTCTGGTGTGCAGTCCGTCACACAGCTGGGGGTCCAGCCAGAACTTCCATCGGCATTCACAGTTCTACACCAGGCCAAGCAGCACGCATCTGATCTTTTGTATTCATACCCTTTACTACCACATCTTTACTACCAAACTGGGGACCCTCATCTTCCTTGACCTACCCCATGTAGCTTTACACCTCATTTTCTCTCTCTCTCATCAGATGGAGCCATTTGGCACTTCTCTGTATGAGTTATATCATTTCCCACTTCTTTCCTAGCAGCAAAGTTACACCACCACAGCCTCTGTAACTCTATCCATCTGCCCATTTGGGCTTTCAAGGGTCTGGTAAAAATTGGAGATAGAATTTTTAATTGATCTCTTACAGTAAGTTACAATACCATTAGCATACAAACAAAAATGTACTTCACTAGGAAAGAATTTGCCTGGACCTCTTTAAAATCTGCCTATGATTTTATGGCACTAAAACACATGATTTAGTTTGGCATCAAGGCTCTGTGACAAGAGGATGGGTGAAAATCCCTAAAAATCTTTGGTGTCAGTCTATAGCGCATGCTTCTCTTACTGGTATTCAATGCAAACTGGTTTTAAGAACAAACTGCTCTGGGGTTGGTTGAGTGTGGGAAGAATAAAACAAATCTTTCTCTGTGCAAATAAGTTTGTTTAAGACTTATAAAAAATTATGCAGATTTATTTACTGATAATACTACTCTTATGTGTTCATATGCATTGTGAATCTCTAAGATGGAGATGTTGTCAGGCAGTGTTTGCGGAGATTGTGTGAACATGCATACCCCTTCTTGGAACGCAGTCAGTGGAAGGCTTCTCCGTCAAATGGCCTGTGGATAGTTCGTAATTCTGTCTACTTGGCAGCAAAATTTAAGCCCTCCCCTCCTGAACTGTTGAATAGCCAAATTATAAATGTCTGATCAAATATCCATGAGAGTATAATCAATACCAAATACATTACTGCACTTATCCAAGTTTCTCTGCTATAATTCTTAAACTTTTCTATACTGCTCATATAAAGACCTCTCCCAAATTAATTGGTACCATAAATCATTAGAGAAAAGCACATTCTGCCTGGATTATTATAATGTGGCATATTTTCCCAATAGTTTGGAGAAAGGCAGAGATTGGGGGCCCTCATTAGACATTTTGTCAGTTATGCAGCTGCTCTTCGCCTTTGCAAATGTTCTCACTCAGGGTTCCAGACAGAGTCTCAATGTGAAAAACCCAGGGAAAAGGGACATCGGGGAGTTATTGGCTCCCAGATTGAACAAAACAGGCAAGGGCAGGAGCACAAGTAGAATGAGGCCTCGAACAGAGCAGGACTCTCCAGCTGCCTCTGATCTGCACTTCAGCGTGCTTGTTGGCTGCGTTCGTTTTTTCTGCAGCTGTACTTCTTCCACGTGGCTTTCAATGTGGCCTTACTGCCTTATGTTTTCCTTGCTTCCCCATCTGAGAGTCAGACTATTCTTTTCCTTTTAATTTAGAAAATCATGAAGGAGGCTGATGACCGGCTATCTTGGATCATTTGCCACCTGGACAAGTCACTATGGCTCTGAATGGGACCATTTAAGTAGATGGCAGTGCCCTGTTAGAGCATCCCATGCACAAGTCAGGGAGAAGGGCCATAGTCTACTAGAGGAACAGTACAGTGCTCATCAGAAGCAAGGGAATAATAAATTTCCTCTTCAAAATGCCTGCCCCCATTCTTTAATAGCTGACTCTGTCTCCTTTCCTGGCCTCACCTGAGGGGCCCTGCAAGCTGTCCCCTCTATCCTCACCCTCAGCCCAAACCTTCTGAGAACTTGGGAGGGTGGGTGAAGGATGTAGGACGATGAGCAGACCAAACTGTTTATGTAACTCAGGTATGATTCGGGGAGCCTCCTCTGTGGTTTTGGTGTTTGTAAAGCCTGAATGTCTATCCTTTAACTTTGCTCCTTGCAAGGGAATCAGTTGATCAGGGCTGATTTGTGTCTTTCTGGGATGATTTCTTGAAGCTCTTCCAGGCCAGTGATTCTGGTAATTGTCCTTGTTCCTGAGGTCCCAGTACTTGTGACATTTAAGCTCAGTTCCAAATTAGTCCCTTCTCTCTCCTGGAGGAGTGAAAAGGAGAAGGGGAGGGGTGATGCTTCTGTGGCTTTTCTTCTATCTGGACATTGCCAATCTCTCATTATTTCACTGAAATTGTTAGCATCATTATTATGCCACCGCTAAAACTTTGTTAGCCTTACTTGCTATCTGTGGATGAACTAGACTTGTATAATTATAGCAGATGAAAAAGGAGAGCTGTGAATTACATTTGATGAGATGCATTTGATAAAAATAATATACAAATAAGACGTATTTTATGTTTTATTTCTATAGTAATGCCTATAGCATGATAATATCAGTGAATATTCAGTAAAATACTACCATCTTTTTTAAAGATGGGAAAACAGGGGTGCTGGGTGTCTCAGTGGGCTGAGCATCCGACTTTTGATTTTGATTCATGTCATGATATCAGAGTTGTGAGATCAAGCCCTGCATTGGGCTCCCTGGGATTCTTTCTCTCTCTCTCTCTCTCTCTCTGTCGCTCTCCCTGCTCTCTCTTTCTCTCTCTCAAAAAAAAAAAAAATAAATAAAATTTTTTAAAAAAGGGGAAAACAGATGCCTAGGCTGGTGAGACATGAGAGTTAGTTGAAGAAGTATGCATCTTAGCTCTTTCTAGGCTAAGGATTTTTCTAGTTAATATTGATGCTTCTTACATCTTAAATCGAGTGGGTTATTATGTTTCACTAATTTATTTAGATTAATCAGTGTACAGAAGTGTAGATCAGTAGGTTTCAAACTCATGGAAGTAACTGTAGAAATAGTGTTTAAAAAAAAAAATGTCAGGCCCAGGGTTTTCTCTTTTGAAATTACTTGATTTCAAACAGTTTTAAGTCTCTTTCTCTTGTCCCCCCTTTATCCTCTTTTGCTCTATTGTCATTTTAAGTGGTTAGTATGCATCTTAGTACCTGGTTGCCTGAAATTAAACATATTTCCACAAGAAATGACTTTTGTTTTCAAAAAGACTTTTGTTTAATTTAGGGAGAGTGAATAAATTCACAGAGCAGGATTTGTCAATAATGGGTAAAAATCACAGAAGCTTGACATGGAAGCATCTCTCATTCTTTTTAAATCTGTACTGGAGTTTTAAAAGAACAGAGCTTATATTTGCTTACATTTTGTAAAAAGTTTTATAGTTTATAAAGCACTTGCCTACATATAAAATCTTATTTGATTAGGGTTGCCAAAAAATAAACAAAAACCCACTTAAGTTTGAATTCCTACAGAACACACAGTAAGTTTTTAGTGTAAGTACGTTCCAAAAATTGCATGAGATATGTTTATACTAAAAATTATTCCTTGTGTATGTGGAATTCAAATTTAACTGACTATCCTGTATTTTATTTGACAAAGCCATATTTGATCTTTTGATAAATCTGTAAACTTAGTAGGACACTGTCTCCATTATACAAATGAGGACCTTAAATGTGAGTGGTCTCCTATGTGTCAGATCCTGGGCTATTCTTGATCATGACATGATGCATAATTCATAGATCCTGCCTTTAAGGCTACTCCAGTCAAGTTATCAGGAAACAAGTCATCAGTATAATGTATGTAATAATAGGGGAAAAATAGAGTAATACAGCATCCTATATAAAGGATGCTTAACCCAATATTGGCAAATCAGAAGATTTCCTATGGTGGTGACACACATTTTGAATCTTGAATGTTAAGAAAGAATTGGGAGCAGATAAGTTTGGGGGAGGGAGAAAGAAAGAGAAGAAAGTTCTGGTGTCATTTAAGGAACTTCATACTACTGTTCAATATTACTGGCTAGAGAATATACTTTGAGTTGGGGAGTGGTGACAGGTGAAGCTAAAGAGGTGGGCAAAAGTCAACTCATGAATTGATATGTGCAATGCAAATTTTTCTTTGGGGCAATATTACTCTTCAAGGTGAGATGAAATGATTGAATTTGAGTTTTATTGTGATCACCATATTGCAACTAAGACAATGGGTTGTAAAGGACAAGACTTAAGGAAAATTATTCATTGGAAGAGCCACGGTAACTTGGGTGACAAATGAAGGTGTTGAGAACGGGGATAATGGCCACTGAGATGGGGAGAAATGGATCTTTGGGGAGATATCAGGAAAGCTAAGCAACTGGAATTATTTACAGGACCTGGTGTGTGAGGGAGATAAATAGGTGAAGCTGCTGGAAACTGGATGGATGAATGACATCATTTATTGATGTAGGGAACAATGTCATATGGGAGGGAACAAATACTTTTCAGTTTTGGATATGTTCAGTCTGACATGACTGTAGGGCTTCCACGCAGAGATATTAAGGAGGGTAGTTTATGTATACCTTAAACCTAGAGGAGAGATCTGGGCTGAAGAGGCCTTATGATTTATGATTCATGAGCTTATTAGAGCTATGTGTTGAAATAATAGGTAAGCATGAGATCACCCAGGAGTGTTTGGAGTCAAAGAGTGTTTGCCACACAGAACCTCCAGGGAAAAATCAGCAGTCAAGAAGCAAAATGTGCAGAGGAAGCCGACAATGCAATAGCATCTGCAAAGGAAACTAAATGGGAATGTCCAAGCCAATAGAGAAAAACTAAGGAAGAAGTTGTAAAGGTCCAACTTTCGAAAAGCAGAGGACAAATATAATAAAATGATAACTGAAAAAAGTTCCATCTTTAGTCATACAACAAGGATTGTTGATAATCTTGGTTTGATGTGGCGACCTGGCTCAGAAAGTGAGGTGCTCCATACCTATAAGGAGATGAGGTGAATTGGACTACAGGTGAGATCCACTTGCAAATAGAGTCATGAGTTTAAGAAGACCAGGACAGGCAACAATACTTGCCTCATTCTGTTCTTTGGAGCATTAATACATTAAGAAGCTTCCTTAAAAAAAAAATCTGTAGCCAAATAAATTTGGGAAATATTACATTGTGTTAGCATATGTAATATTCTGAGAAGATCTGGAACAATAAAACCTGCCTAATTTTGCTTATCCTAGAATTTCCAATATATATTATTCTTTTCGTGTAATAACAATGTGATGGAACAGTTTAGGAAATTCTGTGCTAGCAGATATGAGGCAGTGGATGCAAAAAGGTGAACAGTATTATCTTTAGAAATACATAAGATACTGATAGACTTTTAGCTGTAGCTATTTTAATAAATGTTGATTTTAACAAATTAACCAATAAAGTGATTTCCCCCCTGCCAATGTAAGTTAAAAAACAACAACAACACACAAAACACTTAAGAATGGTGTTATTTTTAACCATAAGAGTCAAACAATGAGTCATATAAAGAGAACATATAAATCAACTACAACCCTGCCTCTCAGATATAATCATTGTTAAAGACAGTTTGTATACATATGCTTAGAAAATAATGAGAACACATCATTCATATTATTTGGGGATCTAGATTCTTCCCAGCCCCATCAGCAAGGGTCCCGTGTGCCTGGAGACCTTGAGAAATTCCAGAATTGCCTATTGTTTTAACATTTGCCAATATAAGTAAAATCAAATTTTCTTATTTTTTATTTCTTTAATAATAAATATGAACATCTTTTCCCATGTCAGTAGACTATATATTTTCATTTAGTTCTTTTGTAATTACTCACACATGTTTCTTGACCATTTTTCTGTTGCTGTTTGTCTTTTTCTTATTGATTTTCAAAAGCTCTTATATTAGGAATACTATTGTTCTATTATATAGGCTTGAAATATTTTTGCTGTTTTTCCGTTTTCTTGTAATTTTGTTGTTAATTATGTTTATTGTAGTAGTCGAATCTATTCATCTTTCCTTTATTGTTTTGGCCTTGGTACTTTGTTTTAAAAATATTTTGACATCCCAAGTTTATACTTATAGATGTATTTACCTAAATTTCCTTGTAGGTTTTTTTTTCTCATGTTTTTGACCATCGCATAATGTATGGAACAGACATCCTTCAGCTTCACCCAATGCTCAGCTTCATCAGGTACAGCAAAGGTGACAGATGGGATAAGGCTTAGAGGCATCCGTTTGACTTAACACATCGTTCAAACAAAAATAAATGAGTTTTTTTTTTTTACATTTTTGCTTATAATTTTGATGCAGTCAAGTCAGAATATTCATGTCTTAAAAAGTAGGTCAATTTCAAAATGTGTTCATGGTGGATGGAGGCATAACTTTTTCCTAACCAAATTTTTATTATCAAATTTATGAAGCGACAAGTGTAAATTTTTCCCCCTACATTTGAATCTCTCAGGTGACTTTCAGGGTTCTTGAATGTCCACAACAGTACTATTTTGCATTTTTGTACCAGAGAAGATCAGAGACACATATTCTCTTTGCCAGAAAAATCTCTGCTGAGTACATGGAAAGAATTAGCTCTTAAGTGTGATGACAATAGTAGACATCTGTTGTTTTGGCTTGCTCACCATTTCTTCCTCCCTTAGTACCAGCACACCAATTTTCTTTTGGAAGAAATCCTTTCCTCAACTCTGTGTAGTCCTATGGGAGCTCCTTGTCCTGAGGCACTCTCTTCTCTGCCTCGGGGGCAGGTTTATGACAGAATGGCCAATTGTATCACATGTTCTTCCCCCTTGGTCTTAGTGATTTGTTGAAGGATAGTCATGTGATCCAAAACTAAGTTAAGTTTTTGGTAAGATTTGATCTATGAGCCCTTGTGTCGGGGAGGGAGGCGAAGGAAGGGTCATATTTTCTTTTGGTCATAAGCTCTATTGAAAATATAAATTGGTGCCTTTTGAAGTTATGTTCTTTGCTTTTTCTGTAAAAGAAATTGATGTCAACATGCAAAGAAGCAGAGAAAGAGATGAGGAGTGGAGAACTGAATTTAGTTAAGCCTGAAATCAGTACTAAACCCTCAACTCTTAGATGCGAACCTAATCCATTAGTTAGCTCTTCCTCTTTTTTATTCCTTAAAGCGAAGTTGAACTGTCCTTGATTTTTATCACTTGCAACTAAAAGATTGTTGATTAATACACAATAAAGTAATAGGCTTTCAACTGCTGAATATTATTATTGTTGAATAGATGTTGATGGCTAGATTTTATAATTTGATTTTGGCCTGGAATTGGGGTCTAACATGAGAAAGAATATAGCTTTGAAACAATGAGACAGCACTCTGGTTTCCTAATAAAAGGGCCTGAGAATTATTTTCAGATTTGCTACTGAATAATTGCATAACTCTCTTCTGAAAATGGCTGCATTATTGAAGAATGCTATTGAAGTGATGCTAGGAATTCACTAGACAGTGCTCTCCCACAATCTCCTCAAATGAGCAGTAGCTGTTTAAGATGCACACTATCAAGCACGGTTGTTGTGATAGGAATTGATTAAATGATTCCAAAAGCCTGGCATTCCCTAGAGACTATGGCTGTGTAATAGCTGGTGTCATTACCCTCTGTCCCCCCCCCCCCCCTCTGTTTAAGTAGTGTATTTAGAGGTGGGTTTGTGGTGCTGGGTTCCCCTGATGGATTGGCCTACTGAAGCACACTATGTAGGACACAGAAACCACAGAGTATGACTCCTTATTTCATTGGTGATTTTTGAATACCAGATACTTTGTAATATTCAAGCACTAGTCTTTTAACATCTACTTAGATGTTAAGTAAAGGTGGCTTTCAAAGGAAAATTCTTCAGTCTTGTTATCTTTTTACATGGTATATTTCATACTTTAAAAAAAGGTATGTAAAAATTCAAGTAGTTGAACTGCATTGTTGGCAAGTCCCTCCCTTCCTCCTTCTCTCCCTCCCTTTCTCTCTCTTTCTCTCTTTCTTTTTTTAAAATTTTATTTATTTTTTTTAAGTTATTTTTTTAAACATAGCAATTTGGCTCTGGTGCTGGCTATATAGCTGTTTTCAGCTAACATCAGTGATTTATTCTCATTTTCATTGTTGCGTCATTATCCTCATAAACAGTTTCTTCTTCTCATAGGACATACATCATCCTAGCACATCAGTTCACAAGTGTAGACTAATAGAGAAGAGAGAAGATGAGTTTATGACACCTGCTTTGACTTTTCCCACATCTTTTAATCAAATAACTGAATGGTTTCTGTAACATTTCTCAGAAACTTTATGTCCAACTTGGCAATAATGTGTTAGAAACAGAAGTGGAAGGGGAGGGGAAGAATGATGAGGTAAGCAAGGGTTTGAGGCAGAAGAATTGAAATGACTGTGGAATTGTTTTCTTTAAAAATTTTTATTGAAGCATAAAAGAAAAAAAATAAATGAATTGGTTCATTAATTTTCACATATGTATGTGTCCACATAGCTACTACCCAGATCAATATATAGAATATTTCCAGCACTTCAGAAGTCTCCCTCCTTCCCTCTCCAAGTCAATATCCCTCTCAGCGATGACCATTATTCTGAGCTTTATCATTACAGAATGGTGTTTGCTGTTCTTGAACTTCCATAAATGGAATCATGTAGCATATACTTTTTATTTGGCTACTTATGTTCAGCATTTTGTCTATAAGATTCATCATTGTTGTTGACTGAGTTATATATTATAAGAATACATCACAATTTGCTTCAGTTGTAAGATAATACTGCAATTAGGCAAACCAATAGAGACAGAAGTAGATTAGTGATTGCTTGGAAATAAAGGTGATAACAGGGATTAATGGTGAAGGAAAACGGGGAATCTTACTGGGGTAATGAAAATGTTGTAAAATTAGATAATGGAGATAGTTGCGTAACTTTGTAAATTTCCTAAAAATCATTGAATTGCATATTTTATATTGTTGATCTTTAAAAGATGCAGGAACCCAGGATGATCACACTCACCACCCAAACTGAAAAATGGTAGCACCTTATCACTTGATTTAGATATTTTCCTTTTTAAAAAATGAAATTTATAGATGCAATTTAAATTTATTTTTAATCTTCCACAAACTTGCTGCCTTCTCTTCTTTTCCAGATGTTTCTACTATCATGAAATTGGCATATATCCTTCCTGTTTATGTTTACATATATATAGTATGTATTATATATGTATATAATATATGTACATATTTATTATCAGCATATAATATGGTTATGTAATGAAATGATGAAATATAAGCCTTGTTAATTGGTACCTAGCATACAGTTAGGTATTCATCAAGTATCAGTGAAATACATGTATTCAGAATAACATCTAGTTTTTAGATTGCAGGAGGAATGCATATGTAATGCAAAACACTTGGCAAACAGGAAAATAGGAAGAGAAACAAAAGCTATAATCTCTTCTAATCTCACCGTTTGAACATGACTTTTATTAATCTGTTGTCATTTTTTTCTTGTAACTGTTCATACATATATATGAAGCTGCCTGGGCCCTCTGGCCAACCTAGTCATCTTTAAACTACAGCAACATTCCTTAGCCCGCATGATCGATGAACTAACCTTTCTTTGTAAATCTATAGATCATGCATCCTTTCCTAGAAAGAAGAGAGCATAACCCTCAAGCATTAAGGAACTAGACAGCCCCCCCCCCCCCCCGCACAACCCCTGGACACTAAGGAACCAGACCCCTTTGCACAACCACCTAGCACGGAGATAAATAAGGACTATAGCTGGCACCATTGAGTCTGCATGTAATCCAAGAATGCTATGGACCACTGCACTCTCTTTACTGATTAACTGCCCTAAGCCCCTTCAAAAGCCCCCGGGCCAGGCTGAAACCTCAGAACTGGCCTTTGTACAAGAGTCCACCTTCTCCTTGGGTGGCCAGCCTTCTAAATCAAGTTCATATTCCTTTCCAATCAAACCTTATCTCTTGGGATCCCTGGGTGGCGCAGCGGTTTAGCGCCTGCCTTTGGCCCAGGGCGTGATCCTGGAGACCCAGGATCGAATCCCACGTCGGGCTGCCGGTGCATGGAGCCTGCTTCTCCCTCTGCCTATGTCTCTGCCTCTCTCTCTCTCTCTATCATAAATAAAAAAACTTACCTCTTGAGTATTGGCCTTCCATGCAATGGGCAGCTGAATTTGGGGTTTCAGTTTATATATATATATATATATATATATATATATATATATACTGAATACGCTCCTTTATTGCCTACTTTAAAAATTAGTAATGTATTATTTTATATTGTCTCCTCTGTGTCAGAAACTTCTATGGAACACTTTATATACATTATTTCATTAAAACACACTGTGACTACATTTATCTACAACATGATTTGTGCTAATTGCATGACATTCTATTGTATGGATTTATCATAATTTACTTTATTAATCCACCATTCTTAAACATTAGTTTGCTTCCAAATTTTCATCCTTTCTAAGTAACAGATCAAAGAAATTACTTATAAGAAATTTCTTATATGTATGTGGAATTTATATATGGAATATTCATATTCCTTATCTATAACTGATTATTTACTCAGGATAAAGCCCTAGAACCAGAACTAGAAGGCCAAAGAATAGATATATTTTAGAATTCTGTGATTTGTTTTATCAAAATAAACTTCAGAAAAGTTGTACCCTTTTAGACTTTCACCAGTAGTATAGGAGACCAGCTTAAGACAAACAAGTAGGTTTTGTGTCAATATAGGAGATGACAAAGTAGTTGTCCTAGAGAGATTTAGGCAGATGTTGAATGAACATCTGTCACGGCTGCTGGAAAGGAGGCTAATATTGGGTGACGTTTGATTTAGATAAATTCTAGTGACCTTTTCAACTCTCAAATTTGTAAAATACTGTTTCCTATTCCTCATTCCTCACTGCTTAATTCTATCAAAACAACACTTTAATAAAGACTTGTTAAAATTAATGCCAAGATTACCTTTTGGTTTCTATTTACAATTCTCATTAGATCTTATGTTTGCTTTTCCAAGTAACTAAAATAACATCTTTTTTGTTGTTCCCTTCATGACTAAATTATTTGTAAAAAGGGCATTGGCATTGTAGGTATAAGAATGGCCCCAGGGGAGGAATTCTTTTTAAAATTAATTTTGGCACCTGGATAAAACCACTCTTAATTTGTATGTGTGGTGTGTGTGTGTGTGTGTGAGTGTGTGCATGTGCTGAGAAATGGAATATATCTAATCCCTGTGAGACTAGAATCTCTGTGAGAAAGTTTTCTCAAGTGTTCATAAGGAGAATAGAAATCTCAATAATAAAAATAAGGAAAATAATGTACTAAAATGAACTTGGTAAGTGTATTTTTACTGTGCTTTTACACTGAAGTCTTCTATGACAGCATGGTTGCTTGTATTTTAGGGTAATGTATGACAAAATGTTTAAGCCAAAGATTGACCATTTCATAATTAAATCACCATTGTGCATAGTGGTAGTGGGGTTCATTTTGTGGAAATTATTGATGTGAATATTGTACTGCAGTATCATGCATGTATAAAAAGTATAACAACATAAGTTCTTTGTCTTTGAACACTGTACAATCAATATTCTATTACCACAATACTGGTTTTGCTGCATTGTAGCTAAATTAGTGTGTCAGGTATAGAAATGCTTAACCAGACATTCAAGTAACAAAGGTGATGCAAGAATTCTAATTATTTTCTCACCTATTTATGCATTTATCTTTTATCCCTCAGTGCTTTTAGAAATTGCTCTCAATTTAAAAATCATTAAGATATTTATAAATATGTAAAAGAATGTGTTAATTTATATTATTATAAGTGAAATTGTGTGGCAAAAATCACATTTTAGTAACAATCAGGACATTTATAGAGTCTTATGGTTAATATTCGGTGGGTCTTAATTCTCAACTTGCATAGAAATACAGGATATTTTAAAGTATGTAAATAGAATGTGGAAATATTACTGAAATATTAATAAAATTACGTAATAAGTAAGGTATCTAAAGTATAGGTTATGTAGGATCTTTTAATTGGAAATTCACTAGGGGAGAGAAAATGTAGGAGCATATATATGTTATGAGAGAATGTAACTTGCTACCTTCAAAAATGCATAGAAGCTAATGAAAACACTTTGAACTTATACTAAGCAGTATTATAACATTCTAATATTTTTTGTTAGAATAATCCAATTTATTGAGATCTTTATTATACTTATTTTAAGAGGAACTGATATATTTAATGATGTATTTTTCTTTCTTTTTTTAAAAATAAAAAGTATTTTTTTAAAAAGATTTTATTTATTTATTCATCAGAAAGACAGGAAGAGAAAGAAGCAGGCTCCATGCAGAAAGCCGATATGGGACTCGATCCCAGGTCTCTAGGATCATGCCCTGGGCTGAAGGCAGATGCCCAACCACTGAGCCACCCAGGCGTCCCAAGGATATATTTTTCTGATAGTGTTTTCAGCGTTTTCAAACATATTTTGCAATTTTGCCTGTGTTTTGCAAGGTTTTTAATTTTTATCTTATTTCCTGATTGTAGAATAACCCTAGGAATTAAAATTTGTGTGCGGATGTTTCTGAAAGACAAGACTGAGATGAATTGAAAATAATGAATATGATAGTGTTGGTCATCCATTTGCATGTTTTTTCTTTTCATTATCAAACATGCTGGCTTTAGTGAGGCTGATAATAGCAAATTGGTTTTAAAAATACTCCCAAAGATGTATTATTAGCAGAATTTTGTCTGAATTGGATAAAAGATGATTTTTGGATTGGACAGCTACTTGAAATTTCTTCACATACACACATTTGCCTTGGTGGACTGCGGATTACTTATGAGGATGGCATTGGGTGGTCAAGTGGAAAAATAGCTTGCTGGTTCTTAGAAACTGCTTTTCCTTCAAGGTAGACATTCTAATTGTTTTACTACTATTTTTGTTTTTATTTTCTTTTTTGTTTTTATACTTGAAAGAAGAGATTTAAGTTGTCTCTGCTTATGATAGTTCAAAGTTGTATGGGCATAGAGGGCAGGGAAAATCTAACAAAGTGACCTCAGGAAGAGCAAAAAATGTCAGGCCCTGGAGGAGGCTTCAATCTCAGGGTCAGAGATATTAGCCCTCATTTCTGCCCTTTCAGTGGACTTGGCCACTCTCCGAATGCTGTCTTTCTCTTTACCACTTAATTTCCTAACCCTACATCCTTTTGTTTTTTCTCTCACCTATTTCTATGTCTTCATAATATTGGGTTATACATGGAGGGGTCTACACAGCCTCACAGTGTGTGGATGGCAACCAGGCATCACAGGGAGGGCTCGTGAATAGGGGCTTGTGAATGACCCAAAGTTTAATAATAAAAGTGTAAAGATACTAGCATTTTATGCATGGGTGAGTTTTGTGACTGAGTGAAATTCAAATCTACTTCATAGGAAAATCACATAAAATGGGAGTTCCATGTCTGCTATCTCAGAAAGGGTGACCTGTCATGCTAAGTAAAGTACTAACTATTCACTTAATCTCGAATTCATGTGGATCTTGAATATTCTGGATATAGTATTGTCAATGGTCAGACTCATTTACTTTCAATTAATAAATTGATTTGTCTTCTTGATAATGGTTCTTTGTTTTCCATTTGAAAATCTGGAGGGAGCATGGACACCTTTTCTTTTCGCAGGCTTCCAAAATGTGTTCTCTTATTCTGCAAAGTACACACAAAATCTTCAACAGTCTTCTCATGAATCAGTAAAGTATGCACCCCATGATTAGTATAAAACTCCTTCATTGCAATTGTTTGGAGGATAATGACATAACCTTTAGGGACTAACCTGCTTTTGAAAGATTAAACTTAAAGCAATTATGATTTCTTTTAAGAATGAAATAAATAAAAGATTTGCACAAACATAAACAGTGAACGTATGGATAAATTAGAAGGTGAAAAATGCCATTTGATCAGGTGAAGGGTTAAGCATTGGGTGAGAGTTAGAGAAGTGGGTCACACGAAGTACTTGGAAGTACAAAGCAGTGAATTTACATTTTGACAGAATGTGCCAGTGAGGCTGCGTTAACATGACTGCATCAAAATAGAAATGTCAAAATTCACACTTCATGAGGTTGCTGTGGAAATATAGGAGGACCAGCCTGGCCTGTCCAGAGTGTGGGTCCAGTTGTGATTCTCCTTTAACTACCGGGTATCAGATAAATAAACCTTTGAAGCTGATTCCGTGTATTTAAGAATATGCAGTTCTGCACTGTGGCAAAGGCATCAAAATGCCTGGGATAATATACCAGTAACTTTTCAAAAATTTTTTTCCAGGGTAATGTCAATGCAATCTCTTAAATGAACATTTTCACCTGTCATCTGTTTGGGGTGAACATGGTTACAATGCCTGTGTGACTAGGGGCAGGAGGAAAGTGTGGAAGGAGTGGAAAGGAATTCATAAATACTTGAGTTTAAGATGTATTTGGGCAGGGGGACAGGTTAAATGGGTATTAGGTATTAAGGAGGGCGCTTGTGAGGAGCACTGGGTGTTATATGTAAGTGATGGATTACTGACTTCTACTCCTGAAACCAGTATCATACTATATGTTAACTAGTTGGAACGTAAATAAAAAACTTCAAAGGAAAAAAAAGTACCGAATACCAGCCATTTGTGACTGCCTTATGACACCTCACATTCAATCCTATCCTGAAAAATTACCCCAACTTTCGTCATCTGTGAAGGAAGAAAGAGGACTCAAACTAGTTATTAGTGACACAGACTTTCTCATTCTATGTGGCCTAAGCTTTATTATTTAAAACCAGGCTCAGCAAAGTGTGAAAGATTTCTTGGTATGAACAAACCTGTATTAGTAGGAGGTGAATAAGAGGATAAAATAGGTGGGCTCTCTTCTATTTTCTGATCCTGCTCTTGGGATCCCCAAAGCTGTTCTGTTGGAAAATTAAATTAGTACTTTCAGGTACGAGAAAGGTTGGGTTAGAGTTTTTCTTTATGATAAATTACTTTGGGGGATTTACTCTGTGACAAAGCTTAATTATTTTTACTTAAAAAATTCTCTCTAGCATTCCAGCCCCAGAGAGAGAATTTAACAAAGGAGGGTTAATTGTAGGAGATCACATAGGAGGTCCCTCAAATATATGTAATGAGTATGGAGTTGCTGAGCAAAGAACTTTCTTTTACTTCCTAGTTAAAAAGTAAAGATGTTCTTTTTTACTCATATGACAACTAATTTTTTGCCATGGTTAAAATCCTCTAATGTGTTTACTCATCACTATACCCTCCTCTTCACCAACATACATTCCCAGCTCTGCAGTTAATGTCTTTCCTTAAATTTTTCAAGGACTTCAGGTGACAATGGTGAGGCAACATGGTGTTGAAAGGCCTTGGTGTGGGCCTAGGTATGACCATTTATTGCCTGGTGAATTAAAGCAAGTGAGTGAACCCCCTGGGGCTCAGTTTCTCCATGTCCATAAATGGAGATTTACTTCAGAGTTCTATTTTTTGAGGAGTAAATGAGGTAACATATGTAAGAGACATTGGTAAATTATAACATGATGTTAATTATCATTGCAGAACATGAATTGGAATGATGGTGTTGATTTAGAGCTCTTTTTAGGAGGGCAGAGTTAGAAACAGTTAATAAAATTAAATCCTTGAGTGGCATGGATTCTAGGTTTCTAAAAAAAAAAACAAAACACAAAAGACAACAAAAAACTAAGACTGGTTAAAAAGCGTAGTCCCAAATATTGTAACATTCCCAATAAGTATCTATTTTGCTATATGAATAAAAGTTGAACTTTTTTTTTTAAATAAAAACTTTAGGTAGAAATTATCCAGATTTGAGACCCAATTCTTTTAATTTTTTAAAAAATATGTTTATTCCTGTCATTCCTTCCTTCCATCCATCCATCTATCCCCAAACATCAAATATTGTCAGCAGATCCTGGGCTGCATACTGAGTTTAGAAAAGAGTGAAGGAGAAAGTACCTTGGATTGGCAGCAGAATTACTTCCGTCTGAGCCGTGACTCCTTTGGCCTCAGTGCACCTGGCTTACCCATCTACTTTTCCCACTCATCTCTGCATTGAGCCAATTCTAATCCATCTTCAGGAACCACCTTAATTTTTTCTTCCCCAAAGAGGTAATCAATGGTGACTCCAGCCCTTAATTCCTTCTTTCTATTGCACTTTATTTCTAAAACCTCTCATTTTGTACTTATGTATTCCTCCACACGGTGGTGGGGAGTAGCAGTGATTTATTAGGTACCTGAGTTTGTACCATCCATCCATCCATCCATCCATCCACCCTCTCACCCACCCACCCATGCATTCCACAAATACATATTAAGCACAATTATGTGCCGGATGTCGAACTAGATAGTAAGTAAATAATGTAGTCATAACACCTACCTTGTGGCTCGTACATTCTCATCTATAGTCTCCTAAGTTAGAATATTGCTCTGGGAAGGTAGGGCCTATGTCTCAGCATGGAATCATGGAATTTGGAGTTACAAGACATGTGTATCTATTCATTTATAACAATTCAATTTCTATTTTAAGCCTTTTTCTGACAGGGTTTCAGAAACCAAATGCCAATGATTTCAGAGATTTCTCCTTCTCCCCTGGACCTGGAGTTATGTGAGAGTGCCAGAGAGTTTAACTTGAGGCAAGACTAAGGATTGGGGTGGGAAAGGAGTTTGCTTCATGTTCCTGCTATCATCTGGCCACACAGGCATCTGCTGAAATGGCCTTTGATCTGTTAGCTGCTTGGTCAGTGGTCTGCATGCTGGCCTGGGAATGTGTTTTGTTCTTACCTACATGACTCCAGAATATCAGGCAGCTCTCTTTTCTGCTTCTGTACCACTTCTGGGTTCATTTTATGTCTCTTCAACCACCCAGAGAGACTGGGAACTCACAGGCTGCTTAAGATCCTATCGATCTAGACATACTATGGGCAGCCATTTAATTTCTGGTTCCTGCTTCCTTTCTGGGGATCTACTTGGAACTTGACATACAGATATCTCTCTCTCTCTCTCTCCCTCTCCTCAATGTTATTGAAGTATAATTGACAAAAAAATAAACCACGTATATTTAAAATGTACAATCTGAGGGGTGCCTGTGTGGCTCAGTTGGTTGGGCATCCGAATCTTGACTTTGGGTTGGGTTGTTATCTTAGGGTCATAGGATTGAGCCCCATGTCAGGCTCTGAGCTGGGTGTGGAACCTCCCTGTGGTTCTCTCTCTCTCTAAAAAAAAAAAAAAAAAAAAAAAGTACAATTTGTTATTTTCTGCTGTATGCAGGTGCCCATGGAACCATCACCACAGTCCATCCAGACAATAAAAACTTCCATTGTGTGAAAGTTTCCTTGTGTCCCTCTGTATTCCCACAACATGTCCTCTTATCCCCCTCTTCTCTTGGATCTCAAAAATCTCTATTAGGACCAGCCTGAAAAGCAAGTCTGGGGCCTCCTCTCTGGGAAGCACCATTCCTACACTCTCTTTGCTTTCCCTCTGTCTCTATCCCCTTGCTTAAGACAAGGACGCCTTTAGCTGAGAGGGCATGAGCAGGAGAAAGCCTTGTCCTTTTTCATTATGTTTTCTCTCAAATCTGTGATAGTTGCTGTGAAAGCCTCACCTATAGAAACACAGAAGCCTGGAAAGGACCATACTTTTTTCTTTCTGTTCTTAGATCATTCCTCCGAGGAACTGATACACATCTTGCAGCCACTTGCATGGCTGATTGAAGGGTGGCCGAGAAGAGAAGGTAAAGAGAGAGGGAACATATCAGGGAGAGGGGACATCAGCTAATGTTTCAAAAATAGTCTGACATAGTGCACAAAGGAAGTTTTCTTGTATTCCCCTTACAAAGTTGTACATAGCAGTAAGCAATTAATCCCTGTTCAGTGATTGATCCCAGTGACCTGGACATCCATAGGAGCTGTGTAGGTGGTATTCTGTGCAATGAGGTGAGAAGAATAAACTTGAGAAGAGAAAAGAGGCCAATGGTTTTTTAAAAGATATAACTTATTGGGTTGAATTAAAAAACACAGTGTTTTATCTTTCTTTAATGAGGATGATCAAATACAGTAAAATGGTTGGGTTGAATAGGACAAACTCTCTGATGTTCCTTCTCTCCAAAGGACCATATTTCCTGAGCATAACTGACAAGGTAAATTATATAACCCCCTGAACTGCTAATTTTTTGTTTTGTTGTTCTATGGAGTAGAGGAAGCCTATGTGCATTTTAAAATTGGCTGTAAGGAGATCTGTACAACGTTTCTTGAAAGGAATTTTTAATTATAAGTAATTATGATAGTAGTAGAGGGCTTACCAGTTGCCAGGACCAGAAAACCAATAACAGCAACAGTAGCATTATTGAGTGCTCTCCGTCTGCCAGGCTGTGTATTGTTTTATATGTATTAATTCATTTTTGTCTTGCAGTTATTCCAAAGAAGTAGGCACTAATATTTTTTTGCATTCTAGAGATGAGTAAACTAAAACATAGAGACATTAAGCCATGATCGCACAATTAATCCTTGGTGGAATCAGGATTCAAACCAGGTAGATTTATGCTCTTAACCATGTGCTTTATGCATATATATTGTTAAATCCTCCTAGGACAACTCCTCATTATTATACCTCCTCAATACCCTCATATTATTCCTGCTTCACAGGTGAAGAAAGAGTCAGAGAAGTTAAATATGTCCAAGAATATAAATCTCGTAATTTTGATGGATTCAGGACTCAATCCATGGTGTGGTTAACTTTAAAATCCGTGCTATTAACCATGATGCTAAAATATCAAGAAGAGTAAATATACTTTTGTGATTCTATACTGAGGGAATAACCAGAAATTTTAATAAATTGGAATGCACAAAACATTTATATAAAAAGTAAACAAATGTATCTCAACTGGTCATGGTTAAATAAGTTATGTATATGTATAATATTATAGAACTACCATGTTTATAAAGATTTTTTGATGATATGGAGCATTTAGGTTATAATGAGACTGGTAGAAAAATAAGATACCGTGTAATAAGATTAAATGGTTATGTCTTGGCAAATATTTTAAAAAGAGAAAAAAGAATGGAAGAAAATACATTGAAATGTTAATGAAAAAAACTTCAAATGGTTTGATTATGGACAATTTTAGTTTTCTTCTACATTTTCCACTTCAACAGAAAATTTGACTTACAAATGTGAAGGTTAATATTGAGTTTGTGTTTTTATATTTACTTCAGTATAAATTTTTCACAAAACCGCAGTAAGCTCTTTTGGACAAATTTTTAAAATATTTACCATCAAAACCCTATTCCTTACTGTACTGAAATATAGCAAGTCATTTAAATGTGCTTGTTACAGTGTTTTTAGTAGTTAAGTACAGTTCCCAATGTGTGGATCTTCTGTGGAAGCAAATGAAATTTGGTATGTGACCCCGGCGCTTTACTAACATTTGATCTACAGCTGACCAAATAGAAAGTGAGCCTCTTTTGTTTAGAGAAAAAATAAATTGAATTTTACCCTGTATCAATTCTACACATAAATTTGCTTCACCAAGTATTAAAGATGACGGGTCTTGCTTCAAACCCTAGTGATTGATAAGAGCAGACAAAAAAACCTTTGGATTCCTGTGTGGGTTAGAAGCATTGCCAGCCCCTTGCCTACACCCTCAGCCCAAGTCACATAACCACACATGCCCAATTCCAAAACCAATTGAATCGATAATTTCTATGCTTATTTTTATTTTATGATTTGGGGCATTTATTTGCATTTGAGAGTTTAGCACACGCACAAGATTTGTTAAAAATTGTTCTGTAGGAGACAATATATTAAGAGCATTAAGTGCTTCGAGGTTGGAATCAGGAGGAAAAGCTTTCATATGTACTTCTATAATACAAAGGCAAAGACACAGAGGACATGATTCCTGTCCTAAATTATCCTGCGGAGGAGTATTGCGAGTATTGCTAGCATATTGAATGCTATGTGAGGGGGCAGATCAAATGACTGAGCAAAAGGCAGGATGGAGAGGCAGGGCTGAGCAAGGTCCAACGGCACCTCTGCTACCTGTATAATTATGACATTTTAGTAAATCTATAACACATTACCTAAAATTTTAAAAAAAAGTGTTTTGATTAGTTGTAGACCGTTTCCAGAAATGAATCATATAGCATCTGGGGAAGTGCCTCTAGAGATATTAAACAAATCCTCTATTAGTCATGAGCAGTAGACTGAGTGATAAAACCACATCTGGAGAATTACATTTCAAAAGACTCATCCTTTTCCCTTTAATTTCACCAGGTGCTAAGCCAGGTGTTTTACATAAATTATCTCATTTGTTTTTCTCTGACAATATACTATGGCAAATGTTATGAATCCCATTTCATAGATGAGGGAACGAAGGCTCAGACAAATAAGTTGACCAGTGTCACTCAGCTTACACCGAGACTTGGCACAAGATCTGCTCAACCCCAGTGTCCTTGCCCTCACCCCTGTAGTGCTCACAGGAAAATAGAGCATGATATAGGAACGAATGGGAAGGGAGTGTGGTGCAGAACTCACAGAGGGTAGTGATTGTTTGGCTAGGAAATAGAAGTCATGAAGTAGACTTATGTGTTAGGTTCTATTATTTATAGTGACATAACACAACAAAGAGATGAAAACATGATGGCTGCATATGGGTGAAGCTGTCTGGAAATAATAAAATAGAAAAATAATACATATTATATATATCTTATAATATATATATATATATATATATATATATATATATATATATATATATATAATGGTAGGTTGGAAGAAAGTCCAGATGCTAGCAGGTGAATAGGCAAATCTAAGAAAAGTATAGACATGGTTTAGGGACCCGATTGCTGGCCCAATATCCTCTGATGGATGTAGTTTCAAATGCATGCAGCTTTAAAATAATTTAGCGTTGATTGCCTGTGGTTGGAAGAGAGTTTTTGGGAAGCAGAATGTATTTTCTTTCCTCTTGGGAGCCTTGTGCACTGCATCAAATAGCCTAAATTAAAGGAATTGCATTGGCTTGTGTGTGTTGATAAAATTACTATTTAAAGCAAACAGAGGACTTCAATTTTTCAGAAGAGCAAGGAGTTAGAGATAGAAAATCAGTAAGCTGTGACACCTGCTCAGAATCTTGTTTGAAGTTCAGGAAGGGAATAATCCATGTGAAAACTTTTTTTTTTTCTTGTCCACCTTCCCCCATCCTGGAGAGAGAGAGATGTTAGTACTCTAGTCTAAATAAACAGAAACAGGAATGTGATGGATTAACTGAATAATATGGTAATTTTCATATAGTCTAGCTTCCAGGAAGGAAAGAGACATCTCACTGGGATGTTTGTAAGAAGGTGATTCAAACAAATGATGTAAGACAACGTAAGACAATGGAAACCAAAGATGATTCCTTTTTGAAGGCTCAAAACTAGCAAGATAGAGACAAGAAAGTTTGTGGTATCTGAGTAAGCACCAGTTATAAACGGGGAAGTCAGTTACCTTACTACCCTTGAGAAGGGAATGGTGAGCTCCTAGGGCTGTTAATGAGAAGAATTGAGGCCTAATATGCAGATTTTAGATGCAGCCTAATGTTAATAGACCCCCAGGAGGATGCTTGCAGAATGGAATTTGGAAGATAATTTGTGACTGGCAGCTTGTTCCAGATGGGCCAGGCCAATGGAGGATATCACTTAGAAACTACTCCAGCTTGTTTAAGAGAAAGGATTAATTACAGTCATTATAATTACTAAATTGACTATAGAATCAGTGGGAAAAATAAAGGAAACAGAAAGTTAAGATTTCAGGGACTACTTTGAGCTCACATCACAGAGTCAAGTTAACAAAAGGGCTACTGCTTCTTCTGTGATCAATAAATGTGCCCATGACCAGGAAATTGTCACGATCTGGAAGAGAGAGCCATTTGGAAAATATCACAGAAAAACCACGATTGTGCTTTCCACCAGAAATAAGAGAAAACATTCTCAATTTCCCCTTTTAATTATTATACGAGTGTTGCTGGAACTTAATCATGTCTAGAGCCCTAGATGAATGGAGTCCCAGAGATGTGCTCTTACATGTAGCAGAAGGAAGTTGGCTGCATTGTGCACTTGATTATCACACCCAGCTCAAGAAGCATTGCGTGTTTGGAGAGGCAGCCACTGTTGTGGTCTAGATAGCTACCTGAGATGATGTTCCTGGTCCATCCTTCCCTTTGTTTTCTTTTTTCTTAGTGGAAAACTTTTCATGAACACATGGTCAAACAACAAAAAGAACTAAATTTTGTTTTACAATTTTTGTAGCCATATGAGAATTTTCCCCCCTTTTTGGAAGGAAAAATTGTGATATTAATTACTTTTTGGAAAAGATTGTAGAAGTGGAGGGCAAAACTTATATTTTACATTTTGAAAGATTAGCCCAGTGATGCCTGGGTGCCTTAGTCGGTTAAGCATCTACCTTGGGCTTGGGTCATGATCCTGAGGTTGGGATCAAGCCCCACGTTGGGCTCTCTGCTCAGCAGGAAGCTTGCTTCCTCTCCTCTCTCTCCCTCTGCTTACCCCACTCCTGCTTGTGCTCTTTCTTTGTCAGATAAATAAATAAACTCTTAAAAAGAAAGAAAGAAAGAAAGATTAGCCCCCTGCCCCAAATGCTATATATTCCTCTTGGCCATATTGGAGCTGATTGCCCAGAGGGAGTGTATTATTCTGACCTAGGTCATGGAAACTAGAACCACTAAGGGAAGAGAGGCACTTTTGATGCAAATTGTCAGTTTCTCATTTTATGTATTTTTCACTTCCTTTTTTTCCCTCCAAAATTCTTAGGTATTAGGGTTGCAGCCTTTCTGTATCTGCTTGGATGTACAGAAAAGTGTGTAGGTTCTTTATTTTGTCTTCCAAACCTCTATCCATAGGAAGTAATCTGTGTGGCCCCCTATACATTTTTAAGTTGATATCTAAAATTTCTCAATCATAATTTTATAGTGTTGCAAAGGATGTACTTTCTGGCAGATTGCAATTATTGGTATTTTAAAAGAAAACTCTCACACTGCTTTTTTCAATGTATCTAATAGAATCTGAAGTAAAAAAGCTTTCTATATTTAGAACAACCCTATGGAATTATTGAAATGGTTCCAGATAATACTGTTTCGATTTCTCAAATTTCTTTGCCACCCTTCCTGCTCTCTCTCAGAGATGGTGTTGGTCAGGGTGTGTGTGGTGAGAAATAATTTCCCAGAGGATCAAGGGATTGATAAGGAGTAAGGAACTGGTAAGTGGGGAAAGATAGCCCCAACCCAAGGAGGAAGCAGAGATCTCACCTATCTTTTCCTGAGCAGGACAAGTAACTGTTTTATACTCAAAACAGGAAGAATTTTCTTTTTTCCTCTTGTATTATAACTTTCTACCACAGAGATATAAGTTTCATAATTTATCTCTCATAATCTTCCTTATTTCAGTAGTCTTCAAATTCTTATATTTGAATAATTTCAAAATGATTTTCAATCTATAAATACTATCATACATTTTTAAGTTACTATCTAAAATTTATCATTCTAACTTTAATAGTTTCAAAGAATGTAATTTCTGGTATATACTAAATATTGATATATTTAGAGGAACCATTAAAACTTCTTTTAAAAATATGTCCAATAAAATCTATGTATGATTGTAATCCATCTTGCCATTTGAAAAATATGAGCAAACACTTCTTTAACAATAACACATTATTTTTCCCTAAAAATTGTGTTTTGCCCATAATATTTAATTCTAGTCTTTGTAAAAAGAATCAGCATAATCAGACCTGCTTTGAGATAGAAAAATTTTAATTACATGACCAAGGAACAGTCACCTAACCTCTAAATTCAAATTCTGAGGTAGAAATATTTGTTAGATGTTCCTCAGAAATATTCCCTTTTATCACTATGAAATGTCCCTTTTAATAGCTAGCAATACACTTGGTTTTGAAGTCTCTTTTATCTGATATTAAACTATCTACTCCAGTTTTATTATGCTCACTGTTTTCATGGCATATCTTTTTCCATTCATTTGCTTGCATCTTATGCTTTATATTTAAAGTGTGTCTTTTTTAGGCAGCATATATAGGGTCATGCTTTTATATTTGCTCTCACTCTCTGTCTCTAGAGAGATTAACGAAGATAAAATGGTTAGATCGTTAGCTTTTAAACAAATAACAGCTTTATTGATACACAATTCATATAACTGAAATTTCCCCATTTAAAAGTGTGCAACTCAGTGCTTTTTACAATGTTCACAAAGTTGTATATACATCACCACTATCTTATTTTGGAACATTTTCATTACCCCCAACCAAACCTTGTACCTATTAGTACTCACTCGCCATTCCTTCTCTCTTCAACCTCTCATAACCACTAATGTACTTAATGTTTCTATAGATCTGTCTATGCTAGATATTTCATATGAACAGATCATCGAATATGTGGCCTTTAGTGACTGGCTTCTCTCATGGAACACAGCATTTTTAAGATTCATCCATGTTGTAGTATGTTTTAGTACTTCATTCCTTTCTATGGCTAGATAATATTCCATAGTATGGATGACTATATTTTATGTATCCATTCAATTGAGGATGCTTATAATTTCCATTTTTTGTTTTTTATGGATAATGCTGTGAACATTTGTGTACTGGTCTTTTGTAGACATAAGATTTCAGCTCTCTTGGGTACATGCGTAGAAGGTGAATACTGGGTCTGGGACATATGGTAACTGTATGTTTAACATTTTGAAGAACTGCCAAATGGTTTTTCAAAGTGGCTGCACAATTTTACAATTCCCACCACATTTGAGGCTTCAAATATCTCCGCATCCTCACTGATACTTGTTATCATTCA
This sequence comes from Nyctereutes procyonoides, assembly GCF_905146905.1. Taxonomy (NCBI): domain Eukaryota; kingdom Metazoa; phylum Chordata; class Mammalia; order Carnivora; family Canidae; genus Nyctereutes; species Nyctereutes procyonoides. The sequence goes on from NW_026575146.1 coordinate 25,646,229, forward strand.
TCTTTTTATTTTAGTCATTCTAGTGGGTATGGGGTGTTATCTCACTGTAGTTTTTGACCTGCACTCCCCTGACAGTTAATGACATTGATCATATTTTTATATTCTTATGGCTATTTTTATATTTTCTCTGGAGAAATAGCTAATCAAATCTCTTTCCTATTTTTCAGTTCGGTTACTTGTTCTTTTATTGTTAAGTTGTTAAGTGTTCTTTAATTAGTCTGTGTATTGGTCCCTTATTAGATAATGTGATTTGCAAATATTTTAGCCCATTTTGTGAGTTGTCTTACACTTTCTTGATTGTGACCTTTGAAGGACAAAAGTTTTTAATTTCCTTACAGTTCAGTTTATGTATTTTCCTTTTATTCTTTGTGCTTTTGGTGTCTTAGCTAAGAAACTCTTGCCTAATCTATGATCACTAAACTTTATATTTTATGTATCATGTTTTTCTCTAGGAGTTTTATAGTTTGAACTCTTACAGTTGGTTTTATAATCCATTTTGTTAATTTTTGCAAATAGTGTGAGATAAGGGTCCATCTTCTTTCTTTTGTGTCTGACTATCCAGGTGTTCCAGTACCATTCTTTCCTTAGTGAATTGTCTTGGCACCCTTGTCGAAAATCAATTAAGCATTAACATAAGCATTGATTTTTGGACTCAGTTCTATTCCATTGATCTATATATGTATCTTTATGCCAGCATCACATTGTCTTGATTAGTGTAGGCTTGTATTAAATTTTGGATTTGTAAAGTGTTAGTCCTCTGACTTTGTTTTTCTTTTTCAAGATTGTTTTAGCTATTTTTGGTCCCTTGCATTTCCATATGAATTTTAGGATCAGCTTTTCATTCTATGCATAAACATCAGCTAGAATTTTGGCAGGTATAGCACTGAATCTGCAGATCACTTTTGAAATGCTCCATCTTAACAATGTTAAGTCTTCTGATCCATAAACATGGGATATTTTTTATATTTGATTGATATCTTAATTTCCTTTCAACAAGTTTGTAGTTTTTAATGTATAAGTCTTACTCTCCTTTTGCTAATCTTGTTCCTACGTATTTTATTCTTTTTGATGTTATTATAAATGGAATTTTTTCTTAATTTCATTTCTGGATTGTTCATTGCTAGTGTATAGAAATATAATTGGTTTATGTATATTGATCTTGTATCCTGAAGCCATGCTGAATTCATTTATTAGTTATAATAATTTTTAGGGGATCCCTGAGGATTTTCTATATACAAGTTCGTGTAATCTGAGAATAGAGATTGTTTGATTTCTTCCTTTACAATCTAGATGCTCTTTATTCTTTTGCTTATCTGTTACATTTGCTAGACCCTCCAGGAAAGTGTTGATTAAGAGTGGTAAGAGGAGACATTCTTGTCTTGTTCTTGGCCTTAGGGGGGAAGTTTTCAACCTTTTACCATGAAGTATGATAGCTGTGGATTTTCACAGATGCTTTTTATCTGGTTGTGGAAAATGCCTTTCTATTCTTAGTTTATGTGAAAGTATGCTTTCTTTTTATATGTCTGTAGAGATGAGCATGTGTTTTCTTTCCTTTTATATGTCTGTAGAGATGAGCATGTGTTTTCTTTCCTTTATTCTATTATTGTGGCATATTACCTTGATTATTTTTATATGTTAAAATAACTAGTCATGGTGTATAATCCTTTTTGTGTATGTGTTTCTGGATTCAGTTTGCTGGTATTTTTTTCAGAAGTTTTTTTTTTATCTGTATTCATAAAAGATATTGGTCTGTAGTGTTTTTTTTTTCTTTGTTATGTTGATATCTTTGGCTGAATTTGGTGTCAGTGCTTTCATAGAATCAGTTGAGTTTTCCCGGCACTTCTGTCTTGAAAGTAGACCATTAACTTTTAATATAATTATTGAAATAGTTGGATTTAAGTGTACTATTTTTTTTATAAATTAATTTTTATTGGTGTTCAATTTACCAACATACAGAATAACACCCAGTGCTCATCCCGTCAAGTGTACCCCTCAGTGCCCGTCACCCATTCACCCCCACCCCCCACCCTCCTCCCCCTCCACCACCCCTAGTTCATTTCCCAGAGTTAGAAGTCTTTATGTTCTGTCTCCCTTTCTGATATTTCTCACACATTTCTTCTCCCTTCCCTTATATTCCCTTTCGCTATTATTCATATTCCCCAAATGAATGAGAACATCCACTGTTTGTCCTTCTCCGGTTACTGTGGCCAAGTTCAAAAAGGGTGTTGCCTGAGTTCTTCTCTGGGATTTTGATGGAATCTTGTCTCACATTTAGATCTTTCATCTATTTTGAGTTTATCTTTGTGTATGGTGCAAGAGAGTGGTCCAGTTTCATTCTTCTGCATGTGGATGTCCAATTTTCCCAGCACCATTTATTGAAGAGACTGTCTTTCTTCTAGTGGATCGTCTTTCCTCCTTTATCGTATATTAGTTGAGCATAAAGTTCAGGGTCCACTTCTGGGTTCTCTGTTCTGCTCCATTGATCTATATGTCTGTTTTTGTGCCAGTACCACACTGTCTTGATGACCACAGCTTTGTAGTACAACCTGAAATCTGGCATTGTGATGCCCCCAGATATGGTTTTCTTTTTTTAAAATTCCCCTGGCTGTTTGGGGTCTTTTCTGATTCCACACAAATCTTAAAATAATTTGTTCTAAGTCTCTGAAGAAAGTCCATGGTATTTTGATAGGGATTGCATTATACGTGTAAATTGCCCTGGGTAACATTGACATTTTCACAATATTAATTCTGCCAATCCATGAGCATGGAATATTTTTCCATCTCTTTGTGTCTTCCTCAATTTCTTTCAGAAGTGTTCTGTAGTTTTTAGGGTATATTTTGAGAACCATTTGAATGGTAAATGGTTCTCCAACCTTTTATTTTCAGGTTGTAGGTGTCCTTCTGTCTAAAATGAGTCTCTTGTAGACAGCAAATAGATGGGTCCTGTTTTTTTATCCAGTCAGAAACTCTGCGCCTTTTGATGGGGTCCTCACTGTAGCATTCCAGCTGGTCTCTCTTTACATCTCAGGCTGAATTCGTAGATTTTCAGGATGGTTTGAAGGTTATCTAGGTAACTTGGTGGGGACAGGTGATTTGGGGACCCTGCTCTTCCGCCATCGTGCCCCTCCCCTCCTTTAGTGTAGTATTTTATTATTTGTTCTCTATCCTCTGTCTTTTGTTCCACGGCTTTTACCCCTTTCACCTGTACCTCCTTTCATGCCTTCTTTCAGATTACTTGAACATTGTTTTAACATTCAGTTTACATTCATCTACTTAATTTTTGACTATATATATCTTTGCATTATTTTTCAGAGGTGTGGTGGGGTTGCATTATACATACCGACCTTTCATAGTCAACTGTGGTTAGTTTTGTACTACTTCATGTCAAATGTAGGAAATTTGCATCCATATAGCTCTCTTTAACTCCCATGATCCTTTATGTTATACATATATGTATCTAAATAAATTGAAAATCCCAGCACAGTGTTATAATTTTTGCTTTCAGCAGATCTTTACAGGAAAAAAATAATCTTTTTATTGTTTATTTTTAAAAGTATTTATTTATTTATTTATTTATTTATTTGATATTTATAGAGAGAGCAAGCAGGGGTAAGGGCAGTGGGAGAGGGAGAAATTCCTCAATCAGACTCACCATTGAGGATGGAGCATGATGTGGGGCTCGATCTCAAGATCCTAAGATCATGACCTGTGCTGAAATCAAGAGTCAGAAACAACCAACTGAGCCACCCAGATGCTTCATGCAAAAAAAAAAAAAATCTTGTTAATTTATTCAGATATTTATTTCTGTTATTCTTCCTTTATTTCTAAAGATTCAAGTTTTCCTGTGATGTTATTTTCCTTTAACTTTTATCATTTTTTGTAGAACATGTCTGTTGCTGATGAATTTTATTAGTTTTCCTTCATCTGAGAACGTCTTCATTTTTCCTTCATTTTTTGGAGGACACTTTTGCTTGGTATAGAATTCTGGGTTGACAGTTCTTTCAATAGCTTAAAGATGTTGTTCTACTGTCTTCTGCCTCCATTCTTTCTCTCACTCTCTCTTTTAAATATTTTACTTATTTATTTGAGTGAGAGAGAGAGAGAGAGTGAGAGCGGGGAGAAGCAGAGGAGGAGTGAGAAGGGCAAGCAGACTCCACACTGTGCATGGAGCCTGACATGGAGCTCAATCTCAGGATTCTGAGATCATGACTTGAGCTGAAACTAAGAGTTGAATGCTTAACCAACTGAGCCACCCAGGTGCCCTGGGCCTCCATTATTTCTAATAAAAAAATCCTTGATTATTCAAATCATTGTTCCATTGTATGTCATAGTTTTTTCTCTAGTAGGTTTCAAAATTTTTCTTTATATTTTATGTCCAGAAGTTAGGTTATTTTGAGTCAGGATTTATTTTTTGTTGAATTTATCTTGTTTTAGGTAGGCAAAGAAGAGGTCTGAGATTTTACCCTACTTTCAAGATAACAAGTTAGACTGATATAATTTCATGGATGCTGACAGAAGACATGATACTATTAGGTAAGAGACAAAAGATTTTATTGCCCATGGCATTTTAGACAGTGTAAGCTTCAGGTTCATATTGATTCCGCTTGCCTTTCAAGTCCTATGGTATGACATAGAGCAGTCTGGGAGGATGCTCTACATGCCATGGATTTGAGTCAAAGTTGAGGAAACCCCAGTCTTTTAAAAGGACACTAAAAGTAAACCTGCCCAACTTTTGCCTAAAAAGGAGACATTGTCTTTATTATAATGAGGACAAAACAAATTTGCTCCTTTGTCTTAGAGGGAAATACTATCTTTAGTATCCAAGATTATTTGCTACAAAAACATGCCTGAAAAGATAGTCTGAAACAAAAGCTGATACAGAATGTGTAGAACTGTCATAGAGAATTGTCTTCCAACAGGAGCATGCTGAACTTCTAGATCTGTTAATATATGGCTTTTACCAAAAAATTATCATTTTTTTGGCTATTATTTCTTCAAGTATTCAACTGTAATCTTTTTGTTCTCTCTTTGTGGGACTCCAAAGTCATGCAAGTTAGACTTTTTGATGATGTGCCACAGGTCTCTGATGCTCTATTATCTATTTTTCTAGAACTTACTTATCTTATAAATGGAAGTTTGACCCAGAGTTACCGATTTGACCAAGCAACAAGCCCCTCTTACCTCTTACCAGCAACCACCAATCTACTTCCTATTTCTATGAGTTTGTTTTTATAGATTCCACATATAAATGAGATTACGCAGTATTTGTCTTATTCTATCTGACTTATATAATGTAGCAAAATGCCCTCAAGTTTCATCCATGTTGTCACAAGTGGGAAGATTTCTTCTTTTTTTAAGGCCAAATAATATTCTATGTATGTGTATGTGTGTGTGTGTATGTGTATATTTTCTTTATCTGTTGACAGACACTTAGATTGTTTCCATATCTTGGCTATTGTTAATAATGCTGTAATGAAAATGAGGGTGCAGATATTTCTTCAAGACAATGATTTTATTTCCTTTGAATATGTACCCATAGGTGGGATTGTTGAATCATGTTGTAGTTCTATTTTTAATTTTTTGAGGAACTTCCAGATTGTTTTCTCTGGTGGCTGGGGCAATTAATATTCCCATCATAGAGAGAGAGAGAGAGAGAGAGAGAGAGAGAGAGAGAGAGGCAGAGACACAGGCAGAGGGAGAAGCTCCATGGGGGAGCCTGGAGCCTGACATAGGACTCGATCCTGGATCTCCAGAATCACCCCTAGGCTGAAGGCAGCACTAAACTGCTGCATCATCAGGGCTGCCCATCCTTTTGTCTTCTTAATAGGAAGTATGAAATAATACCTCATTGTGGTTTTGATTTGCATTTTCCTGATGTTTAGCAATGTTGACCACCTTTCATTTACTTATTGATAATTTGTATATCTTGAAAAAATGACTATTCAGACCCTTTGCCCATTTTTAAATTAGATTATTTATTTTCCTTTGCTCATGATTTTCTTACATATTTTGCATATAAACCCATTATAGATATATGATTTGCAGGTATTTTCTCCCATTTGGTAGATTGTCTTTTCATTCTGTTAATCATTTCTTTTGCTATGAAGATTTTTAGTTTGTTGTTATCCTAGTCATTTATGTTTGCTTTTGCTGCTTATGACATTTGTTGTCATTTCCAGAAAATCTTGTCAAGACCAATATCAAGTAGCTTTTTCTCTATGTTTTCTCCCTCCATTACCTCCCTTCCCTCCTTTCTTTATATAAGTGGGCTCCACACCCAGCATGGAGCCCAGTGCTGGGCTTGAACTCATGACCTTGAGATAAAGTCCTGAGCTGGGGTAAAAAGTCAGATGCTTAACTGACTGAACAGCCAAGCACCCCTTCTTTTGATTTCTTTTTTGATCCGTTGGTTGTTCAAGGGTATGTTGTTTAATTTTCATGCAATTGTGATTTTTCTTTCTTTCCTCTTATTGATTTTTAGCTTCATACTGGTGTCATTGAAAATGATAATTGACATAATTTCTATCTTCTTGAATTTATTGAGACTTGTTTTGTGGCTGAATATATGATCTATCTAAGAACTGTTCTGTGTGCACTTGAGAAGAATGTGTATATTCATGGTGTTGGGTGGAATGTTCTATGTATATCTGTTAGGTCTTTTTGGCAGACAGTGTTCAAATCTTCACTGTTTCTTTATTGATGCCCTACCATTGATCTATCCATTGTTGAGAATAAGATATAAAATCCCTCACTGTTTCTGTATTGCAGTTTATTTCTCCTTTTAGTTCTGTTAGAGTTTGCTTTAAATATTTAGATGTCCCAATGTTGAGTGCATACATATTTCAATTGTTATAGTTTCTTGATGAATCAACCTCTATATCATTATGAAATGACCTTCTTTGTCTCTTGTGACCATTTTTAGCTTAAAGTTTATTTTGTCTGATATGAGTATAGCTACCCTTTGCTTTCATTTGATTACCATATGCTTAAAGTATTTTTTTCCATCTCTTTACTCTCAGCCTATGTAAATCCTTAAAGCTAAGCTTAATCTCTTGTAGACCACATATTTTTGGATCTTGTTTCTTTGTCAATTCAATCATTCTATGTCTTTTGATTCAAGAATTGAGCTCATTTACATTTCAAGTAATTATTGTAGGTAAAGACTTATGATTACCATTTTAAAAATTGTTTTTCTGTTTTGTAGATGTTAAAATATTCTTAAATATAAATATTTTTTAAAAAACATTTTTCTCCCTTCAGATTGGGTAATTTTTATTGATTTATCTTCAAATCTACAGATTTTTTTCTCTGTCATCTCCAGTCTTCTATTGGGCCTATCCAGTGAATTCTCTTATTTCAGATATTCATTTTTTTTTCTGTTAAAAAATTCATTATCTTTTATGTACATATTTCTCTAAGAACTCTTATCCTTTTTATTCATTTCAATGCTGTTATTATTTCATAGTACATAGCTATAATAGTTGCTTTAGGGTCTTTGCCTGATAATTCCAACACTTGGGTCATCTTGAGAATGGCATCTGTTTATTGTATCCTCCATTGAGAATTGGTCAGATTTTTCTGGTCCTTGGCATACTGAGTAATTTAATTCTAGACGATGGAAATGTTATGTTGTGTAGACACTGGGGCTGGTTATAATCCTCTGGAGAATGTTGAGGAACTTGAATAGAATAAGACTTAATGTCCTATCGTCTTTTCTGGCTCTGATTTATATCTCAATTCAGTTTTCAAAGCATTTTCTATACTAGTTTTGACTTTTTCCACACATGAGTAGCTCAGGGTTTAGTCTGACACATGGGCAGTGGTTCAGATCTCCCTTTAGTTCTCAAAGCTTTTATTATATCATCAGTTTGGATCTGTCCTCCATGTGGATAGATGAGGGATATGCCTGAGACTTAGGATAAGCTCCCAGATTTAGAGAATCTCTTGTCTAGCTCTCAGTGCTCTAGGATTTCTTTCTACTCTTCAGCCTGTTGGATCTACTTTTTCTTATTTCCATGTCCAGGAATATAGGGTAACTTGAAAGTTTTGTGGCTGCTGCCACTCCCAGCCACTGTATGACTGTGGCTCAACCTTGGGAACTGTGAGAAAACAAAAGGAACCATTCCTTGCTTTCTTTTCTGCAATCTGCCTCTTTTGGTTTTACTTTTCAGAACCCTCACTAGTTGTTTAGAACTCTTGGATAGTTAACAACAAAGTTTTTAGTTGTATATAACTACCAAAAGGGACTATGGAGTGTTTATATCCAGTGCTAATTCTAGAATCACCCCATTTCTTAATTTTTTTAAAATGAGGATACTAATTAAAGTCATATGGGAAGGACACTTGGGGGTCAGTCATAGAAAAAACTGTAATGATATGTTCTTTACTTTTCTTCTTTTTCTCTATTGCTTTTTTTTCTTTTTTTTTTTTTAAACCTTATATTGGCCCCTCTTTCCTAACACACACAATACTCTCATGTCTACTTTGGGCTTTCTAGTGCTTGCTATTAACAACCTTACCCAAGATAGTTCTCATCCTTTTTTAGTGTTTTCCCAGCCTTGTTAAGAATCCTAATTTCTTAGGAACTTACTTGAACTTAGTTATCAGTTGAAACATACTTGATAAACCAATTCTCTTTAAGGTGCTATTGTCTGATAATGGTTATCTCCTCAGTCAGTATTCCACCACGACTTTTAAGTATCTTTCTGGAAGGAGACTTTATGTTAAATCGAAAGCCTCATCTCTAAGGGTAGAATTTTAAGCTTCAGTATTAAGTTCTTACAGATACTTTTGTAGGTAAGATAAACAGGAATTCTGAAATCAGCAGGAAAAATTTACCTAAACATAAGGGCAGTCATGATTAGTTATATGTGTAACTTATATGTGGAATTATTGTTCCTTATATGTTATAAGAAGGACTTGTGTGATGATTTTAAAAAATCTTATTAGCAATAAAAATAAATTTATGTATTAGTAATACCTTAGACTTTTTACTCAAATTTTTGTATTTTGCAGTAAAAAAATAGAAAATCCCTTACAAACAGCCAAGATTATCTTTTTATTACTTTAATTGTGGCCTTTAAGATACCATTAAATACTTTTTATTAAATAAAAGGAGTATGGTAAGTATAATTAACTGTAAAATAAAGACTTAAATATAAGTAAAAAGCTTTAAAATCTACATAGGTATATTTTTATACCCCTACCACCCCAGGTCACCTATACCTCCCTGAGTGAAATTTCTAGACTGTTATCTAACTTTGTAGTTCTTTGTATTGCCTAGAAGCAACATATAAAAACACCAGCCAGTAGCATAATATTTGGGCAATTTAATCAATAGTCCTTAAAATTTATCTCAGCCTGCATCTTCTCTACAGAGTTTTTCCTGGCTCCTCCCAAAAGAATCAGGGACTTTGCTGTTTATGTATCTAGAAGAACACATTTCATATTGTATTCTAATTGCTTGTTTGATTAACAGTCTCCTTCACTGGGTGATGGGCTCCTTCAAATCGGAGACTCTGTCATACTCAGTTTTTGCTTCTTCTGACTCATAGTAAATCCTCATTTAATGTCTGTTTAAAGGAGAGCATGAAACGTAAAGAAGGAAGGAGAAAAGAAAGAAGATGGATAGCACCAGGGTTGTTATGTGGTTAGGCATGAGACAGCTATTTGTCAGACATTCAAGTGAGTGATAACAAAGTGTAGATTGGAAACCCAAAACCCTAGGTTCCTGTCACATGGATAAGAGGAAACTAGTGTGTTTGAGTTTACTGTGAGTTCAGAGATAAAGGGTTTAGCAAGTCAACAAGAGAGTCAAGGCAAGCAAGGAGAGAAGCCACAATGATAAGGTATGACTAACTAGATTGGAGTCCATCCAGGTAGTCAGAGCTCATGGTTCAGCCATGTACCACAGGAAGCATATACATGAAGGAACTCAGATTTCTAGGCCATATTATGACACAGTAGTAGTTGAGGAAAAGGAGCAATAACTACTAACATCCCTTTTTGGTGCTTTCTTTAAAAACAGTTACTGAAATTTCATTTTTACTCTTAGTCTTGGGCTATTTTAAAGATATTCTAGGGACAATCCACTACTTAAAACAGTAAAATATTTATTATGTACTTAGTGTATGCAGACAACTATACAAGATGCTGTGTCCTGCGCTAAGGGAAAGCTCAGGAAACAGAATTTGCTTTAGGCAAAGACAGTATGATGGTCTGTGTCTGTGCTCATGCATGTGTGTGAGAGGGAGAGAGATTGACTTCAGCTGGGATGAAATAATGTTTTTCAAGCTTGGCCTGGCAGAAATCCATGGTGTGAAAAAATCCTAAATAACATGGAGGTGGGGTGGGTGTACTCAGCAAACACTTGAGAATCAATTAAGGTTTAGAGGTTAGGGTAGGTGAAGCATTTTTCCCTTGTGCTTTATGCTTTTTTTCTTCTATCCATCAAGATACTAGGCTAGAATCTACCATAAGATAAATAGAAATTTATTAATCCCTCTTGAGAAACTACTCATTCAATTAATTCAGTTGAATAAATATTTTTTTAACTTTCTATGTGTCCAGTATGTGCCAAATGTTGTGTAAGATAAAAGATAATTCTTGGCATTATCTTGCCTTTGAAAGTTTTGGGGAAGATGATAAATGAAGCAGTATGAAAAAATAATAAGGCTTACAACAAAGATCTTAAATGAATTCAACAAAAAGCAGTCAAAAGTACTGACATATATAACTACTCCTTGCTTTCTCAGATTGTACCAGTGATGAGGATAAGCAAGGACATGGATGACCATTAGAATGGCTTTTGAGGGATTCCTGGGTGGCTCAGCGATTTAGCGTCTGCCTTCAGCCCAGGGTGTGATCCTGGAGTCCTGGGATCAAGTCCCACGTCGGGCTCCCTGCATGGAGCCTGCTCTTCCCTCTGCCTGTGTCTCTGCCTCTCTCTCTCTGTGTCTCTCATGAATAAATAACTAAAATCTAAAAAAAAAAAAAAAAAAAAGAAAGAAAGAATGTTTTTTGTGAATAGGCTCCTCCCCCACCCCCTTACCCCCCGGGGTTTTTGTCTCTTCTTTCTGGTTTCTGGGGCACTTGTGGATGATTGGTATCATTGTCATGACTTTTATGCTGGTATTCAGGCTGCTATTACCCAAGAACTGGGATCCTGGGAAGTCCTAGAGAGGACTGGATCTCTTTGTAAGCACTTGGTGGGTATATTTGGAAGAGCAGGAAGGGGCATAGGAAAGAAGCAAAGGTTTTCAGATTATACAAAGCTGTTAAAATTGATACTGTTAAAATTGAGTTTGGAAGAAGACATTTCTTCCAATCTAATGAGAGCTCTTATGGCCAATCCTGTATGGTATCATTTTTTTTTTTTTTGGTGACTCCAGCTATTTGGTGTTTCAGTTTCACAGTAAGTGCTATCAAACAGCTTAGAATACATTCTTCAGGGATGCTCTACTAGACATTTGATTGCAAGGAATGAAACCCACTCAAACTAGCTAAGTGAAAGGATTTTTATTTAATATAAGAAAAATGGAGACAAGCTGGGCCTTTTGAGAATGGAGTTGAAAATTGGAAAGCTGTTAGGAATGGAGACTACACTTTGTCTTTCTCTGGGTTTCTGGCTTTCACTGTCCTGCCATGTTAGCCCTATTTTTAGTTCTTTCTTTCTTTCTTTCTTTCTTTCTTTCTTTCTTTCTTTCTTTCTTCTTCTTTCTTTCTTTTTTTTTAAGATTTTATTTATTCATGAGAGACAGAGAGAGAGGGAAGCAGAGACACAGGCAGAGAGAGGGAAGCAGAGACACAGGCAGAGAGAGAAGCAGGGAGCCTGACGTGGGACTCCATCCTGGGTCTCCAGGATCAGGCCCTGGGCTGAAGGCGGTGCTAAACCGCTGAGCCACCCGGGCTGCCCTTTTCTTTTTTTTTTTTTCTTTTTTTTATTCTTTTAGTTCTTTCTGCAATTTAGCTTTCTATGACTTAAACATAAGTGGACACATGGTTGGAAATGGTCACTCCAGCCTCACATCCCTATGACCTTTTGGTGGGAGTTCTCACTCTCTGACTCCAGTTCTTTAGGTCTTAGTTCAGAGTCTTGGGGAAGGATCTGCTCTTGAAACTAGTGCCCATGTATTGCCCAGTCACCTGTGGCCATATGGTTAAAACCTTGCCACTCAGGCCTACCTATGAAGCAGATGCTATGTTGTAACAGATAAGATGACATAGATTGGGTAGGAATCCCCAAACCTGCCTGCAGAGGTGCATATGGAGGACATTTCCCCATGAAGCAATATTCCTTTCCAAAATCAAATCAGTTTCTTAGCTCCTTCTGAAACAGGATGACTCCCTGCTTTTCTGGAGTCAAGAGTTTGAGACCTCAAGGGCCTCAGAGAACCAGCTGTCAAAATACAAAGTTACCTCTCATGTTTCCTTAAAGAAGTCTTTATGGAGCTGGATCTTCATGGACAAGGAGTCCTGGTGGCTTGCCTGAGTACCTCAGAGTTCTGGTGGTGCTCCTGACAAGTCGGATATCGGTATAACCCTGGTCACACAGTACAGTTGAATAAGTTTTGCATGTTGATTGTTAAAGAAGAGAAGAGAAAAATGATATAACCAAGTTGATGACCCTTTCCCAAGTTGATATGGGAAAGTGTTGTCAGTGGGTAGCTTCCCTCTGACTTTTTTTTCCCACCCATAAATTGATTTAAAGAAAATTAACTATTCAGATTAAAATCTATCTCAGAAATTAGAGAATACATTTGATTTAATTCATTCAATGAATATTTCCTCTTTGCATGCCATGTATCTGATACATGTTAAATCCCATGGCATTTGAGATGATGTTCCTTTACTTGCTGCTGGTTTCTGTGGGTGCAGAATTGGCTACATACTATGTGGGGCCTAGTACAAAATGAAATTTCAAGACCCTTTGTTTAAAATTATCAAGAATTTCAAGATGGTGATAGTAGAGCATTAAACCAAATGCAGGGCTGTATACATGAACAGTTTACGATTATTAACTTCGTCTCTCATAATTTCATGAAGGAAAATATGTTTTGTTCCCAAAGAGTACATATGTGAAGTAGACTAGGTGATTCTGGTCCTTCTTCAGAGTGTTATTGTGCCACAAGAAAAGGCTCATACTGTGCAGGGTTTTCATTTTTTTAATAATACAACTCACTGGTTCTAATTATGTGGTGTAATTTAGGTACAATATTGGATAACCCTAGTCATTTATTAATTACAAAAAGTATTCCCTATAATAGTTTTCATGTTAAATCTCCTCTTTTCTTCTGTTTTCTTGCTGCTGTTTAAAACTTTCAGGTGTTAAGTTTATAAACTTCTTTGGAATGGATTTTGTATACAGTTAATTTTAGTTTAATTTGAGTCCTGGATTATAATGTCCCATAAAATAGCAACTCGATACATTTTAGTTGAGGAAGACAATCGACTGGTTGTGTTTCAAGGGAATACAGTGATTTAGAATTCCAGAATTTGTGAATTGCAAGTATTTATTATGCAAAACCAGAGGGAAGTGCTTTATCCTAAGGGGACAATGGCAGTTTTCTACAAGCGGTATAATGTACCTTAAAATAATTTAAGTAATAAGTTTCATCTCCAGATTTTCATTAACTCAAACAGCATGTATTATAAAATATATCAGGCTGGTGTATTATAAAAATGCTGGATTTTTTTTTAAAGAAAAAAGGGCTTATATAAAATATTTAGATGGAAAAGTTTCTAAAGAGAGAATAGAGGTTCCAGAGAATTATTCATAAAAAATTATGATAAAATTATCCTTTGTAACATCAATATAGCCTGAAATTCAATATGATTATGCTGGGAAGGTCATTCTTTTTTTTTTTTTTTTTTTTTAAGACTGAGCTCCTGAACTGATCAATCTTCCTTTATGTGTTCTTCTTCCCATTCTGCTCCCCATGGCTCTGGCTGGGTTGTTTCACCCTCTCCCTGTGCAGATGCCTCTGTGTCGGGAAAAGGGAAGGCACCATGTCAGATGCTGGCAAGAACTGTGGCTCTGGGTCTCCAGGCCTGCCAGCCTCAGGCTTGTGCAGCCCTGCTTGGTTCCTGAACCGGTGGAAGCCTGACTGGCCATACACTGAGGGTCTCTTTCTCACCCGTGGGCATGATCTGTAAATAGTTCTTCACCTTGCACTCCTTGTCGGGTGTGCAACAGTGACTCAGTGTCTGGCTAAGCAGTGAACTGTATCTTCAGCTCTGTTTTCTTTCTTTCTTTTTTTTAAAAATTATTTATTTATCTATCTATTCATGAGACACACAGAGAGAGGCAGAGACACAGGCAGAGGGAGAAGCAGGCTCCCTACAGGGAGCCCGATGTGGAATCCTTCCCAGGACCCCAGGACTAGCCCAGAGCTGAAGGCAGATGCTCAATCACTGAGTCATTCAGGCATCCCTTCAGCTCTCTTTTCTTTCTGCATTGCATTGTAAATGTGGCCAGTCTGCGGTATGGATCTTCTGTCTCATGGCTCTTGGCGTCTGGTTCCTACCCTAGTTGTCTGCTGGGACTGAATTCTGGATCATGGAGTTGGCTGGGACTGAACCTTCTTCCTAAGCTCTGGCAGGCTTTTCTCTCTGGGCCTGGATCCTGCTTCTAGCATCCTTCAAAGAGACTTAAATAGAACTTCCTAATCGGATTCTGAACTTCTACTTAGCTGGACACCTCTACATTGACTGGATGTTGGTTATTCTGTGTGCTTTCCCCTGCCCCTTGGGATAAGATTCTAGAAATGTTGTAACATGCCTAGGCTACAGTTAAGTTGGCTCTGCTCCAGTGAGACTGATCTTCCCATAGTGGCCTCATTGATCTGTTAGATACCCCTTGATCTCTTGGTCTTCAAGGTCTCTGAGTATTACCTAGGCTTGGCCAGCTATGACAGAAACCAGGAGATTGACATTAATCATTTTTTTAAAGATTTTATTTATTTATTCATTAGAAACACAGAGAGAGGCAGAGACATAGGCAGAGGAGAAGCAGGCTCCCTGCAGGGAACCCGATGTGGGACTCGATACTGGGATCATGCCCTGAGCAGACGTTCAACCACTGAGAAACCCAGGCGTCCTGATTGGGATCAGTCATTAATTGCAGGGGTTTATCAGGTATATTAGACATGATCTGAGGTGAGTGGTTATAACTGAGTTGTTCTTCTCTATTTAACAAATGTGAAATATATTCTATTAGCAGGAAAATTCTTTTGAGATAATAAAGAATGTAAAGTACCATTATGTGCTTACTTTTCAATCTACCCTTACCGCCATGGAGTAAAACTCAAAGTGTGATTGCTTTTTTTTCAGCTGTGATTCTTTCTAGTGCAGTGGCTCCAACAGACTAAAAAGTTCTAGAGCTGATATAGAGCTTTTGTTTTTCCCTTGTTGGCTCTCTAGTGTGGAATTGGCGCCAGGGCCTGCTCTGGAACAATTAGGGACAACTGAATTTTTGACTCCCATTTGGCAATCACCTGACTACTAAGGACCTACTCTTCTTCAGCTCTTTCTTCTCCACCCACCCTGAGCCTGCTCACAATGAATTCTGTCCTGCACAAAGTTGATTGGTGATTCCTGTGACAAAGAATAATGCTTTTAATACCTGCCACCTCCATGTGGGTGCGGACTCTTATTTCTTGTACCCTAGTTCCCTTCTTCCATATGAAACCCTATTCTCAGGGGCACCTGTGTGGCTCAGTAGGTAAGTGTCTGCCTTCAGCTGAAGTCATGATCCCAGAGTCCTAGGATTGAGCCCCAGATCTGGTTCTCTGCTCAGTGGGGAGCCTGCTGCTCCATCTCCCTCTGCCCTTCCCTTCCCCTTCTCGTGCTCTCTCTTGCTCTCTCTCTCAATCTCTCTCTACTCAAATAAATAAATAAAATCTAAAAAAAAAAAAAACCAAAAAACAAAAACAAAAAACAGAAACAAAAAGAATCCACTCTCAGATTCCAGTTGAGGAAAAGCAGAATAATTTCAATATAAAGTATAAATAATAGCTATTATCTTTTATTTTATAAACATATGAGTATACCTATGTTATCTCATACATCTCATATTATGTACACATATTATCTACACATATCACACAAATAAAAAGGATATGAAATATTTAAGAATAGAGGGTATATAAGCAAAACGATAATTAGAATTAGATTACTAGATCAAGACCTAAATATTGAGGATGAAGAAATTTGAAATGGTGAAGAAAATTTGATAAAAAACATAAGTTAGGAACACTAGTATAATTGTGAATTAATTTTCTAAGTTTTCTGACATCCAAGTCCAGAATAACAACACGATCAGATTTATAGACTTTATTTAGTCCTAGATCAAAAGAAACATATGCTTTAGAAGGAGAGATAAAATGATAAAATATAATCTCTACACTCTGAGAAGAATTTATCTCATGAATCCTCTTATAAAAGGATTACTATATATATGTATATATATACACACACATACATTTTATCTATACACTATGTATATATTTTTCTAGATGTTTATGGAATATATTTATAGAGCATACGTTTAGTATATATATATATATATATATATATATATATGATACAGATACTTTCATGAAGCCATTTTCTAGACAGAGCGTCTAGGAGTTTTAGGACATGCCTGCTCTTCTCAAAACTATATAAAAAAATGCAGTTATTCCTTATTCCTCAGGTCATAAGATTCCCCTCTGGTGAAGTCATCTTGGCTTTGAGGGTTAGATAGGAACAGATCATCATTAGTAGTGGTTTGTCATGATATTGATATGATTTATTTAGTGTTGCTTTCTACTTCAGCCTAACCCTGACAGCCACTTTGGCTGTCATAATGAAGTTATATGTATATATTTTCTACTCTGGTTCAGTGACCTAACCAAATAGGCCTCCTTTGGATTAAGACTGACAAATTAATCTCAGCAACTTTAGAATTATTTTCTGTTTGCTTTCTTAGAAGATGTAAATACTTCATTGTTTGGGGATTTCTTTGTTTATAGTTCTTCTATTCTTCCAATACTAAGTAAGATGCCATTAGTGGGATTGATTTTCTGTTAGAACACATTTTAATCTGTGCACACATATATTTTCCCCAGAAAAAAATGAAAAAAAATCCATTCATTGGAGTCCAGGGGTACAGGAAATGAAGAAATTGGAGAAAAAGCCCATCTACTTTCTTCCTGTTATAGGATATTAATATTGAAAGAGTATCAATGAATATGGACAGATAAAAATCAATAGTATCTTACCTGCAGTTATTTAATTTTTTGTTATATTTATGAAGAATTTGATGAACGTAATAAGCCATAAAATAAGGATTCAAAGAATTTAGATTGTTAGGAGTATTTAGCTTGGGGTAAAGATGATTTAGGTATTGCTTTTCCCATGGATCTTGAGCATTTAAGTTATGATGTCAAGATATATGGACATCTGCTCTGAAAAACTAACCACAGTGGTGCTGGTGGGTATTCCTCTTAGGAATTCTTTCTAATATTTCTGCACTCTCTCCAGATCTACTGCTCCAGGGGTCATGTTTCTGGCTCCCTGGTAGTCTTTGGCTTTACTGGTCTGCTCTGGGTACTTGCCTTAGGAGCACTTGTTCTGATGATCAGCTTGGACAACTGACCTTTATCCTACCTTCTTAGACAATGTTTCATTATTACATATTACATTAATCATAGTTTTTTTTAATATTTTATTTATTCATGAAAGACATACAGAGAGAGAGGCAGAGACACAGGCAGAGAGAGAAGCAGACTCCATGCAGGGAGCCTGATGTGGGACTTGATTCTGGGACTCCAGGATCACACCCTGAACTGAAGGCAGGAGCTCTACTGCTGAGCCACCCATGCGTCCCAACTTTCATCATAGTTTAGAGATAACTATTTCTTCCCCAGCAGACTGCTTTATCTTTAAACCCAGTTCCAGATGGGGTATCTTACTTGCTTTCTTTCTTGAGCAAGTAGAGGACATTTAAGGAGCATCTCTAGTAACATAGTGTTGGGTTATTCTTATCTTTACATCATGCCTCAGCATATAGGTGAAGTGTGTAGGTGTCTATATCAATGCTTCTTTTGATGTTTGACACTCCCTCAAGAGGAGAATTAAATGGGGAGCAGGAATATTTATCACATAACTAGAGACAAGCTGTAAAGGGCAAGTAATGCAGGGCAATATATATGGGGTTCAATTCATCCTAAGGTATAGATGACTGACACCTGATCTTTTCTGTAGTCACATGGATGGTAGTGATGAGTTGAGGTAGCAGAAGAGCAGGGCACACAGATATTGCATATTTTTAGAGGAAATTTGGGGCAATATGGAGGAGGAAATTTGGGGCAGAGTGGAAAAGAGGTGAATTTAGAGGCTGAGAAACTTTATAAATTTTGTCTACTTGAAAATGGTACCTAAAATCAGCTTTGAATAAAATGTAAATAGGTTTTACTTGCCTCCTGTGACCAGAGTAATTGAAAGTTGACTCTACATGCAAATTTGGGATGGAAACCCTGAAGACTCAAGTGTATAAGGAGCCAATAATCACCTTATAATGTGATTATGATATAAGCACTCACTAATTCCCCATCTCAGCCACCACCTGCTTTTCTCTTGGTTTTCCTCATAATAGCAATGGTATGAATATTTATTCTACTGAAAGGTGTTTTATCTATTTTCTTTAACTTGTTAACTTGTTTCTCTTTTGTGATTGCAAGATTTGTTAAATGAATGCATAAATTGACAAGCAAGAGAGTGGCCTTCTTGGAAAGTAGAGTAACCTAGAATCGTGTACATTGAAACAATATTAAAAGGCAAGGCTACGTAGCAAGTATTTGCACTGTTCTCAGGGTGCACCTGTGGAAACCACTTTGGGCCTAACACTAGGTGCTCTCTGCTTTCTTGGCCTCCATGGAAAGGTGTTACTTTATGGTGGGTCAGAGGCTGGAAAACTGTAGCCTGGAGCCTCCCTGGGGGAAACAACCACCAGGTAGAAGCTGATGACAGTAATTCCAGGGAGGGTCTTTGCAGCTTCTTGGTGGACAAGTTTCTGATGAATAGATTGCCAGGCAGATGTTTTCCTGAGCAAGGTCAAATCACAAACACTTAGAACGACAAAAGAAAACCCAGCGGAAACAATGAGTACCCGTTCCTGAGGAACTATGGCAGGAAGGAGATAAGTTCTAAGCCAGAGTTCTATGGTGACTAAGAATCTTATAGTTTGTCTTGATAACACAAACTGTTGTTGTGAGCTGTGAGGACATGCTCCAGTCTGGGCTGTTTAGAATAATGGTACAAATGTGTTAATAGTAGAAAAGATAGTCTCGTTACCTAATTGTGCAAGGTAAAACCATCTGACCCTTACAAGCAGAGAAGTTCCTCTGCCTTTGTCAAATAGAGGTCAGACTTGAGCTGTCCAGAGCATGTAGAGTGTCCAGAATTTGGGGGGCCATGAATGGCCAGAGTCTTGGTATAAAGGCCTGGAAAGGGTGAATTTCAAAATCTACTTGAATTTAGGGTACATGAGAGGGCTTACAGTAGAGATGGAAGAGTTAGAAAATAAATTCCAGGAAGAAGAAAATTCAAAGTCAATAGTTGGCTTCTGTTTTATAAAAACATTCTTTTGCAGAGAGTAATAAACTGTTGTGTTTTAGCCCTTTGTTCTTTGAAATCCCCACCACTGTCTACCCTGCGAAGGGTTTGGAGGTTGGAGCGGTTTCTTGACTATGTGATACTCTGCTGCCTGGAATTTCCTACCCCCTCCCTACCTTATTATCTGGTGGAACATTTCTATTTCAAGGAAGATGCCTCCCCAACCTTTCTAGAAGGACAGGCCCTCTGTGTTCTTTTCTTCCATGGTATATAATTTGTTCACACTATCTCTGTGCTGTGTTGGTCCACTGTAGTACTTTTAAGGCCTGTTCTCCTGATAGCCTAAGATTTTTCATAAATGCAGGGATTGCCTTATTTATTCCTGTCATGCTTTGGCACAGAGTAGATTTTTTTTTAGCAGATTTCACCTTCTCTACAAGGTCTTTCCACTGCCCCAATTTTAAGGTAATCTATTTCTCTAGCCTTCTTTACTAACATTTTGTTTGTACTTTTTCTGATGTATTTGTCACAGTCTGCCCTGCTTTAGAACTTCTTGAGTTTATGTGTCTCCCTCCAGGGACCATGTCTGATCTTATATTCCCTTATGTGCCTAGCACATTGGCTGGGTAATTAGAAAATGCTCACAATGTTTAAACTGTACTAGAAGGATATGGACTTAGGCCTCCAGATGAACACTTTTTATTGCTTAGGTGAGAAACTGCCTGTCTGTGACAGCTATTAGGCATTGGTTTAGATATCAGACTGTGATGTCTAATTTATTTCCTGAAGGTTGTGTAATTAAAAATGGAATAGATTTGGGGCGCTTGGATGGCCCAGTCGGTTAAGTATCTGACTCTTGACTTTGGCTCAGGTCATGATCTCAGGGTGGTGAGATAGAGCCCCTTGTCCAGCTCTGAACTCAGTGGGGAGTCTGCTTGAGATTCTCTCTCTCCCTCTGCCCCACCCCCTGCTCATGCCTGCTCTCTTTCTCTCTCTAAAATAAATAGAGAAATAAAATCAATCAGTCTTTTTAAAAATGTAATAGATTCATATCGTTGAAAGAGGTAGAAAAGACATAATGACCTTGCAAGTTAGCTTATTTTCCATTCAAAATTTAGGAAATTTTCTGTACTTTCATATCTAATTTTAAAAATCATATTTGCATTCCACCTTAATCGATCATTTCAAGTATGCTAATCCAAACACATACAAAGTTCTATCCAGAGGAGAAATTACAGAGAAACTCAGAAATGCCAAAGGCAATTATACCACAACCAGCTAGGCCACAAAAGATGATAGTGCTTTCAAAATCAAAATCCTGTCAGATACAAGGGACTGAATTGATAATAGTGGCATTTTAGGTATATGGGAAAAAGGAGATAGGTTTGATAGTGAGATTTGTTGATCCTTCAAATCATACTATGGAAGCTATGTGTTTACTACATACTGTACTGGTAAGAAGAAAACCAATCTTACTATCCTTTTCTTAGATGAAATGAAAGTTCTTTCTTCAGAAGGAGAGATTGAGGATTAAGCTGTTAAATGTAGAGCAGTCTATGAAGTTCGGCAACACTGCTTGTTCTATTTTTTCTCACAGTAAGTCACTCAGCCAATCTCACGTAGTTGCATGACAGACTTTACTCCTCCATATAAACTAATTCAATTTTTTACTCTTTCCTTCATTTTAATTTTAGACAAAATAGTACAGAAGGGAAGCTTCTTCTAGCTGGAAGAACATGGACTACAGGTTCTATATCTTTTGGGCCAGCAGTGAATTCTGTCCTGTTTCTAATTTGGTAAGGGTTCTCTTGAAGTAAGAGAGAAGTCAAGGAAACTCTCCCTCTGGTTATTATTTTTTAAAAAATTTGGTGAATTGATGTGGTTAAAGTTTTTCACTTTATTTTGAACATCACATAAATGTATCCCCCCTCCCTTCTCCAAGTCGCATTTGGCACATATAATTAGTCTTTAAGATATTATATAGATTGCCAGTAATTGAAGGCAATATCCAATATTTCTGCAGGAGAGAAATAGCATTGAATTTTTCTGTTGGTCCTTTCAAGTGGAAGTGTAAGAAATTTCAGTATTTAGGAAATAGATCAGCTATAAACCAGAGATTCTTTGAGGCCTGCTTTATTTTAAAGATAGTATTTTTGGTTTCGCAAGTAGTATATTCTAAATTAGTTAGCTGGCAGAACAGACAATGGAGAAATGGTTTCATTTTGGAATTGCAATGTGAGCTTATCATTCTGTAGATGGCTCTGTTTATTAATCAATCTGAGTTTGACATTTTTACTAAAGAGTTGGTTTTTTTGGGACAATGCTGAATTGTAACTCATGTATTTCCATGTTGCACCTTGCATAAATAAATAAACAAATAAACAGAAACCTCCTGTGAAAAGAATATGAGGATGCTGATCCTTGATTTATACTGTACCTTTCAGGAAAGCTCAAGCAGTATATGTTTCCCTACAGGTCCAGGGCCTCATTGCCCTTTGAAAATAGTCTGACTTTAAGGTCACATACTCCTTTCCTGCCGAAGTTGCATTTGGTGGTCTTAGATTATCTGCCAAGAAGGATGGGAAAGAAAATTTGGGTGTAAACTTCATGAAGGCACTGAACAACTTGTTGATCGTTGTTTTCCAAGTGTCTAGCATAGCTTAAGCCATAAATAGAAATTTATTAACAACTCATTGAATGAATGAAGATTGGTTCTGGTGTTTATAATCCTGTTCATTATGTGGGAGATATTCCTTGATGGTAATTAAGAAGAAGAGTTTTGGCATTATGAATAGTAGAGCCCTTAAATTTGAGTGAGCAAATACTAAAAGCTAAAGGTAAGCAACAAAGATATCATTTCACCAAAAACTCCCGTCAATATTTGAAAATGTAGGCATTATCAGCATCGCTGGTTCCAGTAGCATTGGTAGCTGGGCAGACAAAGGTCTGACGTGGAGAAATGGCACCAGTAGGAGGACACAAGATGCCTGCACAGCCTAAGCCCAAACTAGCTGAGATATCTTCAGTCTCCCCAGCTCTGCTGGATCCAACTGTTCCAACTCAGCATCTCTGCTCCTGATAGCGTGTTGCCAATGGCATTGGTGACCTAAATTATATGACAGCAGTGAGACAGTATAATAAAAGAGGGAAATGTTGATTGCAAGTCACATGGTAACTGCAAACTTTAGATCAGATGCACAGAAATGGCATCTGACAGGTCACTAGATGTATTTGTGAGACATTTGAGGGAAGAGTTCCTACACCATTGTAAACATATCCACATAAAATAGAGTTTGGGGATTGTTAATATGACCTTGTTTTTGTCTGTAGACTGTGAAGCATGGCTTATTTTAAGAGGAAATAAGTAAATGTAAATTGTGGTTAAAAAGAAAAGATCAGAAGATGATCTTGACTTGATAGCAATCCAGTGTTCCATGATTTCTACATGTCCAAAGAAAATGCTTGATTATCATTCCTGAACAAAAATGTTGTAGAAAAGAAACCCCTAATATTTGAGGGGTTGTCTATGAATTTCTGATGAAATTCCTGATGAGAATTTTTCAATAAAAATCTAATTGTCAAGTTTTGAATCACCCACAGTTAGTGTTGCTCTACATCCTTTTTGGGATCATCTTTATTAGACAATGGTCATAAAGAATAAGTGAACTAAAATATGTTGGTCCTACAGGAAGTAAGCATCACATTATGCTATATTTTGTACTTCCTCCTCAAAGTTTGGAAAATATGAGGGTATAAATCTTTTTTTATTTTATTAGAGTTTTCTATCAGTGAATATGTTTGATGTGATTAATCCTTAATTTCAGAGCTATGAGTTTTATTATGTTGATTTAATTCAGTACATCAATCAGTCAGAAAAAAAAAGCTTGAAAATCTTTGTCTTACCTGAACTGACTGATTCTTTGAATAAACTGATTAGAGCCACTAGTTTGCTTTAACATAAAAGCACTGTAACTGCAAATTCTGATTTATGTTTGATTAGTATAATTTTAGATATCTCTTTATATATAAATATATATGGAATGAGAAGCAATTTTAGGCAGATAGAATTGGTTATGCATATGATTTAAAAAGTAAAAGTTGAAAATATAATTTTGAAAATGGAATTTTACTGAAGAAAAATAGAATTTTACTAAAATGATGGGAGTTACTGAATTTCAGATAAATCTTTATAAGACATACTTGGTCCTTAAGGGTTCTTCTAAAATTTCTCTCTCTCTCTCTTTCTCTCTCTCTCTCATTTATGTAAATAGAAGATAATTAGACTTATCATGGTGGTCATTTCATAGTATATAAAAATATTGAATCACTATGTTATATACCTGAAACTAATATAACATTGTATGTCAGTTTTAATTCAATTTTAAAAAATAGGGTTTTGGATGCAAACAACAGAAACTGAATATGATTAACAAACAGAAAAGTAAATTTTTTGGAAAGATATAAGGTGGGTCCCAGAACTGATGGAAAGTCTTGGCAATATTTTCCCTATTATCCTCCTGTTAGAACATTATTCTGTATCAGTTAACTGTTGCTGTGCAACAAGCCATATAAAATTTAATGATTTAAACAATAGGCATTTTGTTAGTTATCATAAGTTTATAGGTCAACTGGATGATGTTTTTGATCTGGACCAAGCTTGGCTGATCTTAAGTAGGCTCACTCATCAATCTGTTGTCAGTTAGTACCTCTATCCCTAGCTTAATGTTTGGGAGTTAACTGGCTGCTTTTCTATATTGAGAAGGGTAAGCAGGCCACATATCTCCCTAGTGGCCAAGCCTAAGGTTTTTCTTATAGTTGCTGGAGGGATGAGGGTTGAGAGAGAGAACTCTTGAGGCCTAGGTTCATGATTGGCATACCATAATTTCTGCCTCAACCCACTGGCCTGACCAAGTCAATAAGGAAAATAGAATCTACTCTACCACTTGATGGGAGAGCTGCAAAGTCACGTTGAAAAGGATATGGAAAAAAGAGGATGGGGAGATGGGTGCCTAGGTGGCCCAGTTGGTTAAGTGACTGACTCAGCTCAGGTCATGATCTCAGGGTCCTGGGACTGAGTCCCACATCAGGCTCTTCTGTACTCAGTGGGGAGTCTGCTTCTCCTTTACTCCCTTCCTTTGCCCTTCCCCCAGCTGGTGTGTTCTCTCTCTCTCTCTCTCTCCTTCTCTTAAATAAATAAATAAAATCTTAAAAACAAAAAAGAGAGTAGGGAAAAAATTGGAGCCATTCTATTAAAGCCTCCTCCTCCTCCCCCTCATCCCTGGCCCTGTGAAAACTTCAATGACTCCTGATGTCAAACTTGATGCCACTGTTTAAAATTCTAAGTCAGAGGGGCACCTCAGTGACTCAGTGGTTGAGCATCTGCCTTTAGTTCAGGTTGTGATCCCAGGGTCCTGGGATTGAGACCCACATTGGGCTCCCTGCAAGAAGCCTGCTTCTCCCTCTTCCTATCTCTGCCTCTCTCTCTCTCTGTGTCTCTGATGAATAGATAAATAAAATCTTAAAAAAAAATTCTAAGTCAGGTTTAGATATGACTTCTTAGCTGTAGTTCCTTTTGCATGAGAGACCTATGAACTAAAAAGGCAATGCCTCCCATATACCTCACATAAAGATGTTGACAGGGTAACTGCAAACAACATTCCTGTCAACCAAGAGAATGGAAGGCACATAGCAGTCACTAGTTTGGAGCAGTTCTGAAATCCAGCTAGGAACATACTGCCAGGTCCTCCTATCCTAGAGTTAGGGAATACTCTGATTAGACTGAGCTTCTCCCAGGAGTGTCCCCACTGCTTCCTGGGAAAGGCTCTGTGGTCACTGTTTTTCATCACTCTTTGTTCTACTTTCTCATCCTTCCTTGCCCATCACCCCTTGACTATTTCTGAAGAAATATCTCCCCCCCCCTTTTTTAACCATAAGATTCACTTTTTAAATCTGATGCTTCCTGTAGAAAGTTGAAAGCCAAGACCTCTTTACAGTTTGAACAGTCTCAGTCCCTTTTGGTCCAGGCCAGCCATATTTTCACATGAATGTTTTCTAAAAACTTTGTGATCTTCCTAATTGAATCAAAGTCTACTTCACAAAAAGCAAACATTCCTCTTTCTTCAGGCCTGCTGTTACTTTAGATGGCTTCTGTGGAACCACACTCGGAAGATTCTTATAAATCCTCTGTCTACGTTAGAGGGCCTTGCACTCCACCTTAAGTCTTTCAGAGATTTTAACCCTTGATTCCACCTTTTTCCTCAGGCTGAGGACACTGGTGATGAGAAAGAGTTTAATTTTCCAACTCAGTAAGTTGCGGCCCATGATATTTCCTCCAAATTCTGCTTTTAAATAGTTATTTCTTTGTCTTATCTTATTTTTTCTCCTGTATTGTATCATGCTGAGCTAGAACAGTTTTGTCATTTTGTCTGGTGATATCCCCAGTCAAATCCAAAAGTTCATTAGATACATTTTTCATCTTCCAAGCAAGCCAGACAACTGTTTTATCAATGTTTACTTCTCCATAATGTAGATCACCAAATTTTCATCTTCAAATATAATTTTCTCACCATTTTTCCAACTTTTGCTAATAATTTGCTCTCTATTTTCCAGCCTTTGCTCTTAACCCAGTCCTAAAGCCAATGGCATATGTCTTACATTTTGTTAAGGCAGCATTCCCTCCTGGGTATTAACTTCTATATTCTTTAGAGATTGCTGCATAATAAACCACCCTAAAAGGTAATCCTAAAGGCCATAGCACTTCTATAGTGTTCTTGGGTCTAATTGGCAACTTGGTAGTTTTGATCTTGGTTGAACGGGTTCAAGTATGACTCAAAGGAATGGCTGGGGGTTCCTGAAATAGGATGTCTGGTGATTGGTTTTTTGGTTTAACAGGGTAAGAGGGGCAACTCATTATCTGAAAGACTCTCCTGGGATTTTTCTTATGATGCTGGACAGAGTGCTAAGAGAGAAAAGGTAGAAATGTGCATGACCTTTGGAGGTCTGGATTCCGAAGTGGCACACTACCACTTTTGTCTTTTCTATCAGCCACATAAAATCATAAGGCCAATCTAGATTCTAGGAGTGAAAAAATAGATTTCACTTCTTGAAAGAAACTTCCAAATCCTGTTGCAAAGGTGTAGATAAAGAAAAGAGAGGAAAATTGGAGACATTTTTATCATCAATCCACCACAATCTCAAACCCTAGAAAATTAGTTTTCCTAGTGGAAGGAATATAGATGGCTTTAGGGGGTCTACTGCATCAATTGTGTAGCCACTGAGATCCTTCCATTTCCTCTCAGAGGAAGTACAACACATCTCAAGGCATGCATTGGAAGGTGGCTACATATAGGTTCCATTGTCTGCTACTGACAATAGCAAGATCACTCCTAAAATACAGTGGAGTTTATCTTGATTATTGTACCCAGTAACTCAGCTCTTTGGGATTGGAGCATACCATTAATGTCCAGTGATTTGTTAGCACTAAACTTCCTCCAAAAAGTACCTGTCCTGCAAATTTAAGCCAAGATTTGGTTAATTTTCTATACTAAGAAAGAAAGGCTTACTCCCTTTTTTGTTTCAGGAGGAATATAGCCAGGTATTACAGAATCACTGTTTTAGTAGGCTTGTATTTTGATGTGTTAATTGAGATTCCTTCTCCTTGTTCAGACTGCTCAGCTCCCTGGTTCCTTTCTCTTCACCTTTCTATATGAGGGATTATCTAGAACAGGATAAGAGTCAAATTCTTGGCATTTGAACTTCAAAGGAGACATTTGTATATCATCAAAAGCCATGATTCTGGCATAAACAATAGGTTAGTCTGAATACCTAGCCATATTTTCCTGCCTTTGGGAGTAAAGATAAAGTCAGCTGACTGAGGAAGGACTGAAGTAGAGAAAAGAGGAGAACAAAATCGGTTGTTTGACTCCTTGAGAAAGGGTTTGTAGCTAACCTATCCCTGGGGTTGAAATTCTTTGTGTTGGGGAATAATAGAAATCTAAGAAAAGTTTGGAGGCTCTCTAAGAAGAGGGATCTATACCTTTCTCTACAGGTTGTAATCAGGAGAAGCTACAGGAAAATGGATGCTCTGGAGGGGTAGGAGCTCCCTCTCAACTAAGGCTTTTGTGGCCTGAGGAGACTATGGCTAAATACTACATTTCTTCTGGAAATTAAGAAAGCAGCCCCTCCCCTCTGAACTGTCTCCAGGAGAATTCTGAATTGCCTGTTTACCCAAAATGAAACACAGTTTACTTTGAACTGGCAAGATCAATGTTCCTGTTATCAGTAAAAATGGGGTTTGAGAGTTAAGTACAATCATGGAAATACTTTAGTTCATTGATTCCAAGGCATACATTTTTTTTTCACATTTTAACATGTCTGAAATTGAAATGCAGCTCATAATCCATGGCCTATCATAGTTTAGCTGGCAGTGATTTTTCTTTTTTAATGGTACATAAAGCAACAGTGCATCTTACAAACAATGATGTCTTAAATTCAGTGAAATACAGTGTAATGGAAATTGTATCTTTGCATACTTGGGATCTGTAAATCTCACTTATTATACCTGAAAATGCTAGTAATTCAATACCTATAGCTCAGTGATTCCTGGCATTCTTAACTCTTCCTTTATGCACAATGATATTTTTAGTAAGAATTCCACATCTTGATGTTGTGCTGGTATCTGAGGTAGGAGGTGCTGTAAACCACCACTCAACATTAAGCTGAATGCTACCTGGGGCCAATGTGACAATGGCATGGGGTCATTCTGTACCATATATTGTGCATTATATACAATGCATGTCATACACCCTGACAAGAGTTTAGAAATCAATTTTAATAGTAGTATATGCCTAGATAGCAGGATTATGATTAATTTCAATTTTTTATGATCAAAATTTCTATAATGGATATATTCTTTCCTAAATTATGAAAAATGATTTTTAAAAAGTACAAAACCAGGGTCCTGTGTACAGATTTCAGGCCATGGCTGCTGCCTCTACCTCTTTACTCCAAAGGCCCCTGGCAAAGGGATGTAAATCCTTTGTATCATTGACCTTTCATGAGCCATTTCTTCTGAAGGAGCCCATAGTCAAACACCACTTATTTCCTTCTTCTTATTCCTTAGTGTCTCTAACATAGATAGTAATGCTAGTTAATTGGTCAGCCAAACACCGTGTGGGGGAATTTTTAACAAATTGAAACACATACCTCTAGGGTTTTATCCTGGGCATCAAAATATTTTTACATAATTTGTTCTATAATATTTAGTAATTGCAATCCCAGAATACTAAGCATATTCCCTCTCAAATAAGATTTACTTCTTTTGAGCTCAGCTAATTAGTTTGTTTTGTAGTTTATTTAATCCCTGATCATAAATTACAAAACTCTAGACAAGCCTTTCTAAAATACTGTCTGGTTAACTATGCTTGTAAAATCTCAGGGTGACGAGGGACTGCATGAACCTTCAAATCCTTGTTTTACAATGTCCATGCTTTTATTATTGTCTCCTTCCATGCTATATATTCAATAAGCTATTACTGAACAAAGTGTAATGTCTAAACTAATACTCTACACTATAAAATAGTATTACACATTATGCTATATGCTGGATTTTACACCCCTATAAAATGGTTTTAGGAAATGATTTTTGGGTCCAAGCTTTAGCCTTTTTTTTTTCCATGAGTGCAACTCATTTTTAAAGCAGTTTAGTTGGCATTTATTTTTTTTTAAATCAAACACTATGAAACATGATAGAATATTGATCACCTTCCTTTACTGTTTTCAGAATCCATTATCTCTGCTGTGACAGAGAACTGTTAATGCTGTGTGGTTTGGTAGCCTACCATGATTAATAGGAAGACTTAAGCAGAGCCTTTTCTAGATCTGGAGATCTAGCTCCGATAGAGTATGACTTTAATGTCAAGATTTTGCTTACTTCCTAAATAGAAACAACTACAATGACCATAAGCAAGCAAATTATGCTTAATTTCATGTATCAACTTAATGGACCAATGGGTGCTCAGGACACTAGTAAAAAGTAATTTCTGTAAGTGCCTATGAGGCTGTGTCTGAAAGAGTTTAGCATTCAAATCAGCAGACTGAGTACAGAAGATAGACCTTACCATTGTGGTGGGCATCATATAGCACGTTGCCTGAATGGAACAAAAAGATAAAAGAAAGATAAGTTCTATCTCCTTCTGTTTGAGCTTAGACATCATCTTTTGCCCTTCGGCATAAGTGTGTCTGGTTTACAGGCTTTCAAAATCAAACTAGATTTATTCCATCAGTTCCCCAATTCTCAGGCCTTTGGACTCAGACTGACTTGCCTGGTTTTCTAGTTTGCAGATGACAGGTGGTGGGACTTCCTGGCCTCCATCACTGGGTGACCCAATTCCTATAATAAATCTCTTCTCATATATATTTCTGTAGGTTCTGTTTCTCTGGAGAACCCCAATTAATGCATTTCTCATCCTTTTTTTCTTCTATATCACACATGATTTTGAAATTTATATTTGTGGCACAGCATATACATGGACCAAAATGTAGACATTTCTTAAATTGTTAAAAGGAAAATGCAAATTAATAATGAAATAACAATAAAAAAATCACACAGACCATGTATTGGTATAATAGTCATATAAAGTTTGTAGCAAACAAATATTCTTTAAAAAGCTTAAAAGATAGCATAGAGCAAGGAGAAATGGTTAATTTATTTGATTAGAAAATGTTTAAAGAATGTTTTGATTATTTTCTAGATACCTACTCAACAAATATTATGAGTTAGACAACCAGCAAATATATACTACATATACTACTAAGAAAAAACAAGTTTCAATTGCTTTTTAAAAATTGAAGGAAAGTTAGACTTCAAAAGTAAAAACTTCTGTGGTTCAAAGGATACTATGAAGAAAGTGAAAAAAGAACTTACAGAATCCCATAGCATGTATATCAAATCATATATCTGAAAAGGAGCTTGGATGCAGAATGTATAAAGAATCTTACAACTCAATTATAAAGAGACAACTCTATTTTTAAAAATGGGCAAAGGATTTGAACAGACATTTCTCCAAATAAGATATAAAAATTGTTGATAAATAAGCTCATGAAAATATTCTCAATATTAATAGCCATCAGGAAAATAAAAATCAAAAGCCATATATTAGGATGTATGGTTATACTAAAAGGAGAGAGAGAGTGTTAGGGAGGATATGGAGAAATTAGAGCTTTCATGTACCACTGGTGGGAATGTAGAATAGTGCAGTCACTTTGGAAAAAAGTCCAGCAGTTCTTCTAAAAAATAAACAGAGTTATCATAAGACCCAGCAATTCTACTCCTAGATATATATCCAAGAGAAATGAAAACACACATCCACAAACAAAATCTGTACACAGATGTTCATAGAAACATTTTTAGTAAGTAGCCAAAAAATGGAAAGAATCCAAATGTCCCTCAAATGTTGAATGGCTAAGCAATGTATAACATATTCATACAATGGGATATTACTTAGCCATAAAAGGGGAATGAAGTACTGATTCATATTATACCATGATAAACCTTGAAAACATTATGTTAAGCGAAAGAAGTCAGTCATAAAGACTGACGTTGTGTTATTCCATTCACATGAGGTGTCCAGAATAGATAAATACTTGGGACAAAAAGTAGATTAGTAGTTGCCTAGACTGGGGAGGTTTGAGGGAAATGGGGAGTAACTACTAATACCGGGTTTCTTTTTGAGGTACTGAAAATGTTTGAAAATTGGTTGTACTGATAGTTGCCCACCTCTATGAACACGCTAAAAACCATTGAATTATGCACTTTAAATGTGGGAATTATATGGTATATTGTATTCAATTGTATCTCAATAAAACTGTTATATATAAAAAATGAAAGGTATGCTTCTGGTTCTGCAGAGACAAAGCGTTTCTCTGATTCTACTGAAAAATGGAATAGCCCCATTGTTATTCCCATGTTTTCCTTCTTATAACTAAAAAAACCTCTAGATATTTTACAATAACAAGTATAGGAAAATGGAAAAGTGAAAATAAGAAAGGGTGCAACTTAGGGACCTCAGAACCTTAGGAATGACATGGTGGTGAGTTTCCTGGATTTCCTCATTGCCTCCCACATATGTCAGAGCAGTGCAGAAGCCTCCAACACAGAACTGGCAACACACATAGATAAAAATGGCTCCAAGGAAATCTTTTCCCTGAAGGCAAAGGATTCAAAGAGTGTGGTCTAACAATGGAAAACCCTCCTCTGGCCAAAGACCAGTGGAAAATCCACCTTCCTACCTTTCACAGTTTCAACTGGGACCAGTTGGGAGTTGATTTTCCACCACCACTCCCGACCCTCTGTCCCGGGGAAGTAGGCAGCACACCCTGACTCCCCTACTATGTGGTATTGTTGGGACCCAGTTGGAAGCTATTCTTCTATCTCTCCCTGTGGAAGCCCACAGCTGTTATGTATCTGGTTCCTCTCTTGGTGTATCTGGTGGCAGAGTAGAATTGGCAGCTGATCTTCCATTCCCTGCCTGGCAGATGTAGTCAGTCCTCTTATTCTCCTGCCAGGGTAGTATCAGTGAGGCTAGGGGAAGCAGATCTTGCATTCCTCACTTAGTGGAAGCAGATTATACTCTGATTCCCCCCATCAGGGTAATACTAGCAGGGTCTGATGTGGTGACTTAAGGCTCAACCCCTACTCAGCAGCAATAAGACCTAACTTGGTAGTGTGATGTGAGGCTAGTTGATACTAGGTTTCAACATCTGCCATCACATTTCAGCAGGTCCTAGTAGAGAGCTGAGCTTCTACCCTCATCTGTCATTATGGAATGGAAAGAAGTGGTGGCAGGTAAACCTAGTTGGTACCTTGGTTTTCTATCTCTTCCCTCAGTGTCGATGGGACCCAATGCAGAATTGAGTTTCTGACCCCACCAGGTATCAACAAAGCAGTCAGCCCCTCTTATTCTCTCTGTAGTGGTGATGGGGAGGTGGTTATCTTTCAACCTCATTCAGAGCCAAATAGGCAGTGCAAGGCAGTGCTACATTTTGGCTAGAGTGGTATTGGCAGGGACCAGAGGGAAGCTGATCATACATGCTGACTTGGCCTTTACACTGTACTTAAAAAGGGGGACTGACTGCTGAAAAAAGATTCGATAAGATCCAGAGGCTCATGAGATAATATCCAAAATGTCTAGGGTGTAAAGAAAGTTACTTGTCATACCAAGAACCAGGAAAATAACATGAATGAGAAAAAATTCTATAGACACTAACACTGCGATGAATCAGATTTGGAGTTATTTAACAAGGATTTTAAAGCAGCTGTAATAAAAATGTTTCAACAAGTAACCATGGATTCTTGAAACATATGAAAAAAACTTAGGAAATCTGAACAGAGGAAAAGAAATTCTGAGAAAAGACCAAAGGGCAGTTATAGAACTGACAAATATAATAAACAAAATAAAAACTCATGGGGTAGCCTTAATAGTAGAGATGACAGAGTATAGAATCAGAGAACTTAAGTACAGATCAATAGACATTACCTAATCTGAACAATAGGGAGAAAGTGGCCTCAAAAAGCAAAAAACAAAAACAGAGTCTCAGGGACCAGTGGGACAATAGCAATAGAGATGACATTTGTGTCATACAATTTCTAGAATGAGAGGAAAGAGTGAAACTGAAAAAATTAGTTGGAGAAATTAAGACTGAGATGTCCTCAAATTTGCCTATGGATATCACATAAGCCTATGGATATAAACAAACCCAAATTGGATAAACCCAAAGAAATACATGCCAAGACACATAGTATTGGAGATCCTACCAACTAAAGATAATAATAATAAAAATCTTGAAAGCGACATATTACTTACAGAGAGATACCAATTTGAATGATAGTGAATTTCTCACCTGATAGCATAGAGGGCAGAAGGAATGGCATAACATTTTTCAAGTATCAAAGAAAAAAATCATCCATGAATTTTATATCCTGGAAAAATATCTTTTTGAAATGGAGGGGAAATAAGACATTCTTGGGTAAAGGAAATCTAGGAGAATTTGTTGCTAATAGACATACCTTTAAGAACAACTAAAGGAAGTTCTTTAAATAGAAATATGGTAGAAGGTTTGAAAATTCCAAAAGGAAAGATGAACATCAGGATGGATAAAAATAGAAGTAAATATAATAGGCTATCCTAGTTCTGGTGAGTTTCTTAAATATTTGATAGGTGAATCAAAAGTCACAATACCAACTGATCTGATGCTCAATCTATGTAGAGAGAAATACTCAAGACAACTACATTCAAACAGTAGGAAGGATAAAAAGACTTAAATAAAAGTATGTTTCTACATTTGACTCAAAATGGTAAAATGTTAATATTAGTCACTATGATCGGTTATATATGTATATTGAAATACGTAGAGCAACCATTAAGAAAAGTATACAAGGTTAATATACTTAAAAACTAAAAATAAAATGAAATCCTAAAATGGGGTGCCTCAGTGGCACAGTGAGTTACATGACCAGCTCTTGGCTTCAGGCAGTGATCTTAGGGTGGTTAAGATCAAGCTCCTACATTTCTCTGGCCCTCTCCTTCTGCCCCTCCCCTCTGTGCGTGCTCTCTTTCATTCTTTCTAAAATAAATAAATAAATCTTTAAAGAAAAAAAATTCTAAAATATGTTCAAGCAACTTACTGAAAGATAAAAAAAGAGAAACAAAAGAAACAAACAGGAAAAAAAAAAAAAAAAAAAAAAGGAAGACTTAAGCCCAAACATGTAAAGGATACTGCTGTGGCCTGAATGTGGAACCTCCATGATGTGATTAGTGTCCTTATAAGATGAAGAGAGCTGTCCCTTTCTCTCTGCCATATGAGGATACAATAAGAAGATGGCCTTTAGCAAATCAGGAAGCAAATTCTCTTTAGACACTAGATCTGCCAGTGCCTTGACCTTGGACTTCTCAGCCCCCAAACTGTGAAATAAATGTTTGTTATTTAGGCTGCTCAGTATGTGGTATTTTTATTATAGCAGCCTCAACTAAGTTACCTTAAAAGTAAGTGATCTAAAGACACCACTTAGAAAGCAGAAATTGGTACAGTAGACTAAAAACAAACAAAAATTATTCAACAATCACTTTCTAGAAGTTCATTTCAATACAACCTTGTAAGTAGGTTGAAAGTAAAGAAAAGTGAACCATGCAAATATTAAAGAAAAAAGCAAGAATGGCTATCTTAGTATCATATAGACTTTATTTATGTTTTCGAAGATTTTATTTATTTATTTGGTGTGGTGAGGAAGAGGAAGAGAATCTCCAGCAGACTTTGTGCTGTGCACAGAGCCTGACACGAGCTTAATCCCATAATCTGAGATCATGACTTGAACTGAAACAAAGAGTCAATCACTTAACTGACTGAGCCACGCAGATGCCCTCAGATAGATTTTAGAGCAAAGAAAATTCCTGTAGACTAAGAGGACATTACGTAGTGACAAAAGGATCAATTCACCAGAAGGACATAACAATCCTAATGGTGTAAAAATGAAATGATAGAATCAAAATACATGAAGGAAAAACTATAGAGCTTATAGGACAAATAGACAAAGCCACAATTATAGCTGTGGATTCCAAGACTTTTCTCTCAGCAATTGGTAGCACTCCTAAACAGCAAGTCAGCAAAGATATAGAAGAACAGTGCGATAAAGTCAACCTAGAGGGTTTATTTGACATATATAGGGTGCTTTACCCAACGATGGCACAATATATTGTTTTCTCAAATGGCCTTAGAACATTTATCAAGATAGCCCATGTTCTCTGCCTTAAAACAAACCTTCACAGATATGAAGGAATTAAAATTATACAGAGTTTGTTCTTTGGCCACGATCGAAGCAACCTGGGTATCAATAACAGAAAGATAATAGGAAACTCTTCAAACATGAGCAAATTAAATAAAACAACTCTAAATAATCCATGGATCAAAGACAAAATCGTAAAGGAATAGAAAACAACATAAAACTGGATGAAATTAAGACACAACGTCAAAATATTTGAGATGCAACTAAAGATGTGGGGAAGTTTCTAGTATTAAATGCTTCATTAGAAAGAAAAGAAGGGTCTGAAATTAATAATCTAAATTTCTTTTTTTTAAGATTATTTATTCATGACAGACACAGAGAGAGAGGCTGACATAGGCAGAGAGAGAAGCAGACTTCATGCAGGGAGCCTGATGTGGGACTCGGTCCTGGATCCCCAGGATCACACCCTCAGCTGAAGGCAGGCATTAAATCACTGAGCCACCCATGCAGCCCAATAATCTACGTTTCTACCTCTGAAAATAAGAAAAAGAAGAGCAAAATAAACTCAAAGCAAGTGGAAAGATAAGACATCAATGAAATTGAAACAGAAAAACAGTAGAAACAATAGAAAAAAATCAATTTAAAAATATTGATAATTTTCTAGCAGGACTAACAAAACATCCATTTCCAGAATAAAATATGTGATATAGTGACAGATCCTGCAGACATTAAAAGGATAATATAAGAATATTATGAATAGCTTTATGCTCATAAATATGACAACTTAGAAGAAATAGACCAAAAATTTAAACTGCAAACTTCTAAACTTTAATCAAGATGAAAAAAGTAAGCTGAATGGTCCCATCACCATCAGAGAAATTAAATCTGTAACTAAAATCTTCTGAAAAATAAATTTTGCCCAAATCGTTTCACTGGAGAATTCTACCAAAATTTTAAATAATTGACAATTTTTACATAATTTACCCCAGAAAATAGAGAATTGAAATCTTTTCACTCATTTTATGAGGCTAGTCTCATTTTGATACCCAAATCAGACAAAGATAGTACCAAAAACAACCCTCCCCAAACCCTACAGATGCAGTACTTTCCATGAATTTAGACACCAAAGTCCTCAACAAACTATTAATAAATTAATAAATCCAACTATGTATGAAAAGAATTATATACCGTGAACAACTGGGACTTTTTCCAGGAATACAAGGTTAGTTTAACACTTGAAAATCAATATAATCTACCCTATCAACAGGCTACAAAAGACAGATCATATGAATATATCAATTGATGCAAAAAAGGATTTGAAAAATTGAATATTAATGATAAAGACATTTAGCAAACTAGGATTAGAAAGGAATTTCCTCAGATTGATAAATCCTATGTATAAAAACATATAAGTACCATTATACTTAATGGAAAAAGACTGAATGCTTTCTCTCTAAGATCAGGATAAAGGCAAGGATGTCTGCTTTTACCATTTTTCTTAAACACAGCACTAGTTGTTCTAGCCACTGCAATAAGGCAGAAAAAGTAGAAAAAGACATACAGTTTGGAAAAGAAGAAACTAACTTTTCTTTATTGGTAGATGACCTGATTGTCTTTGAAGAAAGTCCCAATGAATCAACATACAATTTCCTATAATTAACAAATTAGTTCATCAATTTCACAGGATACAAGAAATCAATCTTATTTCTATGTACCAATAATGGCGTATGGAAATTAAAATGAAAAAAAATAATTCCATTTATAATCAGCCCAAAGAAAATGAAATATTAGTTATAAACATTAAAATATGTATAGGATCTGTATGCTAAGAATTATAAATGCTCATAAAAGAAATTGAAGAAGACCTAAATAAATAAAATATCTAAATAAATTGTTATGTTTATGAAGTGGAAGACTCAACATAAGAAAGATGTCAGTTTTCCCCAAATTAATCATAGGATTTATGAGATTCCTATCAAGAGACAAGCAAAGTTTTCTGAAGACACAGACAAGCTTTTTCTAAGAGTTACGTGGAAAGTCAAAATCCCTAGTATAATGAAAACAATCTTGAAATAGAAAAAGTGGGAGAGGGATCCCTGGGTGGCGCAGCGGTTTGGCGCCTGCCTTTGGCCCGAGGCATGATCCTGGAGACCCGGGGTCGAATCCCACATCAGGCTCCCTGCATGGAGCCTGCTTCTCCCTCTGCCTGTGTCTCTGCCTCTCTGTCTCTCTCTCTGTGACTATCATGAATGAATAAATAAATAAAAAAAAATCTTAAAAAAAAAGAAAAAGTGGGAGAAATCCAATATTAAATTCTAATATATAGCTATTACAATCAAGATCATGTGGTTTTGGTGGAGGGATAGACATAAAGATCAATGGAGGAGAATAGAGAATCCAGAAATAGATCCACACAAAAATACACAACTGATTTTTCACAAAGGGGCAAAAGCGATTCAATGGAGGAAAGAAACTTTCAACAAATGCTGTTACAGTATAGATGGCCCTTGAACTAGACAGATTGGAACTGTACGAGTCTACTTGTGCACATATTTTTTTCTTTTTTTGATAAATACAATACAGTACTGTAGTGTATTTTGTTTTTTAAATTGATTTTCTTAATAAAATTTTCTTTTCTCTAGCTTATTTCTTGTAGGAATGCAGAATATAACATACATATACAAAATATTTGTTGATGGACTATTCATGTTATCAGTAAGTCTTTAGGTCAACAGTAGGCTCTTTGCAATTAAACTTTTGAGGAGTCAAATGTTATGCATGGATGTTCGTCTGCAGAGGTCTGCACCTCTAACCCTCATGTTGTTTAAGGGTCAACTGTAATTGGACATCCACAGGCAAAAACAA
The DNA here is from genome assembly GCF_905146905.1 of Nyctereutes procyonoides. Taxonomy (NCBI): domain Eukaryota; kingdom Metazoa; phylum Chordata; class Mammalia; order Carnivora; family Canidae; genus Nyctereutes; species Nyctereutes procyonoides. The sequence continues at coordinate 25,684,468 of NW_026575146.1, forward strand.
ACAAAAATAAAAAACCTTGACAACAAGTAAAAACCATGAAGCTCACACTTTTATTATAATTTAAAAATTTTTATCAGGATTGTACTTATTTCATAAAATGATTTGGTAAGACTTTCTTCCCCTTCTCTTATCTGAAATTACATAAAGTTGTTATTATTTCTTCCTTAGAAAGTTTAATATAGTTTGCCAAGAATACTTTGTGGCCTGAAATTTCTTTATAGAAAGGTTTTGTATTATGAATACAATTACTTTAGTTTGGATGAGGCTATTTAGGTTTACTATTTCTTCTTGTTCTTAGTTTTGATAATTTAAATTTTCCAAGAAATTTGACAGTTTGACTAGATTGTTGAATTTAATTTTCATAATTTTTCTTTATGATCTTTTCAGATCTTCAGAGTCTTCAGTGGTATTTTCTCTTTAATTCTTGGTATAGATAATTTTTGTGTTTTGCCTTCTTTTTCTTTAGATCAGCTAGGGCTTTATTACTTTTATCAATTTTTAAAGAACTAACCCATGTGAATTTCTGATTTCCTTTTTCACTTTTTATTTTGCTGATTTCATTCTCTTATTTTTACTAAATCCTTCATTCTATTTTCTTTGAAATGATATATTGTGGAAACTCTAGATATTATTTTTCTCTAAACAGAATGAGTTTGGTTCTAGCAGGGAGCTGAACTATGAGATATTGCTTTAGGATGATGGAGGCTTGGCTTTAGGCTTTGTTAGGTAGATCTTTATTTTGATTTTGCTGTTGGCTCTTAAGTTATGGTTCATTTTTGTGTCAATGAGAAGTCACTCATAACTTGGCAAGACATGAACCCCAATGTTCTTCTTGTGGGAAGCTGCAAAAATTTTTGCTCAGCTTTATTACTTTCAGTTGTTGGTGACTCCCCTGGGCTTTTTGGAGTCTTGCTGTCTCATGAGCTGTTCTGGAGTCAACCAAGGATCTGAGGGGAGTTTCCACATGGATTTTGATATTTTCCACTATGAGTCCCTCAGTTTCTGTGACTCTAAATATGTCCTCTGACTTCCCAGGGCAATAAGAGTGCAGCCTTCTCCTTGATCACTATTTCTGTACCTGGGCTGGGAAATGCCCTTAGAGAAAAGCCAAACAAATATGATCTTACTTAGTCTGCTTCCTCTCTCTCAAGAATTGAATCCTCTCCAGTTTCAATCTGCTTTTGGTCACTCTCCAGTGCCTTTACACAGTTGCGTTTTATACTTCATTTACAGTTTGTAATTGTATGGGCAGGAGAATTACTCTGATAACAAGTAACTCCACGATTACCCTTAGAACATAATAGAACTCATTTTATTGTTAACATTACACTACAGAAATTTTGCAGATTTTTATCTGATTATTATTATTATAAACATTCATTATTGCCAATTTCACTTCCATTTCCTCTTTATTATCACTTTGTCTTTGATTTAGCAAATGTAATTGTTGTGTTTTTATTCACAGAGGTGTTTTGACATCATTTCCTTGGGTGCAAAATGGATGTAGATTTATATTAGATAGTTTATCCTTCCATTTTTCATTATTAAAAGTTAACCCATGGGTAAGATAAAAAAAAGAAACCATTGAAAGTAAAATCACAGAACTCACAAGCATTTAATTCCCATGTCTAATAGTGCACACCTTTAACTTGATAATTGTCAAGTAATAGTAGTACTGTAATGTCTCATGATTACCATTGTGCATCCTTTGGGCACTGTGGTCAGGCAGCACTGCACTTGAAGCCATCAGGGTAATGGCTGAAATGAGGTTTTTGTTTTCCTTCTTGCTTTGGCTTCATAATCCCACGGCGACTCCTGGTTAGGACGTTTTTGTTTTCAAACTTCAATGAGCTGTGTTCACAAAGAAGCAGAACCGTGGCAGGAGAATGAGAAGGTAAATGAGCAGGCCATGGAGACGGAGGGAGTCCATACTTGAACAATTATAAATTGTTCACGGGGAATGGTTGAATATATTTTAGGGATCTTGACTTTTGGCAACACATTTACTGAGAAAATAGCTCCCATTACTCCACAATGAGAGTGTTCAACGAGTAAGAGCTCAGGGCTCCACAGAATTAATCTTCTCAGTCTTTCTTCAAGAATCCATTAGTAGGTCAGAGGGCTTAGCATCAGCTTCATTCTCTACTATTGTTTTTCCTCCCATGGCTTTTTTCCCTTCTGCATGGACTGTTTTTTTCTTTTCCTTTTAGAAGCTATAAAATATATAAGGGATAAATGAGTTTTCCTTCATCAGAGTCCCTAGAGTGTTAGTCATTATGTGAGTGCATATGGTACTTAGTAATAACATGGGTATCATTTAACAAAATGGCTGTTTATAAGGTTAAACAGAACATTGTTAATAACCAATATATGGATTTTTTAAGTAATTCAGAATATTTGCTAGTATATACGTAAATGTAAATATTTTAGGTGGAAGAAATGCAAATTTTCAAGCCACTGCCCCTCCATCAGGTTTGCTGTAATTTTCATTAAGCTTGTTGAAAAGTTAATGGATATAGGCGTGTACATTTTGACTTATGAAGTTCAATACTTATAGGCAGTACTTTTATCAACTTGAAAACTAAAGTGTATTGAAATATTCTTAAGGAGGAACACTGTATTCAATTGTTTGTAAAAGTTAATAAGCCAATCATTATTGATCTCCATACTAAGTGTCCTCACTAGTATTTTTCATTTTTAATAAATGTAAATAGGAGTTTGAAAATTTTATTGGTATGAAGGAGGGCTAGATATTGTGTGTACTAGTGATATGGATCTGGCTGAGAACTTTAAGACATGAGTTTTTAGAGTGTAAGTGGAAGATAAAACTCTTATCAGGACCTAAAATTATAGGCCCACCAAGTGGTATAAACATCTATATATTCAAATAAAAAGAGTCCCACCAAAGAGGCTAGCCAGACTCTCTTCTGTATCTTATCCTCTAAGCAGCCTGGCAGTTGAGTAAGCTTAAGTTGGGTTCGAACTGACAGAGAAAAAGTTTCCTCTGATAATTTTATTCTTATCTGAATATGATGTTCTGTTTGCTGTACTTGCCCTATTGTTAGTCAGGCATTACTCTTTTACATTGGTATATATATATCCCATGGTTTATAAGCACTATATTTAAAGTACCGTAAGTAACACAGAGGCCAGGATATAAGGATGATATAAGTGCAGCAGTGGCAAACGCATTGATTTACAATTTGATCCATTTACCTAAGTGGCTGCCTTCTTCCCTCACTAGTTTTTGTGGATTCCTTCCAAAGAAGTAAATTCAAATGAAGAGGACTACCCTTTCAGAGATTTTCTTTTGCCAGTCACATGTGGGTAATTGTAGTCTCTTGCTAGAAGCTCAAAGAGTACAAAATATTTAGTTTTCTAGTTGCTGAATTGGAAGTACGTATGTTTTAGGAACATAAGGTGAAACTTCTGGTTTTATGTAGCAGTTAAAATTTGAAATTGCGATGAGGTGAATAGCTCACCAGAAAGCCCTCACAAGAATGTCTCATGAGAAAGACATATTGAGGGGAAGTGGGTAGCGAGGATGAACCAGGAGAGCCCAACGTGAAGGGCGCCTGGGACGATGATGGGTGGAAATGGGTGGGAACTGAAGTCCTCTTGGTCTCTTCCTGTTTCGGAAGTGATGTTTAGTGAGATACGGGAAATGAGGAAGTGAAAGGGAGAGATAACAGAAGGGCAAAGTGCCTAGAGAATTTTGGTAATAGCATTAAGAGCTTTTCTGGATTGGTGGGTGAAATGACAGACAATGGTTGCAGTGCAAAAGAGAAGAAAAAAAATCTTCCTGTAGGTTATAAATTAAATCACAAAAATTGTATTTGATATGCAAGTAAAGACTACAGTTCCTTTTAAACTACTCTTAGTGGCTGAGCTGCGCTGCTTTGAATGTCACTTTGAGGTGAGGCTGAGCCACATGGGGTCCTGGGTTTATTTTGTTCGCAAAAATTCATGGTTTCTAAGTCTGAAAAGATACATTAAAAGCTGATTTATGTTTTAGAATAAGAGACACAAAACCTGGAATAGAAAGCACAATAGACTCCTTAGGTTCTTACTCTGCTCTTCTACCAATTATCTATATGACTCTGGGAAATTTTTTAGATGTTCTGGGCCACATTGTCTTAATTTGTTAAATAAAGGGCTAGATGAGGTAATTGAAAGGTTAGTTTTTACCTCTAAAATTCTATACTTTATGAGTTAAAATGTCAGCATGAGCAGATGCAGTTATTTTATAACTTAGGACTGTTAGCACTTTTATAAAACAATAATGCCAATAAGACTAGCTATGCCTTAATGCATCTTTTTTTTCCCTACATCAGTAATTATCTAGGTATTATCTATGTCTCATTTAATTTTGACAGTAGTCCTTCAGTGTGCGTATGTTTATCCCCATTTTATAGTTGAGGAAACCAAGGAAGTTTAAATTAGCTAAGACCTTAAGCTTCCAGCTAATTGACGTTAGAAATGAGATTTGAACGTAGGTCTGCCTGGGTCAGGCTGGTGTCTCACACCTCAGGGACATATGTCTACAAAGGAAGACTTAAGCCCCTGACCTGAGTATCAGAACTAGCAATCTCCAAAGGGCATTGCAGCAATTTCTAGCATCTCTAGAGTGAGGTTTGGCAGGGAGCTATAATCATTCAGTCAGCTGGAGCCCCAGTGTGGCATCCTGCCTAATCTTCTCCAGCTCTATAGAATTCACTAGGCGAAGAATTGCTGCTGTTTCCTTCCCTCCCTGAAAACACCACTATTTATATTTAAGGTGAGCCTACAGCTTGGTCTGTGCAAGGCGGAACCAACTGATGGGTGCAGAAAGAGGGGGAGTGAGGTGCAGAATGGCATTCTTACAGACTCCAGGCTCCTTGTTTTTAAACTTCAGGCCTAAAGCATCTCTACTTGTGTTCATAGCTACTCTAGAAAGATCCTATTGGGTTTTCACTATTACCACTTGCCCAGAATCTCAGTGAGTCTCTTAGGAAAAACAATTCTGAGGGTTTTGACTCCCTTTTTGTTAAATATAATTTAAAATCAATCCACAGCCCAGACAGGCTGTAAATACACTATAATCACCATTCTCCTCTCCTTTCTCCCCTCTCCCCTAAGACAAACATAATCCCCCCTTTCACTGGCTGCAAAACTCAAGCCCCCTTGCATATCTGAGTATATAGACCCAGATCGGGAAGGGAGAATGATGTATGGAGCTGTCTGCATCCATCCAGCTGACATGCCATCTTATACCCAAACCAAATTTATGGAAGAAATATCTCGGTTGAGTCCCAGAGACAAAGAGCAACGATAGGAGCTTGTTGTCTTGACATATAAATCAGGTTGTGAGATTTTAGGGAATGAATCACAGTCGTCTTCTACATAAATTTTTATGCACAATTATGGATCTTTCCAGGTAGAATGAATTGTTCTTTTCCGTGGTCCTAAACCACATGTATTTACATCTCTATTATCATAGGGATTCTCTCTTTTTCTTTCATTACTGTGATTTATGTTTATGCCTTATCTCTCCTCCTAGACTATAAACTTCTTAAGTCCAGATACCATATTTATAGACTTGAACTGAATATTCAAATCTTCAGAAATGGAGCTTGCATCTTGATCATATTCTCCTACCATATATCTATGAAACATCTGAAGTTAAATTTGAAAGTTCAGAATAATGAAGTTCAGAATTCAAGGTGGGCTAAAATGCTTAGAGTTACTTCCTTATAGTAAACAAAATGTTAGGAAAGAGGATTAGTAAGATACATAACATGTCCTTACCATTCGGCCAAGTCAGATCCTAACAATAGGAGAAATTCTGTGAAATAGAAAGAAAGATGTAATCCTTTATCTATTGACAAGCTCCCTTCACAAATCCAGGCTAGTTTGTCAACACGGAGCAGTGCTCCTTCAGCCGTTCTAGGCTTGTGGAAGACACAGTTACCCTTTTTGTCCCCTCAGAGGAAAAAGATACATAGGATAATAATACACCTCAAAGTGAGATAATCCTTATCAGATTCTATCTGTTGTTAATATTCTAAACTTTATTTACTGTGATTCATTAGAGATGATCAGTTTTATTTCCATTCCAAAGCACTTTGGAGCTATTTTTTTTTCTACTATTCCTTTTTTGAAGTACATCCTTTCTCTATTTCTATCTATTGATCTTTTATTTAGATCAATGTATGAAGTTTTAGAGATTTTCACTGATAAATTCCGGAAGGCCAATAAAGCGACATTTAGCCCTAGGATCCTGAAAATCAAGATTGTGTCAGGGCTTTTCATTTGCCTGTCATGTATTTATTATCTTTTTATCTACCTGCCTATCTGTTATCATTTCTCTATCTATCATCTATTCATCCATCCATTTATCCATCTTTTTTCTTAGTCCAAGAAGCTGACTTTTTTGTTTGTTTTTAAAGATTTTATTTATTCATGAGAGACACAGAGAGAGGCAGAGACACAGGCAGAGGGAGAAGCAGGCTCCATGCACGGAGCCTGATGTGGGACTTGATCCTGAGACTCCAGGATCACACCCTGGGCCGAAGGGAGGCACTCAACCACTGAGCAACCCAGGTGTCCCAAGAAGCTGCCTTTGATAAACAAATAATTCTCTAGTTTTGCAAGCATATTTTTCCTCCTTCCCTCTTGCCTTGTCTATCTTCCTCTTTTCTTTCCATCTTTCCTGCCTTGAATTTCTACAAGCCAGCCACTGTTTACAAGGGAAATAAATACATACAACCCTTGATATTGAGGATGAGAGGACTTTATAGTATATTAGTGATGTAGGCTGGCAAACAAACACAGGAAGCGGCTCTCGTGGATATATTCAAAGTAAAATGAGAGCTGAGAGAAAGGAACAGGTAAGAAAAAGAGATAACATTTGAGTTGAAATTTGAAGGATGAGTGAGTAGGAGTTTTTATATAGACATTTCAAGCAGAGAGAATTACATATGCCTAGACATAGAGAAGAGTGAGTCAACAGGGCATGTTCTGAACATTAGAGACATTCAGTATTGCCTGCAAGGCAGGTGTGTGGGAAGGGTTGGGGATGAGATGATGGGAGACGGTGACCTTGGCTGCCATGTGAGGCATTTGTCCTTTATCTCAAAGGCTCTGAGAGCCATTCAAGGATTTTAAGCAGGGTTTTGAGCAGCTCTAATTTTCATTTTAGGTAGATAGCAGAGCAATTTTGGAGGAAGGGAATGGGAAAGGAAAGTTGTCCTACCTCTCATATCATTACAGATTCTTGTATGTCACTCCAGATGAGAGATACTAAGAAATAGAAAAAGGACCGTGACAATGACAATGGCAAGCAGGGGAAAATCAAAGAATTGTGTCGGAGATAAAATTAACTTAACTCAATGGTTGGATGACTGGGATGACAAGAGAGACTCCAAAGCCTTTTAGCTCTCTTATTGAACTCCTTGTATGTTTTTCATTAGAGTCTAACATTCGTTTTATTAGACATTGAACTTTGCTATTTCATATGTACTCAAGTAATCAATTGGCCAGAATAGCCTATCAGCATGAGCCGAAGAAGTTCCATTTTGTGGTCTATCATCACATTATAGAGTTGGACCTCTGCTGAATTCCTGCCTGAGATTTTAGATTTAGAATTTATGAAAGAAAATCTGTGGAGTACATTGAGGTCTATATTCCTAATAGATGACTGAGGGTTTTTTTTGTTGTTGTTGTTAAGGTGAGCATTTAGCATATAGGAGGACATTTATTGACTTGAGAAACAGATAACATAATTGTTAATTGAAAAAGTATGCTGCAAAGTAGCAAGGACATATAATTTTATTCTTGTTGAAAAAAAAAACCTGTGTATAACTCTATACCAACCCATCGGGCATATATCATGATTCATTTTTCTTGGTCTTTTCTCCATTTTCTTTAACAATTATGTATTACTATTGTAATAAGAACTAGAAAATATGGGGGTCACTGATTTGCATCTACAGTTGACTCTTGAAAACATGGGCTTGAATTGCATGGATCCACTTATATGAGGATTTTTCTTTTTTTATGAAGACAGTACTGTAAATGTATTTTCTCTTTTTTATGATTTTCCCTTTAAAAAAGATTTATTTATTTATTTTAGAGAGAGAGCATGATGGGGAGGGGCAGAGGGAGAGGGATAGAGTAGACTTAAGTCGTCTTCTGACTGAGTGGGGAGCCTGGCACTGGGCTCCACCCTGAGATCATGACCTGAGCTGAGATCAAGAGTTGGATGCTTAACTGATTGGGTCACCCAGTTGCCCCCTTTTTATGACTTTCTTAATATCATTAACATTTTCTTTTCTTTATTTTATTGTAAGAATATAGCATATTGTGTATATATATAGCATACAAAATACCTGTTAATTGACTGTTTATGTTATCAGTAAGTCTTTTAGCCAACAACAGTAGGTGATTTATAGTTAAAATTTGCAAGAGCCAACAGTTATAAGAGGATTTTCAACTGTGTTGAAGTTTGGTCCCCCTAATCCCTATGTTGTTCAACAGTCAACTGCATATTCACTTGAGTTACCCTGGTGTCTCTCTGAGGAAAACTGCTGATGTGCGTTTAAATAGGTGGTGCTTTCCTTTGCTGGCTCCTTGGAGTAGGAGCTGAGACTGGGATGGCCACCTGCTCTGGGAACCTTCCTGTTGGTTACTCACAAGCTACCTCTTTTAGGCTAACTTCTCCTCATAGAGGGCAAACTCAATCAGGCATCTTTGGGTGCAACTGCTGAAGGTTAAGAGCTACAAGATGATGAGATGACCTGTGTTTTTAGAACAGGTTTGATCCTCAGGTGGGTGGCTTCTAGTCAGTACTCTTAAGCTAGGTTGAGGTAGTCTTATTCATAAGTGTGTAAACTCTTAAAAATATCTGATTTACTGGGGTACCTGAGGGGCTCAGTCAGTTAAGTGTCTGCCTTCTGTTCAGGTCATGATCCCGGGGTCCTGGGATCAAGCCCCACGTCAGACTTCCTGCTCAGTGGGGAGTCTGCTTCTCCCTCTGCCCCTTCCCCCTCCACTCATGCTCTCTCTCTCTCTCTCAAATAAATAAATAAAATCTTTAAAAAAATATGATTTAGCAAGCAATGACTGTCAGGAATCCTCAGAGCTCCAATGGTCTTTACAGTGTGCCATAAAGATGTATGTTACCTATGACAAGATTGGAAATATATTCATTAATTTTCAGATATTGTGATATGAAATAACTAGATCTATGAGATTCCCATAATTATCAACATATGAAACTTCTTGGCAGTTTTGAAAGAAATTTTTTTTTGAGAAAATGTTGTAGTTGGCGTGACTCCTGTTTTTAACTTGTGTTTAACATTCTCCTTTTGTTCCATCCTGAATAGTTGGAGGAGTGCATGATTGAACCTGTCAATTTGAAATATGGTTTTTAGATTTTAAGATATGGTAGAGATACTTTCTTTTTTTTCACATGGCTACAAGAATTTAGTAGCTATTTTGGAAGATATTTTTGTTCATATTTTGTGTGGCATTCCACCCAGATCATTCACTTTTTTCCATTCCAGTAATAATAATAACAATAGCTAAAATGACTGAAATACAAGTATGTGATGACACTATAAATTGGTTTATATAAATTATGTCATTTAAACTTCACAATACATTTATTTTTCAATTTTTATTTTTATTTTTTTAAAGATTTATTTATTTATTCATGAGAGACAGAGAGCGAGGCAGAGATACAGGCAGAGGGAGAAGCAGGCTCCCTGCGGGGACCCTGATGTGGGACCGATCCCAGGATCATGACCTGAGCTGAAGGCACATGCTCCACTGCTGAACCACCCAGGCATCCCCAAAATACGTTTATAAATAAATATTATTATATCCATTTTACCGATGAGTAAATGGACGCATAGAAAATTTAAGAAAATTCTTTAATGCTAAGAAGGTCATACAAACAGAACTGGGATTTGATGATCTGATTCTAGAGTCTTAATTACTTCATTATATCAGAGCTTTTATATTCTTTCTTTAATATATACATATATACACACACATTTATATACATATGTGTATACACACATATATAACTACAGAAGAAACACTATCAAGACTGGCAATCAGATACCTTCATGTTGAATTTTGTTCTTTGTATCTCTAAGTCTGTAATTTTAAAGAATTACTGATTGGCTTGAGAAAAAAAACTCTACTCATTGAAAATAGTGACAAATGAATATACATATGACAATGGGTAGAATCTGTCGTAAGAACATAGATTCAAGTTTTAACTTCAACAGAGCTGGGGCAAAAGAGAGTTCTCAAATGTGCATTTAACTTAGTGAGAACCTTTTAACAGTGACAGGTCTGAAGTTTTCAACTTATAACCACAGCTGTGTTGAAAACCTCAGGCACTCTTCTCACTTCAACTGGTTTTGCATTAAAAAATTGGTAAGAAGTGGCTATCTCCTAACTGGGGGACTTGCCAATACCCATTTTTATTCAGAAACTTTAGCTACAGTTTCTATCTCACACAAATGAGAAACTATATCTTAATTCAAGAAATTCCCAGAAGTATTCAAACTCATAAAGTGGAGAATATCACTAAAATGAAGTGAAATTTGGGCTAGAAACTAACAGCAAGCAAAAGAGTGATGTAGACAGCTTGTTCTTTTGGTTACCAACCTTCCCAGGAGCATTCTCTTCTTTTCATCCTAAGAGAGCAAGTGTCTGGAGGTCCCACATCCACCAAAATTATCTTCTTGATCCCTTATTAATCTGACTTGCAAGTGATTGAAAAAGAAGTGATGGGGAAGATGCCCTTCTAAAGAGATCTTCATTTTAGAGGTATTAGAGGTTTTACCTGAGGAGACAAATCTATAACAAAATTTTAGACAGGAATCAGGAAATAGAAGTAGTTATTATGTAAACTCATGGGAGTTTTGTAGTCCTTCAAGTGTACAGCCGTATTTGTCCTTATGCAAAGCTGATTCTGGCTCTTTAGTGAATGTTATCCTTTCTCAGATTCCGATGATCTCTTTTCTCTGGTCAAATCAGTCAACAACATTCAAACGTCCAGTGTATAAAAAGGGGACCATGACAATGATTCTTGTCCTTTAATTTCACACTACTAGAAAGAAAGGAACTACAGATGATAAAACCCATAATTAACATTTGTTTGTTGTGTCACAGTTTGCAAAACACTTTTTATATGCATTGTCCCATTTAATCTTTGCCATGTTTTTGAAAAGTAGACATTTTTGCTATTTCAACTTTACAGTTAAAGGCACTAAGCTTTAGAGAGGCATTGAGCCAGTCTCAAGTCATCTGGCTATTAAACTGCAAAGTGAGGGCTTGAACCCATGTCATTGCTTCTTGCAATTCTTGGGACATGGTAGCTAAATAAATATTGATTTTCTTTCTCATTTCTTCACTTGCCTTCTACCCTCCTGCCCCTATTCATTGTTCCCTTCCTTTTTCCTTTAAATCTATCAACTCGCCAATTCCTCCTCATGAAAATAAATCCTATAAATGTGAAATATCAGTAGTGTCACATAAATAAGTTTTAATATTATTTTGTTGGGCAAGTGTGTGTGTGAAACAAATATGTATATGTATAACCCTTGAATAACAACTATTAATGAATATACAGTGAGTGAATGAGTAAATCAACAAATTAGGACAGCAGAGAAATCTGGGCAAGTTGGGAGTTTATCAGCCCAAGAGAAGTAATTGTGTGGATATCTTTGGTCTTCCCTCTCTATAATGAGGATCTCATTTACTTTGTACTTTATGAGCAATTAACTGAAAGATTTCACAAATAAAGCTTCTAATTTAGAATTGAATTTCTTACATGTTATAGTTGTAGGAGACATGAAAATTGGGGTCACATCTGTACAATCAGAAAATGGTAATTTTTAAAAAAGATTTTTCTTATTCATTCATGAGAGACACACACAGAGAGGCAGGGACAAAGGCAGAGGGAGAAGCAGACTCCTGGGGGGCGGGGGGGCGCCTGAAGTGGGACTCAATACCAGGACCCCAGGATCATGACTGAGCCAAAGGCAGATGCTCAACCACTGAGCCACCCAGGCGTCATGAAAATAATCATTTTTGATTTGGCTTCTTTGCTCTGCTCTATGCTGCATTGTGCCAAAAATCCAGGAAGGCAGAGGCTTGCTGCTGGGGTGCTTGCTGCTGCACATGCATTGGGGAAAGGCTGCTCTCAGTTCAGGGCCTGCGGAAAGTGACCTGGCAGCGTAGTCCTTCAGCATTGTCACATCGTTTCCATGTAGAGCAGGGAGGAGGGGGGTTGGGGAGAAAGAGGTGAATGTGAGGGCTAGGAGGGCCGGGGCTACGGTTCAGAGTTAGGCAGAAGCAAGATAGAGTTTTGTGTAGACACAGCAAGCAAAGTGTGTCAAAGTCAGGCAGGCAGGACAATCAGATGTCACACTAGAGCCAAGAGGACACAGCAACTAGGGCCCAGACAACCTGAGTTCAAGGCTCTGTCCCACCACTCATTTCCTGTGTGGAGTCTGGTAAGTCACTTGCATGTCATAAGCCTCAATTTCTTGTCTGTTCAGAGGATATTTGTAACTTTGCATCTTAGTCATGACGATGGTCTTAAAAATCAAAAAAGACAACACAATACCACTTGCTCACCCACACCACTTGGTATTTAAAGAGGCCAGTTTCCAAAGAAAAATCAAGGTGTCTTACCAATGGAATTAGGGAAAGATACCATGTAGACAAAAGCAAGAGGTGTCTACCAGGGAAGCTGACAGTATGAATCTCTTTCGATGTGTTTTCCTTAATAATGAAATAAGCAGATTGTGGAAGTAGTATGCTGGCAAATGTTTACCTGGCTCCCCTGCCCTCTCCCCACTCAAATATACATGCACAAATGTACACACACAATTATATTTTTACAATATAAAGTATATATAGCACAGAATTTACTATTAATAATATAATATACAGTATTCTTTATTTGAAATTCACATGGCCAACTGATGATCATAAAATACTTCTTTAAATTTTTGTCACACTTTTATACCCATAGTCAACCTATGACTGCAGTTGATGAATGAGTATAGTTCCAACAGAAGTGTGTATGTTAATGATTAAGATGAAAGAGCAACAATGAAGGTATATGCTGGAACTTCACTTGTCCTTCGGTGACGTGAAAGAGTTCTTTGTTGATCTAGGTAATAACTTTCAAATATTGGAAGAATATTTTCTCACAACGTAATGTCTATAGACCTGAGACACTTTTAAGTTTTATCTGCTTCAGTAACATTTCCTCTATTACTTTCTCCCATGTACTGAATTGTGTCTCCCCAAAATCCTCTAGTCCCCAATGTCACTGTATTTGGAGATGGATCTATAAGGGGGTAATTAAGGTTAAATGAGGTCATAAGGGTGAGTCCCTGACACTGTAAGTCTAGGGTCCTTATAAGAAGAGACACTAGAGAGTCTGTTCTTTCTGGCCGCTGTGTGATGATAGAGAAAAGTGGCTGTCTGCCAACCAGGAGGAAAGCTCTCACCAGAAACCGAATGATACCAGGCCTTGATATTGAATTTTCCAGCCTCCAGAACTATGAGAAAGTAAATTTCTGTTGTTTAAGCCACCTAGTCTATGCTTTTTGTTGTGGTAACATAAGCAGACTAATACATTTTTCTTAAGTGTAATTCAAAGATCATCAGATTACAACACTCAGGCCCAACCTGGTCGGTCCACCGTCATGAGATTCTGGCCATGCCCATTCATTTACGCTACTTTCATGTAACAATGGTGGAATTGAGTAGTTGTGACAGAAATTACATGGCCTGAACAGCCTAAATTATTTGTTATGCGGTCCTTTACAGAAAACATTTGCCAAACCTTGTGTAGACAATCAGCAAACAATAAATCAAGACTTGTTACATTTACTGATTTCCTTGCGGTAAACGTTCCCACTGTGGGTGATTTTGAACATCATTTTTACTGATGTTCACAGTGTGACATCAGTGAACATAGAACTGGGAAGAGACATGCAGTAGTGGTATTTCCACCACAGCTACAATAGATGTAAATAATCTCAAGAACATATAATAGAGAAATGTCTTAAAATAACTGGGAATTGAAGACTTTTGAGTGTTACTACCTTTGTTTTAATTTAATTTGTTGACATGTAAGGTTATATAATATCATCTTTAATAATGGCTAAGTTTAGCAATCACCTTGCAAAATTCCTAAATATTTAACAGTCAACTCTCATGAGCCAGTATGAACCAGTGCTAGCTCACCACAGCTCACCTGAAATTCCAGATGGTGTTTAAGTTTTCTTGTACTTGCTACATTGCAGTAGCTTTAAATCTTTATGTCTAGGATTGTCCAAAGCCTGGGTTTTCCAAAATAGGGAAAAAAATTAAAATAAACCTCCATTTGAGTGGTTCTTTATAGGTACAAATAACTTTCACCTCTTTCTTCTAATTATTTCCCTGACTTTCCTGATCATAAGTGTCATTTAGCTGCTTTTTTAAAAATATAGAGGCCCAGACTGCCTACCTGGAGATTCTATTTTTATTTATTTATGTACTTTTAATTATTTTTTTTTAACCTGGAGATTCTAATAGTGCAGGTCTGAGTTGGGACCTGGAAATCTTTAACTAATCCCTCAGTTGACTTTTATGATTTTATTGGGAACACACACTTGATATTGTACTGTGGCTTCAATAAAGAACCTAGTGGCAACTGTTGTCCATTTGCAAGAAAATAAAGTTATATTCTTCTTACTCCAAAATAAATCTAAGTAGATCAAAGACTTAAATGTTAAGTGCAATTAAAAAAACAAATGATAAACTGGGAAAATATTATATTGCATGTGACAAAGAGCTAATATTGCTAATTTAGAGAATGGTTTTGGAATCAAAAAGAAAATGTCATCTCTCCAAAAGAAAATGGATAGACCACATGAATAGGCAATTCAAAAAAGTAGACATAGGGACACCTGGGTGCCTTAGTTGGTCGAGTGTCTAACTCTTGTTTTGGCTTAAGTCAGGATCTCAGGATTATGGAGCCCTGCAGTGAGCTCCGCACTCAGCACAGTAGTCTGCTTGAGATTCTTTCTCCCTCCCTCCTCCTCAACTTCTGCTCCTTGGCCCTCTCATGCTCTTTCTCTCTAAAATAAATAAGTAAAATCTTAAAAAAAAAAAAGACATAAAAAAGGCCGATGTATTTATGAAAAGTCAACTGCATAAAAAAACTTTGGAAATAAAGGGTGTGAGAAAAATGTTCAGACTTACGGACCATTGCTGGGAGAGTAAATGGGAACCAGTCTTCCAGAGGGTCTCAACATGTAAAATGTTCATGGCTTTACATGTAACAGTACAATCTCATTAAATTTTTTTCACGTTAAAGAGATAATTATACAAAGGTAAACTTAATGGAGTAGGGCTTTAGTAGAAAAAACAAATGTGTAACAACAAATGCCTCTATTATAATGAAATCCAGCTTGCCTATGGTTACTGACAGCTCCAGGTAAAATCTAGTGCTGGTTGCAGAACTTCTATGGAGGAAAGGTGAGGACAGCAATCTAGCAAGAAGTGAGGGTAAGGACTTGAGAGAATCTTAATGCTTTCTACGTAGACTTTTTGTTTATTTAGGGTGGTTTGAGGGAGGAAGAACTGATGGAGATCATTAGTGTTATTGACTGATTCCAAATTACCCAACACTCTCTAGATACAATTTTGCAAATATCAAATTTGCCATGTTTTGCCTTCTTTGTGGATCCTAATCCCTTACAGTCCCCGACAGTTGATCATGTTGTATAGGACTTTATTAGGCTAGTCATTTTATCTTTATAAATACTTTAAATTCTAAATTGAAGGTAGACTGTGTGTTCCATCTAAGACTGATCAAAACTTGTTTAGCACCCTTTTGTCTCAGTATGACACTCAAGGAACACTGATCTGTGAATCACCTGAGCAGATATTTTTTACATTCTGGTGAATCTTTTTTCTTTTTTTCAGAGCCTGTTATTAAAGAGAAGATTAAACCATTGATGTGTCAGCTATCTCACGTTTTTTTTTTCTTAAAGACTGTGTCCTCAGAGTTTAGAATGCGTCTCAGATCCACAGTTGAGTACTCCTCAGTGTACACAGGATAAACACCCAAAGTTTATTCTATGAAAAACAGTTTTCAAATGATTTTATATTACAACCAATAAAGATTCAGTCCAGGGTATATTAGTCATTTGTATTGATTTTGAAGCTAAATCAGCAGAGTTGAAAGTTATTTGGATCTTGTTGCTAATAGAACAGGGGCTCTTTCACAGTTCAGTCTCCATGCCCTTCTAGACTCTGGTGGGTTCACATTTGCATTCTTCTCTGCTGCTTAGGTTTGTGTTTTATGGAAGCTTTAGAAACTGGGTTAGAGACTCAATTTGTGCTCTCTAGGATGTTATGGTGCAATCTAGTTGGCAGTTGAATTCCTTTCCCTTATACTTGGCCAGCCCTTCCATGAGGATTCCCTAAGCACATACAGACCCAATTCTCTGACACCTCCCAGCAGCTGTGGAGCATCTTTAGGATTTACCAGTTAGACCTGTTCAGCACAGTAGTGCTGATCCCCCACCTGAAGCTTGTCCGCTTGTCTGTGGAGGGGCTCTACAGAGTCCTCAAGGCAGATGTTTTCCGCATGGCTGGTGTCTTCCACTCCCATTAAAGTAATTCATATGAGTCAAATGAACCGATGTAATTCACATTGCTTCCCAATCTTTGTTTCACGGATATTAAGATCAGCTGGGAAAGTTAGGGTTACGTACGGCAGTCAGAGAAACCAGCAGAAGCAGCTTCAGCGTTTCTCCAGATGTTTCCCTCTCCGTAGATGGCTCAGTTTAGAGAGGACTTGAAGGGTGTTAGAATTCTTCCACGATCACAGATACCTGCAAGAGACTTAACCTGCTCATATGTGACACCGGAGCAGGTGCCAGTCTTTATCCTCACTCTCATCACACCAGCAACAATTTTTTATTGATTTTTTCATGCTTCGGAGAATAGAGTTTAACTGTTAGAGTTATCTCTGTCCTGGTGTTGCTAGGCTATTTGGATTGGAAGCCACAGGAGCAGAAAATCCGGGTAAGGTTAAAAAAAAGTTTGGTTAGCTTTCAAGTATTTCACTCAGTGGGTGAATCAAAAAATCATTTTGAATCTGAAGGTTATTCATGTAATAATTAAGATGACACATTTCGAGCTCACCCTTCCTGACAAATGTTTCTTTAAAGAGACACTGATGCCTCATAGAAAACTTGCAAGACGTGACACATCAGCAGAAATTGTTTCTGCACAGAATGTTTTTCAAAGATTTTTCCTGAGTAATCACTAGCATTTCCCCCCTTTTTTTTCTATAGTCTTTGCAAAACCTTCTGTTACTGCATGCTTGTTATTTTTGTGCTGTTAGTAAAGGTTTCATTTTTAAAACAACTTCTAAAACCACAGTATATGTAAAATTGCGTTTAAAATAAGCCAAATGCTCTGATTTGAATACTGATTAGGATGAAGCACACTCATCAATAAACATGGAGCCACAATGACCTCGGGAGGGCGAGGAGCTTGTGATGTGCATCAATTGTGTTTGGGAAATAGCTTTTACTTATGACTCCAAAGTCTGTTTAAATTCAGGTTCCCAAATGCAAAGGACATGAAGCATCTACCTCACCTGCCAGCGCTGCATTAGGCACGGATTCTATTTTAGTCAGGAAGTCAGGCAGCATAATAACAACATAGTCATTTCTCTAGACCATCTTTTCATTTTTCCTACCCCAAATTGCTTTTTAGGGGCTTTGGGAATGGCTTTGCATCCCGGACATGCACTTAGGGAGGTAATGAATCATTATTCCTAAAGCTTGCTCTGATTCTCCTGCATAGATTTAAAAATAGGGGAAAAAATCAAAATGCACTAATTTCCTGTCAGAGGAATAGGATGGTTTCATGCAGTATAACTAAATATTGATCCTGTAACAGGTTGGGGGAGGGCAGCAGCTGGGAATTTAATGCCATTCATCTGATTGTTGCAGGAGGGGTCTGTTTGGGTGCCCAGGGATGGAGTCAGGAGCATCTCATCAGTACCTGTTTTAGGCTCCTTTGGGTGAACTTGTGTAGTGTGTCCCATTGGGCTTCAATGGTCAGCACAGGGAAGGTGTTTTTCCTGGCCTAGAAGCCCAGTTTCAATAGCCCAGTGCTGTGTGTTGTAGACTGGGATGGATGTCAGCCCTGGAAGAAAGAGGGCTGGGTGTGTTGGGCCAGCAGAGGCAGCTCCATTTTGCCCTATTACTAAACACTGTGGAGCCAACTGGGTTCCGAGGCTGCTGAGTGCTGGTAGATTTGTGCAGGGGAAGAACCTGTCTCCATATGTGTGCCTGCTGGGTGCTGTTCTCCCACTCACGCTCCACCTGTCTTCTTCCCAATCCTCCAGGTTCTGAGTCTACCTCCCACAGGCAAGCTAAAATTCAGAACAGAGATGTTCCTTGCTTGTTGTGGAAAAGCTTTTCCACCACGTGGAGATTTCAGTAGTTGCTTAAAACTGAAGAAAAATAAAATGGTGGTGGGGAGGAGGTGGAAAGGAGGGTGGAAAGACAGAGAGACAATGGAAGAGAAGCTACATGCAGGAAATCAGGGAAATCCCTGGAATCAGCAACCCTATGAGGAATTTACAACCCTACTGATGGCTATTTAGCCATGCATCTGAAAGATCCCGGCAGGTTAATAAGCTTTGACAACTGGTGCCTCCATCTCATTTTCCCCACAGCTTTATGAAATACTCTGCAGACCCCATCTTATTGATATTAATGCTCTAACAGCTGCACAGGCTCACCTGGTGTGTTATCAGATGCTCTGCACTCAGCCCTGCCATGTGGAGT
This sequence comes from Nyctereutes procyonoides, assembly GCF_905146905.1. Taxonomy (NCBI): domain Eukaryota; kingdom Metazoa; phylum Chordata; class Mammalia; order Carnivora; family Canidae; genus Nyctereutes; species Nyctereutes procyonoides. Next base: position 25,703,346 of record NW_026575146.1, read on the forward strand.
GCACAGGCTCACCTCGCAGGAGCCGTCCTGCACCTTCTGCAGGTGTCTGGGCCAAAGCATTCAGCACAGGTGCCGGGTTGTCACTTCCGAATTGGGATCCTGGTGAGGTAGTCAGATTTGACATAATTTAGTAGCTTTCAAGGTGTAAAATGTCCGAAACACAGGTGCTGGAGAAAAGATGTGCTTTGTTTTAAGTCCCAGACAGCCTTTAGCCTCATTCTCATGAAGGAAATAATTCATGGGGAAATAATTAAATGGGTCTGTCTGATTCAGAAAGGGAGAGGTGAAAGTATCTTTTTTTAGCAAGTTCGATAGGCATGGCTGAGATGCATGAAGTTAAGTTTCACACTATAAATACAGCCCTGAGAAGTGCATTGGCTGGCTTACTTTTAAAATTTAAGCATTTTCCAGGGGCTGAGTTTATCACTGAGGTCTTGGGAAACAGCAGATTATATTGGGCTTACTAAAAATCACTTATTAAGGAGTGACAGTGTAGAGGACATAGTGCTCCTAGAAAATGATCTTAATATTGATTTCTGTTTGTGTTTCCTAATGGAAAATAGCTGCAGTAAAATGCAATAAATATTGATGGGGACAAAAAACTAGTATTGGAAAGGTCATTATAGCTAAAGGGTGCTATGATAATAAATTAGTGATTATCCCAAACATCAACAGCAGCTGAGGAGAAGGCAGTCAGGCAAAGAGCAGTCACCAGAGGATTATAGCTAATACTGACCTCAACTGGTACACTTGGAGGTTTGGAGCTATCTTAATTTTTTCTGTTGTTGTGGCTTTTGTTACATCAGTGTGGTGCTTTCCCACAGAGGTATGAAGACATTTATTTACATCCTATACAGAAGTCTGTGCTGCAATAACAGCGAATAAAAAAAGAATTTAGAAACTGAAGCATTGCCTGAAGAATGGTGGCAAAGCAGCGACAGACTACATGGGCTTGTTGGAAAGGGCCATGCGCCTAGAGAGTGTGTGGTCCTCCAAGAGTGTGTGGCCCTCCAAGAGTGGGCCATCCATGCTCTTCACTCCCTCACAGTGGAACCCAGGACAGGCCATTTGTGTTGACTTACCTATCTGTAGAAGGGAAATAACTGTGTATGCCTACATTACTCAATGCAGGTCAAGTAAGATAATGTGAGAAAAAAGCCTCTGGGAAGTTATAAAGCCTTTTATAAATAATAGGAACCCTTGCATAAAGACCGGTAGCATGAAGGTGATGCTGAATGTGCCAATCGTGGATGGCATGGGCCAGTAGGAGAGCAGACATCTGTCTAATCTCATTGTAAAGGCAAAGAGGAACAAACAGTAACATGCTTTGAACAACTCAGTGATCAAAGAGTAAAGGTGAATGGTTTCCTGAGGTCTGGGAATATTGGTCCTTGAAAGACGAATAGAATTTCATCAGGCAGCCAGAGGAGGTGAGAGGAAACAGGACACTGGAACACCTGCTCATATTTCTAAGAAGCTGGGGTACCTCCACTTTGAAATATTTCCCGAGCCTTTAGTAAAATTGATCCCTTCCATTTTTCTGCCCCACTTTTTACTCTGTGTAAGATTTTTGTAACAACACCTTTCAATAAATAAATAAGGGGTACCTGGGCGGCACAGTGAAATGTCTAACTCTTGATTTCAGCTCAGGTCATGATCTCAGGGTCATGAAATCAAGCCCTCATCAGGCTCCATGATGGGCATGGAGCCTGCTTAAGATTCTCTCTCTCTGTTTTAAGAGGTGGTTTATTTTTAAATGGAAAATTCTTACTACAATGCATGGCATGTGGTGGGTACCTAATATGGGTTTCTTGAATCAATTAATAGATAAGGCCAAAGGCATGGGGGGGTCTAAGAATCAAGATGCGAGACTGTCATATCTATGAAATTCTGTGCACTGCAGCAAATCTAGATTATAGGGTTGGGGAAAACAGAAGTTATGGGTAGGAAACTGTGAGAGATAAAGGTAAAAAAGAGGACAAGGTTAGATGGCAAACACGTATTTCAAGAGTTGGGGTTTAACGCTATGAATCTTACAGATTTATAAGAGTCAATAGCAGAGGAGTGACAAAATCAGAAAAATCTGGCAACAAGTTTTTTTTCATTTGAGTCCATATTATATAAAAAATAGTAAATTCTACTTTTAAAGGAAATGCTACATTATATTTATTTTCTCATATCATTAAAAACTTCAGAAACTTGTTATTTCATAATATATCATAAAATTCCATCAGAAGATATACTATAACATATTTAATCAATTCCTTAATGGTGGACATTCATGTTTCTGGGTTTTGTAGGTTTTTTGTTACTAAAAACATACTGAAATAAATAACCCTTTGCTTTGCATAAATGTCTACATTTCTGATTATCTCCTTGGGATATTTTCACAGAAGAGCAATTACTGGGTAAGAAGGAAATGAGCACTTACAAGACTCTTGATACATATTGCTATTTATCACTTTCTGGGACGGTTGTACTCCTAGAAACAGTATATGGGGAGATTATTTCATCTAAAATCATTGGATCCTTTTATTTAAAAAATTATAGTAACCTGATGAAAAATATTATTTTAAAGTTTAGTTTTTTCATTAATAGTCTGAGTATTTTCCTATATCTCGTTTAGATATTTGAATTTCATTTTTTAAAATAATTTGTTCACATTCTTTGCCCACTTATGCACTGGGTTTAGTTTTTTAAAAATCTATTTGAATTTATTGTAATTTTAAGATATTAGCTCTTTGCAATATTGTTCCATATATATGAAAACACACACACACATACATGCATACAATTTCCTTTAATTCTTTTTTTAATGGAAAAGAGCTAATGATTTTTAGAATTTTTTTTTCATTTTCTATTTCTTCTTTAACATGTATCCATGCCTCAAGTAAACATAGTAGAGTATCCTAGGTGATCTAAACTAGGATTCTGAGCTTGGCTCTTTGTGAAATTGTGGGTGAAGCCACATCATTTATGAAACGTGTATTTATTAGAGCTGCTATTTATTGTCACTTAAGGAATTGGTTAGACAAAGAATGAGAAGATTGTCTTTGTCAGAGATGCCAGCTCACTGACTAGTCCAGCAGAGAGAATTGAACACCACTGGTTTTCTCCTTGATTTTTTGACTGGATAGTGGTTCTAGGTAGTGAAGGGTGAGAAAAATGGTTGGGTAGATTTCTGGTAGAGCTGTAAGATACAGCTGGGTACCAGTAATTCCTCCAGGCCATGAGACAGTATGCAGCCTGAGTGAGGTTGAAGGCCATGTTTTCATTTGTACATAAAGCATTATACTGCTGATGTCTCCAAGTTTGTGTCTTTGGAAAACTTGGAGGAGAACATTCTAGTCATGAGGCTTGCTCATGATGCCACCTTTAGATGTTTTATAATCACCCCTGTTGATTGATACATCTATTGAGAGAAGCTAATGCTGGAGAGAGCAAAAACTGCACATGGTTTCAGAGTGCTGGTAAATCTCTGCCTTAGCAGATTGGGGATACTGGAGAGCCCACACATATATGTTGCAAAGAAAAAAAGGAGTGTGGGTTATTTAAGTTAGTGTGAGCATACTTACAGGATATTGAGTCTTAGAACATATAGTTAACATTTATAAAACTTTCTTTTCCAGAAATTTGATTAATATTGAGAGATAGTTTGAATATAGAATTGACTAGACAGTGACTAGTTATCTCTGTGGGGTAAGAAAAGGAGGCTTTATGGGGACTGGCTGGGCTGGAGTTCCCAACTTGGGCAATTGGGTAGATTTTTGACTAAATCTTTGTTGTGCCTCATGATTTATTGAGGTAGAGAGTATTAGAAAGCTCTTGAATACATGAGTGGTTGAGTAAGGAGAGAGAGTTCAGGAGATATGTTTGGAAATCATCAAATATGGGAAAAAGTGAAAGCCATAAAAGTAGATAAGATCAAGTAGGGAGAATATCATCTATTCATGCATTCATCCCATCTTTTGTTCCATGATTCATTCTTTGGCTTTTTCAGAAAAAAATTTAAATCTGTGAAACTCCAAGCACTTAGGAGTCTGGGTTTCATGTGTGAGAGATGTTTTAGTGGAGTCATGGGGGAGAAGCCAGATTGTAGTGGGCTGAGGAGCAAATGAGAAGAGAGGAACTCTGGGCACAGAATTTAGGGTTTGGAAGGAAGAGAAAAAAAGAAAGTTGTAATCAAAATGGGGAAGCAGAGTTCTTAGAAGTGATTTTGTTATTGGGTGGGGAAGAAAGAAAGGAAAAGGATGTGTATTTTTGAGTGAACATATATGTACCAACCATTGGACTGACTGCCTTATGTACAATATCTCATTTAATCCTCCCCCAAACTCTTGTGAGGCATGAGTTATTATTTCCATTTTACAGATGAGGAAATTGAGGTTAGAGAGGTTGTCTGTGGTTATGAAGCTTGAAAGTGATGTTATAGCTTGAAAGGTCTATTGTCTTCAAAGCTCTCAGTGAAGACAGAGAAAATGAAGTTACAAAGATGAAGTGGCTAGCTGATAGAGCGAAATCCCAGAGGATGTTGAAAGGAAGAGAATTCCATTCATAGGTGATTTATATTGGAAAGGATATGGCATGTTCCTCTGAGAAACAGAAAAAGAAAAACGGAAGAGTATAGAGTTAAATAAGGTAAAGAAGTAAAGAAGAAAGAAATGGAAGAAATTTGTATATGATGGTGAGTTTTTTAGTAGAATATTATGACATCTGTTGGCAGTCAGATTATGGAACTGATTTTAGGGGGATTAGGAGAAGATTAAAAGTTTGAAACTGTTGCAAGGGAGTAGGACAGGGAATGAGAAAAGTGATAGAATGGCTGGGTATCACCAAAGGCCCCCTGAGGTTGGTAACTATGTTTAGAATGGACCTAATACATACACAACTATTCATCAGCCCTCTCAAGTGACCTGGAAGCAAAAACAGATGTTTTAGTTCTTTCAGGTTGGAGATCCACGAAGAAATACTCCAAATTCATTTGATTATTGAGTACCAGAACTTGCGCTCAATGCTGGGGATTTATGCACAAATAAGTCAAGGGTTGCCTTTTGTGAGTAAGCTGCCTATGGAGGGGAATAGAAATCTAAATAGGGAATTACATTACTGGACTTTAGGAACAGCATTGGAGAAGAGGAAGCTGTCTGGGATGTAAGCAAAGACCTCAGAGACACCTACAGTGGGCCTGGAATGGGTTCTAAGAATCCATTACTTCCAGGCCTTCTATATAGAAGAAGTCTTGTATGCCTCATATGACTTTCTCCTCTGTCCTACAACAATTGAGGCATTTCAAGTGGGCTTCTGGTTCCTGGCTGCTCCTTAATTGGTCAAAACAAAACTCTTCTGAATACACTTGGTTTTAAAAAGGTGAAGGCTCTCCCTGAATTCATGTACTCATTGTCTGGAGGCTTGCATTTACTTTTCTCCAGAAAACATGAACTAGACCATGTAAGACCTACCCCAGTATGTGGATGCCCTAAAAGCAAATAAATTGTTCACTGTCTTTGAAAAACAGGGAGAATTCATGGGATACCCAGAAGTTACCCAGGAAACCGGAATGAATTTTCCTCTACTTTCCTCCTGGCACTTTGCTTCTAGCTGGCATATCAGCTTCTTAACAGAAGGCCTCTGCTACCTAAAGTAGATGCTACTGAAGACTATTCGAGAGCACTCAGGAGTAGGAAATGTGATTTGCCTGCATACTGGATAGCTTATATCCTTCAGTGATTTTTTTTTTTATAGCCTTCAGTCAATACATTCTAGGCAGGAGCTATAGAAGTATAGACTAACATACCTTTCTAGGTCAGACAGGTAGAAAACACTCATTTTGTCTCATAACAACAAAATATCTTTAAAAAGTGGCCTTGGATTGTTGGAGGGAGATAGTTGAATAGCTATTTCTTTCTTCCCTTAAATACAGTGCTAATATGCTTCTCAGAACTTTCTATATAAAGGCTGCGGTATATTTTCTTCCACTCTCTTCTCTGAGAATGAGTATTTTCCAGGATAAGCTTTAACTGGTGAAGCAGACTTCAAGCTTCTCATTTGCATTGTTGGGTTATGCTCTTTCATAGTTTCATGAACAATAACCTCCCACTTCTCCACAGGCTGATGGGATAATTTGCTCTGCTGAGAAGATGAAAACCAAAATGTAGAGGGTTTTTTGAAGCACGTGGTTCAATGGAAAAGCTTCCAGCAGTGCAGGCAGTGAAGTTTTAGGTCTTTAAGATTATAGCGTAGGATAAAAGGTCTTTCTGTAAAGAAGACTGCGTACAATCCATGTGATCGATACTTTTAGACTTAAAAGAAAACCTTGAACAATACATTTGTTTCTCCTGTGGTTTCCTGGTAATGATGCTGGGAGAGAGAAACGTGTCTACCAGGCTTGGTTTCAACTTTGCTTGTCATTGGAATCATGCTGGTAAGGATAGATACCCTCTTTTCTTCACTTATTTTCTGGTGTCTCATGAATTTCCTTTACGGTGTACAGTCCTGGTGATGAGTAAAATGTAGATTGTGGAAGACTGCCCGTAAGAGGGGATTTTAGTCCTGACTCTATCTTGGGTGCTCCCTGTTGGTGGTATGTTTGAGAGGCACAGCATGCCAGGCCAGGCAGTCTATCCCCTCACACTGTCTGATGAGAGGCACTTTCACAAGGAGAGCAGTGGGAGCCGAGAGAAAAATCTCTGGGATTTGCTGATGTCCTGCCTCAAGAGTGTCTCTGTTAACACACTCTGGGGTAGTTAAGGGATTGTTCCATTCATCTTCGCCTCTGAGGCTGTTTAAGGAAGGTCAGGTGATGGGAAACTGTTGGCTTACTCCTTTATTTCCCGTAGTGACTGGTGGTTGGTAAGGGGAGCCTTTCCCTCATTTCTCTGATGCTGTCATGTGAGGTACTCCCAGGGAAAAGGAAAGTTATGATTCCCCCTAGGATGTTTTTATTAGTGCTCACAGGAGAGTCTAGGCAACCCTAGGAAAGCATAATGGCAGAGCTAGTAATAAGGGATTATGCTTTAGATAACTTTGGGTGTTCAAGGTTTATTTGCTTCTGAGTGACTGACTCATGGGGTATTCTAATGGGAGCATTCCGTAATCATTACTGTTGTGTGTTCTGTAGGAAAAGCCATAATCTTAACAGATGTTATTCATATTCATGGAAATGTTTGATGCCTTTTTTTTTTTTTTTTTTACCTTCACTAAGCCTCATACTCTCTAGCAGTGAAACCTACAGCGAGTATCAGGCACAGCTGGCTTTCCATGGTGCTCCTTTTCATTCCCGATTCACCCACCCTGGCCTCCACAGGAAAAAGGCTGCAGTCGATTTGACACCTCAAAACACCTTCTCAGAGCACCAGGGGAGTAGAAGAGGTGTATAAGTGGCTCATGTGACAATAAACCATATTTCTTTTTGGAAAAAGCTTCTTCAATACTTGATAACTCATTTTCTCCTGAATTAAACAAGGCTGCTTGCTGAATTAAATTGGTTGTGCAAGGACTGCAGTTAAAGAGGCTGGCTGTGCTAACAAATAGACTCCTATTTTTCATTTCTCCCGATAGTTCTGACGGTGTAAGTTTTGAGGCTGCATTATTAGGTAATTTGAGGCTGTATAATTAGGTAATATTAAAATTTTGTCTTCCTGATCAATTGAAATTTTAGATGAAGTGACCCATTTTATCTTACACAGAGCTTGTCTTAAAGTCCATTTATATTTGTAGTTTATGTAGCCAAGCCAGCACTCTTTTTAATTCTTACTTGATCTGTTTTTTCCTCCCATCTTTTTACATTTAGATTTTCTGTATTTTTGTGTTTTAGATGTAGCCTTCATTCAGTTTAAGATTTTTGTGACTTTTGGGATGCCTGGGTGGCTCAGTGGTTAAGCATCTGCCTTCAGCTCAGGGCGTGATCCTGGGGACCCGGGATCGAGTCCCACGTCGGGCTCCCTGCATGGAGCCTGCTTCTCCCTCTGCCTGTGTCTCTGCCTCTCTCTCTCTCTCTCTCTCTCTCTCTGTGTGTGTCTCTCATGAATAAATAAATAAAGTCTTAAAAAAAAAAAAGAGCTTCCCGACTTTTGGCATGGTGAACAGTTTTTGATTGAAATGTATATATCTTGGGTATTATGAGATTCTGTACATTATTTAAATCTCCTGTTTTAGCAGGTCTTTTCTGACAGGGGAAGTAGAAGTGGAAGATGGGCCTGGCTTGCTAATTTCGGGCAGGGGTGAGTTCTAGCTGCCATTAGGTCTACATGGATACTTTCCTGGCTGGGAGGGGTAGGAGTGACTCAATCCTGCTCCCCACATCAAGTGGATGGGCAGTGGCAAAAACCTTATCACACTGCTAGGACTTCTCTGACACCTCCCCAGAGCCTTGTTACTCCCAGACAGGGATAGAAGTATCTAGGATTTTTGCGTGACCTTTGTTGACATTGAACAGTGGGAGCTCCTTCCTACCCAGCAACAATGAAGTCCCAGCCCCTTGTTTGGTCTTCTCCGACACCCCCTCGGCAGGTTGGGAGCTTGGGGCACCTCATTATATACAGTGTGGTAAGAGAACAAGTCTGGGCTTTCCACTCTGCTTTTGCTGCCGGAGTTGGGGCTCCAGTGTTTTCTGTGGTGTTGCTCAGATTTGAGCGGTTGTTTAAAAACTTTCTTTCTTACTAGATTCCATTTTTGGTCCTTTGGCTAAAGAAAGCAGGTTTCTGTTGGGGCTTTATCTTGGCCTCTATTGGTGTTCCAAGCTTGCCAGCTTTTTTGGCAACAAGTCTGAGATTTACAAAGGAAAAAGAAAACCTGAGGACACACCACTGGGTTGTTCCTTGGGTGTCAAGATTCCTGGTTGATGTGACTTCTTCCCTCCATCTTTCAGAGTCATTTTGTGTTTGTTTTATAGATAGTGTCTCAACTATTGTACTTAGTAGGCACAGGGAAAAGTAAGTCTCCCACATATTCCTGAAAGTGGAAGTCTCCAATGTGTCTTTCTTAAACAGTGGAAGTCTCCAATGTGTCTTTCTTAAACAGCATTTGGCTTTTGTTTTTTGAAAATCCATTCTGGGGCACATGGGTTGCTCGGTCGGTTAAGGATCTGCCTTCGGCTCTGGTCATGATCCTGGGGTCCTGGGAACAAGTCCCATATCAGGCTCCCTGCTCTGAAGGAAGCCTGCCTTTCCCTCTCCCTCTCCCTCTGCCTCCCTCTCTCCCTCTCTCTATCATGAATAAATGGATAAAATCTTAAAAAAAAATAAAAAATCCATTCTGAAATGGTCTGTCTTCTAAATGGAACATTTAATCTTTTCACATTTAATGTAATTCTTGATATAATAATATATACTGTACTATTTTATTTTGAACTTTCTGTCACTTCTTTTATGTTTCTCTTTTTTCTTAGATTAATTGATTAATTTTTCTTTGTTTTTCTGTCTACCTGCTTAGAAATCACACATGCCATTTTTATTTTTTTTGTAATGATAGTATACATCTTAACTTACCCAAATTTCAGTTTAATTAATACCTCATTTGCTTTCTTGGACCATATAAAAAGCCTTAAACATCAGCAAATCCATATAGTGACCTTGCTCTTGTTTCATTCTTGGCTAAACAAATAGGGAATTTTAGCAGGTGTGTGTATAGTCTCTTCTTGCCCATTCAAAATCTTACCTGTAATGCTACAATATCAAAGTATATCATCTAGTGTCTTGGATAAATCATCTCTGACATGAAGTGTCTTGGATAAATCATCTCTGACATAAAGCCTAGAAGCCTAGAAGCATGGTTCTTTGTAAGATCAATTATAGATGATTAGATAGATAGATAGATAGATAGATAGATAGATGATAGATAGATAGATAGATAGATAGATAGATAGATAGATAGATAGTGTTGATTATTGGGTTGCCTACCAGCTGTAGATGTTTCCCTTGACCTGACAGTGTAGGTTAGCAGGCTGATAGGCAGCAAGGGTTAATAAGACTGAGCCTCTGGGGTGAAAGGCAAATGCTTTTCATCTATCTATCACATTGTTGCTGCTGCTTTGCCCCTTCCTGAACTCCTTGAACTCTAGGTTCATGAGTACTTTATGTCATTCTTTAGTTAACTTTTATTTTTTGGCAGTTTTATATTTTAATCATCTTAGTTATTCTATAAAATTTTATCATTATCAAAGCTTCAAACAGATTTCTTTCTTTCTTTCTTTCTTTCTTTCTTTCTTTCTTTCTTTCTTCTTTCTTTTTTTTTTTTAACTGTGCTCATTGATTTCTATGTTCATTATCTCTTCTTAGCGCTTGGGCCATCCTTCTGGGGTCACTTGCTTTCTCCTTGAAATGCATCCTACCAAATTTTAGTGAATAACAGCTGAGCATAAATTCTTTTGGATTCTGTTTTTGTAAAAATATCCTATTTTGTCTCTGTTTTTGATGGCTATGTTTGCTAGGTACATAATTCTATAATTTTCTCTCAACATATTAAAAACATCAGTTGAATTTAGGGCTTCCATAGTTACTGACGAGAAGCCAACTGTTGGTCTAAATTGTTGCTGCTTTGAAGGCAGTTGTTTTTTTTCCCTCTGGCTGCTTCTAATATCATTTTCTTTTTTGGTATTCAGCAGGTTCACTAGGTGTGGTTTTGTTGGGATTTTTAAATTTTTCCATTAGAATGCTTCAATGGTTCTGGATAATCTTCAGCTGACATTCCTTTAAGTATTACTTAATCTACCTTGGTCTCATTTTTGAACTCCAAAGAGATATACTAATGCTTTTTCAGTTTAATTGTTTATGTCTCTTAACCTTCTTTCTTATTTCTTATCTCTATGTCCTTGTATGCTGTCTATAATCTGGATAATTTCTTCATATCTATTTTCTAGTTCACAAATTCTCTCATTTATGTGTTGTTAAATTTTTCCACTAGTTTTTAAATTTCACACTACAAATTACATTTTGATGTGTTTCAAATATGCTTTGTCCAACTCACATATATTTCTCTGGCTTTAAAAGTTTCTTTAAACATATTATACATACTTATTTCATAGTTTGTGTCTGAAATGTCCTTCATCAGAAGTCCTTTTAAATTCTGTTTTTTTCCTGCTGATTCTCAATCATGGTGTCTCTTTTCCTTTTGGTTTCAGTTTTTGTTTATGAGATGATGATTTTCTTTGAAACAAGAAAAGGTGGTTTTTATTCTGTTTTTATTTTTGTTTTGAGAGGATTTCCATTTACTTCTGTCTAACAACTAGGGGAAATCTTTCCTGATATCTAATTTTATTCACTGGCTTGAAGCTTTTCCAAACACTGAGGCAGTATACATTTGTCCTGTGGATATTGGTGAGGGTTGGCTTGTGCTTCTGGATTCTCAGTGATGATTTTTCCTCTTTGTTCAGCATTAGGTTTTGAAATACATAAGTTTCCTTGCAAGGCTCTGGAGTTGTGGACAGAAGACTATTTTTGGTTGATTCTTAAACTGAAGGTTTATCTCTTTGGAGTTATTTCCTATAAAACCTCATGAGTCTATGAAAATTGTAGCTTTCATCTAGTTAGGCAAATGATCTCAGGGTGAAAGATGGCTTCAGTGTTCTACTTACGTCTTTGGACTGTTATTTTCAATTAGATTTTTTTCACTTGAACATTTCTTTTATTCTTTCCAGTTTATTGTTTTTTTTTAAAGAACATTTAAAATATTTATTATATACTCGATTATTAGCTATTTTCAATAAATTGTTGTAGGTATTCAGCTCACCATATTACCAGAAACAGAAATAAAACCATATTCGAATCTCAACTACAGTAATTATCCTGGCCCTCTTTGGAGCATATTTGCATTGTTTTTTTCACTGGTTGAGATTTTCTTTATTGTCTATGTCTTTGATTATGCTGATTTCTTCCATTACTTTTCTTCTTTATTACACTTTGTCTACTCAAAACCTACCAACCCTAATATGTAAATGTTCTATATATGTATATCTGACCTTTGGGTCTATGTTGTAGTACCTGAAGAGTCAGGGCAGCTACTTTTGTCTTTTTAATTCACTTTTCATTTGGTTAGTAAAATTAAGGTGTTCAATAAATCTTTGATTAAATATATATTTGGCCAAATAGTATATTCTGCAAACTTATAATAGTATTATTTTAGCAATATTCTTAAGCAATGATAGCATTTATTCAAATAAATCTGTAATGAGATATTTTTAAAGACCAAAGTAAAGTTGATTTAGTTTCCTCAGTGAAGAAACTCTGGAAGAGTTGATTAACATCTTAATTTGAAAATCCTCAAATCTGTTCATATGTAAACACTGGAATGTGTAGGTTTTACTTCACTGTAAGATTTTATGGAAGCATTAGATTTGTTCAAAAACTGAAAGTATGAGTCACTTAAACAGAACTTAGATGCTTATGTTACTAGAAACTTGATATAACTTCTGAAAGGATGGTTATTCAAAAACTCATTCATCACTTAATGCTCAAAGTTCATTCATCATGAGTACTTTATGTCATTCTTTAAAAAAAAAAAAAACCCAAACTTTATCAGAGATTCAAATTACTGCAAGGCACATTGTGATATGTCCATATGGTACATTTTGCTACTAACAAAAGAAGAAGGAAATAACATCCTAATCTGGTTCATTCATTCATCTGCTCTCTTTATTTCATTCAGGAGGATTTTCAACAGAAAGAGCTTCAGTGATGGTAGAAGCTGCAGAAATAATGTTGGGAATGCATTATTGGATGCAAATGTTGGAGAAGAGTGAGGAGCCTAAGTAATTCTTCCTGTTGTGCTTTGCATAACTGAGCCTATGTTCCTATCAGAAAGAGAGGTTTTCCTATAGTATTTTCTGTAGGAAAAAAGAATACAGAGGTTTTATTTTTTGCAGTAGGAGACTAAGGTTAAACTCCCACAGAAAATAATATAACTCCCATGGTGTACCAAGGTAATTTAATGAGCAGCACTGTCTAATAGAAATATATTTCAACCTAGATATGTAATTTTCAGTTGTCTAATAGTCACATTAAAAAAATTAAAAAAACAAGTAGGTAACTTTTGTTCTATATTTCATTTTATCCAGTATATCCAAAATATTACTGGTTCAAAGCATAAACACCATAAAATTGAGGTATGATACATTCTCAATATTCTTTGTACTAAGTCTTCACAATCCAGTATGTATTGTCCACTTACAGCTGGCATACTAATATTGGAAATATTTTGTCTGCATTTAGATTTCATAAAACATACTACAGAAAAAATAGATTCATATCTAAGATGTTTCAAAAATACTTAAAATTTTCTAATAACTGAAATGAATTATCATTTATAAAATTTAAGTCTAAATTAGTTAAAATTACATAAAATAAAAAATATATTTTAAATATTCAAAAGGCACACGTGGTTGGAGGCAACTATATTGGACAACAGAGCTCTAAGCCAGTGTTGGATGTGAGAAATGAAATCTTATTTAATACATACAAGTGAGGTTAAGCTCATGTTACTGATAATGACCTGGCAAACTAATAATTTACAAACAGCAATTTTTACAGTGATCTTGTCCTTAAGACTTAAAGTTCTATGCTAAATTTGATAGGAGCATAGAGAGATGTAGTCATTTGTTCTAGATTTGCTATTTCCAAGCTTATCAGAGTCAGAGCTCATAATCGGCAATAACAGAACAAAATCTGGGTTAGGTGAAAGGACAGGGTCAGAAACCTAGAGTTCAAGGAGTTCAGGAAGGGGCAAAGCAGCAGCAACAATGTGATAGATAGATGAAAAGCATTTGCCTTTCACCCCAGAGGCTCAGTCTTATTAACCCTTGCTGCCTATCAGCCTGCTAACCTACACTGTCAGGTCAAGGGAAACATCTACAGCTGGTAGGCAACCCAATAATCAACACTATCTATCTATCTATCTATCTATCTATCTATCTATCATCTATCTATCTATCTATCTATCTATCTATCTATCTAATCATCTATAATTGATCTTGCAAAGAACCATGCTTCTAGGCTTCTAGGCTTTATGTCAGAGATGATTTATCCAAGACACTTCATGTCAGAGATGATTTATCCAAGACACTAGATGATATACTTTGATATTGTAGCATTACAGGTAAGATTTTGAATGGGCAAGAAGAGACTATACACACACCTGCTAAAATTCCCTATTTGTTTAGCCAAGAATGAAACAAGAGCAAGGTCACTATATGGAAGAGGAGCAGAAGCCACATATCTTTGCATAGCTTTTCTCTTGCCCCTTGTTTTATATGGGGCAACTGTAGCTGGTGAAATTTCTTCACAGCTAAGATCTTGCCAAAGTGAAAGTGAAGGTCGTTTTTTGTCAGCCACCGCTCTTTTTACCAGGGCTTGTAACACTGAAGAATTATATGAACAATGTTGGTATTTCCATTTAAAGAAATGTCTACAGACATGAGACCTTTTTAGTTCTTGAATCAGCTGAAGCATCAGAAGTCCCCATCCTTGTTGTTAGGACCTAGACAGCCCTAGACGCAATCCTGACTCTGGTCTCTAGGTGATCTGTGAAGTTTGTCTCTCCATAGACATGTTGTCCAACTTTGTTGATGTTGTTTCTCCTGGTAGTTTCTTTTTTATTCTTCGACTAGAATATAAAATGGAATCTGGGGGAAAGAAGGTGGGAGAGAACCTGAATTGACTATCACCTAGCAAAATGAGTACTCAAAATAGAAATTAAATTCAGCCATACAATAGAACATTGTTTTTCTTGAACGCCTGAGTTTGTTTACCTAAAATTATTCACACTTGTTACAAGTTAAGCCTGTCCAGAATTTCCAAGTATCCTCATGATCACCCATTTCTGTACCATAGACTAATTGTGAACCCTGGCCCAAATTCATCTAGAAGCAATGGATGCTATCCTTTGAGGGTTTCAGGGTGTAGAGGTAAAGAGGATTCAGAGGTTAGTAGGGATTTCAATGAAAACTTTAGTGTGAAAGAGAACTATATGATGTCTTAAATTTCCCTAATAAAGGAAATCCTTGATACAGGAGAAGTGGTAGAAGAAGAAAGGGAGAAATATAGAAGGCTATTTTTGAGGCCATTGGGGACTTTGAATTTCTAAAATAGCCAAATCTCTTACTGGCTAAGGAGGAGTTCTTTCAGCAACATCAGCTATACCGGCCTGCCCTTCAATCTGCAGATGGAGAGGCATCTATTGCATGTTTTTTTCATTCCCAGCAATTATTTTTCAACTTGTTCTCCCTCTGTTTAGGTACATTTTATGAAGCATCCACTGTCACAGGACAGGCTTGTAGCACCAAAGCAGAAGCAAGGATTTCTGGGTTTTGAAAATCTGAACTGTTGAGTATCAGATGTAAAGATCATATAGAACTTGGATAAACAATAGATTTGGAAGAATTTGCATTTTATTCATAAGAATCTTTTTCCACCAGAGTGCTTGGGTGGCTCAGCTGGTTAAGAGTCCAACCCTTGATTTTGGCTCAGGTCATTATCTCAGGGTCATAAGATCAAGCCCCATCTCAGCCTTCTTGCTCAGGGAGGAGTCTGAGATTCTCTCTCTCCCTTTCTGCCCCTCCTCCTGCTTGTGTTCTCTCTCTAAAATAAATAAATGAATAAATAAAATCTTTTTTTAAAAAAAGAATCTGTTTCCACCAACTTAAAGACTAGAGACATGTTTCTTTTCCCAAATTGGATGCAAAGGAAAGGAAAAAAAAAATCTATGGAACCACAAGATAATTCAGGTTTTATTGAGCCTATGTGAAGAAACATTGTGTCTCCTAGTGTTGGACAAAGACTTGAAAGTTGAGATAGAACAAGATGACAGTGACTTGGACAGTGTGAAAGCAATGGAGGTGATGGAAAAGGGTCAGGTACTACATATATTTTGAAGGTGGACACAACAGTGTTTGTAGAAAGATTAGATGAGTGTTGCAGGATGGGGGTGGGAGTCAAGGATGACTCCAAGGCTTTTTACTGGAACAAAAGGAAGGAATCATTATCATCAAAGATAAGGAAGACTATAGGTAAAAGTGGATATTTTTGGAGGTGGGTGTGTCTATGAAGATCAATGATTTAGTTTTTTGGCAAGTTAAATATGAAATGGTGAGTAGGTATCCAATGAGAATAGTGCAGTAGGCAAGAAGTGAGGTTGGGATTAGAGATAGAAATTTGGGATTCAATGTCATAAAGATGATGGAAATAGATCAAGTCACCAAGGGAGTGAGTAAAGATGGAGAAGAAAGGAGAACCAAGGAATAAATACTGTGGCATTTTAAATTTTAGATCTGCGAAAGAAAAGCAGGAAGAGGAATCAGACAGCTAGGAGGAAATCTAGAAGTTTCTCTAAATACACACCTACTCAACCACCCTACAGTTCTGGTGGTATCTACTTTATTTGAAAAGAGGCCATTCTTTAGAATGGGAAGAGGAGGAAAGAAAAATATTGATAGAACCCTTCTTCTTTCCTCCACTACTCCCCATGCCTCAGCCTTCTCAGGAAGATACAAGGTTTTGTGAGCAGATTGTCTTATAATATCCTCAGGTCTGATTCAGCCTCTGCTTTGGCAGATCCATCTTTTGGTCTCCTGCCTGGCTTCTCCATGAGTTGCTGGTACAATTTTCTGTGGATTGGTAATTCAAGTCTGAAATATGAATACCTCAAATCTTCCCTATTTTGGAATTGTCTCATTCCACCATTTCCAGAAATTTTTGCAGCTCTTGAACTGTTTTCAGTCCTGAAGCTTGCTAAACAGATTTCAAAAAAGGAAATCCCATTCTTGAAGGATTTTCTGCTTCTGGGATGAACTTGATTTAGTTAAGACAGATAATGTTTCTCATTCTTGTCCCCTTGTAGTAACTTCTTGTTTAAGGAATGCTTGAATTCTATATATAAATAGCTCATGTTACAGGGATTATTACCATATCTATTGATTTAGTATCTGAATTGAGCATTATTTTAAGTAAGAGAGGTTATTTAGATTATAAATGAGGATTAGAAGGCATGCTATTTTCTGGCATATTAAGGAGAAACACTTTTTCTGTATCAAAGAGCCCTTGGGGCCCAGTGGCTCAGGTGGATGCATCAGGAGCCTTACCGGTAATCAGATGGACTAAGATGCATGAGAAGATGACTTCCAGAGAATGAAATGCCCTTCACTGGTTTGACTGGTAAGGCAAAACTAGTAGATATCAATGGCATTCCCTACTTTGCAATCCTTTGGGTTTCCTCTTGTGCCCAAGATTGCAAATCCGAGAAACTACCAAGGAGCCAACACGGATGCAAGTACATGAGGGTTTATTTACAAGCTCGAGCTTGGGTCCAAGTATATTCCATACAACAGAGCAGGGGCTTGGACCCCAAGACTAAGAAGCACAGCAGTGTTATAGGGTCCAGTGGCCAATGAGATTGTAACATACGCAGGAAGTTGCACAGTCATGTTGGTCCACACGCAGGTGGCCAGTTGAATCACGATTCACCCTATAGTGACCATTTGAACTAGCCTATTATTTCTGGTTAGAATTGGCACTCAGGTTTGCCGGGCAAAAGAGGGGTTTTCATTCCTTGGCTGGTTAAAGGTCAGAGGTCCTGCATTCCTAAGTGTGCTGGTTTCTGATAAGGCTGTGCTTAATAGCTAAACTACAGTGAGGGAGTGCCTTAAACAATAGGCAGGTCATGTGGGGGTTTTACATGAGATGGCAGGTGTAGCACAAAATGGAGTTAGTCCTGCTCTGCTTGTCCAGGGGTAGGGGATTTTTGTTAGATTTCCTGGGTCCCACACTCTGTGCTTCACTCTGAACTTATTTTGACATTGGAGAAAAGTAAATTTAAGAGCTAGCATTTTACACAAGGACAGAGCCATTGGTTTCCTTCTTATGCACCACTTCAGTGATTAATATATCCAGAACACAGAAAACTGGTTCTGAAAATAAAGACCGTCTTTCCTAGTGTCATTTATTTGTGGACTGTACATGTCTGCTTTCAGTGCATCTTATAGAAGTGTTGTCATTGTACAAAAACAAACAAACAAATAATCAAAAGAAGCGTTGTCATTCCTTTGACCTCTGGAAAGACTGGATTATGTCTTTTCATGCGCTTTTATAACACCCAAGCCCAATATTCTACTTAATACTTGGATTAAAATATAACAATGATATTATGCTTGGATAAATTAATGACATTTAATATTGCACAGAGCATAATAAGTATTTACTTGTCAGCAACAGAGAACTTTTCCTGTTTTGATCAGTATTTCTATACAAGTAAATAATTAGGATGATTTCTATAGCCTTTCTTTGCACAAACTGCCTTCAAGACTTAGTTAAATTCTTTAAAAGTATTTTGTGCACTGTGACATAGTCTATGGCAGTGGAATCTGACCATTGTGGTGTTTGCCAAGCAGGCACAAAGGTTAATTGAAAATCTGTAATAGCTACAATACTACACAGCAAAATCCTCATAGCTATTTTCTTCATTTATAAAGGCTTGAGCCTGTCTTACCATTAATATCAAAAGCACAAATGATTCCTTTGAATGGGATTTCAGAGCACAGAATCTGCGAGAGGAAAGAGTTGATGCATGTGGATTGCTTTCCAGGAGGTATGCAATTCCTTTCATAAACTTACTTTAAAATGCTTTCCTTGCATTTGCCTAAAACATAGGAGTATGTGCTAATAGCAGAGTAAAATATCAATCATAAAAGTAACATGAGGCATAATTAAGTTATACACATTTGGGTTTTTTTTTTTTCCTTCCAAATAACCAACTTTCAATTAGGACTTTCAGAGGATGCTATTAGACAAAGACTCTGATTTTGCATAGGAGAACCAATGATCTTATAACAAAGAAAAAAAAAAAAGGATAGAGCTAAACCAAGAGCCCACAGACCTTGAGCCTTAATGATCTCAGATGATTTTCTCACATAGTACTTAGAGAATTGACCCTGTGGGCTGGGACTGTCAATGGAGACTTGAAAGCCTCTGATTTTGAGATTGTTTGCTTACTGACATTTGATCTTTGCTAAATCACAGAACTGTCTCTGCTCCATTTTCTCGTCAGTAAAAGAAAGATGATCCTTGACACTTACTCATCTTGTAAGATGTCATTAAAGTACCTTTGGTTAATGTGGTCTCAGAGAGCATTTTTGGTATCTTCAGCACCAACACTATCTAACCAGAAGTCTCTATTACTGGTATGTCATTGCTTTTGACTTTTTCTGCATATAGGAAGCATTCAAGTATCTTTCCCTTTCTCTTTAGTTCTTTGAAAACCGCATAAACAATATTGTCATTGTTTTATACAGAACAAGTGATGTGGAAATATAAAGTCAGACAGAATTGCTACTTGTTCCATTCCATTAATTAATTAAAGATTTTTCTTCCTCTTCTGCTGAAATTTGAAAAATATTTGCTTCATTTAGAAGATCTAGCTAGTTCCTGTCATCAGTTTGACTTTTAAAGTCTAACTTCACAGCAGAGAGCCTTCCACGTAAATATTTTAAGTCAGAAGTCCTGTCTTAAGCTAACAAGTGATTATCCTTCACAGCAGAACCACATAATGAGTCTTAATTAATGAATATCTTAAGTGTCTTTCCCTGTTGCTGTTGACATAGAAGCCAGAAGGCTAGAACGGATGAGATCATTGCTCAGGGGAAAGAAAGAAAAAGAAAAGAAAACATATCTGAGAACTAATCTCAGGAGTTCTCAAGACAGTCCCTCCATCAGTCAATTCACCTTGCAATTTAAAACATTGTAATGTCTTTGTGCTATTACTGTCTATTTTGAGTGTTTCCTAAGATTTTTAGTTCTTTGTTACTGCTTTCCTGCTGAGAATTGCTTTCTTCAGTGATACTAAAATTATGTTCCATTGTGCTTTTCCTTACAACTTCATAACTGTAGACTTTGTTCCCCTCAGCAGAAACTAGTTCCTTGTTATTTTTCCATCTTCACTTATTTCCAATATATGCGTCGGCCAGGCAGTCAGTGAAAAAGGAAAGGCCTGTTGGCATCATTATGGGTGAGATTTTCTATGGGAAAAGATTTTCTTTTACTCACTTTTTTTTTAATGGTGTCTGAGATGAGGGCACGAGGCAAAGAGCTCAAATTGGATTTTTAAAAATAAAAATATGGGAAAAGACACCAGCTCAAAAACAGCCTACAATGCCATCTTAGTTTTAAGAACGGAGTATAGCTACTCAGATTGAATTCAAAGGGTTCTTCATTTTAGGGTCAGCTCAGCTTAGGGAACAGAAGGCACCATATGGGACAAACTCTAAAGCAATTATACAAATAAGAGTTTGTAATGACATGGTTTAGAAATAATAAAACCTGGATTAAGTAGGACCCAGTTAGCTGAAACTTTCAATTATCCACATTTCAGTTTGTTTTTCTTTTTTAAAAGAAGAGCTAAGTGATGAAAAAACAAATTTATGAAGTTAAAAATTTCTTTTATTATACTGGAAAAAAATGAGGCCCAGGGACTAATGATTAGTACCTATTTTTCTACATAGAGATCTAGGATTCAGAGATCTAAGAACTATCTTTTAAGAGTGGGTATTAATAGGCAAATCCTTAATTTGCAGATCTCGAAGACCATTATAGAGTCAGTCTACTTTTCTATAGTTTTCACAGAAGTATCTACCATACTGCTAGAAAAAGCAGTGTCAAGACCTGATCCAAGGTCAGCTACCATCTACATATGTGGCCATGGGCAGGTTACTTCCTTCCTATGTATCTCAGTGTCTTCATGTGTCAAATAAAGAGATTGGCCCTATCCCTTTCAAGCACTAAAATCTTTTAAACTTGGTAATAGCTGATCTTTAGAACTACCACCCGGAGGCAATGTCAGATCCTCAACAAAGATAAGCAGTGTTTTTTATTCACAATTGTTATAATGTATTGTGTGTTAGGGAAATTGCATGTGGAGAAAACAAGGGCTCAGAGAAGGTAACTAACTGGCCCATGGTTACATTGTCAGAATGACAGCATGAGAGCTGGGATGAGAACCCAGGACTCTCTGACTTCAGAGCTCATGTTTGTTTGTTTTCATACATCAATGGATATATCCCAAAGGGTCTGTTGAATTTGGGATTTTGAAATGGGAAATACTGATCCTATTTATTCTAAACTAAAGACAGACCAGGAATACTTATTAAAATCCCATGAATTTGATTCGAAGACTAGAAATTGCAAGAAATAGGGAAATGAATTCAATATGAAGCAAAGACAGAATAGAATGTGACAGGTTTAAAATAAATGTTTATCTGACTTCAAATAAACACACAGTTTAGGCATCCAAATAGATATTATTGCCTCTGATGCATTAGGATTACTTGTTTCATTGTTGGTTAGAATAATGTTAGAAAATTGTACATCAAGCCAACAATTCATTTATTCTTTTAAGTATCAACCTTTATGGTAAATTCTCATCTTTTGAAGATGGATTATATTTTGGAATTGGTAAAATGTCAATAACCTCTTAAGAGAAGAAGACTGTTTATCTTCTTTATTTTATATCCCACAGTGCCTATCCTAGTATTTTATACTTAATGGACAGTCAATAAACAATTTTTAAAAATTTGACTTATTATTTTTTACCATACTGAAGTGTGAGAATTTTGTGAAATTATTGATTTTATTAGTCAGGATTCTCCAGAGAAATAGAAGCAGTAGTATATACAGATTTTTTTAATTAATTGTAACATATTGGCTTATGCAATTATGAAAACTGACAAGTCCCATAATCTTCTGCCTACAAGCTAGAGACTCAGTCTGGTTCTGAAGATGTGAGACCCAGGAGTACCAAGGACAGGAGAAAGTGATTATCCTGGCCCAGCATTCAGGCAGAGAATGAATTCAGCCTTCCTTTGCCTTTTTGTTCTCATTAGGTCCTCAATGGATTGGCTAAGACCCACCCACGTGGGAGAGGCCATCTAATTTACTTAGTTCACTAATTCAAGTGGTAGTCTCTTCAGGGAACACCTAGACATACCCAGAAATAATGTGTAGCCAGTTATCTAGGCATTCCTTGGCCCAGACAAATTGACACAAACATTAGCTATCAGAAGGGATGTATAGCAGGGGAAGAGGAGTCATTTAGGATAAGACTTTTACTTGTTCTTTTGATTGTATCCAGGAATACTCCTAAACCTTTGTTAGAAACTATTAAAAAAATATGTTATAACATCCAACACTTCTATTGGGATCCACACAGACAGATTTCAGAGGCAAGAGGAAATCCTTGCCTCATAGTTAATTGTTTTCGTTTTTATTGGGAACATTCAAATAATAGATTTTATTATTTATAGTGTTTTAGGTCAGGGGTGCAGAACAGTGGTCCTGGGCTATTCTTGTGTGGTGGCTTAGGTGAATATTGTGCAATATAAAATTAAAAGTTAGATGCCTGGTTATGTCCGTGCTTACTACCTGAGGATGACTTGCATTTGTGGGTTCTATGCCTGACATCAGACAGGCAGTGACCCTCTATATCTACTGGAAAGCATTTCCCAGAAACAACCTCATGTTAGGCATAAGATACTCAAAAAGGGTAAACCGAGGCATGTGAGATAAGGCACTTCCCTTGATTTTATTTGATCATAGTCACTTCCCCTTCGTTTTCTCGTTGGCAGAATAAACCAAGCCAAATGTTTTTCATGATGGTGTTTTAAATATTTCAAATTATTTGTTGTAGGCCTGAAGGATTTTAAGCAAAGATACCATCTACACAAATCTCCGCAATCCTAGATGGACAAGAGGAGCTTTTCAGGGATAAGGAGCACTTAACATTCTTTGCCACTAAATGGGAATCACACAAATAAATTGTCTCACACACTGAAAAGCTATGCCCATTTTCCTCTGGTGGAGTCCATGCTTTGCTTGTCTGTAAAAGTTCCCATGAAGGCTGAGTTTTCAGAAACGGAGTTAGAAGGACCGGAATTGCTGTTGCCGATAGACAGATTCTGGGTTTTAGATCTCCAGCCTGTGAATCAGCACATCCTATTATGTTTTAAGGAATCACATTTTGCTACCCCTGCAGTCTTGTAGCATTTCTAATTAAAAGTGCTTGCTTTTCTGAACAGGTTTTGTGAGGTTTCAAAAGACACTTTTGTGTTTATTTCCCTTTATTTGTGTTTTTAGTACCATTTTTTTTAATATTGCCTTTAGCAAAGTAGGAATATGGAATGCTTAGTTATAGCACTGTGAAAGTGCTTAGAGCAGTAGTATCTGGTTACTTACATAAATAGAGTGAAACATCTGCGGGAAGAGAGGAGGTTTCCATGGGACCAATGGTTTCTGAGAGCAGACTTTAGAGTGAAGTGTATAGGCTGGCTTGGAAGTCAATTTAACATAGTTTTTAAAAGCAGTTGAAAATATTTGAGTTTAATTCTGGAGAGGCTAGATCTAAAGTTGGAGAGATCGAGGTGCTAGAGAATAGGAGTAGAGAGAGGAGAGTTTGGAATGGCCAGAGTGGGACTGAAAAGGCTACATTGTGAGGAGACTCAGGCATTGATCAGTGAATTAGGATCCCTGGACACTGAGGTCCAGTCCTCAGTCACAGCATCCCTGTTTCCTGACATCACAATGGAACACAGGGAGAGGAAGCAACATTCCCCAGATCCTGTGACTAGAAGATGATGGATCCGGCACTCAAAAGCACTGGAGGTCTGAGTTATTTTCAACACTGAAAATGCCTTTGTGGTATGGGTCCTGTATTATATCATCTTTGTTTTTGATATCACATACCCCCATGATAACACTCTTATTCGGGCCCCTTGCTGCCCCCCAAGATTTCATTAGCTCTTTATGTTTGAAACCGTCCCTTAATCTTGAGGAGTGGATATTTTACTCCCTTGTTTCTGCCTCCTATCCTACCTGCACCATGGGATGATGGCTCACTTATGATGATGATGGCTGTACCTATGACTCAGAAATTCCTCCTAACCCTTTCCAAGTGTTATTAACTCAGAACCTTGCTTTTAAGTCCAAACCCCTGGATTTCTTATCTCTTCTGTCTCGTTGCCATCTCAGCCCTAGCTCTGACAAGAAGAAAATATTATGAAAGGTAACAGTGTGAGCAAGAATTTGAGTACCTTAAAGAGAAAGAAATCACCTTATTTTCTGGCAGAGGGGACTAAATTGATGTTGGGGACCAGCACTATTTCCCTGAGAGATGATTTTCATTTGTTTAACAGTCTTCATGCGTGGGAGTGTTATTCAGTTTACCTTATAATACCTCTGAGTGCTCTGTCGCCTTCTTAATCTATTTGTTTGATTATGTTGACTTGGCAGGAAAAGGTATTTGAACACGTTAATGTTCAAATATTCTTGTTTGAAAAACAAGCCAGCAGAACAAACTATACCCCACTCACGTTACTACATTTGTAAATCTCCTTATTTTGAAAGTCACAATATGTTCTTCTCCAGTGCTTCTTGATCTCACCCACTCTTAAGTTTTTATGAGAGCGTAAAGGTTACTGTATGTTAAATACAAGAGAATGTAATAATATGTAGTTGTTTCACCAACTCACTGTCATAAGATGAAAAATATGAAAAGAAGATTGCTGGTCAACCATGAGGAAGTACATTGTCAGAACAATTCTCCTGCAGAGAACAATTATAAATTTTGAACAAAATGAAGACAGTCACACACTCACACACACACACACACATACACACACACACACACACACAATTTGTTAAAGGCATGGAGAATGACCATAAACAGGCAGAAACTGAATAGGTTTTAGCCATAGAATGTCAGTACTTTGACAGAAGTCCATATTTATGGGATTACTTTGCCTCAAGTGTCCTACCAAAAACACCCAAACAAGCAAAACCCCAAAAAATCAACAAAAAACATACTGTAACTTTTATTTTTTTTATTTTTTTTTCATACTGTAACTTTTAAATGAATTTAGTAAGTCCTCAGGACATAAGGTTTAAAAAAGTGTATTTTATTTCTACATAGTAACTGCAAATTTTAATATTGAATCTAAAAAATTTCATTTTAATAAATTTCAAGAAATTTATTCTAGGAATTAATGTGACAAAATCTATGCAAGAGCTCTCAACACTGAAAGCTATAAAACTTTGGGGCAGCCCAGGTGGCTCAGCAGTTTAGCACCACCTTCAGCCCAGGGCCTGATCCTGGAGACCAGGGATAGAGTCCCATGTCGGGCTCCCTGCATGGAGCCTGCTTCTCCCTCTGCCTGTGTCTCTGCCTCTCTCTCTCTCTCTTTTTCTGTGTGTGTCTCTCATGAATGAATAAATAAAATCTTAAAAAAAAAACTTTGCTGAGTGAAATTAAAGATATTCCAAATAAATGAAAAGACTTGACATTGGAAGACTGATAGATTCAGTGTAACCTCTATCAAAATGTCATCAAAAATTTTTTACGGAAATGGATAAAGTGATGTAAAAATGTACATGGACTTGAAAAGAATGGACAATAATCAAAACAATTATGAAAAAGCAAAATTGGAAAGCTCAAAATCTCTAATATTAACTCTTACTATAAGCTATTGTAATTAGTGAAGAAATGTGGTGCTAGAATAAAGATAGATAAGTAGATCACTGTAACAGAACATAATCTAGAAAGAGGCCCATAATTATACGGTCAAGTGATTTTTGACAAAGGCACTGACAGAGTTCAATGAGAAAGAGAAAATCTTTCTTTCAATGGAGCTAGAATAACTGAAGACATGTATAAAAAAAACAAAGGAAATCTCATTCCTTATTTCTACCTTACAATCCACATAACAATTGATTCAGATTGGAATAGGACTTAAATGTAAAGATATGTAACAACATTAGGTGACAGAGATGTAAATTAATCTAGTATGAGGTGTCACTTCATGCCCACTAGAATGTTTATGATAAAAAAAAAAGACTGATAATTGAAAATGTTGACAAAAGTATAAAACTCATATATTGCTGGAGGGAGTGTGAAATAGTACAACCACTTTGGAAAACAGCTATTAAACATATGACCCAGCAACTGCAATCCTAGAAATGAAATTATATGTCCACAAGAAGAATTATACAATTATACAATTAAAGCAGCCTTATTTATAATAGCCTATTGGAAACAACCCAAGTATCCATTTGGGCATGAATAAACAAGCCATCATGTATAATGGAATACTATTCAGCCATAGAAAATAATAAACTATTATACATGCAACATTTCAAGAACAAGTTAAGGCGGAAAAGCTAAAATGACATGAAAAGGTACATATGACATAATTCCATTCACATGAAGTTCAAGAAGTAGCAGAATGAAGATGCAGTGATAGAAATCAGAACAGGTTGGCTTGGATGTGGGGACTGACTGCAAAGGGGGCACATGTGAATTTTATGAGGTGACAAAAATGCTTTATACTCCTGACTTGGGTGGCAGTTATACAGCTGTATACATTTATCAAGACTTTTTTTTGTACATAGATTTGTGTACTTCACTGTATATAAAAAATGCTGATTTCCTCTATGTGCCTGGAGCTGGCACTAGACTAACAATTTGTCCAATCCTCGTTTTCCTCTATAGTCTTGTCTCATGTTTAAGAATCACACTCAGGACCGTGTGAAGGGCTTTATGTGTATTGTGTGTATTGTGTTGTTGAATCATCACGACCTTATGAAATAGGTGCTGTAAGGGCTTGTCTATTTGTCCATTCCTGTTGCTTGACCTGACTGGCCTCTGTCATCTAATGCCACCTCTTACTCTAGCTTTACTTCATTCATTGCCACTCTAAAATCTACTGAGAGCCAATCAGACAAAACTTGTTTTCCTTATTTGTTCAATCCTACCTAATGCCATACTCCTTATATAAGGAGTTCTCTCAATCAACTGCTGACTTGCTCCTGTCCAAATCACTTCATCTCACTGACTTTATCTTTTCTGCTTTTAATGAGGAAGAAATACTTCCTTGCATCACTGAATGTGTGTTAAGGAACATAGAAACAATAGCTTTCAATGGTAGGATGAAAATACTATGAATATCTATGGAAATATTGAATATATACTTGTTTATTAATAATAAGGATTTAATTCATGCACTTTTACCCCCATTATCACCAAATTCATATAATCTAAATATTTGGTGAAAAGCAAATACTGTATTTAGTGCTATATTTGCAGAAAAATCCAAAATGACCCCATGCTTAAAAAAATGGACTGCAGATTGATGGGATGATTTCTCTGGAAGCCAAATCCTATGAAATCATTAAGGAAAAGGGAGACACTCTTGGTAAAGATTATAGCTGAGCAGCAGTATTGAAGCAGGGCAGTCAGCTCCCCACTAACACCTCCTATTATATAGGGGAAACTAGCAATTTTCCATCCTCAGTGAGGGGAGAAACAGGCAAGTGGTATTACATTCTCCCATGTCTAATCAGGAAACCAAAATAGGGAAACATATATTTTCATCAGGGAAGCTGTTGGGTGGTGTGTTTGGTGAAGGACAGATTGTGACTTTCAAAAGAGGGAAATTTACAAATGTAGTAACACAAAGGTAGTGACAGATGCAGAACTGAAGAACCACAGGGTAGAGGAAGGCTTTTTAGCTGTTGCTTATTAAAATACTGTGTGGGAAGTGAGAAACTTTTCATTCTGTACCAACACATTCATCTAAGGGTATTTGTCTTTGTGATGTGAAGGAAACAAAATCCTATGATTTTTAAACTTTTCTACCAAAGTGCCCTATTAGTGGATGAAGTCATATGTTTACTTAGCAATTGGAGGTAAGAAAATAGAAGAGAGGAGGCTTGGCAGAGGAAGAGGGAATAGTTTAAAATGGTCCTATGCAAGTGGGAGATTTTCTGTTTTAATTTTTTAAAATTATGTAATTAGCACCCACATTTATTTGAAGAGTTTTATAGTACTTTCAGTTATTCTCAGTTGAAGTTAATTTGCCATGTATCATGTGAAATTTTTTTGGGTGACCTAGTTTGGGAAACTGGATAAATACATTATTGATGATCTTGATTTTCTTGTTGAGCTTTTCTATCTTTTCATGGGGTAGTAAATGGTCTATGCTGTTACTCTTCTACTATTCCTCTGGTGCACCCCACCCTGAATGGGAGGTGATGGAGGATTGTGGTAAGGAGATTGGGAGGGCAGGCAAGCAACAGAAAGTGAGCATCTACCTACCCCCAGTTGTGGGTCCCTGACATCTGTGGTTTCCTTCTAAGGGTCAACATTGGCAAATGGACCATTTGAGAAAGCATGGAAATATAACTAGAATCTATTGCTTAATGCTGATGCCAACCAAAGTAATTGGAAGGAGCGAGAGATCAGTAGTCTCAGGATGCTGTCTAACAACAAACAGCTCAAGGTCACCTATATAAAATGCTATATTCTTCTTGTTCATGACATCAGTCTTCGTCTAAGACACAAATTCTTCCAGAAGTTCTTCTTGGACAGTTCTTAAAAACAACACCCATGATTACACTTCATTTGCATCTATATTTTATTATTCTAATGTGGGTATCATAGGTTTGGATACTGTAGCAGGAAAACCAACAATGGCATATGTACAGAGCAGCTTGGCCTGAGCCTTTACCTGTACCTTATTCTATTCCCATCATGCTTTTCCCATTCCTTAGTCCATGATTTAAAAAATTCAAATAATTTTGTTGTTCTCTCCTTTTCTTCTCCTTGCTGGTCTCAATCCCTCCTTCAGCCCTACCTGGAGATCTCCTCTCTGTTTCTCTCTTCCCTCCACCTTAAGGTCTATGTAATTTCCAAAATTTTCCCAGAATTTACTTATTTAACTTCTATTTCTGTGACCTAACCTTGATGTTTTCTCCTTCTTGCTCTAATATTTACTTCTTCTCTGATTAATATTTTCATACAGTAGTCTTACATGGGGTATGGTGGTAGCAAAAATGACAATAGCCTCTATTTATAAGACTTTGCAGGTACAGAGCACTTGCATGAATATTGACAACAGCCAATATATGTTAGGTATTTTCGGTATGCCAGACACTCAATATATGTGTTTTTTTAATGCTTATAACTTTTTGAATTTGCAGTAATTATTATTGCATCTTGCAGATGAGGAAAGTGAAACACAAAGACATCAGTTTGCCTAGAGTTCCAGTTCTCATAGCAGTTAAGTGTAGAATGAGATTTGAACCCAAGTCAGTTTGATTCAATATATTGTGCTGTACTACCATCAAGGCTAACTCTAAGAGTATTATGATGGTGGCCATTTTGATCAATCTCTTTTACAAGCCTTAGCCTAGAATAGTCAACACTGACTTTTAGTAATACACTGAAATTTTAAGTAAATTTTAACTTTCCTGTAGATTTCTCACTTTAAAATTGTCATGAGCCAACACTTTAAAAATTAGATGTCACCATCAAGAAGCCTATTTTATGTCAACAGGCAGGCAGACAAATGATCAGTTCAGTGTTAACTTGAGTCTTCAAGCAAGACTTGTGTTCAGAAATTTATGGTGCTGTTGAACATGCTATCATAGAATCATTGATTTTTAAACATGAAAGATATCTTGGGTAATAATAATGCTAATAATACTAACAAGTAAGTACAAGGCACACCACACTTTCTATATTCTAGATCTTTTAGTAAGATCATTATATACATTATTTACTTCGTTAAATCCTCAGCAAAACACTATGAAGAAGGCTATCATCCTGTACTATGATCATTTTATAAGTGAGCAAAAAAACTTGTTATAGTTTGAGGATTTGCCCAAGTGGTAATTGGCAAAGTTAAGATTCAAATACTGCAGTTTGTGTTCCTAAACATTATGTTATTTATTAATGTTTATGATACCGACAGATTTTTACAAAGGGTGAAAGTCAGGCTTAGAGAAATTACTTGGCTTTCCTGGTCCCCACAGCTAGTCAGTGGTAGAGATGAGGCCTTTAGATAAGACTTCCTCCATTACTGGCCACAGTTTCTTTCATGTCACCTTCCTTTTTATGCAAAGTTTCAACTATTGCTTTTCTTTTCACCATTTATTCCTTCATTCAAAACTCAAGGAAAGTCTTATGCAGAACACAAAGTACAGTGAAGAGTACAAAGATGAACATGTCTCTTAAGATCCTTTAACCTAATGAGGGTAAAGAAGAAAAATATACAAGAAATTGATTATGTTTCAAAGCAGAAAGGATGACCCATTAAAAGTACAAGCAAAGTGTTATGGTAGTGCACAGTAAGATACAAGCAGCCTTGAAGTGGACTTGGAAAGAATACTTAGAGAATGTGAATTTGAAATGAGCCTTGAAAGAAGTTTGGGGGTTTGAAGGCAGGGTATTTCAAGTAGGTAACTACACATGAGAGCCAGCTAGGTGCTGTGAGAGGTACAGAGGCCATCCAAAGAACAGTCTCTCACCTGAAGGAAGTAAAATGGTACCTGAAGAGGAAAGACTCATACATGTGAAGTGAAAGTGAACAGTGAAGTGTTGAAATGCTGTAGGAGGTGAGAGGAAGGGGAATCTCTGAAAGCTAGAGTGGACAAGGAAGGTTCACAGAAGGAGCAGAGCCTGAACGAGAACTTGAAAGATGGGCAGGGCTTCTAGGAAAGAGGAGAGATGGTGCAGGCAATGGGAGGGTTTCAGTAAAGCCAGTTGGGAATGGATAAGGATGTTTATGACATGATGTGGAGATACACACAACATGTGCATGTGTGCGTGTGTGTGTGTCTGTGTGTGTGTTCATGTGGTAAAGGCTAATTGTGACAGACAAAATGAATCAGGCAAGCACTCCATCAAGCAGTGCAATGACATGTGCCAGTCAGAAGTGAGGGACCCTGTGCAGTGTCCTGTAGGCTACTGAGTAATGACAGGCCCTGGAGAAGGTTGTTACATACGGTGAGTGATTGTAGCTCATGCATCAGTCATGGGAATGCCTCTGGCTGAGAGTAATCTTGTTAGCAGCTTCATCTTTAAATATGAAGAACAAAAATAGTCCATGGCAGTACAAGTTGTTTATATTTAAAGGCTTTCTTCTTTTTATAGGGAAACAACAATAATCTGTTATGTGCAAAATCTACACAAATGCTAAAGAGGTATGCACTGGTTTATGTAGTTTTTTTTTCATAATTATTCATTAGAGTCTCTAATGCACTTGTATGAAAACTGAAATCAATTGCTAGTGATGAAGAAATTTGAATTCTGGCGTATGAAAGTGGTTGAGTAGGAGAGGCAGCAGAGTCGGAGCGCCTGGGTGGCTCAGTCAGTGAAGCGTCTGCCTTTGGCTCAGGTCAAGCCTGACAGGAGAGAAGACAATGAGAAGAAGGCCAAGAAAAGGGAAAGGAAGTGAAGGTTGTTGTGTGATATTTTTTTATTACACATAATAAAATGGTTGAGAACACATGAAATGGAAAAGAGAAGAAAAAATAGAAAGCCCATGAGAATAGAATCAATGACCTAGAATTTGGGTTGAAAGAAGTAGTTGTCCAGACAGAAATTATGTTTTATATTGAGTAAAGGTAACTCTCCAGGAAAAGAGAAATGTGTGAGGAAACCCTGGTTAGAACCACTTATGATAAACTCAGGGAACATATTCTTAACAGTTCAAATTTCTGGAGTTTGATGTGAATGTTAGCGTGCAACAAAGTGGTGTTATTTCAAAGACAGCATTAGAAGAAAAAGGGATTTAGACCACTTAATAGAACAATTGGACAAGTTCTTTTTGTTCCTAGAGAGATGAAAATGTATGATTCAGGATCTAGGGATCTTTATTCCGTATTCAGTGTCCTAATAAAAGGGACACTTTGGTGTGGTTTTATTTTTTATTTAAAAAATGTTTTCAAGATGTTATTTATTCTTGAGAGACACAGAGACATAGGCAGAAGGAGAGGCAGGCTCCCTGTAAGGAACCTGCTGTGAGACTCGATCCCAGGAACCCAGGATCGTGACCTAAGCCAAAGGCAGATGGTCAACTACTAATCACCCAGGTACCCCTTTGGTGTGGTTTAGATTAGAAAACATAAGTATTAATTTGAACTAAAGGGAGATTCTAGATGGGATTAATTATCAAGGGCAGATATGTGCTATTCCCTTTTTCTGGGGACACCTAGCAGTTGGGTTGGGGTGATACCAGTCAGTTTTGGCCAGACAGAAATGATATAAACCACTTTCAGGCCTGGACCTTAAAACATTTTCTTGATCCTCAGCTCTCTCCTGCTGCAGTAAGCTTGGAGGTCAAATATTGCAGTTGGAATAGCCACCCATTGGGGGAGGGTGGCCAAACATCTATCTGCCTGCTATACCTGAATAAGAAATACAC
This sequence comes from Nyctereutes procyonoides, assembly GCF_905146905.1. Lineage (NCBI taxonomy): Eukaryota > Metazoa > Chordata > Mammalia > Carnivora > Canidae > Nyctereutes > Nyctereutes procyonoides. Next base: position 25,735,570 of record NW_026575146.1, read on the forward strand.
TGTAGTTGATGATATTTGGTGCATTATTTGCTATTTTAACAGAGTGTAGCCCATATTGACCAGTAGAGATTCCACAGGTACTGAGACACAGTCAATGGTTTGCTATGTGTAGGGCCCAGTTAAACGTCTGCCTGTTAAGTTTGGCTAACTGCTGTCAATAAAGGATGGCATAGAGAAATGCCTTCTGTTGAAAAGCAGATTAAGAGGAAAGCAGATGTTCCTGGAATCATTTCAAGGATACAGAATTAAAAAAAAACAAAACAAAACAAAAAAAGAACAACAACAAAAAAACCTCTCTGAATGACACCTGTCCAGCTGAATGAAACCAAGCATTTTAAGGCCACTGGGAGAGGGGGGAAAGTCAGACTTAATATGTACTATTTGGAGATGTCATTACTGAGACAAAATGTAATGATGATTGCTCGTGGTGTTAGTTTTGGTTGGCAGTACTAGCAAATTCTGCTTTCTTGTGTTTAAGAACTAACCGAAAGGGAAAGTTCTGGAGAGAAATTATTGTTGAAATATAGTAGGTTATGTGTTAAGGGATAGATATTGGTGCATTAGCCTGATGTGGTAATTTACCTGATACATAGCAGTGATCCTTCCAGACCCCTGTTTAAAACTGCCTCTGTTCCCTCTGTCTCCTCCCTCAAGCACCATGCAAGCTTGTCATACTGAATTATTTACTCTTTCCCAAATGAATCTTCCATTCTCTCAGTTTAATAGCCTTACTTATCTTGGTTCCTCTAATGGACATGCTCTTCTTTGCCACTTTTTGCCTGCAGAACTCCTAGTTCTTTTTCAAGGCCTAGATCAAATGCTATTTTCAAGTAAAAGATGTTCTACTGATTCTAGTTTATCATTTTTTCCCTTGTTTCTTTCATGGACCCTAATAACTTTCTGATACCACCTTCTTTCTACTTGTACTCTAGTTATTTGTATTCATGTCTTTTCTCCCCAACCATTTGTAAACCACTTGAGATCATGTCAAATTTATTTTTTTTTATTATACCTCTTAGTACAAATAAGACTATCTGGTCTTAGGATGCAATAAATAAATAAACGTTCAATTAAATTGAAGATAATCAAAACAAACGAAGAGACTAATTCTTTTTAGCATTACTGGATAGTAAAATGTGTTATAAGTGATAATTAAACTAGCAGAATAGTGTTACAAAAATGAGGAAGTGAGATGAAGGGAAATATTGGTAGCCAGTCTCAGAGTAAATACAAGGTGATCTAAATAACAAGATATCAAAAATCAATGATGCTGGGACAGTTAGCTTCCTATTAAAAAAAAAAGAAAGAAAGAGAGGGAAAGAAAAAAAAGAAGGGAAAAGGAAAAATTGGTTTAGAGCTTTACCTTATCATCTATGAAAATAAATACCAGATAGAGCTAAACATTAAAAAAATCAAGCCATAAAACACTGGAAGAGATTAATATTTATCTCATGTCTGGATCTGGAAAGACCTGTTACCTTAAAAGCACTGAAAGAAATTTTAAAAAATGCAATTGACTTGAAAAACAAGTTTAAGCAGCCTTGGTTCTTCAAAACAAAACATTGTAAATGTAAAGGCAAGCATCAATTTGGGAGAAATATTTGCAAGATACATGATAAAAACAGAATTTACATCCTCAAAATAGAGAGCTTATGTAACTTAAATGGACAATAAGATTACAAGGGTACATGAAAAATTGATAAAAGAGAAAATTTTCAACTTCATTAGAGGTTTAAAAAATGCAAATTAATAGAATGATGAGAAACGATTTTTGGCTATCAGATTATATTAAAGATTTGACAACTGATAACACTGCTAAGTAGGTCAGTAAGTCATGCATTTATACTTATGGGAGTGGAAACTTTCTAGAAGGCAATTTAATAATATATCAAAAGATTAAAGTCTTTATAACTATTGATTCATTTATTCTGCTAGGAATCAATCCAAAAAATAGTGTGCAATATAGACAGTTTTATGCACAGTGATATTTATAGAAGTTATTAAAAATGGTAAAATTAGAAACAATTTAGATATCTAGCATGAGAGGAATAGTTCAATAAATTATAATATATATAGTGAAAAGACATTATGCAGTCACTAAATATTTTTATAGAGTCTTACATGATGTGAGGAATTGCTTATATGATATGGCATTGAACAAAAATGTAGGATATGTATCTTTGTAAGATTCTACAGAGAGAAAAATTTGTCAGACTGTTTACTGTGCCACCTCCTTGTGTTGGCTTTATAAATGTTTTTCTCTTTGTCATTTTCAGATTTTCTACAGTAATCGTGCACAGATTTTTAAACGGAAAATTGTAAGCAAATACACAAAGTTTAAAAAGACCAGTAGCTTGAATGAAATGACCTACACTCACAAAATGAAAGTTCATAAATTTGAAATTCAGAGTATTTTCAAAAATCTATAAGAAGTTAAAACATTTAGAAGCACATTCCTTTTGGGTAGATTGAGAGACGTTTAAGAAGGGGATCACTTACTAAACTGTACAAAGTGCTTAATGAAACTAACAAGAGGCAATTTAGCAAAGTGAGGAGCAGTTTCCGTCCCTAGATCTGAAGGGGCCAAGTGGTATTGGGAAAGGACAGGCATACAGAAGGGTTTTCCTCGCAGGGTCAACCAATACACAGAGATCAGGAGACAGAGAAAGGACAATAATGATCTCAACTTTACTTCCCTCCTGTTCTCCAAGCTCCTGTTGATGCTCCTCTTTGGGTGATCCCCAACTAGAAGCCAGAGGGCAAGGGAGCCCGTTGATGGAGATCAGCTTCCTGTTGCACAGAGCAGGGTGGAAGGGAGAGAGTGGATCTGGAAGATCCGTGAGACATGCAGCACAGATGCTGTGGGAAGAGAGAAGAGCCTGTCATGGTGGATCTCATAAGTTCCTTAGATAACAAACTGTTGTTCAAGTCAATATGAACTGAGGGACTGATTGATATAAAATCTTCCAAATAAAGGGGAAACCTGGTCAGTCAAGGCTTGGACATGCCATATGTAGCAAAAGGATTTCTTGGATACAGCTAGTATTGTGGGGGAATAAAATAGGCTACAGTAACAAATAAGCAATTTGTGGAGTTTCATTAAAATAAGAGCTGAACAACAAAGAATCACCAATTTAGGGATAAAAATCCGCTGGAAGAGCAAAAATGTCATTTACAAATAAATGTGGGTGCAGGCCAGGGAAAGAACAAGAAGTCTAGGACAAATTATACTAAAGAATATACAGAAACTTGGGAGGAGAAAATAATGATAATTTGAAAAATTAGAATGTAGGACAGGTTTATATACACTGCATACATTTTGGTATATTTCTTTATGAAAAAGGTATAAAAGTGAAAGTTCGGAAGGTAGGACTTGAAAGTAAAAATATGAAGTTAAAAATTGTGATTTTGTTATTTGTGGTAACTTAAAGCTAAATTTAATAAGTTTGTGTCAGCCTTAGTGTGAGATTTTCAATAATGTTTAATTTATTTGAAACACATTTTTGTGAATTACTTAGGAATGAGGTCATATTATAAAAAGAATACGGTAGCTTGCCAAAGTTTTTGGATAATTGTTTTAAGTGGTAATATTACCTTTGGAAAATAAAACGTGCCTGTTTTGGAAAGATAGCATTTCCTTCAAAGGTTAAAAATATATTGACAGCCCCTGAGATTCAACAGGGATTCATCTTTAAGATAAAGCCCACATAAAAATTTTAGATATTGCCTGATGGCAGGGAGATAAATGGTTGTCAGAAAATGGAAAAGACTCATTTTCTAAGTCTGAGTGGCAATTTTCCTATAACTCTGTCACATGGATAAAGTACTTGCCTCTCTGAAGCAGGCTGGCTGAAGGGAAGGAAGGACTGGCCAAGATTAATGAGATAAACCAAAATAATATTTATTTTCTGAGACACTCTATTAACATCTCAGAGTAGGTCTGCCAGAAACTTTCTCCCAATATCATTATGCGGATGACATAGTTAAGACATTTATTAAGTTAATAGAAGTGGGAAATAGAGACACCCTGCAGAAACATCTTTGGCAAAAATGAAGGGATCTGTTATAACTCTGCATTATGTCTGTTGCCCTTCTTTTGTCTGATCTTATCATGTGTGTGTTTGAAATTTGTTCATTTTCCCTCTCTTAATTTATTTAGAGCTGGGTGAAGGAAACTTGGAATGTATATGGTGTCATATGTAACTTTGAAGAATAAAGATAACCTATGGTTTAGCTGAAAGCACTTGGAGAGGTAAGATTATTGCATGTGTCAGAGACAGAGAGAGAGAGTGTGAGAGAGACAGAGATTGAGAGACACAGGAGTTGTCAGTATAAATTGTGACCAAAAATTTATGTATTTATTTTTATTATTATTTTTTAAAAGATTTTATATATTTGTTCATGAGAGACGCAGTGGGAGAAGTAGGCCCCATGCAGGGAGCCCCATGTGGGACTCCAGGATCGTGCCCTGGCCCGAATGCAGGTGCTCAACCGCTGAGTCACCCAGGCATCCTGTGACCTAAAATTTAAAAAGTGCTTTTTATGAGCCAGGCACAATGTGCGTTTGCCTGCTTTATCTTGGTACTTGGGTATTAAAGGGAATTTCGAGGCCTGCCTGCGTGTCCTTCCCACATTCAGGAAAGAAATGTATATGGGAAATAGAGCTGCCAGATACGTGGGAGATATATTTGTTGGCATATAGTATAATACAGTTTTGGGTAATTTCCTTCTCATTGTGGCAAAAGCTTACTGGCTGGTGTTAGTATAATATGTTGAAGCAGTCTTGAAGTTATATGGTATGTCCCTGCCAACAAGATCATTAAACCATGAGAGTTCCCAAAGCATTTAAAGGTATCTTATGAAAAATACAATAATAAAATGACCCAAGGCGTGTGTTTTAGTTTTGGTTGTTTTAGTCCAATTATCAGGTCTGCATAAGTGGGAGAGATTCTCAGGGGCCCCGTAATCCCACTCTAGAGATAAAGTGTTACTAGTAATGTATTTATCTTTACAGTCCTCTGCAATGCACATTTAAATGTGTACATTTTCTCTATTGTACTGCATTTTTAAAAGATTTATTTATTTATTGTAGAGAGATAGAGCCAGAGAGCAAGTGTGAGTGGGGGGCGAGGGTAGAGTTGGGGTGCAGAGGGGCAGAGGAAGAGAGAGACTCTCAAGTAGACTCTTGTGCTACGTACAGAGCCTGACATAGGCTCAATTTCGACCCTGAGAGCATGACCTGAGCCGAAGTTGAGAACTGGCCAATTAACCAACTGAGCCACCCAGGCGTCCCTCTATATAATACTAAACTTTTAATCTTCATTCAATATATGATAAGCCAATACTTAGTAATTACCTGATCCTTTCTTATGGTTACATAGCATTCTGCTGTATAGATATACTCTAATTTATTTTAAAAACCTTTTATTGGACAACTTTTAGGTTGTTTCGAATTTTACTAATGAAACAATGTTCCCAATTAGCTTTACAATGCCATGTATCTTTGCATCTTTGTTTTTTTTTTGTTGTTGTTGTTATTTTGTTTTGTTTTGTTTTGTTTTAGCCTGTAAGATAAATCCAAAATGTGGAATTGCTGTGATGACATATATTTAAGTCATTGGGGTGTATTGAAACAGTGCTATCTAGATAGCTCACGCAATTTATATTCTGAATATAAGAATCTATTTCCTTATACATTCACCAGCATTGGAATCTAACTAATGTTTGCAGGAATAATAGGTAAAAGGTGATATATTATTGTTCTAATTATTACATTTCAAGTAGTTGAAAGGTTGAGTAAAATTTTGCTTTTTAAAAGTTGAAAATCCAAGTAGTTAAAAAAAATCCAAAAAAAGGAAAGGAATTCCCCTTCTCTGCAAAATACATCCATTTTCGTCATTATTTGGTGCAGATGTTAAAGGTTATCATTTTCCACTTACACAACGCTCCTGTAAAACCCTCTCTGTTTGCCAATGTTCTTCTGTAACATTGTAACTGGAGTTACTTACTCTTACCATAAGTTGTGTGGATTCCTCTCTTTTTGGAGGAGTGCATTTCTCTTTGAGGGATTAACTGACAGGGAAAGTCCTTGGTCATCTGATGACTTTGATGCTGATCCTGACACAGCTCACTAAGTGGATCCCATTTCTTTCCATCTTAAGGGTGGAGATTTTCGCAGCTTTGAAAATAGCTCTTATTAAAGATTTGCCTGTTCCTTAGATTTGTTTGTTTCCTAAGTGATTCCCTTTATATGGCAGCATATATGATTTCTCCTTGTGTCAATTTCTGTTGGATCAGAGCACAAATGTCCAAACTCAATAGTCATTTGATAGTGGTTAAAATTTCCACCAGACATATTATTTCTTTGTGTGTTCTAACTTGGCCATCACAGTAATAATAGAATATTTTGTTTGCATGTTATGTTTAAGAAATCACATTGAACTTTATGAATCTAGTAAAAGTAATGTGCTTGAGATTTAAAGCCTTGTGTGTTAACATTTCGATGATTTAATAGCAGGCATTGGGGTAGTAAAAAGAGGCACTTGCTCTGCTTTATGTGAGATTGATATTATGATATGTATGTGCATGGGAAGAATTGATGAGAAATGGAACTGTGAGTAAATTTTTTCATATCATCTATATCTAAGACCAAGAGATTATGATTACCTAGAATAAGAATTTTTGAGTTTCTATCACAATGATTTCTAAGTCCAAGATCTTAAAATGTAAGCAACTTAGTTGGAACAAAGTTTACTCTTTCTGGAAAATGAGGACAACAATATTATTCCTGTCCCACATTACAAAACAGTAATTGGTAAGTTGGTAATATTTATTACCAAATATGTATATTTGACATGAAATCAAATATACATCTAATATTGCCTTTTTTTATCAATCTTTATTACCTAAGTTCTGTGTTTTTGCTATTTATGCAAAAGGCTAGGAATTTTAAATGGCTGCTTTTGATGCTTCATATTAAATGCATAAATTATTCAAGTGCATAGTTTATGTGTACATCTTTAAAAAAGGATCACTTCCTATAAAAAGAAAAAGGGATGTAACTGAAGGGGGAAAATCTAGGCAAATATGCTTGTTTTGTACTTTTACCTTGCTTCCCATTCTTCTTTTTTACAGTTTGGCTCCAATTTTTTTTTTTTTTAAGATTTCACTTATTTATTCATGACAGAGAGAGAGAGAGGCAGAGACACAGGCAGAGGGAGAGGGAGAGAAGCAGGCTCCATGCAGGGAGCCCGACGCAGGACTCAATCCCAGGTCTCCAGGATCACAACCCCGGCCAAAGGCGGTGCCAAACCACCAGGCCACCGGGGCTGCCCCAATTTTTTTTTTTTACACAGTATCAAATATTTGTATTAAACTAATATTACAGAGTCTATATCAAACGATTTTAAGTAAGAACTCCTTCCATTTTACCAATAAGGAAATGGAATCTCAGTGAGGTTAAGTGGCTTGCTGAAGTTCACACAACTCATAAATAAGAGAGCTGGACCTGGAACCCAGAGCTCTTTGGTACCCAACCACTGTTCCCACACTCAGTGCTTCCTGTCACCTGGGGTATTTGTGTTCATATATCCTTGTTGTGTAGCCTTTTTATTTCATGAATACTAGCTGAGAGTAGTAGGAAGAATGTTGCAGTAAAGTCAGGAATCTGGGATTAGGTTGACTTTTTCTGTCTTATGAGCTCTGTGATCTTTGGTTATGATGGAAATCTCCCTGAACTTTCATTTCCTAGGAGAATGAAGCCAGTAATACCACCTGCACTTTTTTATACCCACTTCACAGGACTGATATATGTGCCTAATGAAAATTTTTATAGGTATTGTATAGCTGTGTGATAGATTGAATTATTGTCCAGAATTATCTCTGTCTCTCCCTGTGGAAGGATTTATACTTCTCTTTTCCATTGACATAAGAGAGAGCATATGTTTTGCTTTAATCAGTAAAATGTGAACGGAACGGATATGCTTTGTTATAAGTAGAAGCTGTTTTCTTTTCCTTGACTCTATTCCTCTTCATTTCTTCCTGAATTTTTTCTCTGAGCTCATCTTTTTTTTAAAATATTTTATTTATTTATTCATGAGAGACACACAGAGAGAGGCAGAGACATAGGCAGAGGGAAAATCAGGATCCCTGCGGGGATCCCGTTGTAGGATTATCCCAGGACCCCAGGATCATGACCTGAGCCAAAGGCAGACACTCAACCACTGAGCTGCCCAGGTGTCCTGCTCATCTCTTTTTTTTTTTTGTAATAAATTGCTGAATACAGCCCCGAGTAGCCCACACATAGTATTAGACAGGTTTCACCTGTTAAAAGATAAAACTGCCAAGGCCTCATGCAACAGGAGGCCTTTAATTAGCAACACAGGCTAATTCAAATAAATAAAACAGATTAAATGAAAGCAAGAGTGTGGTCATAAATCCCACATTTAAAATCTTCAAGTTGACTAAAGTGATACCCACTAAATTCTTTCAACTTGATAAAATTTACCAGGCAGAAGAGATTAAGATCATGGCTCTCCTACAGAAGCCTGATAAGCTTCGTCTGGAATGGAGGCATATTCTAAAAAGAATTGCTATTGTGATTCTTGGCACATGGTTTGTGATTTGAGTTGAATAGAAAAGATACTATTTTTTCTTTAATAGATCAGTGTGATCCTAAATTCCACTATTCTTAACTAACAGAGATACAATTTTTAGGGCTATTGTGACCTTTAGGCTTCTAATCCTTTATGGGCAGAAAACATGATGTGAAAATTTCTGATTCCAGAAAGTTCATTTGCTCTAATGCCCTTCTAAAGAGGTCAAGGGAGATAAAAGAGACCTTCCAGAGGGTTGAGCCAGGGGCCATTGATAACAGTGAAACAAAAACCTACTCCTCCAGGCAGAAACAGGGCTTAAACAAGAAACACTACCTACTGTATTGGTCTAGGTCTGCCCCCACAAAATACTACAGACCAGATGGCTTAAAAAAGAGAAATTAAAAAAAAACAGAAATTTATTTTCTCACTATTCTGGAGGCTGAAAATCTGAGATCAGTGTTGTCCAAGAGGATGTTTCCTAGCCTACAGACAGGTGACTTCACTGTGTAAGCACAGTCTTTCTTTGCAGGTGAGGCAGCAGGTGAGCACAAGCCCTCTGGTGTCTCTCCTTATAAGAACACCAGTCCTAACGGATATGGGCTGCAATTGTACTAATTGTACTAATTGAATTTTGAAGAGATAAATATCCAGTTCATAATATTTTCCTTTGGGGAGGGTTCTTACAATGCCTGCCAGCAGGATTTTTTTTTTTTATGATAGTCGCACAGAGAGAGAGAGAGAGAGAGAGAGAGAGGCAGAGACACAGAGACACAGGCAGAGGGAGAAGCAGGCTTCATGCACCGGGAGCCTGACGTGGGATTCGATCCCGGGTCTCCAGGACCGCGCCCTGGGCCAAAGGCAGGCGCTAAACCGCTGCGCCACCCAGGGATCCCCTACCAGCAGGATTTTAGAATTACTGTAGATAATTGGCTGTTCATATCTGCCATTCTTACTGTTTCTGAACAGGTGTGCTTTTTATGATGGGGGGTAGGGTGGGCTAATAATTTCACTTTTCAGTTCTAGTTCTTCGGATCAAGAGGAACTGCATATGAACCTAGTGTTGAAACTCTCTAGAGAGTGCAAGCCTCATGTTTTGATGGGATGATGAGACTTTTGGATTGCTTCCTTGTGCAAATAGGATGGGAATTATTATATTTTATTTATGGGAAAGAGAATGTTAAATACTTGTGAATAAGAGAGCGGACTGTTATATATTACGATATGGTTTAAACTTTTTTCTGCCCTCCTTGCTGTGACTCTTCTTGTCATGTATCCATCTCCCTGTGGAAGAATTCTTTATTAGAATCTTATTGATGTTCGACTTGGCAATATGACTTGTTTTGTTTGACCAAGAAAATGTGAGCAAAAGTGATATTTGTTACTTTTGAGGAGAAATGTTAAGCCAGAGTATGCGTCACTCTGAGATGTACAACATCCTCGATAGGGTCCTTAGATACTTTGTCAGCCTGAATGCTGTTGAGAAGATAACATTGAGCACAACCATAATGGGCATGTGACATGAACGAGAAAAAAGCACAATAAGACAAAGCTTTTGTTGTGAGCCATCGAGAGTTTGAGCTGGTTTCTTAGCACATATAACCCAGCCTAGATTAACTGATAGTATGCTGTGTGTATATGGGGAATTAATATTATGTTTAGTGTGTAAGTTATATCTAATTTATCTATATTGACCAAAGGATTAAACATACTATTTTATTTAATTTGCCAGTATCCTGAGGTTAAGACTAAGTTATAGAAAGGCACATTTATGTATTGGAAAGTAGCCCAAAGAAGAATTGAATCATTTATTCTATTTCACTGTTAGTATTATAAAACCCACTAATCTGTTCTTATCAAAGGTTTGGAATAAAGTCTTTAAATGAAGAGTAGGGATTTTGGAAAAGAATTAGTTATTCCAGAGAGAGTGCCATGATTCTAGTTCCTTTACCGTATTGTGATGGGGGTAAAGTGTGCTATTTCTGCTTACAGGGTTGACAAGCATGCTGACTCCTCCAGTCCTGTTTCATTATAATAAATTTAGGATGACTTCAGCACCGTTTTCTATGAATTGGCCAAAGCAATTAAGAGACTAACTTTGCTTTTTCCTAATTTAAATTCAATTAATGCTCCAATGTAAGATCTCTAGCTTCTCTGGTCTTCATTAAGAGCCTGTTAAACTATGAAAAAAGTATTACATTTTTGGACATTTACACCATTACATATAATATTAATCGGCCTAAGTGTACTAATTAGCTAATTAAAGTAACTGTTCTTTGTATATATGTCATTTCATTTACTCTAGAGTCTGCACTCCGAGTAGTGTTAGGAGCAGGAGAGGAATTTTTGTGTGAATAGGGAAAGGGTCCCCCAAGTCGTCCACGATCATCAGTATTCTTTTCAAAGTTGCACCAGCTAAAACTCCTTCAGTCACCACCTTGTCTTCAATCACTCGAAAGGACTGGGCGCTCATTAGTAAGCTTCTCCATTCAATTTCTGGTGCTGAGCAGAGTGTTGAGGGAGGGAGATTAAATGGGCTTACTCAGCACTGTAGATAGAGTCAATTGATCTTCCAGGCAGCAAATACTTGATCAGCTCTTCTCATACTTACCAGTATCTCTATGTGAAGATGTCTGAAATCGGTGAACAGTAGTAGCCTATAACCATGTGAGATACCAACAGGATGTGCTATAATTGTAAGGACAATCTATCCATCTACATTAAGACCCAGAATAATTTGTGGGCATCAGAGCTTAGGCTAATTAATGAGATTTTTTTTCTTATCGTGTAATAATTCGAAAGTCATAAACCCTCTATGTTTTTATCAAGTGAATGTGAAATGTTGTCTCAGTACAAGTATTTTAATTTTATAGATGGGAAATACAAATATGTGCTTGAAGTTCATGTAATGGAGGAAAAAAAATCAAGACAGAACAGTCCCACTTTGTCTGATTACTATAATCCTCAGAACAACTGAGCACATTGCACTCCATTGATAAAATCTTGGTGGCGAGAAAGTTGAGTGTTCTGGGAGTCAGTCCACTGAAGTTCTGTAATGAGAACATCTGAAAATAAGTGACTTCCTTTAGAGAAATAGAAAAGAGAAGCTATTTCTAGTATCAATGGTGTATAATTTGAGAAGTCCATGTCTATGTTTTATGAATATTGCTAGTATAAATGCTAATAGAACATTGGGAAATTTCCCAATGCTGTGGTTCCCAAACTTCTAATATTATGTATTATGCACTTCCTTGTTTTGTTGTTTATTTAGCTTTGCACTTTTCATTGTAATCAGCTTATGCTCTTCAAATATTTAGAGAAGGTAAATCCTTATAGTCAAACTTTCTTGCAATGTAACGAGGATAATTTAATATTCCTGTTCATATTTATTCAATACCTAGTTCTCTCTAAGTGCTTATTCAGTTTTAACAATCAGCTTATGTGTTGGCAACACATTTCTATTGATCACTCACGAGTAATTTCTTGTACAATGGCATGGCTGAGGCTTATATTTATTTTGGTGCACATGTTCAGCATTGACATTCCTTGCTGCGAAAATAGGACTATTGTTAAGGAAGAGTACAGTTTTGTATAAGTAGGTGTTGAAAAAAGGTTAAGTACTTACTACTGAGAAAAAACCCTTTAGCGATGATTACCCCCAAACCGATAATCTGTGTTGCTATTTTCATACAGAATATGGTGTACACATGTAGAGCAGGCTATATAATATATAAATACATATTATAGGATCTAGTACAGGAGCCTGGAAAAATATTGGTAAATAGAAAATCAAATGAATATATTTCAAAATGGCTTCAACTTGGCTCATATATGTTTGAAAATATTAATAACATTAGAAATGATTATGAATAACAATATGAAACTTTAGACCTGAAGGAGCCCCCAGAAATTGCTTTGCCCAACTCCTACATTTTAGAGAAGAGAAATGACCCAGATGTATCCAGGGCCATGGGGTAAGGAAATGACAGATTAGAGATTTAAATAAAAAGACGCTTTGTGACTAATCAATGCTCTTTCTTCTGCTCAGAGTTGACTCCTTATGTTCTTAAAAAACACAATGTACTGACTTGATGATGGAAGAGTCAGGAAAGAATACTCCTATCAGTATTTTTGGTGTAGTAGATCCAATGGGCATTAGTTAGTGTTATGACCTAGTAAAATGGTGACAACTCTTGAACTAAATTCTAGAATTAATGATTTTAGGGAGAATTAATGGGACTTAAGAAACTGATAGTATTTAGTCCATCCAAAGACAGGTATGATTTCCTTAAGTTCTTGTATCTCAGCTATAACTCATCTTTTCTTTCTAAGTATAATTTCTCCTATTTACTGAACTGAAGGCCTAGATAAGGAATCTGGCCAAAATTCTATTATTCCATTATTTGTGATATGTGGGAATGTCTATTACAATAGAATGAGTAGGATCTATTTTTCAAACGTGTTCTTGCAAATACTGTTAGGTGGGAATGTGACTTCCCTACACCGTTATCTCTAATATAGGTCCATGCTACAATACCTTGCCTAATGTTCCTTGCATCTCTTCATTTCTTTACGCATTTTGCTCCTGGCAAGTAAGGTTCACTTATGTGATTGGAGAATTTGGGAAAAATGTACTTCCTATATTTATCTCTGTTCTATCTCCCCTCCCATTTTTTTTTTCCATACTGGGGGCAGGCCACCTCAGGAAGCAGTGAGGAGAGCTTCTGCTGGTTATGTTGCTGTAGCAAAGTGATAAAGTCTTGGGTTTCATTAGCAGGGCTGTCATGGTTCTCACTATAAGCTATGTCCTCTAACTCAGTCTTTTTGGATAATAAGTATGATATTTATTTTATCTACATTCCTTCCTTATTTAAATTTTCAATTTGTTTGGAAGGAACAGGACCCTATAGACTTCAATAGATGTTCCTGGCACAGACTAATTAAAGATATGACCACAAAAATATGATATTTAAAAATTAGCTTAAGAATGTTGTAGAGAGAAGGAGAGCTCCCATTTTTTCCCCTTCCCAGTCAACTGTGTTAGTGAACTCTTTAATGACTGAGCAGTGTTCGGCTTATTATAAAATGAAATGATTTCTCCTCATAATATTTTCTTGATTTTGAAGTCCCAATCTAGTTCCATGTGGTGAGATCCTCATCTTCCTGCCTTTTGGGAGTTGGCGTTGGACTCATTCATTCTCTCTCTCTCAAAGCTGTCAGTTTTGCACAGCTAGTATTCCACAGAATGCTGGCCATTTCAAACCTGCAAGGTTCTTTTTGAAAAGAAGTTCACATTCTAATTTTTATTTATTTTTATGTCCACTTTTCTCTTCCTCTCCTAAAACTCTGTTCTCCTTGGAGTCTTTTTCTCATATATTCCTGTAATATTCTCCCCCTCAATCCTCCACACTCACATATAATATCTATATGTATATCTGTATTTATGTAGAGTATACATAATCCTTACATTTTGTACTGTTCAAAAATGATAACTGATTTGTAGAGAATAATTCTCACCCACTTTGTGATTTATATTATCTATATATCTGCTGTGGCTCTTCACACTCACCAAAGAGGAGTTTCTGGAACTGACAATTTGAGAAAATTTACTTGATTTCACTCACAGTCCTTGAAGAAGGAAGTCAATAATGCATATGGAGAGTCCACTGCAATCTGCTGAGCTAGATACAGTTCTTGATGTTGAGGGACATTTGCAAATTTGATTTTCTTGAGAAGGAAATAAGTGTTTAGTGAGCTTCAGCAAAGAACATTTTTCTTTATCTGTTGCACTTTCTTTGTTCTGCCTACACCTTTTAATATTTCATATCCTACAAAGCTTTACTCAGAACACAGTGAAAAGCACCAATTGAAATCTCCTTTTGGAATCATACTATTAGAAAAGGAGAGATTTTACCAAAAAAGTAGAAAATGGTCAATGCTTCATTTGGCAAGACATTATAAAGCAATATGAACTTCAGAAAATTTTCCAAAATGGCAAAATCTAGACCAAATTTAACTAGTGCTGGAAGAATCTTGTTCATAAGGACTTGAAATTCGGGTCAACTATTGAGGTCAAATTAAACTACTTAGCAAGTTTTATCTGTGACACTGGGATTACTTGACTTCGTGGACAAAAGCTAAAGTTGCTTAAAGACTGAGGCAAAGTTCACCGCAAATCAATTGTGTTGAGAGGATGTCTAGTAAATTGCTCTTTGATGGACTAAAGAAAGGAAACTCTGGAGGATAAGGGAGGATCTCTGTTAAGCAGAGCTTAGTCCCAGCTTGCATCCATTTTGAAGACTGAGAAACAACCAGGTCATGCTGATGGGAGGTGAGTGGGTGATCCTGGAAGACATCCAATTGCCTGAAAGGTGTATGCAGAGCCTACAGCAGTGTTTGTATTAATAGGGAGCAAGAGAGTTTAAAAAATGAATCTTAGTGTATGTTGACCATACTTCAATTAAAAAAAATTGGTTTCATTAAAAAAAAATTAGTTCTAAAAGATCAACAGGAAATGAGCTATTGACTATGTGTTGACATTTCAGGTCATAGAGGGACTGGAAGTAACATAAGCATACTCTTCAAATATGCTGATACATTTGAGTGACATTTACATAGGAAAAAGAGATTAAAATCACATTCCTCTCCCTCTTAAGGCTATGTGCACCAAGATTAGGAAATTAAACAAGGGCCTTTTCTGAAGAGTTTCTAATTTATAATGCCTGGTTTTGCTCCAGTGGTTCAGGCATTGAGACCAATATCCAAGTTGACCCCAGGTCCCGGTGACCTTTGGGTCCCCTCCGTTGACAAACAATGCCTGCCCAGGGTAATTTTGTGTATTTTTTCTTCAACATTAACCAAAAGGGTAAGCTAAATTGCATCACAACCCAGAGCTAATGATGAAAAATATTGGTGTTTCTAGAGCTTTGTTATATTTTTGTTAATACAAGCTGAATTTCAGAGCAATATTTTCCTTATTTTTTTCTTTCTAGAACAGAGATCACATGTAGCAACTTTTGAGCTCAAGATGGCTTATATTTGATTTTCTTTTGTCCTTTTCGGTTTGATAAAAATTTAAAGAATTATCATAAGAATCCAGATTTTCAGATTCTCTTGAAAAATCAGATCCGGCACTACTTTCTTCAATTCCCTCACAGCAGTGACCTGATGGTGTAGAGTAGGGCTGCATTTCCAAGCAGAGCAGGTGCTTTCCAATGTAGGACCACTCCCTATGTTTTTATGTTAGACCAGTTTCATTACTTAAGTTACCTGCGTGGCCTTGTAGGTATTTGAACTTGTGACTCTGCTTTTGATGATCTAGCACCTTCACTAGTGCTCGATCCTTCTTCAAATTGTCTCCTGCAAGCCTTTGTATTTATCTTGCCAGTAACATTATTTTCCTATATATTTAAAACACAAAATGTTAGAACAGCCTTGCAAAATCAGTCCTTATCTTCCTTCTAGCAGTTATGTCAGACTTCACCATTTTTTATCATCCTTTACTTTAAAAATTTATGGCATCAGTCATATTGGTGGTAGTACTGGTAAAGAAAATGAGAAAACTAATAAATAAGTGTAAGTTGGTCAGTAGAAACCTTTCTTTGGTGCAAAACAAAATCCGTGTTCTCAATCCGTCCTTGAGTTCCTATCTCTTATTCTGACAGGACTTTGTTATGTTGGTTTTTCTCCTGAGATGTAACTAACCTATGCCAGTTTGTTGCCTTTCATCTCTCTGGCAATGTGCTACATTAATGATTAAATTTCAGTGGGTGGATATGTGAACACCTTAGGCAAACTGCTCTCTGGGGGAAAAAAATCTCTCTACCAGTCTTTATTTTTCTTGATTTATCAGGTGGCAAAACCACAGCTTACTGCCCTGATTCAGTGAGTGGGATAAATTAAGGTTAGCTGTCTCTGTGTTGTAATTCCAGTTGTGGTGGTGACCCACTGTTAAATGGATTCCTGTTTGCTTCCTGTACTATGTCATTTTTGGTTTTTAGTTGAATCTTTAATATACCATTTACCTAGACATGGACCCCTTGACCCTTTCCTGATGGATATGGAGAGAGTGTTAGTTGCCTTTTTTTTTAATCATACAAAAACATAAAAACACACACTAGATATGAAATAGTCCTCATCTTATTAAAATCTCTTTTTTCAAAGAGGGCTCCAATTTAATATTTCTTTGTAAAAATTAGCATGATTATAGAGGTTCCCCCTCCATTTTCTGATGCTTCTTGATCTAATTTTAAGATTTCAAATGAATTTTGGGGTAAACCAGGACTAAAAGTGATAAGCGAAGGCATGTTACCACACATTAAAAAATTGGTTAGTTACTTATTAATATTTTGGAAAACAATGGTGGTGTTTATTGATTTTTGCAGTCTGTACTACAGGACTGCATGCAATGCAGATTAGGAAAAATTGGTAAATTGATCATTTGCTTAAAAACTAAATTTACTTCACAGGGGAATAAAGTAGAGGATAGTACATACAGTGAGACATACGTATATTTGAGAAGAAAGTAGTTTGACTAATAAGGGAAAGAAGTTAAAAAATAAAGATAAAAAGAATATTGATGATATATTCTAAGTTTGGAGATATATAAATAGTTTTAACAGGAACTAGTTTTATTCATCTTTGAATCTCTGATGCTGAGCCCCATGCCAGTGTATGGAGAAACACTCAGTAACTGTCAAGTGGGTTACCTTGAATATGATTGTGCAGGGAATTAGGCTGCTACTCAGATTTCTCTGGACAGACAAGCCCAGTGGGAACACTTGGTTCCCATGGACCTATCACAAATAACAAATTTCCTTCAGAAAATGAAGAAAAGATAGGGCAACATGCTACTGGTTGCAGTAGTAAAAAATACCTGTTCACTTAAAGATGAGTTATATTCAGTGTATTTAAAGAGACCCAGATATGGCAGGACTTAAAGATTCTCCTGGCTGATGTAAAAGGAAATGAAAATTGGTGGTGCAAATGTTACATAATAAAGAATAAAAAATACTAATTTTACTTTTCTAGAAGAAATTAATGCTGCAAAAACCACAGAATTTTAGTGCTCTTGAGTGTACTTTCCGGAATACCAAAAAGGAATGTTACACTACTACGAGCTACCAAAAAAGACCAGAAACTAAGTTGATACCAATGCTTTGCTTTTTAAAAGTAGTGTTAAAACATCTTAGAGAGTGCTCAGAGTCTTCCATGGCTTCAATGTGACCTAGTCATTTTTGAGAACACCTGTGGCAGACAAGCTTCTAAGATGGCTCCCAAGATTTCCCATCCCCTGGTGTTCATGCCTTACATAGTCCCTGGCATGGTGTGTGTGATGGATTTTATTCCCATGTTTAAGGCGTATTCTGTGGCAGAGTTGATCTTAAGATGAAGAGATTTTTCCAGTGGTCTGGCCTACTTACATGAGCCATTTAAGAAAAGGGAATTTTTCCTTGGCTAGGGGCAGAAGAGGAATTCAGAGATTCAAAGCATGAAGGGAATTTGGTGCTCCATTACTGATTTGAAGATGGAGGGGACCATATAGCAAGAAGTGTGGGCAGCCTGTAGGAGCTGAGAGTGGTTCCCCTAATAGCCAACAAGGAAATGGGGACCTCAGTCCTACAAAAGCAAGGAATTGAGTTCTGCTAACAATCAGAATGAGCAATAGATTTTTCCACAAAACTTCCAGACAAAAACTTAGCCTGACTTTAACCTTGTAAACTCAACACAGAGAACCCAGCCATGCCATGCCAGACTTCTGACCTATAGGACTGCGAGCTAATACATTTGCATTGTTTTATGCTGCAAGTTTGTGGTTGTTTGCTATGCAGCAATAGAAAATTAATATAACAACCACAGGCACTTTGCCATTCTTGATCATAAAAAAATTTGTTCAGCATTTGTTCTTCTAAAATGTCTATGTTACAATATTACTCAGTTATGGAGTACAGAATTAAACAAGGAAGATTTTCCTCATTTTTTGACTATTCTGATTAACTGAGGAGTTGCTTTGTTAATCCTGCCAAAATAATTTTTTTTTCATTATAAAAGTCTGTCATGCAAGATTTAAATGTCTCATTTATTTTTTTTTTATTTATGATAGTCACACACACACACACACATTGAGAGAGAGAGTGGGAGGCAGAGACATAGGCAGAGGGAGAAGCAGGCTCCATGCACTGGGAGCCCGACATGGGATTTGATCCCGGGTCTCCAGGATTGCGCCCTGAGCCAAAGGCAGGCGCTAAACCGCTGCACCACCCAGGGATCTGTAAATGTCTCATTTAAACAGTTACCAACAGTGTGGTAAAATTTGTAGAACAGATACTTATCTCATTTTCCAAATGAGGGTGAGCTACATAAAAAGGGAAAGCTTGCTCATAGTGGCAAAATGGTAGATCTGGCTAGAATGCACATATTGGATTAATGTGTTCTTTGATTCATTCACTTATTCAATAGTATTTCTTATACATTGTTCTAGGTAAAGAGAAAACTGTAGTGATCAAAGCAGAAGAGCACTATTCTAATGGAGCTTATGTTCAAGTATTGGGAATTAAAAAATATTTTCACTGTAGTATGGTGCTTGCAAGTTTTTTTTTTAACTCATGAAATGTAGCATACATATTTACAGAAACTTTTACCAAGGAGGCATTGCTCAGTGCTCTATAACAAAGAAACACTTGCATAAACACCAAATGGGTCAAACTATATTAAATGGAAAATACTCCAGGAGTCTCCTGGGACCCACTCTTAATCAGTAACCTCCCTGATGGTAGCCTTTATTCAGACTTTTATACTTATCTTTCTTGCTAAATTGTTTTACCCCCTAAGCTTGCATCCCTAAATATCATTGTTTAATTTTTAACTTCAAAAAAATGGAACCATATAGTATGTTTTTTCTTGTCTATGGCTTATCTCAACATCAAAAGCTTAGGAGATTTATCTGTGATTTTGTTCATTTTCATTGTTGTATGGCATTTATGTGACTATACCAATCTGTCTATTCTACTTGATGGAACTTTGGGTTGTTTCTTACGTTTGAATACTTTTGTGTGCATTTCTGTTCATTATATATCCAGGAATAGAAATGCTCAGTCAAAGGGTATAAGTTCAGCTTTTGTGGATACAATCAACATATTGTCTAAAATAGTTGGGTGGATAGGCTTTATGGTGACTCCCAATGTTTTCCACTACTTGGTGTCCACGTCTTTGTGTAATCATTTCCCTTCAGTGTGAGCAGAACCTATGGCTTATTTTTAACCAATGGAATATGGCAAATGTCATTCTCTTGACTAGATTATGCTAAATAGCAAAGATGATAGGGTGTCACTTTTATGATTAGACTATGTTATATAAGACTCTATTTAAACAGACTGGAGCAAAACACTCCCTTACTGGCTTTGCAAAACTATGCTGCCATGTTTTTAAGAAGGCCTAGAGAGGAGAATAGGTACATGGAACTCTAGGTAGCCTCCATGAACTGAGAGTAGTCTTTGGCTGACAGCCAGCAAAAGAATGGGAACCCCAGTCTATAATAAACTGAATTCTGCAATGAAATGAATGATTTGGAAGATTCTTCCCCAGTCAACACTCCTGATGAGAATGCAGCCTGGCTGACACCTTGATCATAGTCTTCTGAAGCACTGAGCAGAGGAGTCAGCAAAACTAAGTCAGACCTACAGAAAATGTGAGAGGATCTGACCTAAG
Source organism: Nyctereutes procyonoides (assembly GCF_905146905.1). Lineage (NCBI taxonomy): Eukaryota > Metazoa > Chordata > Mammalia > Carnivora > Canidae > Nyctereutes > Nyctereutes procyonoides. The sequence goes on from NW_026575146.1 coordinate 25,755,870, forward strand.
GAAAATGTGAAGCAATCATGTGTTGGTTCAGGCTGCTAACTTTGGGGTAACTTGTTACACAGCAAAGAAAACTAAGACAGTAGTTATAGCAACTTCACTCCCAGAAGCAGTGTATAAGTAGATATATTTGGCCAATGTGATACAGTTGGTATTTTAATTTTAGCCATTCTAGCAGATGTGCAGAATTATCTCACTGGGGTTTTAATGTGCTCTTCCCTAGTTCCCAAGGAAGTTAAGCAGCATTTCATAAGCTTATTAGCTATTTGGTTTCTTGAAGTGCCTGTTAAAATCTTTTGCCCATTTTCTCTTGAAAGTCTTTTTTCTTAACGATTTAGGAATTTTTAATCTTTCTAGGTAGGAACCCTTTGTTGCTTAATGAATTGCAAATATGTTCTACTCTATGACTTGCCTATTCTTTCATTTATCTTTTGATAAATGTTACAATTTATCATTTTTTTTAAATGGCTGGTGCTTTTTATGTCTTTCTCTACCCTGAGATCATGAATATATTCTTCTATATTTACAAATTTTATTGTTCGAACATTTAAATATAGATTTATAACAGACTCATAGTTGATTTTTGTGTCAAATGTAGTAGAGGAGGGAATCACCCCCCCCCTTTTTTTTTGGTATAGTTATGCAACTGGCCCAGTACTGCCCAATCTGCCTCCACCATTTGTAGAGCTACTTTATTATAAATCAACTGTAAATAGATAAGTGTGTGTTACTGGCTCTTTATTCTATGCCAATGGTCAAATTGTCTTCTTGACCAGTATATTCCTATCTTAATTAACTGAAATTCATTATTATTTGTTTGATATCCAGTATAGCAAGTCCTCCCTTATTGTTTTTCTAGAAGTGTCTTGATTATACTAACATATTATTTAAAGTTTAAATTCAGCATGCTAAGACCAACATATAAAAAAGCAATCTGTTGAGATTTTGATAGATATTACATTGATCTATAGATCAATTTGGGAAGAATGATCATTTCCCAATCTATAAACATGATGCATACCTCCATTTATTTAGATTTTCTTTAATTTCTCTCTATAATATTTTATAGTTTGCTGCATAGGAGTCTTATATCCTTGTTGTTATATTTATTTCCTAGGCATTTAATATTTTTGATGTTATTGAAATTTTTACCTTTAATATTTTATTTTTGTTGATATTGAAATAACAAATGAAATTGATTTGCTAACTCATAGGAATTTAATAATTTATTCATAGGTATTTAGATTTTCTGTAAATAATGATAGCTTTACTTTTGTTTTTGTAATTTTAACATTCTTCTTCTTTATTTTTTTTTACCCTAGTGGTCTGGCTAGAAGTTCCAGTACAATGTTTAATTGAAGTGATTATAGCATGCACCCTTATTTCTTTATTGATCTCAAAATAGAAGAATTCAACATTTTATATTAAGTATGGTATTTGTTGTTGATTTAAAAAATATCCCTTGTAATAATAACAGATTTCCTTATGTTATTCCATACATGCAGTTGTTACGAAAAATGGATATAGAAATTTAGTATTAATATTTTTTTTTTTTAGTATTAATATTTTTAATATCAGAATCTATTTTGGTATTCATTGAGATGACCATATTAACTTTATCTTTCTGTTAAGGGCACAAGACACATTGATTTTGAAATGCTAAAAAAAACTTTGTGTTGGGACACCTGGATGGCTCAGCGATTAGGCGCCTTCTGTTGGCTCAGGTCATGATCCCGGGGTCTGGGATCGGGTTCTGCATCAGGCTTCCTGCATGGAGCCTGCTTCTCCCTCTGCCTGTGTCTCTGCCTCTCTCTTTCACAGTCTGTCTCTCATTAATTAATAATAAATAAATCAAACATCAAAAACCCCTAGTATCTCTGTAATGCATCCAAATTTTATATAATGGTGGTCTTGTTTTGTTTATATTTTGGTGAGGATATACTCGCATATTCATGCCTTTGTTGCTTGGGAGTGGCTTTTCTTTTTCTTATAATCTATAAATTTTGTATAATATTGAAATTATTTTTCCTTAAATATTTGGTTGATTTCATTGGTGATGTGTGAGGTTGTGACTTTTTTATTGGATGATATTTGGTTGAATACTCAGTTTCTTTTGTAGATATAGGAACATTCAGATTCTCTATTTTTAGTGTCATATTGGTAGGTTTATTTTTTTTAAAATTGTCTATTTATCTAAATAGTTTGATATAGTGACATACATAATATCTTCTCATGTTAATGCTCTAAAAACTGTAGTGATAGTCCCTTTCCAACTCTATTGATGTTTACTTGGGTATTCTCTCTTTTTCTGAATTGGTTTCACTAGTGATTCATCCATCTTATTCATCTTTCTATGTAAACAACTAATTTTTACTATTAGTGATTTTTTCTACTGTTGGTTTTAAGTTTCTGTTCTCTATCTGACTTTTTAAAATATAAGTTTAGATCATTGATTTTCATTCTTTATTCTTTCCTAGTTTATGCTTGTAATTTAAATTACTTTCAAAGTATTTCTTTGTCTTTAGTAAATGAGATTTATATATCGTATTTTGACATTGGTCACTTAAAATATTTTCTAATTTTATTGTATTTTATATTTGATGTCATAGACTCATTTATAAGTACAAGTATAGTTCTTAATTTCCAGATGTTTAGAGATAGTCTAGCTATCTCATCTTAAAATTCATTTTTTTCTAAGATTTTATTTATTTGTTCATGAGAGGCACAGAGAGAGAGGCAGAGGGAGAAGCAGGCTTCCCACAGGGAGCCAGATGTGGGACTCGATCCTGGGACTCCAGGACCATTCCCTGAGCTGAAGGCAGAGGCTCAACCACTGAGCCACGCAGGAGTCCCTTAAAATTCATTTCTATTTTAATTCTGTGATTTAGAGTCTTTCATCAACAATGTCTCTTCTCAGATATTATCTCTTTAAATATTGCTCTGGCCATTCTTTCATGCATTTTTTTTTTCTCTTAAACTTTGGTTGCATACATAGCAGATCCTTTCACTGCTCTTTTTTTTTTATGGCTTTATACTCTTTTTTTTGGTATTTTTCTATCATCTCTTTGTATGTCATTTTGGATTTTATTTCAATTCATTGATGCTTTGTTTAGTTGTGTCTAATCTGCTGATACAATGATCCTCTGAGTTCTTAATTTTGGCTATTTTATTTTGATATTTACTGCCTAGAATGTCCACTTGGTTAATTTTTAAGATTTTCAGCTCTTTGTTGAAATCTCTAGTCTTGTTTTTCATCTCTTACTGTAGAGAAAGAATACTTGTTTTGTTTTATTTTATCTTATTTTAAAGCCTGTGGAGAATAACCATAATCTGTAGACCTGTCTTTTATTGCTGTTGCTTCCCAATCATATCCTATTGTCCACATATGTACAAGATAATTTTTTATTTTGAGCCTGAAATTGTGTTTGTAATATTGTATGAAGAAATAATTCCGTGCTTAGCATGATATCATCTTCTTTTTCAGAAAACTTATATTTCTTTCTGCCTGGAAATTTAGCACTTTTGGAAGCTAGGCCACTTGCTTGCTCAGATCACCTTAATATAATTTCAGGGACTTAACAAGATTCAAAGTTGGACTGCAATGGCTGTGAGATTTATTTTCATTTCCAGTTCACCTTTATTCCTAGGTTTTAGCCCTTTAGGATCCTTTTCTATATCACCAATGTATATTTTTTCCAGCTTCTTTACTTGTCTTCCACTGAAGAGCTTGCTCAAATTATCTACCAAATGGCTTTGGAGAGAGTCCTCGGATTTATATTTACTGTATTTTCTTTGGAAAGCAACCTATTTATATTATAACTTTGACATTTGTACATTAAAATATTTGGTTCCATTCCTTCATAATTAAACTAAAGATGACTTCATAATTATACATGGCAGAAAATAATTTGTGATTTTGCTGAGACATGAACTTAAGTTATGAGGCTGGATGTAGTGATTGTGTAAAGTCAGCTGTTAGCCAGTGATTCAACCCAGCTGACCAACCAACACTCAGATATACGGTTTTCTCTGCAGTTTTGATTCTCTATGGTGATGTATCAAAATTTGAGGATTGTAAAAAGTTCCAGGAACTATCTGATATAAGGTCAAGGGCCTAATGTGTTTCATTTTAATTAGTAAAGAAAATGTCACTTAAATTTTGAAATCTTACCACAACTTTTGCAGAAAAATGGTTGAAATATTGGGTAGCAAAAACATCTTGAAGATATGATATTGTGAGCTAACGATTGTATGAGGAACTTTATCCTAATAAAATTAACTTTATTTTATTTTTAAATATTTTATTTATTTATACATGAGAGACACACAGAGAGAGAGGCAGAGACATAGGCAGAGGGAGAAGCAGGCTCCCTGTGGGGACACTGATGTGGGACTTGATCCCAGAGCTCCGGGATCACACATGGAGCCAAAGGCCGACACTCAACCACTGAGCCACCCAGGTGCCCCCTAATCAACTTTAGAAGCCAATCACATTAGACCAGTCGTAAGTAAACATATGCAATTCCATCTAGAGATATCTAAGCATTCTTCTTCTTCTTCTTCTTTTTGTTTTGCATTCTTCTTTTAATATTTTAAAGTAAGGCAGTAGAGACTCTGTGTTCTTCAAAATATGCAGATTTACATTTGAAAGGTCAAAAAACATTCTGGTCTTGGGCATTAAAAGCTAAGTTGTTAAAATAGATTTTGATGGTTTAGTTACAAAACCTTTACTAGTATAATGTAATTGTTACAAAGTTATTGAGCTGTTTTATTTAATTTTCTTCTTTTTGTGTTATTTCTGAATTTGCATAAAAACTTAATAAAATTCTTAGAATAGGGGTTTGGGGTTCACTGAATTTTCTGATTAATTGGTGCTCAAGCTTATAATCTTTTTATGTTGATGGAAATAAAAAAACATTTGCATCCACTTGACTGATTTAGTAGAATATAATGAACATAATTGAATTTTCTTTTTTTGATTATGATACTTACAATAAATGATTCATGGTGGTCATTCAGAACATAAGAGTTTCCTGTGTGTTTCAGGAAACTGAACTAAATTTCTTCTAACTTTTGGACTTAGCAGAAATGATCCTCTCAAACTGTGCTGTGTGTTTTCTTGCAATTTGACTTTGTACTCAAGGTTGCAGGCCATAAGAATGTAATAGCATGCAAATAATGGTTAATGGAGATAATACTTCTAAGTACTGGGGATAGATTTATTTCTACTAATTTGGGGAGGTGAAATACTTTTTTGACAAGGATTAGAGAATCAAAGTAAAATAGAATTCTAAGAATTTGCATCTTTTGATATGGTATTAGTGAAAATTTATTGTCATATCTGGTTTGCTGAATGATTGATACTTAATCTGTAATTGGAGAAGCTACACAGCAATTTCCTGTAATAGCTTACAAGCTATATCTAATTTCTCCTTGGGGGAGAATTTCAGTTTTACATTACTTCCCAAATATGGACAAATTTGGTTGCCAGCTCTTTCTTGAATTTGGTATTAATCTTTCTGGTGAGCCTGCAGTTTTCATGTGTTATCACCATTATTTTTGATGTGATGAAACAACAAAATATTTTGATATTTTCTAGACCAAGATTTAACATCTTGGCTTAAGAAAAAAAAATCATAGCAAACACGAAAATAAATCTCTTTGGTAGAAGTCTCTGAGTTCAGCTTTCCATGTTAACAATTATAATCATAGTTATAATGATTCAATAAAGGGTTATGGAGAGCCTGCTGTTCTGTTGTGTGTCCGGCACTATGATAAGAAGTTCTATGGACAGATGCTCTGCAAAGCATGGTAAACAGAGCTTTAGATCTCATCTAGATCTCGTGTGTTAGCAGTGATACCATTTTATACGTGCTTATGCACACACATACAGGCTTTCTATTTCAAAAGCTTTTAGCATCTCATTTGATCCTCAGGACATGTAAAGTTCTGAAAATGAAAATAAGGAATCTGGGGGTGCCAGGGTGGCTCAGTCAGTTAAGTGTCTGCCTTTGGCTTAGGTGATGACTGCAGAGTCCTGGGATCCCCTGCATCAGCCTCCCTGCTTAGCAAGGAGTCTACTTCTCCCTCTCCCTCTGCCCTTCCCCAGCCCTAGTACTCTCTCTCTTTTGCTTGCTCTTTGTCTCAAATAAGTAAAATCTTAAAAAAAAAAAAGGAAAAAAAAGAAGTTTAGAAATCTGTTAAGGTTCTTGATGATGTTACAGGTATGGTGTCCAGTGTTATGAGCTTTCTGTTAAGTCCAAAAATGAGTATTTTTCCTGCCTTGCGTGATACACAGGAGACCCTAAGTTGACAAGTGGGGGCTATTTTTAACTTGTCTTTTTTTTTAAAGTGTAGTATAGTGGCTAGGAATACAAGTTTTAGAAATTGATCTAGTTCTGTCAGATTGAAAAAATTATTATTAATATTAAAAAAATTTTGAAGATTTTATTTATTCATGACAGAGAGAGAGAGAGAGAGGCAGAGACACAGGCAGAAGAGAAGCAGGCTCCATGCAGGAAGCCCGACGTGGGACTCTATCCCAGGTCTCCAGGACCAGGCCCTGGGCTGAAGGCAGCACTAAACTGCTGAGCCACCTGGGCTGCCCTGAAAAAATTATTATTATTATTTTTAGAGTCTTAACTTCTTTAGCTGTAAAATGGGTAAAATTGGGGAGAGCAAAATTTAACTCCTAGGACTGTGAAGATTTAAGTCAGTGACTACCCTTGAAGGTCTAACATCTGGTATTTCTTGTATTGCTCACCAGATTAAATTGCCTGTGAACATGCCAACTCAAGAGTCTTTTATCAACAGAAAATCTATCATCAAAAATATTCTTTCTTGCACAATATCACTTTGTTAACACTATATGTGTGTGTGTGTGTGTGTGTATTTTAAGATTTTATTTATTTATTCATGATAGATATAAAGAGAGAGAGAGGCAGAGACACAGGCAGAGGGAGAAGCAGGCTTCATGCCAGGAGCCTGACCTGGGACTCGATCCTGAGACTACAGGATCACGCCCTGGGGCCAAAGGCAAGCGCTGAACCTGAGTCACCCAGGGATCCCCTAAAATATATATTTTAATATTATGTTTAACTAGCAGGCAACATAGCAGGTACAGGCTACAGTCTTCTTTCAGTATATGTCAGTTCTACTGATTTTGAAACTTAAGGTTGAGTATATTCACCTGATTGATCATCTGAAATTTTGCCTAACTCCATCTCAACCTCCTTTTTGGTCCTTATGTTATTTTAGACTCTTATCCTAAGCTCTTGTTTATGACCTTGCTCATTCCTCTTGGTCTTTGGTTTGCTTTTGCACTTGGTCTCCTCACCCTTGACTTTGGCTCCTTCCCCTCCCTCATTCACTATGGAATTCTGAGTTGAATTCACAGCATCAGCCTCTCCCGGCTCTAGCACAAGGCTTCTCAAGACTTATGTCCACAAATCACCTCAAGATATTCTGTTGTTTTGTATTTTTTTTAATTTTTTTTCTTGATAATTAAAAAATGAATTGAGATGTAATTGACATAAATCAATTATTGTTAAATATGTAGATTTGTTAAATGTAGATTTTGATTCAGTAGGCCTGGAGCAGAGTCTGAGATTCCGCATTTCTAATAAGTTCTTGTGACCCACTAATGCTACTGGTTCTGGGACCATCAGTTTGAGTAGCAAGGCCCATTTCAGCCAGTGTTTTGGTTCTTAGCACTCCCTGCAACACAATCTCAAACTCTAATTCTAGCAGTACCTGCTAGTCACTCACTATGCTTCTAATTATGGGAATGACTATTGAACATGTATCTAGTGTCTGTAAAGATCAAATTGAATCTACTTATATGATTTTCAGGCAGCAGAGGAAGGACAGTCTTTGAAGTCTTAGTTTACTATGGAAATATCAGATCATTAAAAGTTTCAGTTTTTTGGACTTTTATGTAAATATATCCAGGTGTTTAACAAGTGCTTAAAATATCTTAGAAATCAAATAAATGGCTATTTCTTTAAAATATGTTGAGATAGAAGGACCTAAATCCTATACCTTACATTCCATTCAACATGAATAATATAGTCAAGACTGCATTGCTAGTGTTATGAAGCCACACTCACCGAAGAGACAGAGAATCTGAAGCAAAGAAACCTGTAAAAGCTTAGAGATATCTGTGGTTGCCTATTTCTCTGTTGACAGTCATAGGAGGAAGTGTAAGCATTTGGAAATGTCATTGAGGTAGGAATCATTTTTTTCTCCTATTAAACTAGTTCAATGAAAGAATAATAGTGTTGTTCTTATAGTTGTAGAAGTTGTGTGCTTGGACTGTGGAGTCAAGGATAAAATTCAGAATTTAAATTCTGACTTCCATTTTCTATTGGCCTAAATTATCACATTCAGTACATATACTAGGGAAGTGTTATCTGCTTACTCCTGCTTTTAGTTGTGATGAGGATTTCTGTTCCCCATAGCCACACTGCCTCTTGTTTGTATGTTGATTTAGGAGTTCATTAACAGTTTGTGAATTTACAAATAGTCCACGTGTCATTCATTCATTGCCTTACAAGTCAGGTTTATGTATTTTAATATGACATAAGAAGACAAGCAATTTAGAAGAAAATCTTGTTTTCTTTGACCTTCACAGAAAAAAATTTAATATACATGCAAGAGACAGAAGTGCAACCAAGATGTTAATTCCACTTCACTTGTAAGAGTTATTTTACCACAAGCAGATTTCATTGTATATATGTTATTGTCTGACCCAAGGAGCTGCTTCCAGGACTGCCATTTATTTGCTGGGTATTAAGTTCACAAGAAAGCAATATAAAGCTGCTCTCAACCATTAGCTGGGGAGAAAAAGCTCTGTGTTTTACATCAGTGAATTTGGAAAGGGCAATATATTTAGTTACCTGTGTGTGAGGTGATTATACAATTGCTCTGTGTCTTTTTATGTAGTGATCAATTGAGAAGGCTTTAAAAGCTTATTTGAATTTATGGCTGTTGCCTGGCCCTCCTCTGGCTTTATATCAAGCAAGGTAAACAGGGTGAATTCACCCATGTGGGCTTCCTGTTTGACAACTTACTGGAGCCTGCAGTCGCTGTTGAATGCTCTCCAGTCACTCTGTATGAAAATGCTTATTAACAACATGGCAAAGGCTTAACTGTCCTCCAGAACTTCTTCCTAATTAATGCCTTTGTGGCTGATCCCCTTAGAGCTCAGGAGCCTGCAGACTGGGACATGCTCAGCAGCCAGATTCTGATTCTCAGGCACAGTAATTCACAATGAGATTCTGAACATGAAGAGGTTGGCCTCCAGGGCTGTTTCTCCTAGACGGCTAACAGCTATTCAGCAAATTAGTCTGAAGTATTGGTTTTCTTTTTTCCACTCATTTTATTCTAAAAAGGATATTAGACACAAAAAACAAATGTCTTTCATTTTACCCATGAGGGACAATATTAGTGTTTTATATACAAATCATATAAATAATAAGGTTGTCATTTCTGTTGCCAGAAGCAAGAAGTGGCAGCTAAGCATGTTACTATTCTTGGGTCATTTTCTTGAGATGTGAGACTGAGTCAACCAAGTAAATAGGATCTTACAGCCTTTCAGGGCTAATATATAAACGTCTATATAGATGTTTATAAAGAGGTCATGGCTTAAACGTAAAATAACCACAGGAATGGTAAAGTGGGGTTATAGAACCTTCTTTGTGCCACTGTTCTAATAAGACACATTCATGGATGATCTCTGAACTGGAAGAACAAGTGAAACTTGGTTTGAAAGGAAGTTAAATATTTCTGACTGGAAAGGTAAAATTTTCTGGCCTATCAAATCCATCTGCATTCTAATCTCAAATCGTTGTATGTTGAGTTGTTCACATGTGACATCAAACATAAGTATAAATAATCCTGTACTATTTCACATCTTAGGAAACTTAGGTTCCATTCCACAAAGCTGGTGGGGATCCACACTATCTACAACAAAGGGTTGTTGTAAACTTTTATTAAGTTTTATTAAGGTTCATTGAGGGTGTGGGATGCCTGGGTGGCTCTGTTGGTTAAGTGATTGACTCTTGACTTTGGCTCAGCTCATGATCGTGGGGTCTTGGGATCAAGCCCCACTTTGGGCTCTGCACTGGGTATGGAGTCTGCTTGAGATTCTCTCTCTCTCCCTCTGTCCTTCCCCTGCTTGCTCACTCTTTCTAAAAAACAAACAAACATATAAATAAATCCTTAAAAAATAGTTCTATGAGAGTATTTTTAAATGTTAGTTATAACTTCTTTCAGAGTTTCTCTTCCTTGTGTGTAGGAGATGATCTTCATGACTTTATTCTAATTTGTCAAACAATGAGAAGTAGGTTTTCTTTGTTAGGATTTTTGTTTTATGTGTGATTCTGTTTTTCTCAATAATGGTTATGTAGGCTGGTTTGGGGAAGGAAAATACCTGGGATTTACATCAAATACCTGGGATTTACACTGTCGGTGCTTTTTTTTTTTCCTTGTTTTTTGTTTTTGTTTTGTTTTGTTTTGTTTTGCTTTGCTTTGACTGCTTGCTCCATCCTAGTAATATGTATCAGGAGAAACAAAGAATTAAGAGTTTTCAACTGGCCCAAGGGGAAAGAATGGTCTCATTTACTGTCCTACATGGCATCATAAATCCGGAAGGATAATGCCCTTGCAACTGTGATCTGGAATTAATTCTGGCACTAAAAATTTAATGCTTCCCTGGCCAACCCTGAGAAGTGTTGGAGTTAATAAGGGAACTTTGCTTGGGGGACTCTGAATTCCTCTAGAGATGAGTATTTGGGAATTTGGAGAGTCCTTCTCCAAATGAGCTTTGTGAGGTCTATATTATTACAAATGGCATCAACAAGCAAGCCAGGGTCTATGACAATGGTGGGTTGAGCATCTTTAAAAATCCTTTTTTTTTACTTTTACATAGATGCAGATATCAACTCTCTGCTCCACTGGGGTATATAATAAACCTTAAAAACAAGAATGTTGAAATGTTTATAAAAATATACACTTTTCTTCATGGACTCATGGACTAATGGTTGCTGTCAAATGAACCAAATCACCATTTTTTTTCTTCAGACTCATTAATATAGATTTCCCATATGGGACTATCCATAAGATTGGACTATATATGTAAGGCTTAATACATATTCACTCTTAGTATTCTCTATTTTCATCAATGCCTAAACTGATAGTGTGAGAATTTCATCATTGCCTAAACTGATAGTGTGAGAATGCCTAAACCTATGTGGAAAATGTTTCATAGAAGGACTGATTAATAGAGTCTGTATATTTTGGTAAGAGTGCAAAGCTAAGCCTATGATAAGCCCATTGGCTAAGCCCATGATAAGAAGTTTCAAGTACCTTCACATTTCAAAGTGAGGTGCTAGACCCCTTAAGAAAGCATATAGAGTGGCAAGAATCATGACTACCTTGTCCAGTGTAAAAAGGAGAAAGAGAGGGAGAGAGAACAAATGGTATGGAACCACTTGAAACCTCAGATGGCCACCTGGGACCTAACCCATATAGGGGGCTGTTAAAGAACCTCTCAGGGAATTAGGACACACTAGTAGAAAGAATCTGACTGGAGGTCTCTTGCCTAAGATTAAGACTGAAGGAGGACTCTTTGGTGTCCAGAGGGAGGGTGAATATGTCTATCTGAGACCTGCAGCAGAGGGATTTCCAGAGATGGAGGTCATTGTGGTTTTGAAGAATCCATAGAAGTGCCCAGGAAAGAAAGAAGGAACCTAAAATATCCACCAGGCTGAAGGAAACCAATTCCAGATTACACTGGGTACTAGTCTTAGAGGAAAGTCTTTCCTCACTTTTTGTTCCTCTCCTCTCTTCTCTAAAATGGAAAGGACTAGAAGCTGCACCAGGAGGATAGAGTGGAAGGTATGGTAATGGGGGATAGGCAACTAAAGCACAAAGAAAGAACCTTCCCTGTCTCTCTTTCCTGCTATAGAATTCCTGCTTGCAGCAGGCCTAAGTTAAGCAAAGATATTTTAACATCATTTGGACTTCTGAGTTTTCATATTCTTTGGGACAAGATATGTTAATTACTGACTAGTACTTCCAGGGGAATCAGAGTGCAGTTTTTCTCCGAAGCAGATTGTTTATATGATCCTATGGACCTTGTGGCTGAAGATTTTATTTCATATCAATATACTTATGTGACATCAATTTATATAAACATCAATTAAATAAACAACTGGAAAAACAAGAAAATAGAGTGGTAAATGATTTTTAGTGAATTAAAATGCAGTGCAAAGACAATGACTGGGAAGCTTCTTTGGATTGGCTGGTCAGGGGACAGCTCTCTCTGGAAACAAGAGCCACACTAATATGGAGGGAACATTTCAAGCAAAAATACGTAACTGGTACAAAGACTCTCAAGATGGAATGAACTTGGTATTTTAGGGAACAGAGAGGAGGGCAAAGTGGCTGAAGACATGTGGGTGAAGTAAAAAATGGCGTGAAGTTGGAGGGGTTAGCCAGGGCACGTCACAAAGAGCTTCATAAGCTAGAGCAGGGCAAGGAAACATTGGAGGGCTCTAAGTAAAGGAGTGTGATATGGTCTTAGTTATATTCATAAAATTTTCTCTCTAGCTGACATCTGATAAATGGATTGTTGGAAGGGAGGAATGGAATCTGGGAGACCAGTACAGGGGTTATTTCTTTTTTTTTTTTTTAAGATTTTATTTATTTATTCATGAGAGACAGAGAGAGAGAGAGAGAGAGAGAGAGAGAGAGAGGCAGAGACACAGGGAGAGGGAGAAGCAGGCTCCATGCAGGGAGCCGGATGTGGGACTCGATCCCGGGACTCCAGGATCACACCCTGGGCTGAAGGCGGTGCTAAACCACTGAGCCACCAGGGATTCCCTCAGGGGTTATTTCATTGTTTTTTAAATTTATTTTTTATTGGTGTTCAATTTGCCAACATATAGAATAACACCCAGTGCTCATCCCATCAAGTGCCCCCCTCAGTGCCCGTCACCCAGCCACCAGCACCCCCCGCCCACCTCCCTTTCTACCACCCCTTGTTCGTTTCTCAGGGGTTATTTCAAAGTTTAGACTAAAGATGATCAGGACTTAAATGAAAGTAGTTGGGATAGAAATGGAGGGAAGTAGTTGGAATCTAGATATGATTTGGAAGTAGTAAGTTTAATGATGTTTTGGATGTGGGGGTGAGGGAGAGTGTTCTCTAACATGTGTTCTAGAATTTTTGCTGGAGCAAGTAGGTGGATGTGGCAGGCATCTCTTAGTCTACCGCCGAGGAGACTTGCCCTGTTTCTATCCTGAGAGGTATAATAAAAGACAGATGAAGGTTAAAAAGAAACTTTGCCTTGGTGCTGTCACCAGAGTCATGATAAAATCAACATTGGGCCTCAGCAGGGTGGTAATAATAATCTAAGCACTGGTAGCAATATTGGCTGCAATACTTACTACCCTGACAGTAGTTAACAGGGGCATCTCTGGCACTGGGGCAGCGGTGTGGGTAATTACAGTGGCAGAGTTAGTGGAGGGGCTCCAATATTAGGCATCAGATCTAGCATGGACTTCGGCATCATTTTTGATGCTTACAAGTGTTGATGCAGTTTTTACGGCTGACATCGGCAGCCTTGGTGGTCGTACTCAGCACTGATGGTGGTGGTCATGCCTTTGGAGAATTGAGGCAGCAGTTACCAGTTTTTGATGTTGGCTACATAGAACCACAACCAAGACCTAAGCCAGAGGTTAGGAAAATCGTGGTGGTCAAGAGAATTAATTCTTGGTTTTCATATAAAAAAAATCCTGTGCTTATTCCTAGAATATTTTCCAAGGAACTTATAGGATATTTGAGTTCTCAAAGAACAAGTGGGAGAGGAAACGTTTTGCTTTGCGGTTATGTGCTTGAATAGCCTGGAAAATATAGATCACTCATAAGTATAGCAACTCTTCAAAGAGAAAGTATATAAATGTGATGGTATGTAAAAGCACTTGGGTAAAATATAAATGATTTAGGAATGCAAGCTATTAGTTATACAGAAATTATGGAGTGGCATCCAGAGATGCCATATGAAGTTTTGTAGGTGGGAACAAGTTATTTTGGTCATAGTGGAGGTTTTCATTTTGAGCTATGATTTTGGTATCTCATCCTAGTGGAACAAGAACTTTTAAAATGCCTCCAGGGCTTTAGGGTTTCCTGCTTCTGCAGAGGATTTTAGGGAGATAACTCACCATGGAATGAATGCTTGGAGCCAGGTTCAGATTCTGAGCACTGAGGAAATAGAGCTCCATAGTGAGTCACGGTTTTCCTAGCATATGATTTAGTGGACTGGCCGTAATATTTGTTATTGTGTGGTTTTCTGGGACAGATTCTATTCCCAGCAGGGCCGTGACTCAACACTTCAGCCAACCAAATGGAATGCTGGAAGGATAAGGCCATAAAAAATGAGCCTTTACCTGGACCTTGTGGGGATTCAAGAACCCATGGTCCTTTCTGTAATTTTAACCAATCAGAATTGGTCGAAAGTACTCCTTTTCCTTTTTCACCATTAGGCTCTTTGCTATTTTTTCTGCTTTTCTTCTATTCCTGAAGGGTTTACATTATTTATTTATTTGTGTGTGTGTGTGTGTGTGTGTGTGTGTGTGTGTGTGTGAAACTGCCTATGTGGGGTTTTGAGAAATGCTTCAGGATGAAGTGCTATCTATCAATCCAAAACACTACCCAGAAATTTATTTGTTGTTTGGCTGTTCCTCTCACCCCCTCACCTCTTTACTTCCTAACACATTTTTCTTCCATTTCTGTTTTTCTTCCATCCACAGCAGAGAAGGGCTGCCTACAGCTTTTCCCCAGAGCCATTCAGCAGAACAGTTTTAGAGAGGAGTTAAAGTCTTCAATGTCTCCCCTGACAGGCACTAGAATATTTTTTTTTAAACTCTCGCATCACTGATCTTTGCCACCAAATATCTACCACCCTGCTTCTGCCCCAAATAAGACATTTTTGTCAGTGGGTGGTTGATAGAGAGCTGGGTGGTCAGGCAAATGACCCTGTTATTCAACCAATTTTCATGTTTTCTTTGTTTTTATAGAGAAAGAAAGTTCCCGTACTAGACATATTTTCAGGAGGAATTAATAATACTATTCACATAATTTAAGTTGGCAAAAACCCTCACCTGGCAAATTTTGACTAGGTCAGAAAGATTACTGTATTTCACACCACTTAATTATGATGATGGTGATTAGTGTATCTGTCTCAATGAAAGACCATTGCAATTATTAGAGCATCAGCAAAACATAGAATTACCCCCACTTTGCCCTATAAATATGCCACTGCCCGTCATACATTAGTATGTGAATATCCATTTCCTGCCAGTACCTCATTGTTATAGTGTTTAAGCTGTACCAAGGAAACGATCTTAAAAGGCTTTTCTTCAGCACGACTGCAGTTCTTGTTTTTAGGTGCTATCCTGTCCAGGTTCTTAAAGCAGTCAATAGTGTTAGGAGAGCTTCATTGATTGAAGCTCTGACCTGATTATAAGAATCAAAAAGCTTGGGTGATTATCTAAAGCCTATAGGAACTTAATCACATTGCTTTAGTCATGGAAATAAGCCAAGATTGCACAATCAGCTTTTCAAGTAAGATATCTGCAGATATAGGGTTGAAAGAGAATAATGTGATCCTTCTTTTTAAATCAGACCGACCTTTTAGAGTAGACAGTGATGAGTTTGTGTTCTACCCAAGTTCATGTAAGGGAGACGTTCTTGCTGCTAGCATTAATACTGCTTCATAATTTCCAAGAGTTGATACTAGAGGGATCAAGATTAAAAATTTAAAAATAAGCAAATTATTTCAATACAACAGAGTAAATATTTCTTTTTATAGAGTCTTTTAAAGAGCCGTTTTAGAAAGAGCTGCGTTCACTTTAAGGATATGTCCCTTAATAATTTGAAAAGATTGAATTGATATTTTAACTAAGTGCTCAAGTTTTTATTTACTGCTAAGCCTGCTTTTATTGACAGGTTTATGTCATTATTCCCTTTTTCTCTGTTTAAGGCCAAGCTTTGCCCTGGATCCCACCCACTCTGTCTGAGGTCACTTAGGAGCCAGCAAACTATGGCCAGAGGCCTGCTTCTACCCTTCTTCTTTCCTCCTCCTCCTCCTCCTCCTCCTCCTCCTCCTCCTCCTTCTTCTTCTTAAATAAAACTTTATGGAAACAGGACAATACCCATTAGTTTACATGTTTCCAGCTATTTTGAGCTACAATAGCAGAGTTGAATAGTTGCTATGGAGACTGCATGGCTTATAAGTCTAAAATACCTACTATCTGATCCTTTAAGAAAAGGTTTTCCAAGGTTTCCTTCAGTTTATGAATGAATGAATCTGTTTCTGACCCTCACCAACCCTTTGACGTTATAGAGCCTCTACACCTGTCTAGTCTATTTTACTTTCCTTCTTCCCTTCCTAGTCAGTTCTCAACTCTGCATTCTGGTTTCTGCTCCTACTGTATTATAGTTGTTGTTGTTTAGGTTTAAAATGGCTCTTTACAGAACATGAAAGACTCCTAACTCTGGGAAACAAACTAGGGGTGATGGAAGGGGACGTTGGGGGGTGGGGTGGGGTGATTGGATGATGGGCACTGAGGTGGGCACTTGACGGGATGAGCGCTGGGTGTTATTCTATATGTTGGTAAATTGAACACCAATAAAAAATAAATTTATAAAAATAAAAATAAATAAATAAAATGGCTCTTTACTTATCAGCCCAAATCGCCACATTTTTTGTTATTTTCTGTGACATTTGATGTTGGGATCATTAGTCCTCATTGCTGGATTCTATAGTCTTGGTTTCTGTAATGATGTATTCTCCTACTTTCATTCTGACCTCCATGATATATAATTCCATGGATCTCTTTGAGACCACATCTCAACTGCTATGGGTATTTCAGGCCCCCATCAGTTCTCATTTGGACAGAGTAGACTTTGAGCTGGCTTTACCTTTCTGTATCATTGTCCTCTTTAAATCTATTCTCATATATAGTGATCTACATTGAAACCCAGTATTTCACCTCTGTTTACAAAGCTTTAATAATTACCATTGCCTAAAGAATAACTTTAAAGCTCCCCTAAGCTACAGTGAACAAGCCAGGGCTCAGATTGCTATCTTATTCATGGTTTCCTTCTGAGGAGAAATGCTCAAGGCCACTGTTTTATAACATAGGCTGTATTCCTAGAAGAGCACATCACGTTATAAATGTGTTGGGTGATATGAAATGTTGGGTGAAATAATTCAGTATTTGGTAGGGTGCCTAAGAAGGGTGGGTAGGAGATGAGGAGGAAAGCTGAGTGGAGGACAGGTAATGAGGAATCTAGTATACTGTGTTAGGGAATTTATATTGTATTCAATAGGGATTCACGGACTCCATGTCCAGCCAGTTAGCATCATAAGTTTTATAGTGAAGAAAATCCATTCTTAAAATGGAATAATATTTCTGGAAAGTAATTTTTATAATAAAGTAATTAAGGGATTATATGACTTTTTTTTTAAGTAGGAGAGATTTGAACATACTTATATACAACTACTCAACAGGAAATGGCTAAAATACAGGATAAAGGTGGAACCATTGATGGAGTGATTTACTTGTAATAGAATACCAGTTGAAGGATTAGCATGGATAGGACAGTGAAGACCTTGTACGTGAAATTGTGGGAGTTATCATGGGCTTTACTATTTGTGCACTAGGAAGCCACATGGTTATCTGAGAATGACGAAAGAAAAAATGGCAGACAGTACTTGAAGGAGATTTTTGGGCCACCGCTGAGGAATATGGGAGCTAGAGATAAATATAGACAGACTGAAGGATTATTTGGCAGTGTGTTAAAGATCACATGAGATAAGAAGTCATCAATTTACAGTGACTTCAATAGGAGACTGCTTCTAGCATTCAGCCAACCATAGTAGTGTTGGAAAGTGGGAGGCAGCCATTTAGTTGGACAGGGTGTTTTGTCACGTGAAGAGGACATGGGCAAAAGGGTACTGACAAATACCATTTTGAAGCCCTGAGTCAGTGTCTAAGGCTGGCTGCAGATGGAGTTAACTTTCACAGATTCAGAATTATGATCAGTACACAAAGCATCAGCCCATCATGTTAATACCCTTCAGTGGTTCCTAATTGCTTTGCATGTTAATGCAATCTATTGGTAATCAGCTTTAATGTCCTCCAACTGTTAGCTTTCTTTTATCTAACAGTTGTGGATGTTTTGAAAGGGAGAGTCTCAGGCAGAATTGGAATGAACTATGAGGAACACCCAGTTTACAGAGGCAGCCAGCCTGCCTAATGTGTATTCCTCCTTTTGTTCCTTTGAAAATGTTCCTTCCTTATCATCCACAAACTTCCTTCATTCTCTTCCATTTCAGAGACTTTTTGTTCATTTACTCAGTCAATAAATATTTGAGTAGTATATTCCAGGCCCTGTAAAGTTCGGTTGGCATCACCTGAACTGGAATGTTCAGTCTTGGTATTTTTGGACGTGGAAGAAATTGAGAATTCTTGGTTCTAACACGGTGGGAATAATGAGCTATATCTACGTGTTTTTCAGAGCTCATGGGTCATGCTGCAAAACAAGGTGGCAAAAACTCACAAGTGGAAATAAGATAACTACATGAAAGCACCAAGGGCAAACATGTCTTGCCTAGAGGGAAAAAACTCATTTGCACTTTCCATCTTTACCTCTCTGATAATATTTCTTTTGCTTACTATGAAATATTGGTGGCTATGGTTGATGGGAGTTTCAACCTATGTATTAAATAATATATATTTTCTTTTAAAAACCCTTTTTAAAAATACTTTATTTATTTATTTATTTGAGAGAGAAAATGACCAGTGGGGATGGGTAGGGGCAGAGAGAGAGGGAGAAGCAGACTCTCCACTGAGCACGGAGTCGTATGTGGGGCTCGATTCCAGGATCCCCAAATCCTGAGATTCTGAGATCATAACCTGAGCCAAAGGCAGATGCTTAACCAACTGAACCACCCAGGCGCCCCTATATATTTTCTTAATGTTTATTTATTTGAGCTCAATTTTGAAATAGCCCCTTCCTGCCTCCTACTGGCCTACAAGTCCAGGAGGGCAATGACTTACGTAGGATACATGACCAAAATATTTGTTAGATGAATGACTGAATCCTGCTGATAGATTTCATAAGCCTAGGAAAGTTTCTAGACTCTGAAAGCCTAGACTGGGTTCTGTTAAAATCCACTGATGCTAGGGGAACTACAGCTACTGGAGGGTGAGTTTCCTGATTTGATTAACACAAATTGCTATAAAGTCTCTGTGATAACTTGAGACAGGTCAGCCATTTTCACACCCTCTGATGAGATTGGCCTCCCGTTCTCCATATTCCATCTCAAATGTCCTCTAGGCAAATTGCATCTGAAAAACTCATCTGAGGAGTCCAAATCATCACAAATTATTTCCTGTCTGCCATTATAATCACAGTTAAAGCCTTCTCCCACTTCATTTACCCTGTTTTCTCGTTCCACAGTGCTATCAAGTTCTGGGAGAAAGAGTGGTGTGATGATCTGTTAATTATATTTTTATGCCTTAACAAATATCTAGTGCTTAGGAGCCAGCTTGGTTTCCAGCATAGATTTTTAACACACAAACAAAAGGCAAGTAAATAAAAATAGCCAAGGGCTAGTATATTTAGAGTCTTGGAATACAAAAGCCATTGTCCTAATGCCTGTATCTGTAGCTACATGGGATCTTTAGTTTTGTTGTTTTCCTGATAAATCTAAGTGAAAAACTTAGTTACCTTCTAACTTTCCTTACTTTTGCACTCAGTGGGTGTTGACAAATGACATAGCCTGGGGAGGTGACTTTACTTGAGGACCTTATTTAATTCTCATACTATACATAGAATTATTACCTACATTTTGCAGGTGAGGGAGCAGGTTCAGAGTGGTTAAATTACCAAACAATGGTAACAAGTATAGTGATAAAAAGTAGCATTCAAATAAATGATAATGCAAATACCAGGTGAGGTGAGCATTACTATCAGCACTTTGCAGACGGTGTCAGTTCAGAGAGAGAGAGAGTATCGTGCCCAGGTCCACTCTGTACTAGTATGTGAGGGAGGTGAGTGTTTCAGCTTGATCTGTCTG
The DNA here is from genome assembly GCF_905146905.1 of Nyctereutes procyonoides. Lineage (NCBI taxonomy): Eukaryota > Metazoa > Chordata > Mammalia > Carnivora > Canidae > Nyctereutes > Nyctereutes procyonoides. Next base: position 25,776,017 of record NW_026575146.1, read on the forward strand.
ACTACAAAGCGTCTGCTCTTGCTGGATGGCTGAGTTGTTTAACTAAGGGTTTTTCTCTCAGTAGGAGATCATTCTTGAGTGTGTACAGCTTCCCTGCAACGGGGAAATTACTGGATCAAATTGTATGCTGTCTTGTCCAATTATAAGATAATCAGTGCTGGGAACACCTTCCTAGCTAAAAGTGAGTGTTAACACCTCTGTTCTTTTACCAGCATAGGTTAGTCTTGCTCTCAGAAAAGTAAAACCTGATAAGCAAAAACAAGTAAAAACCCTATTGATGCTTTTCGCCTTTGCCTTTTTTCTTTCTTTTCTCCTGAGCTGGCGCCAAAGTCATCACCTAGTATACAACCCCCAGAGCATTATGCTGACAGATCCCAATGTTCCACGTCTGTGTTTTCATTTGAGCTGTGCAGTTATATCTTCAGTCCAATGGAGATATGCTGTGGGAGATGTAGGATGGCATTTTTCAAAAAGCAGTGAGGATCCCAGAGACTACTTCTTGCTGTCGGTGGAAAGGAAAAGCAGGAAAATAAAATAAAAATGAAAAATTGTAGTTTCTGCCATATTGCCATATAAAGGCACTTTTCTAGCTATGTGTTCTATATACATTTAATCACATCAAACTAGCTAATAAAATAACAGCACTCCTCCCTTGGCCCCATGCTTATTATTCTTGTTAATTATTTTTTAATTATCTTTCTATCACTGGTGCTAGAACAACTGTCATAATTTCCACCTCAGAGGCTCCAGACATGACATACCTATAAACGTAGCATAAAGGATGGTGGCTGGTGTGTGAACGCTTTCAAAAGAAACACAGAAGGGAAATCAAATCTAACCACTGCTTCCACCACTTTAGCATGGGTAGGTCTCTCCAATTGCTTCTGTTAATTATTCATTATAAGATCACATACACACTAACCCCCTTAATTAGTTGAGGGTTTGCATTGCTTAGTTCATATCTCTGTATTTGTCAGGTGTCTGACAGCATGTTGAACAAAGCAGAGCTCAAATGACCTGCTACACTGTCTAACCTTACTCCTGGAATTAAAACAGTGATTAGGTTGGGCACTAATTAATTATGTGGACCTTCGAGATCTGCCTCATAATAACTAGCTCTTCTGTGGTCAAATAAAGCCATTAACACTATGTTAGGCACTCGGATATCATTTGATTTCTGTTTTCCACACTCAAGTGATTTATAATCTCAGGAGCAAGGCAAAATATGTATATATGATATTAAAACATGTTGAACCAAAGGAGTGGTAAAGATAGGAATCCAGAGGAGACTCTCAGGGCTGTTTCCCTCAAGGATGTTTGGGTGGGAGGACGTTTCCCTGCATGGATAAAAGTCTAGTTTAGTGGTAGCCATGAGCATGAGCATGGGCTACTCAGTGGGTTGATGGCCTGCTTGAGTTGAAGACTGTGTGAGAAGATGAATAGGTAAGGTAAATATATGGGCCTGAAATATATGCATATATATGATATAAAATGTTACTTATTTGTTCAGAATATTGTTGGCCAGATTTCATTTCAGACGCCTGAAGCCCTGCAACACTCACAACACAGTTAGTTTTCTTTATATGAGACTAACAAATTATACCCAAAGACAGTCCCGTCAAGATCTGAGTGTTTGCTTCTCAGAAAAATAATTTACATATCATTGTTACAACTGGAATATATATATATATACATATATATATATATATATATATTTTATAAAGTTTCATTCAAGCTCTTTATCCAGAAGTTGGGTCAACTGATGTCTAATTAACGTGAAGTATCAGGGAGGGATCTGCTATTTTGAAATATTCTATATGACAAATACCACATGATTTCACTCTCATGTGGAATCTAAAAAACAAAACAAAACAAAATAAAAAGTAGAATTAGACCTGTAAATACAGAGAACAAACTGATTGTCTGGGAGAATGGGCAGATTGGGCAAAGGGGAGTGGGAGAGAAAGGTTTTCAGTTGTGGAATGAGAAAGTCATAAGAACAGAAGGCACAGCATAGGGACTATAGTCAGTGGTATTGTAATAGCAATATATGGTGACAGATGGTAGCTATACTTGTGGTGAACATAGCATAATGGATTAACTTGTCAAATCACTGTGTTGTACACCTGAAACTAATGTAACATTGTGTGTCAGTTACACTTCAATTAAAAAAATAAAAAAAAATAAAAATATTCTGTATGAGCTCATCAAGTTAGACTGAAGGCCATCTCTGCTTATCATTTCTAAGAGAAATTATAAGGGGTCTGTCCGCCCTCTCCATTAAAGCAGACAGTCAACTGAAGACAGGCCTTAGTACTTACTCTTAAAGAGTTATGGGGCTCTTCCTGAATATATAAGAAAAAAATCTCTTAAGTAGAGTCCAACACAATGCTATAATGTCAAAATATGTTGAAATAATTGAGCAGTGGAGTAGCACTTTGACTGGTTTCCAGGTTTGTTCATCTTCTAAAAATACAGCCTCATTGCCTTCTTTTCCCTTTACAAGAATTAGGGACCAAACTTAGGGAAAAGTTACTCCTGATTTTGATAATGGTATAAATACGTGCTTTACAAGATTTAATTCCCACACAACTCTGTGCGGTAGGTACAATGATCTCAATCATTCCCGCCCTTGGACATGAGCAAAAGGGGCTGTTAGGCAGTGTTCTGAGCCTAGATATTGAACACAAAGACTTTTTTTTTTTAACTTTTCAAGTTAAGATTTTCTCCTCTCTCTCTCTCTCTTTTCATTTTAGAATGAATTTGACTATACAGTAATTATGGAAAGTAAAGGCATTAGCCAAAATACCCTAGGCTGGAGGATCTGAGGAGAGAGAGAGAGAGAGAGAGAGAGAGAGAGCAAGCGAGCATATCACATCTTTGGTCCCAGGAACTTAGAAGAACTAGTGTTCTTGCTTCCATGTATCTGGCTGTCCCAAATCACCAAAGTGGATGTCTGGGCTGACCAAGATCTCTAGTTTATTGCCTTCTCTTCCTCCCTACCTCATACCCTGTGCTTGAATAATCAAGTTTTGTTAAGTGCTTAGGAATGGCTGTAAATCATGAGTTAGAAAGATGTTCCCCTGGCACTACAGTCACTGTCCAGGAGTCCTGGGAACCTTTTGCCCTGTCCAGCTCCAGCAGACCAGAACTCCTTCCCAGGCTTGCAGGGGGTAGGGGTCGGCCCAGGGAGAACAAGGTGGCTCTCTGGCTTCTGGGAGATGAATACATTGCATAGAAGAAGGCTTGAGGAGTGGGGAAGAGAAAGCCAAGTAGAAAACATGCTAGACAGGGGCATAGGTTTTTTGCTAACTTACAGATATTTAGACATACAGTATGTTGGGATGTTGGCCCTCATTTGTCCTTTTGCCCTGGGCTGTGCTAATATTAGGGGAGACCTATTCTCAAATCTACAGAGAAGAAAATTGGAGGCTAAAAGGAGTTAAAGTCTTTACCCAATGGCTGGTAAATAACAGATCTGGGATTTGAGCACCTACCTGCTGACATTAGATTCTCAAATTTTGAGTAAGGTGGAGGCAATTTCCCTCTGTAGGGAGTGCCTTAAAATATCGACTTATGTAATAAGTAAAACTTTTTATAGTAGTCCAAGGAGAAAAACCATCCTAGAAAGATTTGTCCAGTGTTCTAAACACTATTAACCTTAATGGATAAGAACTGGCCTTGGTTCTTAATCTGAAGGTTTCCAGAGGACTGTTTCATAAACTTTGATTCACCAAATGCTAATAGTTTTTACACAGATGCATAACACAACAAATGTTATTAAATTGAGAAGAGTAGGATATTTAAGCTTAAACAAAGTGAAATATCATTCTTTATTGCAGTGATTCTCAGCATCTTAGATTTACTTATTTGGATAAAATACTTACTTATTGGACAAAATAACCTCCCCAAACTACTTGCTGATTGACCTGTTTTGTGGAACATGTTGTAGATATAGTGATTTGTAACCCCTTCTCCTGTTGACTCTTCCATTGGAGGCAGTGGAGGGAAGTAGCCCAATAGCTACTCTGACCCACAGTGGCCAAAATTAATGGTTCCCATTAATTGGCCAGTTGAGCTTCTGGCCAGTGAAGGAAAGATTAATCAGCAGCCATGACAAAACCAATTTTCAAGTCACCATGATAGTTCTGATAGCCAAGAGAACTGATTGGAACCCAAACTTAAGAATACTTGCTTTTGGGGCAGTCTGGCTCAGCGGTTTAGCGCTGCCTTCAGCAACCCCTGGAGGCCTGGGGTCGAGTCTCACATCAGGCTCCCTGCATAGAGCTTGCTTCTCTCTCTGCCTGTGTCTCTGCCTCTCTCTCTCTTTCTGTGTCTCTCATGAATAAATAAATAAAATCTTAAAAAAAAAAAGAATACTTGCTTTTGGGGGCACCTGAGTGGCTCAGTTGGTTAAGCTTCTGCCTTTGGTTCAGGTCATGATTTTGAAGTTCCAGGATGGAGTCCAGGGATTGAGCCCCAGGTCAAACTCCCTACTCAGTGGGGAGTCTGCTTCTCCCCCTGTCTCTCCCCCTGCTCCTTCTCTCTCTTCCTTCTCTCTTCTTCAAATAAATAATTATATATATATATATATATATATATATATATATATATATATATATATTTTTTTTTTTTTTTTAAGAATGCTTACTTTTGGAGATTAAGCTCCTAGGCTTTCCACATAAATGAAAGACAAACTGAAAGACAGTACTTTTACTTTTATATTTCTGCCTTCAGAAAAATAAGAGAAGAAACGGCTATCTAAATAAATTTGGACAAAGTCACATAAGAGAATGAAATGGAAATTATTAAATATCTGTGCCCCTGGCTAGCAGCATTAGAAACAAAGCATCCTCAGCATGAGAGAAGGAAAGCATTTATGAGACACAAGGATTTTATATTTGAAAAAATTCTTACTGCTGCAGAATGACAGAAAAGTCTAGAACACATTATTATGTGATGTGCTTACAAATGGAAAGCGTGATGAAAACCTATGAATGGGAACATTATTGACTAGTTTCACATAAGAAGAAATTTAAGAATAAGTTAGTGCTTTTCTAAAAGGCTTAACAAAGCTATTAAGAGAAAGTATATGTTACAGATCTCCAAGACAAAAGAGATGAAGCAAAGAAATATATGAAATGCTAAGAGAGCAAGAGAAGATAACAAGATTAGACTTATGGGAGATTTCTTTTTTTTTCCTTTTTATTTATTTATTTTTTATTATGGGAGATTTCTGATTTCTTTTTGTGATGTGTGACTTGTGAAGCTTTCGAGAAAAGGTTAGAATGAGGAAAAAGAACATGATGAACTTTCTGAATGCAGATCATAGATTTTCTTTAACATGCTAAAGCCCCAACTTGTTCAAGCAAGTTTGGTTAGGCTGAAACTTTCAGTCCAGTTATAAATAGGTGTCAAACATTCTTATGTACATCAGCAGAAGTATAAATCAGTGTGGACTTTTGTGGGGTAGATCCATCCAAAGAAAATATTCTTTGCATTCTGCAAATGTGCAGCAGTGAACACTGTCCCAACAGTCTCCTGAAGGCATCCCTGGCATTCAGCATGATTCTCGGAATAGTATTAGCTGCCACTGAGTAAGACCCAGTTACTCTTCCATACCCAGAAGAGTTTTTCAGGGCAGCTATGAAGAAGATGTCTTGCAGTTGAGTGTATCTGGTCTAAGGAAGTCCCTGTATGGACATGAGGGCTATGGTCCCTTGGCTTTCAATACACTCCTGCAATATAAAAACTGAACAGTCCAATTAAAAGAACAATGTAAATAGCTTATGAAGTGAGTAACTAAGTAGTTACACTTGGCATTTGTACGCACGTGTGATTATGAATATACTGCTGATTTTTACATACATTTTATACAGGTAGGCTTCACAACCCTGCTCAGTAGGACTTGGCCACATCTTTCTGGATCCTGGGTGAGTGGGAGCCAAATTGTAGTACATTCGTCTCTTCCTCAGCTTCCTTGATTTTTGTTTCTGTTCACTAGCTTTTTTCCTGAAAGATCTAACTCTGAAAATATCTTGACTCCTTTTTTCATTTTAAGGAAGCCTCAATTTTATTATGCGTTTCTGCCTTTTCCACATTTGCTGCTAGCCTACTGCTGCTGCTAGTCATTTTCATTCACCTTTGTTTATGTTGTGTTCTTGCAGTATACTATGGAGTTAGGTACATTTCTCTGTTTAGTTAGGAAAAATGGCAACTTTTCCTTTTGTCTGTTGCATTAAAATTTTTCTAGCATAGAATTCTGAGCTCTTTTTCTTTGTCCCAAAGGCATGTTTTTAAAAATTGGGTTACCAACCTAACAATTTTTTCACCAACTAATGAACTTAAATATTCATTTGCAAACCAACATATTTATTGATTGCTTTATATGGGACAAATACTAAGTAAACGTCAAGAAGAAAATATGCCTGCCTTCAAAAAACTCACAATCTAGTGGAAGAAAGAGTTCAGGAGCAATGCAATGCTATAATATTAATTCTGCCCTAGAGGTTTTTGAAATACTCTTCTTGTCCTCTTTGGCTGAATACTCTTGTTTTCCCATTTCTCTGGCTTCTGTTAATTTTTACTTTCTCACTGAAGACTTTTACTGTCTCCATGACCAACGACTCAGGGCCGGTTCCTCAGCGATTGGTCCTGGCCTCTTCTCACCTTATATTCTCTCCCCAGGCTGTTTCCTATACTGTATCCATGCCTATTATTTTAATTTATATGAAGAAGACTCATAAGTTTTCTCTTTACTAAGAACTCTACTTTAAGTTTCAGACCTATATATCCTAATTTTTATTTAACATCTTTCCAGGGAACCTCAGACTTAACCTAATAAAAGACTGAACTCAATATTTCCATCTGCCCCCACCTTCCCAAATCTGATCATCCTCCAATATGGCAACGTCAGTGAATGGTACCAATATCCATTCCCTTGTTCAAGCTAGAAAAGGACAGTCCTTTTTACTTGCGTCCGGTGCTCAATCTATCATTAAATCTTTTTGGTTTACTTTTCTAAATTTCTCTCACTTAGATTATTACAATAGCTTTTTCTTGCCACTCTAAAATCTTTTGTTTCTCACCAAAGCCAGAATGATCCTTTCTTTTTTTTTTTTTTAGATTTTATTTATTCATGAGAGACACACACAGAGAGAGGCAGAGACTTAGGCAGAGGGAGAAGCAGGCTCCATGCAGAGAGCCTGATGCAGGGCTTGATCCCTGACGCCCTGAGTTAAAGGCAGACACTCGACTGCTGAGCCACCCAGGTGTCCCCAGAATGATCCTTTCATTTTTTTTTTTTAGAATGATTCTTTCAAAACTCTAACACCATCAAGAGAATTCTCTTCTTAAAATTTTTCATGCTTTTCTATTATTATTTTTTAGTAATAACTTTATAGAGATATAATTTACATACCATAAAATTCACCCTTTTAACGTTTCCATTCAACAGTTTTTAGTAAATTCAGAGTTGTGCAATTATCATCACTATCTAATTTTAGAATATTTTTTATCTTCTCAAAAAAGAAACTTTAAATCCATTAGCAGTCACACTCCGTTCTTACTCTTTCCCCAGCCCCGACAACCATTAATGTGCCTTCTATCTCTATGGAATGGCCTATTCTGTAGATTTCCTCTAAATTAAATTATATAATCCCATTGCTGTTTGGATAAATACAGAATTCCCTAACCTTAGCTTTAAAACCCTGCAGAGCCTGGCCTCCATTTCTTCTCATGTCTCATCTTAAATGATGTCTTCCCTGATTCTCTGGATTCTACTCACACTGGACTACTTTCCTTACTCCCCACTTGTCCTGCTTCTTATTGTTATGGGTCTTTGCATGTGTTGTTTTTTTCTTGCTCATCTTCTCTGGTAAACTCTGCTTCATTATTCAACCAAAGCTCAAGTGTCACTTTTCCAGGATGGTCTTCCTTGACCTCTCTGACTAGGTCAGATCTCCCAGGTACAGAATTTAATGACACTGGTTGCTTCCACTTTGCAACATTTGCCACAGTTATAACATCAATTTGTTATTTACTAGATTAATATCTTGTCTTTACTGGTCCATGCTCCATGACAGCAGGGACCGATGTCTGACTTTGTAAACTGTTGTAGGCCTGGTATCTAGCACAGAATCTGATTCGTGTTGCACCTAATTTTTGCTTAATGAATGAAAGAAGTTGGGAATAAAAAGATTTATAGAAAATACTGAAGTTAAGCTGACATTAGAAAAAATATGAAAAAAAATATCAAAAATATGCAAACTTTAATAGTGAGAGGATAGAGCAAATATAATGGGATTGGTCTCTGGCATGCTGGAATACAACTGTAGCTCATCCTTCAGCACCTGCTTGCCTCATCTTCCCAATCCATAAAGCATGGATTACATTTCTCTTTTTATGTCTCAGATTAATTCAAAGATTCAAATGAGGTAATATATTTAAATAAGATAGGCAAATCATATGGTATAAAAGTGTTCTTACTAAATAATGAAGAAATATATACTCAATAATCTTAATTATCATAAGATATAAAACTAGATTTTTTAAAACAGATTTTATTTATTTATTCGTGAGAGACACAGAAAGGGAGGGCAGAAACATAAACAGAGGGAGAAGCAGGCTACCCGGGAGGGTGCCTGTTGTGGGATACGATCCCAGAACCATGGGATCATGACCTGAACTAAAGGCAGATGCTCAACCACTGGGCCACCCCACGAAATTAGATTTTATGGAAAATTGGAAGAATGATAGTTTTTTCCCCAATTGTGTATGGAAAGCATATATTTGCCAGTTATAAAAGTTAAGTCTCTTTTCTTGATTGAAAAGAATGTGAAAGGCACTTTGCAATTTTATGAAAAAGAGAAGTGGATGGATCAGAGGTAACAAAGATGATATATGCAACAACAGTATTAGACAGTAGCCAAAGCAATGATTATGGCAGACATCTCTAAGATCATAGACACTGAAACAATACAATGTTAAAGGTGAGTTTACTGAGCTGGTTGATGTAAGATTTAGTTAGGAAGAAAAAACAAAATGGTATATAGAAATGGAGATTTCATGAAAAAAAAACTTAGTTTCATGCTGGTGATTAAACATATTAAAGTACTATATTTCAAGTATCCTTCTGATTCTGTGTACTTTAAGACTCCTCAGTAGGTTATGTGGCGTAAGAGCTTTATGTAGAGACCGATCACAGCATTGTGGAGAAGAAGAAGATAGGTGTCAGCACAAAAACAGGTGCCTGTGTAATAAAAGAAGTGTATAAATGTATTATGGACATTGATACATGATTTTCACCGGCTAAATGCTTGATTGGGTTGTACATACCCAGGAACTAAAAGACCCTTAATGAATACTTATTTTTCTAATATTATAGAACTTTAGGATGGACAGGACCTTAACTATCATTCTTGTTATGATTCAAGGAGGTACAGTTCTCTTAGAGGCTTATAGCTAGTTGGTGGCAGAAATGTGTAACACAGATACTGAGATTTCCACTATCTTCATTCCTGATTTAAGAAGATTTTCAGCAAAGAGAAGAAAAATGGTAGAATTACAGCAAGTAAATATTCTTGCTGGATGAGAAATGTAACTTAAATTATTTTATTGGCTCCATCCCATCTGTGGCAATCTTCATTTTTAACTATACTGCCAGAAGTTGCCTTGTTTACATTCCTACTTGCAGGCTATTGTGCAGGAGCACCGAATCAAGTTCCAGCATTATTACCCTTTGAATTTTAAGGCTACCATAAATAATGTCCATAGCATAATTCTTCAGGGTGTTCATGTCTAATAATACGTAAGCAGCCAGTCTTTAGATTCATGGAGAAGCCTCTTGGAATAGTGGAACTATGAATATGCTAGGACAGCCAATGTTTGATGCCTATATTACAAGCTTAATATTTGATTCATAAATATAAATGGGAAGTCAAAGATGCACCTACATTTGAGGAAAACCAAAAGCATGAAAAAAAGGACAAGGATAAGTAAAGGGAAAAAACTAATCTTTTTCAAATGAAGAAAGAGAATTTTAAAGAGGTCTAATTTGTCCATTTGAAGTACTTCAGAGAAGAGCTAATTCATAGAACTAGAACTGGCTGCTATGGAAAAGAAGCAGATGACAAGAAGTAATTATTGTGCATTAAAGGTATGATCAGTAAAATAAAAAATAGAAGGGCTGGGAACTAAAGTTTGGAAATGGTTGATAATGTAAAAGAATAAAGGTAAAGAGAGAAAAGGGAGAGGTATGGAGGGCAATCTATGAGGTTCAATATTTCTCTAATAGGATTTATATAAGAAATGGAACAGAGGTGATGGATGGGAGGAAATCCAAAAAGACTATGGGAGGATTTCACTGAGATGAAGAAAATTTAAGAGTTGATTAAAGACCAAATAGAATGAGGGGTGCCTGGGTGGCTCAGTCAGTTAAGCATCTCCAGCTGGAGTCATGATCCCAGAACCCTGGGATCAGCCCTGTATCTGGCTCCCTGTTCAGCAAGGAGCCTGCTTCTTCCCCTCCTCTGCCTCTCTCCTTGCTTGTGCTTTCTCTCTCTCTGTCAAATAAATAAATAAAATCTTAAAAAAAAAAAAGGCCAAATAGAATGAAGGAAGCTATATCCATTCTAGATCTATCTTAATGGAGGTTCAGAATTAAACAAAGAGAAGACATTCAAAGCTTCCAGGGCAAATGAAACAATTTGCAAACAATTCATGAGAATCCTATTGTTGAAGTCTATTGTCAGATTTCTCTTAAGTCTTGGACAACAATATATATTAGAAACCAGGACATAAAGTTTTGAAAATCTGGGCAAATTATTTTAAATGTAGAAATTTTACCCCAGCTAGTCTGTCAGTCAAGTGTGAGGACAAAAGGAGAACATATGCAAACTTAGAAGGATTTTACTTACCACCAAATTAAAAATATATATATATATGTATATATATATTCCACCAAAACATAAATGGAAACTAAGCAAGAAGACAACACAGAAATAAAAAAAATCAGATTAAATCTGGAAAACTATTAAAAGAAATGCCAGAATGAAAAACGTGCATCAAATTTAGAAGAGATAGCAGGCTTCTGAGAAGATTGTTTTTATGAAAAAGTTATTCTATTCAACACATTTAATTGATTAAGAAGCTGGATGACTTAGTTATTTGATTGAAGAGGCAGACATTTCTTTTGTGAACAAGAAAATAAATGTGGGAATTGAAGGAAAATATTAAACTTTCAAGAGAAAACAAACAAACAAGAAATCTACCCAGATAAATGAAACAAATTGAGTAACTGAGAATTTAAGATAAATAATTTTAACACAAGCCTTCAATATTCTTTTAAGAAGCTTTCAGGGTAAAATTACTTGTTTTTTTTTATATTTGTCCAATCCCTCTTCTTGGTTCTATAGTGAGTAATGTTTACATATGATACTATTAATGATTTTCAGTCTTTAGCATTGAAACTTTACTTATAAAAATATGAAAATTTAGTAATGGAAAAGCAATGGTATATGATAGCTGTCAGGTTGAATGAAGCATGGGAAGGACAACCAGAGAGTGGAGTATCAGTGATCAAGTTTTCATTTTCCAGAGTAGAGAGCTAAACAAGCATGTGTTGAATTCTATCCAGTTTCCAGGGCTAGCTTGGTCAATAACTACTTGTCTAATTCAATCAGATGAAAAATCACTCTGTGATAATATTTCAACCAAAAAATGAAGGCTTTTTGAGTGTATCATAACCATGATCATTGAGATAATATCCCAGTTCTGAATACATATTTCAAGTAGCAATCTGAGAAGGAGAAGAAAAATGTCCACATAAAAACGTAAAACTAACAAATTGCCCAGGATTGTTGAAAAAATGGAAAAAAATATTTAAAATTTGATATGTATAAAACAATGTATATGAAACTGATAATAAGATATACTTGAAATATTTATCAAGGAAGATAATATAACCATAATAGCTAACACTTTCTGAGCTCCTATAATGTGCTGGATATGTTGTAAATGAATAATCTATAATGTACAAAGTAAATGCAAATTTGTAATTGCCACCAGAACTTGAGAGGATAGAGGTGATAGCAGAAACACAGTGGAAGCATTGAATGAGGATATAGAAGAGAAGAGATATTGCAGAAGCTTATCAGTGGCTTGAAGGACATGGGTGATGCTAGTATTTTTTTTTTTTTGTGATGCTAGTATTAAATAACCATAGTGTTTGCATTCCCTCTGGCTATATTTTAAATGGTGAATGTAATTGTTTTTAGAAATTTTAAATGTGATTATTTATATTGTGACAGAAATTACATTTTGGTAACCATTTCAACTTAAGATGGAAAAATGTGGAAGTTAATTTGATATTTGAGGGAATACAAAATTATTCAGAATTATTTCTGATAATGCAAATGAATAAGTATGATCAGTTTAATAGTCAATCTTCAATTTCCCTTCCAACTTTTAAGTTCTATCATTTGAGAAATATTTAAAAATACAGAAACAAGCTCTTATTTAATAGTTGGCAAATGTTTTAGGGTAGCAATATTATTCATTTGAGGTTTTGTTTTCTTCTTTGAACTCATATTTTCATTATATTTTTCTAGTGAATTTTACTCTAATACAATATACTTTTATGCTTCTTAAAGTCATTTATTGGTCACCTATCCTATTTCTCTGCAACAAAAATAATTGTTTAAGTTTTTAATTATTAAAAACTTTAATAATAAGGTTCTGAGAGTTAAAAAATTTCTTCTAGATTGAGTTTCATGAAAATTATTATTACTCAATTGATCAAAACAACATAAATATTATAGATTTGATAAATACTTCTTAAATATAAAAAAGAAAATATTATTGAAAAGAATCTCTTAATAAGTATAGCCTATTTGCTCCTGGATGAATATTAGTTGTGATTTCCTTGAAGCAAAGTTCAACATCAATTGTTTTTTATATTTTTATATTCAATGTATATGTAAGCTCTGAAAAAACTTATTATCCTAAATAAAAAGAAATGGAAGGAGTTTGGGGAGAGCAATATCACTCAATTCTTTGAACTCCTTCCAAGTTCTGTGCCAAAAATTCATATAGTGAGCTATCATCAAAAATATTTTTATTAATCTATCAGCTGACAATTCAATTAGGTTCTCTTCAATTTTGGTTCTGACTTGCAAGAAGATTTGTCACTCTGTCATTAGAGTCATTTTTATTTCTCAATTTATAGGAAGTATACCAAAAAGGCTTTTTTTTTTACTGAAATGTATTCAATAGCTGTTATTATTAATCTTGATATACATTTAATGATAAATAGTCTTGATGAAATGTTTTCATGCACATTCAATATAGTATTGTTAAAATCTCAGAACTATAGAATTAGTTAATTTATTGAAAATGTTTATTTTACTTATTTGGCAAAACGGTCCTCATGTCAAACCAATCAGCCAAATCAGATTTACTATCTGTCAGAAAAAGTGACTTTGTTTCTTAATCCAGTTACATGTATTAACATGTGTATTCATGAAACCCTCTCACATCTGAATTCTAAATCTGAAAGAGATAGTCATAGCATAGAGTCCTGCCAAGACTTTATTGCTTGGATGGAATAAAGCAATTTTGGAGTTGAGTGGTGTAAGTGATTGGAATCTTGGGTGAAAATGTTTTAGGATACATAAAAAGAAGTAAAGAAATATTAGCCCCAGTCAAGCATACCTCTAGATTTGGCAGAAGCTGGGCTCTAAAAGTTGCGGGGGGAAAAGAGATATGCACCTCATAAAACCAGGTACTCTTGTATTGAAAAACATGAAAGTCTGATGGTAATACTGCTTATTATTTTTCAAAAAAAAAGGGGGGGGGGAGACCAACAAAGAAATCAATGACACTTCACAGAAAATGCTGTAGTGAATTCAGGCTCTAAAGTTCCAAAATATGAAATGCCACATGCATGTAAAAAAGTGGCAGAGGTCCAGAAGCATATGAGAACAGGTAAAATGCTAGAATAGTAGAGACTCGTGACAGTGCTACAGAGGGCAGGGAGTGAGCTGGACAAGGAGGAGACCAGCCCACATTGTCCCTAGATCAAGATGACAGGTATTTCTCTATTCAGCTATTTTTCTTCCATATTGAAGATCAATAAAATTTGTTTCCTAACTCTAAAAGTAGAATAAGGTTTGAAATACATGCTGAAACAATAAGACACTAATCTCATGTAAACAAAATCATTTTAATTTTAATAAATTGCCCTATCATTTATAGAAAGGACTTATAAACAGAGTTGCAGAGTTTCCATCAGTAATATTTAAGAAATGATGATGAACTGGGAGGTACCACATGAGTGATGTTTTTCTAAAAAAGTATACGCCCCCAAAATTGGGTGATATATTCATTGATATATTCAATGTCAATGCTAAAAACTTTCTAGAACTAAAAACTAGAATAATTAATGATCTCTTACAAAATACCTCTTGTCTCTCTCTCTTTCAAGGACCAGGCAAAACCCCTAGGTAAAAACCACAGGAAACCAGATTATAACTCAAGATAAGATAGATTTCATTAAAATTTACAGTGGCCCAAACTTGAAGCATCATCATCTACGTGTCTATTGAGAGACACTGAAGCAGTGGCATTACCACAGTCTGAAGGACAATTCTTTTTGGGTGGGATTGTATGTAGGTGATCTCAGAATTCAGTCCCAATTCTTAGTTTCTGGAATTCTAGGCAGCTGTCTTGGGTGAATGGGATAGACCTGCTTGAAAAGCATGAACTTCTTTGAATGCTTTCTAAGTTTCCCTCATTAGCACTTGGTAGGGGATGGTGTCACATAATAGATGATGGTGTCAGGTGGTAGGTTTGGAGGAGTGCAGAAGCACACACATGCATCACTGACGAGGGCAGAGATGGAGAAAGAATTGTGGGCAGCCCAGGTGGCTCAGCGGTTTAGCACCGCCTTCAGCCCAGGGCCTGATCTTGGAGACCTGGGATCGAGTCCTGCATAGTGCTCCCTGCATGGAGCCTGCTTCTCTCTCTGCCTGTGTCTCTGCCTCTCTCCCTGTGTTTCTCATGAATAAATAAATAAAATATTAAAATAAAGAATTACTGGGAAGACCAATAGGGTGTGAGGTTGGGATTCTCTTGGTGTTGAGATTTATTTGCCTCACATTTAGTCCTTGAGAGGTATTTGCTGCTCTTATGGATTTGAAGGCTCTAAATCATTGACAAAATCCTCTCTCTCTCTCTCTCCCTCTCTCTCTTTTTGTTTGTTTGCTGCTATTGTGTCTGCCTCTCCCTCCTGCTAAAGAGTCAGGTATCCGTTTTTTGATCATTTTGAATTGCAGACACCTGTACTGACTTTATCACCCCTGTGCTCATGGTCTTCAGTTTCTGCCTTGTGGGGAAAGAGGGGCTATCCAACTTTCCTCAGGGTTTTGAATATATGCATTTGTGGGAATCCATTAGTTTCCCCTGATAAATAGTATTCGAAAATTACAAGCCTTATGAAAAGCAGGAATAGACTTACTCATAAGATAGCTCTAAGAGGTGCGCATATGCGTGTGCGTGTGAATATTGAGTGGTTTCATTGAAGTGCAGTTGCATTTTTATGTGTGTGACAGACTCTACTCAGCAGTCTCTTAGCTTCCTTTACTTACAAACCAGAAACTTCGGCTGTTTTATTAAAGCCTGGATGTGATAGCTGAAGTGCTTTGCTGACACAGACATCAAAGGGACTTCAGTGTACTTTCCCCCATATGTTTTAGCTAGTTTTTCCCTTCATGCCTGATATCAGTCAGAGAGAGTGCTAGAATGTAATACCTCACACCTCAAAGATTAAACACCTTCTCAGTTGGTATTTCTGCTTCAACTTCATTTCCTGCCACCTTCTATCATAAGCACCTTGCACCATGTCATGTACGCTCTTGGTTCTGTTTGAGCAATGAGGCTGTGTTTTTCAAAAACATTATTCTGCAAATAAGTAGACTTCGCCTTGTCTTTGACATGAGCTTAGTTGCTGAATGAATAGCTTTGTTGGACATCAAGATAAGATTATAATAGAGTCTATAATAGCAATGCCAATCACGGATGGCAGAAAGGCTGTTATTCTTGGACCGTTGTATTTGTAAATCATGCTAGATTTCCCATGGCTTAATCTAAAAATGCTGCCCTGTCAGTGGTGGAGGCTTACATTTTGAGTTCTCAAGAAAAATATTTCAGAAAGAACATCCTACTCTTCTTTCCTGTGTAATAAATAAGTTCTAGGAAGGACTCATCATTTAAGGAATTACTCAGAGGCATTTTCATTTCTGTATCTAACCTTGTAAGATCCAGACAGTTACCACATTCACTTGCATGTCAAATGATTCTTAGTTGTATTGAAGGTTGTATTTTTGTTTGTTTGTTTTAGTTTTTCTTTTGCTTGAATTAGAAGCACGTCTTGACATGGGCTAGGAAGTTTGGATTTTGGAGCTCTGTGTCTAGGGGCAGACGAGGAGGAAGAGGTAGATCAGAAGACCAGTTAGGGGTGAGGAATCAATTCTTAGAAATAGGAGGACTTGGAGTTAGATTTTTTTTTAAGATTTTATTTATTTATTCATGAGAGAGAGAGAGGTAGAGAGAAAGAGAGAGAGAGAGGCAGAGACATAGGAAGAGGGAGAAGCAGGTTCCATGCAGGGGGCTTCATGTGGGACTTGATCCCAGAACCCTGGGATCACATCCCAAATCAAAGGCAGATGCTCAACCGCTGAGCCACCCAGGCGTCCCATGGAGTTAGGTATTAAAAGAAAAAAAAGAAAAAAAGAAAAACAAAAAGGAAGTGTTTTCAAACATTCTATAGATCTTCATGGAATTGGTATGTTTTTAAGGGTAAAACACCAAGATAGAGTGAAATAAATCAGATTTTGTATTTCATTTGCCTTGTATCTTCAGAGATGTTTCATTTTTTTTTATCTGGAGAAGGTAACTTTTCATATAATTTTCTACTAACTTTCATATCCCGTCTTTATACACCTCAGTCACTACAAAGCAAAGTAATCATCACTGCAAGCTATGATAACAAAGGGACTGTGGACTGTTTTTCTCTAAGGAAAGGACCTATTTCAAAGTATGTTCCTATGTAAAGGCCTATTGTGAGTTTAGGAATCTAAAATCCACAAATGATAGTAATGTTTTATAAATAACCACTTAAATGACTCAATACTTACAAGGGCCCTCTAGGAAAATTATGAGGAAATAATAGGCCAATCTAGATTTAGAAAGAACATCAGATTATTTGGCTCAATCATTGCAAGCAAATAAGCAAAATGAGGCTCAGAGAAATTGAAAATTGTGTCATAAGGTTTTTTTTTTTTTTTTTTTTTTTACTTGAGTTAGATGTGAAATCCTGATTTCTTAAATGTTATTCCTACATTCAAGCTCTCATGAATGTTTGGTATCTTCTGTACTGGAAATGTTCATAACCAAACCTACCTATTTTGTAATATATACAAATTTTTTTCTAAACCTGAAAAATGACTTTAATCATAAATTGTCAATTGTAATGAAGTAACAATAAAAATCTGAAGTATGACCCATTTCCCCTACCAAAAAAAGAAATTCTAAATATCGAGTAACTGAACAACCAATAAGAAAACTCCAGTTCATTACAGCTATGCTCTTTAAATTACAGCCACAATCTTAGATTAACTTCAGACACAAACTAAAATTATGTAATGTTAGCTTGAAACAAACCAATTTCCTCACTTGTGAAAGTGGGTATTTGACCCACCCTTAGTTTTTATATAGCTATTAATAGGTAGGGTTTTCTAACTCCAGGTTCATTACATATTTGGATTTCTGGAGAGTGTGTTCTGGATCCTCATCTCCTAAATCTCAGTAATCTACCAGCAAAAACTGCCTATGTGACTGACTATTTTTAAAGTGGAAGAGACATTGTCATTTCTGACAGTTTGCAGCCTCCATTAGAGTCCAGCACAGACTGTGTAGGGTGCATGCTGCTAGCACTATTCAATTCTATGAATCAAGATGTATCTAAATCAGTAGTTTTCCAAAATTCATTCTGCTGAATGTTCCAAGGGATATTAACTGATGTGGGAGAAGGATTTTATGGGCATGCTTGGGAGATGTAATATGCAGTTTTCCAAAATTCTAAACACTGAACATACTTCACTGTCTATCTCTCAGGACTAAAGTTACATAAAACACACTTTGGGCAATTTATGGAAGATCTGGGATTATTCTGAAGTTGTCCGAGTACATTTCTTCTCCCCCAAGCACTGCACACCTTTAGGAAAGATCCTTCTTCATTAAAGTTCAGTAGAACTTTTCTCGGCCTTTGACAAAACTTTGGATGAGGGGAAGCATGTTTCATTTAATCCTCTTTGCTACTCAGATTTGGTAGATTTAACCTGGACTCTATATCATAATTCTGGAAAAATTCTGACTATTGAAGCTTGCTTCCTCTCAAACATTTCAAAATGTCAAATGTCAATAATGTCCTGAGACTGGAATGATGAAAATTAAGTCTCTTAAAAACCTAGTTTAGGAAAGGAACTCAGTGCAGTCCCTTTACAAAAACAGGAACTTAGAAATTGGGATGTATGGCTCTTAAACCAGAAGACTTGCCAGTACATCTAGCTGCCTCATCCTCTCCAATCCTATCTTCAGGAAAGTGTACTGAAACAAAGGATATAAAGAGAATAACTGATATGAATACAATGTTTTTAAAACATGCTCTGGCTAGTTTTATTAAAGAAGAAATTTGCACAACTTACTCTTCACGAGTCTGTTCTGGCATGCTTCTAATGATATTAGGATCACTTAGAAAATAAAACATGATAATTTCATATATCAGTAAGTGGAAACTGGTAATCATCAAATTAACAGTAGTTGTATTCAAAAGTCATTACACATCTATGCTGTCATTTCTTGAGGTTGATCAAAGATACTAAGAGCCATAGACATGTCCCACAGGACATGCATCATATAAATCAGACTTGATTTTATCACCAGCGTTTATAAAATCAGACCCAGGGAAAGAAGTAGGTCTGGGAACACATGCATGGTTTTAATATAGCAAATGTTGAACTAATTGTTACAAAATCAGAACAGCAGGAATATTTGCAGTATTTTATCAATTAATTAAAAATTCATAAATTCAAAACATAATATGTATTATTTGTAAGCATTTCTATAAAAAAGGTTGAAAAGATTAAACTCATCTGAAAAAATTGCATATTATAAAATGATTTATTTTATATCATAAATTTTAATTATAAAACATTTCTACAGATTTTTTTTTACATATTTTCACAAAAAACATGTGTAGTGAGTGACTGTGAACTGCACTTCACAGATAAGAATTCTGATGCTCCAAACTGAAAAGGTACATCTAACATATCAGGACAGGATATCGGCCCAGGGCTTCTAACTCCACACCCCAGAGTTCTTTCCCTTGTCTCATAGTTTGCTCTTTAATGGTGAATTGACCCACCTTTCCTCACCTCCATTACTTCAATTCCATTACTTATATCTCTCAGATTTCATGCCATTTGAGGAAATGATAATGAGAATTTTTAAAAACCAATGAGGTAGTAGTAGGGAATTTCTGAAACAAATCTGCAACTTAGGAAATATACTTAGAGAGAATAGAATCCTAGTAGTTAGGATGGAAGAAGTGACTTCCTTAAGCCAGTTCATATAGACTTGAAAGAGTCCATGTTAAATTTATAGCAATTTTGTTCTTTGTTAAATAGTCATTGTCAAAAATTAAATTAGATAAACTTGTAATTTAACATTATGTTAAAAACAAAGGTAGTAAATACCGACTTGTCACTTCTTAGTTATTTTACTACAGTTTACCATTATCTATGCTTTTGTTGTTACTTACATCTATTGGGGATGTATGGTGGAAATATTATATCATGTTATCTGCTTTTCCAAGTTCTACATTGCTAGTTTGGAATCAACCATGATGGAATTATTTACACCATGAAAATCCCAAAGGCTACAATTATTGTTTTGTTCATTGTCTGGACTTAAAAAATGGAGAAAATTTTAATAATGCAGATTAAATTTAAAATTATGTTGTATCTGTAGCTGTTAATTATGAAAGAGTCATAAAATGGAGAAAATATTTGTCTAGTATGTGAAACCACTATCTGATTCAGCAAAGAAATTGTTCATGAAAGTAAAAATTAAAGGAAGTCTGACAAATGTCCTTGTTTTACTTTAGACTCATTCTGCAATTAAAATATCAAACAACATTTACATCAGAAATCCACTTATTTGTCAGTGACATGAGAGACTTCTTTTTGGAATTAGATCATAATAAAACATTAATACATAGTCCAAATTTGTGGCATTATTACTGGGGACAGAATGGATGGAAAAACTGACAATAGATTTTATAAAAAAACAACATGTCACATCAAAGTCCTTGGTATGGAATTTAGAATGATAAAATATTGCATATTTTATCATTGTTTGTAAATTGGATGCTAATCTTCTTAACACAATACATTTTATATTAAGCTTTTTTTCCCTCTTGGAGAATCAGTTGTTAAACATTTAACATACCACAAGAAAGAGGGCATGCTTTGTTGGAAGATGAGCCCTTTGCAGATGAGAGGGATACCAGAAAAAAAATCTATGCATGTCCCTTTGTAATTCTCTTTGAACAAGAGCTCTAATTATGTATAACGCTGCCAGTTTGATGTAATAGACCTCTGTGACATTTTCCTATATTGTTCAGGGAGGGACTCTTTTCTACCTGTGAGGTATCAGTTTCAAATGCCAGGATGTATTTTCATTGTAAAAAGCCACCAACTTATGTAGAAAAATGGTGGCCAAAAACCAAACCAAACAAAAAAACAAAAAATTCTCTCAGTAGCTGTAGGTTAGCTTAGCCAGCGGCCCCAGTATTCTTTCTCAACACTCTCATTTATTTCACTTTCCTAGTGCCCAGTACCCTACAATGATGTTATCTTCTGGAACTAAGACCCATAGCTCTGGTGCATCTTTGGTCCTACAGCGCTTTACTCATTGTTGTGACTTCTCCAGAATTAGTCATAATTTACCTGTCTTTCATTCTATCCCCCTCGGGCTCTGGGTTATATTATCCTACTGTAATCATAGTCACTGAGGAGTTATTGCCATCCTCTCTCCAGGTCATAATGTTCACATTTACACATACGCAGTTTCTGATCATGATTTAACCCCTACTGATAACTCAAGGGTTGGGATTCTAGGCATGTGGCATAATGACAGTGGTGGAGAATATTCAATAAATAATTGTGGGTTGGTTGATTGATAGGATGTCCTTCTAGACTCCTTCAGTTATATCACTTCCAACTTTTATACCAAAGGCCTAATTAGTCATATGATTTCTTCTCCCTATTATTGAATTATGAATTAAAATTAATTTATCTAAAATCCAAAATTGCAGATTGGTCATCTACTAGTTTTTTGGTAAAGCTATCTTGGACTTTAGAGCTGGGTTACTTTGTCATTCATACATGCCCCGTTAGTTTTTATTTAGGGTTTAACTTGTACTGTAGTTAATCATACTTAAGTTCCATTTGTAAAAGCCTTGATGAGACAGCAGAAATGTCAAAAGAGAAGAAGAAATCATGGGATGCCATGGTCTTTTGACTTCCAGTTGAAGAATGGAGGTTAGTTATAGGTCAAAGTGAATGATGGGATGTTTTGTTGTCACAAGAAGCTTGCTAAGTAAAATAGGGGAATGTTACTGAGAATACATTCTTCCTTTTAAACCTTCCATGGCTACTGTATGATTTAATTAGGAACATCAGGGTGTTATATATATTTTATATATGGAATAGTTAATTGAATATGAGCATCACAGAGAGACGTGGGCTAAGGAAAGTACTTTGTAATAAGGCAGCTGACTTCCAATCCTAGCTTTGCCTACTCTGAAAACTTAATCTCTCTCAACTTTAATCTTATTATTTGTAAAGTTGGAGATCATTTATAATGTGCCTACTTCATTGGACTGTTTTAAAATATTAAATTTATGATAATAAACATAAAATGCTTAGCAAAATTTCCACTCACAGATATTGATGGAAACATTTTGCAAAGAATATTTCCATGATGCAAAATGTTATTGAGAAGGCAAGTTGGGGAACCGTTTCCCTTCAGAAAATCTTGTATTTCATGGGCTACATGATGACTTTCCTTGTTATTATTCTAAAATGATGCCACTTCCTAAAATTGTTTTAATAAACTACAAATAGATTTAGCTACTTTAAAAGCGATTTGCTGAGGTTTTGAAGGATTGCTCAAATATTTGTAGCATGTGCAATTTGTGAAGGTTCAATTACACTGGGAATTCTCTTTTTGCTACAGATCATGAAGATCTAAGGAGAGTGTGTCGTATCACAGAGGGTGGTCATGGACAACAGTGGTATGATCTGCTGTCGTGGTGTGTTTAATTCCAAATTCAGCATAAGAGTTTCCATTTTATGTATATGTTCTCTGTGAGTTTGAACTTTTATCTCACCAAATGTTATTCATAGTAGTTTCTAGGTGAATTCTGTGGCTACTCCTGAAAGATTTATCTATCCCTTTCATTTGAAGTAATTTTATATACTATCAAAAGATAACAGTTCACACAAATATCAAGCTTCTCCAGAATTATACTTTAATCTCTGTTATTTTAACAAATTGTAAGTAAAACGTGAATGCAAAGACTAAGACTATCCCACCTTACTTACCTGGTCAGATGAATGCCTTCCCCCTATTCTTGGCCCACTAGGACAGTATTTCTGTAGTTTGCTCCTTGGAGCCCAAAGAGGTATGCTGTTATAGAGGGTCACCTCAGAGGTACAAGTAGTTATGAAAATCTGCTGCTTTTGGAGATTTATGAGGTATACTAGCATATTCAAATCTCTGAGGAGTCCTGTAGTAGAGCAAGTTGTTTGATCCAGTGTTCTTTTTTCTTGTCACATAATACCATACCTGGTATCATTTGTGTTTGATGAAACATGTTTTAGGAAACTTTGTTTGCTCTGGATTACAATCCCTCAGCCAGGAGCAAGGAAATAACTCTGAAATTACATTTAACAAAGTTCTTCGAGTTGATTTGGATTAGGAAGAATTGTTTTGAGTGTTTATGCTGAAATTTTACAGCTAGGTAACATCGGGCAAGATATTTCATTTCTCTAAATCTCAGATTCCTTTTCTGTCATAGTATAAAATACCCAGTACACATCTTGATTTTTAAATAAATATTATATAAATTAATCACTGAGAATGATATATAAAACCAATGGCCGATATTTACTGACTCCAATACTTTCCTCGTCGATTTTTTGGACCTTATGTAAGATACCCATGTTAATGAGCTTAGGTCTCCAGTGTCTCAGCCCGTGATAAATTAGAATTAGAAAAAACAGCTACAAGGTAGTGAGGCAGTTAGAGAACAGTGACAATAAGAGCAGCAATCCCCAAATTGAAAAGCAGACTCATTAATTTGATACATGGCAAATGATTGTTGGGTACAGTTTTTCAATAAATGGTTAAGTGATGAGATATAGTATTTTAGGGAAATGGATATAGATATCCATTTAAAAATGGATGAGATATAGTATTTTAGGGAAAATACCACAGATGTTCCTTTAGATGAAGATATATTTTGTTACACATATTTGAACACCTGCTTTTTGTATTAAGGAAGGTCAGGACATATTGAGATCTCTAAATTTCTGCTTAATAATATTTTCGGTGTTAGCTGACTGGTAATTTCTTTATTTAGAGCAACTTTTTCTTTAAAAATTCTAGATTAATGGTGTTGTACCCTTCTTTGAAAAATAATACTGTCAACTTAATATCTGATTGCTTACATAGGTTACAAATATAATATAATATATAACATACATTTATTAAAATAAAAGTACAGGAATTGTACTTATTGATATGGATATATTTATGATATCCTATTGAGAAAAAAGAGCAGGCTTTGAAATAATTTAAACAATGTATTTAAAAATATGTACATGGGATCCCTGGGTGGCGCAGCGGTTTGGCGCCTGCCTTTGGCCCAGGGCGCGATCCTGGAGACCTGGGATCGAATCCCACGTCAGGCTCCCGGTGCATGGAGCCTGCTTCTCCCTCTGCCTGTGTTTCTGCCTCTCTCTCTCTCTGTATGACTATCATAAATAAAAAAAAAAGATTAAAAAAATAAAATAAAAATATGTACAAAATAAAAAAAAATTGGCCAAACACTAATGTTGATTTTGTCTGGAGAGTAAAATTATGATTAGTTCTTATCTTATTGTATTTGCTTATCTTTATGTTCCAGGTTTTCTGCAATCCATGTATAATCCAATGTGGAATACTTCATACTAACATAACTAAAAACAAAATCTTTACCCTTTTTACTATTCTTGGTTCATTTGGGCTTCTGTAAAAAGGATACTACAGATTGGTTAGCTTATTAGCAACAGAAATGTATTTCTCAAAAAAAAATGTATTTCTCACTGTGCTGGAGGCTGAGAAGTCCAAGGTCAAGGGATTGGCATATTCAGTATCTGTGAGGGCCCATCCTCTGTTTTATAGATGAACTTTCTCACTGTCCTCACATGGTGGAATAGGTATGAGTTAGGGATCTCTATGGGGTCTCTATTAAAGAACACTAATACCTAGAGGTGCCTGGGTGGCTTAGTTGGTTGAGCGTCTGCCTTCGACTCAGGTCATGATCTTAGGGTCCTGGGATCCAGCCCCCCATGTTGGGCTCCCTGCTCATCAGGGATCCTGCTTCTCCTTTTCCTTCTGCCCCACCCCCTCCCCTGTTCATGCTCTCTCTCTCTCTCAAATAAATAAGTAAAATCTTAAAAAAGCAACAACAACAACAACACTAATCCCACTCATGCAGCTAACACTAATCCACCCTCATGACTTAAGCATCTCCCAAAGGCTCCACTGCCTAATACCATCATATTGGATATACAGATTTCAATACATAATTTTGGGGGAGACAGATATAATCATTCCATAGCAATCACCCAAATAATTAAGCTGAAAAATGGTAGCCATCACATGGAAGTCACCCAGGAGCATGAATATGTGTTTTTTGATTGCTCAGATTCCTTTCTGGCCCTCTGCCTACTTGCCGTTCTGAGTGTCATAGTTTCTGAGGATATGATGGACTGCTTCTCTTCCAATCAAGTTCTTACCTGAACCGGATTTTCTAAAAGATGAAACGTATACATCAGTGAAAATCTGAAACCCATTAATCTTAACAGCCCTCAGGATTCTTCAAAAAGTTTCTGAATCCTATTTTAAATAGTCAAGCGAAATGAAATAAATGCAAAGAGAGTAACAAGGACCTTGTTAAAACTGTAAACAGTTTTGTAGATTGTCTTTCAACTGGGGTCTCCAAGTAAACTTAGCTCTAGGCTTTTTAATGACTATTCAGTATTGATCCCATGCCATTAGTGACATAGAAGGGATAGAAAATGTTCTCAGCGTATCATCTCTTACAGATGACTCTTGAAAGATACCAAGAAGGACTCATCAAATATTACCTGGAAGACATGGCCTTGAAAGCATAACCTGTGAATATAATCCATCTGAGACAGCACTTAACTCCAGGTAAGAGAAAAGTGACATAGCTAATAATGCACATGGTTCTTGAGAAATTTTATTATTCTCCTTTATTCAGACTTTCTTTTGTCAGAGAGAATGAGATGACAGGCTAAAAAGTTACTTTCCCATAGCTCTTCTGCTATTGGTTATTATGAGCTGGTGAGGAAGACTCTTGAGTTATTATCCTGTGAGATGATTAATTCCTTTAAAGTCCTTGTGATGTGTTGCCCTTGAAAATTAATGTATTATTCATGTTACATTGGTATGAAGCAGTAAGGCCAGTGGGCTAATTATTGGTCACATGTTGGAAGGATAGACTACTCACTGAAAGACATGTATTTCAAAAGTTAGGTAGTTTCAGAATGCAAGAACATTATATGATTGGATAATTTTAAAATAGATATATTGATGCCTTTTTACTGATTATTAAAGAGTTTAGTTTTATGCTTCTATGCAGAGATTTCTATTTCTCTCATTGTCTTTTATTTGTGTTTTACTGTTTAGCTAGATAAACTGTGGCTTTGCAGCAGCAACCCAAGCCAGAGATGGCCAAAAGGATGCATAGTCCATACAGATTCTCCTCTTGTTCCCTTCCTTAGCTCACTTGCTCGCTTTTCTGTTGTTTTGTTATTAGTCCCTCTCTCTCTATCTTTTTTTTGTTGTTGTTGTCGTCCTGGCTTTTGTTAATTTTTGTTCTCTGACTGTCCCCCATCTTCCCTTTTATTTTCTCAAGTGTTTCTCCTATGTCTTCTTATTCTCCCCATTGCTTTTTCCCATCATGGTTTTCATTTTCCCCCGACATTAGTCTCAAATTCATATTTGCTCACCATCTCCTCCTGGCAGTGCCTGTGAGCTTTCCCCTTCTCTTTCGTTATTGTTTCTTTTGGTTCATTCTCTCCCTGCCTTCTGACCCCCAAGGAGCCACTTCTACACTTTCATCTCTCAGCACACTGAGACTCATTTAGATTTGTCTGGGACTGGCAGAAGAAGAGAGTCTTATTTAGGCCAAGGGACATGACAGTGAGTGTCTCTTGTGTCCCGCCTAGCTGAGATCTGGCATCTTGACACAATCAGAAATCAGTCAGTGTTTAGGAGAGGTGGATTTTGATTGCAGGGCAAGGGCACTTTGTGCGGCCTGCTGTGATGGGAACGGCCACTGTGCACCTCTGTAGGTCCTGGGCTGATTGGTGTGTTTTGGCGCTAAATATTTCCATGCCAGTTATAACAGGACAAGGTTAGAGTCCCTGTCCACCCCATCATTCAGCTTATGGCATATATTCTTGCCAAATGAATTTGCCAAACTTGCTGCCTTAACCTCCCCTCTGTTGAAACTCTTCCTATATGCCAGTTGTTGCTTTGTGCAAACCTCTACTCCTTAGCACTCCTTGCTTGCCACTGAATGAAAGTCCATTCCAACCTTTCTTCCTTTTCTCACTCATACTCTTACCATACATTTATTGACTTTTTCTCCCAACGTGTTCTCATCTTTTGAGAGACTCAGTCTAGCTTTTCTAGGAGGATTTACCTCAAAAGAACAGCCCCAGTCATAATCCCCAAATTTTCTGTGCCCTTGGTAAAGCTCAGCTTTATTTTATGTGTTCCTACATATTAATTTTAATCTAATCTTCCCTTCTCTCTAATATTATCAGCTCTGTGCATAAGCTTTATACCATCTTGCCTGTGTCTAGTAAACATTAATTTTTAATGAGGATATAATTTCACTCTTTAAAATTTTCATGATTAAAGCAATCTTAGTGATTTCACTGATGTGCATAAATAAAAGGCAGTGTTCTTAGAAGAATTTTATAATATTATGTTTAATCTTTAAGGAGAAAGTAGTCTTATCCATGCTCTTTTCTCCCAGAAAGTACAAGGACAAAACACATACTTTGGTGGTTAGGGTTGCGAGCCCAAATCTTGAAGTTCAGTTCTCCTTTTAAGTGCTTCAAATGAGTGTCTTTAAGAGTGGTCTGTAGGTAGAACAGTGCAATAATCCCTGTGGTTTGGACCATTCACCTCTTTCTAGGATATGTCAGGGGCTCTTATATTTTTAAATGCCTTTGTTTTTGTGCCTATGGTATAATTTCCCAGATTGGTTTTTGGACACTATCTTTAAAGTCAAAATCAACTGGATATTTCAAGTACCCTAATGAATAGTTGCTAGGAGAAACTGATGTTTTGGACTCTTAATAGACATTTAAGCAGACATGTTTCCTATAATACCCATGTTCTTTTCAGAGAGTGTGTTCTAACAGCCACTGCTGAGTGGGCAACCACCCATGTGACACTCACTTCAAACCAGCTATAGCTTGACATCAGTAGTCTGTGTGGCCAATCAGGTTTTTTTCTCCTAGAAATTTGGAGTTGGGACTCTTCCTAGTTGGCATTTAAATTTATAAAGGATGTGAAGCCAGAACTGGGAGTAGCAGTCTTTGACTGACATGTAAATGGGTAGATAAATCTGGACAGCACAGAGGGAAGATAATAGAGAGATGAAGACAGAAACAGAAAAAAGACTTGGTGGCATGGGAGACAGACAAAAAGCAGGCAGTGACAGACACAGAGAGAACAGACACACATATACAGAAATAGAGGCAGGCACATCTGTCATTTAGGGGGAGAGACAAGAAAAGAGAGAGGGACGCAGAGACAGACACACCCACATGGGATAGCTATCCCAGATCCTAATTATTCTCCAATTCCCAATTCTACCCTCACCATGAGGACAGAGGTAGAGCCTCTAGTACTGAAGTGGGTTGAACTGGTTCTATTCCTTGTATCCAAACGATTTCTAGCATAAGATAGAGCCTATGTTTAGTCTATGCATGTCTAATTCAAAATACCTTGAGTTGTGACAGTTCTATGTTCCTCCTGTGAATTAAGGGTTCTTGGGTTCTGTCTCTGTATTTAGTAAGTTGCCAAAGCTCATTAGTAGTCATTATTATAGTAAATCCACAATGAAGATTTTTTTTTACTGAATGACATTGAAACACTGCTACCAATTTTTGTAATTTGGAGTGCTTTATCTAATTTATTGGTCAATCAAAATAATACATCAGTGTTTAAAAAGAATTGCCTAAAAATAAGTAATATTAACCATGACAAAGACCCCAATGGTGATCTATCATGTTCTAAATAGACTCCGTAAAACATGTTTTTTTTTCCATGAAAATAACCTGAGGTGTTTTAAATTAAAAAATTTAAACAGAATAAACAATCATTTGTCATATTGACACACTAATGTTTTAAATTACAACTTCATTGATTTTGTAGTTTTGCTCTCATTTAACTTATAAAATTATTTAGATATTTTAGCTCTGTAAGGGTATAAATGTAAGAACTTTATACCTGTTTTTATGTAAGTGCATAAATAGATAATATTAGGTAAATAATTTAAATAATATTGAGTTGTCTAATATTTTTCCCTTCAAAGGAGTTCCTTGCATGGTTTAAATTTGAGAAACTTTGAATTAGGTAGTAGTTTTTAAAATGCAAATTTGTTCTAAGTTCGCTTTACTTTTTTAGTTCTTTGGGTAACATTCCTAAAGTTACCTAATATTTACTTATGCTGTGGTAGGCATCCTTAAGGGTCACATGTGTTTACTTTGGACAGCTCAGGGAAATTTCTCCCTCTCTCTTTCTCCCTACTCCCCCCCCCCCTTTTGCATTTTCTTCAGTAGATTTCAGTCTTTTCTCTAAAAACCAAAAGGTAGTTAGTCAATTCTCCTGTTGTTTTGTTGTTTTTTTTTTTAAGATTCTGTTCATTTATTCATGGGAGATACACAGAGAGAGGCAGAGACATAGGCAGAAGGAGAAGGAGGCTCCCGACTGGGAGCCACCAATACGGGACTTGATCCCAGGACCCCGGGATCAGACCCTGAGCCAAAGGCAGACGCTCAACCCCTGAGCTACCCAGGCGTCCCTCCAGGTTTGAACACTATATCAGTGAGGTCCCAAGCCTGCAGTGTGAAGATAGAAATTAAGTAACTTCTATTTATGGTTAGACAGCCAGTGGTAGCTGCTCAGTCCTCCTAGAGACATTGCACTGTGGTTCATAGGGGTATCCAGTGCAAATAAGCCATCACAGGTAAAGCAACTCATTGTTAGACCACAGCACCACTTCTGTATTTGCAGTTCAACATACCACGGTGACTTAACAGAAAAGGGATGCAAGCAGCATAAGTAACATGAGAAATTACACAGAATTATTTTTTTATTTTTTATTGTTTTAATTCACCTTTTTTATTATTTGTCAGTTGGGGTTTTCCCTATATTTATTAGCTAGTTACTTACATTTCTCTTTTTTAATTTATTTTTTATCGTTGTTCAATTTGTCAACATACAGAATAACACCCAGTGCTCATCCCATCAAGTGCCCACCTCAGTGCCCATCACCTAGTCACCCCCACCCCCCGCCCACCTTCCCTTCCACCACCCCTAGAGTTTCCCAGAGTTAGGAGTCTTTCATGTTCTGTCTCCCTTTCTGATATTTCCCACTTATTTTTTCTCCTTATCACACAGAATTTAAAACAGAGACAAACAATACTCTACCCTTAAATCCTTCCCAAGCCCCCATGTAAATTTTAACTTAAAGTATAAATGAATTTAAATTTTAAGAGAGGAAATAATAACCCTCCTCTCTAAAACAAATGTTTTGAGGTGGCCTAAAGATAGGCCTACTTCTCTATGGGTCCTAGAAAAGTTCACCTTCATAACTTGTCCCTGTGTCAGTAGAGTTTCTCCAGAGACACAGAACAGAACCAAGCAGTAGCAAATATATGTGAATATATGTATATATGTGAATATATGTATATATTTAATTGATATATATTTATATAAAATTGACATCATATGTATGATATATAATTAATATATGTATTTAATTGATATATATACATATATACTTGGCCACGTGACTAGGCTGGGGCATGGTAAGTTAGAAATCTGAAAGGCAGGTAGGCATTCTGGAAACAGTCAGGAGGAACAGTGCTGTAGTCTTGAGGCAGAGTTTCTTCTTCAGGGACATCTGTTTTGCTCTTAAGTTCTTTCCACTGATTGAGTGAGGTCCACCCACATAATCAAGGATAATCTCCTTTACTTAAAGTCAGTTGATTATAGTTTTTCATCTGATCTAAAAAAACATCTCCACAGGAACACCTAAATTAGTGTTTGTTTGGATACCTATGTACTAAAGCCTGGCCAAGTTGACACAAAAAAATAGCCATCATAGTCCCTAAATCTTATCAGAATCTTACAGTTCCTGACTGGTAAGATGCCAGATTTCCTCTTGTAAAGTGCCCACAGAATCGCCAAATGGGCAATATTTGATTCACATTTATTTGAACTGTTGTACCCAGTTCGACAGCCCCCATAGCTTTCTTGTTCCTGTTCAGTAGCAGCAACACAGTCACCCCTTGGCAATTGGGATAGATTACCGCAACAATATTAAAAGTTCCGTCTCTGCATGTCAACTCAGTGGCATAAGAACCTTAAATTAATAAGAAGAATTAACTTCCCATATAATGGAGTTATGACTCCATTCCCAGTTGGAAGCATCATTCTCTTAGGAGTTTATAATTCCAATTTTATGGAACCCTAGGGTACAAGAACAGAAAACAAATTTCTTAACACAGATATTTCAGGTTTAGTATTAAAGGGCTACTCTCACTTCTATCCTTTGGTTCCTAGACCTGAGCATGGTGAAGAATGGGGGGACAGTATCATATATTGGTCACTGGTTTAGAGTACATAATCCCATCATCCTCATTTGGTGCCATAGCTGAGCCTTCATTATGCCATCTGCTTCTAGATGATGGCACATGTGGCAAAGCCAGTGAATTCCATAAACATAAGCCCATTGCTGCTTTTATTTCTTTATAATGTAAGTTGCTTAGCTGAGGGTGATGTTCTGTGGTATGTCAGTGAAAAGGGCACAGATAGATTATGCATAGATTCCTAAGGTCACTGTAACAAAGTGCTACCAACTGGGTGACTTAAAACAAATCTTGCATAGTTCTGGAGGCTAGAAGTCTGAGTCCAAATATCAGTAGAACCACGGTCTCTCTCGGATCTAGGGGAGAATCAGTTTCATGCTGTTGCCTAAAAGGTAGGTATATGATAAATGATCTCTATCTCCAAAGGCTAAAGGATCTGTTAAGACTGACAAAATTGCCTAACCAGTCCAGCTTGGTGAGAAACAGTTTAAAGGGACTTATGGAAAGAAGCTGTCTTGAGTGGCAGAAAGACAAGTAGATCTCCACTCCCCGCCTCCTATAAGACCCAGTCCTAAAGACTGGGTAATACAATGCTGGAGACCACCCCAGGGAGACCAGCTGGGAGGAAATGTTTGAGAGTCAGCCATATCTCCAGAATAGATCAAAGGTGTTATGCCCCAAGGGTGTACTTAAAAGTGTGGTTAAAAAATGTGGGAGTGGGGCTATGCTCAAGAAGGCTTCAGGTCATGAAAGGGTCATCATGGCATATTTCTCCAAGATGGTGTTAGTCTGTTTCACACACACACACACACACACACACACTCTTAGCTCCTGGTATTTTGGGAAATTCTTGGCATTCCTTGACTTGTAGCTTATCTATGCCTCTGTTGTCATATATGTGACACTTCTCCCTGTGTTCTCACATCCTTTCCTTATAAGGACATCAGTCATATTGGATTAAGAGCCCACCCTATTCCAGTATGATCTTATCTTAACTAACTACAATTTTGATAACTCTTTTTCTAAATAAAGTTACATTTGAGGTACTGGGTTTAAGACTTTAACATATGTTTTGCAGGGGGGGCACAATTCAACCTACAAAAGATTGCTAGAAAAAACATTGTGGACTGGAAGGCCAATCCATATCTAGGATAGATATTTAGGTTCCTGAGGATGAAATATTTTCCTTATTCTCAAATAAAAAGGATCCAACATAATCAACATGCCATTAGGAAGATGGCTGTTTCCCTTGGAGAAAAGTGCCATATCAGAGTTCCTTACTGGCCTCTGTAGTTGACAGGCTGGGCACCTAGCAATTATAATAGCCAGATTAGCCTTGGAAAAAAAAGTCTTGTTATTGAACCCTGTGTATAATTTCCAATCCCACCACCATGGCCAGTTTGAAAACACTAAGGGATGTCTGGGTGGCTCAGCAGTTGACCATCTGCCTTTGGCTTGGGGCAAGGTCTCCGGCTTCTGGGATCGAGTCCCAAGTTGGGCTTCTTTTGTGGAACCTGCTTCTCCCTTTGCCTGTGTCTCTGCCTCTCTCTCTCTCTCTCTGTGTGTGTCTCTTATGAATAAATAAAAGAAAAAGAAAAGAAAAGAAAAGAAAAGAAAAGAAAGAAAAGAAAAAACAAATACTGAATTGGCTGCATAAAGAAGCTAAATGGTATCTGCAGTAGGAATCACCTAGTCTCTGATTATTAGAAGACTCCTCTTCAATAGAAGCCCTGTGGTGAGCTTTTATATAGAACATGAATATCCGGGATCCCTGGGTGGCGCAGTGGTTTGGCGCCTGCCTTTGGCCCAGGGCGCGATCCTGGAGACTCGGGATCCAGTCCCACATCGGGCTCCCGGTGCATGGAGCCTGCTTCTCCCTCTGCCTATGTCTCTGCCTCTCTCTCTCTGTGTGTGACTATCATAAATAAATAAAAATTTTAAAAAAATTTAAAAGAACATGAATATCCTAATATTTCATGACTATTCCAAGAAATCTATCCACATATCTCTACCCAAGAACTCTTTGTCACCAGTCCTCTTATCTTGTTTTTCAAGTCCCTGATGGAATAGGTATCTCATTAGTTTCTTCCAGGAATCATTATTAATCCATACGGTAGACCATCTCTCCCTCCACACAAAGTAGAAAACCAAATATACTTCCTTAAAATCTGCCCTCTGGAAATATTTTCCTTTAGGATTGTCTTTCATACGGCCACAGATAGGGCAGATATCCACTTCTGGATGGGTTTAACAGCCATCAAGCAATAGATAACTTTTCCTCTTTGCCTAATAGTCATAGATGACTGCCCATGAGGACACAGGTATGGTTTAAGGCATTCCTGACACACAGTAGGAGTGGGTACTTTGAAGTCTGATTCTGTTCAGAGTGAGTATTTGAGTTTTTTTGGACCTCTCCAGGCTTATTTTTAGGTATATTCCATTCCCATTTAATTATTCAATACTGCTGCATGCATCTAATTTTAGGATTTGGTTGAGCAAATAATACCCGATTTATGACAAGCAGCGCAGGTCATATAGTCCCCTGGTTGCTGCATTCAGGTGTTATTTGGTTATACCACAGTCAAGTAGCAAACCAGAAATAACTTTACAAATGGAAAATAGTAGTTTGTAGAAGAGAGTTTAGGTTTGCCCCAGAATATTATGGTCTATGCTGTTTTTCCTATTGTGATACAATGGAAGCTCCAAAGGGCATTTCTATTTTTAAGAGTCCAAGTACCGGTTAGATATTCTAACTTATGAAATCTAAGAGGTGGGGAAGCTTACATCACAACTTGGACCTATTGCTAACTCTTTTTTGCTCTGGGCAACAATTAGAACTGGTATCCTTGTGGACCAGTCAGGAGATGGGTCAGAGTAGTGTTCCCGAAGTGTAGTATATGTTTCCTCTAAAACATAAAGACTTAAAGCTCAGTTTGGTGCCTCTCTCTTCACAGTAGGAAATTCAGGGTGCATTTAACTGTTGCTGACTTTAGAAGGGATACCTACACATGCTCTACACCTAAGGATTTTTTGCAATGAATTTGCAAAGAATTTTTGCAATGTGGTAGTATCCCAAAGCCTTTTGAAGTTTACCGCCTACTCAGTAGCACACGTGATTTTACTTAGCTCTCTGGGTGCTTGTGACCATCTGCTCAAGAGGTCCAATTAGCATAGTATCTTCAAAAGTAACAGATCAGAGTGATGTTTTCTGGGATCCCAACATGGTAAAGACTCTTCTGGACTATATTATGACAGAGACCAGGAGAGTTTACATAGTCCTAGGGTAGGACACTGAAGGCATAATTCTATTCCTACTATTTAGATAAAAACGAACTGTTCCTCATTGTCTTTACAAATTCAAATAGGGGGAGAAAACCCCACAACAAATCAAAGCATTTCCTAGATCAATGACTATACTCTAGAAACCTACAGTTGTGTTGATTTGCTCTAGTAGGAGAACCACATCTGGATCAGCAGCTGTGGCTGATGGCACCAATAATTCAGGGTCACTCGAAAGCATCCATTTGGCTTTTGTACCAGCCAAATTGAAGCAGTAAAAGAATATGGAGAAGGAATTACCATCCCAGCTTCTTTCAATCTTCAGGGTATTGTTTCCTGTCTACTATTTGACAGAGGAGATTCCAGTGGCCTTACTTGGTTCTTCCCACCAAAAAGACCTTTACGTCATAGGTCAGAGAACAGGTTACAGATGGTTCCAGTTGTTAACTATAATTTTTCTACCTATGGTCAGGAACATGGGAAATAACCACTGCAAGCCCACTGACCATTGAAGGTGGATATGGGCCAAGATTCCATTTATTTCTTGAGTTTGTGCCCACACTGATTAGTGCTAAATTACAGCCAGTAAGTAATAACTCCTACATGGTATGGTTATTCTCTTTCCCAGTTCACTGTGACCCTGTTAAATGACTATGGATCATCTGGGGGAAGGTGTGGAGCAAGATTTACAGTGTATTTTTGTGACCACATTTCAGTGATTCCTTAAAAGAAACTAGCCTCCATCTCAAAAGGCTCTGGGTTTGAGAATAGGGTAAAAGGCCATGAATTCCCACTCTAGTACTTTGTTTTGGGTATTACTTACCAAAGGAAGAATTGGTCTAGTAATGTAGACTAACTGATATTTTAGAAGGCTGACAATCTATTTCAAAAAATTAGCCACAACCATATATTCATGTGGATCAAAATTAGTATTGTCGTTCTGCCTTTGTGGTTCATTGCACTGCTTGTGCCAGCCTCATCCCTGAGACTGAGCACTGGCACCTGGCCTCTACCACTCTACGGCTGCATCATTCTCATCGAAATTAGGGAGCCCAATTCTTCTGTAGCTTCTCTGGTCTATGGAAGGCAGCAATGACAGAACTTTTGGGAATACTGGTGTTCACTACCAAAGTATTCTTATAGCTCGGGAGAAGAAGTGTGCCTTTGTTTCTCCTGAAGGTATGGTAGGGTGTGGCTGATTAGGTTACACATAATAGGTCCACTCCTTATACTTTTGATTTCTTACCTTTTTGTTGCAGAGAAATTCCAGTATCTCAGTCTCATTTGTGCAGGTCACTATTGAGTCCAGGCTTCCAGCAAACTATTAGAGCTCATCCCAGGTGTGTCAGCTGACATAGTTTATATTTAGAATCTTAGATAAACTTTCCTGTATTGATAAATCGTTTTTAAACCAACCTCATATTTTTATCTTCTTGATTTAACCCCTTAAGAAACTCTTTTTCTTTCTTTCTTTTTCTTTCTTTCTTTCTTTCTTTCTTTCTTTCTTTCTTTCTTTCATTTATTGAGAGCACAAGAGAGTACAAGCAAGGGGAACAGAGTATATAAGGGGAGAGACAGAGGGAGAGGAAGAAGCAGTCACCCCAGTGAGCAGGGAGCCTGAAGCGGGGCTGGATCCCAGGACCCTGGGATCATGACCTGAGTGAAAGGAAGACACTTAATTGACTGAGCCACCCAGGCGCCCCAAGAATCTGTTTCTAAACATACTTCTTCCTACTTCCATTTGCTGACTATAAAAGTTGTCAGGGTCCTGTCTCCCCTTGGGTGTAGAATCTAGCTTATCTTTCAGAATACTTTGCAATTTTCCTTCTGGCCATGGAAGTGATGAATGATGGTGGGAGTTAACCTTGAGGAGAATGGGAATGTCTTTGCTAGGCAAGTGCTTGAGATGAGGTCTTTGAAAATAGTTCTCTCAGACAAACTGGAGGGACTATTTTAGCCAGCTAGGAGGATTCAGGGGTCTTTGACAGTTCAAGTTAAAGACCTCATCTTAAGTTTTAGGGTTCTACTTTTTCAACCAATGACTTATTGTAACAAGTCTCATAGATTATAGTTAGAACCCTAGTTACAAAGGGGTGGGACCCTAAGACTTAAGAAGGGCTGCTAACTATAATTTTAACTTGAACTCTCAAAGCCCACTGAATGTAGGTATTTGATCAATAGTGCCACTCTGCCACTTACATGCTCAGGTTATAGTTTTTATCATTAATCATGTCTGTTCTACAGATGCATAAGAGATACATATAAAGCTTATTAGAAACTTTCTGGTTTTCCATCATGTCTTGAGTTAAAAACTTTTATTTTATTTTTATAAGCTCTCCAGTAGAGTGAGAAGCAGCCTATAATCTTTATCACCATAATAGGCAAATGATATAGACACTTAATCTCCCAAAAGTTTGTCCTCTACTAGTTACCCATGTTCTCCCCAACCTGAGTAGGGAGGTCATCTTTATATTACAAAATAATGTATCTGGAAGCAATATTAGAATTTCAACCTCAGGTTCTGTTTCTTGAGGCCACTCCTGAACCCAGTTACTATTATCAGCCTGGGACCCAGCAAGAGACAGAAGGCACATTGATGAAATTTGGAGAATTTAATGAAAGTATTTGTTGGAGATGTGTGGGGTTCAGAAACATAACAAACAAGAGAAGTTGAGGCACTTCCAAGTAGCAGTATTGGAAGGTGCTACAATTCCCAAACCTGTGGGGAAGAACAGCTCACCAAAGCCCTGTGACCACCAAAAAAACTGTGGAGGGGGCACCACGTGGCAGAAGCTGTGGTCAGAGAGTCACAGCCACTGTTAGAATCCTAGCATTGACACAAAGCATGAGTGAGGGGATCCCTGGGTGGCGCACCGGTTTAGCGCCTGCCTTTGGCCCAGGGCGCGATCCTGGAGACCCGGAATCAAATCCCACATCGGGCTCCCGGTGCATGGAGCCTGCTTCTCCCTCTGCCTGTGTCTCTGCCTCTCTCTCTCTCTGTGTGACTATCATAAATTAAAAAAAAAAAAAAAAAGCATGAGTGAGCCAAGAATAACACTGATCTCTTCCTCTTTTCCTCTTTTCTGATTTCCTACTGGGTTTCCCATACCCCAGCCAATGCAGTTTGCAGGAGCCAGCCTTTCTGGCGTACACTGAACATAATGGAGAGTGGATTCAGGTTAGGGGAGAATGGAGAATAATTACCATGATGGTGGCAGGGGGGCAGCAGGTGGTGGTGATGGCACTGGTAGGAGTAGTCTAAGCAGTAGGGGTAAATTCCAGGAAAGCCTCCTACTGTATTCAGAAATACTTCTCTCTTTTAGTATTACTTCTGGTAGAAAATACATATTTTTAAGTCTCATTGTGTCACCTTAACAATCCCTTTCCACACATCTTACCCCAGTATGTCAAAAATTCTTTCTTATGGGCCTCCATGGTCCCCAGGCAAATCAAGAACTGTGGCTAGAAACTTTAAATGTCCTGAGGAATTTTCAGACAGCTAAGGTGATTGTATATAGTGGTAGCATATGAGGGCCTCCAGAGAGATCATTGCCTAGTACATCTGAGCTTCAGCCAAGATAACCTGTTAAGAGTAGTGAAGTAAAAGAAAATTAAGGTGAGCATTACTTGGAAGCAAAATTAATTTATAATGTGATGTGGCAGCAGAAAAGCTGAGTGCTTTTTGAAGAACTATATGAAGAATAATAACAGTCCTGAGTATTTCTTCCCACACAATTCAGTTACAATGCTTCAGACATCACATCTGATTTTGAATGTCTGAGTTACAATAAGTTGCAGACACTTGGAGGAAGAAATGGTAGTAGGAAGAAAAAAATGTGCAATTAAATAAAAGAAAAAAAAAACCCTTACCAGCCAAAAATATCTACCACGTTTCCACCACCCCTACCCCACCCCCCGCCACCCTCCAACCAAGAACCAAAGTGAAATAGATCAATTGGCTTGGCCCCATAACTGGAAAATAAATTTTAACTATCCAAATAAAGAGTGTAATGTGTTTAAGACACATATTATAGGATGCAATAGAAGCTATACAGAAAATATACCTTGGGCCTGAACAAAATGAACACTCCTATATCAATAACAATCTTTTTTTGAGAAAAATCAGTAATACATAGATGAGTAGAAGGGATGTTGATTGTCTTTTCAAGAATAACTTATTTATTCATAGCTGTGCA
Organism: Nyctereutes procyonoides; assembly: GCF_905146905.1. Taxonomy (NCBI): domain Eukaryota; kingdom Metazoa; phylum Chordata; class Mammalia; order Carnivora; family Canidae; genus Nyctereutes; species Nyctereutes procyonoides. The sequence continues at coordinate 25,814,802 of NW_026575146.1, forward strand.
TCCCTTTCAATGATGCGTCCCTTAACTCTGAAGGTGAAAATTCAAACTGGGGATAGATCTGAAAATGAGGAAACAGAAATCTTTAGTCTCCTTCCATTCCCATAAGTAGAACAAATTTAGCTGTATTTTGCTACAGGCAAGTTTGCTGAACTTGAATAACCTTTACATTGATTGCTATAGACATTCAGGTAAGATTGCAGAGCTTTTACTGTGGTCTTGCAGTTTTATAAGGTGTAGGTTTTTGGTCATCGTGTCAATCTGCATTGCTTGCCTCAGACTATCTCTATTTGAGTTGCTCCTTTTAAATACGACAGTGGCCTTTACTTGAGTTACTTGGTATTTCATTGCCCAACTCTAGGGTAGGGCATGCAAACTTTGAAGGCAGTTGACCAGGGGTTGAGACCTGATTCTTCTACATATTAGCTGTGTGACCTGGGCCACAATTTTAGCTCCTATGAGCCTTAGTTTTCTTTTCTGTAATGTGGGATTATTAATGTTTATAGTACTGTTCTGAAGATTAGGGGAGATATTATATATATAAAGCATCAAACATGACTGGCATGTAGTGGGGATATAATACATGAAAGCTGCTGCAATTATTCTTCATCATTTTCTTATTTCTCAATTCAGGAATCAATATGCCTTTCTTGAGAGCTGAATGGTGGTACTTCCAGGAGAGAGAATGTTGGCAGGGCAGGGACTTGTCTCTATTGCCAGAGTTAGACACCATTTAACTAAAGTAGTTTCTCCATTTCTACTTCTCAGAATAGACTGATTCAGCACCCCCTGGAGACCTTAACTTCTTCCCTAATAAATGAAAAGTTTGAATCTGAAGTCAGGTAACATTTTGCCTTAAAGCATTGTCTTAAATAGATTTTTCTTTCCTGCTTAAAAGGAAGTCAGGAAAGATTTATTATAAATGCTCTCAGGAGACCTCTTCCAAAATGCTTCCCCTTAAAGAGGTAGTCACAAAAATGAGCACTGAATGCTGCCTTGGAGATTCGTAAAGTGACAGCAAAACCACTTTCCACATGTTTATTAGTCAATTTGAGTGAGTTTGAGGCTAAAAAAATTAACTTCAAATTTCACATTATATTAAATTAATATGCATATGTAAAGATATAGATAATAATTCATTTTTTTTAAAAAGGCACCAGTTACTAAAAAAGATATATGATAAGTTGGTAAGGAAGCCAGATTATAGTAGGCAGCTTTATAGTGATATTTTTAAGGCCAGTGTCTCTTTAAGAGATTATTTCACCAATATTTAGTTAACTTACATTTATATTACATTTGATTCAAATAGCATTCTGAATTTAATTAAGATAACATAACTGTGCTTTTGTTTTATTCTGACATTTTATAAATCTTTTCAAATATTCTTTTAATTTAGGGGAGGATAAAATAAAAACACGAATTTTTTTTCAGATGCCTCCTTCTATCTCAAGGTTTTGAGTGACTTTTGAATTTTCAAAGGAAGACAAAAGCAGTTTACCAGCTTCACCTATACCCTAAACTCTATTAACAGCTTAACATTCATTGAGAAGGAATGTTAATCGATCTATCTAGAGATTCTTCCCAAGTTGACCTCTTTGAAACATAATAATAACCTGATAAATGAGCAAATAAATGTCAGGAAATGATAGTTCCCTGTATGGGGTATGATCAATTGTTTCTTTTCTAGTTTAATAATCCCTTAACACAAAATGGCAAATTGGAAAGTGTACCAGATGTGGCATAGAAACTCCTGGGTTCTACTCTTGGTGATTCATTATTTAACACTGAGGCCCTTGAACAAGTCAAATTTTCTGAATCTCAGTTTCTTCTTCTGTGAAATGGAAGTACCAACTCTTGCCCATGGTAGCTATGATTGCTCTGTCCTGAGCATCCATTTCTAACTGCTTCTGTGTAGCCTTCTTGTCCAGCAGAAGCTAGAAAGCTGAAAATCCATATTTCCCAGGCTCCTTGCTGTTAAGACTTGAAAACAAGTTAGATCCTATCATTTAGAAGTATGTATTCATGATTTATACGATGAGAATGATAGGAGGCGCCCAGGTGGCTTAGTTGGTTGACTGTCCAACTCTTGGCTTCAGCTCAGGTCATGACCTCAGGGTCAGGAGATCAAGCCCCACGTTGGGCTCTATGCTCAGCAGGGAGTTTGCTTGAAATTCTTTCTCTCCTTTTCCCTTTGTCCCTACCCCGGCTCCCTCTCTCTCTCTAAAATTAAATTAATTAAATTAAATTAAATTAAATTAAATTAAATTAAATTAAATCTTTTTAAAAAATGTAGGAGTGATATGGAAGCCATTTTCCTGAAGCTTTGGCTTTTTCTTTCAGAAAACAGATCTCATTTTCAGATCACAGTCGTAGTTGAATGTTCTTACTTAGTTCCAGTGGTCGCCTCTTAACTTTTACCTTTATATTTTGGCAGAATCAGCAGCCCTGCTGGTATTTCAGTTATGTAGTGTTCAGGGTCATTCCTGGAAGTCTAGCCTAGAGACTGTTCTTCTAAATTTCTAGCTATTTTGTAAACAAAATTTCTTGTATTAAACTCATTTCTCTTAATACACCTAAAGTGGTTCTATTTTTTTGTATTGAACCCTAAAGTCTTGTGAGGATCATATAGAATTTATCACATATTTTAAGGTTCATTGTTAAAATGTTACAGGAGTATAAGAATTATTATGGTTAACACATACAAGATTTTCCATGTTATTTGCCTAGTGCAATTTATCCAAAACACACTCTATAATATACCCCCTGAGACTGTAAGAAATTAGATTGAAGTGGGTAACTCTTCACAGAGGGAAATGAATTACTGTATAGCTAAGTCACATTAAGCTTTCTGCTTATGTTGGGGCTGTGGGGTCAGGATAGAGTGGCCCGGGGGTGCAGGAAGGTGGCCTTATGCTTTTTGAGTGAATTGGGGTCTGCTTACGCAGGAGCATTTGGTCCTGAGTGATTTCTTCTTCCCACACTCTATTCCCGATCTCAGCTCTATTTTATTTAGAATTTTTTGCAGCACTTGTGAATTAGAAGTTTCTAAAAGTCAGAGTACTGGACTATTTCTTGTTTTCCCCTGTTTCTTATAAGTGATGTCCCTCAGGAAACTTAAGGTTAGAGATTTTGCAATTGTAAAGGATCCAGCCAATCCCTAACATCGTTAGTTATTCCAAGATGCAATCCTGGTATATTTCCTACAAGAAATCAAATTACTCAGAAAATATGATGATTCTTGAACCATAACAGGAAAGTTATACGTGCTAAATCAGCACTCTGGGTCTCAATATTTCTGAGTTATGATTAGCTTGTCTCACTGTTACCATTCACTTCGTATAGCTGCCTTTAATATTCGTGGCTTTGGATTTGTGGTTAGTATCGTGAGTCAATTATAATTTTTTTCCTTATCCTTGGGGAAAATGAGATTTATAAACAGTGGACTGCTCTGATCAAACACAATCAATTTTGAAGAAAAGATGTTCTTGGTACTATTCTGAATTGATAAACATTTACTAAAAAACAAATGTCAGTTTTACATTGAAGAAGTATGCACATTTTCTGCTGCCACATATCAAAATGATGTTGAAGAGGTTTTTGATTGCAGCACATGGTGGGAATTAGAAAGATAACACCTGGTGACTCTATTTAACTATCCAGTGGCTTTAATATCTGGTGGCATAAAGCAGGATTTTACTTTATGGATTCTTTCTACTTTGCCTAATGAAACACATAATTGTACAAATTCTGATGTAGACTGTGTTTCTCCTAGTGAGAGTTTTTCAAATCTAAGCTGAAACCATGTCTATGGACTTACATGATTCAGTGGTTTTCTCAACACTTTTGAAATATAAATTGTTACCCGGGTAAATTAAAAGATTGCTTGGACAGCTAAATGTGATTTAGATCACATTTTAAAAAGGGCTTCAGTATTTACCTATGAATGTAATAAATGCTGGACAAGGGTAAAACACTTCTCAACCTCTATTAATATTGAGATATATATCATCTGCAGGCTAATTTCTGTGTATCTGTGTCTCTACAATTGCATCTATGTTTATACAATAATATTTATAAATAATGTGTATATACACAGATATATATGCAGAAAGATGAGATTTGAAATAATGATGTACCATAATAACTTGCAATGTCAAACATTTCCTTCTCTTTCTGTTTCTCATGGCCTTTGCCAATTTAGATGATGAGTTTTTATGGAGCAGGGAGGGGCTACTGGGACAAAGTGCATCTGTCAGGATGAAGAACTGAGGAGCTCCTTTATCTTCCCTTCTTCATGCATAGAGGTCTTTGAACTATGTTGAGTGTAGAGAGAGAAGAATCGACTTTTAGATGAGAAAGGAAGAGGGAAAACCAGCCTGCTATTGTTTTGCTCCCCTGATCCTTTGTGCTGAATGCTAAATGGAAAAGAAAGATAGAAATATAAGAATCCCCAAGGGAGTGCGCAGGTACCCGAGGAAAGGAGATGGATGTTCTGTCTTCCGGCTGCATTTTAAAAGTGGTGGCTGGGCAGATGTGCCCCACACCATCCTGCATTGGGAATTCAAGGAAGATAGCCACCTGGTTCATTTAGATGTCAGAGGGGCCTCCTCCAACCGTCCCAGTCTCCAAGGTGTCGCCTGGCTCAAGAGTGACATGTCAGGGAGTTGCTCATGACAATGGACTAAAACATGGACTTCATGACCTACCTGGGGGAGCCAGTGAATGTGCGAGCTGGCAGGGCAAAGGAGGAGAGAGTAGCAGAGCAGCTGCATCTCTGAGATGTCATCCTTCCAGTTACTGCCTGCAGCCAAATGTGGCCCCCGCCAGAGCCCCTCCTGATGTGGCCAAGAGGTCACAGACTACAATGACACGGTCATGAGATATGGTCTCTACAGTAGGGAGAGGCAGCCATTTGCTGGCAGTGGAAATCAGGTGCTTGGTACTTGGGATAGTGACAGCCAGAAGATGAGGTGGGAAAAAGTGTCTAGGATGCACTGCTGAACCAAACTAACTGATGTATACAATCTAAGTTGTCTATTAGATCACTGAATGGGGTAGAACTGTAATGCAGGAGCTAAATTAAATTGCCTGATATGAGTCTGACTGTTTGGAGATCTAGAATTAGGAAATAAAATCAGTTCAAGGAAAAAGAATTATGTTTTTAAACACCCAGCTTTATAGTTGTATAATACAGTCATGTTATTTGAATAACATATACTAATTGATTTTTTCTGAAAATGAGCTCATGCTATAAATGCACACAATCTTTGTTTGTATATGTGTCAATACTGTCATTTTTAATAGGTGTCTAATTCACATGTTTACATTCATGTGAGGTCAAAGCTATTTTTCTTTAATGATTATTGCATTTTATATCATCTTTATATTTTGCATATATAATATAAAATTATATAATATACTTATATTATACTAATATAATTATATGATATACTTATATTATACTAATATAATTATATGATATACTTATATATAATATAAAATTATATAATATATTATATAATATACAAGCATGTAAATATCATTTCTATATGCTTAGAGTTGATTAATCTTAACTGTAAGATTAGCACTCTTATATTGTACATTTTTTATTATTTATCGAAGTATAGTTGACACACAATATTACATTAGTTCTAGGTGTACAACATAGTGATTCGATAAGTCTATATTTGATGCTATATTCACCACAAGTGTACCTACCCTCTGTCACCGTACAATGGTATTACAGTACCATTGACTGTATTCTCTATGCTGTACCTATGACTTATTCATTCCATAATGAGAAGCCTGTATCTTCCACTCTCCTTCACTCACTTCATCCATTTCTCCCACATCCCCCTCTCTGGCAACCATTAGTTTGTTCCCTGTATTTATGTATGTATGTATTTATGGGTGTGTTTCTGCCTTTTGTTCCTTTGATTTTTGTTTTGTTTTTTAGATTTCAGAGGTAAGGGAAATCATACAGTATTTGTCTTTCTCTGACTTATGTCACTTAGCGTAATACTTTCTAGGTCCATCTGTGTTGTCATGATCTCATTCCTTTTTATGGCTGAGTAATATTCCATCGTGTGCATGTATGATATATACCTATTATATCTTCTTTATCCATGTATCTATTGATGGACATTTCAGTTGCTTCCATATCTTGTCTATTGTAAATGCTGGAGTAAGCATAGAGGTATGTATACCTTTATAAATTAGTGTTTTCATTTTCTTTGGGTAAATATCCAGTAGTAGAATTACTGGATCCTATGGTATTTCTATGGTTTTACTTTTAAATTTAATCTTTAATTTATTTCCAACTTAGTTTAGAGTAAGGATGGAGAGAAATCTACCTGGTTTCTTTCCACATTTCTCACTCCATTTATTAAATTATTCATCTTTTCTATATCAGCTTGAAAATCAATCTTTATCTGCCATTTTTATATATTTGTGTTATTCTTGTTTTTTAAAGATTTTATTTATTTGACAGAGAGAGAGAGAGAGAGAGAGAGAGAGAGAGAGCCAGAGAGCACAGGTTGGGGGCAGCAGAGGGAGAGAGAGAAGCAGCTCCCCACTAAGCAGGGAGCTTGACATGGGGCTTGATTCCAGGACCCTGGAATCATGACCTGAGGCAAAGGCATACACTTGACTGACTGAGCCAGCCAGATACTCCTATGTTATTCTTCTTTATTTCAAAAGTACTATACTTTTAAAATTATGATAGATTTAGACTTCATTTTAGAATCTGGAAGGAAAGTCATCCCTCATTATTCTTTCTCATAATTTTCCTGGATATCTAGTGAACTTTAGGAAAATTTTTGTCAATTCAATGAAAAAATATTAATATTCTGACTAAAACTGAAATTAATCTATAGCTTAATTTGGGGGAGAATTTGTATCTTTATAAAGATATTCCTTTCTATCCCATAATCTGCATGTTTTCCACATATTTATTTTGCTTATATGCATCTGAGTAAAATTTTATAATTTTCTTCAAGTAAGAGGTCTAATTTCTTATGAAGTTAGGTGGATAAATTCTTAAATGTTTTCCTATACTTTAGTACTTTTCACTTGAATTTCATTTTCGTATTTAATTGCATTAGCTGTCTGATTCAGAATAATCGTGCACATTATTTGTGGAGAAAATTATTATCTTTGGCAAACTAATACTGGCATTAATGGAGGTGCAAATAATGTTTAAGTGTGAAGAAGGCTGGGAGAATTATGATTGATTTTTAACATACTACATCTTCCTATTCATGTCTTTAAGAGATTTTCTTTTAGGAGTAGATGTTAAATTTTATCAAATACTCTTTTTTAATGTATTGAAAATCATTTGAGTTTTTTCTTATTTAATTTGCTAAAAATACTTTATCAATAAATTTGTATATGGAACCTAAATATTCCTGAAATAAATACAAAGGATATTAACTTCGAATATATAACTGGATTTGATTAGTTAATTCTTATTTAGAATTTTGACTGATTATATTCATTATTCACATTAAAGTAGGCCCTAGTTCTGCCATGGGATCAGAGTTGGGTATGGTAAGGAAGATATTGGGAGAATTTCATTGTGTACTTTGGTGTTTTTGAAGGCACAGAAGCAGGTGCCAGACTTTACTGTGGAAAATAGACTAGTAGAATTGCCAGTGTGTCAGAGTGAAGGAAATCTATGCTTCTAGAGATTGTGAGGCTAAAATAGAGCTGTTGCTGGCCCATTGTGTGAATTAGGAAAAAATATCTCGTGCTCCAGGCACATATAGTCCCATTCCAGGGTGTACAGTTTGATGTCAAGGATGAAGGCTTCTCAATTGTAGAGAAGTGAACATAGTACACAATGTTTTGTGGCAGCTTTGGGCAAACATGCCAAGTTTTTATCTGGGCTAAGGAGACATTTCAGAAGAAAGCCCCACAAAAGATATTTTGTAAAGACCTCTGCAACTGTCTGCAAAGGGTAAGATAATTACCACAGAAGAGGAATGCTGGTTTGATAGAAAAAAAGAATGAAAAAAAATCATTATACTTAGTGATACAAAGTTTGTCCGTAGCCTATGGATATGATTATGCAAGTTACATATGAAATTACCAGCCAATAGTTATAGAAAAGGAAACCAATTCTCGAAATAAAATGAAGACAAATGTATGCCACAGTGTGGGACAGGATATGGCATAGGAGAGGAAGGAAGGAAGGAAGGAAGGAAGGAAGGAAGGAAGGAAGGAAGGAAGGAAGGAAGGAAGATAAAAGGAGGAAGGAAGAAAGAAATGCCCAAGGAGTGAATATGTCTCTTCCTATGTTCTAAGGACTCCCCACTCCCTTCCAATGGTAGTATTTTCTTGAATAGCCATTAACTTAGTTTTGTTCCAGGGAGGGAAAAAAAAAAATCTCTTGGTTTTTAAGTTAGTATGTGATTTACAACTGCCCTCTGTGTGTTCAAAGAAAAAAAAAAGGCACAGTATATTACATGGACACTCTGGAAGTCAACACTCCAAATTTGTTCCAGAGTATCTGATTTATGATAAAGCCTGTGGCACATTGATGCTGCATGACCCCATGTGAAGCTGCATTTGGTATTTGGACTGTGAGTAGAATTTCCTTCATTTCCAATAACATGAAACTCAGCAGTAAATCTTCACAAGATTATTGTAACTTGGACCAATTGGAAACTATCCTTAGGGTTTCCTGAGCAGTGTAGTGGCAAAAATTTCAAATCTTAGGTGATAAATAGTAAAAGAAAACTCCCTCTATTTTCCTTCCTGAAAAATTCTATACAAATGAAATGATGCTTTTTGCCTCAGTGTCTAGTCTTTGGATCTTTATACAACCACCAAGAAATAAATGGTTTATTAAATGTCTAGAGTCTTGAATTTAAGTGGCTAGAATATCACTAAAAATAGATTAGTATATGTTGCCTAGGTGCAAAACTTTATATCAGAGATGAAAGGGAGGCAGAAATCCCTAAACTGTTGTAACTTGAAAAATGAAACAAATTTAACCTACTGCAAACGGGCCATGTGGATGTAAGAAAGGACATATTAATCAAACCTTACCAATTAAGGAGCTGGTACTTCCCTATTAAACTCTGAGATGAATTTCAAAAGCATGGCTTGATGGAATGGATATTTACGTTATTAAGATATCGTAGCAACGAATCTTTATTTGTTCTGAATGCTACATAGAGGTCAAGTTGAAAGTTCTCAGCTGATTACTATCATGACAATTAATAAAAATGATTTAGCTTGTCTGTTCGAACTCCTCTGAGAGCATCAGTATCTAGAGGTAGGAGATTCCAACGCTAAACAGTGATGTTTTCTGCTAAATACATGAGAGATAAATGAATTAAAGTATTGCTAATGATTCAACAAATAATTTCAAACTAATTTTAATTAATGTAAGAGCTCTTAGAATTTGTGAAATGTGAAGCTAAGGTCCTACCATTGTCTGCAGTGATTTTTAATTGTGCTCTAAAGATGATATATCTCGGGATGTTATTTTATTCCAGTTTTTGCTCTGATTACTATTGCTACTTTCTAAAGTGCTGCAGATTTGGAATTTGAGGCTATGTACTTATTATCACTTATATAAACAGCTTGTAACGCTATTAATTTGTACTTTTCTGTTTTTCAATTACCAAATTAGCATTTATGAAGCATCTGCTCTTGAAACCCTATTTTAGGCTTCTCCCCTAGTCTTCCACATATCAGAACTCTCTTACTACTCAGATCAGTCACCTAGAAGTCCTCCTTGATTCTTCTCATTTTCTCACAACTCAGATGCAAACCATTAGCGAGTCCTATCTTCTGGCTCTACTTTGAAAGTACATTAAAAATCCAACCACTTCTCACTACCTCAACCCAAAGCACTCCGACCTCTTGCCTGGTCCATTGTAATATCTCCTGATTGGTCACCCAGCTCCCATTTTTTTGCAACATTGCTAGTCTATTCGCTACATGGCAGCCACAGTAATCTTCTTAAAAGACAAATCAGATTATGTTACTCCCTTGCTCAAAACCTTCCATAAGCTTCTTGTCACATGAATATAAAATCTAAACTGCTTATCACAGTCCAGATTGGGCTTCCATGATCTTCTCTTTCTAACCTCATCTTCCTTTGCCCCTTATGCACTCAGAACATCCTTCTGATGTTCTTGGAGCTCACAGGGCTCATTACCACCTCAGGGCCTTTGCATTTTTGTTCTCTCTGCCTAAAACATTCTTCTACCCAGATTTTTCAAGGTTTCCTTAATATATTCAGGTGTTTGCTTAAATGTTCCTTGGCCATTTCATCTTAAATAACCCTAATGTTTATTAGTTTTAATCCCTTAATCTAATCCCTTATACATGTGTTTTTATAGCACTTTTCCAGCTAAAGTTTTCAGATGTGTTTGTTTGCTTGTTTAATCTTTGCTTTGCCCCACTTCCCACATGCACATTCAGTATAGCCCCATGGGAGCAGAGACTTTATCTTGTTCTCTACTCTATATCCCGTGTCTCGCAGGGCAATTGACACAGCAGACACTCAAAACATCGGGTGAGTGAAGGTATGAATTGGTACAGTAAAAAGGAAGGATAAATGGTGATGGAAAGGAGTTAACTAAAAGTCAAGGTACTTGTTGCCAGGAAATTTCAGGTCTAATCAGAGGAGAAAACCCACACCTATGCAAAAGAATATAAAGCATTACGGATTGAATGCATAATATCAAGTAAGGCAGAGCAAAGCAGGACAGTTTATTATGTATATTACATGGAGCCATCTGTCTCCCTCCTGTTTCTTTTGCATTTCTCCATACTGCCTCATATGGTCTCTGAACATAAATGTTGACTATGACTAATTGATTATTTTTAAAAATATGCAAGTATGAGTAGAAAGTAATATTGAAAGTAAAACTAAAGTCAAGGCTTGAATTACTCTGAATTACCTGTGATTTTATTTTTCCATGCTTGATGACAAACATGCATGAATATGTATTGGCTTTTGTTTAGCTGCTGGATATATATCAGAACAAATTTTTATGGCGTGGTATAATATTTTCAAGATACTACGAGTTTAAAAATTTTTACTTAAAAAAAATCTCAATTTCCAGTGCTTTACTCTACTTTGCTGTATCTGTGATACTTAAAATTTTGGGAAATTAAGTTATACATTTTCCTGGAGAATCAAGTTTGTTGTAACTTGACTATATTTGTAGAGTGTAAGTGAATAACACATAATTTGCTAAATTGATCATTGATTCAGAAAATTGTTGCTCACTGACTTGGGCGTAAAAACTTGAATAAAGTTCCAACACTCAAGAAGCTACCATGCCATCATTTGTTCACTTAATGTTTTCAAACAGTTGAGAACTGTTGGATTCCAAGCACTGTCCCAGGCGTTGGGTATGCAACTGTGAACAAGGCTGTCAAGGTCCCTCTAGTTAGAGAACTTAAGGTTCTGGGAAATAGAAATTGTATAGATGCTGACAGATGTGATTTTATATAAAGGAAGAGAACAGCACAGAATGGGAGCATATAATGAGGAAACCAACTTGAGCCTTCAGGGAAGGCTGAGGAATGTTATTGAGATTAGGCCCCGGAAGAAACTTTAGAGCAAAAGTGAGAGCAAGGGAGAAGGATGGACATGCAAACAAATCACCATAGTACAGTGTAATCAGATCTTTGGTAAAAGAAAGGAAGTGAGTACAGGTTCTGCTGGTTGCATTGAAAAAAGAAAGATAAACAGTGTTGTTGGCATCATCACAGCCTTGCACTAGAGGAGATGCTTGGGCCTCAGGAGTGTGGATTTGCCAGATGGATAAGGGGGTAGGATTCAGCATGTGCACCATCTGAAGGTTGTAACGCTGTAGGAGAAAGTAAACAGGTGACTTGACCCAGCCTCATGAAAAGTGAACTGGTGGAGTGAATTGGCCTAGGGAGGCTGGCTGGAATTCTTTTTGTCCACATGCTTGGCACTCTGACATTCAGAAAGGCGATTAACACTTGGGAAGAGCGCAGGGCAATGTTCTGGGCTGATCTGGCTTGAGAGTTGCCTGCAGCTAATTTGTGGTATGACAAAATGCCATGGTCACTGCAGACCAGCCATTGACCTGGTGGCCATGCTGGCTAAATAATGGGTACAATTACATAACAGAGGATGGTCTTCTCTTCTAGATAGCACTGTACCTGGCCCTGGACAAGAAAACAGAAACTGAGCTAAAAGCTTTTCAAAATGTTTGGGAAGTACCTAAATGAACAAAATGTATTGTATAAATGTGGATGATGTTGGTGTTATGTAAGTGAGGATTAGGTTTTTTTAAACATAAGAAATAAACATGAATCATTAAATTTCCCTTCAAGAAACATAGCTTAAAAATTGGTTAATAATCTGTTCAGTACTAATAAAGTAGAGAATCCTCAAGAGATATATTTTTTGGGGGGGCACCTGGATGGCTCAGTGATTGAGCATCTGCCTTTGGCTCAGGTTGTGATTCCGGGGTCCTGGGATCAAGTCCCTCATTGGGCTCCTGGCAGGGAGCCTGCTTCTCCCTCTGCATGTGTCTCTGCCTCTCTCTGTGTCTCATGAATGAATGAATAAAATCTTAAAAAAAAAAAAAAGAGAGAGAGATGTATTTTTTTCACAAATAACAAAATACATATCTAGTATTGACATCCATTTTTGTGAAAAAATACCGAATCGATTGAAGGAGAGAAATTCATGAAAACAACTTCAATTCTCTAAAGCAGTTTTTTGTTTTTTTCTTCAAGGATTTTATCTGCTTTAGAGAGAGTTGTTATTTTAAAGGGCTGTGATTTTCTCCGTGGTGCCCTGTTTTGAGAACATGGATTTACTTGGCTGTTCTATGCAATTGCTTGCCTTCTAGGGCTCTCTAAGTAACAGCATTTTTCATATATGCAAAAAGGAGGCAAATGGGTTTGTGAAATGATGTCTTGTTTGATTAGCTGTATGAAAGCTGCCTTGTCATGAGAAGTCTTAATTGTAATAATTCTTGAGCAGAACTTAGCGATGTCTTTTCGGCAATGCTACTATTTAATTAAGGCTTTGCTTGTGCCCTAGCCAAACAGATGTGTTTATTTACATGTCTGATCTAAACAGGAAGACAAAAGGGCTCTGCCCACAGCCTCATACTTCCTCTAATACAGATAAAAGGGGAGGAGAGATGCAAGCAGTTGGGGATCCTGGAAATGAGAGAGGGAATGAAGAAAAGCCCTGCAGGTATGAGTCAAACTGAGGCAGCTGTGCTTTCCCTCTGTGCTGAAACAGCTGCGTGGGGGCTGTAAAGAACCAGAGGAGAGCTAGCTGGTGGCACTGGCTTGGGGCGGGTGGTCTCCTTTCTCTTCCCTGAAAAGGCATAGATATATAATTGTCCTGCCTGTGCAAAGATGCTGCTGCTGGGGCACTTTGAATCCATCAAAGGTGCCTCTAAACACACAGAGTGTCACTGTTGCAGGCTGTGGCCGCATACCAAGGGACACTAAGACGCTGCTTACTCCTTAAATGTGGATGAAAAGCTTTGCAGGTAGAGAACCTGCAAATTTAGAGTAGATAAAATCAAGAAGTTAGAGTAATGAAGTAGACTTTAAAGGAATAAGCTGAGAGTGGTGGAACAGGGATGTGGGGGGTTTTCTTATCCCAGGGAGGAGCAGGCTGGGGACTTGCGGATTGAGCCACATGTGGCAGCAGGAAAATGAAGAGTTCTATTTTTCCTCCACTAAAATATTTTCTTTTCCTTCCCTTCCTTTTCCTTTTTCCTTTCCTTTCCTCTTTCAATTTTATTTATTTGAGAGAGAGAGAGAGAGAGAGAGAGAGAGAGAGAGAGAGAGAGAAGCTGAGAGGAAAGGCAGAGGGAGAAGGAGAAGCAGGTTCTTTCCTGAGCAGGGAGCAGGATTTGGGGCTTGATCCCAGGACTCTGGGATTATGACCTGAGCTAAAGGTGGGCCCCTAACCACCTCCTAGAAATGTCCTACAGGGCACCAGGGTGGATTTTGGTTGGTTGAGCACCTGATTCTTGATCTCAGCTTAGGTCTTGATCTCACTGTTGAGCCCCATGTTGAGCTCCACATTGGGCATGGAGGCTATTAAAAAAAAAAAAGTGTTCTGGATTGAGATTTTCCTCTTTTACTTCTTAATCTCTTTCCTTCATTTGTAACAACATTATACAATAATGAAAACCTTAAGCAGAAAGCAAAATCCAATAATTATAGTACCAGAGATGGCTTTGGAATTTGTCCGGTTTCTACACAGTGAAGGAAAGGGTGACAGCAGTTGTCACTGTTTCTTGAAAAAATATATTAGGTTATTATTCCTTTAGTCAGAGGTTAGAAAAGCAGAGGTTAAAACCACACACACACACACACACACACACACACACAACTACAGAAAAAATGTATCCTGTAGCTTTGTCTGTGCAACTTATCTTTTGATTCTAATTTGGGGCTCCTTATCAAATTTTGTTCCCTGAAACTCATTGTTGCAGGAAGTAAGGGGATAGCTTTACTAAAGAGAATTAAAAGCACCAATTTTAGTGTGACTTTTCTTTAAGGGCATTGATCCTATGTATTTAAATGGCACCAGAAGCCAAGTCTGAATTGTAGAATAAGAGTCAGCTGAGGTTTTTTGTTTTGTTTTGTTTTGTTTTGTTTTGTTCTGTCTTTAATTGGATTGTTTACTTGCTAACATTAGGGCCAGGTTTTTCCGCTTAATTCTAAATATTTATGACATTATAGACAGTAAGAAAGGTAGGAGTACTCTGTACATTGGTGACGAGGCAGGGTTAAAAGCTGGAAAGTAAATATAACTTGTGCTTTTCATAACACACCTCGACAGGCCAAAGGCATGTTTGCGCATTGAATTGAATTGAATGGAACACGTGCTGTGGATTTCTGAATTTCCCCAAAAATTATGTGTGCATTTTCTATATACATGTGAGTATGAATGTGTTTATTTGTGTCACTGTTGAAAACTGAAGTGGAGCCTGATTTTATTTAATAAGAGGATCCTAAATACAGATTTTGGGGACTGGAGTGAAACTGCATATTCATAAAACTCTATTTCCATCAGTAACGAAAAATGATTGTCCTTATTTCCACTTTTCCTTGCTTGGTTTTTGGAAAGGAAAGGGCTTAAGAGTGAGTAGCAGGAGGTGACAGGGTCAGGCTTTGTTAGCCTTTATATTTTTCCAGTGGCGAGGCTGCAGCGCCTACCATTACAGTTCTCCCAAGTGTTTGCAGTCATGATACTATTTAGATGTTTAGTCGGAATAGCGTTTTTTTTTTCAGAGGAAGTGTAGTTAAAATATGCGTTGCCTTCAGTTCCACCATGTTTGTTTTAAGTGTAAAAGTTTGTTCAAATATAGTAGGTGCTTTCTTGGTAAGCAGAGCATTCTAACATCTGAACTGTCTTGGTCTTTGGCTCGCTGTTCTGTTTACCAGCTGTGTGTGCCAGAAGCTGCCACTGGTCTCCAGTGATGGGGACCCTGTCTCTTACCTGGTTATTTTTACAGCACAATCTTGTCCTTAAAGATAGTTATACCCACAGATTTTTAGGCGAATGGGCAAGTTACCAAACACTCTAAATTGAAAAAGGGGAGGGAATGGAAACAGTAGTAGAAAGAAGGCAATTGTCCTGTTTTGGGAACCTCTCACACAGTGCCCTGTGGTCATTTCAAATGTTTGCATTTGTGCAGAGAGTAAACTGGTCTTTCTCTACCGGAATGTAAAAACATGGTTAAGTAGAAGAGTAAACAGTTGGTTGCGCTAGGCTCTATTTTTATTTCTGAATTAAAATGAAATTGGTTTTTATCGCATGTAAGGGCTCTTTTCATTTTATTTTTTAAATCAAGTATTTTGACTGCTCTGAGCATAAACTGGAGAGTTTATCAAGAGAGTAATGACCTGCTATCCTTGGTTTAAACAAAATAGACTCCTAGGAACAGTCATATAGGAAGATAACACTGCCTCCATGTTTTCCCCCTCATCTTAGATGATATGTTCAGTGGGAGTTCAGTAGAAAGGTGTAGAATTTCCTAGGTTGTCTATAAACTTGTTGATTTGATGTATTGGAAATGATAATTTACCTCTTCATCTCAGTTCTGAACTTTTCCTATTTAGCTCAACAAGCTGGGTCCGTTTCATTTTCTTACCCTACACAAGTGAGAAAATAGATTTGGAAATTACCTGAGCACTCTGGGCTATTTCAAAGATCAAGAAAGAGGATTTGGTTTCCATTTCTCATGAGTGATATATAACATTTGGAAAGCAGGAAAATGATAATTGAATATGGACATAACTAATTAAAATATTATATTCAGGACTGAGATTGAAATGTAGCTAAGGAGAAAAATCCTACAGATGCTTAAAATCTGTGAGGCTTCTAAATTAGCTGAATCCCCAATGAATCTTCATTATTGACTAGAGGAAATTATGTGGTATTCTCTTTCTTTTCAAGGCTTGAAAATTTATTGAATTGATACTAAAAGCTTGCAGAAGGTAAGGGAACCTTCTCAGAGGCAATTATGCTGCATTTTGCTACTGAAATCTAAGTTTTTCCCATGTGTGACAGAATTTTAAATGAAACTAAGGAAAACAAAATGTTAAAATAGATCATCATAGTCTTGTTTAGAATTAGTGCATACTCACAGGGTTTGAGAATGGTAGTTGAATATAGATGTCTCCGAATATGGCTTATCTGCCAAATGACAGATGGTCCAGAGTCAGAAGAGAAAGGCTAAAGAAGATGTAGTCGAGGGTAAGGCTAGTTCTAGAAAGAGCTGAGCAGCTGTTTAGTGGTTGTATTAACACTGATCATTAGTACAGTCTCTTTTTCATTCTGCCCCTTTCATTTGTTATTTTTTTCACTTTTGTGATGATTCAACAAGGCTATTTATTAGAAAGGATGATATCTGCATAAAGGTTCATTGAGTGAAAATATTCTGAAAGTTATAGGCTGAATTAAAGAGGTTTTTTTTAAATTGAGGGATACTAAAGCTTTGTATCACACATTAGTTAAAAAAACATTTGAAAATTGATTTTTTTATCCTTCAAAATACTGTGAAGACACGTCATTGTGTTTTTCTACTAGAATTCAATTAAAAGGGGCTCCAGAGAGATAAGGAAGCCAAAGAAACTTCATCATGTGGAGCTCATGAATTGTCAATTATGACCTTTTAATTTACCAAGTATTTATCTGTTTATTGTTTAAGTCCGCTTTATTGACTTAAACAACAAAATGCACTCTTTGTAAGTGCACATTAATGGACTTTGACAAATTTAAAGCCCCATGAAACACCATCATCATCAAGATACAGAGCACGTCCATCACCTTCAAAAGTTCTCTTATGTCCCTTCCCACTCATCCCATGCTACCTTGGTTTAGGTAACCCCTGATTCGCTTCCTATATTAGAGTTTCATATTAAATGGAATCATACAGTATGTACACTTTTGTTTGTAGCTCCTTTCACTTGAAGTGCTATGTATATTCATTTAAGTTTTGTGTTTCAATAGATTATTTCTTTCCTATTGATGACTAGTATTTCATTGTATAAATATGCCACAATTTACCTACCTTAAATTTTGAATTGGTTTAGCCTTTTGAATAAAGCTGTTTGAATGTTTGTTTGTAGTCTTTGTGGAGGCATATGTTTTTGTTTCTCTTGGGTGAATCCCTAGAAGTAGAATTGTTGGGTTATATGGCAAGGCAAGTGCATACTTAGGTTTATTCTAAACTACTAAATTGTTTTCCCAAGAAACTGTATAATTTTACATTTCTTCCAGCAATATATGTGATTTCCAGCTATTCTATATTCTTGTCAAGACTTGGCATTGCCAGTTTTTTTTAAAATTGCCATTGAAATGGGTGTGCAGTGTTTGTGTAATTATACACAAAAACATATATGGTTCAAATCTTTGCCATTTTCTTATTGGCTTGTCTTATTGAGTTGGTCACAAGTCATTTTCAGATATATGTATTATGTGAATATTTTCTCCCAGTTAACTTGATTTATTTCTTAATAATGTTTTTTGAGGAGCGGAAATTTTATTTTCTTAAAGATTTATATATTTATTTGAGAGAGAAAGAGAGAACATGAGCAGGGAAGGGCGGGAAGAGAGAGGGAGAAGCAGACTCCTCACAGAGCAGGGAGCCTGATGCAGGACTCGATCCAGGACCCTGGGATCATGACCTGAGCCGAAGGCAGACAATCAACTGAGTCACCCCAGTGCCCAAAGAGCAGAAATTTTAAATTTTGACAATGTTTATACATTTTTTCTTATATGGTTCATATTTTTGTGTTGAGATACTGATCTTAATTAATTCTACCACCATATGTATTCAGTGATCCAAAACAGAAACTTGATCATCCTTGACTCATCTCTTTTTTCACAGTATCTGTTGATCTTACCTTCTAAACATCTTCAGACTTTATCTACTTTCCTCAGTTCTGTTCATCTAGTCCAGACAATCATCCTCTCATGCCTGGATTGCTATAACAGTGTTCTTAGGTGATCTTTCAGAAATATTAACCTGAACACAATATTTGTTGCTTAAAACCCACCAGTGGATCCCTAGTGTTTTTAGAATAAAGTATAAACTTTTAAATATGACTCCTAATGATCTGTATCTAACCTAACATTTCCAATTTCCTTTTTTCCCACTTTCTTTCTTTATCCCATCTCTATGTACAATGTTCAGTTCTTTATCCACAATGAACTATTATCATTTCCTTAACAACTCTAAGCTTTTTCTTCATCGCATATCTATTTTCTACTCACTTTACATGAGTCTAAGTAGGAATTCTTCTTTTTGGAGCCATTTCCTCATGGCCAGGCTGGATTATATGGCTCTGCCTGTGTTCTCCATTTAGCAGGGACTATAGATAGACAACTAATGAAGTGATGATATATTTCAAGAAAGTGGGATTAGTCTATGAAAAGGATCTGACAAAAAGAACACTTTCAGGTGGGGAGTATATTTTATGCTTCAAAATCATCCTTTATGATATATAACTTTGTAAATTACTCCAGGACACACTCCATGCCCTGCATTCCACACTGAATCCAGAACAAGGATTATTAATGGTTTCAGTGGCCTCAACCAAGGCCAGCGGGTAAAATGAGCAGAGGCCCTTAGGGGGCAGCAGAGGACCACATACCAAGAAAGTCATGGGCGGGGCAAGTGTGTAAGCAAAGGGACCTCTTTGTGTCACTAGCCAAGAGGGTAAACTATTTGTCTTTCTGTTCCTCAATACTAAATAAGGATAGAAGCTAATGGAGTTGAAGTGTAAAAACTCACAAATTCAAATGCCTACAGGGATGTGACAAGAAACAGACTTCAGGAAATGATACCAGTGTAAGACAAAGTCTGATTAAGGGTCTGCTACCAACTTGAGAAACGTCCTTCACCTGGAAGCATATAAATGCCCACAAATGGATGAAACACGCTTTGTTAACTAATCAGCTTGCAACATTTCTGCACACATGCTGCAAATCTATCACCCTAGCGTGGCGACTACACTGATCCACATAAGGGAACTCCATTTGAAGATGGGAAAATCTCCCTGATATTAGCAGGGAGAGCTAGAATCAGGGTTAGAACAAAGAGGAAATGAGGGCTGAGCTGAGGTCCTTGTGGAGTCAGTTAGGATTGTGTTTGATGATGATGTGAGGGAATGAATATTTATTAGACATCTATGTGTATTAAGAAATGCACACACAATATTAGAAGTAGCAGTGTTGTTTATTGGGAACTTACATTGGATCGAGCACTTTATTGAGTATTTTACACAGTTTGATTCTCAGAACAACATGATGTTATAAGTATTATTTTCCCCCCATTTAACCAACAAGGAAATGGAGGCTTCAATTTGTTTGAAGTCAGGGCTGCTTGAGAGAGAGAGAGAGAGACAGAGAATGAGTATAGGGGCAAACATTTTTTCCTGGGCCCCTGTCTATTAAAACAATTTGAGACATCTTAAATAACTTGGAAACAATCCACTAGCAAGGCTGCTCTAAACCAGGCTTTTCATGTGGCTCTTGAAGGAAAGGTAAGAGTGGGAAACTTTTCTAGGTTCTTTAGTGGGTATAATGATTTAATTGACATAAGACAGATTTACAGGAGAAAAATGTATGTATAGAAGCCCCATTAAAATATGAGACTCCCCAGATGTCAGGTACTTGAGGCTTATATACCATCCAGAATTAAGGAGAAAGAGGTAGAGTTCAGGGGCTTCAAAGGGGAGGAAGACAATTCACAGGAAGATGAGAAAAGCAAATGTTTGGTGAACAAGGTTTGCCATGCCACACAGATAAGTTTTTCTGATATTAAAAAGTTATTTCTGGTAATAGGTCTCTTCTGGTACAGGCCTTCTATCCAAATTCTTTTAGGCAGTGAAGCTGGGTGGGGGAGGGGCAGTTAATGTCTCTTCCTGAGTCTGCTGGGCCGTGATTGTCTTCAGCCCAGAATAATCCACTTACCAAAGTGGCACATTTTGGGGTGATGTATTCTGCTCCCCCTTAGAAATAATAGGCATGAGTCCTGGGGCTATTTGTGGCATTTGGTTAGCCCCATATGTAAGAGATGGGATGAAGGTGTAGGTGTAGGGTTGGAAGGCCCCTGAAAGGGAGGAACAGGCTGGAAGTGGGTGGTCTGGTGGTAGGAGCTTCTGGTGAATAGAATCCATGTGGGTTGGTCTGGGTACAGGGCACCCTTCCTGGAAGACTCTAGTTCCAGGCACTCTATTAGATATTTTAAGGAACAGTACAATTGATCCTTGCAAAACACAGGTTTGAATTTCAGGGGACCTCTATGTGCATTTTTTTTTCGATAAAATAGTTTACAGTTCTGTAAATTATTTTCTCTTCCTTATGATTTTCTTAATATTTTCTTTCCTCTAGCTTACTTTATAGTAAGAACACAGTGTTTAGTACATATAGCATACAAGTTTAGTACACGTGTGTTAATTGACTGCTTATGTTACTAGTATGGCTTCCTGTCAACAGTAGACTATTAGTAAGTAAGTTTTGGGGGATTCAAAAGTTATATTGGATTTTTGACTGCAAGGGGCAGAGGGCAGTGCCCCAACCTCTGTACTGTTCAGGGCCAGTTGTGCTCTGAAGAGTAAGGTTGCCTATGTGTGGCCCAGGGGAGGGGTCCTGCTTGCTGAGTTTAAGAGCAGCACTGCCCAAAATGACTTAGCTAGTAAGGATTACAATCCAAGTCTTTACCCAGAAGAGCATCATTCACAAGCCAGTGTTAGATTAAACTTTCAAGAAAGCAAAAATCATCCCAACTCTGCCTCTATTTTGTCTTTTGTCCTGGCCAGGACATTAGTAGGACCTATATAGTCTAACCACATTTTTCTTTTTCTTCTCCTCTTCCTCCTCCTCCTCTTCTTCTTTCTTCTTCTGTCTCCTCCTTCTTCATCATCACCATTATTTTAAATTTATGATATATTGAGGATGGACAACTTTATAAAATATAATAAAAATGTCCCAGCAATATCAAACTTCTATAAAAGGTTTTAAATATTATCTTTCAGTTTCTTTACTGAGCCACACTGGTCTACACTCCCACTTTACATAGCCTTGGTCTAACCCAGTGTCAAGAATTTCTTCCATCCACTTAGGATTTCTAATTGTCATGTTTCTATAATTTGATATTGAAATAAATAAATGTATACATACGCCTGGCAAAGAATTCAACATGACAACTCATTAATCTACATCCAGGTAGGTGAGAGTTAGAGAACCTATGGACTTTGGATGGAACTGTCTATACTTTTTAATCTCTTTACCATGTAATTGAGACATTTTGAAGATTTTGGTTTAATATTTGTGATAGAGGTGATTAAGATCTATAAAGGATTGGAGATTGATAGGTTTCAGTGATTTATGTTTTAAAGTTTGACTTCTTATCATCACACAAATCTCCAGATGTGGATCATTAACTTCATCACATACATATAAGAATATTTTTGTAGTTTTCATTTGAGTGACTTTTCCTGGTTATATCTGGTTGGATAGGGTATGAGATACCATTTATGGAAAAAGAAAATTAATGTTGTGGTGGATGTGTCTACCAGATTTTACATCTCTCCATTCATGTAATCATTTATATGAAACTTCCTTTAGTGGGCAACAACTCACAGTTGAGGGAGTTTGTCTATAATAAACCACTTAGCTTATGTTACATCAAATTAGATCAGATCAATTTCCTTTATTTTTAATTCCTTCCACACCACATCAGAATTCTCCTTAAACGAGATGCCTGTAAACAGATCTGGCTCCTTGAGGGTGATAAAAAGGTATGAACATAAATCTCAAATTGTTTTTTGGGAAAGGAGATTTTTCTTTTATGAAAGAAGAATTTCCTTTTGTGAACGATCAATTGAGAAATGACAGAATGTAGAGCTAGATTTAAGGGAATATTTGAAGAGCAAAAAGTAAATATCCAAGATATAATATTTATAATTTTTGATAAATTAATGTATATATTTTTTAACCTGAAAGCTTGGTAGGTCCTTATTTTAACTTTTGAAGGAAAAGATGCTGCTACTTCATAGAAGGTATAGAAAAACCATTTTTTATTTGGAAAAGAAATGAGTCTAAGTGAACATTACAATATTGAAAGGCCTCCTGTGGGTATACCACTTTATAACACTGATTTTCTGCAAGCATATATCAGCTCACATTAATGGACATATACATAGGTGTGCCATCTGTTACAGTTTTAGATGCCAGAAAACATTTCTATGGGTTTTTTTTGAATTGTACTAGTTCAGAGACTGTGATACTTCATAAACTTGCTGACCAGACAAGAGCTTGAGTTTACCTCCTGATATATCATTTTATTTTTCCATTTCAAGCATTACCTGAAATCTTCCCATCCTTGAAATCTTTTTTTTTTAATTTTTTTTTAATTTTTATTTATTTATGATAGTCACAGAGAGAGAGAGAGAGGCAGAGACACAGGCAGAGGGAGAAGCAGGCTCCATGCACCGGGAGCCCGATGTGGGATTCGATCCCGGGTCTCCAGGATCGCGCCCTGGGCCAAAGGCAGGCGCCAAACCGCTGCGCCACCCAGGGATCCCCCATCCTTGAAATCTTTATAGGATTTATTACTTTATTTCTCATTTGGAATTTTCGTTATATTTCCATTCATCTAATGATCTTTCTTGTGTATGTTTATTCTTTCTCCATATAATTATTGGACATAAAAACTAGATGATAAGTCTGGGGGGTTGAATGGCTGAATCTACTTTTTTTGGTCAGAGAAACAAATGTAATCACCCAGGTAATAAGGTAAAGTCTGAGAAAGATCAGATTATTTAAATTGATTTCCACCGAGGTAAAATTGCACGGTAAAATACTACATTGGTGATTGAATGCATAGAGTATGAAGTGACCGATTAGAAATTATAATTTTTGATGTCAAATGTTGACATGCACTTGATATGTATGGTAAAAGGAGAAAGATAAGGAAAGTCTTATAGCTCAGTAACCCATGAAATCCTTAGGCTAGAAGACTTATAAAGACATATTAAATATTAAACAATTCTCAAATAATTTTTTTTCAGACAAATCAATGATCAACTCAGGAAAAGCAGCAAACATGAAAATTCTATGGCTGAGGCCATATTGCACATCCTTGGAGGACTGTTAACAAGAAGAGAAAAGAAAATCTGTGGTATGTGTGAATCAACTGATATTTTAAGCACAAATGTTTTTCTTCTTTAGAAAACAAGGTCAATATATTAATGTTGATATTCATGCACATAAATGGGTCAGCTGATATTTTAAAAAATCTTTTAAAAAAAAGGCAGTCTTATTTGTTCTACGTAGAAATTTCTGAGAAGGCCCTGAGTCTGATAGACTATATACCATAGGGTAAGCATTCAGTTCATATGTGGTAACAATGATGGATTTGGGGCCAAATATATTTTGAGAACTGGAGTTTTATTAAGTACTTATTTCAGGCAAGATGCTAAGCATTCCACATAGATTTTTAAAAGTTTAATGTTAGACTAGTCCTATAAGATACACATGATTATCCTTTCAGAGATTACAACAAAACAAAATGGGGGGAAAACCCAAAAAAAGAACCTGAGACTTAGTGGTATTGGGCACCATTGCAGCTCTAAAGTGGAATCCTGGAATCCTGGTTTGAACTAAGGCATTCCTACCCTAGAGCTCACTCTCTTAGGCAATCACTCCATTATACTGCCTTGCCATCTAATGTTCCAGAGATGTGGTAATAGCATCGAAGAGGTAATTTAAAGGAAGGACTGACTTCCAGAAAGAGGGCTATCAAAGAAAATACACAGTGTGGAACATTTTGCTGTGGCAGCAGGAAGTCTTGATTTCACAGAATATGTCTTGTTAGATGCCAGTTTAATTAGCACCATCCTCTTGGGTCTCGATGTAGTTGTTAACTCTCTCTACCATGGGAATGACCTTGAAAATTATATTTGTCTCATGCAGCTGGCAATGCGCTCTAACAAAATACTATATAGCAGGTAAGTTGCTTCCTACATGTTTTATGCCATTTTCAAAGCACAGAAATGAACTGAGTATGCTGAGAAGTAACGTGGTATAAGAAGGCAGGCAGATGGTTTTATTTAGCTGTAACCTAAGTGACATGTTCAATATCAAGATGTTTAAGTAGATATGCTTAGACTGATTCTCTGTCACAGTCTTTCCTCTTTATGAAACGGAGTGTGACTAGTTCTTAGGAGCCTACTAGAGAACAAGGAAATTTTAGTCAATGATTTATCATGGTGCTCATTTCAGAATGCAGTGGAGGCTCACCTTGTTGTCTGCCTGGAGCAGGGAATAGATTCTCCCTCTGTGTAACTGGCCTACTTTGCTGTTCCCCACACAGTCTTCAGCAGAGGTGTTATATGACTTCCAGAAGTTAAGGGCCATGTTTGTCAGACACCAGGTGTGTACCTTAAATTATTTCTTATAGGCAGAAATTATTTCTTGTTCTTTGAAATATTTAGAGCTGCTATACAAATGACTATAGAGTAATGCTATGTGCTTCATAGAAAAGTTTGGAAAAGTAAATTTCAGAATTCTTAAATTTTAGTTCATTTCTAGCCATTGTCAAGCAGAGATCTGGCTCTTTAGTTTAGAATACCTCAGTAAGTATCCCCAAATTTTTATGATTTTTCTGTTTTTTTTTACAGTCTAGGAATACTCTAGCAGATCTGACATCCACCAGAATTCTTCTTTTGATTTTTTTCCACCCAATTTATATATTTTGCTATATTTTACTCTGAACCGTTAATACTCTCTAAATTGTAGGAATACTGTCTTTATCTTGCCCTCACCCTGTTATTTTTATTATTGCAGCTCACAAATTAGTTGTATAATGTGTTGACAGTTTAATTATTATTATTGTGCCTTAAAGGTTGGATTAAACCCAAGAGATCAGAATATTTAAAAAAGAAAAAGTCATTCTGAGCTTCTTGTTATCTTGTTTGCTCTGTCACAATGTGCACAGAGGCAGAACCATGCTAACTAGAATAGGATCAAAATCAGCCATGTCTGCAGAACAATTTCAGCTTTTGTGATATTTTAAGTTTTATTTATTATTTTTATGCCGTAATAGCATCTGATGTTTTCTTTAGGAACAGAAAAAAACCCATATATTTTTATCTTAAGCAGTAGCTGCCTTTCAGACCTATTTTTTTGATCAAATTTGTAGCATAGGTGTCAAACTAAATTGTTTTTTACTTCAACACTCCAATGTTTCATATATTAGAGGTAACTTCCATGCACTAGAAGCTATTTCCTTCACTGACTTCTTCTCTTCCTGACAAGCATCTATCTCTTTAGCGCTTAGTGCCCACTGGTGAATTTTACTTGGTTTTGGATGAAGAGCTGGAAAAACCAATTATCTCAGCCTCACACATTTCCATGATCAGGGATCAGTTATGTGCTTTAATCGTGGTGTCATGTAATGTCCACATTGCTTCTTGCTTTGAGCTGAATCGCTGCAACTATCTCACTTTGACTGCTCTTGAAAATGTATCCACATCTGTCTGTTTTCATTGTCTAATTCCTGGGCATAGACGGCATATTGGTGACTGAGTAGTATGATGAAGGGAACATAAAAAATTTGGTATCAGAAAAAAAAAGTGGGTGTCAGAAAGTCTGACTTTAGTGCTGACTCTATTCAATGCCCATTTGATGCTGGGCATGATGCTGATCCTCTCTGAGCTCCATCAGCTTCAATGAAAAAATGTAGTTTATTAAAGTAATATTTTAAAGGATGTCTATATCATATATTTTATGTTATATATTCTATAGTTACATATAACTATATGTAAATATATTGTAATTATGTAACGAATTATTACACGTTACACATATTATACGTTGTATATATTTTATATGTGATATATATTTTATTATATAGACCTTGTTTATCTTTTTAGTTTCATCCAAATTTGAGGTGCCTGATCCCATATGAGTTAGGGCATTCCGCTCCTTTGTTTTTTTGTTTGCTAGTCTCTGAAATCATTCCTCTTTTGCTATTAAAGCAGAGACAAGGAACATTAGCAATCCCTTGTCTGATTAGTCACTGACCCTGACCTACCAGTTGGTATTAGAGAAAATATCTGCATCCCCAAAACTAGTAGTTTCCCCAGACTAAAGAGATTTTCACTTTAGATTCAAAATATTCCAGGAACAGCTTCTGAATATTGTGTTTAATATTTTGGTGATACAGGTCTGAATGTCATATTGATACAATGACTAAAATATCCTGGTAGCCCCAGAAAGACAAAATTAATTATATAAGGCCCATCAGCAAAGGCTCCATATTTTCCTTAGCTCTAGTAGGTTTGTAGGATTATGTCAGTCATAGCTGGGGTGAAAAAAGGAAATGGTGAAAAGTCCATTGCAGTAAAAGCATAGAATTATTTCTGGGCTGAGTTAAAAAAATTATCTGGGGAGGGATATGATTCTTTTGATTTTGAAAGCTCAATATTATGATGATAGTTTAAGTTTTATTTATTAACTATATCACCAACAAAGATAATTTTTGACATATGAATATAAATATTAGCAAAGATTTTGATGAAATATTAGAAATGGGAAAATTGTCACTATACAACTGAATGTAAAATTTCTTGAAAATGTATTTATAAAATACTTTGAGTTGATTAATAGTAAAGGAAATTTTAAGCATATCACTAGCCTAATAAACTATTTTATATTTAGTTCTTTTGTACTTCTTACCATACTTAAGATAAATATATTTTTTCTCTAGGTGTAATGTAATGATTTTGGTCCCTATTCCCTTCCCCACAACAAACACACTGTCTTTGACTTGGAACAGCGTCTGTACTCACTTGTACTCAACAGTTGGACTGCTGAATTTCATAGATTGAGAAGTCTGACATGAAGCAAGTGGGTTTTAAATTTTACTGGCATCATGCAAAGGGAAGTCTTCTTTATCCACTTTTATGATTAGAAAAAATTCAAGGAAACAATGTGGATTGCTTGCAAGGAAGCAAGGAGTATTGATTGACGACTAGAGACTTCGATTTAGAGGACAAGTGAGATGTTCACTGAACTAATTTGAATAAAGGCTGTTGAAGGACTGAACTAGGGTAGTGAAGACCAAAGAGGCATTTTCAGTATAGACTGAATAAGATTTGAGAACAGATTTTTAGGGATTGAAGAGTTAGAGAAGTTGAGGAAAGCTCTGAAGTGTCTAGCTTGGGTGACTGGTTAATGGTGATGCTGTTAACTTGAGTAGGGAAAAAAGAAAAAGCTGAAACCATCTGTTGAAAAATGAAGTGTGTGGGGCAGCCCCGGTGGCTCAGTGGTTTAGCGCCACCTTTAGCTGGGCATGATCCTGGGGTCCTGGGATGGAGTCCCACATTGGGCTCCCTGCATGGAGCCTGCTTGTCCCTCTGCCTGTGTCTCTGCCTCTATCTTTCTCTGTGTGTCTCTCATGAATAAATAAAATCTATAAAAAATATTTTTTAAAAAGAAAAATGAAGTGTGTAAGGGTGAATTTAGGGGTTGAGAAAACTGGCAAAAATGTGGAATAGGCTCTCTGGTAAAAGAGATGGTAGTAAAAAAGATGAATAAAAATCATATTTAACCTCAATGAAGTCACAGCTGAGGCTAGAATTCATGGACTGATACTGACATTCAAGTTTTCAATGCCTCCTCATTGGCTACAACAGCGGTTTTCACTAATTTCCCATCCTGAAATGCAAGAGGGACAATATTCACATCTTAAATATAATCCAGTGAAGCTTTGGCATACACAAAACTGGCTTTGTAAATGTAAAATCACCCATTAACTAGCTATAATTCCACCACTTTGTTACTAAGTATCTAAGTGAATGAATGTGATATTATAATAGCGATAACTTTATATGAGCTCTATTTTATTTTTTAGTAATTTTATTTCAGTTTTGATAGTTGTAACTATTCTTTGTATAAATTACTTGTAATATGCCTCTCGACTAATCTTAACACTGAAATTTAGAACTAGTCTATATAAGATAATTGTCCAATTTGTTGGTCCAGCAAATGAGGCTCTCCACAATTAGACCCTCAAATTTTATTTTCCAAGATGGTTATTAGAATGCCTCTCACCCATATGGATTTCTGGAACTTTTTCACTTGAACTAGAGTTTATTTCTTCTTCCCTAGAATCTGAGCATATTTATGATTTGCTGGCAACCAGTAGAATGCAGTAGAATCAACAATGCATGCCTTCTGAGGCTACATCAAAAAAAGAAAATGCAGCTTCCACATTGTTCATCAGAACATCAGTTTGGAACTCCAAGCCACCATATAAATAATCCCAACTGCCCTGAAGTTACCATGCTATAAAGTCCAAACTAGTTTATAGGTAGAGAACACGGAGAAGCCCTAAGACCACATAAAGAAAAAGATGTTGGCTAGTCTCCAGCTGCAACAGCTGCCAGTATTCTCACTCTGGAGGGTCTGATTGTGATCATGTGAGAACTCAAATCATAACTATCCAGCTGAGCCTTTTCCAAATCCCTAATCTACAGAAACCATGGCAGACTATAAAATGATTTTTGGGGTTTTAAAATTTTGAGGCATTTGCTTCGCGACAGTATGTGCAATGTGCAATTTTCAGTGCGTGAAATTTTGGATCTGGAAGTAGGGTTCTATCAAAACACCAAAACTTGTGTCATTAGATTGGGGACAAGTTATCAGTAGATAGAAGGGGCTTAAGGAGACTCTGAAGGAAGCCTGAAAGGTCTTGAGCAGTGAAGCCAAAGGAACTCAGGAAGACTGTCAGAGGAGGGCTAAAGCAATGAGGAAGATGTCACTGAGTGCTGGGGAGAAGGAGACCCTAGTTATATAATGAATGAAAATTAAAAGGACTCTTGCTTATGTTAGCATAGAAAAGGGGAAATACACCAAATGAACTTTCTGATGCAGCTAAGGATATTTCCAGGCATGGTCCTGAAGGTGCCACCAAGCCTCTTCTAGCTACTAATAATGAAATGAGAGAGGAGAGAAGTGTGTTAAAGAACACATTATTCAGTTTTAAAATGGAATTTAGAAGACATGTAAAATGTCTAGAAGGTTTTTTTCAGACAGTAAAGGATTGTCCAGGTAAGAAAGGATCTCAACACAAAGATCAAATCCAGGTTAGGAATAAGAACCTTTGTTAAGACCTTAGAATGATTTAAGACAGAGCAATATTAGAAACTTTTGCATGGACCTGATGACTTCTATATATCTGAAGGGCATGCTTCATAGATCCTTTTAATTCAACACTAAGGCTTCCAAGACTCTTCAGGATTTTATCTGACAGTTACAGGAAGGCCTCAGTGGATCGAGGATTGTCTTGAGGAGATTATTGATACTACTTGGCCAATAGTAGCTCTCTTTTCAGACTGACCTCTTTATCCCTTTTAACAATCTCTGTTACTCTGAGAGTGTACTTGTTTTGACAACACCATGTCTCTGGCTCATTTTGAGTTGTCCCGCCTACATAGATTGCATCAATTGTTCCACAGGAAGACAGATTCTAGTGGATTGAGCCTAGAAGCTACTGATTGAGTATTGTATACGTTGCCTTATATGAGCATTTGAGATAGGATAGGATAGGATGACAAAAGCTACAGGTTTCCTTTTTATCTTGCCAGAAACATTTTTTCCCCCAGAAGCCAGAATCTTTTCTTAAAAAATTGCATTGATATTTCTAATTCAAGTCTTTCTTTTATTTCTTATACTGCTAAAATGGCTTTCATTTTTTTCAATGCTACATTGCACCATCATACCAATTGTTATGTGTATAGATTAATCTTCATCTATCAGTAGATGCTTAGGTTGTTTCGATATCTTGGCTATCATAAATAATGCTGTGATACACATAGGGATGCAAATATCTTTTTGAATTAGTGTTTTTGTTTTCTTTGGGTAAATACTGAGTAGTGGTATTTCTGGATTGTGTGGTATTTCTATTTTTAACTTTTTTGACAAAACTTCCTACTGGTTTCCACAGTGGTTGCATCAATTTACATTCCACCAGCAGTGCATGGGGGCTCCTTTTTCTCCACATCCTTAGCAACACTTGCTATTTCTTGTCTTTTTTGATAATAACCATTTTGCCAGGTGTGAGGTGATAGCTCATTGTGGGTCTGACTTGTATTTCCCTGATGATTACTGGTGTTGAGCATATTTTCATGTCTCTGTTGGCTCTCTGTATGTCTTTGGAAAAATGTCTATTCAGGCCTTCTGCTCATTTTTAAAACAGATCGTTTGTTTTAATGTTGAGTTGTATAGTCTTAAAAACAATATATTTTGGATATTAACCCCTTATCAGATATGTTATCTGTGAATAACTTCTCCCATGTAGTTGGCTGCCTTTTCACTTTGTTGATGGTTTCCTTTGCTCTGCAAAAGCTTGTTATTTTGCTGTAGTCTAAATAGTTTATTTTTGCTTTTGTTTCCCTTGCCTGAGGAAACATATCCATAAATATATTTCTAAGGCCAATGTTCAAGAAATTACTGCCTATGTTTTCTTTTAGGAGTTTTATGGTTTCAGGTCTCACATGTAGGTCTTTAATCCATTTTGAGTTTATTTTGTGTATGGTGTAAGGAAGTAGTCCAATTTCATACATATGCATGTAACTGTCCAGTTTTCCCAAAACCATTTGTTGACGAGACTGTCTTTTCCCTATTGTGTATTCTTGCCTCCTTTGTTGTAGATTAATTAACCATATAGGCGTGAGTTTCCTTCTTTCTTTCTCTTCTTTCTTTCTTTCTTTCTTTCTTTCTTTCTTTCTTTCTTTCCTTCCTTTCTTCTTTCTTTCTTTCTTTCTTTCTTTCTTTCTTTCTTTCTTTCTCTTTGTCTTATTCTTTTTCTTTTCAAGTGCATGTGTGTGGCAGGGAAGGGCAAAGGGAAAGGGAGAGAGAGGGTCTTAAGCAGGTCCCATACCCAGAGCAGAGCCTGATGTGGGGCTTAATCTTATGACCCTGAGATCATGACCTGAGCTGAATTGAGAGTCACATGCTTAACTGACTGCCCACCCAGGCATCCCAGTGTGTTTATTTGTAGAATCTCAATCCTGTTCCGTTAATCTACATGTCTATTTTTGTGACAGTACCATACTATTTTGATTACTATACTTTTGTACTATATCTTAGAATCTGGAATTGTGATACCTCTAGCTTTGCTTTTCTTTCTCAAGATTGCTTTGGCTTTTGGGGACCTTTTGTGGTTCCATACAAATTTTAAAAGTATTTGTTTTAGTTCTGTGAAAAATAGTATTGGTATTTTGATAAAGATTGCATTGAATCTGTACACTGCTCTGGGTTTTCTCAGCACACTGAACTTCTAGCAATTCAAAAATTATAATTCATATTTTTCTACCTTAGCACTGGTTCCCACAACAATATCCACTTATGTGTTTCTCTTCCAGTAAGCAGTGACTCCCTGTAGTCACATGTCTCTCTCTAAACTATGGGGTGGTGGCTTGCCTTGTGTCCTCTGCTGTCTTAGGGATCTGAGAAGAAGAGTTTGTTAATTTTTCAATCTGTTCAATTTTTTATTCATTGGGATGGAATCCTGACTTCTAAGCTCCTTACATGTGGAACTAGAAGCTGGAAAGTTTAAAAAAAATCAGTCTTGTTATTGGATCAAAAGTTTAGGATTTATTGAATATTGCATTTGATTAAATGCAGCATCAAATTTCAGTTACTATCTTTGAATACTGAATCCTTCATACATTGCTATTATCTCATTTTCTTTAATTTTCTAATATGTCTTTCTTTCCTTATTGTACTGATTTTTTGACAATATCTATACTGGTCAAAAAAATGCATCTCTGACTTGAGTGAAAATGTTTGTCTCTTCTATCAAGCAAAGGGCTATTGTTTGTGTTGTAGTAAATCTGCTTGAGTATGCTATGGATTTGTAAAGGCAAATTGAATGATTAGCATTTGAAAGGAGTACCTGTAAATTTTTAAACTAATCTAGATAGTTGGTGATGGTTAATTTACCTCAGTGCTACTTAGAAGAACAGAGGTTGTGTGTCCCAAGACCTTAATGCGTTTTATATATATATATATATATATATATATATATATATATATATATATATATTTTTTTTTTTTTTTTTTTAGTAGGGTAAATTAGCTTTTATTTCTAAAGGTACAACTGAACTTGCATTCTTTTGTGTAGAAATATTTTAATGTGTTACATAAACAAACATTGATCAGATTTTCCACTGACATCAATTATACATAATTCAGGGTACATGTATATTAATTAAAATATCCCTTAAGTAGAACTCTAAAGATGCTACTATAAAAATAAATGCAGAGAGAGAACATTCTTAGGAGGATGGTTTCCTGCCTAATGGTCTTTGAGAAAAAGTTTAATTTATACTTTTTTAAAAAGATTTTATTTATTTATTAATGAGAGACCCAGAGAGAGAGAGAGAGAGAAAGGCAGAGGGAGAAGGAGGTTCCATGCAAGGAGCCCTACATGGGACTCCATCCCCAGGTCTCCAGGATCACGCCCTAAACCACTGAGCCACCCAGGGATCCCCTAATTTATACTTTAAAGACCCTCTTCTATGATGAATAGAGGGACAGAATTCCTGCTTTGTTTTAGTTTGTAATTTTAAATATTTTGTATGTTAAGAGTGTGAAAGGTAAAGTAAAGGAATGAAAGTTACCAAATTATGAGTCCTCTTGTTTCAGGGAGAATCACTTTGACTAGAGTCAGATCTCTGAAGACAGAGTATTTTGAAAACAACTGTGTGTAGAGGTGAGGTGGGAAGCACATAGTAGGCACTTGCCATTTTTTTCCCAATATGTTATAATTTGTGAGACTGTCATTTTACCTAAAACTATTTTGTACTTTGCAGAAAGAAAAGATGGATGATGATATGTGTTGTTTACAGGCTAGGCATTATAAAATGAAAGAATGTTTATGAAGTGCTGTTTACTCATTTAAATCTTTAGTGCTAGCACAGAGGAAAAGCAGCCACCAAAATGAGTAGCTCTGCAAGGTGCGCAAGCATACCATGACCATATGTATGCCTTCTTTCTGTGCCTTTCCTGTGTATCCTCCTTGATAAAGCAATTCTTTGTCTCTATGTTGGTGAGGAAGGGATGAAAAAAAAAAAAACACGTGCCCATTGATTTTGTTAAAAGTCAATGATAAGTTTTTAAAAATTCAAAGGTAACACTTGAATTAATTTAATTTCATTGAGTCTGACTACCTTTCCTCTCCCTATTCTTAAGAAAAGGTTGTTTTCCTAATGTTTGAAGGCGAGGGTTGCTGACCCCAGAGGACTGGTCTCCCATCAACATTAGTTATACATAGCTCTCATCGGTCTGTCATGGCACCCTGGAGTTTCCCTGACACTCCATGTTCTTATGCCCTGTTTCCCTTTTGGGTCTCTGGCTGTGTGGCGTGGGTGGCACCTGTCAGAGATCTGGCTGGGCTGCCTAGGTGCTGTCACGTTTCCTGGCTGTACTGTCTAGGGAGGCAGATTCGGGAGGAACAGAATACACTGGAACTTTTATGTATTGTGAGGGTGGTTGTCAAACATGAATCATCAATGGAGATTTAGTGCATCAGGGACTAAAATAAACAGAAAATAAGTAACTCTTTTATCCTTTCAGCTAAGAAGCATTTGCATAAATAGACTAATTAGTAATGTGAAAATTATTTTTTGAGTACCTCATATATGCAAGATGCAATTCCAGGTCTAGTGAAAGATATAAAAAGAATAAGATACAGAACCTCTGCTCAAGAAATGTATATAAGCTTATAGTAGAAAGAAGAATTATGTGATTTGACCATATTCTAAGGTATAAATTGTCACATAGGGAGTCTGGGATATCTCATAGAGAAAGGTATCATAATTTTCTTGAGGTTTTTCCTCTTTTAGGTTGTTTAATTATAGTAAAAGGAGAGATAACTCAAATTGGCTTAGAGAAGAAGATAATTTTTTGGTTCAAGTAACTGAGACGTCCAGAGATGAATGAGAAGGCTTGCAAGCCTGGCTTCATCAGGGCTTCACACTTCTGTGATTCTTTCACATTCTTATAAAGAATATATAAGGGATACATAAAATCACTGCACACATAGAGTAAGTAGCTAATACCTTGTTTTAAAAAAGCTATTATCAATATTTTTATAAGTAAAAACATATTTAGTGCAAAACTTTTAATATTCATGACTACTAGCTCTAGTGATCATTAACATTTATTTTAAGTTGTTGGAGCCATGTAGTATTGAGAAGTTTTGAAATCCTAGAAGTTTTATATTAAAAAAGAAAACGTTTAGTGAGTCAACTGCTACTAATAATATCCATATTAAAAAATGCATGCACATATTTGCTTTTTAGAGGATGTTTATATAAATATTCTTAACATTTTATTAATTTTTATCAATAACTAAATATTAATGAATCATCTTAACAATAAGGTAAGTAAATACTTTGGTAGTAAGATTGAGAATGGAATTTATAGGAATATTTTTAGTGTTTTAGATGACTTATGCCATTGTGAAAAAACATATGGTTTCTTTTTGTAAGTAGCAATAGTTCTGCTTCTTATTAGCATTTTGGAAACTTATTGTATTTAAGGATCATTTGGAGAGGGGCACCTGGTTGGCTCAGTCAATTGGGCATTTCGGCTCAGTCATGATCTTGGGGTCCGGGATTGAGTCCCATGTTGGGCTCCCTGCTCTGTGAGGAGCCTGATTTTCCCTCTTCCTCTACTCCTCCCCCTGCTTGTGCTTGTTGCTCTCTCCCTGTCTCAAATAAATTTAAAATATCTTTAAAAAAATAATTTGGAGAGATCAGAAATGGAAACTGGATTGGGAGATATTGTCTTCAAACAAACTGAGAATGAAAATAATATGACAATATCACCTAAAGCCCTGTCTCCTTATGAAATGTCCATGAGCTTTAAGTTTAACAGTTATTCAGGATCAAATGTGTAATCTACCACGGCTGTGTGTCTCTGGACCAGTCATTTTCCCATCTCTATTCCCAAATTACAATTTGTGCAACTCAGGTTGAGCTAAATCACTGACTTGAACAGTCTTTGATTCTGTGACCTACCATTCCTAATATGACCTACCATTCCCTATATATTTTTCCCAGGACACCATGCCAGTATCAGAGTTTCATAAATTGCTGGCAAAGGCCCCAGAACTCTCCCTTAAGAAATGTTTCTATCTTTTCTCTTTCTGTTCACTTTAACCACCATCATATTCAATAGGATTTCACCTTTATTTTCACAGGTAATTGATCTTGATTGAATCTTGGTTCTACCTCTTTATTTTGTTCTATTTGGACTAAACTGTCCAACTTTTGGCTATATACTTGGTGCTAATTCTCATAATTACCACTCAGACTGTGATTGCAGCCTCAGCTAAAGGTTCTGGGTCTAGTGTTGACCTAGTAGCATGTCCAGGACAGTACCAGAATCGAGGATGTGAAGTTCATTATCTATGGCATCATTAAGGTTTTGTTTTTTCATTTGATAAATAACATTAATAATAATTATTACTGTAATTGCAACAATATTTTCTATTTCTAGGCTGTTTTATAATTTACAAAGCCCTGTCACAAATTTACCTATAAAAATACTGTGATTATATTAAAAAATCGTATTTTCCTTATCTTACAGAATTTGAATGGTAACTATAAAAACAAAATTCATGAGATAGATATCCTGCTCAGGATCCCATAAGTTAATAAATGGTGAATTTAGGAATCCAATTGTTTTTTAAAGATAGTATTTCTAATTTATAACTATCTAAGTAGTTATGCACATGTGCAACCATCTGATAATGTTACTTTTCCTAAGACTTGCTTTCTGTTTGTGTGTGTGTGTGTGTGTGTGTGTGTGCAGGTGTGTGATATGTGGTATGTTAAATTTGGAAAAGGAAAGGCAATGAAATTCATTCAAGTCATTTATTGGAGTTAGGAGAGTTACATAGATTTTGTTGTATAAATTAAAGTCCCAATATAAATAATTTTATACTTCAGCATATAAAACAAATGCTTAAAGCAAACTATTGAGAAAAAAAGCATAATGCTTATTTGCAACACATATTTAATATGTTTTACTTTCAGAGATGACATACCCAAAAGAATGCCTTCAGGATAAAAAATAGGGATAAATTGGCCCATTCACCAATTATAATTATTGTCTAGCTGAAGCATACTATCAAAGGAGAAAGACAGGCATGAGCTCCTAGTCTAGGGGAAGATCTCTCTATTTTTTTTTTATTTGTGTAGTTCCCACAATTTACAAAGACTTTCTTTATATTTTATTATACATATTTCTAATTATAATCTGTGTAGTAGAATTTGTAATCTCCATTTTACAGAAGTAGCAATGGAACAGTTGATAAATTTAGTGATTTGACCACAGTCACAGTTAATAGGAAAGATTGATGCAGAGGAAAAGGTCATGTTATTCATTAAATCATCTAAATCCTAAATCACATCCTCAGTCCTTGACCTATGAAATTTTCCAAGTTCAGATTTCCTCTGCTTTCTTTGAGGTTTAAGTAGCCATTCCCTAACTATGTAGAAATATTTTAGAGAAGTCAGGCAGATGTCTATTTCTACAAACACTTGAATACATGTGAGATTTTAGCGAAGATGATCACCTATTACATGGCACAGTTTTTAAGAAACATTCAATGAAAACATTCAATTTTTTGTTTGTACCCAGGAATATAAAATTAAATTAATGTAGGAGAAATGAGAATCAGGAACATATAGAATGTATGGAGTGAACAATGTACTTTAGAGAAATACTAGGATTTTTTTCCCCATGAATTTCCAGAAGACTTTAATTAACCTCATATGGTTAGCACATTATAATGGTTGACTTCTTTAAGTTATAGTGAATTTTGCTTTGGATTTGGATTGCAGTTTACCTTGCTTTTTACTTTTTCTTTTTTTTTAAGTTTTTATTTAAATTCTAGTTAGTTAACATATAGTGTAATATTGGTTTCAGGAGTAGAATTAGTTATTTATCAGTTACATAGAAAACTCAGTGCTCAACCCAACTAGTGCCCTCCTTAATACCCATCACCCATTTAGCCCATCCCTTTCCACCTCACTTTCAGCAACTCTCATTTTGTTCTCTATAGTTGGTAGTCTTTTCTGGTTTCCTGCCTTTTTTTCCCTTCCTTCCTCTATATTCATCTGATTTGTTTCTTAAATTCCACATATGAGTAAAATCATATGGTTTTTGTCTTTCTCTGACTTATTTTGCTTGGTAGCATAATACATTCTAGCTCCATCCATGTCATTGCAAATGACAAAATGTAATTTTTTTCTGGCTGAATAATATTCCATTGTATGTATCTTCTTTATCCATCCATCAGTTGATGGAAACTTGGGCTCTTTCCATAGCTTGGCTCTTGTTGATAGTGCTGCTATAAACATTGCAGTGCATGTGCTCCTTCAAATCAATATTTTTGTATCCTTTGGATAAATACCTATAGTGCTATTGCTGGGTTGTACAGTAGTTCCATTTTTAACTTTTTGAGGAAACTCCATCTTGTTTTCTAGAGTGGCTGCACTAGTTTGCACTCCCACCAGCAGTTTAAGAGGGTTCCTTCTTTGGATGCTCTCCACCATCTGTTGTTTCTTGTGTTGTTAATTTAGGCATTCTGACCTGATATGAGGTGGTATCTTATTGTGGTTTTGATTTGTATTTCCCTGATGATGAGTGATGCTGAGCATGTTTTCATGTGTCTGTTGGCCATCTGGATGTCTTCTTTGGAGAAATGTCTATTCATATCATGTCTTCTGCCCATTTCTTAACTGGATTATTTGTTGTTTGGGTGTTGAGTTTGATTTGTCATATTGGTTCTCCCTTCTGTCACACTGTCCACTTTTTCAAACACTAGAAACCTATGCCTCATTTATAAACATAAAATATAAAATTCTTTTTCCTGTAATTTAATATTACTTTAAGTAACCCAACACCAAAAATTCCCAAGCAGACTAAGGTCTCTATATGGGGAATGAAAATTCAGAGATCTGCTCTTATTGGTTGCTGATTCAGGCTGCTAAGACTTCACAGAAGTGGTTGTAACATTAATAGTAAAGAAGAGGCAGGAGGAAAACTAGGAAAATTGTTATAATAATATAAGATGGATTGTGTTTACATTTTTTGGAGGGGGTTTGAGGTGATCTTTTATCAACTTTGGGAAAATATATTCCTTTGAACTAGGTTTGGAAGTTTTAGCGCATGTTTCCATGGTACCAGAACACTTCAAGTCACCAGTGATGTTTCCTGATAGTTTGTAAGGCAGCATATGAGGGTATTATTAACTATACAAGAATCATCTCTGCCACAGGAAACAGACATTTGGGAAGATGAAGTCACGGGGTATTTAAGAATAGGGAATGAAGAAAAA
The DNA here is from genome assembly GCF_905146905.1 of Nyctereutes procyonoides. Classification (NCBI taxonomy): domain Eukaryota; kingdom Metazoa; phylum Chordata; class Mammalia; order Carnivora; family Canidae; genus Nyctereutes; species Nyctereutes procyonoides. The sequence goes on from NW_026575146.1 coordinate 25,853,717, forward strand.
GGAACATATGTGGTTTACATTTCAGAAATGGTATAAGTCTATGATGGTATAAAGGAGCAGGATGATGTAAAGAGGAAGGGTGAAGGCACTGTGATAAAGAGTTTAGGCCATCAAGGAGATTGGTTTATAGGGTAAGGAACTGAAGTAGTTCCTTTAGGAACTGCCTCCTTTTAGGTACAAAGCTCATTCCTCTTGTTGCATTGAGTGAGGAATGGGCATCATAACCATCCTTGGTGAAACAAACTGCCTCTTTTCTCTGGCACTAACATGCCACTTAACAAGAGGGCCCAGGAGCCTTATTTCTAGGCCCCGTGCATGGGACCATGAGTATAGTCAAATAACTCAAATGACAGCAGTGCCGAAAAGGTGCTGCTTCCTGTCATGTCCATCTGCATAGTTCATTTCACTCTGCCCATTAACATTTCTCCCTTGTTCAGAGCAATGATGTTGCATAAAACTGAGTCATTATGTAAAAGCTGTATGCTGCTGTGCTGATAATTAGAAACTTCCAACTTTCTGTGGCTCAGTGGAACTAAGTGGGCCTGCTGGCATTTAGCGATATAACACATTTACTTTAGAAGAAAAGTACATTTAAGGTGAGTTTGGGAGCTTGCTTATGTCCTTTGACGTGTAGTTTCTTGTGTTAAGTGTATAGAGGCTGGCCACTCCAAATTGGAAATTACAGGGTAACTCTGGGAACCAACTAGTATAAAATAATGTAACACCTAGTTTTTAAAAAATGACCGATCTATATTTAAAGCCTTATACTCTATCAAATACTTTATTAAAAGTTTTAATTCTTGCCTTTAAAGAGATTATATGTGTTACATTTGTTAATGAAACAATCTTACAGATGGCTATAAGGCAGACTATGTTTCATATATAAAAGAAACATATAAGCAAAATGTCATAGAAGTTCTTAGAAAAGCAATAAATCAGGAATAGCTTCATGCAGGAGGTGTTATTTAAGATGGGCATTGAGAAGCAGTGATCTGAGAATGAAACTTACCATTGTAGGCTGAAAATTAAAAAAACAAACAAACCTGGGTGTAGAAAATTGCACAGTGACCTTGGAGAATAGGAAATACTTCGCATGTTCTAGAGTTGGGAATATCAGTTTAGTATATACACTAAGACATATATTTTTGAACTTTACAACCAATGTAGACTGTCTGGAGATGAAACAAAATAGTCTTTTTCTCTCTTTCCTTTAACTTCTTAGGTTTGGAGTCCATCTGAGCATAGGTTAGATATAGGGAAATATCAAGAGATAAGATTGGAATTTAGGTAGGTGGAAGACATGCTGTGAAGGGTTTTTTCCCCCCCCTAATAAACTATTATTAAGCAACCACTGAAAGTTCCTGATATGAATTGTAATGTACTTGTATACTGTAATATACTTGCACATTAGGGGATGCAAAGATGATAAAGATAAGAGTCTCTTCACTCTGAAGGCTCATAGTCTCATAAGGAAAGTAAATAATGATAATTAAATGCAGAGTGTGACATGTGGGAATATCAGAGAGTAATTATGATTCAAGTATGAACATTTCCTTTTTTTAAATAAAGATTTTATTTGTTTGTTTGAGAGAAAGAGAGGGAGAGCTAGGGGAGGAGCAGAGGGAGAGGGACAAGCAGACTCTACACTTAGTGTGGAGCAGACATGGATCTGGATGAAGATCCATGTCTGGATCTCATGACCCTGAAATCATGGCCTAAGCTGAAATCAAGAGTTGGATGCTTAACCAACTGAGCCACCCAGGTGCCCTTTCAGGTATGAATCCAACATTTTCCTGCTCTCACTCATTTGAGCTTGCTCAACCCCTCCATAGCTGAATGATAATACAGTTGAACAAATGGAAGTACTTTGAAAAATATAAGGCACTATAAGAATTTTTCTATAATGGATTTGTTTTTTATATATATATATTTATTTATTTATTCATGAGAGACACAGAGCGTGCATTTGAGAGGCAGAGACAGGCAGGGGGAGAAGCAGGCTCCATGCAGGGAGCCTGACATGGGACTCGATTCCAGGTCTCCAGGATCACAACCTGGGCTGAAGGCAGCACTAAACCACTGAGCCACCTGGGCTGCCCTCCATAATGGATTTGAAAATAACAGAAAGTGTAGGACTCAGACCAATTAAAAGGTTAGTTATTACAGAAATGTAGGTGAAATGCTTAAATTTTGTTTCAAGTAGTAGCTATCAATGAACAATTCCAACAAAAAACAGGAAAAAATGTTATTGTTATAGTGTAAATGGGATGGTATTGAAATATTATTGATGACTTAGCTAAATTTCTGAATAAGAACTGAAATATGCAATCTGAGCTTCATGGATCTCAAGTAAATACTTGCTGAACTTGCACAGGAAAAGGAAAAAGAGCAACCTTTTCAGTATGGTGTCTGGGCATCTGAATTCAACAGATTGATTACATAGTAGTAACCTAGAGAAATGAGGTTTCAGATTCAATCTCTTTACATGTCTTTTATCTTTGATTCGTTCCATTCTTAAACACTGATTTCCAAGCACAGGCAACTGTCTTTAACGTGGGTTGCAGTAGTAATGAGAACATGAGAGAATCAGCACATATCCATCTGCGCTCTGGGAAAAAGAATTCCAAATCCATGGACCAGTTATGTTATATTACTTTCCAGAGGACAGCCCAATGAATGGTACTCTTGGTATAAAAGCTCCCATCTTCATTTCATGTTGAACACAGACCCAGATTATGAGTGTGAATTTTTACTGTGCTTATTTATATAGAAAATACTTCCCTATGTGTTGTCCTTCGGTTACCATAGACCAAGGGCCTGGACAGACTCAAACGACAGCAATTAAATATTTGTTTCATACAGGAAGTATAGCAGGAATTTCTCTGATACTCCTATGTATCACACTTTGCCTTATATTATGGTTATTTATGTGTTTATTTGTCTTGGCAGGATGAGTCAAGTGAAGAGATATTATTCATCTTTGCACCTCCTAAAATATACAGTGTTTTCCAGTGTTGATTTTTAATAAATATTTGTTGATATAAACAGAATTATATTCACAAATTATTTAGTCATTGGTGAAAATTGGCAAAGATGTCCAGAGTCTGGTTCTCTATAGAGAAGTTAGGATGACCAGCGTCTCCTAAGAATTTTTAATGCTTATAATGATTCTATAAGATAGGCATTATCATTATTACTATTTACCAATATGGAAACTATATTGGAGGTATAAAGAGATTAAGTAGCTCTACTGTTATGCAGTAGAAAATAACATAGCCAAGATGCATACTTCTATGATACCAGGGGCTAGGATCTTAACCACTCTACTTCTGCTCATGTTGGTTCTATCTGCATGTCTTTTGTAACTGTAAAAAAACCATTATACTGTGAGCTTCATGTATTATGGAAGCTCCATGTGTTATCTGATTGCCATCATAAAGCAACTGTGGAAGTTTAGCAAGGCAAGTATCATCTTTATACTATCAGTGAAGAAACTGAAGCTTAGAGAGGTTGTGATTTTCCCCAGACCCATAGAGTTCATAACTGGAAGGGCTTGCACTAGGATCATGCTCATATAATTCTTGGTCAATGTAGTTTCCTTATTTGTATTCTGGGGATAATAACACCTACATTGCCATATTGTGTGAGTAATCAAAGTAAAATACCTTACCACAAAATATACATGCAATAAATGTTTTCTTCCCAACTGTGTGTGTGTATGTGTGGGTGTGGGTGTGTGGGTGTATATGTACACACATATACATATTGTGCTACCTTTGTATTACATCATGACTAATATTGATATCATCTCTCAAAACAAAAGCATATTTCTCTCTCAAGATTAGGTTTAGAATTCTGTAATATTTCTACTTTGATAAAACTTGATTTTTTTTGATCATGTCATCTATTTTTTTCTTCTTCTATGATCAAGCTTGACCATTAATGATTCCACTTGATCATTGCTTACACTGGGAATATAAATATAAATTATTAAAAATATACTTCTTCCCAATTCATGGTCTGCCTCTATCATGCTCTGAAATTAACATTTGTAATAAGTGTTAGACCTTACATAACTTATTTTGCTGATGTAATTCTCAGATTCTTTGCTTCTGTTGTTTTTATACTTGATCATTAAGTTACCAAATCATTGAAAACTTCACTTGAACTTTATTCTAGATATTTTTATGTTTATCTATGGAATTTCACCAAGCTTATCTAGAGAGTCATCTTTCAATCTGTCAAATACTGGGGTCAAATTCTCAAAGTTTTGATTGACTTGATGTGTTTGTTGAATGTTTTTGAGATGTTGACCAGACTAAAAGTACCAGAAAAGAAAGTGAGTTTTGTCCTAAAAGAGTGAATATTAGGGGCAATATTGTATTCTGAGAGTCACATAACGAGGAGATAATGTCACTAATTTTACTAAGGTATAATTACTCAAAATTTCCTTGACTCCGAACATTCTAAACCTACTTCTTCATTTTAAAATAGGATTGTATTCATTTATTTATTTATGTTCAATGGATATTTATAGAGTGCATTTTATGAGGGCATGTAGGCAATCATTGGATAATAATAACAACAGCAAAACAACCCCTATACAATTACTGATGAAATTAAATTATATGAGATGTTTGATAAGGTGTAACATATGTGTGCCATAAATAGCTCATCATTTTGATATTATTTTGTGAATACTTTTAAAATTTCTAGAAAAAAATATTTCACTCATAACCATTTCAAATTTCAGTACATTCTTGCCTTAGGTTTTAATTTTTAATTGTGCATAATTACACATACATGTTTCTTAGACTATAACTTATCTGTAGATTTTAACCCAGTACAATGACTCAGTGCTGCATTTGTCTGCATGAACTGCACCAAATCCTGACTGATAGTAAATGAGCATCTGTTGTAAAATGCACATGCAAATCTGACTGATGAATCATGAGAACTAAATTCCTTTAGAAGTTTGAATTTTATTTCTTTAACTTTTGTTCTTGAGTCTTAGTGAAACTTCAATTATATAATTAAGTACTCCTGTAACTCTTGAGAATATTTTTCCACAGTTAAATTTGCAGATTTATGATCATTTAGCTAGCATTTTAATTTTAATTTTTAAATTTCCCTTATGAGGTAGTCCAGTCCATTTCCCAATTTTGCAACCACTGAAATAGAAGTTGAATGACTACCTTAAAGTTATTCGGGTTAAAGGCTGAATAGGGATAAAGAGCTCAGTCCAGTGCTTTTTGCTGGTTAAGTAGATCTTCCATTTTATGGCAAATGCCATGTTGTGTCTTTTCCTTCTTTCACCTTCAGTTTTGATTTTTTTCTAATGCCTATAAGGAGATATCATGTCCAGCCATATGTTTCAATAGACCTAAATAAAAAAGAAACACAAATCCAGAAGATATTCCTGTAGTTGAACAAAGGATGAAGTTCTGAGGAGTTGGGAGAGATTGGAAGAAAAGAGAGGTCACAGAGGGAGTTGCACGGTTATCTAGGAAATTTTGAAGGTGTAGTGACAGTGGGTATGTGATATGAAAGAAGAATTTACATATGAAAATGAAGATTGGCATTGAGGTATTTAGGACCTGAGTAAATGCACCAGAACATAATAGTTGATTCAAGTTAATCAGTAGAAATTGAGAGCATCTGATTCTTCTGTAGATCAACATCATCATAACTATTGCTTGAACTGGGTATCTTTCTTTTCCAATTTTTTACTTTGCATGGGCATAAGAACCCTATATTTAGGCAGGTGTTCAAAAACACATTGATGCAAAGTATGAGAAAAATTTCAAAACTCTTAATGAAATCAAATAACTAAATACATGAAGAGATATTCCATATAAATATATAGGAAGACTCAGTATTTTCAAAATCTCAGTTCTTTCCAACTTAATCTATACATTCAATGCAATTAACTTAAAATCCCAGCAAATTATCTTGTGGATCTCCACACGCTGATTCTGCAGTTTACATGGAGAGCCACAAGACTCAGTCAGAGTAGTATTGGAGAAGAGCAAAGTTGGAAGACTAACACCACCCAACTTCAAGATTGACTATAAAGCTACAGTAATCAAGAGTGTGGTAGTGACAAAAGAATAAACATATAAATGGCACAGAATGGAGAGTTGAAAGAGAGATCTATATAAATATAGTCAATCGAACTTTGACAAAAGACTAAGGACAATACAGTGGAGCAAATGTTGTCTTTTCAGCAAATGGAACTGAAACAACTGGACATCCACATGCAAAAAAATAAACCTAGACACAGATCCTATATCTTTCACAAAAATGAACTCAAAATAGATCACAGAGCTTAATATAAAATGCAGAACTATAAAACTCCTAGAAAATAGAAGAAACTCTAGATTAACTTGCACATGGTAATGGCTTTTTAGATGTAACACCAAATGCACAATCTATAAAAAAAATCATTCGTAAGCTAGACTTCATTAAAATTAAAAACTCCTGCTCTGTGAAATATAACGTCAAGAGAAGAAGACAAACCACAGACTGGGAGAGAATATTTGCAAGACACATCTGCTAAATGACTGTTATCCAAAATATACAAAGAACTCTTAAAATTCAACAATGAGAAAACAACAGGATTTAAAAATGGGCAAAAGGCTTTAACCATCTCACTAAAGAAGATATACAGTATTTACCCAAAGGAGCTGAAAACTTATGTCACACAAAATTCTGAACATGGTTCTTTATATCAACTTTATTCATAAATGCCAAAACTTAGATGAAACCAATGTGTTCCTCAGTAGGTGAATGGATAAATAAATTGTGGCACATCTGTACAATGGAGTATTAATCAGCACTAAAAAAAATGAGCTATTAAGCCATGAAAAGACAGGGGGTCACCTTGAATGCATATTACTAAGTGGAAGGAGTCCATCTGAAAAAAAATACATACGTATTATTCCAACTATGTGATGTTCTGCAAAAGGCAAAACTATGGAGATAATAAAAAGATCAGTGGTGACCAGGGTTTGGGGGCTGGTGGAAGGGATGAATAAGTGGAATACAGAAGATTTTTTAGAGCAGTGAAAACACTTTGTATGATACTAAAATAATAGGTAAATGTCATTATACATTTGTCCAAACCCATCAAATATACAACATCAAGAATGAACCTTAAAATAAATTATGGACTTTGGTGTGTCAGTGTAGTTCACCAGTTGTAACAGATACACCTCTCCAGTGGGGGGATGTGAATAATAGACTATGAATGTGTTGAGGGTGGGGGTTGATGGGAAATCTTTGTACCTCCTCGTCAATTTTGCTGTGAACTTTAAACTACTTTAGAAAATAAAGCCTTGGTAAACAAGACAACACCTAAACCCCCCACATTTTCAATCTCCTTTGTTCCACCAAGTAGAGATAAGATTCATTCCTAGAGTATTTGGCCATTCTTATAAAAAAGAAAGCTTCCAGAAATAAATAAAATAGCTCCAAAACATAAAATGCTATCTCTACATTTAGATACCAGATGCTTCTCATCTTTATGATGCCAATAACAGGTTGACCAATATTTTAATTCTCATATAGTTTATTTTGGTACTGTGAAAACTACACAAACATATGCATGTGCCTATAGATACCTCATACCTCTCCACACACGCACATATGCACATTGCACCATATTAAGACACGATTGAGATTAAAAATACTCTCTGTTTTGGGTTGAAATATATGAGATGGACATATAGTAAGTCCATTTAAAAAAAAGGACTTCTCATGAATCACCAGTGTCAAACAACATTTTTCTTAATTTTAATATTAAGTTTTTTACAGACATAAAAACCTAATGAGCTCCATGAATGTAGATTTTAATATAAATATAAAACAAAACAAATTTGAAAATCAAATGCAAGCAATGTTAATACCAGTATCAGAAAAAATTAATATAATTTTAATGTGACTGAAGCCCGAATTTATAGTATTGTTAAAAGCATTGTGGTTGTAGAAGTGACTGTCACGTGTAGATTTTGTTAAATTCCAGTGTAACGGGGTTCTCCCATTTTGTGCTGTGATATGGCTTAGAGCAAATGCTGCTGCTGCTTTTTTTTTTTCCATTAAGTCCACCCTTTGCTTGTGGCCTTCAACCCAAGTAGTGCTTTTTGCTGACATGTGTATTGTTAATATAGACATTAATGAGGACACACATTACCTGGCTGCAGAATCCAGATGACTTACATGTGCTTATTTTAAATATTTTGGATTATCATAGAAATAAGAGCCTTAAATTAGAAACACAAATTTCAGAGTGCCCTCAAGATTTTGAAAATATAACTTTTGACTTTTCTGAAGATAAATGGTACCAATGATTAATAGGAAATTATTACATTTTTCTTATGTCTCCATACACCATTCATTCTTTATTATTATTTCATTTGAATATAAATTCCTTTAATTTCCTTTAGAAAGCTATTAAGGTAATGCAAACAGGAGCTTTGGCTTCTTTTCATAACTTCTAAGAAAAGATTATGAAAGTTGCATATTGATATTGTGGATCCATCATAAACCTATTCTTTATATACTATAATGTATCTATAGTATATAAAATGTAATCTAGTCAGTAATAATGTGACAGAACTAGTTATTAAATATTTTGAGGTCCAATTTGTTTATGGATTTAAATTTAATTAAAACTTGGCATATTATGTAGTCTTTTTTTTACTCTTTAATATATTGAGTTTAATATGATAATAACATGAACTAAATTTGATTATTTCTAACCTTTCCTGTTACTCTGAATATTACTTTTGTATTATGAACAAAAAACCATTTGAATCACTGATTTATTATTAAAATATTTAGATCCATTTTTACTTTCACTCATATCACCACAGTAAACTCTTAGTGGCAGCCTGCTAATCTTTTTGTATTGTCTTACCACTTGAACATCCAAGTGGTAAGAAATATACAAATATCCTTGATTATTAATGTTAAAGACAGTCTGTGCCTTCTATGGTTTTGTGCAGGACATTGGGAATCCTTTCCTCCTTTTCTCTTATTCTGATAAATGGTAACATGTTTTTTAATTAACACTAAGCAATTTTACAACTACACAGCTGTAGTCTATGGCATAATACATTTGCCTTTATTCCTGTAGTGAGTAAGTTATAATGTTGGCAAATGCAAATAAATATTGTGAGTCTAATAAGTGCATAGTTTTTTTGCCTTAAATCATGGCTAGGTCCAGTTTTATAGGTCTTCCAGGACGTCTGACGTGGATCAAACTGATTTATTTCCCCTGAAAAATAAACTGATTCCTTATGGTGGGCTCCTTCTATTTAGCTGTGGAGCAGCTACTACATATTAATATTTTTATTGAAAATAAATTCTAGATATTTGAGCCTGCACATTTATACATTTATAGAGGAAAATGGATAATATTTTTCCCTTTAATGTGGTCTCCTATGCTGGTAATCAGTAAACATACATGATCATTATTAAAATGAGAATGTTGTTTATAATAATACAGGTTCCTGACAGAGGCCAACATACTATTATTTTCCTACTTTTGATAGCAATTACTAAAACTAGAAATATATATATATATGTTTTTTCTTTCTTTTTTCCCTTGCTATTATTTTCCTACCTCGGATTCTGCTTGGAGGCTCTTAGCAGCTTTTTTCAAGTGAGATGTTTTACACATAACAAGAAACAGCAACCAAGTAAGAACATGATGTTCTTGTGGTTACTTTATAGGTAGCACAGCATCTCAGGTTAATTGGGGAGGTATCTTTGGTAATGGTCTCATTTTAAAAATGAACAATAGAATGAATTTGAGATATGTTATTATGTTTCATTAATTATATTTTTGTTTTCCACTTATGCCTATTGTTTTTGCTATGATGTTCCTTAAGGCCTACTCTTATGCTCTATGAGGCGGCTTTTGCTCTTCTTAAGTTAGCTTGTGTGTGTGTGTGTGTGTGTGTGTGTATCTGCATTCCTATGCCTGCATTTTTACAGAGTGAGCTTTTGCCTGTCAAAGGGGCCTAGTGTTAACAGCTTCTTCCTGAGCCAAAGGGAAGTTAGAGTTGGATTTAAGACCTTGTAATCAGAGGAAAGAGTCTATGAGCTCCTCCAGCTGACCTGGGTTCCATTGTCTTGAACTTCATAAAAGTTGCTGGAGAAAATGATGAGATACTGCACTGCCTTTCATTCTCAAAGAATTGAAAGCCCCTGATGGCAATAAGGACCTGGGGAGATATAAGGCATTCATTCCTTGGGCATCTAAGTGCACAATTTTCTTGACATCACCACATATCACTCTGTACATTACATTGCCAAACTCCACATTTCTTGGTCTCTCTTCAGAGTCTTTTTGATTGGCCATCAATATGCAGAGGGAATGAGAAAGACTTTCTTGAATTTCCATAGCTATGCCCAACCTTCTTTTTAGTTCTGACATTGTCTTTGAAAACAAAATGATGAATTTGAGCATTATGATGTCTTGAATCCCAAAGATTCCTGTAAATTTCCTTCCTTGCTCTGTTCAAAGTGTCCATATTTTGTGTCTATTGTTTTGCTACATTAAGGAGTCCCAATGCATTTTCTTTCTGTATTTCTTTGCGCTAGCTTTTGTTATTTCATCTTCTTTCTTTAAGCTTTGTTTTATATCTGAGATTGAATTCTCAACCTTATAAAGAAGGATGGCCTTACATTTATTTTCCTTTATTCCCTTTCAAGAGTGGTCACAGCATGCATTTTAACTGTGTTATACTTGGCAACTGAGTTTTCAATGGCAGATGAGTTGTTGCTTTCTAATTGCATCATGTTGTATGGCTATATAGTTTTGTCTTCAATTAAAGATCTCAAAAACTATGCTTTTTCAAGTAAATTCAGGTCTATTTATTTTGAGTTAGATTACCCTTTGCTGCATTATCTCTTGGGAACTGGTGTTTTATTTTACTGAAATGTAGATTAAGTTCACTTAGCATATTTTACTGTATCTTTAATTATATACATCTAATATTAAAGAATGAAGCATATGGCCCAAATCTTTGCCTACACAGGACCTTGCAGGATTGTTGGGCAAAAAATGTAAGGACTTTGGGGAAAAAACCCTAATAATACCAATACTCTATTTTATAATACTGAAATACCATGGCTGTATTTTAAAAAGAGTCATGATAGGAGAGAGACCTCACTGGTACCAAATATAGTTTGTAAGAGTAGCTCTGTCTCTGTAATCGTATGATAAGTGAGATTATAGTTAAGCTATTTTGAGCTTATAAAACTATAATAATTATAAATTCCAGTTGGCTTGTGGGAGTAGAAAGGGAGATAACTATAAATTCAGAGTCAGAAGAAGTTTGGGACCAGAACTGACTCCAGAGAAAGGAACGGCTGCAGAGCTGAAGAGCACCAGAAGAGGCAGAGAGGTAGACATAGAGAAGGCAGTCTGAAGGTGGAGATTCTAGAAGAGAAGACTCGATAGTATATCCTGGGAGAGGGTCTCATAAACCTGGCAATAGGTCCAAACCAAATTCATCTCATGTTCAAAGCCAGCTTGCTCAGTTTATTATAATTGCTACAGGGGAAAGAGAAGTGCTTTGGTATCAGAGACCTGAGTTTGTAGGATGGCTCCAGCCACTTCTCAGCTATGTGACCGTGACCTGTTTTTCTCAATAGTGAAACAAAGGTGATAACTGTGCAGTAATGTCATAGGGATCATGGCTCCTGATAGGATTTTAGGTACAAGAAAATGCTCACTAAATGGTGACTATAATTTTTGTTGTAGTTCAGGAAAAGGAACTGGGTCTTGTGTGTTCTGGAGCTGTCAATTTTTAATTAAACCACTTGTGTTTTAAATATTCTACAATTTAGTATTTTTGCTTTTTAATATTTTGGCTTTCTTTTTCATGTTCCCATTACTACCACTTTCCTAATAAGGTTACAGTAAAAAATATGGAATCATTTCTTAGCTGAAACTAGGAGAAAAATAATTTGCTGTCAGAACAAGAGAGTTTAGTAACTTAGAGGATGGATGTAGGAGGGGGCATCAACTATCTGGCTGGAAAACGGAGAAATGGAGGGAATAAAAGATAACTGGCACAGAGAGGGGTAAAGTCAGGTGCAGTGGGATTTCCAGTCCATGTCCACTTGAGTCATTTGTTTCTTTATTTTTCCCCCTTTTCTCTGATTCTTTGTTGTTTGGGAAAGTCAAAGTGGAGCAAGTGGGTTTTGCTCTTAGGAGTGCTAGAAGAAATTACATTTGCCCAATGCATTGGATAATATATACACTCAAGAAACTTTTAAGTCAAGAATTGTGAGGGAAGAATGGGGCAGATTTTGGAGGTAAATCATGTGAGGACATGATAGGAGAGGGAAGAAAAGTCAGAGAAAGGGATTCTAAAAGTAGTGACTCCTAACCCTGCTTGTATATTACAGTCACTTATGGTCCTTCGAAAAAATATCGAGGCTTGAGCTGTGCACTGAGACATTTGGGTATAATAGGTCTTGTTGGAACCTAGGCATTGGTATTTCTCAAATTTCCTAGGTAGTTCTAAAGCCCAGCCAGGACTAAGAACCTTGGTGTAAACTAAGGGTGAAAGTCTAGGGCAGATGCTCTTCATACATGATGCAAAATGTTTTCAAGTCCTGTAGTAACAATATATTCAGATACTTATGAAATGATTACAGTGCTTCTACCACTGATTATTTTGATCATTCACTTTTCTTTCTTTCTTTCTTTCTTTCTTTCTTTCTTTCTTTCTTTCTTTCTTTCTTTCTTTCTTTCTTTTTCTTGAGTGCCTACTATGTGGGAGACCTACAGGCATTGGTTTATCCTCCTCTAGGTATTGGAACCTCCTTTCCTTTTGTTTTCCCAAAAGATGCAATATATTGATTTTGATACTCAGATTACGTACTATTTCGTTTTCCAACCATTATCTATTATTAATTTGTAATTTTCAAAGTACACATGTAAGGAGGTAGCATAGCCTATAGGTCACGTGGTGTATATATAAAAAAACCACTCCCTCTTAATCTCTAAGTCTTTATGTGATTCTGGGAATATGATGTACCTTCTATGAGCTATGATCGTCTGGGTTTTATTTTCACTGTTAGTGACCTTGGACATTTAACATTTCTCCTGACACCTTGTCCCTACTCTCCCTCACCCCACAACCCCAGTATCTCCAATAGTTTAATTCTGGCCTGGATTATGTATTGTGTTTTACATTTCCCCTCAAGAAAAAGTTCTGAGCTTGACCTCACCTCCTATTGGCCCCAGGTTTATGTCATATAATTAGTTAATACTGGTAGAATTTGATGCCATGTGTCTGACTGAAACAGTATCTTTATTGTAAAGTTACTGATGGTAAATCATCACAAATCTTTGAGTCCTTGAAAATTACTTCAGTACAATTCACGACACTAAAGAAATTAATATTGTCTGTGTGTGTGTTTCATGCCATTACTATAAAATGTATTTCAACAATAATAATACAAGTTCTTATTTTCTTAAGTCTTATCAAAGAAATGATAACTGTGAATTTACAATATTTATCTCAGGAGAAATTGCTTTTCTATAATCTGGGATTCTTTGGTAGCATAACAGGAAATAGTAATGATAATAATAAAACAAATAATTATAAGTAACATTTATTGAGGGCTTACCATGTGACAGAATCGGTTGTAAGTGCCTAACACATTTTTTTTCTGATTTAATTCTCATGATATGACATATAAAGCATATCTTAGTTAATATACAGTTGATAAGAAAAACGATGATGCAGTGCTTAAACATACATTTAATATTTTATAAATAGGGGATCGCTGGGTGGCTCAGCAGATTAGTGCCTGCCTTTGGCCTGGCGTGATCCTAGAGTACCGAGATCGAGTCCCACATCGGGCTCCCTGCATGGATCCTGCTTCTCCCTCTGTCTGTGTCTGGCTCTCTCTCTTTCTCTGTGTCTCTCATGAATAAATAAATCAAATCTTTAAAAAAAAATCTTATAAGTAGGAAAATCCTTGATTTCCTGAGTGAAATTCACATTTAATTAAAATCTCTTTGGTTTTGACCTCCAAATTATCTCCATTTTAAATCTAAACTTTAAAAAATTCTTAATTATAAAATATTTATATTCCATATTATCTGAGCTGAATGCAAAATTTTATATTATTTTATATTATAAACTGTTGTTTTAGGGAAGCACTTCTAATCTAGAAAAACATATTATATATATTTATTACACATTGCTTAATACACTTAGTAGAACAGAGAGCCAGCAGGGCACCAGTTTTCTATTGTAAAAAGAATGAAAGTAATAGGCTTAATATTTGGCCTAACATTTTGATAAAATGAAGATATCCTGGAAATATTATTTGCTTATTGAAGTTACTCTTTGAAATAGAGAAATAATTCTTTTCTCATACATACTATATATATATATATACACACTCTCTATATGTATATATACACTCTCTGCAAAGATGCACATTTGAGATGCATATCATGTGTATATGTGCTCTACAAAGATAAATATTTGAGGACTTCCAGTGTCTCAAAATGCCAGCAAGAGTGTTCTGAGACTTATTTAAAGGCCATTATATAGTTCTTTTAAGATGACCTTCCTTGAAAAGAGGGTTACATTTTTTCAGGGTTTGAAAGTTTTTTATTTTATTTAGTTTAGTTTTTATTGTCTTTAGCCATTGTAGTTTTAGAGTTTATAATAGTCTTGTGACTGATAGGTTCTACATGGTCATTAAACCACTATGAACAATAATTCATAGTGGTTAAAATGAAAGAGCATGAATTCAAGAAATAAGAAATATCCAATAAACAAATGATGTTTATAGATAGTATGGCTATTTTGGGGGTGTCACTGAGAAATGAAAAGGTATTGAATCCGTATCAGTGAAATAACCAAACATTTAATAAGACTCAGAACAAGATGATGGGCTGAGTACATTTATCTACTCTACTCTTGCTCTAAATTCCCAGAGCTGAAGAGAAAGATCTAAAACCAAGTACTAATACTTCAATATGCTGAAAAATAAAAATAGCTTCCTTCATTTTATGAGATATTCTTCAGAATTCTTGAAAAGCAAAAATAAGCCTGAGTTAGAGCAAAAGAGAACTAATAGCTAACAGTACTTGCTTTAAAGAAGAGTTGCTTCCAGGGAAATAGGATTTTCAGAGTGAACTTTCTCACAGGGCATGACAAGAAAGCTGGTACAGTAATATAGGGTTGCCAAATATATTTCCAAAAGAGTGGGATGTATACATTTTTTTATCTTGAACCATTTTTAAAAGCTTTTTAAATATATAATATACCTGCATATATTTAGGGTTTACAATTTGATAAGTTTTGATGGAGGAACGAATCTCTGAAACCATCATCATAGTCCTGATCATGCCCCAATCTCTTATATTTACCTTTCATAATTTTTCCTTGTCTTTTCCATCTCTTCAAGTAACCACTGACTTACTTTCCTATACAATGGATAGATACCTTTGCATTTTTTCTTAAAAGTATATGTTTGGAATCATAAACCATTTACTGTATTTTTTTTTTCTGGTTTTCTGAATGCATTATAATTACTTTGAATTCATCAAAGATATCATATGAGTAGCTCATCTTTTTTGTTAAGTAACATTATTTTTTGGGTATACCACAACTAGTTTATCCATTCATTTTTTTAATGGGCATTTGGGTTATTTTTAGAATTTGACTATTAAAAATGAAGCTAGTATAAGTATTTTTTAAAAATAAATATTTTCAACTTAACATAGTGAATAATTTCAGATAAATTTGAGAGGACTTTGCATCCATGAAATTCTTGGAAATTAAAAATTAGATGAAATTTAAAACTCTCTAATGGTGAAATGAATAAGATTAAAGGTGGACTGGAAGATAACAAAGAGATTTTTACAGAGTGTAATACAAAGGATGAAATGCGTAAAGAAAACAGTAAAATTGAGATATAAAGAAAAAAATTAAATGTTCAAATATATAATTAATAAGGTATTGAGAACAAAGATAAAGCAAAGAAATAATTGAAGGTATAATGAAAGATCACTTTAAAATACTGACAAAGTGTACACACTTTTGGTGAAAGGACTTGCTGAACATGAAATAAGATGAATAAGAGAAAACAGATCTGGACAAAACATGGTGAAATGTCAAAATATTAAGGATAAAAATAAAACCTAAAAATGTCTAAGAGGTAAAATAGACTTCTGTAAGGGGCCAAAGGCAGGCTACCCCAAGATGGGTCACTTTGGCATGAAGATTATTTTGAATTAAAAAGCAATCAAAACCCAGTAGATTCAGAAAAATCTCTTTACCTCCCCCTCAACTGCCTAAAACAATTTAAATAGAGAACCTGCTTTGGAAAGAGAGCTATCACCATGGATAACAACATTAAACCACAGAGTAGGTGTGGTAGACAGGGAGGAAATTGGCAAGGCCTGTTTGATCAAAGTTCTCTATGTCTCATTGTTCCTGAGTGGCTCAGCAAACATTTGTTTACCAAACATTTACTCTTTTTCATCTTCCTGTGAATTGCATTCCTTCCCCTTGAACTCCCAGACTCTTATCCTCCATCTCCTTAGTTCTGAATAACATATGGATTTCCATATCCACAGAGACATGGAAATTCCAAAGACAGAAAGATAAATAGGCCTGTGTGTCTGTCTTTGGAATTTCCATGTCTCTGTGGATTCTCCATATGCATGAAATTAAATTTGATTTTCTCCTCTTCTCATGGCAATTTGTTTCTTAGTCCAGCTAGAAGGACATTGAAGGAGATAGTATATCTTTCTCCCTGACACCTCCTGCAAATGAACATCACTTGTTATGATGCAATGAAGATTTTTAAACAAACTATAGAAATGATCCCTGAAAGTATAGTCTTAAAGATTTTTTAAAATAACAAAGAAAACTATAGGCTAATTCCATTAACAAATAGACATAAAATTAAAAAAAAACCAGCAATATAGTAAAATAATACTATGAATAATAATACATTGTGATTTACATATATCTTTTAAATACAAAAATAATTCAAATTAGGAAATTTATTAAAGCAATTTATTGCATCAAATTTTATTAGAAGAAACGTATATGATCACTCTGGAAAAAGTAGGAAAGAAAATAACACACTCATTCTTAACATGAATTTCTAGCAGAGTAGGACTAACCTGATGTGTCCTGAGTCTGATAAAAGAGGGCCTTAAAGTATACCCATCAGAGATCCACAAACATGTTCACAAGAAATCAGAAACACTTCCACTAAAGTCAGGAGTAAGATAAAAGATGTCATTTATCATAACTACTGTTCAATATACATTGAGCTTAGCTAATAATATAAGACAATCAAATGAACAAAAAGTTTAGTTACTGACATACCTTTCTATATTTTCTGCTCATTTTTTTTTCTGTAAACCTAAAATTGCTCTAAAAAAAAGTGATTTGCAAAGTGTTTTTACTAATTTAAACTTCCACTATCAATGATTAGTATTCCTATTATTTCAAATCACTAATGACATTTGGTATTGTCAGTCTATAATTTTGGCCAATTTGGTATGTAGAATGTTATCTTACTATGATTTTAATTTGAATTTCCCTGACCACTCATGAGTTGTAGCAACTTTTAGTATATCTATCTGTAGTTCAAATGTCCTTTTTTATGATATTCCTATTCAAGGATCTTGTCTATTTTTTTAAAGATTTATTTATTTATTTATTTAGAGAGAGGGGGAGAAAGAGTGAGCAGGGGGTCTGGGGGGGGGGATCAGAGGGAGAGAGAGAATTCTGAAGCACCTTCCTGCTGAGGGTGGAGGCTGACACCGGCTCCATTTCAGGACCCCAAGATCATGACCTGAGCTGAAATCAAGAGTCACTGCTTAACTGAATGAGCCACCCTGGTGCCCTTCAAGTATCTTGTCTGTTTTTAAGATTTGTATTACCTTCAATTTTTCTTATTAATTTAAGTTCTTTATAAAATTCTGAGTATAAATTCTATTGTTGTGTTGCAAATATCTTATCCTACCCTGATACTTGCCTTTGCACTTTCTTAATGATATCAGTTGATAACAGGAGTTCTTAATTCTAATTTTAATATAGAGTAATGTATTAATATTTCCCTTTCTAATTAGTACATTTTGTGTCCTGTTTAAGAAATATTTATCTACTACAGCTTCATAAAGATATTCTCCAACTTTATCATTTAGAAACTTATTGCTTGTATCTACATCACATTTATGCACATCATATCAATGTCACATTTATATCTACAGCCCGCTCAGAATTCATTTTTGTGTATGGTATAAGGAAAGGTCAAATTTCTTTTTGATACATAAATCCAGCAACCTAACACCATTTACTGAGAAGATCAGCTTTTGCACTTTGCACTCTGGAGGCTTCTTTGCCTTAAATGAAGTGTTCACATTTATACTGGAAAGATTCCAGACTGGGTACTATCTGTGCCTTCTGTTCTATTTAATTGGCCTATTTATCTTCCTTTGCTCCAACACCAAAGATCTGAATTGATGAAGATTTTAAATTGTCTTGATAACTAGTAGGGTAAAATCACTTTGTTCTTCTTCCTTAAGAATGTTATGCCTATTCTTTGCCCTTTAGATTCCCATATACATTTTAGAATCAGATTGTTAGTTTTCTATAAAAATCTCTTGATATTTTGATTGTGATTTATTAACTCTGCTGATCCACAGAGGAAAATATGACATTGAATTATCTAATAAGGAACATGTATATTGCTTCTTTATATAGGTCTCTCATTTCCACTGATACATTAGTCCTTTGGGGTAGAGATTTTGCATACCTTTTGTATACCTTTTACCTTTTTTTTTGAATTTGAGGTTCTTTATCCAATGAAATGATGTCTCTTTTTTTTTTTTTACAATTTGAATTTTCCTGTTTGCTAATGTGTATGGAAATGTAAATGCATCCTATGTTGTTATAAAGTACATGTATTTGGTAGCTGTAGGGTCTAATTAATAATGATTTCTGAAAAAATGCTGGTCACTGTATATACTGATTTGAGTATTAAGGTAATGATGAAGAACAGAGCCTTTACAGAGACTTGTTTTTATGTTTTAAAATTTGTTTATTTTGCAATGATGTCTATCATTGTTTTCTTGCTTTGCAGAGCCTACAATTATACTCTGTCTCTGCATGGGCATTAGAACTCAGCTCTAGTGAGCTGTGCATGTATAAAGTTCCAGGAAACCAAAAGACTACTGTGAGGCCTATGTATACTTTTAGGGCTCTGCATTTAAGTTGTCTCTTATTTTATGGCACTTTTGTATTATCTTTTATTTTATTTTGTCTTGGTGATGTATTAACTTTTGTTTTACATAGTATCCAGCATCCTTTTTGTTTGAAGCAGGATACGAGATTGCATCCACTCAACCCATCATGTTGCCAGAAGTCTTCTGCAATCATATTGTCAGATACGCTATTATTTCCTTTTGTTCTCCTTCTAAAAGTGTACATAACATGGTTTTCTTGGGAGTGAGGAAAAAAAAACCTTTACATAATCCATGGTTCATATTCCATACCAAGTTCACTAAACCACATTGTTGCCAACAATTTTATTTTGTTAAAAGCAAATAAGGTGTATATCTTTCTTCTTCATACCTCTGTTATGCATGTAATTTAAACTAACTTTGTAGGAGCAGTCAAATAAACAAAGAGCGGCATTTTGTATAGTATGACTAATATTTGTGTTTTCTATTTTCCTTTGCATGTATTTTGATGTAAAGTGTCACCAGAAAAGCGAGAACTGGACCAATCCTTTAGGCCCATGGTTTATTTATCTCAACACTTTTTCTTTGATAAGTATAAGAGTTGTTGCGGTAGAAATCAATTTTCGTTCCTATAATTTCAACTTCAGAAAAGTTAGGATTATATACCCAACATTCTAGTTTTGTCAATAACCTATTATAAATTTATCACCTAAAAATATATGGAAAGCTATATATTTGGGTTGTTTCACCAGTTGGGGGGATAAGTTTCATGAGCTTACTGCCTGCTGTATAAATTAGAACGTTACTTTTGTCGTCTTGTAACTATAGCTTTTAGGCTACCTAGGGTGCCCTTTAGTTCTGCTATTACAGAATTTGGTGAACCAGGTTGTAGTGGATGAACAGGAGATTTTAGACTCTATGTAAGGAAACTGCCATACAACCATTTAAAAATTATTATTCAATTGCATTTAAGCCTATATTTAAAATGTTGGGGAAAAAAAGTGTGACTACTTTGAAATTTTTATTTTCTGCCAGAAAACATTGAGTTTTGCTAATCACAAGTAAATCAGGCTTATTTTTTTTTAATTTATTTATGATAGTCATACAGAGAGAGAGAGGCAGAGACATAGGCAGAGAGAGAAGCAGGCTCCATGCACCGGGAGCCCGGCGTGGGATTCGATCCCGGGTCTCCAGGATCGCACCCTGGGCCAAAGGCAGGCGCCAAACCGCTGCACCACCCAGGGATCCCCCAGGCTTATTGTTATGGAAGAAATAGAGCCATTTTAACTGTGAAATGCATTTACCTAACCCAAGGCCCAACAGAAAAAGGATCAAAGAGAGAGGAGCTAGAAGAGGTAAAGCAAGAGACTCCTTCCTGTGCTCTTTCAGGGTCTAAGTGGTTGAGAGGAGTAATGAGAGTAAGAGAAATAATAATAATTTTTGTTTCCTTAGGATTTGTTCTTTCATTGCACCCACACTACAACTCCCCAACATTTCATCCAGTTGACCTATTGATTCTGGATTTTGAACAACGAACCCTTCCTGAGAGTATTTTGTGCCAGCTTACCCTGAGCTCTCCAGCTTCAGGGCCCTCCGCACTACCCAGCTGCCTTACTGCCCGCCCACAATTAGCTCTGCCCCAACTCTTTCTGCAACCATGCTACCTCACCGCCCTCACTCTCTTACTTCAGACCAGGAGCTTCTGCTCTGCTGCTACAGCTTCTGTCTCCAGTTTCCTTCTATTCTTTTCTCCTTCTGTCTGGACCCTGTGTAATCTACATTCCTTTTCCAATCCAAAATATTATCTCTTGGAATGATGCCCCATGCAAGTTCTAGTTACACAGAACCATCACCGCTCTCACTTCCTTCCATATCCAATTTAGCTTCTGTATTTTATTTTTATGAATAGCTCCTTATGGATACTCTCAGCAACTTTGCCCCACTCTCTTCCTATCATATGCACTTGTAAAAGCTCTACCTTTATTTGTTCCAGTCATCCATCTTTTCCATGTGCACCACAGAGCAACTGAAACTTCTGGTGGAAAAAAAGAATCACCCGCCTGGAATAATTCTTTTTTTTTTTTTTTAATTACCACAAACCTGAACAACACTTAATAATGCCTGGCAATACTTTTAGGTTTCCACAATAAATTGCTTTGCAAGAACTGTTTTAGAACATTTCCTTTCCCCTGACCTTCCTGCACCATACACACTCCCCACATCCTAAGCTGATAGCCTTCCTCGTACTCATTAATCAAATAAGAGCAGATGGCAAATACCTTGTTCTCCTGTTGCCAAGTCAACAAACTTACCTTCCTGGTCACCCATCCTCTTTCCGACTGTCTCCTTTCACAGCTGAAAAGATGTCCTTACTCCTATTAAGGTACGGCTTCTTCATTTGCACTTGCTGGCTCTAGTATTTTCCATTTTAATTTCAAAACTCTGCCTTTGACCTAACATCCTGTGCTTAGCTGTCACTTCATTTTCTGTTTTTTTTTTTAATTTTTAATTTTTTTAAATTTATTTATGATAGGCACACAGTGAGAGAGAGAGAGAGGCAGAGACACAGGCAGAGGGAGAAGCAGGCTCCATGCACCGGGAGCCTCACGTGGGATTCGATCCCGGGTCTCCAGGATCGCGCCCTGGGCCAAAGGCAGGTGCCAAACCACTGTGTCACCCAGGGATCCCTTTCTGTTGTTTTTTAAAGCAAAACTGTATACCTGACTCTTAGTTACTCTCCAACCCACTCCAATTTGGCTTCTTTCCATACTGTTCCACTGCCACAGAATGGGAGTCATCAGTTGTCATATTATGAACCACAAAGGGCAGTCTTCTGTCCTCATCTCACTGTAGTTTTTGACTTTTTAGAAGTATTTAACTCCGCCAACTACTCATTTTGGAAAAAACTTTCCTTTTTGGGCTCAGATGAAATGATTTTTCTCCTGAAATGACTTTCTCTCTCCTCTCCTCCTTCCTAAGTGGCAACTTCCATCAGTCCCTGTAATGGTGTCCTGCTCCATTTATCCCCACCTCTAGCTGTGTTAGCGCCCCCTCCTGGGTCCTTTTCTTTCCTGTGCTTTCCTTAAGTGGCTTAAACCACTTGAATAGAAACTATAAACTGATAACGCTCACCTTTTGTGTCTTAAACTCTGATTTCTGCTTTGAGCTGCAGACTCAAATATTCAATCACCAACTTGACATTCTCCCTTGGAGATCTAATAGACATCCCCAGCTTACCTTGTCACGAATGTTTGTGTCTCCCCCAATTCTGAAATTGTTTCCGTATGACATTCACACAATAATTAAAGGCAGTACTTTTCTCACAGTATTTCAAGCAGAAACATATGACTCTTCCTTGGTTACATTTTCTAATTTATCCTCCTTATCCAAACCATCAATAATTCTTATTGATGGAAATACTTCTCTGTCTATAATGCCAGTGTTGTCCTTTTAGATGCGGCAACTGCATACAATATACAAACTGCACGATCATCATTGTTCCACTCACCAAAATATATCTCAAAACAGATTTCTCTCTTACCCTTACTGCCACCATACATGAGTTTTCATTTGGACTGCTGCTGTGGCTTCCCAAATGGTCCTACTACGTTTTCCTTCATTTTATTTTACATACGACTATCAGGATGATTTTCTAAAAACACAAATTGCATTATGTTTCTTCCTCAAACACTTTAAAAACACCTTGTAAACTCCCATATGATTTGGCCCCTATCTGTCTATTGGACCTCATCTTGGCCACTGTCTCCTTACTGGTTGCTTTCCAAGTTCCTTCTTACTTTGGCCTTCTGTTCTCTTAGCCTAAAATATACTTTACCTCTCAACATGCCTGGATACCTCTTTTCTTTCATTTGTAAGCCCCCAAATCCTATCCCTTGAGAAGCGTTTTCTGTCCCACCTGAAGCACCTCATCTTCATCTTCACGGACTTCTCGGCTACAGAACAATGACTATCACTTTCATAACATTTATCACAATCTCTTGTTGATATAAGGGTACCACTTGCCAGAACTACTTCCTGCCCCAGGACAGTGACTGCCTTTGTACACTGGAAAGAAAAGAGGACTTTTTCTTGCTTCTTTTGCTGATGTGGATTATTTTGGCTGGGGTTTTGGGGTTTCTTTGACGTTCCCAATATTTGGAACATGTAGTTGTCTTCTCTTGTTGATATAAACATCATACATTTTTTTCCTCTATATCTTCTGTCATTGTGTGAGATCCATAAAGATAGGGGCATTATCTTGTCACCTCTTATACTTAACTCCTAGGATAGCATCTAGGACAGCTGCTCATATTTATGGAATCAAATATTTTTGAGTGGATAAATGGCACTGCGAGATAGTTGCAAAAGTATTACTGTGTCTACTTTAAAGTTTAGGCTTAATGAAATTAGATCACTTGCCCGAGGATATATAATTGGGCCATGATTGACTCAGATTTCCAGGAGTCAAAACCTATTTCTATTGGGCTGTGTTGGATGATACAATTTCCATAATAGTTCAAGGAAATCATGTTAAGACCTTATAGAACTATCTCATATTTTTGATGCACAGGAAGATGATTGGAAAAAGATCAGAAAAACTGTTCCTTTGGACACATGGCATCATGAAGAAAAATGTAGTACCTGCTTTTGATGAAGCATGGGCAGCTATGCATGGTACTGATGAAACAACGCATTTATTTTAGACCTAGTATCTTCCAGGAGTGGCAAGCTCTTAGGAAAGAACCAATAAATGGATTAATGGAGGAACAGCTAGAAAACTACATTAAGGTAGGTTGACAGTTGGCTATGTCACAAGGTTATGTGGATAGAAATAGGAAAGACAAAGTCATTTGGGGCCAGCACTGAAAGTCAAGTGAACTTAAGAGGACTTGGCAGTTACTCAAGAGCAGAAAATTAGTTATTATAAACAGAGACATTCCAGAAGCTTGTAAATCCAAGCAGAAAATCAGAGTTTGGAGCTAAGATTTCCTTGACGCTCAAAGAAAAGAAACTCTGGCACTCTTGATAGCTGATTTAGAAAATTAAGTGAATCAAATAATTTCAGATATCAACTGAGGCAATGCAAATTAAGTGGATATAATAGAAGCAGCAATGGAAAATAGAGCCGTGACCTCATTTCCTTTGGCAGAGGGATTTTGCCTATTTTGAAAACCTTGGTTTGTGTGAGAAGGCAGATAGAGCCCCAGGTGTCAAGAGATCCTGATAGATTACAACAGGGACACAAAATTATTCCTTTCAGCCCCATCAATTAGGAGAAAACAGCACAGTGGTCTTGGCACTATCAATATTTTCATTCTAACTTTAAATGAATACCATCTTTACAGCAAATTTCCTTAATAATATTTCTTATTTATTCTGTTGTCTTAGTAATTGCTTTTGCGTAGCAAAAGCAAAACTGTTTGGAGATCATTGATCCTAGTTTTATTGCCAGTGTTTTAGGATATCTTGACTATCTGATAGATTGCTCATACAATTTCCTAAAATTGTAGATATACATTTCTGCAAAATCATATTAAATTGGACACAAGACACTTTATCTTTCCAGATCTCCCCTGCCCTTTTTGCTTGTCTTCATAAAGGAGACCCTTAACTATTTTTGCTCCCTGTGTGGTTAGTTTTAGGTGAGATCCTAGTGCCCACTTATTTAGTCAAACACTAATCTCGATGTGACTAAGTGTTCTCCATGCGAAGGTATTTTGGAGATGATTAACATTTACAATTCGTTGACTTTAAGTAAAGACTGCTCTCCAAACTGTGGGTGGGATTCATCCAATCAGTTGGAGACCCTAAGGGCAAAAACTGAGGTTTCCCAGACAATTCTGCCTTAAGTCCATAACATAGAGGGACACCTGGGTGGCTCAGTGGTTGAGTGTCTGCCTTTGACTCAGATCATGATCCCAGGGTCCTGGGATCGAGTCTAGCATCAGGATCCCCGCAGGAAGGCTGCTTCTGCCTGAAGCAGAAGCATGTCTCTGCCTCCCTGTGTCTCTCACAAAGAAATAAAGAAAAAATATTTTTAAAAGAAGTCTATAACATAGAAATCCTGCCTGAGTTTCCTGCCTGCCAACTTGCCCTGTGGATTTCAGACTTGCTAGCTCCTACAATTGTGTGAGGGGATTCCCTAAAATAATGTGTGTGTGTGTGTGTGTGTGTGTGTGTGTGTCCGTCCTATTGGTGTTTTTCTGGAAAACTTTGATGTACTTTCCATGTGTGGATCTTACCATGTACCTGTGTGTCAGCCTGGACTTTTGTTTTGGGTATGAACGCATCCTAGATTTCTCTAAGAGTAAATGTTTTTCTTTGTTAGCTTTTAATAACTTTATTGGGGATAACTTACATTTTCTGCCCCTTTGGTGATAACATGCGTTAGACCATCCTCTTTGAGAAACAATCTTATAGTAAATTTTTGGTAGTCCTCTAGGAGTATAATTAATGATGTCTAAGCTATGCCCAGGCATTTGTGCTTGTTCTTATCTTACAGACTAATTATCCTCAGTGGCCCTCCCTGAAGTATTTCAGAGAACAATAAAGCTTTCCAAAAGTACTGACGAATGTACAATGCAACGAATCATGCATCTAATGAACATTGAATCATAATGGATAACTCATAAATTTTCACTGTAGGTGGTTTACATGATTTTTGCTTATATTGAAACTTTACCTGTCACTTTCTTTATCTCAAACACATAAAGTGAAATACTTCTCTAAGTTTCCCCATTGAGCTGATGTTTTACTGTCTGAAAAAGCACATCTTCTGCAAACTTAAGGAATTTACTCTATGTTGTTTCATCCTGATTACTTAAGAAATTCTCATCCCTTGTGGACATGGTGGTTTGTACTTCATTCTCTGAAGGAGCCACTGCTTTTCTCCACATTGCTGTCTCTTTAAAACTCAGTTCTTCATCTAGGGTTAAAACAGACCTCTCTAAATTCCTGGTGTGCTTCAATTGTATTTTTATTGTTGTAGTCTATTCAATTTTATGACCATTTTTTGAGTACTCAACAAATAATAATTAATAAGGTAACCTTGAGTACAGAAAGATAAATAGATACAACAAGATCAAAGTCTAGTGTTAAAGGATTTGGGGAACTAAATAAATCACATCTATTCGTTTTCAACATACTTATTTTATGTTTCAAAGTAGTCAGACCTGATATCTTGCCATGTTTCTTTTCCTTTAGAGATTATGCCTGCTTCAGCATACACTGAATTTACATTTATTATGAAGCCAACTGGCTTTCTTAGTACGAAAGTAAGATTCATTGGCCTGTACCTCTTTGGTAGTTCCTGAAATTCTTATAGATAGAGATATCATTAGTGTTTCAACAAACTTCCACATAACAGATTGTCTGATTTAGGAAGCAAGTAAACTGATGACTTTTCAAAGATGTAAAGAAGATACTTTGTTTCCCAAATGTAGAAAAGTTATTTGTTAGTTCAGACAAATGTTTGCTGCTGGTGTTAATATTATAAAAGTCAAAGAGAGAATATTTTATATATTAAAGGAAAAATGTAAAGGAAGCATTAAGTAACACTAAGATATATAATACTGCATATTATAATACACTAAGTACAATAAATGTATATGTATATACTTACATATATGTAACATACATAATATTTATTTATGAAACAGAATTTGCCAATGCTGACAGGTGGTTTAAACTGAAAATATGGGTTAAAATAAGAAAATGATCTATCTTGAACAGGATTTTGTACATTAATAATAAAAAAGTAACATAAGCAACGGAGAATAATGGAGAAAATACGTTATTCTTTAATGCACATAACTGGAATGTAGTGGGATGATTCTTATAAGGAATGTCAAAATTAGTAAGTGCAGTCTGCATGGGAAAGAATAAAAGAAAAGAAGGGTGGCAGTTTGTGCCAAAAACATTTACTAAGCAATTGAGAGTCCTTTTGAAATATGCAAAAGAAGATAGTTTGAACAAGCCCGCAAGCAAGAAAAGTTAAGTCCTCTTCAGATATTCTTGTATTGAGTTTAAATTTCATATTGGTTTTATGGACTATTTTTCCTAAGAGGTGTTTTTTCTATTTTTTTTCTACTTCTTGGAGCTCTGGAAAGGACTGGTTGCAGTAGCAACATACCATCTATTATTTTCACTATTTGAAAAGAAGCCTATGGAAAAAAATGGAAGGATTCTAAGACAATTTTGCCGAACTATGTAGTTTCCATGTTTCTACTATTGGCTATATTAGGGCAGAAGTAAGCTGCTTCAGGTCTTCATCACTATTTCTCAAATACCCAAAATATATCCCTTCAGTAGACTAGTCTCTCTAAATCCTTTAACTTACTTCGTTGATCAGACTGTTTGCCTGCCTTAGCTTAGCACTCTTATATGACTGAGGTATCTCTCATTTTAAATTGCACCTTTTAAAATCCTACTCACCCTGCAAGCACCCGCTATCTACATCTTCCCTTGTGAACCTCACTGCAACCCCCATACTGACTCCCCTCTCTTTTTTCTCATAGAAATCTTATAGAACTTAATGTCTGTATTACTCATAGTTGTTAACCTGGGTCGTAAGAAGCAGCAGGCTAAGGAAACAGGTTGGGAATTAAGAAACTGAGTATAAAATATGGAGATAGACTGGATACATAAATACACACACGCACATGCACACACACACACACACACACACACACACGGAAAAGCAAGACAGTGAGATCAAAGTATATGTAAACCACCAGAAGACCAGCAGGATTTGAAGGGAGGGTGTTATAATAGCTGTCAAAAGTTTAAGAAGAGATTGTCTAGGAAAATCTCAGCTTTTCATATTTCTAAAGCTATTTTTTAGTGAATTTTAGGTCATAGTTTTTACTGCCACAAAACTCAGCACCAGCAGTTTACTTAGTAGGTATTCAGTAAATCTTTTTTGAATAAATGAATGAATAAATCACAGGATTCCTCCCCTATGTTTACAAAAGGATGCTTATCATTCATGATACTTGAATACAGGACCGATTCAATTCTCTTTGGGATTCTAAGCTTTCTGACTGGCTCATTTTGGGGTGAGGAGACATTTCTTATAGAATCATGAATACTAGAGCTTGAATAAAGTCATATTTCCTCATTCAACCTTCTACAAATAAAATTCTTTTAGGGCTAGTGATGAGGGATACGTTAAAGTGTATATAACAAGCCCCGACCTTAAGTATATTCTTCATGGAAAAAAAAACTTTCAATGATAGATTAACTAGTGAAAAATTCTTATTTTTTAAATACAGATAAACAAATAGTCATTAAATGCCTTTGTGTGTGTGTATCAAAGGCTCTATGCTAGGAGTAGGGATGGGTTATGAATAAGACATACAAGAAACCTACCATCAAATAGGTTATCTTCTGATTCTGAAACAAGAAAATGGTGGCAATTTATGTGGGTTTTCATTGACCTGGAGGCTAATTATGGAGACTTCTAATTTATATCACAGTGAAATTGGGCCAAGAAAGGATCAGGAGCTTAATTCTGTCCCTGTGCGTATATATGATTCAGGTACATGTTTTTTTCTATTCTGTTGTTAAGCAAAGTGCACCTGGGTTACTGTTTGCTTAACTTGAATGTGTATGTCTCACTATGCCTGTAAATCTTTTGTATGGCTCCATGTACTATGGGTAGGAATTTCTACTCCTTGGGATTCTATTCTTCATTATGTAATTTTAAAAAATTAACTATCTCAAACATACAAAATGTTTAAAAAAATGATATAACCATCAGCTACCCATTTAAGGAGTAAAGCCTTAATTAAGAACACATCGAAATCTTTCTATATATTTGCTATGGAAGACTAATTGACACAACATGAGAACAACGAAAATCAATCCATTACTAAGAGCTGTTGCAGTAAAAAGCATCAAATATTACTAAGCCCTAATTCGAGTTAGGCAATGGGGATACAAAAGGAATTGGTCTATGCCCTATGGCCTCTTTTAATTTATTTTGGTGGGATATACCTAGAGAAGTTCTGTTAAGAATTCAAGGATGGGAAATAGATTTCACATCATGCCTCAATAACGATAGGTTGATAATGGTTGTTTGCAAAGCTGTGTCAAAAAGATCCCACCAAATGGCTTAGCCAGAAAGAGTATCAAGAGTGACTAGTGATGTCTAGCATATGGACACAACAGGAAGGACTGAAGAAGCACTGGAATTGTGTTTGGAGCATTTGTCATTGTCTAAGAGCCTACTCATTGGTACAGTCACTGAAGCACAAACTGAAGTGAACCATTATCATGGGAGAGGTAACATTTGAGTTGGCCTAAAATTAAGAATTAATTTCAATGAGTAGAAAAAAAGGTGAGCAGAGATGAGAAGCTGGCAATATGTGGGCCATTGGAGGTTACAATGTGGGCCATTTTAAGCAGTTACATTAGGCTAGGGTAGGAAATATAATAGGTGAACTTTCTAGAAGAGAAAGTTGAATAGTCTTCTCTCTAAATTTCTGCTTAGATCCTAAGACTGAGAACCAAACAACTACATGGCAAGTATTCCCATATCTCAAATTAAGATGTTAGACCACTTAGGCAAAACTTGCAAGTAAGGTATCCAAGAATTCCCACAAAAAGCCCTAAAGAGCTTAGGAAGGCTAACAGTGTTTGGTGTCAGAATTGTTGAGATGCTCTCAATCTCATCCCTGCCCTCATGGGGATACAGAGGCATACTGACTGCTTTGACTTGTCTCGGTTGCAGGGGTTTCTGTCAACCAAAGAGCTTGGAATGAGGTTGGACATACCTCTTGGATGGTGTCATTCAGGTTGTGCAGCATTCAGACATAATTCTCTGTCCCTCTCAGAGAGTCTGTCAACTGTTCAGGGGTAGAGAAGATGGATGTTATGAACACTTGAAAAATACCAAGAGGAGAGAAGGCTGGGGTTTATTTCTCTGACAGAGAAAAGAATTGTTTTTATATTTGTTTAACCCACACTTGCACGATTTGATGGATCGGAGGTTTGCACAAATGTTTACTAATAACCAAAAAGAACTTTATAGAGATTCTTCTGGCTGGCATGCCCTTAGAGCCTATCCAAGAAGCCTGAGTGGGGAGGGGAGAAGAACTCAGCAGAAACTTGTGGGTGATGCACAGAGAACTTCCCAAGAGCTAAGGGAAGACTGAAGTAGCCATTCTGAGGAACTGTATTCACCTTGCACACAGAAATGCAATTGTGGAATTTCCAGTGATGAAGAGGAGGGAGGTCTCTGAAATATACCTAGACCTTCATACCTTGGTCAGGATTCTTCACTGCAAGATTAAGCAAACAGGGATTTATTGCAAGTTATTTTTATAGTTCACACAATCTTGGGATTTACAATAAACCAATTTTGAATACTATAAGGCTAGAAACATCAGTAACCAGGAGAAATCACCAACCTCATTACAGAACTGTCTTTTGTATCAGAAAAATTACTGTTGGTGTTCTCATAGATTGATGCTTACAATGTCAGACCAAATTCTCAAACCTCTGCTAGAGTTATCCTGAAGAATCAAATGCCTCTGCTTGCAAGAAGAGCCCATTTCCTCATTCATGGTTGCTACCTCCTATTTCTCACATTCTCTGGCAAGCATAGAATTTAGGATCCATCTACAACCCTAGCTGTGAGCTGATGGTAATGTAGCGGTTACTGTTCTAACCTGGTTAGTATAGGAAGGATACTTAAAAAAAAAAAAAAGTTTAGTGAAGGCGCTAAGCCAATGAAACTCCAGTATCTACCATATACTTCAAGAAAAACAGCTTTAGAGATTTTAATAACCAGAAGAAGCCAATGACAAATCACAATATGCTTATGTAGGAAGACAAGTAAGCATTTTCTGCTATTGATTTCTAATTTAATTACATCTGAGCCAGAGAATATATTCTGTATGATTTTGGTTCTTTTACATTTTTCCATTTTTGTTAAATGGCTCTGTATGTTATTTGGGGTATTGAAATCTTTTATATTTAATATAATTGGTTGGGTTTAAATCTAACACTTTCATATTTGTTTTCTATTTGTCCCATTCCTATTTTTATTCTTTTTCATTCTTGTCCTGAACTCTCTTCTGGATTAATTGAATTTTTTTTTATTTTAAATATATATATATATATTCAGTATTCCATTTATCTCCACTGTTTGCCTATAGCTGTTACTTTTTGTTGTATTCATTTATATTGTTTTAGAAATTCTCTATGGCTTACAGTATCAATTTTAACTTGTCACAGTATACTTTCAAATAATATGTCACTTACATCTAATGTGGGAATCTTGCAACGGCTCAGATCCATGCCCTGATTTTATCTTTTACTGTTTTGTCCAATGATTGACTTCTACATGTTGTAAACCCAAAAATACATCGTCATTATTTTCACTTTACGGAGTGGATTTATCTTTCTGTTTAACTTTTTATTTCGAACTGATTTTAAACTTCCAGAAATGTTGCAAAAGTAGTACAGAGATTTCTTGTATAACTTTCTTTTAGCTTCCCTGAATGTTATTTTTTTAAAAAAATATTTATTCATGAGAGACACACAGCAGAGAGAGAGAGAGGCAGAGATACAGGCAGAGGGAGAAATGGGCTCCATGCAGGGAGCCTGACGTGGGACTCAATCCTGGGTCTCCAGGATCAGGCCCTGGGCTGAAGGTGGTGCTAAACCGCTGAGCCACCCAGGTTGCCTACATCCCTGAATGTTAACATCTTACATGATACAGCACATTTTCTTAAGACCAGGAACTTTGCCTTGGCATGGTGCTATTAACTACAAATCTTATTAGAATTTTCCTTGTGTTAGAGATATTCAAAACAAGAAAAAAAAACCTAAATTCACCCATATAGTAATCATATTTTATATTCTTCATTTCTTTGTATGGATACAAATTTCTTTAAGGTTTATTTATTTGAAAGAGAGGACGAGAGAGAGAGAAAGTTGGGGGAAAGGTATAGAGAGAGGGAGAAAGTCTCAAGCAAACTCCCTGCTGGGCATGGAGCTTGATGCAGAGCTCTGTCTCACAACCCTGAGATCACGACCTGAGCCAAAACCAAGAGTCAGATGCTAAGTGACTGAGCCACCCAGGCACCCCTAGATACAAATTTCTACCTGATATCATTTCATTTTGCCTAAAGGGCTTCCTTTATCATTTCTTATAGTGCAGATATATATATTCTCTCAGCTTTTTTTTGAAAGCTTTTTTTATATTATTACATTTTTAAAGGATATTTTCATTTTATATTGATTTCTAGATTGACAGGTTTTTCTTTCATTTCTTTCAAGATGTTATTTCAGTCTTCTGGCTTTCATGTTTTTGTTTTGTTTTGGGGATGAAATGTGTGATTATTATTTTCTTGTTCTCTTTTCCTCTGATTGCTTTAAGAGTTTATCCTTATTACTCATTCTCAGAATTTTCATTATGATGTGTCCTGTGGTTTTCATTGTATTCATCTTCCTTGGGGTTTAACCTCTTAAATCTGAGAGTATATAGTTTATATGGAATTTGGAACATTTTAGTCATTATTCTTCAAATTTTTTTTCTGATATCCTCTCTTTTCTCCTTCTAGGACTTCAAATATCAATTGATAATGTCTCTCATAGGTCATTGAGGCTCTATTTCTATTTTAATATTTATTCACTGCTTTATTTTGAAAATTTTTCTTATGTCTTCAAGTTCACTGATATTTGTTTCTGCAATGTCTAATTTACTCTTAATCCCATTCAATGAGTTTTTTATTTCAGATCTTACATGTCTCGTATTTAGAAATTCTATGTGGTTGTTTACATATCTTCTATCTTTATTTTATTCATGATTTTCTTTAAATTCCATAATTTACTTCCATCATCTCTCTTATTTCTGAGTCTGGTTCTACTGACTGCTAGTTATGGATCTGATTTCCCATATTTTCCTACCTTTTTTTCAATGTCTGAATTTTACATTGCTTAGTGCTGGATTTTTTTTTTTTTGAGTGTTGTATTTTGTTCTGGCAGAGAGTTACAGTGTATGTATGTGGCTTTAATTTACTTAGACTTAAAAAAAGAATTTTAGGTTATAATTAGAATGGTTTGGTCTAAGGATGGTTTAGTCCTACTGCCTAGGTGTGGATCTTCTGTATCTCTATTTCATAATTCAGGAGTTAACACAATCTCTTTTCTGACTGATGGTAACTTGATTGTCTCCCAGTCCTGTGTGAGCTTTGGGAATTGTTTAGTTTATGACTTCTAGTTATTATTTTCCTTCTTGTTAAATTTTACCTGGTTTATGCACAAATTAGTATTTATTTTTTTATTTAAATTTTACTTAGTTAACACATAGTGTGATATTGTTTCCTGAAGTAGGATTCAGTGATTCATCACTTACATACAACATCCAGAGCTCATCATAACAGGTGCCCTCCTGAATACCTTTCACCCATCTAGCCCATCCCTTCACACACATCCCTTTATCAACCCTCAGTTTGTTCTCTGTTAAGAGTCTCTTATGGTTTATTTCCATATGTTCCTCTGTTTTGTTTCTTAAATTCCACATATGAGTGAATCATAATGGTACTTTTCTTTCTCTGACTTATTTCACTTAGTGTAATACACTCTAGTTCCATCCACATCATTACAAATGGCAAGATTTCATTTTTTTGATGACTGAGTAATATTCCATTATTATCTCTATCTATCTATCTATCTTCTATCTATATCTTCCATATTTATTCATTCATCAGTCAATGGATGGTTGGCTCTAATACAAGTCAATATTTAACACTAGACTTAAAGGCAAACCTGAGCAAGTTTTTGAAGCCCCTTTTCTGCGTATATCCCTCGGTTCTAGAAACACACCCTTCTCCTCTATCTCCCCAAATTTAATCTTTGTATCCTCAACTCAGTACGACTACTTCCTCTGCTTGTTCAGAAAGTACCTTTAAGCAGGAAGAATGTTTGTGTTATTCTCTTGTGTTAATCTCAATTCTGTATTCCCTGTATAAACATCATCCAATGTCTAAAAATCGTTGTTTTTCCCTTTTTGACCAGTTTTATATTTTTTTATTGTGGAGAGTTTAGCCTGTTCTAGTTACTACATGATGAACAGAAGCAGAACTTCACTGGATAATTTTATATGGGATTGTAATATGTTTTCTGTTTTTAAAGTGCCATTTTCTAGTGTCTTTGTGGAGAATAGACTTTTGAGGATCAGGGTAGATGCAGAGAGATCTTTAGAAATCTCTTGCAGTTGTGCAGGAGTGTGGTGATGATTATTTGGGCTAGCATGTTTTCAGTATATTTTATAAGAAGCAATTGGTTGTTTAAGGATATATTCATGAGGTGGGATTGATAGTTTGCTGGTAACTTGGATGTGTGAGGGAGGAGTAGAAGAGGACTCAAGAATAATCTCTAAGTACTTGTTATGGAGCAATTGAGAGAGTAGGAATATATGAAAGGAGTGAGTTTAAGGGAAAAAGTTCTTTTCTGAACAGATTAATCCTAGGGAGTGAGCCTATCAGAAATCCAAATTAGATATGCAAGTTAGCAATCTTATGTAAAGATAGATTATGAGAACAAAATTTTGGAAAGTAAGAACATACCATTTTTGCAGGCTTTGTTATATTGACTTTCATTGCGAATTTTCAAGTAGGAGATAAGTGTGCTATGTTTTCCAATATATCCCTGGGCTCTTGTTTCTAACAGATAACTTGTGGGATGAGTATTTTGTGGAATATATTTTGGAAATTTTGCACTGGGCAAAGGGAAGCTAGTGAATGTTTTAAGGCAGGTTACATGGCCAAAACATTTTAGAAGGGTTATTTAGGCAGGACTATGATTTAATGAGAAAGAGGCTGGAGGTCTAAAGAACAGATGGAAGCCCGTTGATACCAACACTTAGACATTTGAGGATGAGGGTCTAGATGAGGGATGACAGTGGGAGTCAATATGAATATGTAGATGGAAGAGAGCATGTGAAGGGCAAAGAAATATCAGATAATGATGCTTAATTTTAAAACATATGTAACCCAGATTAATGCCATAGCAAGTTTAAATGAAAAAAGCTGAATATAGGTGCCATTTAATTAGAAACTGTTCTATGGCTGTTTATATTTACCTATCACCTATCTTTTTTTTCCTATCACCTATCTATCTATATTTATATACCATAGGATAAAACGAATGAAGTAATTTATCCAAGATCACATGTCTAAAGTTGGAACAATAACCAAGTGGTGTTATAATTAAGATTTTCTGGACTTTACACATTAATTAAAAGAATATGAGCAATTAAAAATGTTTACTGTGAGATATGCATGAAACATCAAGGCCTACTAGAAGGAGAATTACATGAAGTAATTTAAATAGAACACTTAAGTGCTAAGAAGGTATTTTCCTGATAAAAATATATGATAGGTAATAGGATGTTATATGATAGTTATATATAATAAGACATAAATTGATGTGAGATAAATTAGAGAGTACAACTAAAAGCTCTTTAACCTTCTAAGTTTTATTTCTAAAAGCTGAGGCTGCTAGCATTAGACAAACTTTTGAAAACAAAGTGATGATACAAGTGACTAATACAGAATTAACTGAGATTCATATTACTAGAATATTCATATAATAGCAACAAAAGCAAATGATTGAGATACAAGTGCCAAACACAGTAGATAGTTTTCTACATTAATTGAATAGATAATTCTTTAGTGCTATGTGCTAGGCTCTGTATAAATTCTATATTTTCTGTACAATCTTAATTCTTTTTAAAGATTTTATTTATTTATTCATAAAAGAACAGAGAAAGGCAGAGACATGGGCAGAGGGAGAAGCAGGCTCCCTGCAGGGAGCCTGATGCGGGACTCAATCCCAAGACCCCAGGATCATGACCTGAGCCAAAGGCAGACGCTCAACCACTGAGCCATCCAGGTGCCCCATGTATAATCATAATTTTCTGTACTTCAGAACGACCTTGTGAAAATGGGCATGTTTCCCCTGTTTTATCCATGATGAAACTAGGTGTCAGAGGTTAACTGATCAAAGGTTCACACTAAATTATCTGCAGAGTTGGAATGGAACTTGGGCTTATGTGGCTTTTATGTGCTATATTTCAACAAGAATTTAAAGAAACATTAGCCTCTATATTGTTCTGTGATTGTTTTAAAAATCATTCTTCAGTGTCATATAAATGTATCCCTTCTTGTGTCTGACTGTTTACAGTTCCACTTCTTTACTGAAGCTTTTCTTGAATAAAAGAGTGATAAAACAATTGTTCTTCCTTACTAAACAGTATATACTTATCTTCCAGGTATGAAGCATAAATGTTCATTCTTGAGCTTTGTATTTTGTGACATCTTGATTTGTTGTTTAACTATACTTATTCATCTGAATAATTTTCCTGATTTTTTTTAATTTTCCTGATTAATGAAAGAAACCTCAAATGGAAATTAGGAAAGGTTTGAGGCCACCTAATGTCTTCATAGTTTTGTATGGTGTTAAACAGAAATAGAAAAGTTTTAAATCACTAGACACAGCTCAGTACTGGTAAGTTTGCTTTAATGATATGATCAAAGAAGGGAATTCAAAATAAATGGAACTATTTCACAAGTATTCCTATAAATAAAAACGACACAAATACTGATGAGAACAAAAAAAAATCTGAACATGGAATTCTTATGACAGAAGATATATGGACAAAGAACAAGAGGATGAATTCTGTGTGGAAAGGAAGAGGCTTCTCTGTCTTGGAAAAATAATTTAAAAAGAGATACTCAGACGGAAAGAAGAACCTGGAAACAGCACTGTCAAAAAAAGGACCTATGATAGTAGAGAAAAACAAATTAGAAATGAGGCTGACATGTGACAGTACACAGGAACGTCATTGTGATTTTAGAGCCGCCTCTGGAAGCATCCCATTACGTAGCAGGAGGGAGCTGTGCCTCTTCACAGGGCAGAGACACAATCACAATGGAATAAAAAATAATACTTCTGTTTGGGGGATCTCATTACCAGAAAATTACAGTCAAAATAGAAGAAGAAATAATAGTGGTGAGGGAACTGCCAGGTTTACTTCTGGAAGAGATGGTTTAAAAAGAATTAAATAGCTTGGTGAGGGGCGACTAAGAGGGTGGCAGTGTTGACAATCACACAGAGCATGTTCACCCTAAGAGAGAGACATGTCAATTATTTAGCACTGTAGTAAGAGCCATAATCAGAAGCCATTTAGTGAGATTAGGGAAAGGAGGATTGAGGCAACAGTCAGAAGAGCCGTTCGAACACTGACCGGGGAGTGTGCTTCAGAACACAGCCTGGGTTGACAGTTTGCAGTGTTAGCTTCTATGATTCTGGACATTTCTGAGGATCTCAAGTGCTTTTTTCCCCCCTTTGTGTCCTTCTCCGCCTAGTTCTTATCCCTCTCATTTGAACCATAAGTCCTGTGTTCCTTTGTGTCCATACGTTTTATGGATCATCCGTGGATTCCTGCCCACTTAAGTACACAAGCTTTTAAAATTTATGCTTCAGCCTTGAGCTACCAATCATTTTTGCAAGCACAGGAAGCAACCCTTTCCTCACAAATTTACCTTCCTTTCATCCATGGGGATATCATATTTTTTTGGTGCTATATAATGCATTTCTGTAACCAGAACTTCCCAGTGTTCTAATAAAAGGTATAAAAAAGGCACTGCTATTGGCAACTCATTTTAAATATTATATCATCAAGCACTCAATGTTTCCCGGCCACCAAGTTTGTCTTAATGTGAACTGTAAACAGGCTTGGTTTTGAGTTGTGAATACAGTGAAATGTGACAAAATATATAAGGAGTTCCACAGAAACGTAAATTAGAGGACATTATTCTTTCACTGTGGAAGAGCTGCTTTCTTTTAAAAGAGTGACATCACTTGTAGAGTTCTATTGTGTGAGCATTACAGAGAAGCAACTGGAAGAAGCAGAAATCAAGAGATGCTTTAGAAAAACAAGCACCATCATCCTCTGTGGTACACAGAAATTGATCTCAAAAGATGATGGAAATGAGAGCAATCCAGTCATCAGTCCTCAAGGAAGGCTGAAGTACTTTTAGGGACACCTTGGTTCATAGCTCTTCAGTTCCTTTAGGAAGAATGTTCCCTTAATCACAAATTAAAATATTCCATGATAAATCCAGTGTTATTTCTAGGACCTCTGAAGAATGACGTGGGAAAATTCATCTCACAACTACAAACAACAAAGAAATGTATCTTAATTGCTCTTATGCTTTGGAAAAATATTAAATTTACATTGAGAGAAATTCTTTCTTCCCTATTTTCTTTCTCCTTTCTCTTTCCCTTTGCCTTCCTTTCTCTTTTCTGCTTCAATTACTGTTACTAGGAGTGATAATATTGAATTGTTGTGACCAGTGGAAATGTTAGAACCTATGTGAGTCATAAGAAAAGCGAAGGGTTGGCCTTTCTTTTGTTCAGATGAAGTGGCTGACACGGATGGTCCCTGTGGCCTCTTCTATGATTGGACATGAGGACTGCGTGTTCACAGTGGTAGCCAGAGCTTCCTCTTGCTTCTTGTGGTAAGTACCACTGGGATCTGCCCTGTGTCTGGTATTATCCTCTCTGAAGAGAGTAATGTGTGTGCCGCTAAGTCCTCTAGAGCCTGGTCGTAGGATAGTACCTGGGAGATAACCTGACTTTAGAGAAAAAATATCTTCTCTAATCTGTGCAGATACTTCTCTCTGGATTCCAGTCTAGGTCAAAGAATAAGTAGGTTGAGCATGTGTCTTGAAACCTTTGCTCAGTATTGTATGGTAAAAAGAGACCAAGATTATTGCTTAATGCTGACTTAAATCTTTTTAGTTTGGAACTAGGAGACACATTTGCAACTCTTGACCTATCACTCTTGACCTATCTCTCTTACTTTGCTAGGACTGTGATAATGGTGAGAAGTGTGGAATTAAAAGCGGCCTATTCATATTACATGCATATGATTGCATATCTTTCTTAATGAGTCTAAGTGAAATAGAAGCCTGGATCTAAGAACAGCACTAGTAAGGAAGGAAATGGTGAGCAGTGCCCTGGAGTGTGCTGTATCCAGGTGCTGACCCAGGACTTAGATGCTAAGGGCCACCAATATCCAGTCTTTTGTGGTAAAAGCACATTTAATATATATTGTTCATCATACAAACACACACATCCGCACACAAAAGTGTATGTAAATATTGCACGTACACACATGTGCATACATAGTTTAGTTAGAAAATTGACAACTATAGAAAATCTAGAAAGTAGGAAAAATGAATAATATTTCTGTAACCCAAAGGTAATTGGAAAATTACCGCTAATACCTTTTTGGTTCTTCCCCAGGCTTTTACCTAATGTAGTTGTGATTATCTCATATATTTTGTATCTTTTTTTAATTTAAAATGATAATGAGCATTTCATGGACTTCTATAAACTCCTTATAGACGTCATTTAAATATATTTTAAGAGTCCACCGAAAGGATAATAATTCCACATTTTACTTAATCTTTTCCCATATTTAGGGCTTTTGGTTTCTCTCACTGTTTTTTCTTTTTTTCCTTCCTCCTTCCCTCCCTCTCTCTCTCCTTCTCTCTTTTTTCTTCTCTTTTTAATAGGGACACTGTGCCAAAACGTTGAGATATGACAAGAGTTTTAAAATGGGTAACAGTCCTTGCTTCTCGGAAATATTTATATCCACTGATTTTAGACTTTGGGGACCCTCATGACAGGAAAAACAAATATTATGGCAATAACATTCCTCCAAAAGAAAACCTTGAATGATGTTTGCATATGAGCAAATATATGTAGGTTCCCATGTGAGTTTGTGTGTATGTCTGCATGTGCAATTGTGCATGTATGTATATAAATGCATCTACATGTTTGTATGCATACGTGTGTGTGTGTGTGTATATATGCTATGAACATATGTGATATATTGGAAGTATGAGATGTCAAGCAGGTAACAAGTTAGGCTTCAGAGAAGGATGAGTAGCTACATCAAATAGAATTCCTAAAATGTATTTGCAATTCAGCAGGCTTGGCAACATGGCCTCATGGTTTTGGATTTAAGGTGACTGTTGGTGTGGATACCTTTTCCCCCATTTTATTGAGATATAATTGACATTTAACATTGTATAAAGTATATATGTGATGATTTGATACACATATATATTGTGAAATGATTATGGCGTGGACACCTTTTACAATTCAGATGCCCTAATATATTAGTCCGCGTGTCTTGGAGAGGAGAGAAAGAGCCATGTGTTTAAATTAAAGGACTCCATTGGTAATTCTTTGATAGCCAGGTAATATTCGTGAAAATCTGCTGCATAAACCCACATGAGCATAACTCAGTAGGGGAGCATTAACTTTCTAGCTTCAAGAGGCTACTGAGAAGAAACAGCAGCCTCACTGTAGCATCGGTGATGGGATAAGTGCAGGGCCTTCAGCTCAGGATGGTGGAGGCCTCAGTCAGTGACAGCCCTGAACTATTCAGAAGCAAAAGTAAAGTACAATGTGTGGACTTTTAAAAAGTATTTTACAAGAGCTAAGAGCCAGTAAGTTAAATTTTGGGATTCAGATATCAATGTTAATGCCACCTTTCTGATAGATTTGGGATCACCTGACTAACATCACAGTAATCAGTCAATCTTTGTTCATAAGGGTCTCTCTATCCAATTTTGCCAATTTTTTTTCTTCTTAAAGATAGGTTCCCAGATGATAACTTCTCAGGGTTTTCAGTTTGAGTTTGCCCAGAAACAAACTTTGAGACAAGTATTTGTTTACAAGGAGTTTATTTGGAAGCTCCCAGGATGCCCAAGTGAGGAATTGGAGAAAATGAGGTGAGGAAAGAAAAACCAATAGCTCACACTGTGATGACCTCCATGCTGTAATGAGTAGGTTACCCATGTCGGCGACAGGGCTTCATCCCACAGAGGGCTCTCTGAGAAATCAGTCTGTAGAGAAACATTTACTAGGATTTCCTTCCTGTGAGGGTTGTTTATGCTTATTAACTTCCCCATGCTTCCAGGAAATGCCTTCTTGCAACTGAATAGGATAATAAGACAGATGTGGGCACTTAGGGGTGTAAAATTGTCAAAGGATGAAAATTGTGTATTCGCGGTGAACCCCTCAGGTGAGCCAAGGCGTAAGATGTGGGGCATCGGCAGCATCTGCCACACTGGTTTGACGTCTCTCCATTTCAGTGAACTGTTCTTGTGATTATGTGCCACGTATTTGCGATGGGCATCCCCTGGGTTTCTGGGTATCAGAGATAAACTGTGTCTCTAAATCTTTCTTAATCACTGTGCCACAGTTCTTTTAAACAACCAATGTCCAGGGGCCATTCCACGTTGAAGGTCAGCTGTGATGTTAATTTCTCCTCTCAAAGAAGAAATACTGAGGCAAAAACTGGCTTGAAATATGGAAAATAAATGTGCTACCACAGGTAGACTTACTCTGAAGGTGGCCTAATTCCTAGTTCCTAATTGGCTTAGTATTTTGGCCCATAACTTTGAAAATTCTCTTTATTTCCATCCCAAATTCAAGTTGTCTGATGTCAGTATCTATTTCTTTATAAAGCATTTCTTTCATTTTCCAGTTCTCCCCGATTCCACTTGTAATAAATCAACCAAGAAACATTGTTGACCTTTCCTGTGTCTTATCTTTCTTTATTCTTTCTTAGTTAAGAATTTTGTGGAAGACAAAAAGAAAAATGAGAGTAGTTTACACTTCCTCACCAAGAAGTCACACCTCAACACATAAAAATCTCGCTCTATCTCCAACACACCACTAAGGATGTTCTCATCATATTCACCAAACATATACGGGCAAAGCCAATTAGCCCTTTGATTTTATTCTGTTTGAACTACTGATTACTCTGCTGAGACCAAGACTGTTACGTACCACATGATGGACGTCTCCACTTGTACCATCCACGGAGCTCAAGTTAGAAGGTAAATTCATCATCTCTTAAACCAGCCACATCCCTTTACCTGCCCCAAATTTGCTTCGTCTATTGTGTGTTTTATCTTGGTGACTAGTATCACCACCTACCTGTAGCCTAAGCAGATTTGGAGTCATTTTGGACTATCCTCTGTCACGTATTCTCTATATCCAATCGGTCTTACTGTTTTTGCTTCCTAAATAAAATATGTTTCTGAGACTACACAGTAAGTCATAAAACCATATTTCTTTGACTGAACCTGTCTAACCTTTGGAAATTCTGATCTCTCTCAAGATCCTCCTAAACTTTTTGTGGTATTTCCAGTGGGTATCTCATGTTTATTTCAAGAGCTTGTCACCCTGTTGAGATCTGTTATTTATCATCTTTACCTTATATCTTCAATTGCTTCTGAGATCAACAGTAAATTATGCCACCAGTATCATATTACAGAAGTCCCCAGGGTCGGGGACTGCCTTACGAAAACGTTGCTACTGCTACTGACGTTCATGTGATTTGCATTAAGGCTGTGAAAACTGAAAACTTAATGTACTACAAATGCTGATCCCTGGTGTCTGGGACACTGGAGAGATCATGACCGCTAGTCACTATTGCTGCTGCTGTCTGTTGCTGCCACAGCATGCTTGGTAATTGTTGTACCAGCAGTCTCCTCAAGTATTTTTCTTCCTCACTGTATTCCTTGATCATTTATTTAATTAGACTCTTGGCCAATGATGGCAACCTCTCTTCTAGACAAAGCCACATACAGCTGAATCTTAGGGTAAATAGAACTTAGGCTTAATAAAATGCACCTCTACTTCATTCTGCTTCCAGTAAAATATTTGAAATTTCCCTTCGTGCCTTAACTGAGAACACAACTTGGAATGATAGGAACATGAAACATGCTTTGGCTGGGCTACTACAACATTTCTTCTGGGGACAAACTCTTGGATATAGGGACAGACCGTGGATGTGACATTTTCTCCTGGCACACCAGGGCTGTAAAAGAAAAACAATGCCCTGGTGGTATCTCATATACTTCTGGTGCTTTGGCAATGATAGGTTATTTATGGAGATGCCAGTCTTCATTCATATCACCTAGATTTCTCATGTCTCCGTTCACCTCTGTGATCCTTCACTCATCTCTGGGCTCTCACTTGGAGGAGCAGCATATGTAGAAGACACTCTTCATGTTTTCTATCCTATGCATATGGGAAGACTTAGATGTTCAGGCGAGGGTCTCAATTATTCTTTTCCAATCCCTGTATGCAACTTTCATGCTGGAGTTACCTGAGAGAACGGAAATGTTCTCCAAAGCCTAAATGAAGGAAGTCTTTCTCCCTTGACCTTTATCCTTCCCATCTGGTGCAGGGGTGAGGAAATTATAATCCTTTGTGACTATTTGGTAGATTCACTCTGTACTCTGGTACACTTAGTGTTCAGTCAGAGTCCCAAATGATTGTCCTCTAGCTGGGAAAGAGCTGTCCATTAGTCACCAGCAATCCTTCTGCAGTCTTTCACGAGGCCACTGAGATCATCACTGTTTCTAGGGATCTGCACCCCTGCTTCTCTCACCTACTCTGCTATTTGCACTACTTCTTGGGGGCCAGTGGGGTCAAAACCTAGAATCTGCATGTTCTATGAAGAAGAGGAAGACATGTTGTTTTCCCATGTGCCTTAGGGGGTCGGTCGACCAGAAGAAAATTTAAGTGGTAAATACCTAGTGGTTTTCTCAGCCAATTAGCTCTATGTTGACTGAGCCTGTTAGACTTAAGTCAGAGTTACATCTGGACTTTCTATTCTCTTAGGGAAAGCTCTTTTTTTTTTTAAGGTCTTCATTTTTTTTTTTATCTAAGTAGATCTTTGAGGAGTTTATTTCACTCATGTTTTTTAATGTGTCTAGTCATCCCAGATTCCT
This sequence comes from Nyctereutes procyonoides, assembly GCF_905146905.1. Taxonomy (NCBI): domain Eukaryota; kingdom Metazoa; phylum Chordata; class Mammalia; order Carnivora; family Canidae; genus Nyctereutes; species Nyctereutes procyonoides. The sequence goes on from NW_026575146.1 coordinate 25,897,811, forward strand.
AATATAACAATGTTTCTTGCATATATTTCTTCTATTACATCTCCAGTGTTATTCTCCAAGGTCAGACACATGATAATGAAATCACAGGGTAGGCAAACTTGAGTTCCAGTCTCAGCTCTGCTGCTTACAAATTATGTGGACCTTGCCATGTTACTTATCATCCTCTTGTATCCTAAGTTGACGCATCTTTCAAATAAAAGCACTTGATACATACCTTGTAGGGTGACAGTGGGACTCAATGACCTAATGCATATAAAGCACTGTGAGCAGAAGTCAGCACATAATGCACACTCCAGAAGGTTAGCTGCTATTATTGTTACTATTTTTGCCTGGATTACCACAGAATCATCTTAACTGGTCTCCTAATCTTTATTTGAAGCTCTTCCAGTCCATTCTCCACACTGTGATAAGAGTATTCTTTCTGAAACTTAACTGTGATTATGTCACTACTCTACTTAAGACCTTTAATTGATTCTCATAGCTTTTATCCTGATGTTTAGACTCCTGAGCCTGGCACACAGGCCTGTTGTAATCCCATGCTGTCTCCCTAGTCTTATCTCTTGTCAGTCTTTCCAAAATTCCATTGCTATTAGCATGAAAATATACTTAGAATTCTCTGAAAGCAGCATATGCTTTTATGTCTCCTTGATGTTATGCATATTCCTGTTCATGGAACATCTTTGTCCTCATTTTCTTCTCTTTCATTTCTACTCATTCTTTAAAATCTAGCTAAAATATCACATCCCCCATGAAACCTTTTAGTTCTTAGGGTTGGATTGAGAGGACCTCATTCTCTGCCTGTTAGCCCCTTCTAAACAGGTCCATCCTAGCATTTCTAATGTGGTGCTATAATTATCTCTTTTCTATCTGTGACCCTTTTAAATTGAAAACTCTCTCAGGGCAAAGAGCATGTATTATCATGTATTTTTAATGTATAAGTCATCTAGGAAATAGTAGATACTTAATGTTTGCTGAATAAAATGCCTGAAGAGGAAATAAATGAAAAACCAAGGTATGAGTGAGAGGAGAGGCAATGAGGCGCTCATGCAGAGGAGGCAGGGCCAAACATTTTATCTCATGTTCTCGGATGATCCCACTATGCACTTAGGAGGACCAGGGTTTTTCTAAGATCTTTTAAGGAAGGCGTGGGCATTCTCAGATATTACTGGAATACATTTATATTTGGGCTGAGATGTAGAAAATATTTAATGATCTGAAACTGCCCCTCCTCCAGGCTGTAGAAAATAGCTGGGTCACTTATTTATACTCAAGAACCTCTTGACAACAAATCTCAAATATCTAATATGTTGATATTCCAATTTTCTTATTTTACTCTATTAGTTCCTAAAGATCATACATTCTCTCCTTTTTATCCCCTGTAAGAAATAAATAGGATTGCCTAACACATATTTACATATAAAATGATAGCCATATTACATAATGTAGAGATACTGAAGAAAAAAATGACTGACGTCTGAACTGAATTTCTGTAAAAAGAGGATTCAAATTCATATTTTTGTGAAAGTTGCTTAGATAATATAATATTGTTTCTCTTCCTACAAAATTTTCTCATAGTGCATAGTTTCTTTGTAAAAATGCAAACAAATGCTAGAGACTATATTATTCAGTAGGTACAAGTCTCTATTAAGAAAATGTGATTTTACCTGAACTTTATGGTCAACTAATATTCGATAAAGGAGGAAAGACTATCTACTGGAAGAAAGACAGTCTCTTCAATAAATGGTGCTGGGAAAATTGGACATCCACATGCAGAAGAATGAAACTAGACCACTCTCTTGCACCATACACAAAGATAAACTCAAAATGGATGAAAGATCTAAATGTGAGACAAGATTCCATCAAAATCCTAGAGGAGAACACAGGCAACACCCTTTTTGAACTTGGCCACAGTAACTTCTTGCAAGATACATTCATGAAAGCAAAAGAAACAAAAGCAAAAATGAACTATTGGTACTTCATCAAGATAAGAAGCTTTTGCACAGCAAAGGATACAGTCAACAAAACTAAAAGACAACCTACAGAATGGGAGAAGATATTTGCAAATAACATATCAGATAAAGGGCTAGTTTCCAAAATCTATAAAGAACTTATTAAACTCAACACCAAAGAAACAAACAATCCAATCATGAAATGGGCAAAAGACATGAAGAGAAATCTCACAGAGGAAGACATAGACATGGCCAACATGCACATGAGAAAATGCTCTGCATCACTTGCCATCAGGGAAATACAAATCAAAACCACAATGAGATACCACCTCACACCAGTGAGAATGGGGAAAATTAACAAGGCAGGAAACCACAAATGTTGGAGAGGATGCGGAGAAAAGGGAACCCTCTTACACTGTTGGTGGGAATGTGAACTGGTGCAGCCACTCTGGAAAACTGTGTGGAGGTTCCTCAAAGAGTTAAAAATAGACCTGCCCTACAACCCAGCAATTGCACTGTTGGGATTTACCCCAAAGATTCAGATGCAATGAAACGCCGGGACACCTGCACCCCGATGTTTCTAGCAGCCATGTCCACAATAGCCAAACTGTGGAAGGAGCCTCGGTGTCCATCGAAAGATGAATGGATAAAGAAGATGTGGTTTATGTATACAATGGAATATTACTCAGCCATTAGAAACGACAAATACCCACCATTTGCTTCAACGTGGATGGAACTGGAGGGTATTATGCTGAGTGAAGTAAGCCAATCGGAGAAGGACAAACAGTGTATGTTCTCATTCATTTGGGGAATATGAATAATAGTGAAAGGGAATATAAGGGAAGGGAGAAGAAATGTGTGGGAAATATCAGAAAGGGAGACAGAACATAAAGACTTCTAACTCTGGGAAATGAACTAGGGGTGGTGGAAGGGGAGGAGGGCAAGGGGTGGGGGTGAATGGGTGACGGGCACTGAGGCGGACACTTGACGGAATGAGCACTGGGTGTTATTCTGTATGTTGGTAAATTGAACAGCAATAAAAATTAATTTATTAAAAAAATAAATAAATAAAATAAAATAAAATAAAGAAAATGTGATTTTAAAGCCTACATTAGAAGCAGAATTTCCCATGGTCATATTTGACCTAATGACTACATTATTTGAAAAACTCAAAAACTATTCAATAATTAAAAAATAATTTTCTACATGGCAAAAAGGACTTAAACAACTTTATGCCCTTATCATAAATGTAATACTGTATTTCACAATCTCTGCTGCTGAGATTCCATTATTGAGTTTTTAATAAAGCACATCATCAGCAAATTGAAAAAAAATGGTTTAAGGCAAAAAAAAATTTGAAAGCACATCATAAACATTTGAAACCATAAAATTGTAAGCACCCAAGCTTATAAATAGGGCCTTACAGGAAGTCCATTTGGCTTCTTACACTTGTTAAAATAGGAGTAGTTGATGCTTGTCTTAAAACTCATGAAAAAATAAATATTTGCAATTACCTCTATTTTAAGCTGGAGTAATTTATGTTGATATTATCATATTAAATTAAAACTAAAGTATGATGAATTCAGAAGACAATATACAGTCATCAATTTATAGATGGGTTATTTTCTAAAGTTCCTTTACATATTGTTGAATGGGACCTTGAGAACATGATGATTAAAGTCCCTTTGTATAGTTGGATTCCTAGACCAGGATATGGAAGTTACTTACTTCTCTATGAAGTATAGTTCTTAAATATTATGACACCATTCCACTGGGAATGTACATTAAGCATTTTGGCTGAGATTTCAGGAACACATCTTGTTTTGTTCTTGTGGGAGTGAGAATTACCAACTCTAAATCACAGGATTCTCAGAGTTGCAGTGACCGTATGTCTTAGATTTTTTGAGTTGGTTCTGACAGCATGTGATGTTGACAAGCAACCACTCTATAGTGTGAGCTCCCTAAGGCAGTTACCATGTTCACTCAACATCCCAGCTTGATGCTCCAAATACAGCTAAGAACAAGGCAACACTATCCCTGCCTTCAGGGAACTTTCTGATTTTTGTTCTGAAGAACTCACCAGGTTCCATAGAGATTATTTTATGGAACTTAATTGAAATTGATTGGCAAAAAAAAAAATTGTAAAGGGACACATCTCATGTCATCTTAGGATCTTAGGAGATCCTTTGATTCAAAAAGAATTGATTTAAAGCTGAGGAAAATGAAAACTAAAAAAATGCATAAATGGCATCTCTGAGATTATGTGGGAAATAGTTAATGAAACTGGAACTATGGCATCAGTAGATCTCCTTACTGCAATCTGTATAATGTATATTCAAAGAAGTATATTCATATGGGTTTTCATTTTGTCACTTTTATCTATTTATGCAAGAGTGCTGTTGGAATTGCAAAGTTAAAAAATCTCTACATAATCATTAAATGTCAATATTTAAAAACAAATCACTCATGATCCTTTCAGGTTAACCTACTCTGCTAACCAGAAATGCCAACATCTAGATAATGACTAATCCACTGAGAGTGTTTCACATTCACTGGGTAACCAAGCTGTATAGCCAAGATTGACGACACGTAAGTGCCACCCAGAAAAGAGACCAGTGCATGATTCAAGTTCCCTGAGAACAGACAACATGTACACCGTGCCTAAATGGTAGAGTGTTTATTTTTACCACATGGGGAGAGAAATGGAGTGTGATATTTAGCCCTCACACTGCATTGGTCGGCTGTGGCCAGTACATCCACTCTGCAGCCAGCTGTCCAGAGCTGTATAACTGCACGGCCCCCATTTCATGCTGCAAAGGAAGGATCCCATCGCTTCCCACCTCCCCTAGAGTTTGAAATACAAAAAATGAAGGGTGCAGCTGAGGACCCTTGACTCAAGTGCTTAAACACAGCGAAGGAGTACAGGAGTCTAAAATAGGAAGAGATATTCTCACACAAGGGGATAAACCCACCACAGGTTGTGACCATTCTTTATCTCTTGGTAAAAAAGTGTTCCAGGCCCAAGGCCACATATTCTTACGTGGTTAGAGTCCAGAGTTTGGATGCATGAACAGCAGAGGCTAGACTTTTCTTAACTATCAAGTGGAACAGCTAATTTTACCACTAGGTGAGGGCCTTAAAACCTAATCCCACATTTCCTATTTCTTGGACTGGGGCTTCTCAGGGGTACCCCTATCACTTCTTGCTAACATTTAACAAAGAATTCTATTAAGACTCTAGGCAAGTATCACCCTACTCCCAGCAGTGCAGTATCCGCAGCCCATCTGGGCCATAGTGACATCCCCCAGACTGCTGGCTTCTCATGTCAGCAAGTCTCTGAGAACACCTGAGGCTTCAGATAGCCTCTAAGCTACTGCATCCACTTCAGAAACTTGAATCCATTTCATCTTGTTGTTCATGACCACCATTCAAAATGTAGGTTATTTTTCTCTTACTTACTGTTTCCTTTCCCACATATTGCTTATCTATCCCTTCCTTCCATTATAAACAATCTCTACAATATTCTCAGGCTATTGGGGGAATTCTTCTTCTTCCTCATCTTTGCCTCAAATGGAACCTGATAAAGCATTGCCTAGAGCAATGCCAAGTGCAGGGTGCTAATAGTCTCCCCTAGCCTACATGCATGGGTCATGGAGGTAAGTACAGAGTCCCTCTTGCTCTCCAGTGCTTTCCCCTCCTATGTAAAAGTCCCTTCTGTTTTGACACTCAGGTCTTCAGAGCATCCATCCTATGGCTTGCCTCCTCATGGCCACTTTCACATGTTTGCAGCGAATGCTGCCAACCAGCTTATAGCTTCTCCTTTCTACCTTATTTTCCCCTCCTGACCTCCATTTATGAAGGTGAAGACTTATCAAATCTAATGCATACTTTTGGTCTTCACTTATTGGACCTCCCTGAATCATGTCCTCTCACCCCAAACCAAGAACCCCTTCTCCTGGGCCATTCTTGGTGAGCGGCAGTGGGTGAGATTGATTCTGTGGGGCCCATGATGCCACCTCCCAGCCATAAAAGAAGTTTATAAGATAAAAAATATTAATTTTTAAAAGTTCCGTTTTATCCTTGTAAGCATCATGTGAGGTGCGCAGGGCAGGTATTTTTGTAAACATAGTAAAGGACAGAGCATGAAGTACAAAGAGAATAAGTAGATTGTCCCCAGTTGTGTGAAATGGCCGAAGCCATAACTAGCATTTAGATCCTCTTCTGATGCTCTTCCCATTGTGCCAAGAAGTATTAGTGAAAGAATAAGGGTATAGAAAGTGCTTTCATGGGTAGATTTTAAATTCAAATTTTTATTGGTATTTATGATTTAGTAGAATATGATAGAAGCAACTATGAATGTATAAACTGAGTAGATTTTCCAGATCATCTTGCATTCAGAACTGTGTTTCAGACGTTATTTAAATGAATTTAGATTGGGTGACATGACTTTCCATCTGTAATTTCTATGTGTTTTGGTATGAAAGAACTACTCTGTGAAACTTGCAATTAAAAGAAAGCAGAATAATAATTTTTATGTAACCTCTGTAGCAGAAGAATCTTAATGGTGGGTAATAAAATGTTGAAATGAGATATATTTTAATTAGGTAATAATACCAAGCTTTGTTTATTAACTACTCTGAAGGTTCTAATGAGCTGTGAATTTCTGAGGGCTCTCTGGCAAGGAAATGAGAACATTTAACAATTTCCCAAACTAATCTCATTATGGAGAAGTCAGCCTTGCACATGCTTATTTAAAAACGAGGAAGAAGTAGAAAACTTCTCTGCTGGCTCCTCACAATACAACCTGAATACAACTTCCTTTGTTCTTTTATATTTCTGAAAAATATTATTTTTATACTTAAAAACTTAGAAGTCAAGTTTCCTGCCCCAGGATGAACATAATCAAGTTGAATAATCTTTTTGCAGTGTAGGGTTTCAGAAAGACTTTTTCAGTTCGAGGTCTTCTCAAATCTCTTTCTGTCCTCACATTACTCAGGGGAAATATGCCGTAACTGAGAAATCTTTTTTTTTCTTTTTTTAATATCACCAGGGAGCTATGACCAAATTAGCTTTAATAGCTAATCTGTTTTAATAGATACAAGGCATATATAATAAGATAATGTTTGTGATGGTTATGATTCTGATACATTCATTATACAGTCAAACCGGACTTCTTTTATTTATCCTGCCAAAATATATATTGATTCTATATACATTTATATATACAATAGATTTTATTTCATACAAATCTAATTTACATTAAAGGGCTTTCAAGTTATGTAATTTATAATGTTCTACTAATATTTTATCATTAGAAAATCACTGCAAGACAGATCCCTCACAGAATATTTCTCTGCCAATAGTTGCCAGGGTCATAATAGAAAGGATGTAGCTAAATTTGTCCATAAGCACACTTGATATTGTTAGCTGACCACCTGTGGGACAAGTCCAGATTGAATTTTATTTTATTTTTTAAAGGCTTTTTAAATTTATTTATTCATGAGTGATACAGAGAGAGACACAGGAAGAGGGAGAAGCAGGCTCCATGCAGGGAGCCTGATGTGGGACTCGATCCCGGGTCTCCAGGATCAGGCACTGAGTTGAAGGCAGCGCTAAACCTCTGAGCCACCCAGGCTGCCCCCAGATTGAATTTTAATTTTGTATCAAGCAGTAGTGGCAGTGTTATTGGCTACTTACCTGTCAGTACAAATTTTTGCTTATTTGAAATATATGGTTTAGCTCGTGTTGAAAGCTATCACTTTTCTATTTTATTTTCTTTGATAAAGCTCTTCGGAGTTTATTTTTACTGAATACAAATTCTAAGAAGCTGAGATAGAATGAGATTTCTAGTTCTATGAGCAAACCGATGTTAATCATACACCAGTAAGTTATTAGCTCTCAAGGCGGCTTCATTCTCGAAGATACAGCAATTGAATACTGTGTCTCTGGTGTCTGCCCCAGATATGACGTGCTGATCTTAACATCAGTCATTCTGGTCATTGCGGATTGCTCAATACCTTCATCACTTTGACTCCAGGGAGTAATCCAAGCTGGGTGAAGCTTAATTCTGTTGGTTTTCTCACAAGGTCATATAAATATACCAGCACACTTCAATTGGAATTTCTAGATTTCTTAGACTAGTATCTGGATGTTTAGAGCAACAATGGCCAAAAATATCTTAAGACTCTGCAGAGTTCGTGGGAGTATTATTGGCTTTTAATATTATGATTAAAAATTAGCGTGGACCAACTTGTAAAAGTTAAGAATAGATTTCAGACTTCGGAAAGTCTAAAAAATAAGTACATAGAAATACTGGTACATGGTAATACTAGCCTAAATGGGTAATAATAATTTCCCTGGTAGGCTGGCTTACATTTGAATCATGTATAAAAATGAATGTTTCAATTCCCATTTATTTAACATATTTAAAATAACTGAATATTTTAACAGCTTTAAAAAATGAGATCATGTCCATATGCCATAAAAATGGCGTGAACATTATATTCTTCCCCGATGATATTGTTTTAGAATTGGACACCAGGAATGGGTACAAAAAAGCATTGTAACTTACATACTTATCACTGGAAAGTTGAGTTCAATATTAGCACTTTTAAGTCAGAAAAGTTTGGCTTCTCTGGCAGACCTTTTCAAGTTTTGAATCTTAAATATTAAAAGACATATCCATCAGATGAATTTATTTTGCATCCTGTTTTGCTACTAATTCACCATCGAAAGACCATTGGAGATTCATGCTGCTCAAAACTGACTAATGCACATACATGATACTGAGTTTCTTCTATGGTTGATAGATGACTAATAGTATCGTCTCTACTGTTCCTTGATTTTTTTGGAAAAATTTTTATCTGTCTAAAAATTGTAATAATAGTACAATGACAACTCGTGTACGTTCCACCTCTCTCTAGCAGTTGCTAACATTTGCTGCTTTTGCTTTATGTGTCTCTCTAAACATTTCTTTTTCTCCCCTTATTAATTCCCCTCTCTCTCTCCCTCCCTTCCTTCCATTCGCTCCTCCTTCCTTCCTACCTTCTTTTCATAACTTTTCTGTTTTTATTTTAGAACCATTTTAAATTAGTCTCAGAAGTGAACCAATTCTTTAACTAGTGAACTTCAACATGTATTTCGCTTAAGAACAGACATTCCTCGAAGTATCTACAACTCATTTATCACCCTAAGGAAATTAAGGAATTTTTCCTAATTGTTCTAATAATGTCCTAGGTAGCTCTCCCCATATATTACATTTATTCATGTCTTTTTGGTCTCCATGTCTAGAACAGTTCACCAGCCATCTGTGTATTTTATGGCATTGACATTTTTGAAGGGTCCAGGCCAGTTCTTTTTGCAGAGTATCCCTTGGTTTGGATTTGTGTGATTACGTCTACATCCACACTTAAAATGTTATAAGATTACATAATCTCTGCTAGGATCTGTGGTATTATTTATAGTCTTTCTAAGGCACTTAGGTATTTTTTCCTTGAAAATAGGAGATTTTTGAGATTTTTTTAGACTTATAAGTATTAGATGATGTGCCAACTCTTTATTTTTATCTTTGAGTTTGAGGAAATTTTCAGATTTTAAATTTCTTCCAAAAATATTTTGTTCACTCTATCACTGCTTTTGGATGAGAGATGGTCCCAAGTATTGATAACATCTGGTTCCCTTGGTCACAAGAATTTGGATACAGAAATATGTAATCAGGACATGGGCCATTTTTTTGTTTAAAAATAAAAACTAAAATTTGCATCAATTCACAAATAATAATGTGCTATATTACTATAAGAAGGTCTATAGACATTTATTAAATGCCAGATAGATGAGCCAGAAATAGCAATTAAAACATTCCTAATAGTTTACAGTAGTTTACAGTAAGGTAGGAGAGAAGACACACATAAAGTACTCAAATTTATAGATGTGTGAGCAAAGTGCTAAAAAACATAGGGCAGATAACTTCTCATGCTACCTGGGGAAGAATGGGGTTGGGGCTGGGGCGTCAGGACAAGCTTTATGTTTGAGAAGGCACTTAGGGTTGTGGAAGCTGTTCAATAGCAACATGCCCAGGTTTTGAGTTCCCCAGCCTTGGCTTTGAATTCAACTGTATGATCTTTGGTAAAATATAATAACTTTCTGACTGATAGTTAACTCTTCTATAAATTGGGGTTAATGATACTATACCATAATGCTGTGAGAGTAGAATAAGATAATAAATATGTGTGTCCCAAAGTCTGTGTTTAATAACTGATAGCTCTTTCTAGGATTACTTAAATATGATTGGTAGTTTCCTTCGTAAAGAAATAGAAAATGACACATATGTGAGCCATGTATAGTGCAGGGGAAAGGGTGTTTTCTCTGTAGCCAGCAGGCCTGCCAGGAAAGTAAGGCTGCAAAGTTTGGCCCAGATTTTGTAGAATTATGTTCACTAACCAAAGAAGAAAGGATATAATCTTTTAAACAGTCACAGATTTTTGGAAATGGAGGGTAGTATCAGGATAAAGTCTGTGTTTTAATAAAATCAATCTGGGGCAGTGTAAGTGATGTATTCTCTGGATCCTAACCTAAGAGGTCAGAGATGACTTGAATGCTATATATATACATATATATGCATGTAGAAAATGTAGGATTTTCTAGACTTTTGAAAAGCATCTAATCACTACCCTAGGGCTGAAGGATATGATTCACAGGGCTTCAGGAAAAAAAGAAAAAAAAAAGTTAGAACTTCTATTTCTTTCTTTCTTTTTTTTTTAAGATTTTATTTATTTATTAGAGAAAGAGCACGAGTGTGTGTGTGGGGTGGGGGCAGAGGGAGAGAGAGAAGCAGACTCCCTGGTGAGCAGGGAGCCAGACTACTTAGACTACTTAGGGCAGGGCTCCATTCCAAGACCCTGAGATCATGATCTGAGCCAAAGGTAGATGCTTAACCTACCGAGCCTCCAGGTGCCCTTAGAACTTCTATTTCTTTCTACTTCACCTTTTAAATTTTTTTGTATGTTTAAAAAATGTACATTATGCATTAGCAAAATGAAACACACGCATAATTTATGAATAAATAAATGCACTTACAATTTGTGTGTGCATTCAAGATTTTTTTACTGAGAGGTGAGTGGTTTGAAACATTTTGAGACCTCCTCTCCAGAGGACCTAGTTCAAAGTTTAAGGACTTCTGAATTAAAAGATGAAAAACTAGTTAACTAGGAGTTCAGTGGTCCTGATGAGTTTTAATAAAGATTTGACCTAGGTTACTAAAATTGGAATTGAGAAGGAGCTGGATTTGAAAAATTGAAGATAGGTTCATCATCAGTAGCTATAGCATCACCATGGATATCTTTGCTTACCAAGGATTTGAAGGTTAGAGATAAGCTGAGAGGTAGCTGAAAATACACATTATACCCATCCTAGTCAATCCTAGGAATGGGGATTTAACTTAGAGGCAAACTTAAATTCTTTGATACCAGGTTGCCTAATTGGATTATGGAATTCAGTTGACAGGAAGCAAAGAAGACAATAATGTGTTTTCAGTTTAGATGTGGTCCCATGAGGAAGAGTTGATTAAAGTAAAATTTTCTACCTTGTTACATGAATTGAATGGTGATAACTCAATTAATATCATTAAAGTATCAATTACCTACATGACTTTATAGAGAACAAAGTTTGCATGCTTTATTGATACAGCGTCCATAGGTTAAGGTTAATTTTGAGGAATGTTCTTACATACTGTATCTGAAAGAATGAAAGTTTGCTGAATCACAAACTGCTCAAATGAGCAAGGAAATAAAGGCTTTTGTGGAAAAAAAAAATTAAGTATGAGTGAAGGGTACCTATTTGTTCCATAAAATGATAGTAATATGTTACCCTCAGTCTTGTTAATACAGAGATATTATTTGATTTTGTTATATTCCTCTGTCAAAACAGGGACAGTTATTTATTTTTCCTAACAAAATGGAGGGAGGATGAGCATTTTTAAATAACGCTTTACAAAAAAATCTTATGCTAATGTCATTAGAACAAAGCAAGGGTTGGGAAATTATACTGTACATAACAGAATGGCATTTTCTAGAAAACCCTATTCATTCATTCTTTCATCATTTATTCAGTCTTTCAGTCAGTCATTCTTTCATGAAATATTTATTGGATATCTACTGTGGGCCACGAATGCGGTAGGTCTGTGAATAGTGTGATCCAGACAGAAAAGGATCCTGACTCTATGGAATTCAAATCCTAATTGGAGAGAAAAATGGTAAATAAGTAAATACATAAATAAGATTAATTGCAGAGTGTGATAACAAATGCTGTGAATTTTGTAAACAAATTATATGATTGAGAGTACCTGAAAGGAGGTGTGGTGTGTGTGGCTACTTTATATGAAATGGACAGAGAAGAACTCTAAATATAGGTGTCATTTGACACTTGCAAGATGACAAGGAATTATATCTCTCTCCCCAAGTTTCTGCTCTTCATGGAAACTTAAAAAAAAAATTCTTATCCTATCATGATTTTCGGTCTGTCCCTCAAGCAAAAATAGATAAAATGCAAAATCATCCCTTTCTCAATCAACCCATGATGAACCTCCTCAATATATAACTGTACTTCTTCTAGAAACCTCCCTAAATTAATCTTTTCTGATTATTCCTGGAGATATTCTTCAGTTACCATCATGTCCCTTCTAGGATTATATTGCTCAATTTATTGTCATCTGCCACTTTAATTCAGCATGACAAAGGGCCTCTAGCTGAAAAACTCAGTAAGAGTTCAGTAAGTAAGAGATCTTTGCAGATGTTAGGGGGAGGGAAGGGATATAAGATCTTTTAATGAAGTATTTTTGTTGTAATTTAACTTTTGTTAAAAAGATTGCAATATAGGAGTACCTGAGTGGCTCAGTGGTTGAGGGTCTATCTTTGGCTCGGGTTGTGATCTTAGAGTCCTGTGATTAAGTCCTGCATCAGGCTTCCTACAGGAGCCTGCTTCTCCCTCTGCCTATGTCTCTGCTGATCTATCTCTCTCATGAACAAATAAAAAAACTCTTAAAAAAAAAAAAGACTGCAGTGTATACTTTGATACCCAGTGTCACTTTCCATCCAGATCTCAATCATTTGTTCTTCTGCTCCTCCTACCGGGTTGAGTGCCATGTCTTTCTGTTACTCTTGCTTTTGCCCTTGTTCCTTTTGATTTAAATAGACTTTACTCAGCAAAGTATGTTTCATTCGATCAGAAAAGAGAATTGGTGTTTTCATTGATTACTTTTTTTTTCTGAAGTATAACCTCCAACATAACTGGAATAAACACTATGTTCCAAAGTCTTTAACTGACATACATCTGTTAAAGTGTGTCCCTACCTCTGGAGATTAGTGCTAAGTGGCTGGAGAGATGCTGTCATTGACCAACTCTTATGAATAAAAGGTAAATTTAGAGACATAATCCATTAAAAATGCCCTAGTCTAGTTCTGAAAGATTCTTTTTTTTTATTAAGTTTTTTTTTTAAGATTTCATTTATTTATTCATTAGAGAGAGAGAGAGAGAGAGAGAGAGAGAGGCAGAGACACAGGCAGAGGGAGAAGCAGGCTCCATGCAAGGAGCCCGATGTGGGACTCGATCCTGGGTCTCCAGGATCACACCCCAGGCTGCAGGCGGTGCTAAAACGCTGAGCCACCGGGGCTGCCCAAGTTCTAAGAGATTCTTGACAGAAAGTGAAGAAATGTTTCCATTCCCATGAGGACCTGTATACATTTAAGGATTCATTTCTTGTATATGTTTTCTTGCCTACATTAGCTTTTCTAGCTCCCCGTGGCTACCCTAAAACCTTAGCTTGAAATCCAGTATTTGGCCCTATCCTTAAGGACTGCCATGGTAATGTCTTTTTCCTCTTCATTAAGTAAATTTACTAACATTGGTAATGCAGATGGCCTCTTGGGATTCTGAAAAAAGTCTATTCAGCAAACTAGTTTCACGTTTCTTCTGCACTGCTTTGACCTAAGCCATCTTACTTCTCCAAACAGTGCCCTAGCACAATGGTGTGGTCCACTATCAAAGACTCGTGTATCTCACCACTATTCAGAAAACTTCTCTCCTTTCTCTGACATGTTTTTACAAGTTGAGGCCATCAACTCCAAGTCTTGCTCTGCATTCTCTTTAGGGTTACTAGGCATTTAGTCCTCAAAATGGAAGTCTGTATCTTCAGATCCTCAAACTATTCTTAATGCAAGATTTATAATATTCCTTTTAATCTCTGTTGATTCTCATTTTCTGAGACCTGACATTACTGTAGTATTTCAAAAGCATATTCTATTTCCCAGCCCTGGAATGTAATTTCTGAAAATGTCTCTAGTTCCTTAAAGGAGAGATTTTTTTCAGCCCTCTGAGGTCTCCAAGCACCAATGAATCAGGTCCTTGCTATAAGTCCAGGAAAAGGCCCTAAAACTATTCAATTGTACCTGCCACTGAGCTCTTCTTTTCTTCTAAGAAAGACTCAGATGTTTTAATAAATGATGTGTTTGTAGATATGGCTTAAACACTAATCTCCATCCTGAAACCTCATGAGGGAGTTTCTTAGATTTTCACAGTCTGGCAATCTCCCGAAGTTCTAAGGCTCCATATTTCATTTGATCTGTCTACAGATCAGGCATTTTCCAATCTCAGAGTAATTCCTACAATTTGCTTCTCACCTTAGTATGGTACTATAAGGACAATCCGATCATGGCTTGTGTCTGCTCTGGCTTGTCCCCCAAACTCAGCAACCTGACTCTCATGATGAAAGGTCAGTCTTGGCTCACTGAATGTACATCTGGACAATCGCGTTATGTCTAAAATTCCCTGAGTGCACAAAATGTTTCTTGAATAAAATGACATTTGTGTTTCTTTTGACTTTAAGAACAATCACAGCACGTTGTAGCATTAAAAAGAAAAGTTAAAGAGAAATGTTGTATTTTGAGAAGATTCAGAGGGTTTCAATTGAGGACATTATGTTGCGCTATGTGCAGTGTAACTAAACACTTCTTTTTTGTCAGTGTCCCATTTCTCATTGCAGCAGACCAAATCCCAACTTCCCTCTTGTCTTCTCTTTCCCTTACAAATAAAAATTCCAAGCTCACTGGTGGTCCTTTCTCTCAAAACTCTCTTCCTTCCTTTAACACAGCTCCTCCAATACTGTTTCTTTCTACCTTCTCACCTCTTTTAGCTGCTATTGATAATCTCTTCTCTGTATTTTCATGTACTTTCTTTTCTGATCCATTTAACCATTTTCTAATTTTTTAAAAATTTCCTTTCCAAGCCTATCAGGCGCATTCAGCAAAATAATGGCTTCCTGGAAAAAAAAATAATAATGGCTTCCTGGATAAAGTGTACACAAAGGATGAAAGAAAAGCAGTACCTTAATATGAAGGTAAATGGCTGTATATCCTTGCAATTTGATAATTTTGCTTTATCATGTTAATACAAATTTCATAACTCTAAAACAACTTATAAACATGTAGAAAAATAATACCAAGTTAGACTGAAGTCACTGATGAGAGCTCTTAGCATTCAGGCCTTAACAGGGTTTCTAATTTCCTTCTTAACATATGTAAAATGGGTCAAATTAAGCACTCTTGACATTTAGACTCTTAAAACAAAACAAGAAGCCAATTTACACTTCACTCAGAATAAGCAAAAAAGAAAAAAAAAAAAAAAGCCCAGCAGATGCAGCCTGCCCTCCTCTCAACTCCTGAAGTGGAGTCTGTCTGTCTTTCTTTCTTTCTTTCTTTCTTTCTTTCTTTCTTTCTTTCTTTCTTTCTTTTTTCTTTTTTCTTTCTTTCTTTCTTTCTTTCTTTCTTTCTTTCTTTCTTTCTTCTTTCTTTCTTTCTTTCTTTCTTTCTTTCTTTTCTTCTTTCTTTCTTTCTTTCTTCTTTCTTTCTTTCTTTCTTCTTTCTTTTCTTTCTTCTTTCTTTTTTTTTGTATTTTTTTATTGGAGTTTGGTTAACCAATATATAGCATAACACCCGGTGCTCATCCCATCAAGTGCCACCCTCAGTGCCTGTCACCCAGTCACCCCATCCCCCTGCCCACCTCCCCTTCCACTTGTTTCCCAGAGTTAGGTGTCTCCCATGTTTTGTCACTCTCTCTGATAATTCCCACTCATTTTCTCTCCTTTCTCCTTAATTCCCTTTCACTATTTTTTTATATTCCCCAAATGAATGAGACCATATAATGTTTGTCCTTCTCCGATTGACTTATTTCACTCAGCATAATACCCTCCAGGTCCATCCACGTCGAAGCAAATGGTGGGTATTTGTCGTTTATAATGGCTGAGGAATATTCCATTGTATACATAAACCACATCTTTATCCATTCATCTTTCAATGGACACCAAGGCTCCTTTCACAGTTTGGCTATTGTGGATATTGCTGCTACAAACATTGGGGTGCAGGTGTTGCGGGGTTTCACTGCATCTGTATCTTTGGGGTAAATCCCCAGCAGTCCTTTTGTTTTATTTCTTTCTAAAGTGGAGCCTTATCAATAGAATGCGTCTCAAGAAAAAATCAGAGTAGATTAGTGGATTCACTGGGTTTTAGATGATAGAGGTCAGTCAGTGAAGTTGTCCTGTTCTGGTATTAGGAACCTTGCTTGAGGTTGGACCAGAAGCTGGTTGGTAATTATTCCTATGGACGAGCAGGGTCAGATAATCAGTAAGAGTCTCCAGTAAGAGTGTCCAAGATGAACAAAGTCCCTCTCTGTGTTGTTCCTAATTGTTTCACAAAGTGTTGATGCCTTATGATCTGATGCTCATCTTTATAATGTCAGAGATTGGAGAAGATCCCATACCGGACAATATGTAAATATCTTGACCCTCTGCCTCCAGAACACTTTCCCACTTGAGATTGTTTTATTGATCCTCCCAGATATGAATGATTTTTCTTAAGTTTTCCTTAAAGCAAGATAGAGCTGACCCTTTGAAATTAAGAGCAGTGAAACTGCAGCATCTAATTGTTGTAACTGACATGGAAAAATGTGAAAAACAAGGGCAACTGACCAAACAAACATAAAACCTGCAATTGTGCCGAGCAAACTCAATTAAATGTTAAAATCCTTTCTTGAAGGGAGGGAGTTAAAGACACATTTAGAGGTTGCTGTTCATGTCATCTTTTTTACATCTTCTTTTACTTTATTCATATCATCACTCTTCTTCAGGAACATCCCAAGCATTTCTCTCTCTCTCTCTCATTTTAAAGATTTTATTTATTAGACAGAGAGATTGAAACAAGTGTGCACAAGTAGAGAGAGCAGCAGAGGGAGAGGGAGAATCAGGCTTCCCACTAAACAGAGAGCTCCATCTCAGGACCCCAGGATCATGACCTGAGCCAAGGCAGGCACTTAACTGACTGAGACACCCAGGCGCCCCCCAGGCCTTTTTCTTACTTAAGAAAACAGACACATGAAGTTTCCTTTCTGTCTTAAATATCTTTCTTCCCTCATGTCTACATTTTCCTGCTGTCTCTGTGCTAGCTTCCCCTGACTACATTAACTTGCACCCTTGCTATAATAAATATCATTTCTCATCTCATCCAAGAGCAAAACACTCCTGTTTTTTCCTATCTTACTTTTGATTAATATAACCCCATCAGCTATTTCCCTTGTCTCTCATATATTTCTTCTTTTTTCTTCCTCTCATCCTCCTTCAGTATTTGAACCATTAGTCAACGTTTTTCCTCATTCTACCAATTCTGAGAAAAAGCGTTATTTGAAAACTTCTTTGTCCCCAGTGATTGTACTGTTTGTTTTTTTTTTAAATCAGTGTTTGCACTTCATCTCAAGATTAAACAACTCTCTAAGCACTGATAAAATATCGGAGAACTGCAGTTACAACCAACTTATGACCTTAGGAATACCTGTGATGATGGAAAAGAACAAAAACAATTTAAAGGAAGGTTTTAATAATAAATACAGTGGGTCCCAGGGCCAGTTGGAAGCAAGATTACCAAGCATATAAAGTTTACCATTTTTTTCTATACCTTCACCATTTTCTGCCCCAGAATTGTGTGTTCTCAGGCCACATAATTATTGTTTACTGAAGTCACCATATATACTTGGTTTGTGTCACTTGCTTATATATCATTCCTCTGGCTCCCTCTGTGAAACTCTAACCCTTGAGGTTAAATGGCAGAGGCCAAACGTTGGGAGGTAACAATCTAGTTTAACAATTTTATGTTGAAGTGTCAATGAAGGATAGGCCAGCCTAAAGTCTTAGGGATATTTTCACTTTAAAAGACAGGATATCGGAACCTGGATCATTCTTTAATTGGCTGATTTAGACAGAATTTCAGGCTTAAGTTATAACTTTCAGAAAAATAGTACTTACTAGAAAGTAGAAAGGCCTTTCTCTTCCTCCTGAATCATACTACTTACTATCTGTCCACTGATAAGTAAGAGTAGGGACACTAAAACCCCAAACAACAACAGCAACAAAATGTTGAATGCTCATTGTCCATGTAGTGCTACAGAGAGTTTACAACAAAAATAAAAACAAATCTATAAAGATATTGTTGTTTGGGGGAAGACAAAAAAGATAAGAACAGAAGCAAGATAAATATGTAAGATATACTGGGCCCAAGGCACATGTATCTATGCCTGCCATCCCTAGTTCTCCATACCAGTGGTCTAATTGGCCATCACTCATTGCTCTACTCCAACCTTCTCCTCCTTCAGCAGCTCTGGACTATTTTCCTTATGAGTTCTATACTGAAGTGTAATGATCTCAAGAAACCTATGAGAGTTTTGTTGTTTCCATTCTTCCTCCCTCTTACCCTTCCTTCTTTTCTCTGCCTCTATGAAGGTAAACATAACAAAAAAAAAAGGGGGGGGGAGGATAATGTCAGGGTTTGATTAAGAAGTCTGAATGAATTTTAAAGACGATCAAAATCCTCCTGACAGGGATAGGATGTCAGTACAATAGGATGTGTGTGCTGTGCTAGTTTATATTGAGCTTGTTCAATTAAAGTTGTGAAAACTGTTTTTTTTTTTTAAACTGTTGCTTCTGCCTTGTTCATCTATTTTATTATTTTTCAAATTATAGAGGTGTAGGTATTGGGTCTTCCTTGTGTCCCCAGAGAAAAAAGAAGGCATACTGTCTATATGTTCAGTTTTCTTTCCTAGATATGCTCCTTTTCTAAACACCAGGCCAATATTATTTTCAAGGTTTTCTGGTCCCTGAAACCTGCTCAGTTTCTTTAGATTCTATGACTAAAACAGAGAAAACACTCAGTAACACATCCTAGCGGGATGTTTATTAGAAAACACAACTCTGAGAGCAAGTGACTTTTCTATGACGTATAATAAATCATGCTTTGGTAATCAGTAGTATGTGTTAGCCAGCTCCTGGAATAATCTTTTTTTCCTCTTGTCAAGATGAAGACAATTAGATGATCTATATAGATTTCCAAATTAAATATCTGCCTTGATTATGCTTCTTTAAAACACTTCATTTCAAATAATACTATGCTTGATCATAAAGCCTAATATACCCATATGCCCATAAATCTGAGAAGAGCCAAATTTGCCTCTCTTATTTTTGCAATATGTAAGTTATCTAGGGGGTTTGATTTAATTGATCATTTTCCCTCTCAAATATCTATTATTTTGCTTATTATAGTTGATTTTTTTTTTTTTTACTTTTTCCCTATCTCTTTTGCCTTGGTTACATCTGATTGTCTTACATGCATTGGCTATAACCAAGAAATTAAAAATGAAATGCTTCCAGCGTATGGTGCGTGCTGTGAACATTTTTACCCTCCTTTTTCTTTATAGAGTAATGTCTCATATTGCTTTTAATGCATCAACATAGTTGAAATTCAGCTACAGAAATACACATATTGCCAGATCTAGACTTTTAGCCCACTGGGGACTTCATTAGTAGATGTCTTGTTCAGTTCAAAGATGGCACTTGAGAGTTTTAAGACTCTCTAGTTTACTAATTAGCTTACCTCCAAGGACCATGTTTAACATCACTCAAACCTTTTTAACTTTTATTGATATGGGCATTTGCACATAACTGTTTTCAGTTTAATGTATCCAAATCCCTACTCACATTCAAGGACAAGTACTTCAGAAATCCTGTTTAATGGTTTCCTTTTGTCATATTTATGTATATTTACTTATGAGTAAATAATTTTTATCTTACCTTTCTTCCAACTAAGCATATTCTCCTTGTAGCTATTCTCTTAAGCCTTCGGTTATAGTAACCACATAAAAGTAAATTCAGTACGAATTGGTAGGATCTGAAATTAATCCCACCTAGTGGGATTCTATTTGCCAGAGAAACTTTTGACATGAGTCTGTATTCATTGATGGTATTCTAGGGATTAAAGAACTCTCTTGGTAGATAAAAATGCGATTAGCTTTATAAACTCAATTGCCTTATTCTGTTTTCTGTCCACTGTTACTATAGGGAGTTTCACTTAAAATATATTTTTTGAAAGATTTATTTATTTGAGAGAGAGAGAGAGAGAGAGAGAGAGAGAGAGACAGTGAGCAAGCAGGGGGAGGGGCAGAGAGAGAGGGAGAGAATCTCAAGCAGACTCCCTGCTGAGCTCGGAGCCTGACACATGGGGCTCAGTCTCACAACCCCAAGATCATGACCTGAGCTGAAATCAAGAGTCAGACTCTTAACCAACTGAGCCACTTAGGTGTCCCTAAAGTTTTGCTTTTTTTTTTTTTTGTAAAATTATTGCCAAAGTTTTATCTTGAGTCAAGAAGAAGCAATTATTATTTGTTCCTGACATTAAATTTGCAGTGTCATATCACACAGATGCATTTCACAGCTGTCTGCTTCTTTCCATCTCCACCGTCCCTGACTCTTCAGGGGTGCAATAGCTTCATGACCACCCTTCATTCTCTATAATCCGTCCCGACTACTCCCAGTGCCAGACTGAACTTTTTCATGAATGAAGTTTGGCTATGTCCTTCCCTTGCTCAAAACCCTTCAATGGTTTCTTAGTGCATTTAGCAAAAAAAGAGCCTACGTCATTGATAGGTCTTACCAAGGCCTGCATGACCTGGCTCGAACCCATTTCTTCAGCCTCACCTTTCTTACTCTCTTTCACCAATGAAGCTTTTGCCTCACTGCCGATTTTGAAATTCCTTGAAAATGTCAAGATCTTTCCCACATTGCAGACCTTTCTACACATTTGCTATCTCTGCCTAAAGGAAGCATCCACCTAGTAAATCTTAAATTTTTTTCAGAACTTAGATTGAATGTTTTCCTCCAATATTTCTTCTTCTCTGTCATAGACATTTACTTTTTCATCATAGATCTTATCAAAATATTTAATTGTTTATGTTGGCAAATTGATTTTAAATAAAAAATACTTAATTGTATATTTTTTTTGTGTAAAGTTTGTCTTCCATATAAGAATACAAGTTCCATGAGATCAGAGGCCATTTTCTCTTTTTTTACCTCTTCATGTCAATACTTAGAACACTGACTGTCACATAATAAACTACAAATACCTGTTTATTGTTTGAATAAATGGATAAAATATTTTATTAGATTTTTCAAATTATCTTCTACTTTTTTTCAGTTATCAACAATCTAGTGTTTAATGGTAAGATTAACTTCTCTTTAGAAACAAAATTTCTTGGTTATCTTAATTTATATATTATTTTTCACTGATTATCCATGGAAGGAAAGAGTATTAGTGGGGATTTATATGGATTATATCATACGGTTGGCAGAGAAAGCTGCATTCAACCAATATATCAGGTGGGCAATAATTTTGTTATACACTGTGTATATAATGTAATGCATAGGTGATAAAAAAAAGTCTAATCCTCAGCTAGAAGGGACACTCAGATCACCTGGTTTACTTCTGTCTCTTTATACAATTCCAGAGCATCTAGATAAGGCATTTGATTGTGCTCTTGAAGTCTTTCCATAAAAAACAAAACAAAACAAAACAAAACAAAACAAAAAAAAAAACATGGTTTACTTCTACAATTATTTTTCTATGTTTTTTCCTTATAAAATATTTGTATTCCAAATCTAAATATTTCTATTTAGTAGAGCTAAGGTGGAGCTAATCACAAAGCTCTGAATTCATCTCTGAGTTATGATTATAGATTCATGGAATTAATTTCTTTTCAGGGCTCCTTAAGTGACCCTGAAAATAATTCCCTAAGGTGGAATTCTAAAAATGGTTTCTAAATGATACCATTGCAATAAGTTCTTTTGAAAGAAAAAAATTATTATTTAAATATGTGTATTTAACGTGTTTCTTAGAAAACACTGGCTTAAAGTTTTGTTCCCATGGAATTCCTCCACATTTAATGAGATAAAATATCCTAGGAAAAAGAAGAAACTCTTGGAGATTAAAAAAAAAGATCTTTCAGATTTTTTTAGGTCCTACGGTATTGATCAAATTTCTTCCAAAGCGTTAAATCATAAGGATATGATTGGTTACACTTCCTTATTGAAGATTTTAACTGTATGATGTTGCCAGGCAGCTTCCTTTTTCACATAGATTAGTTTGATTCTGCCAATCCCATTCCAAGAAAATCACCTATTGCATTTGGTACCATTTACTTGCCTTATGGATTGCATTTGTGGTTGATAGTCTATTAAATTACTGTGCAGATTGGATTCAGGCCAGTGGTTAAAATATTTCTATTAGACTCCAACAGCATACGTGTATTTCTTACAAATTCACATCACTCTCTTATCGTTCACAGTGTTTCATTCTGTCTACGGAGGTTGAATTGTGTGCACACTCAATTTCACAGGTGAACACCAGCCAGCAGTTTTTCTGGGCTGAGTGTTTGGGAAAAGAGAACGGTACCCAGAGACAGTGTAAAAGATTGTGTCACCAGCATTTAATCAAAAGAACCTTATGTTTCTCTTATGAGTTATCAAAAGAGAAATGTCCTATTTTAATTTAATTTTTAAATACCATAAAATAAGTTTTTTTTAATAATTTATTGTTGAGACTTTTTATGTGTTTACTTAATCTGTGCCTTACATTGACCTCTTTCGAAAGACAACATATGCTTTGCTCTTATTTAGACTAAACATATCTCTCTGTGTTCCGTGATAAATAGAGGTCATGTTATTGTTTGAGAATGAAGACATAGCTATGGGTTCCAAGATCAGTTTTATTTAAAAATTACATATTCAACTCCAATTATGTTTCCTTTTATTTTTGATTGTCTAAAAATAGTACTCTTTTCTATTGTGGAAGATGTCTGATAGGAACAGTAAGATGCTCACTTCCTTCTGATATTTATTTACTTGATGGGGATTGACTTGAGTATAATTTATATACAATATTATTAGTTTCAGGTGTGCAACATAGTAATTCAACAACTCTATACACCACTATATGCTCACCACAAGTGTAGCTACCATCCATCATAATATATAGTATCATCAACTGTATTCTGTATGCTGCACTTTTATTCCTGTGATTTATTTATTCCATAACTAAAAGACTATATCAACCACTCCCTTTCACCCATTTTGTCCAACCCCTCACCACACTCTCCTCAAACAGTGTTTGACCTTGAATTCCTCTTGCTCTGATACTGTACTGACTCTCTTTGATTTGATTCCCAGAGGATTACAGAGATAGGATCACCACATTTGACCAAATTTTCTGGATTAGTGCTCTAAGTCATTAAACTGTTTTTAAACCTCAAAGAGCCAATGAATATAGTAGGAGCCTGATACTAAGAGTGCAGGGTTTGTCAGTGTTTTCCTTCATTTGGCTGGTCTTGATCTACTTGGCATTTTAGCCTTCTCTCTGAAAGCTATCAGGCAATTCTTGATTAGCCTAGAATTACCTTGCAATTTTCCAAGGAAGGACAGAAAGTAACAGCAATTTGTTGTGTCTGTATTCTTTTAGTATTTCAATGCTATTCAATATTATTTCAATGTCATTCCAATATCCTTTCTATTTTGAACATGTGCAATGATCAAGTGTCTATGCATTCAAAATAAAGGAAGACCCTCAGGTTTAGAGGGTACTGTAATATGAGAACTAATATTTTGACTCTCTGGTCCACTGTCTTCTAGACACTTCAAAACATACACCACCCCTAATCCCTATAATAGCCTGGGAAAATAGATATTCTTGTTACTTAGACTCAAGTGACTTGCTAAAACCTCAAGGGTTTTTTTTTTTATTTTTTATTTAAATTCAATTTAGTTAACGTACAGTGTGTGATTAGTTTCAGTAGTAGATTCATCAGTTGCATATAATCCCGGTGCTCATTACACCAAGGGCCCTCCTTAACGCCTATCACCAGCTACCCCATCTCTCTATCCCACCCCCTCCAGCAACCCTTGGTTTGTTTCCTATAATTAATGCTCTCTTATGGTTTGCCTCCCTCTTTGTTTTTATCTTATTTTATTTTTTCTTCCTTTCCCCTAGGTTCATCTGTTTTGTTTCCTAAATTCCATATATGAGTGAAATCATATGGTATTTGTCTTTCTCTGATTGGCTTGTTTCACTTAGCGTAATACCCTCTAGTTCCAGCCACATCATTGCACATGGCAAGATTTCATTCTTTTTGATGGCTGAGTAATATTCCATTATATATGTATATACACATATATATATACACACACATATAAAATACATATACCATATATATATATACCATAATATTCCATTATATATATAATATATACCATACATATACATAGAAGACTATACCATGTCTTCTATATCCATTTGAGAATTTTAAACAGGTGTCAGAGGAAGATTTCAACTCAGATGTATCAATCTCTAACATTCTGTTTTGAACTCCCCATACTACCTAGTCAAGAAGAGTATAATTATTATGCTGTGAGATCACAGAGGTTCAGACTGAAGATACCCAGGAAGGTTTATAAAGGAAGTAACATTCAAATCCATCATTGTGGACTTGAAGGATGAGTAAATGTTTGAAGTAAAAAAAGGCTTGGATAGAGGTTCAGGATAGAAGAATACCATCATCAAAGATTTGGAAACAAGAAGGCCTGTGGTGTGTTTCAGAAAAGGCAAATATTGTAATTACGGCCAGACTCTGAAATATGCAGAGTATTATGTTCAAGCCTCAGTTCAGGGAATGCCTTCAATGTCATGACAAGGAGTTGCAACGTTACTCTATAGGTAATGCTACCAAACGAGAGAAGAATTGTGAGAATGAATTGGTTTCGTGGGAATGTGTTCTTCAGCCCATCTACCCATCAACTCTATTTCTTCTCTTTCCTGGCCTCAAGGCTTTTGAAATCAAGGAGGTAGAAATACATAAAGGGATTCTCTTTGTGGTCCAACTGCATTAAGAAATTGTCTTTAGGTAAATGGAAAATGAAGACATTAATCTTATTTATCAGAGAAATCATCTTTTGTGGAAGTATATTTTAAGCATTTTAAATATTGACTCATGAGACTAATTTTGTCAGTTTGATTCCATGAAAATTCCATAATTCTTTCATGGAAAGTCTGAAATTTCTTTTCCTATATCCCTGGGGGGAAAGGAATTCTCTGTTACTTCATTGACATTATTTTTTAAAGTATGCTTTATCTAACCTACTTTATGGTCTAATTAAAAAAAATCTTTCTTCCATTTGTAACTCTGCAAACAATTTGTAAATTCTTTTTTTTAAATCTATATAGAATGACACCTAATTTATATTTGCCCTAAATCAAATTTAATTTAGATTCAGATTCATTGTATTTCCCCTGAAACTTTCTGATATTCACTAGTCCTTTTCTTTTTAATGTATCTGTCTATAAATCTAATTTAGGCAATGCCTGTTCGACAGTCACTTTCATTCCAGTTTTTAGTGTAGAAGTACAAAGTTGGCTATGAAATGAGCACACAAAATTAAAAATAGTAGAGATGAATATTCCGTCACCACATGTTTTTTGATATAGCTTTAGTCATGACTTTGGGCTTTTTGTAGAATGTCTAACTTTTGAAAATATGCTTTATCAGAAGGGCAGACACTGTGTTTGAGAATTGAATTATTTCCCTAGTGTTCTGAATCAGTTGTTAATACATTGAGAAGTGAACTTTCAGTAGCACAGCCTTCAGGGTAATCAACAACAGGCATGTGCATGATGTATACCCAGTAATTGTCCATTTAGAAGTGAAAAAGAGTTGTATACACAAATTGTAGGTCTTGGAAAGAGAATGAGATTCATTCATTCAGATTTGCAAAAGAAGATATATTAAAAGAAGAAAAAAATACATACTGTAGAAATGTTTCAGTTGCGAATATTTGTCAAAATTTCAATGATACTTTGGTTTATTTTATTCATGAATTCAACAGTATTTACTGATATATATATATATTTACTGATATATATATATTTACTGATATATATATATATTTACTGATATATATATATTTACTGATATATATATATTATGATATATATATATATATATATATATATATTTAGTTCAGCTCTATGTCCTGAACTAAGTTATGGAGAATGTAGAAAGCTCTTCTTGATTCTTTCTATTATTTTTCTTATAACAATCTAGAAAGTTACATGCAATCACTTAAAGCAAGTGAAATCATACCCCTATAGATGTGTGTAGGAACATCCTGTATTACATTTATTTCTGATGATTCAGTTTTCTGTTTTTTAAGGTTTTATTTATTTATTCATGAGAGACCAGAGAGAGAAAGAGAGGCAGAGACACAGGCAAGGGAGAAGCAGGCTCCATTCAGGGACCCTGATGTAGAACTCCATGCAGGGACTCCAAGATCACGTCCTGAGCTGAAGGCAGATGCTCAACCACTGAGCCACCCAAGCATCCCCCCAAGTTTTCCTTTATTATGGCCATCTTGATTTCAAATGAAGGGGAGCTTAGCAGATTTGGAAAGCACCTAAGAGGAGAGTCAGAGGACTTTCAAAGAGCTTTGAGTCCATAGAAGCAAGTGTGCATATTTATTTACTGTCTTTTATTTACTTTCTTTTGAAGCTATGAAGTCTAATAGCAAAAGCAAAAAACATACAGGTTGATTAAAATTTAAAAAAAATCATGGCATCATTTAATCCATGACAGAACAGCCTGAGATGGGATAAACGCATTTATGAATTATAATGAAGTTAGAGGATAGAATTTAATATTGCTATATGTGAATATTATGTTTTGACAATATGGTAATAAGGATGAAAATAGTAACAATAATAGTAGCAGGTAGTATTGGTTAGGTTTTCATTTTATGCTATCATTCTGTGCTTTATTTCAACTAATTCCTATCTTGACTATATAACTACCGTCAGTGTAATAATATGAATGGAGGGACAACCTTAGGCAAAACTCAGTGAAGTGCCCTCCAAAGATCACCCAGGAAGGTGCTCAGACTAAATCGCTCTGCTGTTGGAGGAAAAGAATGTGTTTTAATGTTTTCATGGAACTGGCAAATCCTTAGAGAACAAAACTCATTATGAAGAATAATTTTGGTATCTCTTTCAAGAGAACTATTTACCATTACTGTGGAAAACTAACATGCTTTTAACACCAATAATTTTGTAAGACCCAAGTATTTATGTTAGAATAATACATAGCTGCCATACTGAGGGACTAAAGAAAGGTACTGTTAAATTTATTTTTTCCCTTAAAGATGATGACTGAATGAGTTGCCATTTTTCTTTTGAGTTGCATTGATCCTAGATGTCTTTTGGTCCATTAGAACTCACCACACAATCCTCCTTTAGAGTACCAAAGCACAACTGCTATGACTTAGGTTTGGTTTATGCACTATGATATAAAATAAAGAAAATAGCACTAGGATTTCTGTGACCTTACTTCTAATCCTGGCTCTCCCATTATGATCATGTGCAAGTCACATTGCCTACCTGGGCCCTGGTTTAGTCATCTGTAAAATGGAGGTGTTGATTGGAGGTCTCTATAGCCCATCTCCAGCTCTGAAATGCTATGACTCCATGATTCCTCTTCCTATGTGAAAGGGAAATCAGCAAAAAATCAGAAGAAGCTTATCTTCCATGACTTTCCATCCATTTACATAAGATTGGAATTGCTTTGAAGTGCTAGAACAACCAGTAACGTTTTATGTGGAATATATCTGTTCAATCAGCTTTGTTGTGTGTGAACCAAGTTAAGACTTTTTTAATTTATGGATTGACATATTAAATGCTTTCAGTATGAAAGTACTTACTCTAGTTGATTAACAGAAACTCAATAAAAAACACTGATTTAATCATTTATTGAGTATGTAAGGCACAACAATAGGTGCTAAGTGATAGTAAGATGAATCAGGCATTTATAAATGAACAATCATTGCCAATTATTGGGCACTATTGACATGCCAGTTATTTTGCAGGCACTGAGTCACTATTTTTTTTTAAGATTTTATTTATTTCTTCATCAGAGACACAGGAAGAGAGGCAGAGACACAGGCAGAGGACAATGCAGGCTCCTCGCAGGGAGCCTGATGCGGGACTCAATCCCAGACCTGGGATCATGCCCTGAGCAGACACTAAACCTCTGAGCCACCCAGGCATCCCTGAGTCACTGATTCTTAACAGCATCTGTGAAGAGTCCATATTGGCCTTAGTGAACAAAAAGTAAACTGAGATTATGAAATTTGTAAGTAGCGAAATGGAGAATGGAACTCGGGCCTGTCTCTAAATCCTGTGCTTGGCTTCTTATGACATATTACCTCTCCTTAATATCTGAAGATCACTTTTCTCCCTTTACCATCCAGGCCCCCGAGAAAGCATGAAAGAATTCAGACTAATTATTGTAATGGACAATTACAGTTTTTCATGATACCATTTAAAAACAAACTTATCAAAACAGCTAAATAAAGGTTACAATGTGAGATTATTTTAGGTTGAAGGAGAGATTAGTCCAAGAGAGTCTGTCATTCATTTCTAGACAGCTGGCATCATGAATTCCTCCCACTGCCTCCGTGTGAGTCCATCTGTGTCTGTTGAGAGAACTGTTTTAAATCTCCCCTTTTCCAGGTCAACTGTTATATCACAATCCAAAGGAAATTGTCTGGCTCCATAATGTGACTTAGCAGAAAGCAGAATGTAATATTCTGTGAGCCACATATGGTTTGAGGGTTGTAGGATGAATATCACTATGAGATTCTGGATCCAATGATATTGAAAAAAATCTGTTTTTCTCAATTCCGTGTGTTTTCAAAGATTGGAACAAGAATGTTTGATTTCCAAGCTGGCTATATAAAAGTGATTGCCTGATGTTCTCCAATTCAACCAAATCATGCAACAAAAATGAGAAAGCCCACAAATAAAACAATTTCATAAATTGCACCTATGGAAAAATCCATCCCTAAAGGAAAAGATTCAATTCCCATTACTTAAATTAGCTCTTAATGTAAATTTAATACACATCTTTTCTGGTGATATCATTGAAAATGCTTCAATACACATCAGAAACAAAGCACCCCTTTCTTATTATTCCCATAACAATAATGAAATTAAATGCACTCATCACTTTTTCTTTTTTTCTTCTTTTCTTCTTTTTTTTTTTCCCCGTTTGGGGGAGCACATTGCTTGAACAAGGAAAATACTGTTGTAACCTAGTCTCAGAAAGGAAGCAATCATTTTGTTTAGATTTGTCATAAACCTATGCTAGTTGTATATGATATTCTGAATTTCAGTCAAATGGAATAAATAATTGATATAACAGGCTCCTACAGGAAGGAAACTACTTGCATGGAAGAGTCAGAGATTAGAGCAGAGTTCCAGCCTAGCAATGAGAGCACCATTCCCTTCTCAGGGAGCAAGAGATATTCAGAGAAGGGCTAAAAGCTGAGGCTGCCCAGCTACATTTTTTTTCCAGCTACATTTTTTTATAGAGTCTTGGAAAAATCTCATTTCCTCTGTTGACCCTCTGACTTTCTATTTAAGAAGTAGTTTTGAACTTTGACTCCTAATTAAACTAGTAAAGCTGTCAATAAAAATCAATGTAATATACAGCTTCCTGGTAAATTTGCTACCAAAAAATGCCTTGAAAGCAGAATTTGTCACCAGCTAGAAAACCATACAGGTAGTCTATGAACGGTTATCAATGTTTTCTCTCTTAGTCCTTTGAAGAGTAATTTTCCACACTTCTTATACTTCTTCATATTATTGGGCCAAGAGAACAAAATGTGTGTCATCATCATGTTCACTTAAAAATTAATCACATAAAATTGAGCAGGTTGCTGAGTGGGTCAGGGCATGACGCATTTCTTTCAGGACTATTGTTTTATTTCCTTCAGATCCTTTATATTTGAGCAAATTGTTGTTCTATAAAGTAGGTTTAAGGAATTAAGATGATCGAGGCTACATGATTTGACTAAGGACAGATTTAAGAAAATGATCTTTTCTCCTAGCTGAAGTTTGGATTATTGGGCAAAGCTAGGAATTCTCTCTCTCTCTCTCTTTTTTTAAAAGATTTTATTTATTTATTCATGAGAGACACAGAGAGAAAGAGAGAGGCAGAGACACAGGCAGAGGGAGAAGCAGGCGCCATACAGGGAGCCCGACATGGGACTCGATCCTGGGTCTTCAGGATCATGCCCTGGGCTGAAGGTGGCGCTAAACCACTGAGCCACCTGGGCTGCCCCAGCTAGGACATTCTCATCACATAATTAGGATGCTTGTAATTTGTATCTTAGTCCCAGTGTTCCAATTTCTAGCTTGAGCTACCTTTTAAACTGCACCCCCTCCCAGTCATTTTAAACCCTTTATATTCAAAAGATAACCCCAACTCTTATTTCACAAGGAAAATAGAGATATCCAGTGAGAGAATCCTCAGTTGTCTGGCTCCCCACATCCTAAAGTCACTTTTACTTGGTCCTCAGAATGAGGTGTCCTTTTGACCAGATCCTATTTTCCCCTCTCCCCCATGATCCTGCTCTGGCAGCTGCCCCATTTCCATCTTCAACATTCATTCTCTGGTCTTGTTCTCTCTCTGTACTTTTTCCTTTGACATGCCCAGATAACTCATATGGTATAGTCACATGTTCCAAAACCACACCTAGAAATAAAACAAAAGAAAAATAAACCAAAGGAAATCTCTTTTAACTCTAGATCCCCCTCTAGCTATGCCTTCTTTCTCTTTTCTTTTTCTAAACCAAGAAGTTTGAATGAATTATCTGAACTCACTGTCCTCCATTTTTTTCTATGCTTATTATTTCATTAAAGTGTAATGCAGCAAGATGCACATATCTTAAATATAGTCTGGTTGGTTTGACTAATGTGCACACTCAAGTAGCCACTGCTCCATTCAAGATAGAGTACATTTCCATCACTCTAAAAGTTTCCTTCTCCCCCTTTTCAGTAAATCCCTGCCCTTCCCTTCCCTGCAATCACTTGTTTGATTCCTTTAACTGTAGGTTTTATATTTTTTATATTTTTTCCTTCAACTTTTGAAACAACTTCAAATTTACAAATAGTTTATGAGCATAGCACAGAAACCTTTCCTCGAATCATTTAAAATTAAATTGCCAATCAATTGTCCCACCAGGGCTAAATATTTTAGTGTGTTTTTTCTCCAGTGAAAACATTTTCCTGTAGGACCACAATGCAGCCATCAGAATTAGGCAATTAGTATTGAAGCATCATGAACATCTAATTCTCAGGACCCATTCAAGTGTCATCCATAAATACCATGATAGCAAAAGGATCCCATTCAGGATCACACATCACATTTAGTTGTATGTCTCTGTAGTCTCCTTTAATCTGGAATCTCAGTATTTCCTTGACTTTCATTATGCTAGCATATTTGAAAAGTGCAGGCCAATTGTTTTATAAAACATCTCTCAATTTGGTCTATCTGACATTTCCTCATGAGTAGATTCAAGCCAGGTCTGTTAGGACTATTATAGGAAAGATTCTGTGCTCTCATATCTAGTCGGTGGCTCGTGACTTTAATTTGTCCCATTATTGATGATGTTCACATTGATCACTTGATTAAGGTGCTAAGTTCCAGGCTTCTCCACTGTAAATTATTCTTGTTCCCTTTCTAATTAATATCTTATGTGGAGGTAATTTGAGTCTATGTAAATATTCCGTGCCTCATCAAACTTTCAAATTATATATTTCTTTATTTATACTTGTATGAACTCTTTTTTATTTTATTCGTAGATTAAGATCTTTTACTAATTATTTATTTGAATGCTCATATTGGCAAAGATTTGGTCAGTGACAACTCCTTCAAACTGAATTATTTGATTCTTTGTCTTTTTGACATATCTTCCTTGTTCTTTGATACTTACATTTTGGCATAACAGAGATCTAGACTCCCCTTTTACTGCCCTAGGTCTGGAATCAAATAGTTCTCAAAGGAGCCTTGATTACTTTTAGAGGAAAGTATAATTTAGTGAGCAAGATCTGCTTGTGCTTATGACTGTTAGTGTATCACTGCTTCCAGTTTCTCTTAGTGGACAGAACTAGGGGAATATATACAAGTGTACACATGCACACACACACATCCATTTGTATATATTTGCATTTTATTTTTATATGAAAAACTGAATTCACACTGACACTTCCAATTCTAATCCAGTACCACGATTCATGCTAGCTTGTTTTCTATATTTGTAACTCCTTTCTATGATAGTAAGAAATGTCTCTATTATCCTTGACATTTTTTGCTTATTTGATGAATTCTCCTCTATGCAAGCAACTTCATTACTGACAGTGCCTTCTCTTCACACGAAAATCCTCCTTAATGCCACTCACACTCAGACAACCTGTGCAACACTGCTACTGCCATCGTCTCTTCACTTCCAGCCTTTGTGACAAATAGACTTCTGTTGCTTAAACCACTCAATCTGTGGTATTTCAGTATGTAAACCCTGGAAGACTAATATAAGAAAAGAAACAGAAGAGAAAAAGGAAAAGGAAGCACTTCCTCTGTATTTTACTTTAGGCTACAAACTACTGCAGTCCTTCTGATGGTACCAGGACTGCTTTTACCAAGGTCACTAAGTATTTTCAAATCTAAAATGGAGATTTTTAATGTATGTCACTATAATACTTAATACTGTCAACTGCTCCCTTTTTAAAAATTTTTATCCTCTATTCTTTTCCTTCTTATAAAAAATAGAAAAAAATCAGCTTTATTGAGATATAATTGACATATAACTGTATAAGTTTAAGATGTACAATGTGTTTGCCACTTACATGTGGCAAAGTGGTTACTATCACAGGTTAGCTAGCACCTCCACCACATCATATAATTACTATTTCATTTTTGTAGTGAGAAAATATAAGATCCCTTAGCAATTTTAAATATAGTACATAGCAAATATACAGTATTATTAACTATAATCACCATATGTACATTAGATCCCCATAAGTTACTCAGCTTGTAACTGGAAATTTGTACTCTTTGACCAACATCTCCCCATTTCCTTCACTCTCTGGCCCCTGGTAACCACCATTCCTTATATAGCTTATAGAAACTAACTTGAAATGCATTAAAGACTTAAACATAGACCTGAAACCACAAAATTCCTAAAAGAAAACTTAGGGGAAAAAAATGCTTCTTGACATTGATCTTGACAATGATTTTTTTGGATACAGCACCAAAAGCATAAACAACAAAAGCAAAAATAAATTATACTACATCAAACTGAAAAGTTTCTTCACAGCAGAAGAAACAACCAATAAAACGAAAAGGCAGCCTACAGGAGAAAACATTTGCAAATCATATATCTGATAAGTGTTTAATATTTGAAATATAAAAGGAACTCATACAATTCAGTAGCAAAAAACAAATACAATTAAAAAATGAGCAGAGAAACAAAATAGACATTTTTTTTCCAGAGAAGACACACAAATGGCCAACACGTATATAAAAAAGTGTTCAACATTACAAATCATCAGGGAAATGCGAATCAAAACCATAATGAGGTATCACCTCACAACTGTGAGAATGGCTGTCATCAAAAAGACAAGAGATAACAAATGTTGACAAGATGTGAAGAAAAGAAAATCTTTTGCACTGTTGGTTGAAATGTAAATTGGTACAGCCACAATGGAAAACAGTACAGTTTCTTAAAAAAAAAAAATAGAGCTACTATATAATCCAGCAATTTCACTTTTGGGTATTTATCCATACTGAATAAAAACAGGATATTGAAGAGATATCCTGTACTCTCATGTTTACTGCAGCATTACTCACAATAGTCAAGGTATGGAAACATACCTAATTGTCCATGAATAGAAAAATGGCTAAAGAAGATGTGTGTGTATGTGTATATGTGTGTGTAATGGAATATTATGCAGCCATGACAAAGAAGAAACTCTTGCCATTTGAGATAACATGAATGGATCTTGGGCTTATAAGACATCACTTATAGGTGGAATCTAAAAATGTACGGTCTAAAATCTAACAATGTACCATCCTTCTTAACAGATTGTATTGATTAAATGGACCTTGTCATTTTGACATCAGAAATGTTAGTCCTTCAAGGAGGACATATTCCCTTCACTACCTCTGTCTCATATAAAACCTTTTATCTTAGCATAAGATTATCTTTAATGGATTAAATCAATCATGGCTATTAGGCATTAAAACATAAGTATTAAGACATTAAAAAAAAGGAGATAAAAAAAAGGAAGATCATGGATTTCATAAGACAGATTTGTTGCTCAGACCACATTTATTCATGTTGCCCTATACTCAGTTCCCATAAATCCACAGAATCTTTTTATCTTTTTTTTTTTTTTTTTTTGGACCTGAGGCATCACTTCATTAACTAGCGCCATATTTTTGGCTTCCAGAATTTCTCTTCATTGTCTCTGAGAGTGCACATAGTATCAGTGTAAACAATATCAAGAAAGAAAATACTTTCTTATCTGTGGTGCTCTTTGTAGTGATCACTGGCAGGGAAGCCAGGCAGTAACTGGTGGAAACAGAAGTAGACTCTTAATTACCCAGGAAACTTAAAACAAGTGAGCTTTAGAAGCAGCTCCCTTAAAACTGCCTAATTAGAAGTACTGATCTGTCTGCTGGCAAGTTAGGGGTCCCATGTACTTGTGCTAGGCTAAGGACACATGGGACCCAGGTCAAAGTCTGTCAGAAGGCTTTTATTTCTCCCAGAACAAAGGAATATCCCAAAGAGCATGACCCAGCCCTTGTTACTAATCTAGGCAGTGGGCTTCTTCACATGTGGGTTTCAAAGTACCTTGAATTGAAGAGGGTCATATAAAACTCACTATATTTTTCCTTATACTTGCTTCCCCTCTTGAAAACTCTAGTTCAATTAATGGCACCAACATTTAATAGTTGTCTAAATTTAGTAATCTATTTTTCTTTCTTTCTTCCACATCCAGTCAATAATTACATCTTACTGATTTTACCTTCATAATATATCTCTTACCATCTTGTCAGTCAAATGCTTTCTATTCCCACTGTTAGCAGCCTTAGGTAGGACCCCTAACCTTTTAGTTGGATTACTGAAATGCTTTATTGGCTCTTTCCTCTCTTTTGAGAACTATTGAGCCTATTGGAATTATTAGGATATTTGATGGGCGTATATATGTATATATATGGAATATTTGATGGGCAACTATATATAGTTAGTTAGTTAGTTAGTTAGTTAGTTAGTTAGTTAGTTAGTTAGTTAGAGGTTGGAGATGATGCTTGTCAGTCTCAAGTCCAACATTTCCCATTATCACCAGTGACGTTATAACATAACATTTCAATATTCCAAGGTAAAAAAAAAAATAAGAATGTAGGAAATGTGGCTCATTTTACATGTCAGCTTGACTGGCCATGAGATAGCCAGATTAAACATTGTTTCTAGGTTTTTCAGAGAGGGTGTTTCTGGATGAGATTAGCATTTGAATCATGGACCCAATAAAGTAAATTGCCCTTCCCATTGTGGATGGTTATCATCCAATCCCATGAAAGCCTAAATAAAACAAAAGGTCAACCAAAAAGGGATTCACCCTTTTTGCTTCTTGCTTTTCTGCTTCAGTTATTTCTCATCTGTTCCAGCTCTGGGACTGGGATTGAAGCCATTGGCTTTTCTGTAGGCCTTCAGACTGGAACTGAATTACATCACAGGCTTTCCTGGGTCTCCAGCTTGCAAGTGCCAAATCATGGGCCTTTGCAGATTCCATAATTGTGTGAGCCAATTCCTCATAATAAATTCATAATAAACCAATCTCTCTCTCTCTCTCTCTCTCTTTCTCTTTCCCTTTCTCTTTCCTTTTCCTTCTCTCTGTGTATCTCCTATTGGTTCTTTGTCTCTGGGGAACCCTAATACAGTGGTAAAATCATTCCTCTGTAAATAAATTCAGTTACTTAAATTGTTTAATTTGTCTTGTGACAATGTAAACACTATTTTTTCCACTGAGATAGAATTTAAAAATACAAAAATACATATTGTAGACAGTCCCACCTCTGCTAAGTTCAGATCTTTATTCCTCCACCCAATGCCAGTGCTCTTCCCTCTTCCCTGGTACCATGCTGGCTCAGCTGAATTGCATATAGATTATATAGAACCACTGTATATACTTTCAAGGAATTTTAGTAGAGGAAGACCCTCTGCATTTTGGTGCTTTCTGGCCCTGAGTGTCTTTATATTTTGGTCAAGAGCTTTTATGCTTAGGTACCTGCCTACTTCTCTATCAAGAAATAGGAGTACAGATGTGGACTCTGAAGGGGAGCAAGGCATGCATCAAAGGTGAACAGAGCCAGGAGTTCTGAATAAAACAGACATGAACAAAGTTATGCACGTATGGAGAGAGATCCTTGTTCAGTACCTGACTCATAGTAGAAAGCCAGATAATGTCAAAAAAGCCTGTAAGTAGATATCAGAAGTGTTGCATGTTGCAGATGGGTCACTGCCTTAAACGTTGGATGGTGTGTGAGGTTGGTAGGGTTGGCAAGGCATGGTGCCTAGGAAGGCTGCTTTAAAGGACTGTCATTGCATAGCCATGTATCCTTTGTGTCTAGTATATTGTTTAATTCATATTATATTCTGATTGAATGTGTTTTCACATATAAATTGCTCATTGAATGTATGGAAAATATACAAATTCTTTGGCATTATTTTCCTACTTTGGGTACACTTTCTTGATTACTTTGCAAGTCAGTGTGTCATTTCTTTATTACCTGTTTCTTATGGCAATTTCCTATCATGGCTGGAGAACTGAATGGATGCATTTCTAGTTTCACATGCGAGAGATGCCTTTTTAATATGACAATGTTTATAGTGGATCTTTGGCTTGAAGTCTCTTCTCCATCTCAGGTGTTAATTTTCACCTGGACTTAGCTTCAGGATTTAACTAAGTTTCCAAAGCACCTGTAGCATCGTTGTTCCTGGCAGCTAAACACATTCATAATTTTGCTTCCTTTCCCAGTATATTTTGGCAAGTATTGAAGAGCAGCATGTAGGGAGGAGTTTGGGTCCCTATTTTAGTCCAGGTGAAACAGGAGCATTGATCCTACAGCTTGTTTATATACAGCCATCACATTATGACACTTGAAACCCTACGGCAAGGAAGCAACCAACTTCCCCACAGATTTCTCACTGTCTAAGCAGATGGGTGTGATCTTAAGCAGCCAACAGTGCACATATGTTCCTAATGTTGAAAGGAGGATCCTGAGCCAAGAATGACTGCAAAAGCCTGTCTCTTCATACCTTCTCTCTCAGGTGGCAGCAGTAAATATGGCCCTCTGTAGGATTAATTAAATAAAATGAAAAGTACAGTCAAACATTAAGGGATGAAATAGTAGATACTGTGTAGAAGAATGTCTGATAGTGATTTGATCTCAGTGGGAAATGTTGGAGAAAATTCCTGACAAAATTTTCATTAGGACATCAAATTGGTCAGCATGTGTTTCTAACTATGGGTTACTTACTACAGGAACTGTAAACCCTAAAAAACACACATCACCATGTTTCAGGTCTACAGATATTAAAAAAGTTTGTTAAATGTCAGCTTTTTATTTTGTACATCAGGTATAATACTCAAATTACTAAATGGGCCTTCAGTAATTGAGGATTTTCCCCCAGCATGTTAAGCTGGTAATTTCTTCTTGCAGCTTTCAATGATTGTACACTTATCCAAACTTAGCACACACTAGATCATCATCTCTCCTTTTAAAACTTATGATCTATGATGACACAGTTTTTGTGCATGCGTTATAATACCGCTGAATATCTGTGGGAGTAGAACACCCCACTGGGCTTTCTATAACTGTAATATTTCTATACATTAGTTGAATAAGAATGAAATGCTTCTTCATTGGCATAAATAGTATTATTTATTGGCATAAATAATAAAGCATTTGTTATAGATTATAATAGTCCCACAGGTGACAGAATGAAGAAATTCTTATTTCAGTTGCAATTTAAAAATTAGAAACATAGGGGCACCTGGGTGGCTCACTAGTTGAGCGTCTGCCTTTGGCTCAGGTTATGATTCCAGGATCCTAGGATGGAGTCCTTAATTGGGCTCCTGGAGGGGAGCCTGCTTCTCCCTTTGCTTATGTCTCTGCCTCTCTCTGTGTCTCTCATGAATAAATAAATGAAAAATCTTAAAAAAAAGTTAGAAACATAAATCATTACAAAATATAATTCATTGCCTATCATTTAGGCAGGTGTACCATATAAACGTATAGTTTAAATAATTTTTTATTTTCTAAATACGAAATCCTTTCAATTATGTGCATAACTAAGTTATAATTACTCTTAAAACAAGCAGATGATCTTGTTTCTCTCATTACAGAAGGAAAGAAGAGACTTAATGATGTAGATTCCAATCTTTCAAAAAATGGGCTTTCTCTATGAAAAGTAAAATTAAATGCCAATTAAAATAATGCTAATATTAATATCCATAGTCTGTGCATACATTTGGCACAACATCCCTGTTATATATAACACTGAAGAGCAGCCATTGCTGTTGACTTGCTCCTCGGACATTGCAAAGTTGCAGGCCAAGAGTCTGGGACTCATTCGATTCCGCACAATTTTAGTGAGGATTTTCACATGGATAAGACACCAGTGCTTTCTGTCTATCACAGAGCATGTTAGACGATCATTTCATGGATTATAGAAACAGCGTAGTGCACCTTAATAGGTTGTTTTGTTCCCTTGGAGATCAAAGTTTGGAAAAGATGGAAAGACCCTGAACCGAGAATCAGACAATTAAACTCAGCACCTTTTTCTGTACTGGCTGGATACATGCCTGTCGCTCAACTCCTCAATACTAATTTAAATACTAATATTTAAAATAAGATGCAGTAACAACTGTGCTGCCCAGTGAAAAAGCTATTGTGAGGATATGTGTTTGAAAGTTCTTTGTAAATCCTGAAGTGTGGCCTCATTGTCATATATACCTTTATGGACTGAGTGTGTCCTCCCAAAATTCATATCCTAATGCCCATACCATTACCAGTGATGGTATTAGGATTAGGGCATTGATGGCATTCTGATCTTGAGCTTCCCAGCTTTCAGGACTCTGAGCAATAAATGTTTGTCTTTCAGGCACTTAATCTATGGTTTTCTTATAATAGCAACCCACACTGACTAAGACATGTCTTGTTGTTATCATGAGACAAATCAAGCAGTCAGGAATGATTTTCAAGCTTTTATCTGGAGTAGCATCTTTGATCTCCTGCATTATTTGCCTAAAAACCTATGACATTAGCTTTCTAATAATATTACATAAATGGCTGTGATGAATATTATACTGAACTGCACCTATAAAGAGAATTTTTAAGCTTTTATTTATTTATGATAGTCACACAGATATATATAGAGAGAGACAGAGACATAGGCAGAGGGAGAAGCAGGCTCCATGCACCGGGAGCCCGACATGGGATTCGATCCCGGGTCTCCAGGATCGTGCCCTGGGCCAAAGGCAGGCGCTAAACCGCTGCACCCCAGGGATCCCTGAACTGCACCTATAAAACCTACTTAGAGGGGATCCCTGGGTGGCTCTGTGGTTTGGCGCCCGCCTTTGGCCCAGGGCACAATCCTGGAGTCCTGGGATCGAGTCCCGCTTCGGGCTCCCAGCATGGAGTCTGCTTCTCCCTCTGCCTGTGTCTCTGCCTCTCTCTCTCTCTCTCTGTCTATCGTGAATAAATAAATAAATCTTTAAACAAATAAAAAATAAAACCTACTTAGATTCTAACATGCCACTTTGGTTCACTTTACACTGATATTTACAATAACCTTTATGGTGTAGTAACTCTTCTAAAATTCTTCCATCAATTTGGTCAACCATCTCACCCTGGGATAGTTGAATAAATTTGTATGGAGGGTAGGAGAATTTAAAGGTTGTAGTGGCTGTTAAAAGGCCCCTTTTAGGCCAGGTCCAAGAGATGCAGAAATGGCCTTGTGTTTGGTAAGTGACGTAATACCTCGATAGCAAGGTGCAATGCTCAGAAGTTTTTCCAGTATCAGTACTTTGTGTTTAGAAGTGTTTTGTGTAATACCACTGCACAAAGGGCAAAAACCCTACCGGGATGCTAGATGCTAGATAGTGCTGGAAGGCTTCAAACCAAAAATGTGCTTCCCATCTAGTAGACCTGTTCTGTAAGGCAAATCACTTGATAATTTCTCAGTTTTATGGAAATTGTAAACTGAAATCTTTTTGCCACATAATATGTGGCTTTTTCTCAATATATGAACGCTAAATTTGGGTTCTCAAGTATTTTAGCTATGCATGCAAACTGATTTATCTCCCCAAATTCTTCATTTGCCTGAGTATTCATATGATTGTAGAGATGTAATATTTTTTGTGTCTTAGTGCTTATGTAAGAGAAATATATACTCTGGTTGTGCCATCTATGCACAGCTTTTATTATTTCCACCCTTACATAAACCTGATTCAGTGGTACACAAACTCATACTTCCACACAGTATATTCTAATGCACTTTACTGTAAGGTCATTGTATTTGCAAGCTGGGAAACTCACTTTACTTGGTTTAAGTGGGTAAATTAAGATTGGGTGTGCCATTGTTAATGAATGGCCAAACTAACTTTTCCTACCTCCATTTTTTACCATTTAAATCATCTGCAGTTTACAGCCAAACTGTTATCTTTGTCCTTGACATTTTATTCTATAAGGCCAGTGTCACTATATGATTGTTCAAATACAATCATATAAAACATCTGTTTGGTTTGGACATATGTAAGTATGTGGAAGGAATGACAAAAAGGGTGATGGCAACAGGTAAAAATAATGAAAAAGGGAGAAGAAGAGAAAGCAAGATTGAAAAGGTAAACAGAAAGAATGAAGGAGTCGCTGAGAAGGAAGATGATTTTAATCAGAGAAATGAGTGATGAAGAAGAGGAAGGGGAGCCTTTCTCCTTTCTTTCCAAGTTTGAAATAGATAGTGAGCCTAAAATATTCTAGGTAGCATGGTGATATTCCTTTTTAGCATCATCCCCTGCCCAGCTCCTCAGGGATTTCACGAGGCAGAACCTTATTCACTTCTCCTTCATTCTACTGTGGCTTATGAATTTCTCCCATCTTGCCATCCATCATGTCTGTCACCCTACGGGGAAAAAAGTCTGTATTAGTCTGTGTGAGCTGCCATAACAAAATACCATTGGATGGCTTAAACAATAGGCATTTATTTTTTCGCATTTCTAGAGGCTAGAAGTTCCAGATCAAAGTGCTGGCCATTGTGTTTCTTGGTGAGATCTCTTTTCCTGCCTTGTAGATGGCTACCTTCTTGCTGTGTCCTCACATAAACTTTCTTCTGTGTATATGAGGCATGGACACAGGGTGGTGAGGAATAGATCTGCCTTTCTTCCTCTTTTTATAAGCCTTTTCAGATTAGGGGATCACCCTTATGACCTTATTTAACCTTAATGACTTCCTGTTTTCAAACATGGTCCTACTGGGGGTTAGGGCTTCAACATACGAATTTCAGGGGGCACAATTTAGTCCATAGCAAAATCTCGTTTTAGTTTTCCGTACGAAAAGGGAAGATTCAACTCCACCATCACAGAAATACGTCAGAAAAAAATACTTTGCTGTCTTTCTACTTTTCCATTTCCTACTGATATGGCTGCTTAAATCCTCAAACTTTCAAGCAAGACACACACTTCCATATATGTGTTCTAAGAACAGAGATTTATATGAAAATACTTCAGACTGTCAAACAAAACTGCTTTGAAATTGAGGACATCCTTTTGAAGGTTCCAGACACCTTCTTCTCTTGTTAGAGCTACCTTGGTTGCTGACCACTTCTCCTTGTCTATTCCAAAAGGTTATCTGGGACTCAGAATTCACTTGAGTGTTGCTCATTATATCAAGAAAGCCACCCTGGTGTTTATATTGATTCCTTAGCTGGCATCTTGAGTCTTCCTTTCCCAGAATCTTTAGATTTGTAGATGTCTTGCATTCCTGCCTAGAAATTCTACCTGGAGTCTTACCTGAGCCCTTGGCCTATTGGTCTCCAGATTTAGGTTAGGCTCTTGGTTTATGCTATTTATCCACTTTTTAATGGTATTCAAAAATTTTTGAAATTTGATGATTTTATTTTTAAAAAAGAAATGACAGTTAATATGTTATGCTGAATATATTTTTCTACATTGCCAGTAATAGCTTTTATGCATTGGTAAAACTTCTGTATAGGTCCTCTATTTTTTCTGATATGCAATTTGCTCAAAAGTTTGAGTTAAATATTTTTATAAATAAAATATTGATAAATTACACATAGTTTATAAATTTGTTTACACTTTTTGAATCCCTTATTAAGGAAGGCACTTGTTACGATGAGCACTGAATGTTACATGTGATAAATCACTAAATTCTACTTCTGAAATCAGTATTACACTATACATTAACTAGAATTTAAACGAAAATTGCGACAACAACAAAAATAAATGAAAACAAATTTTGGATCCTTTAAATGCAAATAAAATTTCCTATGTTTCTTCCAAAAGTAACCATGCACAACTGATGAAAGAGAGCATGGGCATGGGCCCATGTGTGTGTTTGTGTGTGGGTGTGTTTGTGGGTGTGCCTGTATCTCCACAATGTCTCCTAGCCAGGAGATCTCCTGTGTTGCCATTAGGTATTATTTCAATCAATGTATAAGGATGCTGAGGATAGCAACAGGCATTCTGGTGAAGGTCCTATTTCTGATATATTTGTTGTCTTTTGACTTAGTCATGCAGAGAGCTGTCACTGGAGAAACCTGGGACTACAGGTTGTGATTTCTCAGACTCCATGAAGCAGTTGCAGGAAGTCTGACTAGAAGTTTGAGTTATGGAAATTCTTATACCCAGGGCTGAGACTTCTCATAAGCAGCTATACCTAGGAAGCAGGCTTGTGTTTTGCAGCCTTCACCAAAATGCCTGAATTCTTTCAACCTAATAATTACATGTGAGTAATTTCTCATTAACACTATGAACATTCGCAATCTTTCTGCTGACAGTGTGAGAGTGACATCTGACAGGCTTTATTCCCTTGATATAAGAACCCATGAGGAAATGCAGTGCAGTCAGCTATGATTCTATTAAAAAAATCATTCTTTATGGATCATTGTCATAAAGGTTTCTTATATCTTTTCAGAAGGTTGAGGTTTGAAAGCACTGGGGTCTATAAAATAAGCAGTACATGTTGATTTTTTTATTTTTTTATACAGTATGTGAAGTATGCAATATATTTTCCACACAAAGATGACACCCACATACAATTGGGACTTAAAATCCATTTTTTTCTCTATTTATGTAAATATGATTTTTAAAAATATTTTCCCTCTTGTGAAAAAGGGCATAAGATGGAAGTATAGAGGTCTTTCTAAAGCAAGAAAGAGACTTTTATCTCTATTTGACAACTGAAATAATAACTATTAGCATTCAAAAACTGATTGACTTGTTCAGACAAATCATCTCAAATTGAGGAAGGAAATACTGTTCTAGTTCTGTTCTTCACTTGAGTGTATTTCTCATCAAAATGGCAGAAGGTTTTATTTCTTTCTTTCTATTGGCCCTAGCCAGATCACAGTACTGATATAAGACATTTGTTTTTAATAACTTTGTAAAAGTTAATGGAGTATATAATAGATTCTAGCTGGCTTGACTTGAATGGTTCTCATTCACTTGTGGATAGGACATTTGATTTGGACAGAGCTGATACTAAAAAGGAGTTGTGTTAGGTTGAGTTGCTTTGACTTTTCTTTATCCATGATCTCAGCAGTGTTTCAATGTTCCAGCTTGTGGCTCAAGTGGCAGTAGCCCCTGAAAGCATGAGAGAGAAAGGGATGTGGTGACATTTCAAATTTCTATTTGTCGTATTTTACCACTTGTGGACTTTACTCTTTTGCACAATGGAAGCCATAGCTTCTTCCCTAAGGTTAGCTGCAGAAGGCTCTCAATCATTTTAAATCTCTACTTACAATCTCTCAGGTACAGTCTAACTCATAATTTACATTGCAACATACCTCATTTTGGCCTCTTTCATAGGGCAGTCTGAGGAAAATCGTTGAGTAAGGCATACTATTCTTTTTATTATTCTTCTGTGTCTGTCCATTCTGTCCTCCTCTTCCTCATCCTCTGCCACTAAGTGCCTCCCTGCCACATAGACCATTCCCTAGGTCTTCTGGATTCCTCTCCTTCTTCCAACAAATCACCCTGTGCCCTTGTTTC
The DNA here is from genome assembly GCF_905146905.1 of Nyctereutes procyonoides. Taxonomy (NCBI): domain Eukaryota; kingdom Metazoa; phylum Chordata; class Mammalia; order Carnivora; family Canidae; genus Nyctereutes; species Nyctereutes procyonoides. The sequence continues at coordinate 25,942,347 of NW_026575146.1, forward strand.
TGGCTCTGTCAGTGGCTGCCAGGCAGCAGTACGTGAAATCAAATAGGAGAGCCTTAGTTAACGTGAAAGCATACTTGATAGTTTCCTTTCCTAGGTGATCTCGTGCATTTAATGCCTTAACTCAGTAAAAAGCACATGTCTCAGAAAGCGCCTGTGGGATGTATACAGCCTGAGAAGTTAGTGCTTGTCAACAAGGTATTTTTCCAACCTGTAGGCCTAATTAGTTTCTAAAAATACTATTCAGTAGAGAGAGATTGGAGTGATGCAAGCCAACCCCCATGGTGAGGACTGAAATATTTTATGCTATTAGGTAAGAAGAAAGAAGATAATGCTAAAGAGTGTTATAGCCAATGTCTTTGCGCCATGTTTTCTCATGTTTCCTTCTTCAAAAACTTTCACACATTTAAAAAATATGAAAATAGTTGAGAACATATGATTTATTATTACTGTTGGAGTAATTGGAGTAAAAATTGTATTGAATTGAATAACTTATAGTCACTTTTTTCCTTTCATAAAAATAGAAATAGATTTAGTTTATGTATAACATGTAATGAAACCTTACAATTGCTAAGTTTTACTGTTAAATTTTTACTTTTAATTTCTAACTCTTCTATATATATATATAGAAATATACCCACATTCAAAAAATTCATGGGACAAGCAGGACTCATGAAAGTACTACCACTTTTTACTAGAAACAAATTTCTGCTACATAAAATTACTCCCCAATCTCCCTCTTCTCCTTCACCCCACTCAGTTTATTTAAAATCCTCAGTAGTCCTGGGTAAAATCTTGAGCAGACTTTCTGCTAATTCATAGATTATGGGAAGTACTCACAAGAAAGTCCATCTCAAGGCAATTGTTTCTATAGTTAAAATGTTAGGTTCCATGTTTTGTTTTAGGTGTAGCCTCTCCCCTTCCCCACTCAGACCTATTCTACATGGGAAACCTTTGCTAAGAGAGGAGTGGGGAGGGCATGGTTGAGCCTTTCTTTACTCATCTTGGTCTTCAACCCTTTCATTCTCCTTTGGGGTTGGCAAGATGGCCCTTGGGATGTGCTTCTCATGGCGATTACAGAGGAGCTGGTGTAAACACCAGCACTTTCCACTCTGGTGTTTCACAACTTTTAAACCCCATTGGCCAAGGGAAGTCACATGAGAAAACCCAGTGCCAGTGGGCTAGAGGATCTTCCCATGGAAGTGAGTGAGAGGGAGTGAACATTTCTGAACAGTAATTCTATCTACCAACACTGGTTACCTCCCGCTCTCTCAGCCTGAGCCTCAGAATGCAAGTACATGGAGCAAAAAGTGATCAAGGAGCTAATCCACCTGGACTGTAGCTTAATACTCAACTGTCCAGCTGACCTTCTAGTGATCTCCAGCCAGCCTGCAAATCTGTGAGGCTTATTTTGTACACTACTGATTTTGTAGTTGCTTGTTATACAGCAGTAGGTGTCTGATAATGGCAAGATCCATGGTAACCCCATGGCAACTAATTCTCATGTGATCCATATCTAGTCACAGGATACACGTACCTTTGCCCTACCTGTGGTACTGTAACCACATACCAAACACAGCCTTCTGTTCTGTGGGCATAAACTGCTTCAGCCATCTCAGAATCTTTAGAATTATTCAAATCCAAATCTGCCCTTTGAATTCCTGGGTCATGTACCAAGCTCTTTGAGTCATCTCCTGAAGCCATCCTCATAGTAGGCTTAGGAAGGAGGGAGAAAATTCCTACCATTCCCCATTTGCGGTACTAGTGGTTCTAGACTCAGATGAAGTGGGTACTAATGGTCACAATGCTGATATGAATCACTCCCTTTGTACCTCTGTGACTGCCTTTGCAATGTGGAATTATTTGCTGCTTATGGTATTGAAGCCTCAGGACTGATACAGAAAGATTCTCATTTTTCTACCCTGTAACATACAAAAAAGAAACACATGTGCACATAAATATATAGTGAGATCATTGTTTACCTACTACTTTGTAGCTGGCTTTTCACGAAATACAGTATGAACATTTTTATCATTAAAAAATTCTACATCATTTTAAATTAAGGAATATAATGTTTCATAATTTGTGGAACAGTACCTTATTGTATACTTGGGTCATTTCTTTATTATTATTTTTTCTATTATAATCTACACTGTAATGAACATGTCATACTATAACTTCAGAGAATTTCTTGATGCCATATGTCTGTGGGGAACCAGCTGCGAAGCTCATCTGAGAACTGAATCTTGTAGTCCTCGGCACACTGGGGATACATGAGATTCTGGGTCAGCACACTGACTCTTGACCACATTGTTCTCCAGATACAGCTCTTCCACTCCCCCTCTTTGAGTTAATAGCCTATTCTTTTATGCTTCCCAAAGTTAATCATTCCTTTTTTTTTTATTTTTTAAATTTTTTTTTATTTATTTATGATAGTCACAGAGAGAGAGAGAGGCAGAGACACAGGCAGAGGGAGAAGCAGGCTCCATGCACCGGAAGCCCGACGTGGGATTCGATCCCGGGTCTCCAGGATCGCGCCCTGGGCCAAAGGCAGGCGCCAAACCACTGCGCCACCCAGGGATCCCATCATTCCTATAGCTAATCTGCTAGCTTTCTTAATAAAAGCTGGGTGAGACAAAGCCTCGTTGCCTCCAACTATCCTGGCTCTAGGGCATATATCCAGTAGACCAAAGCCTTATTTCTTATGATCTTGTCAGTTCATTGCCATTTATTTTATTCATTACATCTTTGGTGTTTAAAATCTCCTATTTCCATATTTTTATATGTAAAGAGCATGATTTTAACTTTTTTCACATAATTGATATCACTGATGGTAGAGTTTATTCTAGATTCTTACCAAGAGTCTTATTTTTCCTAAGTCAACCCATTTGAAAGCAAATTGAAAACAATAAGAGTTTTTACAATGTACTATATTTTATTGAAACAATCACTTTCATAAATATATCCATTATTCAATATCCAGTTGGCATTCAGCATTGTTTTTGGTTGCAGAAGAGAATAAAGAAGAATTGTATGATACATTCCATAATTCCAAAGAACTAAATTCTTATGTGATGATCTGGACATATACAAAAATAAATAAATAATAAGACAACTATACAGAGAGTATATGATCAAAAGCTATACTGTGGGATACTGGCCTTAAATTCCTTTAGATTAGTGCAGTAGTTGGAATATCATGAAATAGAAGAAAGAGTGTGACCTCTAGAAGGAGATTTAGAATGTAGGGATTTGAATTATAGCTTTGCTACTTATAAAATGAGTGATCTTGGGAAAGGATCTCACTTGTATTAGGTTCAACCCTTTGGTCATTAAAAGGGGGCTGAGGCATCTGAGTGGCTTAGTCTGTTAAGACTCAGACTCTTGGTTTTGGCTCAGGTCATGATCTCAGGGTCCTGGGATTAAGCCTCTTGTCAGGCCTCCTTCTCAGGGGGGGAATTCGCTCAAGGATTCTCTCTCTGCACTGCACCCCCCCCCCACCTCATGCTTGCATGCACATGTGTGTGCATGTATGCAGCAAGCTCACTCTCTCTCAAATCAATAAATATTTTTTTTAAAGGAGGAGGGCTAATAATACAACCCTATAAGAAGACTATTGAGAATGTGAGAAATGTGCTTCAAAGTATAAGATTAAAATACATTGGGGAAGTTAAAAATTATTTTTGACCAGAGTCAAAAAAACAAATTTGTCTTTTAAGAAAGAACCAAATTGCTGTATCGTAATTTTAAGTGGTTCGGTTTCCTCAAAGCAATGTGTATGTGGTAGCCTTGAAAATATTAAGAAATTCTTTACTCACTAGAACTGATTTTTTGTTCAATATACACAAGTCGTATGCTATTGTGATTTGGGTGTTTCTTTCAAGGTGAGCATATATAAACAAAAAATTTATTTTTTGCAGAAATAATTTTCACAATATCTAAACACAATTTGTCATAATATTCTGAAGCTCACTACATAAAAATTAATCACTTCATTTAACTGGGTACTAGTGTGCACCCATGTCATCTGGTTTCCATCTCTTTTCAAGTTACAAGTATAGAATCAGTAGTAACTGTAACATCTCCCTAAATGTATGCAGAGACATTAACATGGCAGCTTGTCAGTCAATACACATGAAGTTTTTTGCAGTATTTACTCTGCTAGGCTGGAAAATTTCATATAACTCCTATAATAAGTTACAAACTTTTATATTTCAATACTTTGAAAATTTTACATAATTATAGAATTGAGTTTCACTAGACCATCATATTATAGAATCCTTTCTTATTTTAATTGCTGAGACTGATGACAAAAAAATTGGTGAGCAAACTTGTCTTCACGAAGCTAAAAATTTCAGGCTCATTAATCATGTTGTATTGTTTTGTGTTTTTATTTTTTCCAAGGTGAACAGCATTAAATAGGGTTATTATTACAAAGACCCTTAATACTGTAGGGGTTTTGTTTATTTATTTATAATATGTCTGTTATGCTATTTAGCAGAAGTTTTAACCACTGGAAGGAAGGGTTGTCATTTTGGTCATTTTCAGACTCTTCTCTGGACAATAAGAGCATGAAGGAAATTCACTTTAATACTATTCATGACTACTTCATTACCCATTAAATTTCATACAGTTTCAAATTATGAGACTTAGAATGTCCAATTACATCCAACCTGGAGCCAACACACTGGGGCTTATGAGAATTTTGTTTTTCTGTAACCTTTTAATCTCTCCATCTTGATGTACTGACCTTTTACAAGAAACCAATAGGATAAAAATGCAGTTGGCTCTAATTCACCAATTACCTCCTTCTATGCTAAGGTGACCTGTAGTATTCATGATTTAACCTGGGAATTTAGGAAATGTGGACTGTTACTCTTTTGGACTTAGTTCCGTGTGCAAATCATTGTATAAGTAGAGAAATCAATAAAGTATTATTAGTGTACCTGCCAGATGTGGTGGATTGGGGAAATATGTTAGTCTGACTTTAAAAGAAATTTCTTACAAATTCAGAGAAAAGATCAAAACGATTTTAAATTTCAAAAAGAAAGAAGATTGAATAGGGATTTTTCTATATTTGGAACTAGAAGGAAAGGAAAGCAGGCCTAGGCTTGACGTTTTGGGCTAAATGTGAAAAATATTTTAAAAATGAACTATAGTCTGTAACTCTCACTTGCTTAAATCTTTTCTCTGTTGATAAGAATAAGCTGCACTTTCAAAAGGCTAGAAAGTTTATTGGCAATAGAGAAATGAAGCCAAGTTATTGACTAGAAGTTAAACATGCACATAATTCCTCTAAATGAGTTCTAGTTTTCTGGACTAGGTTAATTGCATCCTGAAAGAATTTATAGATGAAAATCACTGAACAGATGAATTTATAGATGAAAATCACTGAAAGATTAAAAAAACTGTGGAGCAAAATATAAGTGATGGAAGATTGCCAATAACTGTTATTCTTATTTGTAAGGAATGCAAGAAAATGGTTTCTATAAACTTTAAATTAATGAGAATGAAAATAATCATAGAAAACTTTCCAGAATGAATAATTAAAAGGTTGGATTATGCCTGTTTCTTACAAGTAGCTGTGTTCAGTGGGAACCAGTGTAAGTTCACATACTATACATTGTAGCAGATATTATAGGTTGGTTTATGATCAATCTTTCTCACTACCAAATTTCTCATTGTGTTATACAAAAGAGGCTTAGGAGCAAAATACTTGATTTTCAGCTTCTTTTGCAGGTAGGGATAGACATTTGACATATTTCTGACCAATGAGACACTAGTAAAATTTGTTGCCGCTGCTTTTATAGCCCTTCATCTTTTTTACTTCTTACTCTTGGGAGTAAACTGTGATGCTTTGGAGGTATAGCATCTGCCTTTAACCATGAGATTATAAATCAAAAAGCTAAGTATGCATGTAATAAACAGGTCAATACTTGTAGTAATAAAACTCTGGGATGTAGTTCCAGGTACTATAGCCAAATGTGTTTAAGATGGAGAGAAATGACTTAAGAGCAGTACATTTAAAAATACATAATTTTTAGTTGCTAGTAAGCTCAACTCAAACCAACACATTCTATGATATAACCTCCAAAATTCTGGTCCATGCTTTATCTACACTAAATATAGTTGTGTTATATTCTACAATTATCTGATCATCTCTAGACCAAGTTGAAGGGCACTGGAATATGTCATGATGGCCAGAAACGATGACTAAAGATGCCTGATTATTTAGTTACTTAGTTATTATTTAGTTTGTAGAAGAGAAGATTTAGGGGGAACGTGACTGCAAACGTTAAATACTAAAAGGTCATGAGACAGAAGAGGAGATAGATTTAACTTTAATGGCTCCGAAGTACAGAACTAGGACTGAGGGTTAGAATTCAGGAGATATTTTACTGTAGTGAGTACAAAATGGAATATGGTAATGAGACAAGCAGTAGTTTCTGCTTTCTTAAAAAAAAAATTCCAGTAGAGGTTGGGTGTCTATTTGAAATGAATATTGTAAGAATATTGATACACCTAATGGGACTTAGAACACATAACTTCTAAGATTCTTATCAATTATTGTTTTATGCCTTGATGCTTTTATAACATTAATCTCAGCATCCACAAAAGTAATATTTGGTCTTGCAGATGTTTGAAGTTAATCACCTTTGTAGATATGGCAAAAATTCTATCAGTCAGTAATTCTACTTCAATAAATATGTATTTATTTTTGCTTAAAATTCAGAATGGCATGACAAATTCCTCATTAATTTATACTTATTTTTGTGCTTTACCATCTTCCAAAATAAAAAGTCGTATACTTAAAGCCATTGGGGGAAAAGTTAATTATCTGGATTGTTAAATTCAGTTTGTTTCATGATTGTGTCTTAAAAGTCAAGATCATGGCTTCATCCTTTGTGCAAGAAATTGATGCAGTTTATATTCAATAGAAAAGCCAAATGAAACACATTTGTCAACAGTCTGTACCTTAAATAGTTACTCAGTGATTGTAACAGTGCATTCAGTTCAGAAAGGAGGCCAGCTGGGAGAGAGTCAGAAAAACTTTACTGTATCCCCTGACTCCTTCAGTTCCATTCCACCCTCATTCTGATGGAAAAGATTAAAAAATAAAGGCTGCATTTCCCAGACTCCATTGTGTCTAGGATTCTAGAAGCAAAATATTCTTACCAATTAAATGTATTTATGTGAATATTAGAACGTGAAAATGATGCACATGCCATCTTTCAACCTGCATTCAGCTGTTGTCAGTGGCAGGTATGGTTGCAGAATCAGCAGATTCCCTGAGCAATCTTCTAGGGCCTGCCCTACAGACTCCTGCGGGTATGGTGGTTGGCTCATGGCAGCAGCTAGTGATTCAGCACAGCTCCAGAGGCATCCTATAGGTAGTAACCATATAATTTTATGGAGGCCCAGGCTTTGATTTGCTGTTTCAACCTTTCTAATATGTTGAAAATCTTTAATTCTTTTATGATCCCTTCTTGCCTAAAATATCTGAGATGCTTTCTATACTGGAGAATCCATGACAGTTATTCACAACTAACTAAACAAGTTAAAAATGACTAGCCAGCACTTGGGGTGCTCCATGGCACATAAAAAGTACTTCAGCTATACTAACATTTCCCTAGTTATATTCGAATCATGCTACATCATCTTGACCTCAGTGCCTTGGCACATACTCCTCCAAGACCTAGAATATGCTATTTCAAGTTCTTCACCTGACTAACCTCATACCATCTTTTAAGTCTTAATTAAACTTACTCTCCTCAATACAGAATCAGATTTGACCTTTTCCCCTACCCCTTCCTTACTCCTGATTTCTAGGTCTCTCCTAACATCCATACTGCTCTCTTCTTGCCTCTACCATACTATGTATGTCTCACTACACAAAGGCCTTTTTTGCTACTACGCAGTGAGGGTTTTAGAGTGCCAGTGCCAGATCTTTTCATCTCTGGGCCTACACAGTATCAGGCAAATTGAAAGCATTTGATAATGTTTATTACATGAGTTAATATATAATTAATGCACAACTGAGTGGAACATAAAAAGATACAATAATATTCATGATTTTGGAAGCAAGGAACTCCTTTTCCCACTTAATGCTGATATTTGTGTTAATCTGGAGAAAATGCACATTAAAATATTTAGGAATGAAAATTCATAATGTTTGCAATTCCTTTCAAGTGATTCAGAAATTTTTTTGAAAGGAGTTGCAGACTGTCTAAAATATTTTATCATATTTGCTTCACATATATATGAACATCTATTCTGCATTATACCTTTGATAATGGAACCTATTTCATTCAGAAATTCTTTGTAATTTAAATGAGAGAATACATGAGAATAGTGTAAATGCTGAGTAGTATTCAAATGGTATATGTTTTTTCATGTGTATTTGTAAGATCATGCCCATCCATAAATACAGATGTTTCACACAAGAAGATTTTCCCAAGATAACTTGTATTCTTGTCCTTTTGTCTATTGTAAAATTATTAACTATTTATTTTTGTTACACATTTTTTTAATATGGGTGTTTATTGTAGTAAATTTGATATGAAATCCTATAAAACAGAATTCGCTTAAACATTAAAAAGCCCTTTTCATGTATACATACGAAACAAATATGGTAAATGTATGTATGAAGCAAATATGGTAAAATAATGTAAACTTAGGCAGAGGTTGCATGGTTGTTCATGGTGTTCTTTCAACTTTTCTGGGTATTTTGAAACTTTTATAATACAATTTGGGACAATATGAAGATATACCAAAGAAACTTCGAATATGTGTATTTGCATACCACAAACACATGTACATAAAATTTCTTCAGTGTAGTCAATGAAATACATGTGTAGTGTTTATAATATGGTGTATGTGGGGGGGAGGGAGAATAAGGTGGAAGAGGATGTTAAGAAAAACTCAGAATAACTAAATTGGAGCCCATGAAAATAAAACAGTTCTGTAAGAAAGGGACTTTTTTTTAAATGAGCACATGTAAATATGATTTTTAATATCATAATTCTATGTTACATTTATCATAGATGCTCATCACAATGCAGAGCAAAGGTTGTGCACTGGTTGTAGTCAAGCCAAATGTTATCCACAGAACTATTTTGGATCTGTTGCACAATATTTAATTATCTAAAAATTACACTTAAAAGTTTACATTTTTGTCCTATTAAAAAATCAGCTATCTCAAAGCTCATATTTCTGCAAAGCACCAAAATCCCCAGAGGGGACTAGTTGCTCCCCCTTTCCAATAGTGATGTGCCTCTTCAATTTAGCAGCTCCTTCTCACTCTGGCCTTTCCAACTCAGGCCATGTTTCAGTTGCCTTTTAATCATAGCATGAATATTGTTGATTAGTTTACAATAAAATCAAAGAAAATATTTCTTGCACTCTACGAAAGGTGGAGGAGGGGAACTAGGTAGCTGGAGAGGGTGGCATTTAATAAAAATGAGAAAATATCACATTTCCTTGTGGAAATGATTCATATCCCTGTGCATTTAATGTGCAAAAGTGTCTTTCAAAAAAAAAAAATTTGACACAAGTTGACCTCTAGTAGTAGTTTGAGCTGTCAACCACCATAGGAAAAGGAGTCAAAGAGAAAAAAAGCCTGTTCAACAAATATTATATGTTGCTATATTTCACATTGTATTTTAAAGACTAAAATAGTAAGAGGAGCATATTATGTGTCAGTCACTCTTTCAAACGCTTTAATGTTTTCATGGCAACCCAATGAGGAAGCAATTGTTACTAGCTGCATTTTAGAACGAAGGAAAGGAAGCCACAGAGTACAGTGTTCTGGTGATCGAGTAATCACCCAAGACTCAACACTCAGTGAAGAGAAAGTCCTGGTTCCTCTAACTGTACAGCCCACACACCAAACCACACACTATGCTATAGCATGTATGTTTACTACCTGGTTGCTCTTTAGTTTTCCAACTACAACACATTTTAGGTGAGAAAACCTCTGGACTTCGAATGCCCTGACACTTGCTGGACCAAGATTCTGAAGGTACTTAGAAATTTGGTAGTGGTCCTTGTAATCAGATGAATTAACTATTCTAAGATTGAATTTCCTGATCGAATTTCCATTCTTGTCTGTTTAAAGAGTTAATCATCATTAAGTAATTCGTGCTCCTGGGGAAAAAGCTGTACTCTAAAGGAAAAACAGTCCTCCAAACATCTTTTTGCTACTTATATAAAGCTTTTACTTCCTCTTAGAAACTAATCATTGAACAACTGATGATGAATTCTTACTGCTCCTTCTCCATCCATCAAAATATGTTTGATTGGAAATTGAGCACCAACATTTTTGAGTGGATTATTTTAAAGTGTTAAATTCTAGGGCAATGTCCTCTCTGCTCCCCCACTTATCTTTCAGAGATATGATACATTGGAGAAGAACAAAATATCTCCTTACATTGCCTGATCGACTTTTTAAACTGATGCCCATGAGGTAAATTCTTATGACAACTCTCATCTTTTGAGAGTAAAACATATAGGCCCTTTCACGTTTGCCAATTTAGAAAATGCTATTATCACCATATTTCTAGAAATATTTTCTTTTCCACTGTACAGGAAATTGCATGTCAATTTTTAAATATCATTGTACATATTTTTAGCCCAACCTATCTGTACATGACACTTCACTGAAGTGAGAAATGTAAAGCAAAAAAAGGGCTTGTATCCCCTTTGTATACCAAGTATGAAATTATTATCTGAATCATTTAAGATGAAAATCACCCCATTGGCAGACACAATTAAAAGAGTAGAACTTTATTCAGAAATTTCACACCAGTTATTTGAGTGGAAAGAGAGAGCCAGACACTAGGCACTTTAATGACATTTATCATCAAATGGCCAAAATAGGGATCCCTGGGTGGCGCAGCGGTTTGGCGCCTGCCTTTGGCCCAGGGCGCGATCCTGGAGACCTGGGATCAAATCCCACATCGGGCTCCTGGTGCATGGAGCCTGCTTCTCCCTCTGCCTGTGTCTCTGCCTCTCTCTCTCTCTCTCTGTTACTATCATAAATAAATAAAAAAAATTTAAAAAATGCCCAAAATATCATAAACACTGAAGGAATTCTAGTTTTGAGGCTATGGAGTAAAGTCTATAACATTGATGATATTACCAGTGAGTGGCAGCCAGGTTATGCTGAATTTTAAAACCAGTGGGCTATCTTGGATTTCCCTCAAATTGCTTTTCATTATAATACAGCTGCATTCATAGAATGCATGGAATTTAATGTATAATAAATGAAGTATCACATTCTTGGCCAGATGTTGGATTTTCAAGTCTTAGAATCAATGCAATGTAGTCACTGTGTGTACTACCTTTTTAGATGCGGTGTTACTTAAAGTCTTCTTAGTCTGCTGCTTCAGAGCAGTTAAAATTCAGGAACTTTCTTAATAGAACTTGAGCTACTATCCCTCTGTTGTGATTAGCTATGTTTTCTCTCTCCTAGAGGGAGCATTCAATATTTAGTATGATATTTTTCTGTCAGTGGGAGGCGCATTTTCAATGCTATGGTAAATTTATTAACTTAGAATCTGCTGTGAAGTATTTTTATGTTTAATACCTATAATCACAAGTACGGCACATACTGCTGTTTATAAAGAACAAGTTTTAAATGTCGGATATTTGCCTTGCTTGCACATCTTATTGGTGTACAAAAATAATTCACTGCTGTCTCATTATGCTATAAAGAACAACTGAAAGGAAAGTCCAGTTTGGACCCTATCCAACTAGATTTAATTATTGGTGTAGCAAAATATCTTATTATTAAGTGCTCATGTCCAACATTGAAACCATTATATTTTCCTTGAAACCACTCCTTCCCCTTTATTTCTGTTTTTCTTTAAATCATCAACTAATCCCATATCCTCACCCACACATTCCAGCTAATTGCTAAATTTTGTCCATTCTCTCCCCTAGTATCCTATTTTCTCAGTTTAGGACCGAGGCATCATTCAACTAGACCACTTCTTTAGCAGGTACTTCTCTTTTTCTTTTTCTGGGAGATTGAAGAGAAAGTAATGCATTTCATAGATTTACGGGAATAAAGTAATAGATGTTTCCAATTAGAGTATATCACACATAATTCTAGGACTTGAAATGGCGTTGAGGATCACATAAAAAAAAACAGCAAAATATAGGCTTAATAGCATGAGCTTTTGAGAGACACATGGACAGATGTGCTTCCCTGCTCTGCTACTTCTTAGCAGTGTGGCTTTGAGCCATTGCCTTAAATTTTGTCAGTCTCAGTTTTTTGGTTTTTAAGATATAAATAATAAAACCTATAAATAGTAATATATACTTCAAAGGGTAGTCATGTCATTTAAACAGTATAACACAGATAAGATGTTTAGGAGACCCCCAGGAAAAGATAGGTCCAACATTCTTAAAAAAAAAAAAAATCATCTACCTTTCCTCCCATTTTCTGTCCTAAACAAATACACACCCATCAGAAATGAAAAAAAAAAAGCAGAAATCCCAAAATGTGTAAGGTTTTTGTTTTGTTTTTTTTTTTTCTAGAGAAAACTATTATTCTAAGGAGTAGATTGCACTTGGCCATTCTTGTGTCTTATGGATGTTATATATAAACAAAGAGTATCCTTGTATCCTTCCTCAGGAAGATAACCTCAACCTCAGAATTTGATAAGCATGTTCCTTACACCTGCTTTATCATTTGAAAAATTTTCCTGATGTTTAACCTAAATCCTTTGTTTTAGTATCAACCGTATTCTTTTATTTCATATTTCTTAATGAAACAAGTGCTAAAGTACAGTTTTCCCTGAACTAGAATTAATTTATCTTCTTTATTTGCTTTATCCTTCAGGAGTTATCTTGTGATGTCTTAGCAAAGCATTATTTTATGGTCTTGCAACATTTGCATTTGTTAGCATTCCATTATAGATAAATATAGTCTTTGCCTCTAGGGTGAAGTGAATGAAAAATAATGTAACCTCCCATGATGGATCAGGTCAAGGCCTCAATCTAAGTTTCCTCCAGCACCTTGCCTTCTATACTATAAAATTCCTGTGGAATGATGAAATCTTTTATATTCCCTGTTTTTTTGGTATCTCCCAAATCCCTTATATCCTTGGGTGTTCAGGCATTGAAACTTGGCAATTGCTTGCTCTGCAGGCAAATTTCTCTTTTTACGTGTTGCGTGAGTTATGGAAAGCATGATCAGCTACTAGCACACCTGACTTTCAATCAGATTAGTCCTCTTAATAAATTTCCCGTGTCTTTTGATTCCTCAGAGGTCTGGGAAGTGCTTTAGGAGTTTATGGTCTGTGGCTTTATTTCTGTTGGCACATTCTTTAGGTATTTTTTTCTGAAGAAATCCCAGACTCCTCTGGGATTCCTTTGTTTTTGCCATTTGGACACGATCTCAGCAGACATCTAAGACCCTAGAGAGAAGATTGGTGGAAAGGGCATAGCCACCGTAGCCTATTTTCAGCTGGTGGGAGAGAGGAAGCCCCCTCCTTTTTTTTTTTTTTTTTGCCTTTTTTCTTTGTGTTGATTAATAACCATGTAGGCACACTGGTATTGGAAAGATAGTATATGGCTCAGATGATTTTTAAAATGGAACTTTGTGTTTGTCTAATTTTTTGTCTTCTCTCGGCGTTCATCCTTTTTCATTTGTTTACTTTTAACCTTGGTCCTTTATTAAGAAAACAATCATCACTGGGGAAAAGCATGCATGCTCATTTCATATCTTTTAGTGCTTGGAAAACATTAACATATCCATTTCTCTTCTAAATAGAACCTTCTGAAATAACTTAGGCAGGATTTGTGTGAATGGAAACTCATTTGTTTTAATTACACAAGCAGCGAGAAAGAAGTTCTAACATGTTCTCCTGTATCGCTTTGCATTCTAAATAAGCATTCGCATCCTATACAGCCACTCTCACATTTCAGTTACAAGGTGGTAATTGTTCTGTTTTCAAATTTGGTTGGTTTTCTGTTTCCTTCTTTACCCATAGGTTTCTTCCAGCTATGTTGCCAAAATATTATTAATTTTTACTTCCCTATTTATTGATATCATTCTTCATGATCCTTCTGTCATTTTAAAGCCTATGACCTTTCTAATCCTTATTAAGAAAATTGAATCATGACTAATCAGATTGAGCTTATCAAGAAATCAACAGGATCACTCAATTTCACAAATATTTTTTCACAGTCACACACTATTCTAGATTCTGGGAAGCCATGATGATGCACAAGCTCGGGCCAGGCCCCCAAGGGACTCAGAATCCAGTGGGGCAGATGGATAAGTAAGCTGGCAATTAAAATATGTGCTGGTGTTCTGAGAAGTGCTAAAGCAGGTCTGGTTTCCCCTAATAATTATAGGCATGCTGAGATCTGTCCCCAACCACTGGTTGGGCCTCATTTGCAGGACAACTTTTTCCCTTTGATCTATTGTCTCATTCATACTTACCCTCCCAAAGTTCGAGGAAGTTGAGGAGATTTATATTGATATCTGGTGACTTCCTGGAGATCAAGGGGCATGGTCATTTCTTAGAACCTAGTATAATGCATAAGATAGAGTAAGCTCTCCATATGGGTGTGTTGAATCCGTGAATCTTGACATAATTAGCAGGGAATATCTGCAACCAGAGAATCTGGCTAATCTTTTTGTGCAATGGGGGCTTGACTCCTCTGCTTCTCCTGTCATCACACGCTTTTATCTTTCATCTAACCAGCGAGGGATTCCTAGTCATCTGAGGTCTCCAAACTCCTGCCTGCCCTCCTGGTCATCACCAGATATTTTGGGAAAGAGTTATATTTTGATAACCAACTTTCGTGTTTAATCCACTAATTTGGAAATTTCTGACAATATTTTTTTCAGGGCTAATAGAGGTTATTTTAAGCATTTAATCTATAAAAGATATCACCATCAGCAGCAGCATTAACATCAACAAAAAACATATATGAATATATCCTATATGGTAACATGACATTGAGTGCTTTACCTTCATTGTCTTTGGTTTTTTTTTTTTTTTTTTGGTTTTTTTTTGTTTTGTTTTTCTTTTTTACTTTCCACAATAATCCTATTGAGGAAAGTGAGATTCAAAGAGATAATGACACACGCTTAAGGTTACAAAGCTGGGAAGTGTTGAGGTGAAATTGGAACCTTTGTCATGTGACTAAAGATTCCATGAGCTACACTGCTATGTTATCTCACCAGTCCCCACTCATCAACTTGTTTGCTTTCCTGGGCCTACCATTATTGCGGCCTCCATGTTCCTGATCATTTTCAACTAACCATCTATGTTTCCAATTAACTGGCTTAATTCTCACTTGACCCACAGTGATAGTTTTCGACTGCAAATGTACATGTCACTGAGGTATTTCATGATGTCTTTGATCTTTTTGTACACTGCATTCCATGCTATTTGGGAGAGTACCATTCCTTTTTAGAAAAGTTTATTTCAGGGCACCTGGGTGGTATAGTTGCTTAAGTGTCTTACTCTTGATTTTGGCTCAGGTTGTGATATCAGTCTTGAAATTGAGCCCTGTGTCAGGTTCCACACTCAGTGTGGAATCTACTTTGGGTTCTCTCTCCGTCTCTCTCACTCATGATCTCTGTCTCTCAAATAAATAAATAAATCTTGGGACACCTGGGTGGCTTGGTGTGTTAAGCTTCTGCCTTTGGCTCAGGTCATGATCCCATGATCCTGGAATCAAGCCCCAGGTCAGTCTCCCTGCTCAGTGGGGAGCCTGTTTCTCTCTCTCTCTCTCCCCCTATGCTCCACCCCCCTGCTTGTTCTCTCTCTCAAATAAATAAAATCTTTAAAATAAATAAATAAATCTTTTTAAAAAGGAAAGAGGGATCCCTGGGTGGCGCAGCGGTTTGGCGCCTGCCTTTGGCCCAGGGCGCGATCCTGGAGACCCGGGATCGAATCCCACATCGGGCTTCCGATGCATGGAGCCTGCTTCTCCCTCTGCCTGTGTCTCTGCCTCTCTCTCTCTCTGTGACTATCATAAATAAATAAAAATTAAAAAAAAAAACAATTTAAAAAAAGGAAAGAAAAGTTTTTTTCAAGATGATAGAGAAAAACTTGATTATATTCATCTGGGCAATGATTCATCCTTAAGGAAAGACTTAAGTACTCTATTTGCAAAAATGCAAATTGTGGCAGAGTAATCTTTTGGGTCTTGGGGCGCTTTATGAAATGGAAAAAAATAAAGCCCTCATTGATTTTATTACTCTAAGATATCAGGTTTGAGTATAAAGCCATTTCTCTTTTGTGACAATGACAAGAACTATCTGCATAAACTTTTCTATTTATATTAGCTTCATAACGTTGGACAAGTCAAGACTTATAGGGAGGAAAAAAAACAGGAAGAAAGAAAACAACAATTCTTATATTTAACCATTCCTCTACTCTTCCAATGGAACAGCAAGGATATACAAATTGAAACTGAAACATATCGGAATCCATGAGGGGGTCTGTGCTCTAAGACTTAAGAGACACTAAAGGATTTCTGAAGCAGAGCAGTGACTTTGTAAATCTGATGTTTCTATTAGTTGTAATTTTCTTTAAATAGTCTCCCATTTAATTTTCTCTCTTCTGCATGAGCAGTAATTCAGTGACAACATTTTCAATCCTCACAGGTATATTTAGGCACACTGAGGAAAAAAGCTGCCTTTGGCTTATAGTGTAGGCTTTTATCCAGTGCTAAGAGCTGATTTCAGAATTTACTTTTCCATTAATAAGTCCTTTCACACCAGGAAAATCATGCAGGGGGTTTGTACGGAAATCTTTTTTCTTGCAAAAGAGTTTAAGTCAGGCGTGCTGTGGAGGGCTAGATAAATGGACTGAATCCAGTAGCTACATGAAACGTTTGGTAAAGTAAATCAACGCAGTGGGAGTTTCTTCTCATTGGATCCCAAACTTATTTGAACATTTTTTTTTCTTTCATCCATCAACACTTTATCAAAGCTATTTTTCAGTGTTACTCTCTTTTCATAGTAGAAAGCCTGTCTCCTGCTAAATGTGTTTGGTTTTGCTCCACTCTATGTTCTGCACACTGAGTCAAGAGAAGCTTGGAGAGAAATAAGGCAGAGGCATATTGAGAATCGCTGGGTGCAGAGTTGGGATAAGATGAGAAACCCTGGGCTGAGTATCAAGAAGTCTATGTTTTCTCCTGATTTCAGTCATTCATTTATTCATCCATTCATTTATTTATTCTATCATTCTGTCAGTCAATGAGGGAGTCAGTCAACATGTATTTATTTGGTGCCTCTTACTTGTCAAGAAATTTTTTAAGGGGCACCTGGGGAGCTCAGTGGGTAAAGCCGTCTTCGGCTCAGGTCATGATCTCAGGGTCTTGGGATGGAGCTCCCATTGGGCTCCCTACTGAGTGGGGGTTCTGCTTCTCCCTCTGCCCCTCCCCATGCTTGTGTGCTTTCTCTTTCTCTCTCTCTCTTTCAAATAAAGAAATTAAATATTCTTTTTTAAAAAGGTCTTTTTAAGTACAAAGCATACAGAGATTGAAATGGCAGGACTGGCCCTTGCCCCTGAGAAACTTAAAGTTTGCCTTTGTTGCTAACTGGTTGGGTGTCTTTGAGAAAAAATGAGTTAATCTCTCTGGGCTTCAGGTTCTTTATATAAAAATGAGAAAGTTTACTGGGTGATCTACTTTCTGTGATTCCAGGTTTTGATTAGGTATTACACTCTAGTATGACTAACTCAAATCTAAAATTTAATTTTCTTTTTAATGAACTTCTATTCCTGCAACATCCTCTCACTCCCAGCCCCTGCATTTCCAAAGAAAGTTTAAAACTTCTGTCAATGATGTATTCACATTTTACAAGAGAGATAGTTTTCACATATTTAAATTTCCTATTTTTTCATACTTTAGGTTTTTTTCCCAAGGGTTTTTTTATTATTATTATTTAAAGCTTAGGAATAGACTTAACTTTCTTATGAAAAAGGAATTATGTCATTGCAACCAATAATAAAAATATCTAACGTTTCTTAAGCATCTACTCTGCTGGGGGCGTGGCTTTTATAACCAGTCTTTCATTTAGGGATGAAGCAATTTAGCGAGGTCAGTTAATAAGCAGGGGATGAGGTTAATACCCCTTCCCAGGTCCCCTAGATCTAGAGCCTGAGCTTTTAACCATTGTTGTATAATCAGATGGGAAAGACACCCAGAGGAGGTAACATTTTGGGAGTGAGTGACCAACTATTCTGGTTTGTTCAGGACTGTGGCCATATTAGCATTGTCAATCTTGCATTCTAGGAGACCCCTCAGTTCTGCACAAACTGGGGAGAAAAGATCCTTAGTTATTCACAATGCTAAGAGAGACTATCCTTTGAGGCCTGGAAAACCTTTAATGACCACTTTATAAAAATGTATTCTGCATTGTGGTATCTTTCCATAAAATGGTTTGTCTTAGGGATAAGGAGGCACAAGTCATTGTTACAGTTTAATTAAAGAGAAAAATTTTTTGTAAGAGAAAAATTTTAGTTAGGAGTTAATAAAATGATAAAACCAACTAAAACTCTTCTACATTGATCTTTCAATTCAGTCTTTAAGAAGCAATCTTAAAATAATTTTAAAAAATCTATTTCAGAAAATAATGATATAAGGACACTGGAGGATCCTTACTTAAAATATCTTAAAATACAAATTTCTTCAAAGGGAATTGAATACAAAATTGTACCTCAAGAAAGGGACAAAATAAATTTCAAAGGGAGATTTTTTTAAAATTATGTCTCTGTATGATGCTGAACATCCAGATAGTATTTGAGACATTTTGTCAAATGTTTACATGAATAAGTAGCATCACAAAGTTTTGCCTTTGAAAGTTGTTTTGAAGCTGTTAGTTTTATAGTAATATTTGGGATTTTTAAGTTTTAGCCTTTGATTTAGGAAATCGATATTTAATGATTCCTTGTTGAGGACATTACTGATCTTTGGGTTACTAAATAGGTACTTGTCTTACTGGATTTTGAGCAGTATTTTTCAGTTGGTCACTCCCTCCTCATTGAGAAACAGCCTTCTCAAGTTTGCAGGGCATCTCGCTCTCCTGACTGCCTTTTTTTTACCTGAAAGCTGTACCTTTTCTTCCTTTTCACTTCTTCTTTCTCAACTCTGTAACTCTAAATGCTAAGAGAGCCAAGGGTCGGTCATCTGGATTTCTCATCTTTTCTATGGACAGTGAAGCTCTTGATCTTTTTCGGTTTCTTGGCTTTAAAAACAAATATATACTGAGACTGTCGGATTTCCTCCTCCAGCTTGAACTTTTTCCATGTCCTCAGTCTTGTGTATCCAACTACTTAGTCAACATCTTCACTTGGATGTCCAAAAGTATTCTTAAATCTAATGTCCAAAACTGAGACCAGATCTCCACCGTGTTTCACTCCTTCACAACCCCAGATGTGGCACCTCTATCCTTTTAGTTCCTTGGGCCAAATTCCCTGGTCATCCTGACTCCTTTTATCTCCTGTATCCACCTCATCTATGTCAGTACATCCTGTCAGCCCACCCTTGCCAACTAACTACCTATGTCAATCTCCTCCACTATCACCCTAGTCCAAACTGCCAATATTTCTCTCCTCCTAACTGGTCTCCCTGCTTGCTGCTGATCACAGCAACCAAAGTGATTCCTTATAGATGTGTGAGTTTATGTTGCTCCCATGCTCAGAATCCTCATCATATTGTTAAAAACAAAATTCAGTAAGTCAGTTTTAATATCTGATTGGCTATGAAGCATTCATGAATTGGGTAACATCCAATCTAGAAGTAGAAGAGAGTTCCGAGGAGTTATACAAAGTGGAAGGTTTTTATTGGAAGGAGCATGGTGCAAAAAGTTATTAGCAAAAGAAAAGAAAGGATTGTTTTGGGCAAAGTCACCTTTCTTTAGAGGAAAGGGCAGGGGTCTTATTAAGTGAATTACCTCATCTTCCTTTGAGAGATAGAGGGTGCTGATATGACAAGTTACCTCTTTGGTGCTGATCAGAAAATTCCTGACCTACCTGTTAAGACTACATTTTTGAGATGGGTGTCTGTCGGGGAGGGGTTTGGAACTGCAATCAGGTTAGCTATTAAGCCTTGATTTCTTTACTTGGCCTAAGTGACTTCATTTTGAGCCTGTTGCTTTGTTTTTAACAATACTCAGAATAAAAGCCAAGAGTGTCACAGTAGTCTCTAACAACACACAAGCTGAATTTCCTCCACCATTTCCTCTGGCTTCATCTTCTCTAACTTTTACCTTCTCTGTCCTTGAGCTGCCTAGGTCGAGTTTCTGCCTCAAGGACTTTGCCTTTGCTCCTCTCTGGGCTTAGAATGGTCTTCCAGAGAGCTCCGCACCTCCTTCTGTTACTTTCATGAGTTTTACACTGTAAAGTCACATTCTCAGTGAGGTCTTTCCTGAGCTCTTCATTTAAAATTGTACTCACATACTTCCTCACCACCAGCACTGTGTATCTAGTTTGGCAGCTTTACTTTTCTTGTAGCATTTTATCTGTAGTTAGTCTAACCTGGAACATCAACATCAATATTATAATCTTGCCAAAAATGCCAGAATTATATCACATCACAGTACAGTAAATATAACCTGGAAAAACAAGGATCAAAATATATTGGCATATTACTGGATTGGCTATTAACAGTTTTTGCCATCACTGTATCAGATGACCAAAATATCTCTCAAGGTGAGGCCACTAAGATTTGCAGATTTCCATTTGACCTTGTTAGGTTCCAAAAGCAGGACAGGTCTCAGCAATATATGGCTTCACCCTTTCTGGCTTCTGGCATAATTGAACTAAGAGAACATGTTGTCTCTTGCTCATGACTCTTTTGAGGAATTAAGGCTTTATTGGATTACCCTCACTGCATAATTTATTATTCCATTCCTTTACCTTCAGCTACCGTTTATTTTCCTTTCAATTTAAAGTAAAACTTTTCCTCCTTGGAAGGAACGTTAGTTTTGACCACTGTGCTAGTTTAGATTAGAGGCAGTGATAGTAGTCTAGAAAGTACCATCCAAGTAGGGTAGGGTTTCTTGGGTATAGAACTTGTGGGCTATTTCAACCACTAGGCTATACAACTGCATTCACATTCAAATAGAATTTGCCAGATGGTTAAAGGCACTGTCCCCCCCCCCCCATCAGGAGCTTGGGAATTCTGGATACAAAAGTTTAAAGGGATAGTCATAATTTCCTGCTTCTAACAAGGGTCATCCATGCTCTGATACATGCAGTTGAAGTCCTAATCCTGGGATCCTGTATCAAGGATATGTGTTGTGGGGAAGTTGAGGTGATACAGAGAAAATTTTAAAAAGTTGAGGTTATTGGGAAGAATTTTTTAGTTATACCAACCTCCACCCTCACTCCCTTTCCCCCAGATCCACCAGAAAAATAGAGGAATCTATCTAGTGGGGACATTCTTTTGCCTCCACCCTGTGTTGAATGTGGGCACACACTCATTAAGGTGTGTAAGCCAGCCCTTCATGCCTATATATTTCTACATTTTCAATAAATCATGTTTTGAATTGCCCATTCCAATTCTCTGTCAAGCCATTACTCTGAGGATGCTACATCTATGTCCGCTGGTGGATATTTTGGCCTGTAAAGAATGTTTCTTGGTCTGAAGAAATTTGACTTGGTGGTCCAAATTGGTGCAGTATCTTCTTTTCTGGTTATTTTAGAGTACTCTGAGTATTTGCACCCACCAATGAGTTCAGTCTAGGGTAAGTATCTATTCTTGTCAGGGCACCTTTGTAACCTCCTGGTGCTAGTGGCATCGGTTCAACTTGCCAGTTATTTGCAAGTTTGCATTACCCCCAGGGAATCTTCCCCATAGCCATCTGTACTCTCTTGTCTGTCCTTTTTGGCAGTCAGAACAATTCTCATTGGCATTTTATGCCTCAGGAGGAATAAGAGGAATATGTCTAGATTCAGTCCATCTGTTCATTGCTGAAGTATTCCATGTCTACTCATTTCATGAATGAGGTAGCCACCTCAGTTGAGTACACCAGAATAATTGCTCATCAATTCTGATCACCTTCCAATCCTGGAAGAGTGTTCTTTTGATAAACACAACATATTCTACTTTAATGTGTCTCTCAAATTCCCATAGTTATTTCCATAGAGACATGCACCCAATTGGCATCTCTTAATAGGATAGTTTTTCATTGCCCTATTGCCTGACCATATGTCCAGGCCATTGGCTACCACCCATGAATTGTAAAAACTCAAATGTAGGGGAAAAAGCATGCAATTGAGCATACCAAACTGATTTGATCTACATTCTTCAACATGAGTTGTGGCCTTCCAAAGAGTATGCTGTCCATTTTCCTTGGAAGTGTCATTGTTAAACCAAGCAGATCTTTGTCAATCAAGAGCCATTTTGGGGCACCACCCAAGTAGCAGCAGGGTCAGACAGCAATTCAGGTAGTTCTAAAGTTGAGTATAGGGGAAAAGGGACTTTCTGTTCACTAATATCTCCTTACATTCCCCTAGTAGCATATTCTTGTGTAAAGCATTTTATGGTTCTTTTGGAACTCTTCTGAGCATTGCCTTTTCTATTCCAGCATCTCTCAGATCTCACTCAAGATATGGTAGGTGTTTCAGTCTTCAAGATTATTCATAAGTTCATTTATAAGGGCAGTCTCAATCAAAACCTGATATCCAGCTACTAATTGTCTCTCAAATTGACATTTTCTGGTCTCAAATCCTAGTAATCCTAGTAGTTATTGCTAGATGATGCTCACAGAGTTTTGCAATAAACCCTCATTGATGCTCAGCACAGACAGTTGTGCAGATAATTTGTTCATACCAGCAGTCTAGCTTCTATCCCACATTCTTTGATGTAGGCATGGGCAATCTTCTTCGTTCTTATTTAGTATATCTAATTAATATTGGCTGAAGGATAGATTTGCATGCCACTAGTTTTTTTATACTAGGTAGGAGAAATCTTTCCCAGACACAATATAATACATTCATCTCCATCCCCATAATACATTCAGGTAAAAGAGACGCTACCACTTCACATAAAATCTGCTCAAATATTGCAGTTTTCATCTGAACTTTCCCCTTAATCTCTCAATTTAATTATAGCCCATAGTAGGGCTTCACCAATAGGTTTTGGTACCAGAAGGTACAGGGATCCCATGTCAAATAGTTTAGAAACATCTTTTCTCCATTCCCTAATCGTTTTCCCCACTTATGGGCATAAGACCCCAGGTCTCCACTGAGGGAGGGGTGTTAGTACTTGTAATTATTTGATTGCTTGTGGTATCATCACTGAAACTAGAGTGAATAAAGCAGATTTTTTAGGGCATTTCAATATTGGAGAACCAAGAGGGGTTCCCATTGGCCCACCCAAACTCTGAGAGTACTGCATTAAGATTTTCATTTTTGAGGGACGCCTGGGTGGCTCAGCAGTTGAGCATCTGCCTTCAGCTCGGGGCATGATCCCAGAGTCCTGGGATCGAGTCCCGTACCAGGTTCTTTGTGTGGAGCCTGCTTCTCCCTCTGCCTGTTTCTCTGCCTTGATCTCTCTCTGTCATGAATAAATAAATAAAATCTTTAAAAAAGAAAGATCTTCATTTTGACTCCATCAACATCTGCTTTATTCATCCCATTTTTAATAACTGCTTAAAGTTTTCTACAGTCCTGGGATGAGTCCCTTGATTCTCCCCCATTTCCTTTCCACTTTGTTTTACCCCATCCTTGTTTGATCTGTATTCATTCCATTTTTAAATAACTATTTAAATATTTCTAGTTTGCTGGGACAAATTCTTTGACTCTATCCTCTGCATTTTTCCAATGTCTTGGGAACCAGT
This sequence comes from Nyctereutes procyonoides, assembly GCF_905146905.1. Classification (NCBI taxonomy): domain Eukaryota; kingdom Metazoa; phylum Chordata; class Mammalia; order Carnivora; family Canidae; genus Nyctereutes; species Nyctereutes procyonoides. The sequence continues at coordinate 25,966,165 of NW_026575146.1, forward strand.
CTAGCCTTTTTTGCTGTCTGTTGTTTCAACATAACTTTCTCTTTGCAAATGATTCTGAGCCTAGGGGTTTTCTCTCATGATATTCAAAATCTAAATTTGACCTGATGTCAATTCTACTTCAACACATTCCTTTACTTGGTGCCCTAGGATTAGAGGTTGTGGTTTGGACCAGCCAACATCTAGCTTGGTCCATCTCCTCCATTTTAGTTATTAAAATAACTAAGAATAATAATAAAAAGAACCAAGGGATTGCATATTTTGCTTTTTTTCTTGTTACTTTTTGTTTCCTTATGCACCCAGCGAACCAACTCCCGGAGAGGTGGATTTATCATTTTTAAATTCCATTGGTAAATTATACCTCCAAAAACTAGTAGCATATCTTGGAATGGCAGGTCCCTGGGGGTTTTCAGAAATCAAAGATTCTTCATCCCCTAATAAGAAGAGCATAGCAAAGTGGCCCTCCTCCATCCCTGCCCTAGCTCTTGAAGTGCTATCTTCTGAAAACTTGAGAGATCTCTATACAATCTCATTTTGCCAACATTGTGATTACTGTGTTCAGTGTCAGAAACCACATTGAAAAAGACTTCCCAATGTGAAACATATATGTTAATTGTTTCTTTAAATAAAATATTTAATTTATTCTGAGACATGACTCCTAAGAATTATTGAAAATCATAAATCCAACTTTAAATATTTTACTTACCTGACTGTAAGCATTTAAATATTCCTGCAAATTTAAAGTTTCAAATAACCTCAACATGTTCTCAATTTAAAATCAGATGCCTATGATTTGAAAAAAAAGGGGGGGGAATAGATATACTGGTCTTGTATCTTGGTACCAACATTACATAAATCATCCCTCCATTTGGAGAGTTTTAACCTTGTTCTAGGATGATAGAATTCTCTCATATCCATCAAGTTTAAAGGAATCATATAATGTACTTATAATTTTGCCCAAGATAGAGCTAAAACAGTAAAATTAAGGTATTACTAGCATTTAAATTGTATCACACATTTTTCTAATTTTTAGATAAAAGGAATCCAGAAGTCTTAGATTAGACTATAAGAGAGCACAATCTTTGGAAAAGTTCATAACAGCCATTTATTTTATTTTTTAAGGATTTTACTTATTTATTAATGAGAGACACACAGAGAGGCAGAGACACAGGCAGTGGGAGAAGCAGGCTCCCTGTGGGGACCCCAGTGTGGGACTCGATCCCAGGATCCCGGGATCACAACCTGAGGCCAAAGACATACAACACCCAGTGCTCAACCACTGAACCACCCAAACAGCTATTTATTTATTTTATTTTATTTTATTTTATTTTATTTTATTTTATTATTTTATTTTAAGATTTTATTTATTTATTCATGAGAATACACAGAGAGAAGAGAGAGAGAGAGGCAGAGACACATGCAGAGGGAGAAGCAGGCTCCATGCAGGGAGCCCGACATGGGACTCGACCCCGGGTCTCCAGGATCACGCCTTGGGCTGAAGGCAGCGCTAAACCACTGAGGCACCCGAGCTGCCCCCAAAGAGCCATTTAAAGCAAACACTAAACTAATACTGTTTTGTTGAAAGAAAGATGAACTCTACTAATTTTATACCATTGTACTGAGTGTGAATTTTTTAGTTGTTTTGATACTTCTAAAAATGATTTAAGGGAAATGTTAAGTGTAAAACTACTTATAGTAGAAATGAAAATTAAAAGAAAAACTCTCCATACTTAGAAAGCAAAAGTGGCTATTTCCTTCTTCTTCTGCACAATTTCATAAGGTCTGTGGCAAGGATTCTTAAAGTGTGGTTCTTGTACAAGGATGAGCAGAAATGTGAATTCTCAGTTGCACCCCAAACCCACTGATTAGAAACTTTCTGATGGGGCTCAGCAATCAGTGTTTTAATAACCTTTGGCTGATTCTGAGGTCCACTAAAGTTGGCAAGCCATTGCCTTAAAGGGATGAACTAAACAGTATGCCTACAGAGATGTGTGCTTTTCTTCCTGGAATGCTTCACCAAGAGGCCCATCCCTCCTTCACAGTTTTTGATACTTTCTATAGGATGAGTATAGATCAAGCCCCCTTTTTTAAGAGTTAGTGTGTTAATGTGTTTTGTGAGTCACACTGACATCTAGATAGACAGTGCGGGGTACTGTGTATATACAGATTGAATCTCAAGGGGAAATATCCAAAGAGTTTGTAGGAAATATTAGAAACATAGATAATCATCATGTCAGCTTTGTGAAAGCTTTGTACCCCCAGTGCTTAGCACAACGACCAGTATGTAATAGGTAGCAAGTAAATAGTTGTAAACTCCAGGAAAAAAGAACAAATGGAATAAGAAAAATACAGAAGAGAAAATTAAAAGTATGTACAGTTAGGAAAAATATAACAGAGTTGTAAAGTCTGGGAAAAATCAGAACTCCTCAGGATTGGTGATATAATACCTTAATGTTAAGAAATGCTATACATCTGTTCCTTATAACACACATGCAAGAAATTAAATGACAACAATCAAGATTAAACACTAAGACACTGGCCCACAGGTTCCTGGCCAGACAATATTTGTCCACTCTCTGTGTAAGGAAAAACGTGGCTTCAGTGTGGACTGCAAGTTGTACAGTATATTTATATTAAGTTGTAATGTTAGTTTATATATTAAGTTTAGTGCAAGGTTGAATATAACATATGATAAAGTGAATTTTGAACAAATCCCTTTTGTTTTATTCTGTTGCAAACCCATAGGAAGATATTAATTATATAGAATATCAGGAAACTTGAATGGCTAAAATGAATGTTTCCTCAGTATCTATACTGAGTTGAACATGTGAAATTGCTGGTTTTGTCATCCAAAATGACTAAGTCTTGGCAATTTCATATATTTCCACCTAATAAAATGAGGGTTTTTGATAACTACTAATTTTTAAAAATTATGTAAGTTTAAAAATATAGAGAATAATGTAACACCATAATATTATTGTAATAAACTACATGTATCTTTTAAAATGTCAGTATTTTCACACGTGACATAGAGAACATGGAACATACAATTCGGAGCAGGGGTGGCACTGTGTTTATACTACTCATGTGGTGGCTCCCCCTGAGCACACACCAGGCAGACTTATATTTGCGATGTTGACAATAATTAATTTTTTTGAGAGACATGAAACATCACACAGTTGAAACTTTCTTTTTACTTTCCTTAATCCTATCTTCCCCTCTCCAGGTGTAAAATAAGCCTAAAGTTGATGTGCATCTTTCCTATTCATATTTTATACTATTTTAAAAATATTTGTTTTTGGGATCCCTGGGTGGCGCAGCGGTTTGGCACCTGCCTTTGGTCCAGGGCGCGATCCTGGAGACCCGGGATCGAATCCCACGTCGGGCTTCCTGCATGGAGCCTGCTTCTCCCTCTGCCTGGTCTCTGCCTCTCTCTCTCTCTGTGATGACTATCATAAATAAATAAAAATTAAAAAAAATATTTGTTTTCAATTTTTTATTTAAATTCTAGTTAGGTAACATAATATAATATTAGTCTCAGGAGTAAAATTTAGTGATTCATCACTTACATACAACACCCAGTGCTCATCACAACAAGTGCCCTCCTTTTTTTTTTAATAAATTATTTTTTTTAATAAATTAATTTAACAAGTGCCCTCCTTATTATCCATCACCCACTTAACCCATCTCCCACCCACATGCCTCCATCAACCTTCAGTTTGTTCTCTATAGTTAAGAGTCTTTCTTATGGTTTGCTTCCCTCTCTCTTTTTTCCTTACCATACGTTAATCTATTTTGTTTTTTAAATTCCACATGAGTGAAATCCTATGATATTTGTCTTTTTCTGAGTTATTTGCTTAGTATAATACACTCTAGCTCCATCCACATTGTTGCAAATGGCAAGATGTCATTCTTTGTGATGGCTGAGGGATATTCCATTGTGTGTGTGTGTGTGTGTGCGCGGGTGTGTGTGTATATCATATCTTTATCCATTCATCATTCAAAGGACATTTGGACTCTTTCTATTATTTAGCTGTTGTTAATAGTGCTGCTATAAACATCAAGGTGCATGTACCTCTTCAAATCTGTATTTTTTGTATCCTTTGGGTAAATACCTCGTACTGCAATTGCTGGATCATAGGGTAGTTCCATTTTTAACTTTTTGAAGAACCCCTGTACTGTTCTCCAGAATGGCTGCACCAGTTTGTATTCCCACCAACAGTGTGAGAGGGCTCCCCTTTCTCCACATCCTTGCTAACACCTGTTGTTTCTTCTGTTGTTAATTTTAACCATTCTGACAGGTGTAAGGTGGCATGTCATCATGTTTTGATTTGTATTTCCCTGATGATGAGTGATGTTGAGATAAAAGTACTTCTTTTAAAAGATAATAAGTAGAAGGATCAAAGTCTATAAATAGCATTTGTAGCTCTTATCATCACACAGTAATTACAAAAACATCATATCCCACCCAGTTAAAGAGAAAATTTAAGAGAAAATGGTCTAGAACAGATTTTCCCAAGTGTGGTTCCTGGTGCACAAGCATGATTTGGGTAACTAGTTCAAAATGTGGAGTCCTAGACTCCACTTTCCATTCTCATACCAAGAGGACCTAATGCCAGAGATGCTCCCCAAATAATTCTCACACTCAATAAAATTTAGAAACCCATGATCTAAGAAAGAATAAGTAGCCATCTGAGTGTAAGTTGTCTAATTTCATACCTGAAATTAAACCTCTATTTAACTTGATTATATGATAAATGCACCCATAATAGTGGTAGAAGCAGCTCAAGCAGGTGAATGATATCTATTTTTTCAGTTTTTCCCCAAAGAAAATCTAATATGTCCTTAAATGAAATGTCATTATTTTATGCATTACTTAAAGGAAAGAAAAACTACCAATTAAATCATAGCAATCGCTCTTATCACTTTTTTAAAAGACTTTATTTATTCATGAAAGACCCAGAGAGAGAGGCAGAGACACAGGCAGAGAGAGAAGCAGGCTCCATGCAGGGAGCCGGACGGGGGACTAGATCTCAGGACTCCAGGATCCCGCCCTGAGTTGAAGGCAGACGCTTAACCACTGAGCCACTCAGGCATCCCAACTCTTTCCACTTAAACGTTTACACTTATTGGAAGAGCTCTCCCAGATGTCTTGACATGGGAAGCATGTAATCTGTTCTCATGATCTTGAACCCTTCAGCAGTTTTATCATTGATAGCACAATTTTGAGGCATGTCAAGATTCTGTCAGAAATTCCTATGGGACAAGACTTGGGCATCAGTGGAATCACTTGCCATCTGAAAATATGCAGATTATATTCAAAGTTAGAAGTTTCTCACAAACTGATATTGATTACTTAATGGTAGTCCTGTGTAACATCTGAATCACATGACTTAGTCACTCCGAATTCTCAGGGTTTTGAGATTTCTTTCATATACTCAAAGGATTTGCCAGCTTTTTATGCATTTGGTTGTGATAGTGGTGTGTAGTTATAGGTAGATTTCTTGTAAACTAGCCTAAATCTTCACTATTCATATATATATGAATATATATAATAAATGAATATATAGAATATCTATCTATCTATCTATCTATCTATCTATCTATCTATCATCTATCTATCTATATCTTCGCCAGCTGATGTACCCTCTTGCCCCCTGCACAGCACCATCCCTGCATTCCACAGGGGACTTGGGCAAGGGTGCCGAAGGTAGGCGAGAGACACACAGAAACAAACCAACTGGCAGCCAGGAAGCCCCTGAGGAGTGACATCCAGACAGAGGAAAGTCTCCCTGCTCCTCATTCCTTCCAAGATCAGAAAAACTTGTCACCCTGCCTCCACAATGATGTGGGGAGGTGGGAGGAAGGAGTGGAATTCCCCTTCCTAGTACCCCAAGAATGTCTGAGCCTTCAATGTTGAATATTTTTCTTTATTAAAATGTACTTTTATCTTAAACACACACACACACACACACACCTTTCAGTGTGATGTTGCAACTCCTATTATCAAGGTAAACGGTCTACTTCCCTACCATTTGTGTTTGCCTTGGCCTCATCACTTGCTTGAGCTAACAGAATGTGGTGGAAGTGACACTGGAAGTGACAGTGTGCCATCAAGAGGACTTCTGCATTTCTCCTTTCTCCCTTTGAACATCTGCTACTACCATGTGAACAAGCCCCAGTGGGAGATTCTGTGGACCAGAGTGCTCCATTCCTCCAGTGACAATTACTTGCTTCATATTTATGCTACTTGTTTCATTTCTAAGCATTCCTGGGTAAAACTTTACTTTCATTTTAAAGCAGAATCAGAGTGTAATTTTTTTGAAGCTATGCAAAATGGCAATTAAATGCAATATACAAACTCTCAAGATTACATATAGCTCAAAGTGGTGACAATATGAACAGCTATGACAAGTTTGTATGTGTATGGCAATGAATATGTTGTCACTGTCCCATAACTGAGTGATTTCAAGATGCTTCAGATTTCAGAGATAGAGAAATAAACCTTAAAAAGTTCACACTGGGTAAATCTGCATATAATAATAATAGTATTGGAAAAAACAGCATCTGAATGGAAGTGACAAAGACATTGGATTTTATGGAGGTTTTTCTTTCACAAGAGTTAATTAAATAGCTAAGAATTGAATAGTAGGCTTGATTTTTTATTAGAACATTTTAGTATAAGGAACATTTTAGTATAAAGTGTTTCAAAGAACTAAACCAAAAGATAATTAACTAGAAATAGACTAGACTTGAAAGTTAGAGCTAATCAGCCTTAAGAAATTCTGATCTTTGTTCATTTGTCCTCTCCTTAAAAGGACCTCAATGGCCATTTTACCTAAGTAGTAACCCCTACTTAGGTAGGATTTTACTTAGGTAGTAAAATCCTTTTACTCATTATCACTTGAAAATTTGTTATATATACAGGTTTATTATCTGTTTCCCATTAACTTTTTTTTATTACTGTATTCCTACAACCTAGAAAAGTATTAATGTCTTACAGTTTTCAATTATAGGACTTTAACCTCCTTGCTTAATTTTATTCCTAGGTATTTTATTCTTTTTTTTAATGACCACTAACATTTGATAACTACTTGGAAAAAATGTTTCTGGTGACTTATAATCTGAAAAAGAGCAAAGCCACCTACAAAATAATATATAATGATGAATGGCCAATTTATTATGTATTCATGCCTAAATGAAACACTGGTAAGATATATTTGAAAACATTAACAGTATTCATCTACAGATGGTACATATATAGATCTGTTTTCTTCTTGGTGATTTTCTGTAGTTTTAAAAATTTTATCATTATGTAATATTTTAATAATAAAAATATATTTTGTAAAACTCTTGCACTTGGAATTTCTGGGTGTGAGACATTTAGAGAAATATATTCCAGAAGTTCAGTGAAGAGGAAAATAAAAAAGATAGGTACATTTCTCCCATAACCAGTTCAATGAAGAATCTCATTGTCCTTAAAGTAGAACTTGACATTTTTTTGTAGTTGATTTAGTTATGAGAGTATCACACTCTGTCTTAAGTATTATATGTCAAAAGTATATAATGAAAAATGAACATGGGATCTCAGACTCAACTTCTTTTGAGACAATGATGGGCTGATTTTCTTCTTTGTTCTATGTTGTGTCCAGGAATTTTATATATATATATATATATATATATATATATATATATATATATAGGCATGTGCTTTATTGCTACGGAAGAGATCATTGAGGATTTGTCACAATCTGCAATCACTCTAAAAAAAAAAAAATTCAAGGGGATCCCTGGGTGGCTCAGCGGTTTTGTGCCTGCCTTTGGCCCAGGGCGCGATCCTGGAGTCCCGGGATCGAGTCCCACGTCGGGCTCCCTGCATGGAGCCTGCTTCTCCCTCTGCTTCTCTCTCTCTCTCTATCATAAATAAATAAAAACAAATCTTAAAAAAATAAATAATAAATAAAAAAATCAAGAGCATGTTCTACATTCTTGGAAATTTCATGTGAAGAGATAAATAGTGAGAGTATTTTTATCACAATACTTGGATAAAAAAGGACATTAAAAATATTGGATATATTAGGTCACATAGGCCTTCAGTTAAAGGAAAATATGACATGGGGAAAAGAGCAGGCCAATTTCCTTATAACTAGTTCTTTTTAAATTTTTGTTTATTTTTTAAGATTTTATTTATTTATTCATGAGAGAGAGAGAGAAAGAGAGGCAGACATAGGCAGAGGGAGAAGCAGGCTCCGGGCAGGGAGCCTGATGCAGGATTCACTCCCGGGACCCTGAGAATCACGCGCTGAGCTGAAGGCAGATGCTCAACCACTGAGCCACCCAGGCATCCCTCTTGTAACTAGTTCTATAGTCTAAGGGTATTTTATTATTTGGTGTGCAGTTGTAAAATGGAATAATTTTCTTAATTTCTCTTTATGATATTTCATTGTTAGTTTATAGAAACACAGTTGATTTTGTATATTGATTTTTATCCTGCAGCTTTCCTGAACTTGTTGATTAGTTCCAACAGTTTTTTAATGGAGTCTCTGGGGTTTTTTATATATAATATCATGTCATCATTAAATAGAGAAAGTTTTACTTCTTCATTTCTGATTTAGATGCCTCTTATTTCTTTTTCTTCCTTAATTGCTCTGGTTAGGACTTCCAGTATCAATGTTGAATAAAAGTGGTAAGAGCAAGCAACCATCTCTTGTACCTGATATTAGAGGGAAAGGTTCAGCTCTTCAACACTCAGTATAATGCTAACTATAGGCTTGTCATATATGGTCTTTATTATGTTGAGACATATTCTAACTATACCCTTTTTTAAGATTTTTTTTTATCATGAATAGATGTTGGGTTTTGTCAAATGCTTAATGCAGTAAACTGCATCTATTGAGATGATCATATGATTTTTTTTGTCCTTCCTTCTGTTAATGTGGTGTTAATCACATTGATTGATTTACAGGTGTTGAACCATCCTTGCATCCTTGGAATTAATCCCACTTGATTATGGTATACTGTCCTTTTAAGATATTGTTGAATTTTGTCTGAAAATATTTGGTTGCGGATTCTTGCATTTATACTTATCCAGGATATTGGCCTATAATTTTCTTTTCTTGTAGTGTTCTTGTCTGCTTTTGGTGTCAGGGTAATTAGAACCTCATAAAATGAGTTTGGAAGTGTTTCCTCCTTTTTTAATCTTTTGGAAGACTTTGAGAAGGATCGGTATTAATTCTAACTAAAATGTCTGGTAGAATTTACCAGTAATTAACCATCTGGCCCTGGACTTTTGTTTGTTGGGAGATTTTAGTACTAATTCATACTGTTTGCTGGTAGTTGGTATGTTCAGATTTTTCTCGTTGCTATGGTCCAAATTTCCAAAATCATATTAAATGATATATGTAAAATCACAAAAATGATTTTATTTTTGCTAGTTGTGTATGTGTTACTTTTCTTTTATTGAGGTGGAAATTGCATAAAATCAACCATTTTAGACTATACGTTTCAGTGCTATTCAGTATATCCATAATGTTGTGAACCAACACCTCTAGTTCCAAAATATTTTCATTGCCTTAAAAGAAAACCCACAATACACTAAGCAGATAATTTCCTTTCCCCCCTCCCTCCAATAACTGCCAACCACTAGTTTGTTTTTTCTCTATGGATTTATCTTTTGTAGCAATTTCATATAATGTAATCATATAATAGATGGCCTTTTTCATCTGGCTTCTTTCACTTTGCATGATGTTTTTGAGGTTCAAAATAGTATAGCATATATCAGTAGTTTGTGATTTCTTATGACTGAATAAAAATTCTGTTAAAAGTATAATACCAAATTTTGTTTATCCATTCATCCACTGATGGTCATCTGCATTCTTTCCACCTTTTGGCTATTGTGAATATTGCTGCTGTGAGCATTTGTGTATAAGTATCTGTTTGCATACTTGTTTTCTACTCATTGTATCTTAATGTCTTTTCCTCTCCAGATTCATAAATATATGTCTAATGGCCTATTCCAGTATACTTATGTTATTAGAGTTCTTGCTATATGCTTTTAATTCAGTGGAAATTCATTTTTTTCCAGGATGATGTAATAATTTATTTTGATTTTTAAGGATATTGATATCTAATTATTCAACTTTGTCCTTTTCTACTGATATAAAATCTGTTTTTCTTTTCTTGCATTCTCACTGAGGACACTATTATGCTCTATCATTTACTTTTCTCATTCAAAACTCTTATCCTTTAATTTGGGGGAGATTATGCATTTCATTTTCTTCACTTGTTGAGATAATTTTAAATATTTAATGCACATGCCAAATTTTATATTTGTGACAATATTATGAAAGATTAGACTATATACTTCCTCAAACATGTGAAGAACTATATACTTTCTTAGTTTTTGTCATTCTCAGATTGATCTTATTTATAATTTAATTACCAGATTATGATTATAATTATTTTCTTTTTTGCTTTCAATTCTTTATTTTATATAAATTTATTTTTTTTGGTGTTCAATTTGCCAACATATATAATAACACCCAGTGCTCATCCCATCAAGTGCCCCACTCTGTGACCGTCACCCAGTCACCCCCACCCCCCGCCCACCTCCCCTTCCACCACCCCTAGTTCGTTTCCCAGAGTTCAGAGTCTCTCATGTTCTGTCTCCCTTTCTGAGATTTTGCACTCATTTTTTTCTCCTTTCAATTCTTATACATTAAATTATTGGTAAAGAATCTTTACCAAATTCTTACACCATTTTTCTATGATTCAATTATTTGTCTTCATGGAAACGTCTGCCAACTTCACTTTTGGAATTAATACATTTGTGGTAACATTTCTGAGTCCTGTTGTCTGAAAATAATTCTACTACTGAGTATATAATTCTATACTAAAAGCCATTTTCTCATAGAATTTAAAGCTTAGTTCCTTGTCTTCATGTTTCTAATGTTGTCAATGACTTTGTGGTCCATATAATTGTAGTTCTTGTTTGTTTCTTTTATTCCCTATTTACTATGTAAGTTTTTTAGTTTTTGTCTTCAGACACATTCTGTATTTAGATGTGGGTTTTATTTTTGCTATTATTTTTCTTTTTGCTTCTAAAATGCAGGTCCTCTTAGTTTTAAGAGTCATATATTTTTTTAAAGATTTTATTTGTTTGTTTGTTTGTGACACAGAGAGAGAGGCAGGCTCCCTGCGAGGAACCTGATGCAGGACTTGATCCTAAGACCTAGAGATCACGACCTGAGCTAAGGGCAGATGCTCAAACACTGAGCCACCCAGGTGCCCCTTTAGAAGTCATATTTGTCCTCATTGCTGGGTGATTGTCTTCCCCCCCCTTTCTTTCTTTTGTTTTTTCCTTCTTTCCTTTTTTTCTCTCTTTCTCCCTTTCCTCCTTTCTTTTGGAACACTGCCTGTCCCCAGTTCTATTTTCTCATAAATCTTCCTATGAATCTTATCAAATGGATATTGTAACTTTTATTTTAAAGATTATTTCTTAGAGGAAATGAAAGTTTCCTACATGTTCATAGTGTTGACAAAATGTCTGTTGAATAAATACAGTAGAAAGTACCATTATGTATATTTTAATAACAGAATTATCGCAGACGTATGGAAAATTCATGATAAAAAATAATGAATGAAAATATGGACTAAAATTTCCACCAGCTTAATTTTTTAATAAAATTGCATAAAAAGTGATTTTGCTATAATGCTATTACTATGAATTAGGTTAAAAATTTGTCCAGATGCCTTTTTACTACAGCTTGTAATTTTATAAGAGTATCTATTGGAGGCAATAGAAATTATATGTCCTGAAGGAAATAAGCATTAAAAGTATAAGTGAAATTGGAGATGCTGCTAAGAATTTACAGTCTACATTGGAAGAAAAAAGTTAAGTCAATCTATGGTATTGTTTCTTGTAGCTGATGGTAGCACAACTGTAAATAATGCCAACTATTTAGATATATGTTTTCATTATCAGTAAAAAAAATTGTATCACTGACTAACATTTGGAAATGGTGCCTTGACAGTCACAGAATTACTTAATTTTTAGGGTTGAGATAAGTTTAATGTAAATTGGTCAAAATTAGTAAGAGTATTTATAAGATGAAGCTTAAGTGATGATGCATGTTAGATTTTTAAATAGACTTAAATATAAAGCAGTAACATTTTGCAGACATGTAGAACTTATGCCTTTGGATTCCATTATCAGAAATAGTTTTGTCCCCAAAATTAAGATTATAACATATAATGCTCTTAAACTCATTTTCTTAAAAATTTGAAAGCCTTTTCATTTCAGAGTAAAAGCAAGACCTCACCATGGCCTACCTGCTTCACAATTGGTACTCTTGCCCCACACACCAACGTCTTGGACCTCATCTCCTAATGCTTTCTCCCTTGTTTAATCCACTTCAGGCATTTTAGCCGCCAGGTATACCTCTGCTCTCAAGCCTTTGCTCCTGCTCTTCCCTCTGCCTGTAGAATTCTCCCATGAATTCTCCCAACAGGCTGGTTTCTTTGCCTCATTTGGCTATTTCCCAAAGTACCACCTTCTCTGTGATGTCTTCCCCAGCCAGTGATTTGGCATAGTATTTCCCACCCTCTGCCACCTGCCAACACACACCTCATACTGCTTTTCTGCTTTCTTTTTCTCCATAGCCATAGATACTCATCACCCTTCCCAACAGAGTTACACCCACATACACACTTAGAAAGTAAACTCCAAAAATAAATAAATATATAGAAAGTAAACTTCACAAGGACGATGTATTTGTTTTTAAATTTTGTTTTTACTTTTGTTTTGTTTTGCTTTTTATTCTCAGAGGTTAGATATATGCCTAGAATGCAAAAGGTTCTCAATAACTGTTTGTTGGATGACTAAAGGAACCAAGTAAACTGAATATATTTTTAGACCTTAAACTTTAGCAACTCGAGATTTTGCTTAACTGGATGCATAATATAGTCTGGAAGTTATTTGGCAAGGATATGGAGGCATAGGGGTATTTTAACTATCGAATCAACATACTTCTGTCACTCAGAGCAAAATCCTCACCTGAAATATCTGGTGAATGTTAAATTACATAACGAATATTTTTGATTGACAGTAACAGTCATGATTAAATATTATTCCAAAAGTGATTTTTCTATAACTGTATGGACATGTATTTATTTATATGTATAAATTGATTTGTTCATCCCCAGCAAACATATATTTTATTTTAGCTAATTACCTTCATCTAAGCTACTTCTCTTTATGATATTTTAATATTGCTTCATATAGGCCTTTATATTCAATTTTTTGAAGACATGAAGCAGATACTTTTAAAATTCTCATATATTTCTTGTGTTAAATTATTTTCAATAGACTGATTCTCTTTTGAAATAACAATGCTATTCTTTCTTTTGCACTGGATTTTTAATAGTTTTCACCCTTTAATCATTCATATATGAAAGAGGATACATTTTTTTATGTCAAGCACTTGCTAAAAATAGGTTGCTTTGATTGTTTTTAGAGTCATCTTCATGTACTTGGGTGCTAATGGACCCTCAGATCTAAAACTCTGTTGATGTGAATACTGTATAGCCCAATTTCTGGTAACTATAGGCTTTGATCTTACATTGTTTCATGCTGAAGTTGAGATTTTTTTTTCTGCCTAGCTTCTCATTTCTTTTTTTAAAAAAATGCTTCAGATAATTGATTCTAAGAAAGATGAGCAGAACGTTTTTAGAGTCTCTCTTGAGTTTGGGACTAGGACCATGTGAGTTACTTTGTTAAAGTGCAAAATTCAAAGGGGTGCCCCCAAAATCTCAGTATTCAGGACAAATAATATTTGTATATGAATATAAATAGATTGTGTTTTATTTAAATACTGCAATATTTAAAACTTTTTTTTTCAAATAAGGAATCAATGGTCCACAGATGGCCTTTGTTTTTGTTTTTGTTTTTTTAAGATTTTCTTTATTTATTTGATAGATTGAGAGAGAGAGAGAGAGCACAAGCAGGGGGAACAGGCAGAGGGAGCGGGAGAAACAGGCTCCCTCCTGAGCAAGGAGCACAACATGGGGCTTTATCCCAGGATGCTGGGATCATGACCTGGACTGAAGGCCACTGCTTTTAATGGACTGAGTCTCCTAGGTGCCCCACCTCTGTTTTTGTAAATTAAGTTTTATTGAAACAAAGTTTGGTATTAGGCTGAGGTGAATGAGAAGGATCATGCAAATGAAGGGTCACATCCTGACTTTATTTAAAATTTTGATATTTTTTCAAGACACCTGGGTGGTTCAGTTGGTTAAGCATCTGCCTTCTGTTCAGGTCATGATCCCAGGGTCCTAGGGTCCTGCAGTCAAGCCCTGCTTTGGGCTCCCTGCTCAGCAGGAATCTTGCTTCTCCACCTCTTGCTCCCCCTGCTTGTGCTTGCTCTGCCTGTGTGTGTGTGTGAAATAAAAATAAAATCTTTTAAAACTCTAAAAAAATAAAACTTTGATATTTTTCAACTTTTTTTTGCATTTAAAGAGATTGCAATAAAATATTACGTATCTTTGAAAACTGAACTTTTTGGTGCCCTCTTAAATTTTGTACTTGAGGAAAGTGCATTGCATACCTTTCTCTAATCCTAGCCCTGAATTGGAGAATTCTATTCATAATACATATGTCTGGAACCCACTCATTTCACATAATAATCTAGAACCTACTCATTTTAGATAATAGTCTCCAGTAGATCCTGTCACTTCCTTCCATTCCTCTCTCTCTAACCCTGTCCCTACTACCATTCCCTCCACCTTTAAGAACTGCTGAATAAGATAATTTTTATCCTTAAAAAAAAAGTATATAGTTCTTCCCCAGAAACTCCATCTAGGATTTTATCAACTTCTCACAAGCTACAGATCCATTCTGTGAACATTTCCATACACTATCTTACTTTCTCTCTATTACTGCTGGATTTACCAGAAAATATCTAAAGGGATGTAAAAGAGAAACTGATAGATTGAGTATGTGTTGGATGACAGTGTCTGCTCTGACTGTTGTATCAAAATGACATAGACTGAGTAGTTAAAATAACAGACATTCATTTAAGGTTGGGAAGTCCAAGATGGATATACCACCTGATTTGGTTCAGTGAGACACTTTCTGGATTGCTGATGTCTACCTTCTTGCTGTATACTTACATGGTGGAGAGTGAGAGCATTTTCTTTTCTTGTTAAGAGCACTAATATCATCATGAAGGTTCTACCTGTATGACCTCATCTTAAACTTAATTATCTCTCAAAGCCCCATCTCCAAAAACCATCACATTGGGGATTAGACCTTCAACATATAAATTTTTGAATGACATGATTCAGTCTATAGCAGTATGTGACTCTGATAACTTCAGAATGTGATTCTCCTGCATTGTGTAGTATGATGATAATTATGGAAGAAATTGTTTTCTTTTTGATTTAGATCTTAAACCTTTAAGGTACACATAGATGGTCCTAGTTTTTTATTATTTCCCTGCTTTG
Organism: Nyctereutes procyonoides; assembly: GCF_905146905.1. Taxonomy (NCBI): domain Eukaryota; kingdom Metazoa; phylum Chordata; class Mammalia; order Carnivora; family Canidae; genus Nyctereutes; species Nyctereutes procyonoides. The sequence continues at coordinate 25,981,663 of NW_026575146.1, forward strand.
TATTAGTGGAATCTATTCCTTAATCTACCTTTGTCAATGCTACTTTAGTTGAGTTGACTTCTTTGGCAAAAGGTTGGCTAGTATTCTTACTCAAAGATGCTATTATAAAGTGTTTGAGGGGCACCTGGGTGGCTCAGTCCATTCAGTGTCTGTCTTTGGCTCAGGTCATGATCCCAGGGTACTGAGATCTTGCCCCATACTGGGCTTCATGCTCAGTGGAGAGTCTACTTCTCTCTCTCCCTCTGCACCTCCCCCTGCTTGTTCTCTCTCTCTCTCTCTCTGTCAAATATTTTTCTGTCAGAGAAAATATATTAGAGATGGTAAATGTGACCTGGAAAGATAATTTTTATTTAATTGGATTATTTCCTAGAACTACTTGTTTGTATACTCCCTTTCCCTTTTAATGGCACATGCAGAATTATTTGCTTCTTATATTTTGACTGTATATCCCAAGTTTCAGTCTTAATTACAGATGGATTTTGTCAATTTCTTGACAGTGAAAGATCAGAGAATCTTAGGAGTATGGCCCAATTCTAGCAGTCCCTTATCATTGTCCTCTTTCTATATATTGTTGCTGTTACTACTAACAATCTGCATCATAATCATGTTTTTTTAGCACTTGTAAAACTGAGAAGCAGTTATAATGAAAACTAAATATTTGATCTCCAATCTCAACTTCACCTATTTTCCAGATGTGTGATTGAGCACAACCACTGAACAATTTTGGCCCTAAGCTTCACACCTATATAGTGAGGGTGTATTACTGCTATGTATACCAAATAAATTTTGATAACCCCATGGTGAAATGGCAGGACTTCAGATTCAAAATAGTTTTTAAAATATAAATATATAGTTCAGATTACATTGTATAATATGAAAACTTTCTCAATAAAAGGTTCCCAAAGATGCATTAAAAGGCAACATTTCTAAAAAAAAAAAGGCAACATTTCAAAATAGCATAATCAAACTTAAGGTAAATTAATTATTAAAGAAAAAAGGAACGATAATTTTGGAATAGATTTTTGGACTGAGAAAATTATTACCAGGCTTTATTTTAATTCTTCTTCCTACTACTGAAAAATTGGAATCAAGCTTTATACCTCGTATAAAATCAGTCCCTTGGATTAAAAATACAAGAGCTCTACCAAAGTGTAAAAAATGCATCATCAGGGATGCCTGGGTGGCTCAGTGGTTCAGTGTCTGCTTTTAGGTCGGAGCATGATCCTGGGGTCCTGGGATCGAGTCCCACAATGGGCTCCCCACAGGGGGCCTGCTTCTCCCTCTGCCTCTGTCTCTGCCTCTCCCTCTGTGTCTCTCATGAATAAATAAAATCTTTTTAAAAAAGCATCATCATTATCTACTCTTTGGGTATTGGTCTGTGTGATATATTATTTTTCTTGCATATTCTGCAAACTTTTGCCTTAGTCATTTCTTTGAATACTCCAAAATTTTTTCAATTAGTTACATCAGGACTTATAAACATGCCCTTTCTGATCCTCAAAATTGCTTCAGGGCACCATTGCCTAGACCGTTTAAAGCCTTTTCAGTTAAAATGTTCTTAAAGTCTTTCTATCCATAATACATTTTTAGAAAAAACTGGCGAAATCAGAATCAACTCATGTTTATTTTTATGACCATTAGTATGCTGGTAAAGAATAATTTATATTTTATAACATTTTAGAATTTTTTGAATAGTTAAGAATAAAAAGCAACAATTTGTGATTTCGAGATGTATTGTCTTAGCCAGCTAGTGTGGTTCTTTCACTATTTTTTTTTCCTATCTTATTATTTTTGCTCAATTTTGTGTGCCAATTTAGTAAGTAAATTCATATAATTTAGAGCTATTTCATCTATATTGTAGAATTACTCTACAATCAAATTTCTTTCTCAATCAAGGACTTTAATCATATCATAAATTTTAAGCAAGAGGTTGACCAGTGGATAATAAGGTTCCCAATACTATGCTTAATACCTAAATATCATTTGGGTTTTTCCTTTTAAAAGTCAAGCCATCTGTTATTTGCTATAAAGCTTCCTGTGTTTCAACTGTTTTCATGGAGGGAAGAGGTCTTTTTTTACTTACTTGGATCCACGAACTAAAGTGTCTTTATTTTTTTCTATTTTAAAAAAATCACACTACAGCAATCTGCATCATTTCCAATTCTATTCTCTTTCTAGGAGTGTGATTGCTTAGACTGAATTCAGAGTTCCTAGATTGTATAATTTATTTTCTGTGATTTCACCATTAAGCATCCATATCTACTTTATTGGTATTAGAAGTAGTCTTAATAACGATTACTACAGTAGAAACTAAAAGAATACCTGGAAAAACAATCACATAACTGTCAAAATGGGCTTTTTGCTCATTGTTAAATTATTTAGCTTCATTAAAGGCATATAGGAAAATATATCTTCTAAATATCAGAGCATAAATCCTAAGGAGAAAAATAGCTTGGGAAAATGGTGAAGTAATGATAGAAAAGTAATCTCAATAAAATGATAAAAGAATTAGAAGCAAACAAATTAAAAAAAAAAACAGAGTAGTAGAGACAGGCAATATACAACCTAAGGCTGTCAAAGAATGAAAACATGAATATAAAAGATACATGTGTGAAATGATGCTGAAACATAATATGGAAATAAGATTAGATATCTGAGGCTAGAGAAGAGAGATACTCTATTAATAGTAACTTTTTTTTTCTAAAATAGAGACCAAAACAAATGAAACAGATGAGATAATCCGACATGAAATGAGTGAAAATCTTCTGGATAAAGAATGAAATACTATATATGCAAATTGAAAAGTTTAAAGCTATACATTAATAAAAATTAATATTAGGTCCCAATATCATATTGTATATATACATATATATGGACAAAAATTTGTATTACAAGGGATTAAGCAAACATTAAATGATATCAATGATGGGGGAATCTGTCTTTAGACTTCTCTATTACTAGCAGATATTTGGAAAAATGAGATTAATGAGAGAAAGTGGCCAACTAAAAAAATTTCTTATAAGTCTATAGTAATTAAAATATTATGGTAGAAAATCAACCCCTAAGTCTATGAATTCATTCAAGTAAATATAGGCACTTAGTATATAATAAAAATGACATCTTAAGTCACTAAGGAAAGGTGTTAGAATAACTAAAATGAATTCTAAAAGAAAACATAATTTACCACTTAATCAATTTGGCTTGTGGAAAGGTTTGAAGATACAAATAAATCCACAAGAAGCCAAAAAACAAAAGTTACATAATCTATATAGAAAATACATTATAACACAATAAGAGAACTGAAAATATAAAAAAGCTAAATGAAAAAATGTACTACATATGACAAGCAAGGAGGTCATAATAAAAAATACAAATAAATCAGTGTAAAAGACAAATACTCTCTAATAGAGAAAGACAAAGTGCTATGGTCAGTATATACATATATTTAAGTCAAAATATGAGAAAATACTTAATCACATTACTAAATAAATAGAATTTTAAAAACCAGGGATGCCTGGGTGGCTCAACGGTTGAGCGTCTGCCTTTGGCTCAGGGTGTGATCCTGGAGTCCCGGGATCAGGTCCCGCATCGGGCTTCCTGGATGGAGCCTGCTTCTCTCTCTGCCTGTGTCTCTGCCTCTCTCTTTCTCTCTCATTCTCTCCCTCTGTGTCTCTCATGAATAAATAAATAAAATCTTTAAAAAAAGAATTTAAAAAAACCAGTTACAACTTTCTGCCTGTTAAAAACAAAATTCAACTGAATAAATTTTAAAGAGCTTGCTGACTTTATTGAAAGATTCATGAATCGGACAACATCCAATCTAGCAGATAGAATGGAACTCTGAGGAGCTGTATAAAATGAAAGCCTTATAGGCAGAAGAGAGCAGGAACGAGAAAGTTACACTAGTCAAAAAAGTGTATTGGTTACTGCAAAATTACTTTCCTTGAGGGTCTGGCAGCAGTCGGTCTGTCAGCTTACCTAACTAATGCTTATCATGTGATTCCCAGTTTAAAATTCCATTTCTGGGAGAACCAAAACTCTAAATTAAGTCTTGGTTTGGTGATGTGAGGCTTGACATAAGCAACTCCATTTTGGGGCCTCTTGTCTTATTTTTAGCGAGCCTATATGACAGTCCCTAGTGCCTCTGATGGTTTGTGGCAGTAAAAACTCTTATAATCTCTTTGGATCTTTGGATGAATGCAAAATTTCTTAATAATTGGTAATATGTGTTATTAGACCTTCAAATACACTTGGGCCCAGTAGCATTTTTCTAGGAATGTACTCTAAGTATACATTTTAGCAAGAGTACAGTTATGTGTAGAAGAATACTACTGCAGCGTTGTTAGAAATAGAAAAACAAAACAGGCCACAATTTATCCTGGTGATTCCATCATGTGATAATCTTAAAGTGTAATAGTATCCAACACTTTTAAAAGTTAATTTGAATATATGTATTTTTTGACATGGGAAAATGGTCACAATTAAACTTTCCTAAACAAGAAAATGTATAAATCTCTATATAGCTTACCTTTATTTTTGCAAACTTTCTAACATACTTGCCTGAATGCGTAGAAAAAAACTTATAAAGCAAAATGTAAACAGTAGCAACATCAGTAAGATTTTACTTTTAATTTTTACTTTTACCATTTTTCATGTTGCTTCCTATTATTCTATGATGAACATATATTGTCTGAACAAAATTGTACAAAAAATTGTTTCAAAAAATTGAAAGCATTTTCCAAATGGTAAATTACAAGACAAATGTGAAGGGGATCATAATATTCACATGAGACGGGTTTCTCCCAAATTTCAGATGTAAATCTAGAATTGAGCAGCAATAAGCTGTGACATTTTCAAAAGCTCAGAAATATGAGCTGGCCCCCAATAAAGGACACCATCTGGCTATGGCTTTGTTAGAGGTTTTCTTTTCGATTACATTTTCTGTCATTTTTGCATAAAAATGCTTCTCTCAGTGTATTTCAAGCACATGTTTGGAAGGTTCTATGCTGGGCTGCATTCAGCGCATTTAGCTGTATTGTGCCGGCATTTAGCACTAAGCTTTAGGCGGTTAGGCAGGTGTTTTCTACTTAAATACTAACAGGGAAGAAGTAATATGGAATAGAAGGTCAGGGACAGGGCAGGAAACATGATTATCATGGCCTAAGGCCTGGAACACATCCCTGGAAACAGACAAAATGCTGTGGAGGTTAGGAAATGTCTTTTTTACTCTTTTTTTTTCCATAGCTGATTGCTTGTGTGAATGTGCAATCAGGTATTTCAATCCTTTTCTGAAAATCTAGTTTGGCTTTTGTAAGATGGCCTTAAGTTATAGTATTTTTGCCATGTGGGTCTGAATCCATTGCTAAGCTAACAATTCATAAATGTGTTTCTTTTCCTTTCAGCATTTGACATTTTGCACTACTCATTAAGAGAACTGATATAATGCAGAAGTCGTTCATAAAAGATAGAAGAAAATAATTTCTATCAAAATTTTATCAAGACAGTCACCCACTTTGAATCAGGAAAGCACTTATTTTACAGCATATGAGTACATGATGAATATATGCAGGACTTTCCACACCAAAATTCCATATATGGAAGCTGTTATTTTGAAATTCAGCTGCTATAAAACTTTCCTCCACGTTTGGATTGAACAAATATGACATGCTTTCATGGAATTAACTCTACAAATGTTAATGGTCTTTCGATATGACCATTATGTGGTTTCTAAGGCTTTTCTATAATAATGTAACAAGGGATTGTCTCTCTACCTCCCTATCTCACATAGTCTAGAATAAACACACACTCCTTTGATCAAAAGTTGCAGAGACAATTTCCTATATTAGGATCCACTTTAAGTTTACATAGGTTTTCATGATTGCACAGGCACTATGGTAATTAATTAGAAGCAACTGGATCAGAGGGTACTTAACAATGTCAGTCATCTGTCAGCATCATCCTTTCTGAGGGCATGAGAAAATAATTGATTTATAAGAGAAGAGTAAGGGATAGGTTAAGAGTAAGGGGAATCTGCCTGAAATGTAAAGAATTACACTTTGAAAAGGAATTTTAAGGCAACATATTTCGCTTAGATTCCTCGTTGTCAAAGAGTTTCTATTGACTACCTTCAGATGGAGCCAGGTATTTGCATAGTATGTTGTTACATCTTATATTTGAAGTTGTGGTCTTTGTCAATCCATTACTGGCATCAAATGGCAGGAAAATCTCTGTCTCACATTGTCTAAGGGGAATTTTATTAGAGATAGCATTTTCAGGGTGTATTTGAAGGAGGAAAGCAGATAATTTTACCTTTAGCTATGTTTTATTGAGCAGAGAAAGGGTGAAATTGGCATTACAGTTTGCTGGTCTTACAAGAAGAGAGAAAAAAAAATTGCAGAAGTAGCAAAGGCAGTATATTTTACCATCAATTTTTTCTTTCCGCTTACTGCCAACAATTATTTAGTAACAAAGATGATGAAAATAGAATTCGAATTTTGAAGGATGCCTAACTGTAGAAGTAACATTTTACATCCAGTAGGGAGTCATAGAACTTTACAGAACTTCTAAGTATTAGAAGGCTGCACCTAAGTATGGTGGAATGAAAGAGGCAGGAAAGTTGACACTGGCTGCGGTTCAGGTTTTTCTCTTTCCATGCCTACAGAGATGGCATGATTGATTCCAGGGCAGATTTCCAGGGACTGCCGTAGTAAGACTTTTAAGAAAAGTCTTTTTTTAATATCTCTTTTTATTCTTTATCTTAAACAGCTCTTTTGTATTTAGTTGCCTGAACTTTTTATCAGTGAGAGATAACTGACAAAAGATATTGAGAGTTAACATTTTAGAGTAGAGAAGTGTAATTTCAGTTGGGACTCCTTTTTTGATTAGTTTGTGTTTTGGAAGGGGGTTATGTAAGGTTGCCGAATGATTCAAGCTAAGAATGTGAAGTATCAAAATACTATTCAACTTCTGGATTTCCTCTTGGCATGTATATTGTTGCATAACAAATTTCTACTGAGTATAAAAATTTTGGCTTAAAACAAGACAAATTTATCGTCTCACAGATCTGTAGGTCAGAGGTCTATGGTTGGATCTTCTGCTCAGGATTTAACAAGGCTGGCATTGAAGTGTTGGCCAAACTATGTTTTTTGAACTCAGGATCCTCTTTCAAGATGACACGGCTTTTGGCAGAAATTACTTCCTTGCGATTGTAGGACTAAGGTTCTCATTCTTTTTGCTGGCTAGTAGCCAGGAGCTGCTCTCAGCTTCTGGAGGCTACTCAGTCCCCCAACGTGTGATGTGGTCTTCTCTACAAAATGGCATTTTGCGTCTCCAAGACTAGCAGGAGAATCCCACTCATGCTTTGAATCTCTTCGTTTTGAGAGATACCACCTGTTGAAGTCCGGTCCATTCAGATATTGGCCTTCTGATTAAATCAAAATCAAATTATTTGCTGCCTTATGTCTACAAAATCCCTTTGGTCGTAATATGACACAGTCATGCCTACACTCAACAGGAAGGGCTTCTATACGGTGTATACACTGGGGGATGTGAATCTTGGGAGCCAGATTAGAATTCTGCCTATCGTAGCATGATTTTGAAGACTGATATATGGAAATAAAACAGTATTTCAAGTTCTAAAATCTGGTATGGGAAGACTGGAGATTGAACTAGGAGTAGGTATATCCAGATATTAAGGGAAATAAACACAGAAAAGAAAGACTTGGGACTGCAAGTGATTTTTTTTTTTTTGACAGATTGAGAATGAGAAATGTATGACTTGTAGAAACACACAGAAGTTTCAGGATGGCATGCAGTAAGCAAAAACAAACAAACGGAACAATATTCTAAAGAAGTCTCTATTCATTTGTAAATAGGAAGTATCTACCTCAACAACTTTCTCCTCATTTTTCTCTATTTAAAGTAATTTATTAATTCTACACCCCCCAAATGTTGTATTTAAATATTTTGTTTTCTTGTATTTTTGATTTCAAAATATAAGAATTTTTTGAAGAATAATTACAAGGGTCAGCTTTTTCTTTTTAAGCATATCATGAAAAATTTACTAAATGCCATGTTGTATTCACATGGAAGATAAGCATTTTCACTACTGTGTTGAGAAGATTAGATATGCAAACCCTTACATGGTATTGTCGTATTTACAATTTAAATTCATACAGAGAGGATCGGAATGGAAGCAGGGGCAGGGGCTAGGATGGAAGAAGGAATTGCCAAATTTAATACATTTCTAATTTTTTCTTGGTGTATGCTGAACAAGTTGGCATTCTCCTCATAATTATACTTTCTATATTCAACCATAAATTACCTTGCAGTCCATTATTCTCTAGTTTAAATAATTCCAATCCAATTAAGTTTCCCTTGTAAAACCTATTGTCTAACTGTTTAATAGCTTTCCTTTTTTCTCTTTAAATTTATGTTTTTCTATATGACTTTAAAACTTTAGAGTGCAGGCATTATGATATACGCTATTAGGCATATGGAGGTTTTGTAATTCATTGATAACTATGGATTGTAGGTTATATTTATATACTTTTATTGTTAATCTAAAAATGACAATGTAGGCCTTGATAAGAACATGACTACTTAATCTCACTTTTTCATTTTTGAATTTCCACCGAGAATACCTAGAGGCCCATGATTCAATGCAAGCCTACTAGAAAGCTCATTTTACATCCAGTGGAAGAAGTAGCTGAGCAATTGCCTTGGAATTTTTCACTGCCTTGCTCAGATGCCCTAGATGTTTAAGTAGTCTTTTGAGATGTCTTTAAGATATTGTATTATTTTTTTATTTCACTAGACTACTGCTGGATTCCTTAATAAACATGATTACGTATACGTATGAAATGATTCAGAGAATATGTTAGTACAAATTCCACAATTGGGAATTGTATTTCAAGAGGGTAGTTTGTATACTGAGTCTAGTATCACTGAATCAAACCATTCATAAATTCGTTTCATTTTTTTTTTAAACCTAAACTGCATGGCTTTGACATCGCAAAAACTTGTTTGGTTTTGACATGGGAAGTTCTAAGTATGTTTGCATGATGGATATCAGGCTCAATTAAGATACAATATTCTAGAACAAGAAGAGAATAAAAAGCCACTTAAAAAAAGATTCAACATCTACATTCAGATAAAAAGTGGCAGGGGCCAAAATTTGTGTTTGAGACTAAGAACAAGACACTCCAAAATATAATTATGTATAAATCATGCCACAAACAAGAGAATAAACACAGGCTGAATGCTCATCATGGTCTGAGGAATGCGGACCTGAAAATAGCCCTGTTTTTTGGCAAGATATACAATATTCCAATCTAAGTAAGAAAGGAAAGCCAAAAAATAGGTCTAATTACACTTTGTATAAGCAGAGATTGACAGACTAGCTTCACCTGGATTCTGAAACATGATGAATAAAAATACCTTTATGAAAGGCTTAGTCAGGGACTAGTGGAGAAGTCCTGCTGCAGTTTGAGTTTTAAAGGACAAATACATAATAGAGAGTTGAATGAAAGGATTTTAATCTGGCCAGATCTGAATTTGAGAGGCTTTATCATGAAGAGCCAAATTACATCGAAAATGCCTCAGTAAACTATCTTTGTTGGCAAGGTAGAAACCTTTATATTATCTCCTTTTAAAATGGTTTTGAAGGTGATGGTCAGGTTTAAGGATAAAAAGTATTTGAGTCCAAAGTAAAGTGTAATAGTAAGGGGAAAGGCTTCCAGGGGTAGACACCAAGAGTTTTACTTCTCCCAAATAGGAGAAAGATATCTGATTGTTCTGCAAATAGGCACAGGAGTTGTCTCTTCCTGTGTCATAGGGTAAACATAAGAAATATAAAGTATCTCCTTCAGTTCCTGCCCTATATATTTTATAACTTTTATACATATAAACATTAAACTCTTTCCTGCAGTCATGGGCATATCTAGTCTCAATATTTCTTGATTACTAACAAATGGTGGAAACTCAGCAACAGGTCATTTATTAATGATAAATTTCAAGTACTTGGCTTTAATTTGACATATTTACTTAGTCTCTGAATCTAACTTTTACTGATTGTGTTGACAAAAGAGATCACAGCACAATATGACTTACTCAGTAATGACCAAGATACTGAAGAGACTACAAAATAAAATCTGAAAGTGAATTATATTTGGAGAATCTAGTGACAGCTCGAGGGGCTGAACTTATGGAATGTAACATGAGCAACATTTCTCTAGAAATGCTAATTTTGAAACGTGTTTTGTTTTCATGTTTAATCTTTCAATTTGTACATTGAGATTTTTCTGTTAGTATAAGGAGAACATAGTATGAAATTTTAAATTTCTGGGGATCCCTGGATGGCTCAGCGGTTTAGCACCTGCCTTTGGCCCAGGGTGCAATCCTGGAGTCTGGGGATCAAGTCCCGCGTCGGGCTCCCGGCATGGAGCCTGCTTCTCCCTCCTCCTGTGTCTCTGCCTCTCTCTCTCTCTCTATGTCTATCATTAATAAATAAATAAATAAATCTTAAAAAAAGAAACTTTAAATTCCTAAATATGATGAATAGTACAATTATGTTTTACTATATTACATAAATGATTCTGTAAACCTATAAATGAATTAAAATATATTTCATATATGTACAGATATGTATGAAGTATACATATGTCTGTAAGAGTATGAAAACTCTTTAGAGTATGAAAACTCTAAAAAATAGTATGCATAAAGGAATTGTATACTTGCTAATTTAATTAAAATGAGATAGGGAGAGCCATAAACTTGTAATAAGTAAGGGGATGGAAAATATCAGATAACAATTTAGAGGATGCAGGGAAGAGTTAGATATGAAGGTGTTTGGCATCCAGAATTACATAAATCTCCCTGAATTATCTGAATTTTCTTTTTCTAGTGGTATTTTAATGTTTTTGAATATAAATTAAATTATTTGACATATTACTTATTATTAGTTTCAGAGATAGAGGTCAGTGATTCACCAGTCTTTTTTGTTTTTTTTACCAGTCTTATTTAATACCCAGTGCTCATTACATCACATGCCCTATTTAATGTCCATCACCCAGTTACCCCATTCTCCATCTCTTCAAACCCTTCCCTTCCAGCAACCCTTAGTTTATTTCCTATGATTAAGAGTTTCTTATGGTTTGTCTCCCTTTATAATTTCATCTTGTTTTATTCTTTCCTCCCTTCCCCTTGGATCCTCTGTTTTGTTTCTTAAATTCCACTTTGAGTGAGATCATATAATAGTTGTCTTTCTTTGATTGACTTATTTTGTTTAGCATAATACCCTCTAGTTCCATCCACATCATTGCAAATGGCAAGATTTCATTTTTGATTGCTGAGTAGTAGTATTCCAGTGTGTGTGTGTGTGTGTGTGTACCACATTTTCTTTATCCATTAATCTGTGGTGGACATCTGGGCTCTTTCCATAGTTTTTACCTGAATTTTTATAAGTGAGCTTCATTTTATAAATATCTAAACTGCCTTTAGTCCATCAGGGTAATAGTGCCTAAATATGAACTTTGAAAGAAGAGTTTTGGAAAGCTATGTTATAAATGTTTTTTAATTTATTATGCTTGAAGTTATATTATAAAAAGTGATACTTTATGATTTATATACATTATTTTTGTGGATTATTATTGAAAGGATTAGGTTAGCAAATCTATAAGTAAATGAATAGTACATTAAAAACAAGTACAAAGGTCTTTGGAGGAATGGCTGATTCTAGGACTGCAACAGGAAATATACAATGAGCCTTAAGCCTGGAGGATTTTATAGTGTCAGAAGGTAAGAAAGTGGTAAAGATGAAAACTTGACAGTTATGTGTTTATGTTAAAGGGATACTCGAACCAAATGAAATCACTACCAATGGCCAAAGCTGGAACAACTTGTACAAGAAATAAAGTAGTATAGGATCATTATCCAAAACATAAATAACCATAATAACTCATAATAATGAGTCTATACAGATACAAATAAATGATTGAGCAAACAAGTGAATAAATGAGGGATGAGTTACAACTCCCTTATAAAAGATCTCAAAATAACATACAGATACTTCTTTCTGAAGGACATGTACCATAACTCCTTATCTTTAAGTGTGGGCTATACTAACTTCCTTCCAAAGAGTACAGTTATGGAAAGAGAGGGAACAAAAAAGAGTAACTTTACAGTGGAGACATCTGATAAACCATGCTTCAACCAACTGATTAAGGTCAATACTAACAATTATAAATCATGTTGATACTACGTACTCTTGATATTATAGTAGAAAAATAGTACTTTACTACCATGGCTTTTTTTTTTTAAGATTTATTTATTTTTTTGAGAGAGAGAGTGGAAGGAGGGCAGAGGGAGGGAGGGAGAGAGAGAGAGAGAGAGAGAGAGAGAGAGAATCTCAAGCAGATTCCAGACTGAGCTCAAACTGAGCTCAATCCTAGGACCCAAAGATTGTGACCTGAGCCAAAACTAAGAGTCAAGTGCTTAACTGACTCAGCCACCTATCCACCCCACTACCATGATCTTTCTTACAAAATCTTTAATCTCAATCTAATCATGATTAAAATATCAAATAACTATTAAGGGGTATTTTATAAAATGCTTGACAAGTAATCCTCAAAATTATCATGGCCATCAAAAATAAAGTCTGAGAAACTGTCACAGCCAAGAGGACTCTAAAGAGACATGATGACTAAATGCAATGTGGTTTCCTGGATGGGATTCTGAGAGAGAAAACAACATGACATTTATCTACCTGGTGCATTTTGAGCATGATTGTATGATAAATGTTAGGCTCAATTAGTAATTAACAATATGGTACTCTTTCCTTTGGATAGTAAAGTAGCAAGGAACAAATTAACCAACAGCAGAAAAATAATACTACAAGAGATTTCCACTATAAACACAGATGCAATACTACTTATTAAAATACTAGCATATCAAATCCAAAAATATACAGAAAAGACAATGCATTCTGATCAATAAGGTTTATCCCAGTAATATAAACTTAATTTAACATTCACAATATTAATTAATGTAATTAACCTCATCAACAGACTAAAGAAGAAAATGGCATGATAGTTTAATGGAGGTAGAAAAGGCACTAGACAAATTTAACAATTCATTCATAAAATTTCTTGGTAAATATGATTAACAGTGTATTTTTTCAAATTGATAAAATTTATCTAGAAGAAACCTACAGCCAGCATCATACTAAATGCTGAAATATGGATGCTTTTTCCCTAAGATTAGAAATCTCTGGGCGATCATGTTAATCCTACCAGTTATAGTCAATATTTTACTGTAAGTTTCAGCCAGTGCAATAAGGTAAAGCAAGAAAAATTGATAGTAAGGAGACATGGAGATTAGAGAAGCATGATAGTCTGTAAAATACATGAAAGGATGTATTAAACTACTAGAACTAATGAATTTTCTTAACATCACACAAAATATGGTCAATATACGAAACCCATTTGTATCATTCACTATAATACTACTATATAAGTAGTTGGAAATTGAATTGTTACTTGTAATAGAACCAATAAGTGAGAACTATTAATGCATAAAGGTAAAAAAAATGCGCAATACCAGTGTAGTGAAAACTACAAAATATTGCTGACAGAAATTAAAGAAAACAAATGAAGTGGAGAAATATTCCATGATTATGGATTGGAACACTCAGTAGTGATCCGAACTGATCTATAGATTTAATGTATTCCTAATTACAATGCCAGCAGATTATTTTATAGAAACTGACAAACTGTATCAAACATTTATGTGAAAATATAAAAGCACATAAAATAGCTAAATAATTTTGAAAAGAACAAATTTGGAAGACATATTATTTGATCTCAGTACTATAAAAGGTGTGAGTTTTGTGTAAGGATAAACATATGCACCAATGAAACAGAATAAAGTTCAGGGAAAAAAAAGCCAACATACAAGTATGACTGTAATTGATTTTGAATAAAATGCAATGGGGATATAATAGGGGGGAAACTAGGGGATCCCTGGGTGGCGCAGCGGTTTGGCGCCTGCCTTTGGCCCAGGGCGCGATCCTGGAGACCCGGGATCGAGTCCCACGTCGGGCTCCCGGTGCATGGAGCCTGCTTCTCCCTCTGCCTGTGTCTCTGCCTCTCTCTCTCTCTCTCTCTCTCTCTGTGACTATCATAAATAACTAAAATAAGAAATATATATATATTTAAAAAAATAGGGGGGAAACTAGCCTTTTCAATGAATGATGCTGTAATACTTGGAAATCTGTTTTGGGATAAAAACAATTTTCAACTTTACATCACACCATACACAAGTCACTTTGAAATGAATCAGAAATATAAATGTAAAAGCTAAAACTATAAAATTTTGGGAAGCAATAAAACAGGAGATAATATTTGTGATTTTGGGGATGCTTGGGTGGCTCAGCAGTTGGGTGGCTGCCTTTGGCTCAGGTTGTGATCCCGGGATCCAGGATTGAGTCCCGCATCAGGCTCCTGTGAAGAGCCTGCTTCTCCCTCTGACTGTGTCTCTGCCTCTCTCTCTCTCTCTCTCTCTCTCTCTGTCTCTCATGAATAAATAAATAGAATCTTTTAAAAAAAGATTTGTGATTTTGTTTTAGGAAAATATATTTTAAAGGGCATAAATCATAAAAGAAATATAGATACATTTTAATTAATAAAAGTTTAAAAACTGCTTTCTAAGTCATGGTTAGAAAAATGAAAACATAATAGACAGTCTGGAAAATATATTCACATCACATTGGCAAATAAGTGGATTAAAATATTCCTGGCATCATTATTCACTAGGGATGCAAATTAAACCACATGGAGATTCCATACGTACCCACTAGACTGGTAGTTTAAAAGGCTGACAAGAACAAGTGTTAGTAAGGTGGTAGAGCAAATGGAAATCTCTTATATATTGCTGGTGGAAATATGAAATGGTGCAGCCACTTTGGAAAATAGGTTGGCAGCTTCCTATGCAATTAACCATGTATTTTTCAGGTGATCTACTTATTCCATTCTTGTTTATTATTCAAGAGAATAGAAAATGTATTCACACAGAGACTACATGAATTTTTTTTGGCAGTTTAATCTATAATATCAAAAATCTGGAAACAACCCATATGTCTGTCAATTGATAAATTGAAAAATATTCACCACATAATAGGTTATTATTCAGTAATCAGAAAGAACAAATTATTGATACACATGGCAACATGAATGAATCTCAGAAACTTCAAAAACTAGGGAATCTAGTTAGCATAGACTCTATGTTATATCGTTTCATTTATGGAAAAGTCTAGAAATGACAAAACTATCATTACAAAAAACAGATTCGTTATTGCCAGTGTCTATGGTTAAGGGGAATGAATTCATGCAAATAGGCACAAGGAAAACTTGGGGAGTGAGAGCATTTAAATATCTGCTTATATTTACCAAAAATCATACAAATACTTCAAATTTTATCGTATAAATTGCACTTCCATAAAACTGACTAAAAATATAATTGAGATCTCTACATGCAAAAAAAAAAAAGAAGAAGAACCTACACACACAGACCTAAGACCCTTCATAAAAATTGACTCAAAATAAATCACAGTCCTAAATCTAAAATGTAGAACTATAGAACTCCTAGAAAATTAACATAGGAGAGAATCTAGACAAACTTAAATTTGGTGATGACTTTTTAGATACAACATCAAAGGCATGATCCATGAAAAAATAATTGATTATCTGGAATTCATTAAAATTAAGAAAACTTCTGCTCTGCTAAAGATACTGTCAGAGGAATGAGAAGACAAGCCATAGACTGGGAGAAAATTTGAAAAACCCATATCTGCTAAAGGATTGTTATTCAAAATATACAAACAAATCTTAAAACTGAACAATAAGGAAATGAGTAACTTGATTAAAAAATGGGCCAAAGGCCTTAAGACACCTTCCAAAGAAGATATACAGATGATAAATAAACACGTGAAAATATGTTCAACTCACATGTTAACACTGCAATGTGATGTCACTACCCATCTTTTGCAATGGCAAAAATCCCAAACACTGACAATACCGAATGTTGGAGAATGTGGAACAACAGGCACATTCATTTGTTGCTGGCAGTAATGCAAAATGATACATTCTGGAAGATCTTTCAACCATTTCTTCTAAAAATAAACTATACTCTTACCATATAATACAGCAGTCACATTCCTTGATATTTTCCCAAACTAGTTGATATCTTATGTTGAAACAAATACTTGCACGTGGATGTTCATACCAGTTTTATTCATAATTGCTTAAACTTTTAAGCCACCAAGATTCGTAATTACCACAACTTGGAAGCAACTTTGGAAGATGAATGCATAAATAAATTGCGGTAAATCTAGATGATAGAATGTTATTCAATGCTATAAAGAAAAGAGCTATCAAGCTATGCAAAGACATGGGTACATACATATCTGTATACATACATACATACATACATACAGGAAGTCAGAGAGCAGGGAGGGACGTCCCTCTTATGAAAGGTTGGGTCTTTTTATTCTATTCAGGTCTTCAAATGTTTGGATGGAGTCCACCTACATACATTAGGGAGGTCAACCTACCTGACTCAGTCTACTGATTCAAATGTCAATCTTATCTGCAAACACCCTCACAGACACGCCCAGAGTAATGTTTGACCAAATGTCTGGGCAATCTATGACCCAGTCATGTTGATACATGAAATTAACCATCATATAGAGCAATAGGAACTCTGCTGCTACAGACATTTCATTTTATTCTAGGATCTAGAATGAAGGAGTAACATCTTCCTGAGACTCAAAAGTATTGAGGCAGAGGGGAAAGGCAAGAGAACTGGCAAAGCCATGCAGTCTCTGATAAAGCTTTGTTCTGAATTTGAATACTGGCCACTCTTCTTACATTTTATTGGCTAAAACAAGTTACATGGTTAAGCTGATATAAATTCTTTTTAAAAAGTATTTTGAGAAGGAGAGAGAGAGAGAGAGAGCACGAGTAGGGGGAGGGGTAGGAGAAGAGGGAGAAGCAGACTCCCCAGTGAGCCAGGATCCCAACTCTGGGCCTCGATCTCAAGACTATGAGATCATGACCAGATACTTAACCAACTGAGCCACCCAGGCTTCCCAAGCTTCTGTATATTTGTGGGCAAATATACATATACCACTGGAATATACCATAAGTCACATGAAAATGAATGCTGATAAATAACCTCTTATAGGGGACAGAGAAATGGAGGATTGTAATTCACTCCATCCTATTATCTTTAAGGACTCAAGAAGTTCAAAATGTCCTATGATTTTCAAATTCAAAATAGAAAAATACTTCAACATTTTTAGATATCTTTTTTTTTTCATTTTTAGATATCTTAAGCGATCTTTATCCACTTTGTTAACTTTGTGAGCTTGACATAGAGCTAAAATAATAAGTGACATAATAAATTGATCAAAAATAATTTATTGACAAAAAATTATGGCATCATTTAGAATATAAAGTGGAATCATAAGAGGTGCAAAATTATGGTTCTTGATTTATTCATTGTCATTTTTATATGATTCACTATCATGTTAAATACTGTACTACCTGCTTTTCTTATCACAATTGGCACAGGGGAATTTTGCTGTGAAATTGAGTGTATTGCTCTAATTCTGATGAAAAGATAGAGACTCCATTAATTGCAGTACCATCGGTACTTACTAACAAAGGCAGAGTATCGCCACATCCAGTTTATCTAGGTTAAGTCTATCTCAAGACCAGTATCCTTGGAATACATATAAGACTGGAATTTGTTGGAAAATATTTTTTTTTAAATTTTTATTTATTTATGATAGTCACACACACACACAGAGAGAGAGGCAGAGACACAGGCAGAGGGAGAAGCAGGCTCCAATGCACCGGGAGCCCGACATGGGATTCGATCCGGGGTCTCCAGGATCGCGCCCTGGGCCAAAGGCAGGCGCCAAACCGCTGCGCCACCCAGGGATCCCATGTTGGAAAATATTATATGAAGTCCATTTTTAAAACATGTTGACCGTATTGCTTCAAATTTTAACATTCCACTTCTGTAATCAGAAAATAGTATGTGATGGAAACAGTCCATTATTTTTCTTCACTATTTTTCTGTTTTGTTTTGTGTTTTCATCTGGAACAATAGAAGCCTTCAGGCATTCAGACACATACACACACACACACACACACACATATACACACACACACACAGCTCTAGGGTCGCATAACTTGACATTTACTTTGCCACCATCTTTTGTAGCTAGATTTGACCCTGTGACTATGGAATGGAAATAGTGGTAACATGAACTATTGTCAGACCAATGAATGCTGGTTTCCCTTCACTTCCCACTTTCTGCAATCTCATTGTATAGAAGATGATGACAATTGGACCAGCCATCAACATTAGCTCTAGAAAAGAAAAGCAGAAATTCATCTTTCCAGTAAGAATGAGAGGATCTTTATACTAACCTGAGTCCCTGGGTGTTTTTGTGGAGCAGACTTGCCTACCTGCCCTGGACTGTTCATTTTCTCTGAATATTTTTTTTGAGAGATATTGGGGAAAAAATCTTGTTTAAATTGTTATGTTTTGGCATCATAGCTTAGCCTATGTATAACCAATTGATAGACATGTGGAATCTGGTAGTATATGTGAAACTTAAAACTGGTTAATTGGACAGACTCTAACAAATGATCAAGAGCTAGTAGCAGTGGATCTTGACACTGACTGCTGTCTGACCTCTCCTACCAGTCGTTTCGGTCTCTATGCCTCTTGAATGCGTTTTGACAGTCTAACCAAGGTCAAAAGTAAGTATCACACAGATTTAATCAAATACTCCCAAAATGAAATAATCTCTAAAGTCAAAGGTTATATCCTTTTAATTACAAAAGGGAAACTTGCATTAGTTTCTTTACCTTTTAGCCAAGACCTTAGTGGTTCAGACGAATCACTTTTGACTCTTAAAAAGGCTTTTGGCCCCAAATCTAATTGTCCTAGATTTACTCATTACTGTGAATGTGCTGTTGCTCATACCATAGGATGCTGGTAAAAGTTGCTAAAAAATAGAGATTCCTTAAAAATAA
Organism: Nyctereutes procyonoides; assembly: GCF_905146905.1. NCBI lineage: Eukaryota > Metazoa > Chordata > Mammalia > Carnivora > Canidae > Nyctereutes > Nyctereutes procyonoides. The sequence goes on from NW_026575146.1 coordinate 26,000,769, forward strand.
GAAGCACCACTAGTTTGACAAGGCCAGGGACATCTAATTTGATTATTAGCTGGGGAAGATCTTCCATGATTCCTAAACAAAGCTGGTGTACCACTATTTTCTACTTTCCATAGAGTCTAACAATGGGAACTCTGCCTTTGAATTACTACTGAATTTATTTCTCGTGATGATTCCTCAATGACTTTCTATGAACCAGTTTATGACCCAATTCATCTGCATATTGATGCTTTTATTTCCCTTTTCTAATAACAACAGAATTATTTTTAAGAATAGTGGGTCATATCATCAGTTTCAGGAGAAAATATGTTTGCTTTCCTCTCCCAACCAGGGGCTGCTACTGCACCTCTTTAGTTGGATCTCAGATGAGACTTTTACAGAAAAAAATTAAAAATGGAAGAAGAAAAAGGAAATGAAACATCATTCCCAAAGTTTCTTTGACCTTTGAGGGAAATGAATGGCACTGAGAGAAGTTGTAATGAACACTGGCTCCAGTGTTGTGACATTTCTATTACCTCATTGTTTGATAATTTCTCTCTACCCTGCTCAAATGATGTCTGCAGTTTGCTTTTTCCATTTTTCACCTTGTGATTTATCCGGTGTTATTGAGGACTCAGTCTGTTTACTGTAACTGTGTTTTTATTATCCTTGTCTAAGGATGACTTTATGATTATGAGTTCCCTCTGAGTCTGCTCTAAATTCTTTGTTGCTAGCATTCTACGGCATTACTTTAACTCATAATGTCTTACAGTACACTGCTGAATATATTGCCGTACAAACAGTGTACAAATTTATTTCTTTCCCTCCTCAGATTTTAATTCAGCAATCAACGGTCTTGGGGAGTGGTTACTCAGTACAGAAAATGAAGGAGATAGAGATCCAATAACCAAATATGGCTGGTAAGAAAATTCCACAGAAACAGAAATATTACACATTTATAGCTTTTTTGCACCAGTAGTCTCTGGGAATTTTCATTTATTTTGTAAATGTAATGATAAACCTGAAGGCTATCTTAAAATGTATTGCGCCATGGACATCTTAATGGGATGTGAATGTGGAGCTGTCAAGTTATGCTTACAAATAATGTTATTTCCTAAACAATTTTATTTTAGGGATTTGTACACTATTTTTCCTGAATATGTGGATTAAGCCAAGATATGTCAATAAGTTCTGGGGAAATGTCTTATGGATATGAACACATTATCTGATAAAAATTCATATGCGGCTGTTTGCTCATGGCTGAAGATACAGATAGGCCAAAGATCAGTGAAGAGGAAACAAATCCAATCTTATGCATTAGGATTCCTCACCATAGTGAGCACATACCTAATACACCAAAACAGCACAGTATTTTTTTTTAATCTGAAATTGTGTTTATGATCAGTGAGAGCTGTGGTCTCATAGAAATAATTTTGACCTTAAAGAAACTGCATAGACCTGCTTGTCATTTGGCTGCTGCCTGGAAAAATATCCATTCATCTTCTCTTGTCTTAAGTGTATTTGTTAATCAGGATGATCAGAAAAGTATTCCAAATCAAAGTATCTTGGCTTAGAATATTTCTGACCGCTTCCCTCAACTCTAGGAGGCTGACTAGCACTTTGTTTAAGGGCATAGCTTCTAATATTAGACAGCCGATCAGGGTTTAAATACTGGCTCTGCTAACCTCTCTGTCTAGCTATGACCTTGCGAGAATCTTCAGGGATGACGGTACCTGCCTCCCAGATGTTGGGTGAAGCATTTAGCACATATTAGAGGAGGAATGGTGGTACCTAGAAGATGGTTGCTCTCACCAGTGATGTTGCTTGTCTAGTAAAGCAACACATTCTTGTCTCCCTTACACCTTGGTACACATCCAGACCTACTGAAATACCAAGGGCTGAATAATATGGCATTCATTTTTTTACATTTGGGAGTCTCTCTCTCTCTCTCTCTCTCTCTCTCATTCTCTCTCTCTCTCATCTATAGGGTTCACTCTATTGGTTGGCCAAGAGAGTGGAGGCCCAATATTTATAAACCTCAAGACCTATGCACCTTTCAGAATTATTAAGATTGACTGTTCATTATATATTGACACAAAAAGAATCTTTATTTTCTGAACTTTAGAAAAGGAAAAATGAACTTATTATACATCTAGGGATAGAGGAAGTGTGATTAAAAATAATGAATAATATGATTTCCTATGACTAATTTGAAAAATGAGTTTTTCAAACTACAACATTGGATCAAAGCAGTGTGCAGATTATTGAAATAAATTATTAGGAAATCCTGTAAAGAGAAAAGAACAAGTAATATGAAACATGAAAAGAATTGCTTACTTCATTTATATTTTTGAAAGGTGTAGAGCTTCCAAAACAAGCTCAAAATCAGTCTCGGCAAAGATGATATTAACCTAATAACAAATAAGGTTTCATTTTTCAAATCAGGCACAAGGTTTCCAAATTCATCTAAGAAGATTTAAACTGTGGTTTTATAATGATAAGAAAAAATGGATAAAGTTACTTGAGAGAGTATCTAAGGGAATTAGTAGTTGGGTGTTGGAGAAGAGCAGATTAATAATGTATACCAAGTGCTCTGTACTTAATTAGTGAACAAACTGATATTTCAAGTTATTCTTACTTCATGAGAAAATTGCTTTATCTTAATATAAGGTGGTAGTGATTGCTTTTTATTGTTAGAGACATGGAAATTATTATCCACTTTTAGAAAAAAAAACTTTCTGGATGATATATCCATAGTGTGCAAAATCTTAAAATGTGCCCCAAAGTGTACAGTGCAATATATATCTCTTCATAACCTCATGTGCCTTTTTCCTCCCAAAGGAAACCTAGTCTTAGTTTTGCTTCATCTACTTAGATATTTTTTAGATGTCCCCTAACATTAATGCTAGGTGTGGGGTTCAAGACTAATAGTTTCACCTGTGTGCCATTAGAAACCAGAATTAGGATTTTTTTCATATCAAGATGCAGTGTCAGGGAAGTAGAGAGACCCACTCTTGGCAATTCAGGTGTAGTGTAAGACTTGTAGTTGACCAGAACAGACTGCCTTAGTTACTGGGCTAGAGCCAATTGCTGGGAAAACTTGTGTGTGACAATTTCTTAGGAAGAGGAGAGCATGCAAGGTATTAATCTTGCATTAGTTAAATCTTAATCTCTCACAGTCTTTGTTTTGATGTTATTTTTTATTATAATGCCTCTCCTTCAATTTTCCACCTAGCAAACTGTCACTGATCACTCCTGGGCTTGAACTTGACTTGATTCCTGATGAACTCAGGAATAAGAAATACCCTCTCAAATATATCCTTTTACTACATCATATTACTTGCCATTTATACTACCTACATCTATTTACTCTATATCCACTATACTGATATATTTATATACACTTCTTTGGTAATCTCATTCATGTCCCACTGACACTTTGTTGCCTGTGAGATGTATACTTTCAGCCTAGAACTGTTCTTTAATCCCAGACCTGTATCTCTAATGGCCTATTTGATTTATCTACTTGAAAATCAGAATTGCCTTCCTGAATCTGAAAGTTGGCTTATCCAACTGGCTTTTGTCAACAGGGAAGAGCTTGTTGCCACCCTGAAATAAACTCTAGAGATCACTGAGTTCTCACAAGTTGGCTGAGGGCTTACAGTTCTTAATTTGCTCTTAACTCTTTTTGAATGAGATTATTTTTCTACCGCTATCATATTTTGGGTGGGTAACATTAAAAGTAAATCAGCAAGTTATTTTGCCAGCAAAATAGATTAATTCAGGAGTAGCCGAGAACCAGATTTGGGACACACAAGCTATGGCAAAACCATAGGCAAGTCCAACAAGGGAGAGGAATATTATTTTATGAAGAAGGAGGAATTTGGGAGACATTGTTTTGAATGAAAGTCCATTGGAGAAGAAGCAAGAATTCGAGGTGATGACAGCTGCTCATTGGCTGATTTGCTGGGGTAGTTGATTTCTTATAGGAGATACAATGTGTATCTTTTTCTGTTGGGATCTGTAAATAGATGATTCTTCCCTGCTAAGGATTCTTCTGCTAGGGTCTGTAATTGCCAACTCTTTCTGTGATCAATGTGGAGTGGTACAGAGTGAGAGCTCCCCCTTCTGGCCTCCCAGCTCCTCTTAAAATGATCTTTTCCTTTATTAATTTTCAGAGGGTTAATGAATATTGTCCATTTCTATTTTCAGGATATGTCATCATATTTAGATTACTAGATTTATTTATAAGTTAGTCCCTTTGTATTAACATGAGACCTACATAGGTGTATGTTCGCTCTAGTTGTGCCATTCAAGAATTCATGGAATTCAGTGATACATACCCCAGTTTTTGTTATCCAAGGGAAGAGGTCAGATCTTCTTAACTCTTCTTGAAAGATGAACGTAGTCCTTTTCATTCTCGCTCATAATTCTGGGGGTCTATTGATCTTTTTTGTGAATTCATTATTTCTATCTTGGAATATGATGCAAATTATTTGCCAGATACAGACTTTTTGTTTAATAAAATAATAAAGATAAATTACATGCTTTCCTTTGGTTTGCTTTATTGTTGTAATGATATGTAACAGTTGGTATTTTTACTGGACTTAACTCGTTCCAGGAGAAATATAACATGGAAAAATCTATAGCCAAGCTTCCTCAATAGTGTCTCCTAACTCACTCTTTTAAAAAGTCTATATGTAAAAGCTTTAATTGAGATATAATTTATATACCATACAATTCACCTACTTAAAGTATGCAATTTGATGGTCTAGCTATATTCACAGAACTTTGCAACTACCACTATTAGTGAAATTTAGAACATTTTCACTCCCACCACCACAAAAATAAATCCTGCACCTTTCAGAAGTCATTTCCCATTTTCCTCCAAAGCACCTCCTCTCTAAGTTCTAGACAATCAGAACCTCTAGTTATTTCCCTATTCTGGAAATTTCACCTATATGGAATCACACTTTATATGATCTTCTGTGACTGGCTTCTTTCATTAGCATAACATTTTCAAGATTCATTCGTGTTTTAGCATGATTTTTTAGATACCAAATCATGTCATCTGGAAATGAAAATAACTTTATTTTCCCTCTCCAGTCTGGATGATTTTTATTTCATTTTCTTTGACTAATTGCCCTGGCTAGAACCTTTAGTACAATGTTGAGTAGAAGCAGTGAGAGCAGATATCCTTGCCTTGTCTCTGATCTTAGAGGGAATGCATTCAGTCTTTTGCCATAAAGTGTTATCTTAGTTGTGGATTTTGTAGATGTCCTTCATCATACTGAAGAAGTCCCCATCTGTTACCAGTTTGTCAAATATTTTTATCACAAAGTGAGATTGCATCTGTCAAATATTTTCTCTGTATCTATTGAAAAGATCATGTGTCCTTTATTGATACAGAACATATCAAGATATATATGATTTTTATTGGGTGCATATGTAATATAATTTTTATATATTTCTCATGGATAAAAGATTTTTTCATTATAATATGCCCTGTTTTTTATTTCTAGTAACTTTTTGTTTTAAGTTTATTTTGTTTCATTCTGGTCTATGCATTCCAGTTCTCTTCCAGTTTTTGTTTGAATGATGTACTATTTTCTAACCTCTATCTATATTCAGTCTATTTGTATCTTCAATCTAAACTATGTCTCCTGTGATCAAGATGGTGATATAGGAATTTTCTACCATTATCTCTCCCTGAAATATCAATTTCAACAAGCAGCCACAGATAAGAATACCTATGCAGGAATCCACGAGTCTACTGGAGAAGTTCCAGCACACAGTTTTTTTTAATATTTAAATTTAATTGTTTTGTCCTTAATCCTACATATTACAAGAGAACTAGCCTTTTCTTTCCTTCATCTCAGTGCTTTTACATGTCCAGAAGTTTATTCAAGCTTTCTGAAGGGATTAATTTCATTTCTCATGGTCATAACTACTTCTCCTTCTTCCCCTTCATTTCAACGGAGTTCTCTTATTTTCTTCTTATTTCTAATTTTTGTTTTCTGTAGGTAATGTACTGCATTTCCTATGAAAATTATGGTTTAATTACTCAATTAAGATTTATTGATTTTAGTGATTATTATAATTTATCAATTATTGAGCTCTTACTATGTGAACACCTTTGTACAAATGGCTTATCCATATGATATCATTAAATGGCCACAAAAAACACTATTAGGCAGATACTGTTTTTCCCTTTATTGCTGAGTAAAATATCAGTTTTTGTAAAATAGCATTATATTCCTCCCTAATGCTTCCAGTATACATTCTATAGACCATAAATAATCCATTGACTATCTTTTGTTTCTAAACAAGATGAGAAAAACAAATTCACTTTAGACATATATTTCCTATAAGTTCTATTACCTTTATTTTCTCTCATCATCTATCTCAAGACTTTTATTCTTCATTTGTCATTTATGATCGTCTTAGGCAGTGATGTAAAGTAAACCACATGAGCTTATAAACTGTTGTAAGTTTACTTCAATTTTCTGGGTGGAGTTAATCTTTCTTTCAAGGAGGATGTCTCTTCTGACTGTGAATTTATTACATGGAGTACTTTGATAGTGATTAGGGAAGCCTCTGGGGCTTTTCTCTGAATAAATAACAAATATCATCACTGAAAGTGCTGCAAGGCAAGTAATAGGTATAAATTTATGGCATTAATCTGAAGTAATAGAAAACACAAATATACATGAATTCCCCAAGCCTACTTATAAGTATTAGTTAATGTTTTTGGAAAATAATGATGTAGAAACAAATTATTATTTGTTCTGAAGGCTAATAGTTACAATTAGATTTTGCAAAAATGAGTGAAAGAAAGAGATGCTATAATTTTATGTGTGTTAGTACTAAGATTTTTAAGCAGGCAGATAAATATCCATTATTCTCTTAAGAGAACGAAGTGCTTCCCCACAGAGTAGATGTATGGATATGTCATCCAAATTGATTATACCCAGGTCAACTAATATCTAGAAAATAATATTTAGAAAAATCAAAACTCTTTTGAAAGATTTCAGACACAATAGTGATCAAATCTAGGAAAAAAATTAATGGTAATACGTAATTTCTTGAAAAACATATAGTTTATACATCCAAAATATTGTATTTTTATTTCAAATAGTATTAAGATTAGAATCAAATAATTAAGAATTTATGATAATACTGATTTGTTTTATGAATTTAAAATTTATCCATAAGAAATTGCTCTTTGTGATAGATTTTATCAAAATATATAACTTCTTTAGAGGTCAGCAGTCTTAATTTTACATTCATTAATAGTGTGTTATCAGTGCCTAAATACTTTTTTTAATATGTGTGTTAATTGTGGTGGCAGTCTATGTATCCTTGAAGCTTCCACTCAATCAATTGATGAATTTGAATTTGGTGAGAGTAAAAACTGTAACCCCAGAGATGGTGTTCAGATTTTATCACCCTGTATGCTTGGGTGAAACTGTGATGCTATGGCTGCCATCAATGAGAGTTTCAGGGCACAGGACAGGAGCTGCAATAAAACGTTCTGCATTGTGGTAGCCAATGAGAGAGAGAATGTCAATATTCTTGGGCAACAAAGACATCATAATCACAGCGAGAACTGCAGTTGTACTTCCATTTTTACCTGTTCTGTAAGATTTAGCTCAAGTTCCCCCTCCTTTGGGAAAACTTTCATGAGTCATATCTGGGTTGTTTTCCTCTTCTTTTATAACACCTTGAGTTTATTATGATCTTAGCACTAATGTACCATATCATGACTGCATATTTCGTATTGTATATTTGATTAGACTGTAAGCTTTGTAAAGGGTAGGATAATCATTTTAATCTTCAATATTTAGGGTGGTTCCCATCCTCCATATGACACTTTAAAACACTTGAGTGAATAAATAAATGAATAAAATGAAACCTTGAAACCCTCTGTTATTTAGGCCTGTAAGTACAAGTGAACTTATAATTAAGAAAAATAAAAACAGTTCAATTAGAGGTTATGTTCAAAACTGATCATGACTGTGGGACATCTGGGTGGCTCAGTCCAAAAAGCATATAACTCTTGATTTCAGCTCAGGTTATAATCTCAGAGTTGTGGAATTGAGCCTCAAGTTGGGCTCCCTGCTCAGTGGGCAGTCTTCTTGGGATTCCGTCTTGGTCCACCCCTCGCCAAGTAAATAAATAACTCTTAAAAAAAAAAAACTCAACCATGATTGTTTTCTATGAAGAGTCAGTAAGTCAACTTGGGAGCCAGAATGTTTCTAGATAATAGAAATAATATTTGAGGGGAAGAGAAACATAAGGAAGAACTTACCCTCGGTAGATTGACAGGTATTTGGGGTCCATGATATGACTTAATGTATGTTTAAGATATTCACTTCATTAATGGCAGAGGAATTTCTCCAAGTATCTGAATGGTATTGACTTTCTAGGGTTATATGGAAGTAGACTTCAGCAGAGTTTTGTTTTTCTGATGTTCTGCTCTGTGAAGTGAGACTTGCCATAGGGAAACTAAATTTCAATGAAAAGAAAAGACCACTTGCTAATTTATGCCACATTAGTTGTCACTCAGCTGTCGTTACCATTCACATATGACTTAAATTTCTTTAATTATATCTTCATTTCACATGGGCATAAAGGGTAAAACCTTTTATAGGGCACACAATTTCCTGATTAGCCTACAAAGAATTAGTTGAGTGCTTTCTCAATATGTGAGGCACATCTAGCTTTCCTAATTATGTGTTTCTGAGACATTTTGCCTACATCTTCTGAATTGAAGTAAAAGATCATGGAAAATAAAATAGCAAGAGCTTTTTTCCTTTTTTGTTCCCCCCCCCCTTTTTTTCTTTTGCTCCTGGAATGAAAGAATGTAAAGAATAGAATAGGTAGTTAGAAAAATTATAGCACAGAAACTAAATTTAAAGTATTTATTTTCCATTTCATGAGGCTTAAGAATACAAATGTTGAATAGACATTTCTTCAAAGATATACAAATGGCCAAAAACCACATGAAAATATGGTCAACATCATTAGTAGAGAATTGCAAAGCAAAATTAGAATGAGGTACCATTTCATGTCTATTAAGATTTAGGTTACTTTAAAAAAAAGAAACACCAGAAATGCAACAGCAGCAGCAAAATAAAATGGAAAATAACAGGTTGATGAGGATGTGGAAGAATTGGAACCCTCGTGTGCCAGTGGGAATGGTTTAGCTCTGTGTAAAACAGTTTTGTGATTTCTTAAAAAATTAACATAGGATTACCATATAACCTTGCATTCCATTCCTACATATATTCCAAAACCCCCTGAAAACAGGCACTAAGCTAGTACCTGTACATACAGGTTCATATCAGAACTATTCACAAGAGCTAAAAGTTAGAAACAATTCTAATGTCCATCAACAGAAGAGTGGATAAACAAAATGTGTTCTATACAAACAATGGAGTATTATTCCAACACAAGAATGAAGCACTAATATATGCCACAATGTAGATGAACCTCCAAAATAAAAGGAACAAAAGGTCCTATATTATATGATTCTATTTATATGAAATATCCAGAATAGATGAATCCATAGAGACAGAATACAGATTGGTGGTTGCCACAGACTAGGGGAAAGTGGAAATGAGGTGAAACTACTTTGCAGATGAGAGGTTGTATTTTGCAATGATGGAAATGCTTTGGAACTAGACAGAGGTAGTAATTGTATAACATTGTGAATGAACTAAATGCTACTGAATTGTTCACTCTACAGTGATAGATTGATTTTGCATTATGTGAATTTTGCCTCAATAAACTATTTTAAAAATACAGATGTTGATATTTATATATGCACATGGGTTTAAAGAATGGGATGCTGACAATTTGAATGATATCTTAAACTTATTTTTAAGACAAGTTGGTTTCTCTTTCAACTAGTTACTGAGTCTTAGAAATGGTGATTGCAGGATTTGAGAATGAGATTAAGTCACTCTAAGTATAAAGAATGATGCCAAAGGTATTTCATTTTAGTAATTATAACAATAATAATAGTAAATATCTGGATAATACATCTACAAGGGTCCAATTCCATTAACAATAACCAAGGCAAAAAAAATTAAAAAAAAACAATAACCAAGGCAATAATATGTTCACTCCTATACATTTCTTGAGTGGTTTTTTTTGCCATTTTAATTTCCTTCATTCATTTAGAAAAATGAATTTCTGAATTTTACATTCTCTTTGAATATGTATACAAGTTCACTACAATAAAATATTTGTACAACAAAGAAATATTTCTGACAAAAGCTTATCCCTTTCGATACTCAATAAAGCGACATTCCATCTGATCAAAATTGAAAGGAGCTTCTAGTTCTCACTTTTCTCTTAATAATCAACAGTTGAATTGCTAGACTAAAATCAAAATGATGTTTCCCTGAGAAAGAACTCACTTTCTTGCTACTTCTTTCTAAATTTACTTTTTATATGAGCTCAGAAACAACATATCTCATCCCAATCTGCCAACCCCTCTGTATTATACGGCTATCATCATAATAACCCTCAAGGAATGATTTAACTTCATAATTATAAGGACCCAAAGAATGATTAGAACAATGTTTTTCTTCTCTCTCATTTCCTCTTGTTAATTCTCTAGCTTGCAATTCGCCTTTTCTTTAATGTTCACTGTTGGGGCCCAGTAATGCCCCCTGGTAGAAGCAGGATGAGGAGTTTATTCACTGCAGAATGATGAATGTCTCCGCACAGCGGTAGGATGTACAAGCATATTGAATTGATTGCTGGCTTGCTTTCCCCATTTCCTTTTAAAATTTGTTGTTTAAAGATCTGTAGTTACAAATATTAACTTTGACTTTTGGGAAAATATCAATAGCTATTTTCAGAGTTGGCCTGTAGAGCAATAGTGACTGAGCATATTTTATATTATTTCGTATATCTAGCATTTATGTAATTGGGTGTAAACAGACATCTGGTTTTATGGCCATGTAAACTCCCTGACATTTTATCCCAGGGATTGAATTGAAAACAGTGGATTATATATCTGTGTCTGCCTGTCTTTTCTTCACACAAATGTTACTTAATTGCAGAGAAACTCTTGATTTTTGTAGATTGGGAAATAAATTAAGGCACAAGTAAGGGTGAGTGCAATTAAGGAGGAAATGTAAGCACATTATTAAGATTGGCTCAGAGCTGACTAAAGAAAATTGAAATATTTAAAAGGGCCAAGAAGAGAAACCTTAAACTATTAAATCAATGCTTTTTGGAAAAGTTAGTTATCTATTTGGGTCAAAATAATATTAAGCCCTGGGTAATACCATACCAAAAATTGAAGATGTTCTAACTTAAATGTGAAAAATTATAAAAGTCTAGATTGGAATACATAATAGGCTTTCTGCTTCAGTTTTGGCTCTGTACAGAAAAGGTTTGGTGGATTTGGCAACAGAGATTTTCACATCAGCACAGTGAAATATAAAAGGTGCAGTATTAGATACGGGTTGACAATAAATACCTGTGAAATAGTTACCAAATAAAATATTACCTGTAATGCACATATATGTGAAATATATACATAGCTTTTGGAAACTGATATAAATTTCCCAGACAGCTTAAGAGAAAAGTGGGGAGAATGTAGATAATTGGTGGAATCTAATTATGTGAGAGGTTACACAAATGATCAATAAATACCTGAAAAAAGTTCAGATTCACTGAAAATTAGTAGAGGGCAAATTATTTCACATCAATGAATACCATTTCTTACATATATAGAAAAGAAAGGATTGGTGCTATCTAGTATTAGACATGAGTGGAAATATATATCTTTATACATTTATGATAGGAATATAAACTGATGAATCCTTTTTTAAGATCTATTCATGAAGAACTATCAAAATTTTAAATGCACATAACCTGCCTTAGAAGTTCTTTTCAAAGTGTTCCAATTATAGAAATTCTTGTACCTGTGCCCAGCTAGTTCTGTATAAAAATATTCAGGGTAACATTTTAAGAGGAATATTCAAAAGCAACACAGAGGGGATCCCTGGGTGGCGCAGCGGTTTGGCGCCTGCCTTTGGCTCAGGGCGCCATCCTGGAGACCCGGGATCGAATCCCATATCGGGCTCCCGGTGCATGGAGCCTGCTTCTCCCTCTGCCTATGTCTCTGCCTCTCTCTCTCTCTCTCTCTCTCTCTCTCTCTCTCTCTGTGACTATCATAAATAAATAAATTAAAAAAATTAAAAAAAAAAACAAAAGCAACACAGACACCCATTTCCAGAAAATGTTTGGTTAAACAATAGTACGTCTGTACAATAGAATTAGGTAGATTAAAAAGAATAAGGTAGATTCATTATAGTGTGGAAATACAGTCATGATTTTTTGTTCCATGAGGGAATTTCTTAAAATTTTGCAAAAATTATCTACAGTATGATTTCATCTTTATTTTAAAAAATCCAGATGACTGTATGTATAAAACTGTGCAGCTGCATAGAAAAAAGACCTGGATGATTGTTCAAACATTACCTCTGATAAACGAAAGAGAATATATTGGAGGATAGTGAAACAAGAATTTTAAGTTTTACTTAACATACCTATATTGTTTGACATTTTTATAAATTAATGCTATTTTTAAATAAGTTTAACTATAATAAGTATAACAAAAAAGAGCAGAGAAAAACAATAGAGATGTTTGAGTTTTGGCCTTTGAGGATTTTTAAATTGAGATTTTTCATAAATTAGAACACATAAATAGTGTTCTAAGAAAACCTCTCCAAAACATTTAGTTGGCCTAGTATTGGAAGCAATTAAAATGAAGTCACTTTTCGAATTAACCTTTTGGTGATATTACAGATTGAAATAAAATGAATATATTCAAACAGGGCTTTAGGCATTTCCTCTGCATGTGTGTTCCTATGAAAGGACTCAAAATTGTAACTTGTCTAAATCAGAATGTCGGTGAGGGAATATGGACCCACACATCCTCTGAAGTGTTAGAGAAATTATAAAAACCAAACAAAAATTATTCACCTTGTGAAAAAGTAATCTTCATGTGTTATAGATTTCCTTGGATCTTGAAAATAACTTTATTGCCTTTCACCTTGCCTGAACTTGTAACTCACAATGCACTTAGTTTTTTCTGACTTCACAAAACCACTCACTCCAATGTTAAAACAAATCTTTGCTATTTTCCCATGGTTTTCACGTACGTGTTTATGCTAATAAATGCACTGTTGGAAGGAATGTGTCCGTTTAGCTGCCCTTTGTACGTTCTCTACTATGCCATAGCATATATGCAAAATATCTTTTATGAAAATAATTGAATTATACATTTAGTTATAGAATATACTTTCCTAACATTATGGGAAGAGGGACTTTAAATCTATTTTACACTTTACAATTACTGTTTTTAAATGAGTTTTTTTAAAAATTATGTTTGTTTTAACGCATGCCTTCCATTTTCTTTATAATTGGTTGGTTGATTAGTATTTTTTAAAAAATAATCTCAATTACTGAGAGTTTCATGGTAAAAATATAACAATCATGGAAACTCTTTGACTCAACTGCATGTGGCTCATCAGGATAAAAGTGTACTTGGACGTTCTCTATTGAAGGGGCCACTTGGACAAGGCATTTTTGTTTGCTGTTTTCTCCATAGGTTTATGTCCACGAATTATAAAGGAAGAAAGATGAATTGATTGGAAAAAAACATTCCAAGAAGATTCTGTGCAAAAGAGAGGTAGGCCTGTTATTATTCCCTTATTTTTTATTTGAGCATGTTGTCATGGTGCTGCTTTATAGATGGAATATTTCATTAAAACATGGAAATTATAGTCAGAGACATCCTCCTTATTCTTGTAACTTTTCATCCTTTGTTTTCCTAATCTTTAGAACTCCTTTCTCTTTCATTCAAGAAATGTAGGAGGCATATATTCTAAATTAGTTGCTGTTACTGAGAAATTTCCCTGGATCTGAAGAAGATGTTTATTTCTGCACCTAGGAGTACTAATCTCGTTTTGGCAGAATTATAGGTATCCAACATCCCATCAATCTCTGTGAAACCTCCTGGAATAATATGAATACAGCAACATTGCTGATAATGTTCTGTATCAATCAAGAATAGAAGTTGTTCTTTAGCAGGTTGCATTTAGTTTATCTGCAATAATAGTAGTTTGTCTTTGATAGCTTGCTCTCTAGGTTGCACTCTGCTATTGTGAGTCTGTCCCTGTGCTATTCCAGCTGTCTTCTTGAATTTCTGAAATATTAATGACTGACTTTTGGCATAAGGTGCTTTACATGGGAACACATGTTGCCATAATAATCTGGGATTGGGTGATTTCCACTGTTACTGATTTATGCAACACTTAAATTATACAGTTTGGTCCACTTTTCTGAATTAAAGAGTAAATGAAAGTGGTTATAGAGTCATTTTGTAAATAAGACACAGGAGATTGATAATGTGCATATTCTGACTTAAATTCAATGTCTCAACAGTAAACTTATAAACAGGGTGCAGGCCTATTAATATGAAATTTGTAAATTTGGTTTTCTTACTAAATAGCTCCTTCTAAGCTCAGCTTGAGGTATACTTGTATTTACTAATATATTAGAAAAATCTGTTTAAGACCAAAAACCCTATGCTATGTCTTGTTTTTAGGTAAAATTTAATAGAGATTCAAATTAAGAAAAGGCAAATATGTGGCATTTTATGTAATTAGAGGCAGTCTCACTAGGACTTCTAAAACCATGAAGAAAAAAGTCATAACTTTTCAAAATCTGTTTTTATATCACTTTACAGTCTGTTGAAACATTTTTACATTTTATGTATTATGGTCTTTAAGGGATTCATCAAAATAGATGCTTCTTTAGAAAAATAGGTTCACATAAAAATTATTTCAGGTAGTATAGATTCCTTGCTGGAGATTGTTTTAGAAGAATGTATGAAATATTGGGGACAAATTTCAAGATGTTAGGAGTTTGTATAAGTCAGGCTGTTGCCTAATATATTTATATTCTAAACTTCAAGGGAAATTACCTTTTACAATTAGATAAATTTAACTTTGGAAATATAGAACATTTCAGATTTCTAGTCCAAGCTCATTAAATGATTCCCATACTTTTCCCACTACACTTTTGCTAATGATTACAAAGAGGACAGTTATTTATTTTTGTCAATGACTGAGGCCTTGAAACAACTAAGTCCATGCTAATAAGCTAAATGTCTTATTAAAATAACAAGGAAGAAGGAAACATGTTTAGATGGTGAGTGTACCCCTATTATTGTGACTTCTCAATTAAATCCTAATTCCCATATATGCATGGTTAATATCATTCACTGCTGTTTTTAATTACTGAGCCACAAATGTGGCCCTTATTTTCTAATCTCAGACAAAATTTCCCACCTCACCTTGATATGTAAATGTTAATCCATATATAGCAATATATTATATATAAAATACGTTAATGTGTAGGAGTCTTCCTTTGGTATTTTTAACAAGTAAACTTAGAGATGGTTATCTGGTGGGTGGTATATTTGTGAGTGAGTATAAAGCATAAATACCTTCAATACTTGTATTTCCTTTCTCCTAATCTGTTCAAGGTATATAATATCATTCCAAAGAGAATTTTTATTACGGCAGAATTAATCATAATTTTCATATTTTTCCCTATGACTTCAACGACTATAGTACAATCGATTTTGCTAGTACCTCCAAGATAAACTCAAACGTATTGGCATGGTGTAAAAACTCCTCCATGGTGGTGACTCTGTCAAATCCCTTCCTATGCTTTGAATATTATACTTTCTCTCCCTAATTTACCCTTTTCATATGGATAACACTTACTTATCTCTTAATATTCTGCTGTAATACTTCACGGATACTTCAACTAGGTTAGATGTATCTTCTCTGGAAGGTTAGAGCATGCTTCCTCCTTTTTTATTACTCAAAGATTTTTTTTTAATTTCTTGTGTTTTCATCACAGCTTCATGCTCCATGTCTTTTCATCCTGAGAATGATATTTACTGTACAACCTATGTCAATTTCATGTGTGCTCTCATTCGACTGAATCACTATTAGTTTGACCTTAAAGCATTCAGGACATTTAGTTTGTAGTGTTAAACATACCTATGTTTTGTGCAATACTTTATTCAACTTGAATGGATGACCATAACATTCACTACGGAATTAAAATGTCATTGCATTCAAGTCTTTTCTTCATATAGCCCAGATGAAAGCACAAGGCTTCACCCATGCCTTTCTCTTCCTTCTCCTCGTCTTCTCCTTCTTCCTCTTCTTTCACTTATTCTCCTCCCGCTCTCTCCCTTCTCCTTTCCCTTCTCCTCCTCCCCCTTCCCTCCTTCCTTCTCCTTTTCCCTCTTCCTCCTTTTTCTCCTTCCCCTCCTCCTCCTTTTCCTTCTTCTTCTTCTCACCCAAAACCATAGTTTACATCAGGATTCACTCCTGATATTGTAAATTTTATGAGTTTGGATAAATGTATAATGACATGTACCCACCTTTATATATCATACAAAATAGTGTCACTATCTTGTGAAACTAAAATCCTCTGCTCCACCTACCTAATCATCCCTTCATCCTTTTTAGCCACTGGAAACCTCTGATCTTTTTTAGTGTCTCCATAGTTTTGCCTTTTCCAAAATGTCATATAGTTAGAATCACTTAGTATGTAATCTTTTCAGATTATCTTTTTTTCCACTTGGTAATATGCATCTAAGTTTCCTTGATGCCTTTTTACGGCTTGGTAACTCCTTTCTTTTTAGTGCTGAATGATATTCCATTGTCTGAATGTTTATCCATTTATCTACTGAGGGACTTGGTTGATTCTAAGTTTTTGCAATTATGCATGAAGCTTCTTTAAACATCTGTGTGCAACTTTTTGTAAGCATAAGTTTTCAATTCCTCCAGGTAAATACAAAGGAACATCACTACTGGGTTGTATGATAAGAAAATATTTAATTTTGTTGAGATAACCAAACTATCTTCTGAAATGGCTGTACCATTATGCATTCCCAACAGCAATGAGTAAGAATTTCTGTTGCTCCAAATCCTAGCCAGCATTTAGTAGCGTCAGTGTTCTGTTCTGGATTTTGACCGTTCTTATAGGTGTGTAGTCATATCTTGTTTTTTAGTTTGCATTTCCCTCATGACTATGACAAGGAACATCTTTTCATTTGCTTAATTGCCATCTATATATCTTCTTTGTGAGCTATCTGTTGAAGTCTCTGGCCCATTTTTTATTTGGATTGTTTGTTTTCTTATTATTGAGGTTTAAGAGTCTTTGGTGTATTTTGGATAGCAGATCTTCCCCAGTATGTGGCCTGTCTTTTCAATCTCCTGACAGTGTCTTTCACAGAGCAGAAGTTTTTAATTTTAATGAAGTCCAGCTTATTAATTCTTTCTTTCATAGATCATGTTTTTGGTGTCATATTAAAAAGCAGTCACCAAATCCCAAGGTTATCTAGAGTTTCTTCTAAGTTATCTTCTAGGAGTCTTATGGTTTTGCATTTTACATTTTGGTCAGGGTTCCATTTTGAGTTAATTTTTGTGAAGGGTTTAAGGTCTGTGTCTAAAGTTTTTTTTTTTTTTTGGAAGAGGATATCCAGTTGTTTCACTACAATTTGTTGTAAAGGATCTTTGCTGTATTCTGTGGCATTCGTTTCTTTGTTAAACATTAGTTGACTATTTTTTTTAAGTAAACTCTAAGCCCAACCTAGGGCTTGAACTCATGACTCTGAGATCAAGAGCTGCATGCTCTACCAACTGAGCCAGCCAGACACCCCTATTTTTATGCCTTTCCATTTTTGGTGCAAGACACATAGTTAAAGTTCAGGTAATAATTCTTTAATTAGCTATTTAATCAATCAATTGACAGGACAAATATCCATCTAAATTTAGATCAATTACTTAAATATTCCTACTAAAGTATTGCTACTTAAAATATTGCTTTGGATATAAGTGGCTGTTTTTACTTCTCTATCATGTAAATCAGAATGTATGGAATTTTTCCCGTGTTTGAAATTCATCATTTTGTTTTAATTGAATTGAAAATATTAGCCATTTTCTTATTATAACCTTCCATTGCTCTGAGTTCTAAATGAATGTTTTTTTGTAACTGCAGAATGATGAGCTGCTACCTAATGATTCATATTACTGCCATCCATTTGTATAAGATATAAGAGAATATCTCTAATACTGCATATGTGTTAATTCATTGACATTGCAGAATGAATGCTAACTTGGCCTGTCCTTATATTGTTTCTTCCCACTTCAAAGTCAGCTCAGTCAGATACCTGGTACATTAACTTATCCAAAAAACTAGCTTCCATTTAAGCTTCACTGAAGCTTGACCTTACATATTTCTTTATTTTGACATATTCATTTAAAATAATTTTGTTTATTGTGTTTTCTTGCATTAGCTACTAAGCATTATTTTGAGAATCTAGCATATGTGACATACTATTCCAGACACATGGAATATGAGAGAAAACAAACATACTTTTCTTGCCTCAAGGACCTTACATTTTAGGAATGGGGTGGCAGGGGAGAAAAAATAGATACATAATATGATAGGTAATGAAAAGTGTTAGGGCATACTACAGGATAAATAGGCAAAAAAAATGAATGTGGAATGCTGTTCTAAGGCAGTGTGCAGAAGTCTCTATGATATGATGATATTTAAGGAATGATCTAAAGACAGTGAAGAGAGAACCTCTGTGGATATCTGAGATTAAATCATTCCCTGCAGAGGGAACTACAGTAACTGTTGAATGGGTTCAAAGAACAGCAAGGAATCTAATGTAGTTGGAGTAAAATGAGCAAAAGGGAGAGAAGTAGGAAATGATCAGAGAACTAGCAGGGTCCTGGGTTACACACAGTCTGCTAGACTGCTGAAAAGACTGTAGTTTTTCACATGTTATCAGAACTTCAAGTAGAAGAGTTCTACTTCATGGCTCTAGCTCTATTTTGAGAATGAAGATCAGGGAAAAGAGAAGCAGAACTATCCATGGTCATGATCCAGTTGAAACATAATGGTGGCTTGGACCTGGGTGGAAGTGGTTAAAACACATGAAGTTGTTACATTTTGAATATATTTAAAAAGTGGAGTCATTAGGATTTGCTTTATGGACTGTATGTGGAGTATGGAGGAAAGATATAAGTCAAAGTGATGCTTAGGTTTTTGTCCTGAGCCAAGGAAAGCTTGGTGCTTCCACTGAGAGAAGAAGCTGTTTCAAGAGAAAAAAAATAATTTGCTTTTGGACATGTTATATATGAAGTTTAATGTGTTAAACATGTTAAATATGAACTATAGTGAAAAAATGTGAGCTGAAAATGTAAATTTGGAATTCATCAGCACATATGTAGTATTTAAAGCCTTTTAAGAATGGAAAATAGAATGTAGGGAATGTCACGAGTTGAAAAGATGTCTACAGATTCAACTCTTGAACACTATAACCAAGAAAACTAAGGGCAACCAGTGATAAAGGAAGTCACTAGAAGATATTATCCGATAAGTCAAGTGAAGATATTGTTTCAAGGAGGAAGTTCCCTTCTGGATCAATGGGTAGAGATGTATCAAATACTGCTTGTAGCTTGGGTAGGATCTTATTTTTGATTTTTTTAAATTTATTTTTGATAGTCACACACACACAGAGAGAGAGAGGCAGAGACATAGGCAGAGGGAGAAGCAGGCCCCATGCACCAGGAGCCCGACGTGGGATTCGATCCCGGGTCTCCAGGATCGCGCCCTGGGCCAAAGGCAGGCGCTAAACCGCTGCGCCACCCAGGGATCCCCTGATTTTTTTTTTTTTTTTGGTAAATTCTTTAATTTGGTGAGCTCATTGTGAGAGAGAAGCCAGGGCTCTGGACTAGCAGGGTGTTAGGCCATTCCTAATGCAAAGTTTATCTCTCCTGTCCCCTTCCCAACTGCCTTGGGACAGACTGTGTCCTATCATTGTAGATTTTCTGTGTGATATCATGTTTAATTCTGATTTTTCTACCTCTCGCAGAACCAAATGGGTTCTGTGGGTTTTTTTTTTTTCACACTGGTTATCTTTTTATCTTTTAATTATCTTTTTAATACTGTTTGTGAGAAGTTTCCGAGTTGTGCCCCCCAAATCAAGGTCTTGGCAGTTCCATTAGATGGGATTGCAGGATGCCTCTGTGATTAGGGTCCGTAGGGTGTGGATTCAGTTAGGAACCCTGGAGGATCACCAAGGGGGTCTATCTGGTGTCTTATAGCAACATTGCAGGGGTTCTCCCAGCTAGTCCTGACAGCTTCATTATCACAAACCAAATCCTGTGCCAGGCATACCCCCAAAATATGTAGCAATGCAATGCCTATCAAAATACTAGCTACAGTGATTAAATCGTCCTGTAACCACTTTTCAAACTGGGGCACACAGCCTTTTGTGCAGAGGACCATCTGCTGATCAACTTCTAGTTTTTGCCTGGTATCCTAGCTGCACTGAGTATTGATGACATTTTCTTCAGGATCTTTAGTACAGCAGGAGAATGGCACCCCACATCACTCTGGATTTGTGTTGGAATCTGAGTAATTAAAGTAAATATTTAGGTTCCAGTCATCAGTTCCAGAAGCCCCACAGCACTGCGGATATTTCTGGATGAAGTCTATGAGGTCCTGCAAATCAATGTCGTCTCTGTACGGTCTGATGTTGTTTATAAAGAAATACAGCTGGTCTTTGATCCAGGGAAGTCTTTGCCACTAGTTTGAGTACCCTTTTCTAGTTGTATGAAAATTATAATTTTTGCCTTTGCATGTGGGGAAATGAACTTTTTCTGGCTGATTCTTGAATCTGCAGCCACAGGGGTCTTCTCTGTTTTATCCAGAGCACCTGGATCCAGACCAATCTCTATTATATCTGGCATGCCTCCTACTTATGTGGGATTCAGCTTGCTTTCTTTGAAGAATGACATTGGAATGTACATTGCATTTCTTTCTGATAGTCTATACGGGAAACTCGTATTGTTGGTGATAAAAGAAGTCAGTATTAACCAACTTATACCATGTTTTTATATTTTATTTTGATAGAAGAGAAAAAATAGCCCTAAACTAATGAAAGTCAAAATTGTTACATGATAAATGAATTGACTAGAATAGACTCTACTTGAGATAAGATTATTGAATCTTAGGGATGCCTGGGTGGCTCAGTGGTTGAGCAGCTGCCCCCGGCTCAGGGCATGATCCCAGAGTCCCAGGATTGAGTCCTACATCAGGCTTCCCACATGGAGCCTGCTTCTCCCTCTGCCTATGTCTCTGCCTCTCTCTCTCTCTCTCTCTCTCTCTCTCTCTCTCTCTCTCTGTCTCTCATGAATAAATAAATAAAATCTTTTGAAGAAAAAGATTATTGAATTTTAAGTTAGTGCCAATTTCATAGATACATAAGTTATTTCATATGGCTACTAACCTCTGGTTCCCTCATAATTCATCATAGTTATTTATTATATAAGTAGCATCTTTTGTTTGTGAGAAACTTCCGTCTTTAAAAGCCTTCTATGCCTCAGGGAACATTTGAGATCCCCTCTGGTAGTTCAAATTCTGTTGCAGTGGCAACACATCAAAATGATTGTGAAACATCTTGTCTTTGTAAGTCATTGCAAAATGTGTGGCTAATGGTCACAGAAGGGGAAAGATATACTTGAAATATTGCAAATCAGATTCTCTGAGTGTTCAGACTGCATCTTAAGATTAGGAAACCATAGCACTATATCAAACTTAAATAAGAGAATAAAATATTTATTAAAGAATAAGGAAAACCCACTTACTTTAACAGAACAGAGACCTTTGTGTCATTTTTTCCCCTTCATCTTTCCTAGTTCTTTTCTCCATGATTCTTCTGGCTTATTTTGGCTTGGTTTCAAAATAATAGAGGAAAACATTGAAGAAAGTGTGATTTACTTCATCTTTTCCACTGTTGCCTTGCCAAGCCATAGCCAGAAAAAGCACTCCTTGCTTCATTTTCAAAAGCAAATTATAACCTCATTGGTTTTAATAATAATATGTAAACAGTTATTATCTTATACAATTTTACAAGGAATTCATTCAATCCTCTGAGAATCCCATGGATTATCACATTTTATAGATGAGAAATTGAGGATTGGAAAAGATGTATGATTTTTCCATGATTAAAATCTATCATTATAACTATGAATTTATTAGTTACAGGCTTTTATATTTCTAGTTTCACAGAAGTTATTATAACAAATAAATACAATTACCTCATCCCCTACTACATAAATTCAGAAGTTTGAGGGAATTTTTTGTAATGCATATATTTTTGAGATATAAGTGGTACATAACAAATTAGTTTCAGTTGTACAACATGATGATTCAATATCTGTATACATTGCAGAATGATCGCCATAACAAGTCTAGTTAAGATCCATCATTATAATGTTTATGTTCCTAAAAGTGTGAGATGCTATGTGCTGTGACATTCTCAAGCAGAGCAATATTCTAATCAGCTCCCAAGTTCAGGCCAGAGAGGCACACATTGATGATTTCAGAGCAAGGGGGAATAAACTGTGCTCAAATATGGGAGTCATAGTCACATTTGGGAAAGGCATTTAGGCAGGCTCATGGGCTCGGGCAAGGCTTCATTGGGACAGTGACACTTGAGCTGATG
This sequence comes from Nyctereutes procyonoides, assembly GCF_905146905.1. Taxonomy (NCBI): domain Eukaryota; kingdom Metazoa; phylum Chordata; class Mammalia; order Carnivora; family Canidae; genus Nyctereutes; species Nyctereutes procyonoides. The sequence continues at coordinate 26,023,387 of NW_026575146.1, forward strand.
TTGGAGGATATGAAGGCAGTGATAAGAAGGGTGTAGGTTAGCGCAGGGAGGTAGAAGATGAATCCAGCAGTTCTATAATGCTGTCACTCCTAATCTCATGATGAGTGCAAGGCCAAGACAACTAAATGAGAACAGATAGATCCTGCTGAGTTTGGTTTTTGCTTTGAACTGACCAAAAGGGAAGGACAATCAACCATGGCACACAGTTATGTGTTTGTTTGTTTTTTTGTCTGATCCAGCCTTTTGACTCTGTTTCATTCAAAATTCAGTCTAAGATTTCTAATTATTGTTGGGGAAGTGAGTGCTCTTCACTTAGGAAAACAGCTTTACTGGTGATAACTTCTGTCAAAATTGCAGTTTTAACTCTGTGGAGTATATTGTAGAATTTACAAGCTTATGAGACTTTGAACTCTTAACGCCTGGGTTGAAATCCTGGTTTTACCTGTTCTCTTTCGGCAAGAAAATCAAGCCTCTTTTTGCCTTTGTTCCCTCATCTATACAATGGAGATAATACTAATGCCTGTGTAATAGGATTCTGCTCTTAAGGAATGAGAAAAACATATGAAGAATATAATGCCTGGTACATTGTCAGCATTCAAAAAAATATTAAATTCTTTATTATTCAACTGCAAAACTAGCTGGAATTGTAGCGACAAGCAAACAGAACCTTTGTATAAACTGGGGAATGGCAAGTCTGGGACAAATACTGGTGCCTGGTTTTAGGTGTGGATCTTTTGATGATGACCATAAAACGAAAATGTCTAAGAGAGCATGTGAACAACTCACACTTTATCTGTGTTGTCAGTAGTTAAGTGTACTAACCATGAGTGGGAGGAGATAGGACAGTCGTCCAGGGTAATAGTAGAACCCTTAGCCAGAACAGTGTATAGTGGCTAGAGGCAGTAGAGGTACTAAAAATAGGGTTGGGAGTGAATCCAATGGGATCCTAATAGCTGGGAGTAATGAAAATATAAAGAAGCCTCTCCTAGGATAGCAGAGAGCTAAAATCTTAGTAGAGAGCCTGAGTCAAATTGGTACAAGAACATAGTGCTCTACATGGACTATGACGTCACTACAAAAGATAGAATGGAAGCATCCCTGCATAATAAGCAGTAAAATCCTCATTGTACCATGAGGCTTATGAGAACCCAGGACCTAATGGGAGTAAATGAGAAATAAGTACTTGGGATTGGCTCATTCCCTCCAGGCGCATCTGTTGCCTCAGGCAAGATACCTACCAAGTGTCTCAGTGATCTAGACTGTAGCACAAGCTTCCTAATATGCACTTCACAAGGTTGCTGTAAGAACAGGCAAAAATTATGTCTTGAGAATTATGTAAACTGCAAAGTGTGGTACAGAGGTTGTTGTTTTTGTATGATTTTTATTCTCTTTCTTGAGAGTTTGTTCTTATTCTGTCCTTTTAGAGAACCTTGTTAATACTTTCTAAAGTTTTTAACTCTCATTCCACATACATCTCAGTGACTGCAGAAGAAGATTTTTTCCTCTTCCAAGACCTTAGTACACCTAGGGACGGACATCTCTAATCTGGATCATTCAGCCATTTGAGAAATCTGATTTTTATGAAATTGAAAGTGAATTAGAAGCAATATTAGGGCAGTGCTCTTGTGTTGGGAAAAAAGTTAAAAACTAGCAGCTGGCTAGTTATTTTCAGTTCAAATTGAAAAGTCAGAACCACTATTGTAAGAGCTTGGGCTCAACTGATTTCACCTACTTATATTTACTAAACTAGTCGAATTTCGTATAGATTGAATCACAATACCTCCACCTCTTTGAAGCTTGGTGAAAAATATAAATCTACTTTGGATCTTGCTCCCATCAAAGAAAAAGACCTGAGAATTTATCTTTGAATCATAAGAAATAGGAAATCATGGGGGACTATTCTTCTGGATGATTCTTTCATGACCTCCAAATTGCAAGTGCTCATTTAAGCTAGAAGCAGTGATGGCACATTTTCATTTAGCTGTTTTCTTCTGCTAAAAATCTTACAACGAATATCCTCTGGTGGCTGCCTTTAGTAATGTGCAAAAATGTTTCATACTCCATTAAATCCCACCGGTCTATGAATAAAAAGAGGCTATGGCCTTTCCTTGAACCACGTTTGCCTATTTATTCAGCTCTACTCACACTTTTATCAGCAACTCATGGAGTATTGTTGGTAAATTAAATATCATGTTCATAAGATGCAGCCTTTATTTTCTAAGTTTTTATCTGAATAATTGAATATTATCATCTGAGCCATGCATTTAGTCATGGCAATTAATATGAAAGGGGAAATATACATGGCTGACATATTAGCACCCTCAAAATACAAATAATCTTACTGAGATAGAAGGCTTTGACTTTTTCCAAATGATATACACATTTTATTTTTGGATACATATCCTTCAGTAATCTTCCAGAAAGGCGACTTTAGTTTCACTCTCACCAGCAGTTTGTTACTGTGTGGCTTCAGCAAGGGGTGTTCTCAGTCTTTTAAATCTTTTTACATGGGAGTCATGAACAATTAAACCTTATTGTTGCTTTTATTTATTTTTAAAACAACTATTATGAATGAGACTTTTTCATTATGTTTATTTGATAATCATATCTCTTTTTTATTGAGGTATAATTGGCATATAAAATTATATTAGTTTCAGGTGTACAACATAATGATTCAATATTTGTATATATTGTGAAATGATCACCATAACAAGTCTAGGTAACATCCATCACCATACATAGTTACATTTTTTTCTTGTATAATAATCACATTTGTTATACTATGATGTGCTTATTTTTCTTTCAAGATATTGGTCTTTCACCTCTCTTTTAAACAGATGGTTCCTCTGTATTAATAGGTACTTATGCTTGAGGTCTTATTATATGTTGGGCAGGGTTTGACTTTTTTTTTTTAAAGACTTTATTTATTTATTTGAGAATGAGAGAGCATGAGTGGGGGAAGTGGCATGATGTCCTCTAGCAGGACTCACCAGCCTCTATGTTCTATATAATGATTGCTGCAGCAGTCACTGAAGATTTTGGCAATTTGTGAATGAAGGACATTTTAGCAGTCAGCTAGATCCTTTTATAAGTCAGTCTTTAGTTAGTGTCTCTAATACCTGCAGTTTATTTGAAAAATCAGAGATTCCATTTTGCTGTGATGAAGATCATGGATGGTTGACCAGGACTGACACTCCTTCTGGCCATTAGAGAGTTGAAGCCAGAATCTTTTGGTGGCTAACTGAGTAATGTGTTTTTCTTTCTTTCTTTCTTTCTTTCTTTCTTTCTTTCTTTCTTTCTTTTTTTTAAGATTTAATATATTTATTCATGAGAGACAGAGAGAGAGAGAGAGAAAGAGAGAGAGAGGTAGAGACACAGGCAGAGGGAAAAACAGGCTCCATGCAGGGAACCCGGCGTGGGACTCGATCTCGGGTCTCCAGGCTCAGGCCCTGGGCTGAAAGCAGTGCTAAACAGCCGAGCCACCCGGGCTGCCCAGTTTTCTTCTTTGAAGAATATCTTGCACCTGCTCTCTTCTCTACTCCCAAATTCAAAAATCAGTTACTCCTAGAATTCAGATCATGCTTGTTGTCAGTACTGTTATCACCACATTCATTCATTTAATGATACAAAACTGTAATGTTGCCCTGTACTCCCAATCAAGGGTGAAAATAGAACAACAAAAAACCAAAATACTATAAATACTCAGCTTTTCATATATATATATATGAAAAAATATATTTAGATATATATCATATATAAAATATATCTTCATATATAGATAATATGTATTATCTATATGCATTTCTTTAAGTATATTCTTTGGTCTCAGTTGTTTGTAATTTTATAAAAAGATTACCACACTATACATAATCTTTGGGAGAATGTGTTTTTCACTTACTACTATATTTCTAAGATTCACTCAGATTCTTTTGTGTCTCTCTAGGTCTTTTTAAAAAAATGAATCTTTTAGATTATGCTGAGTGAAGTAAGTCAATTGGAGAAGGACAAACAGTGTATGTTCTCACTCATTTGGGGAATATGAATAATAGTGAAGGGGAATATAAGGGAAGGGAGAAGAAATGTGTGGGAGATATCAGAAAGGGACACAGAACATAAAGACTTCTAACTCTGGGAAATGAACTAGGGGTGGTGGAAGGGGAGGAGGGCGGGGGGTGGGGGTGAATGGGTGACGGGCACGGAGGGGGACACTTGACGGGATGAGCACTGGGTGTTATTCTGTATGTTGGTAAATTGAACACCAATAAAAATTAATTTATAAAAAAAAATAAAAATAAATAAAAAAAATGAATCTTTTATAGTGACAAATTTATTTTGTGCTTCCAAGTATTACTCATTTTACTTCTATGATTAAAAAAAAGCAGTCATTAAAATTTCAGAGATTCATTAACAGAATATCTCACATAAGAACTGCTTTTTAATTTGGTTATGGTGCTTTTACCTAACTCGTATTTTCAAACTCATGATACTGGGCTTTGTTTTGCTTATTACTTCTATTTAAGTTATAGAATTGGTTAAAATTGAGAGACTAAAATAAAGATTTTCTTTTTATTAACATTTATTAACATTTTCCAATTATATTACCCAGAATATCTCAATGTTTTGTGTAGACTGCATTCCTAAAACTATTTCATAAAACAAGTTTATGATCATTTGAGACACATTCACAGTGTTAAGCTCATGTGGTTTGTCTTTCAAGGCATATTTTTTTCGCATTTACTTTAAGCAACTATGTTTTAAGAATCTATTAAAATCTGACATGCATGGGCCTTTGCGCTTGTTTATTTGCTTAATTTAATCAGTTCTAATTAGACAGTATACACCAATTAGATAGATATTAATTGATTGTGAGACATCTGTGTCACAGAAGTAGGGCTGAAACTGTAGTACCGATTATTTTCCTTGAATCATTCTCTAGATAGCCATAATACCAAGTTTTCTAATGGAAGAGAGTTTTAATAACCACATTGTCCAGTGGTTCTCAATTCTGTCTGCATATTAGAACTCCAGAGAGTCATTATCCTTATAGAATTATTTCATAACAATCAGAAACTATAATAATGCAAATGACCATAAATAAGGTAATGGATAATCCTACTGTGATATGTTTATAAAGTGGAATATTACCTACCTATGAAAATCAACATATTGAGTAATGAAAGCCAGACATGATAGAATGCATACTATATGATTCCATTTATACAAAGATTTAGGATATGCCAAACTAAGTTGTTGTGAAAAAAATCAGATCATTAGTTTCTTAGGGAAAGGGAAGGGTGAGCTGATTATAAATGGCAAAAGGGAATCTACAGAGAAATGGCATTATTCCATATATTTTCCAATATTTTATTATGAAAACTTTCAAATATATAGCAAAGCTAAGAGGATTTTTATGGTGAACATCCATAGGTCTGTCCATAAACAAGATTCCACCACCTTTGACATTCTATTGTTCTACATTTGTTACAAATCTATCCATTTATTCATCCCTCTGTTCACTTATGAATCAGAGTATTATTTGGGTGCCTTTCAAAGCAAATTGAAGACAGCAAGATACTTGCTACTAAATAGTTTGGCATGCATATCATTAAGTAGAATTCAATATTTGTTTACAATATTTTTCCTTTTGAGTAATATTTATATACAACAAAATGCATAAATATTGTTTACATTCATTGAATTTTGGCAAATGCATATACCAGTGTAACACAAATCCCCATTAGAACATGCTACTACAACAGAGAGTATCCTGATGCTCTCTCCTGGTATATTTCCACTCCAAATATTCCCAGAGGCAACTGTTGTTCTGTTTTGTTTATAAAGTTGATTCCTTTTTCAAGAAATGAAGTGATTTTGTAAATATGGATTTATTTCTGGAGTTTTTATTTCTGGGATATTTTTGAGACAGATTAATATTTATTCTGTAATATTGTTCTTTTTTATGATTGCTTCTGATTGCTTTTTATGATTGTATAACCATTACACATCATTTATATTTTATTAAAAAGTGGAAATAAGTTTATCAATTTCTTTGAAATATTTTCTGGGATTGCACTTAATTGACAGATAATGTTTTTCAGAATTGACACCTTAGCAACATTGAATCTTCCAATCCATTCTGCAGAGCAACCCATTTATTTCTGTTTTCAACTTCTTTTAGCAAAATTTGTAATGTTTGAAATAGAGGCATTGTACCTCCTTTGTCAAATTTATTGCTAAGCATGTTTTTGACACTATCACAAATCCAATTGTTTTATAATTTTACTTTGAAAGTTTTGTTGCCTATATTTATAAATAGAATTAAGTTTTATGTATTATTCTTGTATTCTGTAACCTTGCTTAATTCTCATGATAGGCTTGGTAGTTTTCTATATTCCGTAGATTTTAATGTAAAAAATTATGTCATGTTAATGCTTCTTTCTTTCAAATCTTGATAACTTTTATTTCTTTTCTTTTTTCCATTTTAATGAAATATATCTCCAGTATATTATGGGTATAAGTGGCAAGAAAGGGCATCTTTGTCTTTTTCCCAATCTTTGTGGGATAGTATTCAATATTTTATTTAAAAATATTTAGTGTGGGTCCACACTTTGAATTTGTAGGTTATCTTTATTGCAAAAGTCACATAATCACACATCACCTTCAATTTTTATGTTCTCTTCCTTTAAAGAAAAATAACAAAATAAATGAGAGTTCCTTGTACTGTTTTGGAGCTTCTTTGTAAGTATGTAATTATCTCAAAGTAGGAGTTTAAGTAAAAATATATTACTCGTTATGATGAAGGCTAATGTGCTATAAAAATATCCAAAAATGTAATGATTCAACAAAAACAGTAGTTTCTTTTTCTCTCATTGTAATAGTCTAGGGCAGGTATGTGTGTGTGCTCTAAGAAGTCGCCTGGGGGGCTAGTGGTTGAGTGTCTGCCTTTGGTGCAGGTTGTGATCCCTAGGTCCTGGGATTGAGTCCTGCATTAGCTCCCTGCATTGTGAATAAATAAATAAAACCTGTATCTTTGGGGTAAATCCCCAACAGTGCAATTGGGTCTAGGGCAGGTCTATTTTTAACTCTTTGAGGAACCTCCACACAGTTTTCCAGAGTGGCTGCACCAGTTCACATTCCCACCAACAGTGTAAGAGGGTTCCCTTTTCTCCTCATCCTCTCCAATATTTGTGGTTTCCTGCCTTGTTAATTTTCCCCATTCTCACTGGTGTAAGGTGGTATCTCATTGTGGTTTTGATTTGTATTTCCCTGATGGCAAGTGATGCAGAGCGTTTTGTCATGTGAGTGTTGGCCATGTCTATGTCTTCCTCTGTGAGATTTCTGCTCATGTCTTTTGCCCATTTCATGATAATGAAACGCCGGGACACCTGCACCCCGATGTTTCTAGGAGCAATGTCCACAATAGCCAAACTGTGGAAGGAGCCTCCGTGTCCATCGAAAGATGAATGGATAAAGAAGCTGTGGTCTATGTATACAATGGAATATTCCTCAGCCATTAGAAATGACAAATACCCACCATTTGCTTCAACGTGGATGGAACTGAAGGGTATTATGCTGAGTGAAATAAGTCAATCAGAGAAGGACAAACGTTATATGTTCTCATTCATTTGGGGAATATAAATAATAGTGAAAGGGAATAGAAGGGAAGGGAGAAGAAATGTGTGGGAAATATCAGAAAGGGAGACAGAACATAAAGACTCCTAAATCTGGGAAACGAACTAGGGGTGGTGGAAGGGGAGGAGGGCGGGGGGGTGGGGGTGAATGGGTGACGGGCACTGAGCGGGGCACTTGACGGGATGAGCACTGGGTGTTATTCTGTATGTTGGCAAATTGAACACCAGTAAAAAATAAATTTATTATTAAAAAATAAAAACAAAAGATACTGAAAAAATATGGTATAAAAAATAAAAATAAAAATAAAAAATAAATAAAACCTTAAAAAAAAAAGTCACCGAGGGACCCAGGCTGGCAGAGTGGCTCTGTAGTTCTTAATATTTGACTTTCAAGATTGCTTCAGTTAAAACCATTTCTATCCAACAGGGTAAAAAGGAGAAAAGCATGTCCTAAATGATCATCTTTAAGTGTATAATAAGTGACATATTATACTTTGCTCACATCTCAGTGATGGGAACCTGTCATGTGGCCATAATCACTGTGAGGGAGGCCGAAACCTATTGTATCCAATACCATTTGCCATGTACCCTGCTAGGGTGAGTAGATCTGGGTGACAGGCAGTGGTGTTCCACAGAATATTTTATTATACAATGGTAAACACAAGAAGCTACCATTACTATCTAAAATTTGGAAGTATAGGAAAGAGAGTTGAAGTTTTGAGATCCAGTACCTCTTTTGTTACATCAAAATTTTAATGTGTTGCGGTTCAATGTGATTAAATTTCAGTATTTGCAATCTGGAAGAGTAAAAATGGGTAAAAATTATTTTAAATTGCCTACAGATGTTTTCTGATTTATCTTTGGAGAAGGCTAATGTTTATTTTGGAAAAGAAATATTGTAATGGCCTTTTGATTATGTAGAAGTAGAGCCAAAAATTTTATGAAATGGCAGAGTATTTAAATCAGTGAGAAGGTGAATTATTTTACATAACAATGTAAAGTGTTGTCAGAGTCTCATTTTAAAGGATTATGTCTACTCTGAGTAAATTCTAGGCCTGAGCCTGGAGGTCCATGAGGATGAGGAGAGAGGTCTATTCTATACATATGAAGGCATGAAGGCATGACTAGTGAGGCCTGCCTTACTGGGGAAAGGAAACTAACAAGAATCCTAGATATGACACCTTCTGAAAGACCATGGACCATGGATATGCAGCATCTGATTTTTTCTTGCCTCTTTTTGTCAGTGTGACTCATTGCTATGTGTCCAAGCCTTCAGCCAGGAGATATAGAAATAGATAGGTACAGGTATAGATATATAAGTATAGGTATAGTTATAGATATAGTACGTGTATAATAGATTTAAGATGTATATATTTATGTATATGTGTATGCATATTAATATACAGTGTACATATATGTGCATATAATGCACACATAGGTATGTACATACATACAAAGTATGTTGGTATGTATAATATTAAATTATTATTGATATGTTCAACACGTACAATAAGCATATACGTACATTAATTTTATTTTTATTCAAAGTAATTCAGGGAGAGACATACACATTCTTGGTGAAAGCCATATAAGTATGCTCTAGAAATGTCAGACCAGTTCATTTACAGCAATTTGTAGAACAAACTTTTGTTCTAAGAGTAAAACAGGATTTCACCCATTTCTTGCAAAGTGCTGCAACGTGGAGAGACTACAGGGTGGAAATGTTCACCTGGAAAGAGGGGCCTCTGTAGGTTTTGGGTGTTTGGAAGGTCACGGGCTACATGCAGTTTCATATAGTTTAATGGGGAAAACATAAGAGGAAAGCTTCTGAGATTGGATCCTCACAGGATGTGGTCACTGCAGCTAAAGGTTAGTCAGACATGAGTTTTAGGTGATAATAGAAGTCCAGTCCACTGTGCCTAGGGAAACTTTCTAGGACCATCAGTTTTGCAGGAAAACCTCTCTTGTTTTGAATTTCACTTTTCAGGAAGGGCCCAGCCACTTTTAATGATTTACTGTGTTAGATCATGGCCATTCAGGATAATCTCTCTTCTGATTAACTCAGTCATTGAATTTGGGGCCTTATGTTTTTCCAACCATTTAAGCTTGACCTAGTAAATTAAAAGAATAAAAAAAAAAAGAAAGGCTGACAAAACACTTCAAACAGAATATAAATTGGCAGGGGTGGGGTGAGTGGGATTGACTCTTTAAAAGTATAGTCATAATACAGTAGTTACTCAAGTTTTACAATAGGAGATGATTATCCAGTTACTTGATTTACTTCTTAAAAAGAGAACATTCCACTTGAAACTTGAATTAAATGGCAACATACTTGTACATTGTACTTGTGCAATATAAAAGCCAAAATCTTCAATTAAGTTAATGGTTACTGTTTAATGGTGATTAGAGCATAGTGTTCAGGGCAAGAAACTACACTTGCAGGCATAAATGTATGACCATTAGTGATTTAAGAAAGTCTTCACTGGGATGACTGGGTGGTGCAGTTCATTAAGCTTCCGACTCTTGGTTTTGGCTCAGGTCATGATCTCAGGATCTTGGAATGGAGACCCACATTGGGCTCCATGCTCAGCAGGGAGTCTACTCGAGACTCTCTCTCTTTTCCTCTTCCTCTGCCCCTCCCCCTGGTCATGCACATGCATGTGCATCCTCTCTCTCTCTCAAATAAATAAATAAAATCTAAAAAAAAAAGTCTTCACTGTACATTAATTATTTATTATGAGCTGGATCTTAAATTCAGGTAACAATAACACCTGGGTACTTATTTTGTAACTGGTATAGTTCTAAGTATTTAAATGTATTACTCCATTTAATCCTTATACTATTCCTTTGAGGTAGATATTGTTATTATTTCCTGTTTGCATATGAGAATTCATGTAACTTGCCTAAAGTGTCATACTAACTAGTGGTGGTGCCCGTTTAATGCTTAGTAGGCTGACTCCTGAGTCTACTCTATATGTCTCCCAGAATAAAAAAAGAATAGACATTCCTTTTCTTAAAAAAAGATTTTATTTATTTATTCATGAGATACACACACAGAGAGAGAGAATGGCAGAGACACAGTCAGAGGGAGAAGGAGGCTCCATGCAGGGAGCCCAATGGGAGACTCAATCCAGGACTCCAGGATCACACCCTGAGCCGATGGCAGACACTCAACTGCTGAGCCACCCACGCACCCTACAATAGACATTCCTAAAGATCCATTTATATTTGTTATATTTATTTTAATAATAAGTATTTATGATCCTCATATTACTTAGTGTAGTTTAGACTCTGAGTTTTGTTTTTTCATTTGTTTATTTTATTTTTTTTTCCTACTAGGGACTGAGTTCTAGCAAACATTTAGAAGAACAAAGTGATTAATTCCTGTTTTATGGGCAGTTATATTCTCAAATATGAAAAAGATAAAGATGGTTTCTTGACATAATACATTATTATTTTTATTTTTAAAAGATTTTATTTATTTGAGAGAGGGAGAGAATGTGAGCAGGGAGGGGCAGAGGAAGAGGGAGACAGCATCTAAAGTAGACTTCAGGTGTCCCCTTGACCTGATACGTTTAATAAAGATATAAGCAAATATATATTTTCTCTTCAACTTTACTTATTTGTAACTTATTTTTATGTCCTTTACAGAAAAAAATGGCCAGAACACTGGAGTATCATCCTTTATCTTCTCCCCAGTTCTTCACTTTCTTCTTGTTCAGTCGAACACCTTGACATATTGCATACTCATCTCTGTTGGCAAGCTAATAATATTTTGGTTTATGTTTTTCTCTTTAGAAAAAAAGAAAATTCAGGGTTGGGTTGAGTTGTGATCTGAGCATTATGCTGCTTGGGGCAGCTGTACCTAATAAGAAGTAACATTCTACATGTTGACACTATGTGAGTTTTTTAGACAAAACACTGAAAAAGTGACAATGACATTAGCATGAAATAATGGATTTTGTAAATCATCAAGGCAATATGAACTGGAACTCAGAAGCTATGGAAAACCTACATATTACAAGCTTACATATACATCATTAGACTGAACCAAAGTCTTAGCACAAATGGAGCTGAAGACACCACATAAAGTGGGAAAAGTAATCATCAAAGATGATATTTATCAGGTACCCAGCTTAAACTTTAAGCAAATAAGACTATCCTTGCAGAGCTTTCCAGACTTTAATCCCTAATCTCTGAGTATTAGACAGCAGAATCATTTAATATCTTTGCAGCTGATTTTCTCTTTAACCTTTTCCCATATCATGTTGTTTTACTTAGATATTTAGAATTTATTCTAAGTATCATCAAGATTTATGGTTTTAACTATCTCCATTTTTAAGTTAGCTACACTTATGATAGCATTAACGTGTAGACTTACATAGATTTGTGGGATCACTATATTGTACACCCAAAACTAATGTAACATTGTATATCAAGTATACTTTGATTTAAAAAAAGAGTAAAAGGAAATCTAAATTCACATTCATTCAGATTTTTACCTCTTCTTTCCCAAAATACTTATTGCTTTTAATATGTTTCATAGCATTTCTCTTGGTTTTTGATATGTTTTTTTAAGGTGAAGCTGAGCTTTGAGCTGGTAACTAATAAATTATCTAACAAGGAAAATGAAGGGATGGGTTAAGGAGAGGAAGAATGAGAAAAAGACAGATTTTAACCATTTACTTCTTAGATATTTAATGAATGCAGGTGAGAATGTTAAGGTAAAGAGGATATAAAACTTTGTCTTGCTTGGCCCAGATGTTGACACATTTTTGCTGTAGGCTTTTCTGTACTTGAGAATTTTTCGAAAAGGTATTTCTTTTCTACATTTTCATCTTTCATTTTATTTTCTTTCATACACTTCATTCTTCAAACCCTGTCACAATTGGCATTTTCTATTATTTTAGTTTTTACTTTCCTCTTTCGGCCTTTCAGTATGTTATTGAAACTTTGCCTGTCCCCATTTGCTCCTCAACTCAGCTGAAGTCACCAACCTACCTCTCTACCACCTCAGCCTGTATTGCGAGGTGGGGTCTGCAGGACCTCAGCACTACACTCCTGGAGACTCTCAAGCAGATATGGCAACATTTCCTCCAAGCTAAAATCATGACACAAATAAAATATGAATGTGCATCTCAATCTTTAGGGCCATGGGTGAGTTCTAACTTCCTACTATTCCTTGAAAATACCTCTCTGTGGTAGGAAGAAAAATACCCCTCCACAAAGATGTCTGTGTCCTAGTCCCCACAACTATGACTAGGTTAGGTTGCATGACAATGGAGAACTAAGTTTGCATGTGTAATTAAGACACTAATCAGATGACCCAAAATAGGTGGCTTATTTTGAATTACGTGGCTGGGCCCAACGTAATCACAAGGGTCCTACATTTAGAGTAAAAAAGAGACAGTGGAAAAGAAAAAAACGGATGTGAAGAAAAGCACAGGACACTCGATGTTGTGGCTTTGAAGGAGGATGAGTCCATGAGCCAAGAGATGTAGGCAGCCTCTGGGAGCTAGAAAAAAACCCACAGAAACATATTCTCCCTTGAGCTCCAGAACACAATCTAGCCTGCTGACCTTGACATTTGCCCAGTGACACCTGTCAGATTTCTGAGCCACAGAACTGTAAGGTAATAAATGTGTGTTTGCATCAAGCCACTAAGTTAGTGGTGTTTCGTTGTGGCAGTTAGAAATGACTAGTAAGCTCCCCTGGTAGTTCTGCCCTTTTGGCTCCTGTTGACCTTTCCTGGCTCCTGCTGATGCTGATCTCTCTTCCATGTCTTTCCCCAAGTATCTTCTGTTATTCTCTGCCTGTAGTCAGCAAACTTACATTTTCTGATTCTTCCTTTCATTTCACCCCCTTATTTTAAATTGTTCTCAAATATTGATTCCTGAATCCAACCAAAGACTAACTAAATCAAGACTAAGCAAAATCAAACAACTAAGCAAAATCCTCCACAGATGACTAAATGTACATACAGGTTTCTATTGCTCTGACTGAAAACTGAGTCTCTCCTCAAACAAGCTTTTAAAATATTTCACCTTCTAAAAGAAATCTTTCACCTTTAGAAGTTCTTTCTGAAACACCAGAAGCTGTTAAAATTTTTGTAATTAGGGATTGTTGCTTCCAAAGCATTTATCATTCATCGATTTGTAAATACCTCTTTCAGAAATTGAGGCTTGTGCCCACTGGCTTTATTGCATTTTTCCCCCTCTCCTTTTTTGCTATCTTCTGTTAATTTCCAGGTCAATTCCTTCAATTCATTTCAATCTCAGGAACTGGTTCACAGTTTACTCCTCACACTAACTCCTGCCATAATTCTACGGTACTTCAGTAGCCTCACCAGAGAATGTGTCATCCTTCCCTCATTAAGTGGACGGTAGCCAGTGATTCTCAACCAGGGAGTGGAGGGCATTTTGACATTAATCATTATGTATACTGCTTCACAGTCCTCTGGTAGCCAAAGTGCTGAGGAAGAATGACTGATCCGTATGTTTGATTACCATTTTCTTTCTGTCCATTACATGCCCTCTGTCCTTTCCTGTGAGTTTGTCCTTTTGCCATTCATCCTGAAAACAGTATGTCTTTTACATCATTGACATCTCCTATTTCTATTTTTTTAAATATTTTATTTATTTATTCATGAGAGACAGAGAGAGAGGCAGAGACACACAGGCAGAGGGAGAAGCAGGCTCCATGCAGGGAGCCCGATGCGGGACTCGATCCCGGGACTTCAGGATCACGCCCTGGGCTGAAGGCAAGTGCTAAACTGCTGAGCCACCCAGGGATCCCCAACATCTCCTATTTCATAGACTAGATTTGTGTTTCAAGATTGTCAATTCTGTATTCAACTCATAGAGATGAGCTAATTATCTTATCTCACCTCTGGTTGTTTTATGGTGTGGTTTCTACACCTCAATGGGGGTTGTCCTTTATATTCAGAAAAGTGCTTATCTAAGTTAAGGTAAGATTCAGCAAAGCCAGGGGGAAGTAGTGTCAGGAAACAAATATACAGTCTATAGGTTCTTGGAGTCCTGTTGCTACACCTGTTGGCCCAAATCTATATAACCCCCAAAGGCTCATTCTTGGTCTGCTGAGGCAATAGTTCCTGCAAATGTAAATCTCTCCTCAGTGCAGGAGAGTGGTCAATTTTGCCTCATATGACTTTGCCACATTTTGAAAATCTGAATAAAAGAAAATGATCATGGCCTATGAGCTTTCTATAGATATAGCTCCATGTTTACTACCTCTTTTTGGCCAGGCTTCTCATCCATCCTCTATGTCCATTCATTTTTTTTAAGATTTCTTAATAATTTGTCACAATACAGAATGGTTCTCTTATTATGGGCCATGTATTTTTGCTGACATCTTTCAACTTGATCACTGAAAAAAAATGTATTTTGTTGTATATAGATAATACTTTTCTTTATCCATATTTATACTAGAGTTTCCTTGTTTTGAAAGTATTCTTTTATTTTTGTTTTGTTTTGTTTTATTTTGACAGGGCATTGGGCATCCATTACCCAATATTATCTATTGGGCTATCACTTTCTTAGAACTCCAAGGGAGATTTATTGAGAACAGAATTTAACATAACAGAAATGATGTTTTAAAATATATTAGAGACTGCAAAACTAGTCACAGCCTATTCAAGTTTCTAGGCCTATATCGATAAGTGACTATTGTGAAAATGCAAGACACAGTTATGAATTAGAGAAACATTACTCTGACCTTGGGGATTATCTGAAGGGGATATAAATAAGATGGATAAAACTCAGTGACATAAAGATTTTTGAGCTCAGTCATACCAGTTAAAATATCTTTTACTATAGAGAGTATGAAACCATGGATGAGACATGTGGAGTGAAAAGTTTATCAGTGAGACTCACTGAAAGCTCTTCAGTGTGAGGAAAAGCTGATTCTAGATACATAAAGCCGTTTTGCAGATGTTATATTAAAATTCTACCATCTTCATTTGAACAGCTGGTAATTTGCCTTTGATATAATAAATGTAGTCCTTCAAAACTTACATTCAAGTTATAGGTGCTGCTGACAAGTATAATTACACACAAGTTGTTAGGATTCTTCTTTCCCACAATTGGGCATTTCCAGCATTGCAAGTAAGTTTTGTGGTAGTCCAGATCCAAAGATATTCTCTCTGGAATGCAAAATTTATATTGAATGCTTTGCAAATGGATTTGCTAAGCATTAGTTCCACTCCATGGAATTAACTGGGTTTCCTTGCAACATAGAAGTATAAAGAAAGTATTAATGACTGCATTGGTTAATAATAAGAAACACTAACAAAAAAGGCCAATGGGCAGCCCCAGTGGTTCAGCGGTATAGCGCCATCTTCAGCCCAGGGCCTGATCCTGGAGATCCAGGATCGAGTCCCACGTCAGGCTCCCTGCATGGAGCCTGCTTCTCCCTCTGCCTGTGTTTCTGCTTCTCTCCCTCTCTGTCTCTCATGAATAAATAAATAAAATCTTTAAAAAAAAAGCCAATGATTTTGCTGAGAAAATCTGGTCATAAGAAACTTTACCCCAATCACAGTTTATAGATCTTTTCAAGAAAAAAAAAAACTCATGCTCTTTCCTCATAGTCAGATTTTTCTAACTATGGTCTTGAGATATGTGACATAGGTGATGACAAATGTCTTCACACCCAGGTTTGGGCTTATGTTGTCAGTCCTCCTCCTGTCCACTTTTACTCTTCCAGCCTTTCTAAGCATGTTTGTCTTCTCCAACAACTTCTCATGTAAATGAAATGAGAAATAGAAACTTCTGTCTGCACCAATAAAAAAATAATTTATTAAAAAAAACAAAAAAACTTCTGTCTGTAGCAACTGTCAAGTTTCTTTTTTTTTAATTTTTAAAACATTTTATTTATTTGAGAGAGAACATGGGCATGAGTGAGGGGAGAGGCAGGGGGAGAGGGAGCCTGACTTGGAGCTTGATCCCAGGACCCCAAAATCACAACCTGAGCTGAAGACAGACAAAGGGAATGAGAGAAAGAGAGAAGAGGAGAGAATGGAACAATAAAGTAACTATCCTGTGGATACCTTATTTTTATAAAACCTACTTCAGCCAAAAGGGGCTAATGGTGGATTTTCATGATTGTAAAATATTCAGTGACAATTGAAGAAGAACCTTGTCAACTCCAGGTTTTCTTATATACCAAATATAGTACTTTTTTCTTATATGCTCAGTATTAAAAAACTTACAGGGATCCCTGGGTGGCGCAGCGGTTTGGCGCCTGCCTTTGGCCCAGGGCGCGATCCTGGAGACCCGGGATCGAATCCCACATCAGGCTCCCGGTGCATGGAGCCTGCTTCTCCCTCTGCCTGTGTCTCTGCCTCTCTCTCTCTCTCTCTCTCTCTCTCTCTCTGTGACTATCATAAATACATAAAGAAAAAATAATAAAAAAAATAAAAAATAAAAAATAAATTAAAAACTTACAGACATTTCCAGGGGCATATAACTGGTGTCCAAATGATACAGAGTTCAACATTTGACCTACAAAATAGGCCAAGTGAACTGCCCACGTCATTGCTGCTGGTTGAGTGAAAGATTGCTTTGCTGCTTGCTGTATGCAATTCTCAACATGGTGGCTTTGACTATATAGCACTGCTGAGGATATTTTAATTATCTCACTATCCATCCTTTGGGAAAAAGTGCCTCTAATGTGGGAGAAAAAATTGAAAAAATATGAGCTAGAAATGTGAGTGTATATTTTATTTTGCAATTGCTTATGGAAGCATTTTTTTAAAGCAAAATTAGAACTCACCAGGAGCTCATGAGTTTTAACTTTTAATACCTAACGTTGAAGGCTTTTTAATTCTGTTGGTGTTTACCTGGTATCTATGTGCACTGGCTTATCTCAACTAATTAAGCATTTGTAAGGTGCAGTTTTGAAAAAAAAAAAGGTAGTTTGTGGCTTTCCAGGAATGCGTCCATTTCTTCTAGATTGCCTAATTTATTGGCGCAGAGCTGTTCATAATATGTTTTTAAAATCGTTTGTATTTCCTTGGTGTTGGTAGTGATCTCTCCTTTCTCATTCATGATTTTATTAATTTGAGTCTTCTCTCTCTTCTTTTTAATAAGGTTGGCTAATGGTTTATCTATCTTATTAATTCTTTCAAAGAACCAACTCCTGGTTCTATTGATCTCAAAACCACAATGAGATACCACCTCACACCAGTGAGAATGGGGAAAATTAATAAGGCAGGAAACAACAAATGTTGGAGAGGATGTGGAGAAAAGGGAACCCTCTTACACTGTTGGTGGGAATGTGAACTGGTGCAGCCACTCTGGAAAACTGTGTGGAGGTTCCTCAAAGAATTAAAAATAGACCTGCCCTACGACCCAGCAATTGCACTGTTGGGATTTACCCCGAAGATTCAGATGCAATGAAACGCCGGGGCACCTGCACCCCGATGTTTCTAGCAGCCATGTCCACAATAGCCAAACTGTGGAAGGAGCCTCGGTGTCCATCGAAAGATGAATGGATAAAGAAGATGTGGTTTATGTATACAATGGAATATTACTCAGCCATTAGAAACAACAAATACCCACCATTTGCTTCAACGTGGATGGAACTGGAGGGTATTATGCTGAGTGAAGTAAGTCAATCGGAGAAGGACAAACAGTGTATGTTCTCACTCATTTGGGGAATATGAATAATAGTGAAGGGGAATATAAGGGAAGGGAGAAGAAATGTGTGGGAAATATCAGAAAGGGACACAGAACATAAAGACTCCTAACTCTGGGAAATGAACTAGGGGTGGTGGAAGGGGAGGAGGGCGGGGGGTGGGGGTGAATGGGTGACGGGCACGGAGGGGGACACTTGACGGGATGAGCACTGGGTGTTATTCTGTATGTTGGTAAATTGAACACCAATAAAAATTAATTTATAAAAAAAAAAAAAGAAAAAAAAAAGGAGTTTAGAATGTAGGTATCACCAAGGTATCTATTATTATTTATTCCTTTCGAAATGCTCTCATAAGGAATTATTACAGGTAATAAACACATCTCATTTTGTGTTCTTTAAGCATGAACAATTTTAGATACATGTATGACTTACATTAAACTTCATGAGTATAGGTGCTTCATTGCCCTTTGTATTCACCACTGGAACAAATGTGTAGAACTCAATGGAATCTGCTAAATTCTGGCATTGTGATATAGTTATTTTTTATTAAACATTTAAGAAATGTAGTCACATCTCAAACTCCTTTCTCATGTCTTTTGGAGGCTCTGTTCAGCATCAATATGAATTAACTTTCCACTAAAGTAATCGTCCATCTTCTTGTCTTAACTGGACTGTGTCATAAGGAAAGCTTTCCTTTGATGATGTCCCCTTAAGTGAATCGTGTTCTTTTTCCCAACTCATGTATGACTATCACTGTGATCATGCATATTCCAAGACCCTATTGCTACTATAGCCTAGTAAATACTCCCTGCCATGTGAAACTTCTTTCTTTGCAGCTATGTCATCTGATCATAATTGTACCTTCTTACATTATTATCTCCTAATTGTCTATTATTCATCATTGGCTCATTCCAACAACTGTTATAGTTTATGAGGCTTCAACATCTATGCAGATGATTCTTCTGACAAGCATGCTACATATGTCTATTTCTTTTTTTCACTTTAATAAACTTCAGTTCCACAGAATTCTCTCTCCTATGCCATGCTTACACCTTGATCATTGACATCATACAGGATTTCGTCAGCTTTGAAATTATAAAATATAGTACGCTCAAGACATCTTAAATGGTATATAAGTTGCAACTTTTCAATTATTAAATAATTATAAAAACTCAAGTAAAACTTTAGTAAATAATACTAAACCCTAAGATGCAACTTTTTAATTATTAAATAATTATAAAAACTCAAGTAAAACTTTAGTAAATAATACTAAAACCTAAGACTGGAGGAGATAGTCAATGCCATAGCTGAGAAGGTCAGAATTTATTTTGTTATGAGACCTGGATTGAGAATATACCATTCACATTTTCTTCTTGACAAACTTGGTGTTTTACTTACAACAAAAATACCAACTGAAAAAAGGCAGAAAGGCTCACACCTCTTCAAATGCAAATAGATATAAATGGCAGAAATGGGCAGGCATATTACTTCCAGCAGGATCTTTTTGATTATGTGAATTTCATTAACAGTACAAACCAAATATTTTGTACCAATTTTTCCTGTTTACTGCAATATATTATTTCAAATGTTTGTCTTTCTACAGGCTCTTAAATCTTATGTTCCTTGTCTTTTATGGGTGTCTTTTTTGGTCCCACTTATTCTGTTCTTAATCCTGGAGCATACGGAAATCTAACTAAGCCTAAATTTCTGTCCACAAAGAGAAGATATATTTTATCATTCCACAAGGGTGTAGAATTTCCTTCCTACTCTTAACCTATGCAGAGTACTAATTGATATGTAGTATCTCTAGCCCCATTTCTGGAATATAAATTTTTTTATATATTGGGTAAACCTCTTTATTTGGTGAGGTATCTCATTGATTGCTCCCTTGAATAAATTGATAGTATTTTCTGTAACAGTCTGAAACAGTCTGAATTTGATATTTATTTTATTTTTTTTAATAATGCACTTACTGGAAGAACCAGCAGAAACTACCAGCTTAAACTACTCTATGCAACTCCTGTGACACTTACTGGTGGAACATGTGTCTTCATCCATGAGATGGCTGACAATTGCAGTCAAATAAAGGAAGGAAGAAAAGAGAAAGGAAGGAAGGAAGGAAGGAAGGAGGAAGAGAAAGAAAGAAAAAACATTAATGAAAATAGTAAGAATGTGAACTTGTTCTGGTTGTGCTAGAAATCAGTTTCCTTACAGTCTTTGCTCTCTTTCCAGGTAGGCAATGGGCCAAGTGTGTGAAGTAGTAATAGAACAACATGATGATTAAAGATAGTCTCCCAAGTCTGATTATCAGACTATGTTGAAATCCTAATAGCACCAATGACCGAATTATTTGATTTGTGGACTTGTAGAAGTTCCTGAACCTCATTAAAGATCTCAGTTGCTTACTTTTTAACACATATATAATAATGAGCTTCATCTTGAGGATGAAGTAAGATAGTGTACTACACTTTGCCCATTAAAGCAGTGGTGGACACTTGATTCATGATGGGAGAGTTGTTGGAATCTTCTAGAACATTGGATGTGGGTATCAGTGACATGCTGGCTTTTTTTTTTTCTGCTTGTAACTAGAAACTTGGGAACTATGATATGATCCATAAGCCTGGGGAAGAAGAGAGAAAATAAATAATTAGGTATATAAAAAGAAGAAAAAGTAAAAGGTCTAAAAAGCATATTAATGATTTTCCATGTCCTGGTTACAACATCTTTGTTCCCTGGAAAATTACCATCATTGGGTTCTGTGAGATAGCTCTGTTAGGACAAATTTACTTTATTAACTAGCCACAATGTTTTCTATCACTTGAAAACAATCAGTGCTAATTAATACATCCATCTTTTTTGTGCATCTGGGTTCTAGCCACAATAGCCTTCTCAAACTCCCTTATGTTCTTCCGTGGCTCTGAATATGTGGTTACAGTACAGAACAAACACATAAACAAAACACTATCTCATGTCCTTCCTTCCCTTATATACTCATTAAAATTTTATTTTCTTTATTTAGATTAAATGGTTCACCCATGAAGTCTTCCCTATTTCCTCAGTTGTATTATCCATGATATATCCATAGACATATGCACCTGCTTTGTGGAAGTTATTTCATTTTGTCTCACATTATAGTTAATTAAAAACCTCCACCAAGGGTTTCTAACACCTTTACAGATGATGCCATTTCTTCCCATTCATTTTTAAATTCTCCTAACATATGTCTTTACATGTACTGTATATTTAATAGAAGGTCATATATATGAATGGCAATATTAGGAAATTTCACACAACATTTTAATCATCCCTTTTATTACATAGGGTCAACATTTGTTGAAGGTTTATTGTACCCTATGTGTGTGTGAGAGAGAGTGATTGAGGAAAATGTATGTATAACAGTGTGTCACAGAGTGGGGAGTAAATATTTGACTAAATATCTGTTGGGGTGATAGGAAAGAGCAAGGAAAAAGTAAAGCAGAAAGTTTCATTCAAGCAACTGTAAGCAGTATTCCAGGAACATAAAGCATAAAGTTTGATGAGAGCAATCATGATAGATAAAGAGGGCAAGACAGCTAAGAGTCAGGTAAAAAGGGACCTTTTATAATGTGAAAAAGAGATAACAAATTGCCAGATTTGTGGAATGTAAATTAAGTCATTTAGAAGTATATTTACTTTTCAGGTCACTGGAAGAACATTGAATGAATGTGACTGTAATTTTAAAGATAATGCCTTAATGGCCAGAAAGACTAATTCGGTCTTCTGTGGCATCTAGATAAGGCAATCTGCTTTTAGTAGCACAGATGGATTCAAAATTAAAGAGACTGTTAAACACTCTGAATTAATTGCTTTTAACTTTTGTGTTTGAATGTAGATTTGAATTTCACTACTGAAATTCAGCCCTTGCTCATTATCCCCTGGGCAAGAAACCTAAGTTCAAAGGTGCTACATTGGGCAGAGATAGCCATTGGCCCTGAGATGAATAATTAATGATAAATTATGTAAATGTGTACGTTCCTAAGAGTTTAGGAGACTCCAAAATAAGACAGGATTGTGCATTAGCAAAGTTTGTTTACTTATTACTTCATTAGGGTTTTTTTTCATCTAGAGGAAAAAAACTACAGAACAAATTTCTGCTGCTTCTTTCTCTTTGAGGTTATTTCGAAAGTATACTTTCAAACATCAGAAATGCTGATGTGATATGCTTTCTCTTTTGGCTAATGAATAGAAAGCTTGAAAGGTTACTACATAATGTAAAATAAGAATCACTTGGCATAGCAGAAAGTTTTATCATTTTTATGACTTCTAAGCCCAGATTTGATAACAAGGAGGTATAGCCAAAACAATGACTCTATATTAGAGCTACAGTATTTGGACTCCTGGCTGAAGAGATCAGGAGTTTATTATACAAATTTTTTTCCTGTTCAGCTGCAAGAAAATTCAACTTTAAATGGCATGTCAAATATGTGTATTTTATGATTTGCACATTTAGAGTACTTATGGTAATATATCAATTGAATTCTATAATTCATCTCTGAAGTACATCTCAAGGATTAAATAATAACATAATTTTAGTGGAATTTATAAATATGTGCATATATGTATGGTATGATTTATTTTTATTTTTTTCTTTTTTGTTTTTATGATATGATTTATAAACAATACACGCATGTATATATTATATTTGCAATATTTTTATATATACACATTCTTGGCAGAAACCCATAAAAATTCTGATATATCTCTACTACAGAATCATCAACATCATCATATTTGAGGCTTTTTCTACCTTTTATGTAATATTATTTTGCATAGTGGTGTTTCTTATTTTTGATAGTCTATAGAGCAAAGGGTAAGAATCAGCTGTTTTATAAAACTCAAAACAAATATATCCAGTCTGACTATTGAAATAGCATGCCTATATATCAGAAGTCTTGCTCATAGGTGTGCATGTTTGCATTTATTGGGGTTTCTATTTGCACGTGATAGCAACCTGACTCAAAATAACTTAGAAAAAAAATGGGTATGCATAGGTTCATATAACCAAACTGTTGTAAGGGCAAGGGTGCAGTCGTGATGCACAGATTTCTGAAACCAGAGATTTTAGTGCCTTCGGGAAGCTCTGTGGTTCACATATTGAAATCATTTTCCACACTACCAAGAGTTTATTTTGCTTAGGAAGGGAGCATGGTTGCTAGAAGACCAGGTTCTCAAGCATCAGCATGTTCACCGTGATAGGAACATGGTGTGTCTGGGCCAAGGTGAAAATGATCTTAGAAGGGAAATCATCAAATTTGGGTAAGGGAAGCAGAAGCTATCCTAGACAATCAATATGGGAAAGGCTTATGTTAGGAAAGTATAGGTCAATAAAACCTTTGCAAGCCAGAACAAAGATTAGAAAGGTGAACTGCAGAAATTTCACAAAGGCCAGAATCCCATAAAATTAATATCCATGTGTTCTGTTTTCTGCTATACCTAAGTGGAGTGAATTCTTCTTGGGAAGATGTCCAGAAATTGCTGACAAAAACCTATTTCTTTCCCCTCGACACCAGTGCATGTCTGATCCATTAGAAGTCCTTTCTTTTCCATCATACCACCGAAGTTCTGGCAGCTTAGCCTACTTTCATGTGTTGCTGGCATTTTACTAAGCAACCAAAGTATAAGTGCTATTCCCAGCTGCTCAAGCTTATATTTTAAATTCAAAATCTCTAGAAAGTGTACTCATAACTAATAAATTTGGACAAATCCAAAATTATATTTTTCCTCCTTGATCTAATACCCTCGGAACCCATCCCTTCATATGTTCCAACGATTTCTGCCAATGTATACTGGGAAAGTCTTGCAAATTATTTGGTATACATGTATCTCCTGGGACAGACTTTAATTTGTCTTCCTGAGTTGCTAGGGTATGACACTAAATATAGATCCGTAAGTATTGAGAGTGGATGGCATGGGTCCTGAGAGGAATCAACTTTCCTTACAAGGCAACTCACTCAAATGAGATCATTATAGGGTCTTCAGAAAGTGGAAACAGTCACAGAAAGTATATCTATATGGCAAGAGAGGCTCGGTCGGATCTTGGACTGCAAGATATTCATATTATTGAAAACCCAAACAAATGTCTTTATTTCAATTCTCAGGGAACTATTATTTCCTAATCAATGTCTTAACATTAAGGATAAGCATTTGATAAGGCTATAAATTCAACCTATATTATAATTCAGTGACCCACAGGATCAAAATTTGTTTCTGATTTTCAGTAATACTCATCTGCAACTACATGAGGAAAGAGATTATTTCAGGGCAATATTAGAAGCTCTCTGGTTGCTGGCTGTACCTTCACCTGAAAATTTATTTATTTGTTTATTTTTTCACCTGAAAATTTAAACCCTGTGCTTATAGCTTTCTATAAATTCTTCTTTACAGTATGACTCAGACATTCTAAATTCATAATCCCTATATTCATTGTTTTCATCATAATGTTTTATTGCAGTAGTAACGTGGTCATTCAAATCTTGTTTTAATCATCACATCATTTCAAAGAATAGCAAATTTAAATTTGTAAGTTTGAGCTTATTTTCTTTCCCCACTACCTAGCAGTATCCTACATATTGGTAATGAGATCATCACTGCTTTCAAATCTAATTAGATCAGAAAACCAATCTCAGATTCTCAACTTTGGGATTGTTTCTTTTAGAGCCACTTCTGGTAACAAATGTTTATTTGGTTAGGTTCAGTTTGGATACTGAAGTCATTCCCAGATTGAAAATGAAATGACATTTACTACAGGGTATTAGAAACTTGCATAACACTTTGAAGCCTGAAGGAGCAAACATTGGGAAAGGCATTTAATTTACCAAAAACTCTGGGTGTGTTAAGATGAGAGAAAAGTTGTCACCATAGTCCTAGTTTTCATCAAAGATGAAGTTCTCAGGGGAATACCCCAAACCTTTCTTAATAACATAAAATCCACTCCTGCCCATAGCTGTCAACTTTTCTTTTTTTTTTCCATCCTCCACAAATCATCACAGTGCCTCTCATGATGAAATTTATCTGGGAATCTAGTCTAAGGAGAGACTGTTAAAGGTAGATGAGATGAGAATCAAGGATGACCTAGGAGGTTCTGAGTATTAAAAAACAATATCTGGATTATCAGATATGGCCATTAAAATAACAGCAAAATTATTATTGATGGTAAACATTGAACATTGTTGATTTAAGTTCAACAACAACACAAGGATACAAGCTATTCTTACTCTTACACAACAATTTACAAAATTTTTAGTTAGAAAACAAAGCTAGATAAAATGCATCCAAATGAAAGAAGAAACAAAAGCATGCTATTAATAGACTAAAAATTATCTATGTAAGGAACTCCAAAGAACCTTATTTAAATTCTTAGAATTATTCTGAGTCCTTAGGAAAGTAGAAGATAAAATATAATTGATTGCATTTCTTTATACTCACGGAAAAGTAGTTTATAAATGTAATTTAATTAAAGATACTTTATAAGACCCATAAAATATATATTAAAAAATCTAGCAAAATTATTTAAGATATTTATAAAAACTTTAGAAATTTATTGAAAGATGTTAAAGGGCATTTAAATAAATTAAAATGACTTAAATACAATATTCATGGCTTATTAAAGGTGTCAATGTTTTCTAAATCCTGATGGAATTATTTTTGAAACTTTGTCAGTTAACTCTAAGATTTAAGTGGGAAAGAAAGTGCCAAGAATAACTAAGACCCTTCTGAAGAGGTAGAAGGTTAGATGGCTTGCTGACCTGGTATTAAGAATTATCCAAAGTTGTAGTAATTCAGATAGTGTAGTAAATAGTAATTGCACCTTGAAATTCAATAGAGAATCCAGGAAAATACCCAAACAGTATGAAAACTTAAATTATCAAAACTCTGGCAGTGCAGAGTAGTGAGAAATAAAATGAGCAAATGAGGCCAGGCCAATTGACTCTCCAAAAAGATAGAAATCAAATTAGACCCTGTGGTAGGCAGAATTTTACCTACAATGGATGCCTTTATGAGTCTCACTCTTTGGTTCACTCCTTCCTGTATAATCTCTTGTTAAGTGTAGGCTGAACTTGTGAATATGGTGGGGTATCACTCCCAGATTACATTGCATTACCTGGCAAATTGTGCATATATAACAAATGTCCCTAATCAGCTGAATTTGAGCTCATCAGAGGACAAGTTATCTTGGGTGGGCAGAGTCTAATCAGGTGATCCTTTAGAGAGACAAGAAGCAATAGCAGATGCTCTCCTGCAGCCCTGAAGAGGTCAGGTACTATGCCAAGAGGAGTCCCTAGCCAACAGCTAGCAAAAAAGCTGGAACCTCAGTTGTACAGCTGCAAGGAAATGAGTTTTGCTACCAGTAAGATTGGAAAAAGATACTGAGCTCCAAATGAGAATGTAGCCTAGCAAACACCTTGAAAGCACGTGAGGCACTGAACAGGAAACCCAGCTATGCTATGCCTAGACTTGTGGCCCATGGAAACCATGAGATAATTAATGAGTGTTGTTTAAAGTCACTAAATTATAGAAATTTGTTATACAGTAATAGAAAATTAATACTGATCCTTACTTCCATCACATACAAAATCAATTCCAGTTGGATTAAAAACCTATATGTGATAGGAAAAGGCATAAATGTTTATAATAATATATGGTAGAAAATCTTTATCACACCAAAGAGGAATATCTCTTTATGTTTTTAATTTATTTATGTATTTATTTATTTATTTATTTATTTATTTATTTATTTAGTATAGTTGACACACAATGTTACGTTAGTTTCCAGTGTAGAATGTAGTGATTAGACAAGTCTGAGCCTTGTGCTATGCTCTCCAGTAGTATAGCTGCCATGGGTCTGATTCTAGGTTTTGTTTATTTTTTTTATTCTACATATAACTGAAATCATATGGTATTTGTCTTTTTCTGTCTGATTTATTTCACTTAGTGTAATGCCCTCTATGTCCATCCATGTTGTCACAAATACCAAGGTCTCATTCTTTTTAATAGCTGAGTAATATCTCCTATATGTATGTATGTGCATATATACACACACACAGATATGTGTATATAATTATATCTTCTTTATCCATTCATCTTTGGATGGATGTGTGTGTTGCTCCCATATCTTGGCTATTGTAAATAATGCTGCAACACACATAAGGGTGCATATATATATTCAAATTAGTGTTTTCATTTTCTTTGGGCAATTGCCCTCTACTGGAATTACCAGATCATATGGTATTTCTATTTTTAGTTATAAGAAATTTCTGTTTTCCATAGTGACTGTATCAGTTTACATTCCTACCAACAGTGCATGAGGGTTTTTTTTCTACACATCCTTACCACATTCCCTGGTGACTAGAGAATTATTAGGGATGATTAGATGTTGAGCACCTTTCATGTGCCTGTTGGCAATCTTAAGTCATTTTGGGGAGTCTATTCAGGTCCTCTGCCCACCTTTAATTGGATTATTTGGTTTTGGGGTTTAGGTTGAGTAACTTCTTTATATATTTTGGATGTTAATCCTTATCAGATATGTAATTTGCAAATATCTTGTCCCATGGGGAATGTTTCCTTAACTTACACAAAAATGAAATAATTTATATTGAGTACTCAATTTATATTGAGTAATTTATATTAAAAGCAAAAACATTTTTTATTTAAAGGTAAATAAAGTTTTTATTTCCAAAAACTGGAAAAAGTTTTATAAGTAATGCTTAAGGTTGACAAAGTATTAATTTCCAGAAGTTATTTAGAAACTATTATAATCGGGATCCCTGGGTGGCGCTGCGGTTTGGTGCCTGCCTTTGGCCCAGGGCGCGATCCTGGAGACCCGGAATCGAATCCCACATCGGGCTCCCGGTGCATGGAGCCTGCTTCTCCCTCTGCCTGTGTCTCTGCCTCTCTCTCTCTCTGTGACTATCATAAATAAATAAAAATTTAAAAAAAATTTAAAAAAAGAAACTATTATAATCAATAAGAAAAATATAAATAGTGCAATAGGAAAACCGGCAAAAGAAGTGGATACGATTATTCAAAAGAAGGTGGCTACTAAAGATAAGCAAATACGTTCAAATTTATTGACAACTAAGGATTAGTTAACAAGGGATATACAAACGAGACCAAATTGATCTACCATTACTCGAACTCCAGATTTTGAGAGCAGAAACAAAAGCCCTTTTAGTGGCAAAGATACAAAGCAAATTGAATACAAATATTCTTCTTGTCATAATATAAATTGGTATGGACAGTTTTGAGGGAAAATAATGTGGTTTTACTTGCTAAAGTTGAAAAAGCACATGTCTTATGATTCAATGATCCTATTTCAATTTAAATGCCAAAGAGAAACTCATATCTGTGAATGGCAAGGCACAGTAAGATTTTATGAGCTATGTTGCAATGATTTATTCCTTGCATGTATTTTACAAATATTATCTTGCATCTACTCAATATTTCATAAAATTATTCCTCAAAAATTCTTAGAGATTTTCTTTTATTGTGTTTTCTTCAGACCAGTCACAATTATGGGAAAGAAAGATGAGTTTCATTTAAAATAAGAGTAAAAGGCCTATGTTCAAAACTAGCAGGTGTTGTTTGTTCTTAAGGTCCAGAATCAAGGCAGAAGAAGAAATGGAAACCACCCTTGCTTAACAATGAAATGCTAAAGGATACAAAAATACTGAATCAAAAGGTTATATGCTTATATCAGCATTATCAACAATAGCCAGACTATGGAGAGACCCCAAATGTGCACTGATTGCTGAATGGATAAAGAAGATATGGTATTTATTTATACTAAATTATATGCATATAATGTAATATTACTCAGCCATCAAAAAGAATGAAATCTTGCCATTTGCAACGATGTGGATGAAACTAGAGTGTATTATGCTAAGTGGAATAAGTCAGAGAAAGACAAATACCATATGATTTCACTCATGTGGAATTTAAGAAACAAAACAAATGAATATATGGGGGGAATATAGAGAGACAAATCAGAAAACAGACTATTATCTACAGAGAACAGAGTTGTTGGAGGAAGGGATAGCCAGGAGGGATGGGAGGTAGGCATTAGGGAGGGCACTGGTGATGAACACTGGCTGTTGTATTAAGTGATGAATCACTAAATTCTACACCTGAAACTAATAGTATATGTTAACTAACTAGAATTTAAATAAAAGCTTGAAGCAAAAAAAAAAGTGAATGCAAAAGAAGAAACTGATTGTAGGAATGTAAAATCCTCCAGAAATTAGGAAAATCAATGTGCATATGATCTACACTATGTATGTCAACTTGGTCTGTGTAATCAATATGCCTGACTGAAACTCTTGGTTGATGGTGAGGCCATATGGTTTCTCAGCAGGAAATATGCTGGACCAGCTCTCAGGGTAAGATGTGAATATAGTAGGATAGAATAATGGCAAAAAAAAAGTGCTTCATGTATTTGTCAGTATCTTATTTATGTGCTTGCTTAAAATAATCCAAAACTTTAACTGAAAGCATTCTATCAGCTAATGTTAAAGTGAAAACCTACATAATTGCACAATTCACAGTATTCGTAAGAATAATACAATTACTTCAAAGAAATAGAACGCTTCTTGACAATTCACTTAAAATCTTCATAGCTGTGTACAGTTTGATATATTGTACTATTTTTTTTAAATAATAGAAGCAACAAGGACTTGCACAGGTCTCTGCCTTATATTGATACTCAGTAAAGGCTGAAGGCATCAGGCTAAAAGCAAATCAATGAAAGTGATTTTTGCCTGCAAACAATACCAGAGGTTTAGGTATCATCTCTCTGCTTTTTTATAGTGTGAATCAGGAATAAAATTAGATTATATGAAAGAGAAACAGGTATGCTTCAAATGGTTTTCTCTAAATATGGCTTCTCTCATTGTATAATTTTATCAATTTGAGATGTATTTCATGAGTATTGACAATTTATCTCAGACACTTGAAAGGAAGTGGGAACCAAGTTAATAATTTCTCCTGAGGTTTGAGGAGACCCTGGGCTTTACCACACCAAGGAAATAAAGTGATGGTCTAGATGCAAGTTGGGACAAAATCATTCTTAAATGTCAATTTGATTGTGCTTCAGCACACTGACATATGAGTTCTGGAGCCTGCAGAGTTCAAATTCACTTAGGATTAGACATTATGATATTTTTCCCTTAACAAAGGCACATAAACAGCGTCAATTTAACATACAAATATAACTACTGTTCAGAGAAGTCACTGGGAACTAAGAGTCCTTCTTGGGTCCCCCTCTGTTCTCTCTGTCACTGTCCCAAGAAGATTGTTTCACTTTAAGAAGTATCTCTGTCTTGAAGGACGTAAGAAGAAAAGGGATTCAAGGCAAAAGATCGGTGGTTCCTGCAAGGTCTTTCCCTATTTATCAAAAAACTCATATAGCTTTTGTGGAAGCCACATTTAGCAGACTTCTAACTTTTTAAATTATCATGAATAGACTTTATTTTTCAGAAAAGTTTTAGATATGCAAAAAAAAAGCAAATAGTACAGAGTTCACTTGTCCTTTCTTACAGTTTCCCCTATTATTAACCTCTTACATTGCTATAGTATATTTGTTACAGTTAATGAGTTAATATTGACTTTTTTATTAATTAAAGTCCCTAGTTTATCCACATTTCCAAGTTTTGATGTAAAGTCCTTTTTCTGTTCCAGAATTCCATCTATGATACCAAGGTGCTTTTAGCAGTCATGTCTTCTTAGGTTCCTCTTCTTTATGATAGTTTCTTTGTTTTTGGTGACCTTGACAGTTTTAAAGATTATTGCTCAAGTATATTGCAAGATTGGAGTCTGTCTGATGTTTTTTTCTCACCATTATTCTGTGCTTATGGGCTTTGGGGATCACAGTGTTAAGGTGCCATTTATATCACATGTTTTATGACTGTTGATGTTGACCTTGATCACCTGGCTGAAATACTCTTTACCAGATTTTCCTAACACTGAGTTGCTTTCCTTCCTTCTTTCTCCTACTATACTCTGGAAGGAAGACACTGCACATAGCCCATACTTAAGGAGCGGTGAGTTATGATCCTTCTCGTTTTTGGGTGGAGTATTTAAATAATTTATTTTGAATTATTCTGCATGAGAGATAAGTCTCTTCTCCCCCCAGGTATTAATTTGTTCAGTCACTTATTGATGTTAGCATGGCCTTAAAAACATTTATTTTATACTACAATCCAAGTGTTTTTTTAAGATTTTATTTGTTTATTCATGAGAGACACAGAGATAGAGAGAGAGAGAGTCAGAGACACAGGCAGAGGGAGAAGCAGGCTCCATGCAGGGAGCCCAACATGAGACTTGATTCCGGGTCTCCAGGACCACCCCTGGGCTGAAGGTGGCGCTAAACCACTGAGCCACCCAGGCTGCCCTACAATCCAAGTTTTATGATCCAATGTCACTTTATTTTTTGTTGCTCCAATTTTTCTATCTTTGGCCATCGGGAGCTCCTTCAGTTTGCTTCTGTATCCTTCAACAAATCCCCATCACTTTTCAAACACTTTCTATTTTCTGGCATTACACAAAACTCCACGCTTATATTGTATATTTCTTAGTCTAGTCTTGGAATCAGCCATTTTTCTAAGAAGGCTCCCTTTTATTGGAGAATGGTACTAGAAACCAAGATCTGGGTGCAAGTGTCCTTGTTGCCACTGAGGTCATTACTTTTAGGCCTACTTACTTGACAGAACAACAACAACAACAACAACAACAAAATGTGTGTATTTTAACACTTGCATGTACAGACATCTATGTATGTATGTAATATGCAGCCATCTATATCTATACTAAAACCTGAGCTCTTAGTGATGTCTGCAACTTTAATCCATCACCACATAAATGATTCTTACCTCCTACTGCGATGCTTACTGCATTCCTCTACTCCAATAGTGAGAATCCTCATTCCTATCATCTGCCACCTATTAACTCAATCATTCACTTATACATGTTTAGCAGTCCCAGAATTGTTAAACCATACCCTGATGGTAAACACTTTATCAACTATAATACAATGTTCATGTGCAATTCCTTATACCTTTAGTCTTGCAGATTCCATTAATTCCGAAAGTTACTTAGATCATCCTCTTATTCTTTTTTTCCCTTCGGTGAGTTTTTTCCATACTTTTATAATATAGGTAGATTCTCTTGTTATAATCTGCATTCTTTCCTTGGAGTCCCCAACCTCCTAAATGATCTTTTAAAATTTCCATTATTAAAAGTTTACTTTTCATGTTGTAAACATCTACAGTTTTTGAGAAATGTGTGTATCTACCATTTCTGTATCATGCAGAATAGTTTCACTACCCTAAAAATACATCCTGTGTATATTCACTCCTCCTGTCATTCTGGAGCTTTGGAACATAAGGTTTATTTATTTATTTATTTATTTATTTATTTATTTATTTATTTATTTGGGTTTCCAGAGATTTGCCTTTCTTAAAATGTCATATAATTGCAATCATACAGTATGTAGCCTTTTCAGAGTGGTTTCTTTCATTTAGCAATATGCATTTAAGATTCTTTCATGTCTATCTGTGGCTTGATAGCTCATTTTTTGTCACTGGAAAATATTCCGTTGTATGAATTACCACAGTTTGATTATCTAATTACCTATTGTAGAACATCACGGTTGCTTTCAGTTTTTGATGAATATGAATAAAGCTTCTCTAAGTTATTTTGTGGAGGTATTTGAATCAACATAATTTTTCAATGCCATTGGGTAAATACCTACTAGTAGGATTACTGAATCAGATACTGACACTATTTAGTTTATGCGCAACTGTCTTCCAAAGTGCACCATTTTGTATTCCTACCAGCAAAGAATGAAAGCTCCTACTGCTCTACATCCTCATTATGTATGAATGTAGTTCTGGTGCTCTCTTTGCTTCTTTGAATCATGTTTTGTTTTCCTTTTTAGCTGCTTTACAATTTTTTATTGAAAGATGAGCGTGATGTGTCATGAAATGGGAAGTGAGGTGAATAGGCAATATGTGGTTCATGTTAATCTGGATAGGTGCTGGGCTGTGTTTAGTGTTTTCTATAGCTGTAGATGCCAGAGGCTTCAGTTTCCTCAAATGTCTTTTTGTTTTGTTTTGTTTGAGCCTTATTGTATTTAGTTTTCCCTGAGTATTCCTTGTTAAATACTGTGTGCCTTGCATCTCTTTTAGTTGTAATGCACTATTAAACTGGAGTTCTGTTGATGTGGTGGCAAGATGTGGAGAAAGGAAGCCTTCTGTAATATTATGATTAAATCACAGTCTTCAAGTGGGCCTAAGTCCCTGGACTCTGACCTTAGACATTTTCTAAGTTTCTCAGTGTCCCTCCACTCCCCTTAAAATAAATAGGGAAATAGATTTGGCTATTTCCCTTTCCCCAAGATGAAAAAAACTCTAGTAGAATTGTTTCTTTCAGAGAAAGAACAGGTTTTGTTATAGGAAATGCTATGGGAAATATACAATAATGGATAGTTGACAAAACACCAATGAATTTCATATCCAATTTTATTAGTTCATTTTCAAATCCATACTGTCAGTGAATCAACATCTGGTTAGCGTCACATCCATCACCTTTTAATCTGGTGAGATTTCAACTTCTGTTTTATCCAACTACTTTCTTTCTTTTAATTTAATTTCAATTTGCCAAAATATAGTATAACACCCAGTGCTCATGATATCATGTGCATCCCCTAATGCCCATCACCTAGTTACCCCATCCCCCCTCCTGCCGCCCCTTCAGCAACTCTCAGTTTGTTTCCCAGAAATGACATATCAGAGCAAGGGCTAGTATCTAAGATCTGTAAAGAATTTATCAAACTCAACACCCCAAAATCAAACAATCCAGCCAAGAAATGGGCAGAAGACAGGAACAGATATTTCTCCAAAGGAGACCTACAAATGGCCAACAGGCACATGAAAAAAATGCTCCACATCACTTGCCCTCAGGGAAATACAAATGAAAACCACAATGTGATACCACTTTACACCAGCAAGAATGGCTAAAATTAACAAGACAGGAAAGAATAAATGTTGGCGAGGATGTGGACAAAGGGAAACCCTCTTGCACTGTTGGTGGGAATGCAAACTGGTGCAACCACTCTGGAAAACAGTATGGAGATTCCTCAAGAGGTTAAAAATAGAGCTATCCAACTACTTTCTTGACCCTGTTATGGGTAAATGGAGGTCATGGAGGCTGCCTTAAGGAACTAATATTCAGACTAAAACCTTACATTGTCATAGGACTTCATGAGATGAATAATGGGATGGAAGACAATTCTATCCAGAAGGAAGGATATCTGTGAAAATATTGTTCAGGAATCAATATAACTGAGCAGCACACAGCAGGCCAGAGACGCTAAAGTGTAGTAAGGAAGAATATGGATGCTTGTGATGCCTTTCAGTAAACACACATGTGAGATCTTTCCAAGTACTCAACATTGTTAGCTAATGTAATTAGGCAAAAGGAATAAATTAGAGGCATATGAATTAGAAAAGAAGAAGTAAGACACTATTTGCACACAATGTGCTAGTATACCTAAAATGCTTAGGGCATCAGTGACCAAATTAACTCATGCAATAAAAGAATTCAGCGAAAAGTATACAGTTAATATTGAAGAACCAATAGCCTTTATATACATGAAGGATAACCAGTGGGTACGGAATACAATGTTTGAGACACTATTTACAATAGTGAAAAAAAAAGGAAACTACTTAGGAAGAAAGTTAAAGAACTGTTGAAAATCCATATGGGACAAATTTTGAAGAACTATTGAAGGACACGGATAAAGATTTGAACCTTTGAAAAGACATCCTTGTTCTTAGATAACATATATCAACGTCATATAGATTTTGGTTTTACCTAAATATTAAGTATTCAATGCTGTCCCACAAAAATTATCCACAAACCCTTCTTTGAAACTAGTTGGTATTTCATTTCACATGATAAAATAAATATTCAAGAGTAGTCAGGAAAACATTGGAAAAGAAAACCTCTAAGGAGGGAATTACACAAATTCAAAGGTAAAGGTAAAACTGCTTGATACAGGTGCTTGAATAGATATGCATGTGGTAGAAATGTGCTCTGCCGCATATTTAGTGTATAGGGTTTTGTTTTGTTTTTAAAGATTTTTTTATTTATTCATGAGAGACAGAGAGAGAGAGAGAGAGAGGCAGAGACAAAGGCAGAGGGAGAAGCAGGCTCCATGCAGGCAGCCCGGCGTGGGACTCAATCCCAGGACCCAGGGATCACACCCTGGGCTGAAGGTGACGCTAAATTGCTGAGCCACCTGGGCTGCCCATATATAGGGTTTCTAATACAGATCGTTGCTGTATTAGAATAAACCACCTTTGGAAAAAGGTAAAATTTGATCCATATCTCCTAAGAATTAATTCCAGATAAATCAGAGATATGAATGCAATGAATGAACTATATAAATATTTTTTAAAGTATGAGTAAATTATTATGTAACATAGGATTAGACTTTTAAACTATGGCTCAAAATCTATTTGTAATCAGAAAAAGATTGACAAATTGAGCTATACACACACACACACACACACACACACACCTGTATAGCAACAACAAACACATAAAACACTATAAGCAAAATCAAAGTCAAATGATAAACTTAGAGAAGATATATGCAACATGTTATAGAAAAATAACTAACATCCCCTACTTAAAAATTAAGGAAAGATGGAATAATAGCCCACAACCCACTCAAAAATGAACAAAAGATAAAAACTGGCAATTCATTTAATAAAATATAGTAGTTGCATTTAAAAGCATAAAAGTATCTGCCACTCATAAGACAGAGATGCAGTTGTCAGATTAGCTACTATTAAACCCCTTGACAATGTCTGTTGACTGAACTAAGCAGACATTCTACACCATTGCACTTGGGAGTACAAACTGATAATAAACTGATACAATCCTTTTGTAGGAGTATTTGGCAACTTCAAAAACAAACATATTCTTATGTGTTTATCTTCAGAACCAGCATCCAACACCCTGTAATTTATCCTAAAGATAATACTTCCAACAATTCAATATATACATATTACACACACACACACACACACACACACACACACATGGTTATATTCGTTGCCACATTATTTTTATCTGCAAAATAAAAGTAACAATAAAAACAATAGAAGGAAAAATATACAAGAAAAATGACAAGAATATACAAAGGATATCAACAAAATTATGTTATTTAAATAGTGTTAAAGAGCAAAAATTCAACTGAGGAAATCTGAAGATTTAATTGATTGAAGACTTAATTGATTCATGCATTGGGCAACATCCCAACTAGCAAGTAGACAGGAGTTCCAAGGACCTGTACAAAATGGAAGAATTTTATAGATAGAAACAGGAGTGGGACAATTAGCAAAAGAAAGTATTTTTTTTTCAGGCAAAGGTCACTTTCCCTTAGTGGGAAGAGCTGGGGTGTCTTATTAGGTATATTATCTCATTGTTCCTTGGGAGATGGAGAGAGCCTATGTGACCTATTTCCTTATTAGTGCTGACCAAAAAATTCCTGACTATCCAGTTAAGGCTACATTTCTGATTTGGTGATTTGGCTTAGCATAAGTGACTCCTTTGGGGCCTGTGGCTTTCTTTTTAATGATCATGATGGAGTAGTGTCAACTGTCAGGGAATGCTGAGAGGCTAAATATATAAACAGACAAAGGGCAGACCATACAGAACTTTGAATCACAACCTGCAAACTGCCCAGGTAACCAACCTCTATTGACCACAAACAACCCAGAAAGCCAGCCTGCTGTAAGTCAGACTTCTAGCGAGCCAGAGTGCCATCTCCAGCAACAATTGCTCAAAATGGCCAGGACTTGATTAATAACTGACAGCTTCCATAATTTTTGTCCCTGCTTTCAACTTAGCACCAATCAGAGAAAGCCACAGGTAGGAAGGTACTCTACTAGTTACCCTCCCTATGGCTTCCCCAAACAACCTCCAATCAGGGCACATGTGAAGTCTTTGCTTTTTTTCCCTCTAAAGCTCTCCGCTCTTCTGTGTGACTTGGAGCCTCTGCCAGAACACAGACAACAGTGGCTGACTCCCTTGCTATAGCAAGCAGAATAAATAGCGTTTTCTTTTGTCTTGTAGTTAGCCTTCATTCGTTTACACAATACTAAACCGAAAGTGTGGTTGAGAGACATTAGGACAAGCATTTCAATCCTCACATTCCTTCCTTGAACCTACCCATATAGAAAATGGGGGTACATACTGTTCTCTAGCTCTGCTTCTAGAATGCCAAAGACAAGGCTAGAATGCCAAAGACAAGGCTTCTAGAATGTCAAAGACAAGACACCTTAGCCAGAGGATCATACTACACTGAACTGGGAAACCAACTGTCTCAAAAGAAAAAAAAGAAAGTTAATGATGTAGATAATTGAAATCCCAAATTGCTAAGTCCCGATGCGACTTGCCTATGGTAAGCATAGCGCTGGACAAGCACTGTTTCTATGAACAATGTCTAAGCAAATTTTTAGTGCCTCCATCTGATGGATGAATGGACAAGTACATTTGAGGAAAGTTTTTAATATGAAAGATACAAAAATCATACAGAGAACTAGAAGGCACTCAGAGGCAACAAAATAGTCAATAGAAAAATAAAACAACAACAACCTACTTAGTATCTTCCAAGAAATAATAAAAGGTATTACATAGGTGAAATAAGATATTTTAAAACAATACATATTCTTAGAAATAAAAATATGTGAGTAGAAATAGTTATTACAACAAGCTATTGAAGGTCTAGGTTGAAGAAACTTTTTCAGGTAAAACAGCAACAATAGCAACAACTACAAAACTCAAAATAAAGAAAAAAAATTAGAAATAAAATTTAACTGATGCAGCCTTCTGAATGAATCTGTGTGTCCAGATCCAAAGTGAACATGAAGAACTTTACACAATGATTCCATATAAATACACCAATATTGTAATTTTTTAGTTTTTGAGGAAAAATGATTAGAAGCCTAATATTCCCAAAGAGTGAAGAAAAGCCAGTTGCATACAGACTTGGAGACAAGAATGATGGCAATCACACTGGATTCTACAAGGTAGAGGAGAAACACCTGCCATGTCCTGAGGGTGAAGCATCGTCCATGAGAATACCATACAAAGCAAATTATTAATCAAGTGTTGGGATAAAATAAATACTTTTTCAGATTTGCAAAGGTCTCAAAATTTTTAACTCCCATTAACTTTTTCTCAGTATGGGCCCTATTCATGCACAGGAGGATTGAGTATTGTTTAAAATATCGCTATGCCCTACTAAAATAAAATATTTACTCTCAGATCCCTGTCAAATGTTTCATGGAACTTTGCACACTGATCTTTAAATAAATATGAAGATGTCAATAAATAAAAGTAGGTAAGAAAGTAGTAAGGTATAACTGTTGAGAGGATATACTATAACAAATGGAAAAATTTGTCCTAATGGCATAAAATTTAACATTGTGACATTGATATAGACACAAACAAGGGTTTCCAATGGAACAATTTAGAGATACCAGGAATAGAACCCTGTATATGTGGGAACATAGAATATGGTAAATATTTCAATAGAT
Source organism: Nyctereutes procyonoides (assembly GCF_905146905.1). Classification (NCBI taxonomy): domain Eukaryota; kingdom Metazoa; phylum Chordata; class Mammalia; order Carnivora; family Canidae; genus Nyctereutes; species Nyctereutes procyonoides. The sequence goes on from NW_026575146.1 coordinate 26,062,313, forward strand.
TTTAGTAGGAAAAAGAAAGGTTTATGTAACACAGAGGACATCAAAATTGTTTGCCTATTGGGGTGTCTGGGTGTCTCAGTCGGTTAAGCATCTGCCTTTGGCTCAGGCCGTGATCCCAGGGTCCTAGGATGGAGCCCTGAAGGGAAGTCCTGGCTCAGCAGGGAGTCTGCTTCTCCCTCTCTCTGCCCCTCACTCTCTCGTGCTCAATCACACTGCTTCTCATAAATAAATAAATAAATAAATAAATAAATAAATAAATAAATAAATAAATAAATTGTTCGCATATTCCTCAAATGTATTTTTAAAACTAATCTCCCTAACACATTTATTTTTTCATTATAATTTGTACAGTGTGTAACTTCTATATATTTAAATGTTGAGATTTTAATTAAAACTATTATAATATTACTGCATATTACAACAGTTTCTAAAGTATATCCAATGGAATATAAATACCATAGCAAATTATATCCACCAGCATCCACTTAAAAAATTCATTTATATGCTCTTTTTAACATTCTGAGATATTATATAATAAATTCTCCCTCTTTGAACTCATATTTCCATTCCACTTGCCTTGCAGAATTTTCCCCCCATTTACTATATTTTATGCTTGAAAGTTATATATTGATTGTCCTATTTTTCTTCAATGAAATATGTATAAAATTGACATTTTAATATGCTTTCTTCCTAGGACATTAAAGATCTAAGTATTCAAATACCCACTGGATTTTTCACTTCCTTTTATTCAATTACTTTTCACTGAAATATTAATTACATGGGTAAATACTCACAAGTAATAGCACATATTGGGATCGTTTTCACATGTAAAATTACTCTCACAGATCAAGAAGTGGAACAAGGCCAGCAATCAAAAAAATCTCCCTCTCCCTCTTACTGCTTCCCCTTGAAGTGACCACTATTCTGATTTCTAATATTAGAGATGGGTTTTGCCTATTTCTGAGCTACTTATGAATGGAATCCTATGTTAAGTCCTTATTTCTCTGGCTCCCTTCGGTCAATATGTACTTGTGAGAAACAACCACATTATTGCCATATCGATGGTCATTCATTCTTATTGCTATTTAGGATTCAAGTATGTGGCTATATAACATGGCTTATTTTTTTTCTTTGCTTCCGCTTTACCCTCTGTAGTGTGGTGTAGTCCTCTAGGGTTTCCCGCGGAGAGGAGGTGTGTATCAGGGTGCCTCTCTTAGGTGGGTATTGAATTCCAATTTTTGTCTTCTCTACTGACAGCATAAAATTCCTATTTGAGCACGAGGAACTTCCTAGCTTCTCATCTCCTGCCCTGTGCAGTTCAATAATTTGGCAATTGCCTTGGGGTAAAAACCACTTTGATGGTAGACTTCCTTTCCTGTGCTACATTCTGACAGTGATAGCTACTAGACCAAATACCTCTCTCCCAAGTGCTGATGTTTTTGTACCTATTATCTTCACTTTTTCCCCACCTCCAGCCCCAAGAAAATGGCAGAGTATCTTCTGGTTTCTCTGCCTTTTCATAGTGGTAGGCCCTACCTGGACTCACTTTCAAGACATATGCCAAGAATCATCGGATGTCCCCAGGGTTGCAGAGCCTGCAGAATTGGCTCACTTATGTGTAGTTCCCTTTCTCTTCAGGATACTGGTTTCTTAGTACTGTTTCCTTTGGGAATTCTCCATTGCCTTCTAACAATTTTGTTGTAGTAGTTGCCATTCGTCTGCTTCCCATGTTTTATCTGGCTCTTTCTGGGTTTCTCAGTGGTATATTCGACTGATATATTTTTTTTTTATCTTAGGTCAGTTGGAAAGTCTGCCATAGTTTTAAGTAAACTTTTTGTAAAAACATAACATACACACAGAAAAGTGCACAAGTAGAAGTGGACAGATGCGAGAATTTTCTAAAGTGAACATACTCTTGTTATAAGAACCCAGATACAAAATAGAAAATAGTAAACAGTAAATTAATACCCTTGTGCCTGCGCACAGCCACTTACTACAACCACCCAAGAATCCCTACTACTCTAATTTTTAATATCATATATTAGTTTTCCTTGCTGTTGACCTTTATACATAGGAAGTCATTGTGGACATTTTTTGTGAAAGCCTTACTTTGTGTGACTTTTTGTTTTTCAGACAATCATTGTTTTGTGTTGAGATCTCCTTATTTTTGTTAATTGATGAATTGATTGATTTCCAACTCAAACCACCTCTGAATTCCTACAACATCATTTGGTTATGACACTTGACGACAGTATATTATCTGGATTTGATAGTATAATTTTTAGGAATTTTTTCTGTTTATGTTCGTGAGGGTTATTTATTGCATTTATGCTTAATGTAATTTTTCATATTTGTTGGTTTATGACTATATTTAACTATGTTTCCTATTTGAACTACCTGTGTTTATTCTTTTTATAAATCCTTTATTGACTTTTTTTATTAATTTAGGGTATTTATCATTGCATTTTCCTAATTATTAACATTTAGCTATACATCATTTGTTACCATAGGCTTTATACTGTTTAATAAAGTGAACACTTTTATCTCTCCCCCAGTAATATTAAGACTTTAAAACAAATTACTCCTATCCATGTACCTTACACTTGCCCTTTGTTTTTATTATTTTTATGCATTTTAATTTATGTTTGAAATCCTACAAACAGTATCATTGAGATCCCCCCTCACTTTTACACACACACAAACAAACATACACAGATATACATGCTCTCCTCCATGGTTACCTGTTGCCCTGTTCTTTATAACTTCTTTCTTTTCTTTATTTCTATCTGAAATTATAATTCTGCATAACAATGCTCTTTTTATTTTTTTTTATTTTTTAAAAGATTTATTTATTTATTTATATTTATGATAGACACACACAGAGAGAGAGAGAGAGAGAGAGAGAGGCAGAGACACAGGAGGAGGAGAAACAGGCTCCATGCCGGGAGTCCGACATGGGACTTGATCCCGGAATTCCAGGATTGCGCCCTGGGCCAAAAGCAGGCGCCAAACCACTGAGCCACCCAGGGATCCCCCAACAATGCTCTTTTTAAATTTTTTTTTGCTCTTTAATTTTAGAACATATCTAGGTTGGCAATATTTTTTCAGCACAGTAAAGATGTCTTTATAGTGAGAAGTCATCTATTTTATTCTATAGTTGCTCTATGGCAGGTATCTTATTCTTTAGGTGGTTTCAAGATTTTCTCTGTCATTGGGGTTCAGACATTTTACTAAGTAAAATAACTTTGGCTTTCTTTGTATTCTTTTCTTTCCTTAGATATTTCAAAGCATCTTGAATATGTATGTTGATATCTTTTATCAACTCTCTGTTGAATTTTCTTCTTTCTTTTTTGAAATTCCATCTGAATATGAAATCTTTTCACTGTGTCCCATATACTCTTGCTCATTTTTTCCTCTATGCTTTAGTTTTCTCTATGCCCTGTATATTTTCTCTTGGCTTGTCTTAACATGTCACCACTCCTTTCTTTTTCTCTTGTCTACTATCTTATTATGCCAATTGATTTTTTTCTGTTATTGAATTTTTCAGTTTTAGGTTTCCTATTTGATTCTTTTTAATCAATATTTTTATTAAATTCTCCATTAAAAATATTTTCCCTAATTGCTACTGTTTCTTTAAAAATTTAAATCATAATTACTTAAAGTCTTTATGAGCATATTCCAATATTTGAATCACATGTAAATCTTTTTCTTGATTTTCAGTCATATTTTTCCATATTTTGGCAAGTCTAACTTTGCTGATTAATTGTGGAAGCTGTGGGTAAAGTTTTAGGTGTTCCAGAGGATATATCCCTCTTTCAAATAAAATCCACCTTCTTTCTTATTAGGGAAATAGAAGGGGGGAATCTTTACCATAATTCAGTTGAAACACAGTCATCCTATTTGGTAGATTTGGTAATGCTCTATCTACTTCTGCTTCCCCTGATTCCTAGAACAAAATATCCAAGTATGTAATTTTAGAGGTCAGTCCTCAGAGGTATATATCCCATTGTTATGTCCTCAATTGAAATTCTTTTTTGTTCAAAACATCAGGACATTAAAAACTCTACTCTTCTCACAGAGGTTTTCTTATTACTTTTTTAAAAAAAATCTTTAATCTCGTGTATTGAGTAGAAAACTGGTTTCATTTAAACTCCCTTCTCTGGTCAATTTTTTCTCATCAGGATCTTGATCTCTCAAGTCTTTAATTTTGTTCCTGAACTCCTGAAAAACTGTAAAAGCTCTTCTGATTTCTCCATTCCCCCAGAAGCATTCCTCTAAGAAATGCCAAGGTTTTTAACCTCTTGTATATACAAGATGAAATATATCTATAGCATGTGATAGAATCTATCTACCTACCTACCTCTATCGATAATCTATGTATCTGTCTATCATCACTCATAGATATTTATAAGAAAAAATGGAAAAGAGAAGATGGAAAAACACAGAGAAGATCTATAATAATCTCAGTTTTTCTATATATATGTTGATATTGTGGCGGTAGAGATAAAATATAGTAGGTATAACTAAGATATGTTGGCAGATATGACCTATAGCAGTGTTTCAAAGTATTTGTGAGAGGAGACTGTTTTCCAAGCTCCCCAATCAGTAACAGACCAACACTTTATAAAGTGAAATAAATATGAATTACTACAAAATGAAGTGACAGAGAAAGACACAAAAATGTGATCCCATTTTTATTACTGGGTTTAACTGATACAAATCATCTTTATTAAACTATAAGATTTTTAAAATATTGACTCTATTTCTATACTTATCTCATTCCAAGTTGGCAGCACATAGTTTGTTGACCACATTTAAGTAACACTGATCTAGATTATGTTATGAAATAGAAATAGAAAGGGATGCATTACTTTTGGTCTATTACTTTTGTATTAATATAAATATGATTTCATATTGAGTATTTGTGTGCTATTGGTATTGGCTTTATAGCTTGAACAACTGAATGGATGTGTTTAAATCATTTATTGCTATTAAGGTTTAAAAAATATTTTGACAGGGAACAGTCTAAGTTTTGTATGTAGCATGTTAAGTTTGAAATGCCTTTGACCATTCAAGATTGATATTTCATGTAGACACCTCTGCAATCTCCCCAGTGTATTTAAAGCTAATATTATATGGGATTTTATTTATTCTATTAATAGTCTACTAGTAGTATACCTTCTAAGTTATCTATGGCTGAAAAAAATAGTTATATATTCTTGCTGCTTCAATGCTATTGAAAGCTGGGTTAGATATAATTGTTTATTGAAGCTTTGCATCATTTTCTTCTAATATCTAATAAGGTAATTCTGTACCAAACTTACATTTGTTTCTTTGTAACTATACTTTTTATTTGTCTATTTGTATCTGAATGATTCTATAATTCCTATTTTATTTTTCTTTTTAAAAATTATATGAGGATGTCTGTCGATATCCCTGTTTATAAATATGCATGCTATGCAGCAGTTGAAGAGCACTTATAATTTTAAATTCCTATCTGTCTATAGTTCTGGAAAGTGTTATTTTATTTATTTGATTAATCTCCCCAACAATTTCTCTATGGCACCTCTTATAATATTGGAAATGCTAACTATATTCCATATATTTTCATTTTTGCTCTTCCTTTTTCATTTGTGATAGAGTCGAATTTCCTTTTTGGTTTTCTGGTTCCTTAATTGCCTCCTCAGCAATGTCATCTAGCCATTCAACCTATTTATAGCTTTTATTTATATATCATTGTTCAAAATTTTTTTAAAAAACAAAACCTCTATTTGGGTACTTTTTGTATGTAATTCTTCCAAATTTTAAGTCATGATAATAACTACATTATTCTGCTGGTAGAATGTTAATTCTCTTCCTTGTTGAATTTGTTACTTCACTATTTTGATTTTTTTTTTTTTTTTTAGTTTTCTGGTCACATTTTAATTGAGGAACCCATTTGCCTAGCAATATCTTTTTAAAAATCATAAGCTGCCTCAATTAATGACAACCAGCCATCTTATTTCTACTCCATAATCAACACTTGTCATTTTGGGTGCCTGAATTTTGTATACTAGTAGATCTTCAAAAAAATATTCATGGGAACAATATTTCCTGAGATCTCTCATATTGATTACACTTTTCTGTAGCTTTTCCTTTTTTTTTCATTTCTTTTTACATTTTTATTTAAATACAGCAGTTAGTTTCAGGTGTACAATTTGGTGGTTCAACACCTCCATATATCACTGGGTGCTCATCATATCATATGCACTCCTTAATCCCCATCATCTATTTCAACCATCCCCCCACCACGCTCCCCTTTGGTAATCATCAGTTTTTTCTTTATAGTCAAGAGTCTGTGTCTTGATTTGCCGCTCTCCTTTTTTTCCTTATTCCATAGATTTTACTTTTGAAAATTTATTGGCAGATATAATATCCTTATAAGTTCACATTATCTTTCTTTTGGTAACTTAGATATTTTAGTTTATATTCTTCTGGAGTAAAGAATTGAGTTTGAAAAGGAGAAGGATTTGCTGGGCTTTTTTTTTCTCCCTATTTGTCCTTTGGTTTGGTATTTTTACTCATCTGCCTCAAGGATTTTTTTTAACTTCTATTGATTTGTTTTAAGAACATGGTTCAGTGTTGGTAATTATGGATTGATTTTCTCAAGAGCATATGTCCTTCCAATGTGTCATCTTAATTGTTTTTGCTACTCAAGAACAGTTCTTTGACTTACAATTTTTAGTACTTTACTCTTTATTCTTCTTTTAAGTTTTTATTTAAATTCCAATCAACATACAGTGTGATATTAGCTTCAGGTATACAACTCACTTTTTGTGAATATATTACTTATCCCTACTGCATTCAAATGAAGTCATAGTAAAACCGCAGAACTTTTCATCTCTGAAAATGTACCATTATAATATGGTCAGGCATTTTTTATCAGAGTTAACTATTGCATTTTCAAGAGAGTTATGTATTTAAAACCTTTCCAGTCCTGGGAATTTAGTGATTCAGCATTTATATGCAACACTTAGTGCTCATCACAACAACCCTTTATTCTTGCTTTGAGTTTCTTCCTTAATGACTCCCATTATGCATATGATGGATCTTCTTTGCTTATCATCTAAATTCTTCACTTTCCCTTGAATTAAATTTTTTTTTTATTTTTTAAAGTTGTTAGAAGATCAAACATAAATATAAAGCTAGGTAAATTGTCAAAGGCTGAATATATCATGTAACAACACAGAGATTAAAAAACAGAACATAAACAACACAACAAAAAATTTTTCTTATCACTTTCCAATGTCTAGTGTCCACATGGCTAACCACTGTCATGACTTGCCACAGCTTATTTTAGGTGTGTTTCTTTTTATATTTTATATAAACAAAATATTTATGTGAATAATGTGGCAATTTCTCTATTTCAGTGTTTTAAATTTAAAATTTCAAATTATTGTATCTTGTATCCACACATTTATTTTATCTTTACTATTTATATTTTCCTTTTGATACATTTTATTACTTGAAGTTTTACTTTTATTGATGTAAACTATAAAAATGACTATACTTTTTAAGAGAATGCAAAATAAAAAAAAAGAGAATGCAAAATAAATGATGAAATGTGTATCACTTGAATTAGTCTAGTCATTTCAAATTGCACTGACCACAAAGATATATTTTCCAATATGGACTGAAGTTAATGATTATTTCTCCTAATAGAGTTTATACCATGTAGATCTTTTTGTATGTGTGAATTTGAAATGCATACAGAAAAATGTCACTCTGAATTTGAATTTTTTTTCTTGTTGCTGACTATGAAACTTTTTATTGAAAGATTTAATCAATGAAAGTCTATTATCATATTAATCTATTAGATAAAACATGAACTTACAATACCAACTAGGAAACTTGTATATTCTTAGCACCAAACAGCCAATTACTAAAAAACCTGTGGCAAAAAAATAATATTAGTTTTTTCTTCTTTTCTATAATGTTTGATATATAACACTTTTATCTGACCTTATGAGTTACTATATGTGCAACATTTTATAAACTGTAAATATTTACCAAAATATTAAATGTTATTATAACCACCTTTTAAGCATTGTGGATTGTAAGTTGATTTAATGCATATAAGCTAAATCAATGTAGCTGATGTGCATCTCTATGTAACAATTTTCCTTAATTGGAAAAATTAAGATTCCCAAGTATAATTTCCCTTGCATGTAAAACATTCAATACCAAATTAACATCTGTTTAAACAGTTGTCTAATCAAAATTCTACTGCTTCTCTGTGACAGCTAGTGAGAACTCAGAGCCTAGAAAGTAAGTTGACACTGTATATTCATTCAGCAAATATTTTTGGACAGTTGTCCTATGCCAGGGATTATATTAGGAATTAAAAAATAAGACATGATAAATTACATTTTAGTTAGGTAGAAAATATTAAAAACTTTGCCAAAACCTAAGATTCTTACACATAGTATATTATTTAAATTTGGCAATCAGCTATGATGAAAAGTTTACTTTATGTATTTTATACACAAGGAAACTGATGTTCGGATAGTTTTGGTGGTCAACCAAAAGTTAAATATACAAGAAAGCCAGAGGCTGAAATTGGAATCCTATTTAACACCAAAGATCTTTCTATTATAAACCGTATGGCTAGTCAGATAAATTTTAATGTTCTTAAGTGATAGTGCTAGGTAAGTATATAATTAATATTTAATTTGGAATTCTTTTTTTTTTAAGTTAAAAGTTAACATATAAACGCCCATGCACTAGGACTCAGAGAAAATGTTATTCTGTCTTTACAAAATTAATATGGCTATTAAACCCTATTCCCTAATTAAATGGTTATGCTACAACTTATTATTCATAGCCTTATGATTTTGTTTTCTTGGATAACTATTTCCATTCTATATTTTAATATGTTAGTAAGTTTTTCAAAGAAGAATTATACTTTTCCCTATTTCTATTTATACACGAGCAATTTAGTGCCAAATCAAATAACATCCAACTATTTCTAATGGCAATGTTAGTACTTGAATAATGAGAATCATTTGTTAGACTAAAGTGAATTTACTTCAGATTCCATTTATTTCTAGTGGTCAGTAAATCTTTCAATTTACCTTAAGGACTCAAGAAACTCATTCAAAGTTTGTCTAAAGGAAAATTATACCCCTAGTGGGAAACATTATTCTAGATGGGATTCTGCAGCAACCATAATGTGCTATAGTTACAGAGATTGATCCTTCTAGAGACACATGATACCTACAGTATCTTTGGTATATGTTTATATTTCATATTGTACCAGATATTCATTCATTTATTCATACATAAGTCTTTGTAAGTTATGACAAATATATAATCATCCAAAATGTAAGATTTAATCTCAAGAAATTAAAAATAGAAAATAACTGGTATATTAAAATTTATTCTTAGCTTAAAAATGGTGACAGATTAGAATGTCTGAACATCTAGAGCTTTTTGAACCATTATCAGAATAAAAATTAGGAAGTAAGACGAGATCTAGATCTAATACCTAGAGATATTATTTTATTAATTTTGCATCTCTAGGAGAAACATTCTGTTTCTTAGGTATCTAATTTTTTTTTTGTATCTAAATTTCTTAAAGGAAATGGAGACATGGAAGGAAAAGTGTGAAACTGTATTTTTCAAGAGTAATGTATGGATACCATGTTTTTAAAAACCTGTTCCATATCCTGGGGGCTATTTAGATCATTTTTATTGCAGTGTTTCTTAAATATGAACAAATATAAACTATAAATTCTTACAACCATGAACTACAAAAGCAAAAGCAAATTTATGAGTTGAATACAAGCAAAATTAGAAAATCAGTAACATTCTAATCAAAAGGAATAATTTGATTTATAAGTTAACATTTAGTTGAAACTGAGATGTTCATTGTACTGAAGTTTTCACGCAAATCTTTGTGAGTTTGACATATCTGTGTTGCCATGTAAAATCTGATAAGTGAATTATTCCACTGTTTTCCTCTAGTTCAACTACTGGAAAACATTTATTCATACATAATGTCCTTATATTGTTTGATCCTCAAATAGCCATGATGAATACTATATATATGACAATATATATTATTCTCTTTTTGTTCTTATTAGTTTACTGCCCTTAAAATCATAAAAGTACCATAACAAATATAAATGAGAACATAATCATAAGCATTGAAATTTAATAGCAAGTAATGGTTATCATCCAAACCATTTTATAATAAATTTAGATATTATATTTATTAGTGTTATTATGAATATCAACACACAACTGACCTATATTAATGGGCATAGAGGGATATGGTCAATTAATCAGCCCAATGGGACTAGTATATTCTGAATGAAGTTTGGAGATTTCTTCCTCTGTAATCATCTTTGAAATGTATCTTTAATCCTCATTGATGATTCTGTGGGTCTTTCAGGATTCTCTGATATGCTAATTGTAGAATGTTTCTATAATCTTAAAGCTGCAAATTATTTAATCATATTGACTATATGTATATATATATATACACACACACACACATACATATACACTACTTTTGAAATTTCTATCTTTTTTCTAAAAGAAAGTCCAGATATTAGTGCAATGGGGAAATTTTATCATAATTCCTTAAGTAGGTTATTTAACTTCCACAAATATATTTTTTAGCTCAGCCTTTTAAAGGTTATAAGTATTGAAAATATCTTCTCCTGTGTTTTGGTTTAGTTTTGCAATTTAAAGTATCCTTTGAAAAAGAACATTTAAAAAGTTTTATATAGTCAATTTGATCAATCTGTGTGTGTGTGTGTGTGTGTGTGTGTGTGTGTCTTATTTAATATATCTTTCCCTACTCCATGGTGAAAATGCTTTTTTACATTTGTAATAGAATAAAATTTTATTTCCGTACTTAAGTTCCTAATTCATTTGTTATTAATTTTTATGTAAGGTATAGGTTATGGGCTGAATTATGTCCCCTAGAATTCATGTGTTGAAGTCATAACCCCTAGAATCTCAGAAAGTGAGTATCTTTAAAGTGATAATGAAGTTACAATGACTTCCTTAGAGTGGGCCTTATAAGTGTCCTTGTAAGAAGAGGGAATTTTGACAAAGACATACCAGGGATGCTCACACAACACAGGAAAGACCATATGAGGACACAATAAGAAGGTGGCCATTTGCAAGTCAAGGAGAGAAGCTTAGAAGAAACCAAAGTTGCTGACATTTTGATTTTGGATTCTAGCCTCCAAAACTGTGGAAACATAAATTTCTATTTTTTTGAGCCACCCTGCCTCTGGTATTTTGTTATGGTAGCCCTAGCAAACTAATGCGCTATCACATTTTTGTTATAAATATAACCAACCATTCCATGGTTACTTTTTAAAAACTTATTTTATTTAAACTCAATTAATTAACAAATAGTGTATCGTTGGTTTCAGATGTAGAGTACAGTTACTCATCCATTGCATATAACACCCAGGGCTCATTATAGTCTGTCCTTTTCCCACTGCTCTGCAGCACCACCTTTGTCTATGTATCAAGTTTCCATTTATGTGGAGGTCATTTTCTAGGACCTCTATTCTCTTCAGTCTATTTGTTTAGTTCTGCCCAATTCTACAATGTTAAAATTACTACAGCTTGAACATATAACTTGATAGAACAAATATTCCTACTTTATCATCACCTCAATCAGTGTCACCACCAGTCTTTCTGATACAATATTTTTTTTGGATTCATAACCAAAGTTCTTAGAGTAAAAGGCAAGGCAAGAAACAGATAAATCCTCTAAGAACTAAAGATGAAGGAATTGCTAAGAATGAACAAATAAATTTGTGAAATAAAAGAGAAAGGTAATTGAAGTTCTAGAAATTAAGAATATAATTGATGAAATTTTTTTTAAAAACCAACAAACTCTGGATGGCTTAAACAATGAAAACCCAGCTGAAAGTAGATGTGGTAAACTGATAGATATATCTAAATAAATCACTTAATGTGCTGCACAGAGACCGAAAAATATATATGAAAAAGAAGGTAAGAGCTAATGAGAGAATGTACTGGTTTAATGTGTATCAATGTAGAATCAAGGGTGCCTGGGTGGCTCAGCTGGTTGAGCATCTACCTTCAGCTCAGGTCATGATCTCCAGGTCCTGGGATTGAACCCCATATTGATCCCCCCAGCTCAGCAGGGAGTCTGCTTTTCCCTCTGCCTCTCCTCCTCTTTATGCTCTCTTTCTGTCTCCTTCTCAAATGAGTAAGAAACCTTAAAAACAAACAAACAGAAAAACATAGAATACAGAGGGAGAGAGAAAATGGAGAATATTTGAAAGAAAATAGCTACAATTTTTCAGGATTTTTAAAAAAGATTTTATTTATTTATTCATGAGAGACACAGAGAGAGGGAGAGGCAGAGACACAGGCTGAGGAAAAAGCAGGCTCCCTGCAGGGAGTCCTGTATGGGACTCAATCCCTAGACTCCAGGATCATGCCCTGCCCCGAAGGCAGGCACTCAACCACTGAGCCACCCAGGCGTCGCCAATTTTTCGGGATTAAAGAGATTTTTAAAGATCCAGGATTTGTGACGTATCACAAACAGAATACACAAAAATCAGTCTGAACCAAAACACATAGTAAAACACATCATAGTAAAACTGGAACACAAAGCTAGAAGAAAAAAAATGACAATTAGACAATAACAAAGTTCTCAATTGTGTTTCTGTGGGAACAGAGATAGTATAATAATATCTTCAAATTGTTGAGGAAAAATTATTGTCAACCTACCTTTAATTTCCAAAACAGAAAATTTCAAGAAAAATTGTGAATTAAAATACCACCAAGAAAGGTCTGCACTCATAATTCTCTAGGATATATTTCAAAAAGAAGAGTAATCTCAGAATAAAGATCTATGTTGCCAGAAAGAATAACGTAATCAAATGGTAAACATATATATGAATAGCCCAATACTTGACCTGTAAGAATCCTACAGGTCAAAATTTAGTAAGCTTTTTACCCTACAGGATTGCTTTAGCTTTTGGCATGTCACCAAGGCAAGTGACTGACAAGAAACAACCTCAGTCATCTTAGGGTTTCTGCCTCAAGGCAGACATCAGGGTTCCCAATGGGCCAAGGCTCAGTTTTCAGATGCAAGCCTTCCTATTGGTACCCACCCTAAAGTACTGTATTCCTCCCATTTGCCTGTGGGTCCTGACTTCTGGCTCTGATTTCAAATCGTACGTGTGTGTGTGTGTGTGTGTGTGTGTGTGTGTGTGTGTGTGTTTTGTTTCATTTTCCTTTTGAGTGTGTGTGTTTGCATGTACGGGTTGGATTTGTGTCTGGGAAGAGATGTGATGGTAACATCACTTGTGTCCTCCTCTACCTCCCATGAGGATATACCAAAATATGTTCTGTCCATTTCTATATTGGAAGAGCACAGCAAGTATCCAGTTGCAAGGACTGCTGGTCACAGATATTTAACAATTTCTTGTCACCTGTGGATAGCAAATGTATCTTTTGTAGTTATGAAGAAAAACAATCAATATCTCTAAAGCAAAGCAAAGTTGAATGGTTTTGTTTCATAGAAGCAGGCCCATTTCATTCTCCTTATCTTTTTTTTTAAAAAAAGATTTTCTTTATTTATTTGAGAGAGAGACTGAGAGAAAGAACACAAGCAGAGGGGAGAGGCAGAAGCAGAGAGAGACGCAGGCGTCCCACTGAGCAGGGAGCCTGATAGGTGGCTCCATCCCAAGATCCCAGAATCCTGAGCTGAGCTGAAGACAGACGCTTAACTGACTGAGCCACCCAGGAGCCCCCTCCTTATCTTTAAATGTCAAAAACGACTTTGCAAACATAAAGAACCTTGGAAATGACAACATATAATGGAAAAGAAAAATGACTATAACACAGTTATAACATAGAAAGCTATAAAGACATAGATTTTCCTGTCTGAATAATTCTCAGGGATTGTTAATTACTCCTTTGGTTGTTTTCCTAATTTTTTTAAAAGTATAAATGACATATAACATTAGTTTCAGGTATGCAATGTAATGATTCGATATTTGTATACATGGTGAAATGATCACCACAATAAGTGAGTTACCATCTGTTACCATAAAGAGTTACAATTTTTTTTTATGATGAAAACTTTCAGGATCTACTCTCTTGATTTCTTTTACTTGAATTCCCTTTAAAGTGTTTATTATGAGGGTAAACCAATACTTTGTGTGTGTGTGAGGGGGTAAGGGCTAGCTCTTTTTTTTTCTCACTTATTCCATGTGCTTTAATTATTCCTTCCTGTTGCTAGTTATCAAATAAAAAGCTCTGTTGAGTATCAGATGTGTCTGTATCATTACAGATTTGTCCATCTTGCAGTTGTAACTTAAAGCTTTACAAATTTTGTAGGCTTTATATGAAGAGTTATACTGCTTCTTAAAAAGAAAGTTTGATTCATTAAAATACATGTGGTTAACAGGTAATACTAACATTCTTTTCCTCTATTTTTAGAATATAATAATTAACCGAACTGCTTTTTGCTTTCCCATTTAAAATCACTACTTCCACATAGAGTTACATTTAGCTTTACTGGACTGTTTCCCTATGGTGTGTTAATTATCATGTATTTTTTCTCCCCAAAATGATAGACTGGAACCATAAATGAATGAACTAAGATCTATGATATTCCAGGAAATTATTACCTATCCTGTTATTTTTTTGTTTAGAAGGCCCTTTTTATGTATTATTGGCTACTATTAATAGAATGCTTTTCAGTATCTTTACTTCACAAGATGCAATGATTTGAGACATATTTATTTGAAGTGGTATTCTAAAGAGTGGAGATATTTTCCTAATATAGTGTGTATTTATTTTTGAGTGAAAACTGGTGAAATATGAGTTATAGATCATTACTTTTTATGAGACAATCTTATTTGACTCCAAAATGACTACTATGTTGTAATTTTTTCATCTGTAGCAAGTTAAAATTTTGTTCGTAGGAAATTCTTGGCTAAAGCCCCTGTCTAGTGGCATGAAAGTTTCTGCTATTACACTTAAAAAGGATAGCATGAGCCTCCTTGCCAAAGCTCTCTTTTAAAGGAGCATTGGCTAAGAAGCTTTGGTTAGGACTTGGCTTTACTTTTTTGTGTTGTGAGTCATAAAAACCACCCTTCCGTTTATAAATTATGACATGTATGTAGTACAAAATCTGCCTTAATCTAAATTTTTCTTTTGTTTTAGTTTGCTTCATTTTGCCATTGATAATTATTTTGTATCATATTTTCTTTTAACAAACTTTAGTTTTAAAGCAGTTTGTTTTTAAGATTTTATTTATTTATTCATGAGAGACAGAGAGAGAGAGAGGCAGAGACATAGGTAGAGGAAGAAGCAGGATCCCTGCAGGGAGCCTGATGTGGGACTCGATCCCGGGATTCCAGGATCACGCCCTGGGCCAAAGGAGGCGCTCAACCGCTGAGCCACCCAGGCGTCCCTTCAAAGCAGTTTTAATGTTCGAAGTAAAACTAAGCAGGAAGTATAGAGAGTTTCCATATATTTATTGTTCTTATACATACACAATCTCCCCCATTATCAAATCCCATGGTACGGTAGTACATTTGTTACAAGTGATGAATCCTTGACATCATTTTCACTCAAAGTTCATAATTTACATTAGGGTTTACTTGTGGTGTACATTCTCTGGGTATTGACTCATTTAATGACATATGTCCACCATTGTAGTATCATCCAGATAGTTTCAGCTATCCTAAAAACCCTCTGTGCTTTATCTATTCATCTTTTCCTCTTTCCTGGCAGCTACTAATCTTTTTGCTGTCTCCATAGTTTGGCATTTTCTAGAAAGTAAGTAAAGTTGGATTCATAAAGTGTGTAGTTATTTTAAATTGGTTTCTTTTCCTCAGTAATGTGTATTTAAAGATTCCTCTGTGTCTTTTCATTGCTTGGAAGCTCACTTATTTTTAGCACTGAATAATATTCTGTAGCCTGGATGTACTCAGTTCATGTATCAAACCACCTGCTTGAGGACATCTTAGTTGTTTACAGGTTTTGAAAATTATGAATAAAGCTGCTATAGACATTTCTGTGATGGTTTCTGAATCCTTGAGTAAATAGCAAGGGCATGATTGCTGGGTCATATGGTAAGAGTGTGTTTAGTAGTGTGAGAAGCTACCAAACTATCTTCCAAAGTGGCTGTATTCATTTGTATTTGCATCAGCAATGAATAAACATTTCTGATGTTCCACATCATTGTCACCATTCGAGGTTGTCAGTTTTCCAAATTTTGCCCAGTCTAATAGTTGTATAGTGATATCTACTGATGTTTTAAATTACAATTCTCTAATGACATATGATGAGTTTTTTTCATATAACCGCTCTCCACCTGTATATCGTCTTTGTGAGATATGTGTCCAGATCTTTTTTTTCAAGTTTTTATTTAACTTCTAGTTTGCTAACATACAGTGTAATATTAGTTTCAAGAGTACAATTTAGTGAATCATCACTTACATACAGTACCCAGTGATTATCACAAGTGCCCTCCTAATACCCATCACTTATTTAGCCCATCCCCTGCCCACCTCCCTTCCAGCAACCCTCAGTTTATTCTCTATAGTTAAGAGTCTTTCTTATGGCTTGCCTCCCTTTTTTCCCCTATGTTCATCTGTTTTTGTTTCTTAAATTCCACATGAGTGCAATCATGTGGTATTTATCTCTGACTTTTTTCACTTAGCATAATACCCTCTAGTTCCATCCACATCATTGCAAGTGGCCAGATTTCATTCCTTTTGATGGCTAAGTAATATTCCATTGTGTGAATCTATCTATCTATCTATCATCTATCTATCATCTCTCCCACATCTTCTTTATCCATTTATATCACTTGATGGACATTTGGGATCTTTTCATATTTTGGCAATTGTTGATAATGCTATTATAAACATTGGGGTACATATGACCTGTCAAATCCGTATTTTTGTAACCTTTGGGTAAATATCTAGTAGTGCAATTGCTAGGTGGCAGGGTTGTTCTATTTTTACGTTTTTGAGGAACTATCATGCTGTTTTTCAGAGTGACTGTACCAGTTTGCATCCCACCAACCGTGTAAGAGGCCTCCCCTTTGTCCCCATCCTCACTGACATTTGTTTTTTCCTGTGGATATCTATTTGGTTCTATGGCCCACTTATTATTGAGAATATTTGTTTTCTTATTGTTGTTTTTGAAACATTGTTTGTATATTTTGGATAACTGCCCTTTATCAGATGTGTCTTTTGTAAGTATATTCTCCCAATGTGTGCTTATCTTCTCATTATCTTGAAACTGTATTTCATAGAACAGAAGTTTTAAATTTTACTGAAGTCCAGTTAATTATCCTTTATTTTCTTTTTGATGGCCATGGGATCTATAGTGATGTCTTCTCTTTCATTTCTAATATTAGTCATTTATATCTTATCTTTTTTTCCCCTTCTTAGTTATATGGGGTATATGGTCTGATTGATTATATTAATTTTTCAAGGGATCAGCTTTTTGTTTTGTTGATTTTCAATTTTATCAGCTTCTGCTTTAAATTTTTCCTCTGATTATATGGATTTAATTTACTCTTTCTAGTTTCCTAAAGTGGAAACTCAGATTATTCATTTTAGAGTTTTCTTCTTTTCCAAAATATGCATTTAATGCTATAAATCTCCCTTAAACATTGCTTTCACTAATCCTATGACTTTACTTTTGGAAGACTATTTGGGGGATATATCGCTTTGATTCTGGAAAATTCATTTGTGAACTAACGTAAAATCTGTTTTCAGTAATTGTAAACTTGCATGTATATATTTACATGATAACTACTGCTGGAAGAAGTGGTACCCAATCATTTTGAATTATGTACATCAAAAATGTTTTAAGACCTGCCTAACTATGACGATACAGGTTTATACTAAAACTTACAAATTAAAGTCACATTCTGGCTTTACACTTGCTCATTACTAATATTTTTACAGGAGTCAGTCTTTTGTTGGAGATAATGGAACCAAATCAGGGAGGGCTTATGCCATTCTTAAAATCATGCAGCCAAATATACAAGGATGTTCATGTGTCAATGGATTTCTTTATGAAGTTTCAAAAGAATCTTCCCCAGAACATTCTGGAATCAACTGCCTAAGTGAATATTATCCTTTTGTAGACCGGTATGTTAATACCAAATTATAGAAAGCATATTTTTACCCTTCTTAAAAACATGGGGAAGAGGAGAACAGAAGCAGTTGCTACTTTTATTTTGGGCACCATACTCTAGATGTACTATCAGGCCAACATTTTTTAAAGGCAAATTGTTGGTACACTGTTTTGTTTTGTTTTTTTTTTTTTTTTTTTTTGCTTTTTTTTTAATTACTTGAAAACTTGGTAGAAACACTGTTTCTTGGGTCTAACTTCAGGTCAATTAAATAAAAGTCTCTGTGGGTGAGGATTTAGGAGCGAGTGTCACATACAAACTTCCTATAATCTCAAAATGTAGTCAGTTGAAGAGCATTGTGTTATAGGATACAGTGTAAAAGCATCAGTCTGTTTAAAACTCAGTTGAATTCCCTGGTCAGTTACTGAGATACTTTTAAAGATTGTCAAAGGTTTGTTTGCCTTTTTGCCCTACAACCAGTGATGTAAGTCTTCTCCCTTGGCCTCTATCCTGCTCTCAAACTTACCCCACCTCGTGTGAGAAATTGACACTACTTTGAAGAAATAGTATATAATCCAAAGCATACTCTGGTTCACAGAGCGTTATGGATCGTAGAGATCCTGTGGTGATTTAATGTGGAATTAATTCAGTAGTTTGTCCAGACTTAAAGAAGTAAGATGCTAATGAGCTAGTTCTGCTCATTTGTTGTATTATTGCTAATTAATTCTGGCAGAGTTGGACAAATGTATATTTATTTTCTAAATTACTGAATTATCCTAAGTGACCTTGGAATCTTTTTTAATAGTAGAATACCCTTTCCTTTGCACCATATATGCTGTGCATGCCTTATGTTATTTCCTATTATAGCAAGGGATGTGCAATGTCTATTTAAGACAACAATACAAAAATAAAAGTAAAATGTCTCACAAGCATAACAGGCATTTCTTGCTGCACAAGTCATAGCTTATCTTCACGGATAAGATATGTGACTGACTAAACAACCAAAGAATATGGTACCAATTTCAATATGAAATTTCTTTTTTTTTTTAAAGATTATTTATTTATTCATGAGAGACACAAAAAGAGAGAGGCAGAGACTTGGGCAGAGGGAGAAGCAGGCTCCATGCAGGGAGCCCGATGGGAGACCCCACCTGAGGCTAAGGCAGATGCACTTAACTGCTGAGCCACCCAGGTGTCCCCAGTATGAAACTTTCAAAACCAAAGTCAGAAAAAAGTTAAAAAACAAAAAAAACAAAAACACCACGATACAAAGTGAATGTTTTATCTCATTAAGAAATGTCTATTTCCTTCCTTAGAGAAAGAAATGATTCTCCTAAGGACCTATTTTAAATCATTAATTTTCTTCATTACTACTTTTCTTTTGCTTGTCTTTTGTCCTCAAATAAGATTTAAAGCTTCTGAAAACTCTTCAGGACTTGTTTCTGTTGTCTGAGAATATTTTTTCAGCAGGTATATTTTCTTCACGTTGAGACATTCCGCTCTTCTATCACCTCTGCTCTAAAGCGAGAGTAAGTGGGCACACAAGAGAAAATATGAATACTGTGCTAATTATGGATCTGTGTATTCTGTGAAGCTGACATTATTCAATAACCTAAAACCTAATGAACTTTTCTCCTGACTGAAACTTTCAATTACTCACTCACTGTTACATTAGTCCTTAAATATTTCAGTTATTGCCACAGCTCATTAGAATGTAAATGAAGATCAAGGGTTGAATTAACACATTCAGGGCCTGATTAAGCCAGGATTAGTTTAGATAGATTTCCTTGCAAATGTCAGTTTCTCCCCTTGCACATTAATAATAGACACCAAATCAAAGCATTCTATTCTTCACAAAATCTTTGTGTTGAGTTTTTAGCAGGGCTAGATGTACACCTACATGGATTCATAACAAGGACAGTTCTGCCCACATCTACTAACAAGAGATCCAAAATGAACATGAATACTGTTCTTGGAATAAAGGCTTTTTAACCTTTGTTTCTTACACTTATTAGTGCTGTCACATGTGCTTCCCAGAATAAGCCAGCCACACTACAATTCACCAGAGAGGGCTTATATGGCAGCACTAGCATTAAGTTCCAGTTGAACTTAATGGACTGGTCAAATCCTTTCACAAGACTAGCCTAGGGATAATTAACTTTTCCAAATAAACATTTAACACTAAAAATAGTATTGTTAATGATTATTTTTTTAAACAAGCGGCCCAAAGTTTTAACATATTTTATAGTTATTAAATATACTACTGATTCTCATGTGACTTCATAGCTTATGTTTTTATGTATAAATATGTAAAAACCATAAAAATCATTAGCTTTCCTTCAGATCCTTGAATTTGTGTAAAAACAACATGGCTCTCAATCCTGGTTCTTTCACATCCCCCTTGGTACTTCCTTTAACTGAGGCTATGAGACCATCTGTGTCTGTCCATTTATTTTCTACATAAAATGCAAACAGAAGACATCCTCCTACTCTTAAAAAGACAACTCATGGGGGAAAATATGGTCATGGCAGGAGGGGGCAGCAGAGATAAATATTTCAATTATCTACACTACTGGAAAAAAAGGAATGATCTAGGTAAAGAAAATCCACAGAGCATCAAACTGTGTTATTTTCATAATTTGTGTCAACTTATAGTATCAATATTTTCAAATAGATGCAAAACAAACAGTCACAGGTTTTTATCTATTTTGTATTCGCTCTTCTCCAGCTTTTCCTTAAGTAGAAATCAAACATCCGAAAATTAGGTAAAAGTTAAAATGTTCAAAAACAAGCAGGGAAAGCAGAAAAGTGAAAAGAAAGAGGACACCTCCATAGTCCCCTTACTTGTATAGTCCCCCCCGCCCTTCGATAAACAGTTGACACTTCACTAAGTTGCCCATCAGGCTCACTGCCACCCATGGTTTTTCAGGGAGGGTGGGGAAGCTAGTTCTTTTTTAGAACTATCTGAAGGATGCAATCTCACTAAGGGTGTAGTAGTCAGCCACAACTCAGGAACAAGTGATGATACTCTCCAAGCAGAATTTATATACCTGGCAAATCACACATGCTGTGTGCGACAAAAGAGGTAAAGGTAGATGCCCTTTATATTGGTTGGTTTCACTAAGAATTCATGTGGTTTTAAGGTTTTCAGAGGATTGCATGGGAGGAGTCAGATGAAGAGGTTCCTGGTTTGACTTCTGGTCCCATTCTTTATTACCCTGATAGGTTTCTCCTTATCTATCGTCCTCATAGGATTACATGACAATTTTTATGGCATGAAGTTAGCCCTGCTTCAGTCTCTCAGTATGAATATTCCCTTTAGATTACTTTAATTAGTTGTATTGGTAATTAATTTGCAATTGCCCTTTTCAGAGACTGTCTGACACAGAGAAGGGCTCAATTAAATATTGATTTTTAATGATTTCATGAGTCATGAGGGACAAGATCATGCAGCTTTATTTCCACTTTGGTTTAACCGAATCAGCTAGGCCTTTGTCAATGGCCGTCATGGTACTGATTGAGAATTTGGGCCTACTTAGACTGCTTGGGCCTCTAGAAACTTTTCCATTAGGTTGAAGAGAAGGGAAGTATCATGGCCTGGGCTATTTCCAGGCTCCTCTGAGCAGAAAAGAATGAATCTCTAGGAAAACTAGAACTTTCGATTGGGGACCTATACTTTAGAAATTAGGGTAAGTGTGAAAAAAAATAATTTAGCATATAGACTATACCACTGAAAATATTTTTCTTCTAGTTATCCTCATTGGAGAGCTCATTTGTTTTAATGGGTTGAAGATTATTAGTTTACAGTAAGTTCCCTTACGTTCAAAATTTTGGGCCTTACCCTTAGAAGAACATAAAAAGATAAGAATCAAGCATCTAAAAAGTGGTAGAGATAATATTTGAGCCCATATGATGATTTGTGAGAGCTGACCTCATACTACACTGTCATAAAAATATACTGGTCATCATATGCCTCAATACTGACATTTTCCCAAAAAGGATATGTTTTGATTATCCATGTTTTTGATAATCAAGTTCTTAATGGGGCATTTCTTGGCAAAATATAGAAAAAAGAGGGAGAAAAAAGTAAACAGTCTATAATTTAATAAAACCCAGATGAATATTAATATTCTTTTTTTAGTCTCTACTTCTACATTTTATATGCAATTAAATCATATAATGAATGATTTTCTACCATACAGTTTCACTAGACAACATATCAAAAACACTTCCAAGGCCATGAGATCCGCATGAGATAATTTTTATTACAATGAGGTATTTTGTTTTCCTGAAATAGTATCAGTACATGTTTATAAAAGATATAAAGCACATATAATAGGAATGCCAATACATATCTTGCACTTACTTTATGTCAGATATAATAATAAATGCTTAATTTATATTATCTAATTCAAAAAAAAACTCTTAAGCTTTCATTTACTGTGTTGCACTGCTTCTAGATAATGTAAATGCATGAATATATAAAAAGTTAAAAGCATTCACTTCCCCAAAATAAATTCTTACATAATTGACTGGAGTACATTTATTTTAGGGGGTGAATTTAATTAACCCTCATTTGTTGATGTATAGGTAGTTTTTACCATATAGTAAATTGGTATGTTGAACAAACTTATGTCTAAAGCTTTGAACATTCCTAATTATATCTTTATGACTGGGCCTCTCAATTTAGGATATACATTATGGGGAATACAGCTATGTGCCAAGACTCTCTCAAAGATATAGGATATATAGATTATGTTTTTGTGAGGTTTAATTTTACTCAAAGATTTAGGACAAGAAATTTGCAACTTAAAAAAATCTCTTCATTCCATTCAAAACATCTTTACTGAATGCCTACTACATCCCAGGAATTATTCTAGAAGCCAGATGTATCAGACACACTATATGTACCTCTCCTACTCTCTTGACTTCATAATAACTCCTGGGTTTCCTTCTTCCTTCTTTCTGTTAGATGCCATCTCTTCTGTGTAATTATAGTCTTTGAAATATTTTTTTTTCTTTTGAAATATGGACAAAGCAAATAAATAAATCTAATATCTCCATATCGTCATTTGCAATCTTGTATTGTGTGGTGAAAGTCTAATGGCACAATGTGCCATTAAGAAATGGGAAATTTGTCTGGACAGAAATATACTTGTGTCATATCTAGAGTACAATCAGAGAGAAAAGGGCAGATTACTCTTTGTGTAATGTCACATGCTTAGTGAGAGGTGCTGGTCAGCTGGATTAAACAAACTATGCCATTTAGACTCATCAGTAAATTCTAAAAAAGGGCCAAGTAGCTAGCTTTGTAAGTCATTGAACTTGTCACTGTGCAAACAGTATTTTTAAAAATTTTGATTACAGGAAATTAAACAGTGACACTCATGAATGCATTCAAATCATGTCACAATTATACTCAATCAAATGTTATTTACAAACACCACTAAATTATGCCTCGTTCCATTTCTCAACTCAGTGAGTTCCCAGATATCATAAAATTACAAAATTTCTAGTTTGTGTATTTTGATGCTATTCTTCATTTACTTTTAAAATTATTTAATTGAAGTATAAAATGCATACAAAAAATGCAAACACATTAGTGTAGAGCTCAATGAATCTCCAAAAATGGAAAGCAAGCATGTAATAGGTACCTAGATCAAGAAACAGAGTATTTGGCAAACTAAACTCAAGCAAAAGTACTTCATTGCTTGCAAAATCCCCTTCTGTCAGGAACTCACCAGAACAAACCATTCCCTGGTCCCAGTTGGAGAAATGGCTGCCCATGCTCCAAGTGTTTGTCTCCATTCTGGTATTTTAGACTGTCTAGATGGAGTTATTTTCTAGTTCTCTGATACTCATAAAAAATATATTTACCTCAGTTTTCCAGTTGTTGACATTGGGATTGTTGGCCTGCCACAGACTACTATACTCTACCTGGTATAATAAACCCTCACTCATCATTTTCCAAAAAATTACACTCCAGTTGTAACCTACCATATTTTATGCATAGTAAGTAAAATCAATTTAAAAGTTGTCAGAGAGTCAAATATGCACTTTATTACTGAAGTGAGAGTAAACATTGTGTATCTTTGGAAAGAAAAATTGTACTAATTATGTGAGGCTGTAAACACAATATATATCTTTAATCAAATTATGAACATTTTGAAGAAAAATAAATTTTTAAGTGACAAATGGTTTGATTTGAGTCTAGGTCTAACAATCACAATAAAATAATGAATTAAAAAATACCAAATGCCTTATTCCCTTTTCCCCTAGAATTACTGTGCTAGAAAGGCTTTCATAAGAGAAACACATATTCAGGTACATATAGTAGTTATATGTAAACTATCTTGAATCAGAAAGTGAAAATTAAGTTAACACTGAAATATACTCTCTTAAAGAACATTTTAATGATCTAAAAATACACACAACCATCTGATTGAAAGAATGATATTAACTTCAGCTGGATCAAGGAAAAGATGTTAGTGTTTTGGCAAATTAATTTGTTTTGTTTCCTAAACCTATACTCATCACATGCTTGTAAACATTTGGGTATAAAGTAATTATCTAAAAATTTTAACAAAAACTTTTTTGTAAGCAAAGTTTTTGTTTTTTTTTTAAATTTTTTTTAAAATTTTTATTCATTTATGATAGTCACACAGAGAGAGAGGCAGAGACACAGGCAGAGGGAGAAGCAGGCTCCATGCACCGGGAGCCCGACGTGGGACTCGATCCCGGGTCTCCAGGATCGCGCCCTGGGCCAAAGGCAGGCGCCAAACCACTGCGCCACCCAGGGATCCCAAAGTTTTTGTTTAAGACAGAAGAAGTATAAAAGTACAGACAAATATTTTTAGAGGCACGATTTTAGCAGTCAATTTAGTAATGAACGCTTTCTATGAAATAGATAAAATATTGAATAGAACAGAGAAAGCATTGAGCAGAGTTCAATTTAGAGTCACTTTTCTTTTATAAAATACCTACATTAGTACCCGTTTTGGCCAACTGAAAGAAATCTAAAGAAGAATTTTGCTTTTGCCAAAAAAGTAAAATAGCGTTCAGTATTTGTTTTGCAGCAAGCTGAATATCTGGTACTTACTGGGAAATGGAGAAAGTAATAATTTGGATTAAAGTATAATAAATTGAAGATGCATAAAATGATCTCACAAGATTTTTGTAAGATAACTCTCACAAGAATTTTAAAAATCTATAAATAGCAATATAACAGGGAGAAAAAAATACAACAAGAAAAAATGCTTTTTTAAAATCCAAAAGCAAACAAGGATGGGAATGCAAACTGGTGCAGACACTCTGGAGAGCAGCTTGGTGGTTTCTCAAAAAGTTAAAAATAGGACTACCCTACAATCCAGCAATTGCATTCCTAGGTATATACCCAAAGGACACAGATTCAAAAGGGCACACACACCCCAGGGTTTATAACAGCATTATCGACAATGGCCCAACTATGGAGAGAGCCCAAATGTGCATTGACTGATGAGTGAACATCTTCCCTGTTGCATATATATAATGGGATATTACTCGCCCATCATAAAGAATGAAATCCTGCCATTTGCAATGACATGGATGGAGCTAGAATGTATTATGCTAAGTGAAATAAGTCAGAGAAAGACAAATACCATATAATCTCACTCATATGTGGAATTTAAGACAGAAAACAGATGAACATATGGGAAGGGGGAAAAGACAAAAAAGAGAGAGAAACAAGCCATAAGAGACTCTTAACATTAAAGAACCAATTGAGAGTTGATGGAGGAAGGTGGGTGATGGACGGTCTAGATGGGTGAGGGGTATTAAGGAGGGTACTTGATGTGATGAGCACTGGGTGTTGCATGTAAGTGATGAATCACTGAATTCTACTCCAGCAACCCATATTGCTCTATATACTGACTAACTAAAATTTAAATAAAAACTAAAAACCTTGAGGCGCCAGGATGGCTCAGTCTGTTATATGTCCAACTCTTGATTTTGGTTCAGGTCACGATCTCAGTGTCGTGAGATCAAGTCCTTCTTTGAATGTGGAGCGTGCTTGAATTTCTCTCTCTTTCTCAATCTCTCTCTCTCTTCTCTCCTTCTGTCCCTCCCCCACCCCTGCTCATGGTCTCGCTAAAAGACTGCGCAACCATCGACACACACCACACACCCATATAACCCCTCCCCCCTTTTAACCTCCCCCCTCCCCCAACCCACCTCCTCCGCCCCCTTGCCCCTACCCCCCCCCCCGTTCCCAGCACACCCAATCCTCCACCCCAGTATCCCCACCACATCTAACAAACCCAGACCCATACCCACCTCACACCCCCCACCCGCAACGCCCCCAACAGCAATCATTCCCATTTACCCCCATCCCCAGACACAAATTCATAAATACTACCAAAGCCACCAAACCCATACCATATCACTCTGCCCCTAAAGCCCCACCCCTTCAACAACCTTCTACCCTCCCCACAACCCCACCCCCCCCCCCATAGCCCTAACCACACCCCAACACATGCCCCCATTCAATAAAACTTCCCAGACTCGCCCCGACGACGCCAACCTCGCACCAAAACCGCTATCCTTCCCAGACCTTAAGCATATACAAACCAAAACAAACCCACAAAATCTATCGAAACCCATAGACCACTCTACAAAACCCTCAAAACCACAAAATCCAGAGATACTACCACAAGAACAACCGCACAAAATAACGGCCCAACAACGCAAAATCCCGACCCCAGCCACCAAAAAGTCCAACTCCCTCAAGACAAAATAAAAATAAGTAAATGCTTTAAATACAGTGATTAACAGAATCAAATGTGTTTATATGTATATATAAATATGCTTGTATGTGTGTAGAGATACAGATATACAGACTTATATGGATTTCTATATCTAGGTAGATAGATAAATAGATGGCTATAGATGGAAGTAGATTTAGATATATCCACTGGCTGAAGAATTTAGTACTAAACAAGTACACTTTGGATTATTTATCAAAATTAACTACATATTGGCCACATAAGCAAGCTTAAACAAAATTCAAAGAACTGAAATAATATACAGTATAATCTCTGAAAACACTGGAATATTTATAACATCATATGAGTTGAAAATTGCACCCTAGAAATGGGTGCAATTTTTATTCAGCATAAAAATGAATGGTGCTGAATAATACAAACATGACACAAAACTATGTGATAGGTGCATCCAAATCTGCTTATGATAAAATTTAGAGGCTTAAATATTAGAAGAATAGTGGGAAAAAATTAGTTGTCTAGTGTTCATTTCAAGAAATTAGAAATGTTATCCATCTTCATAAATTTGACAGAACTAGAAGAGAAAGGAGCAAGTCTAATATTATAGTAAGAAATTATATGGACATTTTACAATTCTGAAAGAAGCAGATGGCAAAAACATAAACAAAACAAAACCCAAAAGCCAAGAAATACCATAGAAGGTCTAAAATACAATTAACAAATTTGACCAAAGGAGCATATCTAGACTACTATAAGAGTTCAGATATGCATATTGATGATGCCCCGTCTCATAAAGTTTCAGAGCACTAAAATCATTAAGAGTCTGCTATCTTTCCAGAGAGGAAAGAAATTAGAAATCAACCAGAAGAAAACTAGAAAGTCCTAACTACTTGGAAATTAAGTATTTACAATTCTAAATAGTACATGATTCAAAGAAAAATAATAGTGGAAATGAGAAAATATTTACTCTAGGACATGGAAAACATTTCAAAACGTGTAGGATATTGCCAAAATATTAGTTAGCTTTACTTAGCCTTAAGTCCCTATATATAAGATATAAGAAAATATGAAAATTAATGATATAAATTTTCATCTCAAGATGCTAGAAAAAAAATTGGAACCTGAAGAAAGTGGTTGGAAGAGAATAGTAAAGATAAAAGCAGAAATCAATGAAACAGCAAACAAATGGACAGTAAGGAAAACACTAAAGCCAAAATTTAATTTTTTTAATTCAATTAGAACTTTAAAGGTTTAACAAAGTCAATAAATCACTGAAAGACTAAGAAAAAGAACAAAAACACAAACTGCTAATATCAGAAATAAAAATGTGATAGCACTACAGATTTTACAGAGATTAGAAACATAATAGGATAAAAAATCTTACACGGGTACCTCCTGCTTTTTGAAAGTTCGTATTATGCCATTTTGCTTTCATGAAAGACCTACATTAGTGCTTGTTTTGGCTAATTGAAAGAAATCCAAAGATTTTTACCTTTGCAAAAAATCACAAAGCAAAAATAGCATCCAGCAGTTATTTTGCAGTGAGCTGTTACAGAGGCAGTGCACACTGAGCAGTGACAGTGGTACTGCCAAGCTTCTCCCCCAGAAACTGCACTCAGTATCTTAAGCATCAATCTGCCATAGCTTTGAATTGGGTCTGTGGGCCTCTATTCTTATCTTGATTTATTTCATGCATCTATCAGCAAGATGTGTCATCAGGTATCAGAAAAGCAGAAAAGATGATGGATCTGGGAATGCTTTAAAGTTTTTCTATATAAATTAGTGGTAATTGCTTTTTTAAATGCCATTTTAGCTTACAAAAGATTTCACAGCAACACTCTACCTTCAGATAGCTTCAAATTATTATGAGACTATATCTTAAATGTCCTCACTACAAAAGAGAAAGGATAATTACGTGATGTAGTAGGGGTTTTATATTGCAATATATAAATGTATCAGATTAATTGCAATCATATTGCAATATATAAATTAACACATGGAACATCTTCAGTTTACTCAATGTGGTATGTTGATTACATCTCAATATTAAAAATCCACATTGTTTGGTTGCTCTTAACTGTCATCTATATTGAAAAACTACTGTAGTTAAGAAAGCACCAGAGGTCAAATATAACAATGTAGCAAAATATCACAAAAACATATATATACATCAGAATTGGGATACTTTTTTTTTTAAGAATTGGGATTCCTGATCAATTGTGGAGGGTGGAATTATCCAACAGGCTGTACTGGAAAAAATAGTTATCATAAAAAAGAAAATATAATTTTATACTTTCTTGAAACCATACATAAAAATCTATTCTAGATAGATTAAAAAATTCAATTTGAAAGATAATACCTACAAATATTTAGGAGATATAACAAATACCTTTATGCCTTAGAGGTAAAAAAGGAGTTCTTCACACTCAAATAGGGCAAATCACAAAGAAGTGACTGATTAATTAGATTAAAATTAAAACTGTTGGGGTGCCTGGGTGACTCAATCAGTTAAGCATCTGACTCTTGGTTTCAGCTCAGGTTGTGATCTCAGGGCCACGGGACTGAGCCCTGCCTCAGGCTCCATGCTCAGTGGGAAGTCTATTTCTCTCTCTCTCCCTCTCCCTCTGCCCCTTACCCTGCTCTCTCGCGCGCGCGCAAATAAATAAATAGACAAATCTTTTATAAGATGTCTAAAATTAAGAACCATTTATCTAATGTTGCCATAAAGAAAGCTACAAGATAAACCAAAAACAGGGAGAAAAGATTTGAAAACATAATATAAACATAATCTTTATAGAGTCTGTATAACTTTCTATAAGTCAGCAATAAAGAAAATTCAGTAGAAAAATAAGAAAAATAAAATATATAAACAAGTATTACCTTGAAGAGCAAACGTGACTGACAAGTATATATAAAGATAGTCTCCTTCATAATAAAAAGTTCATATTAAAACCACAATGAAATTGTTATGGTCATTAAATTGGCAAACATTTTCAAGTCTTATTGTATAGGTGTTCAGAAATGTATCCAGTATTTTGCTGTCTCTTTGCCACAGACATTTTTTTCAGTTTTATTTAAATTCCAGTTAGTTAACGTACAGTGTGATATTAGTTTCAGGTATACAATATAGTAATTGAACAATTTCATATATCACCCGATGCTCATCACAAGTGCATCCCTTCATCCTCATCCCCTATTTCACCCATCCCCTCGTGCTCCTCTCCTCTGGTAACCATCACTTTGCTCTCTATAGTTGAGTCTATTTCTTGGTTTGCCTCTCTCTCTCTTTCCCCCACTTTGCTCATTTGTATTGTTTCTTAAACTCCACATGTGAATGAAAATGTATGGTATTGGTCTTTCTGACTTATTTCTTCCATAGACATCTTTGCTGCAAAAATTTTCCCGGCAAACATTTTTCACTGTATAACTAATTGGCCATTAGGTAATTTTTCCATAAAAAAATAACTGATAGTTTGGTTTCATTTCATTTTTCCATTGACAGATTCCCACTCTTATATGCTATGAATCTTAGCTGGCCCTTATAATGATCTACATAAAATCTATATAAATCTGTATAAGTTTATATAAATCTTAGTCAATGATCTATATAGTGATGAATAGGCATGGTAGTCTTAAAACAGTGGGTGATAACAACTCTGCATATTGACTTGATAGAAAATACGGTGGTGAAACTTACTGGATGTGTGAAATGAGCAAGTATTAGGCCAGATTGCACACTATACTGTACTAGAAAATAACAGACATGGGACAATATGGCAACAGTATGGAAGGCTTTCAAAATGCAATACAAACCTTGGTTACAAATATACATCCTAATATGTGGAAATCTAAAACTTCTTTTAAGGAAGAAAGAAATTACTAATAAATTTTATTAATTTTTAGTGTTTTATTATATCCTTTTAAAGGTCCCTCTTTTATTTTTAGTGATTTTATATTTGATAGCAAAATTGCCTTACAGCCAATTAGTTATGTGGTAGAAATGTGCACAGACAAAATGTTTGCAACAAAAATATCTATGGCAAAGATGTTGATGGTGAAACTACCTAGAACCTTTCAGAAAGATGTATTTTTAGTTGTTTGGATCAGAGGCAACTATCATATGCTGCAAATGGGAGTGGAAATTGGTTCAAACTGCTTTGAAAACCCTATTTGATTTCATTTTATAAAACTGAATATGTGTCCATGCTATAGCCTTTGATTTCAAAGATGTGTACCTTAACGAATATCTTGCATAAGCACATTACATAACTTATAAAATAATAATTCTAGCACAGTTGCTTATATACATGTTAAAATAATTTCAAATATTAAAAGAAAAATGAAAATGTGATGTAATCATAAAACATAACTATAAAAGAATGAAAAGGAATGAACTAATATACTGATGAGAAAATAGTAAGTTCCTAAAGGTTCCTAAAGGGTACCAATTATGTATAATCTAAAAACATGCAAAATTACAATCTATGTTTTAGAAATGCATGAGTACAACAAATGTATGAAAGAGTTAATGCAGTTGACACAGGTACCATCAGAGTATTCACCAATGTGAGCAATGTTGATTTCTTGAACTCTGTGGTTGATAAATGGGTATTATATTATTCTGAAATATTTTATAGTACATTTTATGTCTAAAATATTTTATATTTTAAAGTAAGTTTAAGACAAAATTAGGCAAGTCTACTTCTGAAGCTAAGTTTTAAAAACTACATTATTTCTTAGACTCTTAGGTATCAACTGAACACTGGATATTCATGATCTAATCAGGACAGTGGGGAGGAAAAGGCCATCACACCACTTCTTTATGAGCAATATAAAATAATTACTTGGATAAACACCAATCAATCTGATGACTAACACCAACTATTAAATTTTTGGAAAGAACCCAACTTCCTCATGCACATCTTCAAAAAGTGAGAGAGGGAGGAAGAAGAGGGAAAGAATTAGAGTAGAAGGCAAGAGACAGATCTTTGAGACTCTGATCGAGAAAATAGACAAAAAACGTTAGGAATAGAGATGCTTGGGTGGCTCAGTCAGTTAAGCATCAGACTCTTGATTTTGGCTCAGATC
The DNA here is from genome assembly GCF_905146905.1 of Nyctereutes procyonoides. Classification (NCBI taxonomy): domain Eukaryota; kingdom Metazoa; phylum Chordata; class Mammalia; order Carnivora; family Canidae; genus Nyctereutes; species Nyctereutes procyonoides. The sequence goes on from NW_026575146.1 coordinate 26,094,311, forward strand.
ATGATCTCAGGATTGTGAGATCAAGCCTCATATGGGGCTCTGGGCTCTGAGTGGAGTCTGCTTGTCCATCTCTCTCTGCTCCCCACTGCCCCGCAGCCCTGTGCAACTTCAGTGTGCTCTCTCTTATTTTCAAATGAATAAATAAATAAAATCCTTTAAAAAGTACGGAATTCCTGGGTGGCTCAGAAGTTTAATGCCTGCCTTCAGCCCGGGGGTATGATCCTAGAGTCCTGGATCGAGTCCCACATTGGGCTCCCTGCAAGGAGCCTACTTCTCCTGCCTGTGTTTCTGCCTCTCTCTCTCTCTCTCTCTCTCTCTCTCTCTCTCTGTGTGTGTGTCTCTCATGAATAAATAAATAAAATCTTAAAAAAAAACTTAAAAAAAGCATTAGGAATAGAATGCTGCTGCAATGATATACATAAATATATAGAAATCATTTATATATTAATACAAATTAATATATAAATATAAATTATTAGAAGAGAATGTTATAAGATACTGTATACCAGCAACTTCAAAAATCTGATAAAAGTTAACTTTTAATAAAATATGCTGATTGACTTGATTCTAGAGATGGGACACATGAACAAACAAATGATAAAGTATTGAAAAAGAGAAGTGACTATTTTCCTTCTTCCTCTATTCTTACATAAAAAATTAATCAAACTCTGATTGTTTTAGATTAAATTCCCACAGATCTTTAAGGTAAATACACTTTCTCTGACAACTGACTTGTCTAGTGTATGGAAAAGTACAAGACCTTCTGAGTATGTTTTATGTATCCACTTACACAAAATTAGGCTAGGACAATATATTGCTTATTTTTTTTCATCATGATAAGTATACTCTTTAATCCCCATCCCCTATTTCCCTCATTCTCCCAACCAGCTCCCCTCTGGTAACCATCTGTTTTTTCTCTATAGTTAAGAGTCTGTTTCTTGGTTTATCTCTTTTTTTCCCCTTTGTTTCTTAAATTCTACATATGAGTGACATGGTATGGTATTTGTCTTTCTCTGACTGACTTGTTTTGCTTAGCATAATACTCTCTAGCTCTATCTGTGTTGTTGCAAATGGCAAGATTTCATTCTATGGCTGAATAATATCGCATATTATGGATATATATTATAATATATATAATATATATATAATATTATATATATTTATATTCTTTATCCATTCATCTATCAATTAACCTTTGAGCTGTTTCCATAGTTTGGCTATTATAAATAATGTTGCAACAGACATAGGGGTACATGTATCCTTTTGAATTAGCATTTTTATATTTTTTGGATAAATACCTGCTAGTATGATTACTGAATGATATGATAGTTCTATCTTTAAGGGTTCATAGCCACCACTGCTGCGGTTGTAACCACCGCCACCGCCCCGGCCGCGGACCCCACGGTCTTGCTGGCCTCCCCCGTAGCCACCGCCACCACCACTCTGGTCCTGATTGCCATAACCGCCGCCGCCACCACTCATGGAGGACTGATCTTGGCCATAGTTACCTCCACCACCCCCTCCGCCACCACCTCCACTGCTACTGTTGTACTGGTTCTGCTGTCCATAGCCTTGAGGGGGATTATAGGAGCTTTGCTGCTGTCCATAGCCTTGCTGCTGTCCACTATAGCCAGACTGTTGGCCATAGCCCCCACTCTGGGGCTGCCCGTAGCCGCTGCTCTGAGAACCACTACCATAACTTCCCGAGGTGCTGCTAGGAGCTGGCTGCTGGCCATAGCCAGGATAAGAGGACTGTTGCCCATAAGATGACTGAGAACTCTGGCCACTGCCATAGCCACCAGTTGAGCCATATCCCTGGGGAGTTGACTGAGTGCCATAGCTGTTCTGGGTCTGTCCATAAGAAGAACCATAGCTGCTCTGGCCGTAGCCCGAAGTGTCTGCTGACTGACCGTAACCACTGTAACTCTGCTGTCCATAGGGCTGATTGCTCTGCTGGGAATAGCCCTGCCCAGGCTGGGTGGGGTAGGCCCCATAGCTTTGGGTTGCTTGTTGGGTATAGTCGTTGGAGGCCATGTCCGCGCACGCCTCTATCTTTAATTTTTGAAGGAACCTCTATACTGTCCTCGACAGTAGTTGCACCAGTTTGCATTTCCATCAACAGTGCAAGGGAGTTCTCTTTTCTCCACATCTAGCACCTATTATTTCTAGTATTGTTGATTTTAGCCATTCTGACACGTGTGAGGTGATATTTCATTGTAGTTTTGATTTGTATTTCCCTGATGATCAGTAATGTTGAGCATCTTGGCCATCTATTTGTCTTCTTTGGAGAAATGTCTATTCATGTCTTCTGCCCATTTTAAATTGGATTATATGCTTTTTGAGTTTTAACTTATATTTATTTTTACATAGTTTGGATGCTAACCCTTTATCAGATATGTCATTTTCAAATATAGTCTCCCATTCAGTAGGTTGCCTTTTACTTTAGTTTTTTTTTTTTAGATTTTATTTATTTATTTATTTGAGAGAGAGAGAGAGAGAGAACACAAGCAGGGAGGAGGGGCAGAGGGAGAGGGAAAAGCAAACCCCCAGCTGAGCAGGGAGTCTGATGTGGGGCTGGATCCCAGGACTCTGAGATCATGACCTGAGCTAAAAACACACTGAACTAACTGAGCCACACAGGTGCCCCGGTTGCCTTTTAGTTTTATTGATTATTTCCTTTACTGTGCAGAAACTTTTTATTTTGACAAAGTCTCAATAGTTTATTTTTGCTTTTATTTCCCTTGCCTCAAGAGACATATCTAGAAAATTATTGCAATGGCCAATGGCAGAGAAATTACTGCCTAAGTTCTCTTCTAGGATTTTTATGACTTCAAGTCTCACATTTAGGTTTTTAATCCATTTGGGTTTTATTTTGGGGTATGGTGAAAGAAAGTGGTCTAGTTTCATTCTTTTGCATGCAGCTGTCCAGTTTCCACGCCATTTGTTGAAGAGACTGTCTTTTTTCCATTGTATATTCATTTCGCCTTTGTTGAAGATTAATTGACCATGTAATTTAGGGTTTGTTTCTGGGTTTTCTATTCTATATCATTAATCTATGTGTCTATTTTTATGCCAGAGCCATTCTGTTTAAATTACTACCACTTTGTAATATAACTTGAAATCTGGAGTGATACCTCTAGTTTTGTTTTTCTTTAAGATTGCTTTGGCTATTCAAGGTCTTTTGTGGTTCCATACAAATTTTAGGGTTGTTTGTTCTAGTTCTGTGAAAAATGCTGTTGGTATTTTGAAAGAGATTGCATTAAATGTGTAGATTGCTTTGGGTAGTACAGACATTTTAACAATATTTGTTCTTTCAACTCATGAGCACAAAATGTCTTTCCAATTCTCTGTGTTGTCTTGAATTTCTTTCATCAGCATTTTATTGTTTTCAGACCACAGTCTCACTTCTTTGGTTAGATTTATTCCTAGATATTTTATTGGTTTTGGTGCAATTGTAAATGGGATTATTTTCTTAATTTCACTTTCTTCTGCCTTATTATGAGTGTATAGGAATTCATCAGATTTCTATACATTGATTTTTGTATCCTTGATCTTACTGAATTCATTTATCAGTTCTAGTAGTTTTTTTTTGGTGGAGTCTTTTGGGTTTTTTTTTACATATAGTGTCATGTCATCTGCAAATAGTGAGAGTTTTACTTCTTCCTTGTTAATTTGGATGTCTTTTATTTCTTATGTTGTCTTATTTCTGTAGCTAAGACTTCCATAATATGTTGAATAACAGTGGTGAGAGCGGACATCCTTGTCTTGTTCCTCACCTTAGAGGAAAAGCTGTTTTTCACCATTAAGTATGATGTTGCCTGTGGATTTTTCATTTATGGCCTTTACTGTGTTGCTTATGTTTCCTCTAGATCTACTTTGCAGAAGGAATTTTATCATGAATGGACATTGTATTTTGTTGATTGCTCTTTCTGCATCTATTGAAATGATCATATGGTTCTTATCCTTTCTCTTATCGATGTGATGTATCATGTTCACTGACCAACCATTGCATCCCAGGAATAAATCCCACTTGATCATAGTGTATCATTTTTTTAAATGTATTTGATCACCCAAACAAAAATCAATAAGGAAACAGTGGATTTGAATTACACATTGAACCAGATGAATTTTTCAGAACATCCCAAAACAGAATACACATTCTTTTCAAATGCACATGGAACATTCTCCAGAATACATGATATATTAGGCCACAAAACAAGTCTCAACAAATTCAGGAAAATCAAAGTCATGCCATATGTCTTTTCTGACCACTACACTATGAAACTAGAAATCAACCACAGGAAAAAATCTGGAAAGACCACAAATACATGCAGGTTAAATAACATGCTACTAAACAATAAATGGGTCAGCCAAAATCAAAGAAGAAATTAAAAATTATATGGAAAGAAATGAAAATCAAGACACAACTGTCCAAAAATTTTTAGGTGTGTCAAAAGTAGTTCTAAGAGAGTTTATAAAAATACAGACTTACCTTAAGAAGCAAGAAAAATCTTAAACAACCTAACTTGCACCTAAGGGATTTAGAAAAACAAGAACAAATAAAACCCAAATCTAACAAAAGGAAGGAAATAATAAAGATTAGAGCAGAAATAAATGATGTATGAAACTAAAACAAAACAACAACAACAAAACAGTCAATGAGCAGATCAATGAAACCAGGAGCTGGTTCTTGGAAAAAATTAATAAAATTGATAGACCTCGAGCCAGTCATTAGCAGGATAAGCACATTATATTTAGGATATACACCGTGCTTATTTATATCTTTTTTCAATGCAAAATTAATTAAATCTTAAGAAGTATATTGATATTCAGGTACTCACAATCTGTTTTCTCACATTCTGTTTAGTGAGTACTGGTCACATGACTTCACCTAATTTTGGTGAAGAGAGGAGCTGAGAAAGGTAGTGCATGGCTGAAAAGTCATTTCCCAGCAATCATTTCTACTCCTAGGAAGGAGCCCATAAATGTTTTGGTGGAACTGTAGCTATGTATTACACCAAACATTAGAAACGGGCAATCCATAGTCTTGACCATGGTGATTTCAGAGATGGACAAGTGACTGAAATGGATTAGCCAGGATTTGAGCTGACAGTGCTGGGATAATTCTTGCTCAAGCTGCTGAGTAAAATCTTGGGGATCATACTAGTGAAGGTTCATGTGACCAGAAGAGAAAATGCTGTCTGAAAATGGAGCCAACCCAATTGAAGGGAAAAAAACAGTCAGGAGACATCCTGATTTTAAATGTTAGTTAAACTCTGAATCAAGCCTCATCTGGAAAACATAGTATTAGTCCTGGGGTGTTTAATTATGTGAACTAATTAATTTGATATTTTGCTTAACTTGATTTGGTTGAGTGTTCACTTATTTGCAGCTAACCATGTTCTTATATAAAAATTAATAAAAGAGTTCATTAATGTGACCAGTTAACATATAGCTTTTGAGAAAACAACAGCCAATTTGTAAGAGCAGTGGGAAAAGAAACCCTATTAACACTCATAAAAAATCTATTAATAAGGAATGAGCAAAGCATATGATATATATTAAAATGTATATTTAAAGGCCTGGATTCAGCTTTAATAAATTTATCATTTAGTGAGAGTTTGGAAGATCTGAATCATAAATTAGCATGGATGAGAGTATTTGTATTAGAGAATCATTCTTCAACTTTTCCCCCAGGTTTTAACATTACTGGTTTTTCTCTTTTATGGGGATAATTCCATTCTCTATGTTTTCCTAGCAAATGATCCACTTTATGGAGGTTTTCAAATTCATGAGTACAGTGTCTCACTTTGTCTTTTCTCATAATTACTATGCTGTGCTGTCTTCCATAACTGCAGGAATAGCTCCTGTTTGTTCCTAATGTTTGTACTTTTGTTTTTCCATCTTTCCCGATTAGCCATATTAGATGTTTATAGAGTGGTTCTGACCCCCTTGTTTAACTCAGAGGAAGTAGAGACTGATTGGGTTGCAGAATAAACGTTGTTTATAAATAATGTGATGCTCAATTGCTTTCAGCATGGGAGCCTGGTATTAGCTTTGGCCAAGCCTGAATCAGGAAACAAAACAAAACAAAACAAAACCTTTATGCAACCATTCTTATTAATGCAAACACCAGTCTATCACTGTATTATTTCTCAATTCTATCTTCCCTACTTACCAAAATCAACATTCTCCGGTCTTTGCCTTTAAGTATTTTTTGTTAGCATATGTTAAACAGCATTATCCTGATACATTTATTCTTCCCATAAATTTTAGCAACCTCAATAATATTTAAAGGTCATTCACAATATCTTAATGTTCAGCATGTGTGAACCAAAAAATGTAAGGAATATCAACTTCATATTCCAAACAGGTAATATATTTTCCAAACAAGTGCCTATCATGAGATTCACAGAAAGAAAGGAAGGAAGGAAAACAAAGAGGGAGGAAAAGAGGTAAGGAAGGAGAGAAACAGCAGACAGACAAGCAGGAAGTCTTTTAAAGTAATTCATTTAAATTAAAGATTAAACCCCTGCCCTTCAGCTTCCTGAAGATATGTGGGTTGTGGTCAGGTGAAGGAAATGAGTTTAAATATTTCTAATTCAATTGAATTTGCTTCACTTATTTTGACAATTAGTTTCCCTTAATGTGAACAATAAGTGTCTCACATTAAGCCTCATTAGTATTTGGGTATTCCCATAAGCGATACTCATAGTATTCGAATAACCACCACAGCACGGACAGCAGTCAGAGCAGATGCTGGCAATGAGCAATCGGTAGTCTGTGCTGTTTCACACTGGCTGAAAAATCAGCTTGGGTGTTCATCAAAACATGAGAAGGACAACCACGAGCCCACTGAACTCTTCACTGTATACATCTGGTTTTATGTTTTCTAAGTCAGTATTTTTGTTTATACTTGCCTATATTTTCTGTTTTCCTTTGCTCATTATCCAGGCAGTTTGACTGGATAGACTTTTCTTTTACAGTTTGTTTTATTGTACAATCTTTGATGGATAATAATAAAGCCTTTTCTTCTGAATTCAACATTAATGCCACGTTTGAAATACGTTATTATAATTTTTACTCTTAATTGGCTATGAAATGCAATGCTGTCATCCTCTCTGACCCAAGTTTTAAGATATTAGTGTTTTTAAAATTTATAAATATTTGTAGTTTTTTTAGTTGGGCCAATATTATTAATTTCTTCTTTTATGGCATTAGCATCAAAGAGAACATTCTGCACATTTTTATTTTGAGATATTAATTTTTATCTCATAATACAATAAATCTTGCACTACTCCATGGTCCATGTGATTTGAAGAGTGCAATGTGATATGAAAATATACATTGCAAGTTGCCCCAAAATATCCTTTCTCCCTTTTTTTCTTATTGACATAAAAAAAAATGTTTGCAGTGGTTAAGTACCCAACTCAGAATATGCCACTTCATAGACTCTGCAGTTTGGAGCAAGTCTTGTGAGCCATTTCTGGAGAATAAACAGAAATTGGGTCTGAGTTTGAGTCCTAATGACAATAATATCTGCTATTTTATGAGATATGAATAGCCAACAATATGACTTCTTGAATGTGAGATGAGGATTTCTTTATTTCCTTAAGCCACTGTTTCTTTAGAAAAATAGTATGACTCTGTTTATCAGAGGTTGGAAAACCTTTTATGTAAAGAGCTGGAGATGAAATATTTTAGGTTGGGTCCATATGGTCTCTATTACAACTACTCTACTCTGTAAATGAATAGCTTGAAGTGTATAGGTGTGCCTTAGGTATACTTTATCTACAAAATTTATGGTGGATCATATCTAAGCATTGTGATGATTCTCTTTCTCTTATTTTCAATTTTATTTGTTAAATCTTGAGATGGATTATATAGATTTTCCCAATATTACTGTTTCTCTCAATTTTTTCTTATTTCTATTTTTTAAATTTTATTTTAAAGATCTATTTTTATTTATTTTAGAGAAGGAAGAGGGGCAGGGGGAAAAGGAGAGAGTCTCAAGCAGACTCTGTCAAGCAGACTCCCTGATGCAGAGCTGGATGTGGGGTAGGCCTCACAATTCTGAAATCACCACCTAAGCTGAAACCAAGAGATGGACACTCAACTGATTGTGCACTCAGGCAATTAAACAAAATTGTTTTTCTAGTGATTAGAACTTTTAAGATTTATTTCCTTAGTAACTTTCAAATATACAAGGCAGGATTATTAACTATAGTCAGAATGCCATTTCTTATGTCCCCCGGACTTATTTATTAACTGGAAGTTTGTGCAGTTTGACCTTTTTTCCCATTTCACTCAACCCCCCAATCCTTGCTTCTGGGAACTACCAATTTGTTCTCTCTCAGTATTTATGAGCTTTTAAAGTTTTTTTTTTCATTCTACATATAAGCAAGATCATATGATATCTTTTTCTCTCTTACTTATTTCACTTAGCATAATGTTCTGTAGGTCCATCCATGTTTTTGTAAATGGCAAGACTTCATTTTTTATGGCATTTGAATAATATTTGAATTGTAAATTTTATCATAAAATAATCCAACAATCCAACGAACAATCAGAAAAGGAAATTAAGAAAACAATTCCATTGTCAATAGCATCAAAAAGAATAAAATACTTAGGAATTAAATTAAGCAGATAGGTTAAAGACTTATACACTGACAACTATTAAATATTGCCAAAAGAAATTGAAGACATAATAAATGGAAAGCCATCTTATTATTCCATTCATGGGTTGGAAGTCTTCATGGATTGGAAGACTTACATTGCTAAGATATCAATACTATACAAACTGGTCTAAAAATTAAATTCAGTCTCTTTAAAAATCCTAAAAATATTTTTTTGTAGAACTTGAAAAATCCATTCTAAAATTCATATAGAACTTCAAGGGATTTCAAATAGACAAAATAATCTTTAAAAAAAACCCACAATTTTGTAGGTCTCATGTTTCCTGATTCTAAAACTTATTACAAAGTTACAGTAATCAAAACAGTGTGATATTGGCATAAAGCATACCATCTAGACCAACAGAAGAGAATAGAGATCCAGAAATAAACCCTTATATATATAATTTTTACAATGGTGCCAATCAATTTATAAAACATTTTCATCATATCTGATATTTTTCTCTCAGTCTTTGCAGTAAGTCAACCCTCCTTCATGCTGCAATTATTGATCTGATTTCTATTACTATATTATCTTTTCACCTGTTCTAGAACTTGACATAACAGGAATAACATTGTATAAACTCTTTTGTGTCTGGCTTCTTTTGCTCACTTACCTGGTAACTGTAATAGAAGTTTGTCATTTTTTATTGATAAGAAGTACTCCAGCATATAAATATGCCATAATATGTTTATCTTTTCACCTATTGATGATTCTGGCTTCTAAATTTTACTATTATGAATAATTTTTCTACTAATATTTGTGTATTAGTTCTTTGGGAACATATATTTCCATTTCACTATGTAAATACTTGAGTCACATTGTACAATAGGTATATGTTTATCCCTACAAGAAATTTCCAAAATGGAATAAATTTACACTGCCACCTATAATGTATGAGAATTCCAACTGTTCCACCTCCTCAGCAAATATTTAATATATTAATATTTAAGAGTAAATATTCAATATTTTTAATAATAAATACTTTTTTGTTTTGTTTGCTTTGTGCAAAAAAGGTGTTTTTACTAAAGCATGGGATAGCAGCTTTGGGCAGAAAGAGCTGCCAACAGTAAATACTTTAACATTTACTACTCTAGGGGTTTATAGTAGTATCTCACTGTGTTTTTTTGTTTTGTTTTGTTTTGTTTTGTTTGATGATTTTTTTTTATTTATTTGAGAGAGAGAAAGTAAGCCAGGGAGAGACAGAACAGGAACAGAGGGAGGGGGAGGGGCAGAGGGAGACAGAGAAGCACACTCCCAACTGGACACTGGGCTTGATCCCCTGACCCTGGAATCATAACCTGAGCTGAAGACAGATCCTTAACCAACTAAATGACCCAGGCTTCACTCTGCATGGTTTTCATTTCCATTCTCTAGTGCCTAATGATCATTGCCCAAGTTTTCATGTGCCTACTGATCACTTGTATGCATTTATTTGTGATATGGATATAGTTTTTTTGGTCTATTATGTGTAGGACATATGTTTTATTACTACTGATCTGTAAGATTAATATAGATTATATATTCTGAGTATTTTCTTTGTCATCAATATGTATTACAAATATTTTTCTTGGTCTGTGGTTTGCTTCATCTTTTAAAAAGTATCTTTTGTATGATAAAAGTTTTTATAATACATTTTTTAAAAAGATTTAGTTCGTTATTTTTTAGAGAGAGAAAGTGTGACCACTCAGAAGACAAGCAGGAGGGGCAGAGGCAGAGGGAGGGAATCCCAAATGGACTCTACACTGAGTGTGGAGCCAACATGGGGCTTGATCTCACGACTCTGAAATCATGACCTGAGCTGACACCAAGAGTTGAGACACTTAACCAACTGCGCCACCCTGGTGCCTCTGGAATATACAAGTTTTTAGTTATGATTAACTCCAATCATTCCAGTTTTAATAATCGTATGTTTTTGTGCCCTCTCATGAAGTGAAAGGTTCATTTTGAGTTTCTTTTATAAATGTAACTAAGTGTTCAGTTCGTCTTTCTTTCCCTTTCCTTTCTTTCTTTTACAAGGTCATAGAGTTTGTTCAGCACCATTTGCTGAAAAAATGACTATTTTCTCTTTGAAATGTCTTCTGAATCTGTTTGTAGACTCTATTTGATCCAAAGATCTTTATGTTTATCATTAGGCAACAGAGTCTTGACCACTGTAGCTTTATGGTGATTCTTGAAACTAGATGGCATAAGCCCTTAAAGCCATTCTTTTATTTTTATTCTAAAATAGGTTCTTCTCAATCCTTTGCATTTTATATAAATTTTAGTACATTTCATCACATCCTGTGAAATACATTGCTGGAATTTTTATTGAGATTATCTTGAATTTATAGATAAATTTGTAAATAATTAAAATGTTAGAAATATTGAGTTTTCCATTTCACGAACATATTGTATTTTTCATTTATTTAGGTCTTTTAAAATGTTTCTCAAGCAGCTCTGGTGGCTCAGCAGTTTAGCACCTCCTTTGGCCCAGGGCATGATCCTGGAGACCCGGAATCGAATCCCACATTGAGCTCCCTACATGGAGGCTGCTTCTTCCTCTGCCTGTGTCTCTGCCTCTCTCTGTGTGTCTCTCATGAATAAATAAATAAAATCTTTAAAAAAATAAAAATAAAAATAAAATGTTTCTCAGTAATGCAGTATACTTTCCAGTAGAAAGGCAGTGTGCATCTTTTTATTAATTTCATTACTATTTCCTGAATTTGATTCAATTATAAATGATATTCTTTTAAAATTTTTAATTTTTAACATTTTACTGCTAGAAATATAATTGATTTGTCTTATATTGGTCTGGCATTCTGCACTTTGCTAAGTTAATTATATCTAGTAGTTGTTTGGGAGATAATCTAGTATTTTATATGAAAGGCATTAGTTCCTGTGTCAGTAGTTTTATTTCTTTCCTCCACATATTGGGCTTCTTTTTCATTATTGCATTGGCTAAGAGTTGCAGTAGAATATTTAATAGACGTGATATGATTGGTAGGCCTGTGGCCAATATATCAAAATGCTCAATATTTCATTAAAAATTTGATGTTAGCTGTGGATGTCCTTAACCAAAAAAAGTAATGTGCTGCTGGGGGTTTTTAACATGCATAGTTGTTCAATTTTGTCAAATGTTTCTGTGACTCATTTTTGATAACCATAAGATATTTTTATTTGTTTTGGCATAAAATTGAGAAATAAACACCAGTACGGTTTTTTCAAGATATAACTGATATAAAATAAAATCCTTCAGGTAAAGTTATAGATTTTTGGGCAGCCTGGGTGGCTCAGCGGTTTGGCGCCGCCTTTGGCCCAGGGCGTGAGCCAGGAGACCCGGAATCAAGTCCTGCATGGGACTCCCTGTGTGGAGCCTGCTTCTCCCTCTGCCTGTGTCTCTGCCTCTCTCTCCCCCTGTGTCTCTCATGAATAAATAAATAAAATCTTAAAAAAAAAGTTATAGATTTGTATTGGGTAGTTTTGCATGATAGTTTTATCATTTTACTTTTAAATACATGTGTCTTTATATTTAAAGATGTGTACAATGAGGCCTTTTTTTTGTTCCAATTTGACTGCTTTTAATATATTACTTTATTTAATGTAATTTTACTGTCATTTAATGTAATTATTGATTTTGTTGGATTTAAACATAATATCTTGCTAATTTTATCTATTCCTCTCTTTTTTTCCTTTTCTTTTTTCCTTCTGCAATATATAAGATAAATAGAGCGTTGAGTTTGCACATTTTTTCAGTTGTCCCCATTATTGGTATATAATTTATACTTTTTTTAAAATTGGTGTTTGCTCTGGCATTTATAACATACTTATTTAACTGGTCATACTCTACCTTTAAATGTCATTACTGCATTTTACTTATATTGTACAAATCTTAAAGCCTTATGCTTTTATTCCTTGCCTTCCATCTTAGTGTTAATACTGTTACTTTTCACTTCTATATATGTTATACACCCCACAGTACATTGTTATTATTTGTGGACATGATTAATATTATCTCTCAGTTTTAAACAGCTTTATTTAGTGTATAATTAGCCTATAATAAACTACACATATGTGAATTACATAATTTGATCAATTTTGACATCTGTAAATTAAGAACATTTCTTTTACCTTTGCATTCATTTTTATAAATTCTGCTGATCTTTCTTTCTCTTAGAGATCAAGAATTCCATCTGATGCCTTAATCATTCCTCCAGAAACATTTCCTATAATGTCTTTTGTAGTGCATGTCTGTTGGCAATAAATTCTCTCACTACCTTGTAAGAAAAAGTTTTCTCATGATCATTTTTTAAAGGTAATGTCAGGAGGAATAGAATTCTGTGTCTTTTAAAAAAAATTTTAGAGGTGTCATTTCACTGTCTTCTGGCTTGCACTGTTTCTAATACCTAATCTTGCATAACTATTATATTTATTCCTCTGAATACTTACATTTTTTAATCCTGCCCTCACCCCTACCCCTGCATTGCCTTTACCCTCTGCTGCCTCCAAGATTGACTCCTTTGTTTTGGTTTTCAGCAGTTTGACCATGATGTGTTTTGTGTGCATATGTGTGTTTGTGGTTTTTTGTATTTTTCCTGTTTTGGATTTTCTGAACTTCTGGATCTGTACTTTGTTGTATATCATTAATTTTGGAAAATTTTAGGTCACTGTTTTTCTAACCATTTCTTCTGCTCATTCTCTTTCTTTTCTTCCTTTTTTTTTTTCTTTCTGAAATACAATGTCATGTGTGTGCCGACTCATATCTTGGGAGCTTTGCTTTGGTTCCAAAACACACACAGAATTTTCTTCCTCTTTGTATTTCAGTGAATTTTCATCCCCTTTTCTTCAATTTCACTTTCCTTGCCTACGTCCAAATCACTCATGAGCGCATCAAAGGAATCTCTTACCTCTGATATTGTGTTTTTTATTTCTAGCATTTTCATTTGACTTTTTCTATACTTATTACCTTTCTGCTCAAATTGTCTATCTCTTTTTGTATGTTGTCCACCAATAACATACTGAACACAGTTATTTTCAAGGCCCTGTCTTACAGATCAGGCCTCTGGATCATCTCTGAGTCTGTTGATTGTTTTATTTCTTAATAATGGATTTAATTTTTTCCTTGCTTTTTTGTGTCTTGGAATTTTTTTTAATTGAGTATCATGAATTTTGTGAAGAACAGTTGAGACCAAGAAAATATTATACTCAGAATGAATATGAATCTTCTCTCAAGCCTTTATTATGTGGAATTCAGTCCAACTCAAGATTTGAGCTGGGTTTCAGTTTTGTTATAATCTTCTGTTGACTACAGGAATTTTTTTAGTGGTGGCTTGCTGTTACCTTGTACTTAGAATAGGGCATGAAGAGTTTTTTCCCAGACCCCTCTTTTGGCAGTCCTTGTACACCTGTAGCACAGAGAAGATTTCTTCTTATGCAAGGTAGAAAGAAGTCTGTTTTCTTGGCTCAGCTTCAGTATCATATAAACCCTGCATCACTGGCTTTGGGGATCAGCTTTTATCAGAATTCTTTCCCCTTCTACTGTGGGAACCAAACTCGGACTTGTATTCTTGGTGGCTTTTGGGAGGGAAAGTGTCGTTTATCCTTTCTTCCCTATCACACCTAGTGCAATATTTTTATTAATGCAATACTGTTAGTCACAGCGAGTTACCTGTCCATCCATCCATCGGTAGAGGGCTTTTGCTTTTATCTGTCCTACAGGAGCAGTAGATCTTTGCTTATGTACTGGAGGTGGGAGGTTTTCTTATCCCTTCTTTAGAGGAAGAAGAATTTGCTTCTATTTCTTCCTACTAGCAATTGATTTTTGACTGGGTCTTTGCTGAGGTAGGATTATTTTCTGTGTCTCGATTTGTCCCATATAAGAGATCTTATTTTAGGAACTAGAATTCATATATTAACAAGAAAAAGTATTTGCCTTCCAGGATTACATTCTAGTTTGATAAATAAATGAATAATAATAATATAATATAATATAATATAATATAATATAATATAATATAATATAATATATAACATAATATACACTAATATAATATATATAATATAATATAATATAATATAATTAATATTTTTTGTGTCATATCACTGATTAAGGAAGTGAAAATTTTAGGAAAAATTGAGCAGCACAAGGGCATAGAGAACGATGTGGTGGAGGACTTATGATCTTTTAGATGATGTGGTTTGGCAAACTGTCAGAAAGGAAAACTTTTGAACAAAGACTTAGATTAAAACCAGTGTAAAAGTTTGACTTAAGTCAAGATTGTTAAGGCGATTTTGTTTTTTCCAGGAAAATTGGTACATTTATATATATTTAGAATATTGATAAAAATATCGGGAAGCTCAAGAAAAAAAAAAACACTTCAGCTCAATTTAAGTTATCTCGATGACCTCACCACCTGCATCTCTGAACATTATTCTTTTTCTGTTCTACTTGCAAGAGAAAAATACTTCTAAACCGTCTAAAAGCAATTTCATTTCATTAAGATGCAAAGATGTCCAAAGTATCTTAGTTCAAATTTGCTGAGCTATTATACGATCTCTTAGAACCTTCTAAATCAACTCTGACTCCCACTGTAAGGTTGAAATGCAAATTCTATTCTTAAATATTGACAAAAAGCCAATATCGAGTTCATGCAAAATAAGCTATAATATTGTTCTTGTTCAGAGTAGAAAGCAGAGAAAAGTCAATACAAGCTGCAGTCACGGTACATGCAAGAGCTAAACAATTATGCACACAAAAGGATTAGGATATAAAATAATATTTATTGATATGATAAAAGAAACATAGAAAATTAACATTGGAAATTGAGTAATAATAGATGTCTATAACTTCAAAATATATAAACTTCTCTGCTTAGCTAAATTTGGGCAGAATAATGAGACCTCCTCCCAAAATTATATAAGTATGCTTATTTATTATAACATTTTGTTATAATTCTCAATAAATAAGCAAAAATGATAGTATAAACAAATATAAATAAAACACTGCCTTCTGATACTAAATATGTAACTATAATTTTTATTATTTTAAATATATTATTTTTAAGCAAGCTCCTTTTCTTTGTAGAACACACTTGTTTTACCACCTAAGTAAATATATAGATAAGCATTTTCTAAATATTTTATGTGTCAGTTCCTCCGCTTATATTAGTTTCTTTAAAAAATTTTACACAGATAAAACCTTACATAAACACACACATATCTATAAATATGATACAAACATATTTAGCCATAATTTCAAAATGAACTAAAATGACATCTCTCACAGTTTATTCAACACTTACGGTATTAGCAGTTAGTTTGCAAAAAGAAATTTTCTAATCAAATTAGTATGAGAAATATTAGATTAAATAACATTGAAAATATTTTTTCTGCTTGTTGTATAACTGAAGGAAGAGAACAAGGATTTATTTAGCATTTCTCACACTCAGTTTGTAATTTTTTTTTTTACAAAACATCATGAACATCCAGAAATATGTTCTATAAAGCTTAATTTGGAAAACGTTAAAAAATGAAAAGTTATTTGCTAATAAAGTTCTGTATAATAGTAAGTATTTCTAAATTATAACCTTAACACAGTAACTATTTCAATGTATTCCTGCCATTTTCTAAAACTACTCTATCTTCTTTGGGCTCACAATAAACTAGGATATTGATGCTTTTGATATTACTCTAAGTTTTTGGTCAGTGTTGCTTACTGTAAATCCTCTACCCCATAACTTTAAAATATTTTCAGTAAAATACACATGACTTGGAAAGATTTCTTGCATCTAAATCTTTGGTGGCAACCAGATGCTGAGTATGGTCCAGCATGACTGCAGGTCATTTACACAAGGTTGCCATGCCAGGTCTGTGAAAGCAATGTCTGGATTGAGTGGACATCATCCAAAATCTGCAACCAAGATTCTAAATCCCACAGAAGGAAGACTAAATAAGGAATACTCCTTTCAGAAAGCTAATCCATTTGGTCTTATTACTCTAATTAGTTTCTCTGAGGAAATAAGTTCCAAAGTAGACAAAATTATCCCACATCACTTAACTATGAAGAAATCTATTCTGGGCCAAGAAAGAGCTCTGAAGCTTTTTATTATTATTATCATTCCACTTTAAAGCCTTGATAAAACACTGTCTCTTGTCCTTTCAAGAAAAATCTAGAAAATCAAGACAACCTACAAATTCTCAAAAGGACATGGAGGCCTGCTCCCATAAATTAGGGCTTCTCAATCCATTTTTATCTCTAGCTTTTCGATACACTGATGAGGGAAGAATTTCCACACTAAGGTCATGAGGATGGCTGAACACCTGGGGGCCAACTGTGTAGAAAATGAGGCAGCTTTCACTGAGATTGGCAATTCCTAATGAGAAGCAGGTGTTAGGGACAAAATAAGAATTCAGTATTGGAGATTATGACAACTCAAGTGGAAATATCAAGTTAGCAATCTAAGTCTGGGTCTAAGGAGAGACAACTAGTGAGGAAACATAGATTGGATGTAATTTGTTTATAGGTATTTATTAAAGCCATGGTGGAAAATGTGGAAAGGGTCATCCAAGATGAGAGAAAAATCAAGAGATCTAAAACTGACTGAAGAATAATGTCATCTAGGACATAAGCAGATGGAAAGGGGCATACAAAGTAGTTTGTAAAAAACCTAGTGGCAATATGGGAAGGAGAAAACCTTAAAGAGTTTATCATCATAGGAGGCAATATTTAAGGACACCAGAGTGAACAGTGTTAGCTGAAAAAATTAAGTGCAATTAAAGATTAACATGTCTTCTTAATTTAGTATCCAAAATGAGTTAATAAATCTGTGAAAAATAGTTTCAGTGATTTGTGAGGAAAATACCATCAAGTATTGTGTAAAGATTAAATAATAAGTAAGGAAAAGAAAATTCAAAGGAAATTCAAAAATTTTGGCTGAAAAGAGAGTCTGAATGGTATGACAGTAATTGAAGTGAGACAGGCATTTCAGAAAGTATATTGAAGAAATTGATATGGATTCAATTGGATTACCATAAAATTGAGGAAAATGGAATTTAGGAAACATAGGAGCTTTTTGAGACAGCTTTGAAGTTGACTTTGGGGACCTTGATTTTCTTCATTATGGTAAAATTTGGCTGTCCTATCACTTTCTACATTTGTCTGCACAAAAGGGTGGAGAAGAGTTGATTTAGTCCAGTGCTGTATTTTCAAAATGGATGTAATTAAAGAAAATGGTGAAATGGAGAGGAGAATATTGTTAAGATTTTGCCTGACGCGTTGGCCTGGATAGCTTAGATAATTGGAGTTAAAAATGAAGATTGGAAGAGTCTGACCTATGGAGGAGAATTAGAAATGTCCCTGTTGTTGGAGATAATAAATGGAGTGAGAATGAGAAGAAAAATATGAGTATTTAATAAAAGAGTGTGCATTTGATGCAGCATTTAAGAAGCTGCACTGTTCAAGGAGACCATGGGATAGAGTATTTCACAACTGGAGTGAGCGGCTGAGGTAGAGTGCATTTCCAGGTCTCTGAAGTGCTGCCAAACTAAGATGGCAGATAAATGATTCTCACTCATAGTTTCCCTGACTTAATTAACACTTTTACTGACCCTACCTCCTCTGAAGAATTTCATCTAAGAACTGCCATTTATTTCACTTCAAAACTTAATGAAAAAAAATGGAGTAAACTTATCACCTGTCTTCCTTCATCACACACTTTATCTGACAGGGCATTAATGACTCCTTATCTCCAATTTCTGTCTTCTGCCCTGGTGTCTCCACAACATTTGAAGGGATTGATTTCACTCAGTTAGGTATCATCTTGTCAAATTTACTTCACATACACTCTCAGTTCTCCTCCGTTTCTGATGACTATTTTCCAGGTCTTCTCACTTTAGCTTTTCTTAAGACTGAACCGTTTAACCACAAACGGATTACTGATCTGTGGTTTTGTCTGTTTCATCAGCTCATAAAGCTACAACAAACATTATTTTCATGAAGATTACTGTCAAAGCTAGGTTTTGCTCAGAATGATTAAGCATAGTTTTGAAAAATCTGATCTCATAGAGAGATTTGATGACAAAAAGGAAGCAAATAGCTGATGTTCTTTTTTCAGGTGCAAATGTAATTGCTCGTTAATTTCTGGACATTTGCAAGTATGTAATCTCGTGGATCCTCAAACAACATGTCTGAGAACAAAATTTTATTTACCCCTAAATCAAACTGCACCTTCAATACTTAGTAAATACTTTCACACTGTTTCCAGTCATCTCAACTCTAAGACCTCCGCTCTGGTCTTAACCCTAATCTTTAGGCTGCTTTTCATGCTGTTGGAATTTAGGGCCTTTAGCCTTCAGGATCTTCTGTAATTCCCTATTTTTATTGTTCCCAAATCTTTTCACTCTCCTTATTTGTCAGCCTGGAATAATTTACTCATTTTCCTCTGCCTGTTGAAATTCTATCCATTTATTTTTAGGGATTTGTAGAGATATCATCTCTATGATTTTCCTTAATCATCACAGGGAATAACCATGAAGTACATATATCTGGTTCTCTGGATTTCTTTTTTTTTTTTAATATTCAAGTTTAGACCTCCATTCTGCAGCTCCTAGACCAGTTTTGAAAGTCTCTTATTAAAAAGACTATATTTGCCAGTTAAGTATTGAATGAATACTTTATACAGTTATGATCATTTAATAAATCCCTTTTGCCTATTTTTTTCTAATGAATCCTTGAATATATTTTGATTTTAATGTCTATTCTTTACACTTACATTTTATACTTCATTGATGGAGTATTTATAAATTATTAGATGTACCTTTTGAAAAATGAAAGCAGCATCTTATTATTGAGAGTCCTGCTTCAGACCTAGTAAAATCAATAGCTTTTTACTTTGAGGTGAGTTGCATTGTTGTTATCTCGTTAAAATTGTATTTCAGGGGTGCCTGAGTGGCTCAGTTGGTTAAGCATCTGCCTTAGGTCATGATTTCAGGGTCCTGGGATCCAACCCCATACGTGGCTCCCTGCTTAGCAGGGAGTCTGCTTTTCCCTCTCCTCCCTGTTTGTGCTTTTTCTTGCTCTCTCTCTCAAACAAATAATATTTTTTTAAAAAGTTGTGTTTAAAAATGAAGAGTTGACATCCATGCTTGCCAAATTACCCACCTGCATACATAAACACACATGGAGCATATCTACACATATATACTGAGAATCTACTCAGTGCTATAACCACTATTTGCAAATAGTCTTCAAAAATATGTTTTGTGGGATGCCTGAGTGGCTCAGTGGTTGAGCATCTGCCTTTGGCTGAGGTGGTGATCCCGGGGTCCTGGAATTGAGTCCCACATTGGACTCCCCATGGGGAGCCTGCTTCTTCCTCTGCCTATGTCTCTGCCTTGCTCTGTGTCTCTCATGAATAAATAAATAAAATCTTAAAAAACTATATTATTTGCATATGTGTCAATGTATTAAATGCACTAATTCCTTACTCCTCATCACAATTAACCAAGAATTACAGTGTAGAAAAGAAGAATGTAGAAGTATGCATTCCCTAAAAGGGAGTATAAAAGATTCAATTCAAGAAAGCAGATGAGGTATAGCCTACTACTCAATTTCTAGGTTTATTTTTGTTTACTTTTTTTAACAATTCTAGAAATAAGACATAGTTATTTTTATTACTATTTGTACTTAAGTGACAGTCTCTTTCAAGGAAAATAAGAAATTGGAAAATAAAGAAGCAAGAGTTTAGAAATAGCTTAATTGAATACAGTAATTGAACTACTCATACTAAAGTATGACATCAGTGAAGGAATGAGATTTCTTCTGGATATTTCTTCTCTAGTCCTTGGGTCTTTGCTATCTATATAGGTTCTGGTCAACTACACAATATTTATCTATATTATATTTTATGACATTTTATGTTAAGAAATATAAAAGAGTGTCATTTCTTAATTTAAAAGTTTACTTTTCCTGTTCTATTCACTGAAGTAATAATAACTTTTTTTCTTCCTAATATACAGACTGCTGAGGACTAGATTAAAAACCTATATTTAGTTAGTTTGTTTGCATTTCATTTCCTGTATGTCTAAGGAGATGAATGCTTAAATAAATGACTTTTTAACATGGTTGCTTAAGTGTTTGTTCCTTTTTCCTGCTGTGGTGACAAGGGTCTTATTAAATTTTGTTTTAAAGTGGATTCTTTAAGTGGCTTCTCTTCCTATAAACTGTAAAACTGGCAATTTTAAGGAACATTTTAAGGTAGACACAGTTAAAGGAAAACATTTATTTGCATTGCTCTTGGAGATAAGGATGAAAGTGATTTTTAAATTGGGAAGAAACCATTTTGCAGGCTTTTAAAAAAATGTATTATGAGACAGCTGCAGGAATTTTTAACCAGTTTAAATTTAACTATTTAATTACAGTAAGGTAGGATTAAATACAAAAATAAATGTGTTTAATTTCTTCATACCATATCACTTCTGATAATTTTCTATTTTGTTGGGTGGGAATAAAGTATTTTTCTCTTATTTTAAGGAGCAGTCTAACACTACTAATTAAAAGATAATATAATTTTTATATAGATATTATGTCTGGATTTAATGAGTAAAAGGACTTTAAGAGAACAATTTTGGGGGGAAATGACAGCTTCTGAATTAGATATAATTGTTCATAGAAGCTGAATAAGACATAAGTAGTATAACTATGACTTCTAAAATCAAGTCATAGAATGTAAAATGGACATGCACCTCTTTAAAATAATTAATTAATTAATTAATTAACTAATTACTTAATCTTAGAGAGAAATTGAGAGGAGAGCCAGAGGAAAAGGGAGAGAAAAACTCAACTCCCTCCTGAGCACTGAGCCTGATATGGGGTCAATCCTGAGATCATGACCTGAGCTGAGATCATGACCTAAGCTAAAATCAAGAGTCAGATGCTTAATCCACTGAGCCACCCAGGTGTCCCCATGCACCTCTTTATCAATGTTGTAAGACAGTAGCAAAACTTGTCAAAGACCTAAGTATAGCTCCATGAACTTAGAGTAAAAAAAAAAATCTATGTAGACATTGTTATTGAATTCTACCTAGAGATTCAAGGCAACTATTGAAATGACCAGACATCTAGTAAAGATTCACTGAGACATCAAGATCATTGCAAGGCAGTTTGATAAAGATGGCAGCTTAAAGACAAATGTACTCTACTATCCTTGAAACTTTCTGAAACATAAAGAAAATAAGACTATATTAATAAAGCAAAGAAAATCAGAATTCCAGACCATAAATCATGAAGAAATATAATCCAGTACCATGGACTTGGACATATACAAAGAGGACATTGACAACATATATGTAACTCAATAGAATTCAGGTGGGTATACAGTGGTTCGGTAGCTGTTACATCTTGAAGTTTCCATCTACCAATTTTTTTTTTTTAAAGAATCTTTTTTTTTTTTTAATTTTTTTTTTATTTATTTATGACAGTCACAGAGAGAGAAGGAGAGAGAGGCAGAGACATAGGCAGATGGAGAAGCAGGCTCCATGCACCGGGAGCCCGATGTGGGATTCGATCCCGGGTCTCCAGGATCGCGCCCTGGGCCAAAGGCAGGCGCCAAACCGCTGCGCCACCCAGGGATCCCTCCATCTACCAATTTTGATTACAATGAACATCTCCTGGCTTAGATATGTCATGAAAAAGTGTGTGTGGTAGGGGGGATATGTTTTTGGAGATCCAGTTATACATTAGTGTGTTAGATAGGAAGAGGACCTGAAGATGGAGTTTGACTTTTCACAGCCTTGCCTTTATATGAGAGACATTGTTGTGGTGCAGTAGCACAAAAGCAGAAGCAGCAGCAATTGGAAGAGCATCACAACTAAATATCTTCAATAACCGCTGTACCTTGTTAATCCCCGGAAACTAAGAACAGACTCCTTCAAGAACAATAATCATCTGGGGAGAATATATTTGAGAAATTAATATCAAAAATATAAAATTAAAATAAAAGTTTTCTCTCTTTTCATTATTTTCCTTATTGAGTTGATATTTTTTAAATAATATGAATTATAAGTTAACTATAATTGGAATTGAAACATACAAACTTAAAAATGGGAAGAAATGTGTGCAAAACATAGATAAGTAAAATCACAAGGAGAGTTGCCAAAAGAATCTGCTGAGATTAGACAAATCATCCTTCATAATTTCACAGAAAGGACAGAAAAAATGAAACCCATAAAATAAGTAAAGGAGAAGTCTTAAGGAGAGATATAAAGGAGACATGTGAAATTTAAAAAGGGATTGAGATGGCAAAATAAAAGAGTTAAAGAAATTGAAAAAAAACACAAGAGATGAAACACATAATGAAAACAATAAAAAGTAGACTTAAGAGAAAAGAAAATAGAGTCGGGCAAGGATACAATGAGTAAGCTTAGTGAAATCACAAAAAAAGGAAATGGAAATTTTTCAGAAGACATTAAAATGATTTGAAAGATGAAAAATCAAAGAGAAACCCAGGAGATCCAACAAAAACATAACTGAGAAGATTAAGAAGTGAAAAATAACACTGCCAATACATAAAATAAAAATATATAATAGAATAAAAACTTCTAGGCATAGATATTTCAATGTAAATATTTTAAAGACATATACACAAGAAAAATAAATAGACAACTATGATCACTCAAAAAAAACTTTTAAAATTACTGAAATTCAATGGGAAAAATAATCTTGTGGGCCCTTAGAGAAGGAAATAAAATCATCAGTATGGGAAAAATGTCACTTTGTCTTAAGTTTTGTCATACCAGTGTTTTAACCTAGAAAGTGACAGGAAAATCTACAGCACATTTTTTGTGAATTTACATATGACCTAATAATTTCTTATATTTTATTTTTCAAATAAGACATTTTCAAGTGTACAAAAACTTATAGTACTCATTAGTTTATTCTGAAAAGAAAATTTTAATGATAAGTTACAGAAATCTAAAAAACAATCAGAAAGAATTATAGGACTGAAAAGATGGTTTTTTGCTTAGAAATCTATAACTCAACATATCCAAGAAAAAAAATAGCTAACACAAGGGATAAAAAATGCTATTGATAAAATTCTACACCTATTATTTTTTACCATAAAGCCATAAAATAGTACTTTCATATCATTATAAAACAGAAATCCAGCTCAATCACAGGATGCCATCATGCAAAAGTAATAATTCATAGGAACAGTCACATTAAAATATAAAAAAATGATAGTTATATCTGCTAATTCTATCAAATGTCAATTTGAAGTCTTAGTTGGAAAAATTAGAAAATAAATTAGAGGTATAAACATTGGAACAGAGAGTTGAAAATTATCACTTTATTCAGTTGACGTGACTATATACCTGGAATACCACATGAGATCTAGTAGAAAATAGTACAAATGGTAAAATAAAGTCATAATGATAAACTTTTTTTAAAATAAATTATTTTTTTATTGGTGTTCAATTTACCAACATACAGAATAACACCCAGTGCTCATCCCGTCAAGTGCTCCCCTCAGTGCCCGTCACCCGTTCACCCCCACCCCCCACCCTCCTCCCCTTCCACCACCCCTAGTTCGTTTCCCCGAGTTAGGAGTCTTTTTCTTCTCCCTTCCCTTATATTCCCTTTCACTGTTATTTATATTCCCCAAATGAATGAGAACATATAATGTTTGTCCTTCTCCGATTGACTTACTTCACTCAGCATAATACCCTCCAGTTCCATCCACGTTGAAGCAAACGGTGGGTATTTGTCGTTTCTAATGGCTGAGTAATATTCCATTGTATACATAAACCACAGCTTCTGTATCCATTCATCTTTCAGTGGACACCGAGGCTCCTTCCACAGTTTGGCTATTGTGGACATGGCTGCTAGAAACATTGGGGTGCAGGTGTCCGGGCGTTTCATTGCATCTGAATCATTGGGGTAAATCCCAACAGTGCAATTGCTGGGTTGTAGGGCAGGTCTATTTTTAACTCTGAGGAACCTCCACACGGTTTTCCAGAGTGGCTGCACCAGTTCACATTCCCACCAACAGTGTAAGATGGTTCCCTTTTCTCCGCATCCTCTCCAACATTTGTGGTTTCCTGCCTTGTTAATTTTCCCCATTCTCACTGGTGTGAGGTGGTATCTCATTGTGGTTTTGATTTGTATTTCCCTGATGGCAAGTGATGCAGAGCATTTTCTCATGTGCATGTTGGCCATGTCTCTGTCTTCCTCTGTGAGATTTCTCTTCATGTCTTTTGCCCATTTCATGATTGGATTGTTGTTTCTTTGCTGTTGAGTTTAAGAAGTTCTTTATAGGTCTTGGAAACTAGCCCTTTACCTGATATGTCATTTGCAAATATCTTCTCCCATTCTGTAGGTTGTCTTTTAGTTTTGTTGACTGTATCCTTTGCTGTGAAAAAGCTTCTTATCTTGATGAAGTCCCAATAGTTCATTTTTGCTTTTGTTTTTTGCCTTCGTGGATGTATATTGCAAGAAGTTACTGTGGCCAAGTTCAAAAAGGGTGTTGCCTGTGTTCTCTAGGATTTTGATGGAATCTTGTCTCACATTTAGATCTTTCATCCATTTTGAGTTTATCTTTGTGTATGGTGCAAGAGAGTGATCTAGTTTCATTCTTCTGCATGTGGATGTCCAATTTTCCCAGCACCATCTATTGAAGAGACTGTCTTTCTTCCAGTGGATCATCTTTCCTCCTTTATCGAATATTAGTTGACCATAACGTTGAGGGTCCACTTCTGGGTTCTCTATTCTGTTCCATTGATCTATGTCTGTTTTTGTGCCAGTACCACACTGTCTTGATGACCAAAGCTTTGTAGTACAACCTGAAATCTGGCATTGTGATGCCCCCAGATATGGTTTTCTTTTTTAAAATTCCCCTGGCTGTTCGGGGTCTTTTCTGATTCCACACAAATCTTAAAATAATTTGTTCTAAGTCTCTGAAGAAAGTCCATGGTATTTTGATAGGGATTGCATTAAACGTGTAAATTGCCCTGGGTAACATTGACCTTTTCACAATATTAATTCTGCCAATCCATGAGCATGGAATATTTTTCCATCTCTTTGTGTCTTCCTCAGTTTCTTTCAGAAGTGCTCTATAGTTTTTAGGGTATAGATCCTTTACCTCTTTGGTTAGGTTTATTCCTAGGTATCTTATGCTTTTGGGTGCAATTGTAAATGGGATTGACTCCTTAATTTCTCTTTCTTCAGTCTCATTGTTAGTGTATAGAAATGCCATTGATTTCTGGGCATTGATTTTGTATCCTGCCACGCTACCAAATTGCTGTATGAGTTCTAGCAATCTTGGGGTGGAGGCTTTTGGGTTTTCTATGTAGAGTATCATGTCATCGGTGAACAGGGAGAGTTTGACTTCTTCTTTGCCAATTTGAATGCCTTTAATGTCTTTTTGT
Source organism: Nyctereutes procyonoides (assembly GCF_905146905.1). Classification (NCBI taxonomy): domain Eukaryota; kingdom Metazoa; phylum Chordata; class Mammalia; order Carnivora; family Canidae; genus Nyctereutes; species Nyctereutes procyonoides. The sequence continues at coordinate 26,120,384 of NW_026575146.1, forward strand.
TGTCTGATTGCCGAGGCTAGGACTTCCAGTACTATGTTGAATAGCAGTGGTGAGAGTGGACATCCCTGTATTGTTCCTGATCTTAGGGGAAAGGCTCCCAGTGCTTCCCCATTGAGAATGATATTTGCTGTGGGCTTTTCGTAGATGGCTTTTAAGATATCGAGGAAAGTTCCCTCTATCCCTACACTCTGAAAAGTTTTGATCATATTTTGTCAAATGCTTCCTCTGCATCTAATGAGAGGATCATATGGTTCTTCTTTGTTTTTCTCTTGCTGATATGATGAATCACATTGATTGTTTTACGGTGTTGAACCAGCCTTGTGTCCTGGGGATAAATCCTACTTGGTCATGGTGAATAATTTTCTTAATGTACTGTTGGATCCTATTGGCTAGTATCTTGTTGAGAATTTTTGCATCCATGTTCATCAGGCATATTGGTCTGTAATTCTCCTTTTTGGTGGGGTCTTTGTCTGGTTTTAGAATTAAGGTGATGCTGGCCTCACAGAACGAATTTGGAAGTACTCCATCTCTTTCTATCTTTCCAAACAGCTTTAGTAGAATAGGTATGATTTCTTCTTTAAACGTTTGATAGAATTCCCCTGGGAAGCCATCTGGCCCTGGCCTTTAAGCTGTTGACAAAATTCATTGCACTTTCTTTCAATAAAGTTGTTGCATTCCAAAAAAAAAAATAAAAAAAATTTTTTTGAGGTTTGGGAGGAGGACTTTATTGCCCTGCACAGAGAGCGAGCAGAGTACAGGGGACAGTGACACCTACGCCCCTGCCCCCGTGGACACGGAACAGAGCCCGCATGGCGTGGAGTGCAGCATGGGCTTCAGAAGCAGTAGGACGTGTCGGTGACCCAGTGGGCCGACTCCTCCTTGGAGCGCTTGGCGGAGCTGTGAGTCGTGAAAAGGGACTTGCAAGCTTCAGATTCTTTGCTATCGGCAACGGATCTCTTTGCAGCTCCACTCAGAGGCTTCCCAATTTTTCCAGAAGAGCTCCCATTTGCTGCTGCACTTTTGGGAGCCGAGTTGGCTTTCTTCTCCCTAGAATCCAGATTGTTTTCTTCAGGCTTCGCTGTCTTAATTTTTGATGGTCCTGGGGATTCTTCACTGACTCCTGGCTTTGAGACAGACTCTGCCGCCTTGGGTTTCTTTCCTTTCTTCCCGACAGGGGAAGTATTAACAGTGGTAATACCTTAGTTTTGAACTATATTTCAAGTGCATCAAATTGTTAAAGAAAAAAGTGAACTGAATTTCTAAATCTTTGAAATAATATATGTGCCCATTTAATTTTTCAAGAAAAGGGGAAAGCAAACTTTTATAGATTAAATTGTATGAAAAGTTTAAATGTCTACTTGACAAAAATAAGGACAGGCAGGATCAATATGAATATGGGACAATATTTTATAAAAGGTTAGCAAATATTTCTTGTTTATAAATAGTTAATGCTATTTCAAAAGAAAATGTCTAGGGTCTAATAAATAATTAGATAAACATCATATACATGCACTTCATAAATGTATGAAAAGTGATTCTCATGAATTATCAAAAATTGGAGCGAAATACAAAAGACATCATATTCCCCTATCATTAACAAAGTTTAAAATTTAATATAAATATTAATTGTAGGGGAGTTTATAGTAAGATAAAAAACCTCTTACAGAATAAAGATACATGATATACATAAATTAAATTTAATTCTAGGCATTAAGAGTCCTTAAATAGTTCACATGCTTTAATATACCAAGTAAAGACACAATGAGGGGGGTGCCAGCCTGGCTCAGTCAGAGGAGCATGGGACACTTGATCTCAGGGTGGTGAGTTCAAGCCCATTGTTGGGGGTTGAGTTACTTAAAAATGAAATGAAAATTTAAAAAAAGAAAGAATTGGAAATACATATAAATTTGAATATATTATTATTTATATTATAGTTATCATATTTTATATTATACATGTATTACTTTATACATGTAACACTAAAGAAATAGAAAATATGAAAATACCCACCAGTATGTTCAATTAAATCATGATATATTGTGGCTGAAACTAGAGTTGCCAAAATGATATTTGACGTCTTTAAAAAATGGAAATATATATATATATGTCAATAAAATACAGAATAATAATCTTTTTGTAAAACATGTAACAAATATATTAATATTTGTATATCAAAATAGGAAAAAATATTCCAGTAAAGAGTTATGAATAGTTGTTAATCTTGTTTTTGTAATTGCCTACATTAAAACAATGTTTTCAGGGCACTTGTGTGGCTCTGTCAGTAGAGCATGTGACTCTTGATCTCTGGGTTGTGAGTTTGAGCTCCACGTTTGGTATAGCGATTACTTAGAACTAAAATCTTTTTAAAAATATATCTTCTTATGGGCATGCCCTTCTTCACTTTATTTTACCACAGTCTTGTCATTTTCTTTCTTCCTGTTTTGCTGATTCTTACTTTAAAACCCCATTTTCTTGCCAACACCTACAATACCTCAGCTTTTGAGAAAGTCTCATCCTAGATCCATAGAGTTGAACCTCACATCATTTCTATCTCTCCCTATTTCTTGGACCTACACCTGTACTGATGCTTATTTATCATTTAGCTGACTGATCTCTAGGCATCTGTTTTTGGTACTCATTATTTAGAGAGATACACTTGACATCAGAATTGTTTAATTCCTTTCTGTAGTATCCTTGCTACATGCTTATCTAAATTAAGCCTGAAGACTGAAATTCAAGGGAACTCACTAGTTCTTGACAGAAATCAGCCTCCCTATAAACCCATTGATCTAATGCCAGTAAATAAAGTTACAAAGAATAATTAATTAACCATTTTTTAATAATCTGTGGTATACTCCTCAACCTTTGCAACATGACTTTGCAGTTTCTCCTATTAAGACATTGCATTTAATCAGAGAAGTGGAAACAGTAAGATTTATAAGGAATAAGAGATTTGAGAAGATCAAGTCCAGACAACTATGGGAGCTGATTAAACAATGTAGAAGCAAGAGATTGCTTCTACACCTGGTGCCCGGCAGTTAGAAAGATGGCCTTGCATTGAGGGAGAGCCAAAGCTTGAAACTATGAGAATTAACTGGAACCCACAAGTGCAAACTGGAAGCGGTTGTCCCTCTGTTTCCAATGCTCAATGTCAGTGAGAGGAGAAGTTGGCTCCTGTAATTAGGGATCTAAGCATCAAGGATGTTGGGATAACAAACAGCTTTGAAGATAGAGGATCTCTCCTACCAGGGGAATGAGTATATTTGTTTGCTGACCAATATAATAAAGACACTGTCTTTCTCCGGGGCAGAGGTTGGTCATACCACCTCACACCCCCTCCAAAAGATTAGGGTGTCCTCAGTGCAGTATTCCTCAGTTCTGATATAAGGTATACCCTATGCAATTCTGTGTTGCCTCTGTGGGTTTCAGGGGACAGAAGGATTGACACAAATAGGAAGTTCGTGCTGCCTGTTGTGCTGTGAATAATAAAGTTCTTTTGACTCTGCCCCAGGAGTTTTGTGTTTTTCTGCCAACGTCCATGAAACTATGGTACGCTAATTTGTTAGATCTCAAGTTGTGTAAAATCTCATACCCTTCACAGTTTTGACAGAAATTCATGGAAAATGGAGGGACCACAGGACTGACTGTGCCTTACAAGGCTGCTCAATAAGGGAAACCAGCAGGTCTGTGGCCACAGGCATAAATCTCAATACCGTCTCCCTTACTCTCCTATTCCAGGCATTAGCATGACTGCTTCACTATCACTTCCCAATCTCATGCAGATTTCACTTCCATTTCTAATGGCCAATATTAGCCCAGAACAATGCAGAGAGGGGATTCTAGAATACATAGTTTCCAGTTAGTTCAGCAGCAGAGTAAATAGCCACTATAGAACTGGAAGTGATTCCTCTCCCCTTTCAATCTGGACTGTGTGATTTTTTTTTTAAGATTTTATTTATTTACTCATGAGAGACGGAGAGAGAGAGGCACAGACACAGGCAGAGGGAGAAGCAGGCTCCATTCAGGGAGCTGGATGTGGGACTCGATCCCAGGACCCCAGGATCACGCCCTGGGCTGAAGGCAGTGCTAAACCGCTGACCACCCAGGCCGCCCTTGGCTGTGTGATGTTAAGCCTGAAATTAATATGCAATATTAAGTTCTACTGTGATATCTCAGGGACACACAGGCCTAGCCATGAGTTTCTGTGCTCTCACCGGGTATGCATCTCTCCCAACGAGAAAGGCTATCCCGCCAGTTCATTCTCCCATCAGCCAGACCAACTGCATTCCACTCAGTATTCAACCTAAGGGGTTTCATCTCCCTGCCAGCCTGCAGAATAAAGCTTGCTTCCCACAACCCCTGCTTGTTTCCGCTGTCCTCAAGTACAACTATTGTGTGGTCTCCTCTTCCCCTGGGATGTGAGTGTATATGATTAATAAACTGCTGTCAATCTCATTTGTCCATTCTCAGGTGTCATGTGTCTGGCAATAACCTAGGTCAGAAATCCCTCTGTCACCCACTAGAGAAGAGGAGGTGATCAAAACAAGCTGGCCTTGAGACTTGTTTTACCCAAGAGAGTTCAGAGGAAGTGGCATTGTGCAGTTTGGAGCTTAACCTAAGAGGTCATTGATAGTTCCTCTTCTTTCTTGACACCCTCCCAAGCAGAGATGTGGACAAGCCCTCTCTAGCCAGCTCTGTGACAAGGAACACATGACCCAGTTGCCCAGTACACCACTTTTTTTCCCAGATATAAACCAGTGAATACCAGGAAACAGAGCTCCTTCTTGGCTTTGTTGCAAAGTACAAATTTAAGAGGAAGCCCCAGTTGAGATCAAAGCAATTGAACAGCTGAGCCAAATGTAAATTGCAGGTTCAAAGTATCACTAAATATATAAATGTTCATTGTTTTAAAGTATTAATTTTGGTGCTGGTTTGTTACATAGTAATATGGCCACCAGATTCACAATCTACATGTATTTTTTAGAAATAAAATATTGTAAGTTCTTTGCATCTCCTGTGTTATAGACTTAATATTCCAAGGTTGGATGGTATCTCATGGAAAGAACGTGGGATTTGGAGACAGGAGAACTAGATTCTAGATCAGGAATTGCCACTTACAGACTGTGTGCTATTTGTTAAATGTCTAACCTTTTAGAACTTCAATTTTATAAACACTGAAATATATGGGACAATAAAAAGTAATGACAATGTGCTTTATATCATTGATATTAGGGAGGCCATGTAACATCTATTACCCACTTCTTCCTACTAGACACTCACAACAGAAGTTTTTGGTTTTGTTTTTAATATTAATTTACTGTCATGATCACTGGCCGCTGGAATGTAGAATATATCTTCGCTGTTTCAAAAGGAGGGAGGTAATTTTTTCCATATCCAGTCTTTGTACTTCATGATTTCTCAGAAAGTAGTAACATCTCATAGTTATTGAATTTGTAGGTTTTCTTAGACCTTGGGCAAATTATTTTTCTTGACTAAGATTTATAGATTCTTTTATTACATTTTTCTCTCTAATATTAGGCTTCAGTTTTCTAAAACCCAATTGTGTTCTAATATTTTCAGTCTTATGATTACTTCTGACAAAGAATACAGAAGCAGATTACCAAAGAGTCTAACAACTATTATACCTCAGAGCTACTAGCGTCTTGCCTTAAACACATAAAGCCAGATCTTCCATTTCCTACTTTCTCCAAACTCTTTAATCTCTTGTCTGTTACTAGAGGTGTAAAGTTTGGAATTTCCTTTTTCTCTGCTTGATACATTTCTCTGGCTTTACCTCTTCATCCAAGTGCTACTTTTTCTTCCTTTTTGAAGAATATTCCTCTATTGCTTTTCTATCACCTCTTATTTTCTACAGATGGCTTCTCTGTGGGCCAAACCATTCTCTGTTTTGTATGTCCATGATCCAGATCATTTTTCCTTCTTACTGATTCAAATTCTCTTCCACCTTCTAGGACATCTTACCTATTTACTCACTTACTTTTTCTTTTTCAATATTTAGGCTCTCTTCATCTTCTCTGATAAAAGAAAAAATATTATAAGGTGAGCATTTTGGAAATTTTTAAAAGTTTATTAAGGACATCTTGAAATGGATAAGGCAATAGAGACTCAGAAAGTTAAACTATTTTATTAAAATTTCTGTAGCAGATAGATCTAGAATAGCAACCCAGTTGCCTTTTATAACAGTGTTCGGTTATCTTGGAAGAAGTATTGTTACCACTAATTTCTAACTGTCATCCTCATAGCTATGCAGATAGACTGAGTGTAAATAAGTGTATTTGAAGACTTTAAGATAGCTTTTTGACTATTTAGACTAATCTGCCTTCATTGTATTTACATTTGAAAATTACCTCTCATAAGCATAGAAAATTAATATAAAACTTGTATATCCTTTTTAAATGATTGCTTTGACAAACTTCTTATTTCTTAGGCTTTTTTTAAACACACACAAATTTGAAAATTATAACTAGTACTATTCATTTCTCATATGATCTCATTCAGTTCCACAATAACTAAGCTATTACCAGGTAAATATAACAAATTCCTATCAATTAATGACAGCTTGCAATAAACTTTAGCATGTAAAAAATGCAACGAATACAAAGACAAGTATTAAGATAATTTATAAAATAACATTTCCCTCTTTTGTCACACATTTGTTCCTAATTATGAAAATATTATTAGCTTTATTGGTTAAAGCCATCGATGTTTAAATAACATAGTTTTGATTAAAACAGAAGTGAAAAAAATCAAAGTAAAAATAGTAGGCTAAATAAGTGAAATGGAAATTTATACAAGCAATGTACATGGCACTCTCTGGATAAGGATTCCCAAGTTTAAATGTCATTAGGAAGCAAAGTATATAGATTGGAAGGTCTTCTCTTCTGATGGCCTTCTCTCTACCCCCACTCTTCCCCAAAAAAGTAAATTAGACACTTGAGGTCCTCAAATGTAAAATTAAATCTGTAAATTTTTAGGTCAGATAACTCTGATAAAAAAAATGTATATATATATATATATATATATATATTCAAAACCAAACCTGAGCTAATCCCTTTGCCTCTTTAATACTTAGAGTATTAGATAACGTTTGATTCACGTTTTTGCTGAATTTTTATAAAGTCATAAGATTTTAAATCTGGAAAGTGTCCTTTTATATTATGAATAAAGAAAATGTTTCCAAAATTTATTAAATACTTTCCTGAAGGTCACCCTGGAAGAAATCAAATTCCTTAAACTTAAGTCTCTGTTGTGTTATACTTAATTAAAATTAAATCCACAAGATATTGAACGTCCTTTTTTTCTTTAATAACCAAGCTACTATTTTTCAATATGATTCAATATTGTTTCTAAGAAAACAAGAATACATTTTACATGTTATTGTACTGAAGTCCTTATTGGAAAAAAAAAAAGCTCTGGAAAGTGAATTTGAGATCTTTTACAGGTAAAAATTATGTAGGTCATTGGTTTCATTAAAAATCTGAAACACTTATGTTTGAAAAATGGTGAAGTGCACTTATGATACAAAGAATATCAGCTGTTCAAATGATTTGTTCAGATGATCACAAGACTATATTTAGTTTGTTCTTTCATGTATGGCAATTCCTGGGAAGGAGAAAAGAAAGTTATAAGTATGCAGACCTCAGTTCTCTTTTCTAAAGGAGGTTGAATATAAAAATAATGATATATATGGTTATCTATGTGAACTGAACTGATACTTTTGCATATTTTATGTGAGATGATATCCATAAATATCTATCTAGAATATTCATCCGTAAACAACTCCATAAACCTATATGATGATATTGACTATGTGTTAAATAAGATTAGCATAAGAAATATTTCCTTGGACTTTGTTTATAGGATCTGATGTCTTTAGGAGGCAGTGGAAAGTAGCTTTGAAGAATACAGTTGTTTTTTTTTTAATCATGTGATGAGTTAAGCAAGAATAAGCTATAAAATAAGTATCAAGTGTATATTGTAGGTGGGTTAATGGCTTGTATTTAGAAGAATTGAGAAGTGTATGCTTGGAAAATTGGGAAAGCTTGACTGAATTTTTTATATCAAATGCAGCTTCAGTAATTAGCATAGAAAATTAGAGGAAATTGCTTTCTGCTGAATTGTTCATTTTGCCCCCTTAAGTTCGTACCAGTGCAAAATTTCTTGTTACAATTGAAATTACTTTAATATGATATACTGAATTATAATTAGTATAATTGAAATATAGAATATCTCCAATCTGTTTATTTGATACAGTTGTTGCCATAGGAACAAGGAGAAATGTTAATTAATGCATACTTTGCCTATGAATGAATAATATGTACAGCATTTATTTTAATATTTTTATATGTATTTCATTACTATATGAGAAAAAAATTAATAGAAAACTATGAATAGCTCTTTCGTGGGGATTTGACATTGTACTTTTAAACAACAACAAAAAATTCTTCCATGCCAGCAAGAACCACAGATGTTTTCAAGTATTGATCTTTAACAATTATAATTTCTAAACAGTGAGCAGATACATATCAAATATTTGTATAGGAGCCAGAAGGAGAAAAAGACAGGAGAATGTTTTGTTTTGTTGTGTTTTTTTTTTCACATAGACTACTAAAACAGCAGTTTTAACCTTAGAGCATTAAAGTCTGTGTTTTCTACATCTTAAGATTTATTTGGAACTTTGAATAAGTATACATACCACCGTTATACCCCATTCCTAGTCAGAGTTGATCATATGCCTAAGGGATTTCTGTAACTTCATTTATTAACATTGTTAGAAGCCAATAATGTGAAGCAAAAACATACCAGTGAGGGAAGAAGATAAATTGACTGCAGCCATTACTCATACAAAGAGAAGGTAAAGTGGAAGGGAACAAAGTATTAACATATGCATATCCATGTTTGGACTGTTAGATTTGGTGTTAAGATTCAAACATAAGGTCATTGCTAACAAGTCTAAAGCAATTTTCATTCTTCTGAAAATTCTTTGATATTTTCGTTCTTCTGTCCCTGTGTTAATATTTTATATGTTAAAACACGTGAAATAAGTCTATTTACCTATTTATTTTACCTATCTTAAATCAATTTAGTATGATGCTACTCTCTGTGTACATATCATATACACAAATATTTCCAAGAAAGACCTTGAGCCAGCATAAAGCCCCAGGCACTAGTGGAATGCTGCTTGCACAGTTCTTAACCAGAAAAAGAAAAAAATATTGTCATTTTTTTCCTTTCCTTTTTACTTTCCTTGCCTCTAACCTTCCTTCCTATGAATAAATACATTAGGACCTTGGCAGATATGTTAAAACCATATTAAGCGCTTTTAATATTAATTAATGCTACTAATATGACAAGTAAAAATGATCTGTTAAAACTTCACATTATATTGAATTCTTCATTTCTTGGGAATTTCTTCCAGGAAAATGCACTCGTCTGATCTTTCTGGGCTTTAGGTGATCTTGGTCTCAAAAGGGGTTTTGGAAATAACCTTTGAACCTGCTTTGATGAGCCCTCTAGGAAGCAGTTTTTATGTTTTAGTTATTAGTAATTAGCAGTAATTAGCACCAGTTCAGTGAGGAGTTCACCCTTCAGCATGCAACTACATATAAAAGACCTTTTGATAACAGTACTTCAAAATATTCTATTTTCATCTTCCTATTTCTTTTATTCTTTGTCCTGTTTCCTTTAATTTCTTGGTTATATTGGGGAGTTTTACCTAGAAACCAAGTTATTAACCCTAATAAATATAGATTTTTAAAAACCTTTTATGCTTTTTTTGTGAAGGAATTGAGAGGGTTTTTAGGCAAATTCATTCATATATATATATATATATATATAGAGAGAGAGAGAGAGAGAGAGAGAGAGAGAGAGCTTAGTAATGCATTTAATGAGTCCAAATACTTACAGAAATGAAAGGCAGAATGACCCATAATGTTATCTCTCCTGCCTCTCGAGAGTTCAATACAAATATGCTCCCTCTGACTATTCTTACAATAGTACCAGAGTGGTTGCTTTGATATTTTTATGTTTCCTACCAAATTATAACAATTTTTATTTGCATAATATATATTTCATTTAAAAAATCTTCTACATAGTACTTCAGTGAAGTATTTTACATGAATGGAGAGCCAGTACTAGGTTTACAGGCAAGAAGCATCTGAATATATCCCGACTTCTCCAATGGGGAAATATCCAGGGGAAAATAGGTAAGAACATAGGTAAATGAAAAGATGCTCAGGGCAATGAAGAGAGCCTCAGAAATAGCACTGTGGACAAGAAATACGGAAAGAGAAAGTGCTTGGCTTGATGATTAGTCTCCTAATTAGTTTTCTTTCTTCTCTACCTCTATAGGGTCACAATGAAAGCCACTGTGAGTATAACTATGTCTTGAAATTACAGGAGAGGACTATATTATACCCCTTCCAAAAATAATAATTAATCAAGAGGTTGATATTTAATTCAATCATACCTTTATTATTAAAGAATTGATTACAAAGTATGATATCTGACCTGTGACCAAAATAGCTCAAGGTAATTTATCCTAGAAGAAAACTGACTTGCCTATCCAATTACATACTACTGTAGACAATTCTAGTCCTCCTGCATTTTTCCTTGGAGAGCAGACCCATTACTTTGAATTTGCCACATACATGAAATCTGAGCAGAACATACCCTCTCTGAAGGCAAACAGGTTAAGATAGTAATGAGGATGGTAATAATGATGATGATGATGATGATGAGAGAAAGAGAGAGAGAGATTTAAAAAAGGAAGAGACCAATTTCCTTTTCCTCATACCCTCCATGCACATATCCATTCAGACATCATTCTCCCTCCCTTAGGGAAGACTAGGAATGGGGATGAAAGAGGCCAGGAAGATTATCCTAGTCTTTCATCTGTAAATGTAAGATCCAGAAAAAAAAAATCTCCACCCCATTTTCTGGATCCATCTATTTAATCATATCATATGACAAATGAACATAGAATATTGAACTGTATTAAATAGCTGATGAAAATGCATAGATGTCTTCTAAATATTAAGATTGGACAAATTACAAGATCTAAATTAAGATTTAATAATCACTCCATGACAAAGGTAGACAAAAAATTGTCCTCCAATTTATAAAGTGGTAAAATGGAACTATCATCTGAAGCCAAACAAAATCTCTTAAGACAGTACCTTGTAAAGTCATGCATCGCTTTTGAAAGCTTAATCTTTAGCTTTGCAGGTACAAGAAGTTATTTAACATTCAATGTCCTAAAATGTGTTTCTTTCTTAGAGATTGAATCATTGTAATCAAAATCTTGGAAGCCTAGTATGTTAAGAATTACAGATATTAGTGAGAAATTTTATGTTTAGAAATAATTTTGAAATATTAATAATCACTGATAATCAGTGGGATTCTCTTTATGTGCATTTTCCTCATCTAAAGAAATTATCTTATAAATGACATTTATAATCATTTATAAGTTCTGCTTTATTCTCTTCTAAATGAACTGTAAGGTTAAGAGGTTAGGAAGGCCATGCATAAAATGTCTACTTTATTACCTGGTCCAGTGAAAACTTAATGCATATTAATTACTATTTAGTGTTGTCTAGCACTTTTTAATCACTTTTTTTCATGCCAAACTGTATTTTCAGGATTTCTCATGTATGAACTCATTTAGTGATCCTGGGACATTAATGATACCACTACTTTCATTTACATATGAAGGAATTAAATTACTAAGAGTTGAATATTCCCCAAAGTCACACATTTGGTACATGGTGGATCTAGATTCAATCAAACTCAGGCATCTAATTTCACCACTCCATATAGATAGAAAAATTATAATTATATAGTGAAAATATGATTAGAAAAAGGAGAAGTAGGTGATCTTAAAGAGTCTGGATTCTCAAATTCTACCAATTTCTTGAATCTAAATCACTATAAATCCACCAAGAGTGAATACTTGTATTCATTGATATGACCTGCATTCCATAGGCTACAGTCAAGATGCAGTAACTTTTAACTAATCTCTTAGCCTCTTTGAAAGCTATCCTTTTTTAATTAATTTAATATTTTTTCAGGTAATATATAACACAGCACATTAGATTTTGACTTTCTTATTTGAAATAGCATAGAATTTTTCAGGAAATGTGATTTAGTCAATGTAATGGGAGTTTCGGAAGAAAGAACAACCTCTTAGTAATATATATATTTTTTCAGTTCAGTTTTATTCCTCTAAAAGTGAATTCTATCCAGTGAGAATTTTAACTTAAGTCTGGGCTGAGATAGTAAGGTATTTTCAATTTCTTGCTAATGTTGTACTTATTTTCATCTTTGTTTATAATTTTCTCAGCCAGTTAGAATGTAATAAACACCAGATGCTGAATACACAGAAATAATAATAGTGCAATAGCAGCACTATATGACTCACAGCTCAGATCATCTGGCCTGAAACCGTAACTCTTCCTCTTGACTAACTAGTTGATCAAAGCGTTTAAGGTCACCAGGTGTCCTTTCCTTCCTCTGCAAAATAGCAAAGATTTAAATATAATTAAGAGAGTTATATAAGCTAGTGTATGTAAATATCACTTATAAGTATATGTATATATGATGAAAGTATTAAATGCTGCAGAATTTTATTTCTTTATAATTTGAAAGTCATACTTTAAATGTTTTTTATCAAGTTAATCAGATAATGCTCTTTCACTTAAATATTTTTCTAAGTATTGATTATATCTCCAACTATGCATAATGAGGAAAACAATGCAAGGTAACTTAAAACCTTATGCTTATTGTAAACTAGTATTTTATTAATGTAACCCTAATCTTATTCAATTCCAGTGTAATGGAGAAAAGCCATTTTAATAAATTACATGAAATGCTTCCTTTAAAAAGCCAATTTTAATACTTATTATGTAAATTTTAGTTTATTCAAAGGGTAAAATGGATTTACTGGTGATGAAGATGTAGAGATAAGAAACAAGAGTTCTGCTTTCTTCTTTTCTAAATGAAAAAAGTACGATTGTCAAAATAAACACATACAAAAATGAACGAACTTTTGGGAAAATAAAATTTCACCCTTAACTTTTTCCCAAATTTTACAGAAAATAAATGAACATGTAATTCCATATGCATTGCAAAGAAAACTTGTTTCTAATGCTGTAATAATTTTCAGTTATGATTTTATTTATTTATTCACATTTTTAATATGAAAACATTTAAGACCTTTTCTATAAAATTTTGTTTGTATGTCATCCCTACTATGTCAGCCCTGAGTGCAAGAAGCAGAAACCACTTTCGATATTTTAAGTTGAAATGGAATAGAGAGAATGTGATATTCAGAATGTGCCACTCACAGTTGGCAAGTGGGAGTCAAGGGACCACAGGGACCACAGGACTTGCTGGGATTTGAACATACTTCTTTAAGTCTCAACTCTTGCTTCCTCCAAAGATGCCTGCAATCTGGTGATAGCTTTGGAAAGTTGCAGTATACTCTTGACATTTGGGTCTCCGTGACTTCACTTGCCTATAGAAAACCAGGAGGAGGCAGAGTGAGAACATTTTTTGATTTTCACTCAAAGTCTTACATAGAATTCTGTATTCAATTGTAGAATGAAACTCACTTCTAGAACCCTAGCGGGAAGAGGCCTGGGAAATAGAACTTTTAGCTTCCTGACTATAGGACAGAAAGGCCTATGGAGGGAGGTGACAATAGAGCAAGCAATCCATAGCATGCTTTCAATATTGTCCATGTCTCAGAACTACAAAGGAAATCGAGAGATTTTCAGTGGAGTAATGCACATAATTATACCTGTTAAAGATGTCTTAAAATAAATTACTAGGTCCTGGATAAGTTATTTCCTCCAACAACTCACATGATGGATATGTTTTACCTGTACTACAAAGTCTATTAATAGAACTCAAACTTATATTTGAGTTGAGACATAACAACTTTACTTTCATTTGTTTTCTTCCACTGAAGACAAGATATCAAAATGCTAAGAGGGATATCATTATATAATTCATCTTTGACCTCTTTTGTGAAAGAAATCACTCATAAGCAATGGCACTTTACTATTAATAAAATATTTACACCTTTTTGTTAATAATAAAAGAATTCTTACATAATGCAACTAATTAATTACTAAGAACCTCAGGCCCAGATGAATTCTTTGCTATTTCTAAACAATAAATTACTATGATTCTTTGATCTTGCCTAATGTTTTAAAGTTGATCTCTGGAAGCTATTATCAAAATACGAACCAAAGACAACAGATATGCTTCAAATGTATTAAAATCTACAAATTCTTTCTTTGATTCTTATGGCCAAATTGCAAGCAGTTTATTTGGCTTTCATTTTACATAGGTGCAGAAACCATTTATTAGTAATTTACCAAATTTTTGAGTTATTATAACTTCTCAATGTGTGCAGAATCTGCTCCTTTTTAGCCCCTCTGGAACTCACCTTGAAGAGCACAAATGCCAGGCATCTAAAAACACTACAGAAAAATTAATATCAATAAGTACATGATGCACCTTTTCAGCTCTATTAACTTAAAATATTTTTTCCTCACATGCACACTACAAGACTTCACCTCTTCTGAATTACATCCATTCTTTCTAATGAAAAAGCAACTTGAGTCATATGCCAGAAGTGGAATAGTTTAGCATGAGAGAGGGACACCTGGGTGACTCAGTGGTTGAACATCTGCCTTTGGTTCAGATCGTGATCCCGGGATCCTGGGATTGAGTCCCAGGGCTCCCTGCAGGGAGCCTGCTTCTCCCTCTGCCTGTGTCTCTGCCTCTGTGTGTGTGTGTGTGTCTCTCACAAATAAATAAATAAAATCTTTTTTAAAAAAAATTAGCGTCAAAGATGAGCCTAGGACTGAATTTTCAAAAGTGTGTTTATGATCGTTAATGCCAAGGGATGACTTTAAAATACTTCCAAAAGTTAAATGACTGTGGTATATTCTGATTTGGATAATTTAAGCAAGTTTCTACTATGGACTACACTGTCTTTAAAATGTAATAGGAATTATGAACATCTAAGAGACCTTTATTGTACCTAGTACGTAGGTCATGTTTGCCAAATTTACATCCTCTTCTAATCTTTTTAAAAACATTTCTATGAATATATTTGAGACTAGTACCCCATGAGAAACAATTCTTGGAAATATTGACCAAGAATGTCAATCCCTGTGCAGCCCCCTCGTTTTCCACCTTCACTTTTCTTGTACCCATGAATTTCCATTATCAGGATGCAGAGTAAGAATTATGGAGTAAGTAGTTTGATTAGTTTTTGCTTGTTTGCTTGTTTTGTTTGGGTTTGGTTTTAGTCCTATTGCCTTTTGGAGACATTTGAAATAATCTTATAGTGTCACACATGCACACATAAAAATGCATTGTAAATCATCAAAAGTAAATATTATTTTCACCTTCCAAACCTAATAGATCCTAAATTACTTCCCAGAAATTATTAGGAAGTATTGGGTAATGCAGTGTTATAGCTAAAACTAATTTAAATAGTGTTGAAATTCTGTTGGTATTGAACACAGAGTGACGGAAAAAGCCAAAATAGAAGCACACTCTCACATGTATGCATACATATAGGGAATTTGTAGGTGCAGATTAAATTAAAGATGTATTTTTCTGTTGTTTTTAGAAAACCTTTCTCTCTGCAGTCACCACTATCACTTGTATTGCCTGCAATCTTGCTAGGAGACTGTTTTGTAAGTAGTTAGAAATATGAACACAGATCTTTCTATTTGTCTTTCTACAATACATTGATACACATCTAGATAGTCCACTTTTTTATTTTAACTTTAAAAACTACACAAAATTGATATAGTGACAATTCCTGGATTACATAATTTTTATTTCTTGTAGTGGTTGTATTAGGTATGCTAGTCACATTTCCAGATTCTATATTTTTCTGCCTTGATAGAGTGAAAGTTTCAATATAAATAAATCAATAGAGCTCTGTGCAAGTTACAAGAAATGATATACTTATATTCTATCTACCCTCTTCTATAGTGATCTGAGAAACCTCATACTTAAATCCATTACTAAAAAGTGTGCTTGTTGGTGGTGGTGAGCTGCTTTTGGTTTTTCGTTGTTATTTTGTTGTTGTTGTTGTTTTGGGTGTTTTTCTTTTGCTTTGTTTTTGTTTTTGTTTTTTGTTTTTTGGCTCGGATCATGCAATTTAATTCTGGATGTATTGATTGCTAAGTTAGTTATAAATCTGACATAACCTTTATATTTTGTGAATTTGGATTCTTTTTATTCCTAATATTAGGGTATCCCAACTGAGTCTACAATATTCCACCAGTTATTAAAATCATTTAAAATGGTCTCAGGAAAGAATGGAATCATGTTGTATAAATATAAATTACTGATATGCGTTAAAAGAGCTCTGTACTCCTTGATCTTGCCCAGAAGCCTCATACATGACTGTCCATGACATTTTCCTCAGAATTTTTATTTATTTATTTTTAAGAATTAAAATATTTCATTTTTTAAAGATTTTATTTATTTGTTTGAGAGAGAAACTGCACAAGCTGGGGAGAGAGACAGAGGCAGAAGGAGAGACAAGCTCCTTGATGAGCAGAGAGCTCTTCCCAGGACCCTGGGATCAGACCTGAGTCAAAGGCAGACACTTAACCGACTAAGCCACCCCAGTGCCCTTCCTTGGAATTGTTTAAACAAAAAAAAGGTCTCAAATCCTAAGAAAAATACTCTAATTTGAAAATTCCAATAAACGTCACCATGCATATTACAGGTGTTTGCAAATAGTTTTCCTTTCTCTGCAGTGAAAACACATTTAAGAGAAATGAAACTTACAAAAGATTTAAATAGATGTTTCTGAGAATGATTCATAATTAGCCAGATCTTTTATTAAGGTACTAGATTATTAAAGGCCTTAATAGAGGGCTGATCTTCTCAACTAACTTTGTTTAAGAAAAAGCCATGACAACAGGTGCGCACACACCACAAGCAACATAGCAATAGCGAGTGCACCATTATTCTTTCCAGCAAACAAGCACTGTGAAGTGATAAGCTTTTCTTTTTTCCTTTTAACTGTTTTTTCTTTTCTCAGCAAAAACTATTTGCCTTTACCTAGCCCTCCTTGGAATTCATGTGCACAATGGAGAGTGGAAGAAAGGACAGAGATAAGAAAAATACATAGAATGTTACTTTAAAACAATGACTATACTGATGCATAAATGACAATTATCTTACATAAATATGATGTTTTGACTTATGTACACAACCTTATGCCATCACTGCAATCAAATAGTGAATATATCCAGCACCCTACACGGTCCTCATTCCCGTTTCAATCCATCCCTCTCCCCCTCTTCTCTGTCTTTACCCTGCTTTCTAAGAAACCATTGCCAAGTGTCACGATAGTTTACTTTGCATTTCATAGAGCTTTACATAAACAGAGTATACAGTATGCACTTATCCTTTTTTTGGCAAAATTATTTTGATATTCTTCCTTTGTATGGCTGAGTAGTATTCCACTCAATGGATACACCAAAATGTGCTTATTCATTCATTTGTTGATGGATATTTGAATGCTTTCCATATTTTTGGCTATTCAAAATAAGCCTTCTGTGAACATGCATGAACAAGTATAATTTGTATTTTTGCTTTATGATATGGGTTTTTTCCTCATGATACAAAATGCACAATATCTTTTCCAAGACCTTTCTCCAACTCAGACACTATATCTGATAATTCAATTCAATTCAATTCTGACACCATCTACCTGGTGTTAGTATCAGATCCCAGAAGTTAAATTGCTCAATCCTTCAAGGTTGTGCCCACTTCAAAAGCCAATCATAAATTTTGGGCCACTTGATTTTCTGACCATACAGACTGACCATCTGTATATTGGAGGTTCCTCCTCCTTAGGTTCAGTAATTTTCTAGATGGCTCACAGAATTCAGGAAGGCACCTTACTTATGTTTATTGTTTTATTGCAAAGAATACAAATGAATAGCTAGATGAAGAGGTACAAAGAGCAGGGTCTGAACAAATTCTAAATGCAGAGGTTTCTGTCTTTTTGGTGTTTCTGTCTATTTAGTATTAATTTAAATTTGCATTCTCTTACACTTTATTGATGTTGAATATCCTTTTGTGTGCTGGTTTGCCACCTGTATATCTTCTTTTTTAAAGATTTATTAATTCATTTTAGAGAGAGAAAGTACTACACCATCGAGTGGGGGGAGGGGCAGAGCAGAGAATCTTCAAGCAGACTCCCTGCTGAGTGCGGAGCCCCATACAAGGTTCAATCTCACAACCATGAGATCATGGGTTGAACTGAAACCAGGAGTCAGAGACTCAACTGACTGAGCCACCCAAGTCCCCTGTCCCCCCAATCTGTATATCTTCTTTAGTGAAGTATCTATTCAAAGATTTTTCCCATTTTTAATCTTGCTATTGAACTGTAGCTACCATTTCAGGGTTCTTCATTCTTTTAAGAAGATACGTATTTTCCAAGGCAGCTCTTGGAAGACCCCTCTTATCTCTTTCTTTCCACCTGAAGGGCTTCCTTTAGTTTTGTAGTGAAGATACAATGGCAATGAATTATTTCCATTTGAGATGTCTGATAAAAGTTTTATTCCATTTGTATTTGGGGAGATATTTTTACTGAGTATAGAGTTCTATTTGGACAATTTATCTTTCACAATCTAAAGATATTGTTCTATTCTCTCTTTACTTGCATGGTTTTTGACATGAAATTTGCTGTTACCTGCATTTTTGTTTCTCTGTATGTGACATTTCTTTGTCCTCTGTGTACTTACAAATTTATCTTTTTATCAATGGTTTTGAGCAATGTTACTCTGATAATGCCTTAGTTCTGTTTCTGTTTCCTGTACATTTCTTATACTTGAATTTCTTGAATTTGTGGGTTCATTGAGCCTCTTGGTTCCATAGTTTTATGATTTTAAACATATTTAGGATTTTTCTGGACATTATTTCAATTTTTTAAAAGAAATCTATCCTTGCTTTTACTATTGGGACTCTAAATACACTAATAGAAGGCTTAAAATTGTCCCATAGTTCACTGATTATTTTTGCACTTTTTTTTTTACCATTTGTAATTAATTTTAAATATTTACTATTGCTATAGCTTGAAGGTTACTTTTTCTAACTTGCTGTTAGCACCGTACAGTGCATTTTTCTCCTTACAAATTTCTAGAAGTTTGTTTTAGGTTTTAACCATATATTCCATGTCTCTACTTAACTTTTTGAACATACAGAATACAGTTTATAATAATTTTTATATACTTGTCTGTAAATGCTAACATCTGTGCAAGTTTTGGGTTGGTTTTTATTGGTTGATTATTTTTCTCATTATGTGTTGTATTTTTCTGCTCATTTGCATGCTTGGCAATCTTTGGCTGGATAGCAGACATTGTTAATTTTGACTTCTTGTTTGTTGGATCTTTTGTATATTCTTGTAGATATTGTTAAGTTCTGTTCTGGGATAAGGTTAACTCAGTTAAACAGTTTGCTTCTTTTAAGCCATGTCTTTAGGAATTGGTAGAGGTGTTCAGAGCAGTTTGAGTCTAGAAATAATTATTCTCCACTACTGAGGCAAGAATGTCCTGAATGTTCTACTTACACGATTCTCATTTTTTCCAATCTATCACATTATTTCTGGCCCTGTGTACACCTGTGTTGTTGTTTGCTCTAATCCTTTCAGATCGATCTTCCTCTAGCCTCAGGTAATTTCCTCGCACTCATGCACTGAACAGAGCTTTGCTGAATGTTCAAGGGGTGCCCTCACACACTTCCCCCAGCTTTCTTTCAGGATTATTCTTTTCTCCAGTGCTCTGTGCTGCAAATTGTAGTGCCTTGTTCTTCCCGGTTACTCAGCACAGTCTCCTCAGGAAGTCTGTCTTAGTTCTCTTGGGTGTGCTGTCCTTGTACTATGGCCTGGAAACTTCCTGAAAGATAAAAGCTGAGATAATCATAGAGATCATCTGTTTGTTTTCCACCTCACAGTGTTCACTTTCTTCATTGCCAGATGTGTAGTGTCTTGAAAACAATTGTTATGTATATTGTCTCTGGTTTTTGGTTGTTTCAGGCAAGCAGATTAATTCAGTTCATGTTATTGCATGCTAAGACCAAAAATATGAATAGACTCTTAAAAATTCATTGATAATATTTATGTCAACTTAAAAGAAAAGTACATTTATTTATGCAATATAATAATCCAGCAAGTCCTTTTTTTCTATTTTCAACCTTTCCCTTATCAGTTTTTAACTTTCCAGATGTCAACCTTATTTTAATTTAAAATATGTAGTACAAAGCAGTCGTGGGTTTACTAAGATAATAGACAGGAAGATGTATTTTACTATAATTCAAGTAGTTAATATTTTTAAGCATGTAATAAGGATTCCCTATTATTATGTTAAATAAATTTTTCTCATTGCAAACTGAAACTTATTACAACAAAGCCATCAGACTTCAAAAAGTTAGCATGTGTTTATATAGGTTTTACATTCCTGTGACCACTGAGTTACATATTTCCAGTGATTTGAACAAAAGTTTTAGTGTTCAGCTTCAATGGAATTAAAAACGAGTCTTTGTGGTATTTGAGGCTCATTTCTTTCCCCTTCTTTCTAAGATACTTCTTTGGTATTTTGTATAAAAGGCAGAATCACTTTGCAAAAATAAAAGAGAACATTTGGTTTTCTGTACCATAGAGTATATGTACATAAAGCAAATACAAGATTATATAGTAAAATTAATTACAATAAATATTTTCTGTAAATAATACATAATCTTGTTTCTGTGATAGATATAAATATTGTGTCTTTGTGTAAAATATTTGATCTTTTTGAGTTTTTTTTAAGATTTTATTTATTTGAGGAAGAGAAAGTGCATGCTCAAGAGTGGGGGAGGGGCAGAGGGCAAAGGAGAAGCAGACTCCCTACTAAGCAGGGAGCCCAACTCAGGGCTTGATCCCAGAACCTGGTATCATGATCTGAGCTGAAGGCAGACACTTAACTGAGCTGCCCAGGTGCTCCTCTTCTTGAGATTTTATATATTTGTTTCCTTTTGTGGATAGTATAGATGCTCCCATACATTTCTGTTAAGCTTAAGTATTTTATTCACAAAGCATTTTTAGATCAGTTAGTAAAAATGGTTTATGTCATAAGTATAATTGTGTTCTGCTAATTTCGTGAACATTAAAAGCATGCTAGTAAAGTAAGTTAAGCTTAAAAGATAGGTTACATTTTGACTGAATATTATAATTGCAATTCAAAACTGAATTATTTAGTGCCTATACTTCTTTATACATGGTGAGTATATTTTTGTTATATGACATGGATTTTGCAGAGTAATGTTACAGATGTGTTTTGAAATCATCAGAAGCTCTTAGTCGCAGTTACAGAGTTAGTTGACAACAGGACAAACTCCATCATGGATCATTCTGGAAAAATAAATTGAGGCTCAGATAAATAACTTTACTCTCTTTAGCAGCTTGTGCTTAAATACATATCTAGAAGAAAAATTAGTTCTACTAGGATAAACTATTTAATTAAATATAACTCAGCTCTGTTTTCTTTATAATATATATTGTACTTTATAAATAATACCAGGTAACTTTATTATTTACCATTTAGTGTATCAATATAGGTTAAATACTGAACAAATGTAAAATTACATATGATTTTTGTGTTTTGATGAGATTACCTATAAAGAGTTACTAAACTCTTTGGAGAATAAACAAAAATGTTTAGACCAGAAAGTGAAGTATTAATGTTTTTTGTCCTCATAAGCTGGGCTATGGATTTTGAGATTTCTGTGCTCTCTGACATATGTCAAGGAATCAGATAAATGCTCAAATGGATATCTTTTATGTCCCATTCTCACCTATAGGTCTGGGTCATTTTGCCAACCAGCAGTAGTATACTTGACCTTTTCAGTTAGTAACTTTACAGTCTATCATTATTTTGATTACTACAGTGTGAGAGAATGTACAGTCTATGAAATTTCTCGTCTGATAAGTAGACCTGTAGCTTTTGATTTGATAGTTATTACAGGAAATAATAGTAGACACAATAAAATACCTCAGTATTCTTCACCATAATGAGGAGATGTTCTGTGTTATTTGTCAATACTGTGGATACAATTCCTCTACTTAAATCACTGAGTTAGTGCTTCTGAATTGGCTTTCTGACATTGAAGTGTAATCCAGATTTTGTAACCCTGTGGGAGAGAGGGCTGTTTCTGATTCTTTCTTTTGAGGTGAGGTTTTCCTTCTAGTCATTTTGCTCAGTGCAGAGTGGCCAAAAACAAGTTGTATTGGAACACGGGGGAGTATCACTGGTCCGTCCAGCTGGTCTTCTGGGGGAGGGGCCTGCTGTGCTGATTCTCAGGTGTTAGCACTTGGGGGAGCTGCTCTGCCCCTGCCTGTCCCGGGGGAGGCCGGATCTTGGGCTGTGTCCCGGCGCCCTGTGCTCCGGGGCCTGCGCTGTTGGATTTGCGCTCCCGCCCTTCAGCTCCCTCCCTGGAGCCGCTCCCGAGCCCCTCCGAGCTGCTCCGGTCGGTCCCCGCCGTGCGCGGAACTGAAAGAATATGTGACCTCCAAACCAGCTCTGCAAGAAATTTTAAGGGGGACTCTTAAAACTCCCCTTTAAGAAGAAGTTCAGTGGAACAATCCACAAAAACAAGGACTAAATAGATATCATGATGACACTAAACTCATATCTGTCAATAGTAACTCTGAACGTGAATGGGCTTAATGACCCCATCAAAAGGCGCAGGGTTTCAGACTGGATAAAAAAGCAGGACCCATCTATTTGCTGTCTACAAGAGACTCATTTTAGACAGAAGGACACCTACAACCTGAAAATAAAAGGTTGGAGAACCATTTACCATTCAAATGGTTCTCAAAATATACCCTAAAAACTACAGAACACTTCTGAAAGAAATTGAGGAAGACACAAAGAGATGGAAAAATATTCCATGCTCATGGATTGGCAGAATTAATATTGTGAAAATGTCAATGTTACCCAGGGCAATTTACACGTATAATGCAATCCCTATCAAAATACCATGGACTTTCTTCAGAGACTTAGAACAAATTATTTTAAGATTTGTGTGGAATCAGAAAAGACCCCAAACAGCCAGGGGAATTTTAAAAAAGAAAACCATATCTGGGGGCATCACAATGCCAGATCTCAGGTTGTACTACAAAGCTGTGTTCATCAAGACAGTGTGGTACTGGCACAAAAACAGACACATAGATCAATGGAACAGAACAGAGAACCCAGAAGTGGACCCTGAACTTTATGGTCAACTAATATACGATAAAGGAGGAAAGACGATCCACTGGAAGAAAGACAGTCTCTTCAATAAATGGTGCTGGGAAAATTGGACATCCACATGCAGAAGAATGAAACTGGACCACTCTCTTGCACCATACACAAAGATAAACTCAAAATAGATGAAAGATCTAAATGTGAGACAAGATTCCATCAAAATCCCAGAGGAGAACTCAGGCAACACCCTTTTTGAACTTGGCCACAGTAACCGGAGAAGGACAAACAGTGTATGTTCTCATTCATTTGGGGAATATGAATAATAGTGAAAGGGAATATAAGGGAAGGGAGAAGAAATGTGTGAGAAATATCAGAAAGGGAGACAGAACATAAAGACTTCTAACTCTGGGAAATGAACTAGGGGTGGTGGAGGGGGAGGAGGGCGGGGGGTGGGGGTGAATGGGTGACGGGCACTGAGGGGTACACTTGACTGGATGAGCACTGGGTGTTATTCTGTATGTTGGTAAATTGAACACCAATAAAAATTAATTTATAAAATTAAAAAAAAAATCACTGAGTTAACACTTAGGAGAAAAGATTACCTTCATTGTTCTTTGTGGAAACTTAACTGATGCTATATGGTACTTGAAATAGACTTAGACTTATATCACTGATGGATATGGCATGGTATTTAATCCCATTAGCATTGATTTCGACTTTATTGCAAGTGCATCATATAATAGAGACAATAAAACATAGAAAGGCCTTAGCTGGATCATATATGAAAAAAAAAACCTTTCATTTAAGGTCCAACTTCATTAATTACACTTTTAGAAAACTTTCCCAGTCGTATCTTTCAATGACTATATCCTGCTGTTTTTAAATACTGGCAAACACAAATGAAGTACAAGAATCCAATAGTGAAGCATCAAGATCTACCTATAAGTTATAATTAATCATGGTGGGAAAATAAAAGTAAGACAACAAATATTGTGTGATATTTAACATATATTGTCAATCGATATCATGCAGTAGGATCAACAAATTGTTGCAGAAATGAATTTAATTTAAAGGTATCATAGTCTACTACGTGTTATATTATTCCATATTAATTCTTTTCAACCTCATATTGTTTTCCAAAGCTATATAAATTGCCAAATTTGTATTAAAGGGAGCATGATGTTTGGGTCTTTCCTAATCAAATCAGTTTTCCTGATAGAAATCATAAACTGGTAGATTGTACACTTGTTTAATGCGGAACAGTTTTAGAAAGTTTTTTCAATAAGTAAATGTTTCTTTATCCTTAATTCATAAGTGTATCAGTCAGAGATGAATCAAGAAAACAGAAATCATCCTAGCTATTTCAATAGAGGAAATTTAATATAGAAGGTATTGGGGCATTTAATGAGCATGAAGGGAAAACTGAGGTCACCTCAAGACAGCTACATAGGTAACCTTCCTTAAAGTTGGGGTAGAGGAAGGAGCCCAAGTTATCCAAATCTAGAGCCTCCAAGAGGGGCTGTGTGAAAAGCTGGAGCACAGGTGTCAGAAGGTAAAATGCTACCAGGCTGCTGCTGTCACCTGTGAAGGAAACTCATGACATTGATTCTGAGTATAACAAGATAATCTGGAGTCTGGAAGCAACAGCTACATTAGGGTAGAGTGCCATTGCTGAAGAGGGGCTAAAAAGCAGTACTGTTCTCAGACTTTGGCAAGGAGGCTCCTCTAAGTCCCACTCCCAGTTCTTGGGATGTAGAGCTGGCAGTGACATCTGGTAATAGTACCCTGAGCCTGGTCCAGGACCTTTTAAGCTTTGTTTTCTGTTTCATGGTTTGTTCTCTCTGACCCATATACCCATGCATCAGTTCAATTAATTGTCCCACTGTACTTAGCAAATTGAGCTTAAGAGTTGTCCAAGCCTATGAGTGAGCCCAGTTCCAGAAGAGTATTCTGACGAGCACATTCCTTTCACTGATTGCTGTGGTGTTTGTTTTGAATGATCACACAAAATTGTGTTATCAGATGATGTGAATTTTGGATTTTTCTGCCACATGTTGGACACAGGATGAATGAGGGCTCCAGGCTATGGTAGGTTTATTACCACCATTTGGGCTTAAGATGCATGTGTGGCTCCATGTGTGAGATCTTGCTTGCTTGTCTGTGTTCGGACTACAGTGTCTCCTTCAGTCTACACCATTTAAAGATAGTGCAGATAGTAGCAGGCACTCTTCACCCTGTGCACTCTTTGCTACTAGCACTCAGTGAGGCCAGTCTAACCCTTTTACAGCCTTTATGCTATATAACAAGCATTCTTGTGAGGATGGCCTTGACTTTCTCATCTAAGAGCTTTCAAGACTTGCTTGGCACTGACAAAAGGCCCTTCAGATTATTATCTTCTTTTGCCTCTGATGTGATGAGGCTCTGCTCTCTTGAGCCAGTTTAAAGCTTGCTGGCCAGGAACATATACTCTGTGAGCAAATCAGACTGCTTTTTTTCTTCACTCGTATCTTCTTTCCTTGTTTTTTTGCACTGATAGCAATGTGTGTAAGACAGGGGTTTAGTCAACTTTGAAGAGAACTACATTAATAGGTATGCATTGGTTCTGATCTTGAGAGTTCAAGAGAAAACACAATTGGACAATGTGTCATTCTACCTAGATGCTATAAAATTCTGAACAGGAAATTTAACACGTCTAGAAAATGAATTATCATTTATGTGTTTCTGCATGATCTGGGTAACACTTTTTTTCATGCTCATTGTCAATGAAGCACATTGATAACTTTTGGGAGAATCATTGGAAGCCAAAATTCTCAAGCGGCCCAATATAGTGGTGGAACTAGCACTAAATAAATGGTATTAGGAAATTACATATGCAGAAAGAACTATGTTGTTTCAGCACAATCAAGCTTTATTTATTTTTAAAAAGATTTTATTTACTTACTTGAGAAAGAAAGAGAGAGAGAGAGAGAGAGAGAGAGAGAGAGAGAGAGAGCACATGAGGTGGGGAGGAGGGCAGAGGGAGAGGGAGAGCCTGGGTCAGGTCTCCATCTCAGGACCCCAGGATCATGACTTGAGCTGAAGATAGATGCTTAACTGACTGAGCCATCCAGGTGCCCCTCAACAAAATCAAGCTTTAAACAATTATGGCATTCTGAGTAATAAGAGTTGCTATTTTTTTCCAGTGGGGAGCATAAGAAATTAGTCAGAAATGGCATTTGATAACGGATTAGGAGATTGTGCATTTCTCTATATACATTTACCTCAAAATAACTATGTAATAATAATAATAATGATATCAGTCATTGAGTATTGTTCTGTGAAGTGAGAGGAGTATAGATGATATAAAATGACAGAGTGCTAATATTCATAGAAAGTGGGTGATGAGTAAATGGGTTTGCTTTTTATAAGTTTGAATTTTTCATGATAAACATTTTTAATTACTGAGAATCTTAAAATATGGACAAAAATCAATAGTATAATAGAAATGAATATAAATACATTCATCATGGCAAAATGGTGTTTCAACAAGGCATGTAAGGATGGTTCAGTATTTCGAAGTCCGCTTGTGTAACCTATCATTTCATTAGAGCTGATTAGAAGAATATATTGTACAGTTATGTCCTTAGATGTAGAAACATATGGGGCCAGAGGATCCCTGGGTGGCTCAGTGGTTTGACGCCTGTCTTTGGCCTGGGGCGTGATCCTGGAGACCCAGGATTGAGTCCCACATTGGGCTCCCTGAATGGAGCCTGCTTCTCCCTCTGCCTGTATCTTTGCCTCTCTCTCTCTCTCTCTCTCTCTCTCTCTCTCTCTCTGTCTCTGTCTCTTGCGAATAAATGAATAAAATCTTTAAAAAAAAAAAAACATATAGGGCCAGACTCAAGAACACCACCAGAAATTAGAAGTGAAGGGAGACCATGAATACAGCCAATAGTGGACTGCTTCCTTGGACACACATGTGAGGGGCAGGAAGGATGATGAGTGACTCTGAAGGAATGAAACAAAGTACTCTGTGAATACATTTATAGTTCTTTTTTTTTCTAAAGTTCTTAAAATGAGAAATTTGAGTATTATAGTTCAAATAAGTCCAACTTTAGTTATTTGCTTTTCCTTTAGGAATTGTCTATCTCCACTAAACTTATTTTTTTTCATTAGAGGTCATTAAAGTAGCCTCTTAGGATTTTTAAATTTTTTTCTGTTTTAATAGTTACTTATGTCCGTTTATTTCTTTTGTATATTTGCACCTTTTCCCCCTTGATTGAGTTAGCTAGTGCTTTGTCTATTTTATTAATTTTTATGAACTGAGATTTTTGTTAATTAAATCTACTGTTTTCTATTTTCTACATCATTAATCAAGGCTTTTTAATTTATTGTTTCTTTCACTATATTTTTTAAAAATTTCCTTGGTTGTTCCTTTTTACAATTTTTAAGCAAGGGATTCAACTCAGTTATTTTTATTCTCTCATTTTTACTGATAAAATTACACTGCTATGTGTAACAATGAATTGATCTCTTTTCCTCCTTTAAATTATACCCATAAGTTCTGGTAAGTGCTGTTTTTGTTGTCATTACCTTCTCATTAGTTCAGTTTCTATTCCTTTTGTCTAGGTGTTTAATAGGATATCTATGAATTTCTAGGTTGAAGGATATTTCTGGGTTTTTGTAGTGTGTGAAAATTCTAATGTTATTTCAGTGTGATCAAAGCATGATGCCTATAATATTTCCCCAGTAAATGCTAAATAAAAGTGTTCAGGGTCATTTGACTTATTCTCAATCACCAATGAAAATGTTCTTTTTTTAACCAGGAAAATATATTTGCTGTTATCAAGGTTGACTGGTCAACAAAAACTATATTTTTGTGAAATGCATAAATTTCTAATTCAACCATGGCTGTAGTGAGAAGTAATAATACACACACATACATACACACATACACACTCACACATATACAGGGCTTATTTCAGATTTATATATTCAAAATAAAATATCTGGGTGAAGACTAGATAAGAGTTATTTAAATTTTAGCATGCTATTTCTACTGAAGGAAAGAAAAAATTAGTTTTTTTGTGGGTAGCTTTCTTATATACAGTTTTCTAGACAAGTCAATTCATAATGGTGAGCTATTTCTGAGAGGAAATGTTTGTTGACTAATTAGACAATTATTTAGTTTATTATTTTATTTAATAGGTAAGAAATAGATAAATTAAAGTTTATATTAAGTGACCACCATTTTTCTGACTAAGGGGAGAAAAAATTTCAGGGATCTAATAAGGATATAAAAACTCATGGTTGAAAGGGATTTGTTAGATGTGGCAGGACTTATCTTTTTAATAGTGTTAATTAGTTGCTTTTCCTTTCATAAGTAGGAGAGGAGCAAAATCTTTTGGCAAAAACAGTCATCATTACTAATTTTTAATCCAACTCAGCAAAAAACTAGTTTTAGCAAACATCATATGAAAATTGGCAAATATTATGAAGTATTATAAGCATATATGCTCTTAGTTTTTTGCAAATATTAAAATATGTTTCATGATGCATAATTTCAATGGTCTGGGAAGAAATAAGCATATAAATTAAAGGTTCAATTTCCTTTAATATAGTAGAAAAATAGTATATGAAATAATAATTGAAAATCACAAACAGAAGTTTTAATATGTACCTTGTTAAAACTTGCAGAATATTATTCTCTCACTTCAGTCCTTTATTAAAAAATTCCAGTTTCAATACCACTGTTTACTTTTATTGAGAAAAGATATTACAGATTATTTTTCTGTGTCATTCATTCTAATATTGATAGGATTTTTTTATATTCCTTATTAGCCTCATAACTCACATTTTCAGCAGTGTCACCATCCAAAAGCATTCCACATACCACATACAACCAATGCATATATGAACAAACTTACCAAAAATTCCAATGTACGTAAAATGTGAAGAAAAAAATAGGAAACTTTATTCATTTTGACATTTATTAGGATAAATAATGAAACATGAAATACTAGTGTTTATTTATGAGCACTTCTTATTCTTTGTGGATATTTTCTATTTTTAATTTATTGAGCATTCATCTTTTATGATTTAAAAAAATTACTCTCAGAAAATACTATATAGTACCATTACAAGTAATGGATAATTTGAAAGAAGGAATGGAACACACAAAAAAGAATGGATTCCAATAATGGACTCTAATTTTGAGAGAATTATATTTATAACAAGACATTTTGGAAGCGGGATCCCTGGGTGGCGCAGCGGTTTGGCGCCTGCCTTTGGCCCAGGGCGCGATCCTGGAGACCCGGGATCGAATCCCACGTCGGGCTCCCGGTGCATGGAGCCTGCTTCTCCCTCTGCCTGTGTCTCTGTCTCTCTCTCTCTCTCTCTCTCTCTCTCTCTCTCTCTGTGTGACTATCATAAATAAATAAAAACTTTAAAAAAAAAAAAGACATTTTGGAAGCAATATAGAAAAAAGAAAGAAAGGAAGGAAGGAAGGAAGAAAGAAAGCAAGAAAGAAAGCAAACCAGCCAAAATCTAAGTCTACTAATACAACTAGTTTATATGTGTAAAGTCTAGAACTCCAGCTAGATGTATTTTTTGTTTCGAAAGGCCTCCGCTAAAAACAAAAGACCTTATGCATGTGCATGCATGTACATACACAAAAACATACAGAAGTATGTTGTACCTTCTTTATAATATTCTTAATATTCCCCCAATTAAGGATTGATAATTCTCTGTTCAAACATATATTGTCCTACATTGTTATGTTAGATGCACAAGATTACGAACCTTATGCATGCTGTTCACATTGCCTATGATAGGTACTCATTTGTTCTTTCAATGAATGAGTTAAGGTCTATTACCAGAAAACCTGAGTTCATTTACCACATTTCCACAGAGATAGTTAGCCTGATAAGGAAGGACATGGCACAGAAAAATATTGGAGATGAAGGAAAATAGTGTGAGAACACCTATGGGTTGGTAATTTTACAGATAATATAGGCCTAGATGTGGAAAGTGGTATTCCTGAGTAATAGAAGAGTAGAAACCTGGATGCTAGAGAAGTGGCTGCTATGATAAGAAAAAGCCTTCTTGCAGATAGCGTCAAAATACTTAGAATGGACACTTTAAAAACAATTTTGGCCGGGACTGTCCTTGGCTATCCATATAGGTCTAGAAGCTCTGTTACTAAGGTTAGGCAAAGGAGATGCTGTGAGCCAGTAAGACTGATTTGATGATTCCAAAAATTCTAACCATTCTGAAAAGTATGGACCATTTCAAGGAGAAATCTGTACGTGTTTTTATTTAGGAAAATCTAAAGATCAGTCAGTCAAACTTTAGGGTAAATTTTTCTCAGAGGGAAAACCAAGGTTTGGAGTTTAGTTTTTAGTTTGTAGGTTCAGAAGCGAGATTTAATCAGGAGTATCTAGAAAAGATCATGTTCATTGGTCTGCCTTAATCTGACCAATAAGAGAATTGTGTAGTAAAAAATGGTTATTTATTCATTAATGTATGTAGTAAGTGTACTTTTTCCTAGGACTTATAGAAAAACGAAGTATAACCACTTTTCTTGGCTGAGAGATATTATGCCTTAATTAATATTTTATCTGAGCCATGACAAAGCCCAGTGCACTATTCTAGCCCTGAAATAGAATAAACTAATTGTGGAGATTTCTTAATGTTCCTGAGAAAAGCCTTAGATGTGAAAATGTTTACAATGTAAATATAAAGAATGTTTGCCTTCTCTTCTAGAAGCATTTTTCTTCTCACACACCATGAGAATTAGAGCTGTAGTCATATATCTAGTTAATGGCACTAGGATAATGAAACATTAGTTAATGGCAAAAGGATAATAAAACATATTGTCTACCTAAGATCCCCAATGGTTGTAGCCTAGACTAAGTTCCTAGAATTAAACTCCCACAGTGCCAAGAAAATTGAAACACTATCCCCTTAGATATTTGCATGTCAATAGGATGAACTATGTCTGACTTTGGGGCTTATCTGGCTCTTATGTATTTACATTCCAAAGAGTTTCAGTAAGAATCTAGGATTTTTACATCACATCTACTTAAAGCCAAGTTTTATTCCATCTTTTCAGGAGAGAAGGGGGAAGCACCTACATTTTTCCCATATGAAAACAGAAAATCCATGGTTCTCTATCCCATTCTCCTCTACAGAGTGCAAGCCACCACTCAGTAGAAAGTTTTCATGGACTCTCAGTGCCTTGCTTGCAGGTCTAGATGTGGGGGATGCAGGTAAACCATGTTACTCTGGTTGTATCAAGAAAGAAACTTTTCTTGACTCATATGTATCATGTTTCATATATATCCTTATCCATGTCTACATATACTATATGCATATATGTATATACACAAATGATGTAATATCTCAGACCATTCAGAATTTTTGACAAAACACCCAACCAGAATCTATTTTCTGAAACAAAAAAATCTTTCTCTGAGTACTACTGGATTTTTGCATCCTACCATAACTCCACCTGCCTCTTTGTTCATATATTATTTCTTTAGATTATACATCCAAACTTAATGGTAATTATACTACCATTTTATATCAGCCTTTAATTGCCTCTTTCATCCTTCAGAATTTGGGACCTGATAAATAATCAGACATTTAGAAACTTCCATGGATGGACATTCTGAGTGAGAAATGAAATCACTGAAAATTTCTGAATAGGGTAATTACATATTCATATAGTGCATAAGCTGGATTTAAGATGGCAGAGCCTGAAGGTGAAATGGATCTGTTCAGAGCCTGTTAGTATAGTCCTAATGAGAAATAATGAAGCCCTCAATTAGGGCCAGTAGCTGTAGCTAGAAACCAGAATGTAAATTAGAAGTGCAAGTACTTTATAAAAACCACTTAAAATGAGTGATTTTCTGTGAAAAATATAATCCAAGTTTAATTTTAATAAGGAAAAACTGTTATCTCTGTGTCTGGTTATTTCTTTTGAGTTTTATACTATTAACTACATAAATTGCAATTACAATGGCTGGGCCTCTCTTCAAGTGTCCTATATACTTCTTAGACATATAAGAGATATATAACTTGAATGAATTAAGGAATGAAGAATTAATCAGCAATTCTTATATACTCAAATTTTCAGTTGTATGCTAAATATTAAGTAAAAGCTTTCAAATCATTAAATACTGGCATAAAATAAATCTGTTTAAACTATAAGCATCTCAATGTTATATAGAAATTCCCAGTATAGGCAATTATTAACATTAGATAATATTTGATATGTTATGTTTAAAAATTTAGTGACTTTTAAGAGTTCTTGTCTCATCTATATAGCAATAGAAAATACTTGAGAGCAGAAATTTGTCTGTCTGTTCGCCACTATGTCTATGGCTGCTGGAATAATGTCTGCAGTTAGTTCAATTTTAATGAATACTTGAATAAATGAATAAGGGAAAGCTCTCTAGAAATTTTACATTCTGAAGCTTTTAATTTGGGGGTTAGTAGTTTCGAATAAATATATAAAAGCAAGCGAGTGGTTGTAATATTAGTAATAGGAATAAAAAAGCAATTTTAATTTTAGAAAGTCTTCAATGAGTATGAATGAAGTCCTGTAAAAGGGTTCTCCAGAACTAATAGGATGTGTGTGTGTGTGTGTGTGTGTGTGTGTGTGTGTGTGTGTAGAGGGTATTTATTTTAAGGAATTGGCCCGCACGATTGTGAGGACTAGTAAAACCAAAATCTGCATATCAGTCTGGCAAGCTAGAGACTCAGGAAGAGGTGATGCTCCAGCCTTGAATCCAAAGGCAGCCTGGATGCAGGATCCTCTCATGTTTTCTTTTAAGGACTGATTGGATGAGGCCCACTATTATAGATGATAATCCACTCAGCTTAAAGACTACTGATTTAAAATATTAATCATATTTTTAGAATTACTTTAATTATAATCCAAGTGTGGACTTGGATTATAACATCTTCACAGATTTTTGACTAAACTACCAATCACAA
Source organism: Nyctereutes procyonoides (assembly GCF_905146905.1). NCBI lineage: Eukaryota > Metazoa > Chordata > Mammalia > Carnivora > Canidae > Nyctereutes > Nyctereutes procyonoides. Next base: position 26,153,659 of record NW_026575146.1, read on the forward strand.
TAGCCTATCCAAGTTAACACATAAAAGTAATCATCACAGTTCTCCAGGGGGAAGGATAGCATTTTTTTTTAGTAGTGTTGAGTACAATGGTGTAAATATTATGAGAATGGCATAAGTGCATTAATACAATAATATAGGTATTTGAGATACTGAGTGATTCATGTTAGATTTTGCTGTCATATCAAAATCGTTCATTGTGAATCTCTGTATATCCAGGAAAAACTACAGCATTATTTTTTAAAATCTGCCATTAAATTACTGATGTAGGTGAATCTACACTTTTCTGAGTACAACATGAATTACTCTACATTTTACTTCATTTTTATTCAGTCCTTTTCTTAGTTTATTTTTCTTAAAACCCTCTTGTTTTTTGAAATCCTTTTGGGTGATGATTTGCTCTGCTTGTCAAACTCTAGGACAGTTTTACATATGATGGCTCCTCAGTGTGCTTTTCAATAATTGTTAGCATAACATACTAAAATGATTTTGATGGAAGGAAAATATTGAAGGCCCTCCCTCACACTCAGACACAATATTAGAAGGTGCAACCTTTATACTGGTACTTCATCCCTAACACTAGAAATAATAGTGAGATTATTATAGTAATTCTCACCAAAGGAATAACTTATTTTCTGATCAGGGCATGGATCTTTTACTTCACTATCAGATTCTAGAAGCATATCTGTGATTAAATGAAAGAATGAAGGTAAAAGTAGAGCGTTGACTGCTGTCAGCAATGGTAATTTCCCTCCCCTTACCCTAAACTGCAGCACTGAATTGTGAGACCTATTAATTTATTGGCCAAAACTTTATCCTCAAAGCAAACTCCTACTGTAGGGTTACTGAATTCTGGGAATGTCAAAAACAAAGGAAGTTGTCCTTCTGAATGGAATGTTTTCCTCCTTGTAAAAGTCTTCCAAATTTATTCATAGCATTATCTTGCTTAGAGTTCCAGCACTTTATATTCTCTAAGAAGGTTTACTCAAGCTAAATTCCAAAATATACAGCAAATGCAGCCAGTGCATTTGTTGCCTCATCTTACAAATGTCCATCAGTGCAGTCCCAAATGGATTTGCATGGTACAAAAGGAGCAATTGATTGTGAATGACTTTTATTTTTTCTAGCAAATTCTTCTTTGAATATAGTTACATGTGTCTAGGGACAAAAAAAAATTGTAAGAAATGGATATTCCATCTCTCTCCTATTCTGATAAAATGGAGATACGGTAAGAAATCTGCCCCAAAAGGATTCATAAATACGGAATAAGGCTGCCTGTGAGGATTGCTTATAGCTGTAAATGGTTTATAGAAGCCAGATTTGAAATTCATTAGATCTCTGTCAGAACTAATATCGTTAGTGTGTTGGATAGATCAAAGGTTTGAGCCCACATCAGCACGGTTTTCACCCTTAGGTCAGTGACATGATTCTCTGTTATGCAGAGACTGAGATGGGAGTTTCTCTCTTCCTGTATTTCTCAGTGGAAAACAACACTACTAAAGTAAAAAGATATTAAAAATAGTGATATTGTCCCCACATCACACACACACACTCAAACATACATGCACATTGCTTTTCCAATTAGATAACTGGTAATAATTTAAGAAAAAACTGAAAAATGAAATTTAAATAAATTGTTTTCTAATGGCATAAATTCACCGATAGAGGAACAGAAGAATATTATCGAGAAATTGTATTTCCTTTTGTGAGGTTTGCAAATGTTTATCTCTCCTAAACATCGGTATAGAAGTTTTCATATATTCTCTATGTATCTAAAAAATGAAAAAGGAAAGAAAATGCTTCCCTTTAATAATGCTCTATATCCGCTCCAATTATCCTTATTTTCTTGGTGTACTCCTAACTCAGTTGTTTATGAGTTCATTGTGAACATCCTGGTTCTGAGCACATATAAGCACATAACAGTACAAATTTCTCAAGAACCCCTTGCCCTTGTGCTTATGTCAGATAGATTGATGCCAATCAAAAATCGTCTCAGTTTTTTTTTTATTTCCTAATTAATTCTTCCGAGCATTTAATGACCTTTACAGAGAGAAGAAAGTTTTAATTATTTTGAGTCTGAATCCTTACTTTGTGATTTAAGCTGTTTATTATTCTATTTCTCATAACAACCCTTTATATGTACAATAATTATTATGGTTAGTCTCCTTGCTGTGCAAGTTTTATATAGTCTTAATTTAGTAAAATGCTTGTCTTTTTTGTTGATACTAATAATAGCACTACCTGTGGTTTACAAGCCCCTTAATTTCAGGCCCAGCTGCACACATACAACTCTATCCATCAGTTCTAGCTATTGTCAACTTCTGTGTTAGGTAATCAACCAGTTATATTTTCTTCATTATGTATCAAAGCAATGCAGTCCTTTCATTTCTGCAGAGTAATGCTTGCTATCATACTATTTCCAAGTGATTCCAAATGTCCTGAGCTAACTAGTGAAAATAACATCTTTTGAAAAATATTCACTTCTAAAGCCTTGCTAGGTATTGGTTGAAATAAAAAGGTATTAACTTTTCCCCACAATTTCCATTGTAACTGGGTTTACAAAAGAACATCTCATTTAAGAAATGTAGACTCTAAGAGAACAAACCAAACTTTGAAGGATATTTTGATTCCTCTTTGAAGTTCAAGGGAACAGAAAAATGAGTAACAAAGCCAAGAGATGGGATTCTTTCAAGAAGACTGTGGTAAACATAATGAAATCCTATTGAAACAAAGAGCAGTGGAGGCAGAGGAAAGACTACTGACTCTGGCACAAGATCATTAATAATATTACAGCAGTTTTCATGCAGTGTTGTATAAGTTAGAGTTTGCCTAGGAGGAAGAGACACGTGGAAACAGGGTTGCATGCTGAAATCATCTTAGGTCCCAGAAATTCACTATGTGGGGTGAAGGGCAGGCCGCCCCAGGAAGGGCCACTTTAGCATGAATATTATTTTGAGTTAAAAGCAATCAAAACCCAGCAGATTCAGGAGAAGTTCTTTACCTCCCCTTCAACTGCCTGCCTATAGCTGGAAGAAAGCTATTAAATAGAGATTCCTGTTTACCTAGGAAATTTACCTGTGTAATAGGGCAACCTTTGTTTTCCAGCCATCTCTTTTCTCCTTCTTGCTGATGATCTATAGCCCCTTTGTATCCACAGACCCCTTACACCTCTCCTTAACTCATTTAAGTAAACATCATGTTGCTTCACTGTCTTTGAAATTTCCATGTCTGTGTGGATTTCACATACATACACTATTAAATTTTATTTTCTCCTATTAATCTGTCTCACGTCAATTTGATTCTTAGTACAGGTAGAAGGACTTTAAAAGGCAAAGTAAATTCTTCCTCCCCAACAACTACATTCAAGTCCAGGTAGAAGGACTTTGAAAGGCAAAGTAAATTCTTCCTCCCCAACAACTACATTCAAGTCCAGGTAGAAGGACTTTGAAAGGCAAAGTAAATTCTTCCTCCCCAACAACTACATGCAATCAACAAGATATAAACAAACACGTTTTTGAAATTAACAGAAGTCCTGGATGAAGTTAAACAGCATGACATTTATTGAATCTCACTAACAAAATTAGAAGAATGTATTCAGTAATACGAGGCTGAATGGGCCAGGTGGTGAGGCCCAAATGATATAGAGTGTTGAAATAACAAAGTAAGAAAGAGTTGGGGGTTTTATAAAGAATGTAGCCTTATTTTTATTAATTTTTAATTTTGTGACTAAAGAGCTAAGGGGAATGAGGGTAGTTTTGCTAATGAGAGAGGATCAATGAATAGGGAAATGAGATGGGTGGTTATGATTCAAGAAAAGAATTGCAGTATTTTATATTTTGAAGTTGATATATCTGTAACCAAGCTGAGGGTAGAGGTGGGGGGAGTGCAAGTACAGTGAGAGTAGAGGGCACAAGGGTTTTCTCCATTTTCAAATAAGGTTTCTATCTTTATCCATATTATTATCTCCATGTGTGTTTTGTAAAAAATTCAGGCAAACAATTTTATCTATCATATCTCATTCTCCTAAAATATCTGCCTCTTCTCCTATGGCTTCTTCAGCATATAAGCATATAAGCCAGTTTAAAACGTTTCTGTCACAAAGGGGTGGAAAGAAAAAAAAAAGAAATGTGATGATGGTTAATTTCATATGTCAACTCAGAGTTTTGTTTTTGGATGAGATTAACAGTTAAATTGGTGAACTTTGAGTTAGTGGATCATCCTCCATAATGTAGCCTGGGCCTCATTTAATTAACTGAACACTCAAATAGAACAAAAACACTGGCCTCCCTGTCAGGAGACATTGTCCTGTAAACTGTTTTCAGACTGGAATGTACCATTGGCTTTCCTGGGTGTTGAGCCTGCTAGCCCATATTATAGATTTTAGACTTTCTGCCTTCATAATGACATGACCCAATTCCTTATAATATATAGATATAGATATATAGATACAGATCTCCTATTGATTCTGTTTTTTTCCCAAAGAACCCTGATGAAGGAAGGAAGGGAGGAAGGAAGGAAGGAAGGAAGGAAGGGAAAGAGGGAAAGACAAGAGGGAAGGAGGGAGGAAGGGAAAGAGAAAATAGATTTGACTCTTGATTTTGAAGCTGTTCTAAGTTTAAAGCACAGATCCCAGAACACTTCCAAACCTCAAAAATAAAGCTTGCCTATCAAACACAGAGCAATGACTCATGACATCACCCATAAGCCTCTGGTGGAACTCTAGTTACAATTTCTGTGTTGGCCAAGGAATACTAGCTCTTATACAAAAATAATTAACAAAAATTTTAAAAGCTCTGTAATGTTATATAACATCTCTTTCTCAATCAAAATGTGATACAGTTATTCTTGGTTATACAGTTATTTTTCACTTGGGAAGTCTTCCTTTTATCAAATACTCAGGGATACAAACTTTTCCAACCTAGGATGCCCCTTCAAGATTTGTATCACATTCTCCTCATTCAGTCAAATGTGAAGAAAACAACAAGGAGGTAGAGGAAATTTTAAGGATTTTGAGGCCAGACCTGGAATTGATATACATTATTCTATCCATAGTCTATTGATCAGAAATAACCACTTGGCCACACACAGAATCAGGAAGACCGGGCTGTTTACTCTGTGTACCCAGGAGGAAACAAATTGTTTGTCAAAAATCGAATGGGTGACGGGCACGGAGGGGGACACTTGACGGGATGAGCACTGGATGTTATTCTGTATGTTGGTAAATTGAACACCAATAAAAATTAATTTATAAAAAAAAATCACATTCTTTATTCCCCAGTGGTTATATAATTTTTGGTGATATGAATATGCATAAAGCATATTATTATTTCTATGTAAACACCACTATTAGGCTGTATTTATATTGTTATACCATTTTATTTGTTTTCTTTGGAATTAATCATTGTACTTTAGCTTTGTTTGCTTTCTTAATTCCCATGATTTTTTTTAAAGATTTTATTTATTCATGAGAGACACAAAGAGAGAAGCAGAGACATAGGCAGAGGAAAAAGTGGGCTCCCCACAGGAAGCCTAATGCAGGACTTAATCCCAGGACCCCAGGATCATGCCCTGAGGCAAAGGTAGATGCTCAACCACTGAGCCACCCAGTTGCCCCTCTTACTTCCCATTATTAATTCATTTCCAGTGTCTTTAAAATAAATACAAATCTTTTCTTACAATAGCCAAACATATCATGCATTCTATTAATTTTAACTTCTTAAAGCTAACTTTCCAGTACAAACCTTTTCAGTTTACTGTAGACTTTTCACTTTCTTCTTTTAACATAAACATGTCATTTTGGGATCTTCGTTATTATTTTCCTGCCCTCTTTTTTCCCCTCTCCTATGAATTATTATTGTTATTTTGTCATTCTGTATTTGCTTGAGTTTAGGAGCAGAGATTAAATATACATGGTCAATCAAAAACTTTAATATACATACTACATTACACTTACCTCCTGAAATTTTTCACCTGCCACTTAGCCACACTGAATTTCATGTAGTTCCAAGAATTGTCATGTAATGTCATTCTTCCCAGATATTTGAAATGCTGGTTCCTAAGGCAAAGTAAGTCTTTGTATATCTGAAAACTGGAGCATTATTATTGGTTAGCTTCCTCTCTTCCTCTGGACAAAATAAATTTCCATTAATAATCATGAAAGGAGATAAATTCTAATGGCCAGAAAAGAAAAAATAATGACATTTTCTTGAAATTTGTGTACATGATCATAGTAGTAAAAGAGAGAGAAAGAGAGATGAAAAGAGAGAACCTTCTATAATAATATAAATACAATAATAGAAAAATATAATAATTTTTAGTTTCATTAATATATATTTTTAAAAGGGACCAAAACCTATATTTACATGTTACCTTATTAATAAGTGAATAATATTATAGTTTTTTTTTTAGTGTAGGCAAACGGTTAGGTTTTAACAGGATGCCTGGAGGTTACCAAAGGAGGAGTCATAGTTGCCTATCAAGAAAGTTAAAGATCTGTTTTGGTAGCACTCCACAACAAAGCTACAAGAAGCCAGATCAATCCAGATAGACCCAAGACAAAGAAGACTAAAAATCCTGACCAAGTAAGAGAGAAAAGGCATGAAATCCTGCCCCCAAGAAGTCCTTTCTCCAAGTAATAGATATTTCTCTCCCACTTAACAACTTTTTTTGTAAACTAATTCCTACAAATTTGCCACTGACTTCATTAAAATTTATCTCCTTATTGAAAGGCAGGAAGAATTAAGTGACTTCTCCCTGTATCTCTCAGGAAGGACAACAATAAAACCTAGACCAAATATATGAAGCAACTATTTGAAGACTGAAAAGTAAACAGTGGTGAGTGAATTGAAGAAGATGAAGAAAATTTGAAGTACTGCCAAACTAGCCATACGTTTATAATTTTTCTTCCTTGGCCTGAAAGCAAGGTAGCCTAAAAGCAAGAAATAGACCCCAGGGTGAAAAGAGAGCTCCCGAAGAAGCCAAAGAAGCTCTCTAGTTCTGGTTTGAGGAAAGGGAAATAATAATGTTCACAGAAATCAAGGTAATTCTACTCTTTATCTTTTCTGTGTTTTTTTATGCCCAAGCCCATAGGTAATAACATTACTGGAGCAACAGTGAAGTTGATCATAGCAGCACCGAGAACCCATGGGAGCCTGAAACTCTGAAGCAGGGCAACATTCTTCTTTTATTGGATGACCTATGGCCCCCCAGGGACAGAAAAATACTGCTTTAGTTTTGTTCTCTGTCTTCCTGCAACGTGGCCCCTGCCAAAAACTATGCAAAAAGATATAACCAAAAGCATAATAGATAAATTAAAATGGAATACTGAAATATTTTCAATAGGGGTATGAAAAACAGAAGGAACAAACGGAAAACAAATAATAAAATGATAGATCTAAATCAAAATATGTTGATAGCTCAACCAAACGAAAATGGCCTAAACATACAATTAAATAAGAGACATCAGTAAAGTGAACAAAAACCAGTGGTAAGACTATATTTTGACAATAGGAAACTCATTTCAATCATGTGATATTGGCAAAGGTAGGAAAATGGGAAAAAAAATAAATCATCAAAAGAAAGCGACATAAGCTTGATTATTAGCAAAATAGCCTTCAGAGAAAAAAAATGAGAGGAATTTTGCCTAATGATTAAAAGGGCAATTTATCACAAAGATGTAATTATCATATATTAAATGTAACCGTGGTTAGCAGAATGCCCCTCCTCCGCAAGGCTGTCACACCCAAATCCCTCAATCCTGTAAATATATTACATTACATGGCAAAAAGGATTTTGCAGATGCAAGATTATGGACCTTTAGATAGAGAAAATATCCTGAATTATCCAGGTTGATCCAATCTAATCACATGTACCCATAAAAGATGAAAACTTTCTCTGACTAGAGTCCAGAGGGGTAATGGAAGACACAGTCAGAGATAGTCCAGTCACAAGAAGAATTTTAGCGGATATGCATCCCCTGAGATGCAAGGAACCGTGTGCAGGAACTGGAAAGAGGCCTGTCACACCTAAGGGCATTCCCAACGAGATAGCCAGAAAGGAAGTGGGGACCTCCATTATGTAGCTTGAAGGGACTGAAATCTGTCAACACCATAATAGAGCGTGGAAGTAGATTCCTTCCAGAACCTCCAATAAGACCCCAGCTAGCCAACACCTTGATTCTGGCCTTGTAAAGCCTGGATCATAGAAACCAGCCAAGCCGGCTAATTTACAGAATTGTGGGGATAATTCTGAAAATTCACTAAGTTCTTGGTAAAATGTTTTGGCAGCAATGGAAAACTAACACAGCACCTAAAAATAGAGCTTCAAAATAACTGAAGCAAAAACTGACAAACTAAAAGGAGAAATAGACAAATCCAGAATTATATTTGGAGATGTCAAGAATTCCTCTCAGTAATAAATAAAACTAATAGACAGAAAATCAGCAAAGTTGTAGAAGACCTGAATAACACAATCAACCAAGGGTATTTAGCTGACATTTACAGAGTACTCCATTTATTAACAAAAGAGTATCCATTCTTTCAAGTGCATATAGAATATTCTTAAAGACAGACAATATCCTGGCTAATAACACAAATCTTAATAAATTTATAATTGTAATTATACAAAATATATTTTACGACGTAATGGAGTTAACCTAGAAATTAATGAGTCATAACAGGAAAATCAAACACTTGGAAATAAATAGGATACTTATAAATAGCTTATGGATTAATAAGGAAATTGCAAGAGAAATTAAAATATTTTTGAATTGATACAACATGATAATATGACATATCAAAAGTTGTAGGATGCTGTCAAAGCAGATCAAAGGGGGAGTTCATTGTATTAAATGTTTATAGCAAAAGTTTTCAAAACAATAATCTAAGATTCTACCTTAAAAAACTAGAAAAAAAAAGCAAGAGACTGAAGGAAATAATAAAGAACAGTAATATATGAAATTGAAAATTAAAACAATAGAAAAAATATTGAAATGAGAATCAGTTTCTTTGAAGAGTTCAATAAAATTTGTAAACTTCTGGGGCATTTGGGTGCCTCAGTCGGTTAAGCATCTGCCTTGGGCTCAGGTCATGATCCAGGGGTCCTGGGATCAAGCCCTATGTCATAGTCATCAGGCCCCCTGCTGAGCAGGGGAGCTCTCCTCCCTGTCCCTCTACTCCTCCCCTGCTTGTGCTCTCTTGCTCTCTCTCAAATAAATAAATAAAATCTTTAAAACAAATTTATAAACTTCCATCCAAATTTATAAAAAATGAAAGGGAAAAGATATAAATTATCAGTATCAGGAATGAAATAGTTAATATCACTACATACCTTTGTTTCCCCAGACATCAAGCATATAATGAATTTGTCCAATTCCTTAGAAGCTACAAACTCCAAAATCATCTAAGATGAAATAACTATAAGAAATGTCTAACTACTAATGAAATTAAATTCATACTAAAAAACCTTCTAAGAAATTTCCCAACCCAGATGTTTTTACTAGCAAATTTTACAAGAGTTCATTTCCAAAGAAGACATACAGATGGCCAATAGAACACATAAAAAAATGCACAATATCACTAATCAATAGGGAAATGAAGATGAAAACCACAATAAGATATCTCCTCACCTGTCAGAATGGCTAGTATCAAAAAAGACAGGACATGATAACTGTTGGTGAGGTGGAGCAAAAGGAACACTTGTGCACTATCAGCAGGAATGTAAACTGGTACAACTACTGTGGAAAACAGTATAGAGATTCCTCAAAAACTGAATAATAATAGAAATACTGGATGATATAATAATTCCACTATTGGACATTCACCAAAAGAAAATGAAAGCAGTAATTCAAAAAGATATATGCACTTCCCTGTTTAGTCCAGTATTATTCACAATAGCCAAGATATGGAAGTAACTCATGTGTCTGTTGATGATGAATGGGTAGAGAAGAGGTGTGTTGTGTGTGTGTGTGTGTGTGTGTGTGTGTGACAATAGAATATTATTTGGCCTCAGAAAAGAATGAGATATTATTTGTGACAACATGAATGGACCTAGAGTTTGTCATGCTAAGTGAAATAAGTCAGACAGAGAAAGCAAATATAAGATTTCACTTATATGTGGAATCTAAAAACTAAAGCAAACGAACAGACCAACAAATAAGCAAAAATAGACTCAAATACAGAAAACAAAGTGGCCACCAGATAATTTTTAAATCTTCAAATATCTCTGCAGTCAAAATATTTCCACTTATTTTCTTTCTCAGAAAAATTACCCAGAATTTCTAATGTATTTGTGAAAAACTTCCAAAGAGTTCCTTTTCCTGCTATACTCATCCCATAAAAAAAAAAACCTAAAAGGCTGAAAACAAACATTGAAAATATTTGAAGTGGTGTCCAATTTATGATACAAACAAATTATTCAGACTTTAGCCATTATGTTTGCTGACAATGTAAGAATAGAGTCTTTTTGTCATTTCTTCTAGTATTCACAAATGATAGAATTGAAATAATTCAATTTTTGTTTCTTAATAATACAGTCTCTGGGCTCTCATTTCTTATTTCAAATTTACTGTTTAAATGAAGGAATATATGGCTTATCTGGGTTGAAAACATAAACTGAACTAGAAATAAGAGCAGATCAATCTGACATATTACAAACCTTTAAAATAAACATATGCACCTGAGAATAGGAATGCTTTGGGTTCTTCAAACTGCTGTGAACAGTATGTTTATTAAAAAATATATAAAAATGTGCATATATGTAACATACATATGTATGATGTAAAAGCAGAAATAATAACGTAGGTAAATTATATTGTCACTGATATTTTTAAGAATTGGGAATGCATATGATAATAAAAATTACACTAATTTCTGACATTATTATTGTTTTAAATTGGCACAAGCAAACGTACAATCATGCTGCCTGCCTTGGGCCAGACAATTCCCATGGCCTTGCCATTGGTGCTCTCCTACTTCTTGATGAAATTTTCTTGATACTTCCCTCTTTCCGACTTCACTTACCTAAATCCTACTGGTTCTGAAATTTTTATCCCAACTTTATTTTCTTCAAGAGACATTTCCTGATTCTTGGCCCCCTTGCCTTTCCCTGCAAAGCATGCTGTTTTTACCTTTATTTTAGTATTTATCAGGTTATGACAACTTACCTATCTTCACAATTAAACATGGTTATTTTAGAATGAGATTCTCCAAGAGAAGTTCTTGAGATAAAAATTCTAGTGCAATTTTTTGTTAGAAGTGATCCCAGGAAACATTGGAGAAGGGTAGTAAACCTTCTCAGTACCCTACCCAGTATCCTCAAGCCATCTCATTTCAACATGCATTTTATCCTCCCTTAAAGCCAGTATCTGCATCTCCGTGAGTGTGGGCTTTCTCCAATGTGTAGACCACTGTTGTTGCAATCAGCAGGGCAGAAGTACCAGGGAACTCAATGAAACCCAGAGCCCTCAACCAATAATTTATGGGAGTTGGTATGTACTCTCAGGTTTCCCTTTCTGTGGTAGGCACAACTGTGAGGCAAACACTTTGCTTTCCCCAGAACTAAGCAAACCCTGTGGTTGTTAAACCCAGCTTCATAATGCGTGTTGAATGGATTGGTTCCTTCCCTGTATCACTTCTCCATTCCTCTGCCAATGTTCCTTGTACTTCCCAAATAAATGACTTGTATTTGCCATTTGTATCAGCTTCTGCTTCTGGAGGATCCTAAACTACGACAGGAAGTGACAAAATGAAAGGAAAACTGCCAATGAAATGGCTATTTTAAAGCAAATTATCACTAGAAGCCACAGGATCTTATTCCCACCGAAGAGTTATGGAAGAAAGTGCCCCTGCGTCACAGAATTGTCCCACCCAAAGGAAAAGGGAGCCCAGCATATCAACACACTAACTCCTACAACTCACTGAGTGCTGCTTCTAGAAACCATCTCTGTCATGTCCAGCTCACTTTGGGCAAGGTAGATAGGGATCTTGCTGTTAGAAAAGGCACTCAGGAGGATAAATACAAGCGCTGATTGCTGTAAACCAGGCCTGTGTGCTATGGAATGGGAAGGATATTTGAGTTATAGGAGTAATAAATTCTATACCTTCACAGTGGGATAGTCTTGAGAAAGTTATGTTTTTTACTTGCCTTTCTTCTAAAGGGCTTATCACAATGCTGGACACATAGACAATGTTAAAATTTTTCCAAATAAAATAATTGAGGATCAAACAACTGTAAGGCTGAGAACTCATATTGATCTTCAATACAAGTCATATAAAGATGATGGTATGGAATGGGGATTATGAGGAAATCTGAGCTAAGTGTTGAGCTTCCTGAGTAGAGCATTTCTTGGAGTTTTGATATTAAATGGTATAAAAAAGAGATAACCCACTGAGAAAGGTAGTAGGTAGTTTAGAGCTCTGTTAATCGATCGCTCCCTTACTTGAAGATCAGAGAGGTAAATGCAAAACACACACTATAAATAGAGGAAATCTCAGTTTTGGAAAATTATACAAGGTGAATGGACTATTTTTTAAAAATCAGATGGAGTAAGAGGGTTCCCTTTTCTCCGCATCCTCTCCAACATTTGTTGTTTCCTGCCTTATTAATTTTCCCCATTCTCACTGGTGTGAGGTGGTATCTCATTGTGGTTTTGATTTGTATTTCCCTGATGGCAAGTGATGCGGAGCATTTTCTCATGTGCATGTTGGCCATGTCTATGTCTTCCTCTGTGAGATTTCTCTTCATGTCTTTTGCCCATTTCATGATTGGATTGTTTGTTTCTTTGGTGTTGAGTTTAAGAAGTACTGGTGCAGCCACTCTGGAAAACTGTGTGGAGGTTCCTCAAAGAATTAAAAATAGACCTGCCCTACGACCCAGCAATTGCACTGTTAGGGATTTACCCCGAAGATTCAGATGCAATGAAACGCCGGGGCACCTGCACCCCGATGTTTCTAGCAGCCATGTCCACAATAGCCAAACTGTGGAAGGAGCCTCGGTGCCCATCGAAAGATGAATGGATAAAGAAGATGTGGTTTATGTATACAATGGAATATTACTCAGCCATTAGAAACGACAAATACCCACCATTTGCTTCAACGTGGATGGAGCTGGAGGGTATTATGCTGAGTGAAGTAAGTCAATCGGAGAAGGACAAACAGTGTATGTTCTCACTCATTTGGGGAATATGAATAATAGTGAAGGGGAATATAAGGGAAGGGAGAAGAAATGTGTGGGAGATATCAGAAAGGGACACAGAACATAAAGACTTCTAACTCTGGGAAATGAACTAGGGGTGGTGGAAGGGGAGGAGGGCGGGGGGTGGGGGTGAATGGGTGACGGGCACGGAGGGGGACACTTGACGGGATGAGCACTGGGTGTTATTCTGTATGTTGGTAAATTGAACACCAATAAAAATTAATTTATAAAAAATAAAAAAAAAATAAATAAAACCAATGTTGCTGGCTAAAAGCTATTGCAAAAAAAATAAATAAATAAAAATCAGATGGAAAATGAAAGGCATTGTGTTGAAAAAAGAATATGAGTTTCCAAAAGACACAGTGGACTATAGAATATAGATAGATCAGAAAATAATAGTTTTGCTTCTAGGGGAATAATTGTTTGTAACGATAAATAATACTCAATATCTTTTAGAAGATTATTCTGAAGACTAACTGGTTAATATTTCTCCCATTTTAGGACCAGTGCAAGAAAGCTGCCACATTTCTCTATTCTTCTGATGAGAAACTCAGACTACTTCACTAATTAAATTTTCTTTAAGATGAGAAAAATCTTGGGACACCTGGGTGGCTCAGAGGTTGAGTGTCTGCCCTCAGATCGGGTTGTGATTCTGGGGTCCTGGGATCAAGTCCTGCATCGGGCTCCCCACAGGCTCTGCCTATGTCTCTGCCTCTCTCTCTGTGTCTGTCATGAATCAATAAATAAAATCTTGAAGAAAAGAAAAGAAAAAAAAGAAAATAAAAGAAAAAAAAAGAAAAGAAAGAAAAGAAAAAAGAAAAACCTCTCCACCTTCTTGGTCAGTAGCTATTTTAGTCTAAATTAAGTCTGGAAGAAAGAGGGAACAAGCAAATCAACTTTTATGTAAAGAGAAGCCTGCTTTGTCTTTGGAAAGGGAGAATTAAAGGTGATAGAATCAATGTCAGGCTTCCCATAGCTGCTAATGATAATGAGAGAAGTTTCCAATATGAACATGTTAAATTTTCAATATGCCATGGAGTACGCTAGACGTAACCTATAAATTATTTTGCCAACTTTAGCTTGTTTAAGGTTCTTTGACACCAAAGCTCAACGACAAAGTACATCTCACTGTGAAGCAGACTGAAATGATCTTGTTTACCCCTGATTTTTTTATCCTTCATCTTGGTGTTGTCGGGCTGATTTTTGCCATCTGTCTGTTATTTGGAAGATGTGCTGCTGTAAGGTCATCATCTTCTCACAGATATGCCTGGACTGACATGTACTGTGCACGAGCTGAAGCATTGTCTTCTCAGGGATCCAGGTGGAGAATCAGATTTATTACCTGTTCCCTGGAGGACTATGCTTCAAAATGGAAATGAACGTGGGAGCTCAAGATGTCCGGCACACCAACAATACTTGCCTCACATTGACAATGGCAATAAAGCAGTTTCTTCTTTAAACAAGACATCAGGAAAATGTAACATTTGCATTAGAGTAATGTACTCCTTGAAATACCTCTTCATCAGACAGACTTGTTTTCTCTCTCGTTTGCCCATCTATGTAATTGCTGTGTCTGGATTTTTTTTTCTGTCTATTAACTTAGCAGATACATTATATGAAAAAGGAGTTAAGTTGACATTCACTCCCACAATACTTTTTCAGAGACTAATGAGTAACAGCATGGAAGGAATAGGTACTTTGCCATGAATATTTCAAGAATGAATTCCAATATAATTTTTCATTAGTTTTAGTAGTGCAATTATTATGATTACAGTTATAGCTCTGATCAAGGGTTGCTTCTGGCGCTCTTTCTCCTGACAGGATTTTCCTAAAGTGCACTCCAGAGGTTTCTGTGTTTGTAGAAAAGGATGAAGCATGAATGGTGACCTTTTTACACTGTCAGGTAGTCTCCCCATTCTCACCAAGTTTTCATGTTTTTTAGCTTTGAGTCTCCAAACCAAAATATCACTGAGAGTTTTTTTTTCTCACAAAAGTCCACTAACCTTCAGAAGTACAAATATTGTAAAAGAAAAGAAAATCAGTGTCTTGCCTCATTTTTCTGCTTTATTGAACCAGCAAAACTAAGCATTTTTATTTCACTGGGAATTTTCTGTCTTCCGTTCTGAATGCAAAAGATTGTAACTCACAATCTCCACAGATTTAGATACAACAAAATGACTGGCTGGGTGATCCTCTTTGATTTATGAGATACCGTGTGTTTGTGTATGTGTGTGCATGTAAAATATGCATGCTTTTATTCAAAAGTGACAGATATAGGAAAATATACTAGCAAAGAAATTAGATAGCCATGACCTTAAAGCTAAACAGATCCATTGGCCTTCCCAGTAGACCATGGAAGTGAAATGAATATGTAAGTCTCAGCTCGTTCCTAAGGTTCAGCAGCAATTGAAATGAGTATCATCCCTGATTTGGCAAATATGTACTCTATTGACTGAGGATGAGGAAATTGGTTAACACACTCTCTAGCCATCTCCTTGTTTTTTTTTTTGTTGTTGTTGTTGTTTGTTTTGCTTTTTTAAAAAAAAGATTTTATTTATGTATTCATGAGAGACACAGAGAGAGGCAGAGACAGATGCAGAGGGAGAAGCAGGCTCCCTGAGGAAGTGGGATGCAGGACTCAATCCCAGGACTCTGGGATTATGACCTGAGTGGAAGGTAGACGCTCAAGTACTGAGCCACCCAGGAACCCAAGCCATCTCCTTATTAATACTTTTAAGTTATGTGGCAAGCTTCTTGCCAATAGCAACTGAAGAAGAGCAACAGCAACCAGAGATATTATCTTTTGTTGTTGCTTAAGATACCATTTCTTGAAGCACCTGGGTGGCTCAGTCAGTTGAATGACTCTTGATTTCAGCTCAGGTCATGGTCTTGGAGTCATGAGATTAAGCCCCATGTTGGGCTCCTTGCTCACGGGGAATCTGTTTGAGATTCACTCTCTCCCTCTCCCTCTGCCTCCCCTTCCTACCCCCACCTCAAATAAATAAATAAGCCCTTTAAAAAATGAAGACACTATTTCCTATGATTTCCCTGGAACCAGTTCAAGATAGAAAGCAAAAGAAAACAACAGCAAAAACCAAAAACCTTCACCAGAAACCTCATTTTCCCAAAAAAAAAAGGATAGTTCTCAATTGGTTACCCAATTATTTCTGATTGCTTTGATTACAATTGCTATGGACTATTGCTTGATTGACTATGGACAATTCCACATGTAAATTTCTAATGTTCTGTGATTTGGATAATATAACAATAAAGAAGACTTCCTAATTCTATGGAGAAAAATGGCACAACTAGATCCTATATTCTTAAAAAAAAAACTATAATTTATAAATGATCACCTAGTGGTATTTTAACTTGTGTTTAACCTGCAACTATCAGGATATATTGCCCTGATTCCAGAGTATGAGTTTCTTAGGGGTAAGAGTGGCACAAACATATGCTCATAGTTCTGGAGGCTAGAAGTCTGAAATCAAGGCATCAGCAGAACTGTACCATCTCTGAAGATTCTAGGGGGAGTATCTTTCCTTGCTTCTTCCTACTGTTGGGTAGTTGCCTACAATCTTTGTCCTTTCTTAGCTTATAGGGTCTTCACTCCAATTTCTGCCTCTGTCTTTGCATGGCATTCTCTTCTATGTTTTCACAATCGATTCCCTCTATATCTTTTTGTTCAGATTTGCGCCTTCTATACCAGTCATGGATTAGGATTTACTTTAATCAAGTACATCTCATCTTAACTATATTACATCTGCAAAGACCTTGTTCCTGAATAAGGTCACATTCCAAAGTTCAGGATAGAAGTGAATGTTGGGAAGATATTCTTCAATCCAGTACACAGGCTACATAGGAGGAAACAATAAAGCCACTAGGAACTTATTTTGATTCAAGTGACTCATTAGGAATTCTCACTTCTATAAGGAGCCAAGGGAAAGATGGTAGTAATGAGGCAGCAATAAGATGTAGAGGGTTTTTAATGTTCTACTATAAATGGTTTGATTTTCTTGGAGGTAATGCAAAACCATCAAATGGCTTCTAATCAGTGGAGAAATGGCTGATGCTTGTTTTAGTAAATTTATTCTCTTATAGAACTAAGTGGCAGGTAAGGAAGTGTGGAGGCAGTAATTTTAGAAACTTTGTTGGAGGTTTTGATGGTGGAGGAAAAGAAAGAGAGCAGTATTTCAATGAAAATAGAGGCTCAAGGGCAGATATTTTTAGTAAGCAAGAGAATTTGAACAGTTTACTCTCTGTAGTATAGAATCCACTAGAAAGGAAAACGTTTAAAATACTTGGGGAAAGTGAATAGCCAGTGTCCAGTCAGCATATCAGAATAAGAGTACACATGGTTGATTCAGACTGCAAAGCAAATAGGGCAATCTGTTTCTTGAGAATGAAGAAAATGACAAAAGGTTACTGTAGATGTGAATTTTTATGGGTAAAGCCTTGAGAAATTGAGGGAATTACGTCTCCAAGAAGTAGGAAGCAAAGTTGAGTGCTTAACAAGTGCCAACTTTGCTGTGGCCAGAGGCAGACAAGAATGAATAAAATGGGTATACCTCTTGCTATGTAAGAGGTCACAGCCCAGTGGGAGATGCAAAGATAGTGAAGGTGATAAAGGAAAGTGGGGTGTGCTGCAGAAATACGTAGAAAGAAGATGCAATGCAGTTTTAAGTCAATAAAGTGATTTAAACTGAGACCAATAGGAAATCCAAGACCAAGAATCAATAGGAATAACTGTCAAAGCAGAGTACATAGGGAAGAGTATTATAAATACAGGAAACAACATGCCCAAACCCAGAATAAAAATAGTAGTTTCAAGGGATTGGAAGAAACCCAGTGTGGCTGAATTGCTAATTTTATGAGGTATGTTGAGAAATGAGTTATGTTAAAATAAAAAAAAAGACAAAAAGCACTCAGTAACCAGATGATCTTAGCAGCTATTTTATGTTCAGACTGTTCTAAGGAGAGATGATGAACAATTGAAGTGTTGTAAGTAAGAGAATAACATAGTGAGATTAAATGGTGGCTCTCGTTGCTTCTGGAAAAGAACTAAAGGGAATCAAAAAGGAGGAGAGAGGAGAGTAGTTCAGATCCCAGGGTAATAATCTACATGAAAAATGGTGGTGGATATAACTAGAATTGTAGAAGTGAAGATAAGAATCGATAAATTCCAGGTACATTTAGAAAAACATTTTATAGGATTGTGTGCTAGATTAGATGAGTGAGAAAAAAGAGAAGGGTGAATCAAACACCACGCTCAGAATCCTGACTTGCTTGATGGATTGATGCTGGAGTCATGCACTGATACATGAAATTGGGGAAATTATAAATTCCATGTGTGAAATGTAGCATTTAGAATATGTGAGGAATGAGAAGCTGTCCTTAAGATTAGGGCAGCAGTATAGGGTGGCATTAGGATTTTGTCAGTCATCCATATGAAGGTGGAAGCTTGCTATAGCAAAGCACGAGATGGATTTCTGGAACGATCAGAACAATGTACTGAGAACCAAACCGTAAGAAGTTTAATATTTAAAACAGAGTAGATCAAGGAGAGAAAGAAGCTACATGGAGAAAGGTCAATGAAGTGGGAAAACAATTTTGGATTGAAGAGTTCTTCAACACAGAGGTATGGTTAGCTGAGAGATTAAGTAAAATAACTCACGGGAAATGTGTATTTGGATTTTGAAAACAAAGAGGAGTTTGATGTCAATGAAACAGGTGTAAAAGCTGGGAAAGCTCCACAGGCAACTTTCTCAAAGGTTTTTTTTTTTTTCCCACAGATTCATATGCTTATTTGTTTATGTCAGATGCTATCTTTTTCTTCATTATGTGTATTAACTAGATGTGGCTGATGTGACCAAGTACTACTGAATTTGGCACCTTTGCACTGGTTTTGACTGTTTTATTAAACTAATTTATCAGCTCTAATTCCTTTCCCTTTTTCAGGCACATAGCATGCCATCTGAAAATAATGATTTTTATGATCTCTTTCATTTTAATATTTGCTCTTCTTAGTTTCATTTGATAAAGTACTGCACTGATTATGACTTCAAAAACAATATGAAGTGACAGTGAGAGATGGTTTCTCCAAGATGGCTGGCTCACTGGCTGATTGATTGTCTGCCCTGTGAGGAAAGGAAATTATTGGACTTCCTGATTACAGTCATAAGTCTTACAAGCCTTTGACATAATATAGTTCTTCCCTTTCAGGGCACTGTCTGGTTACCTGTTCACTACACTGAGAGGTCAGTGACAACCTGTCCTTCTAGGGAATTTAAACAATAATCTGGACACTCTCTTGAGATATTTTCCTTACTTATTGGAATATTCTTTAATTATTTTTTTCTCTTTCAATTCATTTTATAAATCATTTTTCTGGAAAACAATGGTACTGAAAAATTAATAATACATACCAGTTGTTCCTTGCTCCACACATTTCTAGCCCTAGACTTTGTATAGAAGCAGTTCTTACTTCCACTTCTGCTTTTGTTTAATTTTGTGCTTAGGTTCATGTACTTAAGTAATATAATTTCACCATTATGTTTTACTTCTGAGTTTTAGATTTTAAATCCCTGTTGTAAAAAAATAGAAGTATAAGCTTACCTAGAAATTATCCTCTGAAACCCCTTTTCTACCTACTTTGTAGCTTTATTTGTGTGTTTGTGTTTCTATTGCTTGCACAACAATATGTTCAATTTCCTTTTCCTACAACTACATAGAGCTTTCCGGCCTCTCCATGCTGTAACATTTATCTACCTTTCCCTAACCTCTCCCTCCCTCCTAGCAATCCTGCTGCCTACTTCTCAGAGTTGTGCCTTTACTTTTACATTGTCAAGCTTGTCACTTTAATTCTCTCCCTTTCTAGTTCATTTTATATAACAATGTCTATTATCTTGTGTCTACGGGTCCATTTTAATAACTGAAAATCAATTCAAATTTATGTTATGATCATTATTTTTTTGGTGGGGTCAATGAATTTTTAACAATTAGATTTCCTTCTTCATAATTTTAGCATCAAAATACTATTCCACAGAAACAAAAAATACTGCAGGTTTAATGGAGTATCTTTACTTGAGTTCTATAATTTGCTCCAAATCATGCCTTTTTGTTTTCCTTCATACAGAGACCTCAGCAATTTTACCCTGGAATTTATAATTAGTTTTCCTAGTTTTTTAATGCTGATGGAAATAAATGCCTAGTTTTCTACTTTCTTTGATTTATCTCTGTTCTACTCTTATTATTTCCTCCCTTCTACTAGCTGTGTGTTTAAATTGTTCTTCATAAGTTAGTTCTTTAAAACGTACAATTAGTTTGCCCATTTGAGATCTTTCTTCTTAAATATAGTCATTTACAGTTATAAATTTCTCTCTGAACACTGCTTTCACTGCATCCCACCAATTTTGGCATGCTATGTTTCATTTTCATTCATCTCAAGATCTTTAACTTTGACCCATTTGTTGTTTAAAAGTGTGTTCTTTAATTTCCACACATTTGTGATTTTTTTCAGTTTTCTTTCTGTAATTTATTTCTAGCTTCACTTTACTATGGTCTGAAAAGATTTTTTGTACGATTTCAATCTTTTAAATGTATTATGACTTGTCTTGTGGCCTAAGGCATGATCTAGTCCAGAAAATATTTCCTGTGCTCTTGAGAAGACTTGAGAAGACTGTGTATTGTGTTGTCATTGGGTGGAATGTTCAATATATGTCTATTAGGTCCACTTGGCTTATGGTGTTGTTCAAATTCAAATTCTCTATTTCCTTATGATCTTTGTCTGGTTCTTCTACCCATTATTAAAGTTGGGCATTAGGGATCCCTGGATGGCTCAGCAGTTTAGTGCCTCCCTTTGGCCCAGGATGTGGTTCTGGAGTCCTGGATCAAGTTCCACATTGGGCTCCCTGCAGGGATCTGCTTCTTCCTCTGCTTATGTCTCCGCCTCTCTCTGTGTCTCTCATGAATAAATAAATCTTTTTTAAAATAAATAAATAAAAGTTGGGTATTGATGTCTCCAACTATTATTGTACAACTGTCTATTTTTCTCTTCATATATTTTGAGGACTTTATTGCTAGGTTTCTGCTTATGAATTAAATATAACCCATCAAATGGGCCTTTCCTGAACAAACTCTTCACTCTCTGTCCCCCACTGCCACTCAAGACATGGTAAGTGAGCAGTCTAGCAACATTGGTACTCCCTGGGAAGCTGTTAGAAATGGTGATCTCACAGGATGCCTGAGTGGCTCAGCTTGTTAAGCCTCCAACTTTCAATTTTGGCTCAGGTCATGATCTCAGGGTCATGAGATGGAGCCCCACCTTGGGCTGTATGCTGGGCAGGTAGCCTCCTTGGGATTCTCTCT
Organism: Nyctereutes procyonoides; assembly: GCF_905146905.1. Lineage (NCBI taxonomy): Eukaryota > Metazoa > Chordata > Mammalia > Carnivora > Canidae > Nyctereutes > Nyctereutes procyonoides. Next base: position 26,175,214 of record NW_026575146.1, read on the forward strand.
CTCCTCCCCTCATTTCCTCCCCCTGCTCACACTTTCTCTCCCTCAAAAAAAAAAAAGAAAAAAAAGAAAAGAAAAGAAGAGGAAAAAAGAAAAGAAAAGAAAGAAAAGAAAAAGAAATGGAGATCTCAGCCTTCACTCTAGAACTACTGAGTCAGACTCCCCCATAACAAGAATGCTAGATAATTCTTATGCACATTCAAGTTGAGTAGAAGTCTAGTAGTACCTATCCCTTGACTGATTTTATTATTTTTTGATTTTATTATTTTTAATAGTACTTATGAGTTCTTCATATTTTATGTATCAATTGTAATTCTATTTATAGAATATCTTCCCCTCTAAGAGTTTATTGAGAAAAGAGCTTTTTAATGTTTGCACCATATCGCAATATGTAGGGCAGTCTGGTCATAGTAGGAACTGAATAATAACTGAGTAGCTAGAAGAAGGAACAAATGAATGAAAACATTCCTAATTAAAAACTTTGAATGACTTGGGGTGCCTGGGTGGCTCAGTGGGTTAAGCATCCCATTGATTTTGACTCAGGTCATGATCTGAGGATTGGGCTTCATGCTGGGCATGGAGCCTGCATAAGATTCTTTCTCTCTCTCTCCTTTCCTCTCCCTCTACCCTGCCTCCAGCTTATGCACACACATTCTCTCTCTCTAAAACAAAACAAAACAAACTTCAAATGACCATGTCCTTAAGATAAAGATCTTAAGTCTTCTGGCAAATTTTCCTCTCTAATACCCCTTTCCTTTTCCTTCCCCATTCCCAAACGCACTGGAATTTTTGGTTCCTTGAATATAGCATAATCTGTCTCTCTTGTCCCTTTGAAGGTACTGATCCCTCTGCCTGGAGTGCTCACTTCTTCCCCTTTCATATAGCCTATTCTTATCCATCCTTTAGCTTTAAGCATCTTTCTTGATCAGATCACACTAGATTATGCTATTTTGTATGTTTTGTATGTTTTTGTATGTTTTGTATGTTTCCCTGAATTTCTTCAACACAAAGTTTATCTTGAATTATATTTTAAGATCTGTATTTCCAGCTTCAAAAGGAAAGGAGTACATTTGTTAAAGTTGCTAGAGGAATAATCTTAACTAAGTTAAGGACATATCTTCTTACTATATTTTTAAAATTGGAGTTAAAAATGTTTTATATTTAATCATATATTTACTGTAATTATTGACTGTATTTTTACTCTGATGTGATGTATAGTGTTTACAAATCATTTTCTTTATCTTGAGATATGCTGCTTTGGGAGTAAATGCTATTTGAATATGATGTATTATAATTTTAAGGTACTTCTTAATTTTGCCCCTGAATACTTGATTTGATTTATGTTTCCTATTGTGAATAGCAGCTCTAATAGCAACGTGTAATTTTCTTCTTGTTTTTTTTTAATATAAATATATTCTTTCTTCTATATTTAGTAGATGTTTATACTTATTCTTCCCTCAAATAGGTTGCAAAGGTAAGAATTGTATCTTTTACCCAGGGTTTACCATTATTTAGCTTAATAGATTTCTAAATTTCCATTTTCCATTATTGATAGGGGCAGGTATTCACTGATTAAGTGCACAAGATGGAGTTTAAGAAAACTCAGTTTAAACCTCAGCTCCAACACTAATAAGCAGTGTGACCATAAGTGATGACTAAGCTGCTCTAAAACTATTTCTTTATCTGTAAATAATTATGTTATATTGTTTTCTGAGAATTCTATGGAATAATACATATTAAGTTGCTTAGCGTTCTTGGGACAGAGTGAACAAGCATCCAAAGAATGGAGGTGTTGCTATTTAATGGTGTTCCTTAATTGGCAATATCTTATTTATAGGTTTGTCTAAACTCTTTCGAAAGGGTTCTCTCTACTTGCACTGAAAAGTCAAATGCTAGAATTCACACTTTCTTACTTCACATAGACTATGATGAGCCATGGTTGAGTCAGGTAAACTTTGCAAGTGCCCAATTACTATTTTTCCTGTGTTCCTTACAAATTTAGAGCTCAAATATGAGTAAGTCTCAATATGTTCTTTGACATGGAAATTTTTAAAAAAGAAATAAACATATGCATTATAAAACTATGTCTACTTTCATATTACTTACAAGCATGGGAATGTGGAGAAATATCCTGGAGAGGGAATATGGGGGTATCTTATTTTATCTGGTAATTAGCTCTTATCCCTCCCTCAATTTCACTCACTTCAAAAGGATAATAATTATTATTTGATTAGAAAATTTCATGTTTTCTTTTTCATTAAATGGGTTTGGAGAATAAAATGGAACAGTTGCTTGTGCATCATAAAAGTATAGTGTGTCCAAGCTATTTGAAATAATTTTAAATAGTGCTTTTTAATGCACTTAGTGTGTATTATATAGTTCAGTAATGCTGTCTTTGTTCTTGCTTCCATGCCTGATTGAACTAGACAGATACTGCAGGGAAGTCATGAATGAAAGGTGTCAGAGGCACCCATTTCTACATTTTCTGATCAATTGGGCAAATTAGCTAATCATGCAAGAAGACATTTCAATGTTCCTCTATTTTTCTGAGTCTCTCTTCTCCAGTTTACCGCTAATGTTGGAGTGTTTCTGCTTTCTCTTTTGTCCTGTAGTTTTCTTCTGGAAATTTTAGCAACCTAGAGATAGGGAGCCAAAGCACATTAAAAGAGTGTGACAACTGCTATGAGCTGTAGTATTGTACACTGGGAGTTGTATATTTTCTCTGGGAGAGGAAGGATTTCACTTTGGGGCTAATGAAATGTATCTGATAAAAACTGATAATAGAAATAAGATTTAAATACCCAGAAACGCAGTCAGGCACTGACTGCCACTGTTCTGTGCAATCGTGGATGATAATTTATTCCCTGAACTAGTATTTATTCCCTTGATAAATGAAAGCTTGACTCAACTATACAGTAGGATGTACCTTACCGGGATCCCTGGGTGGCGCAGCGGTTTGGCGCCTGCCTTTGGCCCAGGGCGCGATTCTGGAGACCCGGGATCGAATCCCACGACGGGCTCCTGGTGCATGGAGCCTGCTTCTCCCTCTGCCTATGTCTCTGCCTCTCTCTCTCTCTGTGTGTGTGTGTGTGTGTGTGTGTGTGTGTGTGTGTGACTATCATAAAATAAAAAAAAAGATGTACCTTACCAGTGAGTAGGACCTGAAGATAATCTGTTGCTCTGTTATTGACACTTTGGCATTCTAAAAGTTAGTTCATTACCACAAGTGAATCCACACACAAAGTCTTGGTGAGCAGGGTCTGAAAACCTGCCTTAGTCTATGTTTTGATTTTCACTTGTATACATTTTGATGCTTCAGCCACAAGAACAATAACTTGATTCAAGCTGTCTTAAATGGTAGTAAAGATGTTTATTATCTCATACATTATCAAATCCAGAGGTAGAGTGGTTTTCAGGGTTATTCAATTTAGTGACAAAAATATCAACAAAGATTCAGGTTCTTTTTATCTTTCCCCTCTGTTTGCCTTCTTGATTTCATCATCAGATCTAGAGCAAACTTATAACACTTTCAGATATCACATCCAGACATGCATATCTATACAATGTAGTATCTGTTAATGATGATATTTCTTTTAAAAAGGAAAAATGTTCCTAGAGTCTACTCCAGCACTCTTTCCCTTGTGTGTCTGCTCTATTAATGAGAATTAGGTCATATACTTATTTTAAAACCAAAAGCCCATGAGATTGGTCTATTACTCATTGGTTATTCACCATGCTCCCTTGGACGTTGTAAGTAGATAGTTTGTTATTTCTAATGAGAGCCAGAATTTCTATGCTTGTTTTTTCTAAAGTTGACAGATGCCCTTCTCCATGCTATGTCAAGAAAAATGTTTTAGCTCCATGCCATCAAAGAGAGTTTCAAGGATCTTTCAATGAAAATGAAGAAGAATGAGGGATCCCTGGGTGGCGCAGTGGTTTGGCGTCTGCCTTTGGCCCAGGGCGTGATCCTGGAGACCCGGGGTCGAATCCCACATCGGGCTCCCGGTGCATGGAGCCTGCTTCTCCCTCTGCCTATGTCTCTGCCTCTCTCTCTCTCTCTGTGACTATCATAAATAAAAAAAATAAAATAAAACTTACAAAAAATTTAAAAAAAAAAGAAAATGAAGAAGAATGAGAAGAAGGGAGCACTGTCATGAGGGGAAAAAATATTGAAACCATAAAGAAACTATCATTATTTTTTAGGGTATTGTGTAAGGAAGGATTTGGGGCAATGAAGAGAATTTTGGGCAACTTCAGTTCTCATTTTGTTTGCTGCTACTTTATGGTAAGATGAGCAAAAGCATGTCTATCGATGGATCAAGTTCCTAATTATGAAATAACAGTGGAGTGAATTGTTGTGATTTAATAACCAGGAATTCAATGATATAGTTACTTTTTAAGCAGAATGATAACCCCATTAAAAACACTTCTTTAGGGTAAATGATAATTATATGTAATCATATCCAGCTCATATTCAAAATACATGTTTTACATCATTGAAAAATACTGTGTTACTTCTAGAATACACCAGAGGCTTTCCATTAGTTTCATCTTAAGCACAGATAGGTTTCTTTAAACTTTGCATGTTTAATGATGATTAGAAAGGCTTCACTGAATCCTATCAAAATTACTTGTTTTCTGTACTTAAAGTACAAAAATCACAGAACATTTCTGAGAAAATGTAAAGACCTAAATAAATTGAGATATACTATGTTCATGGATTAAATGACTCAATATTATCAAAATTTAACTTCCCCTAAATTGATCTAGAGATAAATGCAATGTCAATCAAAATCCCATCAGACCTCTGTAGAACCTGACATACTGATTCTAAACTTTTAAAGATGTGCAAACTATTTCCAGATAACCAAAACAATATTGGAAAAATAAAAAGAACTAAATTGGATATTTGTGATAGCTAATTTCAAGTTATGTAACTACAATCCACTGAGGTGAGTTTATGACCTTCAAATCATATAACCTCAGTATCCATGAAATGTCTGTCCCACCTCCAAGCATATAGAGGGGATATAATAAAATAAATACTGAGAGCACTTGGAAAAAAGATTCAAGGCACTGTGTTCTCTGAACATGTAGATCAATGAAACAGAATGTAGTGGCCAGAAACTGATCACTGATTTCTGAAACATCCTGAAATAATTTAATGGAGAAGGTATAACCTTTTCAACAAGGGCTATAGGAACAACTGATTATCCATATAAAATCAATCAATCAATCAATCAGTTAATAAAATAAAACCAATGACCACATTACACTATCCCCAAAATTAACCTTACATGGAGCATGTACCTAAATTGTATCCTTAATAGAGCACAGACCTAAGCCAAAACTTCTTGAAAAACATATAGAAGAAATTATTTGTTAGAATGAGATAGGATAGGATTTCTTAAGCAGGATTAAAAAGCACAAATTAAAATAAGTTTATAATATGGACTCTAGCTAAATCAAAATAGTTTGCTCTGCAAAAGATACTGTTAAAAGAATGAAAAGACAGGCCACAGACTGGGAGAAAATATTTGCAAATCATATATCTGGTGAAGGTCTCATATCCAGAATAAGTAAAGAACACAAAATTTAACAATGAGAAAACAAACCCAATTTTAAAATGGCAAAAGATTTCAATAGATGCTTCACCAAAAAAAAAAAAAAGATATACAGATAACAAACATGTGAAAACAAATACAACATCACAAGTCATTGAGAAAACACAAATTAAAACCACGGTGAAATGTTGTTTTAGGGAAATATTATACCGACCAATAATAGAATGGCTTACTTTTAAACAACTGATAATATTAAATGTAAATATAAAATGAAACATTTGATTAGGAAAACAATTTGACTGTTTCTTATAAAGTTGGATGTAGGGGATCCCTGGGTGGCGCAGCGGTTTAGCGCCTGCCTTTGGCCCAGGGCGCGATCCTGGAGACCCGGGATCGAATCCCACATCAGGCTCCCGGTGCATGGAGCCTGCTTCTCCCTCTGCCTGTGTCTTTGGATGTATACTTAGTAAATGACTCAGCAACTCTATCCCTAAGTATTTACTCAAGAAAAAAATATAGGTACACAAAAGACCCACACACAAATATTTGCAGTCAGTTTTTTCAAAAGAGAGAGAGAGAACAATCCAAATGTCCATCACCCGAGTGAGTAAAGATAAAAGAGAACAATTCTCAGCAGTAAAAAGTAATGGTAGAGAAAACATTAGGCTGAATGAAAGAAGCCAGTATGTGATCTATTCAGGAGAATGTTCCATGTGCACTCAAGAAGAATGTATATTCTGTTGCTTTAGGATGGAATGTTCTGAATATTTCTGTGAAGTCCATCTGGTCCAGTGTGTCATTCTAAGTTACTGTTTCCTTGTTGATATTCTGTTTAGGTGATCTGTCCATTGCAGTGAGTGCGGGATTAAAGCCCCCTATATTATTGTATTATTGTTGATGTGTTTCTTTAATTTTGTTATTAATTGGCTTATATATCTGGCTGCTCCCATGTTAGGGGCATAAATATTTACAATTGTCAGATCTTTTTGTGGCATAGACTCTTTAATTAGGATATAATATCCTTCCTGATCTCTTATTAAAATCTTTGGTTTAAAATCTAATTTGTCTGATAAAAGGATTGCCACCTCAGCTTTCTTTTGATGTCTATTAGCATGATAAATGGGTTTCCATACCCTCACTTTCAACCTGGAGATGTCTTTGGTTCTAAAATGCATCTTTTGTAGACAGCATATTGGTGGTTCTTGCTTTTTTATCCAATCTGATACTCTGTGTCTTTTTTTTTTTTTTATAGCTAAGAATAAATGTGAGACCTGTAACATTTTATTTGTTAAAAATGAACAGCTTCAGAATAGATCTAAATTTGTAACTTTTCCAAAAAACACCAAAAAGTACAGTGTAAAGCATCTCCTCATTAAATACAAACTTTCATTTTGTGATGCACTGCATCAATGTTTTGCATACACCTTGATGCAAAGGAAATTTTAAGTTGTATCTTGTTTAAAAAAAATTTAAGAACTGAAAAAGGATGACTACAACCACATTCCAAGAAAGGAAATTTTCCTCCAACAAAGCATATTCTTTTGTTTATATACAACATGCCTTTGTTAACTCTGTGTCTTTTAATTGGAGCATTTAGCCCATTTACATTCAGAGTAACTATTGAAAGATTTGAATTTAGTGCCATTGTATTACCTGTAAAGTCACTGTTTCTTTATTTTGTCTCTGTTACTTTGGGGCTCCCTCTTCACTTAAAGGATCCCTTTTAAAATTTCTTATAGGGGGGATCCCTGGGTGGCGCAGCGGTTTGGCGCCTGCCTTTGGCCCAGGGCGCGATCCTGGAGACCCGGGATGGAATCCCACATCGGGCTCCCGGTGCATGGAGCCTGCTTCTCCCTCTGCCTGTGTCTCTGCCTCTCTCTCTCTCTGTGACTATCATAAATAAATAAAAATTTAAAAAAAATTTCTTATAGGGCTGGTTTGGTAATCACAAATTCTTTTAGTTTCTGTTTGTCCTGGAAGATTTTTATCTCTCCTATTTTGAATGACATCCTAGCTGGATCAAATATTTTTGGCTGCATATTTTTCTCATTTAGCACCCTATATATATCATCCCAGTCCTTTCTGCCCTGTCAAGTCTTTGTGAATAGGTCTATGCCAGTCTAATATTTCTACCCTTGTAGATTATGGACCTCTTGTTCCAACCTACTTTCAGGATTTTCTCTTTGTCTCTGAGATTTGCAGGTTTCACTATTATGTGTTGGGTGTTGACCTCATATTCCATTGGTGGGAATGCAAGCTGGTGCAGCCACTCTGAAAAACAGCATGGAGGTTCCTCAAAAAGTTGAAAATAGAGCTCCCTACTACCCAACAAATTGCAATACTGGGTATTTACCCCAAAGATAGAAATGTAGTGCTCTGAAGGAGCACCTGTACCCCAATGTTTATAGCAGCAATGTCCACAATAGCCAAACTATGGAAAGGGACCAGATGTCCATCCACAGATGAATAGATAAAGTAGATACGGTATATATATATATATATATATATATATATATATATATACACAATGGAATACTATTCAGCCATCAAAAATGAAGTCTTACCATTTGCAATGATGTGGATGGAACTAGAGGATATTTTGCTAAGCAAAATAAGTCAATCAGAGAAAGGCAATTATCATATGACCTCACTCATGTGTGGAATTTAATAAACAAAACAAAGGCTCATGGCGGAGGGGAGAAAAAATAAAACAAGATGAAATCAGAGAGGGAAACAAACCATAAGAGACTCTTAATTATAGTAAACAAATTAAGGGTCACTGGAGAGGGCAGTGGGAGAACCAGGTAACTGGGTGATGAACATTAAGGAGATCATGTGACATAATGAGCACTGGGTATTACATAAGACTGATGAATCAGTGACCTCTAATCTTTGTGAAAGGATGCATATGGGTGGTTGCTTAGGACAAAAAAAGTGCAAGAGACATAACAAAAGATTATGCCTTCTCTGATATGATTTTGATCTTATTGGACCAACATTGTCCTTTATCCTTTAGGATGAGAAGTCTTTCTCAAGAGACTCCTCAGAATTTAATTAATCTGCTCTACAAGCTTTCTAGATGTATCCTAGATAAGTTTATATTCCAGAAGTGAATGCATGGTAATTTTGAATAGGAATACCATTGACATGGTTACATAACAATGTTCTACTTAAAATACATATCCCAAGACACCTTGAACATTACTCTGAATGAGCACTGGGGTGGCAGGAAACCTACCACATAGTAGGGTGATGAATCCCAGGACAAGACTGTTCAATAAAGTATGTACAAAACAGGGCCGTAGCCCACGGAAGTGATTTACTCTTTTAAGGGACAAAAGAACAGGGTGCCTGGGTGCCTCAGTGTCTGACTCTTGATTTCTGCTCAGGTCAAAATCTCAGTGTCCAGGCTCCTGGCTCAGGGCTCCAGGCTTTGTGAGGCATCTGAGATTCTGTTTGAGATTGCCCATCCTCAGTGGATAGTTTGCTCCTCCCACCACCACCATCCCTCTCCCTGCACGTTCTCTCTCTTGCTCACTAAAATAAATAACTAAATCTTTAAAAAAATAAGATAAAGGAGGGAGGAGAGATTTTTATTACAATAGCCTTCACATACTAATACTATAACTCTATATTACTTTACTCCATAAAGTAATTTTTTACTACAAAAATTTAAGTTGTGGGGAATATCTCAGAGTATAAGTAAAAAGCAACTCTGTCTTAATTTCTGTGGCCTATTATCTATTGACCTATAGTTGATATTAGTTGATATTAGTCCTATCTGGCAGAAATTATAGTAATAAATACTAAATACATAACCCATTCGGTAGTTCTACCTAGAATAATCTGAAATAAGATATGCAATAAGACACTCAAAAATTACTTCTAAATTAATAAAAACAAATCTATGATCTTCAAGCAATATCAATGTCACAGGATTTTTGTACGAATAACTCCCGAATAAGACATTTTTCCTTTGCTGGTGAAATATGTTTTCTAAACCTTTCCTCAAGTATTTAAAATTCAATGGAAAAATGTATATATCACCAAGTCTTTCTTCTTGAAACCTCTTCATTGCCTGATTTTATCCTTACCATCAGTATTGTCATTAGTTTCCATTTTACTAATTTCAACTTACACCACCTGTTACTTTCTAAATCCTATTGTTTTAATTTCACATAACTTTCTCTTTTTTTTCTTATCATAGGAAAGCACTCATTGTATTCTTACCTTCACATAATTAGGTCTCAGGATTCCCCTTGTCCAGTCATTTCTGTCTAACGTTTGTTCTTAACTTTCTTCACAAGTATTTTGTATGTTCACTGTTTGGGCCCAATTATTTTTCTTTCTGAAAATCCATCAATGACATTGTTATTTAAATTAAATGCAATCTTCTGTCACTAAATGTCAAGGACCTTCTGCACTCTTACACTTCAACTTTTAAAAATCCTATTTTATACACAGCTCAGCATGATGCTTCCTTTCAGGGTGAGTACTCAGGAGCTGTCTCCTCATCCATCTGGGTGGGCCCCTTCACAAAATCACTCCTGATTTGGACAATTCCTCATAATGTGTCCACAATGAGCTGACAGTGCTGATGTGATCTGTTCAGGCTCTTGCTTTCTTTGGCAGCTCTGACAGAAATTCAAACTTTGAGCAGCGTGGGGAAAGTGGAAGCAGTAATTTGCAGTTCAATCTGAAGTTCAGTCATTTGCTAAAAAAAAAAAATCCTTCATTAAGACTTGTTCACATAAGACAGAACGATTAAGTCACTTATAAACTTTCAGCTCTGATTTTATTTTGTCTTTCAGCATATATTTAGTTTTAAAGGCAATATTCTAATTAGTTGGGAGTGATGTTCTTGCTCTTCAGCCCTTTCTCATTTTTATTCAACAGAATGTGGGCTGAAAACGTGTGCTTATACTACCTCGTGATGTATTTCTGCTTCATCTCTTAAAGAGTGTTAGGATTTTAAAAGGTATTTTTTAAAAAATACTTTCTCATTCTGTCATAAATGAATTAGTGCTTATTAGGGACTGGATATTTGTGTCCCCCCCAAATTCATACACTGCCCTAACTTCTATTGTGGCTACATTTATAAATGGATCATCTAAGAAAGTAACTAAGGTTAAATGATGTCAAAAGGGTAAGACTCTGATCTGATAGGGTTACTGCTCTTATAACAGAAACCAGGGAGGTCTTACTCTCTTTTTTTCCCCAGAGGAGAGGAAAGACCATGAGAACACACAGCTAAAAGGTAACTAGGAAGAGAGGTCTCACCAGAAACCAACCATGCTGGCACCCTGATCTCAGATGTTCAGCCTTCAGAACTGTAAGAAAATGAATTTCTGTTGTTTAAGACCCTCGGTCTGGGTTATTTTGTTAGGCAGCCCAAGCAAGCTAGGAGAGTGCCTAAGTTCCTATAGGCTATTTTTGAAAGAATGGTATTTGGTTAAGACCTAGCTTCCCTGACTTTGTTCACTCATTCCACAGCCTGTCCTATCATTTAGGGAAGTTTGTTTATTTGTTTGATTGATTATTTATTTTATATAAATATAATTTTATATAAATACAAATATATGTATATATTTGACAACCAGAAAAACTAAGGATTTGATATTTTGAAAGCCTGGGTACCTCAGTGTCTGACTCTTGATTTCTGCTCAGGTCATAATCTCATAAAGTCTATTAATTACCTGGGCTTGACCCCAGAATGGAGCCACTCAGCCTCGTCCATGGCAGACCAAGCAGGCTGTGACAGTAAAATATGCTAAGCAGTCCCAAGCTCATGCAGAAGCCTGGACTACCACACAGGTGACAAGGCAAGGAAAAGAAGAGTCAAGGAAAAGGGTTATGTGCAGAGAGAGTATTTTTACTGCTGTGTGGGGGGGGTCACACTTTGATAATATTATGGTGACTGGAGTTACACTCTGTCCCTGGCTACTCAGCTACTTATCCAGCTTCCTCTTGAAAAATCTTCATCAGCCAGGGCTGGGCATTTGTAAAACCTTTTTGCACAGGTACTGTACTGTTTCTCTAATGTTTTCTGGAAACTCTTTATAAATAGGGAGGAATTAACAAACAATATGAATTGGCCAAGGTCTATGCATTCTTGCTTTTCTGAAAATTAACAGTATGCTACTTGAGGGTGCATTTGATGTTTTCTGATAACAGAATTCACATTGTTTACATATAAGGAGCTCCAGTATATCATGCCACTATGACAAAGTTTACAGATTTTTTTATTCAGCACATATGAACTTGCTGAGAATTTTTGGTAAAATATAATAGTGCTGCTAACTTTTACACTAATAGGGTCTCAGGAAAAGTTTAAAGTGATTAGAATACTTTTTCCTGGCTGGTCAGTTTCCTCTGTGTTTATCTATTTGTAGGGCTCCAGAAGTTTTCCATTTATTTCAATCAGTTCTCTTCAGTGTACCCTGTGGATTTAACGTGTTTAGTGATTTTTTTCCTATTATGAAATATTAGTGTCTGCCTTCCTATATGACAGAACCTAGAAAAAGAAATTGTAGAGATGGTCACCTGAAACAAAAAAAACTTTAAAAACACAGAGATTTGGTGGAATTATTTAAAAATTAATAAATATATGCCAAAAAGACATTAAACATAATTTACTTTGAAAGTAACTTAGAAAAAAAATTAAAGTAACTTAGATTTGCATTTCCTTTTGTAATTCAAGGAAACTTTAATTGGCAGAGTTGAAGTCTCAAGAAGTGATAAAAATTGCTTTTGTATTCAAGTTATTTTATTATTCATTTGGGTTTGGGTTCACTGTATCCAAATAAACAGGACAGTATTGTACCCTGACAATAAGGAATTTTTAGTGAATGAAAAGCAAATATGATATAAAATTAAAGTATAAAAATGATTGATTCTAAGAATGTTCACAATAATTTATCAAGGTTTGTTAGTTTGTAGAAGTGCAAGTAGTGAAATGACTCAATTTTAGTGTTATCATCCCAGGTTTATTGTTCTTGCTGGTAAATAGTTAGCTAAAAAATAAATTTTATCTAGAAATACAAGGAAAATTAGAATATATCTTGGTATAATTTTCTAGAGGGAAAAAAGAAAGCAAGATAACAATCTTAATTCAAATTCAAAGAAGGTTATAATTGATGTAATTTTCATAGGTGTTTCTAGCAAGAATCGCTTCTGGGCTGGAAATATAGAAGAGAACAAGGTGAAGAGTATTAAAATGTTTAATTATAGTTCACTGGATTAGGGACTCATTTATTCAAAGAAAAGTGAAAACTATCATTTATGCTACATTTTTTCTTTCATCTTCCTGGGATGCAGATAAACGTAACCTTGGAACAGTATTATCAGCGAAGCCAGCTCTGAAAATGCACTTTCTGCTTATATGGTCAGACAGAAATTAGAACTATTTTCACGTATCATTTCTTCAGTAGATGAGATAGAAAATTAATTTAGAAACAAAATTGCATAAAAAGTCGGATTTACCACTATTTTATTCTATAAGTTAATATTTTAAAAATACTTTAAGTCTTTCTATGGGTAAACATTTTTATCTGAATGGCATCCGAAGTGTTATCAGAATATATTTAATCTATTTTTTATCATGATTTGTCTGTAATTATATAATCATACTAAATTTGTTAAATGTTTTCTGTTATTAGTTTAGTAAAACAAAGAATACAAAAATAAAGTTTATCTTTGTAATAGCCTTATGCAGGGTTCAGATGAATTTCCTCCCATTGATAAAATTTTACAAGGAAAATTAGTTTGAAAGAAGACAGACTAACTGGCAAATATGACATACAAGAAGAAACATCCTTAATTGAACTTGTCACTTGAAACTGGTAGCCAAATAAATTCACTTATTCTGTGATGCATCATAACTTATGCAATATCATATTGACAGAAGATATTTTCCGTAAGTAGAAGAGATCTGAAGGCCCCTAGTCTACAATGAGATGGATGAGATAAACACTAATTTGTTATGACAAGAGATATCATTATTGTATCAAAGTTACTCTACAAAGAGTATATTGTTGTTTACCTTGAGATTGCCTCTCCTAATTTAGATAGTGATAAATTTGTCAGTAATAACTGAGTGAAATTGAAGAGAACTTCTCAGATATATATGATGCTTGCAATATCGTAGACAAGTGGCATCATATAGGCTGCAACTCACCCAAAACAAATGGTAAAACGTCAAAGAACTAAATATCTATAAAACAGACCTCTTCCAAAGTGCTCCTGACTTAAAATTAGTATTAGTCTACTGCATCTTTGATTTTTCTTTTGTTTTGATTCGTTAACCAAATTATGTTCTCCTTTCAATAGCACTCACAATAAACATGCAGCACAGAAATCTAAGACAACCTCTTTACTGTCACCTATTCCCTTCTCTTCCCATAATATATGCAACTCCAAGACTATGGAGAAATGGCCAAGGAGATACACTTGCCAAAATGTACAAGTGCTCCTGAAAATTCAGGAACGGAGTTTTTCAAAGCCATAAAGTTCCAAAAATTCCTGTGCCTAATGACAGTGATCTGAATAAGGAAGCGCAGAGGCCTAACTAAAAAAGTCCTTAATCCATGGGGCACCTGGGTGGCTCAGTCAGTTAAGCATCTGCCTTCAAGTCAGGTCATGATCCCAGGGTCCTAGAATCTAGCCCAGTGCTGGGTTTCCTGCTCAGTGGGGAGCCTGCTTCTCCTCCACACTCATGCTCTCTCTTGCTATCTCTGCCTCTCACTCTCAAATACATAAATAATTTTTTTTACAAAATTTTAAAAATCCCTAATCTGAGACAAATAGCATCGCAAGAAGTGAGTAAAAGAGTAGTAGACAGGCTATGGCAAAACCTTACAGCCCTCAGGTGAAGGTCATAGGGTTGCAAAGAAATGTGAATCATGAGGCTGACGTGAGCCCTATACCTGGAATCCCTTTCTCATTGAAAAACAGAAGTTTCATCAGAGGACCTTGGATTTCTGCAGCAAATGCAGTAACAGAAAACTTGGACCAATGAGACTTCTCCCTTGTTGACGGGCAGTCCTGCCCTGCAGCACCTGTATAAAACACAGAAGAGATAAAAACAGAGAAGTCGCTGGGTCTATTTCCCTCCAGATTATATGGGAATTTCTATAAAACTCAATTTCTGAGATAAGTTTATATCAAACACCTATCCAGATTAGCCATAAAAAAAAGGGTGTTAAACGCAGAGAGAGGGGGGCATCTGGGTGGCTCAGTAGTTTAGCGTCTTTGGCTTGGGTCATGATTCCGAGGTCCTGGGATTGAGTCCTGTATGGGGCTCCCCCCAGGGAGCCTGCTTCTCCCTCTGCCTATGTCTCTGCCTCTCTGTGTCTCTCATAAATAAATAAAATCTTAAAAAAAAAAAGAGTAGAGAGAGAGACATTTAAATACCGGTAGTATTGTGCAGCCGTTAAGAGTATAACTTTTCAAATAAAATATTTGGATCAAAATCTGAATCCTCCACTTACTAGCTGTATATCAAAGGAAACATATTTCATTTTTTTTGCATTTTTCCTTGTATATTAATGTCATCAGGTATTTCTTCTCTATTTGTCAAGAAACGAAATGAAACAGAAGAAATTCTGAAAGCCTATATTGTCCTTTATCTGTGACCACATCATACTAATACACATATGGCTCACACATCCCTTGTTTTGTTCCATTTTCTACTTCCCTCCAACACGTAGAACATTACACTGTTCTATGGAATGTGTGTTCCATTAAAAGCTGCATTCCTATTCCCTTAACCTCTTCTCTGAAAATGGTCTTCATCATATTGCTTCAACAGAAGCCACTACTATTTAAAATAGATGTAAGTGAAAGATGTAGGTGTTGTCGCTATTCATGAAATGAAATATATTGAAAAGGTTTATTTTAACTATATCTAATTACACTTCTCATTTTCTCATGAATATACTTTAGTCAGATTTTCACCATGTCATTCCATTGAAACTGCTTTTGTCACAATCAGCAATGACTCAACATTACCAAATATGATGTTTGATTATCAATTTACATTTTATTTGTCACTCTTCTGAACATTTTTTCGTTGGCTTTTAAGACACTAAAAATTTTTTCCTAACACTCATTCTATGCTTTCTTCATCTCCTCTCAAGTTTCTGCTCTTCTTCCTTAGATCTCTGATCTTCTCTCTATACACGTACTATCTTGACAATTACATCCGATAGCATGGCTTTAAATACCCCAAATTCCCAAATTTCAAGACCAGACTTCATTCCTGACATCCAAACCAATATGTATAACTTTTGATTTAACAGTACCCCTTTAGTGGCTGAGATACCTCAAAGTCAAAAGGACTAAATCCAAAATTCTTATCCTTTCCAATTCTTTTACAGCTTCCTTCAGAAATTCATCATTCTATTTCCTTAAGATGAAACACTTAGAATCTTTACTGACTCTTCGGTTTTCTTCACAACATAGATCTAATCAATCAACAGATGCCATTGATTCTACTATCAAAATAATGTTCAAATCTTATCACCTTTCACTATGTCCAGTACTATACCACCTTGGTCCAAGCCATTGTCTTATTTACTTAGCTAACTAGTGTACCTTTTTCAAGTAAGGAGCAAATAAGATCAATTCAACATCTAGTCTCAACACAGTGACCAATGTGCTACTTTAAAAAAAAAATTCATATCATGCCACCCTTCTGTAAAACTCATGTAATTGGCTCTCAGTTTCATTCAGTAAATGTCATTGTCTCAACCATGACCTAATATCCTCACATTTTCTGGCTCTTGACACCAATTGGACCTTATTACTTATTTCTTACTACTCTTCTTAGTCAGTAGGAAATGAGAGCTTACACATTCTGATTTTATACAATCTCTGTTGGGGGTGGGGGATGGAAATTTGTCCATGAACAAAAAAGAAAGTCCAATGTGGTTATTCCATGACCAAGCAATTACTTGCAAATAACCCTCTGCTATATGAGCACCATAGCTACCTGAGGAAATGTTAACCTGATTTCTAGAAGCATCTGGTTAGCCTCAAATACTCTACATTAAGCTCATAAATGTTCTTGGATAAGTCTGAGTGTATCTGGGAGTGAGGCAGACAGATAGCAAAATCGAATTTATGTCTGAGTATTCTCTGAACTGTACACTGATATACATATTTTGCATTGTATAAATGCAATTTGTATAGTATACTTGCTCCAGTAAAATGGTCTCTAGCATGTATTCAAATAGTCTATGCATAGAGAGTTCAGCTAGCTTTATGTCTGAAAACAAGGCTTGGCCTAAAGAAGTAGATATATATCTAAAAATTCAATTATAACCCTCATTTTTATAGCTGTTATTCCCTATACTGTATGCCTACTAACCAGCTATAAACTCCTTGACACTTGCACCTCTCTGAGAACATTGCTGACCTCTGTGCAGTTCATTTCAAATGTGCTTTCTTCTTCAGTGTCCTTAAATATACAAACATATTTGACTTAAACAGTTTCTGGGCCTAGATTTTCTTTTAGTCCTTCTCTACTATTTACATTTCTCACAATATTTTTCATCAATAAAAGGGATTTATACAAAAATACCAAAATCATTTTAGCCTTTTTCCTTGGGGAGTGAACAGGAATAATGAAGACAAAACAGATGATATTGTGGTGACTGTTTGAGATGTATATGTTGAGATAGTCTAGAGTTATAGACAAATGACAAGAGACAAAAACCCATCAAGGATGTAGGAAGAGGATACTTTTAGTAACTCCTAAATTGAAGAGGGGGAAACTGAAAATAAAGAAGGTAAAAGTTTTATAGTCCTTTTATGCGGCTTACTGTATTATTTATTAAACTTAGTCTATTAAATATCATATGTTTATACAATATATTAGTAATACCACATTAATAATATATTAAAACTATTTCATTCTTCTATGGGAAGTAAACGGATTGAGAAAGGACTCACAGATGCTTTGTTCTCCAGTGCCCCCTACAGATTGGTGAAGGAATATAGTAGGAGGAACAGTTTCCCCAAAGGACAAAACCTAAGCTACAGAGACAATGGACTACGAAATTACTCCCAAAGAGAAGAAAAAGTGCTACATAAACAAACAGCTGGAGAATCATTTCTCTCTTGACTCCAGCATTTGAGTGAGTGAGAGTCAAATAAATTATTCCTTTATATAATAAATAGGTAAGGGCTATTTGATTTACACGAGTCTCAATTTGATGTGGCATTCAATGCATGTTTTGGTAACCCAGACTGTTTAGTGAGAGATGTGCAGGACTTCATTCCTGCCATTATTAAAACTGTTTTAGTTGGGAACTCATCATGTTTAACATTAAGAGGAAATATTTCTCAAAGACCCAACCACAGAAAAATGGGAAATGCCTTTTGAAGTAGTGCATATGATTGAAGACAAGTTTTAAATGGATAAATAACAAGGTTCAAGGATTATGAGGGCCGAAATATGCCTTTTATTCAGTCTTTTAAGAAATCTTTGTAAAATTTCCTACTCATGTGTTCCCATGACAACTTTCTGAATTAGCAGGAAGCATGGTTTACTATGTTTGACTATTTGCTAGTTTACCTTGCATAGATCCAAATAACAAAGAAAATATTGTTCTGACCTTAAATTCAAGGAAAAATGAATAGAAATGAAGATAATTTTAATAGTGAAGCAAAGGGCTGATTTGTTTTAAGTACAGAAGATTGGCCAGGATTTAGGAAATTTGCAATAATGATGATTTTTTTTTTGATGGGTGAAGTTTGGGCATCCAAATGGTGGTATCAAAGAAATTATGATAATAGATATGAAATTCCAGTTGAGATCCCAAACCCCAGAATTATATTTGGGATAAATAATCTTAGAAATGATAATTCAGGCCATGGTAATAAATAAGACTTCCCAGGAACATTTTTAAAAATGGAATCAGAAATATCCTCATTTGAGAGATAGATTGATATGAGAAACTCGCAAAATAGTTTGAGAAGTGGAAGTCAGAATATGTTGTCATAGAAACCAAGGAAACAGAATTTAAATAAAGAGGAAGAATTAGCAATGTGAAATAAACCAGTAGTTAAAGGAAGATGAAACTAAGAGCCATCCATATTAATAACAAGAAGGTCCTTGGTGAGCCTGATAAGGGCAATTTCCTTGAAGTGGTGAGGGTTGAAGACTTGAGGAACTCTCAATGGTTGAAGAGATGGAAAAATATTCCATGCTCATGGATTGGCAGAATTAATATTGTGAAAATGTCAATGATACCCAGGGCAATTTACACGTTTAATGCAATCCCTATCAAAATACCATGGACTTTCTTCAGAGAGTTAGAACAAATTATTATAAGAGATGGAGAAAGTGATTTTAGATAAATTTTTAAACCATTTTGCCTGGGTGAGGAAAAAGTAAAAAAAAAAATAGAAGGAAACATAGGTACAAATAGTGTCATTCTTTTCAATTATTCTTTCACACAGGACAGACTTGAGTATATTTAAATGCTGATAGAAAGAGAATACAAAAAATAAGAGGTTAATTAGAGAGGATACTCATTGAAAGAGGACATCTGTTGAGATGGACAGAATTAGCACATTGAGCAAGATGAGGGATAATAATTCAAACTTTAAAATGGAATAACTAGGATAGATATAAGAGCAGGTGTGCTGGCAGGAGGTTTTCTTCTCTATGTCTTCTACCTTTATAATGTATAGAGGAGGGAGGAAAAATATAGGTGAAGTATTTGTGAAGAACAAAGGCAACTGTGATAATGTTTGGGGAGAGTGTCTCATTTGGAACAGGCATTTTGGAAGATGAATGAAAGACATGAAAAAGAAATCAGAGAAGTTATTTTCTGGAAGCATGGGAAAATCCTATGCTTAGTATAAAGTATAAATCCTATGCTTAGTGTATGAAAAACAATACACAATGGGAGTCATCTGTAAGATACTTGAGTACAGCAGATTCAGATTTATACTGACCCAATGTGTTGAAGTTTCAGATATGTAATGTAATAATAAATAAAGGAGGAAATAAGAAAAAAAGAACAGAAAAACAACTGAATTTCCAAAATGACCACCAAGATTTTTTAAAAGATTTATTTATTTGATATATAGAGAGAACACTAGTTGAGGAAGAGGGAGAAGCAGGCTCCTCCTAAGAGTGGAGAGCCCGATATGGAGCTCAATCTCAGGACCCAGGGAACATGACCTGAGTCAAAGGCAGACAATTAGCCAACCGAGCCACCCAGGCACCCAGACTACCAAGATTTTAGAAAAAACAAGTAGAATTTCTAAGAATAGTAGATACATAAATGCAAAGAATATATTAAAAACACAAAGAATAGGTTAACAGCAGAATACACATGAAGAGAAAACTTGTGAATTGGAAAATAACTGAAGAAATTACTGTTAAGCCAGTTTAGAGAGACAATAAGGTAGACACTACAAAGGCCAGATTCACACATGTGGAAGGAAAATGATAAGGTGTGATCTATGCCCTTCAAAAATATTTAAAAAGAAGAACAAAGATGGAGGATTCACACAAACCTAGTGCAAACTGAACTCCAATAAAAAAAATACAAATATCTTATTATAAAGCAACAGTAATCAATACAAGTGTGATGTTGATAAAAAGATAGATAATACATCAATGGAAAAGATAAAAGAAGTAAACTAACATGTATGGATTTTTCATTTTCAAAAAAGTATAATTGTTAGTCAATGAACAAAGAATAGTCTGTGCAACAACTGGAACTGGAACAATTAAGAATCCATATGCCAAGAAATCATACCTCACACAATACACAAAAATTAACTCGAAATGGATCATAGAGTCAAACTTAAATCCTACAATTATAAAACCTCCAGCAGAATATGTAGAATAAAATCTCCATTACCTTAGGTTAGTAAAAATTTCTTAGCTACAACAACAAATACAACCTACTAAAGAAAAAATAGTAAATCATATTTTATCAGAAATTAAGAGTCTTTGTTCTTCAAGAATCACCTAACAGATTGTAATAAGACACAGACTGAGATAAGTATTTGCAAATTACTTACCTGATAAAATACTTGTATGTAGAATATATCGAGGATTTTTAAAAAATAAAATAGAACTTTCCAAACTCAAACATAAGAAAACCCACAACCATATAAAAAGGCAAAAAAAATGAAAAGACAGTCCAACAAATAAAACCTATAGATTATAAATAAACACATGAAAAGGTGTAAATTGACGCAACAAGATACCACTTTACACCTATGAGAATGACAAAGAAAAAAAAGCAAGCTGACATATCAGTGGTGGAAAAAGATTTGGAACAATAGAAAGTCTCATACATTGGTGACTAAATTGCAAAATTTTACAACCATTTACAAAACAATTTGGCCTTTTCTTTAAAAGTTAATCATACGCTTACCATATGACACAGATATACAGCTGTGGGTATTGATCCAAGTGAAAAGAAAAAATATATTTAAACAAATCCTAATGTGAATGTTTTTAGCAGTTTTCCATAATGGCCCCAAACTGGAAACTATCTAAATGTCTTTAAACAAGTGAATGATAAACACACTGTGATATATTTACATAATAGAATATTATATAATAAATAATAAAAACTGATGCAATTATTGGTACAGCACAACATGGATGCTTCCATGCGTTATGCTAATTTAAGGAAGCCAGATGCAAAAGGCTACATAATATAGGGTTACATTTATATGACATTTTTTAAATACAGAATGAAATGGACAGAAAACAGGTCAATGGTTATCAGAGGTTGAAGGGTTGGGAAAGTTTTGGGTTTTTTTTAAAGATTTTATTTATTTATTCATGAGAGACACAGATAGAGAGAGAGAGAGAGAGAGAGGCAGAGACACAGACAGAGGGAGAAGCAGGCTCCCTGCAGGAAGCCCGACTGGGACTCGATCCTGGGTCTCCAGGATCATGCCCTGGGCTGCAGGTGGCGCTAAACCGCTGTGCCACCAGGGCTGCCCAGGAAAGTTTAAACTACAAGCAAGAGTAGAATACAAATTTTACAGTAATGATGGATACTCTAAGTTGATGGCTACACAATTGTGCCTTTGGTAAGCTCACAAACTGTTCACAAAGGGATGAATTTCACAGTGCTTAAATTATATATGAATAAAACAAATGAAAAAATGTCTGATAGGGTCCAGAGTATTTAGGTTTGAATATATGATATTGTCATTATTCAACCATTTTGATCTACAAAAATTATAATTTTATATGGCTAAACCTAAAGCACTTCAAAACTTTTGATGCATCTAGGTCATGATTTGAGGAAAATTTATAGCTCTTAATACTTATTTTAGAGAAAAGAAAGACTAAAACTTAAATAATTCAGCCTCCTACTTAATAAATTATGATAAGATATGAATAAGTCATTAACTGCCAAGACTGATAAATTTGACGTCTTAAAATAACTACTCAACTAAAGACACATATAAAAGGTGAAAAATATTGCTCATATTTTGGAAAAATATGCATATCACATAAAGTTTGGAATACATTATTTTCCCAAATATATAAACAAGTTCTGCCAATCATAAGAAAATTTGCAATAATGTAGTGGAAAGTTATGAACTGAAAATTCACAAGGTAGAAATATGAATGGGCAATAGCACGTGAAATGACACTTTTCCTGATCTGAAATCAGTAAATGCAAATTAAAACTACAGGAATTTCCTTCTGGATATGACAAAATGTCATGTAGAAGATTGATGCTTCTCTCACAAACAGAAAAATGGATTTTAGAAAAACCTCTTGGAAGTTACATTAAGAGCTGCTGAGGCAGTCAGGGCTTGAGGAACAAAGATCCTTGGGAAAAAATGGAGCATTTTGTGTGTGTGTTTGTTAAGCATGACACACTGGCATTGTCTTTGCCCCTTGGATCATTAGATGATTTTTAATGGAAGCTGAGCATCAAGCCGAGAGGATAATCAGAAGGCAGTGGTTAAGAAGCAGAGAAGCCACCAGAGTTTTGGCAACCTCATGGGGAAAAAGACGCAAACGTTGGAGTCTGATTCCATGAAAGCAGCCAAGACTTGTAGAAAAGGGAAAATCCCAGAGAGAAGGGAAGTGTAGAGACATTAATGCTATTAATGTTATAATCTGTTTCTCTTTTACACATTTGACCACCTTTATGCTACTACACATCGCAACCGATGAAATCAGCAGAAAACAGCTGGAAGGCTGAGCTAACTTTATGTACCACTACGGTGCACAGTTGAATATAAGGGACCGACCAGCCAAAAGGGTCCTGGTGAAAACCCTAGACTCTTAGTTGGGACTCTTGGTGAGCCACATGGCTTAGAATTGGTGTAAACCAGTAACTGAAATAATCGCTGAATAGATGATAAAAAATGATTTTGGACTTAGCAGACAACAGAAAACTAATACAGGATAAAGCAAAGAGACACATAAAACACATACAAATGTCTACGGTCTGTCTAATTAAAGCTCTAGAAGAAGATAAGGAAGCAGAAGCAATATTTATAGAGATGATGATTAAGTTTGTCAAAACTGATGTGAGACAAAAATCCATAGATACAAAAAATACTATGACCTCTGGGAAAATAAGTGTAAGGAAACCCCAACCAGGCACATTTCATAGAAAATTTCTAAAAATAAAAGACAAAGGGAAAATATAAAGATTGACTGGGGAGCAACAGTAAGACAGCTGACTTCCCAGCAACAACAAAATATAAAAGCAGAAGATAATTGCTTTTATAGAAGATAATATAGATACTAAAGAATATAATAGGATAAGGTGCTAAATAAAAAGAACTGCCAAACTAGGATGGCAAACCAAAAGGTAATGTTCTTCAAAAGTGAAGATGAAATGAAAGTAATTTCAAACAAATAAAATTTGAGAGTTTTTTATTCCTAGAATGCTAATATTAGAAGAAATAACAAAGAAAAGTGGTTTGGTTTGATTTGGTTTTCCTCTGAAATAAGTCAGCTTATCCTGGGAAGAAATACAAAAGTAAAATGAAGGGGTGCCTGGGTGGCTCAAGGAATTAATAAAGGTCTATTTGTGAAGTATTTCCAAAATGTTACTTAGAAAAATTCTATACATTATGAATGAAAGAACAAATGTCTTGATCTAAGTGTGATTGACCTTTACAGTGGCAACAAAAATCCCGAGACAAGTAACATAAGGATAATTTTGAGTAACTATGAGATGTTGAATGAAATAATATTTCTATGATTCATATATCTGAATTTTACATTTCACATTACTGATGTATTTGTAAATTTTTAAAAATATATTACTTGTTTAGTGAAATGTAAAGTGATCAATCTTTGCTAAATTGATAGAAAAATAATAAATAAAATTAATTTAATTTTTCTCAGGTATATCATGTGGTTAAAGCTATCTAGTGTGACCCAAAAATCTACTGTTAAGCAAGATGAAAACTCAGTAAGTCACTTGTTATCACTTAAGTATTAAATTTAAAATGTTGATTTCAAAATTAGAATCAGTTAAAGTAGGGTCCTGCAGAACTTTTCAGAACGTTTTCGAAATCATAACAGATTTTTTTAGGCTATAGACTAAAAATAAACATTTTTTTTTACTTTGTATCTCTTTATAATATTGGTTAGAAAAACAGTTCTTCTAGAGGTAGTTGTCTGCACCAGACTCTCTAACCAGTTGTTGGGAGAGTCAGATGGTTTACTATGTAATTTCCAGAGCAAACTATGCTATGATTTCTGTGCCTAACATGGTTGAAACTTGAAATAACAGACACAACCTTTAAGGAAACCTAACCATGGTTCTTCTTTAAGTTTCCAGAAATAGGTATGATGATTTTGAGAGAAGAAAGGCAATAGAAATCCTTTCTTAGCTGAGTGCTAAATCATTGTCTGGATATTTGTAATTCTGGAGGATAAATCACTGAAAACTAAAGCCCAACGGCCTGTGAATAAGAGATATCCACAACAGATTGTGTATTTTCAACTGTTTTAATAGAAAGTCCAGCATTCAGTGGCTTAATCGTTTTTTTAATTCTAAAAAAAATTCTAATTATTCCAAATTTCACTCTGCCAATTTCTAAAGTGTATTCAGAAATTTACATGAAAATTATTTCAATGCGACTGTGGCTTAAATTTCTTTTATTTTAAAATATTCATTTTCTTTTTTTTTTCTCAAAAAAACTTTTTTAATTTATTTATTTATGTTAGTCACAGAGAGAGAGAGAGAGGCAGAGACACAGGCAGAGGGAGAAGCAGGCTCCATGCACCGGGAGCCCGATATGGGACTCGATCCCGGGTCTCCAGGATCGCGCCCTGAGCCAAAGGCAGGCGCCAAACCGCTGCGCCACCCAGGGATCCCTAAAATATTTATTTTCTAAATTAAATTTATTTATTTTAACTTCAATTAACATTCAAAATGTTAATTTTTTAAGTTTTTATTTAAATTCCAGTGTAGTCAGCATACTAGTTTCAGATGTGCAATATAGTGCAATATAGTGATTCAACACTTCCATACATCATCCAGCGCCCATCACAAGTACACCCCTTAATCCCCATCTCTTATTTCACCCTTCCCGTCATCCATCTCTCTTCTGGTAACCATCTGTTTGTTCTCTATAGTTGAGTCTGTTTCTTGGTTTGCCTCTCTCTCTTTTTCTTTTTCCTTTGCTTGTTTTGTTTCTTAAATTCCATGTAGGAATGAAATCATATATTTGGTTTTCTCTGACTTATTTCACTTAGCATAATACTCTGTAGCTCCATCCATGTTGTTGCAAATTGCAAGATTTCATTCTTTTTATGGCTAATATTCCACTATATATAATCACCACTTTTTTTTAACCACCACTTTTTTATCCATTCATGAATCCATGGTGACTTGGACTGCTTCCATATCTTGGCTATTGTAAATAATGCTGCTATAAACATAAGGGTTCATGTATCCCTTTGATTCAGTTTATGATTTTAGTTTTTGAATTCTTTGGGTAAATGCCTCATAGAGCAATTGCTGGATTAGAGGGTAGTTCTACTTTTAACTTTTTGGGAAATCTCCATGCTGTTTTCCAGAGCGGTGCACCAGTTTGCATTCCCACCAACAGTGTGAGAGGGCTCCCCTTTCTACACATCCTTGCTAACATCTGTTGTTTCTTGTGTTGTTGATTTTAGCCATTTTGACAGGTGTGAGTGAGGTGATACCACATTGTAGTTTTGATTTGTATTTCCCTGATTATGAGTGATGTTGAGCATCTTTTCATGTCTGTTGGCTATCTGGATGTCTTTGGAAAAATGTCCATTCATGTCTTCTGCCCATTTTTTAGTTAGATGGCTTTTGGGTGTTGAGTTGTATAACTTCTCTATATATTTCGGATACTAGCCCTTTATCAGATATGTAATTTGCAAATATCTTCTCCCATTCCATAGGTTGCCTTTTAGTTTTGCTGACTATTTCCTTTACTGTACAGAGGCTTTTCATTTTGATAAAACCCCAATAGCTTATTTTTGCTTTTTTTCCCCTTGCCCCAGGAGACATATCTAGTAAGAAGCAGCTACAGCTGATGCCAAAGAAGTCACTGCTTATGTTCTCTTCCAGGGTTTTAATGGTTTCCTATTTAGGTCTTTAATCCATTTGAGTTTATTTTTTATGTAGGATATAAGAAAGTGATCCAGTTTTATTCTTTTTCATGGTGCTGTACAGTTTTCCCAGTACCATTTGTTGAAAAGACTGTCTTTTGCACATTGAATATTCTTTCCTGCTTTGTTGAAGATTAATTGACCATATAGTTGTGGGTTCATTTTTGGGTTTTCTGTTTTATTCTATTGATCTGTGTTTCTATTTTGGTGTCAGTGACATACTGTCTTGATCACTACAGTTTTGTAATATAACTTGAAGTACAGAATTGTGAGGCCTCCAGCTTTGCTTTGCTTTTTCAAGGTTTCTCTGGCTATTCAGGGTCTTTTCGGTTCCATAAAAATTTTAGGAAAATTCTGTGAAAATGCTGTGAAAAATGTTCTAGTTCCAGTTCTGTGAAAAATGCTGTTGATTTTTTGATAGGGATTGTATTAAATGTGTAGATTGCTTTGGGTAGTATAGACATTTTAGCAATATTTGTTCTTGCAATCCATTGAGCATGGAATGTCTTTCCATTTCTTTTTGTTATCTTCAATTTCTTTCATCAGTGTTTTATACTTTTCAGAGTACAGATTTTTCAATACTTTGGTTATGTTTTTTCAAGATATCTATGGTTTTTGGTGAAATTGTAAATGGAATTGATTCCTTAATTTCACTTTCTGCTGCTTCATTATTGGTATATAGAAAGGCAACAGATTTCTGTACATTGATGTTGTATCCTGCAAGTTTATTGAATTTGTGTATTAATTCTGGTTGTTTTTTGATGGAATATTTCAGGTTCTCTATATAGAATATCATGTTATCTGCAAATACCGAAAGTTTTACTTCTTCCTTGATATTTTGGATGCCTTTTATTTCTTTCTTTTTCTTTCATTTCTTTTTGATGTCTGATTGCTATGGCTAGGACTTCCAGGACTATATTAAATATCAATGATGAGAATAAACATTCCTGTCTTGTTCCTGACCATAGATGAAAAGTTCTCTCTTTTTTTTTTCCCACGGAGATGATATTAGCTGTGGGTTTTTCATAGATGGCCTTTATCATGCTGAGCTATGGTCTCCTCTAACTCTACTTTTTTGAGGGCTTTTATCATGAATGGATGTTGTACTTTGTCAAATGCTTTTTCTGCACCTATTGAAATTACCATATGGTTCTTATCCTTTCTTTTATGAATGTGGCATATCACATTTAATTGATTTATGAATATTGAAACACCCTTGCAACCCAGGAATAAATCCCACTTGATCACAATGAATGACTTTTTGGAAATTTTCCTTCTTTTTCTATTTTTTGGAATAGTTTGAGGAGAGAGAAAACACCCAAATAAAAACTATCACAAATGAGAGAGGAGAAATAACAACCAACACCACAGAAATACAAACAATTATAGAAGAATATCATGAAAAACTATATGCCACCAAGTAGAACAAGCTGGAAGAAATGGATAAATTCCTAAGAGCGTAAACTACCAAAACTGAAGCAGAAAGAAATAGAAAACTAGAACAGACTGATAACCCGCAAAGAAATTGAATCAGAAATTGAAAAAACTCCCAACAAATAAAAGTCCCAGTGTCAGAAGGCTTCACAGATAAATTCTACCAAACATTTTAAAAATTAGTATGTCTTCTTCTCAAACTATTCCAAAAAATAGAAAAGGAGAGAAAACTTCCAAATTTATTCTATAAAGCCAGCATTACCATGATAACAAAAACCAGATAAAGACTCCACTAAAAAGAACTACAGGCCAATATCCCTTGTGAACCTGGATGCAAAAATTCTCAATAAAATACTAGCAAACTGAATCCAACAATACATTTAAAAAATCATGAGATCCTGGAAGTTATATATCTCTGGACCAAGTATTGGCAAAAGACAATTTCTTTATGTACTATCTTTCTAATAAAATTAGAGAAAAAGTCTTATATTTGTGTATTTTAGTGATATTTAGCATAAACCACATGTATCTTCTGAATATTCAGTAATGTTTAACTGAGTACAGCAGATTTGCTAATTGTTACTAAAAGTACTAGTACTGATTGTTTATATGTGGTTGAAAGTTCTGTCCTCATGCATAATATTAGAAAGCGTTACTTCATTTATAAGTACTTGATCCTTCTTCTAATTATTCAGTTAGGATTGATTTTTTTTTCATTTTGCCATTTCTGTTTATTCTGCTAATTTTTTTAATAAATTAATTTTTATTGGTGTTCAATTTACCAACATACAGAATAACACCCAGTGCTCATCCCGTCAAGTGTCCCCTCAGTGCCTGTCACCCATTCACCCCCACGCCCCGCCCTCCTCCCCTTCCACTACCCCTAGTTCGTTTCCCAGAGTTAGGAGTCTTTATGTTCTGTCTCCCTTTCTGATATGTTCCACACATTTCTTTTCCCTTCCCTTATATTCCCTTTCACTGTTATTTATATTCCCCAAATGAATGAGAACATACACTGTTTGTCCTTCTCTGATTGACTTACTTCACTCAGCATAATACCCTCCAGTTCCATCCACGTTGAAGCAAATGGTGGGTATTTGTCATTTCTAATGGCTGAGTAATATTCCATTGTATACATAAACCACATCTTCTTTATCCATTCATCTTTCAATGGACACCGAGGCTCCTTCCACAGTTTGGCTATTGTGCACATGGCTGCTAGAAACATCGGGGTGCAGGTGTCCCGGCGTTTCATTGCATCTGAATCTTTGGGGTAAATCCCTAACAGTGCAATTGCTGGGTCGTAGGGCAGGTCTATTTTTAACTCTTTGAGGAACCTCCACACAGTTTTCCAGAGTGGCTGCACCAGTTCACATTCCCACCAACAGTGTAAGAGGGTTCCCTTTTCTCCGCATCCTCTCCAACATTTGTGGTTTCCTGCCTTGTTAATTTTCCCCATTCTCACTGGTGTGAGGTGGTATCTCATTGTGGTTTTGATTTGTATTTCCCTGATGGCAAGTGATGCAGAGCATTTTCTCATGTGCATGTTGGCCATGTCTCTGTCTTCCTCTGTGAGATTTCTCTTCATGTCTTTTGCCCATTTCATGATTGGATTGTTTGTTTCTTTGGTGTTGAGTTTAATAAGTTCTTTATAGATCTTGGATACTAGCCCTTTATCTGATATGTTATTTGCAAATATCTTCTCCCATTCTGTAGGTTGTCTTTGAGTTTTGTTGACTGTATCCTTTGCTGTGCAAAAGCTTCTCATCTTGATGAAGTCCCAATAGTTCATTTTTGCTTTTGTTTCTTTTGCTTTCGTGGATGTATCTTGCAAGAAGTTGCCGTGGCCAAGTTCAAAAACGGTGTTGCCTGTGTTCTCCTCTAGGATTTTGATGGAATCTTGTCTCACATTTAGATCTTTCATCCATTTTGAGTTTATCTTTGTGTATGGTGCAAGAGAGTGGTCTAGTTTCATTCTTCTGCATGTGGATGTCCAATTTTCCCAGCACCATTTATTGAAGAGACTGTCTTTCTTCCAGTGGATAGTCTTTCCTCCTTTGTCGAATATTAGTTGACCATAACGTTGAGGGTCCACTTCTGGGTTCTCTATTCTGTTCCATTGATCTATGTGTCTGTTTTTGTGCCAGTACCACACTGTCTTGATGACCACAGCTTTGTAGTACAACCTGAAATCTGGCATTGTGATGCCCCCAGCTATGGTTTTCTTTTTTAAAATTCCCCTGGCTATTCGGGGTCTTTTCTGATTCCACACAAATCTTAAAATAATTTGTTCTAAGTCTCTGAAGAAAGTCCATGGTATTTTGATAGGGATTGCATTGAACGTGTAAATTGCCCTGGGTAACATTGACATTTTCACAATATTAATTCTGCCAATCCATGAGCATGGAATATTTTTCCATCTCTTTGTGTCTTCCTCAATTTCTTTCAGAAGTGTTCTATAGTTTTTAGGGTATAGATCTTTTACCTCTTTGGTTAGGTTTATTCCTAGGTATCTTATGCTTTTGGGTGCAATTGTAAATGGGATTGACTCCTTAATTTCTCTTTCTTCAGTCTCATTGTTAGTGTATAGAAATGCCATTGATTTCTGGGCATTGATTTTGTATCCTGCCACGCTACGAACAGCTCTACGCCAATAAATTAGGCAATCTAGAAGAAATGGACGCATTCCTGGAAAGCCACAAACTACCAAAACTGGAACAGGAAGAAATAGGAAACCTGAACAGGCCAATAACCAGGGAGGAAATTGAAGCAGTCATCAAAAATCTCCCAAGACACAAGAGTCCAGGGCCAGATGGCTTCCCAGGGGAATTCTATC
The DNA here is from genome assembly GCF_905146905.1 of Nyctereutes procyonoides. Lineage (NCBI taxonomy): Eukaryota > Metazoa > Chordata > Mammalia > Carnivora > Canidae > Nyctereutes > Nyctereutes procyonoides. Next base: position 26,205,659 of record NW_026575146.1, read on the forward strand.
AAACGTTTAAAGAAGAAATCATACCTATTCTACTAAAGCTGTTTGGAAAGATAGAAAGAGATGGAGTACTTCCAAATTCATTCTATGAGGCCAACATCACCTTAATTCCAAAACCAGACAAAAACCCCACCAAAAAGGAGAATTACAGACCAATATCCCTGATGAACATGGACGCAAAAATTCTCAACAAGATACTAGCCAATAGGACCCAACAACACATTAAGAAAATTATTCACCGGGGATCCCTGGGTGGCGCAGCGGTTTGGCGCCTGTCTTTGGCCCAGGGCCCGATCCTGGAGACCCGGGATCAAATCCCACGTCTCCCGGTGCATGGAGCCTGCCTCTCCCTCTGCCTGTGTCTCTGCCTCTCTCTCTCTCTCTCTCTCTCTCTCTCTCTCTCATAAATAAATAAAAAAAATTTAAAAAAAAAAGAAAATTATTCACCATGACCAAGTAGGATTTATCCCCGGGACACAAGGCTGGTTCAACACTCGTAAAACAATCAATGTGATTCATCATATCAGCAAGAGAAAAACCAAGAACCATATGATCCTCTCATTAGATGCAGAGAAAGCATTTGACAAAATACAGCATCCATTCCTGATCAAAACTCTTCAGAGTGTAGGGATAGAGGGAACTTTCTTCGACATCTTAAAAGCCATCTACGAAAAGCCCACAGCAAATATCATTCTCAATGGGGAAGCAATGGGAGCCTTTCCCCTAAGATCAGGAACAAGACAGGGATGTCCACTCTCACCACTGCTATTCAACATAGTACTGGAAGTCCTAGCCTCGGCAATCAGACAACAAAAAGACATTAAAGGCTTTCAAATTGGCAAAGAAGAAGTCAAACTCTCCCTCTTCGCCAATGACATGATACTGTACATAGAAAACCCAAAAGCCTCCACCCCAAGATTGCTAGAACTCATACAGCAATTTGGTAGCGTGGCAGGATACAAAATCAATGCCCAGGATTGATTTTTAAAAGGATAATTGACTGAATCTAAATCCATGAATTATTTTAATATTCTTGGCATTAGTGTCAAATTCTTTTCTACAATCTTACATTATTTTTAAGTAGCTACTATACCCTAAATAATAAACATGGACTACAATATCAAAAAAATATTTTGAGGAAATAATGTTCATAAATTAAACATAAGCTTACAGATTAAAGAATATAAGTGAACTCCAAACAAGAAAGACTGAAGGAAATCCATGCTCAGACACATCATAATCAAACTCATGAGAAATTTTCAAGATGAAATCTTCAAAATACCCAAGAAAAATAAGGGTACAATGATTTGAATGACAGTAGATTTCTCATCAGAAACTGTGGAAGATAGAAGGAAGCAACATGATAACTTTAAAGTTTTTAAAGAGGTAAACTGACAATGTAGAAATAATAAACACATGTCGGAATGAGAAAACAAAACAACTACAGCTGTCTACTAGAATCTCACGTTGAATATATTAATATAGATAGCTTTATTAAAAGAAACTTCTCAAACGACTAATCTAAGCTTTTTTCTGAGGCCACAGCCATAGTACTATTTAAAAAACACTAGAAACCAATATCCTTCATAAACATAGATACAAAATCTTTAACAATATATTTGGAAACCAAATCCAGCAATATTTAAAAAGAATAGTATATAAAGATCAGCTGGGGTTTATGTATGAGTGCAATTTTGGCCCAATAATTGAAAATCAATGCATGTTATTCACCAATTAACCAATAAAACTTTTAAAAAGTATGTAATCTTCTCAACAGATGCAGTAAAATCATTTGAAAATATTCAACATCATTCCTGATTTTAAAACTCATAGTAAATTAAGAAATAAAGGAACTTCTTCAATGTGATAGAAATTGTATATATCCTTATTGTCATGATGATGACTTCAGTTGTCTTTCAAAATTCTGGAACTGTATCACTGTAGTGAGTGAACTTTACTGAATATAAGTTATATCTCCATTAAAAATGTAAAACAATGAAAATAAAGACGTAGACCAATGTATCTAGACATATTTTATGCTGTAACCTTAAAGTTGTAAATAAAAAATTCTTGTAATTAATATTTCAAATGTATTGTTTGAACTTAAATTTAAGGAAATTGTTTTGTTATTATGTTACTGATCTTTTGGGAATACCAGATCTCATCCACATCTCCAAAATGACACAAATTCTAGCCTCCGTGCTTACGTCTTTCTATTTGCAAAATTGACAAGTGCTAGAGATTTGGAAAAGGGAAACAAATAAAAAGTGTGTTCTGAGAAAAAAATAAAGTATGTTCTGAGATAGCTGGAATAGTTGCCTTAAGGCACAATTTGGTATGAAGAATAAGGCAGTTTATGTATTTTTGGTGTAACACTTCTTTCAAAGTATGATATTCTAGTCAAATATTCCATCTTTAGTCATCCTTACAAGAACAATGCTACTCCAAAGTGCTGATAGTCTGAAGTTTAGAACTGAGCTCAGTAGAAGTGCATTTATTGATGCACTTATTGATTTGACCTCTGCCAGTTTGGCAGTTAAAGAGAACAAATTGTCTTCAAGATAGACAGACTAAAATACAATAGCAGATTCATCTTAGGAAGATGATGAATTCATTGTACAAGCAGAGCAATGTTTCTAAAATATCATTATTTGATTTGAAGCATAGTGCTTTGTCTCTGATAATGTATTTGATGCTTAAAAACAGGATTTTAAAATGTATAAGCTTTTCCCCCATTTTTTCTTTTCTTTTTAAAATTAAGACTTTATGTTTTTAAAGCAGTTTTAGGTTTACAGCAAAACTGAGGGAACGTATAGAGGTTTCTCATATACCTCCTGGTCTCACAAATGCATAGGCTCTATTATTATTGATGTCCCCCTCCAGAATAATACATTTGTTACAACTGATGAACCTCCATTAACACATCATAATCTCCAAAGTTCATAGGTAACCTACAGTTTCACCCTTAGTGGTCTACATATTGTGGATTTGAACCAATGTAGAATGAGATGCATCTACCACTATAGTGTTATACAGAACAGTTTCACTGTCTTAAAGGTCATCTGTGCTCTGCCTATGCATTCTTTCTCACCCCAACACTTGGCAAACCTGATCCTTTTGCTATCTTCATAGTTTTGCCTTTTGCAGAATGTCATATAGTTGGAATCATGCAATATATAGCCTTTCCTAGATTGGCTTCTTTCACTTAGTAATATGCAGTTAAGTCCCCTCCCTGTCTTTTCTTGGCTGGGTGGCTCATTTCTTTTCAGTGCTGAATAATATTCCACAGGTGAGATGTATCACAGTTTGTTTTTATTTTTTTAGAGAGAGAACATGAATGAGGGGTGGGGAGGAGCAGAGAGAGAGGGAGACTCCTAATCAGCCTCTGCACCCAACACGGAGCAGGATGCAGGGCTCTATCTTACGACCCTGAGATCATGACCTGAGCTGAAATGAAGAGTCTGACTCTTAACCAAATGAGCCACCCAGGCATCCCCCACAGTTTATTTATCCATTCACCTACCGAAGGACATCTTGGTTGCTTTCACGTTTTGAAAATTATGAATAAAGCTGCTATAAACATCTCTATGCAGATTTTTGATTGATCATAAGATTTCAACTCCTTTGGGCAAATATTAAGGCACCTGACTGATAGATCTTAGGTAAGAGTATGTTTATATTATGTTAGAAACCTCCAGGCTGTCTTTCAAAGTGGCTGTGCCATTGTGCATGCCCACCAACAGTGAATAAGAATCCCTGTTGTTCCACATCCTTGTCAGCATTAGGTACTGTCACTGTTCCTGATTTTGGCCATTTGAAGAGGTGTGTAGTGGCATCTCATTGTTTTAATTTGCATCTCCCTAATGATATATGATGTGGAACATCTTTTAATAAACATATTTGCCATTTGTATATCTTCCATGTTGAGGTGTCTGTTAAGGTCATTAGTCCACGTTTCAATTGAATTGTTTGTTTCCTTATTGTTGAGTTTTAAGGGTTCTTTGTATATTTTGGATAACTACTCTTTATCAGATATATCTTTTGCAAATATTTTTCCCCAGTCTATGGCTTGTCTTCTCACTCTCTTGACCTTGTCCTTTTTTTATAGTTAGTGAAATTAGAGGAAGCTTTATTACATATAGTATCCTTCCATTAATCTTTTTCATAACCCGCTAATTATTAAAAATTGCACTTATTTTTCATGTATGTGAAATATATATATTACACATTTCATTATACCCTGAATAGAGAATCAGTAAACTGGAAAAGAGAACTAGTTTAAGCTAAGGCTTACTCATCCTGTTTAGAAAAAATAGCTAAGGAAAAGAATTACCATTTATGAATGCTAGTTTACTATGGGCTTAGTATTGTCCTTATTCACAAAATACAGCATCTTATTTCATCTTCATCACTCCATGAGAATGTAGAATCCCCATCTTTTCTTAAGAGTAGCTTTAGGGGGATCCCTGGGTGGCGCAGTGGTTTGGCGCCTGCCTTTGGCCCAGGGCGAGATCCTGGAGCCCCGGGATCGAATCCCACGTCGGGCTCCCGGTGCATGGATCCTGCTTCTCCCTCTGCCTGTGTCTCTGCCTCTCTCTCTCTCACTGTGTGCCTATCATAAATAAATAAAAATTTAAAAAAAAGTAGCTTTAGGTTTACAATAGAATTTAGAGGAATGTACAGAGATTTCCCAAATATGCTCTGCTCCTACACATCCATAGCCTCACACTTTAACAACATTATTCTCCAGAGTAGTACATTTTTTACTAAAGATGAGCCTGCATTGACACATCATAATTGCTGAAAGTCCATTATTTACTTTAGGGTTCACTCTTGGTATGTTTACTTACTCTTACATGTTTACTTTAGGGTTCGCTCTTGGTATTATATATCTTACATGTTTAGACGAATGTATAATGACATATATCCATTAATATAATATCATATGAAAATTTTGCTGTCCTAAAAAGACATTTCTTTTGCCGAGCAGAAGGTTTTAATTTTAATACATCTTAATAAAATCCAACTTATCAATTATTTTTTCATGGATTATGCTTTTGGTATTGTATCTCAAAAGTCATCACCATACCCAAGGTCTTCTAGGTTTTTTCCTATGTAATCTTCCAGGAGTTTTATCATTTTACATCTTATTTTTAGGTCTGTGATCAACTTTTGAAATGTGCTTTAGCTTTTCCAAATCCTTATTGGTTATTAGACTCTTCATTATTTAATTCTTGGTCTTCTTTCTCTCTCCCATTTTTTCCTCCCTGTGATTTTCCTGAACAGCTTTTGGCTATCTACAATGCAGCATTTTCCTTGGGACATTTAATATGATAACATTTTGGTCAGAAATGTGACTAGAACAGATGAGATATTTTGAAGACAGTTTTAACCAATAGAATTTATAGCAGTGTAAGCAACAAAAGTGAAAAGATGGGATCCAGCAACAGTGGGGAGCGATCACCACTTCCAGGCTTGAAAGGGCAAGGGAAGGGACAACTGCTACAATTTGTGACAGCTTTGTTGTCAAGAATGAGGCCTAGACAGAAGCTACAGTGTGGGGAGAAGAATTCAGCAACTGTCAGACTGCAGACTGAATGGTAAGAAACAGATGAAAAAACATACCTCCTCTCTATCCTGCCAGAGACTATTATTAACTGATTTCAAAAGGAAGCCCTGGAGATCAAGCCATCTTGTGCATAGAGAAAGGCAGAGAAGGATGGAGAGATCTAGAGGTGCAAACAGATGATGAAGTACAACACGCAAACTGTACCCCCTTAGTATCTGCTCCAGTCTTTGGTTAAAGAAAACTAATCTCTTGGGATAGGGAAACACGGGGCCATACTACTCATGTCTTCATGGGGTTTCCACAGTTTCCACTGATAGTATTATCAGGCGTGAGAATAATAAGTGGATATGTAGTCAGTATTCCGATTCTAGACATTATTCTTCCTGGCCCCCATTTAGCACCATGACTAGTATTTAGGATCACTCACTCACTCTGGTTCAGCGCTATGAGGATCTGAAAAACTGAAGATGGCTCTCTTAATTTTCAGTTCATTAGAATCCAACTCTTTGCTCTGCTAGAAGCATTTATCCCTTAGGCACCCTTGGATTATGAGGGAAAAAAACCTTTACATTTATTACTCTTAGGATTATTTTTATTAGCTATAATTGTGGGAGGGTCATTCCTACTTCTGTCTTTCAGCCTCTGGATCTGGGCCATTGGGCTATGTGGGAAATGGCATCATATATTGACCTTTGGTTTAAGGCATAAAATGTATCCTATAGCACAACACTCCAGGCCTGTAAGATGTTTTTTTTTTTTCCCAGCGTATTCTGTGATTGAGTCTTCCCCCTTCCCCCTCATCATTTAGTTCAGCTGCATGCTTTAGAGTAAACCGCAAATGATAAGACAAATGAATACCTTGATTTTGAGCCTATAGATGTTCTTTCTTCATATAAAATATGTCCTTTAGTCAGTGATAATATTGTGGGTGAAGGCTCAGGCATTCTGTAACACACAAATTGTGATGTCAGCAAATGCACGGAGGCAGAAAAAGCAAATTTATGCCTTCACTATATATTTCACTGAACACAACTTCAGCTTCCTCCAAGATGGAAACCATTTTGTAAAATCTGCCAACCTCCACTGTCACCAAGGGACAGTGGTGAAGAGGGTCATACAGGCTCAGTGTTGACGCCTTGTAGGGACACAGATCATCTTTACACTCTGTGCCCATCCTGGATGTTCAACCACTTATCTCTCTCCTAGGCTACCTTGTCGGCAATCTTATTTTATTGTTTTTTAACATCTGGATCAAGGTAAAATATTGTCTCAACTCTTCCTTCCACCCAAAGGATGCAGCAAGTCACAAGACGAGATGAAGCATGCTCTAATCTTTCCCCTTCCTTCTTTTCTTCCATCCTTACGGCCTATCTATGTCTCTTCTCAGGTTTCTAAAGGAAGTGGACTTTATGAAAATGACAGAACCTATTGTATCTGAAACTGTTCTCATATGAATAGCAAAATTATCTTCTCGCTCTATTTTACAGAGTGAAGATATGATTGAATCGTTGAGAGAAAATGTTAGTCACATCTTCAGAAGATATTTTATCCTGAGTCCGCTGACATTAATTGCAACGTTTCTTTGTCATGCAGCTACATCTGCTACATTCTGATCTATCATAGCAGTGGATGAAGTGTGGCAAAATGTGTATGTGTTTAGCTGATTAAAATTTGCTATAAAGATTCAGGCAATATGAGCTGTACACATTGATTTATGAATTTATCTGCACATGGAAAATGTGACATTTGCTGTATAAACCCTAAGGGATGGGAACCAGAATTTCTCTGGGATGAACATTAATGAATAACTGTTGCCTGAGGAAAGTTGCTAAGAAAAAGTTTACCAAATTATAATCACAGAGTTGAATAAATGTTCTCCTTTCCTTTCAGCCAGTTATCATTCAGTGATGAAATGGGAAAATATTTGAAATGAACTTTACTGTTATGTAAAATAATCAGTAATACTGGATGAGGATTAGGGATATCGTATTAGTATTCAGTTCTTTATGTTTTCTTATCTAGAAGTAAATTTATGACCATTAACTATATCAATTTTTACTAAGGAAGCTAAATGGTCATGTTAGATTTTCTTTGCTACTACACACATAGTTATATTGATGGAAAACCAAAACTTTCATTAAACATTTGGAATGTGGCATTTAATTTTGTCAGCAGGAAAAGAAGGCATGCTTCCTCCTTTCATCTATAGGTGTAGATTAGACATCTTGAAATTTAAACAGCTTGGGATGTGAAGTTTGGACAAGATCACCTATAATTTTTTATGAGGTATCACCTCTGGTTAACAGCAATAAAATGTTAATTTAGTCTTTGCTAAGGCATATTAGCACTATAACTCAGAACAGTTTGGTATACTAATTCCAAAATTAAAATGGCTTTGATTAATGCATCAATCAACATAAAAACTATTAGTTGTCTAAAATGACAAAGCTGATCAAAGCTGCTAAAGTGGTACGGCAAGGCACTCCCAGTATTATATGCTAAGTGATTCAGGGAACTATTAATGAAACCTCTAATTGACAACATCTGAAAGCATGCACATTATGCTCTTTTCCATGCTATTCGAGCTGTACACATTTTTAAACTATGAAAATGAATATTTTGAAATTTTTCTTTCTACTATGTTAACTTTATTTTGCAGGTGATAAGAAACAACGCCTAATGAAAACCATAAAATATTTTCTTCAGTGTTTATTGGTTAAGATCACATAAACAGTTTTCAAAATAGGCTGTTTATAAGAAGACATGAAGACAACAGTAAAATATTTTCTCTTGCTTTTAGATAGTTGGTAGACTAAGAAAGACTTATTCCATTTATTTTTTATTGACATCAAATTGTTTCATAAAATAGGCAGGCATAGGAAGAACCCAATAACTACCATGTGTTTTTTCCTTCTTTACTTCTTCCTGTCTCACTCATACATTTACTGTATTTTTTTCTTAGTCAATGCCATACTTTTGGAATTGTGCCGTAAGTCATGTTCATGGTTATTTGTCACTCAGAATATTCCCCAACTCTAGCCTATTTCCTGAAACATTACAGTTATTGATGGTTGCTGGCCTTATTTACTTTTAACTCTAATGCCTTGACTCTGTATTTTTAAAACTTTTCACTTTGGATACTTTGTATAAGGCAAAATGTTCATATGAAATTAAAAATCCATTATTTCTAGTGCATTCTTTATCACAGCTTTGCATTGTGTTTATAGATTTATGTTAAAGAGCCTTTTCCATATCAAGCAGTCCATTCAATTCTACAATATTATACTTAATCTCTGCAGTACACTTGGTAAGTTCTAGTCACTTAAATCTTAAAAGTCACACCAAAAAAAATCACATTATTCAATCTGTTTGTCAATTGGATTCACTGTCAGAGACAGTTAGGACCTCATCATTTCTCTTGTCAACATCCTTACTAAGAGGAACTTATCTGAAGACTACGTGTGCTTAGATGATCAGGGACATGAAAAAGGAATGGGATATCTAATTAATAAAAGTTAAATAAATTAATGTATTACAAACTGGACTTAAAGGTCTGTACATGCATTCTTCTCTTCTGGTGTTGGGACTGTGATATTAATAAAATTGTACTTTTTATTTACTTTGTATATTTTTCTGAATACCTTAAGAAATTTTAAATTTATGCTCTTAAGTATCTGACCTTTTTATTAGTTCCCACCCTCTCAGAACACAACATAAATTCTGCCCTTCTCATACCATTTAACAGAATCATAAATTCTATGTACTATTTTTATATCCTAAACATATTTATTTTGTACATGATTTGTTTTTTCCATGATTATATATTTTTAACTTTAAATGTCATGACTGAAGACTAGACCACACATTCTTTTTGCATTATTGTTTTCAATTTTTCTACAGAATGCTCTAATCTTTGGTGAAGATTATCTTCTTCCTATAGCATAAATAGGTGTGATGTCCCAATCCTTCTGAAGACATTATATCCAAAACTTTAGCTTTTGTAGCTATACCACAATGTCACATTTGTAACATTCCTATCTCTTAGTGTTTAATAAGTAGTAAGTATAAGTAGCAACTAGCAGGACAAGTGGAGATCCATGAGTCTTCAGTAGGAAAGCGGACAGTAAAAAAGATGTGTCTCACACAGGAGGCACATCTGCATCAAAAATGGTCTAGATGGTTTCTGATATTTCAGAGGATGCACAGAGAAATTCTCTCTGAACACGAACTGCTCCCTAAATTTTGATGAGATTTTTAATTTTAATCAGCCATTAAAAACATGTTCCACATATTGTGGAAACATCCTTGCTAAATTCTTAGATAAAAAAAATAAATTCTTAGATAAGTATATTTGGGACAGGGAATATACTGAACATGAGGTAGTATTTCTCACACCATTGCATAGGTCAGTGCCACCCTGGAAATACCTTGCAAATATTTCTTGCCATTTTGAGGTCAGCTAGTTCTCTATTTTTTTTGAAGTATACCACTGTACAGTCGCCTATGGTTTGGAAAGTTACTTAGCAGCATGATGGGTAGCACTGGATGCCAATCTCATGAGCACTTTTAACCTGTATGATAATCTTGAGTTAAATAGCTGTACACTTATGTTATCACTTCCTTTGGTTCTATATTAGCAAGAAACGTATAAGCTGAGAAGTGGCCAAGGAGTTGCATCATATTTGGTGTACGTATTTTTCAAAACCCTGTAGGAATCCATTTAAAACTAAGTCTCAGTGTCATGCAATTCAAGGATATGAAAATAATCAAGGACCACTTGAATGTATCTAGATAGTCTATGATAATTTATATTCAACTTAGTTTAAAGCTCAAGACTCAAGAATTTTGATATACTCTACATACATCTATTAAGATTTAAAAATTACAGTGGAATAAAAATTTTAAAACAGACGATTTAAATTTAGATTTAAATGACAAGCCAGAAATTAGTAACTCATTTTCTTGTCTCTCAGAAGTCATATTATATTATAAGGGAGAACTGAAAATCAGATGATTTTCATCTATGATTATGCCCTTTCCACTGCTATTCATGTGAAGTTATTATAGCCTGGTAAATGTATTCTGGATTCTATCTATCTGTTTATCTATCTACTGTTGTTATAATGTATAACTGATATATAATGAACTGTACATATTTAATGTATACAATTTGATGAGTTTGAGCAAATACAAACACCCATGAAACCATCACCACAATCAGATAATGGGCATATCCAGCATCACCCATTTATATATATATATATTGCTGTATAACCTAGGATGGGAACCGAATTTTATATATATAATTACATCTTTCTTACTTATTCATGTGGAGATGACACAAGTTATTTCTGTCTTGGCTATTGTGAAAAATGCTTCACTGGATATGAGAGTACAGACCTCTCTTCGACATATTGATTTTATTTCCTTTCAAAAAATAGTCAGAAGTAGGATTTCTGGGTCATATGTTAGTTCTATTTTTAATTTTTTGAGGAAACTCCATACTGCTTTCTATAACTGCTCTGCCATTTTACATCCCCACCAAGACTGTACAAGGAACAATGATTTGAGTCTCTACGTGTCCTTGCCAACACTTGTCCTTTTAAAAATAATCTTCCTAACAAATGTGAGTTAATACCTCGTTGTAATTTTAATTTGCATTTCTCTGATAATTAAATGTGAATATCTTTTTTTTGAATATCTTTCATATACTCGTTGGTCATTAGTATGTCTTCTTAGGAAAAATGTCTGTTCAAGTCCTTTGCCCAGTTCCAAATGGCTTTTCGCCCCCACATTGTTGTAGGAGTTTCTTAAATGTAGTGGCTATTAACCTATTATCAGAGATCCGATTTGAAATATTTTTTCCCACTTTGTAGGTTGCTTTATTGTTGATCATTTCCTTTGATGTACAGAAGCTTTTCAGTTTGATATTGTCCTACATCTTTATTTTTGTTTTTGTTGCCTGTGCTCTTGATATCATATCCAAGAAATCATTGACTTGTCATCCAATCTCAAGAAGCTTTCCCCTATGTTCCCCACTCCTCCCATGTTTTCTTCTAGGACTTTTACATTTCTGATCTTGTTTGTTTTCAATCCATTTTGAATTGATTTTTGTATATGGTATAAATCAGGGGTTCAATTTCTTTTCTCTTTTTTTTTCTCTCTCTCTCTCTCTGTCTTTCTCTTTTTTTGTGCATGTGAATATCCAGTTTTCCCAGCACCATTTATAAAGACTACCTTTTCTCATTATGTCTTTTTGGCACACTTGTCAAGGTTCATGTAACAATATATGTGTGCATGGGTGTTCTGGATTTAAATTAGACTCTCTGTTGATGTATGTGGGTAAATTCAATTTCTTCCTTGACTTTTGACACAATGAAGACTTACCAAAGGAGCCCAGACAAGAGGAAGTGGTTCAGGGATCTAGAAACAGATTCATGCCTTAAGGTAATGAAGGCAGTGAGAAGGTAGACTCAGCTTTAGTGCTAGAGGGAAGTCAGGTGCCACAGAATACAGTGTCTGAATGTTGCCAGGGTGGAAGTTGACAGTTGATATTGATAAATCTGTCAATCGTTGAGGGTGGAATATTCATAAGCAACAAGCTGACAGATTCCTGCAATGTCAAATCATGAGGGATGAAACACTAGACTATCAAAGCAGACGAACAGGCTTTTTAATGGTAGTCTTAGTAGATAGCAAAGCTCATTCTGGGTTGGAATTCAGAGGAAATATTTCATGTATTTTTGGGAGGCTGGAAAAACAGAGACCAGGTTCTAAGATTTTGTTCTTTTTGTCCAAGACAGATTGTTGAGGCAGAAATTCATACACAGGGAAATGCAGCAAAATAGGAATGCAAAGCCATAGCTGGATTAATTACCTGACAAAATGACTTTATGGTCATGACAGTGATATGTTCCTTATGTTGATCAAGTCTAATTTCCCCTAGAAATTGAGATGGTATTTTGTGAAGAGAAGGTGGAAAGAATGCAAAAATTTTATAAAGGCCTCAAAATTTCCTTAGCTGCAAAATATATATGATAATACTGCCCCAGTTACCTTATAGAATTGTGAGAATTTTGAAATGTTAACATTGTGATTCTTCATTCACATGTATGATGAAGACTGCTAAATGTTTTCAACACTTTTGAAGTTCTTGAAACATAATGGCAGATTATTTATATTTAAAAAAATCAATTCATATTCCCAAGATTAATGTTTGGGAATTATTACCTAACCACATTTTCAACAAATTTATTATTATAACATAAATATATATCTAATTTGATAGCTTAAGAGTATTTTGCTGATCTGTTCAACAAATATATATCAATTACTAGTAACATTTGTGAATGCTTTCAAGTGTTGTTAGAAGTCTTATACTTGTTTCTGTGAATTTAATGCACTTTTTTGTCATTTTCACTTGAGTCTTGTTCTTATATTTTTGTATTTACAAACATTTATATATTAGGGAAATTGATTTTTATATTTATTAATATTTTCCAAGTCTTTGATTTGTCTCAAAATGTTTATATTATTTTCAGTGCAACTATGTTTGCATATTTAAATATATCAATTTCATTTACACTATTTTCTGCTCAAAAGTTTTCTGTGCCTCAAAATCCTTCCTGGATACGTTGGTTCACAATGACCTCTCAATATTTGATTGAACTTATTATGAACTTTGTACTTCAGTTTTATCTGCCTTTTAAAATTTTGTATTTTATGTATTATTTAAATTTCCATTTTATATTTATACCTTAATTTAATTTAATTGTTTTAAAGATTTTTTATTTATTTATTCATGAGATACACAGAGAGAGGGAGAAAGAGGCAGAGACACAGGAGGAGGGAGAAGCAGGCTCCATGCAGGGAGCCCAATCCGGGACTCTATCTCGGGTCTCCAGGATGTTGCCCTGGGCCGAAGGCAGGCGCCAAACCGCTGAGCCACCCAGGGATCCCCTATACATAAATTTTATAACTAAATATGTAATTTTATTTAGAACATTGATTATTCACCACTATTCTGTTTTATTACTATACTTCTATTTCACAGTGACTAGCTCATGAGTTTGCACATGAAATTACTTGGAAAGAATTCTGATTTGAGCATCTTTTTCATTATTTCATACGTAGTAGGTAAAAATAGATATTTTATACAAAAACTTTCTTTTAAAAACTCAATTATTTCAATGTACGTCTGCATGACATTTCTAGCTCAATGTCTTTTTTTCTGTATGAATATATCGATAATTGTATTTTATTTTTAATCAGAGGTGATATGCTTTTAAGAATGCTTTAGTATTTTCTTTAAATTTGCGTTACAATTACCTAGACAGTTACTGGAGCACTAGAGAATAGTAACCTTTGCCAAAATAGAAAAGATCTTAAACTTCATCCCAAATAAAATGAAATAAGTATTAATAATAGAATTAGAGCTTAAAATTTAAATCTTCTAAGGCATTTTATGAATCTGTGCAATTTAGAAAACCGTGTTGCTTTACACTGAATAAAAATTTGAAACTTTCAAGGTTCAGCAGCTAAACCTTGAGGGTAGTAACATATGCAGTCTATGCTTACTGTGCAATAATTTTTTTTTAAATTTTGATCCCTCTCCCCCTTCAGCATATTTTTTGATTGAGATATCTCTTTTATTGGAAGGAAAAATACTTGACTCCAAAAGAAAATGTAGCTCTTCACCACTGGCTCTTCTCTGATACCAGGTAGAAAAATTGGTTATTAAAATTAAATAACATATTTGAAAGAAAATTAAGAGATTGTCAACAAAAGTAGATTGCTTTTATAAAGCTGCTTCAGTCCTGAAAAATATCATTAGATAAGACCCTAATGACTTTGTCTGGTGTTCTTCTTGATAAAATTTGTAGTGAACCCACTTAATTTTAATGTTTAATGATTCTTTACTTGTTCTTTTCTTTCTTGTAAGAAGTAGTAGGAATGGGAGTAGACATTTACAATTATTCAAAAGAAAAAACAAGATACTAACTGATAAACTTGTTTGTAGAAGTGGAACTCCTATCATTAATATTTGAGATTTATTCTAGGATGTAAGTCATCTTTTCAATTACCGGAGGTAAACCACTCTATTGCTAGGAGATTGAGAAGACTGTCTTCCAAAGTTATTTTTTCTTGTAGCTCTTAGGTAAGAATTGTTTTAAAGAATTGGCATATACAATTAATAAGGACTGGAAATTTCTAAATCTCCTATGTAGATCAACTGGAGACCCAGGGATAAGTTGATGCTGTGGTCTTGAAGTCAAAGGCAGTGTGGAAGCAGAATTCCTTATTCTCCTAGGGACTAAAGTCTTTTTTTTTTTTTTTTTAAACCTTCAACTGATTGGATGAGGCACATCCACATTATTGGAGGTAATTTTTACTCAGTCTATTTATTTGAATGTTAATCACATTTTAAAGACTACCTTTCCTGAAACATCTAGACTAATGTTTGATTAACTGGGTACCATAGCTCATCCAAACTGACACATGAAATTAACCATTACAATGCCTATTCTTATTTTAAGCCAATTTAGTTGGGATTTCTTTTTTTTTTCTTTTCTTTTTCTTTTTTTTTTTTTTTTTTAGTTGGGATTTCTAATGCTTTCAAAAGCACATTACTTTCAAAAGCACATTACTTTCAAAAGCAAGAGTAAAAATGGATGAACAAATGTGAGACAAAAAAAGAATGAGCTGACTAGTGATATGCAGTCTGTCACAATATCCCCTGTATTATGTTTCTGTGAATCTCATAGCACTGTAGCTTTCTTCTTCAAGTTAATATGCAACTGTAGAAATTCCTATATACTCAAGCATTGGAAAAACAAAACTCCTTTGTCTCACATTCATACGTGTAGTTCTGTCAATTTAGGAAGGGAACTGGTTCAATTCATCTTGATTTTTAGCTTTCATATTAAAACTTCTAGCAAGTTTTATATGGCCTGACCAAAGTGGAAGATGGACATAGGCAAGAATGATCATGTTGGGACTTAATCCACTAGATCCTTGTTCTATAAACTTATTTTTTCAGATTTAATTTTAAAATTATTAAATAATACTGACTCAGTTTTTTGGGAAAATCTCTACAACAGACCTTGAGGCCACAAAGATGAATAAAACCTATTTTATAATGAAATATCTAGAATATCTCTCCTTTTCAAACTATGACCTCAGAATAATGCAGGAGAAAAATAAGGTTCTATCTTTTAGGTATGAATATTCATTATTGCCAGCAATATCTTTCCTATACATACAGTCATATTTTGCTTAGAAAGTTGAGTTTTATATATAATTTATATGATTCAAGAAAGAGTTTCTGAATATATTAACATATATGTGTTTCTGATTTTCTGATTACTAAATTTCTTTTTATTTATTCATACTATAAATTCCTCCCTTTTCCAGCAAAAACCCATAGAACATATGTTAAGGTCACTTTTTAAATGGCATGACATTTTTTCTTCAAATTCTATAAACCTATAAATTTAAGGATCTAAATGAAATGTTATAAAGAATATCATATTTAGTCTACTTTCAAATATTTCTCTTATATGTCTTTTTATAGATTGTAACTATTTCTGGGCAAAAACAAAGAACATTTCGATAAGCAAGCAGCAAGAAGCTGGATTTCCTGTGAGGGTTTCCTATGCTATTCAGGAAAACCTACGAGTTATACTTTTAAAATTATATTGTTAAAAGAATATTATTAGAATCTACTTCACTCTACATTTGCCCTGTCTTCAAAAAAAAAAAAAGAGTCACAAATTAAGCTCCTTATTTGAATGGCAACTCAAGGGTTCTTTTATCTTCTGAAGGCAGAGGGATAAAGGTTTCCTAGGATGCATTACACACATAAAAGACCTTATGCAGATTTGACATAACAGGTCAAAGTAAAAATATGCCATTTTCTTTCTGTGGGTGGATTTTATATTAAAGGAACTTTATTGTTCCTGGAAATATTTTAATTAAGAAATCTTAATAACCTTCTTAACTCCTTTTGAAAGTAATATGATATTGGCATAGCAGAGAAAATCATAGCCCAATTATCATCACTTAGCATTTCCTGAGCTAAATGTTTTACAGAGAAGGAAGGTTCCTGTTTGGAAGGGAGATCCTTACCCAATATGCAAATTATATTCTATAAATTTCCCACAAGTGCTGACTACTTAGTCTTTTAATGTACAGCTACTCACCATCTATCACAATTATTCTTGGTTATATAATATGACCAATCCTCTTTTTGCAGTTGAAGTAACTGGAAGTTAAATAATGTTCTGGATGAAACATCAACTAGACAAAGATCTAAAATTAGATTTTGGTAGGCCTAAGGTATCATTAGGATATATTTCTATTTTCAGGGCTTTTTTGCAATTACTCAAGTATGAGACATGCTATAAAATTTCAGACTATCAATGCAATCTAAGCCAGGAGACTCTTAACCTCAGTCTATGGGCTTTTAGTAATATCAAGATAAAATAGTTCATAATATATATGTCTCTGATTACAAAACATAAATTTTCACTTTTGAATTTTTAGGTGATCTGAATCCTTTATTATATGAGGGAATAAACATCTGTGTTCAGCACAGTAGTGCTTAAGTAGTCTGGTGGTTTTGCAGTAGGCAGAATGAAAAGGAGATTTTATGTTCACATGTACATTGTGTCCCTCAGAAATCTAGGTGCCAGCACTACAGAGAGTACAAGAACAAAATGACCAGAAATCAGCTTTACACTCAAGATCATATGGGAAATATACCTCAGAGGACATCAGACTCTCCCCAGTGAAATTAGAATAGCTGCTCAGCGGAAGGGAATGAGGAGACAGAGATAGACCATACAGGTTTATTCCACTATCCCGATACTCTCAGCAGCAATCCCCCACTCTATGCTCGGAAACATCTTAAAAACTTAACAACAATCACAACCATGGCATTTATTATTGTGCTTGTTATTTTTTTTGTATCTACTAAACAGCTTATAATCAGACATTGAGAGAAATGAACATAAATCAAAATTGTATTAGAAATGTTCTGAGGAATAAAATCAGTTGCCCACATATAGGAAAATAGCAAAAATCCAGACTAAAATAACATAAACCTCTTTTTATCTCCATTCTTTGCCACTTAAAGTTCACTAAGGTAATTAATATCAACATTAGGTAGTAAAACCCAGAACTGACTGCACAAAGGCAAACCACTGATGTGGAGAACACATGTGAAACATTTATCCGGGATTCAGAGGAACAAGGCTATGGATTTGGAAGTATGAGATGGAAGATAATAGAAAAGATAATAACTTAGATGTGTTTAAAACTGAACTGAGAAGGGGGAGCATAATTATCCATGGAGTGAATTAAAGGAAACCCTAGTTCTATACACGTGGACAAAATTTTGAAATTAAAATTCTACAGAAATTATCCTAACATTAGAAATGCTTTTTTATGTAAGAAGAGATACTTATTTTAATATAACTTTATAAAAAGAACTTCTAAATTTTTAAATTAGTTCCTCCATTAACTTTTACATACAATTAAATGCACACATTAATTAATGAGTTCTAATAAATACATAAACCCCCATTCAAAGCATTTTTTAAAAAGATTTATTTGAGAGTGACAGAGTAGGAGGAGGGGCAGAAGGAGAGAAAGAATCTCAGGCAGACTCCCCATTGAGCACATAACCTATGTGGGGCTTGATCCCATGACCTTGAGTCTGTGACCTGAGCTAGAACCAAGAGTCAGATGCTACACCAGTATTCCTCATTCCAAGCATTATATAGAAGTTTTATCATGTCAGAAATTACTTTTTTGCATTTCCAGAAAACCCTCACCTCTTGACAAATGTCTAATTTCTACCATAATACGTTAGTTTTGCGTGTTTTAAAACTCTATATGATAGAATCATAAACTAGGTACTCTTTTTGTTTCTGTGAGACTGATGCATACTATTGCATGTTTTCTCTTTATTGTTTACTATAACAATATAATTTACCCAATTCTCTTGCCAATAGGCAATTTGGTTTTTCTCTCTTTTTTTTTTTGTTGGTTATGAATAAAGATTGTTCCACATCCTCACCAAATTTTGATTATCCAGGTTTTGTTTTGCTTTTAAAATTTCAGCCAGTCTAGTAAAAGTAAACTTCTACCTAATTGAGGTTTTAATTTATGTCCAATACCTATTGATATTGACTTTTTATATGCTTACTTGGCATTAGATATCTTCTTTGAATGTCTCTTTATATATCTTAAACATTTTTTATTAAGTTGCTGATGTTTTGTCACTGATTTATAGAAAATATCTTTTTTCAAATATGTATATTGTAACTATATTTTTGTGCTTCATGGCTTACATTTCATTGTTTTGATAGTGTCTTTTGTGAAAGTAGTTTTTAATTTTTGATGCACTACAATTAATATATTAATTATCTTCTGTGATTTTATGTTTTTGTCCTAGCCAGGAAATCTTTGCTTATCACATGGTCATGAAAATATTGTCAAAAAAAAAAGAAAGAAAATATTGTCAAATATTTGCTTTTACTTTATAGTTTTAACTTTTATATTCAAGTCTTAGTTATCAAGGTTATTATTTTTTCAAATATTTATTCATTTGCTAATGAAATGTTATTGAAAAGACTATACTTTCTCCCTTTGCATTGTCTTGGCATATTTGTTGAAAATCAATAGGCTGTGCGTGTATAGGTCTATTTAAGACTATTTCTTTGGTTCTATTGACCCTTTGTCAGTGCTTATTTCAACTTATGTCAACACACTGTTATGATTACTATAGCTTTATGGAAAGTTTTTAAATCAAGCAAGATCACATGAGTGCGATAATTACATTTGTTATAGTTCTGCCAAAAGCACTTTGAGAATTTGATTGTTATTATCCTGAGTCTATATACACTAGTTTTTGTAGAACTGATATATTAACAGTATTAGTGTTCCAATTCATGAAACGTTCTATATGGTCTATGTGTTTTGTCTTTCTTTAATTTCCCATGGCAATATTTTGAAGTTTATTTGTAGAGGTAGACATATAGGAGAGTAAACGTATTTTGTGGGTTTTGTTAAATTTATTCCTATATATTTTTATTTTTCAAGTTTGCATAAATGACATTCTAATATTTTGACCATTTGATTGTTTTTAGAATGTAGAAATGCAATTGACCAATAAAATCACTTTTGATTTATATATATTTTTATAGTTTCATCAAGATCTTCTGAGTATATAATCATGGCATCTGTGAAAACAGTATTTTAATTTTATTTCTCAGCCCATTTGTGCTTTAACCCCTTTTTGTTGCCATATTGAGCTGGCTAAAACCTCCAGTACAATGCTGAATATAAGCAATGAGAGTGAATATTCCAGGCTTGTGCCCAATATTAAGGAGAATACATTCATCATTATTTATGATATTAGCTGCAGTTTTGTCAAATCTCTATTTCAAATTGATGGACTTTCTTTTTATTTTGCTTTATTTTTTTAAAGATTTTATTTATTTATTCATGAGAGAGAGAGAGAGAGAGAGGTAGAGACACAGGCAGAGGGAGAAGCAGGCTCCATGCAGGGAGCCCGATGTGGGTCTCCATCCCAGGACTCCAGGATCACGCCCTGGGCCAAAGGCAGGCACTAAACCACTGAGCCACCCAGGAATCCCCCTATTTTGCTTTATTTTTATTATTGCTGAAATGAATTTTTTATCATAAATGTTTGCTGGATTTTGTTAAAGGCTTTCTTCTGTATTTGGTGATATAATAATTTTTAATGATGTAAATTACATTAATTTTTTATGTTAAACTAAATGTCCATCCCTTGAAGAAGAACCATTTGATTATTATATACTATGAATGGAACCCAGTTCCTGATTTATCTCTGTACTCTGAGCCACTTATCCCTAAGGTATAAAATGTAACTCTATCTGCTAACTACTTCGAAATGGAAAAATAGTTAAAGAGTTGCTCAGCAATTTATACCCTCCAAATAAGCCTTATCAATAATAAAGGTGACATTTTGGCCCATAACTACTTACTCTTTATTTTTATTTCTTAACTGATTTAGCTCTTAGAAGAAAAAGCAATATTTCAGTATTCATTAGATCCCTTTAGATATCCCCATAGAACATGATTTTTATCAGAATTCAATGGAACCAAAAAGGGAAACTCCAGCCAAATTAGACGGGTAGGATTGGGCTTGATGGTACTGATCCTGATGAATTGAATCAATTCAATGACAGATATTAATCTGGCAGTGAAAGAAAATAGAATCTTTTAAGACATCTTGTATTTAATTTGTACAGTAGCAGAAAATTCATGTGATTAATCACTGATTTTCATTTAAAAGATGGAAAATCAAATAAAAGTGTCTCTGGCTTATGAAATGGACACGATTTTGTAATTGGCAGCACATTACTTTGCTTAAAATTGAGCAAAGAATACTCATTTGTGAGGTGCCTGGGTCACTCAGTCAGTTAAGTATCTGCCTTCAGCTCAGGTCATGATCCTAGGTCTCCCTGCTCAGTGGGAAGCCTGCTTCTTCCTCTCTCTCTGTCTGCCACTCCCCCTGCTTATGCTCTCCCTGTCTCTGTGTCAAATGAATAAATAAAATCTTTAAAAAAAAAAGGATACTCATTGCAGTTATTTTGGAAATTTTGCATATACCTGAAACATAGGCTATGGTCCTTTACTTTTGTCTCACATCTAATTTTAAAGGCACATATGCACAATTGTTTTATCCATTTAAGTTTCATTTTTAATTATAGTGCAATAAGGCTAACTACATTCTTAAAATGAAGACATGGGTGGGTACAGGTTGAATACAAAGGAGGAGTGGAACTGAGTTCCTTACTTTGCTTTTTTTAATTAGGCTTCATGAATGTAGGATAATTAGACACTAATTTCATTTTAATTCTACATTATGTTTTTCTGACTTCATTATGTTCCAAAATCATAAAAGAAAGAATAGTTAAAATTTAAAACAAAGCAAAACAAAAGATAAGCCCTGTGTTTGCTTGGCAAATGTGTTTTTTTTTCTTTAGAAAATTAGAAGTGTGTGTGTGTGTGTGTGTGTGTGTGTGTTTGGTTTTGTTTGTTTTTTGGTAACTACATGTTTAAGAAGTAAATATCTCATTTTTTATAGTCTGAATGATATATCAAGAGCAGTCTTAACTATTTTGTAATTGCCTAAGTGGGCTTTCCCTTTGATGGGGTCCTCATGATCACCCACTTTTCCATCATCATAATGCATGATCATCACCAGCCTTAGGTTATGAAGTGAGTCTCTTCTCCAATGTGCCTTTCTTTTAGGACAATTCTTCACCTGAAGTAGTCGTTTAATTAGTAGTTTCCAATGACTAAATGAATTATTATTGTTATTGATGTTCTTTTACCATAGTATATTTTCAGAAGGGTTAGGAAGGTGGTCATTGTATCATTTATAAATACTTTCAAATTCATAGAATTATATTGGTCTTATGATGAAGATATTTGATTATCTCACCTTATAAGAAGTTTGAGAGCAAGGGAGCAAAAATTTCTTCAGATGTCTATCTCCTTTTATTGGAGGAGAAAATTTTCCTAGAGAGCTTCCAGGATGCTCATGTCTTCCATCATATTGACCAGAACTTATTTCACATCTATTGATGATTACAAAGGAGGTTCAGAAAATGAGCCCCAAAATAAAGAAAATAGAATGACCATGATTGAGTAAATGTGTGCCCTCTTTCAGAGACTGTTGTTTTCCTCTCTTAGGTCTGTACCACAAAGAATACTTTTTCTGGACTCTTAGCCGTCTTTTGTGTGAGTGCACGTTAGGGCCCAGAGGGGTATGCAGGGAAAAATTTTCAAATGGCTTCATTCTCTCTCTAAATCCATGGCTCTCAATGCCTCAAGAACTCTGGCTAGTGCATACTTAGACTGAATTATCTCAAAACTCTAGCTGAATTCCTCTAACTAATGTCTGTCTGTGTCTGCTCAAGTTGAACAAATGCTCAGGTTTCCTCACTCCCTGCAGGTCTATCCCTATAGATTTTGGGCCAGTTGGTTGCCCTATAACCTTCGCTTTCTCATAGGTTCAAGAAAATTCCTCTGACTTTAGAAAAGGAAATTCATGAGATAGCAGTTTATACAGCTATTTTGTTGTAAGATTAGAAATATTGCTCTTTCTAGTTCTTTATATTCCAAGCAGAAACTGGAAGTCTATTTCTTTAAATTTGTATTTTATATTGAACATAATGATTATATGTCATAGAGATGCTAGATTCTGTTCTCTTTCTCAATAGGGTGTGTGTATGTGTTTTTCTGATTATTATTTCAATAACTGCAAAGGCTGACTTCAGTGTAGGCTTACTTTTACATTTTATTGGGGACAGATCTGTGAAAAACACAAGGTATTTCCTAAGCCTCTCTAATTTGTTGAAATTGAACATCCCAAATCTGACTCCCTTATGAATCTTGTTTGAGTTGGTCTTGGGCTTTTTTATGGCAGAGCTTGACTATTTTGCCAACTGCTTAAGGATCACATGGTCCTTAATTATAAATAACAGCTGGTGTCTCATTTGGTGTTCAGGGTACTGAGTTTCTTAACAGATTGACCTGGTTTTCTGCATACAAATTCTTAGCCACCATATTCTAGAAAGCTTCATGTAGATTTGTCTTGTGTGGTGCAGTCATCCCTCAGTGAAGAAGTCTTAGAGAACTCCCGTATAGACTTTTGAGCCTATTTTCTGCACAGCTGTCTCTTCATTGCTCTGCCACATGGATTCTAGTCACTTTGGCTGACTTGTATATTGATACATATTGTCCTCAGCTTAACTCCACCACTTTGTTCTGCTTGAAGAGCACTCTGCAGCATGTCTGGAAAGTGTCTCCAGACAAACACCTGAGGCAATAATGGGATCCTTTGCCATTTTGCCTCCTCTCAGTGATCATAATCTTTCACAGCCTATTATTCAATGCCTGATTATTGCTCTTTACAGCAGAAGGGACAGAGTAATACCAGATATTTCATCATAGCCAGAGTTAGAAGTCTCTGTATTTATTTTAATTGCATTTTCTTTGCCATTGCCAACTAATCAAGTGATCTGAATATGTTTGTATTACATGTACGGTTAGGTTTCTTACATCAAAACAGAAGAATAAGACTTTATGGAAGTAAGTCCACTGTAGGTCTAGTTGCTTTGTAGTGTTCGATTTTTCTCTCTCCTTTTAGATCTTCTTCCTATTCTCTTCATTACTAAAAGTGTAATATTGAAGTCTCCATCAATTATTATAGAACTATTTATCCTTTCAGCTCTGTCCATTTGTTTTCTTCATATATTTTCGTTAGTTTGGCCTCATTACAGAATGTCTGTATTCCCTGTCACGTGCAGCCCAAGTCTCTGGTTTACATCGTAATCATCTGATTAAACAGGTTATTTCTTTAAATGCTTTGAACAAGTAAGTCTTCCACTTTTGGCAGATGGACTGTGTATGACTTTAGCACATTTCCTACCTCCAGCTGTTTAAAACTATTCCTTATACTTTACTTCCTGCTTGTTAAGGGACTCAGAGCTAGCTAAAGGTGAGAAACTGGGACCTTTTCAGACTGTTTAGTGTATGCATAGTCTTACATATCTCTGTATAACATGATCTATATTCCAAATAGTATGTCATAGTGTTTTCAAAGCCCCCCATGGAGATCTTATTCCCCAGATCATCCTTTAATGTTTTCTGGTCACCTTCTTGTTTCCCTTAACTGGCATCACTTCAAGCAGGTGTGATGTTAAACAATCGCCAAAAACCCTGAGTGTAGGGGCTTTACCCCTCAATGAGCTCTGAGTCAGGTCAAACTACAAGCCCTGTGATTAACATATTTCCAGTGAACTGAAAAACAGCCCCCCTCATTTCCTGTGCATTAAGGTTTTGAGGAACTCTAAACCCGGTCTGCCTCTTTTGGTGATTTCTAGGCTGCTAGTTTTCACATCTCCTGTGGTCGCAAGGGTGCTGTTTTCAAGGCAACTGTGGAAATGAGGAATGAAAGATGAGAATAGGGCAAGTTAAACACCACAAAGCTAAATGTATTTACTGAGACTCAGTAGCCTCTCCTTACTAATGCTCCTTTGATTATTTCTTTATTTCCACACTTTAAAAAATAATAATTTGTCCTGTTTTTCATATTTTGGTTGTATTTATGAAGAAGTGAATTTTCATATATTTTTATTTTAGTTGACACACAATGCTACATTAGTTTCACATGTAAACTTCGTGATTTGACACGTTTATACATTATGCTAGGTCCATCACAAGTATAAGCTACTATCTGTCCCAATTCATTGTTATACGATATCATTGACTATATTCCTTATGCTCTGCTTTTTATTCCCATAACTTGACTTACTCATTCCATACCTAAAGGCCTGTACCTTCTTCTCCCCTTCACCCATTTTCCCCAACCCCCTACCCACCTCCACTCTGGCAACCATCAATTTGTTCTCTGTATTTATAGTTCTGATTCTGCTTTTTTTAATTCATTTTTTTTAGATTCCATTAAAAGTGGAATTACATGGTATTTACCTTTCTCAGTTTGACTTATTTAACTTAGTATAATACCACATAGGTCCATCTCAATTTGTCTCAAATTCGCATAGTTTTCTATGACTGTGTAATATTCCATTGCATATATATATATATATACCACATTTTCTTTATCAATGGTCTATTGATGGACACCTAGGTTGCTTTCACAACTTGGCTATTGTAAATAATGTAATAAACATAGAGGTTCATATATCTCCTCAAATTAATGTTTTCGTTTTCCCTGGGTAAATATCCAATAGTGGAATTATTGGATCATATGGCATATCTGTTTTTAATTTTTTGAGGAAACCATACTGTTTTCCATAGTGGCTATACCAGATTATATTCCAAAGGTCCTTACTCCACGGTTTCAAAACAGCTTTATTTCAAATTTTTGAAATTTATATTAAAATTGACAAATTACTAAAGAAAAAAACAGTAAAACTTTCTCCAAATGAATTAGGATATTTCTATAATTTTACATTTATTTAAGAAATTGAATAAGTAGTCAGAAATAACCCCATAAAGAAAGTGCTGGCCCATATGACTTCACTGGTGAATTATTTTAAACATTTCAGCTTTAAAAAAAAAATCTAGGCTTATCCAAAGGCCTTTAAAATAGAAAACCAAAAATAAATAAATAAATAAATAAATAAATAAATAAATAAATAAATAAAATAGAAAACCAGGAGTACTCACAAATTTATGAAGTTTCCATAATCTTACACCAACACCTCCCAAAGACAGTACTGAAAGAGAAATTTAAAGTTTAATCTCACTCCTGAATGTGTATGCAAAATTCCTAAAATATCCCAGGAACAAAAAAATTTATTGTCAAATGAGATATTCAACAAGAGGAACTTGCCATTAAGTATTAAAAAGAAAAACATTATATGATTGTCTTTGTATATACAAAAAAAGCATTTAATAAAATTCAAATACATACAAAATCAAACAAGTCATAGTAAAGTAAGAATATAAAAGGACCTCTTTATTTTGATAAAACTTATCTAAATTATACCTGCAGCAAACATTATTTTATTAATTGATCTTTGAAAATGTTCTCTTTGAGGTATGAAACAAGACAGTTCCTCTTGATCATTATTGCCATTTTACTAAATGTCACAGCCAGTATATAAGACCAGAAAAATAAATATAATGTACATGGATAAGAGAGAAAATCATACAATCCTTTATTATTTGGAGAGTATTTGTTTGTGTTTGTGTTTATAGAAAATAGCTAATAAAATGTTAAAATTAACAAGAACTTACTAATCGATATAGAATTTATTTGTAATTCTGTCTCAGTGACCAAAACTTCAAACTTTGTTAGTATAAAAGCTACCATATAACTAAAGATAAATCTAAAACCAAATTTACACAAGTTCTCTTGCTCAAAAATATATACATAAATCATTTTGTATTTATACATATGTGTTGCTATTTTCTTTAGTGTGTGTGTGTGTGTGTGTGTGTGTGTGTGTGTTGCTATTTTCTATACCACAATTGATGTACAGATTCAGGGCAGTCTTAATCAAAATCCGATTTCTTTTTGTGAAAATTGTCAAGCTCATTCTAAATTTTGTATGTAAATGCAAATGTCAGAAATAATAAGGCCACTTTTAGAAAATGTAAGAAAAATAGACTTGTTCAACTAGTTAACAACAAATTCCATTTTCTATCGTAAACAAGACATTAATGTTTTCTTCATGGATTGACAATTAGATCAATTAAACAAAGCAAATATCTCAAAACAGAGCTACACATTTTGAACACTTACTATATGACAAACTTTGTATTGCAGAAGCCTGGGGAAAGGGTATTCTAAAGTGCATGGTCTGGGACAATTAGATATCGTACAGAATAAAAGAAAAGAAACTCATACAAATAGATATAAGACAAACAAATCTACAAAATTGCAAACATTAATACTTACCAGAGAGTATCCCAATAAATCTTATGAAAAATTTTCAGTAACAAAGAAAATTTAAAATTCTGGGAAAACAAACTACTGGCAAGAATGTGGAGGAACAAAAACTCTTATATCTTAGTTATTCAGGTTCTAAATTGTTTAACTATATTGAAAAACAATTTGGCATTATCTGGTAAAGAAAGTAGCCACCCTATGATTTAGCAATTCCAGTCCTAAGTGGGCATGCGTAAGTTCTCCTAGATACATGGGGAAAATGTGCATAACTACATTACTTGCAAGAACTATAAATTAGATATATCCCGAAGTTCCATCAATATTTTTTCAAGATTTTATTTATTTATTAGTGAGACACAGAGAGAGAGCAGAGACATTGGCAGAGGGAGAAGCAGGCTCCTCTCAGGGCGCCTAATGCAGGACTTGATACCCAGACCGGGATCATGCCCTCAGCCAAAGGCAGATGCTCAACCGATGGCAGGAATCCCAAGTTCCATCAATATTAAATGGACATATTATGTAACAAGTACACAACAGGACTTCATACAGTAGGAAATGAATGAACTGCAGTTATATGCATTAACATCTTTGCATTTTACAAATATAATATGGAGTTAAAGAAATGTGTCACAAAAGAATATATACTGAATAATTCCATTTACATGATTTAAAAGCTGGCAAAACTTACCTATATTGTTTAAGAATGCAGTTATCACGGTAAAACCATCTTAAAATTTGGTAATTATTACTATATAGTGCAGGAAAGCGGTTACTTATAGAGAAGGGAGGAAAGAGGTTGTAAACAGGAAGGAACACAAAGGGAGTTTTGGGAGTAGCTTCCAAAGTTTTATTTTTGACCAGTTGGGGTTACATGGAAGATCACTTTATAACCATTTATTATGCTATACATAGATATTTTAACCACTTGTATGTTTTCTGGGTATGTTACATTTCACAATAAAGTTGTTAAAAATAAAGCAGAAAAATAAGTTTGTAAAATTAGCTGACTTGTAATCAAACTATACTAATATAAAGTGTTCGTAATATAATTCCTGAAGAGAAAACAGAACGTGTAGGTAATAGTAATTGATGTAGGAGACTTAAAGGATAACAAGAGATATTTTCTATGGAATCGATTCTATTTCTATTTTCTAAATTTGTAACTGCTCTTTGATTCTGTATCATCCTTCACTGTTTTTTCTCCGTTGGCACTTTTTATCCAGAAATCCTGACTTGCCCCACCTCGCTCAGTGTTTGGCCTCCCATCTATCTCACTCATTGTCTGGCCTCCCATCTTTTTCACCTGTAGAGTGGCTATTTCGTACTTTGTCACTTTCCTCTTTCTAATCAACCTCTGCCTTTTTCTTTCTGCTTTCAAACATTTCAGTGATCTTTGAATGCCTTTGTTTGACTTATTTACCCTTTCCACTTACTGTTCTCATTTTCTTTTCTTTTCAATTTCAAATACTTAGAGTGTATATTCTTTTCTTGCCACTTCCCTTAGTTTTTCCCTGAGCTCACTATAAATTGCTTTGGTCTGAAACCATACATGTAACATGTCCAGTGACCTCTACAAAACTGCCTTAATGCTCTCTTCTAAACTGCCTTAATGTTTGTGCTACAAACAGCATGGTGAGTCATTCTTCCCAACTTTTAGTCTTTCTCCCTAGGATCAATATTTACTCACTGTCCTTTCTGACATATTTTTCGTTTTGCTTTAACAATTCTTCCTCTTTACTTTCTTATTAAATGGGAAGCTCATTGATGCTGTCCTTAAAATATCAATTCTTCTCACCACATCTCCTCCCTTATTTTGTTAATGAACCTTTAGATTGACCTACTTATTTCCTTTCCTCCATTAAGTCTGTAGAAAATATCCTTGTAAAGATATTGAAAGATATTTTGCATTTAATATTGTACTTGCCTCTTTTATTTCCTTTCCTCCATTAAATCTGTAGAAAATATCCTTGTAAAGATATTGAAAGATGTTTTGCATTTAATATTGTACTTGCTTATTTTACCCCAGCACTCCCTTAATATAGCCAGATTAAACCATGAAATGGTTGTGTGGGTCTGTATTGATCAAGGTTCAGAGTAAGATTCTCAAATTAGCCAAGATAGGGTACAATATGCTATTGCAACAAACAACCTCTAAATCTCAGTGGCTTATCATACAGGTTTATTTCTTGCTTACACAATACGTATCCATAATGGATTGGCATAGCCACTGCTTCATGTGATCTGTAGTCCAAAACCTAATTTGACAGAGAAATCTCTACCTGGAATACTGACGTTCTAATGACAGGAAAAATAACACAATGGACAATAAACTGGCTATTAAGCCACCCTTCCTGAAAGCGTTTCATCCCCACATACATTTCATTGGTTGAAGCAAGTCACATTGACTTCATTGGACCATGGAACCTCAATCCAAACAAATGTAACATAGTAACTGAAAACAGAAATAACTTATGGAAATAAGATTTTCTTACAGAAGGGTTCCAAGTTAAGCAATCCATATATTAGGGATGGCTCTGTAACCCATGGTTAATTAGGGTTTTAGGTTGATTCTCTCTTGGTTTTCTGAGTACTGTCATCATTTGCATGACTGAAATGGAACCACAGTGCCCAGATGCAGACAGTAGAAAGAGAAAAGTAGATTTAGAGGAACTCCTTCTTAAGACCCAGTCCAGGAAAAGGTTTAAATCATATTGCTCACTTTTCATTAATATGAAGTTTCTCACAAAAATCTTCATGAAAAAATTATTGGGATTTTGACTGACATTGCTTCAAATCTGTACATAACTTGTGAAGCTGATATATTTATGATACTGAATCTTCTAAGCCATGTCATATCTCTCCATCTACGTATGTTTTCCATAACACTCAAGAAAGTTAGAGCACACCTAACACCCAAGGACAAGGAGAAGTGCCATTTTGTTGACTTGAAAGAAAGAGAAAATGAAGAATTGGAACATTAATATCTCCACCTTAGTGATTCAATGATAAAATGAGGCAAAATTTAAAAGTGTGGGAGAGCAAGACCTCAGCAGGTAAAAGAAACCATAAGAATAGGAACATCCATAAATGGCAACAGCTTTATGTGTGTGGCAAAAACCAATTATTCCTGCCATCAGTCCCTACTGAAAACAGTACATGTGGAAAACAGCAATGATGGTGAGTAGCTAGCTAGGTAGCTGAGGTCAATTCTCCTATCCTCCACAGCCCCCGAGTTAGTGCTCCCCTGAGACCAGGGCAGTTAGGGGCGCAGTTTCCTGCTGCCCCTCTCATGATTGGTTTCTTGAGTTGTTTTTCCTCCCTTGTTTCCACATTCTTTACATTCTAATAATAAAACCAAAAGCCAGCCCGGACTCAGGACTTCACCTGGGCACCTGCACTTGGCAATGCCTGCCAGTGTAGCCTCTTCGGGCCTCTCTTTGTTCCAAGATACTGGACTCTGAGTAATCATTTCGTCTCTCATCCAAATGTACCAGGTGGCAAAAATGTAAGCCTTGTTTCATTGGAATGTACAGTCTGGGGACCCATAGCTCCTTATATTGAATTTCCAACATTATATAACAAGGAACTTGAATGCCTTAAATTATATAAAACATTCAGACATTATATCCCACTCATCACTTTATATTTCCAGATGCTCTTCTCAATCTTAAATATAAATAAATTCTTCAGGATATATACCTTCACAAACTACTTAAAAATGTGCTTGTTTTCCTTAGCAAAAAGATAAAACATTTAAGATATATTGTTAATTATATTCATTCTTTTTCCAAAGTTTGCACCTTGTTTTAATATTTGGACAGTAAAAATAAACTTATAATAAATAAAGGATGAATGTCACTAAATGATACTGAATGTGACTACAACATTCCTTTTCCCCCTTGAGAACAAACAACTTCAAAGTTCTATGCATCTATGATGAGTTCAAATTCTAGTTTTCCTGTATCTATTATTGTTAATTCCCTCGTTGTTTTCATAACATTTAACTTGCAATTTATATTTTATATCCTGACTTCTTGTTCACTGGAAATAGCTGCTCCTTTTAGAGTCCCAATGCTCCTGGCCTCCAAGACGTTAAATCCAATCTCATGTCATTTTATTCATCTTAAAGACATTTCAATATTTATATTAGGATATGTTTATTATTTTCTCCATCAATCCTTTTAAAACAAAGGCTCTAACATATTACTTAACTGCATTTAACTACACCTACTCCTACAAAGCTGGGCATTGTGGAGGTTTGTTTCTAAATTGCCACATAAATTCACAATAGAGACTACTAGCTTTTTTTTTTTAACTGAATGCTATCACTAAAAAGAAAAAGTATAACAAAGAAATAATAAAATGAAACCACTTATTCTTCCAGCACATAATTTTGCCTATTAGTGACAAATATCCCAAAACATCGATATTTTGTTTCTCCCATTAGTGGTTTTATAGCCCTCGCAATAGACAGTTTCCAGAGAATGCAGTGTTGCCTATGTAATACAATTGTAAGCTAGAGCACAAATCAACATAAACACTTTTAGACTTTATCATAAAAGTCCTTAGTAATACATTAATTCCAGAAGCTACTCCTTGAACTGAGCTCTGTAAAAGATGGCAGGGAAAATTATCTGAAGCCTTTTGTCCCTGTCCTATTCATTTACACTGAAAACAAACTGCAAAGTGATGACATTAAGGCAGCTTTTCTATATTTAACAAGAAATAAAAGGTTCATTGAAAGTAATAACAGTTTGCGTTTTTTCTGCTGCAATTGCTATTAATGTGTGGAGTTATTCTGAAAGGGAAAATGATTAGTAAAGATTTACATGTAGCTGAGAAGAAACATTGAGAATTGTCAAGAAATACTGAAACAGTTCTCATGGTAGATACTTTGGGGAGTACCCTCTTCAGGTAGTAGAATACAAATATAAACAAAGAGGCTGTTCTGTGGAAACATCTAAATTCTAGAGAGATGAGAATCATAGACACTGCCTTCCCCACAAAAAAGCCATTAATTTCAGGAATAATTAATAAGCACCTGCTCTTAGCTGACCTTTAGAAAAAGACTGAGAAAAGGATAGGAAGGAGATAATAAAGAGAAAACAAATATACACTATTTTCTTCTATCTTCTATTTTTTTAAGATTTTATTTATTTATGGGGATCCCTGGGTGGCTCAGCGGTTTAGTGCACCTGCCTTCGGCCCAGGGTGTGATCCTGGAACCCCAGGATCGAATCCCACATCAGGCTCCCTGCATGGAGCCTGCTTCTCCCTCTGCTTGTGCTTCTGCCATTCTCTCTCTCTCTCTCTCTCTCTCTCTCCCTCTCTCTCTCTCTCTCTCTCTCTCTCTGTCTCTCGTGAATAAATAAAATCTTAAAAAATAAAAAATAAATTAAAATAAAATAAAAAGATTTTATTTATTTATTCATGAGACAGAGAGATGCAGAGACACAGGCAGAGGGAGAAGCAGGCTCCATGCAGAGAGCCCGATGTGAGACTTGATCCCGGGACTTCACGATCATGCCCTGGGCTGAAGGTGGTGCTAAACCACTGAGCGACCTGGGCTAATCGTCTATCTTCTATTCTTTGTGAAATATATGAGAAAGCCTAAATTCAAAAAATACATTAAACATATAAGCAGTATGCAAATAGTCAATAATTACTTTTTTTCCTCCTTGATTCTCTTTAGAAAGTGAATTTTTCTTGAGATGGAGGATCTTAACCAGATCCCACTAATTTTAAAAATGAGGTAGTAACAGCATATTACTATACTCATCTTTTGTCTACTGTCATCTTTTTAATTTTGTCTTGTGATTAATATAACTTTATTTATTAATATAATATTTTCCTATCCAGTAGGATAGGAAAATCCAAAATAATAGGAAAATCCAATATTTTTCCTATTATTTTCCTAATCCAGTCTTGCGGTAAATATGGTTATCTTTCATTTCTATTTTTAGCTTCATCTTTCTTGTTTTACTTCTCTGCCATCTTCCATATCACAGGCAAAAAAAGAAAAAGCATCATGTGAAAAGTCAGGAAAATTACTTGTCACAGAACGTTTGGCCGACAAAACAATTCAATAAGGATGGAACGTGACAGAGGTTAGGTGGGAATTAGTGAAGTGGGAAGCTGAAGAGACTGTCAGAGGCCAGTTTGTGAAGGCTCTTAGGTGTCATACTAAGGCTCATATAATTTAACAATGGAAAATAAAATAGTTTAGCAGAGGAAAGGCAATGAAGGATTCTCAACAGTCATAATCTTGCTTTCATTTAGAAATACCAGTGCAGCAGCTGGTATCAAAAACTGGAGAGAATGGAAGGAAGCCAAAAGACCATTAAGGAAACTTACAGCAATCAAAGAGAGAAATTATGAAACAGTAATGGCAGTAGGGGTAGAGGAAAAACAAATTTGATACAATGTGTGAGTTATAAACTGGAAATTTTAATGGAGTTGACTAAAGATAAACGATGAATGAAAGAGCAAATCAGAATTTTATTTAAGCCAGGGGTCCCAAAACTCCTTCCGTAAAACTTCATAGTTTGCAATGACTGCTTTAAGCAACTGAGTGAATTATGGTGATATCACCTGTTTTCATCTAAAAGTTTTATGGCTTCACAGAGAATGCAGGGCAATTCAACCAATCACATGAAGAATTTTCTGAGAAGTGACAGCAAAGCAACCGAAAAGTCCATACATAAAATAAAAATACTACTTCATGGTTTTTTAAAACCTAATTTTAATTACAACAATTAAAGTCTTATTTCAAGTATTTAAAACAATGTCATTCAGAAAAGAGTCAAATAAAAATGCATACTATCATTTTTTAAATCTTTGAAGTCCCTGTAAGTTTTATATATCACAAAATTAATATTAACCAAAGGGTCATTTCCTTATTTCTATTCAACTTCTCATACTGTAGTCATGGTGTCACTTGTATTAACTTTTATACATAAGTTCCTTTTTGTGTGTTTCTGAGGGCCCGAAAAATGTGCCCAGTCTTCCAAGCAATTTAGTTTGTGATTTCTCAAATAGTTGGTAGTTTTTCATCAGTCATACTGAATATTCATGATAGGCTGGTTCTGTTTCAGTCTAATAACTTTTAATTAATTAAACATTTTTATATAGGTAAAATATTTACAGAGTTCAGAACCTGAATATATATTCTGCACCAATTGTATGGAAGATTAGATTTTCTAATATATCTTCCCACTGAAAAACAACTAAATCTTGAAAAAATTTGGTAAATCTTTCTTTACTGGAGGGAGTAGAGAGGCAAATTAATTACTGAGTGCAGTAGATTCCTATGTGTATCCCATGTATATCGTATTCCTATGTGTATCTTCTGAGTTCCCATAGAACAATGTTTTTAAATGAAAAATTAAAAAACAATTTTTAAATGAAAAATAAAAAGTGCAAAGGATGTTTGGCTTTTTTATGCTACTAAGATTTCTAAAAGAAATACAATATGTAGTCGATTATAGGTCTTATTTATAGGCAGTCCTTATCCCAGTAACTTCTTTATTTCTAATTTTTAAAGTTTATTCTTTCATTCTGGACGTGAAATGTGGGAAGAGAACATTTTCTTTTGCGTGAATACAACAATTTCAACTATTGTCTTCTTTTTACTTAGTTCAAAGTAGCAAAATGCTTAGTAAGTATAATATTGAGTACCATTAAATCCCTGATCTTTTTTGGGGGGGGTCAGTCGCTTTTCATTTAACATATCAAACTGGGAACAAATCAATTCTTCGGTTCACTCTGCCACAATATCTACCTATAAATTCTGTTTGTAGTCCTAGCCAATAAAGTGAAATGATTGTGCTGAAAATACACAATTTATAGACATTAACCATTTGATCACCTTGAATTTCATAATTGATACTATCAAACCATCCATGAAGGAATAATTTGGCAATTCTCAAACTTACTTTGATAGGATTTTGATTTAAATATAAGTTGACTTAGATAGGATTTTTGTTCTATTTGTATTTTTTTAAAGATTTTATTTATTTATTCATGAGAGACACAGAAAGAGAAGGCAGAGACATAGACAGAGGAAGAAGGAGGCTCCCTGCAGAGAGACTGATGTGGGACTCCATCCTGGGACTCCAGTATCACACCCTGAGCCAAAGGCAGCACTCCACTGCTGAGCCACCCAGGAGTCCCAGAATTTTTGTTTTAAACATGAGCTGACAAATTTCTTTGTAGTTTAAAATGCTCTGGGATTTTTGTGTGTGTAAAATTATAATAGTATCATGTTATAACATCCACACTTAAAACTTTTTAGCTAATTATTTTTTATAAAATAAAAATTCTTATCATGTCTGTCCAATTTGATCAGTCATCCTTCCATATAAACAACTGTATAAATACATGTTTCTAGCCATCATTTCAAATTTTCTTTCCTAACTTATCACATTTTTAATAAATAAACTAAATTTTAAAATTGTCATGCAATAATGTTACTAGATACCTTAGATGATATAAAACGCTGACATTTTTTTGTGGCAAAATTCATCTCATATTCACTTCTATACCTCTTGCACCTTTTTACAATGTGCAATCAATGGACAATGAATAAATGGATAAATAGATAAATGATTCAATGGAAGGCCTTAGAATATTGAATTAATTTTATCAACATGTTCTCATTTGAATCTATCATCTTGCCCTTGATACTAAACAGAAAGTCGGTATATATAGATCCCAATGGTGGATAGGAGTTTAAGCTCATGTTCAAGAATTATAGCCATCTCTCCTTGATAGCCTGCCCTACAGATTTCATACTTGCCTCGCTAGTCCCCACAAATGCATAAAACCAATTGCTTGAAATAAATTTCTTACACATCATCTACTGGTTCTATTTCCCTTGTTATACTTTAACTAAAACAGGTACAGTAGAGTCAGAATGGCTGATTCAACTCCATACTTCACCACATATTACCTAATTTTGAACAAGCTAACTAAACTCTCCAAGTCTATTTCCTGGTATGTTAAATTGCAATAGTAACATTATCCACTTCTAAGCTTGTTGTGAAGACTCAATGCATTTTGGGTAATACAGTGCTTAGCACAACAGTATCCACGATACCTGCTCTTTTTATTAAGCCATTATTACTTAGAATGAGATCTACAAAAGATAGTTGGACAAATGACTCAGTTTCAAGAAAGACATCCAGCATTTTGGTTGAATTTAGGGGTTCCTATCACATAAATGGGTTTGACCCCATAATTTGTATGAAATCATCCAAGGATCTATTGGAAAGTGCATAGGTGATAACTGACAGTAAATAAGGAAGATTAATAAGTATATCTATTTTCTCTATGTGAAGATCTAAATGCTTACAATCCTTTTTGATAAACATTTTTCAGTTTTTAGTTGAAACTGTGGAAAATATTATTATAAAATTGTAAACAATACAAAACGTGGGATGTGATATTACATCAGTTAGCAAAAATGTTGCAGTGTTTTGCAGATATAATACATACTTGCACCATCCATCCTCCCCCCCCCCCCGCCCCCCAGTTCTTTGGGCTTACCCATGCACTCCACCCAACTTCCAAGCAACTGTCTGCTTCTTTGTGCCTCAATGCTTGCATCTCAAACTATGGAAAGTGACTCTGCTCTTGTTGCTCTAAGAGTCTGGAAGTGCTATAGAATTAGTATCTACATGTTTATCCCAGTAGCATCACCTAGTGACTCTCCAGGGTTACTGTATTAATCTCAGGCTTTCTTACCCTGGGTAGGAATAATTCTAAGTCATATAGTTTGAAGTGTTTCCCAGAGTTTTACCAACAAGTTAAACTCCATTCAATGACCATGGTAGCTGGCTTCATAGTGTATACTTTATTAGCTGTATTTCCTTGTCTGCTTTACATCTCTCTCTCCTGCCAGTGTCCCTCACACATTTAAATAATCTCTCTGTCCTTGAATACACTTGTCCCAGGACCATGTTCTGTAGGAACATATGCTAAAACAGGGCACTCAAATTTTAGTTGACCTGAGAGGTCAAAAGCCTTTGTTGCTCCTATTTTGGTTGATTTAGAAAACCCCTTATAAATATGAGCATGGCCTCTTGCCATTTAATAAATAAGAAATAACCTTATAAGTCACTTTGTGTAACCAAAGAGTTTGATTCTGGTATGCTTATATATAATTTACAGGAGTGGCTGATGTCCTCTATTTACATACCTTTGGGCTCTTATCCTTTGAATGTTTTTCCGTTTCCTGAACTTCCACAGTTATTCACTGGAGAGGGCAAATTCATTTTCATCTGAGAAAGAAAGAAGATTCCACAAAGTATTGGAGGAGAGCTGAGAGTTGGAGAAAGATGGAAAAGTCAGAGAGTCAAATATATTATGAAGAAACCCAAGCACTTATTACTATGATTGATAAACTGTCACCTTGGAAATTGAGTTGAAGGTAATTGTCTCCATTATTTTTCATGATAGGAACCAAATTTAAATAAGTCAAATTTAACAAATTTTGAGTTACCAGTAAAAAAAAAAGGCTAAAAAATCTGTATGAAATATTTTCCCAGGAAAAGGCATTAGACTTTAATGACTGCACACTGGGTGATGGAAAGCATTTAAATTTACCTAAGAAAAATGTTTTTTAATGACTTCATTTATTCTTTTTTTAATAACCCTGTGAAATTGTCATGTAAAAATCTCAGAGATACTCCCGAGTGTGATGTTGAGAGGCAATTTCAACACCTATTATGGAACTTCACAATGTAATATAACCTGTTGTGCCTCACTGCTTAATCACATAATGGCATTTAGAAATTGTTCACACTGTCTAGCAAAAATGTCTTGCCACACGCTATTATGGCAATATATATTTTTATTGTGATTTTTATGTCATAAGAAAACATATCAAAGTGCCCAGGAAACATCTTAAGTGAGTAGCCATAACAGGATTACCAAGGAGACCAAGAACTTTATGAACAAAGAATATACCTAAGAAAAATTACTTTTCATAAGGCATTGCTATTACAAAACATGCATATTTTTAAGCTCCCAAAAAACTTTACTACAGAAACTATCACTAAGTGAGACCACTTAGTGTCAAATTATTATATATTTTCAAACAGAGGAATAAATTGATAACTTTTTTTGGTATCCTAACAATAAAAGACAGTTATTTATTATATCAAGTTATAAAAACCATAAAATATAACAGAATATTTTCTAGTTTCTTACCTTTATTTGTTATGTTCACCTTATATTCTGTTTTTCTTTTTAAGTTCAGCTTGCCACCATATAGTATAACACCAGTACTCATCCCGTGAAGTGCCCTCCTTAGTGCCCATCACCCAGTCACCCCATCACCTCACCCTCTTCCCCTTCTGCAACCCTTTGTTTGTTTCCCAGAGTTAGGAGTCTCTTATGGTTTGTCTTCCTCTCTAATTAATTAACTGCAAAATTAAACAAATAAAATGAAAGCTTCCTATATGACAATATAAAATGTTTCATAATTTCATTCACAGGAATAACATGGATCTGGAGGAGTCTATACCTCAAAAATATGTTGAATTAATTGTCAGACATTTGTGTTTTATATAAAAAAATATAGAGAGTAGAAGTACATTTTAGCAAAAATACTTCAGAAAGAATATTTATAATGAAAAATAATCAAGCAGTGTATGAAGATGCTGTCCTGCTTTAAGATGGATTGCATTTGAGGGTTACTTCTCAACAACTAAGAAAAATTGTTAAGTAGATGACTCTTGTTTTTAGCTCCTTTCTGTTTCCTGTAACAGAACTTATCAACTCTGCAATGCATTAAGCATAGAAATCACATTCCCAACGAAATTTCTTTTCTCTGGTTTCCAAAACCCACTAAGTTAGGAAATCACCTCTGACAAATCTAATCTTAAGTAGTTATCCTTCCCAGAGATATCTGCATTTTCAAAGACAGAGGAGGTCTTACTAAAAAGCCCTCCAAAATGCTAAGCATTACTTCAGAAGGCCTACCAGGAGCAGTGGGTGGAAGTTTTAAGAAACCAGAACTCCAGCAAAATGTCATTGGAAGTGTGCCGGTCATGTCAGAATAGTTACAGTCAGAAAAAATAAAGGTGAAAAGTCTTTAGATTTGGCTTCTAATTGTGACTAACTCTACTTGAAGTCTCAAGTTTTTGTTTTTGTTTCTTCATCTGAAAGATAACAAAGTTAACATCTCTAGTTTTAATATTCTAAATGTAGTGCGGTTCCATTTTAGAAAAATATCAAAATTCAAGCTAAAAAGGTTTGTATGGACCTTGCCTCAATAACCATTATTTTTCCTTCTTCAAGAGGAGACTAATGGGGTTTTGGCTTTTTCTTGGTGTTCTCATGCATATTTCTCTTTAATCTTAGCAATGACAGACTAATACACTATTCTCATTTGACAGAGTAATTGAGTTAAAGTAAATACTTTTTAGTAAATGTATACCATGGCCTGGATATTGCTGCTAATAGAAGACTGATATTGATCTTCTCTAATGCCTTCTGGGGTGTTCTTTTAAAAAACAAAAATATCAGAAAAATTAAACAAACTTCTTCAATTGCTTTTATTCTTCAGGGAATTTGACAATTATGATAATGAGCAAGTTATAAAACATTCAGTTCATGGCCATGCAGGAGGCAAGTATCAAGATGCAGAGAAAGTAGCAGACGTTTGACAGAGTTGTGGGGAAGAGAGACTGGCATATAAACTCTATTCTGATGTGAAAAGAGTAGCAGATAAATAAGTACATCAACCTGTTGACTCTGCCCTCCAGACACTTCCCAAATTCTTAAGGATTAGGCACGCTCATTATTGACTGCCTCAGTAGCAAATGTATTTTCAGTACTTTTATCTGGATTTTCCACTAGTTTTGGCAGTAGCATTGATTTTCTGCAAGCTACTCTATCATACTTGGAAGCTGAACTCTTGAAACCATGGATTTTTGCATCAATTTTACAGCCTACAAGGTTCTCGTGATGTTTATAGAAACTTTTTCTTCACATAGATTCTTCAAAATTATCTAAATATATAATAACTAATAATAAAACATTTTTAAACAATTATGTACCTAATCCTTTCTATTGTCTAACTGAATTGGCTAAAACTCTTAGTCTTGTATAAAATAGCAGTGGTGGCAACAATCATCAAACTTCTTTTTTTTCCGAAAATAGTAGGAAAGCCTCTATTATCTCCCCATCAAATATGGTATAAATTTAAAAAGAGTGAGGAATACATACATATACACACATGTATAAATAAGGATACCATGTTAAAGAATTACTCACCAAATTCTAATTCATTGAGTGCTTTTAATGTAAATGTTTTGTAATTTATAGCATGAGTTTTCTGCATCTATGGTTCTATGACTTTTCTATATAGATTAATTAATATAGCATTTTAGATTGAATTATACCCCCACTAAAATTTATATATTCAAGTCCAACTAAGCCACTCAGTTGGTAATACTCTGTTATGGCCACCTAGCAAACTAATACAGATGGTAAGGACGTTAGCAAAAATGAAGGAGAAAGGACCTCCAAAAATTCTCTTGTCCATAGAAGCAAAGAGAAAGCTGACAAAAATTGATAGAATCAACTTTTTTAGAACTCCAGAAATTAAATAATTAATTAATTATAACAATATGGAGAACATTCTTTCAAGAAAATTGGCTAAATCTCAATGAAAACAATAAACTTTATGACTTAACTTGCCTTTTCCCATCCCCCATTCCAGCTCTACAGTAAATTTGAAATTCAACGGCC
Organism: Nyctereutes procyonoides; assembly: GCF_905146905.1. Classification (NCBI taxonomy): domain Eukaryota; kingdom Metazoa; phylum Chordata; class Mammalia; order Carnivora; family Canidae; genus Nyctereutes; species Nyctereutes procyonoides. The sequence continues at coordinate 26,246,467 of NW_026575146.1, forward strand.
TGCAATTATGGTGAAAAACAACAGTCTAGTAGACAATAGATCGGCCGGAAGGGGTTTGGACCTCCTTTGAAGTCTCATTTCCAGAGAAATACCATTATTTGGACTGTCTGGCAGTTCCCTTGCAAGCCTTCTTTATGAAAGTCACCTGGAATGAAAAGCCTTTTTCCTGGAGGCTTTGGTTGAAAACAATTAGAGTCAATTGATTAACTCTATGGCTGCCTGAGGTGTTGGATAATAGTTGGGCAAATGAAAAGCTAAACAAAAGCTTAAAGGAAAAAAGCTAGAGAAAATGTTCAGGGGCTTTGAAAAATTCTGACATATTCCTAGGAATCCAGGAAGACACACATAGGTAGGACTATGTGGATACACAACACTGCACACATGCTCTGGAAAGATGTGAGAAACCCCTGAATTTTTACCTCAGGCTAACCCTTGAGGCTATGTTCAAGTAGAAAGTGAAACCTAAGCAGAGTTGTCAAAACTCTGACTGCCTGAGTGTTGTGTGCTTCAGTATGCACACACCAAAGCCCCTTATCAAAGAGTAGTAGATGTATGTTTTTCAGGAATTTTGTGGAAATCTATAATTACTAGCTAATCATTAAGGTAACTAAGAAGAGACTTTGGAAGCCATTGATGACAAAGAACACTGACTTCATAGAATTAGTTTAGAAATGTCATGAAGCAAACAAACAACAATAATAAAGAATAGCATGAACAAAAAGCCTTGGGGAAGGGGAAGAATCTGATATCCAGAGCTACCAGAGCATATTATTTAAAATGCCTGATTTTCAGGGGCACCTGGGTGGTCCAGTCCATTAAGCATCTGCCTTCAGCTCAGGTCATGATCCCAGGGTCCTGGGATAGAGCTCCACATTGGGCTCTCTACTCAGTGGGGAGCTTGCTTCTCCCTCTCTCTCTCTCTCCCACTGCCTACCCCTCCCCCTGCTTATACACAGGTGCGTTCCCTCTCTATCTCAAATAAATAAATAAAATCTTTTTAAAAATTAAAATAAAATGCCTGTTTTTCTACAAAGAAAATATGAAATGTTCAAGAAACAATAAAGTATGATCCTTAGGAAAAATAATTGCTAGATATTATGCCTGAGGAAGTCCAAACATTCGACTTACTAGAAAAAGATTTTAATTCAGCTATTTTAAAATATACAAATGCTAATGTCTAATGAACTAAATAAAATTATGAGGACAGGGATGCCTGGGTGGCTCAGTGGTTGAGCACCTGCCTTGGGCCCAGGGTATGATCCTGGAGTCCCAGGATTGAGTCCCACATCGGGCTCCCTTCATGGAGCCTGCTTCTCTCTGCCTATGTCTCTGCCTCTCTGTGTGTATGTGTTTCTCATGAATAAATAAATAAAACCTTTAAAAATATTTAAAAAAATAAAATTATGAGGATAATGTCTCATCAAATAGAGAATATCAATAAAAATATTTTTAAAAGATCCATACAGAAATTCTGTGGCTGATAAGTACAGTACTTGAAAATTAACTAGATGGTCTCAACAGCAAATTTAAGCAGTCCATAGAACTTGAAGATACGGCAATTGATATTATCTAGTTTAATGAGCAGAAAGAAAAAAGAATGAAGGAAAAGGAGCAGAACCTCAGAGACCTTTGGGTTATCATGTAGCATACCAACGTATGGATAATATTAGTTCCAAAAAGAAGAGAGAAAAAGAGACAAAAAGAGTATTTGAAGAAATGGCATGAAACTTCACAATTCAAAAAAAAAAAAAAGTCTACACATCCCAGAAGCTTAATGAAGCCCAAGTAGTATGAATTTACTGAGATCCATTCCTAGACAGACTATAATAACACTGTCTAAACATAAAGATAAAGAAAACCTTGAAATCCTTGAGACGAGTAAATCATTGCATACAAGGTATTCTCAATAAGATTAATGGCTGATTTCTCCTCAGACCATAGAGGGCAGAAACAGTAAGAAAGAGACTATCAACCAAGAATTCTAAATCCAGCAAAACTATATTTCAAAAATGAAGGAGAAAATAATCATTCTAAAATAAAAACTGAAAGAATTAATTGCTGGCAAATTTCTCATACAAGGAATACTAAAAGGAGCTCTAAAAGCTGAATTAAAAAGACACTACACAGTAATCTGAATTCACAGAAAGAAGTAAAAAGCACCAAGATAAGTAACAAAATAGGGAAATAAAAAGGTTTGTGTAAATGTATATTTTGTTTGTAATTCTTTTTTTTTCTCCTATTTGATTTAAAAGACAACTGCAAAAACAATAATTACAAATCTGTGTGGACAAGCACACAATGTATAAAAATGTAATTTGTGTGATAATTAGCACAAAGGAGTGGAGAGGGAAAGGGGCTATGTTGTATAAATTTGAAATTCAATTTTTATTAATCTGATTTAGATTATTATAAATTAAGATAGTAATTGTAATCCTAAGGGCAACAACTAAAATTAATTTTTAAACAAAATATAGCAAAAGAAACTGCAAGGGGATTAAAACAGCCTTCTATAAAATATCTAATAGTAAATTGTACTAATAGGTTTCCTAATTGGTGCATTTCTGGAGCAAATTGCACTTGGTCATGCTGTTGGATCCTACTGCTTCAATTTTACCTCAGGATCTTACATCAATATTCATAAATGACATTAATCTGAGTTGTCATGACTGTGAAATAACATCACAAAGTAATGTAAAAGTTGTTTTTTTTTTCCCTAGTTTCTGAATCATTTTGGCTAGCATTGAATTTACTTGCTCTTTGTCATTTTTTCAGAAATCCACTCTGCAACCATATTGTTTTCATGCCTTTCCTTTGGTAATTACCTCAATTTCTTTCCTAATTTCTTATTTATAGTTTGGTCTTTTTAACTTTTCTGTCTCTACTGGGATCAATTTTAATAAACTTTTTTTTCTAGAAAAATAAGTATTTTAAATATTTAAATTTATTTGCATAATCTTTAATGACTACTGCTGGGAATGGAATACACTTTAAAAAGTAATACAACTGCTAGGCACCTGGGTGGCACAGCCAATTAAGTGTCTGGCTCTTGTTTTCAGCTCAGGTTGTGATTTCAGGGTCATGATCTCAAGGTTGTGAGATCAACACCCTCACCAGGCTCTATGCTCAGTAAGGAGGCTGCTTAGGTTTCATTCTCCTATTCCCTCTGCTCGCTCTCTCTCAAATAATCTTTTTTCTTTTTTAAGTAGCACAAGTGCTTTGAGAAACAATATGGCATTAATCCCTAAAATTTAAAATGTATATGTGCTATGAATCCAAGTTCTATCCTACCTATATATCCAACAGAAATGCATGCTTATATGTGCCAAAAAAGTTTGTGTATATTCATTGTTCAGCCTGTATGCTATAGAACATAAGGTAATGATTAACATGTAGTGCTTTCAGAGGTGTAAACACCAAAATGCAAAAGTGCAAAAATGGAAAATAAAACAGAGATAATAAAAAGCATTGTAAGATAACGATTTACCATGCCAACTACTTCTTCATGATCATTTGGAAAGAATTTCCTGGACAAATTCTTCCACTTTGCAGGTAGGAATATTGTAACTAAATTTCAAAGAAAAACTTTCTCTCAGGGTAGGTAGTACATGGAACTAAGAAAGCATGTTTCTATGACCAGTTTCCACTAACCACCTGTTCTTTTGTTGGCAATTCCTCACCTATAGGGATTAAATTCATTCTAGGTCTAATATTTTGTCTTCTGATCCTTTTTATGGATGACATTCAGGATGTCAGATCCCAAATCTGCTGTGTATTATTTTGTTTAAGTACAGATTAGCTGGAGAAGTAAAAAAAAAAAAATCTCAGGACTGAAAACTGCTTGAGCCTGGATGATATGTTGCAGGAGGAATCCCCAAGGCTCAGGAAATTGGAGTAGGTACTTGTTTTGTGTTCAGTAAAAGAATATTTATAGCTGGGGTACCTGGGTGGCTCAGTTGGTTAAGAGTCCTGCTTTTGATTTCAGCTCAGGTCATGATCTCAAGTCATAAGACTGAGCCCCATGTAAGGCTCCATGCTGGGTATGGAGTTCTTTAAGGTTCTCTCTCTCCCTCTCCCTCTGCCCCTTCCTACCTTTAAAAAAAAAAAAAGGATATTTATAGTTGTACTACATACAATAGGTTTTAAACAGTCTAGATGACCATTAACAGTATGATGCATAAATAGTGGTATTTAAATAATGAAATGAGTTAAACTATGGTTATATATAATGACATGAATCACAATTTTGAATAAAAGAAGTCATGCACACAAAAATACATAATTTCATTTACATAAAATCAAACAGGCAAATTGATCTATAATGTTAGAAGTCAGAATAGTGCTTACCTTTAGGAAATGAAGGGTAGTACTGAAAATGGGCCATGAAAAGGACTATTGCCATGTTGCCAATAGTCTGCTTCTTGATCTAAGTGATGGTTAAATGCTATGCTTACTTCATCAAGTAGTATATCAATGATTTGTGCATTTTGAAATATATAAGCCAAAAGTTTATTGAAAATTGTATTTATAAAAAAAATAAAATTGTATTTATAGAGAGTTGGAAAAATAGAAGTACACACACAGACACACCCACATTCTCTCTAGTTTTACAGTTATTTCCTTTTTTCCAGTTCTAATTAGTGTTTTTGTTCTTTATTTTTCTATTTTTTTGTCTTTATTATATTACATGGTAGTTTATTCTGTTGTTTTAAAAATATCCTGCTTTTAGAGTCTTAATTTTTGTATTTATCTTTCTAATCTTTTTTAATCTTTCTAATCTTTATTAATTCCTCCTCATGTTTTTTTCTGTGTATTTTTTTGTTTTATAACAATAAAATAATATTTTATTTTTATTCATTAAGATCTTCATGTGTATTTTTAAAGTTTTTAAAAATTTTTGGGCATCTTTCGATTAAAAATATTTAGTGATAAAACATCTATTTTTTTAAGATCTTATTTATTTATTCATAGAGACACAGAGAGAGGCAGAGACACAGGCAGAGGGAGAAGCAGGGAGCCTGACGTGGGACTCGTTCCAGGTCTCCAGGATCACACCCTGGGCTGAAGGCAGCAGTAAACCGCTGAGCTACCAGGGCTGCCCTAAATATTTAATGATAAAACATCTAATGGTGTAACCTCTTCTTTGATAATGGCTTTACTTGTACACCATATATTCATAGACACTGATGTGTTCTCAGCATCATTCTATTCCAAAAATTTGGAAATCTACATAAATATTTCCTCTTTGGCCAAAAAATTAAATGGCATGTTTTAAATTTCTAGTCAGAATGTCTTTTAAAAATTATTAATTCTAGTGCCATTGTTATAGTCTATTCCTATGATCATGTGATTTTTCGTTTTTAGCCTTTTGATGTGATATACTCTGATTAATGTTAAACCAGTTTTGTTCACCTGGAATAAACCCCAGTTGGTTGTGCTATGTGATTATTTTTAGACATTGTTGAATTCAGTCTGCTAATATTTTGTTGAAGATCTTTGCATTTATGTTCATGAGAGATATTGGTTTGTAGGTTTTTTGTGATGTATTTGCTTTTGGCTTTCTTTTTCGTTTAGCTAATGATTTATTTGATGAACTGTCTTTTTTTTTTATCTGAATGAAGTCAAATAAGTAAGTTTTGTCCTATTATCAATCTATACCATAAGACTATACTTTCCCATGTCTTCTGGGTTTTTAACAGATTCACTCCTTATATAGAGGTCTATGATCCACCTTTATTAACTGTGTCTGGCTTGAGGTAGGAATTAAATTTGTTTATTGTTTGAAATGCTCAGAGAGATGCTCTGCGTCATTTGATGAAAACACTTGCTTTTTCCCATTGAATTATTTTGGAACTTTTATCAAAAGTCAGTGCATTGTGTGTGTTATTCTCTTTCTGAATTCCCTTCTTTGTTCTATTAGTCTATTTACCTACTGTTACATAAATATCACTCTCTCCGATTAAGGTAATCTTACAGTAAGTTTTCAGATCAAGTAGTGTTAGCTCTACAAATTTGTTTTTATCTTTTAAGATTTCTGGCCTACTTATATCTTTTTTAAAAGTGTTTTTTAATTCCTATCAGTTAAAATGCAATATAATATTAATTTCAGGTATACAATATAGTGATTCAACACTTCCATACAACACCCGGTTCTCATCACAAGTTCACTCAACACCCATTACCTATTTAACCCATTCTCCCATCTACCTCCCCACTGGTAACAGTTCTCTATATTTAAGAATCTGTTCCTTGGTTTGCCTCTATCTCTCTTTTTCCCCCTTTTGTTTTTTGTTTTGTTTCTTAAATTCCACATATGAGTGAAACCATACGGTATCTAACTCAAGACCCCAAAATAATCCAGTTAAAAAATGAGCAGAAGGCATGAATAGACATTTTCCCAAAGAAGACATCCGGATAGCCAACAGACATATGAAAAGATGCTCAACATCACTCACCATCAGGGAAATACAAATCAAAACTATAATGAGAGGGACGCCTGGGTGGCTCAGCGGTTGAGCATCTGCCTTTGGCTCAGCGCATGACCCCGGGATTCCGGGATCGAGTCCCACGTCGGGTTCCCTGCATGGAGCCTGCTTTTCCCTCTGCCTGTGTTTCTGCCGCTCTTTGTGTGTCTCTCATGAATAAATAAAATCTTTAAAAAAAAACTATAATGATATATCACCTCACACCTGTCAGAATGGCTAAAATCAACAACACAAAGATGAGGTTGTTAGCAAGGATGTGAAGAAAGGAAAGTCTTGCACTGTTGGTGGGAATGCAAACTGGTACAGCCACTCTGGAAAACAGTATAGTTTCCTCAAAAATTAAAAATAGAACTGCCCTATCATCCAGCAATTGCCCCACTAGGTATTTACCCAAAGAATGCAACAATACTGGGGGCACCTGGGTGGCTCAGTCATTTAAATGTCTGGCTCTTGGTTTCAGCTCAGATCATGATCTCAGGATCATGGGATCCAGCCCCAAGTTAGCTCCATGTTCAGTGTGGAGTCTGCTTCAGATTCTTTCTCCCTCTCCCTCGCCCACTGCCCCTCTCCACTCATCCTCTCTTTCTCTAAAATAAATAAATACAATCTTTAAAAAAATACTAATTCAAAGGATCCATGCCCCCTGATGTTTAAAGCAGCATTATCTACAACAGCCAAATTATGGAAATAGCCCACATCAGTCCATTGACTGATGAATGGGTAAAGAGGTGATATTATATATATATATGTATAATATATATAATATTCCATATGTAATGGAATATTACTCAGCCATAAAACAGAATGAAATCTTGGCATTTGCAAGACGTGGATGGTAGTAGAGATTATGCTGAGGAAATAAGTCAGAGCTACGTCTTTTAATTACCACAAAACTGTTAGCCTAAACTGTCAGTTTCCTTTTGAAAAGCCATTCCATGAAGGTGGTATATCTATATATTAAGTTTTTCTCCATTTCTCCCCACAACATTTTTTATTTTTCATTGTATAGAATTCATATACTTGTGTCAAATTGTGTTTATTTTTTAATTCTATTGCAAATGGTATCTTTTTTCTTAGATTTAAAAAAAATTTACTCATGGGAGACACAGAGAGAGAGGCAGAGACAAGCAGAGGGAGAAGCAGTCTCCTTGCAGGGAGCCTGATGTGAGACTCAATTCCCAGACCCTGGATCACTCCGTGAGCTGAAGGCAGACCCTCAACGGCTGAGCCACCCAGCTGTCCCTGCAAATGGTATTTTAAAAATAAACTTTGTTTAGACAAAATTTACCTGTAGCAAAATGCATATATTTTAAGTTACTTGTTTTAAGTTACATGTAATTTAGTTACTTGTGAAAAGAAATATATACCCATGTAGCCACACTGCACTCAAGATATAAAATTTTTCTATTTTCCCAGAGAGATCTTTGGGCCTTTCTGAAGTTAATCACCTTACCTCGCACTCCAATAGTGTGGATCTGATTTGTATCATTATTCATTTGTTTTATCTGATCTAGAATATCATATGTGTGATCATTCAATATATATTCTTTTCTATATATCTACTTTTACTCAGCATAATGATTATGAAAAAGAATCATCTATATTTCTTTTGTACTATTATTTCATTTTTAAAAATGCCTAATGGTATTTCATTGTTGTTGCCTGGGCCAAGATATTACAAATTCCTCCTGTTTGATGCTGAATTTACAACAGCTAAACATAATAAGCGAACATCACTTCCAGACATGTTACTTGATCTCCCATGCTGTGGCTTTATTATGACTTTTTTACTAGAACAACTTTTCTAAAGTGCCAGCAGATTTCACTTGTTTACCTCCAGGAGAAAAAAAAATGAATTTAAGTACAATTTTCCCCATTTTCCAGAATCCACCCTTATTCAGAGCCTACATTTTCACCCATTAGGGTAATAGGCTACATGTTGGCTTACTTCTACATATTTCTCTCAAGGTTATATGTATTTGTCAAGTTTTGAGCTGGGCTTTGTTAGCCTTCTTAATGTGATTAATTTTGCAACAAAATATAAAAGTTTCTTAGCAATTCTGGAATCATGAGTACATGCTCTTTTTTCCTCCTTGTGCTGATGTATGTAAGATTTTCCATATATTTGTATTTTCTATACAGTTTTAGTTGTGATTGAAAGCACATATTTACTCACATCTATTTATTCACATCTACCATATACATTGTTTTCAAAGTATATTATTTATTTGATTGATCTTGACTCATAACAATTACTATAAAATAAGCAATCTTCATCTATAAAAGGGAATATTCCATAAGTCATATAATATGGAGCAACAGCCCTAGATCTCAAAAAGCTTGCTCTCTAGTAAGAGAAACAGATATATGAATAAATGGCCACAATATACTATACTAAGTTTTATGAGTAATGAATGCCCAAGGGCCTGTGAAGTTATACAGGAGAGACATTGTTGATAAATTGATGTGGAGGTTGGGAGAAAAACAGGCAAGATTCTTAAGAAGTGCTCACTAAATTCTCCAGGCTAAAAGGAAAGTAAGAAAATTTAAGTGAGAATTAGCATAGTGAAAAGCAAAAAGCTGTATTTCATATTTCATAGCAAAAAGCTATGAAGAATAAGAATCTCAAAGTTAATCACTTAAACATGAAATATAGTTGATATAGGAATGCTGTAGAAAGTAGCATCTGAAAGCTACATTTTAAATCTGACTCCATAGGAAAATCCCTTCTGAAATATATAATAGCATGCTATTGAGCTGTGTAAACAGTCAAACAAACATTACACAAGCATATATACATATATAGGCTGAATATCATTTATTACACATTAGTTCACTTTAAGTCTTAATGTCACACTGATAGTATTTTGTAACAAATCAATTATAACTGTTCATTGTCATGCTTTTCAATGTGTTTTATATTCATCTGCAATACTGATACTTCAGGTTTTTCAGTCATTTTAAAACAACACACTGAATAGCCTCACTGTGCTGTTTTTTAAAGGGTATTTTTCAAAATATGAAAGTTGATCTTATAATATGCCAGCTTCAAAGGCATGTTGTTATCTGTCCATTTTCTCAAGCTATATTTTCAAAGTAGTAGTACAAATATAGAATCTCTATTGAGAATTGATGAGATCTTAGGTTTTTGCTAAATGTAAGAGTCTGAAAGATTTTCTGGAAAAGAAACTTTTCTTTTAAATAACTTGAGAGCCCTTTGAGAGCCCTTTTTTGAGGCCTCATAATGTTTATATAAAGAGCAGAGAAGTGTATAACGGATATATAGTCATTAATTAGTCCAGTTCCTTCCTTCCTTTCTTTCTTTCTTTCTTTCTTTCTTTCTTTCTTTCTTCTTCTTCGTCTTTTTTTTTTATTTTTTTTATTTTATTTTATTTTTTTTTAGGCAAGTATGAGATTAAGCGTAAACAGAAAGAGGAGTATTCAGACAAGAGTCAGGGATGATGTCAAGGACAAGTTTCCCATCTCATGTTTAGCTTGCATGTGCCCCTGAACTGAAAAAGAATCATAGAAGACTGATCTGGACAAATCGTTTTAAACCCTGTGTGCTCCTTCAGAGTTGATTCAGTATCAGAAGTATGATGTCTACTTTATATGGGGGTAAATAATCTCCCTAAGAAAGTAATCTTAGAACACTGTTTACTCTTTCTGAATAACTTGAAATTGTCCCTGACAGGCATTTGTCACTGTGATGTCAGCAGCACCCTATTCTCTGTATTAAGTAGCAGAAGATTCCTGTTCTCTAGCCACTCATTTTGTTAATTGAGTGCAATATCTACAAAACTTATGAGACCGTCCTGTAGAATTGTAATTTGCTGTCATTTAGAAATTGGCTCTAGAGAGCAATTTGTTATTACCTTCTTTCCTGTTTGAAATTGTATATATGCAAGAAATAGATCTTGTTTAGTACTCAATCTTTACCATATATCCCTGTTTTTAATACTTACATTCAACTCGGTCTTTTTTATGGGTCCACTACTTGGTTGGTTTGCTTTATTCTATTTTTTTCTGCCTTTCATCATTCTGAATTTAAATATTCTCTTGTGTCTTAAAGATATTATGGCTCTTTATAGATATTTTCCATGAAAAAAAATCTAGTAGCTTGGTGTAATACTATTTTCAAAAGATTGCTTTGCCAATGAGCACTCCTGACATAAACAATGGAAGAGTAGTGAGGTGTCTTTCTGCTACTAAAAGTGGCACTAAATTGTCTAATATCCATCTTTGAAAGACAGAAACTTATATTTTGAGTTCTTAAAGAGCTTTTCTATTTGAATATAAATGGAAGCTTTCTTTAAAAATAATTTTCAGTCCATTAATCCTTAAATTATACTATCTCTAAAAGAGATAAAAGAGAAATTTAGATATGAAATGACTTGAGATAGATCCATTTCTTCAATTTTTCCTAAGAATTGTCTTCAATGATTCAAGTGGTAAATTAAAGGAGATTGCAGAATCTCTAAGCATGACAATTTATAATTGGATGTGGTACATTATAAGGAATAAAACCATCAAATATAAACTTCTGCTTCTGGCCAAGGTGGATTAACAAAGACTGGATTTACTCCCACAACTGAAACAAAAACAGCAATAGGAAACACAAAGAATGTGTGAAATAATGGTTTTTATGTTACTGAATATTGGGCAACAAGAGACAATGATCTTTGGGAGATGAGAAACCAGAGATATGATCTGCAGTTGCCCTGATTATTTCCTAGAGTGAGTTTCTAAGCTACAAAACAGGGAGAGAGAATCCAGGTAGGTCTGCAAGACTCTCGAGGTTCAGGAGACAGAGCTAAAAAGTCTGAGGAGCCCAGGCACCTTCATTTCATAGAACAGAGTTCATGAGAAGATTAAACTGCACAGAGAATTCCAGAGATCTGCTCAAGATCTCTCCCTTGAATCTTCAGCAGAGTGCTGAGTAGTGCACACATGTGAGGAAAATGTCCAAGACTAGAGCTGGAATCATGGAATAACTTCTACTGGTCGAAGAAGAAAGTGCCCAAAGATTAGACAGACTTATAATAATTCCTGTTGCCACAAGACAGATTGGGGAAACTCATAATCTGTTGGCCATTAAGGAGGCCACACTGAAGAATTGTACCTTCACAATTTTTTTCAAGATTTTATTTATTTATTCATGAGAGACACAGAGAGAGAAAGAGAGAGAGAGAGGCAGAGAGAGAAGCAGGCTCCCTACAGGGAGCTGGATGTGGGACTCGATCCCAGGACCATGGGATCACACCCTGAGCCCAAGGCAGACGCTCAACCCCTGAGCCACCCAGGTGTCCCTGCCTTAGCAATTAAAACAAAACAAAACAAAAAGTCCAATGGTTGTTTTGCATTTGCTGCCTAAACTAGTAAATCCCACTAAACTCTTAAAACCAAGACCTGAAAGGATGAAGCCATTTGCAAGTAAATAAAATGCATCCAAGAAGAAAGCTCAAAAACTCAATATTTATAGAAAAACCAAATAATACTCAATGAAGTAATGTTCAAAATGTCTACTATCCAAGGGGAAATAAATCAGGTGTGCAAAGAAAAAGGGAAGTATATCCCATAATGAGGAGCAAACACAATTAATCAGGACATGTGTAGAACTGAAATACATTTTAGAATTAACAAACAAGTATATTAATATAATATAATTTTTAAAACTCTTTTGTTACTTCTTAGATTCCTTTCTTTCCAGTTTTGTGAGAACTAATTGACATACGTTACTGTATATCTTAAGTCATTCAGCACAGTGGTTTGATTTATATATATTGTAAAATGTATACTACAATAGGTTCAGCCAACATCCATCCTCTTATATAGATACAAAAAAAAAAGAATAAGAAAAGGGAAAAATTTATCTTGTGATGATATGGTTTTTAAAACTTACTGTTAAACTACAAGAAACACTGGAGATATTAAGTGAAATATTAATGCTAAAATTATTGCACTTGAAAACCCAAGTGCAAAAAGAAAAAGAATGTAGACACAGACCTTATATATTTCACACAAAAAAAAATAACTGAGAATGGACCATAGATTTGAATTTTAAAATGCAAAAACTATAAAACTCCTATAAAAAGATAACATAGGAAAAAATCTAGATGACTTTGGGTTTGGTCATGACTTTTTGGATAAAACACCAGAGATACAATCCATGAAATAAAAATTAATAAGTTGAATTTAACTAAAATGAAAAGCTCTGGGGGTGCGTGGCTGGCTCAGTCACAGAGCATGTGACTTTTGATCTCAAGGTCATGAGTTTGACCCTACATTGGGAGTAGAGTTTACTGCAAGGAGAAATAAAGGAACCCACAAATAAAGTAAGATTTCAATGTCCACTCTCAAAAACTGATAAAGTATTGAAAAAATTAGGATACTGATGACTTAAAAACCAACTGTCAATTAACTTGACCTAAAAAATGATAATTTTTAATAACAATTTCCCAATAGCAGAATACACATTCTTTTTTTTTATTTTTTATTTTTTTTATTTTTCATTTTTTTTTAGAATACACATTATTTTCAAGTTTGCTTAAATATTTTATATGGATAAATAATATTCTGAGCCACAATACAAGTTTTAGTAGTTTTAAAAGATTAAAGTAATAAACAGTATTTTCTCTAATCATAATTAAATTGTTAAAAACAACAAAAAATATCATAAACTTTCACATTTTTGAACACTACTGCACTTTTAAATACCCATAGATTGGGTAAGATGTAAAAAGGGAAACTATATATTTTTAACTGAATGAAATTGAAACCACAACATTTTTTAAAAAAGATTTTATTTATTCATTCATGGAGACACAGAGAGAGAGAGAGAGGCAGAGACACAGGCAGTGGGCGAAGCAGGCTCCATGCAGGGAGCCCAACGTGGGACTCGATCCCAGTCTCCAGGATCATGCCCTGGGCTGAAGGCAGGCGCTAAACTGCTGAGCCACCCGGGCTGCCCCCACAACATGTTTAAAAAGAAGAAAGTCTTCAAATAAATGATGTCAGGTTCAATCAGAAAATACACACACAAAAAACAAAACACCTAGAAAAAGCTTATTAAATCCAACATAAACAAAAGCACAGAAATGATAAAGACCAGAGTAAAAATAGTGAAACAGAAAACAGAAAAAAAAAATAGAGAAAATCAATAAAACCAAAAGCTCATCTTTGGATTAGTAAAATTGATTGATCTTTAGTTAGACCAGTCAGGGGAAAAAAAATAGAAAAGACAAACATTTCCAATATCAGGAATCAGAAGTCTGGCATCAGTACAGATCTACAGATATTAAAAGAACAATAATGAATTAAAAAGCTTTATGCCAATAAAGTTAATAACTTAGGTTAAATGGACAAATTTCTTGAAAGAGATGAACAACCAAAGCTTACTAAAATAAAACAAGATAGCTTCACTAGTTCTATATTGATTTTTTAAAATTAAATTTATAATTAAAAATCTTCCCCTAAAGAAGCCTCTAGACCCATGTGGTTTCACTGGTGATTTCTAACAAATATTTAGGGGAGAAATAATACCATTATAGTACATGAGCTCTTCCAGAAAATTAAAAAGGAAGGACTACTTTATAAATTATTCTATGGAGTTGGCATTATCCTGATAGCAAAACCAGACAAAGACCTTACAGAAAAGCAAACTACAAATGAATATCTATCATGTGTGTAGACACAAAATTTCCCCCCAAAATTTAACAAATCAAATGAATTATTATATAAAAAATGGTAACACATCATTGCTAAGTGAGGTGTGTGTCAGGATCATAAATATTTACAGATCAGTGAATTTAATTCACCATGTTAACAAACTAAAAATAGTCATATGATCATCTCCATAGTTATAGAAGATACCATTTGATACAATTCAACATTCATTCCTGATTTTTAAAGAACCCACGTTACAAGCAATAAATAAAAATAACTCATTCAACTTGATAAAGGTTATCTATACCCAAAACTCACAACATGCTTAATGTTAACAGACTGTGTTACAGAGAATATTCTTGCCCTAATCCTCCATTTCAGATGACTCATTTAATTATTCAAAAATATGTTACAGGGATCCCTGGGTGGCGCAGCGGTTTTGCGCTTGCCTTTGGCCCAGGGCGCGATCCTGGAGACCCGGGATCGAATCCCACATCAGGCTCCTGGTGCATGGAGCCTGCTTCTCCCCCTGCCTATGTCTCTGCCTCTCTCTCTCTCTGTATGACTATCATAAATAAATTTAAAAAAATATGTTACAGATAAAAGCCTACACAATAAAGCAAATAAAACCTTCTAGATTGGAGGAGATAAAGCATACCTATATTTTTGTTCATATATGACATCATTCTCTTCATAGAAAATATTGAAAAAATAGTTACTAAAATTAACAAGTGTGTCTAGCAATGTTGCAGGATTCAAGAGTAAGATACGTTCAATATATTAAAATCAATGTAATAAAGCATAACAATAGAATAAAGCCAACCCATGGAATCATTTCTAAGATGCAGAAAAAGCATTTGACAAAATCCAACACCCTTTCTTTTTTTTTTTTTTTTTTCAACACCCTTTCTTGATAACATAATAGGGATAGAAAGCAACTTCTTCAATCTGGTGAAGAACATCTACAAAACCCCACAACTGATAATATACTGAATGATAGAAGAATAAAACTGCCCTCTAAGATCAAGAATAAGTTATGGGGCACCTGGGTGGCAAAGTCAGTTAAGCGTCCAACCAGCCCCACATTGGCTCCACACTAGGTGTGGAGTTTGCTTAAGATTCTCTCTCCCGTCTCTCTCTCTCCTCCCCTCCCCCTGCATAGTCTCTCTCTAAAATACATTAATAAATTTTTAAAAGAAGAAGAAGTCAAAGATATTCTCTCACCACTTCTATACAACACTTCGTTCTAGATATCTTAGCCAAGGCAAGTAGATTATAAAAAGAAATAAAAGGCATTTAGATAGAAAAGAAAGAAGTAAAACTGTCTCTATTTGAGATGACATGCTCCTTATGTATATAACAGCCTAGGGGACACACACATGCACACACAACTAAACTATTAGTACTAATAAACAAATTCAATAAGATTGCAGGATACAAAAATCAATGCATAAAAATCAGCTTTATACACTGGCAATAGTCTAAACATGAAATAAATAAATTCCATATTCGATAGCATCAAAAATATTTAAGAGTACATTTAGGAAGATATAGTCAAGATTTGTACAATTGAAAACTACCAAATGTCTATGAAAATAATTAATGAAGACCTAAATAAATGGAATGAAATCTTATGTTCTTGGATAGGGAGACTTACTATTGGTAAATGGGATAAATCCTCAAATTGTTCTGCAAATTTCACCTAATTTCTGTCAAAATCCCATTTAGCTTTTTTTCTGTACAAGGGACACAGAATAGCTGAAACAGTCTTTAAAAAAAAAGAATAAATTCAGAAAACTCGTAATTCTAGAATTCAAAACTTACTACAAAGCTGCACTAATCAAGATAGAGTAATAATGACTTAACAATGAATACATAGATAAATAGAATCACATGGAAACTCCTGAATAAACTAATGTGCTTATTGTCAACTGGTTTTTGTTAGGGATGCCAAGATCATTTCAATGGGGAGAGAATATTCTTTTCAACAAGTAGAACTGGATATCCATGTACAAAAATGAAGTTGACGCTTTATCTCATACCATATGCAAAAACTAACTGAAAATGGCCTTTAGGTCTTTAGTCCTAAATGTAAGACCTAAAAGTATAAAACTTTTTGAAGAAAATATATCTGTGAATCTTTGTGAACTTAGATTAAGCAATGATTTCTTAGATATGGCATTTAAAGCAAATGCAACCAAAGGAAAAATAGATAAATTGGGCTTTATCAAAATTAAAAATATATGTGCCTCAAAGGTTACTATCAAGAAAATGCAAAGATGATTCAGAGAATTGGAGGAAATACTTTCAAACCATATATCTGATAAAGATTTATTATCCAAATGTGTAAAGAATTCATAAGGCAACAAAAAGACAATAAATGAATGAAGGATTTGAATAGATATTTCTCCAGAGAAAATATACAAATGACCAATAAACACATGAAAATTGTTAGTCATTAGGGAAATGTAAATAAAAACCACAATGATATACTACTTCACACCCTCGGGATGACTATAATTTAAAAAGAAATAACAAGGGGATCCCTGGGTGGCGCAGCGGTTTAGCGCCTGCCTTTGGCCCAAGGCGCGATCCTGGAGACCTGGGATCGAATCCCACGTCGGGCTCCCAGGGCATGGAGCCTGCTTCTCCCTCTGCCTGTGTCTCTGCCTCTCTCTCTCTCTCTCTCTCTCTCTATCATAAATAAATAAAAATTTAAAAAAAAGTTTTTAAAAAAAGAAATAACAAGAAGGTAACAAGTATTGGTGAGATTGTGGAGAAAATAGAACCCTCTTATATTACTGGTCAGAATGTAAAATGATGCAGTCAGTTCAGCAGTTACTCAAAAAGTTAAACATAGTGATCATATGACCTAGCAATTCCCCTTTTGGTATATAGCTGAGAGACTTGAAAACATGTTCACACAAAAATATGCGCAAGAGGGATCCCTGGGTGGCTCAGTGGTTGAGCATCTGCCTTCAGCTCAGGGCATGACCCCGGAGTCCTGAAATCAAGTCCCATATCGGGTTCCCTGCGAGGAGCCTGCTTCTCCCTCTACCTGTGTCTCTGCCTCTCTTTCTGTGTGTCTCTCATGGATAAATAAAATCTTAAAAGATATATGTACATGAATGTTCATAACAACATTTTTTTTATAATAGCCAAAATGTGAAAAACAACCAAAATATTCTTGAATGGATGAACTAATAAACAAATGTGGTATGGGGGTGCCTGGGTAGTTCAGTCAGGTAAGCATCTGCCTTTGGCTCAGGTCATGATCACGGTATGCTGGGATTGAGCTCCACGTTGGAATTCCTGCCTAGTAGGGACCCTACTTTTCTCTCTCTCTCTGCTCTTCCCCCTGCTTGTACTCTCTCTCCCTTTCTTTTAGCCAAATAAATAAAAACTTTTAAAAATACAGTATGTCCAAATAATAGAATATCAGCCACAAAAATGAATGAAAATATTGAAGTATGGTACCACATGGATGAACCTTGAAAACCATTACACTAAGTGAAAGAAGCCATATACAAAGGCCATACATCAGAATACTCTATATGAAATGCTCAGAAAAGGCAAATGACAGAAACGAGAGTAGATTAGTGGAGAAGGAAGGGCAATTGCTAATGGGTTTATAAATTATATTTCTACATAGCAAGAACAAACAGCTGAAAACTGCAATTTTTTAAAATGTCACTTATTGATTATCAAATCTGAAATCATTAGGATAAATCTCACAAAAGATCTGTGCACTGAAAACTATAAACTATGCTTGGAATTTAAAATAGATCAGGGGCACCTGGGTGGCCCTGCCTTCGGCTAAGGGCGTGATCCCAGGGTCCCCAGATAGAGTTCACATCAGGTTTCCTGCATGGAGCCTGCTTCTCCCTCTGCCTGTGTCTCTACCTCTGTATGTGTGTGTGTCTCTTATGAATAAATAAATAAAATGTTTTAAAAATTTTAAAATAGACTTACACAATGGAGAGAGATACTTTGTTAATGGGCTGGGACACAGTATTGTTGTCAATTATCTCCAAATTGAACTCTAGAATAATGCAATCTAAATAAGAAATGTAGCAGATTTTTTTATATAAAAATTCTGAATATGATTCTAAAATTCATATGAAAATCCATAGGACTTATGTTATATAATAAGAACAATGTGGCTAGAACATTATCCATTTTCAAATTTTATTAGAATGTTTATAGTAAACAAGATAGTGTGGTATTGTAATTGTTAGAAACTACACAATTAATGACTTGACATTTCTTCAGGAGGTACCAAAAATACAGTAGGTAGAAAATATTACAGATGACCAGGGTTATTTTCCTAGTCCATTTAAGAATTTAATATATAGAACTTTAAAATCAGTGTGAGCAGAGGTAAGGGCTTTTCTTTTCACTAAAATTGTCAATGTAGAAATTGATGAATTGACAAGTAATATAATCATGTGTCATCTCAGTTTTGAATTGAATACAAATTTTTTCAAAAGAAAATCCAAAATTATTTTGTTCTTAAATTTTATGAATATTGGTCAGATTTGCCAATTGTGCTTTAGAATATGTTTATTTCTGGTAAGTCAATCAATCAAGAATGCCATTCTTCTCTTCTTTCTCCTTCTTCTTCAACACCTCCTTCTCCTCTTTTTCTTTCTTCTTTAATTCAAACTTTATATTTTTCATGTACCTTTTTAACTTACTGACTGCTTTATGTCATAATAACATAAAACACCATTCATTTTGCTATACATAGACTTTAGGAGAAGGCAAGTCAGTTAAAAACAGTGTGAGTTGGTCAAATTATAGATTCTAGCAAGGTCAGTGTCTTCTTGGTAAATCAGACTTCCCGCACAAAATGTAGATGAATCACTATCTAATAAATACTTAAGGGATTGCCACAGTATACTATCTTCATTAAATTGCTATTTGTGAATGACAGTTGAAGTCTGTGATTATAAGAATGTCTATTAATTCAGAAACATTAAAAGCTCTAATGTCAGCAGAAATAACTAAACCATTTTTGCTGAGTAGTACTACATATTGAAATAAGCATTCAAATGATGTGATTTTTTAAATAGTTGCCATAAATGTAATTGCAAAGATTCTTTTAATATATGCAAGACATTTTGCTAGAAACTACCAGTAAACACTTGATCACAAAGATAATACCTTCTAAAAACATGATTCAAGTGTTTTCATATGCTGACTCATTTAATCTTCTTTACAACCATTAGCAGCCATTATCTCCAATACAAATGGGGAAAGCTATGGAATAGAGAGATTAAGTGACTTTCTCAAGTTTATACAACAGATGTACTAAAATTATATGAAGAAATGGAAGCAATCTTATTCTCAGGAACATTTCCTCCCTAGTAACTCTATTCTTCAAATGTGACTGGAAATGACTGGCATTAATAATGACCATCTCAAAACCCATACATCTGCAATAAGGATATCCTGTTCTGTTCAGCAATCAAATCAAGTTAGTGATAGATAAGGGAGGAGTACAGAAGCAGCACTGACCTCTGGCTCATTTTATTTCCTTCGAATTTTCTTACTTGAAATAATTATATGGTCAAAAAGTTACAAAAATAATACAAAAATTCCCATGTACCCTTCACTCAATTTCCCCCAATTATGGCACCTTACACATATGTAGTACAACATCAAAACCAATAAACTGACATTGGTACATTTCTATTAACTAGGCTCTAGTTTTCAACATTTTAAAATCTGTGTTTGGGCAGCCCCGGTGGCTCAGCGGTTTAGTGCCGCCTTTGGCCCAGGGCCTAATCCTGGAAACCTGGGATCCAGTCCCACGTCGGGCTCCCTCCATGGAGCCTGCCTGTGTCTCTGCCTCTCTCTCTCTCTTTCTCTCTCTCTGTCTCTCATGAATAAATAAATAAAATCTTTTTAAAAATCCGTGTGTGTATTTATACATAATTAATGCAATTCTATTCCATGTATATAGTAACTTATTTCATGTATAGATTCAGGTCCCGTGTATAGACTTATGATTCATATCAACGATCTGATAGTATTAGAACCAGTCCTTATTCATTCCAGTGGTTCTATCACTTCCTATATACATGACAAAGTTTCTGCAGAAATCTCATTGCCCAGTTCTGCTCTTGGACTCATCAGTCCTGGTTTACTAACTTGAAACACAAAGAAGAACTAGTTTCCAATTCCTTTTCATTAGGAAAACCTTCCTCTCCTGTGCAAATCAGGACTAGAAATTCATAAACAGTGGGAAGGAGAGCTTTGTCCAACTCAACCACATAGTATGTGCCCACCAACTCCCCTGGATACATCAAGGAACTTGTTCCAACTCCATTTGAGTTTGAGCTCAGTCAGAATGCCTTATTCACACAACCACATGGAGCATTTCTGTTTAGCTGTCCCTAGCCCTTAGTCACTTCCAGCTCATCATTTACAAAACAATACTTCTCAATTTTGCTCTTAAGCTTCCTTTTATTCAGATTTTTCCCTTTGGGTGAAAGACCTCATTTTAGGATTAACCAGAAATCTTGACAAATCCTAGACTCCTTTTTCATCATCCTCTGTCTTCCAAATTTAATTCATTGCCAAACTATGGCAACTCTATATCCTTGTTATTTCCTTGTTATCCTTGTCTACTCTCTTGGCTATGTTCTCTCAGCTACTGCTATATTTTAAACTCTTTTTTTTTTAATAAATTAATTTTTATTGGTGTTCAATTTACCAACATACAGAATAACACCCAGTGCTCATCCCGTCAAGTGTACCCCTCAGTGCCCGTCACCCATTCACCCCCACCCCCCACCCTCCTCCCCCTCCACCACCCCTAGTTCATTTCCCAGAGTTAGAAGTCTTTATGTTCTGTCTCCCTTTCTGATATTTCTCACACATTTCTTCTCCCTTCCCTTATATTCCCTTTCACTATTATTCATATTCCCCAAATGAATGAGAACATACACTGTTTGTCCTTCTCCGGTTACTGTGGCCAAGTTCAAAAAGGGTGTTGCCTGAGTTCTCCTCTGGGATTTTGATGGAATCTTGTCTCACATTTAGATCTTTCATCCATTTTGAGTTTATCTTTGTGTATGGTGCAAGAGAGTGGTCCAGTTTCATTCTTCTGCATGTGGATGTCCAATTTTCCCAGCACCATTTATTGAAGAGACTGTCTTTCTTCCAGTGGATCGTCTTTCCTCCTTTATCGTATATTAGTTGACCATAAAGTTCAGGGTCCACTTCTGGGTTCTCTGTTCTGTTCCATTGATCTATGTGTCTGTTTTTGTGCCAGTACCACACTGTCTTGATGAACACAGCTTTGTAGTACAACCTGAAATCTGGCATTGTGATGCCCCCAGATATGGTTTTCTTTTTTAAAATTCCCCTGGCTGTTTGGGGTCTTTTCTGATTCCACACAAATCTTAAAATAATTTGTTCTAAGTCTCTGAAGAAAGTCCATGGTATTTTAAAAAATGATATCATTCATACAAAAAAATATATTTTAAACTCTTAATATTTTTGTATGAATGATATCATTTTTTAATTGGTCTTTCTATTTCCACAAAGATGTAATATATCCCTTATATTCCACCCTGATTCCAGACTGATATTAAATAATATAAAGCATAGGAATACACTCTCCTATTAGATACTAGTCATTAAGTTCACCATAGCCATAGGATACAGTTCAAATTCCTTAGAATTATATTTATGACTCTTATAATTTTATTATTTCTCTCTTCAGTCTCATTTCCTACCAATTCCTTTCTTTTTTTTTTTTTTCCAATTCCTTTCCTAAAGCTGAGGCTACTATGAAGGTCAAGCTACCAAATGTTCGTTGAAAAGCATAAGTTCTCTTAAACCCCCATGCTTCTGCAAATACACATTCAGTTCTTCCCTCTGCCTAAAAACATATCCTTACCTTCTTAAATCACAGACTTCCACTCATCTTTCATAATTCAGAAAGGCTCTTTTCTAAGAAGCATTTCATCATTCTCACTCCACCCAGCTATTCACAGTGTTTCTAATATACATTACAATTCCATTACATTATACTTTCCATCTTACTCATTGAAGTGGAAGATATTGAGTGTCAGGACTGTTATTTATTTCTATATTTCCAGTACTCTAGATGTATTATAATTTTCATGAATATCTGTTGAATAAAGATGTTATAAACAGCAATTAAAATTACAGGATGCAATTGCTTCAAGTGACCTGAGAAGTTATTTTCTTTTTATCTTTCATTTATGGATGATAAAATTGAGTCCCAGAGAGATAACCGTGAAGATGAATTATATTTGATTTGTGTCCGCCAAGAAGATATGTTGACATCTTAACCCCTGGTACCTCAAGATATGACTTATTTGGAAATAAGATCATTGCAGATACAATTAATTTAAGAGGAAGATATACTGGAATAGGATGGGCTCTTAATCCAATATGCCTGGTATTCTTAAGAAATGAGAGGACACTGACATATAAGGGGAGAATGCTAGCTATGTGGTAAAGAGACAGAAGTTAAAGCACTATATCTGCAAACTAAGGCATATCAAAGACTGTTGGCATACACCAAAAGCTAGAAAGAGGAAAGGAAGAAGGATTCTCCCCCATAGCTTTTAAAGGGAGTGTGGCTCTACCAAAAACTTGATTTCAGTCTTCTAAGGCTCCAGAAATGTGTCCAGGATCTATGTTCCTGACACCATGTTTCTAATATTTTTGGTTCCATCCCATTAACAAAATGCGGATGCCTTTCGAAAGGTAAGTAAATTTACTTTTGTAAACAGACTTCATTGGTAAGAGATATATTACCTTTACTTTTTGCAGATATCATTTTTTAAAGATTTTATTTATTTATTCATAGAGACAGAGAGAGAGAGGGGCACAGACACAGGCAGAGAGAGAAGCAGGCCCCATGCAGGGAGCCGGACTTGATCCCGGGTGTCCAGGATCACACCCCGGGCTGCAGGCGGCACTAAACCGCTGAGCCACCGGAGCTGCCCTGCAGATATTTTTATTTTATTACAGTGGTCAAATACCAGTCTAGATGTTGCTGTGAAACATTTAAAAATATTTGGTTAACATTTACAATCAACAGACTTTAAGTAAAGCAGATTATTATCTATAAATTGGTGGACCTCAAACAAGCAGTTGAAGGTCTAAGATAAAATCTGAGATTACCTAGATGTAATTCTATCTGAAGACTGTCATATCACTCTTGCCTGAATTTCCAGCCTGCTAGACTTCCCTTTCTTACAGATTTCCAATTTTCCAGCCTCCACGATCCCATAGCCATAAACTAACTCCTTAAAATTCTGACCTTCTCCCTATATAGAGACTCTCCCGACAGATGATTGATGATAGATAGATGATAGATGATGATGATGATGATAGATAGATAGATAGATAGATAATACAGATACAGATGATACAGATACAGATATACATATAGATTAGATAGAAATAAAGATAATATAATAATTCCTCTGGAGAACCATGAATAATACAGACTCCAGCTAATGAGGTGATACCATTTAGATGCAGAGTATGAAAGAGGAGATATCTGGAACCTGGGAGGAGTGATGCCCAAATAACCATGAGACGTTAAACTATATGAGACAAAAAAGCAAAGTAACCTCAAAGAGCTGAATATTTGAGCTGAATAGTTAATGCTGTGATTTTCCTAGTTCCCCAATACAAATCATAACATGAAGACTGCATAGAATCTGTGGAGATGTGAAGGTTTGAAAATGTGATCAGGTTAGATGAAGGCATATATAATATATATATACATATATATATATATATATATATACACAAATACAGTGTAGTATTCTATAGGGATGAATTAATTAGTAATTGTCTAAGAACTCTAAGGACTATGAGGTCAATACACAAAGTTTTGTTTTGTTTTTCATTTCCATGTTGTGAAGTTCATTGAGAGGAGTCAAGAAATAGTTCCTCTACAGAGAAACAGACCCACACTTAATTTAACTGAATATTATTCTGCCTCTCATCTATCTTTCTCTTTATATCTGTATCTATCTTCCATATATATCTGTATCTATACAGAGAAAGATATATTTTTTAATCGCATTGAACAGTAAACCTAACACTCACATAGTTGCACATAAATACACACACGCACAGTTCTAAGATCATGAAGGCTGCAAAATAGTATAGGAATCCCTATACTAAAGAACCTTAGAATATAGCAGGAAAGGTAAGAACTTTAGAAATGTCTAATGAATTTCAGATGGGATAAATGCCATTATACCTTAACAAGAGCTTTTTCCATTTCCCTCAGTCATTATCTACCAAGCTCCTGCAGCCCTCAATCCATGCCTCTCTACTATAGAACATATCATGTTGTTTATATATATTGGTTTTTAGCTTGTTTTTCTATTAACTTGACATCCCACTTGACTATGAACTACTTAGAAGCAGCATTGCTGTACATAGCTCTTACTCATCTTTGTGATAACTCTCATTCTAGCTCCCAAGACAATCTCTAGCATGCCCTTGGTAATTAAAATGTCAGTGAACAAAAACATGAATCAAAGAGTAAATGAATTTCAGGGGTGCCTGGGTGGGTTGGTCAGTTAAATGTTTGTTTTAAGTTCAGGTCATGATCCCAGGGTCCTGGGATGGAGAGAGTCAGGCTCCCTGCTCAGCGGGGAGTCTGCTTCTCCTTCTACCTCTGGCCACCCCCGCCCCCAGTCATTTTTGTGTGTGCACTCTCTCTTTCTCTTCAATAAATAAAATATTTTAAAAAAAAGAATAAGTGAATTTCAGAACAAACACACATACAATAGTCAAAGAAAAAGGTAAAAGTAATTGCTCAATTCAAAATGTGGGAGAAAATCATAAGATACGAAGGCTGGCCATGTAGCAGGTAGCCAAATTCCATTAGATCATGTTATAGAATGGTTTACAAGTATCCTGCCTCACCTTGATGTCTGAAATAACTAAGTGAATAATTTGAGCACTTAGCAAAAACATTTTCCTAACTCTGTCCTCTCCCTTCTCTCTGAATATGAATATCATGGAGACATTCCTAAGGTCATGACTTTATTCTTCCAGGGTCCCATCCTCTTAAATAATATCAAAGACTCATAAGGAAACTGGATATATTTATTTTTTTTCTATTTTTCACTTGTAGTATCTATTCATCATTACTGAGTTATATACCAAGCCATTATTATACTTATTCAGGTGTGCATTTGATTTTGTCTCTTTAAGTTTATTTATGTGAGAAAAAAATAGAAATTGTGATATTTAAAGAAATAGGGACTGATAACTCTTGTTATTCTAAACAAAATTGAATTTCTGCAAATTTATCTCTTAGTTTGACTACTCGAATAACTAGAATACAAGAAATAATTACAAAAACCCTATAATATATTTACAGTCTCAACATGCAGAATTCTTACCAATGAAATTAGAAAAGTAGATAGAGTAACAAATACATTTACCTTCAATTTCTCTCTCCACGGTGACAGAAAATCCATTTTAGTGTGTTTATACCAAAAAAGATATACAATATAACAAAGTAAGTTATTCAATCTCCAAGGAAAGAAAAATCTAATGAGAGTATATATAGATAATGTTCAAGTGATAAAAGTTTACTTAATGAAATGCCAGTTTCTCATTCCTTAAGGCACAAATATAATACCACTAGCTGAACTCTGAGTCAAAAAATGCTAATTATTAAGATTCTTAGAAAATACAGAATCCTAGGTACCTAGATATGTAGTTAGACTACACAAAAAATAGCTCTGACTTGCAATCTGTATTGGATTATTTCATCCATTTGATTTTTGAAACTTTTGCTTTTTTTGTATCCATTTAAGGAACCACATGGAGAAAAACAAAACAAACAAACAAAACAGAACAAAAATACCTGAATGGAGAAATATCCAGAAGTAATGGGGAAGAAAGTGATTTTTGGTTAAACATGCTCCCAGCCTCTCTCAAATTTATTTTGGTACAACTGTATGACCATGGCAAAAAGACTTTCAAACACACACTCTCAGTTTATTTTTTTTTTATTTTTTTATTTCTTTATGATAGTCAGAGAGAGAGAGAGAGAGAGTGGCAGAGACATAGGCAGAGGGAGAAGCAGGCTCCATGCACCGGTAGCCCGACGTGGGATTTGATCCCGGGTCTCCAGGATCGCGCCCTGGGCCAAAGGCAGGCGCCAAACCGCTGCGCCACCCAGGGATCCCTCTCAGTTTAATTTTGAGAAAAATAAAGGAAATAGGAATATGTGAAAATATTTATCATAAAGAATCCCATAAAGAAGACTCATAATGAATAACAAGTCCTCTTTCCTTTTTTCTAGTTTTGGGTGTTTTTTTTTTTTTAATGATTTTATTTATTTATTTGACAGAAAAAGAGAGAAGGAGACAGAGCACAAGCAGGGGGAGTGGCAGGCAGGGAGAGAGGGAGAAGCAGGCAGACAGGAGCAGAGAACCTGACCTGAGTCTCAATCCCAGGACCTTGGGATTATGACCTGAGCCAAAGGCAGATACTTAACCTACTGAGCTACCCAGGTGCCCCTGGGGCTTTTCTTTTTTAATCAATAATATGAATGGGCTAAAGTTCTCTTTATCCTGTCCCACCCAACAAAATAATGAAAACATGATAAGAGGATTGAAAAGATAATAAAAAGAGTTGTAATAGAGTCTATTTTGATATTTAATTACACAAAACTATTAAGCCTCACCTTCCTCTTCCTTCTGTCTACCTCTGGACAAAGTAGTGAAGAAAGCCTAGTTGTTCTCTCCTTTGGCACCATGAAGAGGTTCATACCACATAAGCCCTGCCCATGCTTATGGGGAATTTTTACCCCAGCCTCACTCCCTAACTACCATAAAACTCTAAGGTGGTTGCTCCTTCTTATTCTCTCGAGACATTTTTATGCCAGCCTTGGAACATACTATGATCTTAAAGCCTCCTATAAATAACAAGTTTTTGTTTTGTCTTGTTTTGTTTTGTTTGTTTGTTTTTTACCTTCTTGGTATACAAGTGGCTTCATTAGTTTCCATATCCAAACCAAATTTTGGATTGAGGTGCCCATTGCATGTCTATGAAAGGCCGCAACAACGGACACAATGAGCCGTGTGTGTATGTGATGACCACCACCACTAGGGGTCTTTCTTCTCTTTCATTGGCTTGCTAAGGCTCTGCTGCCTGTGGTCTAGAATGCACTTTGAGATGTTGCCTACTGAGGAGCTTGTGCTTTTTGCTGTGCTTCTTTCTGTTGTATTTGCTGAGTCTTATGAAATTTCTGTTAGAGATTTAACCAACTGAAGACAAAATTTTCAAATATTCAGGGGCAAGAATATGAGATTAAAGCTCTCTTTTAAATGACATTGGGTTGTATATCTCAGTTCAGACTCATGTATAAATTTTAGACTAAATTGTGAATGTCCAATCCAGCATCAGCTGTGATTCACACGAGGCTTAAGGAATAGCTCTTACCTTGTAACTGCTGGCTCTGTGTATCAACCAAACATTGGCCTTAATCTATATAGTTCTTAGGAGAAAGACTAGTACCCTGTGCAATATGTGGACCCAGTGGACAATATGTGGAACCACTGGACACAAGTGACTGGTGGTGCTCAAAAGAGCATTCATCTTGTGGCACACTGAGGCCACATTTCTAAAAGTAAATGGCTCACTAGGACCCTCTACTGGCCTTTGCTGATGCTGCTACCCATACCTTTGTTGCAAAAAAGATAGCCTCAGAGTTACAGGAAGAAACCCATGCCCTTTCCCCAATTCATGGGATAGCCAAAGGTTTATTTCAAACTTGACATTAAGCTCGAGGTCACACAGAAAGGGGATGGCCCATTTCCTCACACATAGTGCATGGCCCCAAAGTCTCAGTTGAATTTCTGAAAATTATTTGGTCAACTGAGTACTGTTCTATCCCTCGTGGGTCAGGAAATAGCTATTGACCTCATCACCATGTACAATGTTAAAATAAGCTCAACATCTTTTTTAGACTTTCTGAAGATAATTAATTCCTCATTTACACATTTTACTTAAGCCTATTTATACTGCTACAAATTGGCCCACCTTGAATGTGAGCACCTTCAACAAACCATTCTAGAATTTATCTAAATTTCTATAGGACATTGCCAATCCCTCCACCCTCCTCCCCTAATCCTTCAATGTCGCCACCTCCCTATTCCCCCAACTCTTGCACTGAAAAGGTTTTAGTTACTTTCTGCCATGCCTCCTGGCATCTATGGACTCTTCATGATTACCACAAGTCTCCTCATGAAAGAAACTTCCCTCCTCAGTCCCATGCTATATATCATTAGGGTAGCAATTGCTGGACTTTCCTGGATACAGAGATCCTGAGTCTGAGTTTCTCTGTACCACCACCCATTGTGCCTTGGCCATGGAAATAGCATTCCATAAGCACAGCATGGCCACCAAGTCTTCTCTGCTATAAAAGAAATTGTACTTCCAGGACATCTACAGTCCTTCTGGAATACCCCATTTAGGGAGAGTTGGCCTCCCCTGTCCTTAGCTCTTGCCAGAAGACAGGGTGGCAAAGGAAGCCATCCCTCTCCCAGAATTCTTGGCTATGTGGGCAGCTACTTGGGCCAACTGAGTGAACCACTAAGGGAATTCATATACGTTATGTATGGTGGGATCCTGTCCTGTGTGATGGAACTCTCTAGAGAGACTCTGATTTTTATCCTTTAACCAGAAAATCCCTGAAAAAGGACAGTTCTCATGGGTCAGCACATTTGGCAAAATGCAGTCAGTCATTTTAGCACTGGATGCACTGGCCAACAATCAGCCCCCTCTGCATATTCTTACACATTCTTATCACCATTACCAATAGCCTGGCTACCTGGTTTGGTCAATGATAGCAACATTTCCTTATTCAAGGCCATTCTCTTTGGGGTAAGGGATGCTGGAAATTTCTTGTCTTTTAATACTAACACTATAAATCAATGTCACAGAATTCACTGCATATACTAAAGTCGTTAAACACTCTTTATCTCCTTTGAGAAGATCCAAATATTCTTGCCAGTGGCCAAATCACTCATTTCACTAGTTAAAATAGATAGGGTTGGACTCTTGAAAAAGGAATCAATTAGCCTCAGGCTACAGGCCTCACAGAATGCCATAATGGCTTATGTCAACAAACCCAAATGTAATTAAATGAAATAGGTTGTGTTTCAGTTTTCAATAAATCTTCAGGAGTGAATCGTAGTAAAAAATATCTGACTACCTTTTTGACATTTAACCTTTCCGCACCACATCTGAGAAAGCTGAAAAGAAAGCCTGAGTATTCCCTCTTTTGGCATCAGTGGAAAGTTCAAACCATATGAACGCAAGTTTGCACATGTAGAGACCTTCATCCCAGCCCACCCCCTTACCACCATAAAATTGTAAGCGAGTGCCCTTTCTCGATCTTTTTTCAAGCCATTTTTGGATCAACTTAGAAGCAGCTTTGGTCTCCCTCATTGTGTGATCTCATTTTTGTGACCAATAAATCTTTTCGTGCCCTCTGGGTTATGTCTATGGTATCATCAGTCTCAATATGCAAATAGGATTTTGAGCAGAGAATCCATCTTAGTTCTTGTCACTAATCTCAAGAAGATAGAGATACCATTTCCATAAAGTGTGCTTTGTTGGAAAGGGAGTCTTGTTGCTTTTCACACTGATTTACTCTACTCCTTATTTCCCTTTTCCTTTCATTCTTTGGATTCAGGAAGATTTAGGGTGGTTCTTTATTAGACGTCTCCTCTGCTGTCTTCTCCATCACACATCCAACCCCATCAATGGAAGGCATTGCAGGGTGGTTTTCCAGGTGTGGTCCAGCAATATCAGCATCACCTGGGAGCTTATTAGAAATTCAATTTTAACAGGCCTACTTGATCAGAGATTTAGAGGTTGGGGGACTCAGCGTTCTGTTTTAATAAATCTCCAAGTGATCCTGCGGTACCTAGTTTGAGAACTACTGGTCTACAAAACAGAGTCTGAGGAAAGGAGATAAGGAGTCAGTGGAAAGGCTGGTTGTGCTCCAGAGTTCTCTTTGCTATTTTGTTTCCACATCTGTTTTTAAGATGTCGAAGGTAAAATTTAGAGGGTTTTTGTTGACATCCCAAACTATTCAAACATACTACTAAAAATACATTTTAATATAATCAACCTAAGATTTGGTTTGAATGTCAAAACTGATGATCTGGGATAAGAAAATGCCTAAGAAAAATGAGTCAAAGACTTCACTTAAAATAGAAATTCTATTGGCCCGAACTGTCCTTTGTGTGTGTAATGTTTATGTATGGGTACAGACAAATGCACACACATACAATACACACCCTGGGAAATCAAATTGGCAGGAAGTAGACTGGTGGTTGATTTGTTGTTGTTCAGCCAACTCTCAGTCAGGGAGACAATTAACAAGCAAGGTGAAATAAATAATCTCTACTAATCTCTCCTGATTCAACATTTGAAAGCCTATTAATAGTATTGAAGTTTTCATCTTATGATCAGATAGAGTAGGTCTCATTTTTTTTTCTTTTCCACCTTTCCAGGGGTCAGATTTTTCTGCTGCAAATATTTCTTTAAAGAAAACTTCACCCAAACGTATATATATAATTTTCCACTTGCAAAATCTTCACAGTAGGGAATAAATGGAATTTTTCTCCTACTACTTTTCTAATTGTGTTTAGTAATTGATATATTCCTTATGGGAAAAACTATTTTATAATGAGAAGATTAATCTAGTGGTTACCAGAAGATATTATTTAGTATGAACAAAAAATGTTGAAATTTTCTTCATTTATAACCTTATATTTTTATGGTCATTTCTGCTAAGATTTTATGAAGATCGGGATTTTTCTAGTTTATGCTCTCTTTAAATTTTTGTTTTAATAGAGATCTGCAGTATTACAATAATTTTAATAAGTAAAAAATAAACTTCTAGAATTAAAATAACCTAAGCTGGGATCCCTGGGTGGCGCAGCGGTTTAGCGCCTGCCTTTGGCCCAGGGTGCGATCCTGGAGACCCGGGATCGAATCCCTCGTCGGGCTCCTGGGGCATGGAGCCTGCTTCTCCCTCTGCCTGTGTCTCTGCCTCTCTCTCTCTCTCTCTCTCTCTCTGTGACTATCATAAATAAAATATATATATATATATATATATATATATATATATATATATAAAATATAAAATAACCTAAGCTTTTGACAAATTTTTCAAATGTCAAATTTGTTAAAATAATATATATATATATATAATATAAAATAACCTAAGCTTTTGACAAATTTGTGTATGTAGAAGTTAAGTCATAAAATTATTATGTTTCAAAGGTAATTAAAGGCTGAGTTTAGTTTCTCAAGAACTGACATGTCTAACTATCTAAATGTAATGTGTTTTTTAAGGTTCATTGGCATGCTTGTCTTTCTAATTATTTTTTTAGTGGTTTTTTTTGGTTATGTATAGTTTTTATCTTATTTCATTGATTTATTAATGAAAACTGGAATAGATTTAAGAAAGCATTTATTTTCTCTGTAATATCTCACTTATCTATTTCCAGAAACTCAAACATTGCAAGCATTTACAAAGATGGCCACTCATTTATGAATGAATTTTAGACTATCCTGACAGTCTTAGGATATGAAATAATGTCTCCACTCATTCTAAAAGTCACTTTTCACTAATAGATTCTTTAATTTTTCAGTAGTTATCCTTTAAATCCCTGGACTGGGATTAATAAATTCTTAGTTTTTGTTAATTTTTTTAAGGATTTAATTTATTTATTCATGAGAGACACACACACACAGAGAGAGAGAGGCAGAGACACAGACAGAGGGAGAAGCAGGCTCCATGCTGGAAGCCTCATGTGGGACTTGATCCCGGGACTCCAGGATCATACCCTGGGCTGAAAGGCAGGTGATAAACCACTGAGCCACCCAGGGATCCCCTAGAAATTCTTAGTTTTTATCTGAATTCTGTGTGAAAATGAAGTCATACAATAGATTCACATTAAGTAGGACTCACATATTTTATGATCTCAAAGTAGTGAAGAGTTTGCACCAAAATTCTTGTTGATGCTCGTTAGAGCAGTCCTAACTAACCATGGGAATAGAGTCAAGCTAACTGGTTATCTTGAGAATTGAATTGTATCAAAGCAAGCCCCATCCTCCAGGCTAAAGTGCAGGAGGCCTCGCAGCTTAGATGGAGTCAACTGGGCATTAATTAGTTTTGATCTTTTCTGGGCCAATGATCTCTAAAGTCACATTCAGTTATAAGATCTCATGTTGAATCAGCTATATTTTACTTGCCATTGATAATATCTATAAATATCCTAATACTATTAAAACACTATTTCTAAGGAACTTTTTGGTTCATATTATTTCTAACGATAGCTCATAATTTGGATTTTGTTCTGATGCTTGGCTTCATTTGTAATTAATGACACAAAAGGAGAATGCATTGTGCTACCAATTCTCTTACATGTTAGGAATAAGATTAACTATTACTAATGCAAAATTAAAATCACAGCTCCTGTTCACAATACCACTTTGAATAAAAAGCTAGGCTTGGGTATTATTTACACTTAATAGTAGTAGTTAGTGTTAGTTAAAAGCTCCTTCATCTCCCTATTTTATCTCTACCTTATAAGCCTCCAGACACACAATTTTAAATTAAAATTCTGAGCTTTCCTCATCTCTTGTCCTTCAATATCAACTGACAGGGTATTAATTTTTAGTGCTGTTTTTAATTCCCTACAGAACAATATTACTGCAAGATTTGTATTATAAACATTGTGTATATTATAGATATAATATTAACACATACATAGTATGTATATATATAAACCTCTCTCATCTAAGATCATTTACATTGAAAAATGAGTTTTAATTATGTACCAGTTCTCTTCCCAGCTTCTGCCTTTACCCTTACTTTTTTCTCAAAGACCAAACTTCATAAAAGTAAACTGAAGAAGCAATTCTTCAGTCACAGGATTTATCAGAGTAAATATACCTAAGCCTTACCTCACCTATTAGAAATTCTTATGGGATAGAGACCATGTCTGTTGTCTTCATAATTTTACCTCAAACGTCTCACACAGGGCATTACCTATAGCAGTAATTCATTATTAGTCACAGAATTTATTCTGTTTATTTCCTCTCATTTACTCTGTAACCTAGTGGTATGTTTCTTGCTCATAATGCCTTTAAAACTACTCTTGCAATGGTCATTTTTCTAATTACTACAGAAATTTTTAAGGCTCTAATTTATTTGAACTTATTTTAGTAGTTTGGAATTGTTCTGAGGATGCCTGTCTTGAAATGTCCACTTCTTTGATTCATATAATGATACATTGATTTTCCTTTCCCAATTTTTCAGTAATCCTCTATCTCCTTTCCCATTCTCTGAACCTGCAAACCACTGACATTCTACAGAGATCCACTTCCAATCTCTTCTTGTTTAATCTCACCAAAAGTATGCCAAAGATTCAACCCTCATCTACATGTTGATGAATCTCAATCTTCAACCTAATATGATTTTCCAAAACTGTATATCCAAATCCCCACTATATATCTCCAACCAGATAAAGCAAAGTTGTTTAAATTCAATACGGATAAAACCAGATTTTTTATCTGCTAATCACCTCTTTCTCTACTTTAAATCTGTTTTAATTTTATAGTGCCCAGATCAGTAAATGGCCCAGTTTTTCACCCAGCTTTCAATAGTATAAAATCAGAAACTATCTTTCAACCCTCCTTTTTGCTCATATAATTAGTTACCAAATCCTATTGATTCTTTTTATCTCCTCCACAACTTCAAGGACTATCATTCTTAATTCTCACTGAGTTCATAAAAAGTCTCCTAAATAATCTCATACCTCTATTTTTTTTAACAATCCCATACTTTTAGTCCTAGTCCTTACTCCCCTGAACTGCTAAAGTAAATATGTCTAAAAATATATGATGCCATCCCCAGTTTAAAATCATTTTGCTGTTTCCCATTATGTGTACTAAAATGGACAAACCACTTAACACAGTCCTCAAACTCCCACCTAATTAATGATATTCCCCCATCAGTCTCAGTTCACCACTAATTTCTTCTTTGCCATAGTACCAAGTATGGGAACTATTCCACGTTACACGAAGTACACTAGGAAAATCTCCTCTCAAGTGGTTGTATGTGCTTCCTTCTTCAATTTAGTCAACTCCCAGTCAAAAACTGAACCATCACCTCCTCCAAAAAGCTTCCTGTAAGGTTGTCCTGCCTCCAAAATGCAGTTTTGGGAAACTCTTTAAATATTTTGGTATCATCTCTTGTAGTTCTACTATAGAAATTATTACACTGTTTCATAACGGTCTCTCTTTTTTCCTCTACCCTTTCCAGTACCCAGTTATGTTGAAACCACTTGAAGGTAAGAATGACTTACCATTTGTGAAGCACAGCTCTTGACATAATACAATTCCTTTATTAATAAGTGAATGAAACCAGAACCTGAGTCCCATCAAGATTTCCCTTCCAGGAGGTATAGTCCAATCTTTCAATATTTACAGAGTACATTCATGTCTGTGGTTCCTATCATTTAATGTTCATTATTCTTTTTTCCATATGTGTATTTGCTTTCTCTGGATGCAAAGTAATTTAAAAGAATTTAGAAAACTTTTCTAGACTGGTCATGTTCTATTTTTTTGTATGCTGTGGTCATTCATTAAATGACCTCTTTTTCTCTGAAAATGTTCATACTCCTGCCCTTAACTTTACCTATAAGTCATATGTAAGCTAATAAACTGTGTTTCATGAAATTAATTGTTTTGAGAAAGCTGGAGAAAACTGTCACAATGCTTTAATTTAGTTTCTACTTGGTGTTTTTGGCTGTAATAGAAAAGTTAACAAACTCAAATTTCAATATTTCACTATCATGTGGTGAACACATTTCTGAAATTTAATACAAGGTTAGAAATACAAAGGAATCAGATGTTGAGCCTAGATTTAGAAAAGGGAATCTATGGCTTTCTAAAATCATAACTCATGGAATCTGAGGTTTCTCTTGTCTCTCCTTTTTTATATGGTTTCAACAAAACTACTATTTTGGTATACAACATAACATTGTAAACTACTTAATATATAGAACAATACAAAATACAAAATTGTAGTAATTTTTGTGTAACATAAGTAATTGAGAGGTATTTTTAAAATTTTCAAGTTATCTTGAAACTTACCATCACTTTATCATCATATTTTTAATGTATCTCTTACCTTTGGGAATGATTCATAAATTATAATATTAAATCATTTCACTAATACTCTTAGCAATTTTTAAATTTTAGACTGGCTGATTGAGATAATTCTCAGGAATGGATTTATATTTACATTTATGCACATACCCCACATGTATTTCTCTTTTAGACAGTACAATAAAGTAGGAGCAGGCATTTCTGGCATGGAGCATATTGAGCCAAAGGTTAAAATGACACATATTTTTAATTATAAGTTATTCCTCATCTAATTTACTATGGTCTAAAACAATTGGGAATCAGATATAATGAAATTAGTGATTGCTGTTGCTGAAAAAAAGATGTAAACATTCTTTTTCTGTTGTTATACACAATTCTGTTACAAGCACTTTCAATTTGTGTTTATTCTTAGGCAATGTGTGTCACATTAGATCTGCTCTTCCATGCAGATTGCATACTATCTTTACATTATCTTCGTAAAGTTTGTCACTCATTATTTCACTTAATGCTCACTCTCTGAGAATACTAAAGACCATGATGAATACTGCCATTAAGGTGATGTCTATGGACCAATAATAAGACTACTTTAAGAAAGTTTTTATCTAGGTGGTATTTAAAAGGTAGAAACCAAAAGAAAATAAGCTTTTTTTTAAAAAAAAAAATCTAAGTTACTTTGTTCATTGAAGTGTTTAATTGTGGTTGTTATATCAACTTATGTTAAACCTTTCCCTATGTGTTTGCTAGATTCCAAGAGACGTTATTTATTCTTTGGCAAAATCTTTACATCTCTAGAATTATTTTGAAAACATTGTTCCTTTTTAATGTTTTCCCTACCTTCTATTTTAAAGTCCTATATGCATTTACTCCTCCTTGAAATTAAATCTACCAGTTTCTAAGCCATATGCTTTGTATAATTCATTTTAGTGGGTGCTAAAAATTGTAAATGTTAACTACAGTAGAAAAAGAAAATTTAACATGAGCTAGCAAATGTCCTCGAACATCAGCAGTAGAAAGAATCCCAACTAAAAATTCCTACCAAAGATGATTTGATCATAAACCTCTCAAGCAGAAAATTGGCAATCACTGTAGAAACAATTCTTCAGAAAGGTATTCAACTTTCAAATAACCCTGAAACAAAGCAACCAAATGATATTTGCTTTCCAAAGAGGAAACCACATTAGTCCTTCCACATCAGGGTCCTCTAGAAAGCAAGCCTGGAGCAAAACTGAAGACTCTGAAGAAAAGAGTCACTGGAAAAGATGAGCCCTCTGTGATCCCCAAGAGGTGAAAATATGTGTTTTTTCTCTCCTGAACATGAAAGGAACAATTGTTACAAAGTTTTTGAGATATGATAGGTTTGAATAGTATGCATTATACAAAGACCATTAAAATGGACAGCTCATTAACCTTTTGGTGAAATGAAATATGTCCATAGCCTTTTATACAATTCAATACAATCAGTCCTAGTCTTCAATCATTTAGAACACAAATAAAGATGAATATGATGAATACTTGTTGATTTCTTTCAGTTTTCTTTTAAAGAATATCTTTAAAACTTAAGATATTGAGTGGGTGTGGTATGTCCTTGTGGCTCTGCCCCTTAGATATTTTGTATATATAAACACAGACACACACACACACACCTACATTACATATGTGTGTATATCTATTTTTAACTCCATTTTAACACAATTTCTAGATGATTACATTTTGAATATATGTATGTCTATATTTATTTTCAATGACTAATAATTTCCAGAATAAATTTGTATTTACATTCAGGCAAGGCATTAGGAATTATAGAAAGTCTATTCTAATATTTTATTTAAAATATCATGATAAGGGGATCCCTGGGTGGCGCAGCGGTTTGGTGCCAGCCTTTGGCCCAGGGCGCGATCCTGGAGAGCCGGGATCGAGTCCCACGTCGGGCTCCCGGTGCATGGAGCCTGCTTCTCCCTCTGCCTGTGTCTCTGCCTCTCTCTCTCTGTGTGTGACTATCATAAATAAATAAAGAAAAGAATAAATAAAATATCATGATAAAAAAATAAAATAAAATATCATGATAAAACTTCACAAATCACAAAAATGTCCATGTTAGAATTGAGAAATTAAACATGACCTAACATTTGAATCTGCTAGTATATATATGATCCAGAGTAAACAGAAAAGAAAACATATTTTATTGTACTCATTCAAGTCCTATTTTCTTGCATTTAGGTTATACTCATCATAAGATGCTTACTTATGAGCTTGTCATCCTAACATATTATTAGCATCAAAAGGAGGCTTCCAAGCTACAAAGTTTTAAATGCAATCAAACATAGGAAATGATACCAAAGCAAAATACAGCCAGAATGGCTGCAATGTATGAAAGAATTCAATACTATAGTGGGTGTAGAGGGACAAAAGATTCTGTTCTCCTTCACAACTGTAGAGTTCAGAAAGGAATCAGGCAAGTGATGTGAGTAGAAGGAGCTCTCTATCTGGGTTAGAGCCCTAGGTCTTCCAGTACCCTCTGAAGGTGATTCTATTATTTAGTTCATTCTTTTTCAAACTGAAGGGGTGAAACCAGACTACATTTATTTCATCTCTAAAGATCTATAACGTAATGATTATAAGCTGGATTCCTCAGGAAACATTTCAGATATAGTTACCATTTGTTTGAAGAGACAATGGCATGTGGAAGAGGTTCTAAAATAACTTCATTAAAGATGGATAAAATAGAAATAAGCACTAGTGATCCAAGTGGGTTAGCTCCAATTATTGAAAACTTTTAGGTCTGTATAATAATTTATTTTTAAAAACAGTGAGGAAATTAGAGAGTCACTGCATTTCAACCAAAACTTAAGAGATATTACTAATTTAAGAGTAGAAGTATATATTATTGATACTAACCCACATACTTAATGTAAAATAATACTTTATGTTCCTAAAAAATAGGTTATTGAATCTAATTACATACTCTAGCAATCCCAATTCACTCATAAATTCAAACAAAATAATATTAGACTGAAAATGCTAACTCAGAATACATCTGTAGCAATAGAATGTGTAAGGCGACAATAAATTCCCTAGAAAGCTAAGTGGGTTATAAAAGAACAGTTTCATTGATTGATTAATCCAAACTTAGGTATGTTAGGTATGCAATTTTCATGATACAACAGTAGTGTGCAATTTAGGAACAGAAGTGGCTGACAGTTTGAAATGTGTTTCTTATCGAAAACTGTACTGAACAGATGTTTGATCAACAATAAATCTTATCATTTATATTATACTTCTATTTTGTTTTGTTCATGTTTTATCTGAGGCAGAAGTAAAAGCAGATTGGTGTGGTGTTAAGATACTTGGGTTCAGCTCTTAGCTCTACCTCTAAATGACTTGGTGGTCCAAAGCAATTCAGTAGGTTGAATTAGAGGTTTTAACTAATCTGCAATTTGTAGTATAGGGATAGAAAAGAAGAAATATTTGAAAAAGAGTTAAATACCAGGGAAATTCTGAGGGAGGCTGACCCACCTATTTTGGCACATCAAAATTTTGCAAAGCGAGAGGAGAGTATGAGAAGAGAAATAAATGTAAAAGAGAATTGAAAAAGGACATAGATTGGAGATGTGAGGACAGTGTTCCTGACTTTAGAGTGCTGATAATTAAAGCTTCATAGCAATTTTCATTAAAAAATTGTAGATCTTGGGGTGCCTCGGTGGCTCAGTCATTTAAGCATCACTCTGTTTTTTTTATAAATAAATTTTTTTATTGGTGTTCAATTTGCCAACATATAGAATAACACCCAGTGCTCATCCCATCAAGTGCCCCCCTCAGTGCCCATCACCCAGGCACCCCCACCCCCCGACCACCTCCCTTTCTACCACCCCTACTTCATTTCCCAGAATTAGGAGTCTCTCATGTTCTGTCTCACTTTCTGATATTTCCCTCTCATTTTTTCTCCTTCCCCTTTATTCCCTTTCACTATTTTTCATATTCCCCAAATGAATGAGACCATATAATGCTTGTCCTTCTCTGACTGACTTATTTCACTCAGCATAATATTCTCCAGTACCATCCACGTCGAAGCAAATAGTGGGTGTTCATCCTTTCTAATGGCTGAGTAATATTCCATTGTACACACAGACCACATCTTCTTTATCCATCATCTTTCAATGGACACCAAGGCTCGTTCCACAGTTGGCTGTTGTGGCTATAAACATTGGGGTGCAGGTGTCCTGCCGTTTCACTGCTCTTTATCTTTGGGGTAAGTCCCCAGCAGTGCAATTGCTGGGTCATAGGGCGGATCTATTTTTAACTCTTTGAGGAACTTCCACAGAGCTTTCCAGAGTGGCTGCACCAGTTCACATTCCCACCAATAGTGCAAGAGGGTTCCCCTTTCTCCACATCCTCTCCAACATTTGTTATTTCCTGCCTTGTTAATTTTCCCCATTCTCACTGGTGTGAGGTGGTATCTCATTGTGGTTTTGATGTGTATTTCTCTGATGGCCAGTGATGTGGAGCATTTTCTCATGTGCTTGTTGGCCATGTCTATGTCTTCCTTTGTGAGATTTCTGTTCCTGTCTTTTGTCCATTTCATGATTGGATTGCTTCTTTCTTTGCTGTTGAGTTTCATAAGTTCTTTATAGATCTTGGATACTAGCCCTTATCTGATACGTCATTTGCAAATATCTTCTCCCATTCTGTAGGTTGTCTTTTAGTTTTGTTGACTGTTTCTTTTGCTGTGCAAAAGCTTCTTATCTTGATGAAGTCCCAATAGTTCATTTTTGCTTTTGTTTCTCTTGCCTTCATGGATGTATCTTGCAAGAAGTTACTGTGGCCGAGTTCAAAAAGGGTGTTGCCTGTGTTCTCCTCTAGGATTTTGATGGAATCTTGTCTCACATTTAGATCTTTCATCCATTTTGAGTTTATCTTTGTGTATGGTGCAGGAGAGTGGTCTAGTTTCATTCTTCTGCATGTGGATGTCCAGTTTTCCCAGCACCATTTATTGAAGAGACTGTCTTTTTTCCAGTGGACCAGTCTTTCCTCCTTTGTCGAATATTAGCTGACCATAAAGTGAGGGTCCACTTCTGGAGTCTCTATTCTGTTCCATTGATCTATGTGTCTGTTTTTGTGCCAGTACCACACTGTATTGATGACCACAGCTTTGTAGTACAACCTGAAATCTGGCATTGTGATGCCCCCAGCTATGGTTTTCTTTTTTAAAATTCCCCTGGCTATTCGGGGTCTTTTCTGATTCCACACAAATCAAGATTGCTAGAACTCATACAGCAATTTGGCAGTGTGGCAGGATACAAAATCAATGCCCAGATATCAGTGGCATTTCTATACACTAACAATGAGACTGAAGAAAGAGAAATTAAGGAGTCAATCCCATTTACAATTGCACCCAAAAGCATAAGATACCTAGGAATAAACCTAACCAAAGAGGTAAAAGATCTATACCCTAAAAACTATAGAACACTTCTGAAAGAAATTGAGGAAGACACAAAGAGATGGAAAAATATTCCATGCTCATGGATTGGAAGAATTAATATTGTGAAAATGTCAATGCTACCCAGGGCAATTTACACGTTTAATGCAATCCCTATCAAAATACCATGGACTTTCTTCAGAGAGTTGGAACAAATTATTTTAAGCATCACTCTTGATTTCTCTTCAGATCAAGATCTCACGGTTGTGAGATGGAGCCCCACATCAGGCTCCACACTTAGTGCGGAGTCTGCTTGAGATTCTTTCCTTCTCCATCTGCCACTCCCCCCAATTATACATGTGATCTCTCTTTCTCTGTCTCATAAATAAATAAATAAATAAATAAATAAATCTTTTTTAAAAATTGCAGATCTAAATTTTCCCTCTTAAAATTAGGGGGCAAATGTCATAGGATATATTTTAATATACAAGGGTCAATTGATAATTCATATTACTTTAAGAGGCAAGACTTGACAAACATTTCTACCTTTTATTTCAGTGATTTTTGTGCACAAGTGAAGAAGTTATATATTCTTTTAAGAATGTTACCAAACGTTTAATAATCATAATGGGGATATAATTCTGACAGATTCATTCTAGGTTTCGGAACATTTGAATTACCCTTCTTTTATGGTAGCCCTATACTTTTGTCTTCTATTTAAGAGAGCAAATTGCAACTGTCTACTATACAGGTCTTGGAAAAGCTGAAGTGATATCTGGAGAAAAAAATTGTGTATGTACTTCAGGCTATTCAAATATATCTTTGGATCAAAAGATACTATATGAAGTATGACTTGTTCTAAACATTTTAATACAACATAAAACTACTTTGAATGAATTCAATTTTGAAATCTACTATGTGAAACAAGGTCATGCTGAGTAATAAACAACTGCCCAATTTCAGAGAGTTTGAACTACATGGATTTTATTTCTTGTTCATGCTTTATGTCCATTATGAGTCTCACAGGTCCTGCTCTAATTTTTTTTTTAAAGATTTATTTATTTATTCATGAGAGACAGAGAGAGAGGCAGAGACACAGGCAGAGGGAGAAGCAGGCTCCATGCAGGGAGCACAATGTGGGACTCGATCCCGGGTCTCCAAGATCACACCCTGGGCCCAAGTGGGGCTAAACCACTGAGCCACCCAGGCTGCCCAGTCCTGCTCTAAATTATTCTCAGCCTGGAACACAGGCTAAGGAACACCTACCATTTTGAACAACATTATTTTACAATGACAGAAGGAAAAGAGTGCTGTGGAAA
The DNA here is from genome assembly GCF_905146905.1 of Nyctereutes procyonoides. NCBI lineage: Eukaryota > Metazoa > Chordata > Mammalia > Carnivora > Canidae > Nyctereutes > Nyctereutes procyonoides. The sequence continues at coordinate 26,288,577 of NW_026575146.1, forward strand.
ACCTGCCTGAACAATACTTACACTTAACAACCACTAACTGAACTGTTCAGGCAATCACAGTGAGCAAAGGAGTGCACCTGTGCCTAGAAGAATGAGAATTGGAAATATCCAAGAAGTAGAATATATAGCCACTGCATTTATAAATACCTTAAGACAAATATTAAAAACGTATGTAGCACACGGTTTTTTTACCACACTTATTATTCACATATTACTAAGATTATCTTTATAAAAGTCAGTCTTTTATATAAGACACACATGAAGATTTATTTCATATTATTATATCAAAGCAAGTTTCATTTTTGTCATTTTTTACCATAAGGTTTACTTCCTATCTGATATGCTTTGATGTATAATTGACAGTATTTTCCTCCCTGTCATGGTTGCCAGGAAACTAAGGTAAATTTGAAACTCAATCAATAGCATTCTGTTGAACTTTAGAATTGTAAGGTTTTTTTTGTGTTTTGTTTGGTTTTCCTTAGTATAGATTTTCTATTTGCTGTTTTTTTTTAATTGAAGTTAGGTTTGCCAACATATAGTATAACACCCAGTGCTCATCACATCAAGTGCCCTCCTCAGTGCCCATCACTGAACTACCCCAACCTCCCACCCACCTCCCCTGCCCAACTCTTTGTTCGTTTCTCAGAGTTAAAAGTCTCTCATGGTTTGTCTCCCTCTCTAATTTTTTCCATTTGTATTTGTAATTTAATATTTACTATTTGTATCATTTGTTGTCTAAAACTGGTATTTTCTGTAGAGTAAATAAAAGATGCATAAAAGCAAATCAATTGGAATGAAAATTTATAAGAATTCATCTAAATAATTTAAATGAATGAAGAAATCAAACCTAAATTCAGCAACTGTAAGAAAACAATGATAACCAGACTATACACTACCTGCCAAAATGTATAGAAAAAAAAAGTATATGCAGAAGAACATTTTATGGCATTAAAAGTACATGTTAGAAATTTCCTTAAGAAATTAAAAATAAATAAAATTTTAAAAGATAATGATAAAATAAAAATATGAAATATATGAGATACTTAAAGCAAAAAATGCTGGTTATTTGTAAAGAAAAATAAATACTGACAAGTCTTATCAAGAACAGTTGATGGATGAGGAAGCATGGAGAATATTAACTATGAGAATAGGCAACAGGTACTAGAGGAAATTATATACTTAGGAGAGGATATTACAGACGAATTTTAGGCTGAACACTTAAGAGAATAGATAAAGTGGATCTATGTTAGAAAAATAAGTCATTGTGATTTGACCCTGCAGTGAACCCTAATTTCTTTTTTTTTTTGAACTTTTGCAAATATTTCCCCCCTTCTATGGGTTACTATTTTACTCTGTCAATTGTTTCCCTTGCTATGCAGAAAATGTTTAATTTGATGTAGTCCTATTTGTCTAATTTTGCTTTTGTTGCCTGTGCTTTTGGCGTCATGCCAAAACCAATGCCATGAAGCTTTTCTCTTATGTTTCCAAATTTCATAGTTTCAAGTTTTACATTTAAGTCTTTAATTCATTTTGGGTTGGTTTTTGTTGTATGATGTAAGATAAAGGTCCAATTTCATTCTTTTGCGTGTGGCTATCCAGATTTCCCAACACCGTCTATTAGAGACTATCCTTTCATATGTGTATTCTTGTCACTCCTGTTAAAGATCAGTTGGCAGTATATGCATTTCCATAACCTGTAGATGACATACTAAGATAGTCCATTCATACATACACCTTAAATGGAGTGTTTTAGAGCATATTTCTCAAGGAAACAAACCAAAACGTCTAACACATTTTGCTGCTTTGTGATGCACCATTTGCATCATAGACAAAGTCAATTTTCTAATAGAAAGCAGTAAAATATCTTCATTTTACAACATTAATATATTTTGACAGATTTCTGACATATGGGACTACAGTATTTTGAGGAATAATCTTTTCTTGATAATTTGTGTAAAAGCACCACAGAGGCTAGTAGTGGCCCTGTTGGCAGACATACCTCAATATATTTATTTCTTCAAATGGAGTGAAATGTTGACTTGACATATTTGATGGAGGCTCTTTAAAGTCAGATCTGACAGTGATATTAATATTATCTAGTTAGTTTTTTTAATGTGATACATGAGTATGCTCAAAGTACGTAAAGATATATAAACATATTATATATAATACCTATATAAAAGCATTTTCTTAAGTTAGTAATATATTACATTAAGATGATGTTTTTTTATAATAAATCCAGGTTGAAGCTAGTTGCCTCCTGGATATATTACATAATCATATCAGCTCATTTTTCACTTTAAGTCCTTGCATCACATAATAGCAAATTTGTGTGATTTTCCTGAGATAGTTACGTAGGGCTTCAAATTTATGCAAAAACAACTTTCACATTAAATGGTCAGCACAAATGCATATATTTTATATTTCCTCAATCAGTCTATCTCCATAGAGTTCATAATTGATGTTCAGAAGCCAGATTTAATTAAGAGGATGCCAACAAAATAATGTTGGATCTGAGTGATTTGGGAATAGGATTGTTTTCTATGTTCATTTCAAGTTTGTAATTAAGCAGAATAGCTTTGGATGGAAAGATGATTTAGCATCCTTAACCAAACATCCACATTTTTAAACAAACTTGTAATTTGCATATTCTAGGTGATTTGCATTTGCTGAGACTCTGCTTTGAGTTCTATACTAGGCTATTTAAATTCAGGTAAGTGGGCAGGAAAATAGCATAATGCATCAACATTTGTGAACAAATGGGGGGGGGCACAACTGATACTTTCAAAAGTGCCCATGAACTTTTATAGTGGTCTAGCAATGGTCACACCAGCTGCTTCAGTGATAATTTGTATGCTCAAAAAGAAAAGCTATAATGTCAGTGATGAGGAGGTAATAAGTGAAGAGAGAGAGAACCAAAAGAAATAATTATATTTTTAGACCTGAAAACTTTTTTGACTAGAATATAAATTAACAAGTCTTCTGGAACATGTAGAACTTATTACGATATGTGATCAAACTTTGTTTATACATACTTACCATTAAGAAACAATATGTAGTGGAGTTTTTCTGGGTTTAAGGAAATATGATCCTAATATAGAATCAACAAACAGAGCATGAAATCACACTTTAGAACATGATCAAAGAACTACATACAAAATCAATCAGGTGTTAAATAGTGCAATTATTACAGACCAAAAATAAAGCCATAAGCAGAAAATTTTAATATAAATTTTAAGTCCCTATATTCATTAAAATACTTTTAAAAACAATGTTTCCTTAAGTTAATCTTTAAAATCTTTTTAGATGTGGCTAATAACTTTCCTGTCTTTAGAAGATTGAATACTTTCATTATTAAAAATATGTTCAGCAATAATCTAATCAACATGACGCTGTCTTTGCTAAATTATTTTTATTACAGGTCTCAAATGAGACATTAAGTTGGCAGGGTTTTTTTTGTTCTTTTCTCTCCATCAACCCCACTCCACATCAACAACTCCCCCTTCTGGATAGCTTTTCCTCATTTTTGCTTAAGTCTTGCCCTTGCTAAAGCTAGTTTCATGTACATTGCTAATAAACTAAAAGTATACCTTAAAGTACCAATGTACCTTTCTTTCAGCCCTTTCAAAATAAAAGATTCATCTTAAAAAGACTTAAATAAAGGTAATTTGGGTGTAATTGGTCACGTTGTCCCTTAGTTTTCATTTAAAATTAAAAGTATATTCCGAATGTATTGTGGAAATCAAGCTAAAAATCATCTTTAGTCACAATAAGTTGTTTTGAGATAAAACTGATAAAATGTCTTGATTAACATCTATAATGACATTCAAATTGAAAATTCTATGGCAGAAATCAAACATTCAACTGAATGTATCCCTTGAGAATATATTCTTAGGAGAGAAAAATAGTTTTTTCATGTGTTCATCATGCATTTACTAGCTTATTATCTAGTGGAAGAGACAGAAGTTAATTATTATCCAATTAAATATAAAATTACAATCTGAAATAATAGTGATAAAATTAAACTTGTCTCTTGAACAGATAGATTCTATCAGATACTTTGTGCCTTCATACTAAATTGTTCTTTTTAAAATCTCCACCATTTTAGATATGCTTATAAACTGAATTTATCTTATGAGCAATATGTTGCTTTTCTTTAACAATCATAGAAGAAATATTTTCATAAATATATGTAGTAGATTCTTTTTTAAAAAATATTTTATTTATTTGAGAGAAAGAGAGCACGCACAAATAGAGGGAGAGGGAGAAAAAGAAGCAGACTCCTTGCTGAGCAGGGAGTCCAATGCTGGGCTTGATCCCAGCCAGGACCATGGGCTCATGATCTAACCTGAAGGCAAATGCTTAACCACTGAGAGCTACCCAGCTGCCCCACTATGTGTTATATTCTTTAGGGTTAGAATGGGTTTAACTTTTTATGCAAACATTTAAAATATTAATATGATTAATGTTATCAATGTATTTCAAGATAGTTATGTTTACTAAAATTGTGGATTTTATTATGTTTACTTTTTGACAAATTAATTCATACCATTTTGAATTATTTTTTCTGAATGTGAGACATCCTAAGGAAATTCCTAATAAATATATACACACATATATAAAGAGTACAGAATTTAACTTGTGGAAGTTTTTTTTTTATTTAATTTTGTAAGAGAACAAAATTGAAGTTATGGAAGTTTCATTTTATACCTTCAATGTTAAATTTGGATTTTCAAGTCAATGTGATAACTACAAATAGTTCATTTAAGATAGCAATGCTATATTCAACACGTGTTAACCCTCAGAGAGTGTAAACATTATTCATTTACATATCATAACCATAATTTTCTCTAGAATTATTGAAATATTGGATTAAGGATTTATTAGAAAAATGATAAATGAAATCATTAATAATATTTTAAATATGTTTTTTTTTAATTTTATTTATTTATTCATGAGAGAGAGAGAGAGAGGCAGAGACACAGGCAGAGGGAGAAGCAGGCTCCATGCAGAGAACCTGACGTGGGACTCGATCCCAGGTCTCCAGGGATCACACCCTGGGCTGAAGACGGCACTAAACTGCTGAGCCACCCGGGGCTGCCCTCATTAATAATATTTTAAATATTGTACTAGTTATTTACCTATAAATAAATAATTCATATGTTATTTTCATTCTTTTTCATAGCAACCTTTCAGTTATTTCTATTTCCTCTCCTTCCCATATCTATCCCTGGCTAAGACTTGGAATCTTTTCAGACAGATGAACAGTCATAATGACCCCAAATGCATTTATAGAAGCAAATGAATGTGTTTATTGGGGGAAAAATAGATTTGTAAATTTAACCAGAATTACAGCTGTGAATATAATTGTGAGCTAGAAAAGCTTTCTTTTTATTTAGCAGTAGCTCACAATACTTTTTTTTCTTTTAATTAAGAATTTTTGTTCTCAGCAAATGCTATTGAATAAATAAATCCTGTTTGAACAAAAGAGATTGGTAACTTCAGGTATAATTGTCATCTATCTTCTTCTGCCTATTTTCTACTTTTTCCTTCATCCCACCATTAATATCTCTCCTCTTATACAGAAATGTAATTTAACTTGAATACTTCTTTAGTAACTCAAAATATATGTAAATTTAACATATCAATAAATTAACTTTGAAAGAGAGGTTACTAGAGGTGCAAGTTTCAACTATGGAAGTAATATGGATTTTAGAATAAATTCCATGGCAGTGTCAGTAAAAATTAAAAAATGAAATGAGACTGCCATATGTGAAATAACACCTATATTCTGACCTAAGGAATTAAACATTTATATCATAAACCCTGGTAGTTTCTCTGACCACTGGAATCATATATACAGCTCCTTGCTTTCCCTGTCTCTAAATTTGAATGGGCATCATAAAATTAATATATCCAAAACAGAACTAACTCTATACCCAAATTTCTTAAAAAACAAAAAACCCTGTTTCTTCCACATAGCTTATATCTCAATAAATGGCATTTTGTTCTTCCAAGTCCACAGGTTCTTTCTCTCACATTTTGCATCTAATTTACCAAAAAATTCTATTAATGCTGTCTTCAAAATATATCCCAGACCTGTTGTTTCTCTCTGTCACATCACGAATACCCCGTTCCACACTATCCTCTCTCTGTTCTTCTGTAATTATCTTCCTAACCAAACTTCCTGATTGGCTCCTAGCTACCATCGCAACTTGAAAGACTGGCTCCTTGAAAGACAGATGATGTAATTCCTCTTCACAAACTCACCAGTGGGCTTCACTTCATTCAGTGTGAGGGAACACCTTATTATGGCTAAAATAGGTTCCACATAGTCATTCACTCATTGCTTTCATGCTCTCTTCACCTACTCCATTCCTACCACACTGACTGAATTGTTATATCTCAACAAGCATCTTAACTCTTCAGCATCTTTACAGTAGCCCTTGTCTCTGCTTGAAGCTTCTTCATTCATGAAACTGTATGACTTGCTCCTCTACTTCCTTTAAGTCTGCTCAAATTTCAATCCCTCAATAGAACTTTTCTCACTTTATTTAGCACTCCACACATATTTCCTCTTGCATCCATTTCTTAATTTTTTTCTATCTTCCTCCCCCCAATATGAAAATTTCATGAAGAAAGGATTTTTTTTTAGTTTACATTTGTTTATTGTTGTAACATCTTGTCTTGAACATCAAACACCAGACCAAAATATGAGCCATTTATCTCAGGGTAGAAAGGATTTTTTTTTCAATTTTTTTTTTTGAAAAAATACACATCCTGCTCCTAGAAAATTCCTAGAACAGAGTAGGAGCTAAATAAATATATGCTGAGTAAATGAATACATTTATGCTTTAAATGGCATGAGAGTAGGGGTGGCCCGGTGGCTCAGTTGGTTAAGCCAGTGACTCTTGATTTCCACTAAGGTCGTAATCTCAGAGTCCTGAGATGGAGCCTGTAGGGCTCCATGCTAGGTGTGGATCCTGCTTAAGATTCTCTGGCTCTCTTTCCCTCTGTCCCTTTCCCCCCAGCCATTCACACACACTCTCTCTCTAAAAATAAATAGATTGATAGATAGATAAAGATAGATAGATGATAGATAAATAGATAGATAGATGATAGATATAGATTGATAGATGATAAATGGCATAAGGGTAGCTTTAAAGAAACTAATCCAAGAAGACTAACAGGTTTCATTAATCTACTTTGCCTTCCTCTTATTCTCATAGTAATTAACTTTGCTTTCATTGTTCCTCTGGGAAATCTAAAAGATTATTTTAGATGAAAAGATAGCCTGAAAATTTCATTTTATTTTCTTCTAAATTTAGAATTGAATCCTGAATAAATACTTATTTAAGATAGACTCGTGGGAAGTGATGTCAGCAAGATTGGCAGATAGTTTTGTTCTCAGCTTTAATTCCCCTTACAGAAAGACCAACTAGCAACTATGCATAGATAAGATGATTTTGTGAAATTCCAGAACCCAGAAGCAAGGCTGAAACATTTTCCTTGATGCCAAAAAAAAAAAAAAAATCACAAAAAATACAAAGCAAAACAAAACAGAAACAAGAAAAACTACATGTGAAGAATAAGAGAAGCAATTATACTTTAACTACATTACCCTTTCCCAAGACTGGCACAGTGTCACACCAGGAATGTCCCTTGGAGCCCACAGTTTCTCCAGTTGGAAAAAGAAAACCTAAGGTGGGCATCCAGCTTTCTTAGTGTTAAGGGATTCTTCCTTGGATACCTACTTAGGTCTCACTTCATGAACATCACTGGGAAAACAAATGGAACAAGATAATCAGAGATCAGCTAGGGGTACAGGAAATAGGTGGGGGTTCACAGCAACCAGCATAAAGATCATGGTGAACCACATTCCAGCTGATGGCAGTACCCAAGCAGAAGTACCAGCTAGCAGCTCTGACCATTTGCAAAGCAGAGCAAGTGGTCTCATTTGGCCAGGGAGCCCAGGGGCAGTTCTATGTAGTTTCAGTCTTCAAAGTACCCTAGTGCAGCAGAGCTCATTTTACATCTCCACTCACACAGGGAAGCAAGTCAACATCTCCACTCAAATGCTGAGCAGAGCCTCCTGACCTACTGACTAAGAAATCTGATTGGCAACTCTGGGACAGCCTCAAAGACTAGCCTACAGCCACACCCAAGCCACAAACCAAACCAACAGTCCACTGACTATGCTATGGTGAAGCATAGCCTTCAGCCCCATTTGACCAACTGGTTCAGCCAGAGACCCTGGGCAACAACAGAGCCCATCCTACTACTCTGCTTAGGCAGAGAGCCAAGCCAGCATCCATACCCAACTTTTGAGCTTAGCCTCCAGCCCTGCCTGACCAAGAAGCTTGAAGAGGAACTCTGCACAGTCTCGAACCCCAGCTAAGGTGCTGCCTAGTTGGATTTTTGCATATGACACCAATAACACAAGCAACAAAAGCAAAAATAAACAGTGGTACTACATCAAACAAAAATTTTCTGCATAACAGAAGAAACAGTCAACAAAATTAGAAGGCAACTTGCATTATGGGAAATATTATTTATAAACCATCTATGTGATAATGAGTTAATATAAAAAAATGTAAGGAACTAATACAACTCAGTGGGGGAAAAAACAGAACAAGTAAATGATCCGATTAAAAATGGGCAAAGAAATTGAACATGCATTTTTCCTAAGTAGACATACAAATGGCCAACAGGTACAGAAAAATGTGCTCAATATCACTAATCATCAGAAAAATATAAATCAAAACCATAATAAGATATCATCTCACATCTTTTAGAATGGCTATTATGAAAAGACAAGAGATAACAAGTGTTGGTAAGGATGTAGAGAAAAAGGAACTCTCATGCACTGCTGGTGGGAATGTAACTTGGTGTAGCCCCTGTGGAAAACAGTATGGAGGTTCCTCAAAAAAACTAAAAATGGAAATACCATGTGATTGAGCAATTCCACTTCTGGGCATATATAGGAAGAAAGTTTCATCGCAATCTTGAAGAGGTATTTGCATCTTCATGCTCATTACAGCATTATTCACAATACCCAAGATATGGAAACAAGTTGAGCAACCAACAATTGATATATGAACAAGGAATTGTGCACTTGCTCTCTCTCTCTCTCTCTGTCTCTCTCTCATTGTGTGTGTGTGTGTGTATATATATATATATATATATATATATATGATATTATCAACCATAAAAATAAAGGAAATTCTGCCATTTGAAACAATATGGATGAATCTTGAAGACATTATGGTAAGTTAAATAAGTCAGACAGAGAAAAACAAATACATCATACAAATAAGTATGATCTCACTTATATGTGAAGTCTAAAAATGTCAAACTCACAGAAACAGATATTTGTGATTGCCAGTATTGGGGCAGTGGGAAGAGAGGGGAGGTGGGCTGGAAAATGAGATGCTTGTCAAAGAATAAAAACTTTCAATTATAAGATGAATAAATTCTGGAGATGTAGTTCAGAGTACCGTGACTACAGTTAATGCTGTATTGTAGACCTAAAGGTGCTAAGAGAGTAGATCTGAAATGTTGTCATAGTGCACATAAGCATTTATGTGAGGTGATGAATGTGTTAACTAGCCTATTGGAAAGCATTTCACAATATATATGTATGTCAAATCGTTGTATATCTTAAACTTACACAATGTTATATTTCAAAAAAAAGCTGGAGAAAAAAGACATAATTGTTAGTACCTGAGAAAGACCAACTGATGAACTATTTATTAAAATCATTAATAAACCATTCAAAATAAAAAGAAGATATTGTGACTGCCTAACCCTTAGCTATTTTTATTAGTGTGAAACATTTTCCTATTCCTTAAACAATCCAAAACATAATAACATTTACTGAAAGCACAGAAAATATTCCACCAAATCACTGAAGTTCTGATATCAAAGCAGATTACACAGAGTATTACATAAAATCTTTCCTAATATTGATGAAGTCACTAATCAGTAAACCAAGGAAGTCCAGCAAAACTGAGCAAATTTTACTAAAGTTCTATGTTTATAGCTTCTTCACAGGTTAAGGTATCATAAATCAAGAAAAATAAAATTCACTTTCCAAACTTCACCTTTCATCATGTTTGTTTTTTTTTTAAGATTTTATATATTTATTCATGAGAGACACAGAGAGGCAGAATCATAGACAGAGGGAGAAGCAGGCTCTCTGCAGGGAGTCTGATGAGGAACTTGATCCCAGGACCCCCGGATCACAACCTGAGCCAAAGGCAGATGCTCAACCACTGAGCCATCCAGGTGTCCCTCATCATATTCTTTTATATTCTGGAACATACTGATACATTACGTTGGGGTAGTGATTTTTTAAAAGCTTTCATTGTTTAAATAAATCAATAACACTTTAAACGTGTTTTAGTTTATGCTTTTCATATAGTAAAATATTTTTAAAAACTTATGTCTTTAGTGATTTAAATAATATAAAGAACTCCTGACGTTAAAAAAAAAATATGAGGCCATCCACTTTAGGACGTAATTACTCTTTGGCCATAAACAAGCACACACACACACACACATACACACACACACGTAATCTAAATATGCAAAAACTCTTAAAACTTAACAATAATAAAATAAACAGCCCAAATAAAAAATCTACCAAATGCCTTAAAAGACCTTTCACCAAAGAAGACATGGAGATGGAAAATAACTGTATAAAAAAAATGTTCCAAATCATATGTCATCAAGGAAATGGAAATGAAAGTGACAATAAGATACTACTATACACTTATAGGAATGACCAATATCCAAAATACAGCCTTATATGGTAGTGAGAATATGGAGTAGCAGGAGCTTTCATTCACAGCTAGTGGTGATCCAGAATGGTGCACACATTTTGGAAGACAGTTTGGCAGCTTCTTAAAGGATTGAACATACTCTTATTATAAAGTTAAATTACTGTGTTCCTTGGCATTTACCCAAAAGAGCTGAAAAATCATGGCCACACGACAACCTACACATGGATGTTTATAGCGGTTTTATTTATAATTGCCAAAACTTGGAAGCAACCTAGGTGTCCTTCAGTAGGTGAATGGATAAATAAATTGTGGTACATTTACAACAGATTATTATTTAGCACTAAAAAGAAATAATCTATCAAGCCATGAAAAGACATGAACAGTAAATGCATATTGCGTCAAAAAAAAGTTGAAAAGGCTATGTATTATGTGATTCCAAATATATGTCATTCTGGAAAAGGCAAAGCTTTGGAGACAGTAAAAATATCAGTGATTTCCAGGGGTTACCATTTCGGTGAGATGAACAGGTGGTGCACGGGGATTTTTAGGGCAGTGAATCTGCATGATACCATCATGATGGATACATGTCACTAGACATTTGTCCAAACCCATAGAATGAATAGAACAAGAGGAAATCATAATATAAACTATAAACCTGGGATAATTAAGATGTGTAAGTGTAGGTTCATCGACTGCAATAAATGTACCACTCTGGTTGGGAAGACATTGATAATGAGGGAGACTATGCGTGGGCGGGGGATGGTGGTATTTGGGAACTCTCTGTACCTTCCCCTGGATTTTGCTCAGAACTTAAAACTACTCTTAAAAAATGGTCTTAAAACATACCCACAAACATAGGGTTTCACTGTTGTGTCACTATTGTACTAGTTCCATCTCAACCACTCATAGTAATTGTAACTTTTACCTAGAATAACAGATTTCTATTTCACAAAGAAAACAAAGACATGGATGATTGAGAACTGTCTACAATATAAGCATTTTCGTGAACCATCAAAGAACCAACACACACTAGTCTCATTCACCAGATTTACTTTCCCTATGTAACTTGTTATTTAAAATGTCTTTGAGAGCTTAAAGTTGCTGAAAGAAGAAATTGTTTTTTATTCCACAGCATTTAAAATATTAGGAAGTTAATATCCTTACCTCCTGGTAGTTTTAGGAAAATTCTATTGAAATAAGTACTTAATTACTTTTATAAACCAATCAGAATAAATCTCTTTTAATTTAAGAGATATTAGAATCCAATTTGTTAATGCTCTGCGGAGACAGGAAAATATTTCATCATCACAGGAGAGGTAAAGACCTCTCTGAATTGCAAATACAGGCACATAAACACGGAGATTGTTTAAAGTTTCAGTTTTACAATTTCAGCAACAGGTCAAGAATACAAACAGAAACACAAGTATTCATTTCAGACTTCAAGGAGCCTTTCTCCTTCTTCACCGATTTCAGTTTAAAACAAACAAAGAGACAAAATAATACAAAGGCCTAACAGACTATTTCTCTGTTATCTCTCATCTAACAGATAATATATCTCTAATATATCTCCATCTATAGAGCATCAAATACTCAGACTATAAAACCAAAATCCCAATCACTGCTGCCCCCAAGGGGATTAATTTATCACCCATGCATGAATCGGAAAACAAAACACATCACAACATAAAATCAGTAAAGAAAAATTTCTAAAGAAACTATTATAAAAGCTAAACCTCTATTGATTCTTGGTTTTGTCTCTGGAAATATATAAATGTACATGTAGATTTATCAGTTTAAGTTATTATAAGTAACTCTTCTATGGTTGACCTCTCTCTGTCAGATGAATCTTTGGGCATCTCAGTGGATAAACTCCAAAACTGTTGAAATAATTTTTTAAGGTAACTCTAATACAAATATAAATTGAACATGTGTCAACAATTTTATTTTTCCCATTAAGAAGGAACCAGTAGGATGTAAATACCAGTTCAAAGGAGAATTCAAAGACTATACACATGTACAGGTAATCAGAAATCCTGAAATAAATTTGCAGTAAAATGCAAAATTAACCTCTTAGTTAACTGCATCTTCACTGGGAAACATACATTTGCATCATTTCTGACAAAATTATTTGCACTGTCATCAGCCCTCTACAAGTGTTTTCCTTCTCTACAAAAATGCAAAAATATTCAGACACAATGAAATATTCAAATGCATATAATATCCGATAAACCTGGGAGTTGCCTGTAGATCTGGATAATACCTGGCGAAGTACACCGTTTATCTTCTGACTCTTTTCAAAATATTTTACACTTTGTTTTCCTGATATGAAGTCTTTCAAAAAAGAGTCTCTGGGTGTTAACTGGCTGGCATCTGGGAACTAGGTACACTAATAGGAATTTCTCCTATAGCAACTCAAGTTTTAGGCGCAGTGAACTAGAATTCTTCTCTTTACATGATTCATGTAGCCCTTAATAAACGACCATCTGTTTAATTCCCTGGGATTCTGAGATGAGTTCACCATCTTCACAGACCTCTGTAACTTATGATGTCAATCACCCCCACTTTGTGCACCAAAGTTTAATACTCACAGTCACCTCTGTCTGGATTCTGCTGTTTCCAATAAAAACGGGGGTCTAATGGCTGTAAGTGTCTTTTATTAGCATTTCCAGCCTTCAGTGAAAAGACATTACAGAATTTTACAAGGATATTGTTGGACTCTTCTCATATGAATTGTATATATAGATTTCTCTGTTCTTTTTTTTCCCTATTACATGTTTCAGATACAGGAGCTGATTCATGTAGGACATCTAATATCTGTTATCTCTGATCATGAACTGTTCTCCAATTAAGCTATTTTGGTGTTTCCTCTTCTGTGATTATTTATGTCCTTCTTTTAAATTTTTACTATAATTTTAATGATTTTCTATGTTAATTATTTGCTTATTATGATCCTTACAGGAATATATCCCTCCTAAAGATTTTATTTTATTGTTATTGTTATTGCCATGTTTTATTTAGTCATTACTCTCCTGTTTCATGATCTATGTATGGAATGTAGGTGCCAACTATGTGCAAATTCAATATTATATTATTTTGACTCTATTTAGATTTCTTTTTTTTAAGATTTTATTTATTTATTCATGAGAGAGGCAGAGACACAGGTAATTGGAGAAAAAGGCTCCAAGAAGGGAGCCTTATGTGGGACTCGATCCTGGGACTCCAGGATCACGCCCTAGGCTGAAGGGAGGTGCTCAACCACTGAGCCACCCAGGTGCCCCTCTATTTAGATTTCTTCCAAAATAATTAGTAAAAATTTAAACATTCAATCCCAGAATATTACTTCTACTTCTTTTTATTTTTTTTATTTAAGCAAGAGATATTACCTAAAACTTTTGTATTCAGATGTATATTTCCAGGACTTAGGAAAGTATCTGGAGCAGGGGTGACTGAGTGGCTCTGTTGGTTAAGTGTCTGTCTTTAGCTCAGGTCATGATCCCTGGGGCCTGGGGTCAAGGCAAGAGATGGGACCTATGCTCAGTGGGGAGTCTGCTTCTCCAGCTCTCCCTGCCCCCTTGCTGGTCTCTCTCTGGCTATCTCTCAAATAAATAAAATCTTAAAAAAAAAAAAAAAGAAAAAAAAAAAGAAAGCAAGAAAAAAGATACCCGGAACAGAAACAGAATTAGCTATCAATCTAAACAACGCCAATAATGTGAAACACTAGGATTGAATGAAATACAGGTTAAATTTATAATTATATTTTTCTAAAGAATTGAGTCCTTAAAAAATCAGAAATACTTACCATAAGAGTAGAGATATATCATGTTGAAAAAGACCTATTATTTGTATATTTGAATAAATTATAGTTTAAAAATGAAGGCTCTATCCATTTATGCTACCTGAGTCCAATCACAAAAAATTTTACATCGCCATTGGTTCTATATCCAAAGATATATTTGAACGCTTTTCAACACTTCTTACTTCTTTTTGTTCAATATTATTTGCACTAATGTAATTTTATGCAGAAAATCAAGATATTTTATAATCTTAGTCTGCAATTCCATTACCGTTATTATTAGAGAACCAAAACTACTTCATCACTAATGCAATTAGAAATCCTACATGTTGGTTGTGACACAGCAACACTGGCTGTCAGCAGCTTACATCTGAAGTCAAGGTTATAACGGCTATAAGGGATTTTTAACATCATATATGCTAATCTTTTAATTATATATAGAAAGAACATGAAACTCAGAGATAAAAGTGATTTATCTTAGTCACACAGTAAAGGTCAGAGCTGGTACACTGGAAATCATATTCTTCTAACTCTCAAATATACATAGAAAGAAAAAACAACTCGAGGTTTAAATTTTTCCAAGGAACACACTGAAGGGTATATACACATCTCTTTTTATATTTTCTTACATTTTTGCATTCTTTAGCACAAATATTGCATAGATAAGAATATATGTATGATGTGTATTTAAATAATAATAACAAAATATTCTCACTATACTAAAAAATAGAATTTTACCAATATCTTGGAAGCCTTGGTGTCTCTCTCCCCAGTTATGAACTCCTACCTCCTCACTTCCTTTTTTAATGTATGATTTCATCACTAGAGAGAGATGCAACAGAAAAGTTGCATATATAGTGTTTTAAGAGAGTGGATTGTACGTATAAAGGAAGGATTCATTTGTTCAAGATCTTATGAAAAATAAAAATAGTTCTTTTTACCCAAGGAAACTGGTCAATAACAATCAATGCCAAGACTCATACTGGAGCAGTGACTGAAATTCAAGGCTAGAGAAGAAATCTTACAAGAGTATAGGTAGAAGACATATGAAATATAACCAGTGAAGTGTTCCACTCAGCAACATGAGTTTGCTGCTAATAAGTAATGTTTATAAAGCTCAGAAGGGAAAAATTACGTGGCACAAGTAGTTTATATCTTAATTGTTATTGAGAAAAAAATCTGGACATATTCATAAAACTTATGAAATTCAGAAATGCGGGTGGAATTTGTAGTACTAATTGTCATGTGGGAAAATATTATTTTCAACAAAAATAGCCATATAATCTGAAGTTTTCCTGATGCATATAAATATGTTTTACCCAATTTGTAATAACTTATATTAATTCTATTTGTAACTTAACTCCCTTTATTACTTCTACTATGGTAGAGAATAGTCTCTAGAGTTCAGAGAATAATTAGTTATGTATGAGTAACAGTTTTTCTTTTGTTCGAATTCATAAAACAGTGCTTTGGTGCAAACATAATTTTTAAAATTTGCAGCTCATATAAAATACTTTTAAAGGAATCCAAATTATTGTTATGTAATTTATTATTTATTTGTAATTTATTTGTAATTATTTATTTGTAATTTATTATGCATTTATTACCAACAACAGATTTATTATAACATTGTATCTATTATCAATTTTATTTGGGGAGCAAGATCTGGAAATAAGATTTTAGTGTTAATTATTTTGCTCAGGGAAATTGCAACAAAAATGTATTCACCTTAACGAGAACGGCGTTATACATTATTGGAATGAATTGAAAACGTTATGCTTGCAAAGCTCCAATTGAGAAAAATTGGTCCAGAATTTTCCCAGAATGCTTATTAATATTGCTAATAATACATGCTAATATTGCATGAAGAAAGATGTATCCATCACACTCCCCTTAAATCAGGTAAATGGAGTCATTATTGGTTATTATCAATACTAATTGTATCAATACTAATTATGTGTATTAAAAAATCATAAAAAGACCCCCACCCCCAAGGCCTATCCCTTAGAGTCAAAATATTTGTATCCAACTCAAAAATGTAGGGAGTTCGGATCTACACAAATGAAAAACTGTTCATCCCATAAACAAAGGTCAAAGATGCTGTGATAATACTAGAATATTCTGAATGTTTTGTCATTAATTGTTTTCATTGTTTAAAATTACTGGATAGTGAAATAGAATAATAAACGCAACAGGTTTCTGGTATCTTCCATTTTCCAGCTCTTTAATTAATTAAATATTACTTTAAGACTTAAGGGAGTTAGTCATTCTTGTATTTCATAAGTATTTATTGTAACCCAACATTTACAACTAAAAAGGAAATTTGACACATTTCTGCCTGAGGAATCAGGGTATTTAAAGAACACATCACTTTTTCTCCCTTTCAATTCATCACATTAATTCAATTAGAACATTGAATTTAGATATCTGATTGATGTCAATGTATATTAAGATATTAGAATAAAATTTGGAAGGCTTGATGATCCTTTGGGTTTATTTGAATAATGAATGTGTACATGTTCCATACATAATAGCATAGCAATTTAACTTTGGTCTGTGATCACATTCTTTATTTGAAGGTGATTGTAAACTCATTAAGCATGAAGAAACTCTTTTCTTTCAGTATTTGTTTTCATCTTGTTCATCATCTATCTTTTGAAGAGTCCCAAAGACTTTTATAACCACATAACTAATCCAATATAATAAATTCTGAGTCCTAGGGGAATATAATTATGTTAACAACCATCTTATCCTCAGTTATTCTTTGCCTTTTACCCTTAGATTCCATTCACATGCATGCTCCTCAGGTTCCTGCTCCTGAAAGCAAATCCTGCAAATCCTCTTCCCAGATAAATTCTTACACAGGGATTTAGCTCTCCTTGTGAGTCTGGAGGCAATGAGGGGTGATGAACCATCCCAAGGAAAATAAGCATCCTCCATGAAACAATGACTCACGCAGAGTCCTTAAGACAAAAACGATTCCTTCAGATACTTGGTTTGGAGATACCCTTAATAAAGTTTCTGAAATATTAGGACTTTCAACATTATCAAATTTATCTGTGTCTATTCAAAAATCCCATTTTGTATTCCATTTAGTTTTCAAGTCATTCCTTATCATGGTCCTTTCTTTAACATAAGATACCCGACAGAGCTGTGTACTATTTAGTGCTTCTTTTCTACAAGCTTTGCATTTATGTTCTAGGCTTAAATTTAGCCTTTACTTACATCAGATAAGGATTACCTTAAAATTGTCAAACAGGCTTTCTAATTTTTAATCAGGTTTATTGAATTTACTAATTTAAAGGATTACACTTGTTCTTTACTGTATGTACTCTCTAGGGTGACAGAAACTTCCAGACTACCCAATACATTTGTAATCACCATTAATGCCATATGTGCTACACCACTTTTTCTACCAACCACTAGTTGGTACAACCACTTTTTCCTAGCAATAATCAATCCTCTAACTTTGTTTTACCTTCTGCAACTACTTTTAATAATTTAAGCAATCATAATATCACTGTCTGTCATGGGTTATAACTGTTCCATTTTTTTCACTCAAGCAAGAATTAATCAAATACAAGAGCTACCAAATTCTAAAATCCTATTTTGAGGCTCCTTTACTCAAACTCACTCATAGTACTAATTACTCTCACAGTCTAGGACCCAGAAGGATAGCTTACTCAGGGTGAAAATTTAAGGGAGCTTAATAAAGAGATCATATACAAAGACATGGATAGGAAACTAATAAAGGAAGTTCATACACCCAGTAACTAGCAAAAATGTGAATAATTTATTATTCTTAGACTTAAAGGGAATAGGAAGAGGGTAAATGGAGCCTGGGGAGAATTTGAATTTGATAGAGTAGCCACAAAGTACCTATGGCTACAGGTAGAAAATATATACCACTATACCACTACAGATTGGTGGGAAATAACCAAGAAAATATTTCCCCAGCTTTTTCTTCAACTCACCAATCCTGCCATGAATTTGCATCATCTGAACCCGAGTAAGAAGCCAAGAAGGAAGGACTTCTAAATAATCTAAAAAAAAATTAAAAAATAAAGATTAGCCTCATAAAGCACAGAGAAGGGCAAAGAAGAATGGTGTTTCAGAAGTGATAAATACAGAATAAACTGTCCACTCTTCTATTGACCCCATCAGCCTAAGAATAATAATTCTATTTCCACTGTTTTCCTCTTATTTACAAGATTGAGAACTGTTACCATTGATATAATTTTGGACATTTCTGTTGTTCCAAATAGTGGTATCTCTATACCTTTTTCATGGTTTTCTATAACATTATCTTGGCTATCTCTGTAAAACTGAACTTCTGCTACTGTTTCTACCTCTTGTGTTCCTCTATTTATAACCATAAACCTCACAACCATTTCCCACATGCCTCATCTATAAAATGGGATCCATTACTGCTCTTGTTTGTTATTGATTCTCAAGGTAAAGATTTTTTGTTTGGGTCTAGATAACTTATGATCAACTGGATATATTCACTTCTCTGTAATTCATGCTCCTTGAGAGATGAAAGAAGAAAGAAGGAGAAAGAAAGAAAGAAAGAAAGAAAGAAAGAAAGAAAGAAAGAAAGAAAGAAAGAAAGAAAGAAAGAAAGAAAGAAAGAAAGAAAGAAAGAAAGAAAGAAAGAAAGAAAGAAAGAGCCACACATCTAAATTTGAATTTATCTTAAATCTCACAACTCAAATATGTTCATCCATCCATGTTCCATCCTGATGAAAGGTACCTCTTTTTCTTAGTTACCAGCATCAGATATCTTTAAGTTAGTATTGACCTGTGTTATTATGCTTTTTAATCTACTTCCACTTAGGCACCCCTAAAGTATCTTTAAAATTGATTACAAATCATAATGCAAAACCAAAGCCCTGCAATTATATTTTCTCCGATAACAATATTTCTCATCATTATGAAAAGAAAATTTAGTTGTGTATTTTTAGTCATAAAATCTGTCATTGACCTGTGATTAACATGCTTTGCAAGTTTATTGTATAACTGATAGAGTTTATGTAAACATAACCTAAACCAAGTGACATTCAAAGAAGGGTGACAAAAGAAAGATCAATCTTTATCATTTTGGAACTTCTTTAGTGTAAGCAAAAAAGATCTGTAGTACATGAATATGCATGAACATTTTGAATATTCATGACTGTTATAATGAAATATCTTTGCTGACCCCTAGATCTAGAGTCACAAGAAAGTCAAAAACAAGAACATTCTATTAAGAAAAACTTTTTTGGATAAAGTAATAGTCTGGAAAATAATAACTTAAAACCAACTTTATGAAAAATAGTCATGAGTAACATTTTCTACAAATAAAATTATTCTCCAGCTTCAAATATTCAATTTTATAAGTTTGTGTAGTGTTATTACTTATGTAAATGAATAATATTAAATTTCTATCTTTTGTTATTGTATACCAAATTTGCTAGATGGACTTTCAAAATCTATTTGATATGGTGTGATCTGAACCACTCTAGTGATTCTCATTTTACATTTTATTCTGTATTGCCTGATATACTTTTTCTGCTAAATGTCATGCTGAGTTTTGGTTGTAGAAAATCTGTGTATTCTCTCCTTCACAGTTTACACCTCACAAACGCCAATGTGGAGTGCTCTTTTTAGCATTCCCTACTGTTGGAAATAGGAATAACTTATTTAACAATGCTGAATAATTCTCCCAGGCACACAGTGGAAACATGTACATACTATAAGGGTCAAAAAAGCCCCTAATTAATCATTCAGACATGTGTAATGTATATGAGTTATGCTGACGAGTTACAAGGATTTGACTGCGGGTTGGGTTAAACCAACATATTGAGCATAAGCTGCACTTACATAGCTGTTTAGAAAAATATATGTAGCCTTTGTTGTGGTATGAGACTTAGAAGTTAGAAAAGTAAAAGTGAGATGCGGAGCCAAGAATTTTGGCTTTAGAACAAACATGAAACTTTTCTCAGTACTTTTTTGTTAGTCTCCAATTTGTTCCAAATTAGGTTTATTTACTTCTATTTCAACAAGTGATAAACTGATATTGTTTGCATACATTTTAGAATGTGGAAAAAATATTCAGTCCTCTTATACAGAAAAGAAAATAAAAGTGTGCATTTAACCAGAAAATTTTGTGTAAGAAAATTAAACTCATTATACTTCTGACATGAAGAACAAATATATCTTCTTACACCTACTTAGATATTAGCAAAGAATCTATGTAGTCATCAGGAATTAAATATCTAAATGTAAATAATCTTAATAAATTACAAATGAATTAGTTGGCATTTGGGAAAAGAATATATGTGTCTTGTTTTCAATCTTAGGGTTAAAATATTCAATGTTTCATTATTACATGTGATGTAATCTGTAAGATTTTTATAGGTACCCCATCATCAGATTGTCGATTTTCATTTTATTCATAATTTACTGGGATAATGAGAGTTTTTCCCAAATCATTTTTTAACCTGCAACTATCTAGATAATAATATAATTTTCTTCAGTTGTTCAGTTAACATGTTGCATTATACTGACTGATTCTCGAAAGTCCAATTGACTTTTTAATTTAATTTGATATAAAATATTATCCTTTTTACTTATTGTAGGTAGGGTTCAATTTGTTAATATTTTGTAAAATATTTTTTCATCTATATTTATGACATTATTCTGTCATTTTTTTCTTATAATGTTTCATCAATTTTAGTATCAGGCCCAGGCCAGTCTCCTAATACAAGTGCTCTTGTGGAGCTTTTACACACTGTAATTCAATCCTGGTTTTGAATCTCACTGCCCTGCTGCCAAATCTCCAACATGTGAAGGACATCTGAAGTACACTCATCGAAGATTCAGAGAACTTCTAAATGATTTCCTTCAGGTGTCCTCTTGTGCTCCCAGCCTTCAAAAAGAGCCAGCAGCCAACAACAATTCACTTTCCCTCAGTAAAATACAGAAATATGTGGAAGAAATTTTTTAACTATCTAGCCCTGCTCTAATCTTAGTTCACTTTGGAACCCAGACTTTGGGATACTATTCCTAAACAGTTAGGATGATCTTTAGGAAAAAAGAGGATAGTGGGTACAAACTCTCTGCAACTGGAGCTCTTGGTAATTTCCATCTATTACACTAGCTCACATATAGATGTTAAAGTTTATTAAAAATTTGACTTTTTTCTTATCAATATTTACTGCTGGTCCCTCTTCCTTAAGCTTCTTTTTCAGGGGTGAAAGCAACTTTGGGTATCTTCTTTCTTTAGGGATTTCTTGGCATTCTCTGTATTTTAATTAATTCAAGTTTATTACAATATTCAACTCTCTAATGAGGGAATAATATGATATTATAGTCTAGTTTTCTTTTGTAGTTAAAATTGGAAATGAAAGGGGGTGCCTGGGTGGCTCAGTCAGTTAAGCATCTGCCTTAGGCTCAGGCCATATCCCAGGATCCTGGGATTTAGCCTCAAGTTGGGTGAGGAGCCTGCTTCTCCCTTCCCCCTGCTTGTATTCTCTCTCAAATAAATAAATAAAATCTTTTTTAAAAATTGGGAATAAAAGTCATGAGACTGTCCTATTAAGAAGCAAAATCAAGTTTTGCTTTTCTTTTTATTTTTATCGAAAACATAAACACAGTTCAGACATTAATTTTGAAACAAATCGGTCTATTTTGATTATTACCTGAGTAATTAAGGTGTTCTTTAAATTCCTTCCATTTTATTTATTTTTTATTTTTTAAAAAGATTCTATTTATTTATTTGAGAGAGAGAAAGAGAGTGAGAGAGAGAGAGAGAAAGCATGAGTCGGGGGGGGGGTGCAGGCAGGAGGAGAGGGAGAAGTAGATCCTCACTGAGCAGGGAGCCTAACTGGGCACTTAATCCCAGGTCCCCGAGATCATGACCTGAGTGGAAGTCAGACATTTAACTGCTTAACAGACCGAGACATCCAGGCACCCTCAATGATGAAATTCTTTCCATTTTAAACAACTTTCCTTTCATCAAATAACTATTGGGCATCCAATTGTTTTGTGACAATTGTTGACATTTAATATAAAGTGAATCACACCAAATTTCATGCATTAGTTTAAAAAAATGAAATCTAGAAAGTTACGAAGACTTGACAGTTTTCCTTTAAGCATTAAAACAAAATAAAGTAAAAATTATAAATCATGCAAGACATTCCCTATAGAAATAGGGCCCAACTATACTCTTGTAAATGTGCAATGATAATGCTGCAATTATTTTTTGAACAATTTTTTTCAAATACTATGGCATTATTATACGTTCATATTTCCATTCTACACACATTTTTATTCTACACACATTCTACACAAAATCTAGTATCACAAAAATACTATGGTTATGTATGGACTGCATACATCATCTCTGTTTCTTCAACCATATTATCTCTAAATTGTGGTCTAGTTATAACAGTGACATTTTTTTCCTATAAGTCTTTTGTTTATGATTAAAATAACCTTTTTTTCCAAAAGTACTGAAATGGGGAAAGGGCAATGCTGAAATATCATGAAGAATACAAATAAAGAAGAAATTAATTGTCCATCACACTTATTGCTTAAAAATAAGCAAACACCCAAACAGAGAGAGAAACAGAGACAGAGACAGAGATGATAGAATATATAATACAATTATTTTCTAGTATTGAGTTGAAAATGGCTCTACAGAAAAAGTAAATTTCATTCAGTTACCTAGTGATATATTGCTTTCCATTAAAAACATGATGAATAAATGAGATTCAATATTGATGTCTGAATATTAACAGATCACGACTGTCTTTAGACTCACTTTTCTGATTCATGATGACAGTTGATGTTATAGGAAGTCTGTCGATACCAATCTGAATCTTGGATATTGCAAAATCATGTTTATTCATACATTCATGATTTTGTTGTTTTTAAAGATTTTATTTGTTTGCACGAAAGCATAAGTAGGGGGAGGGGGAACGGGAGAGGGAGAAGCAGACTCCCCACTGAGCAGGGAGCCCAATGCAGGGGCTCCATCCCGAGATCCTGGGATCATGACCCGAGCCAAAGGCAACTGCTTAACTGACTGAGCCACCCAGGTGCCCCACATACATGGTTTTAAAACATGGTAAGATTTAATATGTGTTCACAATGTTTGCCGATCACAATTATATAGTAAAATGAATAAAATGGAATTGGTAAACCTAAAGAGATGAAAAATAGAGTAATAGTAATTAGTTGATGTTACATCATTATAATTGAAAAAGTATTTCAGTGTTTTCCACCTATAATTTGTGAAACTTGGTATTTCATTTGAAAAAATAAAAAATCAATATCTATGTATGAAATACAAAGAAATGTGTAGTAAAAAAAGTCAATACCATACATGTTTTTTTTCTAGTATGTTCTTCCCCTGAGCAAATCATCTCTCCCTTCCTCTTTTACTTGAAATAGTTTTCAAGATAATGATTTCATGTGAGAATGTTGGCCCAATGCTTCCTAATTTTACCTGGTTATAAAAATAAACAAACAAAAAACTATTAGGCAGTGAAAATTGTCACAGTTTTCTTGGTTAGAAAAAAAGAATTAATTAAAACTTTAATAGATTCCTCATTTGTTATTTGTACTTTTCAGACAAGAAAGAGTGAATCAAAAGGTAAATTTTTAGATGCTCCTCATTACCTAATCATTTCACATGTGCATCGTGGCAATCTGTTACTTAAAACTCAAGGGACTTCATGCTTAATGAGAATGTTTTTCTTATTAGGAAACAAAGACATATAATCTGTGACTTTTGGAATAGACTCAATTGTCTAGAGAGAATGGGATAAATTCACTAATAATACTTAGAAGAACCAGCACCTAAAAATGATTTCTTATTCTTTGCAGTTCTTATTATTTGCAGTTTTAAGCAATTCATTTCAATATGTAATTATTATTAAAAAAATAGTGAGACATTTTGCTTTTTTTTTTCCTAAATCATAGAAATTCTGACTAGGTACATTTCAAGTGTAGTAACCACATGTGGCTAAGTCAATGCTAAGTTGGACAGTGAATGTCTAGATTCTCAATTCAAAAGCATTTAATGAACACACTATGAGCCATACATTACATTCCTAATTAAACAAGCTTTCTGAATTTTAGAATTTGGTGATGAGAGGTTTCCAAATTAAGGCAAACATTTTCATAGAGATTAAGTATAATATGGGGATATAGAGCCAAAAGAAGCTTTCCTTTACAGGGGCAAGATACATAGATATAGTTTTTGAAAGTGTTCCTCAAATACAGGAAAAAGCTTAAAAAGAAGTTTTAAAAATACCGGAGGGCACCTGGATGACTCAGTGGATTAAGCGTCTGACTCTTGGTTTTGACTCAGGTCATGTTCTCATAGTCCAGGGATCAAGACCAGTGTCAGGTTCCATGCTCAGCAAGGAGTCTACTTGAAGATTTTTCCCTTTTCCTTTCCCCTACTCTTTAACTCTCTTTCTCTCAAATAAATAAAATCTTTTAAAAAATGAAAATATTCGAAAGTTATTTAAGATTTTTGAAACTTTTAAGTGTTTTTAACATAGTAGTCACTGTAGTAACCTTAAAATTGCGTAGGAAGCTTTATTAAATGCATCTGTCTCAGCTGTACTTACAGAAATTCTGATTTAGTGGGTGTTTTCTGGGTCTAGGAAATTCTATTCATTTACTAAACACCTCCATTGATTCTGATACAAGTAGTCCATGCATCATCACATTTTGAGAAACACTGTGTCAGTGTCTAGAATGACTTAACTTTTCCTTTAGTCAATAGTCTCTTAGGGCTTTTGGTCTATATCAGCACTTTGAAGAAACAAAATTTAGAAGTTGCTGTGGGTTATCCATCTATCTTCTTATTTTTATATTTGACACATAAAGAGATAATTAGCATTAGCTTTATTTTCAAAACCTTTCAATAGCTATTTCTTCTGCATGTTTTGATTCATATCAAGCTGTTTATTTTTTATATGGGCAATATCACCTTAAATTTCTCTAAGTTTATTAATTAAAGCTTTTTAAGAACTGTTTTGTTTCCTATGAGTTCAGCTAATGGGATTGTTTGCCTTTCTCTTTTGTTCTGATGATTATTATGCCTACGTGTGACGATCTTGGTGGTCCATATATCTACTTTACCGAAACTACCATATTAGCATCAAGCTTGGCTTCATTGACTAACAAGTCTTCTTTGAGAACTGCAGGACATTGCCTTTTCTTTTCAGCAATTATCTGCCTGCTGACATTTTTCTAAATGTTTGAGGGTTTTGAGTTGTTGATTCTGCAATAGCTCATTCTTTCTTTTAGAACCCTGAAATCATTTATACTTTTTTCAGTTTTCTATTTTTTTTTTGCTAAAGGTACATTTTTTCATGATCAATTTATTATCACTCAAGATTTAAGTGGGAATGTGGAAGTGATTTTAAATGGAGCACGCTGAGTGTTTAGTTCAACAGGACCTTCACTAAACTTCTAGCTTTAAAATCTGCCCAAATGTTACATTGTTTTTCTTGGTCTCAGAGACATTTCAAAGCCCGCAAAAGATAACTGCGTTCTAGTTGCTGTTGAAAAATCATGAATTTATGTTCTTGAAAGTGCATTTCATCCATATTTCCTTCCTCTATACTTATAAAGTAAAATTAATACACCTGGAAAATTTTGAAATGATGTAATTTGTAACTTTTTAAAATAGCTATTTTATATAGGATTTTTTTTTCCTTTTTTACCTTAGTTGCTACACAGGCAAAATAGTATAGCATTATTTTTAGACAACTACATTATTAGAGGTATGAAAAATATAAGCTGTGGCCCTGAAATAATTATGTAAGTATATGCAGACAGCACTACAGTACTAGCTAGCTATGAAACTTTCACCTCTTAGAGCATGTATGTAAGTATAACATGCCAGCACTGTTATCCCAGACTGGACAATTGCAGAAAAAGGAAGCTGTTGCCTGAGGAAATACATCTGCCTTCTCTAAGTGTCCCAAAATCAACTAGAGAGCATATGAGTGGTTAGAGAACTGACTTTGCCACTTGCCACTTAGGAGTCAATACATGAATATACACATACTCTTCTCACAGCACTGGTTTTAACACAAAACTGCTCCTAGGATAATTTTTGCAATCCAAATATACATCAAATTATAAATAAAGTTTTAGAATTTGGCCAAAATAGGTAAATGGACATTTCTGGGCTTCATGAAAGAGGGTGATAAAGGCCAAGGCAAAAAAAATAAAAATATAAAAAATTGTAGAGGATTCATATTATTTCTTTGTGCAGCAAAGATATGAGAAAATGACCACATAGTTGATCACATAATATCACAGAATTTTTATTTTAGAAGGAAAACTGAATAATGATCAATATAGATGACCTGTAAACCAGGGCCATAAACAAGAGGTTTTCAAAGGGAAAGAATGTTATTACTTTATATTGACATATATGATATGCTTAATAGAGTGCCTGGGAGGAAAATTGAAGCAATCTTTGGATAATTCACATTGTTAAGAATTTTGTTTGCAAATATGTTTATGCGTGGTCGTAAGAAAAAAATCTTTCTCAAAATTCTATCAATTTTGTAAAATGTGCGGGGAAACTGATCCCGAATTGAGTAAGAAGATGATGTATAACATTTGACTTTTGATTTACTAGTCTCTTCACAGCTCATTAAATAGAGTGGCTGACTTTCTCCACTGCAATGATGATACAAGTAAAGGAAGTAAAATACACACATATTAGAAAGGAAGAAATAAAACCGTACTTATTTGTAAATAACATGATTGTCTAGTTAAAAATCCCAACAAATATACAAAAATAAAAATAAAAACCCATTGAACTAACAAGTGAGTTCCCCAAATTTGTAAAATACAAGATAAACATACAAAAATAAATTGTATTTCTATGTGCTAGCAATGAATACATGATCACTAAAACAAAAAATATAATACCATATATACTAGCTCAAAAATAGTGGAATACGTAGGTATAAATCTAACAAAACGTGAAATATTTGCTTGCTACAATCTACAAAATGATGATAAAGGAAGTTTTTAAAGATTTAAGTAAATGGGGAAACATTTTGTGATTATGAATTGGAAGACTTCACAGAGTAAAGATGTCAAGTTTCAACAAATTGATACACAGATTTAATGAATTCCTGTCATATTCTCAGCAAGATTTTTTTTTGTAAATATAGGTAAGATTATTCCAAAATTTATATGGCAATGTATAGACCTCATAATAACTAAAACAATGTTGACAGAAAAAAAAGAATGAAGTGGGAGGAATAAGTCTATCTGATTTCAAAGTTTTTTATATAGCTTCAGTATTCAAGACTGTGCAAATTGCTGAGGGTTAGACACATGGATTGCTGAAACAGAATAGAGAGCTTGGTAATGGATTCATACAAGCTTGCCTGATTTTGACAAAAATGCAGAAACAATTCAATGTTGCCTTTTCCACAAAAGTTGCTGGATCTCCCAAAAATTAACTCAGCAGGACACAACAGATATTGGTGAGGATGTGGAGAAAGGGGAACCTTCCTACACTGTTGGTAGGAATGCAAACTGATGCAGCCATTCTGGAGAGAATAGTATGGAGATTCCTCAAAAAGTTAAAAATAGGGGCACCTGGGTGGCTCAGTCGGTTAAGCATCTGCCTTCAGCTCAAGTCCTGATCCCAGGATCCTGGGGATAGAGCCCCATGTTGGGCTCCCTGCTCAGTGGGGAGTGTGCTTCTCCCTCTCCCTAACCCCTTACTCATGCTCTCTCTCTCTCAAATAAATAAAATCTCTTTTTTTTAAGTTAAAAAAAGAACCACCCTATGACCCAGCAATTGCACTACTAGATATTTACCCAAAGGACACAAAAACACATTTATGAATATCTGTTAACTTGTGAGTAACCTGGAGCCATTTTGCCATGTAGTTGTTTTCAGGAACCATGTGTGAAAATTTTTCCAGAACCCATAACCACAAGCACAAGAACCATCTCTCTGGATGAAAGGAAACCAATATCCTAACAGCCAAAAAAAAAAGCCTTTTAATTTGCTTTCCTGTTTGTATATGTACAGGGGGAGAAGCCTGAGGGAAATGAGAAGATAAGATTATGTAAATGATTAAACAAAAACAATACCTGCTTTTTCTTTTACCCCAGGTAACCAAAACAACAACAGAGAACACATTAAAAGGAGAGAAGATGCCCACCTGTACTGGTGGATATAAAGCAGGAAGATGACATAAACATGCCCTTGCTTCCTCCTTCTCATATTGCCACCTAACATAGGGGCACTGCCATGCTGCGATTCCCTGAAGGAACAACGAGACAAGGAAAACATTCTGCACACATAAACCAGAGAGACAATAGCTCTGAAAGTAAAGTGAATGTGGCTGATGATGGAGCATTAGTCTCTAGTAGTATCAATAAGGTTCATGTGACTTTCTTTATATTACTGTTGCCAGCTAAAGCAATAGTAGTATCCCATGGACCAGATAAGGCCAGCTCTAAATGTATACCATGTATATAGATGTACATTGTGCAAGAGAAGGAATAACCGTGACAAAGCTAGTGAACAGAAGATCAGGCCCCTTCCTCATTATTTTTTTTTCAGTCAAGTAAGTTCTGAAGTGTCTGTTATAATTCAAAGAGAGGTGAGGTTTCCAAAATTAATAATTAGAAACTAACTGCACTGAATGATGTGTGTGCATGTGTATTTGTGTTTGTGCAATTAAAATGTATAATGAGAGATTTCTCAATTTCACAAATTGTAGGAAGTTTTATACTTCTTATGAGTCCTGACTTTTTTCTTCTCTTTCAATGTTTAAAGTAGAGAAATATGGAAATCAACAGAGAATAAGAAGACCCTTTGGGAAATGAGTTAACATATCATCATCTTTGCCAATTAGCGTTTATTGAGCAACTGGGCACTTGGTACAAGAGTCTCCACAGAGATTCCATATTGAGACAGGTTTCTATATTCTGTGACTTTATGGTCATCTATTAGAGGAAAAAATTAATTTGCTAATGGATTACATCATGTGGACTTATTTGGGGGTTTATTTTTCTAAGGGAAATTATATTTTTAAACAAGTTAATCTGTGTATCTCATTGAAATATTCATAACTGGAAACTTATTTGTTTCAATAAACATGATTTTTCAGAGCTGGAAGGAAATTTACCTTGTAAATTGTTGCTCTGAGCATTGGGAGAGCTATGAACCACTTCTTACCCATGGTGGCATATATCTACAAGTTGAATTATTTTTTCAATCTGATATCGGTGAGAGTAAACAGCTGGTTCACTCCAGGGGATAATTTTCCATGTTAAATGTCATTTAACATAAAATTCACCCTGATGCTATAAAATCTTCTTTTTTTATAGCAGTTCTAATTTGGTTATTACTTTTTTTTTTTACAGGTGTTGTAATAGAATTAACCAATAGCTAATAGTGAGCATTGTCTGTGCTTGTCTCGATGCTAAAAATTAATGTTTGTAATTCCTTTCGGAGTCTGACACTTAGACCAAAAAAATAGCTCTCATACATGCATACACAAACAGGACCATTTTGAAGCTTTAGAGAAGTAAACAACATTTATAAATGTGTTGGGAGTCACAAATTTACTTTCTCAGTAAGTCATATATGGAGAAGAAATATAATTTCTTTATATAATTTACTTATCTTCAGCAAGAGAACCTACCTGCTGGGAGGAAGAAAAAAATTAAAACTTAGTCCCCCTGCCGAGTCCCACAGTCCCTTTACATAACGATTTTTCTTTGAGATAAGTACTCAATGTTACTGTTACTGTTACTTCAACATTTGCTCTTCTCTGAAGTTGTGTCTGATGTTTACGGGGAGAGAGACACCCGTGTGCCTTGGTAGAACAGGGAGGAAGGCAGAGAACATTGCAATGCATTGAGCTCCACAGAGGGAGCCCGGGGGTAAGTGAAAGCAAGAGGGGCATTAGGTGACTCTGCCCCTCTCTGAGGAGAATGAATAAACCTGGGCAAAGGAGATCCTAAGAAGCTGAGAGACAAAATGTCATCATTTGCAGAGTTGCAGGCAGGAGCCTAAGAACAAGCACCCAGACTCTTTGGTCAACCGCTCAGAGTTTTCCAAGAAGTGCTCAGGGAGGTGCAAGACCAGGCCTGCTAAGGAGCACAGGAGGACAAGGCCCATGAACACGGCTACCCCTAAAGGAAAAAAAAAAGGTCAAGGATAGCAATGCACCCAAGGGGCCTCCTGTGGCCATTCTCTCGGTTTGTTCTGAGGATCGCCCCCAAATCAAAGGAGAGCATCCTGGCTTGTTGCAGATGCTTTTTGCAGATGGTGTTTGTGGGCAGTGTGGTGGAGAAACTGGGAGAGGGGTGCGGTAACACGGGCCTGGGGGGCCCAGCCTCGGGAGGAGAGGGCTGCTAGGCTGCAGCCAGAACACAAAATGGTTATTAGGCATCCCCGGCTAAAGCAAAGCCTGATGCGGAAAACAAGAGTCGTCAAGGCTGAAAAAAGCAAGAACAAGAAGGAAGGGGAGGAAGACGATGAAGGTAAAGAGAAGGAGGAAGAAGGTGAAGGAGCCGATGATAGAAGTTGGATCTAGCACAATTTTTTTCTGGTCTATAAATCATTTATAGATTTATAAATCTGCAAACACAAGCCAGATGTTTAAGTTTAAAAGGAGTTGTTGTACAACAAAAGGAGTTGTTGTACAACAAAAACAACTCCTTTTAAAGAGAAAAAAACATGAAATGTAAGGCTGTGTAGGATTTGTTTTAAAATTGTACATTGTCTTTTTTTGTATAGTTAACACACTACACTACAGTGTCCCTAGATAGTCCTGTCCTGGGCACCTGGGGGGCTGGTGGTTGGGCATCTGCCTCTGGCCCAGGTCCTGACCCCACGGTCCTGGGATCGAGTTCCACATCAGGCTCCCTGCAAAGAGCCTGCTTCTCCCCCTTCCTCTGTCTCTGCCTCTCTCTCTCTCTGTGTCTCTTTTGAATAGATGAATAAAATCTTAAAAATAAAAGAAAAAGTCCTGTCCTGATGATATTTTCAGTAGCCTCTATCCTTACCTGGGCCAAGTGTGGTGGCCGTAAATCCATTGGAAATTTAAAGCACCTTCTTGTCTGTGCACAGCACAAATTAGTTATGTATGAGGATGGCAGTTTTTTCATCTTCAGTTGTCCCTGATGCAGTTTACATGAAATAATTGTTCTGTTACCTGAATACCACTCTGTAACTGCAAAGAAAAAAAAAAGTTGCAGCTGTTTTTTTGACATTCCGGATGCTACTAAGTAAATACAATTCTTTTTTTAATTAAAAAAAAAAAGGCAGAGAAATGTGGTCAGGCAGGATGCTGTTGCACTCCAGCTGCTTCCCTGTACAGCACTGAGGCTGAGTTAGGGGCTAGTAGGCTTATCATAAAGTCTGTCCAGCCAGAGTGAAATGACCCTGTGAAAAGTACTGTGCATAACATAATTGCGGAGCTATACATAGAGGCGAAGGCCAAGGAGGCTGAGCGAGTAGGTTTTAGTTTCCAAGGTCTGATCCATCTGAGAAAGACTACAATTCTGACCACAAATGCCAGCAGCAAACAACGTGAGGATGCCTAGCATGGAGCCAGGCTAGCCACACCCAAAACTTTATCCAACCAGTCATTTTGGAGCTTGGTCAGAGAATCCAGAGAACACCTTGAGGTAATGATGATTCATTTATTTTCCCAGGGTGAGGTCCCTGAGAGGAGCTAGAGAGAAGATAAAATATGAAAGCAATTGAGCAATTATCTTTCAAAAGATTGAGCATTACCTAAAATGACTGTTTATATTCTCCAATTGGACTCAGTTATGAAATGAAAAGGACAATCTGTTGATTTCCCCCACCATTCAACAGGGTCCTCTACTTCTCAGATTTGGTGCCCATGCTACGTGCACTACGAATGCAACCTCAAATAAATAGCAAATAACTCTCTGCATAAGGTTCTGAAGAGAAATAAAAGCAGAAGATAATGACAAGCAAAGTCGTATTTCATTTATAGCTGGGCTTTAATTCTGAGTCTCAGTAATTCAAGAACTCAAATGAGCCAGGATAAACTTTGCAAAATATTCTAGGCCAGATCTGAGAAATGATCTGTAAACATAAGGCCACCTCTAATTACTTCACCTATCTGAAAATGATTATTTTGTTAATTTGACTCTTAGAGCAAAAGGAAGAACAAAAAAATTATAAGCTAAAAAAATAATAGATCAAAAGAGGGAGGAAAAACCCCACATTGGAACATTAGTACAAATGGAAATAAGTCAGGAAGCAGGACAAGGCAGAAAGCACTGGCCATTGTTTAGAGTGACGTTGGCCTAAACAGCTCAATCCATGCCTTTTAGGACAATGACATTGGTCCTGAACTGATTCTTTAGAGAAGAAAGTTTAGTATAGGAACCAAGGGCAGACCACCCCAAAATGTGCCACTTTGGCATATTGATTATTTAAAATAGAAATTACTTAAGAAACAACCAAAGAAAGGGCACTCAGACCCTCCTCTGTCCCTCTGAAATCAGGAAATAAATATCCCATTTGGAATGTACTCTCCCTTGTACTAAGAAGTAAAAAGACATCCTCATCACTGGATACAGGAACTTTAAAGCTGAGAAAGCTACAGAAACAAACCCGGTCACTTTTTTCTAATCACTACCTCTGCCCAAATTTCATTTAGAACTCCTTACTAATTATAGCTCCCAAAAATCTGTTTTCTTCATCCTGGCAATTTCTCACAAATTTATTGTCTCTGTCTAAAAAATATAAAAACAGCCTGCCTTGGTCATTTCTTTAGATCACAATTTCATTATTGGACCTCCATGTGCATGTATTGATTATTTTTTCCTCTTATTCACCTGTTTCATAGAAATTTCTTAGTGCAGCTAGAAGACTTTGAAGGATAGAAGAAGAATTTTTCCTTCCCTATAACACGAAGAAAGAAATACTATGCTTCAAATTTTCTGTTCTATTTCACAATCACAAGGTAAGAGAGAAGTTTCTGGAGCTATAGATTTATTTATTTATTTATTTATTTATATTTAAAGATTTGTTTTTATTTTTTAAAGATTTATTTATTTACTATCTTAGACAGAGAGAAAGAGAGAGTGCAAGGGGGAGGGGCAGAGGGAGAAGGAAAGAATCTCAAGGAGACTCCCCAGCACAGAGCCCGACTTGATCTCACAACTGTAGTATCATGACTCGAGTCAAAATCAGGAATCAGTCGCTTAACCAACTGAGCTACTCAGGCACCCTTGGAATGATTTACCTTTTTAATTCCTTAGAAACCACTATCCCACTGGGTGTAGGTGGGGATGCTCCAATTTGTGTAAATCCAAAAGATGAAGTGAAATGGCCCCTTGTTAGCGTGTGAAAATAGGAGTGTAGTACAATAGAAAAAGATTTCCAATCCTTAAGGCCCAAAAGACATAAAAACAGATCATTTTTGACACAGTGACCTTGAAAATAAATCAGAAAGTGAAAAAGTTATGAATACATCCTGCTTCTCATCAGTTTGCCATCAGGTGAGAGCAGGCATAATAGGAATGTCCATTTCTTCTTACTTTCCATATTCTATAACCCCATTTTTTGACATTCAATGAATAAATAGAATCAAAATGGTGTAATTATACCTCAGTCTGCATGAAAACACCCATAGTCATTCATTTTTTCAAATGAACCTTGTAATAAAGGCTTCGAGCATAGGAATGGTAATAATGCCTGACATATTTTAAATTTAGAAATTTGAAACCTCTACTCTAAACCTCTTACAATTCTGGGGCTCCTGAATACCTCAGTAGGTTAAGTGTCCAACTCTTGATTTCTGCTCAGGTCATGATCTCAGGGTCATGAGATCCAGCCCAAATGGCCACTGCACTGGGCATGGAGCCTGCTTGAGATTCTCTCTCTCCTCTCCCTCTGCCCCTCCCTCACATCCCCTCTCCCTATCTCCCTCTCTCTTAAAAATAAAAATAAAAATAAACCTCTTGCAGTTCTGCTTAGTCTTATTTTTTTTTCTAGAGTGATAAGGTAGATAATTTAGTTTATACCCTTGCTTCAGGTAGACTCACACATACCCCCAATACCAGGAGAAAGGCCTTTGTTAATAAATTTCACAGAAAGAAATTTTATAATAGTTTTGCTAATTTCTTCTCATTTTGCTTAAACATGTCAGGAAATGTTATTTTAAGTATATGTGTAATTCATATCTGAAATGTTAGCACTTTTCTCATAAGGAGAACTAATAGGCTCTTGGGCAGATCATGAAGAATTTCCTACAGTCTCTTTTTCTAAAGATTAAAAATATATTGGGGTGCTTGGGTGGCTCAGTCAGTTAAGCATTCTACTCTTGATTTCAGCTCAGGTCATGATCTCAGGGTCCTGAGATGGAGCCCTACATCAGGCTCCGCATTCAGTGAAGAGTCTGCTTTCTCCTTCTTGTTCTGCCCTGCCCCCATCCTCTCTCTCTCTAAAATAAATAAATAAATCATATGTATATGTATGATTTATATATAAAAAAATTTATATATATGATTTATATATAAAAATAAATTTATATATATGATTTATATATATAAATATATATGGGGAATCTCGTTGGCACAGATGGTTAAGCATCTAACTTTTGGTTTCAGCTCAGGTTGTGATACCAGGGTTGTGAGGTCGAGCCCTGTGTCAGGCTCCACGCTCAACACAAAGTCTGCTTAAGACTCTCTCTGCCTCTCAAATAAATAAAAAAATAGTTAAAAAATATATTTCTTTTCCTCAGCACCCTCCCATATATTCAGAATTTTTGTATTCTCGTCTGATATGTCTAACTTCCCAAACCTACAACTCTTTTGAACTTCCACTCTCACTCATGGTCCAGCTCTCTGTCATTGAGGGAAAGCAATTCATGGCACTTTTATGCAGCATCTTGTCTTCTTACCCCTGTCACTGTATGTAGCTAAATTGCTTAGACCAATGTGGTCATGCAAAATTCTTAGATTTAGAATTATCTCACTTACTTTTATAGGTTTTACAAATCCTCCAGTAGACGAAAGAGAAGAAATAGCTGTCCTCCCACATCCTCTCTAGCACATTACAATTTAACAATAATGAAATTTTTGGATAAAATTCTGATCTTCTGTAACATTTATAGATATAATGTTGGTGAAGTCAGAGCTGCTTGCTCTTTTTAGTGATCTGCAAATACCTGTGATATACCAGGGGTAGAATGACTATAGCCCACTATCAAAGCCATATTTAAAAGAGTCACCAGGGAGATAAAGGGATATTTAGGGATTAAGACTAGTTTACATTCTCTAAGGAAAAATATGAATAACGGAGAGTTTTTGTTTAATAACAGAGAGTACATCATTCTACTAAGTAAACGAACAATGAGAGAAGCATTTATACTTTTTTATACAGAATTTAGGATTCTCACAACATATAAATTGATCACATATCTAAAAGTATTTTTGCTTTTGTTTCAAGTTTTTATTTAAATTCTAGTTAGCTAACATATAAGGTGACATTGGTATCAGGAGTAGAATTTAGAGATTCGTCACATATATAGCATCCAATGTTCATCACAAGTGACTTCCTTAAAAGTATTTTAATAGTGCTTTTCCAATTCTAACTTTAAGACTCTTAATTCATTCTAATTTTAAAGCTGTATGACTAAAAACTAATTATTTCCATAGCAGAAATTTAATGTTAACTGGCTGAAAATAGAGTTAGTCACATTGCTTCTTTTTCTGTTAAAATACCTTCACTTTGATAGTACAGGCAACATTGATAGCAGGAAGAATTAATCTGAAATAAAATGATTATTAATGTCTGTACCATTATTGTGATGGCGATCCGGACATATCTGTGGACAAACAAAAACATCCCAATCGCAAGAAAACAAAAGAAAATTATCTTAGAATGGAAATACATTTTTTAAAGATTTTATTTATTCATTCATGAGAGACATAGAAAGAGAGGCAGAAACATAGGCAGAAGGAGAAGCAGGCTCCCTGGGGGGAGCCTGATGCCGGACTCCATCCCAGGACCCTGGGATAGGCAGATGCTCAATCACTGAGCCACCCAGGCATCCCAATAGATTTTTATTTAAACCTGAATCCACAAGAAAATTTATTAGCAGAGTTCTTAGTTTAGTTCTTTAAGACAATTATTCATTCAAAATACTAATTCAAAGTATTGCACCTTGATATTTATAGCAGCATTACCTATAATAACCAAATTATATAAAATGCCAAAGTGCCCATTGACTGATGAATGGATAAAGAAGAGGTGGGGTATATATCTATAGGTGGGTAGATAGATAGATAGATAGATAGATAGATAGATAGATAGATAGATAAATAATGGGATATTACTCAGCTGTAAAAAAAAGAATGAAATCTTGCCATTTATAATGACGTGGATGGAGCTAGAGTGTATTACACTAAGTGAAATAAGTCAGTCAGAAAAAGAAAAATACCATGTAATTTCACTCGTAAGTGGAATTTAAGAAACAAAATAAATGATATGGGGGGAAAAAGAAAAAGAGAGGCGTTCCAAGAAATAGACTCTTGACTATAGAGAACAAACTGTTGGTTTCCAGAAGGGAGGTGAGGGGGGAAAATGGGTTTAATGAATGTTAGGGATGAAAGACTGCACTTGTTGTGATGACCACTGAGTTGTATAAAAGAATCGAATCACTATTGTGCACCTGAAACTAATATTACACTGTATATTAACTAACAAATTTAAATAAAAACTTAAAAAATATTTGAGATGGTTATGTTTAACCAATTTAAAATTTGTTTCTAAATTGTCCTAACTTCCTAATAATTTTTTGTCTAATTTATTATCATATTCTAGTTCACCTAAGAGTTTGGATTTTTTTCTCTATGTAATCTTATATGTTTTATGTCTAAAATTGAATTTTGATTTTCCTTAGTAAACAATTTATTTCAAAGCAACTTGATTCCTCCAAAGGATTGAAAACTAAGACTTGCCACATTAGAAGAGAATGAAATACAGGGTCACAGAAATAAATGTAGCAATTTAGTAAACAATATCCTTCCCAGGGACACCTGGGTGGCTCAGCGGTTGAGCGTCTGCCTTTGGCCCAGGGCATGACCCTGGAGACCGGGGATCAAGTCCCACATCGGGCTCCCTGCATGGAGCCTGCTTCTCCCTCTGCCTGTGTCTCTGCCTCTTTCTCTCTCTCTCTCTCTCTCTCTCTCTGTCTCTCTTGAATAAATAAATAAGTCTTAAAAAAAAAAAAACAAAACAATGTCCTTCCCAGGTTCAAGTTCAGTTGGAAAAAAAATCTAATTATTATTATAGGTTGAGTTCAAAGGCACTTTAACAATTTCATTCTATTATCACAAAGATCAGATGAGAGACAAAAAATTTATCAATTCAAAAAGAAAAACTGGCTAGAAAAATACAGTGAGGAAATTATAGTGTGCATGGTCATTAAACTAGTGTTTTTCAGACAGTTATTTGGACCACTGTATCAAAATAAGGTGCTACAAAATATACTAATATTATTTATAAAATATTAGGCCGTTTTAGTTGTATCTTTACCCTTTCAAAGTTATCTTTTTCTTTAAATAGGTTGATTATATTGTATCTAGATGTGGTACTCCTTGATTTGGTCCTATTTGGTTTATATTTAGTTGCTGGGTAATGTAGATTAATGTTACTTGTTTTCTTGTTTTGATAAAATCTGGAAAATTTTTTGCCACTTATTTCTGCAAAGAGATTTTTTTTTTGCCTTTTTTCTCTCTCCTCCTTATCCTTATGAGATTACTATCCTTATGAGATTACTATTATGCATTTGTTGGTATAATGATGCTGTCTCACTTTATTTTTCTTCATTATTTTTCTTCCTGTTTCTCAGGCTGGATATTTTCAATTGAACTATCTTCAAGCTGATTGATTCTTTCTCCTGCCAATTCATATCTGTTGAGCCCTGTAGAGAAATTTTCATTCCAATAATTTTACTTACCAACCACAGAATTTCCATTCATTATTACATTTTTATCACTATCTACTAATTCATTCTATTTCATAATAGATCATTCTCATATCTTTCTTAATATTTTAAACATGACTTCCTTTGACTTTTTTAAAAAACTGTATTTGTAATGCTAATGCAAAGTCTTTGTCTACTGGTCTAAAATTGAGCTCCTAAAGAATGGTTTCTATTGACTGCATCCCCCAATGCCACCCCCATGCATGGGCCATGTTTCTCTGTTTTTTACAAGTTTCTTTTTTTTTTTTTTTTTTAATGTTATGAGTTTCCTGGGCTAAGTCTGTATTCCTTACACTGAATAGCCACTAAGGTCTCTGCATGATTAGTTTAGTAATCAGTTAATGATTGGGCAGAGGTTTCTTTAAATGCCTGGCACCAAAATACCTATTTGCCAAGGGATTCTGTGTGTGTGGTGACGCATGATTTTAATTTTGGCACTTTAAAATTGAGGTCCTTACTGTGCCATTCAGGAGATTCCCAATCCTCACATATGTGTTTTTAATGTTTGAAGATATCTTAGGGAGACAAGAGGTGTTAATTCTATAAATTTTATATTTTTCTATTGATTTTTAAAAAATTATCCCAGAGTACAGTACTATCCTGAACACTGAACTTGCCTACTTTGTGTGTTTTTCTTTGGTAAAAATTACATTATTATGGGAGCAGCTCTTTTGAAGAATCCAAATGTTCATAAATTATAAATATTGATGTATTTCAAAGAAATACTTAACCAAAATGTTTTTTTTATAAATTAATTTTTATTGGTGTTCAATTTACCAACATACAGAATAACACCCAGTGCTCATCCCGTCAAGTGTACCCCTCAGTGCCCGTCACCCATTCACCCCCACCCCCCACCCTCCTCCCCCTCCACCACCCCTAGTTCATTTCCCAGAGTTAGAAGTCTTTATGTTCTGTCTCCCTTTCTGATATTTCTCACACATTTCTTCTCCCTTCCCATATATTCCCTTTCGCTATTATTCATATTCCCCAAATGAATGAGAACATACACTGTTTGTCCTTCTCCGGTTACTGTGGCCAAGTTCAAAAAGGGTGTTGCCTGAGTTCTTCTCTGGGATTTTGATGGAATCTTGTCTCACATTTAGATCTTTCATCCATTTTGAGTTTATCTTTGTGTATGGTGCAAGAGAGTGGTCCAGTTTCATTCTTCTGCATGTGGATGTCCAATTTTCCCAGCACCATTTATTGAAGAGACTGTCTTTCTTCTAGTGGATCGTCTTTCCTCCTTTATCGTATATTAGTTGAGCATAAAGTTCAGGGTCCACTTCTGGGTTCTCTGTTCTGTTCCATTGATCTATATGTTTGTTTTTGTGCCAGTACCACACTGTCTTGATGAACACAGCTTTGTAGTACAACCTGAAATCTGGCATTGTGATGCCCCCAGATATGGTTTTCTTTTTTTAAAATTCCCCTGGCTGTTTGGGGTCTTTTCTGATTCCACACAAATCTTAAAATAATTTGTTCTAAGTCTCTGAAGAAAGTCCATGGTATTTTGATAGGGATTGCATTATACGTGTAAATTGCCCTGGGTAACATTGACATTTTCACAATATTAATTCTGTCAATCCATGAGCATGGAATATTTTTCCATCTCTTTGTGTCTTCCTCAATTTCTTTCAGAAGTGTTCTGTAGTTTTTAGGGTATATTTTGAGACCCATTTGAATGGTAAATGGTTCTCCAACCTTTTATTTTCAGGTTGTAGGTGTCCTTCTGTCTAAAATGAGTCTCTTGTAGACAGCAAATAGATGGGTCCTGTTTTTTTATCCAGTCTGAAACTCTGCGCCTTTTGATGGGGTCATTAAGCCCATTCACGTTCAGAGTTACTTGAACTTCTTCTTAAAGGGGAGTTTTAAGAGTCCCCCTTAAAATTTCTTGCAGAGCTGGTTTGGAGGTCACATATTCTTTCAGTTCCTGCCTGTCTTGGAAGCTCTTTATCTCTCCTTCCATTTTGAATGAGAGCCTTGCTGGATAAAGTATTCTTGGTTGCATGTTCTTCTCATTTAGGACCCTGAATATATCCTGCCAGCCCTTTCTGGCCTGCCAGGTCTCTGTGGAGAGGTCTGCTGTTACCCTAATAGTCCT
Source organism: Nyctereutes procyonoides (assembly GCF_905146905.1). NCBI lineage: Eukaryota > Metazoa > Chordata > Mammalia > Carnivora > Canidae > Nyctereutes > Nyctereutes procyonoides. The sequence continues at coordinate 26,329,299 of NW_026575146.1, forward strand.
CCCCATGAAAGTCAGGGACTTCTTGTCTCTTGCTGCTTTAAGGATCTTCTCTTTGTCTTTGGAATTTGCAAGCTTCACTATTAGATGTCGAGGTGTTGAACGGTTTTTATTGATTTTAGGGGGGGATCTCTCTATTTCCTGGATCTGAATGCCTGTTTCCCTTCCCAGATTGGGAAAGTTTTCAGCTAGGATTTGTTCAAATACATATTCTGGCCCTCTGTCCCTTTCGGCGCCCTCGGGAACCCCAATTAAACGTAGGTTTTTCTTCCTTAGAGTGTCATTTATTTGCCTTAATCTGTCTTCATGGTCCCTTAATTGATTGTCTCTTTTTTCCTCAGTTTCCCTCTTTGCCATTAACTTGTCTTCTATGTCACTCACTCGTTCTTCCACCTCGTTAACCCTCGTCGTTAGGACTTCTAGTTTGGATTGCATCTCATTCAATTGATTTTTAATTTCTGCCTGATTGGATCTAAATTCTGCAGTCATGAAGTCTCGTGAGGCCTTAATGCTTTTTTCTAGAGCCACCAGTAGCTGTATAATGGTGCTTCTGAATTGGCTTTCTGACATTGAAGTGTAATCCAGATTTTGTAACTCTGTGGGAGAGAGGGCTGTTTCTGATTCTTTCTTTTGAAGTGAGGTTTTCCTTCTAGTCATTTTGCTCAGTGCAGAGTGGCCAAAAACAAGCTGTATTGGAACACGGGGGAGTATCACTGGTCCCGTCCAGCTGGTCTTCTGGGGGAGGGGCCTGCTGCGCTGATTTTCAGGTGTTAGCACTTGGGGGAGCTGCTCTGCCCCTGCCTGCTGCAGGGCTCAGCGGGGGTTGTTTACCCCGTCGGGCCCCAGGAGGAACAGCCCCAGTGGCTATGGCAGCTCTGGAAGCCTGGATTCAGCCTCCGCAGGAACTACGGGGCTCGGGGCTCTCGGTTCTCCGTCCGCAGGGCCTGGAGGCTCCGGGGCGGGGCCGCTGATCTGCTCAGCTCGGGGCAGGAGCGTCCTTCGCTGTCCTGGGCCCTCCCGGCCTCTGCCTGTCCCGGGGGAGGCCGGATCCTGGGCTGTGTCCCGGCGCCCTGTGCTCCGGGGCCTGCGCTGGTGGATTCGCGCTCCCGCCCCGCAGCTCCCTCCGCGGAGCCGCCGCCCGAGCCCCTCCGAGCTGCTCTGGTCCCGCCCTGCGCACTGCAGCCCTTAGGGAGCTCGGCGCACTCTCCCGGGGGCGCAGGTGTCTGTTAGTGTCCCAGGGAGCCCGAGGGCATCCCCGCCCTCCTGGGTCCTGCTCCAACTCCCTGCGAGCCCCTTTCCGCCCGCCCGGGAAGGTTGGTGCAGCTCCTGCTCCTCCGGGACGGGGCTCTCCTGTCCTGGGGACACTCGCCCCGGCCTCAGCCCGGCTCCTCGCGGGGCCCCTCCCCCTCGGAGGCCTTTTGTTCCTTTATTTCTTTTTCCCCGTCTTCCTACCTTGATAGAAGCGCGGACTCTTCTCACTGTAGCATTCCAGCTGGTCTCTCTTTACATCTCAGGCCGAATTCGTAAATTTTCAGGATGGTTTGAAGGTTATCTAGGTAATTTGGTGGGGACAGGCGATTTGGGGACCCTGCTCTTCCGCCATCTTCCAAAATGTTTTATTTATGTGAAATACTCTCAACTTTACCAAGAAGATTGTCACAGCTACTTACATGAAACTGGACATTTTAACATCAATTTTGATTTTCACAAACTAACTTTTAAGATATTATATTGCTATTTCCAAAGACCAATAATATTTACAAATTGTATTTTAGTTTTCCATAGATTCTTCTGTTATTATAATGTTTGTCATTCTATATACATCTATTTCATTCTTAATAATTAAAAAAATAAAAATAAAAACAAAGAGAGACTAAAAAGATGGAAAAATTATGATTCTTCCCCTAATTCCCAACTTGGTGCCTTATTCTTTGGAAGGAAAAATAAATAAAAAAGAATTTAAAAATTGTATAGTAATATTCTTCTGTGAATGAATTATTTACTTAATGTGTTAGTCTTTAAAAGCTACAATATTTTCATCGATTTTTGGGACAACCCACTTAGCATTCTAAGTAAAATCATATTTTTTCACTTCACTTATTTATCCATCCCAAGGCAAAATTTCCTAGACTGTTTGGAACTCTTTCTCTAATATTCTACTGATCCAAAAAGTATCAAATATTAAAAAGAAAAAAATTATAGCCTATTGCCAGAAAAAAAAAAAAAGAGGAAGAGGGAATTCTCCTTGAGAATTGCCCTCTAAAGAGTCCCATCAAAAGCTTGTTGAAGGAAATGCCAAGCTTGATTGTTTGGAAATCTCAACTGTACATATTTCCATTAAAATCCCATCCAGGTCCATTTAATTTATTCACAGATAAACAAAATGCCTTTTATTGCATTGAATGCGATTTTGACAGATGGCTCTTAGCATTCTGTCCAGGTGTAAGAGACAAAGATAAATGAATCTGTTCTTTTTAATTCACACACTTTATGACTTTCATCTCCACCTGAAAGCATCCTTTGGCTCCCTATCTACTTCATGAACCCAATAAGCGACAGCTCTTTTTCTAGCTGGAGATTGCTTCATTGTGCCTCTAAACAGAAGCTGCCTCTGCTTGAAATAATCAGTTTGGGAGCACAGCAACCGAACAAATTATTCTTAATAAGATTTCAAACATATAATTATTATTTAATTTATTAGAAATTTCTTAAATACACATAAATCTATTAGATGTATCTATACATCAATTATCCATAGCTAGAGTTTAAGATGATTAGGGCTTTAAGATATTCATTATTATGTAAATGCTACTAAGTGTCTATTATCCAATGTAAAGCAAAATTAAAGTTAAGCTGAAAACTGAAATTATTTTTAATTTTATATTTCTTATTGATAATATTGAATTCTGAAAATCTGAAACATTGAGCTTAAATTTAAATTATACTAAATTCTCATTGCTCAAAAATCTTCAGGCACATGTCATATAGTGTTTTTAAAAATTTAGTAGGTAAATTTAAAATAGTAATTATTACTACACATTATTTCATTTATAATAGAATAAACCATCATTAATTTTCAATAAAATAAGAATGATATAAAAATAAGCAGTTGCTATGAATCAAAAAGCATATGAAGAAGTGAATGTTAAGATATTGCTCCCTGGGATCCCTGGGTGGCGCAGCGGTTTAGCACCTGCCTTTGGCCCGGGGCGCGATCCTGGAGACCCGGGATCGAATCCCACGTCGGGTTCCCGGTGCATAGAGCCTGTTTCTCCCTCTGCCTGTGTCTCTGCCTCTCTCTCTCACTCTCTGTGACTATCATAAATAAAAATTTTAAAAAAAAAGTTTCTTTAAAAAAAGAAAAAGATATTGCTCCCCATATTAACTTGACCTCCTTAAAAAGAATGATATACTTTATGTTGAAAAAATAAACTTGTCCTTATAATTTAGTTTAGGAATACTAATGTATTATACTTAATTTTTACTGGTATAAAAGCAATCTCACTGCATAAAAGTCAACAGTTATTTGCTTTTAGAAAATATTTATGTTACATTTATCAAACTATGTAAATACAATACTGTATTATCAGGGGAATGGCTTCTAAATTGTGACTTACAGGACCCCTCAGAGTTGTCTATACCCTTCAGGTGATTGTGAGGTCAAAATGGTTTTCTAAAGAGTGCCAGGCATTATTTCATATTTGGCTTTTTCACTGTATTAACACTTGTACTGAAGGTGCAAAATCACTGATAGTGAGTAAAATTACAGGTGCCTTAGCAGGAATTAGGGCAATAGCACTAAACTGTACTAGCAGCGATCATATTCTTAACCATAATTCCCACATGAAGGTCATTTGTGTACTAATCTTCATTTTAAACTATCATCGGCATTTGACACAATCATCACCTTCTGAAGAAAACAACTTCAATTTGATTCAAAGACACCAAGTGTGTTTGTTTTTCCTTTAATTCACTGGTGAATCATCAATCTTCTTTTAAGTGTTTCCTCCATTCTTCCAGGCCTTTTAACAAATGGAGTACACCAGAGAGGAGTCTTTGGACAACTAAATACCACTGATACCATGAGAACTCTCAAATCAAGATTATATCTACCTTCCTACTCAGTATTTCCATTTGGATGTCTAAGAAATAAGAAAACACATTTATTTTGGAAAACAGAGGAAAGGATCCTAACCAAATACAAATGTTTAGAAATTTCTGGGGCTATGAAACAAACAAGGTCAGACTGACAAAAGAGCAGATCAATAAGAACCTACCTTAAAAGAAAGTTGACAGGAATAAACAGTATAGCCTCAACATCCCTTCCACCACAGACTGATGAAAACATGCACAGTCTTACAGGTATGAATTGAAGTGTGTTAATATGTAAGCCATTTCACTTGCTCATACATTGAGCAACTAGCTTCACAATTCACTCCAAGAGATTTATTCAGTTCAGTTTGCTCACTCAGTAAAGATTGTTGAGACACACGCTTAAATGTGAAAAGTCAGTTAAAATGTAGGCAAAAATCTCAGCTGGATTTGGAAAACTTCTACACATTTGGGAGGAGAAAAAAAATTTTGATCCAAATTAAATGCCATAATTTTCGCTGAATCTTTAAAAAAAAACAGGTTTATTGAGATTTATAATTATCACAAAATTCTCTTAAAGTGTATAATTCAATGGTTTTTGGTATTTTTACTACAATCTGGCTTTAGAACATTTTAATCCTCCCAGAAAACAAAACACTGTCTTTAGCAGTCACTTTTCCTTCTTCCTCTCCCCTAGCATTAGGCAAATATATATCTACTATCTCTTTTTATTAGTGACTTCTTCCACTTAGAATAAAGTTTTTAAGGTTCATCTATGTTGCACAGTATTTCATTCCTTTTTAAAACTGAAATTTTTATTGAAATAACTGTAGATTGATACATAGTTGTAAGAAACAATACAGAGAGTTCCCTTGTATATTTTATCCACTTTCTCCCCAGGCAACATTTTGTAAAACTATAGTATAACACCGCAACTAAGATATCAGCATGGATTCAATCCACTGATTTTATTAAGACTTCTCATTTTGACTTGTATTTTGTTATGTATACTTTTGTTTAATGCTATATAATTTCATTACATATATAGGTTTTTGTATGCACTATATAGTCAAGAATCTCAACAGTTCCATCACCACAAAGACCCATAACCTTGGCACTGGTAACCATCAGTCTATTCTCCATTTTAAAATGTTATATGAATGAGGGGTGCCTGGCTGGTTCAGTCAGAAGAGTATGCGACTCTTGATTTGGGGGTAGTGAGTTCAAGCCCCATGTTGATGTAGAGATTACTTAAGTAAATTAAAAAAATAACTTTAAAAAATGTTCTATGAATCAAAGAATACAGTATGTCACCTTTAGGATAATCTCTTTTAGCTCAACATAAATCCCCAGAGATTCTACAAAGCTGTTGAATGAGTTAATAGTTCATTAGTTTTGACTGCAGCACAGTATTCCATGATAGGTAACACTGTTTAACTATTGGAGGACAGCTGGGTTCCTTCCAGTTTTGGCTATTACAAATAAAGCTTTTATGGATATTTGCATATAAATTTTGCATAGAAAACAAAAGATATTTTTATATGAACATCAGATTTCATTACTCTGGAAAATGTCCAAAGGTTCAATTGCTGGGTCATATCATTGCTGCATGATTAATTTTAATCGGAACTATTAAGCAGTTTTCCCAGTGAGGTTACATCATTTTATATTCCCACCTTCAAGATATGAATGATCCAGTTTCTCCACATTCTTGTCAGAATTTGATGCTATCACTATTTCATTTTATTTTAGCCAGATAGGCATGTAGTGGTATCTGATTTTAATTTTTAGTCACATTTCTTTCATAACCAGTTATGTTGGACATCTTTTTATATGCTATCTGCCATCTGTATATCCTTCATGGTGAAATGTTTGCTAAAGCTTTTTCTCAATTTTCTAATTAGATCTCATGTTTTGTACTATTCAGCATTAGAAAATTTTATATATTCTATGTAATAGTTCTTTGTTGGATACGTGGTTTGCAAATACTTTCTCCTACTTTGTAGGTTATCTTTTCATCCACTTCATATGGAGAGATCTGCAAATCAAAAGACTTTAATTTTGATGATAGCCAATTAATATTTTTTCCTTTTACACATTGTCCTCTTAGTGTCAAATCTAAGAACTATTTGCCTATCCATAAATTCCAGAAATTCTAAATAAATAAAAAAATAAAGCCCAGAAATACCCTCTCCTATCCTTTCTTCAAGATTTATAGGTTTAGCTCTTATATTTTGAGTTATTTTATACAAAAGTTGTGAGGTTAGGTGAAAGTTATTTCTCTCCTCCTTTGGATGTCTAACTCTAAATGGTCCAGCATCATTTGTTGAAAATACTTTTTTCCATTTCATTGATTTGCACCCTTGTCAAAAATCAATCAGATATATTTATGATAGTCTATTTCTGGCTTCTGTGTTCTCTTCCACTAGTCTATGTGTCTCCAGCAATGCCACATTGTCTAAATTTCTTTTTCTTGTCTTATAGTGTCTAGATTTTCCAGTACTATGAATAAGAGAGGTGAGAGCAGACATTCCTCTTTTGTTGTGAATCTTAGGGGAGATCATTCAATGCTTCAGTATGATGTTAGATGTAGGTTTTAATAGATGCCATCTATCATCTAAGATGTAATCACTGCTAGTACAGTTTAGTGCTATTGCCCTAATTCCTGCTAAGGCACCTGTAATTTTACTCACTATCAGTGCTTTTGCACCTTCAATACAAGTGTTAATACAGTGAAAAAGCCAAATATGAAATAATGCTCAGTGCTGCCTTACCTGGGCAGCCCAGGTGGCTCAGCGGTTTAGCGCAGCCTTCAGCCCAGGGCCTGATCCTGGAGATCCGGGATCGCGTCCCACGTCAGGCTCCCTGCATGGAGACTGCTTCTCTCTCTGCTTCTCTCTCTCTCTTTCTCTCTCTGTCTCTCATGAATAAATAAAATCTTTTAAAAAAATCCTTTAAAAAATGCTGCCTTATCTACATGCCATAAATTTTGATTAGTGTACTTTTAGTTTCATTAACTTTTATATATATATTGTATATATGTATTGGGCTTTCCTTTTGGGTCCATAATTTATTTAGAAATATCTTGTTTGATTGCCATGTGTTTAGAAATTTTTTAAATTATCTTTGTCATAATTAATTTCTATTTTAATTCTTTTATGAGCACTACCTTGCTTCTAATTCTGAATTACCATTTCTAGGTTTTTTTTATTTTTTTCATTTTTTAATTTTAATTCAATTAGCTAACATATAGCACGTCATTAATCTCAGGTGTGGTGTTCAATAATTCATCAATTGCAATCATTTCTAGTTTATACAATGTTGGACAAGTTACTTAAGCTTTATGTTTTGCTTCCCTTATCTAAAAATAGGGATCAGGGATCCCTGGGTGGCGCAGTGGTTTGGCGCCTGCCTTTGGCCCAGGGCGCGATCCTGGAGACCCGGGATCGAATCCCACATCGGGCTTCCGGTGCATGGAGCCTGCTTCTCCCTCTGCCTGTGTCTCCGCCTCTCTCTGTGACTATCATAAATAAATAAATAAAAAATTTAAAAAAATAAAATAAAATAAAATAAAATAAAAATAGGGATCATATAGATGGTACACATAGTAACTATCTTTCTAACTCAAAAAGTGCTATATAGGCATCCCTGGGTGGCGCAGCAGTTTGGTGCCTGCCTTTGGCCCAGGGTCCGATCCTGGAGACCCGGGATCGAATCCCACGTCAGGCTCCCGGTGCATGGAGCCTGCTTCTCCCTCTACCTGTGTCTCTGCCTCTCTCTCTCTCTCTCTCTCTCTCTCTCACTATTATAAAATAAATAAGAATTTTAAAAAAGTGCTATATAATCTTAGCTAATGCTAAGATATCCAAGAATTTTCACTTCACTGTAAAATGGAATTGCCTTTGATCTCATCCAAAGATAATGATGGCTAATGGCTTAAAAAAAACAAATGGTTTATTCTTATTAGATGCCTTAATATCACGGACTCCTAGACTACTGTTGAGTACTTCTGTGTGTTTACACTATATTTCAAAATAGAATGTGTGTTGTAATATGATGTTATTTTAAGTTATGGCAAATATTTTATAGCCAAAAATAGAAGAAGACTGATAGAATTAAAACAGCACTGGGCTGAAAGTCCATTGCGATTTCCCTGTTGAAATCACTTAAAGTCTTGAACTTTACTTTTCTCATCTGTAAAATAAGATTTGACTAGATAACCTCTGAGGTTTTTTAAATCTTCTCACTCATGGTTGTGAATAGTTTCTATATTTAAAGTGTCTTATTTAAAAGCAATCCCTCCTGCTTTAGTGACATAGCCATGTAAAGCATATCTGTTCTTTTGTTATTCTAAATGCTGTCAGGATGCATGTCAGGGATCAAGGAGACAGACAAGAGCTGTCATTTACTCACTAAATTACTGTATTGATAAGGAGTTCTGTATTGAAGCAATACTTGAACACTATCTTATTTCATTAATAGCTGAACTTAACATTCTTGGTCAGGCAAAATATCCCTCATGATAGACAGTTTCAGAAAGGTTGTTCAGCAATGTTCTAAACCTCAAATCCATACATGGACATCAGAATTTCAATGGAAAGCTTTGCTATTCTTCTATATTCAATTCCCTAGAAACAGTAGCAAAACCAAACCAAAACCAAAACTTAATGCACCTGTGATCATTTAGAAAAGCAATTAAATAGAAACTACAAAAAAGAAAATCTAGTTAAATGATTAGTCCACTAATCAAGCTTATTTGTCACTTCATTTGCCAGTGAAGTCATGGTGGCACCTGGAAATCAAGATTAAGTTAGACAAAGAAACGAAATATGTTCGTGTTTTGAGTTTAATTTCTTCCATCTGCGAGGCTTCAAATCGCTATTTAAAAATTCTCCATTATGTATTGACTACAACTATCATTAGGAAAAGAAACTTACATTGTTCACAGAATCATTATTTATGCAAATATGTTACAAAGGATCTCTTAGAAAACAATCAGTTGCTAATCCCACTTATACAATTTCAAAATTATTTGCATGTATTGATACTTTGCAAGTCCTGAAAATATCATCTTTCTTGTATCTATATTTTTATAAGCTCTTTTTTACCCCACTGAGAAATTTCTTATTCAGCCTTATCATTTTTCAAGAGACAACTCAAAAGCCATATTTTTGTAAAATGTTTTATATCCTTCCCACCATTATCGGCATTAGTCTATTTGCTCCCTGAGTTTTCTAGTAGTAATGTGTGTACAGTTATTTTACTCTTATTTTATCAAAATTGTTTTTCAAATGTTAATACTCTGAATAGAAGATAAATTCTTTTAGGATATATATTGAGTCTTACATTTCCTCATTGTAGCATTTGATGCCTGGCATGGAGTGATAGCAACTCTGTAAATGTTACAGATGCTGGTGGAGGCACACCCTCCTATAACAGGGCAACTCTGCCAATGAATGCTAGTTGCAATTGTGAGATTGAGATTTTAGGCTGATGAAAACTTTCCTTTGAAGGCCTAAAGTGAATTAGTATGTATCATTGTTTATGCATTCTTCTGAATGGGGCAGCCCATGTCTTAACAAGAGGACAAATAAATTAAACTACAGCAACTATGATTAATTTTATTAACTTCAGCTGAATTTCTGAGGTTTCAGCCCCATAATTTTTCTAGATTATCTGCTTACCTTGTGAGTGTTCATCATTTGTTTTAAGCAGTGTGCAAATATAGAACAGCCTAAATTGGGGAGGCATCAAATTACTGCAGATTAAAATCACTGCCCAGGAACTAAGGTTGCTTTAAAATGTTTTCTCCTTTTCATCGTTGTCTTTATTCTCCAAATTCTAACCAGTTATACAGGGACTGATTCATATAACATTTAGAATATTTTTCTTATTACAAATATTAATAAATCTACATTTAGACAATATTAGAAATTATGAACAAGAAAAATCTTAAATATTTCCTGAAATAGAATTCTTGATGGCAATCATTGCTTCTAGTTTTAAAATACCCAGACTTTTCTCTCCTAATAATTTTGTAAAATTGTATAAATAATATGTATTATATGTGATATAATATATATTATGCTCACAGAAGAACTTTTGAAAAATTGCAGATTATCCCAGGATTTTAACTTGATATTACTATTGAAGATAACTTTTATGTCCTCATATATATCAATATATCTTTTTATTTTCATGCTTTGTTATGATACCATAATTGTTTGTCACATTATTTACATGTTCTATATATATTTTGAACTAATTGACTGCAAGCCATGCCATGGAAAATAAAAATAGTGATGATGATGATGATGATAAGAAGAAGAGGAAAAATAGGATCAACATTGCGTACTTGTGTAGCTATTCTGTAAGTAGGTACTGTCATTCCCATTTTACAAAAGCTAAAATAGAAAGTTTGCCTAATTTGTTTATACTATACACATTCTAATGGAAGAACAAATGCAAGCAATGTAAACTCCATACTCATGCTCTCACCATTCAACACTTTATAAACTATAATGCATTTAATCAAAGTTCTATTGGTATGCACTTAGGTTTTTCTTTTTCTATTACAGAGAACCCAGTGAATAACTCTATGTATCCTTGTATATCTTTTTAACTTAAGGATAAAGAAAAGTAATACAAAAATTTACAATTTAAATATCACGATATCATAGCATCTATTTATCATACTCCATAACCAGGTATTATTATATTTTAACTTTGAAAGCCTACTCAGTGAAAAAATATATGTGATTATTTCATAAAATAGAATTGTTTAAATTATTTATGAAGTTAGCAATCTTATATTTTATTTGGCTGTTTAAATAATTCTGTTGTGGATAAACTACTCATACTCTTGACAATTATTCACTTTTATTTTCTGCAATATATAATCAAGAACGATTCTGTTAGTCTCCCCAAAGAATCCTCATGTCACTTTGCCATCTCTGTATGAAGTAAGCCTTGATTCTGCTTTTTGATACTTTTGAGTAGTTAGCATGTTTTATTTATTTTATTATCTATTTATTTATTTCAATTTATTTTTAAATAATTATTTAACTAATGAATTATAAAGATTTTTGTTTCTTCAAATAATGTTTTCATTAGAAGTTTATAGTCATTATTTCATCAAGTATATATCCTGTTCATTTTTTATTTATCTTTCTGAATTTTCAATTACACACATATTGTACCATTTAATATTGTCTAACAAACTTCTGAGGCTTTGTTCATTATCTGTTTGTCATTCTTTTTTTGGAGGGATTGGGTAATCTTTACTAATCTTTCTTCAAGTGTACTAATTCTTTATTCTCACATCTCTATTATTTTGACAAAGATAAGAAAAGCTAAGGAGTAATTTCAGGAGGTTGCCAAATAGAAGATCCTAGCCCTTATTTCCCCACAGAAAAGCTTTAAAGGGCAAAAATACCTTCACAAAAGCCCAAGAATCCAGATGAGTGATTACAATAGCCAGATAGGGCACAGAAATGAGAAAAGACACATCGAAGATAGTAAGAAAGTTTCACTTTAGAAGTATACAGTGCAATGCTAAGAGAGATCCCCCCACTAAGAAATTCATTTCTGGGGGAAAGCGAACCAAGTGATTATATGACTTGTCATGGGCCTCAGCCTCAATTCCACTCCCGTGGGTTCTGGCTCTAAGTTCTCCCAGTAGACCCATATATTAGGCCTTCCCACCTATAGGTTTAGGCATCAAGCCTAACTGCCTGTGAACCTTACAAACAAGCAAACCTAAAAATTCTCCCTGGTGATCCACTCAGAATCTCTGGCCATGCTAACTAGTGAAGAGTTTTGCCTGCTGAGACCAATCTATAAAGACTTGAAGAAGTGGTTACTTCTTCAAACATATATACATCATCAGAATACTATAAATATCAAAAAGAATTGGGCAACATAATGCCACCAAAGAATAAAATAACACTCCAGTAACTAACATGAAGGAAATGGAGACCTATGAACTGCTTGACAAAAATTTCAAATAATCATCTCAAAGTATCTCAGATCTGCAAGAGAAGACATGTACACAGCTAAATGAAATCAGGAAAACAATACATGAAGGAAATGAGAAGTTCAAAGAGACAGAAATCATTAAGAAAGAACCAATGGAAATTTTGGAGCTAAAGAATACAATGACTGAACTGAAAAAATTCAGTTAAAGAACTTCAACAGTAGACTCAAACAAGCATAAGCATTAAAGACAAGTCATTTGAAATTACCTAGTTAGAAGTACAAAAAGGAAAAAAAGAATGAAAAAGAATGAGGAAAATCTATGGGCCTTATAGAATATAAACAAATGAACCAATATACACATGATACAAGACAAAAAAAGAGCATGAAGCATATTTAAAGAAATAATGGACCAAAATAAAATCTAGAGAGGAAAATGGACCTCCAAATTCATAAAGTCCATGATTCCCCAAATAGACTAAATCTAAAGAGGTCTACAACAAGGTACATTAAAATTAAATTGTCAAAATTCAAAGACAAAGAGAATTTTGAAAGCAGAATGATTCATTACATACAAGGGAACCCCTATAAAACTATCAATTGATTTCACAGCAAATGTATTTCAGGCTAGGAGAGAATTTAATGATATAATAAAAGTACTGAAAGAAAAAAAAAACTACCAAACAAAAATATTATACCCAGCAAAATTGTCCTTTAAAAAATAAAGGAAAAATAAAGACTGTCCCCCAAAAAAACTGAGGGAGTTCATTACCACAGGTTCTGCCTTACAAAAAGTGCTTAGGGAGTTCTTTATGTTGAAATGAAAGTATGCTTAAAAGCATATGAAAGTTTGAATCTCACTGGTAAAGGTTAATACATAGATACAGAATACTGTAATAATTTGAGGATGGCTCATAAATCATTTTTAATCTTAGTGTAAAAGATAAGAGACAAAATTATTAAGAATAACTATAAGCACAAAAATTGGTTATTGGATACACAATCTAAATGAAGGAAATTCTGGCATCATTAAAATAAAGTGTGTGTGGGAGTAAAAGTATAGATTTTTATGTGTATTTTAAACTTAAATTGTCATTAGTTCAAAAAGACTGCTATGATAGAAAGTTTTATGCACTCCTAATAGTAATCACAAAACAAAAATCCTAGCAGATACAAAAAAATAGATAAAGAAGAATTAATGTATATCGCACAAATGTAAAACATCTCAAATTGCAAAGGAAGACAGTAAGAGAGGAAGAGAGGAAACAAAAGAGCTACATATAACACAGAAAACAACAAAACAACAATGATGTCTTTAGGTAATTACTTCAAACATAAATCAATAATTTTAAGTCAATAGTTACTTTAAATATAAATAGATAAAACTCACCAATGAAGATATAAACTGGTAGAAGGGATTTTTAAAAATCCAACTATATGCTGTTTATAAGATAATCATTTTAGATTTAAGAACACACACAGGCTGAAAGTGAAGGGATGGATGACAATATTCCATATAAATGTAGTCAAAAGTATGGATATATATATATATATATAATAAATATATAAATATATATATATATGAAAACAGTATAGGTAAAAATTGTTCAATAGTCATAGAAAGTTTTTACACAATGATAAAAGAGTCAATCCAGTGGAAAGATATAACAAGATATAACAATTAACAAATAGATATACACTGGCAAAAACTAAAAAATAAAAATAAGTATAAGCAATATGCTAAAAATTCAAAGAAACTGAAACCATATAAAATGCTCAACTAAAACCACAAAAGGTAGCAAAAGAGTAGAAAATTAAATATGAACAAAGAATAAGGGCAATAAATTAGAAACAGCAGTGAATATGATAGATATTAATTCAACTCTCTCAATAATCACTTTGATTGTCAATGGTCTAAATGAACTAATTAAAAGGCAGAGATTGTCACAGTGTACCAAAAAACAAGACCTGATTATAGTTGTCTATAAGAGACCCGCTTTAAATATAAAGACACATATAGATTAATATATGTGGAGCAATATATACTCTGCTAACACTAGTCAGAAAAAGCAGGCATAGCTATATTAACTTCAGACAGAACAAATGTCAAAGCAGGGGAAGTTATAAGGGATAAAGAAGGGCACTATATAATAATAAAGGAGTTCAATTTTCCAAGAAGACATAGTAATCTTTAATATGTGCACTTAACAAATCAAAATAACAAATCTGATCAACAAATCTAAACTAACTTTTGTAAGGCAAAAACTAACAGAATTACAAAGAGGAATAGAGGAATCCACTATCATATTTGGTGCTATGGTCTGAATATTTTGTGTCCCTCCCCCCAAATTCACATTTTGAACTCCTAATACACACATGATGGTATTAGTAGGTAAGGCCACTGGGAGCTGCTTAAGTCGTAGGGGTTGGAGCTCCCATGAATGCAATTAGTGCTTGCCATCCCCTTCTATCTTGTGTAAGGACATAGCAAGAACACACGGGCTATGAACCAGAAAGATGACCCTCACTGGAGACCATGACCATGCTGGTGCCTTGATCTTGGATATCCAGCCTCCAGAAGTGTAAGAAATATATTTCTATTGTTTATAAGCTACCCAGACTGGTATTTTGCTATAGTGGCCTAATGAACTATGACAGTTGGAGATTTCAACATCCTTTTATCAGAAATGGCAGATATCCCTTTATCAGCAATAATGGATAGAAAAATCAGTAAGGACATAGTTGAACTCAAAAAAACTATCAATTGACTGGATAGAATTGCTATTTATAGGCTATTTCATCCAAAAGCAGCATACACATTCTTCTCAAGCTAACTTGGAACACTCACCATGATACACAAAATTCTGGCACATAAAATACACTTTAACAAATTGGTTTAAACATATGGTCACATATGACAAGATCTCCTTCTTTCTTGAAAGCCTGATTATATTAAATTATATATATACTCCTCATTTTCTTTATTCATCCATTAATGGTATTAAGGTAGTTTCTACATCTTGGATATTTGAATAATGCATGGATATACAAATAATGCTATATTTATTTTGGTTAAATACCCACACGTGGAATTGCTGCATCTTATGGTAGTTGTATTTTTAATTTTTTGAGTCACTGTACTCTTGAAAGTTCCAAAATTATCTTGTTATTCGAATTTTGACACAGAAAAATGTGTCTCCATGTGGAGTTCTTTGGGTATCTCCTCAGAGAGTTTTTGGATTTCCTGAATCTGAGTGTCCATTTTCTTTCCCAGGTAATGGGAAGTATTCAGCCATTACTTCTTTATATAAACTTTTTTCTCCTTCTTCTATCTCTTCCTTTTGGATTCTTATAATGTATATAACCACTTGATGGTGTCCTATTAATTCTGTAGGTTTCTTTACTATTTCTCATTCTTTTTCTTTTTGTTCCTCTGTGACTGGATCACTTTAAATGGACTGTTTTTGAATTCACTGATTCTTCTGCTTAATCTTGTTCACTGTTTAACTACTCTAGTGATTTTTTTTTTTCAGGGAAGTTTTATTCTTCAGCTCTACAAGTTCTCTTTGGCTTTTTAAAAAATATTTTCTGTCTCTTTGTTGAAATACTTATTTGTTTGTTTTTTTTTTCATGCATCATTTTTCTGATTTCAGTGAACATTTTATGGGAGCTATCTTGAATTCTTTCTCAAGCAATTAATATATCTTTACTTCTTTAGGGTCAGCTTCTGAAGATTTTGTTGTTGTTCCTTTTTGTACTATATTTCCGTTTCTTCATTTTCTGTGACACTTTGTATTGGTGTCTGCACATTTGAAAAAAAAAAAAAAAACAGCTATTTTCCCCAGACTTTGTGGACTAACTTCATACAAGGAAAACCTTTTGCCAATCAGCCCTGGTAGAGATCCTCATAGCCTCTCATATCTTTTCGGTGGCCATGTCTTATCTAGACTTATACATATAAATTCCCTATTAAAGAGGTTTTCTGGTTTGTTTTTAAGGAGTACATAATCTTTGTTCCCATGTCGGTCTGCTGTACTATGGATCCTCTGAAGCAGTCCACTTTTTTTTTTTTTTTTGAGTTCTAAGGATCCCCCCAGGCCTCTAGATTTATTTCCCATCAGCATTCTGAGACAGATGAGAAAGAAACCAGTCCCTTGGGCAGCCCCCTATAAAATCCGAATGTTGGATGCATGTTTCAGTGTTCTCTTTCCCTGCCTAGAGATATTCAGAGACTGAATTTTCCTGATCATGCCACACTGATCCAAGGAAAGAGGATCTGGTAATGACTGCACGCTATACCAAACCACTACCTTTTTTCTCAGGGGCTCTCAGCCAGCTAAAGCATGCCAAGTCCTATAAATGCTCTAAGATAGGTGATTCAGAAGCTTGTCCCTTTGGCAACTCCTTAGAAAGCTGAAATGTTAGATGCATATTCCAACTTATTTTTCTTCTCAGGAGGAAACAGGGATTGGGGATATTTTCCTGCAATAAATTGGAAGGAGGGAATATAGTCAATAAGTGTGTGTATAGTCCAAATTATCTTCTTTGTTCTGCGCAGCTCCTAGCAAGGTGCTCTTTCTGGTCAGTGCTAAGAACTGGGCATGACAGAAACTAGTTACTCGGACAGTTCCCTGGAAAGTCAAATGTTGAGTGTGTTATCTAGTCCACTCCCTCCTTTGGGAAAAGCTGGAGCTTCCCAGAGTTTCCTCCTGATTATGTGGTGCTGTGCCTGAAAGAGGGATTATGGAGAGAATGTCCCATAAATTTTCCTACTAGCTTAAATCTGCCTGTTTTCAAGTTTTCTTGGGGGTGTAGGAGCCTCTCAACTGATCTCTGGATTTTAACAAAGGGAATTGGCCCCTATATTGGTGTGGAAGAGCTGGGTCTATGAGGAGAAGGAGAGCTGGGCTTCCTGTTTCATTGTCTTGCTGATGTCTCCCAACTTTGTTTCTTTTTTTTTATTTTTAAAGATTTTATTATTTTATTTTAGAAAAAGAGAGAGAGTGTGTGTGTGTGTATGTGTGCAAGTGAGAGCAGGGGAAGGGGTAGAGGAAAATGTAGAGACAGAATTTCAAGCAGACTCCTTGCCGAGCCTGGAGCCCAACATGCAGCTTGATCTCATGACCCTGAGGTCATGACCTGAGTCGAAACCAACAGTTGGATGCTTAACCAACAAAGCCCCTCAGGTGCCTCTCAGCTTTAAGTTTTTAATCTCCTTAGTTAATTTTCAGACTGATATGTTATTTATTTTGCAGTTGACTTCTAGCTTAATTGCATTATGTTTAGAGAACAAGCTTAATATGACTTCAATCATTTCAAATTTGTTAGAATTTGCTCACCGGCCAACCAGCATAGTATGATTTTATTTAAATAGGTTGCTTGTTCTTGAAAAAGGAGATATGCTCAAATTTTGGAAAAAGAGTTCCATATATGTCTATTAGTCAACGTTGACAATCATATGCAGATTTTTGAAATCTTTCCTGATAGTTTTGATCTTTTTCATTATTTCACTAATGATTAGAAGTCTGTTAAAAATCACAAACTAAAAAAAAAATATGAAAAATCACAAACTATTATTTAATTTACTTAATAATTTTCATAGAGCTGCAATTTTTTTGCTTTAAATATATGGAGGTGCTAGCCATGCCTGGTGTCCCCTCTGCATCCCCCTCCCTGCACCCCTCTTGCCGCTGCTTTACCTTATTTGGAACCTGAATCCTAATAAAGAATTATTACCCCCTCAAAAAAATAGATGGAGGTTATGTTTTGGGACACACAAAAGTTTAAAACTGTTACATCTCTAGGCTTTTAGTTAAGTTATCACATCTTGATTTGGGCTCAGGTCATGATCTCAGGGTCCTGAAATCGAGCTCCGTCTTGGGGCTTAGTGTGAAGCCTTCTTGAGATTCTCTCCTTCCCTCTCCCTTTGCCCCTCCCCTGCCAACTCATGATCTCTCTCCTTCTCTAAAAAATAAAAGTTTGTTTCACACTACTCTATTTAATGTGTCAAGTCAGGTCTTCTCATAGTGCCCTTGGGAAGGATGGGGTGATAGTGGTTTACTTCTGGCACCAAGCACACTTCAGTATCACATCTTATTTTAATCTAGAGAAACTTCTACCTTGAGTCCTTTGTTTACATCTCAGGATTTTCCTCTCCTATTTGTCCTGCTAATTTATCTTTCAGATCTTCGATTAATTTTTGAAGATAATTTTTTTCATATTTTATCCATAATTTTGAATTAAGTAAGTTTTTGTTTTCCAATAAGAAGATGCTTCTATGTAAACTAGCCCATAAAAACTTCAGAATTCATGTTTTCAATACTATTTTAAGATTTGAAGCTGTTATTTAAATGTTACCATTTGCTCCCTTTCACACTATGCTTCTGCTATAATCGCTCTTTTTACTATTATTTCATATCTCAGATGTATTTCATATCTTACTGCCTCCACTACATAGTTTTGTTTATGTCTGGAATCTTCTTTCCTTCCCCAGTTGCTTAACTAAGTTCCCCTCATCTTTCAGTTTGAAACCCAAACTTAGGGAAGCTTCCTCATTCCAAAAAAGGTTAAACCCCCCTTTCATGTACCTAGAATAGTATTTCTCCTTTATAGACTTATTTCAGTTGTTCTTTACATGTGTATGTTTGTCTAGAGGTAAAGTTATATTTAAGCAGGGCCTATGTCTGATTTTGCTCCTTATATGATCACTGAATCCTACCACTATGCCAGAATATGCTAAAAACATGCATGAAATAACCAAATGAAACAAATGAGTGAATAAGAATTTGATATGTAGAAATATTTACTTAAAGTATGCAATTTAAAAAGTCTAGCTTAGGGGCACCTGGGTGGCTCAGTGGTTGAGCATCTGCCTTTGGCTCAGGTCATGATCCTGGGGTTCTGGGATCGAGTCCCACATCAAGCTCCCCACAGAGCCTGCTTCTCCCTCTGCCTATTTCTCTGCCTCTCTCTGTGTCTCTCATGAATAAATAAATAAAAATCCTTAAAAATAAAAATAAAAAGCCTGGTCTTGGGGACACCTGGGTGGCTCAGTCCATTGAGTGCGTACTCTTGATTTTGGCTCAGGTCATGATATCGGGGTCCTAGGATCAAGTAGTTAGGTTCTGAGCCCCCTGGAGAGTCTGCTCTTTCTCCCCCTCTGCTCCTACACCTTGCTCACTCATACTCTCTCTCCAAAATAAATTTAAAAATCTTTAAATAGTCTGATCACTGTCAATCCCTATATAACATATGTTTGCTTATTTTTCTGCGTACTTTATTCCCTGCATATTTTTCATGATACTTGAATGAGGGAGAATGTATCTAGATCCTATTAGCACCATTACCTTGTTCTTTAAAATTAATACTGTTTTGGGGGGTATTAAAGATTTAAGTGGTCATTTCTGTAATTCAGTGTTCTATGAAGAAGGAGAAATATTATTTTCTAAAGTCCATTGCATTCAGTATACTTTGTTTCTATTTTATTCCTCTAAATGCTGAAATCACTTCTCCTTTGTGTGTCTGCCTGCTATGTCCTACTCTGTCCCATAACTCATAGCCCATTTGAGTTTTTGTTTTCTTTCTTTTTGTTTTGGTCTCTGGTTTTAAGTGATCTAGCTACTTAAGTGAAAAATTGAATTACGGTGAAGTGCCCCACCATGTGTTCTTATTTTGTGAATTAGAATATATTTTTCTGTGCATATTCATTTATGTTTGATAGTTGCTCTGCAACTATAAAGTTGAGTCATTGTTTATTCTTTGACTCTCCTCTCATCTTCCCTCATCTTCATGCTTCAGTTTTGCAAGAGGGCAGGGAGAAGAATATATGGCTAAATAAAATTGTATAGTTTATTTTTATCCCTGATACTAATGCTGATTCATAATTTGTTAATGGGGTACAATATGAGGTGATTTCCATATTCTTTTGTTTTGACAAGTCCTCTGACTCATGACTCATAACAAAATGATACTAATGGGTGCTTTAGAAATGCATGTGGTTACTTTATATCATAGTGCATCCTCCCTTGAGTAGAGAAATTGTCAATTCACAATTTCTTTTTCCCATCTGATTTTAATTTGACTAGATATTAGAGTTACTCATTGTTTATAAAATGATGCTGTATCTATTTGCTAGCTTAGCGCTGATGGGGTTTACATATCTCTATGATTTGCTACTTTCGTTTGTTTCACTGAATATCTTAGAAAGATTTTCTGCCTGCATCTGCCCTAGAATCTACCCTAAAACAACCATGATACTACTACTACTAATAATAATAATAAAAAAGATCAATGATAAAATATATTATGTGTGTAACTTAAATCTTAGAATGTGATTTGCAAATTAATATGTGAAAATCAATACATGAAAAAGAGCCATGTGGAAAACCTGTTTTAACACAATGTATTTGAGTTTGAACTTCAAATAACTTCTTGTGGGAGGCACATAGATGCTCACTACTATACACTGGCTTTTTACTAGCAAATTATCCAACTTGATATCCAAGGAAAGAATCTAACTTTTATCAACCAAGGTATACAGACTGTGATAGGAATATATTTTGAATAATACTGAAAGTTAAATAGTTAAAAAAATAAGTATAAATTTCCAGATATTTCTCATATATTAACCTTTATCTGCTATAAAATAAGCAAATTTTATTTTCCTAAATAGAGATATACTTGATGACTATAGAGAGCTGAGTTTATGGAATACTGCTTTAAAAAACATTTTTAATAACCTTTAAAATTGTGTATAATTATCACTTGGCTGTAATTATTCTAAACCTGTTATTTGCCAATACACATTTTCTTCCAATAAATTCTGACAGTTTTTCAGTCATATAAAGTT
Organism: Nyctereutes procyonoides; assembly: GCF_905146905.1. Classification (NCBI taxonomy): domain Eukaryota; kingdom Metazoa; phylum Chordata; class Mammalia; order Carnivora; family Canidae; genus Nyctereutes; species Nyctereutes procyonoides. Next base: position 26,350,210 of record NW_026575146.1, read on the forward strand.
CATGTGAACTGTGTGAGGTATTTTCACATGACAGTCATATTAAATTAATTTTAAAAGGTGCACTTAAGTGTTTTTGCTATTTTTAAATTTTCATATAGCACCAATTTATTTGTTGCAGGTGTTTATCTTGCTGTGCACAGGAGCAAGCTCTCATGTCCCTGTCCACTTGAAGCAAAAACCAAGGGCTCCCTATTGAACTATTTAATAAGTACCATCTTTCAGACAAGATTGTCTTCAAAAGAGTTGTCTTCTTACCAGCATCAAGTCTCTCTTCTCTGGACTAATATCTAATTCATTAAAGAAGGTGGTTAGTGGAAAAAGATGATATTGATCATAAAGAAATAAACAAAAAAGAATGATGAAAGAGAACATATATATGTGTTCTTCCTAAGTGACTATATTAAGAGTGGTCAAAATAATACTCAGAATTCTCTTTTGGATTTTCCCTGAAACAAAGTTTGGTTTTCTAAACTCCGAATTATCCCAGGAATCCTAAGAAAGATAATCAGAATGTTTGCACTCTTCCTCTGACATCCTACCAATCTTTTCCTTGAAAAACCTATCCTCGAAAAATAACATGGCAGTCAACCATGACAGCAAACTAGTGGAGCTTAGTTTAAGAAAGGGTGCCCTCTTACACATCATGATTATAAATGTCATGGTTAAACTTTGGGTTTAAGAAAGACTAATTTTGAAATTTGACTAATTTTTCAACATTTGGCAAAATGTCTACTTCTATACAAAATTATTTGTAAATATCTATAAGATCCTAGAGATTTTAGATATTGAATTAGTTTATTCTTCATTCTTTCAAAATAGCTTTTCTCTTAAATGATAAGACATAATGTTATGATCTATTTCTTCATGAAAATATAGTCTATAGTTTGCAATGTAATGTGTAGTATAGCTAAAAAGAAATGTCTTTGTTCTTGTAATTTTTAAAAAGATATCATAAATTGCATTCAATCACTATAAGAAACTTGTGTTTACTGATCCTCTTGGGTTATTTCTATATTGTAATATTTTGCACATTTGTGGAAGTGTGAAAGACATTAGTTACATACCAAAAGTTACCTGTATTATTAATATAGTTGGAATTATCTTGAAGACATTTTTCCTGTTGTCTTTTGAGAGGCAGATATTTGAATGTATTTTCATTCTTTTCCTTTGTTATTGTTTTCACAGGTTTTCTTATAATAAGAGCCAATTTAGTATTTCATATTTCCCTAAAATAACATCTCATAATTTCCCATATTTAAAAATCTTTTTAACTATGGCTTATTATTCAATCTTAAAGTTGCTTATATATTCATTTTTTAATGTTTCAGGATTATACTAGTGAGAGTTTTTTTAATACATTGTATGTTTCAGAGAAATGGCTTTGTGTTTTCTTGATCATTTTTCACTTCTCTGTGTTTTACTATCTTCTTGTCTATATCTTTATAAATGCTTTACTTCTATTTAATTTGAGTTTATTTAATTATTCTTTCTTTAACTTCTTGAATTAAAGGCTAAGTTAATGTATTTTTAATCTTTCTTATTTTTTAATAAGTGAATTTCCTTCTACAAATTACTCCCTCAGAACTACTTTGAGTAAATCCCAGATTTTTCATAATAGTGCTCATTATCAGTCATTTAATTTTTCATTTTCTATTCTCATATCTTCTTTTACTCATAAATTATAAGGAAGCATATATTAAAATTAACATACTAGGGTTTTTTAATTAACTTTTTATTTTTATTTATAATTTAATTGCATGTGCTAAGTGGATATTGCTTATATGGTATTGATTTTATTGTAGTTGTGAAATTCTTTGTTTCCTATTACATGATTGATGTTATCAGTTAAGATTAGATTTAGATATGAGTAGTGGGAATAAAAATAACATTGGCTTAACCTCATAGAACTATATTTCTCTTTTAGGTAACAATTTGGAAATAGAGAAATTGAGAAAAATTTTTTTTTTTTAGTATTTAACTATCTTTATTTTCTGATTAAGATAGAAAGAAGGGGGGAGAGGGCAAAGAGGCAAGAGAAAGTATACTGTGCTGATACTAGTCAGAGTTAAGACTCATTAAAGGTTGACTGATGCGAGTTCAAAGGAAATAACTACATGGAATCAGAGCAAGATATGCATGAGTCTCATTATTAGCCTCAATAATGTAGGAAAACAATTCTCAACAAGACTGGAGTCCACACTTATCAAGTATGCTGCTGTGCATGAGCAGGTAAAGTCTGGAGAAATGGGTTCTCTCTATTGCCCTGGTGACAAGGAAAGAAGGCTCCTGGTTTCATGAAAAGAGCAGCTCCTCTTCCCAGGTGGTGCCTGTAGCTCACAGCTGAGGTTAGCAGTGGAATCGAGTGGAGAACTTGGGAGAAACAGACACAGTCAGAGGCTGGTCACTTGACTTTACCTCCACACCCTGGTACTTGCGTATTGGATTTGCCGTGTGTACCAGTTCTTTCCGTAGCCTGGCCAGCTCCTCCCTCTTCTGCTCTTCCTCCTGGTGCCTGGCCTCCTCCATCTGCTGGACTTTCTGAGCTTCTACCTCAGCCATTCTCTTACTTCTGCTTTTTGAGAAGAATTTCCTTTTTCATTGTCCCCACAGTCCCTGGTTTCAGGTCTTACTCAGAGGGCTGTAGAGTTGTTTAGCTTACCTCATATGAAATAATGTTGCTGACACTGACAGTACAGACTTTATTCTGAATTATTTAAATGCATTAAAGCTATGTGATTTAGCACAGTGGTGTCTGTGTCTGTCATTTTAGTCAACCCAATGCTACCATTAACACTTCATTATAATGGTTGTATGGTATATTCTTATCAACAATATATTAATATTTGTACAGTTATAAATGATAGACCAAGTTAATTATTATTTGTTCTTGCTTAGTTTCTTCTGTGGTTATGTGTCCAGTTATCCAGAAAAAATTTACATGGGGTGGGATTATGATTGGTGGTAAGCCTCTCAGGAACATGTATTGAGTGACTTAAGAGCCCAGGGGTATATCATGTGACTAGCAGTATTTAGAGTTAGAATATCATTTCACAAATTTGTTAGTATATTTTATTACATTCAAATTTTAGACAACTATTATTGAATGTACTATTAGATTTATATATATCAGATATAGATGTATATCAGAGTAATTTTATTTAAGACTACACAATCTCTCTCAGGATATTTTGTGTTTTTATCATGCTTATATCAGTAAGGATGAGCTATTTAGGCTAGATATGAAATGAATTTCTAAAATAAAGATTTTTAACACTAAAGAATGAAAACTTACATAGTGACCTGACCACACATCATACTAAACAAAATGATGGCATTAACATAAGTTAAAATGGTAAAACATTCTGTAGAATTTTCCTAATTCTCATGTTTGGAAAAATTTTCTACAACTTGTACCATTAATTGTTAAAATACAATACCTAAACATGCCAACTCCTACTGTATTTAGGGAAAATGTATAATGACTCATAACTCATAACTCATAATGACTCTGGGGATATACAGATGTAACATTTATTTGGCGTTCCTTGTTACTAAACTAACCTTGATCATCAGGCAGAGAATGTAAGCACTATGTTTTCATTCTCTCCTTTATTCATTGCTATCCTATACTTCGCACAAATACATTGCTCAGTTTATCTCCACATTTCTCTTCTCCTGCTCTAGCATATCTGCATATCTCTATACTAGGAACAGCCACAAAACTTTGAAGAGAAAAAATAAAAATTATTCTTGGCAATGGACTGTCCCTTGATGAGAGCTGGTCTGAAGGTTCCTAAAGATCCTCCAAGAGGTTTAGCATTCATTACTGTGCTGAAGCAAGCTGGCACAATCAAATACATCAGAAAAACAAATAGTAAGATCTTGAAATAGATCAGATACCATGGCCCATTGAAACTATTTTAAACCTCTTTCCATACTGAGTCCTTGGGCTTATAATTGTGGACTAGTAAGTAGATGAGAAAAGTTTTTTTTAAAAAATCAGTGATCAAAGCATCAAAGCAGAGATAATCCTATTATTTTCATTAATATTGACTTAATGAATGTAGTCATTTTCTGGGGAGATGTAATCAACAGCAGGCAACCAAAGGGAAGCTAAAAGGCTTGAAAGTATATGAATAAAGATATACTTGTGGTAAGGAAATGATAAGAATTGGTGGGAAACAGGAAAATAAAATAAACATATTGAGGATTTAGGTGAAAATAATGGCAACAGTGAGAATAAAAGAAAAAGGAGGAATCAGTGTGTTAGAGTCCTTATTTAAGAAACAGCACAGAGAAAGGTATTTCTTTCTTTTTTTTTTAAGATTTTATTTATTTATTCATGAGAGACAGAGAGAGCGAGAGAGAGGCAGAGACCCAGGCAGAGGGAGAAGCAGGCTCTGTGCAGGGGGCCCGACGTGGGACTCCATCCCAGGTCTCCAGGATCACACCCTGGGCTGAAGGTGGCGCCAAACCGCTGAGCCACCAGGGCTGCCTGAGAAAGGCATTTCATTCACATTTTTTTCCTTTGTATGATGAATATTGCTTTAATTTTTGAAGCTGCTGCTTCCAGAACCAAAAATTAGTGCCATATATAACCTATATAACTAGAGACGACTAATAATGTCAAAAGATTTTCCTATGACATTAGGTCATAATTCTGATTTTTCATTATTGAATATTTATCAACTACAGAGTTTAACACAGGAAAATCTGGAATGGATTTATTTACATAAGAAAATCCTATTGTTCTAATTTCTAGGTTTCATATAGTATTTGGAATTCTTGCCAAAGACACGGAAATGTTTGAGTTTCAAGAAAATGAGGAAAATAATAAGCTAATAATCTTTTAAAATACTTTACTAAACTAAGACAAAAATGGAAGAGCCGTAAGAGTCCCAGTTTTATAAAAACAAATCTAGCAGTAAAGAAAAACTATAGCTGGACCCTTTAAGGAAATGTTCTGGTGCTCAGCCAGTAGAAAAATAAGATGTTTATGTAAATTATACTTAAAGTTTTAAGTATTACCAAAAGTGTCTCCTCATAAATTAGCTTCCTTTCATTTTGTTAGTCCCACAAGTTTTAATGTAGTATTTTGTGGTACCTACTGTAAAAAAAAAAAAAGAGTTCCTGTCATCTTATCATCCAATCAATCTCAAAGCAATATATACTAAACCTTTTTCCTAGACAATGGAAAAGAAAATGTCTCTGAGTCATACATTATAGGTTTATATTTAGTTAAATAATGACTGGAAGTTGAATTGACAAACCCATTTAAACAGAGTACTTTACCTTGAATTGGGAATAAAATATTAAGGAAGATCTAGAAGGAAATGATGTGCTAAATATTTATATGGAAGTCACTTTAAAAAACTAAAACAATTTAATAGTCAAATATGGTTCTAAGATAGACTTGTTGATTAAGTTTTAAGGCAGAAATCCATATTTAATATTCAAATTTAATTATGCCCTTTTAATTTTCATTTTGGAAATTCTAAACTGCATAACCAATAACTTAGTGAGAATAAATTATCAACTGGTACTTCAATTTATTTTGAATATATTAAATGAATGTGGTATGATTTTCTCTGTCATTATAGTTTTGAATATCTAAAATCTACTTGTAAAAAAATAAAATAAAATCTACTTGTAAAAATATTGGTTGGTAAGTCTATACTTGAGTTTGTCTTTGTCCATTCTACTAATAATTTTCCTCTAAATAAATTATTTTGACCTACCAGTAAGATAGTAAGATACACAGACATGATTACTTTTCTCTCCTCCATTATTGAAAAAAAATTGGGACATATCATAAACAGCCTCAGTAATGCCTCATCAAAGGTTGTCTTGTCACTACCTAACATCTATTTAAAGATGATATTACAGAGAAATATAATAAATGAATTATGTTTGTCCTTTTTTGTAGATTTCTTTGAAAAGATAACTTCAAATACATGAAGAAGTAATGTTTGTTCTTTAAATAAGTTAAATGGCATTCAAGAAGAAAGCCACATTATAAATGATATATGTATGATTATGCTTATTTGTTGTCATATGAAGTATATGAATTCTATTCCACAATGAAAGTGAATAAACCGTTATCTTCAAACAATAGGGATGAATCAAATGGAGGCATGTAAATGGTGTTAATAAAAATCCCTTCATGTTGGCCTTACTATAATTCAAAGATATTACGTTGAATCTACAGAACTGACAGTCACTGACCTAAAAAATTATTAAATCAGGAGGGAAAAGAATATGAGATCTCAACTACCTCCTTCAAGCTGCCAAAGAGTAGTGACTTATTTTTACTTTACCACAAGAGTTTGTCTTACATACTTTATCCTAAAGCAAATACTGAGAATGAAGCAAAATGGAGTAATTTATTTCACTTACAAAGTTGTCAAGTACTTATTGTCTATCTATATAAAAGTATGTTTTGACTTCATCCTGAAAGGTTAAAATGAGTGGAAACTCTTTTGTAAGTTGAGGTACCAGTGAAAACATCAAATCACCTACATTCTGGTAAACTCACTGCATAAACTTTTAAAAAATGATGATGGACCATTCAAATTTTGCATTTTAGGGGCACCTGGGTGGCTCTGTAGTTGAGTGTCTGCCTTTGGTTCAGGTACTGATCAGGGGTCCTGGGATGGAGTCCCACACTGGGCTCCTTGCAGGGAGCCTGCTTCTCCTTCCTATGTCTCTGTCTCTCTGTGTGTCTCTCATGAATAAATAAATAAAATCTTCAAAAAAAATTTTTTTTGCATTTTAAGCAATGACACCTAAGGAAGGCCATGTAAATACAGTTTCTGGAAAGCAACTAGAAGCTGACCATTATACAATTTTCCATTTTCAATAATGATCATGAATATTCATGATAATATATTCATTTTAAATGTTTAGCAGTAAGGTAAGAATTTCCAAATTAGCATGCCTAATGGAGTACAGTGTATTACTGGAAGTTGAAATTAATGGTGGACTTCTTTAACCTCTATAAAATCTGTTGATTCTTTGCCTATTCCTTTGCTCTCATCACAGCAGCCAAAGCCATGAACTCAATGAAAAGACTGAGAAAATTAAGTCAGCAAATACAAAGAATCACCAGAATAGTGCCAGGAAGAGCAATGAGAATTTTCCAAAACTCTATTGAACTATATCCCCAGGATACCAAATAGTGAAAAGCAACCATGATAAATAATTGCCTTCATATAAAAGGACTTCAAACATATTTTTTTTCTTCAACTGGTATAAAGAGTTTTTTAAAATCTGATGGTAGTTAAATTATTGAAGTTTTCTGAAAAATATAATTGTAAAGAAATTGGGAAATAAAGAATGGAAAAAAAATTGGTTTTGATTTTTTGAAAGATGTAGTTCAATTAAGTTCAAGTCAACAAATAGTTATTGAATACAAATTAGAACAATATACTATAACAAATGAGGACAAACAAGTAACAACAAATAGGTATCAAGCATATCTGAAAAAAAATTTATCAGCCTTAGAAAATAAAAAGCTAACAATGCTTCTTAAAACTTTAATATTTGGAGTTTGCCCAAGTGGTTCTTAGTCTATTTTAGAAGTTTGAAGAAAAAAAAAGTTTGTAGAAACTAGTTTGCACTTTATCTTATAAAATGTATGTTATCTTTTAAGTAACCAGAAAAGTAAGGAGTAATGGAAATATGAAGGAAGATTGTTGAAAACTTAAATTATCATTATTTCTTTCAAGATTTGTCTTTTATTTCTTTCTTATTTTTCAAGAACTATATTATGTACATAATTTCTTTTGTTTGAGGGAATAAATGGTAGAGAAGGATGAGTGGTTTGAACAGCTTTATTCAAAGGAAAGATAAGTAATCACAAATTATGATTAAGTAAATGAGGTTGGCAGGCAGTATGTCTAGATACTGGGAAAGCAGTGGAAAGAACGGATCCTGAAAGAGACAAAAAATTCGTCAGTGAAATTTAAGGTAAGTTAGAATATTTAAGGATATTTTTATAGAAAATAGACAAATTTTAAAAAGAAAGGTCTTTAAATCTGCCAGTTTTCTAATTAATTATTCCCTCTATTTAAAGAAGGATAGAAATGTCATAAAAGTATTGTGTTAATAGAGTAAAAGAAATCAATATAATCTTAAAATTATTTTTATGCAAATTCACTACTAGAATGGATCCTAGAAGTAAGGAGAAGTTATTGTCTACATTGAGAGAAGCTGAGATGTTAGAATTATTGTAACAGATGGTAGAGGTATGAATTAAATCGCTCAGAGAAGTAGGCAGCTTAGTCAGGAAAATTCTCCAGGTGACCACGTGCTATAGTAGGGCCCAAAGTTTATATCAGTCATTGAAGAAATAAAGAGTAGGTGATGAGGGAGCCGCAGAAAGACTAAACATTTGGTGATGGCTTTCCTCTGCATGTCATAGATGATGGTGGAAGAGGCTAGTATAGAACTTAGTTTGTTGACTGCAATCATAGGGCTCTAAAACAATAGAGGACAAAGTTACAGAATCGAACTGCCAGAAGCTAGGAGTGACAATTAGTATAATAATTGAAAAGGTCACTATCAGCCAGGCAACTTGGAGCTACAAAGAGTTTGCGGAAGGATCATGGAATATAGCACTCCCCCCAGAAGAAAGATGGGCAGACAAAAATAATATCACTAACTTTATATAAGAGGAATACATCCAGTATGGATTACAAGGAATCTGAAGGCAAATGTCTCAAAAAAGCTTATAGGTTCCATATCAGTTGTTTTTTTTTTTTTTAATTTATGATAGTCACACAGAGAGAGAGAGAGAGAGAGAGAGAGAGAGAGAGAGGCAGAGACACAGGCAGAGGGAGAAGCAGGCTCCATGCACCGGGAGCCCGATGTGGGATTTGATCCCGGGTCTCCAGGATCGCGCCCTGGGCCAAAGGCAGGCGCCAAACTGCTGTGCCACCCAGGGATCCCTCCATATCAGTTTTTGAATGTGGGATAATTTTTAGACTTGGAATCTACTTAGCAGAAAATATGTCTGTAAAACCATGGTGATTACATATGGCATAATCATACGGTATAAGACTATTCCAGTTCTTCCCCAGAAGGGCCTATGACTATTTATTTGGGTTGCAGTGCATAGGGGAAAGGTAAATATCCAGACATTTTGAGGGTGTTGAATAAAAATGCTGAGTTGACATTGATAGCTAGAGGCCCCTGTTAGAATACGAATATATGGAGCCAAATAATGGATGGCCGAAGTTGACCATGTAGTGATCCAATGGACACACAGACCCTTGGTGATCATTTTCCTCTCCTCTCTGTATTCATAGTTTGGATTTGGATGCTTAACATTTGATGCAGCCTCTATCTTCCCAGGTCACTGAGGCAAGAGCTATTATATTAAGGAAGGCTGAGTACAAGTTTCTGAAACTATCCCACCTTACCCCAACATATTAGTAAATTAAAAACAATACTGCATCCTGTGTGTTCCGGGAAGGGTGTAGAGGGGTGGTGTGGTGATGACAGATATTAGGGACACTATGAAAGATATGAAAGATGCCAGGTTGGTGGTATTAGTGGTACCCAGTACAATTCTGTTTAATTTACCAGTCTGGCTCCTGCAAAAATCAGATGGGTCCTGAAGGATGACTGTAGACCACCAAAGTGTCAAACAAATTGTACCTCCAATCATACCTGCTGTGCCAGATGTGTAGGCTTTACTAGAACAAATTTATGTGACCTTGGGTACATGGTATGTAGCCATAAGACTTGCTGCCCAGATGCAGAAAATGCACTTTTCAGACAGAGACTCTTGAGCATATCTCAGCTGCAGGGAATTGCAACGCCTGAGGCCACACCCTTTCGAGGGAAGCTTGTATCCTGTTACTGTGCAAGGTGAAGTATACAGTCTCGGCCATATCATCCTGATTCAGGACAATTCTGATGGGCAATATTCACTCCAGATGTCGTCACCAGGCAGACTGAGGATTTTTAGGCCTTTTGCTCAATAGTGCTCCTTCTCATTTCTTTCATACACGTTGATCCTAAAAATAAATAAACAACAACAACAAAAAAAAAACCTGTATTTTGCATCCTAAGCTCTATCTTTGTGTCAGCTTCAACCTGAAACATGTTTGACTCCTCTTTATTAAAAATGAGGTAATTGGTTAATTATTATATTTTCCTCCCAGGCTTTATCATCTTTATAATTGCAGAGATAATAAAAAACTGTATTCTCTGAATTTTTCAAGCTTTTTTACATCACTTTCTTAAGTGACTCTTAGGTGAGTCTTTAAGTTGTGTATAGGATGGGTTTTAGTCCCTGTTTTATAATGGAAAATATATAAGGACCACAGTTAGTAGGTCCAAATTTAACCCTCTCAAAAAGTGCTTATGATGCCACTAAATTAGTCTGTGTATATCCTTAATAATTCATGGGCAGGTAGTTAGATTTGACATGAGCTGAAAGCGGGTATGGATACAGCGGGGAGGTTCTCAGTGACTTAGCCCACAATCATGGGAATAAGTCTAGGTTTCTGAAGATGGAATGCTTCGAGCTATCATTGTGTGATATATGGATATAAATATAGGGGCCAAAATGTTATCTTATTTTCAAATATATGACTAGGAACAGTCCAGCATTCTGGTATCTCATATTTATTACCTCTCTGGAATGAGGGAGGCCTACAGGATTCTAGGTGTGCAAGGTGATTGGCATCACTTACCTTGCTAGAGTAGAGCAGAGGAGAAAAACTGTAGCCTTCATTAGGCATTGAAATTTCTGAAATTCTGAGATTTCTGTTTACTTTTGTATTAGTCAGGGTTTTTCAAAGACACAGAACAAATAGGATATGTATATGTGTAAAGAGATAGATCTTCATGGAATTGGCTCACACAATTATGGAGGCTGACAAGTCCAAAATCTTTGAAGTCCATGTTGCAATTCAAGTCTAGAAGCTGTCTACTAGCAGAAGGATAGAATTCTGTCTTGCTCGGGAAAGGTCAGTCTTTTTTCTATTCAGGCTTTCAGGTGACTGTGTGAGACCCACACACATTATGATGTGTCTCTATCATATAGGGAATATCAATAAAGTGATATAAATTATTTTTAAAAGAACCAAGTAGAAATTCTGTGCTTAGAAATTACAATAGCTAAAATGAAATATTCACTTGAGATGCTCAATAGCAGAGTTGAGATTGCAGAAAAAAATCAGTGAACTCCATGATGGATAAATTGAAATTATCCAGTCTGAGGAATAGAAAGGAAAGAGAATAATAATTAAAAAAATGGACGAAGGGGCCAAGGTGGCAGAGGAGTAGGGTCCCCAGCTCACCTGTCCCCACCAACTCACCTGGATAACTTTCACATCATCCTGAAAACCTACGAATTCGACCTGAGATGTAAAGAGAGAACAGCTGGAAGGCTACAGGGAGAAGGGTTTGGCTTCTAACAAAGTAGGAAGACGAAAAAAAAAAAAAAAAAAAGACTCCAGTGGGGGAGGGGCCCCGTGAGGAGTCGGGCTGAGGGGGCGCGGGAGCCTGGGGACAGGAGAGCTTGCAGGGAGGTCGGGCAGGATCCCAGGAAGGGCAGTAGAGGGTGGTGGAGGGGTAGGACCCCAAGTTCCCGGGGTCCCTAACAGAGGAGCCCCCCCCCAGAGGAGAGCGCTCTGCACCTGCGGGCCCAGCGGTAAGGGCTGGAGGGCGCACCCGGCGCGGCCCGGGAGCAGCTCGGGGGGTGCAGGCCCCGGAGCCCAGGGCGCCCAGGACACAGCCCTGATCCTGCGTGCGCCCCCCCCCCCACAGGCGGAGGCCAGGAGGACACGGGACAGCGAGGACGCTCCTGCCCCGGGCGCCCCGAGCTGTGCAGGTCAGTGCCCCTCGCCCCCGGAGCATCCAGGCCCCTGTGGACCGGGAGCTGACCCAGGGCTGGGAGCTGGCTGCCGCCAGTGGGGTTGTCCCTCCTGGTGTCACCCTGTGCCTGGGACGGGTAGAGGCCACCAGGGAGCAGGGGCCTCACAGGATAAACAGCTCCCACTGAGCCGTGCACCTGGCAGGGGGCTGGGCAGCTCCCCCAGGTGCACACACCTGAGAGTCAGCACAACAGGCCCCTCCCCTAGAAGACCAGCTGGAAGGACAGGAGCAGAGCAAGTTCCTGACCCAGCAGCACTGGAAGGCTCCAGGGAAAGTCGAGGGATTTACAGTCTATAGAACCTGAGGGTATCCCTCCTTGTTTGTTTTTTCTTCCTTTTTCCAGTTCAGTTCGTTTTTTTATCAGACTTTAAATTTCCAATTTCCTTTTCTCTTTTCCCACCTTAACTACAATATTTGACCACCTCTTCATTTTTAAGATTCTTCCTTTTTGACTTTCATATTTCTACAATTACAGGTCCTAGATATTTTTTCCACTTCTAGATTCCCTTCAACATCTCAACCTAATTTTGGGAGATATACAAGATATGTTTTTTTTGTTTTGTGTTTTTTTTCTCTGCCTCATTTTGTTCTACAATGGTGGAAGTTAATACCTTCTAAAACATGACCTGCATGCACCCAGAACCAAGTGGTATGCCATGCTGGTTCATTCTGTGAGATTCCTCATTCCCATTCTAACTCTCTTTTATCTCATTCATGTTTTGGTGGTCAAAGTTGGGGCGCTCTACAAGTATTTCTAGTTTATATAAATTTGGGACTGAGCATCTTCTAACATACAAAACTTAATATACTCAGAAACAAGAGGATCACCCTCTAGAACCCCTCAGGTAGACTACAACTCCCTCCAGTACAACTTCTTCACCTCTACCATCTTCCAGTCCCCCACCCTTTTTTCTTCTCCTTTTTCTTTTTCTATTTTTTTCTCTTCTTCTTTAGGATTCTGGCTTTTTATTTTTTTACTACTTTGTTTCAAAATTTGTTTTTCACTTTAGTGGTCCTTTTGTTTTATTTTGTTCTGATCTTTGTTTTCAATCTCTGGTCTCTGACCTTGGCAGAATCATCTAGGGTGGAATTTACTTAGGTCATGGTTGATATTCTTGATGTGGCCCACTCATACAGCCACTCTGAACTGAGCAAAATTACTAGAAAGAAAACTCACCACAAAAGAAGGAATCAGAAACAGTACTCTCTGACACAGAGTTACAGATTTGGATTACAATTCGATGTCAGAAAGCCAACTCAGAAGCACAATTATAAAGCTACTGGTGGCTCTGGAAAAAAGCATAAAGGAATCAAGAGACTTTATGACTGCAGAATTTAGATTTAAACAGGCCGAAATTAAAAATCAATTAAGTGAGATGCAATCAAAACTGGAAGTCCTAATGACAAGGGTTAATGAGGTAGAAGAAAGAGTGAGTGACATAGAAGACAAGTTGATGGCAAGGAAGGAAACTGAGGAAAAAAGAGAAAATTAAAAGACTATGAGGAAAGGTTAAGGGAAATAAATGACAGCCTCAGAAGGAAAATCTACATATAATTGGAGTTCCAGAGGGCAGTGAGAAGGATAGAGGGCAGAAAGCATATTTGAACAAATAATAGCTGAGAATTTCCCTAATTTGGGGAGGGAAACAGGCATTCAGATCCAGGAGATAGAGAGGTGCCCCCCTAAAATCAATAAAAACCATTCAACACCTCAACATTAAATAGTGAAATTTTCAAATTCCAAAGATAAAGAGAAAATCCTTAAAACATCAAGAGATAAGAGATCCCTAACTTATATGGGGAGAAATATTAGATTAACAGCAGACCTCTCCACAGAGACCTGGCAGGCCGGAAAGGGCCGGCAGGATATATTCAGGGTCCTAAATGAGAAGAACATGCAGCCAAGAATACTTTACCCAGCAAGGCTTTCATTCAGAATAGGAGGAGAGATAAAGAGCTTCCAAGATAGGCAGAAACTGAAAGAATATGTGATCACCAAATGAGTTCTGCAAGAAATATTAAGGGGGACTCTGTAAAAGAAAGAGGATGCCCAAAGAAATAATCCACAAAAACAGGGACTGAATAGGTATTATGATGACAGTAAATTCATATCTTTCAATAGTAACTCTGAACGTGAATGGGCTTAATGATCCCATCAAAAGACACAGGGTTTCAGACTGGATAAAAATCAAGATCCATCTATTTGCTGTCTACAAGAGACTCATTTTTGACCTAAGGACACCTACAGCCTGAAGATGAAAGGGTGGAGAACCATTTACCATTCAAATGGTCCTCAAAAGAAAGGGGTAGCCATCCTCATATCAGATAAATTAAAGTTTATCCCAAAGACTGTAGTAAGAGATGAAGAGGGACACTATATCATACTTAAAGGGTCTATCCAACAAGAGGACCTGACAATCATGAATATTTATGCCCTAGTATACCAATCAATTAATAATCAAAGACATACTTAGATAATAATACACTAATACTGGGAGACTTCAACATGGCACTTTCTGCAATTGACAGATATTCTAAGCACAACATCTCCAAAGAAACAAGAGCTTTAAATGATACACTGGATCAGATGGATTTCACAGATATTTACAGAACTTTTCATCCAAACATAACTGAATACACATTCTTCTCAAGTGCACATGGAACTTTCTCCAGAATAGACCACATACTGGGTCACAAATCAGGTCTCAACTGATAAAAAAAGAAAATATTGGGATTGTCCCCTGCATATTTTTAGACCATAATGCTTTGAAACTTGAACTCAATCACAAAAAGAAATTTGGAAGAAACTCAAACACGTGGAGGTTAAAGAGCATCCTGCTAAAAGATGAAAGGGTCAACCAGGAAATTAGAGAAGAATTAAAAAGATTCATGGAAACTAAAGAGAATGAAGATACAACCATTCAAAATCTTTGGGATACACTAAAGCAGTCCTAGAGGGAAATACATCGCAATACAAGCATCCCTCAAAAAATTGGAAAAAAACTCAAATGCACAAGCTAACCTCGCAACTAAAGGAACTGGAGAAATAACAGCAAAGAAAACCTACACCAAACAGAAGAGATTAATAAAGATTCGAGCAGAACTCAATGAAATAGAGACTAGAACTGTAGAACAGATCAACAAAACCAGGAGTTGGTTCTTTGAAAGAATTAATAAGATAGATAAACCGTTAGCCAGTCTTATTAAAAACAAAAGAGAAAAGGTTCAAATTAATAAAATCATGAATGAAAAAGGAGAGATCCCAACCAATACCAAGGAAATACAAACTATTTTAAAAGCATATGATGAACAGCTATACGCGAATAAATTTAGGCAATCTAGAAGAAATGGACGCATTTCTGGAAAACCACAAACTACCAAAACTGGAACAGAAAGTCATAGAAAACCTGAACAGGCCAATACCAGGGAGGAAATTGAAGCAATCATCAAAACCCTCCCAAGACACAAAAGTCCAGGGCCAGATGGCTTCCCAGCAGAATTCTATCAAATGTTTAAAGAAGAAACAATACCTATTCTACCAAAGCTGTTCCGAAAGATAGAAAGGGATGGAATACTTCCAAACTTGTTTTATTAGGCCAGCATCTCCTTAATTCCTAAACCAGACAAAGATCCCACCAAAAAGGATAATTATACACCAATATCCGTGATGAACACAGATGCAAAAATTCTCAACAAGACACTAGCCAAGAGGATCCAACAGTACATTAAGATTATTCATGATGACCAAGTGGGATTTATCCCCGGGATGCAAGGCTGGTTCAACACTCGTAAAGCAATCAACGTGATAGGCCATATCAACTAGAGAAAAAATAAGAACCATATGATCCTCTCAATAGATGCAGAGAAAGCATTTGACAAAATACAGCATCCATTCCTGATCAAAACTCTTCAGAGTGTAGGGATAGAGGGAACATTCCTCAGCATCTTAAAAGCCATCTATGAAAAGCCCACAGCAAATATCCATTCTCAATGGGGAAACGCTGGGAGCCTTTCCCCTAAGATCAGGAACATTACAGGGATGTCCACTCACCACTGCTATTCAGCATAGTACCAGAAGTCCTAGCCTCAGCCTTCAGGCAAAAAAGAGAAATAAAAGGCATTCAAATTGGCAAAGAAGAAGTAAAACTCTCCCTCTTTGTAGATGACATGATACTGTGTAGAAAATCCAAAATACTCCACCTCAAGATTGCTAGAACTCATACAGCAGTTCGGCAGTGTGCCAGGATATAAAATCAATGCCCAGAAATCAGTGTCATTTCTATACACTAACAATGAAACTGAAGAAAGAGAAATTAAGGAGTCAATCCCATTTACAATTGCACCCAAAAGCATAAGATACCTAGGAATAAACCTAACTAAAGAGATAAAGGATCTATACCCTAAAAACTACAGAACACTTCTGAAAGAAATTGAGGAAGACACAAAGAGATGGAAAAATATTCCATGCTCATGGATTGGAAGAATTAATATTGTGAAAATGTCAATGCTACCCAGGGAAGTGTATGTATTTAACGCAATCCCTATCAAAATACCATGGACTTTCTTCAGAGAGTTGGAACAAATCATCTTAAGATTTGTGTGGAATCAGAAAAGACCCCGAATAGCCAGGGGAATTTTAAAAAAGAAAACCAGAGCCAGGGGCATCACAATGCCGGATTTCAAGTTGTACTACAAAGCTGTGATCAAGATGGTGTGGTACTGGCACAAAAACAGACACAGAGACAATGGAACAGTATAAAGAATCCAGCAACTAATATTTGACAAAGCAGGAAAGACTATCCACTGGAAAAAGGACAGTCCCTTCAATAAATGGTGCTGGGAAAATTGTACAGCCACGTGCAGAAGAATGAAACTAGACCGTTCTCTTACACCAGACACAAAGATAAACTCAAGATGGATAAAAGATCTAAAAGTGAGACAAGAATCCATCAAAATCCTAGAGGAGAACACAGGCAACACCCTTTTTGAGCTTGACCACAGCAACTTCTTGCAAGATACATCCATGAAGGAAAGAGAAACAAAAGCAAAAATGAACTATTGAGACTTAATCAAGATCAAAAGCTTCTGCACAGCAAAAGAAACAGTCAACAAAACTAAAAGACAACCTACAAAATGGGAGAAGATATTTGCAAATGATCTATCAGATAAAGGGCTAGTATCCAAGATCTATGAAGAACTTTTGAAACTCAACAGCAAAGAAACAAACAATCCAAATATGAAATGGGCAAAAGACATGAACAGAATTTCACAGGGGAAGACACAGACATGGCCAACAAGCACATGAGAAAATGTTCTGCGTCACTGGCCATCAGGGAACTACAAATCAAAACCACAATGAGATACCACCTCACACCAGTGAGAATGGGGAAAATTAACAAGACAGGAAACAACAAATGTTGGAGAGGATGTGGAGAAAGGGGAACCCTCCTGCACTGTTGGTGGGAATGTGATCTGGTGCAGCCACTCTGGAAAACAGTGTAGAGGTTCCTCAAAGAGTTAAAAATAAATCTGCCCTACGACCCAGCAATGGTACTGCTGGGGATTTACCCCAAAGATAAAGATGCAGTGACATGCCGGGACACCTGCACCCCAATGTTTATAGCAGCAATGTCCACAAAAGCCAAACTGTGGAAGGAGCCTTGGTGTTCATCGAAAGATGAATGGAGGGATCCCTGGGTGGCGCAGCGGTTTGACGCCTGCCTTTGGCCCAGGGCGCGATCCTGGAGACCCAGGATCGAATCCCACGTCGGGCTCCCGGTGCATGGAGCCTGCTTCTCCCTCTGCCTGTGTCTCTGCCTCTCTCTCTCTCTCTCTGTATGACTATCGTAAATAAATAAAAAAAAATTTAAAAAAAAAAAAAAAAGAAAGATGAATGGATAAAGAATATGTAAGAATATGTATACAATGGAATATTACTCAGCCATTAGAAATGACAAATACCCACTTTTTGCTTCAAAGTGGATAGAACTGGAGGGTATTATGCTAAGTGAAGTAAGTCCAAAGGAGAAGGGCAAGCATTATATGGTCTCATTCATTTGGGGAATATAAAAAATAGTGAAATGGAATAAAGGGGAAAGGAGAGAAAATGAGTGGGAAATATCAGTGAGGGTGACAGAAAATGAGAGACTCCTAACCCTGGGAAAAGAACAAGGGGTAGTGGAAAGGGATGTGGGCTGGGAGATGGGGTGACTGGATGACGGGCACTGAGGGGGGCACTTGATGGAATGAGCACTGGGTGTTATGCTATATGTTGGCAAATCAAACTCCAATAATAAAATATAGAAAAAAATGGACAGGGCCTCAGTGATCTGTAGGACATCATCAAACATACCCACATATACATAATGGCGTTCACATGGAGTAAAAGAAAAAAAAAACAAATCTTTGGAGAAATAATGGGTGAAAATGACCAAAGTTTGATTAAAAACAAAAACCGTCAGGATTTGATAAAAAAACAAGCATTAATCTAAATATTCCAGAAACTCCGCATAAACCAAATAGGATCAATCAAGATATTTAACCTAGATATACATAGTCAAACTTTTGAAATACAAAGTTAAAAAACAAATCCTGAAACTAGCAAGAGAAAACTACTTATTACATACAAAGGGTCTTCAATAGGATTAACAGCTGACTTTTCATGAGAAATAATAGAGCCTGGAAGAGAGTACATAATATCTTTTTTTTTTAATTTTTATTTATTTATGATAGTCACAGAAAGAGAGAGAGAGAGAGGCAGAGACACAGGCAGAGGGAGAAGCAGGCTCCATGCACCGGGAGCCCGATGTGGGATTCGATCCCGGGTCTCCAGGATCGCGCCCTGGGCCAAAGGCAGGCGCCAAACCGCTGCGCCACCCAGGGATCCCCCATAATATCTTTAATGTACCTGAATAAAAAGACTTTCAATTGTGATCTCTCTGTACAGCAAAGTTATTTTTTAAATATGAAGAAAAAATTAAGAAAGAAAAGACATCCAGATTGGAAAATACTACATAAAATTATAATTATCTGAAGATTACATAATTTTCATATTTAGAAAATCCTAAGAGATTAGAAGTAACTAATGAGTTCAGTAAATGAGTATTAATGAGTATCCTTACAGAATATATGATCAATATACAAATGTCAGTTGCATTTCTGCACACAAGTAATGCACAATCCAAAACTAAAATTAAGAAAATAAGTCCATATATAATAGTAACAAAAATTTAAAAATTACTTATTAAAAAATTTAACAAAATAAGTGAAAAATCTATAATAAAAAATTACAAAATATTATTGCAAGAAATTTATAAGACCTAAATAAATGAAAAGTATCCCATATTTTTGGATAGAAAACAATACTGTTAATACTCATTAAATTGATTTAGAGGTTCAATATCCCCTATCAAAATCCCAGATGGCCTTCCCTCTTCCCCCCCCCCAGAAAATGGAGAACTGATCCTAAAATTAGTATGGAGATACAAAATAACCAAAACAATTTTGCAGAAGTAGAAAGATTAGGAGTCAACATTCCAATTTCAAAACTCACTACAAAGCTACAGTACTCATGACAATGTGGTACTGACATAAGTATAAATTTATAGATCAACAAAATATAACTGAGAGTTCAGAAATAAATTCTCACTTTTATGATACAAAGGTACCAAAGCCCATTTAATAGAGAGAGAAAAATCTCTTTAAAAATGATGCTGAGACAATAGACACTTATGTGTAAATGAAGTTGTATTTCTACTTATGATGATGTACAAAAATTAACTCAAAAAGTGTCACAGATATAAATATAAGGGCTAAAGCTATAAAACTCTACTACAGGAGTAGATTGTTTTTATCAATACTAAAATCTTTTGTGATGCAAATGATACAATCAAGAAGGTAAAACGACAATTCATAGACTGCTGACAGTATTTGCTAATCATATATAAGGTCTTGTACTTAGAATACATATATGATAGATAGATCTATGATAGAATACATATATTATAAGGGACTTGTATTTAGAATACATAAAAAGCCCCCATGGCTCAGTGGTTTAGCACCATCTTCAGCACGGGGCATGATCCTGGAGACTCTGGATCAAGTCCCATGTTGGGCTCCCTGCATGGAGCCTGCTTCTCCCTCTGCCTGTGTCTCTGCCTCTCTCTCTCTCTCTCTCTCTCTGTGTCTCTCATGAATAAATAAGTTTTTAAAAAATCTGAAAAAAAAGAGCTCTTAGAACTCAATAATAGGCAAATAAATTTAAAAATAATCAATTTTCCAAAAAAAGAAATTCAAATTGGAAATAGGCATATGAAATGATGCAGTCTTTAGTCATTAGGGAAGTGGAAATAAAAATTATTTCACAACCACTATAATAATAATAATAATAATAATTAATAATAATAACAGAATGACCATAACAAAAACAGTAAGGATGACTTATAATTAAAAGGATAGGAAATAATGAGTTGATAAGGATGTGTAGAAACTGAACCCTCATACGTTTCTGGTTGTGATGTATAATGGTGCAAATACTTCAGAAAACAATTTGGCAGCTCTTCAAAATGTTAATAAGTAATTGTCAAGTGATTCAGCAATTCTAGTTTTTTTATATTTACCAAGGAGAAAAGAATTATCTGTCCACCATAAACTTGCATCTGAATGTGCTTAAAAATATTATTCATAATAGCCAAAAAGTGAAAACAACTCCAATGTCCATTAACTGATAAACTGATAACAAAATGTGGTACATTCATACAATGTAATATTATTTGGCAATATAAAGGAATGAAATACTGATATATATATGTAAACATGGGTGAACCTGAAAAGCATCCTAAGCTTAAGAAGGCAGTCATAAAACTTACATTTATCATGATTCTATTAATATGAAATAGAATGGCAGAGTGGCAGATCCAAATAGCTGGAAAGAAAAAAAAATAGCTGGAAAGTAGACTAATAGTTGCCTAAGGCTTGAGCACAGAATAGGGAAATTGAGAATTATGTGTCCTTTAAGGCCACAGAGCTGGCACAGTAGAGGAAGAGACTGGAAGGCAAGTCTCCAAAGCAGTGTACATTATAAGGCATTGCTTCAGGGTAACTGGTTTTTGAGCTAATGTGCATGGGAAGGGCTTTCTATATCACAGACTCCCAAGCATAGGTAAAGCATTATCTTCAACTTGTCTCACTGAGAAAACAAAATTTTCCCCTAAATCTTATTAAAGATCTCTTATGTGTGGTGCTGTGCTATATACTATAGGATACGAAATTCTTCACCTCAACAATCACATTTCCTTCAGTTAGAAACTGTAACATGGTCATATAAAGGTTTACACACAGACACACACATATTTGAATAGTATAAAAGGACCATACAATGAACACTTACAGCACAAATACATGACAAGCAAGAAACAACCCTCACCCCCCACGCACACCCAAGGGTTTTATACATTAGAGTACACATTTTATTTTTTACAAGACAAATTATTAACACTGGCATGCTCTATTTAAAAATACTCAAGAAAAAAATGGCCTGTATCAGAGGCATTTAAAAAATAGTGTTTTCTAAGTGGTAAACTATCTCCTACTTTTGAAAGGAAGGGAAGGCCATTTCTTTTAGACTTGATGAGCTAAATGACAGGCACAATCTGCATCTTTCCTTATTATAAATTTATTGAGCTGTCATATAGAAGTAGCCTCTTGTAAGGAAGTATCTTCTTAAGTGGTGCTTATATGCTAATTAACTTCACCCAAATTCTAAAATATCTTTCAAACACATTTTCATAAGTGTTTCTGGCATAAATGAATAGATTCCCATTTTACCAACATATATTGATACTCTATTAACTTAATCTTAGGATCTATTACTGAGTTGTTTTAATAACAGTGAACTTGTGAAGTGAACTTCATATTGATGAACTCATTAAATGTACCTACTTTGTGTAAAGTGAAGGGTAATTTAAAAAACAGATCATTTCAGACTCATAAGCCAAGAAATATGTTTCACTCTGCTTAAGCAACCAATTACTTTGCCTCAAGTCCTTCAAGGGTAGAAATTTTATATATTTTTGTTTTGCACAAATGTTAAAATGAGATATGTTGTATGGGACGCTTGGGTGGCTCAGTGGTTGAGCGTCTGCCTTTGACTCAAGACGTGATCTCAGGGTCCTGGGATCAAGTCCCACATCAAGCCTCGCTTAGGGAGCCTGCTTCTCCCTCTGCCTGTGTCTCTGCCTCTCTCTCTGTGTCTCTCATGAATAAATAAATAAAATCTTTAAAGAGAGAGTGAGAGAGAGATGTTGTAGACATGGATATGTTAACAAAATCTTATTAACTAGTTTAGCGAGGATCCAGCCTCATTTCCATAGAGCAGGAGTTTGCTTTGCCTTTTAAGGATGACAGAAAAATCCAGTTTTGCCTAATGCCAAGATTTCCCAGGGAGAGTACAGGAAATATATATTTTGACAGATGGAAGGTCCTGTAGGCTTGCAGGGTCTGGCAGGAACAGCCCCACTAGCAAACTATCAAAAGCCACTCCAGGGATCCCTGGGTGGCGCAGCGGTTTGGCGCCTGCCTTTGGCCCGGGGCGCGATCCTGAAGACCCGGGATCGAATCCCACGTCAGGCTCCCTGCATGGAGCCTGCTTCTCCCTCTGCTTGTGTCTCTGCCTCTCTGTCTTTCTCTGTGTGACTATCATGAATAAATTAAAAAAAAAAAAAAAGCCAGCTTAGTTCTCTCCAAAGATAGGGCTTTTTTTCTAATTTGTGGGAAAACAGAGCAACAAGAGACAAGGGTATCAGACCTTCTTAGTATGCCCCAGTAGTGATATTCCCAATCTTTCTCACGGAGACTTAGGCATGGAGAAGCAGCATCTCAAGCAAAGCAGCCCCAAAGAAAAGAGTCTGGATGACCTGGAACAACGGGTTCCAGGTGTGAGAGAAT
This sequence comes from Nyctereutes procyonoides, assembly GCF_905146905.1. Lineage (NCBI taxonomy): Eukaryota > Metazoa > Chordata > Mammalia > Carnivora > Canidae > Nyctereutes > Nyctereutes procyonoides. Next base: position 26,373,043 of record NW_026575146.1, read on the forward strand.
AGGAGCAATGTTGGTAACTATAGTGGTGGTGAACTAACAGTGAAAAAATTAGAAGCAAAAGGGTTCTTGGTCCAAGCCATCAAATGTCTATGAAGATTGTCAATTGTCAGAGGCCTAAGAAATGTTTTAGCCTCACAGTGAAGTGCAGGGATTACAAATTCAAACGCAAACAGGGGTCAGGAAAGTAACATAAATGACAGAAGCAATTCACATTTAAGAAAAATCTAGGGGACATTTGGCTGGCTAACTCAGTAAAGCACGTGACTCTTGATCCTGAGATTGTGAGTTCAAGGCCCACGTCTAAAAAAAAAAAAAAATCAATTGACAAATATAATCAGCGTGCCCTTATTATAAAATAGCTCAAATATATACAGATAATAATGCTGTCATTAATACCTTTTCACACACTAGTGAGCTTTATCAAATGTCACATTTGATGAGTTATTTTCTTCTTTTTAGTAAAATACTAGAGATGAATTTATAGTTTCCTCTATTTCCTTCATTTTAGTCTCCTTCTTACCTAAGAGACAAACAGTATCATGTATTTAATATTAATTATTTTTATGCATGTTTTATATGCTAACTTAATTTTTTTAAGTAATAAATAACTAGTATGCAATATCTCACAACCTTTTATTACTTGTATTTTTTAAGTAATAAATAATAACTAGTATGCAATATCTCACAACCTACTTTTATTACTTGTATTAAGTTTTTGAGATATATCCATGTTGACACATACACCTACTTATTTTCAATGATATGTATACTATTTCATCCTACGAATAAATACATTTTATTAATCAGTTTTCCTTTTTATGGATAGGTCATGTCTAAATATTTTCTTCACCAGAAAGGGCTGTAATAAGCACATCTATATATGATTCCTTGAAGAAACGTACCAAAATTTAGTTAAAAGAATATATGGAATGATTGTGGCATAGTATATACACTTCTTCAATCTTACTAGTCATCTCCAAATTATCACTTACAATTGCCAATATATATATGTATGTATATATATGTATGTATATATATGTATGTCTATATATTAAGACATGTCAAGTTGTTGAGATGTGTGAATATATATATTAAATATTATAGATATTATATATATAAATTATATTTAATACATGCCAAATGCCTAGGTTAAGATAAAGGATGTTATCAGGACCTTAGGATCTCCTTTAGAATCCATGCTGATCACATCTGTGATCTATCACATCTATTTTTCCAGAAGTAGTTACTACTCTAATTTTTGTGATAATGACTTTTTTGTCTTTGTTTTTTATTCCTTTACTTTGATTTTATAATTAACATATAGTAAAATTGATGTTTTTCTCTTGTTATACTGTTCTAGGAGTTTTAACACATGTATACATTTGGGTAATCACCACCACAATGAAGATGCAGAGTTCTCTATATGGCCAATAAAGCCCCTCATGTTATCACTTCATAGTGACAGCATCACCTCTACCCATACTCCAGATAACCACTGACCTGGTTTCCATTACTATAGTTTTAGTTTTAATAATAGAAATGTTGGACTTTTGTTATTGTTCTAAAAGTCCCTGAGATCAGTTTTTTTAATTTGTTTGTTTTTTGGGTCTATTTTCTCTTTGTTGTTCAGATTGGGCATATTCTTCTGATCTGTTCTCAAGTTCACTGACTCTCTCCTATTATCTTCACTCTACTATTAAATTCATTCAATGAGTATTCTACAAATCTCATTTATTATATTTCTCTGTTCTGTAATTTCCACTTGGTTCTTTTTTAAAATAACTTATTCTTTGCTGAGGTTGTTTTTCATTTTTCATTAATTTAAAGAGATTCAAAATTCATCGCTGAAACATTTCATAGCAACTGCTTTAAAATCCTTTTCAGATAGTTCCAACATCTTATTCATCTTGCTGTTGGTGTCATTTGATTGTCTTTTCTTATTAAAGTTATGGTTTTCTTGATTGTGGTATGATAAGTGATTTTTAGTTGTATCCCAAACATTTTGTCTTACGTTAAGATGCTCTGGGTCATAAGTCCATGTTTTATTTTAGCGAAAAGTCACCCTGGTTAGGTTTAGCACATGGTCCTGGACTACTTTTGTGGATTGTGGTTCCAATTACAATTTAATTTTCAGACTTTTGCAGTATTATTTTGATCTGCTGGTTTATTTATGTGGTGTTATTGTGGCTCCTGCTGGTCTCTGCTAGCTTTGCCTGAGAGAACACAAGCATATCTTGGCAGGGGAGTGGAGACCAGATCCAGAATAATGAAAAGGCTGCCAGTGCCTGTGTCACCTGCCTACCTAGGTGCCTTCCATTATGAGAAGAGAGTGTCAGGCCTGGGGACAAAATTTCCCTGAGTGGATTTTTATTGTGGCGGGATCTTCCCACCAGGGACCTGGAAATCTCTCTGGTGTTTCTGGCAGGAAGGAGAATATCTGGTACCTAAATGCAGAAGTTTGTGGCAAGATCATGAAAGGGACCCTACAGGGTTTTAGTGTTTGTTTTAACATTTTTATTTGATTTGTAGTTTTAGGTATGATTTGGCTTTTAGCCATGGTAAGAATATGAGGCTTTTTTTGTTTGTTTTGTTTCTGTGGGTGTTTGTTTTTTGGTTTTTGTTTTTATGTATCATTTTAATGGTGCTGGTAGTGCGTACTGTTTTGGTGGATCTATGAAGACTCATTGGGCAGATATTATTCTCAGCCACCCTTGTCTTCAGCAATGTGGAAGGCCCTTCTGTCTTCATTCTCCCCACTCCACGGAATAAGTTTTCATGATCTGGTTTGACTGGGGGGGGGAAAGGAAATTATGCAACTGTATACATTGCACTAGTTACCTATTTTCCAAAAAGCATGGCATCCAATTAAATAACATTTGTAATAGCCATTGATCTTCTGTCATAGAGAATGCTCCTTTTACTCTCTTAGACTTCTTTTTGTTTCTACCAAAATTGTCTTAAACAGTATTGTTTCAGATCATTAACTAGCCTGGAAAATATTTTAAGTAAATATGCATTAAAGAGACTTAATGTAGTTATCAGTAACAGTCATATTGCAAATAATTTCATGAGGCTTAGAATTTGTCTAGTTAATCTAGTTATATCCACGTGCTTCACATAATCAAAATAAAAGTCTTATGAAAACAAAATAGTAGATATTTTATTTGTAATCATGAATGTTATCCATGGTGAAAAATATGGAATGGTTTTCTACCTATTAGCATTATAAAATTACTGGAATCATAAATTCTTAAAATTGAAGAGAACTGTTTAATTGTCATTCTTTCCAACTTCCAACCTTTCCTTTGTGGAATTTTTACCACAGCATCCAGAGTGGTCACCATGCAGACATTGTTTGAATATTGACAGTGGGCAGAAGTAGAGAGGCCTTAAAATAGTTGCTATTGTATTTATAGTTTCAGAAAAAAACCCCTAAAATAATATCTTTATATTATCATACAGACTTTTCAGCTACATTAGGGAATACGTTTGATATGGAATTTTGAGTGGTACTTGCTTTGGTTTTCCATCACTATAAAAATCAGAACAAATATGTCTAACTACTTCAATCTGAACATCACTGCTTATACAGAGATGATACTGTCTACAACCATAGATCTGATTTTTGAGTAATGCATTAATTTGAGTATTGAAAATTCCTGGCTTTCCAGGAAAAGGAGGTACTCAAGTATGGAAAACATATAAGCTCCATAGTGTAGACAGATGTAAGCTAGGTCATAATTTTGACATTATGAAATCTTTGCATTCTGCTCTAGAGCTATGGGTATAAAAGTAGATTAAATGGTATATATTGTTATATAAATGTAAAGTGCAATCATTATTACTATTCATCACTACTTCCATCTTCACCAAAGTGTAATTTGACCTCTCAACACTGCTCAATTTTTGTACCAGTTCAAATATCTTCCAGGTGCTTGAAACAGGACTAGAAGGTATCTACAGTTCCTTATAGGCTCATTTGTCTACAAAATATTATTTTTATAGTCCTATGACATGCAGTTTTGTGGCATGTTCTTTTGAAATGTCTATAAACTTTCTGTACGTTAATTATTCCATCTGAAAAATTCAGCTTATACCTGTTAAGTGGCAACTAATTTTATTTCTGTTTTCTTAATTCTCTCTTACAATGATACAAGCAAGTGTTCTTTTATCTTTTTCTTAAAATATCAAATGAGTATTAAACCCTTTCATTTATGTTTGAATGATGGAGTAAACCTAAAACTTTCTTGCCCTCATTCAATTTATCAAATAGCACTTATTTTGCACCAACTTTACCTAACCCTGTACTTGGTACACAAAATAAATGAGAGTATGATTGCCATCAAAGATTTTACATTCTTAAGGTTAAAGACATTATGAAAGCTTGAAGTGTTGAATAACAAACTCATCTTTCATATTACAAAAAAAATCCCTTGAAGACATGTCTGGTTAGCTTAGAAGGTAAGGGCTTTTTGTAGTAAGGAAGTTTTAAGTTATCATTTATTTAAAATTTATTATTATTTCTAACTATTTTGCTTATTAAGGTCTTTAGATATAAATGTTAAAATCTCAATATACATCAAGAATAAGGACATATGATTAATCTGACACATTAATATATATGTCAATGTTTTTAAATGCTTTCTATGGACTAGAAAGAAACTTTTCTTCTCTGAACTCCCCTTTTTTGGCTTTATCTTAATTTTCAGAAAGAAAGCTAGTACCACATCTAGTATGCTTGCATTAGTTTAAATTTCATAACTAAAAACTAGCAAATAAATATATAAAAACTCCTCAACCAAAAAAAATGAGATTCAAATTTTTAAATTTAATATGTGTGTGTATGTATACACTATAGTACCAAAAGACTAAAAAAGAAAACTTTCTGGAATTTGTTGTTGTTTCCCTAAGACACGACTGATCTACAGAGAAACAGTTCTGGGATTTTTACAGCACTCTGGGTAGTGTTTTCAAATTATTCTTTAAAGGAGTAGGGAAGCATTATCTGGTCTAAGAGCTTTAACAAGAGCTGTCTGAGTGCCAGCAGAAAGGACATTAGTAACCAAGATATATCATTTACAATGTGGCCTTCTTATGGCTCCTGTCAAGTTACAGCATAATCTGAAGAAAATCAACATCATTTAAGGTTGCAATGACCTTCTAAGGGCTTGTTTTTAAGAGCAGAGGTTAGAAGGCACAACAGTATGAGTCACTGAATATGATTGTCCTGAAGCAAATTTTATACAATGTCATTTTCTTTAAACTCTGCTTTTGAGTTCAGTGTCTGTCATATAATTATTTAATCTTTATGGAGAAGAAGAAATCTCTGTAAATATGTCTGGATTTTATTCTTTTCTAATTTAATTTTCTACACAAACTCAATAAAGATATATAGGTACAATGCCTTTTAAAAATGTCAGCCTCAATATGATAGGGGCATGCTGAAAAATTTAATATAATTAGCTTATTTTATGTTGTTATGTTTCTCGTATATTAAAAAAAAGAACATGGCTCATCAATGTATGAGGAAAACTAATGAGTAAGATAGTTGGTGACACATCATAGGGCAAGGCAAGAATTCATAGTGACTTGACAAACCACGTAACTTTTATAGCATTTGAAATGACCAAATAGGAGTACCACTCTGAGCAAAGTTAAAATTATTTTAAATGTCAATAAGAGGTTCTAGTAAAGACAGCAAAGACAAAGCACACACAATCTTTATCTTTGGAAAATCTTGGAAATCAAAATATCTGAAAAAAGATGTCATTATATGAAATAAGTAGTAGACAAGTAGACAGTCCTGAAGAGAAAATTAATTAATTACTAGAATTTGGGAATGAAGATGTACCACAAAAATATCAGGGAGAAATAAAGAGATGACAAGTTTTGAAAGTAGAAAGAACTGAAGAACAGAGTGAGAAGCTTCAATTTTATCTAAGAGAATTTCCAGGAGGAACAGCTCTAGAAAACTATAGGAAATATCAGAGATAATAATTGAGATTTTTTAAGAACTAAAGAAATATCTCAGTACTGATATTGAAAAAAATCTTCAAAACTGAACATTTTTAAACAAACAACAAAATTCATATTTAGATAAACCATAGTTGGTGAGATACTTTCTTATTTTTATAGAAATCTAACAGACTAGTTTCTTTTTCCTATATCCTCTGCCATTGCTATACAAACTGCAATCATTCCTGTCTATATGTTTAAACTTTCACATTTTTTTCCTAGTATACTTGGAACCTTTACTTCCACTTTGTGAAATTCTTCCTAACCTTCTACTATATTGAAAATGTTTGAGGATCCCTGGGTGGCTCAGGGGTTTAGCACCTGCCTTCAGCCCAGGGCGTGATCTTGGAGTCCCAGGATTGAGTCCCATGTCAGGCTCCTTGCACGGGGCCTGCTTCTCCCTCTGCCTGTGTCTCTACCTCTCTCTCTGTGTATCTCATGAATAAATAAATAAAATCTTAAAAAAATAAAATAAAATGTTCAATGGTCATCTCAGGAATGATGGCTTTTCCTACTGTAGTTACTCTCTGTGTACATATTTGAATTATTTTCATGACTTGTTAGCTTATTATACAAAGAAATATGTCTTACTTATATTTGCAACCTCTATATTTTTCCACAGTGTTCTGTATATATAGTAGACCTTCATTAAACGTTTTAAAATAAAGCAATACATGACTGAACCTCGATGAAGGTCTCCAATTATTCCCAGTCATTAAATAAGATCTTATTTAAATATTTGCCTTATTTGCTTACTTAAATATTTGCTTAACATGTTAATACTGTGAAATAAAGACAGTTGGATCCCATAAGTTATATAGAAAAATCCATTTAGTTTTAATAAATGAAAAGCATCCTCCATAAAGATGCTTGTATTTAGTGAGTTTGAGATGAATCAAGATTAACAAAGTTTTCTTAGGCAAGTTAAATACAGGGAAGACTTTCAGTTATCTCTTACTATGTAGATGAATAATGTGATTAGATTTTTCACTGAAGGGATCCCTGGGTGGCGCAGCGGTTTGGCGCCTGCCTTTAGCCCAGGGCGCGATCCTGGAGACCCAGGATCGAATCCCACGTCGGGCTCCCGGTGCATGGAGCCTGCTTCTCCCTCTGCCTGTGTCTCTGCCTCTCACTCTCTCTCTGTGTGACTATCATAAATAAATAAAAATTAAAAAAAAAAAGATTTTTCACTGAAATGCCAAAAAGCAGAAAAAATACTAATTCATATAACTTAGGTTAGTAGTAACATTTTCCTTACGATACAGATTGATTAATATTAGAAATAAAAAACTTTTTTAAAACAAGGTATCCTACAAATAAAAATATGGAAAAGGATTGAAAACTCTCTGTTGTGAATTGTGTTAGTTGGATGCTTTGAGACCCTGGGTGGGCTTTTTCTGAGCTACAAATAATTTATGATTTATTTCTGAGCTTCAGTCTCTCTCTACTTTGTTCATTCTGTTCAACTGGGACCATTTCTCATTTCCCTATTAATATTTTAGATTAAGTTTGACCACTGTTGTAAATCAGTTTTCGTTTAGTCCTTTTATTCTCTTTCCTGCACTGATATTGTGGAATAATTCTTAAACATAATTTGAAGGCAGTACTGGACTAACAATTAGAGAAAAAAGCAAATCTATATATGTATGTATGAATATATAGATTTTATGCAGAATTTGGGGAAATAAATATTCTAGGTTATAAGAATCTTTATGAGCACTACAAAACAGGAAAATATTTATTCTAATTGAATGGCATTTTCATAAATATGTTTCAATTATTGGAATATTGTGTCGTACAATAAGGATTAGACACAATATTTTAGTAATAAAAATTATATTTTAATTATCAACTTAAATTAAGTAAAAATGTAAATTTCTATATGTATTCCTTATAAAGTCATAAGTATATCCAAAAAAGCTCTTCAAAAGAATAAGAAATATTTTACATCAAAAAAGAAAACAAATACCTGAATTTTTATTTTCTAAGATAATGGATATAAAAGGTAGGACATTTTCAGCTCATAGCTAGTGAACACAGAAAAAACTATTATAGTGTCTGATTGTCTGAATGATCACATACTAATTAGATAATGCCTCTCTCATATTGACAGCTTTGACTCAGGTAAATGTCTCAAGAGAAAGAGATGATAAATAATATGATTAACAGAAAACTTAATTTATTTAGATCTCAGGCTTTTCCGGTAAGCCAGGGCATGTTCTGGTAATACTGAAATTATATTAAATGATCTTAGATAATGGCTGCATAATACAGGGGGACTCTTTATTTCTATTCCTTCTGAAAAGCAATTGTGGTTACAGTTGGCATTTCTGAGTATAAATGCTAGGTCTACAGTACCAACTCCCCTGAAAAGTTTGGCAATAAGTGAGATTGATGTCTGGGAACCATGAAACTATCTTGGAATCACTGGCCTTTCTGAGACATCCAGATCATCCATCTCTGTCCTCTGAGTTTGAGCATTGCATAACGGGAAAAGCACAGAATTGAGAATCAGGTGATCTCTACTATATTTTCAGCTTTTCCTCAAACTCATTGTGTAACCTTAGGCATCTCTCATAAATCTCTTGGATTTACCTATTTTATTACAAAATCAATGATTAAATTAGATTGGTCCTGAAGTTCCTTGTAATACAGCTCTAAAATTGTGTGAACCTAAAAATATTTGTTAATATTCACAGATATATGTATTTTGAATTAAAAGAAACTGCTACCGCTGAGTGAAGTAAGTCAATCAGAGAAGGACAAACAGTGTATGTTCTCATTCATTTGGGGAATATAAATAATAGTGAAAGGGAATATAAGGGAAGGGAGAAGAAATGTGTGGGAAATATCAGAAAGGGAGACAGAACATAAAGACTCCTAACTCTGGGAAACGAACTAGGGGTGGTGGAAGGGGAGGAGGGTGGGGGGTGGGGGTGAATGGGTGACGGGCACTGAGGGGGACACTTGACGGGATGAGCACTGGGTGTTATTCTGTATGTTGGTAAATTGAACACCAATAAAAAATTAATTTATTAAAAAATAAAAAAAATTAAATTAAATTAAATTAAAAATAAAAAGGAAAAAAATAAAAAAATAAAAGAAACTGCTACCATTTTGCAAGTAAGAACATATTTGAATTTAATCCATGAACCCTGAATTAGATACATTTTCACTCATTTATATCCATTGCAGGCTTATTTCTAATGTGAACTTTTAAATTTTTCATGTCTGATAAATTAAAAGCCAATATTTGGCACAAATAATTTTCTTTTTCAGAAAGACCAAGGGTAAATACTTTGTAGATGATCAGAATAGACAAAATCTCCAGACTCTTGCTTTTTCTTCTTCTTTTTTTTTTTAAGATTTTATTTCTTTATTCATGAGAGACACAGAGAGAGGCAGAGACACAGGGAGAAGCAGGCTCCATACAGGGAGCCCGATGTGGGACTCATCTGGGGTCTCCAGGATCAGGCCCTGGCCGAAGGTGGTGCTAAACCGCTGAGCCACCCGGGCTGCCTGACTCTTGCTTTTTCTAATGTGTTAAATTTTTTAAATCTCTGATGTCCTATTTTACTGATGATACAAAGAAAATCTAGTGTAAATAAGTATCTATTAGAAATTGCTTCATAAAATAATTGGCCCATGGTTTAGATGCCACAGAAATACTGGATAGAAAGCTATGAAGAATTTAACATGAGCTAACACAAGTAGAATAAACAGGACTATGACTATCTCAAACTAATTCACTTCTTATTAGAAATAAGCCCTTATTGTAGAAGGTAGGAAAAAAAGGAAACAAATAACAGGAAATATAGGATTTCTAGGTATTATATACCTGATGGGTTGACCACCATCAGCCAGTGTGACAGCATACCTCTGGGAGAAGAAAACTGAAAATAGACAATTCATTGTTCCTTGTAGAGCCATTGCTTAGTTAAGCATAGATGTCTAAACCATTATGCAGTTTCTGGTGATCCAATATACATATATCTACTTCTCCACATAAATTCCCCATAAAGGGCAAGCTCCCCATAAAGGACAAGCTCATATGGAATAGAATCAATTCTGGCAGTAAAGGCCCATCCTTTATTAATTATGACAACAAAAATTAATAGTTATTTGAATACAGTGCATGAGGCTCTGAGCTGAACATTTTTATAATTATTATATTTTATTTTGCAAAGCTTCAATGAAGTGAATACTATCATTATTTACATTCTATAGGATGAGGTAATTTACATTTAAGATACTAAGTAACTTGTCCAAATTTATATATCCTGGAAGTGGTATTGTTGGTTCTTAAATTCAAGTCTGGGTGACCCTAAAGCCAATTCTTTTAATCAATATACTATACTGTTTGAATATTAGATTGAAACAGTGGTGAATGACCCAAGAGACCAGCCTTCTAAGAGAATATGCTGTGCTCTTGACATTATATTCAGGGAGCAACCCATTTTAGTCCTCAGTTGGGTAATATCTAGGATGTTTCATCTGTCCAAAACTACTGAAGCTCTTCTAGAGTAGAGAGTATGCATCATTCCCTTTATTCCCTAAATGAGCTAACATAGTTGGGAGGCAGCATATTCTGGCTGTTGGATCTATATCTATATCTATTTTTATTATTTTTAAAAAGATTTTATTTTATTTTTTTTTAATTTTTTTTTAATTTTTATTTATTTATGATAGTCACATAGAATGAGAGAGAGAGAGGCAGAGACACAGGCAGAGGGAGAAGCAGGCTCCATGCACCGGGAGCCCGATGTGGGATTCGATCCCGGGTCTCCAGGATCGCGCCCTGGGCCAAAGGCAGGCGCCAAACCGCTGCGCCACCCAGGGATCCCTTAAAAAGATTTTATTTATTTATTTGAGAGAGACTGAGTGGTGGGGAGAGGCAGAGAGAGAGAGAGAGAGAGAGAAGCCGACTCCCTGCTGAGAAGGAAGCCTGATGTGGGGCTAGATCCTAGGACCCAGAATCATGAGCCAAAGGCAGACACTTAGCCACCCAGATGCCCCTGTACATTTTTATTTTATAATATTTAATACATAAGTATGCCCGCGATATTGTTTTGACATAGGTGAAAATCCAAGTAAAACGGATGAACACATTGATTATACAAGTAGGAATATTTGAAATAAAATTTCCTCAGGACTGGGGAAGAACTGATGGTTGAATGATTTTTTTTTTCCTCCTGATTTGTTTCCCTCCTATTCTTTAAACTACCTGTGTTTATAATTCAAATATCAATTGTTAAAGTATTTAAACAAGGAACCCACTAGACTGGTGGCTCCAATATCTTGGTAGGCTACCTAAGCAAATCAAAATTTACTCTAGAGTCAATGCACTAAAATTTGAGAAAGTGAAATTTATGAACAACCGATCACAAACAACCAAGTATGCTTTCCCAAATAAGGTAAGTGCCTAAGCTACAACAAATTAAATAATTGGTTTACTTTGCTTCAGTGTATTCTTTATAAAAACCTTGTCCCTGGCTCCTGGCAGTAGGGCACTCTGAACCACTTTGAGTTTGGTGCAGCCTGGTTCAGATTGTATATACTCAGATAAACTCTCAAAAATTGTAATGTACGTCAGTTTACCTTTTAACACAATTCTCTGTCTCCCTCCCACTTTTATTTATTTATTTTTTAATCTACAATGCCTATGTACAAAAACAAATTATCAGAGGACAACAAGAAACAATAAAAGAAATGAGGCTTTCCTTTTATTATTAATACACACACACACAAACAAATTAAATTAAACATTGTCAAAAAAGAGGTCTTGGGAAGATAGTTCATTTTTCTCAAACTTTGTTTTTAAGTTATTCATAAATATGTTTTTACTTTTCTTTCCATTGTATGAGTATCTAATAATAAATACAATTATATGACTAATTTCCAGTAATAAGAGATGCTCAACGTTCACATTTCTATAACTCTCTTCAAATAGATCTTCTCTTTAATTCTACTAATTCTGGTTTCATCAACTTTACTCTTGTTACCACATATTTCTCTTCAAAAATGGAAAAAAGTAGAATAGATTACATTGTCTATAAGTAAGTGTTATAAAATAATTTAACTAGCTATGATAGCAACCCATAAAACTCTTGCTTGTAAATGACAAAGAGCTGTGGGTCAATTGGAAGGGCATTTTTTTTTAAGATTTTATTTATTTAATTGAGAGAGAAACAGCCTGAGAAGGGGCAGAGGAAGAAGGAGAAGCAGTCTCCCCGAGGAGCAGAGAGCCTGATGCGGGGCTCAATCCCAGGACCCCGGATCATGACCTGAGCTGAAGGCAGGTGCTTAACCCACTGAGCCACCCTGGTGCCCCATGGAGGGGTGTTATTTGCACAACAAACAGTCATTGTTTTCCCTGTGAGATTGGAAAGCCTGATAAATGTGTTTATTTGCCAACAAGCTTAGTTTTCTCTTGGAAAACTAAATTTATTATTTTATTTGGCCAGAATTTTTCAGTGACTTGAATGATCCCTGTCCATAAAAACTATTAGCTAATGGATATCCTCAAAAGGTGAGAATTATGACTACATAAACTATGTCATAAGGAAATGTATACTCTTTCAACAATATTTTTTAAAACTCTACATAAATATTTTCCCATGAAATAAGTGTTTCAGTAGTCAAAGGAATGTTGACATATTTCTAATTATTCATCCTTAAGGATACAATATGGACATTTGTGGATTACAGACCTCTTGTGTCATTATGGAAAAATTATCTGTTCTATCACTTTATATAAAGTTAAAGTTTTTAATGTAAATTCCAGTTAGTTAACATATAGTGTAATATTAGTTTAGGGTATAAAATAGAATGATTCAGCACTTCCATACGACACCGGGTACTCATCACAAGTACTCTTTAATCCCCATCATCTATCTAACCCATGCCCCCCACATTCCTCCCCTCTGGTAAACATCAGTTTGTCTTCTATCCTTAAGAGTCTGTTTCTTGGCTTGCCTCTCTTTTTTTCCCCTTTGCTCATTGGTTTTGTTTCATAAATTCCACATGAGTAAAAATCATATGGTAATTGTCTTTCACTGACTGACTTATTTCACTTAGCATAATACTCTATAGCTCCATCCATGTCATTGCAAATGGCAATATTTCATTCTTTTCTATGGCTGAGTAAATTCCATTGTGTGTATATCACTTCTTCTTTATTCATTCATTAATTGATGGACACTTGGGCTGTTTCCATAATATGGCTATTTCCATAGATAATGCTTCTATAAATAGCCGGGTTCAAGTATTCCTTTGAATTAGTGTTTTTGTATTCCTAGGGTGAATACCTACTAGTGCAATTGCTGGATCATAGGGTAGCTCTAGTTTCAACTTTTTGAGGAACTTCCATACTGTTGTCCAGAGTGGCTGCACCAATTTGCATTCCCACCAACAGTGCAAGAGGGTTCCCCTCTTTTCCATGTTCTTGCCAACACCTGTTGTTTTTTGTGTTGTTAATTTTAGCCATTCTGACATGTGTGAGGAGATACTTCATTGTAGTACTAATTTGCATTTCCTGATGATCAGTGATGTTGAGCATCTTTTCATGTGTCTGTTGGCCATCTGTATACTTTCTTTGGAAAAATATCCATTCATATCTTCTATTTTTTAATTGGATTATTCACTTTTAGGGCATTGAGTTTTTAAAGTTATATAATTTGGATGCTACTCTTTATTGGATATGTCATTTGCAAATATTTTCTCCCATTCCATAGGTTGCCTTTTAGTTTTATTGATGGTTTTCTTTGTTATGCAGAAGCTTTTTATTTTGATGTAGTCCCAATAGTTTATTTCTGCTTTTGTTTTCCTTGCCTCTGGAGACATGTCTACTAAGAAGTTGCTACAGTTGATGTAAAATAAGTTACTGCCTGTATTCTCTTCAAGGAGTTTTATGGTTTCAGTCTCACATTTAGGGTTTTAAAATCCATTTTGAGTTTATTTTTGTGTATAGCATAAGAAAGTGGTCCAGGTTCATTCTTTTGCATTTCACTGTTCAGTTTTCCCAACACCAGATGTTGAAGACTGTCTTCTTCCCCCCAGTTGGATACTCTTTCCTGCTTTGTTGAAGATTAATCGACCACATAATTGTAGGTTCATTTTTGGGTTTTCTATTCTGTTCTATCGATCTCTGCGTCTACTTTTGTGCCAGTACCATAGTACTTTGATCACTGTAGCTTTGTAATATAGCTTGATGTCTGAAATTGTGATTCCAGCAAATTTTCTTTTCTTCTTCAAGTTTGCTTTGGCTATTTGGTGTCTTTTGCATTTCCATGCAAATTTGGGGATGATTCTAGCTCTGTGAAAACTGTGGTTGGTTTTTTCGATAGGGATTGCATTAAATGTGTAGTTTGCTTTGGGTTGTATGGACATTTTAACAATATTTGTTCTTCCAATCCATGAGCATGGAATGGCTTTCCATTTGTTTGTGTCACCTTCAGTTTTTTTTCATCAGTGTTTTATAGTTTTCAGAGTACAATTTTCACCTCTTTGGGTAGGTTTACTCCTAGGTAGCTTATTGTTTTTGGTGCAGTCATAAATAGGATTGATTCCTTAATTTCTCTTTATGATGCTTTATTATTGATGTATAGAAAGGCAATAGATTTCTGTGTGTTGATTTTGTATCCTGTAACTTTACTGTATTCATTTATCAGTTCCAGCACTTTTTGGTAGAATGTTTTGGGTTTTCTATATATAGTATCATGTCATCTGCAAATTGTCAAAGTTTTCTTCCTTGCATATTTAGATACCTTTTATGTCTATTTGTGGTCTGATGACTGTGGCTAAGATCTCCATCACTATGTTGAATAACAGTAGTGAGAATGGACATCCTTGTCTTATTCCTGACCTTAGGGGAAACTGATTTTCCCCATTGAGGATGATGTTAGCTGTAGGTTTTTCATATATGGCCTATATTATGTTGAGGATTGTTTCCTCTAAAACTACTTTGTTGAGGTTTTTATCATGAATGGATGTTGTATGTTGTCAGTGCTTTTCTGCATCTATTAACTGATCATACAGTTCTTATCCTTTCTTTTATTAATGTAATAATGCTGCATTTGATCTATTTAATTGGTTTGTGAATATTAAATGACCCTTGCAACCCAGGAATAAATCCTACTTAATAGTGGTGAATAATTTTCTGAATGTATTGATGGATTTGGTTTGCTAGTATTCTGTTGAAGATTTTTGTATCTGTGTTCATCAGAGATATTGGCCTGTGGTTTTCTCTCTCTCTCTCTTTTTTTTATGGTGTCTTTCTCTGGTTTTGGTTCAGAGTAATGCTGACCTCATAGAATGAATTTGGAAGTTTTCCTGTCTTTTCTATGTTTTGGAATAGTTTGAGAGGAATAGGTATTAACTTTTCTTTATTTTTTTTTAATTTTATAAATTAATTTTTATTGGTGTTCAATTTACCAACATACAGAATAACACCCAGTGCTCATCCCGTCAAGTGTCCCCCTTCAGTGCCCGTCACCCACTCACCCCCACCCCCCGCCCTCCTCCCCCTCCACCACCCCTAGTTCATTTCCCAGAGTTAGAAGTCTTTATGTTCTGTCTCCCTTTCTGATATTTCTCACACATTTCTTCTCCCTTCCCTTATATTCCCTTTCACTATTATTCATATTCCCCAAATGAATGAGAACATACACTGTTTGTCCTTCTCCGGTTACTGTGGCCAAGTTCAAAAAGGGTGTTGCCTGAGTTCTCCTCTGGGATTTTGATGGAATCTTGTCTCACATTTAGATCTTTCATCTATTTTGAGTTTATCTTTGTGTATGGTGCAAGAGAGTGGTCCAGTTTCATTCTTCTGCATGTGGATGTCCAATTTTCCCAGCACCATTTATTGAAGAGAGTGTCTTTCTTCCAGTGGATCGTCTTTCCTCCTTTATCATATATTAGTTGACCATAAAGTTCAGGGTCCACTTCTGGGTTCTCTGTTCTGTTCCATTGATCTATATGTCTGTTTTTGTGCCAGTACCACACTGTCTTGATGAACACAGCTTTGTAGTACAACCTGAAATCTGGCATTGTGATGCCCCCAGATATGGTTTTCTTTTTTAAAATTCCCCTGGCTGTTTGGGGTCTTTTCTGATTCCACACAAATCTTAAAATAATTTGTTCTAAGTCTCTGAAGAAAGTCCATGGTATTTTGATAGGGATTGCATTATACGTGTAAATTGCCCTGGGTAACATTGACATTTTCACAATATTAATTCTGCCAATCCATGATGTTTGGTAGAGATGCCTGTGTGGCTCGGTGGCTGAGCATCTGCCTTTGGCTCAGGGTGTGATCCTGGAGTCCTGGGATTGAGTCCCAGATCAGGCTCTCTGCATGGAGCCTGCTACTCCTCCCTCTGCCTATGTCTCTGCCTCTCTCTCTGTGTCTAATGAATAAATAATCTTTAAAGATAAGTAAATATATATTTATATAATATATTATATTAATTATTAATATAATATATATTATATAATATATTAATTATTAATATAATATAATATATTATAATATAATTATTAATATAATTAATAATATATATATTTGGTAGAATTTGCCTATGAAGCCATGTGGTCCTGGACTTTATTGGGAATTTTTTGTTTTTTAAAATTTTTATTTATTTATTCATGAGAGACACAGAGAGAGAGAGAGAGAAAGGCAGAGACACAGGTAGGGGGAGAAGCAGGCTCCATGCAGGGAGCCCAATGTGGGACTCGATCCCGGGACTCCAGGATCATGCCCTGGGCCAAAGGCAGGTACTAAACTGCTGAGCCACCCAGGCATCCCCTATTGGGAATTTTTATGATTACTGGTTCTATTTCTTTGCTGGTTATCAGTCTGGTCAAGCTTTGTATTTCTTCTTGTTTCAGTTTGGGCTATTTATATGTTTGTAGGAATGTATCCATTTTTTTTCTAGGTTGTCCAATTTGTTGGCATATAGTTTTTTATGATATTCTCTCATAATTGTTTGTATTTCTGTGGTGTTGGTTGTTATTTCTCTTCTCTCATTGTGACTTTCCTTATTTAGATCCTTTCTCTTTTCTTTTTGATAAGTCTGTTTAGAGATTTGTCAATTTTATTACTTTTTTCAAATAACTGACTCCAGATTTTATTGATTTTTTTGGTTGTTTCTATATCATTTATTTCTGCTTTAATCTTTTTTTCCTTTCTTCTGCTGGTTTTACATTTTATTTTTTGTTATTTTTCTAACCGCTTTAGGTGTAAGATTAGGTTATTTGAGATTTTTCTTGCTTCTAGAGGTAGGCCTGTATTGCTATATACTTTCCTCTTATGACCAATATAGTGCATCCCAAAGGTTCTAGATTATTATATTTTCATTTTTATCCACATATTTTTTACTTCTTATTTCTGGGTTGACCCATTCACTGTTTAGTAGCTTGTTATTTGACCTCCATGTATTTGTGATCTTTCCAGGATTTTTCTTGTGGTTGACTTTTAGTCTCATAACACCGTAGTTAGAAAAGGTGCATAGTGTGATTCAGTCTTATATTTCTTGAGACCTTTTTGTGGCCCAATCTGTGATCTATTCTGGAGAATGTCCCATGTGCACTAGGAAAGAATGTGTATTCTGCTGTTTTAGGTTGGAATTTTCTGAATATATTGGTTATGTCTATCTGGTCCAGTGTCCTTCAAAGCCATTGTTTCCTTCTTGATTTTCTGTTTAGTTGATCTTTCCAGTGATGTAAGTGGGGTGTTAAAGTCCTCTTCTATATCATAGATAATAATGAGTTCCTTTATGTTTGCTACTGTTTTATATATTGGGGAGCTCCCATGCTGGGTGCATAAAGATTTACATCTGTTGTATCTTCTAGTTGGATTGTCCCTTTTATTATTATATAGTGACCTTCTTTGTCTCTTGTTAGTCTTTGTTTTAAAGTCAGTTTGTCTGATATAGTATTGCTACTCTGTCTTTTTTTGACATCCATTTGCATAATAAATGCTTCTCCTAGCCTTCATTTTCAATCTGAAGGTGTTTAGGTCTAAAATGAGTCTCTTATAGGCAGTATATAGATGGTTCTTATTTTTTTATCCATTCTGACATTCAATGTTTTTTTGATTGGAGTATTCAGTCCATTTATATTAATTATTGATAGATATGTATTTATTGCCATTTTATTACTTGTTCTGTGGTTGTTTCTGGAAATTTTTCTGATCTTTTTTTCTCCCTTTCATGTTTTGCTGATTTTCTCTAAGTGATATGGTTGGATTTCTTTTTCTCTATTTTTTGCATGTTTATTAGTGGTTTTTAATACATGGTTACCATTAGGTTTGCATATAACCTGTTCTGCAAAAAGCAATCTATATTAAGTTGATGGTTGTTTAAGTTTGAACCCATTCTTTTCTCTTCTCCTCCCCATGGGGTAGAAATGTGTTATTATATTTTATATCCTTTTTGTGTGTGTGTGTGTGAGCTACTTGGCTTATTTTTTACAGAAATATTCATTTTTACTGCCTCTGTATTTCTCGCTTTTACATTTTTAGTTTTGGTCTGTCCTTTCCACTCAAAGATTCCCTTTAATATTTCTTGAAGGGCTGGATTAGTGGTCATGGACTCCTTTAGTTCTTGCTTCTCTGGGAAACTATCTCTACTTCTATCCTGAATGAGTCTTGGTAGATAGAGCATTCTTGGATGTAGACTTTTCCAATTCAGCACTTTGAATATATAATGCTACTCCCTCCTGGCTTGCCAAGTCTCTGTTGAAAAATCTCCTGCCAGCTTTATGGGTATTTCCCTTGTAATTTAATGACGTCTTTTGTCTTGCTGCTTTTTTTTTCTTTATCACTATATTTCATAAACTTAATTACAGTATGTGTTGGTGTTGGCTTCTTTTGTTGACTTTGATGGAATTCTCTGTCCCTCCTGGATCTGGATGTCTGTTTCCTTACCCAAATTAGTGAAGTTTTCAGCTACTATATTTTCAAATTTCTGTTCTCTTTTCTTTCTCTTCTATTTCTAGGACTCCTATAATAAGAAAGTTATTACATTTGATGGAGTCATTGAGTTTCCTAAATCTATTCTCGTTTGGCAAAATTTTCTTTCTATCTCTTTAGCTACCCTACTTTCCATTACTTTATTTTCTAGGTCATTAATTTGTTTCTCGGCTCTTTCCAGCCTGCTGTTCATTGCACCAAGTATGTTTATAATCCTGTTTATTGCATTCTTCATCTTTTTGCATTCATTCTTTTTTTTTTTAACTCTTTTGTCTCTAGGGTAAGGGTCTCATTGATGTCTTCAATTCTTTTCTCAAGCCCAGTGAGTATTCTTTTGATTATTGGTTTAAATTCTCCATCAGGCATGTTATTTATATCTGTTTCACTTAGATCTCTGGCCATGCCCTTATATTGTTCTTTCTTTTGGAATAGATTCCTCTGTCTTCTCATTTTGTTGATTTCTAGTGTATTTAGGATGATTTGGTAGTTGTTTAGTTGTATTTGTAGGACAAAAGGAGCCTAGAGTCTTCCTATTCCAGTGTCATATTTCTCTAAACCTAACATTTTCAAATTAAACAAATAGATATTGCATTTTAAAATTCTTTAAAACCATTAGATAATAGAAGATTTCAAAAGACAATATGGAATTATTTATAAATTTTTTTGCTCCAGAAACTGTTGATTTTATCTTAGATGCATCATATTTAACATTTGCTTATAAAATATGCTTAGATAATCTTATGGGTATCTAAAAATTATTTTTTAATCTGTTCTAATTCTTTCATCAGCAATAATCAACCTATATTAGGTGCCTAACCCATATTTGTTGTGGATTAAGTTATATAATTAAAGTAAAAAATTTTATTGTGTTTTAAGTGAGACAGTCTTCTTACAATAAACCATTTACTGATTCCATATTCCCATTTTTTGTCATTATAAATTTAATTTTTATTCAATATTGGTGATGAAAGCAAGAAATCATTTCCTAGCAAGGTACTAAGGTACATGAAGTAATGAAATAAATATAAAATTATGTATAATAAAATACCTGTCAATTTTTAATTCTGACAAAAGTTCTAGAATGATTGGCATTTTTGTTTAGCAAGTTTTGTTTATACTTTTTGTTATACTCATATCAGAAACATGTAATATATTAAAATTTTACTGTTGTTAACAAGTAATTCCTGAGTTTGTATGGCTTAAAACAATAGTTTTGATTTTTGTTTAACTAGATTTCCTCACAGATTTACAGCAACATCTACTTATTGTAGTTACTAAGAAATAGACAGATGTGAGAATCCACCATATGAGTGTTTCACATTCTGTGTCTGAGTTCCACAACCATTTATTTTTTCTAAGATTTATTTATTTAGTGGGAGGGGCAAGTTGGCGCGAGGAGTAGGGTCCCCAATCACCTGTCCCAAATAAATATTTAACCTTGATAACCTTCAAACCATCCTGAAAAATCTAGAATTCGGCTGGAAGATTTAACGAGAGACAGCCTGGAATGCTAGTGAGAGGAGTTGCGCTTCTATCAAGGTAGGAAGACGGGGAAAAAGAAATAAAGGAACAAAAAAGGCCTCGAGGGGGAGGGGCCCCCGGAGGAGCCGGGTGAGGGCCGGGGGAGAGTGGCCACAGGACAGGTGAAGCCCCGTCCGGAGGAGCAGGCGCTGCACAACTGCCCGGATGCGGGGCGGAAAGGGGCCTGCAGGGAGGTTGAGCTGGACACAGGGAGGGCGGGGATGCCTCGGGCCTCCCGGGGGACACTAACAGGACACCTGCGACCAGGGGAGTGTGCGCCGAGCTCTAAGGGCTGCTGCACGCACGGAGCAGTTCGGAGGGGCTAGGAGTCGGCGCTCAGGGAGGGATAGCTGCGGGGCTGGGAGCGCAATCCAAACAACTAGGCCCCGGAGCACAGGGCGCGGACACAGCCAGGATCCGGCCTCACCGGGTCAGCAGAGGTCGGGAGGGCCAAGGACAGCAAGGACGCTCCTGCCCGAGTGAGCAGATCAGCGGCCCGCCCCGGAGCCTACAGGCCCGGCGGAAGGAGAGCCGAGAAGCCCGGAGCCCGTAGTTCCTGCGGAGACTGAATCCTGGCTTCCAGAGTTGCTTAGCAACTTCCGCTGGGGAAAATTTTTTCCTCTGAGTCCAAGGGGTAACAAACCCGCTGAGTCCTGCAGCAGGTAGGGGCAGAGCAGCTCCCCAAGTGCTAAAACACCTGAAGATATCAGACAGCAGGCCCTCCCCCAGAGACCAGCTGGACGGACCAGTTCAGGGAGTCAAGGGACCTCTAAACTCTACGAAATACACCCCGTGTTTTTTTTTCTTTCTTTTTTCTTTTCTTTTTGATTTTTGATTGTTCCACCCCCTTTTTTTTCACCTTTCTTTCTTTTTTCTTTCCCTTTTTTCTCTTCTTTCCTTTTCTTTTTTTTTCTTTTTTCTTTTTCTCTTTTCTTTCCTTTTCTCTTTCTTCATTCTCATACAATTGTTTTTGCCACCTCCGCACTGGCAAAATGACTAGTAAGGAAAACTCACTCAAAGAAAGATCAGGAAAACAGCCCTCTCTCCAAGAGCTACAAAAATTGGTTACATTCAATGTCTGAAAGACATTCAGAGCTCTATTATTACAGCTACTGGTGGCTCTAGAAAAAACATTAAGGACTCACGAGCTTCATGGACTGCAGAAATTTGAATCCAATCAGGCAGAAATTAAAAAATCAACTGAATTGAGATGCAAATCAAACTAGAAGTCCTAAACGACGAGGGTTATCGAGGTGGAAGAACGAGTTGTAGTTGACATAGAAGAGCAATGTTAATGCAAAGAGGAATGAGGAAAAAAGCGTAAACAATTTAAAGAACATGAAGGTCAGATTAAAGGGAAATAAATGACACTCGAGGAAGTAAAATCTAAGTTTAATTGGGGTTCCCGAGGGAGCGGAAAGGGGACAGAGGGCCAGATTATGTATTTGAACAATCTAGTCTGAAAACTTTCAAAATCTGGGATGGAACAGGCATTCAGATCAGGATAAATAGAGAGATTCCCCCTAAAATCAATAAAAACGGTTCCAACTCGAATCTAATGGTGATGCTTGCAAATTCAAAGATAAAGAGGAAGATCCTTAAAGCAGCAAGAGACAAGAAGTCCTGACTTTCATGGGAGGCATATTAGGGTAAATGAGACCTTCCACAGGACTGGCAGGCAAGAAAGGGACTGGAGGAAATATTCAGGGTCCTAATGAGAAGAACATGCAACCAAGGAATACTTTATCAGCATGGACCTCTTCAAAATGGAAGGAGAGTAAAGTGCTTTTCCAAGAACAGGCCAGGAACTGAAAGAAGATGTGACCTCCAAAACAGCTCTGCAAGAAATTTTAAGGGGGGAATCTTAAAATTCCCTTTAAGAAGAAGTTCAGTGGAACAATCCACAAAAACAAGGACTAAATAGATGTTCATGATGAATACTCACTCTATATCTGTCAATAGTAACTGACGTGATGGGCTTAATGGACCCCAGCAAAGGCGCAGGGTTTCAGACTGGATATAAATAAGCAGGACCCATATATGTTGCTGTCTTCAGAGACTCTTTTAAGACAGAAGGGACACTACAACTGAAAATAAAAGGTTGGAGAACCATTTACCTTTCAAAATGGTTCTCAAAGAAAGCTGGGGTTAGCCTTTTATATCAGATTAACTAAATTCACTCGAAGGACTGTAGTGAGAGACGAAGAGGTGACTACTAATTACTTAAAGGATCTATCCAAAAATGTAGTACTTAACAATCCTCATTATATATGCCCCGAAATGTGGGAGTGCAATACTAAAGAATTATTAACCAAAGTAAAGAATTATTAGTTAATATACATTAGATTGGTGACTTCAATCTAGTTCTTACCTTGATAGGTCTTTAAACACAACATCTCAAAGAAACGAGCAGTTTAAATGTACACTGGACCAGATGGAATTCACGATATTACAGAACTTTACATCAAACTTCAAGAATACACATTTCTTCTCAAGTGCACATTGGAACTTTTTCCAGACAAAGACACAACTGGGTACAATGGGTCTGAAACGATACCAAACGATTGGATCGTCCCTGGATAATTCTCAGACCATAAGCCTTGAAATTAGAACTCATCACAAGAAGGGAAGTTTGATGGACCTCAAACACGTGGAGGTTAAGGACATCTGCTAAAAGATAATGGGTAAACAGGAATTTTAAGGAAGAATTAAAAAGATTCATGGAAACTAATGACAATGAAAGATAAACCACTGTTCAAAATCTTTGGGATGAAGCAAAACGCAGTCCTGAGGGGGTATAATCGCATACCAAGCAGCCATTCAAAAAACTGGGAAAGAATCAAATACAAGCTAACCTTACACATAAAGGAGTAGGAGAAGAAGCAGCAAATCGACCCGACGCCAGCAGAAGAAGAGATGTTAATTAAATTCGAGCAGTACTCAACGAAATTGAGACCAGAAGAATGTGGAACAGATCAATAGAACCAGGAGTGGTTCTTTGAAGACTTAATTAGATAGATAAACATTAGCCAACTATTAAAATGAAGAGGAGAGAAAGACTTCAAAATTAATAAAATCTAGAATGAGAAAGGAGAGATCACTACCAACAAAAAGGAAATACATACGATTTTAAAACCTATTTTGAAACAGTATCTACGCAATAAATAGGCATCTAGAAGGATATGGACGCATTCCTGGAAAGCACAAACTACCAAAAACGGAGCAGGAAGGAAATAGAAAAACCTGAAAGGCCATACCTGGGAGGAAATTGAAGCAGTCATCAAAAACTCCCAAGGACACAAGAGTCCGGGCAGATGGCTTCCCAGGGGAATTCTATCAAACGTTTAAAGAGAAAATCATACCTATTCTACTAAGTGTTTGGAAGATAGAAAGAGATGGAAGTACTTCCAAACTATTCTATGAGGCAGTCTGCATTCACCTAAATTTTTTATCCCCAAAACCAGACAAAAGCCCACCAAAAAGGAGAATTACAGACCATTTTCCCTGATGAAATGGATGCAAAATTCTCACAAGTCACTAGGCCTAATAGGATCCAACAACACATTAAGAAATTATTACATGACAAGTAGGATTTTTCCGGGATTGCAAGGCGGTCAACATCGTTTTTAAAAAAAAACAAAAAATATCAATGTGATTCATCATATCAGGCAAGAGAAAACAAGAACAACATGATCCTTCATTAGATGCAGAGAAAGCTTGATCAAAAATACAGCCAGACATTCATGATTAAAACTCTTCATGGGGTAGGGATAGAGGAACTTTCTGATATCTTAATAACCATCTACGAAATGCACAGCAAATATCATTCTCATGGGAAGCACTGGGTCCTTTCTAAGATTCAGGAAACAGGACAGGGATGTCCACTATCACCACTGCTATTCAAACATTTATTGGAAGTCTAGATTTCAGCAATCAGACAACAAATAAGACATTATAAGCATTCAAATTGGCAAGAAGAGTCAAAACTCTCCCTCTTCGCGTTGACATGATACTCTACATAGAAAACCCAAAAGCCTCCCACCCCAAGATTGCTAGAATCATACAGCATTTGGTAGCGTGAGGATACTAATTCAATGCCAGAAATCATTGGCATTCCTATACACTAACAATGAGATGAGAAAGAGAAATTAAGGAGTCAATCCCAATTACAATTGCACCAAAGCTAAGGTATAGGAATAAACCTATCAAAGAGGGAAAGGATCTGATACCTAAAAACTATTAGAACACTTCTGAAAGAATTTAGTAAGAACAAAAGAGATGGAAAAAAACATTCCATTTGCTCCTGGATTGGAAGAAATTAAATATTGTGAAAATGTCAATGCTACTAGGGCAATTTACACGTTCAATGCATCCTATTCAAAAACCATGGACTTTTTTCAGAGAATTAGTAAAAATTATTTTTAGATGTGTGTGGAATCAGAAAGGACCGAATAGCAGGGGCTTTTTAAAGAACACCATAGCTGGGGCATCACATGCCAGATTTCAGTTGTACTACAAAGCTGTGGTCATCAAGACAGTGTGGTATGGCACAAAAACAGACACATTGGACAATGGTACAGAATAAAGAATCCAGATATGGACCCTGACTTTTGTATGGTTCATCTATATTTCGACAAGGAGGGAAAGACGAGTCCACTGGAGTAGACAGTCTCTTTCAATAAATGGTGCTGGGAAATTGGTCATCCACATGCAGAATGAATGAAACTAGAGCACGCTATTGCACCATACACAAGATAAACTCAAAATGGATGAAAGATTTAAATGTGAGACAAGACTCCATCAAAATCTAGAGGAGATCAAGGCAACACCTTTTTTGACTTGGCACAGTAACTTCTTGCAAGATACATCACGGAAATCAAAAGAAAAAAAGCAAATGAACTATTGGGACTTCATTCAAGATAAGAAGCTTTTGCACAGCAAAGTATACAGTCACAACTCAAAGATACCTACAGAATGGGAGAAGATATTTGCAAATAAACTTATCAGATAACGGGCTAGTTTCCAAATCTATAAAGAACTTTTAAACTCAAACCAAAGTAAAAAACAATCCAATCATGAAAAAGGGCAAAAGACATGAGTGGAAATTCACAGAGGAAGACATAGACATGGCCAACATGCACATGAGAAAATGTCTGCATCACTTGCAATCTGGGTAATACAAATCAAACCAGATGAGATACACTCCCCCAGTGAGAATGGGGGAAATTAACAAGGCAGAGGAAAACAACAAATGTTGGAGAGGATGCGGAGAAAAGGGAACCCTCCTTTACTTGTTGGTGGGAAGTGAACTGGTTGCAGCCACTCTGTAAAAACTGTGTGGAGGTTCCTCATAGAATTAAAATAGGACCTGCCCTCCGACCAGCAATGCACTGTTAGGGATTTACCCGAAGATTAGATGCAATGAAACGCCGGGGACTGCACCGATGTTTCTAGCAGCCATGTCACAATAGCCAAACTGTGGAAGGAGCCTCGGTGCCATCGAAAGATGAATGGAAAAGAAGATGTGGTTTATGTGATACTGGAATATTACTCAGCATTAGAAAACAACAATACCCACCATTTGCTTCAAAGTGGATGGAATGGAGGGTATTTATGCTGGAGTGAAGTAAGTCAAATCGGAGAAGGACAAACAGTGTTATGTTCTCACTTTATTTGGGGAATATGAAATAATGTGATGGGGAATATAAGGGAAGGGAGAAGAAATGTGTGGAGATATTCAGAAAGGGACACAGAACATAATGACTTCTTCTAACTCTGGGATTGTACTAGGGGTGGTGGAAGGGTGAGGAGGGCGGGGGGTGGGGGATATGGGTGAGGGCACGGAGGGGGGACACCTTGACGGGTGAGCACTGGGTGTTATTCTGTATGTTGGCAAATTGACACCAATAAAAATTAAATTATAAAAAAAAAAAATAAATAAATAATAAATAAAAAAAAATAAAATAAAAAATAAAAAAAAGATTATTTATTTATTATTCATTCATTCATTCATTCATTCATTCATTCATGATAGACATAGAGAGAGAGAGGCAGAGATACAGTAGGAGGGAGAAACAGGCTCCATGCTGGGAGCCCCACACGGGACTCGATCCCGGGACTCCAGGAGTGCATCCTGGGCCAAAGGCTGGCGCTAAACCGCTGAGCCACCCAGGGATCCCCTCACAAACACAATTAAATATCAGTCCTGGAAATGAAACACAGAACTTATTTACCTGGACTGAATGGAAGCACCAAATACTTAGAAAGGACCCAGAAAAACACAATCCTATCATGTTTTCTGGAAGATATAAAGCTGACATTATTTTTTGAGCAATAAAATGGCTACTACATTTTTCATTTTATTTTTTGTTGTAATAACAATTTATATATATTTTAAGTTTGTATAATGCAATGACAAAAAGTGCACATTCTACAACTAGAATGCTGTTTTAAGTCTTGACTGTGACAATTAGGTATGAGTTGAGTGAGTTAAATTTTGTTATTTAGTTTTCTCATCTGGTTATATTATTAGATTTCATAAAGTGTTGTGAATATTAAATATGGTAATGTCTAATGTAATTTATGTGTAAAACCTTTTGAGCAGTGACTGGCATGGGAATTGTTATAATTTTGGCATATAGGCTCAATATAATGCCTTAAAGTCACATCAATATGCATATATTTATTATAAAACACACTCCATGGATTTGGGTACAGTGTCTCATAATTGAACACAACATTTGCTCAAACTCAACTGCTCAAACTAATAGCCACATAGCAGTGGAGGTCACATTTGATATGATTGTTTTTTTAAAAAAAATTTGGTCTTAGAACTTTTTGATTTTTGAATTTGGTTAAATTACATTTAATTATTATAGATCTGACTTGCAGATTTATATTAGGAACCGGGAATAAGGAATACTCAGGTCTATTAACCTTAACTATAGTGCCACAAAATTCTCCATTGAGCATCATAATGAATCACATAAATGGGTATTTTAAATGATTAGATTCTTTTTTCCTTATCAATAGCAGCCAACTTTGTGATATTTGGAAGTTGCCAAGTATAAAAGACCATATCAATGCAAAAATGTGCTCCCAGCTAACCTAAGAAAGTTAACCACAAGTACAGCAAGAATTTGTTCAGTTGACTGAGTCAAAGATATTAAATACAGAAATCTGAGCCAAGGATTAAGTCCCAAATTTTAATACTCTTGAACAATCTAAGCAGATGCTTGTATTTGGTAACTTTTAAACATTCAAAAATAATTTTTCATTTTCATCTGGATATCTAGTGTAATAAAAATGGTCAAATGCATGTATAGAAAAATAATTATGAGACATTGTTGTCAGAAATATATGCATATATGTATTTAAAGTGATATGAAGATCACTTGAAACTATGAGACAAAATTAAAGGTAAATAAATTTTAAAATTCTGTTAAAAACCATGTGACTATAAATCAAGAGAAAATAAAATCATGTTCCCTAAAGTATGATCCTTCTCTTTAATTTATTCATTTATACATTCATGTATTTACTCATTCAGTCAAGCAATATTTGAATGCTAATTTACAAAAGTCAACATAATATTAAGCCTGTGTTTGAGTTGTTCACAATCTTCATCAAGCCCTGGACTATCCTTGTCTTCTCTCTAGCATCAAGTGTACTTTCAATTAATTAAATCAGGGGTGTCTTTAAATTTGGGTGTGATCCTGGAGGCCCAGATCGAGTCCGACGATGGGCTCCCTGCATGGAGCCTGCTTCTCCTTCTGCCTGTCTCTGCCTTTCTCTCTCTCCGCCCCCCCTCTCTCTCTGCGTTTCTCATGAATAAATAAATAAAATCTTTAAAAAAAGGAATTTGGAAAATAAGTTCTCTGTGGCTGATAAGACCTTTGGATTTTGAGCCAATCATGATCCAGGGTGTAACATTCAAATAGTGTAGCTGTGGTTTCACCTCTTCTTTTCTCAACGATGTCCTTCCATTTATCCAGTGTATAACAGAGGGTGTTACCATTATTATACTCACACAGTAACATATTACACAGGGAAACAAATACATCTGAATACAAAATTTTAGAAAACCCTTGGTTTTCCAATAACTTAGTAAATCTTTAATTTTATCCTTATCTCTTTATCCTTTGGTTAGATTTTGAAGAGGAGCCTAGACCTTCAGGAGGACCCGGATCTGAGCCTAGAAATTAAAATACTTTGTATTAACACTTTCTAAAGTTTTTCCTTCTTGAATATAAAAGTTGTTTTAAATTACTTATCACAATTTATCATTCTAATCTCCTGGAAACCCTTTCTGGGTAACCTAAAGAGGTCATGATTTAATATTCTTTACAACTTAATTTTAAATTGAGCTTCTTTCCTCATTATGTACATAACAATGTAATGCCAATATCAATAGGAATATCAGCAGTATATAGATTAAATTGTCTGGCTAACTGAATCACACTTTTTATACCTTTTTTTCAACAATTACTTATTGAAAACAAGAAATGTGCCCCAAAATATATCCAAAATGTACAGAATATAATCTTTACAAAATTAGTGGTGTATATTAAATGCACTAATAATTATCCTCTGACTGGCTATCAGTTCCTGCTATAAACCACAGCACTGTTTCTCCAATGAGGGAAAAATAGTGCTCACAAGTGTCTGGTATTGATCTAAATAGCCTACATTTCATTTCTGTCTAATTTTTCTCTATTTCACTGGCATATACGTTTTGGGGTTGATTGAGCCTACTTTCTGAAATACAAAGCTCTTAAAAATGATGGGAACTTGACTCTTCTGTTCCTGATTGTGATATGTCTTCTCTCTTGCACAATACAAATTCTGTTGAATTATGAGACAACCAAATATTGGTTTCATTGATTTTTCTTTTTCTTTTTTCCCTTGATTTCCACTTTTATGTTTAATTCTTCTGTATGCTCTAGGGTGAATTTTCCTTTTGTTTTTATTTCTAAATAGAGAATTTTAAGTTATTGATTTAAGATAATTAAATAATTTCTTTTTTAATGTAAATATTTAATAGCACCTGGGTTGTACTATCTGTTAAGCCCCTGCCTCTTGGTTTTAGCTTAGAGTTGTGATCTCAGGGTTGTGGAATGGAACCCCGCATCAGACTCCATGCTCAGGGTAGAGTCTGCTTGTGACTTACTCTCTCTCTCTCTCTCTCTCTCTCCTTCTGCATCTCTCCCTGCACATGCCTTCTCTCCCTATCTCTCTTTCCCTCTCCTCTATAAAAAAAAATTAAATAAATTTTAAGCATTTAAAAGCTACAAATTTTTCTCTATGCATGGCTTTATACACTTTATCTATTTGGTATTTTGAAGTCTTACCAGATTCTAAAGATTTCAAACATGGATTTTAACTTATTTGTCACAAATATAGTACAATAATCTCTGTTTACTATTTTAAAAAACCCTTTTTTTAATAATTTTTTTAAATTTTTTTATTTATTTATGATAGTCACAGAGAGAGAGAGAGAGAGAGAGGCAGAGACACAGGCAGAGGGAGAAGCAGGATCCATGCACCGGGAGCCCGATGTGGGATTCGATCCCGGGTCTCCAGGATCGCGCCCTGGGCCAAAGGCAGGCGCCAAACCGCTGCGCCACCCAGGGATCCCCTTAAAAAACCCTTAAGACAAGATAAAAAAAACTAATAATCATAGCATGAATGAGAAGCACTCCACACTACCCATGCATACATTTTCTAGTGACCGCCAACTTATCTTCCATCTTGAGTCACAATGGAATATATGGTTCTCACTCTAATTTCATCCAAACAGACTAAAGAGGGCTTCACAAACACTCTAAAATTTTTTCTTTCTCTTCTTTCCCTCCTTTATATTTTGTTCTTGAACTTTACAACTCTCAAGAACCAATCTTTTTTTGGCAGAAAGCTGCATGAGTGATAATCCAACTGAGCAGTGTCATCCACCTGAAGGATGACACTGGAAATTGCATGATTTGTAAGGGAAGAAATTGTCACATTCTGAATGGTGTTTCATTATGAGCCTGAGCCAGAGTATATCTTCATGCATACCATTCTTCTCACACCAATCCCAAATTATCCTGCTTTATGGAGTTCAAATCATGAATGTTCATATAGTTATAGCTCAAAAGGGCAATTTATACTTTAATTAATGTTCTTAAATGTCTTAAAGGTGAAAAATGCTATAAGTTGTTGGAGGTAATTTGATGAGTCCTACATTAATGTTAGTTATTAAAGAGTTGCAGCCAGTATGTAGCATTTTCTTAGTTTTAAATACAGATTATTTCAGTCTAATTCATAAAATACGAATTTTATAAAGCAAGTACATAAGATTTCATTATTTTAAACATGGAAAATTTCTTTGGATTATTTGAAAGCAGATTTTTAGTCGGGGATTGCTTGCATATGATTAATAATTTGTTAAAGAGCCGAAGGTTAAGGAGGATTTTAATACTAAAATATTAACCTTATAAAAATATTAAAAATATTTAAAAATAGGTTAGATATACACATGTTTTAAAGTATTTGTCTATTGTGAAAGAAGAAGTGCATATTTTTCTGGAAAATGCAGCAGAATGGGACATTTTGATTTTAGCAAGTTACAAATGCTTTAATAGTATTTGACTTGAAAGTCCTTAGCTGCAAGTAAAGAACTTGTTGTTAAGGTCTGTTCTAGTTATAAAATCACAGTTTTATTTTTTGAATAGATATTTCAATATTCTTAATTCATAAATATGATATGAATAGGTTTAAATTTATATCTGAATGTGATGAATGTTGAAAAAACTGCTGAAGTTTTTATATTGTCTATATCTATTATACTTGAATTTTGATTTAAATTGTCTTTATTTATATAATTCAGCTTTACATTAATATTTTCATAGTTTAAAAAGCTTAGAAGAATAATTACATTCAGTCATAGCTCCCAGAGAGTAGGCTATTTTTTATTAGGCAGATATCTACTATATCATTTTAATTCCGTGTTGATTTTTGCCCATTTTTTAAAGTTATTGTCTTACTGACTGCTGTGGAGATTATAATATGTATTTATTTCCTCACAATTCTAGTCCAGATTAATACTAATTTAATTCTGGTAAATACAGAGGTATAGTTGGCATTCCCAAAATTTCCACCTTACATAGAATAATCTTGGGGATTTGGGGGCCCTTTCTGCTTTTTTTTTTTTTTCTTGTTTTACCCTTTGCACCTTAGCTGGTATAGCAAAAAAGAAACCTAGGGATCCAGTGAGCCAACTCTCCTGGGATTAGGTTTATCATTTTTCAATTCTATTGGTAAATTTCACCTCTCATACGAAATCACAGTTTAGCTTCTATTTACTATATGGTTGATTCCATAGAAATCCAGGCATCAGGGTTTCAGAATCCCTACCTCTTCCTCTTTTTTTCCCCCAAATAACATATTAGTCATACTTCTAAGAATGGAGATAATTCTTAAAAAAATCCATCATTGTTACTACTTGGGTTAGGTGGTTCCCAGGTCCATTTGCATTATTTGTTGATTTGTCAGAAGGATTCAGAGGACTTGGATTCTATTAAACTCATGGTTGTCAGGTATTACAGAGAAAGGATACACAATAGGATCAGCAAGGGGGAAAAGACACATCTGGCGGAGCCTGGAGGAATCTTATCACAAACTTTCTATGTGCTCCTCAGAGACCACACGAAGCACACCCCTTCTTCCACCAGTGAATTGCTATTTCTGCACAGGAAAGCCACTTTGAGACTCAGCATCTGAGATCTTATTGGGGGGTCATACAGGCACTGTGCCTAGCCACAGTGAACAAAACTTAAGATTCACAGAAGCAAAGTGGATGTTCACCATAAATCATATTATCAGTACAAACAGTCTAGATAAGATAGTACAGAGACCAGTCTACAGAATGCCCCAAAGTCAAGTTTCTTAAAATCCCCAGCAGGTTCTGCAAACTGAGGCTTCTAAAGATTAGGCCTGCTATGCTAACCCTGTCTTGAACATTTTCCCATGTTGTCATTACTCAATTCCCACCCACTATTTAATGCTAAGTCTTTAATACATGTTGCTCTATTAAATTCTCCCAATAATTCTTTGAGATATGTATTACTATACCTTCCACTTTTCTGATTAAAAAACTGAGAATTGAAGAAACACAATTAGCATACGTGCTGCTGAAGCAAGTACTGGAGAGACAAAACTAACTTCAAAAGTTCATATAACTAGAAAGAGGTAGCAAGGTTTGACTTCAAACCAGGATTTTAATTATTACAATATACCCATATGGTATATCTTCAGGAAATATTTCCTGAATGAGTGGAAGCCAAGTGAATTGGGGCTGACATTACTGTGTTATTGAAAATTACTGTATATGTACACAGTACTATACTCTTACTGTAACTCTGTGAATTAAGTATAACAAAAGTTCTTATTATCATTAGGCAGAAGAGGAAATTCAAGAGCTGAAGTATATAAAAATACATACTGTGTATACATAAATATGTACATAACATTATATATATTTATAATATTACATCATTTATATAATATTTATATTCTACATACATACATGTATAGCTCTTATTATCACTTAGGATTTAACTAAAATTCCTGATTCATTCCATGCTTTCTTTCTATGCCTGGAAATACGTGTCTGTCATTACAACTGTGGCTTTTAAATGTTCTAATTAATATGCCCACACACTGTCAGAGGCAGGAAAACTGCTTGCAATTTTAGAGGGAGATAAAGCTCAAAGGATTAAATGTAAGATGTGATCGCTTTTAGAATGCAGTTCAGTTGGATAGGAAAGCTTCTCTAGATTCTGTTCTTCAGGGGTGAATATTAATCCAGCACACAGTAATCTGCTCACATATCACATCAAGGCAGAGCCACTAATGTGTGGCAAGCTTGAACTTCATGGTACTCACAGAAACAAATTCATTCAGAGAACACTCCTCTCTTTTT
This sequence comes from Nyctereutes procyonoides, assembly GCF_905146905.1. Classification (NCBI taxonomy): domain Eukaryota; kingdom Metazoa; phylum Chordata; class Mammalia; order Carnivora; family Canidae; genus Nyctereutes; species Nyctereutes procyonoides. The sequence goes on from NW_026575146.1 coordinate 26,406,507, forward strand.
TTTTTCCTATTGTAAAACTAAATTATGCACAGTAAATATAAAAAAAAGAAAAATGTTAAAGATTAATCCAACAATCAATATAATTTGGCTAGAGCAAAATAGAGTATACAAAATACTTCCTTTTATACAAAATAATTTCTTTATAATCCTTGAAAAAAATCACAACTATTTCTCTCTAAAAGATAAGAGCTAGAAATTCAAACATTATGAGGGAGGTGCCTTATGCATCTATTCCAGTCATCTCAAAGAAACTGGTTAAGAATGTATAACAAAGAGTGGGCTTTTAGGGAAGGTTTAGCTCTCAGAGAATACTTAGCATAAATTTCCTTTCTGATATCTTTCTCTCCCCCTCGATGTTAGCAGATTATCATAATTAGTACAGATTTTATTATTTATTGTTAGTCTCTTAAACTAATAAGAGAACTCTAAATTAGCATAGAGAATGTATACTAGTGCCTAGTATCAATTAATTAAAACACTTGCTAGGTATTTTAAGGTATTGCTAGGGCTGAGAACTATTGAGTTAGAGGATTCCCATTCTGTTATTTATAGAATCTTTTCCAATTAACAATTTCAATACATTTCTATGTCAATGATACCAAATGTGCATTTCCTACATCTAGATAGCAGTTCATATAAAATAAATTATAATTTTGAAGAATACAAGGCATGTTTTTATATAAACGTCTTTAAGTATCAATTTAAATTCCAACGTGACATTTCGCACAGAGAATTTAGAAGACTGAAGCTTTTCAGTTTCATATATATAGTAATAAACAATGTTCTTATTGGCAAACATAATGCTTTCAATTTACATGGTAACTTGTCTCAGAGTTGGCAAGAAAAAACAATGAAGTTCCTGAAATCAGCTAAGAGATCTATTTGTTCATCAGGGTCCTAAAAGGCAGTGCCTTTGTCTTTGTAAATGTTACTATATTGATTAAAATTTATATATGTAAGTTCTTTGGTTTGGCTTACAATGCCCTTTACAAACTAACTTCTCATGCATTCTAACTCTAGTGCCTGAGGCAGCGTGCTCTTTCATGATTCCAGACCCATAGACTCTTTTGTCTTCTGGAAATATCCTTCTTTTATCCATTCTCATTCAAATTGGGATCTTAACACTCCAACGTCTTTTACTTCGTTCTTTCTAATCAAAACTAAAGGTCACATCTCAATATATATGAAAAAAATATATTTCAATGTATTGCAATTTGTCTCACTATAAATCTGATATACTACTTTGTGATTTCCTCTAAGGAAATCCGTTCTATCTTACTCATTTTTACATCATGTAACCTAGACTATTAATTCTTTATACATTCATAGAAGCTGCCTGGGTAATTTTTTTAAGATTATTTATTTATTTATTAGACACAGAGAGACAGAGATCGTGTGGAAGGATGAGTGGGGGGTAAGTAGACTGCAGCTGGGCATGGAGTCCAACAGGAGGCTTGATCCCATGAGCCTGAGATCATGGCCTGAGCCAAAATTCAAGTTGGAGGCTTACTTGCCTAAGCCACCCAGGTACCTCTGGATAATTTTTATACCTGAAGAGATTGGATTTGGTTTACACAGTTTCACATGGGACTGTTGGAAACATTGCTTAGTTGAGTGATTCTACAAACTAAGCAGCACATCAGAATCACTTATTTGATACAAGGCCATGTGCCAGGAAAACTAGCCAAGTATCTCGTAATTCTCATGCTAATATGAAAAACACCAGTTGATTCAATATATACCTATCCAATATGGTACTTGCAAGGTTCGAGGGGGGTAACGGTGAACAAAACAGCCCTGGTGCTTACCCTTAGGGAGATAACAGAAAAAATATAATCAGGAGTGATAAATGCTTTCAAAGAAAATATGGGGAGCCTAACCAAAGCTTTCAAGGGGCAAGCAAAGCTTGTTTGAGAAAAAAGCATTTTAAAAAAGGACCACACAGGGATCCCTGGGTGGCGCAGCGGTTTGGCACCTGCCTTTGGCCCAGGGCGCGATCCTGGAGACCCGGGATTGAATCCCACGTCGGACTCCCGGTGCATGGAGCCTGCTTCTCCCTCTGCCTATGTCTCTGCCTCTCTCTCTCTCTCTCTCTCTCTCTCTCTGTGACTATCATAAATAAATAATTTTTTTTTTAAAAAAAAGGGACCACACAAAAATAAATGGAAGCTAAGTAGGTGAAGAAGTCACAGGAAGCAATTAGGTGACAAAAAAAAACAAAAACAAAAAAAAACAAAAAAACCATCTCAAATAGAAGGGAATTCATCTACACTCTGAGGCAGCAAGACTGAACTTATAACTTTGACAAATCTAGAGATCCCTGTGACTGGATCAATGGAGATTTGTGCAAAGTTACTTCAGAGTAGTGTATGGGCAGAGGGAGGAATCATTCAGGCTTTTAAAGTCAGGTTAAGGATTTTGATTGTTATTCCAAAAATAATGGGAAGGATTTTAAAGGTTTTCAGCAAGACATTTGTATGATCAAACTTAGATTTTATTTTTTTTAATTTTTTATAAATTTATTTTTTATTGGTGTTCAATTTGCCAACATATAGAATAATACTCAGTGCTCATCCCATCAAGTGCCCCCTCAGTGCCCGTCACCCAGTCACCCCCACCTGCCACCCACCTCCCCTTCCACCACCCCTAGTTCGTTTCCCAGAGTTAGGAGTCTCTCATGTTGTCTCCCTTTCTGATATTTTAGAAAGAACCGTGTGCTGTGTGAAACCTCAGCAGGTTTGGGTGGAAGGTGGTTGTGGTAGGGACAAAGTGGAAGCAGAAAGGACACCTGGGTGGTTCAGCGTTGAGCACCTGTCCCTGGCTCAGGGCGTGATCCGCAGTCTCAGGATCGGGTCCCACATCAGGCTCCCTGCATGGAGCCTGCTTCTCCTTCTGCCTGTGTCTCTGCCTTTCTCTCTCTGTCTTTCATGAATAAATAAATAAAATCTTTAAAAAAACAAAGAAGCTTAGCACAGAAAGTCAAATGAATAATAATGATATCTTAGACTATGGTGACAGTCAGAGGTAGACAGAAGTAGATTTAGTCAAGACATATTAGGAATTAATGATTGTTTTTCAGTCCTTCAAAAATAGATTTCCTTTCTAATTCTATTTGAAGAGGAAATAACTTGAAATGGAAAACATAAGTGCTTTGAATTTGTAGGACTCATGTCTTAGCTCTGAGACCCCTATTGACTTGTCCCTTAAGTAAATCTTTCAAGCTTTCTCTTCCTCAATTCCTCATAAGGAAAATAGGGACTATGTTGACTATACACAAGTTTTGATGTGTTATGAGACTATTCCTTATTTTTTCTCAAAGGGACTTGGGTCTTTAGTATAATTTGGTTATAATTTAGAAAGCTCTTTCAGATTACTTGAAAGTTTTGGTTTTCAGGAGATATCTTTGTCACATTTTGCAATTTATTGCCCTGAAGTATATTAAGGTAAACCTTGTAACACTAGCCCTGGAAAAAAATCTCTCCACCTAAAATTAGGTTTAGTGCTGAATGATAGTGATATAATTACTTCCCTTTTTAAATAAAATACAGAGTATAAAAAGCAACTATTAAAATGATAGCTTAATTTAATGGAGTGTACACTTAACTTCATGTGCTATACAGTCCTTAACTTCTTGGAAATGATTGATAGCATAAGTCTTAATATACAAATGTTTTGCACAAGGATTCCCAGCTTCTCCAAGAATTAACCAATATTAATTTTCTAATCATTTATTCATTCACTCAATTCATATTTATTAAGTGTCTCTTGGACACCACATATAAGTATCATGCCCTAGAGGACAATACAGGCCCATTACTTGGGGAAAATGGTGTCAGGGAAGGTTAATCAAAGGAAGTAGCATTTAAGATGAGACTAGGAGTATATTAGCTTCCTACTCCTGTTAAAACAAGGTACTAAAAACTGGATGGATTAAAATAACAGAAATTTATTGTTTCACAGTCTGGAGGTTAGAAGTCTGAAATCAAGGTATCAGTAAGGCCATGGGAATCCTCTTTGCCTCTTCTAGCATCTGCTGTTTGCAGGCAATCTTTGGCATTCCTTGCCTTATGAATACATAACTGCAGTCACATGACCATCGTCTCCATGTCTCTTCACATTGTCTTCCTCTGTGTGTGTCTGTGTTCAAATTTCCCCTTTTCGTAAACACACTGGTCATACTGTATTAGGTCCACCTTAATGGTCTTGACTTTCACTTGACCACTTTTTAAAGACCCTACATCCAAATTTGGTCAAATTCTGAGGTACTAGGAATTAGGACTGCAGTATATTTTTGTTGGAGGAAGGCAGGAGAGGGAACACAATTAAACCAGAACAAAGAGTAAAGTTAACCAAGCTAAAAACAGTAAAGCAGAAGCAAGAGAATTCCAGAGTTAAATGAGCTGTATGCCATTACTGACTTAAAATTCATGCTAAAAATAAGAGAGTAAAATGTGACTCATCAACAGGATCATTTTATATTTGTTAGAATAGTACCCCAAATGCTCTAATGAGTCTTATAGGGAAAGTTTTTAGCTAATGGTATATAAATGTGAGACCCAGGAATATTTCTAGCACTCAGAGTTGAAGACTTAACTTGTCTCCTTTCTTTCCTGCCTCTCCTCTTGATGGCTGTCTCTCTGAGCTTCTGTTCTGTCACTTGTTTGTAAGGGTGTATGAGTTTTTCCTCCCCTGGTCAGGGATTTTTGATGCTTGCAGTGAGGTGCCCAAGACAAAAGATGATCATGTCTGACACACTACTGGGCATTCTTCACTATCTTAAACTCCAGTTTTGTTTTGTTTTGTTTTGTTTCTTGTTTTCTATTCTCAGGAATAAATCAGATTGCATGAGAGTGAAAGTGGGTTTATTAGAAACATATCCTTGATATAAAACATAAAATACCGTATTTATTTTTAAAGGAAATCACTGAAATGGCCGTCATAACCTTTGAAAATACCAGGCTCAGCCACTATTCTTAAGGACATCTGACACCTGAAACTAATATTACACTGCATGCCAACTAACTGGAATTTTAATAAAACCTTAAAAAATAATAAAAAATTTTAAAAGAACACCTGACTTCATTTGATTACAATTCATTCATTCATTTAGTCTTATAGCCATCAATTCGGCTCAAATTTAATTAATGCCTAGCACTGTCCAAGGTAATGAAGATAAAAATATAATGACACAAATATGAGGATATGAGTATGAGGAAGCCACTGAGTGTGCCTGTAAGTAGTTCACAATCTATCAGTGTGCTCAAAGGAGAGCATGAAGTAACTGTCATTCTGTCTTGCTAATGTTGATTTTACCCATCAGATGCCTAACCAGAAATGCCTGATGCGAAGTAAAAGGTGATATTAAAAATGTTCTAATAAAGAGAGTATCTAGGTGGCTTAGCTGATTGAGCACCTGACTTCAGCTCAGGGGTGATTCCAGTCAAGTCCCACATTGGACTCCCTGCTCAGCAGGGAGTCTGCTTCTCCCTCTCTGTCTTCTCCTCCCTCTGCTCATGCTCATTCTCTCTCAAAAATAAACAAAAGTTGTTTGTTTGTTTGTTTGTTTGTTTGTTTTAATGGTCTAGGGCAGCCCTGGTGGCTCAACAGTTTAGCGCCATCTTCAGCCCAGGGCCTGATCCTGGAGACCTTGGATGGAGTCCCATGTCAGGCTCCCTGCATGGAGCCTACTTCTCCCTCTGCCTGTGTCTCTGCCTCTTTCTCTGTGTCTCTCATGAATAAATAAATAAAATCTTTAAAAAATTAAATCCAATTAAATTTAAAAATGGTCTAGTAAAGAAGTATAAGAAGAAAAACTTGTTTTGTACTTACCTGTAGACAAGTTATATTTCTAGGCATTTTCCCTATTATCTGGTCCAGCACCCCCATCAACAAATATATTTGCATTTTTGTCTATTTTAATTGAAAAAATTCTCTGAACTCTCAGTTTTCTCAGGTCTATAGAGGATTCTAGGGATGTAAGGTTATATGGCTGTAAAGAGTCCTACACTTTTTATTTCTTTAATTTGAAGATTTTTCTTAATTTGAAGAAATGTCATTATATAGGGAGGCTAGGGAAGAATTTGCTATAAAAATGAATCTTGCGGGTTTTCAGGCAGAGCGGTTAGAAACTTGAATGCATAGGGCAGTAAAGTAGAAAGTTTAGGGGGTCGGTTGTGAAGAAATAAATTTCAGGTTCATCAAAGGATGTTTCAATTTAATGAATCATTCAAATAGATGGGATATTTTAGGACAGAAGGAATAGTTGATCCAAATGCCCATAACCTAACATTATCTGTCTAAGACCCTCAGGGACACAGTAGACTTTGTGGTCCATTTTTAAATCTGGTAAGAGACAGGTTTAGTGTCTTCCCAGTTCAATGCTTATAGGCTGCCAAGAAAGGTTACTGTCAATGATATAATTATCTCAACAATATCCCTTTGAAATAGTATTTTCCATGAGAGATGGGCCAAAAAATTATATAACTATTAGTTTGGGGCAAAACTGTAAAATAAAGTGACAGAAAATGTATGAGAACTATAAACTGTTACGTGATCTTTGTTATTTGGACCACTGAAATCTGCTGCACCTATTTCAGAGGATAGGAGAGAAAGTCAGGAGAATTAAATGTGTTATGTCTCTAGTTAAGTAGAAAACTTTGAATACATCTTGTGACTCTGATACCCAGTGAAAATGTTTTAGGTACCTGACATTAGCATGGGCAGGTAAACTCAATGAGAAAATTCACAAGGAATTGTTAAGAAGATCTGAGTAGCGGCTCATTTCTTAATGATTCTGAGGATAAAAATATCATCTTCAAAGTGTAATCGTTGGTGCCAGTAAAGAAAGAAGGTGGAACTTCTGGGGAAAAAAAATCCATTTTTGAACTTATATAATGCTGAAAAGTGAATTGTTTTCCAATGGCTCTTACAAGATACACCTAACAGATTTGTATAATATGCTAAGGCAGCCTTGACTTTGTTACCCCAAAGAGCAAGTGACCCACTTCTAATCTCTGCTATATCACAAGGCCGTATTTTATTAATTTAACTCTGGAAGTACATTTCCAGTTGCCTCCTCCCAATTACTAATTTCAGTAGAGGCAAAGGTAGTCATAGCACACATATATCGGTGATTTAGTTCCAACTAAATATAAAACAATCATTTATACTACAGTATAAGTAAATGTTTACTATTTTCTTTCATAGTCTAGAAGAAGTGAATGGCTATGTTAAAAATATCCATTCAAAAAAAGAAAATATCCATTCAGGGATGGACTGGCCATTCCAGAGGAGTTACATATCTCCCTATAAATGCCATTTGTACTATTTAAACTAGGAAGGAGGGGAGGTTTTTATGGTTGGCGTTCCATTGATTTGTCTAAATGAATACATAGAAACACACCTTGAAGCTTTCTTACTCTCCTCCTACCTCAAGATATTAATAAGTTTTCCTGAACCCAGGAGACAAGACGGTAAAACTTAAAATATACTGTTATTAGGCCCAATCCAAATGTGGGTCTGTTGCAAGCATGTGCTTCAGTGCTGGTGCTGAAATTCTCTCTGTATTCTATGTCTCCTGAGTGGGACAAGTCCCTCAGCTTGGATATGATAAAAAAAAATCTTTGTCATCAAATTCTAAGAAATATCATTTTGTTAAAAAGATTGATTTATTCATTTTATAGAAAGAGAGAGCAAGTAGGGGGAGGGATGTAGGGAGAAGGAGAAGGAGAATCCTTAAGCTGACTCTCTGTTGAGCACAGAGCCAGAAGCAGGGCCAATTCCTGGACCCCAAGATCTGACTAAAGCCAAAATCAAGAGTTTGCTCCTTAACTGACTGAACCACCAAGGTGCCCCTTTAAAAAAAGTCATTTTTATGTTGAATTCCCAAAAAAACTTTTGCTGTTTACTATAACAAACTGTTAACTTGACATGGCATCATTTTATCCCTTGTAACTGCATCTGAAATACCTACTCTAATAAAGGCTCATTAAAGTATTCCTATGTTAAAGGATCAAGAATTAGATGGTTTAGCAGTTTTCGATCAATTGGTCTTTTCTCAGACAGTAATATATAAGTTTTTAATGAATTTAGCAATTTAGTCTATGGTTTTCTTCCCATGAAGCACTGAGTTATGATATTACACAGGCAAGCAAGATAAATCTCTCACCGATGATGGCTGATTTATAACAAGGCTTTGTAAATTGAATATTCATGTTACAAAAAGTTCTTTTAAACATGAATGATATATAATGACATCCATAACTCATTTTTCTTCTTTTACTTCTGTTCACTGCAACACTGGTGTATTTCTTTCTTCTCCTTTCACTTTTATATGCTTGATTTACTATTTCTTGAAATGGAAAATATATTTAATATGCAGTAAGGTGTATGTGTGTATGTGTTATGTGTATATATGGTTGTGATTATATCAGCATAATCAGAGTAACTGATTTGATTTTTGACTGAAGCATAGGAAGATTAACATTTGAGCTCAGGAATAAAATACTTCAATGATAACAAATCCTGAATAAGTAAATAACTGATATAAAAGCCCTCATGCATGCAGTGCAAATCTTGGATAATAAGGAGGAAGTTTTACTCTTTTGTATTTTAGGATCTAAAATGTTTTCTTGACATTCTCCATTACATTTAATTTTTAGCCTTTTCATACACAATTAAATTGGTTTGGACATGTCTATAAAAACACTGGAAAATATTCTGATTTATTGGTTACTTTTGTAACTAATATTTGATCCAGACAGTATATATAAACTGGGAAATTTCATATAACCTGAGTTTCCAGATTTTCTTGAAAAATCAGAAGATGGCAACATTGAGCTCATATTCTTCATGACAAAGAACTGAATGGTTCTTAGTAGCAGAATCTTTCGATAAGAGGGAAATCTTTCTCTAACTTAAACATTTCAAATGGTTGCAAGAGTCAAGAAGGGAAAGTAAATAAGTGAAGTCAGCCAGAAATAACACATTAGGGTGTTCCAGGGCTATAGCAAATGCACATCTTTTCTTGTAGGAAGCAGCTGCTACCCTGCACTAGTGTTATTGTGAGGGAATGCTGTCTTGATGTTGCCACATCTGACATTTCAAGAAAATCTGGAAACTCAGATTATAAGGTGGACTTTCTCAGTTTTAGAGTTCAGGATGGATAAAATGTTGGCTGCCTGTATCTAGCCTGCAGACTGCCAGGTTGCAGCTCCTAAGGTGGATGATTTTTTTTTTCTGCTTATTAAGGAGAATTTCAAACGTATGTAAAAGTGTACAGGTTGGTATCAAGAACTTCCTTGTGCCCAACAAACATTAATCTATGGCTAGATCTGGCCCATCTATATGCCATCCACTTCTCCCATCCTGTACTGTTTAGAAGCTAATCCCAAACATCATATCACATTATTTGTAAATATTTTAGGCTATATTAGAGTTATTTTAGGAAAAATAGAATGGTAATATGTTTCAGCAAAAAGAATATTTCTACTAGGTCACATAAACAAAACTGATCCACCAATGTTTTATCTGATAAATCGCGTAAATCAAAAACTTACTGGGGGCACCCAGAATTACTTGAAAACTCAATACAATATTAAAGAGCAAGAAACAGTGATACGGTTGGCCTTTTGGATTCCTGTCTCATTCTGCTCTCTCATATCAGTGAAAATGAAATAGGGTGCATGTTGATTTGCACACCACCTCAGGTAGAACTTATGAAATAACTTTATCACTGTGATTCCAAATTCTGGCTCATTTATAATAGTTGTCAGAGACTAATGTTGAAAATTCTAGTATTGACACCTAGATGAGCAAGAACAGAGCTCATGATAGAAAGAAACATCTGCTTGTGCCTTACTGACAAAATCATAATATTTAGAGAATTCACTCAGCTGGTAACTAGAGCAAGTGAAATAGTTTATTCCTTCTGTGATTTCTTTGCTCCTGAGATTAGGTTTCTGGATGTTATAGTTCCAATGAGTATCCTTCTGAATCCTACTGTTTATGAAGTCACCCATAAAAAGTAAGTAAAACTTGAGAATAAGCCACTCTTACTTATTTCTAACTCATACTTTGAAACAACATATGCACATGAATTTTCTAATTCTTTTAAAAATTATGTTTACATTAAGTGCAAATATATTTTTACCATAAAAGAAAAAAAAACAATAGAACTCTCCAGAGACCCCATTAGAAAACTGATTTTAAGAAAAATAACAGAGGATAGTTATTTGCTATTCTGAATAAATTTTTTGAGAACATGCATCTTATTTTAGAAGGCATTTTACATTCAAGACTGCTCTGCCCCTGGACCATAGGCACTAAATAAAAAAGTAGACTAAAAAATTTTAAATGGAAGGAATTTCACATAATTACCACGTTTGTTCACAGAATGTGGATATTATAATGATTTTGCCTGACTCTGTGCAGCCATTTCAGAATGAAACTATAATAATCATACTTTTTCCTTCGTTTTCAGATTCAGCTGAAGTGTTGAACTTCATTAACCTTGTCGGAAACTTAGAAATATAATAAATCTGCTTTTGAATGTCCCCTTTAACCTATGATTTAGATGAAACTGAAATTCAAAGCAAAATGGAATGGAAACTAGACAACACATACATTTGCAGAATTAAGAATGTAGTGTAATTTCATGCCATGGTGCCTTTATCAGATTTGCAATAGCAGGGGGTAATGCTATTGGGGACGAGAGCAAGTTCAATCACAAAGCTTTCACTTAATTACAGCTACATAAACAACCAAACTTCATATCACTTTTGATAGCCTAAATTGGAAAAAAGTATTTCCTTCCAGCAGGAGGCAGACATGCCAGTGGTGTGCTCATTGAACCTCTTGGATGGGAAGGTGAAAGGGGGAAAGACAGAGCTTGTTCTGTTGTTGTGTGGCTGGCCTTCTCAGGTCCCACTATTCCCATCATCATATACCTGCCAATCATCCTTACAAGATGCAGCTGGTCAACTAATTGGGCAACACTACAATGTTCACAACTATAAGCTGCATTCCCAATAATACCAAGGATTTCATAACTCGATGATTGCATATAGCAATGGGAGGGTGGAGGGCAGACAAGGCACTAATAACTGCTTTAAACAACAACAAAGAAACAGCCTTTTCACACTTAGCCTCACTGCTCATTTGCTTTAACATCGCTGAGAATAGTAGTTTCTGGTTTAAATAGAAATGAGAGGCCTATTGGGAGGAGAAACTTGTTTCTCTCATTAAATCAGTCTTGGTTTGAATACAGGAAGAAAACATGGGTACAGACTGTTGCAGACCAGATACTAGACCAGTGAAGTTTGAGGGGTAAGAATCTCTGAGTTTAAACAGTGTTACAGAAAAAAGCAGTGTAAGGTAATAGATTAATATATTAAATTCTTAGGAAAATTACTCATATTTGATGTGGTTCTTCATATAATTTAGTTATATCAAATATATATGGCAGTTATAAAATATTTATTATGTTGCTACTTTAGATGATTTTTATTTCCTCAAGATGTAGTAAATATATATTTTCAATTATACCATTTCAGAAAATAGAATAAAATATCCATAGTAATAATGCAAATTTATAATAAAATTTCTCATATGAAAGCATTTTACTATGTAGCACATGAAGTGTAATACTTCCCACCCCTGAAATGCAATTATCTCTGGGCCAAAAGACAGCTAGTGTTTCAGAGCCTAGAACATCAGTACATAATAAAAAAGAAATGACTTCTTTAGGCTGGAATCAGAGAGGGATTTTAGGCATGCAGAATTTAATTATCTTCCTTAGAATCAGGCCAGGAGGCAAACCTTTATTCTCATGAGGAGCATGATGGTACTTTTAATGATCACAATCAAGCACATTTGAGTTTTCTATATCATCTATATTCAACTTCTTTCCTAGAATAGCATCCTCTGTTCCAGGAGCATGTAAATACATGCATTTTGTCTCGGAGTCTAGCTCTTTTCCTTGACCTAATTTTATCCCCAAACTGACCAGGACTGGTCCTTGTGGTCCACAAGGTTTAATGAGCCTGGCAACATAAAACGTGCCTTACACCTTTTTACATGTTTCTAAATCAACACTGTAATTCAGATTAACATTTAAGAGACAGCCTGTACCCAGAAAGTACACACCACCAATTCTAATTCCCACTGTTTTTATAAAATATACAACTCTGCACAGGATAAAGAGAAGTTTTTATTTTGTTATTTTGAGAAACCCATACTCATTCTCCTTGTGTGTTCCTAAACTCTGGACTGATTTTTTTAAGGAAAAGAGTTTAAATTATGTTTGTAACTAGAGGGAGTGAAACATGAGGTATAATGGACGACAAGTGCTGAACAGTGAATGTTTGAGGGCTACTGGAGGCTGGTGTTCTTTGCTCTCTTACTCAGGTATTTCTGTGAAATGTTGCTTATCACTGATCATTCATTCTTTCCAAGGAAAGGCTGGAAGTTCATTTATTCTGCTTCCTGTGTTTAGAGATTAGAGTTGTCTTCAAAACAGCTCAGGGATTTTTGCTTTTTATCACCTCTAATGCTTGGTTTTGTCAAAGGTTTAGAGAGTTGTTTTTGTTTTGTTTTCAATAACTTTTGGAAGAATCCACACAAATAAAATCTTGACACTCTTAAGATGCTTTAAAATTGCTTTTGATTGTTATCGTCTTCAAGTTTAGGGTTTTTTTCAAATAGTTCTCAGTAAAATTTTGAGATCACTTTTACAGGTTAAAAATATATAGCAATATCAATACAAGTTTACTAAGCATATGTAAAATGCCCACATGGAATTACATATCATATTTTTAACCATAGTAATTATGAGTGTTTTTCCTTCCAAAGTTTGCAATTTAATATTTCATATTTTTTTTAGTTATGTGATTCTTTGGGAGATGCATAAAATTCTTTCTTATATCATCTTTATTTTACAACACTCTGTTTCTTCTATCACTTTCATCATATACTTAAACTTGAGATCCAAGCAAAGATATCAGAATTTTGTTTCAGTAAACTCAAATTAGCACCAGAGTTTGGAACAGCAGGGAAATATCTGCAAATTGTTTAAATCATTCTTTCTCTCAAATATGAGAAAATATGCATTTTGTGCTTTTTATGCTTCATACATTTCTGAATAATATCTATCCCATATTCAACTATTGTTGGCAGGATGGAATGGGAATATTTTAGCAGTAATCCTATGATATGAAGAGGACTTGAATCAGTCCACTCCATAGTGTGGTAAAAACAGAGCTAAAGAACTCAGGATAAAAAGTGATCTTTTCTTTTTGTGATGGTTTCTATAAAGATTTCAAAGCCTTTCAGAGTCAGTATTTTAGTTGCCTGCATGCCAAACCATCTTTCCTATGTCATGTATGAATTTAACTCACAATTAAAGCCCATTTTTGCATTTCAGAAAATATGGTGAACAGCTGTTCCCCTTACTTCTAATAATCACCTTAAATTTTCTAACATTTCATTACTGTCACCCACTCTGTTTAAGTTACTGTCTGGCATTCAATTTTCATTTTATTTATTTTTTTTTTGGAACAAAATGAGGCACAAGTACTATCTTTCTCAATACCTATTTTAAAAAAAATCACTTTCAAACCACCCTTCTGCAACCTTTTTATATCATTTCTGCCTTTCAGAGTTACATACTCTAACCTACCCAACAGAGGTCAACCAGTGTTAATTATTGCATTTGCACTTATCAAATGTTTTGAAATGATGCCTCTACATCAGTTGCTACATGAAGCATAAAATATATAACATTAAAGAAGAGGCCAAGTCCTGGGCCTCATGGAGTTTATAGTCTAGTGGGAGACGAAGACATCAAACCAACAAATATCCATGAAATAGGTCATGTGATGATGAAGTGGGCAGAAAAGACTTAATGCAGCAGACCTCATGCTGCTTACTTCTTTCCTATCTTTAGGAGGTACTGCTTATATGGCGGACCCTTGGTTGGTCCTGGGAATTTCTCCTGTTTCTAGTTGATAAGGATGTTCTCAAAACCTGTGGCTCTGGGGATCCCTGGGTGGGCAGCGGTTTAGTGCCTGCCTTTGGCCCAGGGCGTGATCCTGGAGACCCGGGATCGAATCCCACGTCGGGCTCCCGGTGCATGGAGCCTGCTTCTCCCTCTGCCTGTGTCTCTGCCTCTCTCTCTCTCTCTCTCTCTCTCTCTCTCTCTCTCTGTGACTATCATAAATAAATAAAAAAAAAAAAACCTGTGGCTCTGAATCAAACAAGTTTGTACCAGTTTGTCTTGCTAGTTTGTGGAAACAATATGATGAATGTGGACACCTGCTTTCCTTCTGATCCTGGAGTTTCAGCAATCATGACTGGCCACCACACAGGTGATATATATCTACAGGAGCAGCCTTCTTCAGAAGGCCCGGGCCCTGAGATTCAAGCCAGCTTCGCTGGGCAGAAACACCGTATATACATTGTTATTACTTATTGCCAAAGGACTAAGTATGTCTTGGGTGCTCCCTTAGTGGAAGAACTTCAGAAGCCTGCATCTGATTTCCTCTAGACTCCATCTGATTTGGCATTTCCCCTGTTGATCCAGCTTTATAACTATTTTATGTAATAAACTATAACCTTGAGAATGACTTCTAATCCTGTGAGTCCTTTTAGCAAATCACTGAATGAATGATTGATTGGTCATGGGACCTTCCCCCAAACATGTCAGTGAAAAAAAAAAAAAAGCAACAGAGTAAAGGGTTAGAATGGTAAGAGTGTGAGATTTCAGACAGGATTATCAGGAAGGCTGTCTCTAACAAAATGGCATTGCAGCAGAGACCTGAATAAAATGAGGGACCAGGTTAAGAAACTATGTTGGGGGAGAATGTTCCAGCTAGAGGCAAGAGCAACTGCAAAACCCAGGAATAGTAGCATACTTGATGTTTTCAGGGTGGCTAGAGATAAATAAGTGAGGTGGGGAGACGTATATGTTAGAGAGATAGTCTGGGCATGGGCTGTGTTTAACATAAAACAAATCAAAGAAACATTTATGTTACGTGTCAGCAATTGATTAAGAAAACAAAGAATATATTAAATGGTTTCTGTTGAGAAAGGCCATATGTTGGCACATGACATTTTTCTCACTAAATGACTCTGAAAATGTCCCTTAGTAAAGGACAGTGCAAATGAGACCTTATTAGTAAGAGATATAAAGCTTTTCTCTCGGAGTTAAATGAATAAAATGTATTTTATAAGTAATATTAATGTCCAGTAAAACAAAGCCAAAAGGTTATCTATATATATGACAACAGACTTTGAAGAAAAACAAAAACTCAATTCAAATTTATCTGAGAATCATTTCAAAGGTATTAAATCAGCCCAGTATTTGAGAACTTATAGAGTATTTGATAAAATGAAAAGAAGTACCACATAAAACCCTACTGGACCAAGGGAGCAAATATTTGCTTTATGGCAAATGAGGGACAGTATGCACTTATGACCATAGGACCGAATAGTCCTATTAAATACCACACAATCCAGGGGCACCTGGGTGTCTCAGTAGCTGAGTGCCTGCCATCGGCTCAGGTCGTGATCCCAGGGTCCTGGGATCGAAACCTGCATTGGGCTCCTTGAAGGAAGCCTGCTTCTCCCTCTGCCTGTGTCTCTGCCTCTCTCTGTGTCTCTCATGAATAAGTTAAAAAATCTTAAAAAATAAATAAATACCTCACAATCTAGAAGCTGTCAGACTATTTAGAATAATGAAATAGACTTTTGAAGTCAGCCTGTGGAGTATCGTCTTGGAGATGACACCCTGCAAGCATGGGAAGCTATCCTTCCGGATGCAGTACATACCTGGTGAAAGGAAGCCGGACCTTGGATGCCTGTTTATCTCTAGGGATGCCTGAAGCCTTCATACTTACCATTGGCCAAATTAAGGACAAAATATAGCACTTGATAATTTATAATGGTCAGTTCAAAGTCTGAAAGTACGCTGGAGGCATCCTGTGCTTGCTTGTTTCTATCCTTTCTTACAAATTTACTAAATGATGGTTTACACCTGATTTAACTTGTTACACAGATCCCTCATATGTTGGGTTTTCTGAAACAAAGTAACTTGGCATGTATCTTCCTAGTTCATAATCCCCAAAGGAAGTGCATCCTGTACAATGGACCCAGGCTGCTGTGCCTGAAAATTTTTTAACGTTTGCCTGAATTTTTTCCTCATTCTTATCATATCCTTTACCATTATTGAAGTCTATTTGAGTATACCTTCTGGATTCTCAACAATTATCTGGCCCTGTACAATTTCTGTACTTTGTAAATTAACAATATTATAGTACTCTGTCCACAGAGTAGAATGCATGCTCTGAGATCCAGGAGATAGAACTGAGTAGTCAGCTTACTCATAATAAGGCTTCCGTAAATAGAAACTATTTCTTCATTCATTAATTTAATAAATATTTATTGAGGGCATATTAATAACATACTGTCATGCAATGTCATGAAATAAGAATATTGTGGTGAATTGTCAATTTTTTCTAGGCCACATACATGAAAGTACATGCCATGTATCCAAATCATTTAATATATTCTATTATGAAGTTTGAAATTCATAATATTTAGGCTTCCCATTTATTTCTATAAATGATTAATAGCTTTATAGAATGTTTTTGAGGTGTTCATAATGAAAATGCTATACTGATTTTCGATTCTACTCGACTTCTCAAAGCCATCTTTAGAAAAAGAAAACACGGGATCCCTGGGTGGCGCAGCGGTCTGGCGCCTGCCTTTGGCCCAGGGCGTGATCCTGGAGATCCGGGATCGAATCCCATGTCGGGCTCCCGGTGCATGGAGCCTGCTTCTCCCTCTGCCTGTGTCTCTGCCTCTCTCTCTCTCCGTGTGTGACTATCATAAATAAATAACAATTAAAAAAAAAAAAGAAAACACCACAGGTAATGCTGGAAACCGAATTTAACCAAGAAAGAAAACTCTATATTTAAGCAAGGCATTGTATATGCTCAGACAAGCATCCTTAGCATAGCTTTAATCTTTTCTCTAAAGGAAGTTTATGACTGTAATACATATCAACTTTATTTTTATATGAGCAATTTAAAAAGAGAATGAAGGAGATTATACTGACCTTTGCAACAATATGGTTTCTATTCTTTACTTAGGCTTCTTTGGTTTATTTCTTGCTAAATGACCTGGTGAAACAAAGACAACAGGGCAATTTATTATTTTTATTATACAACAGCTCATATCACATAGAGATATTGTCATTGAAAAAATTGGCTTGTGCCTCCAGATGCAATAACAAAATGACAGGTTTTATGACGAATTTCTTATTCACCAAGCACCTGTATCTGTTCTAGTCCTTCAGTTACTAGAAACTGAGAACTATACAATTATATTCATTAGCAATAGTCCTTGTTTATTAGATATTTCTGTTTCTGGCTTTATTTTAACTGCTTGTCAGTCATAATTGGCAACAATTTACTGAGACAAATGATAGCTTGTCACATTATTTGGAACCATATAATAAAATAGCGTTAGCATTAGTTCAAAGGCGCAATTCAAATGGCTCAATTGTATGACTATAAATTACAGTGGAAGTCCAAACTGTTTACTGACAGTGGAAGTTTCTCTCATTTTAACATTCAACCTGCCATTTACATTATTTTAACTAAAAATAAAGGATGGTCCCATGACATGACATTTGCTAGAATTGTGTATAGAGCCAATTTAGAAATTATGTGATAAATTCAAGTAGTTTTAAAATAAAATCCCTAGTTTAAATGAAACAAAATGAATCTATCTCATTACTGCATTTTAGACATGGACACATTGTTTTATGACAGCTCTGAAAAAATAAAGGGACTACAATATGCTTTAAAAGTGCAATGGAAAGAGCAGAGGTAATTAGGAAGCCTAGAAGGGACTTAAAATGTGACTGTTTTAATGGCTTTAAGACATTCCCAAAGTAAATAATGACAGAGAAAAGAAAAAAAAAAAAACCTTCAAAGTTGACTTATTGTCAATAAGTGAGCAGTCCCTGATTTAAAAGGTTACAAATATTCCTTGCTTCCACAATGTAAAATTGTCTCAAAAAATAAATTACCTTATGAAGATGCTTAAACATAACACACTTCTATAATGCTACCCCTACATCCACCTAATTCTAGTTATTCAAATACTTAACAGCTGTTTTTAAAATGTTATTTGATTGAATTCCAATATCACTTGTATAGTTTGCTCAATTACTTCTAAATAATTTATATAATTGCATTTATTTTAATAGGTGTATCTCCCTATTTCATTTTCTAAAGTCCAATGATTATTGACTGATGAATATATGCCAAACTTTTTATCATTACCTACCACTTTAAGAGAAATCGTGTTTCTCTCTACAGAGTAATTCTCTAAAATACACAATGTTTAAATATACCATTTTTCTCACTGAAGGTGAATTATGACTATTTGGACGAAGAAGTGTAAACAGAACTGCATGTGAAGACATTTAAGCATTCTAAGGCTTTAATATGAACATATTTTTGAGAAATAAAATGGAAACATTTCTTAATTGGGATGGTTGATGAGATTGGGAAGGGGTAAGAACAAAATTTCCAGAGTCACTTTGATTAAACTAGTCATTATGGAAAATTAACAGTTAAAGTGTGTTCTGCTAAAGCCAGGCTCATATGAATCTCTTTAGAAAATCAAATGCACCATTAAACTGAATTTATATTGAATTTTATGTATATCTGTTAATTTTGGTACTTTTAAACTAATAAGATACATGGGGATTTAATTTTATTCTTAATTTTATTTAAAACTTTAACTTAACTACATATTATTGTAGTTAACTACATGTTAACTTGTTAAATATTCCATACCTATGATTTTCATTATTATAAAATTTATATACATTTTAACATTATTATAACAGTTTTCCATAGAAAGGAGAATTTGATAGAGTTTTATTTGTAATTGCTAGCCTGAAGGATTTATAATGATCAAAATGTATCCAGTATAATTTTTATGCTTATTAATTGAAAATTCTGTGTAAATGTTTTTTATTCCACATAGCAAATGTATACTCAGTGTCTTTTCTCAAGTGTTTATAATTTTCTCCACTGACCTAAGGTGAAAAATATGCAATTCCCAGCTATCTTACTTCCTCTTTGACATACTTGGATCACATGACTTATTTGCTATTTAAACATTTTTATTTTATTTTATTTTTTTAATTTATTTATAATAGTCACACAGAATGAGAGAGAGAGGCAGAGACATAGGCAGAGGGAGAAGCAGGCTCCATGCACCGGGAACCTGACGTGGGATTCGATCCCGGGTCTCCAGGATCACACCCTGGGCCAAAGGCAGGCGCCAAACCGCTGCGCCACCCAAGGATCCCTATTTAAACATTTTTAAATTGCTATAATTTCTAAACAAGATTAAATTGGCACCACTTAAATTTGCATCTTTGAGCTGAATTTTATTCATTAAGTACTGAAAAGAACATATATAAAAAATGCTCCCTATCATGACCTAAATTACTTTGCATATTCTTAAAATTGATCCCTGTATCTTTGACCTTTTTGAAAAAATAGAAATTATGGAAGGAGTACATTTGGAGTTTCAAACTATTATTTCTTTATAGTACACACATTCCTATTTTTTTCAGTAAATTTTTTTCTCTAATTATATTAACAAAAATAATCAGGTTGGCAGTTGATACAACGTCTGCTTGTTTTGCAATTTCTCTACAATGCCTGGAATTTGATGGCTCTCAAAAAAAGGTTTAGTAACTACTTCCAACTAGGGGAATAATAATAACATGCAAAAAAATAATTCAAGAAGCCTATGGCACACCCTCATTTATGGATATAAATTACCTCATATTTCAAAACTATGCATTTTTCATTAAATAATATAGATGGGGAAAAAGTTTTGGGAAGGAAAGGATACAGATGCTAAATATTATCAACGTTTGTCTGGGTCAGAACTCCATAAAGATTTCTGATTTTGTTTGGAAACCGCAAATTCTAGAACTAATATTAAAAAGTTCCACTATAAGTATAAAAAATAACATAAAAAACCACATCAAAATCCCATAGAAAGATAAACACACTTTTAAATAACTGCAATTTTCATCTTGCCTTTGTCTCTACCCTTCTCTATTGGTCAAAAGAGTAAAATGTTAACTGCGGTAAATTAAGATAGTAACATTTAACATACCCGAAGTCAAAATTTTATCAAGTAAAAAACTGCCTTAGAGTAGAAACGCATTAATACATGCATGCCCTTATGGGTAAAATTTCCTAATTAAATCATTGGTTTTTTCAAGTTTTTCAGTTTGAGATATGTGCAGAAAAGAGTTAACAGCAGTCCTGAGATTATTATCCTTCGAAAAGCTGCTTGTAAGATTTGCCCTTGGCTGGCATCTGGGAATTTGGATTTCAGGAGGCAATGAAAGGATCATATGAGCATGCACTTAGGCCAATGGTTCTCAAATATTTATGTACATAAGAATCAACTGGGATTCTATTAAAATGTAAATTCTGATTCAGTGAGTCTAAGGTCAGTCCTGATATTCTGCATTCCTAACAAATCCCCAGGTAATATTGACATCATTCCTTCAAAAACCACCCTTTGAGTAATAAGAACCTAAGAAAACCAATTCCACATTTGGAAGAGCAGGAGAGGCCAATGATAGAGGGAGACTAGCAATGAATTTTTAATTTTTTTTTACTTATAACCTATTCTAACACATTGCCAAGCTTGTTCTAATAAAGCTGTATTTCCAGTACAAATAAAAACCGTAATACAGTAAAAGCAAATCATGTGAGAGGAAAATTGGATAAGTTGACTTAGTTTTTTGATATAGCAGCTCTTTATGTTTAAAACAATGATGTCAGAAAGGTGTGACATAAGAAGTTTTTATCTCATATGCTAAGAGAATAGAGTGTCACTTTCAGTAATTTTATAATTAAAATGACACCAGTTAGTTCTTTAAAAAATAATTTTATAAAACTACAGGATGCATATAGGAGGCTAAAAATTAATATACAGTTAAGGAAACATTATCATTTTATTTCAATAAGAAATAAAATCATGAAATACAGAACTAAGACCAAACAACTGTGGAAATTAAGTTAAAAATATTTCAAATATTATAAATAATAGCCATGTAGCAGTGATGCAACTAACAAGAATTAAGAAATAGAAAAAATTTAACTCTGCTAAATTTATATTTTTTATAGTAAGAGCCAGTAGATAGATGTATTTGAATATTAAAATGACAATGTTTTAAATATTTAATATATTTAATATTTTTATTAACTTCATACAGGCTTTTGGGAAACAATGTAACTTATTAAGAAATATTCATGTAAATTTCAGCAGTTACCTCAGGTTCAACTCATATTTAATATAATAATGTAAATTATTTATCACTTCTCTTTTTGATAATAGTAATTCTAACAGGTGTAACATAGTATCTAATTGTGGTTTTGATTTACATTTCCCTGATGATTAGTCATGTTGAACACTTTTTCATGTATCTGTTTGTCATTTGTATTCCCTCTTTAGAAAATGTCTCTCTGGGTCCTTTGCTCATTTTTTAATTGGGTTATTTGGGTTTTTGGCTATTGAGTTGTATGAGCCCTTTGTATATTTTGCACATTAACTCCATAATAGATGTTTGAGTATATTTTCTCCCATTCCATATGTAGGTTATCTTTTCATTTTGTTGATGGTCCACTTTATTGAACAAAACGCTTTTAGTTCAATGTAGTCACATTTGTTTACTTTAGCTTTTGTTATCTTGCTTTTGGTAACAATCCTAAAAAATCTATTGTCAATGACCAATGTCAAAGGGGTTACACCTATGTTTTATTCTAGGATGTTTACTATTCATGTCTTTAAAAGACAAGATGTGGAGAAAAGGGTACTCTTGTACACTGTTGGTAGGAATGGAAACTGTACAGCTTCTATGGAAAACAATATGGAGGCTCCTCAAGAAATTAAAATACAACTACCATATCATCCAGTAACCCAAAGGGAACAAAACCATTATCTTAAAGAGATATTTGTACTTGCACGTTCACTGCAGGATTAGTCACAATAACCAAGGTATGAAAACAACCTAAGTGTTCATCAAGAGATGAATAGATCAAGAAAATGTAAAATAGGTACATAATTGACATTTGAACAATATGAGTTTGAACTGTGTGGATCAACTTCTATGTACATTTTTTGGATACAGTATAGCACTGTAAATATATTTTCTCTCTTTGTGATTTTCTTAATAACATTTTCCCTTCTCTAGATTACTTTCTTGTAAGAATACAGTGTGTAATACATATAACATATAAAATATATGTTAATTTAGCTGTTTGTGTTATCAGCAAGGCTTATGTTATCAGGAGTCTTCTGGTCAACAATAGGCTATTAGTTAAATTTGGGAGGAGTCAAAGGTATACGTGGATTTTTGATTGCTCAGGGAGTCAGCATCCATAATCCCCATGTTGCTCAAGGGTCAATATGGACATATGTATATACAATGTATACAATAATATATAATGGAATATTATTCTGCCTTAACAAAGAAGGAAATCCTTTCATTTGCAATAATATGAATGAACTAGAGGGCACTATGCTAACTGAAATATAGTAGACAGAAAAACAAAAACTTCATAGTAGCACTTTTATATGGAATTAAAAAATGATTAGAACTTATAGAAGCAAGGAATGGAAAAGTGGTTGCTAGGAGCTAGTTAGCTGGGGAAATAGGAAGATGCTATGAAAAGTCTACAAACTTAAATAAATAAATAAATAAATAAATAAATAAATAAATAAATGTCTACAAACTTTCAGTTACAAGATGGGTAAGATCTGAGGATCCAATGTATAACATGACTATGACTATAGTTAATAACACTGTATTGTATAATTGAAATTTGCTAAGACAGAACTTAAATGCACTCACAAAAAAAAAAGAAGAAAGAAGAGGAGAGATGGATGCGTTTAATTAAATTAACTCAGTGGGGGAGATTCTTTTGTAATATCTATGTATATCAAATCATCATATTGTATACTTGTAATATGTTACAATATTGCTTATCAATCATATCTCAATGAAGCTCAAAATATGTATTTATACAAAAATTATATATGAATAATATTTATATAAAATATAATTTCCATATTATATATTGTAAATATCAAATATATATGTAAACATAAAACATATAAGTACATGTAACTTAGATTTTACATTAAAAATCTACATTTTGGGGCCCAACTCTAGATTTTCTAATTCAGTAGGTTAGAATAGAGGTTCATTAATTTGATTTAAAACAAATCCCTAGTAAAACTGATGCTGTTGTCTCGGGTACCATAGTTTTCAAATTGGTATTACACAGTGCTATAAATAGCATATTTATATAAATAGCATATTTATAAATATAAATATAAATATAAATATAAAAGTGTTTAATAGTAATAATTGTGGAGTATCTGGCATAGACTAAAATCTATAAATGATTGTCTTTGGCAAATTAATTAACCTATCTCTTCATCAGTATCCTCATTAATACACTGCTAGTGGCAATATTATTCCTCTATATAGGACTTATGTGAGGATAACAAAGTAAATATTAAATAAGTACATCAGATTCATGCTCCTAATTATTGCCCAAATAATGAAGTCTTTAAAGTTTTATTTATTTTGAATGATGTGCATTGAGAGCTGCCTGGAATGATGTTGCTAAACATTGTTGAAGGTTATTGTTGGGTAGTAAGATTCAGATTTTGTCATGGTTTTCTAATTTTCTCTATTTTCTCTTTAATTTGATTTTTTACAGCTTTATTTATAATTAATATAAACTGGATTTGAAAATAAGTGATATATTTTGACATTTTGTGTTAAAATGTATGTATATATGCACATTTTTCTCTTAATTTTTTACAGATTTATTTATAATTGATATACAATAAACTGCACTGGAAATATAAATGATATATTTTGACATATATATTAAAATGTGTCACACGCTGGACCTCCTCGTCCCCGCCTTCACTTTGCTCCGCGGGCTCCCACGACCCGGCCTTTCCGAGTCCTGCTGCGGACTCGAATCTTTAGGTGCCCTCCCAGGGTTGCCCTTAGGGTGCACCCATCCATCCCCCCTTCGCTCTGCATACTGTCCCAGAGCAATTGCAACCACTGCCAACCTCCATCTCCAGATGCAACGGTCCTGCTCAAGCCTCCTGTTCACAACTCAGCCTTTCTGCTGCTGGCGTTGGCCTCAGCCTGCCTTCCCCTTTTACATACCCCCTCCGACCAACAAATACACATGTGAGCTCATTCGTCCTCTGATTAGAAGCTGTCAGTGACTCCCATCTGCCTAAAAAAAAAAAAATCAGGGCGTATATACATTAAAAATATATAAATCACTGAAATTAATATCACATCACCTTATATTTCCTTTTATCACTTTATAATGCCTCCTTACTTCACTTTAGCTTCTTACCTCTTATCTACACTGATTTGCATTTTATAAAATTATGTATAAATTGAATTGTGCGTCTATACTCTTTTTGTCACATCTAGTTTTTTTTTTACATCTAGTTTTTTATCTGTTTTGTTTAGTAGAATTATTTTGAGATTCATTCATGTTGTATGTGTCAGGAGGTTATTCCTTTTTACTATTTAGTAGTATTCCTTTGTGTGGATATGTCACAATTTTTTTTTATCAATTCTCTGGTTGATGAACTTTTGTGTTTTTTTCCAGGTTTTCACTATTAACAAATAAATCAATGAACGGTTAAGTCTTTGTGAGGATATATCCTTTTTTTTCTCTTGGGTAAAAGTAAAAGAGGAATGGCTGGATTACATGCTAGGCGTATGTTTGACATTTTAAGTAGTTTCCAAGCCATATACCAAAGTGGTTGTAGTATTTTGTATGCCCATCAGTGGTGCATGAGAGTTCTAGTTATTCCACAATCTGTTTTATACTTGGTGTGGTCAATGTTTTAATTTTAGCCATTTTGATGTTATGTGCTGATATCTCTCATAGTTCTAATTTTCATTTCCCTAATGACAAATAATGTTAAACTTGTCTCATGATGTGCTTATTTTCCATCTGTCTTATTCTGCTTAGCTGACCATAGCAAGACCCCACAGACTGGGTGGCTTAAACAGTAGAAATTCATTTTGTTCACAGTTACGGGAGTTGGGGAGTCCAAGATCAAGGCTCGAGGTGATTCAGTTTCCAGTGAGAATTCTCTTCTTGGCTTGCAGACAATTGCTTTCTTGCTGTGTCTTCTGATAGCTGCTTAATGTCCTTCTCCAGCAGGGAGAGAGAGAGAGAGAGAGAGAGAGAGAGAGAGCGAGAACTTCTTGATGTCTCCTGTTCCTCTTCCTCCTTCTCTGCTATTGTCTCTGTTCTGGATCAGTTTTGATTGATTGATTTCTTTGCCCCTTTTTTGGTCACATTTCCCTGGCCCTTTGTATACTGGTAAATTTAGTTTGTGTAGTAGGCAGATCTTAAAATGGCCCCCCCAAATCTCTGCCTCCATTATTTATGTCCTCCTATAATCTCTTCCCGAGTGTATGCTGGCTCAGTGACTTGCTTCTAACAAACAGAATATGGCAAAGTGATAGAATGTCACTTCTTTCGTTAGATTACAAGAGATTGTAACATTTATCTTGCTGGCCTACTCTCTCTCCTGCCTTCCTAGCTTGCAAGGCAAGCTACAGTATTGTGCAAGCCCATGTGGCAAGAAACTGATGGCAGGTTTTGGTCAAGACAGTAAGGAGCTGAGACCACCAGTTCAACAGTTTCCTGCAAGGTGTTGTACTGAATCTTGCCAATAATCATGTGAGCTGGTAATGAATTTTTCCCTAGTTATGCCTTAAGATAATTGGAGCCCAGCAGATACCTTCAAAGCCTATGAGAGAACCTGAAGTAGAGCCCCTAGCTAACCCATGTCTGGATTACTGTTGCAGAGAAACTGTTTTTAGCACCGAATTTGTCATGCAGTTTGTTATGTGGTAATAGATAACTAACAGCTTTCATAGTGGACATGGTGAACATGTGAATATGAACTAATAGTTTTCATGATGTACATGAAAGGTGGGGCCAGGACAGTGCTGGCAGGTACTATCTGAGCTTGGTATCTTACCTTTTCATACTGAAGGTTCCTTCACGTTCCTTAGTGATTTACAAAATAAAATTCTTTGAGACTGGTTTTAAAGTATGCTCTGCTCCACTAGAGAGTGTTTCAGTTTGCTTCTGCTGGGTGACTAGAGTACCACTAGCCCGAAACCATGTTTAGCAATATACTCAGCTTGGAGACTTGGAGATTACATTGGTTGTATGATTATAGTTCCAAAACTACATGAGAGATAGTCTGTGCTTATAAATTCGAGAAAAGATTAACTCTTTACACATAGCAACAAAATTAAGTCAAGCAAGTTCCCTTAGACTCTTTTTTTTGTTTGTTTGTTTGTTTTAGACTCTTATTTTTTGTTGCCTATTTTGTTCTGATTCAACCTTTCACTGACCATCTGGTCCTTCACAGTTCTGGCTTTCTGTAGAGTTTAATAAAACTCCCATAGACGTATCTCCTGACTTGCATGAACAATTAAAATTAAATATCTGGATTATTGGTCATCAAATTTTACTTGTGTTTGCACACCCCCTAAAAGAATTTTGATAAGCTGAAAACCTATGGTATCTAAAATATTTCAATCTAAAATTTTAATAGTCACAAAATACATAAACTTTTGTTTTAATATTAACATTTCAGAATAAAATTGTTACATCACTCTTGGATATGTGTTCAATAGAATCTAAGTCAATACCCACCATTATTCCTGTAAAAATATATTATAATGTTATATTTCAATATTCATAGATGTTATATTATTTTCTATGCTAAGATGTGTAGCCTTCACCTGTTGTGCAAAGATTCCATGATCTATCCTGTGGGTTAGCAATAAATTTTACTTGGAGGAAGCTACGATGGCCAGAGTCAGCAACAGAAACGACCCATCATCTAATCGAGAAGACAGAGTGCTGTGCTGGACATGCAATGTGTACTGTATTCCAGTTGACTGGACATTCTCTCCCATTTCTTTCCTTACAGGGAAAATGAAACATTGTGAGTGAAGAGTCACATGAATAACATGCATACCTACAGGTCTATATTTAAATGACAGCATTTAAAAGAAAAATATCTGGGGGCATGTCGGTAGCTCAGTTGCTTAAGCCTCTGACTCTTGGTTTTGGCTAGGTCACGATCTCAAGGGTCGTGGGATCAAGCCCCACATTGGGCTCGCACTCAACTGGGAGTCTGCTTGAGATTCTCTCCCTCTGTCCCTCCCATCTGCTTGTGCGTGTATGTGTTCTCTCTCTTTCTCTCTCTAGTAAATAAGTATATCTTTAAAAAAGTATCTGGAACACCAGCTTCTCATCTCCTAGGAAAATTGTAGACCCTTATGAGAGGTGGAAAAGCCACTGATCCTATTGGAAACATATTTCTGATACAGCCTCTGTTTCTGAGAAAATAAGGAAAGAATCCTACTTAGTTCACAATGCACAAGAATACCTTGGATCATTTCCAGTCAACCCTGAGCCTTCCATTACCAACTCTTATTTCCATGACATCTCCTACATAGAAATTTATCCTATTAAGCTATATTTTATGCACAAACTTTTTGGTGGCCCTATCATATTCTCTTCAACTAAATTATATTTATAAATTGAAATTGATTTTCCAATTCCTCTAAATCTCTAACTGCTAACCAAGTTCCTTTGTATTAAATTACTACATAATTATTAATAGTATACAATTGATTAAAACATGAAAAATAAAATTTTACTGGAAATGTACTACTTAATGAGATGGCTAGGTCTTTCAAAATTAATTCGTGTACTCATAGATGAATATGACTTGTTGGTAGAATAAAGTAAGTTTCAATGGAAATAAACAGGAAATGGCAAGAGACTATATGGGCCATCAATAAATCCAGGGCTTACAAAACATGAATTAATGATTATTGTTAAGTACATTATATACAGTAGAATCCTCAGCATATTCCAACTAGATTAATGCAAAACAAGTAAGTACTGAATGCACAAATTAGCACGCAGTTGGTCAGTGATAGTGAGACAACTTACACCCAAGTTAAAAAAAATGCATGAGACTTTTTCAGTGCCAAAATTTAATGAAAATTCCTTTTAGAAGTCTTGATAAACATCTAAGCTAACATCTCTGCTATCTTTTTTTGAATCAAAAATATAACTTTGCTATGTCAGAAGTAAAATGGAAATTTTTTTATCTTCTATTTGAAATTATGCACAAGAAGCACCTGAGGCAGCTCTCTAATTAGAGACTATGCAGACAAGATTATTTTGGATTGTTATTTTCT
This sequence comes from Nyctereutes procyonoides, assembly GCF_905146905.1. NCBI lineage: Eukaryota > Metazoa > Chordata > Mammalia > Carnivora > Canidae > Nyctereutes > Nyctereutes procyonoides. The sequence goes on from NW_026575146.1 coordinate 26,434,918, forward strand.
AGTATTTGTTTTGTTTTGAATCTTTTCTTTTTTCTTTCCCTTTTCCCTTTCATTTCTCCTTTTTATAAACACTTCAAAAGTTTTGTTTCACATACTTGGAAAATAGAATGCAATCAAATTCAGGTACATTAAAGTTTTGGCTCTAAAACAATTTTTTTGGAAAGTGGGAGAATTATAAGAAAGGGCAAGAGGAAAACTAGAAATGAAAATGCTGCTGGGAACTTTGACCACAGGCAAATTTTCAGGCAGATGAATTTTTTTAAAAACATACAGGTAGAAGTTAATGTGGAAACTGACTTTCTAAAGAGGGGAAGTCTGTGTCCATGTCCATTGGAAAGATTTAGTGTAATCTGGAAGCATCTAATGTAGTTTGTGGGCCTCTGCTGTGAGCCTTCAGGATCAGATGAACAAAGGGTACAGTATACTTCAAACCAATTAGTGCTTCGCATTTGTACTTTCTTGTCATTTGGGGGGCTCTAAGGATTTTCCTGACTTTCCTGCTAGGTCAGCAGATTACCATTACTTAAGGAAGTTAAAAAAATTGAGTATATAATTTTTTTAAATTTGAGGGTTTTTTTTTTTTCAAACTGGAAGATTTTTTTGTTTGTTGTTGCTATTTAAGAAGGAAGGGAGGATGGCTAATATGCCAATATCCCTAAAGCAGGATGCACTTCCAGGTTATTTTAAAAGAAATTATATATAATTTTTTACTTGTATAGGTAAAATGTATCATTTTTACTTGGTATTTTGAAAATATTTATTTTTCCCAAAATCTTAGATCAATTGTCCATTCGAATATTTGAAATTCATAAGAAAAAGAAAGTGGTTAATTAGTCAATCAGTTATTAGGTAGGTTATTGCTGTATGTTCAGCACTTGTTTAATTGATGATAAAATTAAGGTTTTAAGTGGGAGACAGAATAGTGTCAGATCTGTGGATTACAAGGATTTGTATATAATAAGAATCTTCAGGCAAACTGCTTCTTATGATAACAAAAAATGTATTTTTGAAGGACACCTGGGCATTGTATCTATCTTCTGTTTTTTCTTCCTGAAGATAATATGGATCTAATGTTTGTATACATTCCCACAAAAGAAAGGTGGTTAGCATAAAATATTTTCAGGATCACTGCCACAACATATGAGTGTAAAACAATAGTGACATATAAGAATTAGCTTTCAGCTTTAGGATCTTGTCAGAGATTCTAGGCACCCAGAAAGCTATTTGAAGATACGATGTATACATTCTTGTCTTGTGTGGCTACCACGTTTCTGATAAGATATTCTACCTGAGGCTAACCAGATGAGGCATCTAAAATTAAGGGATGTGAATGAGTATTTCTCTACTTATTAATCCATAACTACCTGACATTCTTCAAGTGATATCAGAAATGGGTTTGGCATGACAAATCTGACTCCTATAATTAGGTTTTAAGGGACTCAGAAAGTTATAGAAGAGAACAGTGAGCTAGGGATATCTCTTAGAGTCCAGCTAACAGAGTCCTTGAAGACTCTCAGTTTTTGAGGGGAAATTGTATGTAGTGGAATTTGGCTCCATTCACCTCCTTCTGACTGGTAGGGTTAGTGGATAATTTTTTTTTAAGTTTTTATTTATTTATTCATGAGAGACAGTGACAGACAGAGAGAGAGAGAAGCAGAGGCATAGGCAGAGGGAGAAGCAGGCTCCCTGCAGGGAGCCCAATGTGGGACTCGATCCCAGGACCCTGGGATCACAACCCGAGCCAAAGGCAGACTCTCAACCACTTAGCCACCCAGGTGCCCTGGCTTACTGGACACTTAACTCAATTGTGTGGGTCTCTCTAAGAAGAAAGGCTATCAAGGATCTTCAAAAAGAGTTGAAAATCCAAAGGGATGGGTAGTCTTTCACATATAAGGCATATATTTGATCAATCTGGAGGTTTTAAATGTTACAGAGGATGAGTAGAACTGAGAAAATTCTGCCCCTCTGATTGAATCTATTGTTCCTGTGTGATTTGCATCAAGGAAAAGCCTAGTTCCAATGTAAAGTGTGTTGTTATTGTTAATTTGTTTTATCTTAAAATAACACTGTTTTTAAAATCTCTGTGTTAGATTTCCCCCTCACACAATGTCTACTTGAGAATGTGCAATACAGAGAGTTGGGTTAAAATTTAGTGTTCAGTGGGATCAGAGTTTAATTATATAGGACCTGTGAGATAATAGAAAAAATATATATATTGGTTTCTGCCCCTGGTCCCTGGCACAAAGCTCCTAAAACCCTTGTAATTTCCTGAGAGATAGTAGCACTAAGAGTATCCCTTTTTCTAATATTTGTCTTCAACCTGTCCCTGACACAGGGCTCCTAAAACCTGTATAAATTCTTAAGTGATAAGAGGATCAGGAACATCTTTTGTTCTATTGAGACAACTCTGAATGAGTTCCTGGATGGCGTCTGGATAAGAGTTGGTCACAAAAAAAGACTAAGCTATGATTAGAAGCTTGGAGTTTTCAGCCTCACTCTCCATCCTCCAGAGTCGCAAACACATTGACATCAGGAAGGTGACACATCCCAACCCCATGGGGACAGAAGCCCCTGTGCTCAGTATTCCCTCAGGCCTTGCCCTATTTCTGCCTTCATCTGGGTTTTCATCTGTATCCTTTAATAAACTGGTAAATATAAGTAAGTATTTCCCTGAATTCTGTGAGCTCCTATAGGAAATTAAATAAACCAAAGGGAAGGTCATTGGAACCTCCAATCTATAGCCTGTTGGTCATAAGCACTAGTGATAACCTGGGCTTACAACTGGCAATCTAAACTTGGTGGGGAGAGTATCTGGGTAGAGAGTGCTAGAATTGAGTTAAATTGTAGGACATCTAGCTGGTATTGCACAGAATTGCTTGCTGTGAGAAAAGCATCACACATTTAGTGACCAGAGATGTCAGAATTGAAGTGTTCCGTGTGAGTAATAAAGAAGACACACAGGAGAGAAAGAGGAAGAATTGGATTTTCCTTACTCAGGTGGAATATTGAGCTTTCTATATTACAGGACCATAATGTGGTATTAAAAAAAAAAAGGAAACTTTTTTTTATTTTTTTAAGATTTTATTTATTTATTATGAGAGACACACACACAGAGAGGCAGAGACACAGGCAGAGGGAGAAGCAGGCTCCATGCAGGGAGCCTGACATGGGACTCCATCCCAGGTCTCCAGCATCACGCCCTGGGCTGAAGGCAGCGCTAAACCACCCAGCCACCAGGGCTGCCTAGGAAATTTCTTTTTAAACTTAAGTTGCTGCCAACCAGACAAAGACCATCAGAACTATATCTGTAGTGAAACAAAGTTAGTTTTATGACTTTTCATGATGAGGATGACTGTATATCATATGGAACATGGCAGGTGTAAACAAGATTTGTTTATTTGCTCTTTACAGGAGAGTTGGTATAGGGTTTAGGTTTGTGTTAGGTGTTTTAGGAGAGGGTTCAGTGAAATGTGATTTTCCTGTGGTTTGGGTAGTGTTAGGAGGAGGGAATATCAATGGTTGGGTGCGTGCGTGTGTGTGTGTGTGTGTGTGTATTTAATTTTAAACCTCAGAGAGACAAGACACAGAGTGAAGCTAAAAAACAAACAAAAAAGGATCTCATGAGAGAAGTCTCTCCCAGAAGTGAGCCAGAAGAGTATGACTGTTTGAAATGTCTTGTTGTTGTTTGTGCTCAAACATGTTTATGGAATGGTTTTATTTCTTAATTGTCCCATCATGGTCAGAAAGTGATTTCTGATGATGGTACACTCTGAAATTGTTTATGTTCAATATGAAAACAATCATATGATGATGGAAAGGGATACATAATACAAAAGGTGTTAGAGAAGTTATTACAACTGATCTCAATGAATAAATATGAATTAAAAAGAATGCAACTGTATTATAATATGGATGTCATTATCATCATTAGAGTAGTGAGGTATGCCTGAAGTCACACAGCTATTAAGTAATAACCAGCCTCACTTGAAAGTCTGGGTACTAAAAAAAAAAAGAAAAAAAAAGAAAAAAAAAAAGAAAGCCTGGGTACTTAATTAACAGGCCATTCTGCCCCATTTTCCCCAGGATCTATGATGTGTAGATATATGTCCCACCAAGTTTCAAGGGAATAGATATTGTGGAAATGGACTTTTTTGGGATAAAACTCAGTATAAAAATCATTATGATTCAAGAGTATTATAGCAGAATTGAGTATGAAACTGTAGGAAAAAGTAATTTTCTTGAGTAGAAAAGCTGAAGTCAGAAATATTATTTAGTAAATCTAGGAGAAGCCTTGTGCAGTGGCAGTATTGTAGCCAATGAGGTTGATCCGAGGCGCGATTATTGCTAAGTAAATCTAGGAGAATCCTATGTATTTGACCTTGCTGGAACTTAACTTCCTTTCAAGAACTAAAAGAACCTTTAAATGATGTAAGCTTCATGAAGTCACAGAGTAATTGAAATTTCCAGTTCTGATATGACCTTACATTGGGTAAATAAATGTCATCAAAAGCTGTATATGTTTCTGTTGGAGTCTTGAGGTTGGAAGGGAATGGGATCTATTCATGCTGAATCTGGTCCTGCTTAGTGGTATCTCTGATTCTGATAACTTTATCGTTATGTTGACAAATCAAGAAAGTCAACTAATGCTTTAAAGGTTGTGCGTTGGCAAGTGATAGGGCATGGCATGTTCTCTTTCCCCAGATATAATCCATCTGATAAAAATAAGAAGCCAATAACTATTCCCGAAAAAATGGAGTGGGTTGATTAAAATGGCACTCTAGAAATAGTGATATGGAAATAAATTGCAGGCTGCATTGGATAATCAGAGAAATTAATATTAGGTTGGAAAAGAAATAAGAAATTTGCTGTCACGGGCTATGTATTTTGACTAAGAGTAGGCAGGGGGAATGGAAAAGATACTTCAAATAAAATGCAATAGAATTAATCATGAATTAACACTGAGGCAATGAAAAATAAGAAAGAAAATCCTGAGTATAAAGTTCAAACTATTAAGTATTCCACAGAAAAGGAGCTGAAAAAGGAAAAGAAAGAACTAGTTTTTGTTTTTTTTTTAAAGGAAGAAATCACAATTCAACTACAGACAACCCTTGAATAGTGTGGAGGGAAAGGGGTGCTTAGGGGCACTGACCCCAGCAAGGTCAAAAAATCCATGTGTAACTTTTGACTGTCCAAAGCTTAACTACTCACAGCCTACTGCTGACCAGAGGACTTACTAATAACAACATCTATTAATACATATTTATATGTTATATGTGTTATGCCCTATACTCTTATAATAAAGTAAGCTAGAGAAAAGAAAATGTTATTAAGAAAACCATAAAGAGAAAATATATTTATGGTATTGTATTGTATTTATTGAAAGATATCATGTACAAGTGGACCACTCAGTTCAAACCCATGTTGTTCAAGGGCCAACTCTAATTATACACTTATTGATAAATTAAGGAAATATTTAATGATATCCTATTTCATACCAGGCACACCTCTAGGTGTGAGGCTCCAGGAGTGATCAAGAAATTGAAAGACAAGGGCCCAGTGAGTTACCTGTTGACTCTTGGTTTCAGCTAAAGTCATGATCTCAGGGTCCTGACATCAAGTCCCACACAGGGCTCCATATCCAGCAGGAAGTCTGCTTTAGATTCTCTCTCTCCCTTTCCCTTTGCCTCTCCCTCTGCTTGAGCTCTCAAAAATAAGTAAAATAAAAAGGCAAACTCCTTACCTTTATAGTATTTCTATCATTGTTAAAGGAACAGATAATAGACATCTAATCACAAATAAGTTAAGATGGTGAAAAGTGCAATGAAGTTGGCAGGGTTGTGATTAAGAAATAGCGTAAGTGTCCCAGAAACTAAGTTTCCCAAATTCTCTAATTTATTTTAAAATAATTTGGTTTAAAACTCTGAAAGAGGGCAGCCCCGGTGGCTCAGCGGTTTAGCGCCACCTGAAGCCCAGGGTGTGATCCTGGAGGCCCAGGATCGAGTCCCATGTCGGGCTCCCTGCATGGAGCCTGGTTCTCCCTCTCCCTGTGTCTCTGCCCCTCTCTCTCTGAATAAATGAGTGAATGAATGAATGAATAAATAAATAAATAAATAAAATCTTTGTGTAAATAAATAATAAAACTCTGAAAGAAATTGGTTTAAAATTAACAAAGATCAAAGGCAATTAAAAGTTGTAATGTTTTAATGAATTAACGGGGACAATTAGTCTCCTAACAATGGTATTACTTCAGGCTATGCGTGTTCCCCTCCATTTTATCTGATTCTCTGGGCTACCAATCCCAATATTAGGTCTTGGAAATTTGTGGTTTCTCTCTAACATGGTATATAGTGTCCTCAATCATTTCCTTTTAGCTTGGTTCCTCAAAGTTTTGGTTTGCATTAAACATAGGTCTGTGATTTCATAACAGTCTTGATTTCCTTTTGCATCTCTGCTACTGTGCATTTTCCAAGTCTGGGCAAAAGTCAGGAGATATGACTCCAGTCCCACTTTTGCCACTTACATATTTATAAGTTTGGACAAATCATGCAAACACTGTGAATCTATTTTATCATACATAAAATGGGGATAATAGTACCGAATAAGAACTATTGAAAGAATCAAATGAAAGGTTATGTAGAATACTATTTTATAAACCACAAAAATTCACAACAAATACAGCAGGGTATTATTTTTTACTGTGTTACTTTGTAGTAGCTCACCGGGGCTTCTTAACACTAACACAACTGAGTAAGATTTAAGACTCATTTTGCTTTTCTCCCCAGACTCCTGCTTTCTTTCAAATTTCTGAGCATTGCATATTAAATGAGTTACAATGACATATATAAAAAGTGTCATAACTTATATTAATACTTCCCTTTAATAACTTCTTTTTTAAAAATTCTATAACCTGTAACAGATTCTGGAGTTCCTATCCTCTATTATCAAACTAGTTCTGCCTCATGGAAATCCGGACTCTATTTACAACCATGGACTACTCTCATTGCATATATGATTTTTCTAGAGCTGCTCAACTGTAAGTGGCTGACTTTGCAGTCTTATTATTTGTGCCAGTTTTCAGTTTCTCTTCCACATTCTTTCCACCAACAGCATATGGCTTTGCATGGTCTATTCAGTAAATACTCCTAATTATTCCACGGAGCTTTGGTGACGATGAATGTGTGTGTTATTGGAGATAAATTGTGCAATCTGCAAGGAAAACAAAGATGAGTTTTTGCTTGGATATTTTTACTCATTTTGTGATGGAGGCAGATGCTCCATTCCACAGTGAAGCGGGGCATTGCTTTGGGGAGAGGGATACTGAGTGCATCACATGCTTTGCTGCCTTCTTATTTGTGCTTCATGACTGATTAGCATGCCTTCCACAAACACTTCTGGTATATGGATGTAACTACCTTCCATACAAGGTGATAAGAACAACATAATGCATGCAAAGGAGTATTCCTTACCATAAGCAAAAACTAAACTAAATCTGAATGTAAATATTGCATGATACAAAATCAAAATATTTAATACCTCTTGATTAGATATTAGCAGTTGCTTTCTTTCTTGTGTTCGGACAAAATGAACGCATAGTCAGATAAAGGCAGTAGCTGAAGTTGTATCAGCAACCAATAAACGGTTTTTTGTTTGTTGACCATTACTCTCAAAACTAAGGGAAAAAAAAATGAAACCTCTACCTTCTGGTTTTACAGTGGTATGAACTAGTAACAAATAGCTCTAGGAAGCTAGTATCACTACTGTCAAGAAAACCAACTGCCAGTATTTCATATTTTTGAATACAAGAAAATATGAAGTGTGATCCAAATTCATTAGTGCATCAAAGTTGGAAATACACTGGGATTTTCTTTTCTTTGAGAAAATAATTCTTTATGAGAAAAAGGATGAAACAGGTTTCATGTGGATTTGCTACTTCTATTGCTAGTCTGGTAAATCTTCACATTTTACTTTTGAACCAAAAAAGAAACCATCAAGTCACAGAAGGAGTGAATGAGCCTTTTACACAAGCTTGAGATCTGATTCAGTAGAAATGTATCCACAAATTCTATGAATAAGGATATGACAGTCTGTGTACACTGAATCTGGAGGTTCATAAAAAGCTAATAAAATAAAAGGAAAGGAAAGAAAGATAAAACAAAAAACATGACTCCTCTTTTGAAAAACATTCTTGCAAAGTCAATACATATTACCAAGAGTCCATTCCGGCTCAATGTGATAATGCCCAATCTTTACAACTTGTTTTAGTTTTTAAAAATTACTGCAATCTCATTTTTTCCCCTAACACTTCTGGAAAGCAGTATAACTTATTTTAATACTCATTAGTTACCCAGCTGAATGATGTCAGTTAATCCCAGTTATAATATATGGTGTTAGTATTTTCAAGGAGGGAGAAAGAAAATTCTGAACTAAATGATAGCTTTACATAAAAGACCTCGTTTAATTATATCTTCATAAAGTCCTTTAAATGCAAGGCCATTTACATAATGCTTTATCTTACTTTGTAATCTGTTTGGCTAAGTCAAATGAAAGGAAATAGGGTATTTCTGAGGGTGTATGAAGTCAAAACAGAAGGAAATCATGAGGAGGGATGAGGAAAGAAAGGTGGTCTCATTTACATTCATTGATTTCTTGACTCTTGCTTGCCAATAGCCTTTGCTCAAGGCTCTAAGATGTCTCTAGGCATACTTAGCTGACTTAGTGAACTGTTGAGTTCCTAAAATACAGGAACAATGGTTGTAGACCATAAGGATGCCAATGCCATTCATTCCCCCCTTCTGTATTATGTCTTTTGCTTTTGCCTCAGAATTAACAATCCTCAGAGGGCTAGTATCTAGACTGAAAAATGAAGCTTGGTGAACTCTGAAGTGCCCTAGGGATGCACTAATAGCTCATGCATGAAGCAAAGATGGCCTCTCTTAAATTAGGCAATTTTATTGCTTCCTAAGAGAACTCACAGAGAATTTAAATTTTTGTTTGTTTCTTTGTTTGTTTGCTTACATGTGGGAAAAAGAAATCTTCAACTTTAAGGTATGGTACATTGGGAGATGTTTCCTTGGTTCCCAAGGACTACATTTAGAGATATTTTGTATGGTAGAAAAAGAAGCAAAACATTAAGTTTCCATTAAAAAGCCACAATGAATAGATTTTATGTGAGCAGAAATATCCCATCATATATGGGGAAATGTTTGATCTCTTTCGTTTTTCACTTACTCATCATTGATCAACTTCTTCCTAAATTGATTTAGGTTGGGACGCCTGGGTGGCTCAGCGGTTGAGCATCTGCTTTCCGCTCAGGGCATGATCCCAGAGTTTCGGGATCGAGTCTCACATCCAGCTCTCTGCATGGAGCTTGCTTCTCCCTATGCCTGTGTCTCTCATGAATAAATAAATAAAATCTTCAAAAAACAACAACAAAAAATTGATTTAGGTCAATTTGTAAAAAAAATACCTAAATACAGTGGGGCATGCCTTAAATTGAGTTCTTCAGAAATAAATTCTAAGATGAATATTCATATGAAAGTGAAATATTAGGAAGTGTTCTCAAGGAAAAAAAAAGAAAGAAAGAAAAAATAGTAGGAAAGAGGGGGAATTGGGATGAGGAAAAGAACAAGGCCAAGTAAGAATATAAAACCAAGCAAAGTTTTTGAGTGTGTATGGTATCTATTCCACATGAATTCAACTAGTTCTGATTTTCTTTCCTAATGAGTACTAAACAGAATACATATTTGTTGATCAATTTGCATACGAAGTACCTAAGGTCCTATTGATCTATTCTAGTAAAGATACCGCATACAGTCAATGGTGTCAACATATGGCCATAGATTTCTTTGTGGAAAGACTGGAGGAATTACTACCATGTATACTCGCCATTGTGTTATAGGGTCCTATCTGTTACACAATTATATTCTCTTGGACTCTGCTTCTTGAAACTAGCTAGGGGTTAATGTCTTATGTTTATGTTATAGCAATTCAGTGTTCCTTTTCTCTAAAAGCTTAATGCCACTTAGTCTGTGCTGTTCTGGACTCTCGTTATACTTATTATCTGTAGAGAGCCCAGTTTCATAAATGCAACCTTGATCATTAACTGATCTGTAGAGGACAGCTCACACTGAGCTTCTTCACAATGCCATTGCCTCTACCATCAGAGTAGTTCTTATAACTTTCGCGCAGGTAGGGTCTTCTGAGCCCTATTAGAGACAAAAGAAAACTGGAAGAGGACATTGAGGTTATTGAGTCTTTCATAATTGATCTGTTGAGAATAGCCATCTCTCTTAGTCCACGTTTATATCCCTTCCATAATGCAATGCTAGGGCATTTCTAGTAGTATTACTTTACTCTCAGTATGAACCATTTTATTTTCAAAATTTAGAAGATCCAACCTAATTACAGTCAATTATAACCAGATCAGTAATCTCAAGCATAGGCTTAGTGGTTATAGTTATAGAAAGGACTAAAAAAGGGCTAAATTGAGAGTCCTTGCACCTCTCTAATTTTAAAGTTGCAGGCCAAATAAAGAAGAAGTAGGACTCTGAGACTTGAGATAAGGACATCTGAGTAGATTCACTAAAGAACATTGAACCCCAGAGCATTCTTGGTCTACTAGAATGAATTGTTATGGGACAGCAATATAGGATAGATAGGCTGAGGGCCATACAGAAGATTCAACTGTGCTAGATGCTTTGCAAACTGGTAATTTTCTTCTTCACAATCTGACATCCAACTCTCCTGGTTATTAAACAAATAACTAGGTCAAGTTGCAGTAAGATCAGGTGAGAAAGATAGGTTTTATTAAAGGAATCAAAGAATTATTAACCAGAAGAGCTACAGGATCTGACAAATATGTGATAGAAAGAATAACAGAGAATGCCTGAGAAGGCATCTTTCTTACAAAAGAACAGGGAAGTAGGACCAGGAAAAAAAGGGGGCAAGGAAGTCTGTATTATCACGTATAAGTCCTGCTAAAATTAACTCTGGCTCAATTTCAGAGAAGCTGTGAAAGCATCGTAGATCTCACCTCCAAATGGTCTGCTCAGAGGAAAAAGTATGGATTATTTATACTCCTATGTCCCTCAGGTATTGATTAAAGCTGCCCCTCTTAATCAAAGAGAATCTGTAAATTCTAGGCAAATTTAGCTCTCTGTGGGCAAAGGTAAAGTACTTTCTAGAAGCCTGACCCCCCAAAAAAAATCGGCTTCTAAACTAAAAGCTCTAACGTGCATAAAATTTTTCTAGATTCAAAGGTACATGTGCAGAACATTGACAGTAGCAGACACAAACCTTTCTTATTATGCTCCATGGTTCATATAGAAAATTACTCCTGTATTCAGAGTGAAGTAAATTTCCATTACAAGTTGCAAGGAATGATCAGAGGAATAATAAATACACTGTCAATTGGTTCCATAGGTAATAGTTTTAATCTATTTTCAATTGGATGTGTGCTTTTCCAGTTGTTTTGATGGGTTTGCGTTAAAATTAAGCCATTCATGACTTACAAGCAACGTGTGGGTGATTAGTGCAAACAGCTGGGTTTTGGTATGCAAACTGCAGCTGTAGAATAGAATGTTTTTTGTCCTTTAATGAGAATGAAGGCTTAATACAATTCTGGACTCCTTGATTCTATGCACTAAGCCATTTAGTAAATAACTTTCTGAGAAAACTAGATGAGGGATGAAGGTAGGCACAGCCAGGTGTAGGTTTATTCAGGAGAAAAGAAAAGAAGGTGAATAATCAAATTGGAAAAAAAGAGCCTAGAAAATAGGCACTCCTTGTTAAATACTGAATAAAAGACACATTTAGTAGAAAATTAAAATATTCTCTCAATGTGATGTGAAAATTTGTATAGATTTCCAAAAATTTATACCCAGTCACTAGTCTTTCAGTAGACAACATGATATACATACATTTTCTAAAATTACATTATGAATCTATTTATTTTAGTTATTAAATTAACTTAAATTGCAGAATAGGGGAAAGGGAGAAACAATATGAATGAAGTAAGGAGTATTGCCATGGGATGACTATGTACCTCATAGTTTCTGGTCCAAAAAAAGGAAGAAATATGTGGAAAAGACCAATATTATTTCCCAAAAAGTCCACTTGGCACCCTGCTGAAGCAGATTTGCCCCAATTGCCATGGACACACAAATAATAAAAATAAAAACTGTTCTGGCAAGCCACTAAGATTTGGAATGGTTTGTTATTCCAATAGGAGGTTAATACGATAGTCCCTAAAACCTGAATATTAATTTTACCTTATTTACACCCACTATTTGTTCTGATACTACAAAAATATGTCAATCCTTTGCAGAAAAATTTTATGCATCTCAAAGATCTGTTGGGGTCAGAAAAACTAAGGTCTAAATGGAAACAAACCATTGTTTTTCAGTTTTGCCTTTTAAGAAAGAACCCAAGTCACCTTGAACATCATTCCACATTTCTGGGCCTCAAGTGAGATGCTGGAGTAGATGATCTCTTAAATTCCTTCAATTCCAATATTCTATGATTATTTGCATGATGGTCCTTGTTAAGAACTGCCGCTTTGCTATATGAGTAACACAAAGTCTAAGTCTTGTGGTAGAAGGCTGTTAGAGCCTCAATCCTTTCACTACCTATCTCATTCCCTCAATATCACTTTAGTGAAACAGATGATTTATTTCAGCTACTCAGAGGTGATTTGCCCTCTTGCAGAAGTCATGGCTACAAATGAACAGAATAAGTCAAACAAGTTGGTTAAAATGACCAAGTTGCCAATCTGTATAAACAAGAAGAAATATACAGGTTATGAAAATTGGTCCTGCTGACATCTATAGAGCAAATCATCAAGGATGAGGGTGCTACACATGGCACTGTGTTTACAGAATTTGTAGTGTGCCTTCCATTCTTCTGGGGATTAGAGCCTGATTGACTCAACACATTTGGAATAATTCACATATAAGGGCATAAGAGCAAAGATGAACGGTAGGTGATTTGGTGCACTCTGCTACACTCGAGGTAAATACCCTGCTCCCTATCTCTGTCACCATCAGAATTAAATTATTCTGTCATTTTCTTCAAGTGGGATATGACTTGAAGAATGTCAGAAAGCCTCTTTCTCAAACTGTCTTTCTCAACTTGGCTCATAAAAATAGCTCAAAATATCGCCACTAGTCCATTTCTAATATTTTCTTTAAATCACTTCTGGAAGAATGACATATTACATCATTTTGTAACTTGATATATTAGGGAAATAAGTGTTCATATTCCTACAGTATGTATATTAGCGGAGGTTTCCTTCTTTATCTCTGTTCTCCAAAATATAATTGTGCCTTCGTGACCACTAAATGAAATCAAATTCCTTTAGATTCCTTTAATTCAAGTTTAACTCCTCTTTTGCAGTTTACATTCGAGTACCTTCCATGTTCAACCATCTTCCTATATGTATTAATTCTAGATTCAATCAGATGTGGTTCTGAGATTAAATTCATATCCTCAAATACACATTTTCTTCTTTTATATATAAAAGTTTGCTCAGATAATTTCCATTCACTATGGCAGGTTATATGATGTTAATTGCTATTGAGGAAAATAATGCTGAGAAGAGGAAAGAAAGTAAAATGTTGCAATTTTAATTATAGAGATAAGGGAAACATCTTGGAGTAAATAGCATTTGAGTAAAATTTTGAGATTGTGAGAAAGTGGACCATATGTTTATTTAGGAGAGAACACGCCAGAAAGAATTAGTGCAAATTGGAAGGGCTCTGAGGCGAGCACCAGCCTTCTGTGTTTATGGTTTGAAATGGAATAAGCATAGGGAAAATTGTTAGGAGATGAGGCCAGAGAGAAGATGAATAGATAATGTAGGACCTTGAAGGTCATTGTAAAGAGTTTTCTTTCACTCTAAATGAGTTAGAAAACCTTAGAGGGTTTTGAGCAGAAGAATGACATAATCTGATGTAAGGTGATTTTGGCCACTGACATGGTCATTGATCTGCAAAGGTAAAGGCCAATGGCAAGGATGTTAGGAGTTTATTGCAGTGATCCAAGCGAGAGAGAACAGTGACATGGATAGCAGTTATTGACAGATGATCAGATTCTGCATAGATGATGAAGCTAAAACCAATGAACTTCAGCATTGAATATAACTTGTGAATAAAGAGAAGCATAAAAAAGGAGGATTTGGACCTTCCAAAAAGAAGGAGAGTTTTCACTAAGAGGAAAAGATAGTGAATATAAACAGGCATGAAGGGAAATATCTGGAACTCAGTTTTGAATAACTTACATTTCAAGTACCTAATAGGTCTTCAGATGAAAGCAGAATAGAAAGTAAATATGCAAATCTGTAATTCAGTGTACAAATGCAGGCCAGAGATATGAATTTGGGAGATGTGACTACATAAATGATACTCAAAACCTCAGGCTAGATGAGCTCACCAAGAGAATGAGTATGCAGATAAAAAAAAATTGATCTAAGGAAAAAGCTACTAGAAGATCAGAATGAGAAATGATTAACAACTGAAGGATTTAGCAACATAGAAGTTATTAGTAAGCTTACTACACAGTTTTGATGGAGTAAGCCTTATTTTAGTAGGGCTTTAGTAGAAAACACAATTTCAGGACCGAATCCAAATAAAGCAAGTCTAGCCAATTTTTTTCAGTAGTTGTGCTATAAAAGAGAGCAAATATGAGGTGCTTTGTTTTAGTTTGTTTTAAAGATAGAAAAAAATAATGTTTGCATAAGTTAAGATGATTGATCAAGAAGTAAAAATTGAGGGACGCCTGGGGGGCTCAGTGGTTTAGCGCCTCCCTTTGGCCCAGGGCGTGATCCTGGAGTCCCTCGTCGGGCTCCCTGTTTGGAGCCTGCTTCTCCCTCTGCCTGTGTCTCTGCCTCTGTGTGTGTGTGTGTGTGTCTCATGATTAAATAAATAAAATATTTTTAAAAAGTAATAATTGATAATGCAGGAGAGAGGGGAGAGAATTAAATGAGCAATATCTTAAAGAGGAGAGAGGAAATGGGAGTTTATTTTATTTATTGTTTAAAGATTATTTGAGAGACAAAGAGAGTGAAAACGTGCAAGTTGGGTAAGGGAGAGAGAGAAAAGGACAAACCTCAAGCTGACTCCATGCTGAGCGGGAAGCCCCATGTGAGGCAGAGTCCCAACCCATGAGTTCATGACCTGAACCAAAACCAAACGGTCAAACTCTCAACTGTCCCATCCACCCAGGTGCCCTGAAATGGGATCTTATAAATAAGTGAAGTGTTTTGCCAGGGTTAGGACCATAAACATTTAATTCAAATCAATGAATTAATTTATTTAGTTCATAATAATAAGAGAAAGCCAATTTTACAATATAAGATTTAGTTAGAGAGGCAGTTGTGGAAGTTTTTATAGCCTGTAGAAATTCTCTTTTATATTTTTCAATTTAAAGGCAGCTATATTTATGTGGAGGAGAATTTGAAGTTTGAAGAACAGGTAGTGTACATGCAGTAAGGGGAGAGGGAAAGTGAATGAACTAGGAAAATATAGTCTAATGCTGAGTGGTATTCATGGCCCACTTGAGATGAATGATAGATCATTATACCTTGTGTGCGAATGTGCACTGGTAGGTATACATTTGTGTGAAAGTGTGTATGTAAGGAAATATACTCAACAATAAAAATAGTTTTTTGATGGGTGAATTATCAATGATTTTTCTTATCCTTTTCTTTTTTTTTTTATCCTTTTCTTTTTTGAGGTGGAGAGCTTCTAAATTTACTATGATGGATATATTTTACTATTAAAATTAGGGGGAAAAGTTGTAAAGTGAACATTGAATAACAATTGTAATTTATTATTTTATAATATTTGTTCTCAACTAGCTAGCTCTGTAGGAAATAACAGTATAAATGTTAACTTTTTCTGTAATCTCATGTTTGATCAAGAAGATAAGATATACCTGGAAAGATTTCTGGGGAATTGAATAATTCTCTTGAGTTTAAGTGTTTTCATTAACTATAAATGTGAGCTAATTTAATATTATTTTCTGGAAAAAAAAATTTCCCTGATGTGAGAGGAACTTTAAAAGTTAAGAAAAATAAGAATAGGACAACAGTTAGAAACTAGCACATATGTAGGTCTTTGCCCTTCATTCTATAAATCATAAACATGGACACTTGATATATTTGCATGATAAACAGCGAGGAAAAGAGAGTATCTGTTGGAAAATTAAGATGTTCCTTCCCTTCTTAATCTTTTTTTTCCCTTCTTAATCTTTTTCATAGTCTCTTTAAATATTAATGTACTTAAGGAGTATTTCCCAATCAAGTAACAGGGTTAGATTTTAATTAATAAGAGGATGGTAGAAACTAGCTGGAGTGTCCAAGATCAGTAAGATTTTATCATACAAAAGAACTTTTCTCCCTATAGCATATGAAGATTTCTTCTTTAGTTCTTTGGTGACATGAAAATTGTAACTATGTTGCTTAAAGAAAGGAACAAAGAGACTAGAGTTTAATTATACTGTTTTATTTCCCTTGCAGCTGTGTCCCATTAGCTACTGAGCAATGGGAAAGTTCTTTGTAATCTTTGACCCTCCTACCAATACAATCTTGTGCAAACTGGTAATTACAATCAATTATAGGCCACAGAGTGAAAAAGACACTTTTTTTTTCCTTCTTACAGAGGCCTATGAATTAACTTTATAGTCAAACTATAACTCTTCAATTTCTGGGCCTGAAGCTACTAATAAGTTCAAGATATATGGTTGTCTTTAATATTGTAATAAGCTGCTAAGAATTGTGATGTTTCCTAACTCTAATTTTCATCATTAGAAGTTGGTTTTTTATGGGTGTGCATATTTTCACGAGTTCTTGCACATCAAAAACACACAAAGCTCCTATTTGAGATTTCTGTAACAGAAAAGAGCCGATAAAACATTTTCTTAATACAGTTCATGTATTAGTGCATTCAGTTATCACAGTCAACTTATGACATAGGTACTAATATTTACTCGCTTTGATACCTGTGGAAACTGAGGCACAGAGTAGCGAGTAGGCACAGAGTAGGCCTCAGTGCCTCAACTCACTAGTCTGTGCCTTAACTGTTGCACAGTTAAGAAGTACTAGCTCAAGGAACTGTGTTTAAATCATCTAGCTTAGGGTTCATCCTCTTAACTAATGTGCTGTCTCCTTGCAATTGAGACCTTTATGGAACCATAAAAAATTCATGGGAAAAGAGCCATAGTAAAAAAGAGAATAAACAGGTAGAGATAGCACTTACTACACTACTGAACTGCTCATGGGGATCAATAGTTTCTTATCGACTGCCTTCTCTCATTTAGCTTTTAAAGGAATGTGACTTTC
This sequence comes from Nyctereutes procyonoides, assembly GCF_905146905.1. Classification (NCBI taxonomy): domain Eukaryota; kingdom Metazoa; phylum Chordata; class Mammalia; order Carnivora; family Canidae; genus Nyctereutes; species Nyctereutes procyonoides. The sequence goes on from NW_026575146.1 coordinate 26,452,253, forward strand.
CACTGAAGATGTGATTCATCAGATTCTCATCACATACCCACTGCAATGTGACAAAGGAAAGGCAAATAGCTTAGGTCCTAGGGTTTAGTTGTAAGTGTTTAAAGATCGTATCTTCCAATGCATCCCTGGCCAGTGCAGCATTAAGTAGATGCTGGAGCAGCTTGAGTGAAGTAGAGGAAAGAGATGTGAGTAGATATTTTGGGGAATATTCTCATAATTTTCTGGGAGGGAGGAATAATCTCTTGAAACTGTTAGAGATGTTTAGCATGATAAACTAACAACAGTTTATAACTCCTCCCTCACAGAACCTCATTATTTGTAGAGCCAAGTGCAAAATAAAAAATGTAGGACTTCTTGTTTAAAGAATATTAAGAATGACAAAACAGTGAATGCACAACAACACATACTTGGTTATAAGTTGTTGTTAGCTTATCATATGCTAAACATCTCTAACAGTTTTAAGAGGTTATTGGTTCCTCCTCTCAAATGCAAGCTGCTCCGAACCAAGCGTGGAGCCTTCCTGAGCTTGGGTCTTGTGTGACCTACTGTGCAGGTCACATCTCCATGAAGCTGGACTGACTCCCCACCACTTCTTAATGTTGATTTTCAGTAATCTGACAATGGTGCACTAGTCTCACTCACCCAATTCTAATGCAGCCTTTCCCAAAGTCCTGTCTGCTCCTCCATTTTAATAGCACAAGATATATCCTTCTCCTGTCGAAGTGATACTGCATGATTTGCAATCAGAGAAATGTTCTCCATCCCATCTATGTCTCCTACACACTGAGCTGGATTTTGGTTGTTCCTATTATGTGTATAGGATGAGACAGGCTAGCAGCCAGTCCCTTCTTAGTCTTAGGCCTGGCTTGTCCTGGAAGTACTGAAAGAGAAAATAATCAGCTGAACCACCCTCTTATCATTCTCTATGGTTTCATAAAAAGCTCCTTTTCTAAATATGGTCAAGAAACCTTTTCCATTATTCCTTCCTTCACAAAAGACTGAAGGATTAAGATAGCTCTATCAGTGATCTTTCATTCTTCTACTTTGCCGGAAACGAGAAATAAACTTTGTAAAGGTCAGCTCTAGGAAATGCATCTCAAAAGGCAGAAAATTGTATGATAGTTGAATGTATCTTCATTCTAATCTTTTCTCTGTATTGCTGTAAAAAGAGAGCTCGCTCAAGTTTTCTTTCTTGGGGCTATTTCATAGTCACTTTTTTTTTTTGATAGCACTTTTGTAGACAGTTTATCTTTTATTAGCTTTTAGGCCTCCAGTCATCATGCACTGCAAAATCCTTTGGGGCATGTTGAACTTTCATTCTAGTGTTGTCTCTCTCTCAAAGTCTATAGTTATCATTTCTTTGAAAGGCTGTCCCCAGCTTAATATCTGAAGGTTAGTCTCTCATAGAACCTTTTAATCACATCGCAGAGAACTCAACCAGTAATATTACTATTCCAGTCTCATATTTATGAGTTTAATTATCCTGGTTAGATATACAGCAGAGAAACTTTAGCCATTAAAGAGAATTTGTTGATAATTATTAAATTCTTGTCTATTTTTTAACAGTATACCTGAATATGCTCATAATTAAATAATCAAATATAATGCTAACAGAATAATTAAAAAACACTGATTATTTGTACACATACATTAGGAATATAAATTTATATTTATGCCATATTATATTATTTTTCTTTGCAACTTTTTACCTGAAGATTTCTACTGAGGAGCTGAACATTAATAGCACATTATATATTTCCCTTAATAAATGAGTGCCACTTAAGTAAGAAAACAGACTGAAAATCACATTAAGGTCACACTCTCAGAAATATTATTATATGCCTCATGCAGAATTTAAATGTTATTTAAATTAAGTAATTTAATTAATAACATAAATTAAGTATTTATGTTATTACTCTGAGGGTAGTGGTAGTCTTTGAGGCTCATTAGCAGGAGAACACACAAAACCAGAAAGATATAAAGGAAGCTTATTTGTTTTTGTTGCTGGGCTCCAACAAATGCATTAAAATAAAACCAGTACTTTTGCCAGCTTTAACTCTCATGGAAGAGTAGGTAGTCCTAACTCCAACCTTTTGATGTCATATATCTGTTGCCAAGTCTCTTTTCATAAGTGCCCTGAACAAATACGTAAGCCAATTAAGCAATATAAAAAGGGGAGGAACTTGTGCCTCATGCCATTTCTTATTAATTCTAGGAAATGGCTGTGGGACTTCTTCCCATTATTATCCAAGAGATTAAATGACATCTTCCCTCAGTTGAATCAGGTAAAAGTGCCAGGTTTACTTTCATCTTGGATTCTATACTCTCTGAATGAAGACCAGACCAAACAGTGCCCTTTGAGGCTGAAGATGCCTTTCTTCATAATGTCATCCATTAGAGAAAGGTTTGAGAAAAGGTCAGTTTTACCCCAGTGTGAAAGAAACTGTTGGCAATTCATGTAAAGTCACTTCTTGCTGCTTAGAAGTATCTTTATTTCAAAACTTGTTACAATAATTTTCCCACCAAGTAGATTTGGAATACCAAATAATAGTATAGAGGTATATTCACAGGTAAATGACATATATTCTTATATTCTTATTTTAAATATTTCATTGAAATATTTTAAATACTTCCTTTAAAATAATGTAATTTTGAAGCATGAAGGAAGAAATCATCAAATAGGGTAGAGATGACAGTCTGTATCAGTCTACATTCAGATAGGAAACAGCACAAAGTGTTCATTGAAGTGAATATAAAACAAACAAAACAAAACTATGTCCACAGTGCAGCCAAGAATAAGAGAATCAATAAGATATTATGAAGTTCACAGTGACTAAAGACAGTGGGAAACAATGAACATCTCTAGGTTTATAGGAATAAGAGGATGGAGTAATATAACTAGAACTGAGCAAAAGCTGTGGTCTTAAGAGCTCTAGCTACAAGTCAAGGGCCACTGCCACTGTCAAACCATGGCCAGTGAACAGGTACGGGGGGAAATAAGAACCAAATGTTCTTTGTGATGTCCTAATGGTACCTTCCATTGAATAGAGTAAATGGGAAGCCAGAGTGAAAGGCAGTATTAAAGATTAAAATTTCTTTAGGGCAGAAAAGAATAGAAAATTAATCTGTGGGGAAATAGAGCAAAATCGGTACCCACATATTTACCTTCTTCGAAACTGAACCCCATGTTTTTTTTTCAGCATCCTTGACACTTTTTTTTTAAGATTTTATTTATTCATGAGAGAGAGAGAGAGAGAGAGAGGCAGAGACACAGGTAGAGGGAGAAGCAGGCTCCATGCAGGGAGCCTGATGCGGGACTCAATCCTGGGACTCCAGGATTGCCCCCCAAGCTGAAAGCAGGCGTCAAATGCTGAGCCACCCAGGGATCCTCTACTTGACACTTTTTGAATAGAATTCAGGGAACAGAGGTCTGCCAAGATAAGAATGGTTTGAAGAAAAGAAATAGTTTTATGGTAAAAAACATTAAACATATAAGAAGTTCCCTCCATTTAAATGAAATTGTTATGTTAATAATTACATTATTTTCATATTATTGATACTAGGATGTCCTCTGATCATAATAAACAGAGACTGCCATTTTGAGTTTAGCCCGATGGCATATTAATTATATATTCTTACTTAGAGATGTTGGAATAACAGAAGTTGGCCCCACATCAAAGAACCAGACTAGAACTTTTATTCAGTTTACAATTCCTTGTTATGTTACTCATAAAAATGAGTGATTCAACTGATATTTTATTTCTCTTTTCACCTTAAGTGTTACAGCAATGAAGATAGGAAACAGCTGCACAGATACCTATATTGGAAATAGCCATGTTATAGAGATCTCAATATTAACACACTAAATTTCTCTTATATTTCAGAATGGTATCTCACCCTTTACTTACTTTCAATTAGTTTATTACTGCCTAAAAGTCATATAATGTGCTGTTGGAAGTAGAAATGTTAATCATAATTTCTCTTCTCAAATTAATTAAAATTAAGATGAGAAGACTTAGACAAAAAGTTTCACATTCATGCCATTGGGTCAGCAATATGATACAAAATAAGATAAACCCTATCATAGGAATGAGGCTCACATATTGCAGTTCTTACATATCCCAACCAGTTCTTTAAATGATGCTTATTTAGCATGTATCCCTTTGAAGGAAAGATCATATGAATATGCTCCATGGCCTTTGGAAGAAGCAGTCTCAGATCACAAAAGAGGTGGAGTCAAACTATAAAAACCTACTGATGAAACATCGAAATATTGGCTTTAGGCTTATAAGTCAGGATAAAGGGAAGGAAGACACTGAGAAAAACAGCAATCCAGAATCCTCCTTCCCTAGGATTGACCTAATATGGGTATTACTTTTCAAATATCAATTTGAGATATATCTGCAATAATCTCTACAATGACCCCATATGTATCTGCTTATGAAAATAATTAGCCTCTTTTATTTGTACTGTAAGTCCTGATTAATCTAAAGTAGTTCTAAAATAATTTTTTTTCCAAAAATATGTTTCCAGTATGTAGTACCTTGTAGGCACTGGCTTTAATTTTATGCTTTTAATTTTTATACAGTAAAAATCACTCTTTTTTTGATACTACTCCAAACTCCATTTATTGTGCTTGATAAGACATGGGTCCATTTCACCTGAGTTGCCAAAGGCACATGCCTAGAGTTTACATATTCCTTTGTTGTTCTTTAAATACCTTCACAATATATTGTGAAATTACTTTCATCGCTGGTTTTGGTGACCTTTGTCTTCTCTCTTTTATTTCTTAATCTTGCTTAAAGCATATTAATTATATTTATCTTTTCAAAGAACCAGCTTTCAGTTTCACTGTTTTTTCATTAATGTAAGTCTGTTTTAAATTTCATTGATCTCTTTATTATTTCCTCTCTTCTGATAATCTGGATTTATTTTCTTCTTTTTCTCCTTTATTCTAAGTAAAGGTTTAGATTATTGATTAGAAATCTATTCTAATATAAACATTTAATACTATAAATTTTCCTCTATGCATTGCTTTAATTGCACCCCATAAATTTTGATATATTGCATTTTTGTTTAGTTTAAAATATTTTATTTCCCTTGAGATTGTTTTCTTCAACTGTATAAATTATGTAGAAGTTTGTTGATTAATTTCCAAAGTATTGACCATTTTCCCATTATTGTTTTCTAATTTAATTCAATTATGGTCAGAGATATACATTTTGATTTTATTCTTTTAAAATTGTAATCCTTTTTATGATGCACAATATGGTCTACCTTGATTAATGTCTGATATGTACTTGAAAAGAATGCACATTCTGTGGTTGTTGGGTATTATTTTTCTTTAAACATAAATTCCTTTCAGGTGGTTGGTGGTATTGCTCATTTTTTTCTATATTCTCCTTGATTTCCTGTCCTCTAGTTCTACAGATAACTGAGAGAAGAGTGTTGATTTCTCTATCCTATAATTAAGGATTGGTCGATTTCTCTCAATTCTGGAAGTTTTTTGTTTTAAATATTTTGAAAGAAATATACGCATTCATATTTAGGATTCTTACATCTTAGTTTTGCTGATTAGAATCAGATGCACGCATGTGTGTATTGGGGCTCCACCCAGGAGTTTTATAGATGACTTTATGGGGTTTATTGCCTGAGCGCCACCTTCATTAACGCTCTCCTTGGTATTTTAGGTTCCTTGGGAATCCCCTTTACTTTCCTCAGAGAGAGTAGGTGCTTTATTAAGCAAGCTCTGTCACACAGTTCTATAAATTCATCACATCTGAAGCAAGGCATTATCAGAAGACAGAGAGAAAAAAAAAAGCCAAATTGCTACAAATGGGCTTGTAGCCACACTTTTCTGGAAAACAGTTCCATCAATCAAAGAAGAAATTGTGGGCCTCCCCAAGTGTTTTGGTTCCTATGACTCCAATGCCACATTTGCTGCCATGTTTGCCATTGTTTGGAAGCTGGAGCATGAGAAAATGGAGAAAACAAGTAATAACAAGGGAGAAGGGTGAATTCTGCATTCTTCCTAAGTGTTAACAGGTCCTTTTTTCCACATTCTGAGCCAAAACTGGAGTACCTTCTTTGTACCAAGCGGCACTTCTGGGCTTCCTATTGTAATGTGTTCAAGCTGGAGAACATTGAAGGAAAAAAAGTGGTGAATTTGCTGTTGATTTGGTGCTACTTCAAATTCTAATCTTCTTTCCCAACTTGCCTATTTGCTTTTTGGAATCCCCCAAAAGTTGGTATATACATCCCATCCAGGTTTTATAGTTGCATTCGGTGAGAAAGTATGGAATGCACTTATTCATATTATCACACACCCTCAGTCCACACACTGAAAACTAAACACTATGAAGTTTTTGCAGAATAAAATTTATTTGCTAATCAAATTAAGAAAATATAATGAAAACTAAGAAAACGTTATTTTGGAGGATTTTATCATATTTCAGGTATTTTATCATATTTCAGTAATTATTCTATTGGTAACAATTACTCTATCTGTATGATTTGTATACCATCTTTTAGTTTACAATGTATTTTTTTAATATTTTTTTATTTATTCCTTTGAGAGAGAGAGAAAGAGAGAGCACAAGCAGGAGGGAGGGTCACAGGCAGAGGCAGAAGCAAATCTCTGCATTGCAGCCCTATCCAGGGCCCTGGGATCACGACCTGAGGGGAAGGCAGGCACTTAATGGACTGAGCCACCCAGGCGCCCCAGTTTACAATGTCTTAAATCTAAAATCTAAACCATTTGAAATAGCTTGATGGGACTTTGTGATATCCTATAACACATTTTCTGCAAGGAACATATAATGAATATAAATTCAATTACAGGTTTGGATGAGAAATTATTTCTTTGTTCCTTTGTTTTCATAGATGGAATTATTCCATAAGAATATTTTAGTTAACCAATCTTTTTGTTGCATAAAATAGAAATGTGATTGTTGATCATTATATTATAGTCAGTCCACTAGAACTGTGGTCAATTTACTAGTAGTAGTGAACTGTGCTAGCTTTACCTCTCTTTCTTGGCAATATTCTTATCAAAAAATAAAGGGATAATTTATTTAGTGACATATATTTTTAATTTAAAAATTTTCAAGCTCAAGTTATTTTTTAAAGTTTTAAATATACATGGTGTTTGTTAAAATAAAACTTTCTATTTACAAAGACAAGGGAAATATTAGATGGTTTTCAATATAATTCCTGCATTCTTAACTAGTGAAGATCTACATATAAAAAGCAAGAGATTGTTTACTTTTTAAATGAGGGCTGGTTTTATCTTAAAGTTGAATGAGACTGATGGCAGAAGAACTTTAAAGCAATTAGTCTGTCATATGGCTTTCTTTTCTGAACATATGTTTTGAATTTTTTTCTATTTGCAAAAAAAAACACCATAAAATAAAATTGAAATTGTAAATTAAAACTAGAGATACCTGGGTGGCTCAGTGGTTGTGCACCTGCCTTGGGCTCAGGTTGTGATCCTGGGATCCGGGATCGAGTTCTACATTGGGCTCCCTGTGAGGAGCTGCTTCTCCCCTGCCTATGTCTCTGCCTCTCTTGCTCAGTCTGTTTCTCACGAATCAATCAATCAATCAATCTTTAAAAAAGTAAGTAAATTAAAACTAAAGAAAAGTACTTCTTTCATAAAAGAACCTGTATCAATGACTTTAACCTTAGAGATTTAGATGATCAGATTAATTCCCTATCATTAAGAAAAGAATTGGGCAGTTGATATTTGGGCATATCCACACACAAAGAAAATCTAAAATTTGTTGCATTAATTTGACAAATTATGGAAATAAAGTCAAAAAAGTTCTTACAGTGAAACCAAATTTTCAAGTTTTTATATTTTATTAGAATGGTCTCCAGATTTCGAAGTATGTTTTTAAGTAGGCTAGCAATGGTGTGTTCAGGATTTGCTCAGATGCATTTTGAGGACTTTATAAATTGTCTTTTTTTTTAACCACTACATTTTTTTTTTTTGCCAGTAAGAAGTAAACCCTTACTAAATCTATATATTTGGGTAATAAAAATAAAATTCCCACACAATTCTTTCAAGAGTTTCTATTGTTCTCTTTGTGATTTTTTTCTAGATTTCTAGCAAGTAATATCCTCTTAGAACCAGTGCAGGTATAATGTTGGATCAGTTTAATACCCGTGAAGGAGTTAGTATGTAGTAATGTAGCTCTGCCTATAGATTTTTTAAAGAGTGTGAACCTACTTTATATTCAGTATATATGGGATATTATTCACCTCTTCTTTACCCATTCATCTATCAACAGGGCTGCTTCCATATTTGGTTATTGAAAATAATGATACAATAAACATATAGATCTTCTCAAATCAGTGTTTTTGTATTCTTGGGTTATTACCCAATTGTGTGATTAGTGGATGATATGGTAGTTCTATTTTTAATTTTTTGAGGAACCTCCACACTGTCTTCCGCAGTGGCTGCACCAGTATGCATTATCACCCACAGGGCACTATGGTTCTTTTTTCTCCACACCCTCACCAATAGTTGTTCTTTCTTATATTTTTTATTTTACCCATTCGGATAGATGTAAGGTAATATCACATTGTAGTTTTGATTTGAATTCCCCTGATGATAAATACTGTTGAGTATCTTTTCATGTGTCTCTTGGCCATTTGCATATCTTCTTTGGAGAAAGGTCTCTTCATGTTTTCTGCTCATTTTTTATTTGGATTATTTAGGTGGGGTTGGTGTTGGATTGTATAAATTCTTTACATATTTTAGATACTAATCCTTGATTGGATGTCATTTGCAAGTATCTTCTCCCATTTCATAGGTGATCTTTCAGTTTTGTTGACTGTTTCCTTTGCTAAGCAGAAGCCTTTTATTTTGATACAGTCTCAATAGTTTGTTTTTGCTTTTATTTCTCTTGTTTCAGGAGGCATAGCTAGAAAAACATTGCCACAGCTAATGTCAGAGAAGTCATTGCTGTGCTCTCTCCTAGGATTTTTCTAGTTTGAGTTCAGGTTTCACATTTGGGTTCTTAATCCACTTTGAGTTTATTTTGGGGTATGGTGTAAGAAAGTGATACAGTTTCATTCTTCTGCATGTTGCTTCCAGTTTTCCCAACACCATTTGTTGAAGAGACTTTTTCTCATTGTATACTCATTCCTTCTTTGTTGAAGATTAATTGACCATATAGTTGTGGGCTTATTTCTGGGCTTTCTATGATTTCATTGACCTATGTGTTTATCTTTGTGCCAGTACTATACTGTTTTGATTACCACAGCTTTGTAATATAACTAAAAATCTGGAAATGTGATACCTCCAGCTTCGTTTTTAATTTTCAAGATTGCTTTGGCTATCTGTGGGTCTTCTGGGTCTTTTGTGGTTCCAAAGAAATTTTAGAATTGTTTGTTCTAGTTCTGTGAAAAATGCTATTTTTTGTTTTTTGTTCTAAGTAGGTTCCACAGTGGGCATGTAGCTCAAAATGAGGCTTGACCTCACAACCCTGAGATAAAGACCCGAGCTGTGATCAAGAGTAAGACACCTAACCAACTGAGCCACTCAGGCACCCCAATGCTGTTGGTATTTTGATAGGGATTGCACTAAACCTATAGATTGCTTTCGGTAGTATGGATATTTTAACAATATTTGTTCTTCCAATACATGAGAATGGAAATTCTTTCCATTTGCTTGTGTCACCTTCAATTTATTTGATCAATGTTTTATAGTTTTCAGAGTACAGGTCTTTCACCTCCTTGGTTAAGTTTATTCTTAGTTATCTTAGTATTTTTTGGTGCAACTGTAAATGAGATAGTTTTGTTACTTTATCTTTCCTCTGTTTCTTTATTAGTATAGAGAAATGGAATAGATTTCTATATACTGATTTTGTATCTGCCATCTTACTGAATACATTTATCAATTCTAGTAGTTGCATGCTGGATTATTTAGGGTTTCCTGTATTATAGTATCATGTCATCTGCAAATACTGAGAATTTTACTTCTTCCTTACCAATTTGGATGCCTTTTATTTCTTTTTCTTTTCTGCTACTGGGGCTAGGATTGCTAGTACTATTTTGAATAAAGGTGGTGAGAGGGGACCTCCTTCTCTTGTTCCTGACCATAGGGAGAAAGCTCTCTAAAGAAGTAATCTGAGAGAAAAGTTCACAGGACATTTTATTCCTGACATCATGTTTGTTGAAAAGAGTTTGGCCTCTATAATCCACATAGAAATGAATTTCAATACCATGTTTGTTAGTTGTTTGTGACCTTGGATTTGGATAAATCTAAATCTCAGTTTTTTCAACTAAAAGCTAGTATAATAGTACTTACCTTATATGGTCATTACCCTGGTTTAAAAAATGGACGAAAGCACTAGAACAGTCTAAAATGGAGCAAATATTTTTTAAAGCATCATAACATAACATTTATGCTTTGTTTAATAGTAATTAACAAAATAGTCATTAAAGTGCAATGAGTGCTATGATAATTTGGATTCAGGCTCACAATTGGCTTATCCTAAAAGAGGCTGGCAGTGTTCAAAAGAAAGGGAAATGATTTCAGGACCTATGTCGTACAGACGTAAAGAAGCTGATAAACCTTAAACTGACCTGCCAGTGAGTTCCAAATTGAACTTGGCACTGTCTACTTCTTGGCTGAACGTAATAGTACAGAGATGATGAGTATGTAAAGCATCAGAAAGTCTTTAAACTTTTTTTATCACAATATACATAACAAATATTTATATGCATGAATGAAATAGTCCCATGAATTCACTGATTACAAGAATCAGTGATGTTAAAAAGGAAAAAGGACCACAGGTTATGTCAATCTCTTGTTTGTTTTCTCTTCCATCGGAGAGAGTTCATAGAAGTGTATATGACAGCAAGTGGGGCTAGTATATGGACCACCTTAGAAGTACGCCAATAAAAAAGATATTTATATAGTTCAATAATTTAATTGTAATTGTTATAATACTATTTATCAAATCCACAATGGCATATAATAACACAGTTAAGCACTGCTATTTAAAGGACAGAGGCACACTGGTGTCATATAATTTTAAAATCCTATTTTTATATTATTTCATCATTATTTATTGTAGCATACAAATAGCAGCATTTTTATAACTTATGGAATTATCACTCTGCTTTTGTTACATCTCATTTACCTAAAGCCATTCAGGCTGCTGAGCTATATACTACTTATTGAAAAGAATGGTATCTAGTAATAACTCCTTTGAATTACATATTCAGTTAGATCCTGAAGTACCTGTATCATCATCACCCAGTTTGTATTTTAAAATTTTTCATTTAGCTTTTTAAATCCACCTCCTCAGGACTAATGTTGAATTCCAGGAAAAATTAATGTGAATGTGAAGAATGTGAAGCCCCCACCCCATATCAGTATAATGCATCTATGAACTATGTAGGCTCTGCTGCCTCTGACTATACGAGCTATTAGATACCATTGCTTCCCATAGTGACTACCTCTTTACTGAAAAGCCTGCCAATAAAGGTCAAGGAGAACAGCTTCACTGGATCTCTTTCATCCCTATCATCAACACCATTATGGTGTGCTGAATCAGTTTCAATTTTGTCCTCTTTTAAAAGGCACTGACACAGCAAAGAAACTGATGTTTTGACAAGCATAACACATTAGAGCTACCAAACAAGGGAAAAGACACTTCTAACATCATTTTTATAGAATGAGGGAACCTTAAAAGAATTTTAACTCTTTGCCCAAGAGGATCCTGTCAATCATTTGTTTAACCAATGTCATATGTGAACGTAAAGTCTTGCTCTTTAAGTTAATCAGTACTCATACATTCAATATTCACTAAACAAATGTTTGCTTATGCCTGCTGCGGTTCAGATACTCTGCTGGGTATTATATATATCCCTTTGTTCTCTTTGAACTGAGAAGAACTTCTCAGGTCAGAGGATATCCAGGCAGTTAAGGAAAAAAATCCTCATTTGAATACAAAAAATGAAGAAATGCACCTGAAACCTTTAATCTATTATTCTCAATTTAAAAAAATAATGTAATTTTGTATATTTACTCTTCTTTGGGCAAACATTTGAATATCACATATGAAAAAAATAAAAATAATAAAAATAAAAATCACATACGAAGCTGGATCACCTGGCAAGTTGACTTTTGCCAGCCTCATTGTGATAGACATATTCATACTATGCTGCTTCTTCAGCATTTTAAGATTTTTCTATTCTCTTTTTTGGCATATATATGTTCAGACTAAGTTTTTAATGATTTGTCTGCTTTTTGATTTGCTTGCTTTATAGAGGGAAGCGATAGCTATGTACACCAGGTGTTTTGCTTCAGGGAAGTGATGGTTGGCTAACTGCTGTTCTCAGAGGTTGCTTCCACTCAAACTCTGTGTATTGCAGGTAGGGAGCTGGACCAAGCATAATTCTTACGACAGCAATTTTCAGCAAATTGTTCTGCTAAATAGAAATATATTACTTGAAGGCTGGAAAAGTGATGATAAACCTGACCCTTCAGCCCTGACTTTAAAGGTCATTTTGGTTAAATGTAAGCAAATTGTGGTACAAAGTACCTTTTACTTGCTGTTTCTCACTTATATCTCCCCTCATACCTCATTATGCTAATTTAATGACTTATTTGACAGAGTAGTTTCATCCATAATCTTGGAAATATATAATGGATTTAATTTTCAAGGTTATATTTTCAGAAAACTATTAATGTCCCTTTCAAAGTCATTGAGGCTGAATTATGTTTCAGCAAAATATTAAGTACATTAAAGGTCCCTTTTAGATTTGAGTAAAGCCAATTGGCAATCCAGTTGCAATTATTTAACAGCTTTGAGCCCTGAATTGTTAGACTTATTATGAATTATCCATGCTAACCATTATCTTGAAAAATTAAACCTCTCTGCCACATTCAAACTTCATCAGTGACTGTCACCAAAATAACTATGGGTTGTTTTTTTTTTTTTTAACTGTCAGAGCTTTTCATTTTCAAATGTTCATTAGATAATGATCCTTAAATATTCAGGAAACCTTACCTGAATTGAATAAGATTGCCTCTTATTAAAAAGTGACTTTTCACCTCCAGTAGGAAACATGTATTTGTGTATGCCATCTCCTCCATCTGCATGCATACAACCAGACTTCCATTCATGGACATGATATTGACAAATTACCAGCACCAGATTACTGTAATAATGACTAGGCCTTATAATTAAGCATTAAAACCTCTTTGGTCTTGGGATTGTTCTCATCAATAATCTGGCCAAAAGCTCTAGACAGAATACATGTCATCTGGAGGAAGTAGATCTAAAGGGATTAAGAAGACAATCTCAGTGATTCTTAGCTGATAAGAAGCCTATTAGAATCAAGGAGTCCACACTCTCTTTGCACAGAGACTGACCTCTTCCATTTAGAACTTTTTTGTCCAAAAGATAGGACAAACAAAAACATATTAAGAAAGTGTATTTTGCTGCCAAGATGACATTTACCAGTCGAGGAGGGTTAAAAGCATTTATCACAAGTAAGTGGTAGTGAAATAAATTTTGTTAAAGTTGAAGTATCACTTACAAGTTAGTCCTTCTAACTCAGAGAGATTATTCTATTACTTCAAAAATTGAGGCAGTAGGGGAACTCTGTTGTACTAAGTCAATAAGGTCCAAGCTTGCTGAAATTGTTGCTTCACTATTTCTAGTAGGTTGGGTTCAAACATTTCCACCAACACACATGAATTCTAGCAAGTGGGAAAAGGGGACAAGGTGAAGTGAAGGGCACTCCTTATGGGAAGGAACCAGAAGGTGCACATCACTTCTACTCACATCTTCATAACCACCCTTTAGACACATGCCCACTCTTGTTGTATATGAAATCTGAGAAATCTGGTCTTTATTGTGGAAATCTATGTACCTGGCTGAAACATGCTCCTGCAACTAAGAGAGAGAATTAAAAACACACAAAAAAAGCACAAAACAAAACATATATGCTGTGTAATTAGAGCATCTGCCATAGGTATTTAAAACAGGACAGACGGCGGCCTGGGTGGCTCAGCGGTTTAGCGCTACCTTCAGCCCAGGACCTGATCCTGGAGACCCGGAATCGAGTCCCATGTCAGCCTCCCTGCATGGAGCCTGCTTCTCCCTCTCTCTCTCTCTCTCTCTCTCTCTCTCTCTCTCTCTCTCTCTCCGTATCTCTCATTAATAAGTAAATGAAATCTTTTTTAAAAATAAATAAAAAATAAAACAGGACAGAGATAGAAATAAGATGGCCAGGCCAGCCCATGAGAGGGAATAAGGAGAAAATTTAGAAGGTATTAATGTATATAGGGGGCAGGGTAATGAGATTACCAGTTAGCTGTTTTCATTAGAAAACAATCAAAATAGGGGTGCCTAAGTGGCTCAATTAGTTTTGTGTCTGCCTTTGGCTTAGGTCATGATCCCAGGGTCCTGGGATCAAGCCCTGCATTGGATCCCTGCCCAGTGGGGCGCCTGCCTCTCCCTCTCCCTCTTCCTGTTCGTTCTCTCTCTCTCAAATAAATAAATAAAATCTTAAAAAAAGGAAAGAAAATCAAAATCAACTCTGATTATCCAAGTGGAAAGGGATTTATTACAAAGTATTGGTTAGTTCATGGAACCACAAAATGAGTAGGTGTTCAGAAAGGCTGGGCAGCTTGGTATGCACCAGATCATTACCCAGGGCCAGTGTAGTTATTGAGTCACCACCATGGGCACCTTCACTTCCAGAGACATGCTGCTAGGTTGCTGGACTCTCACCTCTATGGCTCAAACTATGTCAAAAACCTTTTGCCATGTATTTTTCTATTCCTCTATATTGTTCTCTATATCTCTTTATATTCCTCAATATACAGTTGACTGAACAGGAATACACTGAGCATCTGATCATGCTTTACATGTCAGGCTACTGAGAATCTTCAGCCTCCTTTCAGCGTCTTCGATGTGTTTGAATGTAATTCATCACATGCAACACACACACACACACATACCTTATATTAGTTTTCTTTTTTTTTTATTTATGATAGTCACACACACAGAGAGAGAGAGAGAGAGAGAGAGAGAGAGAGAGAGAGAGAGGCAGAGACACAGGCAGAGGGATAAGCAGGCTCCATGCACCGGGAGCCCGACGTGGGATTTGATCCCGGGTCTCCAGGATCGCGCCCTGGGCCAAAGGCAGGCGCCAAACCACTGCGCCACCCAGGGATCCCCTATATTTATGTTTTCTATTGAGAATGCTAAGTCCCTGTGTAATATTTTACTTTCCTAGTGCAATGCTGACTGAGGTGGCCTGATCCAATTCAGGGACCTCCTACCTACCAATTCTTATTGTGTAATCTGTTAGAAAGCATATGAAATTGGGAATTTCTTCCTTGCTTGACATCATGCCCACAGTGAGTAGAATTTAGTTCTACTCTGCCTTCCCTGTGGGTGTTTCCAGTGTCTCTCAGTGGACCAGAGGCCTACTTGTACATCTTCTTACAGATGTTAATGGTTGGTCCTAACTTTAAGTTCAAAGCCTCAGGATATAAACATGACTCCATTAACGTTCTTTAAAACAGATCTCCTCTAAACAGGTCTACCTGTTCAAAGCAAGGTAGCACAGAAGCAGCAGAGCCACCAAAGCCAAATATCCATTTCATCCCATGCACCACATACACACAACGTGCACATATTCTGAAGAGCCAGTAAATCAGAATTTTCCTTCTATCAGTTCAAAAATCTAATGATGATTTAATGAGAGAAATTATAATATCTGCTGTTCTTTTACTGGAAAAAGTTTTTTTCATAATTCAATAGTAAATATCATTTATATTTTTAAATGATATGTGGACATTAAGGGAAGCATAAATCATGCATTCATTTCAATTTTGTATATTTTAAATGATATATTCTATAAATAGAATATTTATATATAATATATATAAAAAGTAAATGCATTTTTTTCAAATGCAATTTAACAAAAAATTCTACAAATTTCTTTTAATTAACATCTCAAATTACTTTCCTCAAAACTAATATGTCAGATGAAGATTTAAAATCTGTTAACAAACTGACCAAAGAATTTTAATTTTTTTCAAATAATTTTATACATTAGAGCAAGCAACAATATAAAGACAAAATTATGAGTAATAAAAATCATCTAAATATTAATTTAAAACCATTTGAGGCACATCATGAAACAGACACAGAAATAATAGCTTGGGCAAATGCTTACTTCTAGAATTAGTCTGTCAAATCCCGTACAGGGAATGATGATTTAAGCCAGAATGAAGGAAAAATCAGTGAAGTAGAAAAATGGAGTTGAGCCATTCGACCAGCTGACAGTGTTATGATTAAATCTGACATACAGTAATCTAGAAATCAAAACTGCAAACTAGTTAGCACCAAAACAAATCTTATAACTTTAGAAAGATCAACCTTGAGGACAAGTAAAGTCAAGTGATGATAAATTGAACATATACACTGAAAAGAATGAAAGGTGTTTCAACTTAAAAGGAAAAAAGTGGTTTCTTTCAATAAGAGTTAAGATGCTGAACAAAATTATAGCATAACGCATATGTGTGTTACTGTGCTTGTGTGTATTCGCCGTAGATTTTGACTCAAGTAGGAAAGTGGTAAAGAAAAATGAAATAAAATAATGAGTTCTAGGAAATTAAAAACAATAAAAACAACAACATAAGACCATAATAGAATGAGAGCTTATTTTGAGTTCAGGATGGAAAAAAGTTAAAATTGTAAATAGTTAATAAATAACAATTGAAATATATGAAAGCTATCTCCCAGTGAAGTTATATTCATTTTCTTTAAGAATAAGGAATCAATGAAGAAAGAAATTAAACCATTCAAAGTTGGAGTGGGAAATTAAGTTACTGAGGGTGGCAAATGAGAGTAGGTGATGGATTACTACTTTCATTACCTTTGGAAAAAGGGATATTAAAGCCATATTATTGATGCAGTTTTGTATTTGTGGTGCCTAAGATGAGTTGAAATAATACTTAATGAGTTAGAAGTGTACTTACTAAAGTATTCCATGTCATATATAAGCAAATTATCATAATACCTGAGATATTTTTCTAAAACATAATGTTGTTTATCTATTAAGTGGGGAAGGATGGGATATGGAAAAGAATGAGAAAGAATTGTGTCTGAACAGAAATCTAAAATTATAAATATTTTAATTTACTTTCAATAAGTATGTGGCATAAAATCTAAAATAGTAAAAATTCAATAGTTCTCTTTCCTTAAGGTTTTGTGGTTAACAACTGAAATGAATTATGCAAAGCAATAAAACACTGATCTTGGAATATGAAAAGTGCTCTCTAAATGTAACAACAAGAACAACAAACAAACAAGAGTAACAACAACAACAACAACAACAACAGAGAGTAACAACAACATTAATAACAGTACCAGAAAGTTGAAAAATGACAGTCAATACGATATAATAACCAAGGAACCTAGGAAATGGATTTATGTTCTTGCTTACATATTCCAGTGGATAATTCACTTAGCTCCAACATACCTTAGACTTTTTATTTCTTAAATGAGCATGATTCAGTAGCTATTCTTGCCCTATTCTGCTTCTCAGCACTGAGACAAGCATGAGTTGCAGGAACAGCCTTCCTTCCACTCATCAATGAAATTTGACTAAATTTATTATGTTGGATACTTTGAGATGCACGTAAGCAAAACTCATATAAGCAACCAGAAATAGTGCAAGGTTTCTAAAAGATGCCTAAGGAAGACACTATCTGATAGGTAGTCAAAGACTATCGTAGTTTGGAAGCTAGCAGATATAGAGTACAGTTTATTCAGAATATATCTATCAGCAATACTAGGGCTCTATCATGGTGAGCTGACGGAGCTTGGTATTAGATTTGCTGCACAAAATAGAGCTCACTATACTGGGGAAGTGTATTAGGTACTCACACCTTCATATTATGGCCTCACGGCCAGTCTGCCATGAAGAACTGTTCTAGGGGTATAGCCATTTGGTTATCACCAGCAGATTGAATTGGGCCCTGATAAATTACCTTTATAAATTCTTCATCTCTCAGGTCTGGAACCAAGCTCAGCTTTTTTGTTTTTTTTTGTTTGTTTTTTTGTTTTGTTTTGTTTTGTTTTGTTTTTTACTCAGATCAGAATCTGTATATTACCAGTAATACCTTTTCCCACAACAATTCTGATAGATGGAGAGTAAGTGCAAAGTTGACTAGCCAAATGGGATTCCAGTATTTTTAAATAGATTGTCAAAGAATGTAGGTATAACTTCAAATAGTATACTTGCCAAATACTATAGTGGATAATGTAGATTGAAGCCAAATTAAAACTTCACACTCTCAGCAGAATCTACTCTGAGCCTATAAACCGAAGAATCTGAATAACAAATCATGGGATCACATCTTGGATATTAGTTACTGGCACTAATGAAGTTCATGTGGTCCCTTGAGGACACCATGCCCTCTCACACCCCTGTGCATTCCTATGTTCTTCTTCCTTTGCCTGGAATGCACTCTCCCCCTAGTTCACCTGCCAAATCACTCTTCATTCCTCAGTTCTCACCTAAAGGTCCATCTATGTTGTGAGATTTGTCTCTTCTTCCAACAAATATAGGTATTTACTGACCAGGCTGATATCATATAGGTTCACCTAATTAATTAAACTGATTACTTGTCCTTTAGCCATATCCCATGTTGTTGATCTCAAGATTCCAGACTTTTAACCTTTTTATACCTCTGCAAATACCACGATGGAGAGCCCAGAGCAGATGTTTAAAAAAGAAGTGTTTGTGGCTTAGGATGTTCTGTGAAAATGTTTCCATTTTCTGATCCAAAGGGAAGACTACTGGATTCATTGAAAGGAAATAATCCACATGTATGTGGTGTACTCTAATAACCAATAAGTGAGATTAATACTAGAACAAAAAAATCTATTTAAGTTTTAAATCTACTATTTAAGTACTTTGCATATTTATAATTTTACAGCATTTTAAAAGTATTTTGGTTATTGATCCTCTAATATTTTTTAAAGTCATGCAAATATAAGAACTGTGCATTATGATGCAGGTTTTCACTGAATTAGTAAGAAAAGGAAACTAAGTAGGTCAACTAGTCAATAGGTATCCAGTACCTACATTGTATATGACATTAGTAAACAGAATTATATATGACTCACACCTTATAAATTTTACGGATATTTAAGTCATCAGTATTTGAAATACCAGATGACATAAGAGATTGATAATAACATGGTTTAGATTGCAATCAGAAAAACTGGCAACCAAAAAGGCTGCATAACTTTAAACATGGGAGTCTAATGCTCTTCTTGGGGAAAGAAATGCAAGCACAATTTGATGCATCTATCATTCTGGTAGACACTTATACCTTAAGCAAAGCAGAAAATACACTGATTTTTCGCAACACGTGAGAATTGCTTAGCTCAATGGAAAGTATGGATCACCTGTTAAAAGAGGAGATTTTCCTATTCTAAATGGATTTAAATTACACAACTATCCAAAAGTAGTATTTGTTTGAAGGCTGCACATGCTTAATTTAACAGAATACCAGCCAGCTAAATAATCAATTTACCTGAAGTACATATTGATGGTAGTAGCAATAATGAAATCCAACAAGATGTCACATCTACCCTTGACCCAAGAGCATCACTGGAACTTGGATATCATTCTCCGCTCCCTGGTACTACTCATCACTGGCCCTCCAGGTGATTTCTAAAAGTAACTCCTTTGATTGAATGAATCACACAGTATCCCGAGGGCACAAATAGGTCTCTAGCCAGTAAGCGCCTCCTTCTGGGGAAAGTTGTGTTTAGTTGATAACTGTGTCATTTTCCTATGAGGTTTGAAAGGGTAAATATTTTTAGCAGAATAACAGATGAAGAAAAGTTTCCACAAGGAGGAGGATAGGAAACTGAGGGCTGGCATGCCTCATAAAGAGTAGGCACACTGCGGAGAGAAACCTCTCTTGATGCATTAACCTTTAACTGCCTTCTCCTGTAAACTGGAATTGCAGTCGGAATGAATCTGAGGCACAGAGAGGTAAAATTTACTCACCCAGCATTGAGTGTGGTTTCAAATCCAAGTAGTCTGAATTTAGAATTCACTTCTCTAACCACTTTGTACTCAACCTTTCCTCTTCAAATTATAAACTTCCTTTATACATTGTAATTTCTCTTTGAAATAAGAATAAGGCAAACTTCATTTGTTGGTGGGCAGTGCACTAAAGAAGCAGTGCTGTAGGAAAAAGGGAACTTAACCACACTTTCTTCTTACAAGCTTCAGTGCAGGGTGGCCAAAACCAAGTGCCCCGTACTCAGTTGCCAGTAGTGAGCATGGAGTAGGAGGGTAGCAGATGGAGATACAGGAATTAGTGAGGAAATCAGCTCATTGCTAAGAAAATATCTAAGGTACACAGGCTTGAGATGGATCAAATGTTTAACCCCAAAGGCAAGAGGAAAGTCATCTTTCAAAGAGGAAGGAATCCCAAATCTCTGTAATAAAAAAAAAATGTACACCAGCAATTTCCAAAAATAAAATCAATAATTTTCAGATCAAGCCTTTAATTCCAGAAGAGAATTTTGTTTTGTTTTTAAGAAAGGAATAGTTTGAAAAGGCAATCTTAGGGAGGTGGTTTGTGAATTGGTCCTGAACTATGTACATCAATACAGTCTATCTGTGCCAGATCTGATCAAAATCCTACAGAATGGTGCTCAATTGTTTATCCACTCAGAAAACTTGCAAAGTTCTAGCTAGAGCTGAAACAGGTGATTCTGACCTAAGTGATATAACCAAAAGTCAAGCCACATAGATTTAAAATCTGAATAAAAGAGATGTCCATCATCAGTAGATGGATAAATTGTAGCACATTCACATGATGAACAGTAGCTGCATCATGAGTAGTTACGAGAGTGAGCACACTACAACGACATACAAGAACATGCACGAACATAACAAACATAATATTAAGGGAAAGAAGCCAGACACAAAGAAGTACATATTCTATGGTTGCATTTATGTAACAACAAGCTAGACTAAAACTAACTTACGGTGTTTAGAAGGGTAGTTCTCAACCGCGGGTTAAGTGGGGGTAAATTGCATCTGAAAGGGGACCTAGGAGGGTTTGAAGCATAATATTTTATCTCTGATCTAGGTTGTAGTTACATGAATGTTCAATTTCCAAAAACCATTGGGTTGTACATTGATGATTGTTGTGTCTTACGCATCACTAAAGCAAGTTAAAAATTTGTATATAAAATCTTGAACCCAGATGAGTCTAGTCCAGCTTAAACGTATATCTATGACTTCAAGCAGCTCCACCAATAAATGGTTTCCTGCTTGGCAAGATTTAAATTGATATTGGAGGGGGAAAAACACAGAGAGTGAAAAAAAATAGATGCTGCAACAATTAGAGATCTAATTAGCTCTGTGTTTCAATACAATTGGATGCAATTATCTGTGCCCTCAGATACAAAACATTATTCTTTTGTCAGATAACTGACATTTTAAAATGTTAAACTTATATGGGCAAAAAAGATATACCTCATTCAAAATTTGTATTTTTTACTTATCTATAAATATAGACTGTTTATAAATGAATTCAGATTCCTCTGAAAAATTCTATCCTATAGTCTTTTCTAACATCTGAAAGAAGTGGACAATATTATTCATATACTTATTAGACAGAAACTGGTAAGTAAATACAGAAAATAAATTCCTAGTGAATAAGATTTGAAGTAACACATTTTATATGTTCCTTTTCTCTTCAGCTGAAAATATTTCTTTTTATAAGAATGTCTCCACATTTTGTGACATGCTTTGCCCAGAGAATGTCTGAGCACAGTATTTGTATCGAGATTGCTAATCAGGCATGCATGCTGTTGTGGTTTATATATCCAATTTGATTTACCCACTCAGGCAAATGTAAAGGCATCAATGCACTTGAGCAAGCTTTCTCCCTCTTTAAACATCTTTGGTCAGTAACTTCTTAGTTAATCCCATTGCACTAGGTAAAACAGTTCCCTCCTAAATTACCTCAAGAAGAGAGTGACAAGCATTTTAAGAAAACCTCTGGACTGGAATTGTGATCAGCAATTGGATGGAATGAGACAGCTCTGAGGATGAGTTATTCTCTTTTTCCCTTTGGCTTTCTGGGGAGTCTCATAGTATTCTTGCTTCTGGGCACAAAATCTCCATTCTCTTATAAATACTGGTATTTTCCTTTTTCTGGTCCATGTCTCCTACTATTTTTTTCTTACTTAAAGTCTCTGTTCCCTACAAAACTATAATTTAACATTAGGATTCTTTTTTTGTATATATTATTTTATTGGAGTTCGATATGCCAACATATAGCGTAACACCCAGTGCTCATCCCGTCAAGTGCCCCCTCAGTGCCTGTCACCCAGTGACCCCATCCCCTTCCCTTTCCACCACCCCTTGTTCATTTCTCAGAGTTAGGAGTCTCTCATTTTCTGTCATCCTCTCTGATATTTCCCACTCATTTTCTCTCCTTTCCCCTTCATTCCCTTTCACTATTTTTTTATATTCCCCAAATGAATGAGACCATATAATGTTTGTCCTTTTCCTTTTGACTTACTTCACTCAGCATAATACCCTCCAGTTACATCCACATTGAAGCAAATGGTGGGTATTCGTTGTTTCCAATGGCTGAGTAACATTCCATTGTATATATAGACCACACCTTCTTTATCCATTCGTCTGTCGATGGACACTGAGGCTCCTTCCACAGTTTAGCTAATGTGGACATTGCTGCTGTGAACATTGGAGTGCAGGTGTCCTGCCATTTCACTGCATTGTTTCTTTGGGGTAAATTCCCTGCAGGGCAATTGCTGGGTCATGGGGCAGATCTATTTTTAACTCTTCGAGGAACCTCCACACACTGTTTTCCAGAGTGGCTACACCAGCTTGCATTCCCACCAACAGTGCAAGAGGGTTCCCTTTTCTCCACATCCTCTCCAACATTTGTTGTTTCCTGTCTTGTTAATTTTCCCCATTCTCACGGGTGTGAGGTGGTATCTCATTGTGGTTGTGATTTGTATTTCCCTGATGGCAAGTGATGCGGAGCATTTTCTCATGTGCTTATTGGCCATGTGTATGTCTTCCTCTGTGAAATTCTGTTCATGTTCATGATTGGATTGTTTGTTCTTTGCTGTTGAGTTTCATAAGTTCTTTACAGATCTTGGATACTAGCCCTTTATCTGATAGGTCATTTGCAAATACCTTCTCTCATTCTGTAGGTTGTCTTTTAGTTTTGTTTACTGTTTCTTTTGCCGTGCAGAAGCTTTTGATCTTGATTAAGTCCCAATAGTTCATTTTTGCTTTTGTTTCCCTTGCCTTCATAGATGTATCTTGCAAGATGTTGCTCTGGCAAAGTTCAAAAAGGGTGTTGCCTGTATTATCCTCTAGGATTTTGATGGATTGTCTCACATTTAGATCCTTCATCCATTTTTAGTTTATCTTTGTGTGTGGTATAAGAGAATGGTCTAGTCTCATTCTTCTGCACGTGGCTGTCCAATTTTCCCAGCATCATTTACTGAAGAGACTGTCCTTTTTCCAGTGGATAGTCCTTCCTGCTTTGTCGAATATTAGTTGACCATAGGTTTGAGGGCCCATTTCTGGGTTCTCTATTCTATTCCATTGATCTCTGTGTCTGTTTTTGTGCCAGTACCACACTGTCTTGATGATCACAGCTTTGTAATACAACTTGAAATCCAGCATTGTGATGCCTCCGGCTCTGGTTTTCTTTTTCAATGTTCCCCTGGCTATTCGGGGTCTTTTCTGATTCCACACAAATCTTAAGAGATTTGTTCCGACTCTGAAGAAAGTCCAAGTTATTTTGATAGGGATTGCATTAAATGTGTAAATTGCCCTGGGTAGCGTTGACATTATCACAATATTAATTCTTCCAATCCATGAGCATGGAATATTTTTCCATCCTTTGTGTCTTCCTCAATTGCTTTCAGAAGTGTTTTTGCATTTGTTATGGTATAGATCCTTTACCTCATTGGTTAGGTTTATTCCTAGGTATCTTATGCTTTTGGGTGCAATTGTAAATGGGATTGACTGCTTAATTTCTCTTTCTTCAGTCTCATTGTTAGTGTATAGAAATGCCACTGATTTCTGGGCATTAATTTTGTATCCTGCCACACTGTCGAATTGCTGTATGAGTTCTGGCAACCCAGGGGTGTAGTCTTTTGGGTTTTCTATGTACAGTATCATGTCATCTGCAAAGAGGGAGAGTTTGACTTCTTCTTTGCCAATTTGAATGCCTTTTATTTCTCTTTTTTGCCTGAAGGCTGAGGCTAGGACTTCTAGTACTATGTTGAATAGCAGTGGTGAGAGTGTCCTGTTCCTGATCTTAGGGGAAGGGCTCCCAGTGTTTCCCCATTGAGAATGATATTTGCTGTGGGCTTTTCGTAGATGGCTTTTAAGATGCTGAGGAATGTTCCCTCTATCCCTACACTCTGAGAGTTTTGATCCAGAATAGATGCTGTATTTTGTCAAATGTTTTCTCTGCATCTATTGAGAGTATCATATGGCTCTTGTTTTTTCTCTTGTTGATCTGATCTATCATGTTGATTGCCTTACAAGTGTTGAACCAGCCTTGCATCCGGGGATAAATCCCACTTGGTCATGGTGAATAATCTTCTTAATGTATTGCTGGATCCTAATGACTCGTATCTTATTGAGAATTTTTGCATCTGTGTTCATCACGGATATTGGTCTATAATTCTCCTTTTTTGTAGGGTCTTTGTCTGTTTTTGGAATTAAGGTGATGCTGGCCTCATAGAACAAGTTTGGAAGTATTCCATCCCTTTCCATCTTTCGGAACAGCTTTGGTAGAATAGGTATTGTTTCTTCTTTAAACATTTGATAGAATTCCCCTGGGAAGCCATCTGGCCCTGGACTTTTGTGTCTTGGGAGGTTTTTGATGACTGCTTCAATTTCCTCCCTGGTTACTGGCCTGTTCAGGTTTCCTATTTCTTCCTGTTCCAGTTTTGGTAGGTTGTTGTTTTCCATAAATGCGTCCATTTCTTCTAGATTGCCTAATTTATTGGTGTATAGCTGCTCATCATGTTTTTAAAATCATTTGTATTTCCTTAGTATTGGTTGTGATCTCTTTTTCATTCATGATTTTATTAATTTGAGTCTTTTCTCTTTTGTTTTTAATAAAGCTGGCTAATGGTTTATCTATCTTATTAAGTCTTTCAAAGACCCAACTCCTGGTTTTTTGATCTGTTCTACAGTTCTTCTGGTCTCTATTTCATTGAGTTCTACTTGAATCCTTATTAACTCTCTTCTTCTGCTTGGTGTAGGTTTTATTTGCTATTCTTTCTCCAGTTTCTTTAGGTGCAAGGTTAGCTTGTGTATTTGAGTTTTTTCCAATTTTTTTTAAACTTTAAAAAAAATTTTTTTAATGTTTATTTATTTATGATAGTCAGAGAGAGAGAGAGAGAGAGAGAGGCGCAGAGACATAGGCAGAGGGAGAAGCAGGCTCCATGCACCAGGAGCCTGATGTGGGATTCGATCCTGGGTCTCCAGGATCGCGCCTTGGGCCAAAGGCAGGCACCAAACCGCTGCGCCACCCAGGGATCCTGTTTTTTCCAATTTTTTGAGGGATGCTTGTATTGCGATGTATTTCCCTCTTAGGAGTGCTTTAGTGTATCCCAAAGGTTTTGAACGGTTGTATCTTCATTCTCATTAGTTTCCATGAATCTTTTTAATTCTCTAATTTCCTGGTTGACCCTTCATCTTTTAGCCGGATGCTTTTTAGCCTCCACATGTTTGAAATTCTTCCTGTGATTGAATTCAAGTTTCAAAGCACTATGGTATGAAAATATGCAGGGGAAAGTCCCAATCTTTTCGTATCCGTTAAGACCTGATTTTTGACCCAGTATGTGGTCTATACAGAGAAAGTTCCATGTGTACTTGAGAAGAATGTGTATTCAGTTGTGTTTGGGTGTAAAGTTCTGTAACTATCTGTGAAATCCATCTGGTCCAGTGTATCATTTAAAGCTCTTGTTTCTTTGGAGATGTTGTGCTTATAATATCTGTCATTTGCAGAAAGCACTGTGTTGAAGTCTCCCAGTATTAGTGTATTATTATCTAAGTATGTCTTCACTTTGGTTATTAATTGATTGATATACTTACAGCTCCCACATTAGGGGCATAAATATTCATGATTGTTAGGTCCTCTTGTTGGGTAGATCCTTTAAGTATGAATTTACTGTCATCATGATACTTATTCAGTCCTTGCACCTGTGGATTGTTTCCTTGGACTTCCTCTTTCTTTTACAGAGTTTCCCCTTAATATTTCTTGAAGAGCTCATTTGGTGGTCACATATTCTTTCAGTTTCTGCCTATCTTGGAAGCTCTTTATGTCTTCTTCTATTCTGAATGAGAGCCTTGCTGAATAAAGTATTCTTGGCTGCATGTTCTTCTCATTTAGGACCCTGAAAATATCCTGCCATCCCTTTCTGGCCTGCCAGATCTCTGTAGAGAGGTCTGCTGTTAATCTAATATTTCTCCCCCATATAAGTTAGGGATCTCTTGTCTCTTGATGCTTTAAGGATTTTCTCTTTATCTTTGGAATTTGCAGTTTTCACTATTAAATGTCGAGGTGTTGAATGGTTTTTAATGATTTTAGGGCAGGACCTCTCTATCTTCTGGATCTGAATGGCTGTTTCCATCCCTAAGTTAGGGAAGTTCTCAGCTATTATTTGTTCAAATATGCTTTCTGGCCTCTGCCCGCCCTTCTCAGCATCCTCTGGAACCCCAATTATACATAGATTTTTTCCTTCTGAGGCTGTCATTTACTTTGCTTAACCTTTCTTTCCTCATGGTCTTTTTTCTCTTTTTTCCTCAGCTTCCTTCCTTGCCATCAACTTGTCTTCTATGTCACTCACTCTTCTACCTCATTAAACCTCATCATTAGGACCTCCAGTTTGGATTCCATCTCAATTTATTTTTAATTTTGGCCTGTTTAGATCTAAATTCTGCAGTCATAAAGTCTCTTGATTCCTTTATGCTTTTTTCCAGAGCCACGAGTAGCTTTATAATTGTGCTTCTGAGTTGACTTTCTGACATCGAGTTATAATCCAAATTTTGTAACTCTGTGGCAGAGAGTACTGTCTGATTCTTTTGTGGGGAGTTCTTCTTTCTAGTCATTTTGCTCAAGCAGAGTGGCTAAAAACTGGTTGTACTTGTTAGAAGGGCAAACTCTTCTCTCTGTAGCATTCCAGCTGTTCTCTCTTTAAATCTCAGTTTGAATTCATAGGTTTTCAGGATGATTTGAAAGTTATCTAGGTAAGTCGGTGGGGACAGGTGACCAAGGGACCCTACTCCACCATCTTGCCCCCCCCAATATTAAGAATCTTGAGGGCATATAATAAAAGCCAAATAAAACTAGCCTAATTTTAAGGGAGAGAGGGATGAGACTCCAAGGGCAGACATACAGGTGGTTTTCAAGAAAGGAACCCAGAGTAATTTGCCTTGAACATTCATTTGTTTCTCACTCTCTAGTTTTCATGATGAAACATGTCCACCTAGCGTTCCTAAGCCCACATTCAGAGTCCAGTAACATAAGGAACCTGCCTTTCTCTTCGATCTAATTCCATCTTGGAAAAAATGTCCAGTTGCAAATATGATCACAGAGCAGAGCTTTCCAGTGAAATGAGGCTGCTAGAAACTCTTGTCTGAAGAAGGGGAGGCAATTTTAGGGGAGAAGGACTGAGCAGAAATGCCAGGAGTCACAGATATTAACATATAATGATTCCAATGGCTGCAACTTTTCTGAGGGATCCTCAGCTTTGAACCTCTTGGTCTACAACAATTAAACTGGTATTTTATAGTTCAAAGTCCAGAGAGTGAATGCCATTTGAAAACATTCATTTCTTATAATCTGCTAAGCAGTGTATCAATAGCTCGTCGATAATTTGACAGCCTTTGTTCCAGAGTCTTGAGGCACAACACATTAATGCTTAGGCATCAGCAGTTGGATTAGAGAGAAATTTCCCCAGCAGGCATGGTGGACACTCTAAGACTTGGCAGTACCATAGCTGTCAAGAGTTATGTCATCAATATATTCTTTATAGAGGGATGTTAACTGTGGTCATGCCAAGGACCTGTATTCCTTCCCTTGGAGATGTTCTTTGAAGGGGAAAATAAAATTCCACAGACAATTATGTTTAGAATAAACAGCAAGGACATGCAGCCTGTGTGGCTCAGTGGTTTAGTGCCACCTTCAGCCCAGGGCCTGATCCTGGAGACCCAGGATCAAGTCCCACATCAGGCTCCCTGCGTGGAGCCTGCTTCTCCCTCTGCCTGTGTCTCTGCCTCTCTCTCTCTCTCTCTCTCTCTCTCTCTCTCTCTCTGTGTGTGTGTGTGTGTCTCTCATGAATAAATAAATAAAATCGTTAAAAAATAAAAATATAAAAAAATTCTAAAAAAATTAAAAAAATAAACAGCAAGGCTAACCCTCTTTTTTGAGATTTATAAAATATGTTAAAATATTAAATGCTCAAAGAACATTTGTACTTTTATTTAGTCCATTTCTCACCCTTGTTGAGTGATACAGCATAGAGATCTTATTTTGCAAATTACAGGGACCAATTCTTCAAGTCATATTATGTGGGGAAGAAATGAAGAAAAAAAAAATGAAGCTCAACTTTGCATATAAACTAGGAACTGGAATATTAAAACTTATTCAGGGAATTTTTGTTGTTTTTTGTTCCTCCTATCTCTTCTCGTTGATAACTACTTCCATCTCCTCTCTCATAAAGCCTCTGTTTCCAATCGGTATACATGACAAAAGGTTACTCTAATTTTTTAAAATTTCCCTTTCAAATACCATTACTGACTTAAACTACAGTCTTTTATTTCTGATTACGTATTTCAAGGAAAAGGATTTGGGAACAGTGATGAAGGTAGGGATGGAACTGGATATGTGTCATATTATTCGTACCACTATTGGGGATTAACATCTGTAAATGAAAGAAAGAAGGGGAGCACCTGGGTGGCTCAGTTGGTTAATTGCTCAGTTGGTTATTTGATTGACTTTTGAGTTCAGTTCAGGTATGATCTCAGGGTTATGGGATCAAGCCCCATGTCAAGGCCTGTGCTCACTGGAGAGTCTGCTTGGGATTCTCTCTCTCTCTCTCTCTCTCTCTCTCTCCCTCTGCCTCTGCCTCTGCCTCTATGCCTGATTATACTCTCTCTCTCTCAAATAAATTTTAAAAATGAAAGAAAGAAAGAAAGAAAGAAAGAAAGAAAGAAAGAAAGAAAGAAAGAAAATATAAATCTCAGCCAAAAAGCCAAAAAGGAGGACTATTAGTTCTCTGTTTAGGAAACTGGGATAAAGAGCATTCTACATTATAGAAAATTTACCACAGAACCAGTGTCATTTAACATTAATAGAGAATATGAAATATGTCTAAATACTCTGTGTATTTGAATTCATTTCATTCACCTAGTAAACTTACAATATAACATAAATGTTAATCCTATTTTCCAGATTAGGAAACTGAGGCACAGGAAGTGTAGGTAAACTGGCTAAATATACACAACCTGTTATTGACTAACATACCTGACAATATGGCATTATAAATATGAACAAATTTTTGTTTTTATATGTAAAGGTGGGAGGTGAAAAAGGAGAATTGTGTGTTATTCAGCCTTAATAATAAATCTAAGTATTAGAATTTTTTTATCATGTTATGGTCAGAATTTATTTTTATATAAAGAATTCATATATAAGAATATCTCAATGAATAAGCATTGTTTTTATTTTTTATTTTTTTGAAGATTTTATTTATTCATGAGAAACACACAGAGAGAGGCAGAGACATAGGCAGAAGGGAGAAGCAGGCTCCCTGTGGGGAGCCTGATGTGTGACCCAACTCCTGGACCTGGGACCTCATCCCCTGAGCTGAAGGCAGACACTCAACCACTGAGCCACCCAGGTATCCCTAAGTATTGTTTTTCTTTTTCTGACTATAGACAGCTTCAAGTTAAATCTTTCTCACTTGATCCTCTTCAGTTTAATTTAGCTTCTTCACAAAAAGTTTCAAACTAAGATTTGAGTATCTCAGTTATTTGGAATATTCAAAAAAATATACTTAATGTATATTGCCATGTATGAATAACACTAAATTTATAGTTCACCAGTTATCTTTAATTGTGTGCTGAGGACAGTGTTACATATTAAACAACAAGCTTCCTTTATTGTTAAATGAGGCTTTGCTTTTGGTGAGCTTTGATGAATCACAAGCCTAAACAATTTATCTTACTTTATCTGCCAAGTACATCATATCATCTTTATAAAAGCTAATTAAGTATGTCTTAGGTGTTAGTTCCATTTGTACTTTCACCTTCCTTTTCTAAAGAAACCCCATATTTTAGCAGAGATTAAGAAGCAAGGGTAAAACAAACAAGTAATTTCCTGAGAAGCTAAAAAATGAGACTGCACTGAGTAAAGAAGAGTTGGCTGTTTGCAGAGCATTTTGTCTGATTTCTAGGGAGCTGGGCTAATCCCAGATGATAATTTATGCATTTTATATCCTTTAATAACCAAATATACTTGAAAATAAATCTATTTTAGCAAAGTCCACAGAACAGTTCCATCACATTTTAAATTTGTGGAACAGGTTAAAAATACTCTTAATTGCATATTTTGTATATTTAATATCTAAAATATTTCTTGTAATTTAAAGACCTATTATAAAAGAGTAACTTGAGAAACTGATGGAAAAAAAATATTGCTCTCAGGGTTTTTCATTTGTTTGTTTGTTTGTTTTTTTTTTTTTTGTTGCACCAACAAGAACAGAAGAATGCTGTGTTTTAATATAAAGTTAATATATTTGTATCTCTTGCATTATTAAAAAAATCCTAATCTTAGAATAATTGTTCCCATTTAATTAAGTATATATTATTTGAATATAAATTTTGGATAAATACTGTAGCAAAGAGTCATCTGTCAAAAATCCAGGTTCCTGGCCACCTGGGTGCCTCAGTGGTTGAACATCTGCCTTTGGCTCAGGTCGTGATCTCAGGGTCCTGGGATAGTGTTCCTGGGATAGTGTTCAGTATCAGGCTCCCTGCTCAGAGGGAGCTCCCTCCTGATAGGGAACCTGCTTCTCCCTCTGCCTATGTCTCTGCCTCTCTCTGTCTGTCTCTCATGAATAAATAAATAAAATCTTAGAAAAAAATCCATGTTCCCTATTATTTAAGTATGGACCTTTATTTGTAGGTGAATTCCCAGAAAGAGACTACATCTACCACACCCAATTGCAGTTAGGTGTAGCGGGTGATTGAGCCTGGGGCAATGGAATGTGAGTAGCATTTGTGCATATCACTTCTAGACTTGACCCATAAAAATCTCCTCCAACTTATGTTCTTCCATTCTCTTGCCTTTTCCACTAGCTACAGGTCAATTCCCAAGGAAATTTAGAAACACTGTATAAAAAATGGCAATATCCATTACTCTGGGTTACTGAAAAACTGCACGGAGCAAAGCCCTTCCTCATTCCACCTCTACCCCCAATACTACACTGGAACATAATATGACCCAGAAACAGAATTGTATTGAGAGTCTGTTTTAGTAGCTAAGATTACATTAACAAATCCAGAAGCAGTAATTGGAAAATTTTTCAAAAATATATTATTCTTCAATGTGCAATTTATTAAAGCTCTTTTTTCTTCAAATATTTAACTACTACTTTTTCTAATAATTATTTATAAAATATAACTGAAAAATTAGAGAGGGAGACAAACCATGAGAAACTCCTAACTCTGGGAAACAAACAAAGGGTTGCAGAAGGGGAGGTAGATGGGGGAATGGGGTTACTGGGTGTTGGGCACTGAGGAGGGCACTTGATGGAATGAGCACTTGGGTGTTATACTATATGTTGGCAAACTGAATTTAAATTTAAAAAATGTAAAAAAATAAAATAAAACTGAGAAGCACAATAATGTATGATTTCATGTAGTATATATTTATTAAGAAAACTACTGTATATATATAAAGTTCAATAGTCAACACTGAAGAACATAAATAATATTACCTATAGTCCTTGTCTGTTAGGAACTTACTCTGCTTGAAGATAAAATAAAGCTATAAATTAATTATAATTTAATACAGTATATGATAAGTGAAACTAAACTGTGTCTATGGTCAATAAAGCATTCAATGCCTGGTTTAAACTCTGTGTGGACAGATGTTCTAATCTTGATACAAATATCTGTCAAATGAGAGAAATACATTGTTGGCTAAGCAAGTTACACAAAGAAAAAACATTTCTCATGGTTGGTCCCCTTAGTGCTAACCATAGATATACATTCCAATCTCCTCCCTTAATATTTTAGAAGGGAAAAAAATCTATGAATGTTATGTATCATTAAAATTAAGGGACAAGGCTATGGGTGCCTGGGTGGCACAGTTGGTTAAGAATCCAACTCTTGGTTTCAGTCCTGTTGAGGATCTCAGAGTGGTGAGATGTAGCCTGCAGGTGTAGATCCACACTCAAGGGGAGAGTATTTGGGTTCTTTTCTCCCTCCCTCTATGCAATTTCTCTCCTGCTCTCTGAAAAATATAATAAATCTTTTAAAAAATTAAATTAAGGGAAGACTAGAAAGTATATCTATGGTTAACACTAAGAGGGCCATAAGAAATGTTCCTTCATTTGCATAACTTTTTTAGCCAACCAACCACGTGTTTTTCTCCCTCAAATCTAAGAAATAAAACCTGTTACATGTAAGAGTAAAGTCCCTATGCCAAAGTCTGTGTAGAATTTCACAGACTTTCACCAGGTAAATAATACTAGAAAGGAAAGGAATGACTTTAACTCACTCAGTGTCTTGATCCAAATTGAGAATACAGGGATATTTTCTTCTTTCTGTTTCAATAAGCAAGGATGAGAGCTCTGTTCAGTCATTCCACTCTCTAAACATCCATCCATTCAATTCATGACAATTCCAAACATTACCCCTTGGGATGCCAACTTGCTTAAGGAAATGTATTGAAACTTGAAAAGGTACAGAAAAAGCATTCATTTATCTTCATAGAGAACAATAAACTATATCTCTAGCAACTCTATAGGTTTGCCAGAAAATAATTGGCCACAACAGATGAATGGCTGTTGGGCACTGGAAATTGAAAACTATCAAATTTTAATTAAATCTCTCTGCTCAACAAACAAAAAATCATAAGCCTCACAAAAAAATGTGTGAAACATAAATAAAATAAAACCACATACTGATACAAAAAAAGCATAGTTATATAACTTACTTTTCTATAAGAAACATATGAAAATTTTAGTGAACACTTATTTGAGTCCACCAAAAGCTTAGATAAAATTATCTAAAACAGGACCAGAGAGTAAACAGGCTGAAATGCAAAAACATAAAGAAAAAAATGGAAAAGAAAAATAAAAATCTATAATTCAAATAGCAAGGGGTCTGGCCTAACTTTATATACAATTAAATATAAGATGTTGGGAAAAATTTTCCAAATGCCAAAAAAATGCCCCCAAAATGAAAATGGTAAGTAGAGATGGCCATCACGAAAAGTGGAGGAAAGAAATTATAGGGTGATAGGAAAAAAATAAAAATCAAACGTGTTTAAAGAAACTGTCTCAAACTGAAGGATAAGCTTGGTCTACAAATATTCCTTTATTCTTCAAGATCAAAGATATGTTATAATATGCTATAATATGTTTAAGGCTCATTTCAAATATAAAATAACTTCCTGCAAGTGTCCCAGCAGGAATAAATATAGTTCACCAACCAAGAAGCAAAATTCAAGCAATTCTGAGACACTTACCCAGCAACTCTAAACATTAAAAGAAAGTCTGCATAGTACTATGACAAAAACATGGTAATCAAGATTTTTATGATATATTGGTTTGTCACTGACATATAAAGCAAGAAAAGATTCCCAGAAGTATAAAAATTTCTAAAATTCAAATTCTTAAGAAAGCTACTCAGAGCAATATTCATCTGTTCCAAGAGTAAGTCAAAATTATAAATTAAGAAAGCCAAAACTAAATATATAAGAAGATCATAAGTAAGTAATAAAATAAGTTGTACTATAAATTCCATGATAGTAAGCACTGCGTCCTTTTGGCGGAGTTATTTTTCCTCAGTATGGACATATGCCTGGCACATAGGGGGTACTCATAAAAGTAGGAAATATATAAAACTATTTAAATAATTATAAATATGACTATAAAATGGAACTTAAGCAAAATATTTAAAATCAGATATCTGTTCTTAATAATGTACAAAAGTAATCTAACTTTATCAAGAGATACTGATTTATCAAAGACTAGAAGAGGGAGGGAAAAGATAAAGGCATGAGATTATCATCAATCACCTATTAGATTTTATCTGTCTTTTAAAAAATGTAAATTTAAAAAGGATTTTATAAACTCAATGACAGTCACAAATAAAATTAGGACTATTCTATTAGGACTACAGAAATTCTATCTCCTACAGATAATAAACACAAGTAAATATATAAAACAGGAAGAAATAAAAGAAAAAAAAGCAGAAAATAAAGCTTAATAAGATCCCACATAACAAAAAATGTAAGTTAAAATATGAGGTAACCCTGTACAGAATATTCTCACTTGAAATTAAATCTTATCATGTTGTTTTTCTAAAAGCTGGCCTCAAATAAAATAACCCAGAACATAAAAATAGAAGAACAGAAGAAGTATATTCTACAAATATAATAAATTAACTGAGGAAGCAAGCTGTGATGTTAATACACAAAACAATATTCAAGATAGACTGCACCAAATTAGGGCAATCTATATTAAAGAAAGTGAAAAGCGTATAAGAATGCAATCTAAAGGCAAGAATCTATGTCCCTTTTCTTATACTTTTCTTATTGCCCCTTATTATGCTTACACGGACTATCCCAAGTACCTAAAAGTGTTTCTGTCACAAACATGGTTCTTGTAATACACACTGTGGTGTAGCCCCCAGATTCCAGAACTGAATCCCGGACGAGTTCCTCATCCCCCTGATGCTAGGAGTGTTAGCAGCATAGCTGATTTCCTCAACATAACCAGCTCTCAGCTGAAGAGCCACTTTGTCTACGAAGGTCATGCTTCTTCCCTGGTGCATCCAGACCAATGACTCGTCAAGGTGAGGATGTAAAGATCCTACTCTTTCACCTCAATTCGGATCAACACTACAAGGCTATCACAGTCCATAACTTTGGGATCAGCCAACCCTATCGTAACTGCACCCCCGCCAAACTTCTTCATCTGCCAATCTCACTTCTTTCATTCCTCAACAGATACTGAACCTGAGATAACTCTTCAAAAACGTTCTGCACAAAAAGCTCCATATCAGAGTCTGTTTTCCAAGAACTTAACCCAAAACAGATCTAAAAAACTTCTGTTAAATGAATAAATGATGTAAAATGGGAATTGCTCATGAACTTTGTAACAGCTTCAAAACTCTAACCAAATAAAACTTATGATTTATGAAGATAAGTGTAATATTTATAAGGAGATTGAGTGATATCCACTTACTCCTCATAGTATATGGAAGACTAGGAATATTAAAAACAATAATATAAAAATGGGATAATAATTATTTTATTAACTTTAATTTCTTTATACTGTTTTCAATTTATTGCCTCTTATTATGCTCTCAACTCCTAATAGTGTATTTTTTATTTCTTCTTTGAAGATATCTGTTTATGTAAGGTCAATAAAAATGACCTCAATTTTAATGACCTTAGGTAAATCCATTATGCAGAGATTATGTCAAGTTCATTTTCAGGTTTTTGAAATTTCAAAATTTCTTTGTGCTCCCAAATAGAATCTCCTAAATTCCAAAGTTGCACACTTCGGAAATATGCCTTCCCTAAATCTATTTGCATTAGCAATATCACTACACACCTTTATATTACAAAAACTGTCATGAGTTCTAAATCTTTAGAATAACTCATGGCTAACCTCAAACATCTTTTTAGCATTACTATGGTTTCTCTTATGTGTTTAAACAGATTACTAAACTTTCCTTTCCAGTTCTAAATATCATGTAATAATAAAGAGAATAATAAAAATATTACAAATGGCTTGAGCTGAATCAAGAAAACAGAAATTCTTGAAATTAAAAGCAAGTACCTTATTCCCGTGAGGAGCCACTGTGTGTATTGTGCTCAGAGCCACCATGGTACACATCACCAGGGAAAGTGGTTCACATTGTTTTCAGCTTGTATACTCTTTTGTTACTTTGTTTTCTTTATATAATGCAAAAATTTCCCAGATCTCTAAATTCATTTTATATGCTTTATGCAACAATTTGCATGCAGGTGATTTTATGTAAATTGAATGCTATATATTAGAAGGGATTATCTATACATGTGTAATGAGGTGAAGAAAAACTATTACATTAGCGTACTATGCTAAGAGCAGCACCTTTAATATATATATATATATATATATATATATATATATATATATAGGGAAAGAGATAAAGACAAAAATGGAACTAGGGATAATCACTGCAGTTAATTTTTTTAAAGTCACTGATACTACTAATAGTTAATAAAATACTGTAGATAATCAATGTAGTTAAATATTCTAGTGTATTGTTAGGTTTCCTTAATTGTATAGACTGTGTCTGCACACGTATCTACCATCTTCTACACACATATCTATCATCTATGTCAGTGGAGGACATATTCTACATTATATTAAAACTAATTATTCTGCCTGTCTTTCACATGTCCCTTCTCACCTATTCAAGGATTCCAATCAATGATTATCCACTTTCTTGTACGTCTCTGGGAGAGATACTGTAGGTTGGTGAATCCCCTCACTTACCCAATTCTCTTCTCTCTTACCTGTCTCTAAAGGCTACATCAACTTTAAAAATGCTTGATTTCCCAGCCCTCCTTTTAATATTTGTTTATTTGTGACATAGTTCTAACCAATAAGATATACAAGAATTTGTCTTTCTCCCTTTCTCTTGCCTGAAAGGTGATATGTAGCTTAGAATATAGTAGTACATCATGACTACGAGGCCACATGTAAGTGCAAAAAGGAAACACATCAAGGATTGTGAAGCAGAAAGGCAGAGGAAAATGGAACTGTAACAGCATGGTTGAGTTCTCCGATCTTTATTCCAGGGTACCTTGTATGAGGAAAAGAAATTTTCATTTCCTTTAGAAACTGTTAATTGTATCTCTTTGCTATTTGCAGGCAAAAATAATCCTATACACTTCCTCTCCCTTCCTTTCCACATTCAATCCTCAAAATCTGTCATTTCACTGACTTTCAAAGTCAGCATTGCTCTTAATCTGCATGGCTTTAGTTCAGTCTATAACCATCATTTGTTTAATTTCTTACAGAGCTTCCTGATGTCCCCATAGGTAATCTCATACACCCCTCAATCCACACTCACATCACCGACATTCTCGATTATTTTCAGTAGAAAGCTTAAGACTCTTAAGATGACATTTAGACCATTAAAATTGCCCCTGCCTGTCTCCAGCTTCATACTCATCAAAGTGCTCCTCTACCCTACACTTTAATGCACTACCCTATCCTCACATACTTTACTGCATGTATAAAACATGCTACTTGCTCAGCCTGAGATACTCTAGTCATCATTCTCCTGTACCTCATCTTTATTTACTGTTTGAATTAAATCCTATAATTTTCAAGTCAGAGAAGTCTTCCTTGATGCTGCACTTTGATAGGTACCATTACTACATGTTCTATCGGCAGCCCAGGTTTAATGTTAGTTACTACTACCATTATTACTGTATTATATGTTTGCTGTCTATATTTTATCATCTAGTTCTTTGGATAAATAATCATTAATTTATATTTATCCCTATACATATAATGCAATGGCTAGCATAAAGCATATCCTTCATCACTGTGAAAAAATTGATTGACTAGAAGAGTAAATGAACCTAACCTAAATTGATTGTAAATAGATTTATCATCAATTAATTATATCAACAATCAACATTTACATTCTTCTTATTAACATCTTGAAGCAATTAGCATCTCTTCTATTTTGTTAGTAATACATCCTTATGTAAAATGTGGAGCCCAAGTGTCACTTTTTTTCTGTGTGTCACACAAAGAACTCAGGTGCAAAAAAGAAGCAAGCATGGCTTACATATTCTGACAGATTAAAAGATTATAAACCACTTCAAATTTTACTTTTGCATATTTTCTGCTATATAAATAACTTCTAAAATCCTAAAGAATACTTAAAATGCTTTCTTAATGTGTTATAGAAACATTTATTGCTTGTTGCAAATGTTACTTGTTGAGAGTTGCATTTTTAATACAGTGTTATTCTTTTAATAGCACTAATATAGTTTCTTTTATTTTGGCAATGTTCTTAAGTTTGATTTTCTTTTCATTGACAAAGTTTTAGCTAGACCTACTAAGACATAAAAAAGATTAAAATAAAATTAGAAATGAAAGAGGAGACATTATAAATGATACCACAGAAATACAAAGGGTCATAAGAAATTACCATGAAAAATATGCACCAACAAATTAGATAGCCTAGAAGAAATGGCTAAATTCCTGGAAGCATGATGATGCTTCTACCATGATCTTCTATGAGATACCAAGACTGAACCACGAAGAAATAGAAAATCTGAATAGACTAATTACTAGTAAGGAAATGGAATCAGTAATCAAATATCAAATACCTACCAACAAATAAAAGGTCAGAACCAGACAGCTTCACTGGTGAATTCCACCAAACATTTTAAAGACTAAATGCCAATCCTTTTCAACCTTTTCCAAAATACTAAAGAACAGGGAAGACTCAAATCTCATTTGAGACCAAAACCAAATTAGGACACTATACAAAAATAAAATTATAGACCAGTATCTCTGATGAATACAATATAGATGTAAAAGTTCTCAACAAAATACTAGCAAACTGAATTCAATTAAATTCACCTGCATTCAATTAAAATGATCTTAAGCCATGAAAAAGTGTGACTTGGACACCTGGGTGGCTCAGCGGTTGAACGTCTGCCTTGGGCTCAGGGCGTGATCCTGGGGTCCTGGGATCGAGTCCCACATCAGGTTCCCTGCGAGGAGCCTGCTTCTCCCTCTGCCTGTGTCTCTGCCTCTCTTTCTCTGTGTCTCTCATGAATAAATAAATAAATCTTAAAAAAAAGAAAAGTGTGATTTGTCCCTGGAACTAAAGAGTGATTCAATACACACAAATCAATGTGTATATACATATAAATGGATGTGTATGTTTATATGTGTATAAACATATAAATCAATGTGAATATATATATATATATATTAAATGAATGAAAGAAAAATCTTAATAGGTGTAGAAAAAGCATTTAACAAAATTCAACATCCTTTCATGATAGAACCTCACCATAAATTGGGTATAGCAGGAATACACCTCCACATAATAAATGCCTATGTGATAAACCCACAGCTATCATACTTAATGATGAAAAACTGAAAGCTTTTCCTCAAGACTAAAAACAAGAGAAGCATACTCACTCTCACCACTGCTATTCACTGGAAGTCCTAGAACCACAAGGGTGGTTCCACCTGGAAGCACAAGGGAAGAAAAAGACATAAATGTCTTACAAATTGGAAAGGAAGATGTAAAATTATCTCTGTTGGAGATGACATCATCTCATATAGAAACCTAAAGACACTGCAAAAAAAAATTGAAAACTAATCAATAAATTCAGTGAATGGCAGGATACAGAATCAACATACAAAAGTCAATTGTGTTTCTATACACTTATAGTGAACTATCCGAAAATAAAATAAGCATACCATTTACAATAGAATCAAAAACGATAAAATATTTAGGAATAAATTTACCTAAAGAAGTAAAAGACCTGTACACTGAAAATTCTAAGACATTTAAAAAGGAAATTCAAGAAGACACAAATAAGTAGAAAGATAACTTTCAGGTCTGCTCATGGAGCAGCAGACTTAATATTGTTAAAATTCATTTTATCCAAAGCAACCTACAGATTTAATCCAATCCCTATAAAAACTCCAATGAAACCAAATTAAGAATGCAGAAAAACACCCACACATATATAGTAAACTAATATTTGACAAGGTACCTAAGAATACTCAATGGGAAAAGGATAGTCTCTTTAATAAATTCTGCTAGAAAAACTGCATGTTTACATTAAAAAAATGTACCCCTATCTTGCACCACTAATAAAATAGCTTAAAATGGATTAAAGGCTTAAATGTAAAACTTGAAATCCTAGAAGAAAACATGGTGGAAAGCTCTTTGGCATTGGTCTGGGCACCTCATACCTCTTAGAATGGCTATTACCAAAAAGATAAGAGATAACATGTGGAGAAAAGGAAACTTTTGTGCACTGCAGTAGAAAAGTAAATTGTATTTAGCCACTAAAGAAAATAGTGTGGAAGTCCCTTTAAAAAACTGTGATATCTCTGAAGCAATCCCACTTCTGGTGATATCTCTGAAGAAAATGAAACAGGATCTTGAAGATATCTTCACTCCCATGATTACCGGCAGGATTATTCACAATAGCCAAGACATGGGAACAACCTAAAAATGTCAGTATGGAATCTAAAGAAGTTGAACTCATAGAAACTGAGTATATTGGTAGTTAATGGAGGTTTGGGGTTGGGAAAATGAAAAGATATTGGTCAAAGGGTACATACTTTTAGTAATAAAATGAGTAAGTTCTGGGTATCCTAAGTACAGCATGGCAACTCTAGTCAACTATGGTTATCAATACTCTACTGTATATTTGGAATTTGCTAAGATACCTTAAATGTTTTTACCAAAAAAAAAAAAAGGATAACTATGTTAGCAATATATTAACTAGACTTACCATGGTGATCATTTGACAATATAAATGTACATCAAATCACGTTTTATACATTAAATTTACAAAATGTTATTTGTCAAGTATATCGCAATAAAGCTGGAAAAAATGTACAATCTAATGCAAAATATTAGATTAACATGTTGGTCTGTAAAAACTAGTGATGGCATACATTTTCACTTAAAAAGTTAAGAAACTGTGAGGATATTAGTACCTAGGTTTTCCTTCGTTGTTTTTTGAAAGATTTAAATGGTTCTTTCACTAATGGTCCTACTAAATGTTTTCTAGACACTGGCTACTAGAACTGTGGTCCATCGACTAACAGCAGGACCATCATCTGGAAGCTTGTTAGAAACGCAGAACTATTCCCACCTCAGTCAACTAAACTGGAAATTATATATTAATAACAGATGATCTATATGTACATTAAAGTGTGAAAAGCAAAGACCTTGATAACTGGAAGTTTGAGGCTTAAAAAGCGAGAGTAATCTTGGTAACTCAATCCTTTATTTAGTGGTTTATTAGGGTTC
This sequence comes from Nyctereutes procyonoides, assembly GCF_905146905.1. Taxonomy (NCBI): domain Eukaryota; kingdom Metazoa; phylum Chordata; class Mammalia; order Carnivora; family Canidae; genus Nyctereutes; species Nyctereutes procyonoides. Next base: position 26,493,668 of record NW_026575146.1, read on the forward strand.
TCTCAGGACTCGGGTAGTGGGCCAGTGGCAACAGTTCACTCTGGGAGTCGGCAATTTTTTAGACCTTAGACCAACAGCAACAACAATAAAACTTCAGATGTAGAATTTAGTGATTAATCACTTACATACTATTCACAACTAGTGCCAATCTTAATACCCTTCACTATTTATTTATTTATTTATTTATTTATTTATTTATTTATTTATTTTTTCCCCCTTAAATAGTTGTTTATTGGCAGTGGGCTGTAAAGAGCAACGGAGTTAGCATATACAGACACCACCACACACCAATGTCACGTGGGAGGCCAAAGTGATGGGAAAGGGCAGCCTGGAGCCCCAGGTGAGGCTCTCTCTTCAAGAATGAGTGGGAGGGGGCAGGGGCTGGAGTGTTGAGAGGGCAGCCTTGGTAGGCAGGGTTAGAGATGAAGAGGGACTCGCGGGCTGCAGCCCCGGCCCGACCACTGGGGTGTACTCTTCTTGACAGGCGAGGCTGGTGGCCAGGGCTCGCTTGATCTACCCCTCCTGGGCAGCCTGAAGGTTCTCCTCCTTTCCACCCCGGGCCTTCAGGGCAGAAGCCTGTAGGGCTCGACCGTAGGAGAAGGTCAGGGCCCAGGGCTTCAGCGGGGGGCACTTGCTGATGGCACTGGGGTTGATGGATGCCTCCTCCTCCCTCTGGCCCTGGTAGGAAGGTGATCCCAGTAACAGCTGGGGGCACTGTGCGCGCAGTGCTGTGACAGTTGCCATGGCAATCTCATGAGGATATTTAGGGTGCAGGCGTGGCCTGGGGTTACCGCGTTGGGCTTCAGCAAAGTGCCTTCCAGGTAGATGTGGCGGTCACTCCTTGTAGACGCGGCCAGCACCTTCTCGGTTCCGCACTGACAGCGCCTCAAGTCGTGGTCCCCATCGGGGAGGATCTCAGGCTCCACAAGGGGCACGATGCCATTCTGCCAGCAGGTGCTGGCTAACGGGCCAGAAGGTTGGCATCTTCCAGGATGGCAAGCGCTGAGGGGGTGCATTCCCCAATTTCCAGCACACAGCGCCACATGGCAGTCAGCCCCGTCCTTCCTGCGCTGGGCACAGCGCTCAGACAGACCCCAGCCCTTGGGGACGGGGGGGGGGTCCCGCCGCCAGCTCCTGCCAGGGGTCCCACACCTTGTCCACCTTGATGCCTGCACCACCACTTTGGGTTTGATGACTTGGGGGGAGGGACGCCCATCGTGGGTCTCCTGGTGCAGTGTCTCGTGGAGGAGGAGGCCACCCCTGAGGCGGGGGTTGACGCGGTGGGGTCAGCAGGTTCGCCCCACGTCCTCCGTGCCCGCGGACTGCAGCTGCCTGGCGATGCTCCCGGCAGACTCCTCTGCAGCCAGGATGCCCCTGCCCGGGGCCACGATGCCGTGAGCCTTGTCAGAAAGCTCCTCTTCTGCTTCGGGGTCAGCGCTGGGTATTGGCATTATTCGGCTCCCAGGCGGTGGTGCAGGGGGTGGGGCCCCTCCTCTATTTAACCCACCCCCCTGCCCAGCTCCCCTCCAGTAACCATCGGTTTATTCCTTATAGTTGAGTGTTTCTTGCTTTACCTCTCTTCCTACCTCCTTGTTCATTTGTTTTATTTCATAAATTCCACATGACTGAAATCATATGGCATTTGTCTTTCTCTAATTCACTTATTTTGCTTAGCATAATACTCTCTAGCTCTCTCCATGTCATTGCAAATGGCAAGATTTCATTCGTTTTTATGGCTAGGTAATATTCCATTATATATACATGCCATCTTTTTTTTTAATCCATTCATCAGTTGATAAATGTTTGGGCTCTTTTCATATTTTGGCTATTGTTGATAATGCTATCAGCATCAAAGTGCATGCATCCTTTCAAGTTGGTACCCTTTGGGTAAATACCTTGTAGTGCAATTGCTGGATTATAGAGTAGTTCTATTTTTAACTTTTCAAAGAATCACCATATGTTTTTTCCAGAGTGGCTGCACTGGTTTGCATTCTCACCAACAGTGTAAGAGGGTTCCCCTTTATCCACATCCTTGCCAACACCTGTTGTTTCCTGTGTTGTTAATTTTAGCCATTTAGATTGGTGTGAGGTGATATTTCATTATAGTTTTGATGTGTATTTCCCTGATGATGAGTGATACTGAGAAATCTTTTCATGTGTCAGTTTCTTTTAGACATCTGTATGTTTTCTTTGGAAACATGTCTATTCATATCTTCTGCCCATTTTTTAACTGGGTTATTTGTTTTTTGGGTGTTGAGTTTTATGAGTTTTTGATATGTTTTGGATAATACAAAAGACCTCAAATTGGTAAAGCAATCTTGAAAAAGAGAAGCAAAGGTGGGGTCATTACAATTCTAGACTTCAAATTATATTACAAAGCTGTGGTAATCAAGATAGTGTGGTACTGGCACAAAAACAGACACATAGATCAATGGAACAGATTAGATAACCCAGAAATGGACCTACAACTATATGGTCTATTGATCTTTAATAAACTAGGAAAGGATATCCAATGGAAAAAAGACAGTCTCTTCAACAAATAATGTTGGGAAAACTGGACAGCAACATGTAAAATAATGAAACTGGATCACTTTCTTAAATCATACACACAAAAAAATTCAAAATGGATGAAATATCTAAATGAGAGACAGGAAGCCATCAGAATCCTGAAGAAAAAAAAAAACAGGCAGTGACCTCTTTGACATAGCTGTAGCAACGTCTTACTACATATGTCTCTTGAGGCAAGGGAAGCAAAAGCAAAAATAAATTATTGGGACCTCATCAAGATAAAAAGCTTCTGCACAGTGAAGGAAACAATAAAAACTAAAAGGCAAACTACAGAATAGAAGATATTTGCAAATGAGATATCTTTTGTGATACTATTTTCACTATATTTAAAATATGATATTCAGTTGGATAGAAAATGGTCATTTTGGTACAGAAGATGTTCAAAGAATGATCCAATATCATACAGAGAATGGTCAGCAATCCTGGAAAATTCAAGGCATATTTCTAGATCTTCTGACTTATCTAAGTGTCCATAAATCTGGTTCCATAAAATGTCAATTTCTAGATCCATCATAGGGAACCTAGTAGTGGTGAACAGGAAGTTAGAGCGGTCCCTGTACATATGTTACTTTTAACCTAGTCCTAACATCAATCCCAATGTACCCAGGTGTCCATGTGAACATGGAAGAGGCAAGGAGTGATTCTGTTGCATCAAGCCTCCATGATTAAGCTTCTCTCTCTCTCTCTCTTTTAAAGATGGAAACAGCTGTTTTGAAACATTTAAACCACATCCACTCTTGACAAACAAAATAGAGTTCTGAGACATCTTTTTTTATGCCAAGTAAAAAGATCTTTTGAAATTGGAAAAGACATTAGTTTTACTCATTTTTTTACTTTGATTTTTTAGTACTCATACAATTTTAGACACTCACATTTTCATTGTAAATCAAGTCAAGGGAATTCATTGCTTGTGGAGTAAAACAAATAGCACTTTCAAGAACAAGAAGGAAGCAGCCAGTGTGAATGCTTTTCAACTCAGCATGATCAATGTTCTCCAGCTCTGGCTGCAAGAGAAGGTGCTGTGTTTTAGAGAAAAGCCCTCTCATGTGAGTTCTACTTGACTCCCAGGGAAAGTTATCACCAACAATAGACCAGTACTTTCACTGCAGCCTCTGCCATTTCTCTCTCCTGAGTGAAGTCTCTCAATCATGGTGCTGCATTGTGCCATGATTTACATTTAAGATAGAGTTATATATGTGGGCTATTCATCTTTGCTTTCAGCACTGTATCCATTTTAGAGGATGTATGTGTTTCATTTGTTTTACCACAAGGAAGCTCTGTCAGCCTCCCTTTATCTCAACCAGCATTTTAAAACAAACAAATAAAAATCTCAACTACACAGTGCTAACAATAGGAGTGTGAATAAAATGGCATTGCGTAGTAACCTATCACTTTAGTTGTTCCAACAAAGCCAATTAAAAAAGCACTAAGACAATCTATTATTAATGACCAATTTTTGTTGTAGGAATCAATTGAGAATATTGTCTAAGATGTGAAGAAATATGTTAATGATAATTCCTTATAATTATTACAAGTCTGCACCTGAAGAAGCATCCAACAGGGGACACTTCAAAAGGAAGGTAACTTTGTGTCATAGAATATTTGCTGAGGGCTAATAGGATTTGTTTTCCTGGAAAGATCACTGAAAGGCTAACTATTCTTTGAAACTGACCAAGTGACTTGCAGTTATGTCCACTCTGAATAATTATATAACACAAAAAATAATTTTAAACAAATGACGGATCACCAGAATCTGGTTACAACCAACTGAGAAAAGGATATAGGACTAAATGATAATTATATATAATTGCTGAGAATGGCAACTGGATTAACTAACAAATGTGTTGCTATAAATATTTACTTTAAAAACAGTAATGTGTGGCCTTTTCATGAGCTAAAAAATATTGTAAACCCAAGGCTGTATTCATAAACTCTTCTGACAACTCTTTTATGCCAGAAGTAGAATTAGGAACCACCTGGTGGTTCCTGGAGATGCACAAGGTATAATGTCACTGTATTTGTTGAACTATGAGGCACCTGGCAAAGGAGGTTTGAGCTGCAAATTTTTCCCTTCTGGAGTTTATAATCTAGTGAAGTAAATAAAACAAATGTAACAAATCAAATGTAACAACAACAACAACAAAAACCCAACCACAATGATTGTATATGACTGTATCAGTCTTGAACTGCAAATTATAAATTCCATAGCATTTATAGCTGTAAAGGTTTTTATTTTGTTTTGTTTTTAATTAAAAACAAACAAAGCTCCAGTCTTACATACAGATTTGAAAAGCACTGCTTTGGGTCCCTGAATGTACTTAAAGGGCTTTGGAATCATAAATATTTTTGAGGAAGGAATATTCTAAGGAAGATCAACAAGAACCAAAGGATAGCATATGGCCTAACAATCTTCCCCCTTGTCTCCTTTCTCTGAATTAGTGTTTATCACTACTCCTGCTGTGATATCCGGTTAATATGAGGGAAAAGTACAACTTACCCTCTTTCAGCTCTTCCAGTGATCTTTATTAATATTTCACTTCCTCTGAAATTCCCACTGAGACAGTCGAGTAAAACTGGGTTCTCATAGCTCATGATAAAATGAACACATCTGGTCTTGTAGGAAAGAATTCCTGGACGTCACAGCTGAGTACTTACCTCTCCGAGGAGAATCACCACATATGGGTGGAAAAATCCGGGAGAGCAAATACTGGAATATCTGCAAAAGCTGGATAAACATGAAGGAGCACTATAATGCCAGCAGATGAAGGCAGTGGAGCCCTCCATATAAATTGTGTATGGTATGATGTCTGTTCACTGTCTCTCACGCATGTTTATTCAACATTCCCTGAACAAATATTATTGAGGGTCTACTTTGTGCCAGACTCTATTCTAGACTTTGGAGATAAGCAGTGCACCAAAAAGCCAATGTCCCTGCCTCATGGAGCTTATATTCTATTTGCAAAGGCAAATAGTAATTTAAAAAATAAAATAAAAAAAATATGCTCCATACCAGATGATAATAAGTTCCAGGAAAAGGAGTGTGATCTAAGCATGAGTGTGATCTAGTATATAAGGTCTTCAGAGAAGTTTTCCTGACAAAGTGACATGTGAACATATCTGAATGAGTGATAAAAAGAAAAAATGCAAACAAATGGGAAAAGGCACTCGAGGCAGTGAAAAAAGACAGTATGATGACCATAAATGGAGTGAATTCATTTGAAGAAGAGCAAGAATACTAAGGTAGCTGGGTTGAGTGAGCTGAGGAAAGAGAGGTAAGAAATTAGATCAGAAAGACACAATGTAGTGGCCAAAGGCATATCATGTACATTGATATGATTGTTTCTAAAGAACAATTTTCTTGGCTCAGGTTCTGTTGAAATAATTTGCTACATATCTACTCCACACTGGCAGATAAATGAGTATATCCCTCTGCCTTCCTGGAGTTCACAGTATTGAAAGAGAGACAAATAAGAACATAATTGCAATGCACTGTGATTCACTTTTTTTCTTTTCTTTCTTTATTTCTTTCTTTTTCTTTTTCTTTTTTTTTTTGTAGGCATAAGCTCAGGCTGCTAGGGCAGGCTTAGAAGGATGTGTATAAATTTTCCTGGTGCAATCATAAAAGGCTAGTTAAAGCACATAAAACATAAGCTGAGCTTTGAAGAACACATCAGATTTCATCAGGTGATCAATGTAATGAAAGTATTCAAGGCTGCCTCGATGGTTTATTCAAATGTACAAAGTCATAGGAAAGTACTGGAATTTGAACCTGAGTGATTAGTGGAAAAGCAAAAAAGCACTGGAGACAAAGTGTATATTATCTTTGAAACAGAGAAGATTATTTAATCTCCCCTTAAAAAGGACTTAATAATCACACGTATCTTATAAAATCATTGTAATTAGTGATCCTAAATATGATATGCCTGGCTTATATTATGTGACAGGAAAGCCTAGTTATTAGTTTCATATAGAAAACTCCAGTATTGACAATAGGTACAGGGTTCATTTCCTTATTTTATTCTCAGACTTTCTTCAGAATCTGAAACAGCATGGGTACTTATGAATATTTGGTATTTAAATGAATGAACTGGCATAGTTACAGTTTTCCTTCGATTGCAATAGTGCAGGTAACAGAGGATAAAGAACTGGACCAAGACAATGATGGTGGACATAGGAAAAAGAATCACAATTTAGAGATATTTAAGAGATAAAAGTGACAGAATTTGTTACTAATTGGATATAAGGGAGGAAGTATCAGGTTGACAATTGAGTGACTGGGCAAATGGTGGTGACCTTCACTAAAATGGGATAACTGGGAGGAAAAGGACCTAGTTTAACTTGTATAGGGAGAGGGGGGGAAATTAGGTCAAGTTGCCTTTGTAATTTTGAGATATCTACAATCCATACAGGTGAAAAAGCTTAGAGGCGATCAATAATGAAGTTTGTTTCCCAAAAGAGTGTTCAAGCAAGATAGATACATTGGCAGTAATTGAATCCTTTTTTGAGAATGAAATTTGGTAGAGATATTATTACAGAAGAGGGAAAGAAAAGAAGTAATTAATATATTCCAGACAGTATTATCATTTAAGGGGAAGCATAGAAAAGAAGATCACTTGCAAGAATCTCCTGACATCACAGAGGAGTTAAGAGAACCATGAGAAACTGGTATCATAATTTACTTTTCTTTGTATTTGTATAAAAATAGTACAAAACATAGTTTGTTATAGCTTAAATATTCTCTCACTGAAGGACTCCCTAATTTAAATCACCTTAATGGCACAAACTCTAAGAGCTCATAATGGTGTGTGAGAAATGATCGATGATGGTAAGACTCACAATTCAAAAGACAAAGTTCTGTTTGGTTTATATGATTTAAATGTTATGAGAACATTATATCTCATTTTCTTATTGGGCATTCAACTTAATCTTATTTAGTAAGTAATAAGCAGACAATTCAGATAAGTGGTTATCATTGATGGAAAGTTTTTCTGGTAGGTATCATTTATATCATCCACTCCTTTTCGATCTTTATTCAGTTAGATTATAATTTAAGTTTTTTTATTATTATTATTATTATTATTATTATTATTATTATTATTATTGTTATTATTGCTTTTTCATTATGCTTGAATACACTCTTTGATACTAATCCAGAGAAGGCAGCCACTAACATTTCTTTATAGATAGTTGGGAGATGTGTAGCCAAACTGAGATAAATGGCAACTTTCTTGTCATAGCATTCATTCAGTAATTGTGTCTGAACACTTCCTCAGTGGTTTAAAACCTATTCTTTTTTTTCAGAATTCTATATTTTTCTATATTATGTTAGTTGATTATAATTTGGTGTTTCAGTGAATTGGGACTGAAATTCATTATACTGTATTGTTTTGCTGTTAAAGAGTAGCAACTACAGGAATACAAGCAGGCATTCCATATTCAGTTGAAAAGTGCAATGCTGGCATGATTATCATAATGTGATCCAGATATCTCTCAACATGATTTTACAAAAGCATGGTCCGGAAAAGTTCAGGTTTCAGTGAAGGCAAATTTCAGCATCCTGATGCAAAGGTCTCTATTACTGACCTAGCATTTATTGTGACATCAGAGTTTAAGACATGAGCACAGTATGTTAAAATGTCATGAACTGCTTCTGACTAACTCAAATCAACATCATATATCAAGTGGACACAGGGCCCTTTGGTTGTTTTCTCCATGAGAAAAGAAAATTTCTCAGTTATAAATTTTCATGTTTCTAGGCAGAACCTATCCTAAGCATGTTAATTAGATATGAAGATACACTAGGGAAAGAATAGATTTTGACTGGCTAGAAACTGAGAAAAAAAGAAGATTGTGTTGATCTATAATAAAAGCAGAAGATATATAAGAGAAGAATGTGAAAGCAGATAAACTAGAAGGAAGTTGTGGGTTGTGACTTAAGGGAAAATTTTGAATCTGAAACTTCATGAACAGGACCTGGAAAATAAAATCATAAACTGAATAGTTAAATATTTCAAAATAATTTTCACCATCCTGGATATTCTAAACTGAGTGTTACAAAGTTGCTATTATTTATTGTCAGGGAAATCAGACTGGGTGTATTGTACATCCTAAAGGGAAGAAAAGTGTTCAGTTTGGTATTATTTTCCCTGAGAAGAATGGGAAATTTAAGCCAACTATAGATATCACTGAACTGATTAATAAAAACAATGAGATTATACCTCAGAAGCAAATTATGCTCCTCTGGATAAGAGGATAATATAAAGAGGGGAAAATAGAGAAGATTATGCCCAAGACCTGTCTGCGGCAAAGTTGGAGTCACTGAATAATGCAGAAGGGCAGAATTTGTTATACCTATATGAGATTAATAGCTTTTCTAAATTTAATCCAGGAAAGACATTGCCTAATTAAGTTACACATCTTCAATTCCTAGAGAATCATCTGTATCCAGATAGGGTTTATTTTGTTTTCTCATTTGTAACAGGCCTGGGAAAATGCAGTGGCCAGTGAAATCTGAAACTTTAAGAAAAATTTGGCCCTGGGAGCTTCTCTCCTTGAAAGGAGCCATGAGCCTGAAGCTCCAGAGTAAACTTCTATGATGTGTGTGGAATGAGGATGGTGATATAATAGGGTTAAGTGATTTGGAGGGCAGTAAGACTACTGGCAAGATAGGGGAAAGCCAATATTAATGATGTAATTTCATTCCTCTGACAATATCAAAATGTAAGTAAATTTCCTAAACAGTACAAAATGCCAAATTGATATATTCTTCCGAAAGTGATCGGAGACATAGCTCAGCATTGGATCTGATCTGAGTGGTATCCCCTAAATACTATTCTAAAAGTAACTATAAATTGTGGGGGTAAAAAATCATTTAGATTTTGTTTAAACAACCACAAGAGGACTCCAGTCACTAAACCAAAGCAGGCAGGATTTGGATGAGATAAAATCCGAAGTAGGCAATAGGCACAGGATGAGGCCCTCCTCTAGTACTATGCAGCTTCACTCTGAGGGGAGCTGCAGTCACAGAAGAGGAGGCACCAGCTACTGAAATTCTAGTAAAAAAAACATGCTGCCTTTCAGGCCAAAGAGCCCAGAAAGAGGAGTCTGGGTCCAATGTGGGTCCCAGGGCATTTTACGTTCATGGTTTTGTCTTCTGTGGAAGAGACTATTTCCTACCCAATTTCATGAAGACTTTTTTGTTTCTTCTGGGTTTTGTCTCCTCCCTAAGAAATGTATACTTTCAGATTTTACATCTTTAGAATAATATACACATGTATATTATTTTATATATATACATATGTACTTATAAATACATTATGTATAAAATATATAAAATATAAAAATATCTAAAACAAATCCAAACTAATGACCATTTTACAAAATTCCTGACCAATATTTTTCAAAATTCTCAATGTCATTACAAACAAGGGAAGTCTGAGAATGTGTGTCATGGGCCAGAAGAGCCTGTGAGGACTAAATGCAATGTGATATCCTGCATGTGATCCTTGAACACAAAAAGAGCGTTGACTAAGTAAAGCCTAAGAAAATCTGAAGAAAAAATGACTTTAGTTAATAATAATGTATCAATATATTTCAAAAGTATATCATACTAAATATATTAATAATAGTATAATTCAGATATAGGGTCTATGGAAACTAGTATCTTCACATTTTTCCTGTAAATTTAAATTTTTTCCAAGAAATAAAACATATTATAAAATTTAAGGAATAAATCATCAATTCTCTAATCACATTAGAAAGTTTACATCTATTTAAATTTTAAATAACTGTTAGGATACCTACACACACACACACACACACAACAATAAAGAAATATAGAATTTAAATCATTTTCGACCATTTTACTACTTTAATGAAAAAACTGATATTTGTAAAACTTTATATTCACCAACTGCAGAATGAAGCTTTTTTTCAAATACACAGTTTGTCAGTTGCCTGGGTGGCTTAGTTGGTTAAGTGTCTGCCTTGGCTTAGGTCATGATCCTGGGGTCCTGGGAAAGAGCCCTGCATCCCTACTCTGTGGGGAAAGTCTGCTTCTCTCTCTGCTCCTCCCCTCCACTTGTGCTCTTTCTCTCTCTCTCTCACTTGCTCGCTCTCTTCTTTCTCAAGTAAGTAAATAAAATCTTTAAAGTGAACAAACAAAAAAAAACAAATACACAGTTTGTTTCCCAAGATAGACCATAAGCTGAACCATATGCAAGTCTCAATAAATTTAAAAGGACTAAAATCAGAGTACCTTCTCTGAACACAATACAATTAAATCTGAAATGGATAAATACCAGACATCTAGCAAGATTCCAGATATTATGAAATCTTGATAATACACTTCTAAAAAATCACATGGGTAAAAGAAAAAAGCAATAGAAATTATTTTGAACTAAATGATAATGAAATACAACACATCAAAATGTATGCAATGCTGCTAAAGAGGTGAGTAGAGGGAAATGCATAGCACAAATACATATACATAAGAAAGAAAGCATAAAATCAATGCTCTAAAACTCTATATCAAAAGCTGGGGCAAAAGGGAATAAAACCAAAAAAGTAGCAAGGAGAAGACGATAAAAAGGAACAAATGAAATAGTAACAAATGGAGAAAGTTATCAAAGTAAATATCTGGTGCTGTCTCTTTGAAATTGATAACTAGTTAAACTGCTCAAGAAAAAAGATAAATATATAGAATGTGAAGACATAGCCTAAGTCCACCTAGAAACTTCCATATCCAAAATGCAAATGCATATACTGAGGGACTTGGAAGACAAACATATGTAAAAATAAAGTCCTGGCACTAGACACAGAACCAGTAAAAATGTTTTAATTACCAAAACTAGAAGTATTAAACCCTTGGTAAAACTCAGAAGTTAGGTTCAGAGATGAGGATTGAGGCAGAAAGAGACAATTAAAAGAATACCAAGTTTTCATGCTTAAGTGGATGGAGGAGATTGTGTAAAAGTCATTGAACATTTTTCTTAGTTTATTTGGCATGAGTAGAAGAGTACAGAGATATACTTCAGAGTTTTATTTTGCAGCAAAAATGCTAAAGATTGACCCTGATTATTATTACCTATTTACTTTTAATAATAAAATCCCTAGAGTTAGTAGAACAAATTCTCAGCTCTCATCTCCATTTCCTTCTCTCTTTTGCTATTAGTTGTGATCAACCAATTAAGTACGTATCAGCCAAACAGATGTGAATAGAAGTGGTAACGCTTCTTGCAGACAAAACCTCTTAAAAAAACAAATGACTCCATTTCCTTTATGGCTTCTTATGGACTAGAATTTTAAATTACTTAAAAGTAGTATAAGATAATATCAGATTGTAATACATTTTATAAAAAAAATAAAGACAACATCATGTAATAAGAGAATCTACTCTAGGTAGGATAGATCAGGGAAAGTCTATCTCTGAAGAAATGATATCTACCTGAAACCTAGTGTGAAGAATGTTTTGGAAAAATAGCTTTCTAGGAGAGGACAAATGAAAGACCTTGAGAATGTAATATGTCTGCTATCTTTGGGGAAAAGACAGGAGCTCCTTGTGACTGAGGTTTAGGAGGAGGGAAGAAGTGTAAGAGGTGAGGTTAAGGGAAATGAAGAGAGGCAAAGTTTTATTCTAATTGTTTATCAATCTTTTGGATCTATTGGGCTTTAGGCATATCTATTTTTCAACTGCATATACAACAGGATTATTTCCTCTCAATCTGATTTTTAAATGGTGAATGATCTGTGAGCTGCTATAATAGCTGCTAAATTTGTCTATATATTTACCGTCTTATGCTGTGTTTCACCCTCATTAATCATTTTCTTTACCTCTTTTTTTCGTTTCCTTTTTGGCCTGTTTCTGGTTTAGAAGTTAAAAATTCTACCTGAGGATATTTAGTGGTTATAGTCACATTTATTTTGATTTCATACTTAAAAAAAATCAGAAAACTTAGAAATCCACTCTCCTCTAGAGTAACAAAAACATCTTTAGAATGCTTTAATTCAAATTACCAGCCTATTTATGTTATTGATAGTTTTCATTTCACTATGCTTTTGTATCTCCAAAAGTTATCACAATTTTTATGATTATATTATTTAAAACATCCTTATTTAGATTTACTGACCTGTTTATCAATGTCTTTGTTTAACAATCTCTTTTACATCCTACTTTTTCTCCTGAGGTTTTTTTTTTTTTCTAAAGCTCATTCTTTATTAGTTCTTTCATTAATGGATTGAGACTGTTAATTTGCCTGCTGTTACCCTTGCTTAAATACAAGTAATTCTAGACTTAAAATTATTTTTCCACAGTGCTTTTAGTCCAGTGTCTTCTGGACTCTAATATTCTTGCTGTTAGCAATTATTGTTGTAATAATTATATTACTACAATTACTATTATATTTATTATTATTTTGAAGATAGCTATCAGTCTAATTGTTTTCTATTGCTTATAAACTTGTATTGTCTTCATACTTGATTATATTAACATTGTTTTAGGACCACAGACTATAATAGAAATGAATCTATTACTTATTTTTAATCCATCTGTAAGAAACTGTTTTCCTAAAACTAAAGATTGTATCTTCAGATTATATTATATTACATTATATTATTATATCTTGTCTTTCCTCAAGGCTTCACCATCATTTTGAGATCAAAGCACAGACTGGCAAATGAATATGGCCCTTCTTTAGGCAGATCCATTAGTCAGGTGATAGGCAAAATAATGCCTTCCATAGGAACTAAAGCAATCTTTTAGTGGAAATCTACACAAATCAAATATATCTGTTGAATTACTCCATAAAATGGCATTGTAATCACTAAAAATTCTTTTTTAACTCGTCTATATCTTGCAACAAAAAAGCAACTATACAATGAATTAAAAATATAGGTTAAAAATACGTCAGAAATACGTTTTAAGACAGTATAATAAAATATTCTTAGGGAATCAGCAAAGCCTAAACATTAACAGATTTTGTGGTTCTGATGATAATTTAATTGATTTTCAAGCTACCCTCAGAAGTCAATTAATATCACCTGAATAGATACTTTTATTTTTTAAAAACAAGATGACATGTACCAGAAAGCACTTGGTGATTTTGTCAAAGATAATGCAAAAACACTGAAGGCAACTAGATTCCAAATTTTATATAATTTAAAAAATAATGGTTTTTGAGGGGATTACCCCAGTATGAAAATTGATATACTTGCTGTGCTGTTAATTGGACACAGTGAACTAGAGAAAAATAGCTCAGTGGTGATCATTTCAGTGGGCAGCTGCTGTGGTCAATAGGAGATTGTTGTGTCCAGGGGATAAGACATGCTTTTAGATGGACAGCAAAATATTCCTAATTCTAGAGTTTGAGATAAATACACAGAAAAAGAAGTGAATTCCGCTGAATGAGCTCAATTAATAGGTATGTGATCAAACATTTCTGATGAGCACCATGAAAATTTTAGATAAGATAGTGCTGGACTTTCTCAACAATAAAGATTAGAGAAACACCTTGCAAAAAGTGAATTCTAGAGCTGCTGACATCTTCAGGTCACATCTCCCTTTCGATTTTCAGAAATATGCACATTTATAATGTATTTGTGTTCTTTATATAGCATGTATATTTTTATCTGCCTTTCCATACAATATCTAGCTTTATGTCATAAATACATTAGAAATTAGATTGTGCTTCATTGTGCAGCATTTCTTGACTTTCAACAATATCTGATTAGTTAACCAATTTAAGTTACATGTATGACAATACATGACTAAATGCATTTTAATTAAATCAAAGGTTTTCATTGCTGAAACAAGTACGCAAAAGTTCCTACTGAAGTGAAAATGGTGTAACTTTCAACTGGAGCCTGTTAGATAGGTCAATGACATTATAAATTGACACTTAGTGGGAAATATTTGACTTACACTGAGTGTTCCTTGATAATTTATGTTCAATGAGGTCTAAAGAAATTAGAGATTTATTTTGGGGAAATATTAGAAATGTTAGTGCTAAAATCCATTCAGAAAATATTATGACATCTTTTAGAATATTGTGAAATGTAATTATAAATATTGCACCATTTCGTTTGACAGGTGCTTGTTATTTCAATTCTTCTTAATCAGATATGCATTCATTGCTAAAGCTGTGAGGACATCTCTGTGTGCCTATTTAAGCATTATGAGAATATTAGAATATTGTTCTGTTTCCTTGTTTAGTATCAGGGAAGTATCTAGAAAATCCTGTCATATATTTGCTACCATTGACAAGAGTAAGTAGAACATAAAAATTCATATCTGCTATCCTCAATCAAAATCTTTAAGCAACTAAAGACGTTTACCACTTATTTATATATGTATATATATAAACTTAAATTAATTTCTATATATTTTAGTATTTATTAGAAGGAGAAAAAAGTGATTCCATCTCAGAGGCTACTTTTTCTCTGAAACTTTCTTTAAGACTCCATCATCAGCGGGGCATCTGGGTGGCTCAGACAGTTAGGCATCCAACTCTTGATTTTGGCTCAGCTAGTGACCTCAGGCTCTACACTCAGTGGGGAGTCTGCTTGAGGATTCTCTTTCTCCCTTTTCCTCTGCTCCTCCCCTGCTTCCATTCTCTCTCTCTCTCTTTCTCTCTCTCACCCACTTTCTCGGCTCAAATAAATAAATATATCTTTTACAAAAAAGCCTCTACCATTAGCAAGGGTTGAAGCCTGAATAGAATGGGCATGTGGGGGCTGAGAGGGACTCTAACTCTAACTTTTGCTGGCTTCCTTTACTTTTGCTTATTTAAACTATCTACAGTTAAAAATAAATAAATAAATAAATAAATAAATAAATAAATAAATAAATAAATAAAAATCTACAGTTCTCTCATCAATCCAGTACCCTTGCTTTGCATCCTCTTATCCCTCTGCCCTTGATAACAAACATTATCTTTTTTACAACCACTTAATTCTACATTGTCCTTGGGGGAAAAGCACCTTTAAAAATGTACATTTTATCTATGATCATAACTTTCTACCTTGAAGAAAATAAAGACATTGCAAATATAGGAAGGTGGTGAAGTTCACTCAAATTATGCTTTCACAATTGCGGGAAACATCTGATAAAAGCTCTTCACGCACTTAGACTCACAGCACCAAGTGTCTCATGTGGCTGGCTGGATTTGTGGTGATTTTCATCACAGAATAGAACCTTTTATTGTCATAAATGAATCGGCCCATATAACAATTGCATTCTAGTTAAGTTAGCTCACTAGCTAAACTATCTATAGAACACATAAAGGACACTATCTATGTATCTGATGTTTTTAGAGTTTTGTTGTATTTGTGTTGTTATCTAACATCGAATGTATCTGTGAGGGCAAATTGCATATGAAAAGGTATTCACATTTCTTACTTCCCAAACCATATTTCCTCACACTTCAGCACACAAATTTCCTGTTTAATTCCCAACACCCAAACTACAAGAATTAAAAAAATAAAAAAGGTTGTCAACTAAACTAAGAACTCTCTTCACCCTAAATAAGTGGTATTCCAAAATATATGAATGAATTAACCACTTAAAGTATTTCATTTAAATATGACCAGTTCAGAATATTAGTACCTGAATATGAAATGTATGAAATATGAAATAAATGTTGTCAGTTAATATGGGCAGAGCATCAGATAAACAAAAATTTAGATTAGTTTATTTCATGTCTCCTTGAATTTTTTAAAGGTTAACTTAGTTGTGTTCCTGTCAGTTTCAGCACATTTACAACTGCTGAATTTCACTGCCAGTAGTAATATTGCAAATGTGATCTATATTTTCCTAGACTTGGTTTTCTTCTGAGTTCAGAGTTAACTACCTGCAGAGCAGGACATAATGGTATTATACATTTCAGTAGCCATGAAAACCGGTACATAGAACATTACAAACAAAATAAAAGTTTAAGAATAAGTTCTAAAAAATTTGTCACTAAGTGATTTCAAGAGCCAAAAGGATCTGGGGATATTTTTTCCTTCAAAGTGAGACTCTTGGTATTTGAAAAAAATTAAAAGGATACAATCAAAAGTTAGTGAAGTTGGGAAGAGAATTTTGGATGAGAGAGCCCATGGAGAATATTCCTGAATCTGTTATTAACTTATGTGTGACCTTCACTAGCTTTTCAGTTCTTTATTTTTCCCATCTGGACATTATTTGCCTCCCTCGCTGGAATCTTGCAAAGCTTAATTAATGTTTGTGAACCACTTTGACTTCCACAGCTGGAGGATGTTGGAAAATGCAAATTCTTATTGTTGTTATTTATTATTTATTGTTCTCTATCTAGACTTAGTTCCAGTCTCTGCAGGCCTACCCCGTGAGCCTTGGAGACAAATTAATAATAAATGCAGTGCTAGTCCTTCTGCAAATACTGTAATGGCTCAATAGAAAACAGTTAAGAAAAATGTTTTATTCTTCTATTATAAAAGTCACAAGAGCTAAAAGTTGAAAAAATTACCAGAAATTTCACAATTTTAGTTATATTGACCAAATTTCCTTTACTTTGAATTATCAAGGATTTTCATCACATGCAGCATTTTTACTCCACTGAGATAATGCCATTTTAGACTGGCAATGTGTCTGCTTAATTCAGCTCTGTTTAATATATGAAAATCAAACTTGAAATGACTGTTCTATATTGTGACACTAAAATCCTTTGGGTTTACATTTCTAAGGAGATGTTCATCTTCCCCTAAAATAGTTCATTTTCCCTTTAAAATTATATTTTATAAATATTCAATGCAAATTGTAGATGCTGTTGTATTGAATATATACTAAGAGATATCTATTGAAAATATAGTTAACTTTTTTATGAAACATGATAAGGAAAAATGGAGGAACACCATTCACATTGTTCACAAAACCACCTTTTCCTCCTAGGAACAAACACTTCATTTTATGGTTATGTAATTCTGCAGATACTCCCTAATTTCTGGGAAAACAGGGCCATGCATCCATTATGACTTGTGGAAGCTGAATGTAGCCTCCTTTCTGCCAGATATTCACCCATCACAGGCTCCCTTGATCCTAGGGTTGTCATGGGCATGGCCAATGAGGTAGAAGTACTCTGATAAACTTCTGGGAAGTTTCCTCTCTCTCAATCAAGAAACATTCATAAGTTTCCTTTCTTCAAGAAAGGACAGTGTAAGACTATATGAATGCATTTTCTTAGCCATCTTGTTACCTGAAGAGTAACAAGAAAATTTTTAATTTTTTTTATTGAAAGCCCTGCTGTTTAACAAACCCTAGCTTGTATAAATACATGTTTTCTCATGATACAGATTTTTTATTATGTAAGCTCTTCATTTGTCAATTTTCTGCTAGATACTAAAGAAAACAATCTCAGCTAATATACTTTACCTGAGTGTATCAATCCTCATTAATTTTATCCATACTTCCATAGCACTTATAGTCACTACATACAATTTAGTATTAAATTATATTTGTTTTTACATGTATCCTGGACTAAATTGTAAGCCCCTTGAATGTGGAAGACCCAGTCTATCCTTCTTTTGTTTTTCCCCTGTGCCTTGCACAATGTTGGCTCATAGGAGGCTCAACATATTTTAAAAACAAAATGTGTGTGTGTGTTACCCTTTTTCTTGTCTTAACACTCAAAAGTCTATCATGACTTTTCTGAAACATAGCTCTTTGCCATGTTCTATCATTCCTTTGTTTTATTTCCTGCTCCTTCTCTTTCCATGGCCTATCACAAGAGTTCAAAAAAGCTTTCATCTTTGATACTGTACTCTTTTGTTTCTGTGTTCTCTTTTTTGAAGATTGTATCACTATGTTTCTCATTTATTCTATGCAAAATGACCATTATATGATTCTCTCACTCTGATCTCTATCTTGAATATCTATTGGGGATTCCCAACACCTTACAACTGATACTTCTCACTGACTATACAATTAAAATCTCATTCCACCTTCAGTCAGTGCAAGGTGAAGTATTATCTCCCTCCGCTGAATTTCTATAACTTTATAGTTGTACCAGTATTGCTTGTATTAATAATTTATCTCCACTTAGTTTTAAAATTCCTGAGAACAGGACTGTCTTATTAACCTTACCCTCTACCTATGTGTCTTATATATAATATGAAATCAATAAAGGCTTAAATGAATATATGCCTTCTTTAGTCCAACATAGAACTATATTATGTTGAAAAATTAGTGATGCTTTTTTCTCTTTTTCTCATTATATATAGTTCAGTATAGAAGAGGGTTTCATCTCTTTTATTACATAAATCTAAGGAAGCTGTATTTTCATTGATCTGCTTATATGTAAAACTTCTATTCTCTAACTTCAATATTAGTATAGTTTAATTAAAATTTCCTTGTGTTTTTAGCTTCTTTTCAGTACAAAGAATTATATTTTATTAAGATTATATATTTTGTAAACTTTAAAAAATATCAGGTATTATTTAATCATTCTTTATTCTGAGGGTGAAAACTCCATGAATTTCCTCTAAGAGAATTAAAAACATATGTCCACAGAAAAACTTGCACATGAATGTTTATACTATTCATAATGGCTAAAAAATGGAAACATTTCCAACTGAAGAATAGACAGACAAAATGTACCTCAGGATAGAAATAAGTAAAGAACTATCTTTTTTTCTCCCCCTTTTATGTCATTCTGTGATTTTCCCACCATTGGCTGCATTAGAAAGGAAACTGTTTAGGTTTTTTTTTCTTAAACAATTAATCTTTAAAGACCAAGACAAAATTGAACTTTAATGCATCTGCATATTTTATACAAAATTCAGAGATTGTTTTAATGATTGTGGTAGCACTGAATATATAGAAAGCAGTGGACTGATTCATAAGAGTCATAGTAGAGTCAACCAAAATTATATATGAAAATTATTTTGTGCTTTCTACATCTAAGTCATTGTGCTAAAAAGTAAGGGGAAACAGATAGGAGACACAGTCTGGCTTACAAGACATAGAGCAATTCAAGTCTTTGAATATAGATCATTTATGTCAATATTTGAAAAGACCCAGAGGAAATAACTTTGGGATGGGGAAAAGCTCTTGTTAACAAATAAATGGTCAGATTTCCATAGAACAGTCTATGAGAGAAGGAGGATAAAGAAATAGGAGGATGAAGAAAAGGAGGAGGTAAAGCGAGAGGCAAAGGAGAAGGAAAGAAAGAAATGGAACAGATGTTTTATATGGAACTTTCCAGCAATTACCCTTAATCAAGCCACAAACTAAAATATTGAGCTACATTCTGTTCTCCTAGGAATTCAGCTCAGAATATACAACCTGAAGAAGTTACAGTCCCCTCAGGTCATCCAGGATAGACCAAGAGTAATTGGTACTTGCCTAAGGATAGTATCCAGAGAATAGTGCTCCAATTACTACTAAATTTGAGCATTCTACTATATTTCTCCTGATAAAATGCTTCCCCATGTGTTAAAAATGCCCTAAGTAATTGACAAAAGGTCAAAGATCTTTTTGAAAAAATATATTTTTTTGAATATAGGAATTTATTAATTATGCAATTTATTAAAAATGTAACCCATAGTTCTGGAATGGTGAGGTCTTGAATACAGAGTTTGAAACATAAATTAAATTTCATTGTGACTCACTTGCTCTTTGTGACATCAGATTTTCTAATGCCTAGGTAATGGGTAATGGGTGTGATGGCATTGAAAATTCAGTCAAAAATCACTTATTTCGAGTCACCATTTTCATCTCTGATATTCTTGTGCCTCTCTTTCTTTGTGTCTAGTGATTCTTTTAAAATATTTAATCAGAGATAAACAACTTATCTTTAGTTCTCCAGCTGTATCTTTTACTTGTATCAAATAAGACTTTCTTTTACACCTGATTTCTATGGATTGTCATTTCTCAGAAGCTCTCTCAGAGGCTTTCATTCAGAATTGACATGCTAGTGAGTGTTCAATCAGGGAGGTCGGGTGATCTAATATTGATTGGCATTACACAGTGACATGATCAGCATCAGATTAAAGCACCAAATAGGGTGGTGATAAGCCAATCTGATATTGATACTTTGCTACTTGGCAAAAGACTTCTTATCCCATAACCCTGATTGGGCTCTCCTACTCCTTTTCTTCCCTTTAACAGTTTTTGACCAGAAGCATGGAGGGTAGGATGAAATATCAAGAAGACAAGAGTAGACTCTTTGTGATACTTACTATGCCAAAAACTTACTATTTTCACACAATTGTAGTGAATTAACTGAATTGTAGTGAACTGGGCAGGAAAAGGAGATGAGAAAGAGAGAGAGATGGAGAGGAGAGAGAGAGACAGATGACAGATATATATACAGATATAGTAATAGATCTTTTATTTCCAATATCTGTGCCATCTCTAACCATCTCCCACAGTTTCTGTCATGGTCCATAGCTCCAACATAGGAGCAGTGCCATGAGCAGCCTTAGCTTCCCAGAGCAACATAGAGTCTATTAGGGCCTGCCACTATAAAGATCTCATTATCCTGTATTTGTCACAAGGTTGTCTGTACCTTGTAGCCCTACCTAGACAAATGGATAGACTGGGATGTAAGGAGGAATTGGGGTGCACAACTAACTTCAGAAGTTAATGCTTTGAAACTCTGGTTTCTAGAGAATTTCCAGTTGATAATTCACACTCAGCACTTTACAAGAAATATCCTATTTACAAATAATATAAGAATACCTTAACACTAAAAGATTCCCAAGTTTTTTTCTTAAAAAAACTGTATTTTATATAAATAACATTTTGTTCAATTGATATTTCATTAAACTATTTTATTTCAATCTTGTAGTAAATGGGCAGTTTATCAGATTAGTTAAGGAGCATCAATTCTGAAAGCAGACTTCCTGGATTTTAATCCCTTCTCTCTTATTTTACTAGCTGTGTGAACTCGTGCTAATTTCTCAGTGTCTCAATTTTCATCTATAAAATGGGAATAATAATAATAATAATAACACTACCTTACAAGGCAGTTGTGAGGAATAATGAAGTAATACATGTAAAGTTCTTCTTAGCACACAGTAAGCACTACATAAGAGTTAGATATGGTTATTATCATCTTAGATTTTTCTCTGAAAATATCAAATAATCCTAATTATTTTATTATTAGCTAATGTATTCTAATATGGCCTTCTCCCCTTTTACCTTATCACTCTCATTATTCTTTAAAGAACAATCTATTCCTTAGATTTTTAAAAAGTGAATATTCAAAATAGTGAACAAAGATTATATGTTTAACTATACATGTTACCTTTTACAGATTCCCTACCCACCACAACATCCACTAAAATGACAATATATTCAAAACCACAATGAGATACCACCTCACACCAGTGAGAATGGCTATAATTAACAAGATAGGAAACAAAAAATGTTGGAGAGGATGTGGAGAAAGGGGAATCCTCTTGCACTGTTGGTGGGAATGAAAGCTGGTGTAGCCACTCTGGAAAACAGTGTGTGGAGGTTCCTCAAGAAGTTAAAAATAGAGCTACCCTATGACCAGCAATTGCACTACTGGGTATTTACCCCAAAGATACAGATGTAGTGAAACTATGGGACACCTGTACCTCAACGTTTATAGCAGCAATGTCCACAACAGCCAAATTATGGAAACAGCCACGATGTCCTTTGACAGATGAATGGATAAAGAAGATGTGGTCTATATATACAATGGAATATTATTCAGCCATCAGAAAGGACGAATACCCACACTTTACTTTGACGAGCATGGAACTAGAGAGGAGGGTATTATGCTGAATGAGATAGGTCAATGGGAAAAGGGCAATCATCAGATGGTTTCACTCACATGCGGAATATAAGAAATAGTGAAAGGGATTATAAAATAAAGGAGGGAAACTAAATGAGGAAAAATTAGAGAGGGAGACAAACCATGAGAGACTCCTAACTCTGGGAAACAAAGGGGTGCAGAAGGGGAAGTGGGTGGGGGGGATGGGGCAACTGGGTGACGGGCACTAAGGAGGGCACTTGATGGGATGAGCATGGGTGTTATACTCTATGTTGGCAAATTGAATTTAAATAAAAAATTTAATAAATAAAATGACAATATATTATAAAACTAGAAATAATCTCAATCAGAACAGAAAATCAGAGAAGGCAACTATTACATATAGGAATCTCAATAAATTTCTGTAAGATATATTAGAAATAAAATAGTTTGAAGATAGTATAAACACTTCTTTCAAAAGAAACCCACTAGTAACCCTAAGTTTGGAGCTCAAGGCAAAATTCTACTTATTTTAAATGCTACCCATATAAAATTTTAAACTCTTATAAGAAAAAAAATCATATAGATGATTTATATATGTTACTGCCATCGCAATGTTAGGTATTAAGCAAACTCTTATGATAGTATCATCCAATCAAATTTATGCAAATCAGAATCTTATCCATCAAGTTTTGCTAAATAATTTTAAGGATACTAGTAATCAAATAGCTCAGAAGAAGTGGAGAGGGGTATGGAACACTGAAAACCCCTCCCAGGCCTTTCCTTCCTGTATGGTCATATTCCTCTAGCCAAAATAGATGAAGTCTTTTAATGAGATTTGCAGGGTTCTTCACACAGTACAGAGAATTTAATTTATGTCACATCTCTGTTTTATATCCCCAGAGAATTGTATTGTCTACATGGCATTCTCCAGGGAGCCATGTCTTGCAGATTTTGTGTTCTATTTACTGTAAGTAAACTTACCCAGGGACTTTTGCCATAGGCATTTTGGAGACAAGGTCTCTTCCTTCTAGCAAATATCATTAGTTTATTTACCCAGAGGTCCTATAGACAAGAAAATTAGACCACGTTACCTGCCTTCTTTTCTTTTCTCTTGAGGTACCCCTACAGTAAAGTAAGTGAATTCATTTCTATCCAACTGCTTTAACTATTTCTTTCCTTAAATCATACTTTCAGATTGCCTTACATCCATGTTGTTATGGAATGATCGCAATCAGATTCATAAAGTAAGAATGAGTGTTAGTTCTGTTTTTAAAAAAATAAACTGAAGTTGAAAGAGATTGGAGTCTAAGATATCTGTCAGAACAGTGCTTGGATTCTCGGTTTAGAGCCCAATCTCTCAGTCAAAAATAAAACAATAGCATTGCTTGGTGCTGATTATCTCAATTGGTGGCCCTGGCCTCTGATATGCAAAAAAAGCCTTTGCAGTTGAAGTTTGGCTCTTTCAGTTGTCTAAAGGGAGTCAAATAGCCCATGAAAAGATTCTAAATTTTCTGGAGATACTCAAACAGTGAAAACAAACATTAGTGGATTTGTATAGAAAGAATAAAACTATAGCTTCAAATAGTGTAGGAACATTATCCTTATAACAGGTCCAAGACACCTTGATCAATAAAAACCATGTTTTTATTTCAAAGGAAAGAGTTGTGATCAGTCATGCATGTCCTGGAATGAATTTAAGGTCAAAAATTGGTTCTCTTAAGATAGCACTATTTAAAATTGTATATCTAATTGTATCAGAAAAGACTGCTTTAATTGTTAAGGGATCCTCAATGGTTACAAAGAAGTAGTCAAGAAGGTTGAAATGGAACTCTTTTTGGCCTTGTTATCCAAGGTCACTTGGAGTCTGCTCTGTCTGCAAAGAAATTTCATCACTCCTGACCCTACTCATGTGCATACATAAGGACACAGAGTTGCTTCAATGTGAGAGACCCAGAGAACATGCAGGGAGGGCACTTGAGAAGAAAATTGAGGGAAGAAAATGGTCTTTTTAGAAAAATAGGAAATAAAAATAAGACAGTTTTGCTCCCTCTAAATAGCTTAAGAAAAGGAGATACAGGGGATCCCTGGGTGGCTCAGCAGTTTAGCACCACCTTCGGCCCAGGGCGTGATCCTGGAGTCCTGGGATCCAGTCCCACGTCCGGCTCCCTGCATGGAGCCTGCTTCTCCCTCTGCCTGTGTCTCTGCCCCTCTGTGTGTGTGTGTGTGTGTGTGTGTGTGTGTCTTTTATGAGTAAATAAATAAAATCTTAAAAAAAAAAAGAAAGAAAAGGAGATACAAAAGTGAGAAATATTTATTTGTATCTCATGCTATCTCAAAAGTACCCTTAGGTTGGAAATACTTTGGTCATCATCAGAATTATCAAGCAATAATTTGTGGGATCAGAATGAAATTATTCATTTGATTTACAAATAAACTTATATATCTATGATGAGTTCCCTCCTTCTACTCATTGCCATTGACAGAATTAATAGTATACTCAGGCTATTACTCACAGAACATTTTCTCTTGCAGGAAAATACCGAAAATTACGAACACCCACTAAAGCAGGACTGTTCCACACAATGACCTGATGAATTCTGAGCCTTATCTGAGAAGTTGTTCATAAACTTTGGGCTGTTCCCTGGAGAAGAGCTAACAGTATGATGATTGAAATTAAATTTTTAAGAATGAAGATAGCATTTTTAATCATGGGGAAATTGCCATCTCAATATTCTTAAAAGATGTTCAATATTTAAATAAGATCGTTTCAAGATCTAATGAAGCATATGCAATATTTAATTGAATCATAATTTTCCTTTAGAAAACAGCCTCTCACATATACATTTTCATTAATTATGTAGTAGTTCTCAAGTTAAGATTTATCGTAACAAAACAAATTAATCTTAACAAAACAATTTAAAATGAACCATAGGTCTTTAGTTCTTCAAAACTTGAGTGGAACTGACCTCTAAACTCTGCGCTGGTAATGCAAAGTCAGAACCATTATTGGGTAAAGGCAATTGTATCTCAATACATGACACATATGGATAATTGACACTAGTGGGATATTAAAAAGACTCTTTGCTTCCAGTAAAATCTTTTTTTTCTATAGTGAAAGACAGTTTTCAAACTTCACATTATGAAATGTGGGCTGTTTCAATTCCATAAATTAGACCTAAATAATTAATGTTACTAATAAATGCTTAAAATACTTATTAAAACACATATACGTGAACAATTTATTAATTTAACAGACTTTAACTGAGTGCCTACTATATGTAAAAAAATGTTACATATCAAGTAAAAGCAATTTAATTTTATTTATTTATTATTTTTTAAAGATTTTATTTACTTATTCATGAGAGACACAGAGGGAGACAGAGACACAGGCAGAGGGAGAAGCAGGCTCCCTGGATGGAGCCTGATGCGGTACTTGATTCCAGAACCCTGGGAACATGACCTGAGCCAAAGGCAGATGCTCAACCACTGAGCCACCCAGGTGCCCCTATCTATGTTTTAATACATGTGCCATTGTTTAAAAGACATCTCTTCTTGGGGCGCCTGGCTGGCTCAGTAGAGCATGTGACTCTTGATCTCAGGGTACTTAAAATTCTTTTTAACTCTGATCATTCTTGTCTGACCTCACTATATGATTTGAATTTTTTCTTTCATAATTTTATTTATTTATTTTGGGGGGGCACAAGCAGGGGGAGGGTCAGAGGGAGAGTGAGAAGCAGACTCCCCTCTGTGCAAGGAACTTGATGAAGTGTTCAATTCCAGGACCTATTGATCATGACCTGAGCTGAAGGCAGATGCTTAACCAACTGAGCCACCTGGGCACCCCTGATTTGATTTTTTTCATTGCTTGAACTAAAATAGATTTCATAAATAAATGTCTTCCTCTCCAAAACTAGTTTTTTAAAAATAAAGTTATAGTTTAAGAAATAAATAAATAATAAAGTAAAAGAACACTGTACTCCTCATCAATTCAGAAGGATTAGATGGCTGAACAGTATTGTTGAAAGGAACTGAAAATTTTTGACATGATGCCTCTGGGAGGTCTACCCAGGCCTTCTTTGCTCTGAATTTCTACTTCCTCAGAGTTGCATTATTGACAGCTACTCATGTGCTTTGCATTGCCATTTTCCCAGCTACAGATGATTAAATAAAGTCCATTACATTTGAAACAGGGGTTCAAAACAGATAGACTGTGCATGTGACCAGAACATTAACATATAATTTGGAGAGCTATAGAGCAGTTATATTCCACTGTGAAGAAACAGAGGATAAAACTGGTAGGTTGAGAAAACAGAAAGATAAGTATACATTGTATGAAGTGACTGTAAATCATCTTGTATGACTATAAAGTAATACTTTGGCCAACATATAATAAGAAATTATTAGGACTTTGGCTTTTGTGTGCATGTGACCGGGATGGTCCAGGACTGGAATGGGTTTCACACCAAAGACTAAAATGTTGTTACCAGAATTGTATTTCTTTTTCTCCTGTTCTTGGCTCTGCTTCTTCTCATTTGGCTATTTCTCTCCTCAAGTCACATATAGGAAAGATAGATCCCAGTAAGTTCCATGTTTACATAGTTCTTACAGAACAATTTCAGAAGGGGCCAGGACCTCCTCTTCTACATCAGTTCTTCTCCAAAGGCTCTAATGGTCTAGGTAGGGTCATATATCCAGCTCCATAGTGAAAAGCCTGGACCACTTCAATGATAGTCTCATTAAAATTATATGGAACAGGAGAGGGAAATTCCTAAAAGAAAGGAATACAGGGTTTTCCAAAAGTTAGAGAAGACTACCAATACTGTGTGACCATGGACAAGTTACATCATCTCTCTAAGCCTCAGTCTTCTCTTCAGTAAATTGGGAAAACTAATACCTCATAAGATTATTGTGAATAGTAACTTAGAAAACGTTGGCAAAGTGTTTTTGCTAAATGGCCAATAAATGGTACCTATTATGACTATAAGACTATAAGATATTAATAGATGTCTTTGAAAAGTCTAAAATATACTATGAAACATTAGAGAAATTTCAATTTTACAATTATATTGTGGAGTAATGATTTTTCCAAGGGAAAACAGGATCTTAAAAATGGAAAACTACAATAGATATGCCCCTATTATTTAAATAAATGTCATCTAGTCATGATTATTCAACAGTACAGTGACTTTTGTTTTTTTTTTTTTAAACATTTTGTTTATTCACATAAGACAGAGGGATAGAGAGCATGAACAGGGGCCGAGGGAGAGAGAAAAGCAGACTCCCCTCTGAGCCAGGAGCCTGATACAAGGCTGCATCTCAGGACCTGGAAATCATGACCTGACATGAAGGCAGATGCTTAACCATCTGAGCCACCCAGGCACCTGACAGTGACTTGTTTTCAAACTGTAAATCACAACTATAATGAAAACAGCAACAATATTTGTCATGTGAATTGACTAGAAAACAACCTGATTACCATAGCCTTGGCCTTTTATCAGGGTACCTGCTCTCATTCCATTAGGAAACATCTGATCTAGAGGTTTAGTTCTTTTCCCCCTAATAACATTATCTGAATAGTTATGGCTACAGGATTAAAGACAAAGAGCTTTTGATATCAGGCATTTTAATTTCCTTTCGGGGCCTCATTTTTCTTATCAATCATAAGACAGTTTTCACCAAATGTTCTTCAAAATCTGTTTTAGGATTTATGATTCTTCAGATGAAAAATGTGACAGCATTACACTATATTCTATAACCACTCAACAAGCTCTGGAGGGTTGCTTTTATTGTGAATACATACGTTTCTCTAATTTTTTTAAAAAAGCAAATTATCATAGGAACACTTTAATTCTAAATATTGTGAAGAGAGTCAGGTGTTAGCATGGGCATAAAAGAAGAAAAATAAAATTCCAACTTTCAGAAGCCAAGTATATACCTAAAGTATTTTGCTTTAATCCTTCATGCCTGGCTTCTGATTACTTCTAGCTCAGATGATAGAAAGCAATTTTCAGCTAAGTGCTTAACTCCAATAGTCTGCTTTCACATCTGGACCTCCAGGGCCCTACTTATATATCCCATCATGTAAAGTGTCTCCACAATTCTCTGCCTTTCTTGGAAGAACACATCCTTGGAGGTTTTACATGGCTTTCCATTTCAATCACTACGTTAAGCCCAAAGCTCTGAACTCTTTCTTGCTTTCTCTACTTTATGAACTACTACATTTCCTGATGAAAGTGACAAAAAGAAAAACTCTAGTTTCTTGCAATTTAATTTATGTGTCACTAGATGTGTTTATCTGTTTAATCAAACCCAACAGGAAACTCTGAATGTGCATTACTATCAGTTTGCAACAGTAAAATGCAATTAAAATAGACTTGTGTAAAATGACTGTGATAAATTCTGCACATCACATGTAGGAAAAAACTAAGAAGCCACTGGTGATTCTGCACAGATGATCCAAGTCTCAGTGGAATGGAAATGGGGAAAAAATAAGGAATTAGTTCTGACCAGTGTGCTTTTTATTTATTTGTTGTTTTGGAATCTAGGGCTCTTTATGAGACAAAGTTATGGCTCATAAAAAGATCCACATTGGCACATGATGGTCACTGGCCATTTTTATTCTTTGTACTAGGTATAATTTTCCAGACAAATTATAACAAACATACAGAGCATTAGCATGTGGTTTCAATGAAGAAATATGAGGATCTCAGTAAAAATCTTGGGCCAAATTTAAGAACAAGGAGACATATATGGAAATATTTAAAAAAGAATAATATGGCAAAAAGAGCAAGACAATGTCAGTAACATTTAAAATGAGCTCTTTATATCATTATGAGTCAATAAATTTGAAAAATATATTTTAATATGCTAGTAACATAAACTATTTTACAATTAAATTTCAAATTTTGGGGAAAGTTTGTGTTTTCCTCTAACCAGGTTGTAAGATGTGTATCTTTTTCTCAGTTCAAAATAAAAGAACTACAGATGAACATTTAAAAGAAAGTCATTGTCAAAAAAGTAAAAGAATGAAGTAGAACTGAAACAAAAAACTAAAGATACTTTTATGCCCCCAATTATTAAAAATGAAGAGGATATAATCTGTATTTGAAAAGTAAAAGGTAGGGGCACCTGGGTATCAGATGGTTAAACATCTGCTTTCAGCTCGGGTCATGGTTTCCGGGTCTTGGGATTGAGCCTCACCCGTTGGGCACCTGGCTCAGTGGGGAGTCTGCTTCTCCCTTTCCCTCTGCTTCTCCCCACTACTAATGCTTTCTTTCAGTCTCTCTCTCTGTCTCAAATAAATAAAATCTTTAAAAAGAAAGAAAAATAATAGGTATTCCATAAAGGAAGAAAGATCTTTAATACAGACAGATATTTTGAGGTCAATAGAAGGATCTTCTAGTTATGGCACATATTTAGAAAAACCAATCTCCATTACTAAAGTTTACATGTATACTTAGTTTTAGAATCATGTAAACTATTGCCTTTTAAAAAAGAAAACAACAACTAATGATAAAGTTCTAATACTGACAATTAGCAGAAAGAAGGAATTGACTCAATTTAGCAAGATATAATTTATATAATATAAATTTATATAATATAAACCTGAGAAAATGACAGGTTTAATTTGTAGGAGTATTTACTAAAAATGCTAACTAAATTCATTTTGACATTGCATATTGTGATCGT
Source organism: Nyctereutes procyonoides (assembly GCF_905146905.1). Classification (NCBI taxonomy): domain Eukaryota; kingdom Metazoa; phylum Chordata; class Mammalia; order Carnivora; family Canidae; genus Nyctereutes; species Nyctereutes procyonoides. The sequence continues at coordinate 26,523,658 of NW_026575146.1, forward strand.
GATTTTAGGCAATTTAAAATAGAAAAAACTCCCATTTCTTAGGTTATTGCATACTCATTAAAATGCACCAATAGGTAAATAGGAAATAGCCTACAATTTTTAGATTATCCATAAGGATAGCTGCTTCATTAATTCAGAAAACAGACTTTACTTTTAAACAATTACTTAGTTATTTCTTGATGATGATCTCTCTAGAGAGCATTTATTTCCAAATGACTAAATTCAGAGCTCAGCTTAAAGATTAATGTGACTATAAACCATAACAAAACCCAGTATTTGGGCAGCACCTCCCCTATTATGCACTGCACCCAGGGAATACCTCAGTCCTAAAATGAACACAGCTTACATTTTTAAAAAAATGTATAAGGTCCACCATTTTGCTTTATCACAACTCTAAGAAACCTTGAAAGATTAGTATGGTAAAAAACTAATAGGTTAACATTGGAATAACTTCTTTTAAACTAAATGTTATTCTACTCATTCTTAGTCCAAAATTTAGTTCAAACACTTATAGATCTTCCCAGTGTTAGTAAATCCCAGAGAGTTGGAATGTCCGTCTATTTAAAATTATGAAGATTATTTTGAAATCAGGAAGTATGATGTCTCCAGTTTTGTTCTAATTTCAAAATATATTACAAAGCTACAGTAATTTAAACAGTATGATATTGCATAAAAAATAGACATATTGACCTATATGATGGAAGAGAGAAATAAACCCACACATAAGTGATCAACTGATCTTCCATGAGGGTGTCAAGAGTATGCAAGGAAGAAATAATAATCTTTTTAAAAAATGGTGCTGGGAAAACTGGATATCAACATGAAAAAGAATGAAATTGGACCCTTATCATAAACTATACACAAAAGCCAACTCAGAATGGATTAAAGACTTAAATATAAGACCTAAAACTATAAAATTTCTAGAAAAAACATGGGAGAAAAACTTCATGACATTGATCTTGACAATTATTTTTGAACATGACACCAAAACACACAACAAAAGCAAAAACAGACAAGTGGGACTACATCAAACTAAAAGGTTTGCATAGCAAAGGAAATAATCAACACAGTGAAAAAGGCAACCTGAGATCTCCAAATTCAAACATGGAATTAAGATTTAATAACAGTTTGACATTGCTTAGGTCCACTTTCTTGTAGAATGGAAGAAAACATTTACAAATCATGTATCTGATAAGAAGTTAGTTTACAAACATATAAGGAACTCCTAAAACAATAAAATCCCTAAATAACCTGATTAAAAAATGGTGGGGAGACTGGGTGGCTCAGTTGTTTAAGCATCTACCTTCAGCTCAGGTCATAATCCCAGCCCCCTGTCTGGCTCCTTGTTCAGTGAGGAGTCTGCTTCTCACTCTTCCTCTCCTCCTGCCTGTGCCCTCTCTCATGCACTCTCATGCTCTCTCAAATAAATAAAATCTTAAAAAAAAAAGGGAAAAGGACTTGAAGAGACATTTCTCCAAAAAAGACATACAAACAGCAAAAAGGTATATGAAAAGACACTTAACACCATTAGTCATCAAGGAATTGCAAATCAAAACCGCAGTTGAGATATTGCTTTATACCTGTCAGGATGGCTCTTATCAAAATAACTAAAGACAAGGAGTTGAGACAAGGGAACCCTGGTACATTGATAAGAATATAAAATGGCAAACCTTCTATGAAAAACAGTACGGAGATTCCTGAAGAATTAAAAATGGAATTACTATATGATCCTGCAATCCCATTTCTAGGTATATATTTGGTACAAAAGAACTAAATTAGGATCTCAAAGATCTTGATGTTCATCACAGCATTATTCACAATAGTCAAGATATGGAAATGACCTAAGTGTTTGAATGGATAAAGAAAATGTGATATATACATACAATGAAATATAATACAGCCTTAAAAAAAAAGGAAACCTTACCATTCGTGAGAACATAGATGAACCTGGAAGGTATTATGCTAAATGATATAAGACAGTCACAGAAAGACAAATACTTCATGATTTCACTGACATTAGCTATCTAAAATAGTCCAACTCATAGAAACAGAGTAGAGTGGTGATTTCCGGGGGTTGAGGGGAAAAGAAATAGGGAATTATTGTTCAAATATAAAGTTGCAGTTAGCAATATGAATAAATTCTAGACATCTGCTGTACCATATTGTGCCTATTGTTCGCAATACTGTATTATGCATTTAAAATTTGCTGAGAAGGTAGATCTCATGTTAAATGTTTTTGCTGCAAAAAGAATTAAATTGTAAAGATTAAAATAAAGTTCACAAAAATAAATAAGTAAATCAATCAATTAAATTAAATTAAAAAGTTCACCATGAAGCAAGGGAGTTTAGGAACAAGAAGCTCAAGTAAGAGTATTCTACTTATCCTCCCATATTTGTATTAAAGACTATAATTTTTTGGAAAGAAATTCTGTGAGAAGATAATTAATTATAACTTATTACTAAAATTAAAGTAGGTTTCCACCAGTATTTCCTTCCTTATAAATTTTTCTTTAGTACTGGCAGATACAAAGGGGAAAAAAGCAAGCAAAATATTAAAATTCTATATTTAAAATACTTGCTATTATAAATGGACAGGATAGTTTCCTATTACAATTGGCTATCTGAGATCTCCAAATTCAAACATGGAATTAAGATTTAATAACAGTTTGACTTTGCTTAGGTCCACTTTCTTGTACTTATTTCTTGCTGACCTCAAATAACAAAAAAGCAAGGGAATTAAATCTGCAGGCTTGTCCTGAAGGAGAATCTGTGGAATAAAGCCACTTTTTTCAAGGGACCAAATACATTCTTCATTTTCATGACAAGGTTTCTGGGAAATAAATCAGCATTATAAGACAAGGCAAAAAAAAAAAAAAAAGCAAAATAAAACTAAAGATAAATGCTTTGCTGCAAGAGCATTCACCTTAGATTCAGACAAGAAGGGTTCCTCTTGTGCCTTGCACTACAGAGTACTCCCATATCACAGACAAGACACCTGAAGACATTTTTATTCTTCTCACCTATAGTTTTATGGGTTTTCTGTTGTTTTTTTCAGGGTGTTTGTTTAGTTCAGTAAAAAGGTTAATAGATTGAAAGGGTTACTAGAGCTGAATTGAGACCCGAGGCCATAGAATGCAGGGTGGGTGCCTAAATATGAGGGTGGGATGGAAGGGGAAGAAAAAAATCACAATTTCTGCCTTGGAAAGCTAGAGAATTTAGATAAAGTTGTTCCTCGCAATTGTCAAATGATGAGTGTCCTGTTAAACTGAGTTCTGACAATGACCAGACAATTGAGGTCCCTCTTTCCTCTGCCTCTATAGTTTAGTTTTGGAAAGCACTTAGGACAACTGGAAATCTTGAGTTAGAAAACAGAAGTGAGTGGATCATAGACACACTGACCTTGACTGCTTGGCAAGTTTATGTGCTCTGTAACCCAGTCCAAACTTAGGTAGATTCAGTGCTCGCTTCGGCAGCACATATACAAACTTAGGTAGATTCACTCACTGCTCAGAAGACCTGGGTCTGAGTCCAGCTTTTGACCTGCCCTACCATATCCCACTCACTCAGATTCAAAGATGGCAGGGCTCTTTTTGGCTGTTTGCAAGAACCATCACCAGGGAGTAGGCTGTGAGTCCCGGATGGGAGTATGGACAGGTGCATGGATGTAAGCTGATGTATAACATTCAAATATCTAGATATGTGACACAGTCTCCTCTGTGCTTTTGCCCTTCACACAGATGAGCATAGTCTGCATTCTGCAGGCCGATTTAGGCAGATTCTGCAGTTGGTCTTTTTCCAATTGTTTTTACTTTTCCTACACTTTGATTTCCCAGTCTTTTTTCCACCAAATTAACGAGTAGTTCTCTATTTTTTATTCCAATAACTTATCACCCCAGTCTACCTTAACATTTTCTCTACCAAAAATTTTAAAAAAATAATAAAGTAAGTAAATAAACAAAGCTTTCTCCTGTGCTCTTGACAGCGTCCTGTTCCAAGTGAAAGGCACTAGCTTTCTAAAAGTGCCTTTGGATTATTGAAGCCACTAAGAAAGGCTCAGCAAGACATGCCTAAGCTGCTTAGAATCCACTCCACTGTGGGTATTAAATACATATACAAAAGTCTGAGGCAAAGATTCTTTGTAAGCAGGAGGCTAAAAGCTGGCAGCCTCAGTGTCTTGGGGTCACTGACTAGGTGCTCTCCACATGCTTCATGGGAAACCTTAGCCACTTACCTTGATTTAGAAGACCCTGTTGACTCAGACTCTGTACTTTGGCTAATAGTATGTTACCATTTTATCCTTTTTTTTTTTCATAATTATGTCCTTTTAGATATTTATTATATTACTATTTATTTCATATTTAACTTAAAATGGTTGTCAGGAAGCCACATTAGAAGCACTGTGAATTATGGGGATATGTCAGTGAGCTCGGCAGAGAGATTAAACTTGAATTTACCTAAGAAACCGTTCTTGTCAGTCCTGGATGACAGAAGAAATAGTAAACATTTGTTCACTGAGGGTGGACAAGTATCTATATAACATTTTTTCCATCAAATTAGATTGAGAACATGGCCTGTTCAGAGTTTATCAGTTTAATCCCTACAGACACTCTTCATTGGGTAGCATTTTCAATGCAATGCTCCAAATAGAAAGTAGTCAGATAAGCTTCTAAAAAGTCTCTATTTCCTGTAAAAATATGTTTAAATATAAAAAAAAGTCTTTCATGAAAAAAATAGTATGAGAATTTCCATTTTCTTTTGTTTTGACTTCCAGGAAAAACAGAAAAATCCTTAAACTTAAGTATTTAAAATTTAAATATTTAAATATATTTAGCCTAGATGATAGGTACATTTACTTTCTTCCCCTCAACATGTTTGGCATATTTATGAATTTTCAATTATTTTATATATCTATGTGGCTTTACTGATCAAATATATCAAATCAGACTGAAAGCATACATGCATATAAGTTTATTATAAGCTTAAATATTTACATTATTTTGAATACTAATTAATTTGTTAAGACTATAAGCTTCATGTTTATATTCTATTAATTTATTTTTTGTGCTACTTAAAAGTGACACATAGATATTTTTCTAGGTAAAAAAGTCAGGTTCAGAGAGTTTAAATGACTTGTCCTAGATTGCTCAGTAGTAGCATATAATGAAAATTCCAACATCTAGTTTTCTCCCAATTTAGATTTCAAATAACAATAATGAAATCTGTATTAAAAAACGGAAGACATGCTTTTAGAATAAAATCTACCATGTGGCAAAAAAAATATCTGAGAGGTCAAGTTCTCTCAGTTTTTTCCAAGTTTTTATTTTATAGCCTAACAGAATCCAATTCAATGACTGTATAAGCCGTTTTGTTTTCTATATAGTTAGCACAACTAAAGAAAGAGAATTAACAAAATATATTATGTGCATCTTGGAACTAGATGATGAAAATAATTATCATGACACTTTCCATTTTGTCAAATTTATAAAACCTGTGGTTTTAGAAAGCAACAGAGCTTAGATTTTACTGTTATAAAGAAAAGCATCTAATGGCTTGCATATTACCTTCTATATCATACATGTCCATGCATGGAAAATAAAAAAAATTATGCTTTGTGATAATGGAGCTGCTTCTAAATATTGGCTCAGTAAAGGCAACAAGATATGATTATTATCAAGTACTAAGAATTTCTGGTTTTAGAGGAACATATCTTCAACTCCTAAAGTATTATAGATAGGTGATTCTTGATGAGACAAGTGAAGATCCTTTCTTCCTTGGGGGAAAAACAAAACAAAACAAAACTTTTCCATCAGCACTTTCTAGTCCAAAGCAAATCATGGTATTTACACTCCTATACTATATTAAATGAGATAAAAGAAGATTTATCTTTTTTTGTTACCTTTTAATGAAAGTATATTTACAATTTAGTAATTCTCATTAACCTAGTTATATTTGCAGAAGTGTTGATAACAGTTTTAAAGCTTTTAGGAAGCTTTTAAAAAGTCTGATGTATCTAGTTATCCTTTATATTTTACTTTACTTCTTTAAAGAAAAATCCAATGGGTTTTTAACTTGCTAATATTTGACTTTATGGGCATTCAAATACCACTTAGCTAAATCTTTCCATACATCTTAAATAATTTTTCAAACTCTTTAGGTATGTGTGTTTTGGCTTTGGTGCTATAATAAATGTAGAATTCTCAGAAATCTCATTTAATTATGTAAAGAATTTTGACTTGTGAAATAGTATATTTTTGTACTATCATCATAACATGGACAATACTAATTGACCATACTTCAAAAAATTTTAAGTTATACACATTCACATGAAGGTGAACATACCAGA